>NC_134104.1:78807500-81255000 GCF_040939455.1 Microcebus murinus
ATTATTTAGCCTTAAAAAGGAATGAAATTCTGATACATACTACTGCATCAATGAACCTTGAAAAGGTTATAATCAGTGAAATAAGCCCGACACAAAAGACAAATATTGTATGATTCTTCTTATATAAGGTGCCTAGAATATAGAATAAGCCAATTCATGGAGACAGAAAGTAGAATCAAGGTTATAGTGGTTACCAGGGTCTTGGGGATGGGATTTATTTTTTAATGTACAGAGGTTCTGTTTGAAATGATGAAAAAGTTCTGGACACGGGTAGTGGTAATGGTTGCACAACATTGTTAGTATACTTAATACCACTGAATTATACACCCTAAATATGGTTAAAATGTTAATCTTGTGATATATATTTTACCACAAAAAGAAATTCCTTTTTTTATTCGTCCCTTGAAAAATCTTAAAGGAGACCCATAAACACAGCCCACAGCAGCATGTTAGGATCTCTTTGCTCTCGTATCCACTCCCCTCCCACCCCACATGTGCTTCTGCACACCACTCCTCCACTCACCGGCCACCTCCAGCCCTGGAGCCCTCACCCCTGCACCCACTCTCTCACACTTAGGCAGACTGACCTAGCCTCCCTCCCAGCAAGAAACAATGCTTCCTCTTCAGTGGGAAAGGAGGGCGGGGAGTAGGTGGGCTCAGAGGACTCTCTTTGACAGGCTGCCAAAGGTAGAAAGGTTGTGGTCAGGCCCACAGTAATAATTTTGTTCCATCACATAATGGAAGCCTGAGCATTCAGTCCCCTCCACCCCAGAATGACCTCACCCTTTTGTGGGCATGTGAGCATGTCACACCTCCTTAACAACTCTCATACCCATTATCAGATTCAAGTACTGCGATGGTATCAAGTGCCAACCATCTTCCAACCACATGCCAAGCATGGTACCTATGTCTCCAATACTCCTGATAGCAATCATACAGATAACCATTATCATCACCATTTTGCAGGAAGTCTGATGCTTAGATATGGCAAATGACTTGCCCAAGATCACACAGCTAGCAAGTTTCAGTCCTTGAGTTCATACCACCCTACGAAGCTGCTGCCAGCTCAAAACCCACTATATTTCTGGGAAGATTTCATGAGTAAGCACACTGAGGCAGTGCAGGCCAAGCAACCAAAGGATCACTAGCAAAGCAGGCTGTTTCCGCCCCTCATGGTGCTCCCCCACCCCCGACTGCCTCCTTTCTCCTCACAAAAAGTCAGTCTACTGAGCCCAAACCTACTCAGCTGAGTCTTCTTGGCAACCAAATGAATACACACATTGCAAACTATGAAGGTAACCACAGCTATGTGGAGAGCGAGCGTCCAGCTTTGGAGCAGCTCTCGACTGACCTTGGGGGCAACTCCTCCTCCCCGGGAGTCGGGAGTCGGGAGTCGAGTCTCAGTCTCCCTCCAGCTGCTGCCACTTCTTGGAAAATGAATGGGGAGCTGGAGTTCCCTGAGGGCTCGCTGCTACTCCCTACTGTGGCTCATGTTGGGTGTCTGAACTCATTTATTCTTCATGCGAGGTGAGGTGCAGGTGCCAAGTACCTGCTCTGCTGTCACCAGGCTGGACTGAGAGCCGAGTCTCGCCCGCCAAAATGGCCTCAGACTACAGTTTCAGTGTCACTCTGGCCACTAGGTCTAGCTTCTCCAGATGTGCAGAACCAGCAAGCACCTGGCATTATCCTTCTTAAAGCTCCAACAATCTCTGGCAAAAACTTATGATATGTGTGGTAACAGGGCCAAGCAAGGAAAAGAGAGATATAAAACTCTAAACACAGGGTAAAGTCAACAAAATACACAAAAAAAGAAGAAAAACCTCAGAAAACTTTGTATTCTCCACAAAGAATTTTTTCCAATTTATTTTGTTTTGTTGTTTTATTTTTTTACCCATTTATTTACTTCAAGTAAACATTTTTATAATTAAAAAACATGGCTTGCTAAAAATGCCATCTGAAATCTTGAAATAAATCATGGTATATTAATGTTCACGAAAAAAAAAGAGAGGGAGAAAAAGCAAAGGTAAATTAGGATAGTCCTGAGTTGGAATTTTAATTTTATTAAGCAATTAACTTTAAATGTCTTCGTTTTATACTGTTCTGTTTTCCAAAACTTTTCTGATGAAGAATCATTACATTTAAAATCAGACAAAAATAGCACTATTTTTTTTTAAATCCCTATTAGGAAGTCCCCGCATTCACCTACGTCTGGAAGAAAAGAGGAAAAAAAGCAACTTCTGAAGGTCTTCCCTAGTGACATTTCTAGCAGTACCTCGGATGGAACCTATGAGAAAAAAGTTCCTTCATAATGATGTCAGCCTTGCTTTAAAAAAAAAAAAAAACAGTCTCTAAAACTCATGAAAAACACAGTTGATGTGAATCATATGTCTGAGTGGCAGAGTTCCCGCTAAGCTGGGCGAGCGCACAGATGTGCAGGACAGAATTTCTCCCCACACAGCGACGGTTCCTCTGTGGAACTGTTGAAGGTAAATAGCCCGGCCCCTGTCAACGGTCCTGCCTGGAAGGTTGGCTGTGACGTCCCGTGGCCCCACATCCTCACCCTTCAGTTATCCGTCCCTCTCTACCCCTCCCTCTTGTCAAAAGGAACCGGATTTGATAATAATCAATTACATTTGTTGACTGATAGATTCTACTTTAGCAGGTGGCCTAATATCTTCACCAGTTATTAGCATTTAAAAACTCCCATCGTCCACTTTCAGAAGCAAGAGCTTCTACTAAAGGAATTTCAGACGTCAGCCAGCAGGTGCAGTCATGTTTTTGCCACGGAGAGTCGGGGGATGGGGTGGGGGGCCTTTAAGTAAATGTGATTTAGACTTCCTGGGACTTGGAAGCCGGTGTCACAAAGAGGGGTGCTGGGCCTCTCTCCTGGCAGACCCCCTGCTCCCCTGAGAGGACAAACTGGGCCTGGACTGATTCCAGCTGCTGCAGCTGCTGGGGGAGAATGAGGCATCTTTTGTCCTCTGACATCTGGAGCCTGCCCTTCCAGGACGGTCTACCAGGTACTTCCCCTCACTGTCTTTCCTTCGTTCCCCTTCTTTCACATTAACCCCTTTCCTCAGAGTTTCCAGGAGCTTATTTGTGATTTCTGGCATGGTGCTGCTTTGGGTGGCATTCAGTGAGATTTTCAAACTGCAGCCTGCCTGGTCTGCCAACCTGGAAACCTCTTTATGCTTCATGTGGCATTTTGGCCTCTAACATTTCCAACCACAAAATATGTGCTTAAATTGCAACTCTTCCTTAATAGAGATTTTGCAATAGGGTCTCTTCCTAGTCCTGAGTAGATCCTCCTCCCTTCTTCCTCCTTCTCCAGACTCAGAAAGCCTGGGTGGGTTTATCTTGTAAGCAAACTCATGCACACAGAGCTGACAAGTTAATGTATGTAACCTAATTGTACCAGGTAGTAGCTATTTATTTAACACTCACTCTGGTCATCTTTCATCTTTATATAGTATATAGTTTAAATTTTGGCCAGGCCCGGTGGCTCACACCTATAGTCCTAGCAATCTGGGAGGCCGAGGCGGGAGGATCACTCAAGGTCAGGAGTTCGAAACCAACCTGAGCAAGAGCCAGACCCCGTCTCTACTAAAAATAGAAACAAATTAATTGGCCAACTAAAAATATATAGAAAAAAATAGCCGGGTGTGGTGGCACATGCCTGTAGTACCAGCTACTTGGGAGGCTGAGGCAGGAGGATTGCTTGAGTCCAGGAGTTTGAGGTTGCTGTGAGCTAGGCTGATGCCACGGCACTGTAGCCCAGGCAACAGAGTGAGACTCTGTCTCTAAATAAATAAATAAATGTTAGATGAAATATCATGTCCTTTGAACTCTAAATACAATTGAACCAAGACTTTACCCTCTATTCTTACAGAGCTCCATTTCTCTCCCCAGTATCCCAAGGGGCTCGTTTTCTCAGAGTCCTCTCTTACTCTGAGTTCCAGTACCTACCAACCTATTGATTGCACATGAATCTCACAATTATGGCAGGTCTCTTCCCTTGATTTCTCCTGACAAGGAACTTAGTTGCATTCATAGTTTAAAAGAAAATAGCTACATACCCCCAGGGTTTTATTCTAAATGTCACCTCCCTGGGGCATTCTCTGGCCATCCTCTTTAAAATTGCACCCAGATCCTCTTCGCCTGGAACTCCCAGTTTCCCTTCTCCTGCTCTGTTTTTCCCATAAACCATCTTCTTCTGGAACACTATATAATTGACTTATTTATTATATTTGTTGATTATCTTCCCCCACTGGATTATAAACTCCACATGGGCAGGGCTTTTTGTCAGTTTAATTCACTGCTGAATCCTCAGCACCTAGGACAGTGCCTGGCTCAAAGAAGATGCTCAATAAATGTGAGTTGCGTGAATAAACTCACATGCTGCATTGGTGGTATGGCAGATTCTTCTAAAAATGTGAGGTGATGGGCCATCCTTGCTACTCATCGTGTGTTCCTGGGCCAGCAGCACCAGCAGCACTTGGGAGCTTGTCAGCAATGCAGAGTCTCAGGCCTCGCCCCAGACCTTCCGAATCAGCATCTGCCCTTAAACGGGACCCCCGATGACCCACATGCATGTGAACATTTGAAAAGCGCTGGTCTATATCATGGCAATGCGATGACTTAAACTAGGATCTTAGACATGCCTGTTCTTAAAAGGCTTTTCACACATGCAAGAAATTAGTAACAGTGGGTCTCTCTGGGGAGTGGACCTGGACACCTGGGAGATAGGGGTGGGAGGAAGAAACTCTTTCCTAGGTATCATTTTGTATCTTTTGCATGCAAATATTAGCGACTTAAAAGTGATTAAATCAATTACTTGTAAGAGAAATAGTACACAATAAAAGGCCTTAGCTACTTTTCCATGGGACATTTCCCCCGGCCTCCTTTCTCTGCAGCCTCCTGTCTCCCTGCTTACCACCCCCCACCTCAACCCTCCCTCCAGACCAGTATAATGACTATGTCTCCACCGCTGCCCATGTAGAAGGCAGAAAAGACTACAGAAGGTTGGGGTTTTGAAGGACAAGTTCTTTACTTTTTTTTACATTCATGCAGAGGAGAATGTCCCAGCTTCCCTTCCACTTCCCACACATTCCCCCGGAGTGGGGGCTGGTCAGGGACCCGGGCAGCAGTGTTAAAAGCTCCAGGACCACGGGGAGGACCGGCAGCAACAGCAGGCTGTGCGTGCAGTCTCCAGGGTGTTCTTGCCGTGGGTGTGGAAAGTCACAGCCATGGCCACCTGCTCCTGTCCCGTGTGCTTCTTCGCCAGCCATGTCAGGCTCATGAGGTCCACCAGCTGCTGGGCTGGAAGCACATGTACTTGGCAGAGTTGTTGTCTCAGTATCCAGACAGCAGCCTTTCTGCTCCACATGGAGACGGATTCAATGCGGTTGGGCAGCTCCCCTTCAACTGGCACCTGCTACCTCCACTTGTGCCCCTGCTCATCACACTGCACAGATGAGAGGGTGAGGAGTCTCTGTCCCTGCAGTAGACCAGGGACCTCAGTGGGACATGGGGGTCTCCAGAAAAGGAGGACAAACCCTGGCATCTCACAAGGAGGCTGTGGCTCAGCCAACAAGCAGCCAGCCTGGCCAAGGCAGGTGGACGAGAAAGAACTATGAGTGACTCCTTCCAAGGGACACAGAAGCCCTGGCCAATCCCTGCTGCCCACATGAGGACGGGACAGCCTCCAGGCCTGCCCAACACCCATCAGCTGAGGAGCTGAGACCCCACTGCTGGGCTCTAGTCAATGTACTGAAAATTAAATCACTGAATGCCAATTTGCCAGATTCTCTGAGCTATTGAAGATTTTTTTTCTCAGACTTTGTTTTTGTGCCTCCCTGGCCATTTTCAATGCAAAAGATCAGATTTTCCTTAAATGCACTGGCCATTTTCAATGCAAAAGATCAGATTTTCCTTAAATGCACTCTACTGCTTTCCCTAGTTGTGCACATGTATGTGTGCTTTGGCTCCAGAAGCACCACACACGAACCCTGAACTGGAATATCACAGCCACTTCACAGGTGGGGACCAAGGTGCTACAGGCTCAGGACCCAGAGCAGGGACAGGGCCCAGGGTGGGGCCAGGCAAGTAAACGTTTAGCTAACTAAAACTTAGAAAAATGTTCAGTGACATTTATAAGAGCAGTTTTCAGGTGTTAGAGTAACAGGTGAATTTTTCTTTCTTTCTCACCCATTTGTGTATTACCCTAATTGTTCACAATGACTTTTATGATGAGCAAATATAATTCTGGCAGCCCCCTTTGTACATGAAAATAGGCATCAAAGCCAAACAATGTTATAAAGGGTAGCTTCATTCTCAGAGCACAGCAGTCATTCCACAATCCCCAACACGTCCTCCCTTTTTGTCATCTTTAACAACGTGTTTCCAGCATTCCATAACATTATATATGCACTTCCTACATACACATTTTTCCCTCACACACCATCTCTGACTACCTAACATTCAACAAGCTAAAATGTGTCTCTTCCAGCATGTCTAGTGAAATCTTTCTTTTTCTCAATTTCATTACAAGACCTCCCCTTTCTGTCACTTTCATTGTGTCAAAAGTATCACATTTTTGTTTTTTCTATTTCCCATTATTTTCACAGAAGACTAAGGGGTGAGATGCAATAAAACAGTTGTTCTGTAACTTTTTTGAAAGCAACCAAGTCTTCTTTGGAATGCAGGCTTTCCTAGCTGTTGAGCAGCTGCCCTGAGAGGAGAGCAGGGGCCCTGGGCCGCTCCACTCACCCCACCCCATCTCTCCCTCTGCCCCGTGGCACTCTCACACGCCCACGGCAGGGGCTTGAAAACTGCCACCCTTAAGTCGCTGCACAGACATTTCTCTGGTGACTTGGCCAAAAGTGAACTGATGGCTCCTGCAGCGCCGTGGCTTGCAACCGGAGGCTGTTCGCTGCCTGACATGGCACGATCTGGATTTGGCATACAAAAAGTGGGTAAAGGGTGTCACTGGGGAACACACGCAAGGTGGCTCCACAAGTAGAACGTGGCAAAGTAGAGGACGGCATCTCTTCCAAAAACAGATGCATCAAACCGCACCCTTTCTCCAGCCACGCAGAGCCTCTATGCACTACCTCCTGCCTCTCTGCTGGAGAAGCTCAGAGGTCTAGTCACACACTCTGCAAAGAGCAGGCCGGGCTGACCCGAGGGTTAGGGACCAAATTTTAAATCCTACCAGTAACTGTTTTGAGACACTGAAATGCTCTACCCAGGAAAATGGGCCTCTACTGGAGTGGTACTGTTGTTGTTGTTGTTGGGTTTTTTGTTTTCTTTTTTTAGAAAGGGAAAGGGCTCTCTGCTGGTCGTGCCATCGCCTGAAGGGGAATGGATGGGGGCCTCTTGAGGCCTCGGAATACCAGGGCTCCGGAAGTCTGACATGAAGTCCCTCACTGTCTGCACAGGGCTGGACTTTCTGGGTCACCATACCACCTCTCTGGGCTCAGGCAGAACCCGGGGACTGGCCGGGCTTGGTTGGAAGTCAGGCTGGGATAGGAAAGGTGTTTCAAGGATTTTTGTCTAAAGAGGACATCGCTCTGCCTAGATCTATTAGTTGTTCATTCATTCTCTCAGCTGACATCCACCAAGTCCTGCTCTGAACCCCGGCTGGGTGCCCGCAGTCCAGAACCCGTGGGCTTGGCCCCCGCTTCATGGAGCCCACCGGGCCATCCTGCGGGTGACTCACCCGACCCCCTGATGTCTGCCTCCACCCTTCCCCTAGTCTTGTGAGCATCAGTAACACACTCCTGTTAAATCTAAGGATCAAAATTTCCTAGCCAGACTCCCTCCAGACTCCCTCATTACTCACCAAGGAGGACAACACTGTCATGTCAGCACATCCATTTCTGGACCAAATCCTCCATCATACCACACATGGTGCTGTGCTTCCTTCCCCGAGTCTAACCTCATGCTGAATTCTGCTTTTTCATCCATATCCGGCCCTCACCATCCTCCTACGACAGCCAGGGCTCTGGGCCAAGTCCAGTTATCCCCGTCCTTATCATCCCTTCATCTCAGCCTGGCCCCTCCACACCCCGCCCCAAGCATTTAGCAGAATATCATGCCCACTGCCCTTCTCCTCCCCACGTTCCCCCCCGGTTCACCCCCAGCCAGCCCCAGAAATCCCACCTTGGTTAGAGTGCCCTTTCCAACTACTATGTGCCCGGCACTGAGCTGTGTAATGCATGAGTTCTGATTGGATCCTCTGAGGGAGATAATATCTGTTTTATAGAAAGGAAACAGGGGTTCATGCAAGTTAAATAACTCAGCTAGTTAACAGCAGAACCAGAACTTCAATGGGTGAATAACTTCTTAAGCACACATGGCATGCCTAACACTAAATAAGAAGGCTATGGTTTTCCTTTTCCCTGCACTACTGGATCATAACATTCCAGATTCATTTCACCCCACATCATTTATATGAAAGATAGATCTGCAGGTACATGCATTTGTTAGATTTCTGTTCTGATGCCCTTATTCCCTAGATCCTGTGGGGCCTGTGGGAATCCCCAGATCTTGATGGCAGGAACTGGGGTGAAGGAAGAGGACAAAGGGGCAGCAGGGTCTTGTCCTATTCTGCACATCATTTGGTCTCAAGATAAGCTCAGACTTCTATTTTTTTGAGACAGAGTCTTACTATGTTGCCTAGGCTAGAATGAGTGCCATGGCATCAGTGTAGCTAACAGCAACCTCAAACTCCTGGGCTCAAGCAATCCTCCTGCCTCAGCCTCCCAGGTAGCTGGGACTACAGTCATGTGCCACCGTGCCTGGCTAATTTTTTCTATTTTTAGTTGTTTGGCTAATTTCTATTTATAGTAGAGATGGGGTCTCACTCTTGCTCAGGCTGGTCTCAAACTCCTGAGATCAAGCAATCCTCCTGCCTCGGCCTTCCAGAGTACTAGGATTACAGGTGTGTGCCACCATGCCCGGCCAGCTCAGACTTCTTGATGTCTCAGGGATTTAAAAAATATATATATAAGCTCAGCCAAGAGCTGGACCAGAGCTGATTCCAACCCACTTTGATGCAGATTTGCCCCAGAACTGGCCCAGAACACGATTAGTCTCCAAGATAGAAGAATAACAAGAAAGTGTTTGCTCACTTTTTGTCTAAAAATGAGTTAGAGGCTGGTGACACTTTTGTTTCTCTCTTTGGAACAACTTCAAACATAGAGTCAGCAAAAATGACAGCAACATGGATAACTAAACTGGAATCTAAATCCTGTTTCAGGTTGCCTGAGTTCTTGAGACTCTAGTCCATTTCAAGGACAGTTGCAAGCCCCTCTGCAGAATCCAGGCATGCCAGTCAACTGCTGCACCACCCAGCTCCTTCTCCAGGTCTCTTATAGCTCCGTGAGGGTCAGGGGGAGGCCTCTGGAGCCGTAGCTCCTCTCTCACCTCCTATGCTCCAACCCTTCTCCTCTAGGACCCACTCAGGTTCCTGGCCACAAAGAGCTAACCTCAAGTCCAAAGACTGAAAAAAATGTTTTAATAAATACAAAAATCTCCAATAATGACTCTGCTCAGCTCAGGGGCAGCAGGAATGCAGTGGGGGGACCCTTGGTGCTGAGTGAGGATAAATTAAAAATCCCAACAAGCCAGTGACATTATGTACAGAAGGAAAGGGTTTGGGCTTCCAGGACAGAGGCCGAGGGTGACAGGGAGAGGTTGGAGCGGATATGGCCTTGGCCTGCAGGGCTGCCTCTCCCCCTCATGGAGTTGTGGTTCCCGGAGGTAGTGGGGGAGAGAGAAGAGGCAGGACAGAGGAGCAAAGGCACTGGGTTTCCCACAGGAGGATGTAGGGTCCTCGGTGCCACCCCTTCCCCGAGCTCGGGCCCCATCCTCTTGGTCATGCGGCCCTCCAGCTGCTCCCTAGGAGCCTTCGGCTTCTTTCTCCAGCTCTGGAACAGTTCTGGTCTCTGGGGCTGCTGGAGACAGATGGGAGGGAGCACTGGAGGGGGAGAGAGGGACTGGAGAGGTACAGAGAAAGGCATGGACAGTGGAGCAGAGCATCTCTGCCCTGGCCCCAGAAAAGTCTAAGCATTTTCTAAGCAGGTCAGTGCACACCAGCTGGGTGGGGCCTTGGTCTAGTTGCTCAATTCCTCTGAGCTTCTGAAATCTCACTTGTAGAAAAAAGGTAATAAATAACAGCTCCACCAGGTTGCTGTGAGGGCGGATCAGAATGGCACCTGCGAGGCAGGCTGCACGTTCCTGGCCTCTGGAAGGCACTCTCTTCCCTCCCTGGGCATCCCTCAGCCCTCAGCCCTCACCCATAGCTGCTGCCCCTCCCTGACTCACGCCGCCGCCGGGGTGTGCAGTGGGAGCAGCATCGACTGTCCTTCCCTGGACCGCAGGACAGTGGCAGTGAACAGTCATCCCGCTCGCAGTGAGGCACCCCTGCCTGACACAGGACAGAGCAGATACAGAGGGTCCCCCAGAGGCACTGGGCAAAGTGGCCTTCATCCTGTGCCGAGAAGCCTGTCCCTCGAGTCTTGCCTTCCTTGGGAAGGTCGCCCTACTCCAGGCCAGGCTCCCAGTGCCCACCCTACGCAAGCCCCTGCTCCCCACTTACCCCACATCTGCAGGTGATACAACTCATCTCCCCAAAGGGGGGCACTGACGGGTGCCAGCTCTGGCTCTCCGGGAACCACTGCCCTGCAAAACGGCAGCCCCGAGGCCCATCGGCCTGCATGGGGTCCCCCAGCTGGGAGTGAGCCCCTGACCCCACTGTGGGAGTGAAAGAGGAGGGGGTCAGTCAGGAGGACCAATCAGGTTTTATTTCTCTTTGAATTCTCAGCATCTAGCAGTTTCTGGCACTTAGTAGGTGATAAATTTAGATGGATGGATGGATAGATAGGTGGGTGGATGGATGGATGGATGGATGGATGGATGGATGGATGGATGCATAGGTGGATGGGTACATGGAGCAGAAGCTAGAACCCACCATACCCTACTAGTGTATCATATTCTTTCCACTGCATTTAGAGCCCTGGCTCCAGACTAGGCACAGAGCAGTGTGCAGGAAATGCTGAATTGGCTGAGAAAACCCTTCCCCTCACCTTCACCCTCACCATGCACCCCCTCACCCAGGACAAGGCCTGCCCCAAGCCCAAAGGTGAGGCCTCAGTGCTCCCACACCCCTCACCTGGACACTGTTTGCAGCAGTCAGTGGGGTTGGCGCGGACAGGCTGGGCACAGGCCAGCCGGGGACACTGCACCTTCTCACAGTGCACCTCTCCAGTGCCCCCCTGTAGGGATCCATTGAGTGAAAGGTATCAGGAAGGAGAGGGCACATAAGCCTCCTGCCTCCGTCATCTCCTTTTCCACACCTCAAATGTAATGTATCTGTGGCCTTTTACCCAGAGGCCTGGGTTTGCTTTATACACCTGAACTCAAATCCTCATGGTAGCCCTGCAAGGTAGGTGCTATCATATCTGCTTATGGGAAAGGAAAGTGGGCTCAGAAAGCTATAGAAAGTGCCCGGGGTCCTGAGGAGCTAGTGAGGGGCAGAGCCAGAATTCACACCCAGGTCAGCCCTTTCCCTTTTCCTACAGGAAGCTGACACTCAAAGCCCAGGGGCTCTTATCATATTGTTTTGATCCTTGAGTCCTGCTCATCAAGGTCTGGCTGTTCTCTCCCAGCAGCCCCCTCCCCATCTCTGCAGATCCGGCTGGGTTATGGCACCAGAGAAGATTGGGTGGCCATACCTTGCAGGTGCAGACAGCACACTTAATTAAGCCAAAGGGGGGCACAACAGGGTGCCACCGGGTACCCGCTGCTCGCCAGCTCCGGTCACCATCAAAATAGCAGCCTGGTAGGGCGACAGTACCCAGTGGCCATTACTACTGAGCTCATCAGCTGGGCCCACAACCAAGGCTTAAGCCTCAGGCCAACCCCACACTAGCCTAACCCCACACTAGCCTGCCTGTGAGCTAGTCACTCTAATGAGGCCTATTAGGTGTCACTTGGAATTGTGCCTGTCAGCCCACCCCCAAATCTACTGTGCCCCTCCTGTCCCCCTCCTGGTCCCACCCAGTAGCCCCTCTGGATCCTCCCACCACTGCACGCACCCTTCCAGCTCACCCTCTCCCAGGTCTCGGCTCCTGGGCAGCCCTGGCAGGTCTCTGACATCTTGTTTCTCTGCGGAGCCAAAGCAATGGTGAAGGCAGAGGACGACCCCTCCTCCCCTCTCCAAAGGACCCCCCCCCAGAGCCAGGCCCCTCCCCCCCTCTCCTCCCCTGCAGTGAACTCACCTGGACACACGGGGCAGCACTGGTCGGGGGCCTGCACCGGGTGCGGGCAGTTGGGCGGCGGGCACACCACGGGGTCACAAATCACCGTTCGTCTCTGCAGAGAGGGGTGGGGGCGCTGACTGGGTGCCTGGACCCCTTGCTCCAGACCTCGGGACCCAGTGCGCCCTTCCTGGACCGCCTACCTGACAGGTGCACAGCGAGCAGAGCGGGTCGTAGTTGGGAGCCCAGCGAGCCCCATGGGGGCGCTGCTGCCCCTCGAAGAAGCACGTGTTGGGATCTCTTGGCCGCCCGGGACCGCCGGGTTTGGCGGGCGCCGGGATCTCGGGGCCGGGCACCGAGGGCAGCGCGGGCAATCCTGCAGCCGCTGCATCTGGAGCCCCGGGGGCCCGCGCCTCTTCAGTCCCGGCCGCCAGGCGCAGGCCGCCCACCTCGCATTTGTTGGCGATGTGCACCTGGGAAGAGAGGCCATTGGAAGCAGCGCGGGGCTCCCCCTCGCGTCTCCACCAGCCCGGCCCAGCCAGTCAACAGGAGACACCTCCGCGGGAGACGCAGGTGCCGCTGCAGTGGCCCAGGGGGACGCTCTCAGCCGCCCCATCGTCTCAGCTGCCAGGGACTCAGCGGTGGGCTGCTGGCCTCCTAATGCGCTTTATCTGGCTTCATCCTCCCACCAGCCCAGGAGTTTGACACCACCGCTCCCAGGGCTCAGAGAGAGCAAGTGACTGGGGCAAGGGCACGCAGGGCCAGCCCAGCTCTGCACCATCCCGCAGCCTACACTGCCACCTACCTGCCCGCGAAGCTCCCCTCTGGGTCTGCCCTTAGTGGTGATCAGCAGGGAGGCAGTGCCCCGCGCCAGGTGCCTCAGCAGCTCAGGCTCCAGGTCCTTCACCACCCCCTGGGCCTGCGAGTAGACAGGAAAACGGACCAGAACAAGGCATGTTTGGGCTGAGCCTACTGTCCCCAATTTCCAGATGAAGAAACTGAGACCCAGGGAAGCTAAATAAGGTCTCCAGGGCAGCAAAGCCCATTGGTAATGGTGTGGAGCTTACAGGCCAAGTCTCTCTGACTCCAAGTCCATGGCAACCCACTCCACTTCAAGGGGCTTTCGTCCATCCCACCTACCCCTCTAGAGGTCCAGGATCTTACATACTATCCAAGGGATCCCACCAGAGAAGGACATAGAAAGGAGAATGAATAATAAAAAGCCAAATCAGATTCACCCCCAGGTCCGTCAGCCCACGGAGCCCATGCCAGCTCTGCAATACCGGCTGCCTGCTCTCTCTCCCCCAACCACAAGTCCACACCACCCTTCAAGCTAAAAAGCTGCCTCCTACCATCACGTCCTCACCTCTGGGCCATAGAATCCCTTCAGCAGCCGCCGGGGCCCTGGCGTCCCAGGAGGCCCAAGGAGGTGGGCAGTAACGGTACCCTGTTCTGCGCCACCAAGCCCAGCCAGCAGCACTTCATAGTGCAGATGACAGTGGGTATCCAGGGAGAGCCAGGCATGACCTGCTGCCTGGCTCTGCACAGGGGGCAGCACCAGGGCTCCTGCCAGGGGCACAGGCAGTGCTGGGTCGAGAGGAGAAGTGACAGATGAGAAGGTGACCTAGAGCAGCCCCCAAATCCCAGAATTTCCCATCTCCCTCAACACAGACTCCATGAGCAGGAAGACACTCCCCATAGGTCCAGGGCCCAGGGAGCAGGAAGTTTCAGACCCTGCACCATGGCAACAGGGAGAGGCTGCCAATGGGGCCACCCTATACATCCCCACCTTCTCCAGATGCCAACCCAGAGCTCAGGCACAAAGAAAGTGACACCAGTTCCTAGCCCTCTGGCACCATCCCCTACATGCTCAAGTCACAGGTTAGAGCAGCGGTCCCCAACCTCTTTGGCACCAGGGACCAGTTTCATGCAAGACAATTTTTCCACAGACCCTGAGGTAAGGCGTTGGGGGATGGCAAGCAATAAGGGTGGCTGTCAATACAGCCCCCCTCCTGCTGTGCAGCCCAGTTCCTAACAGTCACAGACCCATACTAGTCCGTGGCCCAGGAGTTGGGGACTGCAGGGTTAGAGGACACCACAGGGCAGCCAGACCCCTAGGGTACTCACTGTCATGGCAGGCGCTGTGCCCACTATAGGGCAGGGCAGTCACATGTCCCCGCAGCTCTCCGTCTGGGAAGTCCTTGGTGCCCACATTCACGAAGAGCTCGTTCTGCAGCAGCATGTGAGCCCCCCGAGCACCCAGCCCAGGGCAGACACCCATGGCCTGGGTGGCAGAAAGATAAGCCCTCCTCAGCTTTCACACGAGCCCAGGATGATGAAGCCTTTGCACGTTTTGTGCCCCCACTGCACCCATACACACTTGCACACACCAGGACACTGGATAAGAACCTTGCGGGCCCAGTTTCGAATCCCACCTCTGCCACTTCCCAGCTATGTAACAACCCTGAAGAGTTACTTAATCTCTCTGAGCCTTCACTTCCTCATCTATAAAATGGGTACCATGAAGGTCAAACACTATGTTAAGTAAGGCAACCAGTGCAATAGCTGGCACATTCAAAGGCCCAATAGCAACCATTGCTATCACATTTATTCCTATATGGTCTATTGCACTACTCTCTCTAACTCCTCCCATTTGACAGTGAGCTTGCTGAGGACAGGGGCCACATCTTATTTTCTTTGTACTCCAGTCCCTAGCCTAGGGCTCACTAAAATGTGTCAAATGAAGCAATGAAAGAGCCCACGAGTGAATGAATGATATTGAACAACCCCGCTCAGTATCAAGCCAACCCGACAGCCCATGCAATGGCAGCCCTAACACATGGGCCCTTTGGCCTAGTTCTGCCTGGAGTCCTCACCATGTGTCCTCCCAGCTGGAGTCCAGCCATGTGACACAGGACAGTGTGCTGATTCCTCCGCTGAGGCTTAGTCTCCAGTGTCACAGCCACCACCTCACTGCTTGTACCTACCACTTGCACCTGATGGGCAGGGTTGGGGGAGGCAAAGTGGAGAGGCAGTGAAGGCCTGAGGCTGGCCCTACTGCCCTCCCCACCTCCTGCAGCCCCTGACTCTTACCTGGTAGATCAGAGAGCCATTTCCTAGCAGTGTGAGGCTGGCTGAGCCAGCAGCACCAGTCTGGACTGGGATCAGGGCATCAGCCCCACAAAGGACGCTTTGCAGGACTACAGAGGGACAAGACAGGTGGACAAGACAAGGCAGGCTTGCCCCACAGCCACTCAAATCCCTAGCCCCCAGGATCTTTCCCACACTTGCCCTGGCCCCTTCCCTTGCACTTGTCTGTGTGTCAGGGTTATGCGTACCTGGGCCCCTAAGTCCCTCAGCCCCCGCCTCACCATCACAGCTCTGCCTGGCAGCAATGTGTCCACTGATGCGCAGCCCTGGCCCACCTGCCCTCTCCAGGGCCACCTGCAGCTCCCCCAGCACAAGCCAGTCCATCTCCTGGACTGTCAGGTTGGGCAGCACCTCAGCGAAGCCTGGCTCCTGGAGACAGAGCAGGGTGTGGTGGGCAAGAACAAGAGGCCAGAGCAGGCAGCAGCAAGAGCCAGACCCTCGCTCACCTGGGCTGAGGCATTGGCCTGCAGTTCTCGCAGTAGCTGTCCCTGGTGCAGAATCTGGAGCCTCAAGGGAACCTGGGCAGGTCCTACAAGGCCACACATGTGGACATTTCTGAGATCGGTGCTCTTCGTACCCTTCTCACATGCTTCCTCCCATCCCACTTACCCCCACTCTTGGGTTCCAACAGCCCCCGGAAAAGCAGCAAAAAATGCAAGGAGTCCTCCGTGTCACTGAGAGTAAGTAGGGTGATGCCCCCTACACCCTGCTGTGGGGGGCCCTCCAGAGTCAGGATGGCACTGAAGGTCTCTAGGGGAGGAAGAGCCATGAGAACCCATCAGAAAATCCCCTCCTCAGCCCACCCCACACCTGGGGACAGAACTTCACATCCAGGGGCTGTTTGCTCCCCTTACCTGCAGCCAGGGCCCGGTGCCGGATGAGAGGACCCCAAACCTCCCCTGAAGGGTGAGTGGGTGTCACAAGGGCCACAAGCAGCTGTTCTGCCCTAAGGAGCCGCAGAGACAACCGAGGAACTGCCCGCCACACCCCACAGACCTGGAGCAGAGAGACAAGAAGGCCCTGCACTCAGACAGTATGCAGATAGGCAAGCTAAGAGGCAAAGGTCTGGTGAAAAAGGAATATGGAAAGGAGACTCCAGACCCCCCTAGAAGGCTTAAGGAGGGATCCTGGACCCAGATGCTTGGGTTCAAATCCTGACTGTATCACTTTCTAGCTGTGTGGCCTTGAGCAAATCTGCTACTGAGAACATTCTGCTACTGAGCCTCAGTTCACTCATCTGTAAAATGGGCATCATAATGTCGGTGCCTTTCTCCCACTCGGCTGCTGTGAGGACTAAAGGAGGCAATGCAGAGCATGCTCTCAGCACAGTGCCCAGACTGGATAAGCACTCATAAATGCCATCATCTCACCAGACCATCTCGGGAGGGGGCCGCAGGGTGTTCAAACAGGACACTGCCATTGGAGTCTGAGAAGCGGACCCTGGTGGGGCGGTCCAGCCTGGGAATGAGAGGTTGGCTGAGGCGGGTATCTGAGCCTGAGCCAGAAGCAACCCCTCTCCCAATTTTTCTCCCCGCCCCTAGCTGACCCCCGCCCGCCTCCATCCCCTTTCTCACTGCCGGTAGGAGATGGAGAAGCGTAGGCTAGAGCGCAGCAGCGAGACTCGGGCCCGTGCCACCGCCTGCGACCTCGGCCCTGTCAGCAGCGCCACGAAGTCTGCGAGGGGAGGAAGATGGCCTGAGTACTGTCAACCGCTGCTGGCGGCACGGCCTGAACCACGACCCCACCTCCAGTACCCCTCCTCCCCCTCCTACCAGTGTGGCCGTCACCACGAGCCCGCTCCTCAGCGCCCGGCTCTCCTCGGTCGCTATAGCTGCGGTGCTCCGGGTCCCGCGGATACTCAAAGGACAGGCCAGTTGGCTGCCGCTCAGCAGCAGAGCTGCGCTCTACAACAGAGACGGAGGACACAGGCTTCAGCTGGCCATCCCCTCCAAGTGGCCCAGGACACAGTATCGCGGTGCTGCCGCCTCCTTTCACGGCAGAGCGGGCCTTACCCTGGGGACAGGTCTGGCAGCAGTGTCCAGGCAGCTGGCGGGGCTGCCCGCAGGCCAGGGTTGGGCACTCAGGTTTGATGTTCTTGCAGCTGACCCTGCCAGGGCCCCTGGCACGGCGACCCCACTGAGGCTGCTCACGGAGAAGACAGGAAAGCCAAGTAAGTGCTGGATGCCAACTGGTGAGACCCCAGGGTGATGGGGAGAGTGCAGGAGGGGAGTCCAGGGACCAGAGTCCTGGGTCCCAATGAGTGAGACAACTCTGCCACTTACAAGCTGTGTTACCCTACACAAGTTACTTACCATCTCTGGGCCTTAAGGTCCCTATCTGGAAAATGGGGATATTACCAGGGTTGTAATGGAAGTTAAATGAGAGACAAACTAAATGGGGTTGGCACAGAGCCTCACACAAAGTGGGCGATCAGTAATAGTCAACACCTAAGACTTGAAGGGGACGATCCTCCCCTTTTCTTCACCAGAAAAATATCCCAAATATCTGCGACTAGCCTCTTTCTCCTGAGCAGCTCTGGGGCCACTCCGACGTCCCAGGACCCCGGCGCTCCCCCACCTTGAGGTCCCGGGCCGCGGGGTCCACTCACCGCCTCGCAGGCGCATAGCACGCAGCGCATCACCCCGAAGGGCTCCCCCAGGTCCGGGTGCCACGTCTCGTCCAAGGCATAGACCTTCCCGCCGAAGGAGCAGCCTGCGGGGACGGGCTTGGCTGGCGGCCGCTGCCCCGCTTGTGCCGTGCGCCCGCCCCGGGCGCTGCCTGCAGGGCCCCGGGTCCCCAGGCACCACGCACCTCGCAGCCCCCGCCCACCCCTCCAGGCTGCCTGCTACGCGAAGCCACCTGTGCCCGGCGCCCCCTCCGGGCCGGCGCGGACTTGCCCGGAGCCGGACTCCCCGCCCGCGCCTCCCCCCGGCGCCCACCTACCTGCCGCTCCCCGAACCGGCAGCGGCTCCTTCTCGGAGCGGATGGGCAGCGCGGGGGGCTCGGGGCCGGCGCCGCGGGCCGGCCGGGAGCCGAGCAGCAGCAGCCCGAGGAGCAGCAGCGGGGCCGGCGGGGCCGGGAGGCTCGGCATGACGCGAACGGGACAGCTGGGGAGGCGGGAGGGAGGAGGGAGGAGGAGAGGGAGGAGGGAGGAGGGCCGGGCCGGGGGCGGTGCGGCTGGAGGGGGCCGGGGCCAGGGCCGGGGCAGTGCCGCGAGGGGCTCGTCGGGCGGCCGCAGAGTCGGCGCCGGGCCGGGCGGGGCGGGAGGAGCGGCCGGGAGGAGCGCAGGCGGGCGGGCGTTGACCCGGGCCGTACGAGGCTCTAGTGCCCGGGGCGCCGGCTCCGGCCCGTTTTATGCCCAGCGCCCGACGCCCCGGCCGGGGGCCTCCTCCTCAGCAAACGGGGCGGTGGCGGTGGCTCGACGAGGGGCCCGGGCTGAGCCCGGGGGGTCCGGCCCAGCGGCAGCGGCCCGGATCGCGAGTGGGGGAGGGGAGGGAGGGGCTGGAACCGGGCAGGGGAGGAGGGAGGGGCTGGAGGGGAAGGGGGAGCGGAGGGGGTAGGGGGAGGGGAGGGACCAGGGGGCGCGAAGAGGGGGAGGAGAGGCAGGCCTGGAGCCCCCCGCTGCCAGCGGCCGCAGGACGGCTGGACCAGGAGGTGAGGTCCGCCTAGGACGGGAGCCTCAGGCCAGGGAGGGGCAGAGGCTGGGCCTGAGGCCTGAACCCGTCAGTGGGTGAGGACCCGGTTCCTGCCGGAAGGATGAAGACTTGTCTTTAAAGATGACAACGTGCAGGAAAGGCCCATCAACTGACCTCCCCTGACTGGGCCCAGGGCATCCCTCAAACCCCACAACACCCTGTCTCACTGCCTAGCCTGTGTCCCTATCTCCTCTCTGAGGTCGCCTCTCATTCTTGTGGTACCTAGGACAAGGACCTAGCCAGGAACTGTTCCCCTTTCTGTCCAGAGACAGTGTCTCCCTCTCCTTTGTAACCTGTCCTCAGGCCCATTCAACCATCACCCTCTTGCTTTCTCACCCTCTTCCTTCACCCAAGGGACCCTCTGCCCCTCCAACCCACCCCCCACCTCCTTTGTCTTGGTTTCCTGGTCATGAATACTTCCCTGTCCCCTCCCACCCCCACACATCACCATCCTCCCAGCTATCCCAGCACCCTCCTTCCTAATCTTGGGAGGCATCTCGTCTGGCTGAACTGGAGAATTCTGGGATCTAGGCCATACTCCTTAGCAGACATCTCCATCCTTGGGAGGAGAAATAGTACAGAGCCTGAGGAAGAACTGGTGAGAGGGGGTGGGAACAAGGTCAGGCCAGGAGGCCCCTGAGGACAGAGACTGTGGGGAGACTGAGATTGAGGGGAAAGCAAAGGAACTAGAGCCAGGGCCAAAGGAAGGGGGGCCAGCAGGGAGGTATTTGTGGAGGAGGTCCAGCAGCTGTCTTTCCTAAGACAGGGACACATGGACCTGGTTATTCCTCTTGTCACATGTGGAATGGTAGATGGAAGAGAGAGGAAGACAGAACAAGAAAAGGAGGGCTGGGCACAGAGATAAGTGGGCATAGCTATCCAAGCCACTGGGCCCCAGCAGAAGAGCATCTGGGCCCAGGCTTAACCTAGCATGCATGTGCATGCACACACACACACACCCCTACACCTTACAGTCCTCTCAAACCATCCAAACCCTTTCCCCAGAGCACCAACCCTTGACAGGATCATTCTCTAATACAGGCAATACCTGGATTCCCACTTAGAAAGGGAGAATGATGAGACAGGACTCCTTAGGGAGTTATAGGAGAGAAAAGCAGGAAAGCAGGAGTCCTATTGGATTTTGGCAGCAGGTATAGTATCCAAGGAAAAGAAATTTGGATAGCCACAAACTGAAAACCCTACCAATCTAAAACAAGAACTCTGTGCCTCTTCTCTAGGGACAAAAATGTCCTGCCAGATTCCTCCTGGAAAAAACCTCAGTTCCTCTCCCATCTCTTCTCCCCTGCCAGGTCCCAGGTTTCCCATCTCCTAGGAAAAGACGTCCAAATCTTCCCTGCGGTGTGTGTGGGTGGAGGAGTGGACCATGGTCCAGGCAGGGGCTCCAGGGAAGAGAAGGCGTCACTTCCGGGGCCTTCACCTGCTCTGATTGGGCAGAAGTGGCCTGGGCAGGCGTGTGACCCCACTGCCGTGGAGGGGCTGTGCCCCAACGCCACATATCTTCCTACCCATCTGCTCCCCAGAGTGCTGCCTGCTGTGCACCTGGGTCCTTGAGCCCTTTACTCGGTGAGTGGCAAGCAGGGTTTGAGGTTAAGTGAAGGTAGGAAGGACAGAAAAGAGGGACTGGGCTCCCAGCTGGGGGAGGGGCAGACAAAGTGGACCTACAGGCACTGACCTTTGTCGAGAAGAGTGTAGCCTTCCCAGAATGGGAGGAGCAGGGCAGAGCACAGGTAGGGGGTGGGGTACTGGTTTCTGAGGGACTGATCACTTATTTGGTGGAATACAGCACAGTCCTGGCTGGTCCTAGGGAAAGGGGGACACTGGCCCAGGGAGAAAGGGAGAGGAGATGCATTTAGGGTATGGGAACACAGCACCAAGCTAGACAGATCCCCAGTCTCCAGTCTGATCTGGTCATTCCTCGTTAGCTTAAGGTTCTGAATCCTAGGGTGGGGAAGCTAGGGCAGGCAAGCCAGGGAACAAGGAGAAGGTAATGGGAGGAGGGCTCATGCATGTTGACAGACCTACAGGAAATGCCAATATTGAATCAGGTGCAGGCCTCTTTGCACAACTTGTGAAAGGAGGAGGAAGCCATGTGGGGGGTCCTGTGAAGGACCCGGAAGAGGTCTGCAGAGGGGGTAGGGACCAGGTGTGGACTATGAGACAGATATATTGGCGGGTGGCTAAGATGAGGTAAGCCGTGTAAGGTGGGCATCACCTTGCCCAGCAGGTGCCCATTCCTGGGCAACTTGCCTCAGAAAGGAAGTCCCAGGACTGTTAGCCTGTCTCTTTGCCTGGGAATAATGGGGTATTTGGAGTGCAAAGAAAAACTCCAGAAGGCTTTATGTGTTGAAATAGGGAAAGAACTAGAGGTTCCTTTCCCCTCATACCACCTTGTAATCTCTGACCTCTAGAAGTCCCAGTTATATCTTTGCGCAGTGCCCCTCCTCAACCCCACTCCCCAATGCTGAAGTTACCCCTCAACACATTGTACATGTTTGCTAGTTTCTCATCCTGGCCCCATATCCCATTTCCCACTCTCTTCTCTAGGCTTAAGCCACAATACTTTCATTCTCTACCTCTGCCCCAGATTTTCTCTGACCTAACAACCAAGGTTGCTCAGAATTTGAGGCCAATTAAGATATCTATGTATACCTATCATGTCCTGCTGCTATCAACAGGGGACAGAGGACACCAAACCCATATCAGATTCACTGAACAGCCGTGACAAAAAGAAGATACCACTTGCTGCAATCACAAGAAAATGTGGGAGCAGTCAGGTCTTTAGAAGTTGTAGGCTTGTCAGCATCTCAAGCCCTCCCAGTATCTGTTCCTCCTGCCAGGCAGTCTTTCCCTTGACACTTGATTAAATGGTCACTATTCTTGTCACTTTCAGGATAGATTCCAACCCTCTTCCTCAACCCACCTTTGCCCCACCCTACTCTACCCGGAAGTGCAAGAGCCCAAGCCGCCTCCATGGCCCCAGGAAGGATTCAGGGGAGAGGCCCCATACCGGGAGCCACTCCAGCCAGACAACCCGGCCAGAATGAAGCTGACTGGTAAGAACACACTTGAGGGGCCAGATCAAAACATGGTAGAGAGGGAAGGATAAGGGAGACATATTGCAGGAGCGGGGAGCTGGGAAACCTAATCTCCCAAAAATAAGGTGTCTAAGCAGCAGATTCACTGGGTTTCAGGTCTGTGTCCTATATGGGAATTCCTGGACCACTACCCGATAATGATTTCTTCCTTATCCACCCCTTTCCACCTCACCTCTCCTAAGAATTGCTTCTCGTGGTCATGCTTCTCTTAACTGCAAGACTACCTCTGTCCAGCCCGGATCCTCCTGCCTGTGACCCACGACTCCTCAATAAACTGCTTCGTGACTCCCATGTCCTTCACAGCAGACTGGTGAGAATTCCCAAGTACTATCCCCTCTCTCCATTTAACTGGTAAGATACCCCCACTTCCAGCACTTCCTCTCACTCCCTGACCCCGTGACCATTTGTCCAATATTATGACTACCTACTGATCACCAGTCTCTCACAAGGATTATGATTTGCAATAGAGCCCTCATTTAAAAGCTCTAGTCTGGACATATTTCTCAAGAAAGACTATCCTGGTCATTGGGCCACCATACCCTCTCTATTTCAGCTCTCTTCTCCCCCATCAAAATTTTTCAACAGAGCCAGTGCCCAGACGTTAACCCTTTGTCCACACCTATCCTGCTGCCTGCTGTGGACTTTAGCTTGAAAGAATGGAAAACCCAGACGGTAAGAAAGCCATCCCTAATCTTGGCTCCTCTAAGTCCTGTCGTCATCAGTTTCTTGTTGCTTCCCACGGACTCTTCAAAATTCTTGAGCCGCCTAAAAATATCTTTACCTTCAGTTTGACCACCCTAACCCAATCTACATGCACCTATGATAATATACTGTGGACAAGATGACAATGGCTTGCAGGACCAATATGTTAAATAGATTTGAAGCTGAACACCATAAAAAGCTGGAGAGAAGTGTCTTATTATGGCCATGCCTTTGACCTATTCTCCTTCAACCTTCGTAAATTGGCATGAAGAAGTAAGAGTGATCTGTCATCCACAGATGACACAAAGCTGGGAAGTACCACTAAAACACAAAAGACAGAATCAAGATTCAAATGGCTGAAAAGCTAGGTCAAAAAAATGGTAACATTTAACAGAGATAAATATAAACTTCTACATGTGTAAATTAATTGAATAAAGTCCTATTCCAGCTTTTAGGACACAATGCCCTGCTGCCATAATTTAAACTTCTAGCCCTAGCACTTCCTGTAAAAAAGATCTTGAGAGCATTAAACTACTCCAAACTTAGCATGTAACATTATTGAAGCAGCTATATTAAAAGCTAGCAATTCTAGGCCGCTTTAGATGTTTAGCATCCATGTTGTAAAAGTATTCCTGCAGAACTCCATTTTGAGTGGACTACACTTAAAAGTACTGGCCTGAATACTGGACATCCCCCTTAAGACACATACTAATTTATTAAAAGAGATCATATTAAACTAATATGTGTCCAGAAGGAAAAGCAGCAGCCTGAACAGTATGATGAATGATTAAAAATAAATAAATAAATAATCTGATTAACTTAAAGTGGTCATGTACAGGAAGAAGTGCTTTAGCCTGGAACTCAGGAAAACTGCCGGAGGGTACACCCGGTAGATGGAATCTTCCACCCTAAGATCCCTAGAATCCCCTTTCTTCCCTCCAGATTAGGTTGGGGAAGGGCAGTTCCCATAGATCCCTTGTAGTCACAGGTCTGCCACTTATTAAGTCCCTTCTCTTCATCTTTATGATAGAGAGTTCTCATATCTATATTTGGTTTGAAAATCATATGATCGTAAGGTTTCGTAGGAGAAAAAGTAGATTTGCAGTACTAGAACCAAAAGGTGAAAGCTATAATAGGGCAGATTTCAGCAATGTAAGGGAAAAAAGGAACTTTTCTGACTGAAACTAAGTATATGACCAGGCTGGGTTAGTGGACACTGGAGTTATTGAAGCAGAAGCTGATGACCAATTGTCGGGAGACTGTGAAGGAATTCCTGTGCTGGGTGGGACCTTGGTCCTCTCCGATTCTCAGCTCCTATGATTCATTCTGCTGGCTGCCCCTATGGGCTCCCCACCCGCTATTAGCATGCCCTTTGAAGCCGCCCGCTTCTCTCTTCCATCTCTTTCCCAGGAGCAGACCAAGGCACAGGACATTCTGGGGGCAGTGACCCTTCTGCTGGAAGGAGTGATGGCAGCACGGGGACAACTGGGACCCACCTGCCTCTCATCCCTCCTGGGACAGCTTTCTGCACAGATCCGCCTCCTCCTTGGAGCCCTGCAGGGCCTCCTTGGAACCCAGGTAAGTCCTGCTTTTCCGACTCAGTCCCCCTAAAAGACCTCAGGGAATAAGGGGTCATTTAGGGATCTTGAAGGTAGAAGAGCTGATACTACTAAGCAGTGCTCCTTCCCAGTCATAATGCCTTGGTATTGGTGCCCTGTCTTTCCTACATAGACAAGGGAGGCCTGATAGCTGGCCCTGGTCTCTGCCCTCAGGCCCATCCTCTGCCCTCAGCTTCCTCCACAGGGCAGGACCACAGCTCACAAGGATCCCAACGCCATCTTCCTGAACTTCCAACAACTGCTCCGAGGAAAAGTACGTTTCCTGCTGCTTGTGGGAGGACGCACCCTCTGTGTCAGGGGGGCCCTACCCACCACAGCTGTCCCAAGCAGTACCTCTCTATTCCTCATGCTGAACAAGCTCCCAAACAGGACTTCTGGATTGCTGGAGACAAACTCCACTGTCTCAGCCAGAACTACTGGTTCTGGACTTCTGAACAGGCAGCAGGGATTCAAAGCCAAGATTCCTGGTCTGCTGAACCAAACCTCCAGGTCCCTGGACCAAATCCCTGGATACCTGAACAGGACACAGAAACCCCTGAATGGAAGTCATGGACTCTTTCCTGGACCCTCAGCCGGGACCCTAGGAGCCCCAGACATTTCCCCAGGAATGTTGGACACAAACTCTCTGCCGCCCAGCCTCCAGCCTGGATATTCTCCTTCCTTGACCCATCCGCCCACTGGACAGTACACACTCTTGTCTCCTTCACCTGCCTCACCTACCCCTGCAGTCCAGCTCCACACCCTGCTTCCTGACCCTTCTGCTACCACACCCAACACTACCAGCCCTCTTCTAATTGCAGCCCACCCTTACTCCCAGAATCTGTCTCAGGAAGGGTAAGGTACTCAGGCCTGCCAACATCAGCACTGTGTCTCATGTACCATTCCCTTCCCTGGGGAGAGTCCCTAGGAGACAACTGCCCCTATACCAGATTGCCTGATTTCACCTGAAACCCAAAGCCCTCATAAAGGGTGAGACACAGACAGAAAGGACAGAAAAAGGAATCATTTTTCATTATATATTATAAAACTTTAGAAGCTATTTTTTTTAAGCTATCAATAATATTCATCAAAGCAGTTAGTTATCTTTGGTCTATTTTCTGTACAAATTTGCAACTAATTCTCTATCTGCTTTTTCATATAATAATTTTGCAAAGACCTGGACTGGCCCAGCCTTTGAACAGAGGTTGAGGCTAACCTTGTGTCAGAAAAGAAATGGCAAGTTTCCTTTGCTTCAAGTTTAAGGCCTTCTAATGCCCCATGTCCTTTACTACCATGCACAGTGGGGCTCTGTTTGATCCCCTATTCTTAAGAGATACCTACTCTTGAGAAATGAGTAAGTTGTCTCTCAGAAAGATTGTCCCTGTGCAACAGACAAAACTGAGCCTGTATAAATAAATGAGAGCACCCAAAAGCTGACTAAAAGCAAGGGAGAGATATTCTTCACAGGGTACAATAGATCCCCCTGAGCACCCCCCCCAAAAAAAAGCTAACAAGAAGCCCTGGGGAGCCTCACACTCTAGGTAAGACTGTGCAGACAGTTCAGTAGAAGAGACCTGGATGTGACAGCTGAGTAAACAGCCAGAGCTTCAGCAGCTCGGCAGGAGGCTTCGCCAGGCTCGGACTCCTGCCTCCCTCCTGTGGAGGTCAGGGGGAAGTGCAGGAAGTGGCAAGAGTCAGGCTTCTTGAGCTGGCACAGCAGGAGGACAAGCACAAGTCAAACACCAAGTTGAAGGCTCATTCACCAATTCCCAAAAGTGCAACTAAAAAGCAGGCCTGTGTGACCACCATAAACTCTGCTAGGAGATCTCTAGAAAAGAAATCAGGCTTATAGGGCTTTTCAAATAAGTGCTGCCTTGGTGCTCATAAAGAGGAGGTTAATATTATACAAAAACAAAAATTCCATTGCAAAAGTCAACCTACTACCTCCAAAGGTTCCTGTAAGAAAATGAGTGGAAGACTTTTTGTCTCCCCCACCCCAAAAGAAAGTAGAGGAGCCCAGAACCTATAGTTCTAAACTTTGCCACAAATACCCCAGGATCACCAAAGGCATTCCAAAATAGCAGAATGAAAGCTAAATGTGTCAGAAGTCTTATGTACATTACCCTTTTTTTGAGACATAGTCTCACTTTGTTACCCTGGGTAGAGTGCAGAGACATCATGGTAGCTCACTGCAACCTCAAACTCCTGGGCTCAAGTGATCCTCTTGCCTCAGCCTCCTGAGTAGCTGGGAGTACAGGGACATGCCACCACGCCCAGCTAATTTTTCTGTTTTTAGTAGAGATGGTCTGGTCTCTGGTCTCGCTCTTGCTCAGGCTGTTCTCAAACTCCTGAGCTCAAGCAACCTTCCCACCTTGGCCTTCCAGAGTGCTAGGATTACAGGGATGAGCCACCTTGCCCGGCCTACATTACCTTTTTTAAACATTCATACAACTCTGTAAGATAGGTATTACCATCCCTATTTTACAGATAAGGAAACTAAGGCTCAGAGATGTCAGGTGAGTTCCCAATGATTACAAAGCTTATGAGCAGGAAAAGAACAAATACCCTAGTCTGACTTACTCTAGCGCCCATACTCTCCCCAGTGTGGTGCACTGTCCAGTAAATCATTCAGTTATTTATGGGGAAAAAATTCCAAGTACTTAGGGAGTAAATACATCAATAATTAAAGAGTTCTGAGTGGAAAACCAGTTCTTGGTGGAGGTGACCAATTTAGACATATCCCGGTGTCCTTCTCTTCTTTCATGGACAGAACAGTTACTATGGAGAAGAATCAACAAATGCACAAAGCTCAAAAATGTTATCCAAATCTCAGATGGTGTCAGTTTCTGCACGGGAGAGAATTAGTTCATCCGAACTACAAATTCCAGAATGTAGTCAAGGGAATCGTAAGCAGAAATTGTAATTTACTGAAATACTGAAGTAGGTTAAATTTAATAATCAAATGAAACTTTATGGCACATGAAAGAGCCAGCACCTAGGACAAGATATGCCAAAGGAACCAGAGAATTACGAGTTCTTGGCATAATCAGATGAGAGACATGAAAGGCAAAACTACAAATGTAGCCAGAAAGATCCAGGCATCTGGAACTTACTCCAGTTAAGGGCAAATACAAATAAACTCATCGGCTTCTCCAGTATGAACTAATTGCCCCTATTAAGAATCTAACCCATTCCCAAACCATTCTTTCTGGCTGATTCCATCTCTTCTTCCTTTTGACACATACACACATACACACACACACAAAACCCTTTTACAACCAGAACACTCTTATCCCTATTCAACTTTATACTAGTTCTCTCTTCTGCCACCCCAGAGAAGCCAAGACAGTCTGCTACAATAGCCTACACTATTACTGGTAATTAGGTTCTCCCACTCTAACTTAAATCCATACTTCTCCAACCCCCCAAAAAACTTGACCCCATGGAAAGGTTCTAGGATTCCATAAAAATTCATCCCAATCTCCAAAGCATCTCCTCTTCCCTCCCCTACTCCCACCGCACCAGACCCATAGTAAGGTAAAAGAAACACCTTTTCCCCCTCCCTGCTGAGTCCACTCACAGTCAACCCATTTCCCTAAATGCTACTTCTAACACCTCATGTAAAGACCTGAAAATGATAAGGAAGGAAATGCCCCAGGCATCCCAGCAGGGGGACCAGCTCCCATGGCAAAACCAGGAGATGAAAAGAGACAACTACTTAATACACACTCACAGAGAATCTTTCTGGATTGTTATCCTGAATTTTCCAGGAAGAAGCAGAGTTCCATATACTTTCTCAGAGACCTTTAATGCCAGGCTGAAGAGCCAGCTCACATGCTGGAATCCTTGTATTCATCACCATCTCCTTGACTTTTTTTCTTGTAAGTTAGTGCCTGTAGTCAGGCTGCTGCATTGTCCTGGCTCTGGCACTGGACCACCAACCTGATTGGTATTGCTGCCCTGTCCGCTTCACTGGTCTGTGCAGCAGCTCCCTGTTCAGTGACTCTGGGAAGAACCACCACCACTTATCCTGCCTCCCAGGCCACCATGGAACGTAGAGAGCCAGCCCCTCCACCTGCTTCCATAACCACAAATTCCTCTCCTCCTGATTTCTTCATAGTCATGCTCCATGCCTGTGTCTAAAAGCTTCTACCCAGAGCTTCCATAAAAATGATGAGTATTTCTAGACTATACAAGTGACTCATTCAAGTCAACGTGAGCTGACTTCCTAAGAGACTCAAAGTATTGCAAGGACACGGGCAGGACTCTTTGCCAATTCAAAATTCTATGCCAAATGGGTGGTATTTTCTAGGCCTGGGGTACCCTCAGGAGCCAAAAGCATGACTCTCTCTCTCCCAGATAGAAAACAGCATTGGAGGATAAATTTCGGAAACAGTCAGCCAGGAGACTGAGATAACCCTGAACCCAGATACCGAACGGCTGGAACAGATCCTACATTGACATATGATCATCTGCCTGTGGGGGCCAGAAATAATGTATCATAGACAAATTGAAAAAAAGTGAGTTTAAAGTAAATGGATTTTTTTAAAAAGGGGCAACAGTATGAAAAAAGTAAAGTTTAATTAAAAAATCATATACACAAAACAACTTCTGATTCATTTTAAGCTCTCCCACTGGGTCTTTCACAGGCAAGTCAGTTTCCCACTGAGTCCAGACCAGCTAAAGATGCACCCACAGGAGAAAGGGGATCTTTAATAGGTGTTCTCCTTAATAGGTGAACAACAGCATCTGTTACTTGACCAATGTCCATGACCTGAGTGACTAGGCATCAAGGCTGGCTTCCCTCGTAGTTCAGAAGGCCAGTTTCTTCATCAGCAGATAAACTCTGGAATCCACCTCAAATCCATGCAGGTTGTTGGCATCACCCTGCAGCCTCATGAGCAGGCCCCCATAGGACACGTAGGCAGAGCTGAAATAGAAGGCCCCAGTCCCGTCAGTCTGAGCTCTGGAGCAGCTGCTACTCAGCGGCTCTCCATCCCAGCCTAAGAAAGAAGACAGGCACCCTTCTAGTGTTTTGTCATAAGGAACCAAATTTCAGACAAAGATGAATGCGTAGACATGCACAAAGCATTGTTCTCTATATTAGCAAAGGTGGAAAACACCTACATGTCCAAAATTAGGGGAATAGACAAATGAATTAAGATATATCCATTTACTGAAATGTTATACAGCTATTAAAATGTTTAGGAAAGCTTTAAGTTGACATGGGGAAACACGCTTTACATAATGTTAAGCAAAAAGAGCAGAAGAAAACATTGTAATAAACAACATAGTCTCACAGGAAAAAGTAAACATTAAGAAAAGCAGAATATTCAAAAACATCTATATAAAAGGTTCCCCCAGGGTATGGAATTATAGGTGACTTTTTTCTTTCTTCATATTACTTCTCTGCTTTTCAAATTTCTTACAAAGAACACATACTGTTTTAATAAGATTTCAAGGAAAAGAAAAAAATACTTGGGCAGAGAAACCAAAGAATGAGGGATTGGGTTACAGTGTAGCAAGACACATACACACACACACACACAAACACAAAAAGGCCTAGTGGTTTAATCACTTAATCCTGCATTTAATTCCTAGGGAAGCAACCCTACTTTGTACTTTACACAGCAAGATTACCAGTTTCTCATTTGGACCACTGGGCCTTGAGGTCCTGACAAAGGGCAAAGTGAGCAGCTTACATTTCAGACTGGAAACTGTTCCCAGAAGTTTTTGTTTGTTTGAGGCAGGGTCTCACTCTGTCACCCAGGCAGGAGTGCAGTGACATGATCATTTTCATATATCATTCCATTTTAAGAATCTTGGGCTGATTTCTTAGATGAACTCCTGGGTTCAAACGATCCTCTTGCCTCAGCCTCCCAAGTAGGTGGGACTACAGGTGTGCACCACCATATGTGGCTAATTTTTTATATATTTTTTTGTAGAGACGGCATCTTGCTATGTTGCTCAGGCTAGTCTCGAACTCCTAAGCTCAAGCAATCCTCCTGCATCAACTTCCCAAAGTGCTGGGATTACAAGCATAAGCCACTGCACCCAGCCCCCAGAAGTTTCTTTCTGGGTCCCACCAAGGTCTAAGGTGCTTGAGGAAAGGGTCCCAACACAGGAAGCATGATCCAAATTCTCAGAACGGGGGAGAAAAAGGATTCTCACAAGACTGTGGAACTTACAGGCGTGTTGCTGCTTCAGTAGAAGTTTCGTCTCCTTCAATCCTGTACACTTTCCCATACATTACATACTCAAATTGGTCAGCCCTGTGGAACAACAGTGGCAAAGTTATTCTTACTAGTAATTAACAATATAAGAGACCCTATTTAAAAATGGTAACTGGTAACAAAATGCCAGCATAATAACAGGCACTAGAAACATGTCATTTAGTCCTCACAGCAGCCCTGTGAGCTAGGCATGACCATTTCTATTTTACTGATGAGGAAACCAGCAGAAAGAGATTAAGGTTGCTTAAAAAATAAGTGATAGAGCTGAGAATTGAACTCAGTGGAGCTCCAAAGCCTTTCCATCACACCAAGCTCCCTCCCAAGACACAAGGCCCACACAGCCTAGGTCACTCAGTAGTCATTTTCTCAGCCTCCAAAAAGCTACAGTTCACAGCATGTAATCATTGCTGTAATCAATAAATAACTGGATGTTTGAATTCTTTTTATATATATATATATATTTCATTTCAGCAAAGGTGGATGTTTGAATTCTTAAGTGCAAAAATTTTTCCTTAAGGTTACTCAGACTCTGCTGATCATCATTTATTCCAGAAATTAAATAAAAATCTTTCTATTAGGTCATTAAATATGAAATGTCCAATTTTGAATCAAAAGTTTAGTTTATTTTATCTCAAACAAGTAGTTACAAGTAGTCAAAGTATGTGCCTAAACTATCGACACAATTTTGCCATCCTGGGGTAGCTGTTTATGCCAGCAGTGAAGAAGCCTGGAAAGTGAGTGGCGATAAAATCGCAAAAGGCATTTTCCACAGCTCATTGAGAATATTGTTGAATATTTTTCGTCGCAAGAAGTGGTCTGAAGCCTGGAAGAAGTGGTAGTTGGTGTGAGGTTTAGTGAATATAATGGATGACAGAGAGTTTCCAAGTCCAGCTTCTATAGTTTGGGCAGTGTTGTTTTTTGTGACACATGGTCTTGCAAGAGGACTGGCCTGTCTCTATTGACCAATCTTGGCTGCTTAATCACAAGCATCCTCATTATTTCAACCACTTGGTTGCAGTAGACATCCGCTGTACTCGACTGACCAGGTTTCATGAAGCTGTAGTGGATAAGACCAGCGCTGGACCAACAAACAGACACCATTAGCTTTTTTTGATGAATATTCGGTTTTGAACTGTTTTGGCACTTCATCTTTATCTAACCATTGTGCCAAATGCTTGTGATTGTCAAAAAGAATCCATTTTCGTCACACATAACAATACAGTGTAGAAATGGTTTGCCGTTATGCCATGACAGCAAAGAAAGGCAAGTTTTGAGACGATTTCTCTTCTGACAATGAGGTACCCATCTATCCAGCTCCTTTACCTTGTTGATTTATTTCAAATGGTCCAATATTGTTGGAATAGTAACATCAAACCTTGCTGCTAATTCATGTGTAGGTTGAGATGGATTCGCTTTCACTACAGCTTTCAGCTCATCATAATCCACCTTGGTCTCAGGTCACCCACATTGCTCATTTTCAAGATAAATCATCAGAAAGAAACTTCTGGAACCATCGACAGACTATGCATTCATTAGCCACATCCTTCCCAAACACTTTGCTGATATTTCGAACTGTTTGTGCTGCATTTGTTTCACAATGGAACTCATATGCAAAAATAACACAAATTTCTGACTTACCCATGGTTTCACAAAAATTGTTCTAAAAAAATTCGGAAGATAATCATAAGCAAAAAAAAGAAACATTTGAAAGACTGAGGATGTACCTTCACAATAAAAATAAAACAAGAAATGTCAAAGTAAAAATGTCAGAAACATCAACTGTCGAACTTAGTACTTAAGGAAATTGGACACTTCATACTTAATGACCTAATATATCACTTATCTACTTAGTCCTCAAGGCATATTTCCAGTACTCCCTTCTGCACTACCTCACCTGGAAGGCCTGTCATCAGTGGGGTTGTATTCACCATCATCCAGGGTACCATCTTCATACAAGGTACTAGCTATGACCAACCGGAACTTATCACCTGAAAATAACAACAATATCCGAGGGTGAAGAATAACTGAAGCAGCAAAAAGCCTCTTGCTTTTGTCTGTGTTCAATACTTACCCAAGTCTACAGGGTAAATCTGGATGTTTACATCTAAGATGAGATCCATCTTGAAAGATTCACTCTCACAATGCAGTCGAGACACTGGGAGAAGTAGGAAAAGAATGGTAAGAAGTAATTGCCAGGCCCAGGGCAGATCCTACAGATCCCAGTTTGGGGATTATATTCAACAGAACACTCAATCTAACCCAGTCTACATTGACTGGCCTCTCATCTGCTCTCACAGAAGCACAGGCTCAATCAGAACCAGATATGCAGGAAAAAGGGAGAAAAACTATGGCAAGTGAACAGAATGCCTAGAAAAGAATCAAAGCTCTTCTAGTAGCAAATAATATACCTGCCTGGATAATTTAGAACTTGACTCTGGGCAAGTTATTCATTCTACCAAAGGATTCCTTTCTGTCCTAGCACTGTGCTGAAGGGATTATCAGGATGTACAAGAACTAGTGGCTATCTTGAAAAGCATCTCAGTCTCCAGGAAAAGAAAGAGACACCAAGGAGACATGATTACTGATCAATGACAAAATAAAGAGGTGTATACCAAGCAGTTAACTCAGAGAATACTTCCCAAAGAGCTAAAGATTCTGAGGGCAATGCGGGAATATATATTAGGCTCTGAAGTCAATTAATCACTGTGCACCCTTGGATGGGTTACTTAACCCGTCCGAGCAAAATAGTGAAGGCATCACCTACCTCAGAATTCTTGAGTGAATAAATAAGACAAAGCGTGTGTACAGCACCTAGCACAGAATCGGTGGCGATTATAAAGATACTCAGGAGTTTGCCAGCAGCATGAATGACAAAAGCCCACCCAGGCACTGGGAACGGCAAACTTGAGGCCTGGGAAAGCTCAAAGTCTCAGTTTTCGCAACCATAAGATGTTTCCTGAGGGAGGACCCTACATCAGGACCTGCCAGTAGGGGCAGAGCACGTGAGTTGCGTGGACACGGGGCCCACCCCGAGGAGGTTAGTCACTCCCCCAAAACCGTCCCTACGTACCTTACCTCGGTCAAATTTCTTGCCCTCCGGGTCAATGTCTTTCACATCGAAAATATCCTCAAACAGGATGCCCGCCATCGTGAGGGGGGCAAGAGAGCAGAAGCGCTGAGTGCACGACCACCACTGCAGATAAGCGCACCCCCTCACGTGGAGAAAAGGAGAGAAGAAAAAAGCAGTTCCTAAAAAGAGGAAGCCAGAAAGAATGGCGCATGCGCATGAACAAATAGTAACGCGACCACTTCCGCCACCTCCCCCTCGGGGCTTCTTAACTTCCGCCCCGAAAGATTGCTTCGGAGAGGCCACGGCTTTGAAGGCGGGTCTCAGGCCCAGGTGACTCCGCCTAGGGCGGGGAAACAATAGGGCCAACCTTCGACGGCGGAGGCGCGGATTCTCTGTGTTGGAGCTCTACTGCGCCCTCTTCAGAGTCCGGCCCGGAACACTGGAATGCGTGGGGGCCTAACCCAAGCCGAGACCTTGATCGTTGACCGAGACGAGCCCGGCCCTAGCCCTGCCCTGCCAGTCCGCGTGCCCACCGAGGGCGCAGTCCACGCCGAGGGCGGGTGGGGAAGAGCCCCGCCTCCAGAGCGCCGGCCCGACAGGGAGTTGTGCCCAGCCCCTCCAGCCGGCACCGAGGCCCCCAGGGCCGGCCTGGACCAGCTCGGCCCTTCTGGATGTCACCCGAGCTGGGTCCGTCCAGTTTGGGAATTTGCCATGATGTCACCATAGGGAAGAGGAAAACCTGCACTGTCCCCTTCCTTGGTACTACACCCTCCCACCACTGCCCTCTTTGGCCACACCGCCCCTCCAGCCTGGCACTAACCCCTCCCCTGAGCACTGCCCCTCCAGCCACTGTCCCTTTTCCCCATCACTGCTCTCTCCTTCTGGACACTCATTTCCTACGTGCCCCTTCCTCCTAGCACTGTTCTCTCCTTTGGATACCAGCTCTTCTCCCTTCCTCCTGCGTGCTGGCCCCTCTCTCACACTGCCCCCCTTCCTGGGCACTGCCACTTTATCCTAGTACTGCCCCCTCCCTCAACCGCTCGTTTCCTGGGCACTGCCCTCACTCTGACAGTCTCTAACACTGCCCATCCACCCTGCGCTCACTCCACCCTCTGTCCTATCCTTCCCTGGACCCTGATAGAGAACGCAGAGCACCAGCATGCCATTCCCCCAAGGCGGCGAGACGTCAGCAGCTACTCGGGTTTCTCCTTGGGCCCAGCCAGGGAGAAGCGACCTCTGCTCCCCCACACCCGCCTCCTGCACCTAGAGCTCCCTACCTTCGGGCCTCGCCCTTCAGCGTCCCCTCCCACCTCCACCTCCGCACGCCCCCGCAGGCCTGGCTGCTCCAGGTGCACCTCCCTGGGGGAGCCGTGAGGAAGGGAAGGAGAAAGGGAGCGGAAAAGGGAGACGGCCCAGACTCCCCCTCCGAATCCTCCCGGTTTTGCTTCTCACCCCAGACGGGACAAGGGGCCCGTCTGAGCCGCAGAAAGGGGGCCGCTCCGGACAGGTTGGACCAGAAGAGTCCGATTTAGAAGGCTCTGCAGCCCCCAGCCCCAAGCCAGACTGAGCCCAAGCGTCTCCAACCCCCCGGCCCGCCCGGCGCCGGGAGCGGAGAACCCGGCCCGGCCCCTCCACGTGCCGGCGGACCCGCCCCCGCCCTGGCGCGAGGCCCCCTCTCAGTCCCCGGCCTCCCCAGGATGGGGACGCGGGCTCGCGCGTCCCAAGCGCCCCCTGCCGCCTCTCCGGAGCCCCAGCGTAGACCCCAGCCCGGCTTGGGCGGCCCCTCCGGCGGGGCCGGCGGGCGGAGCGGCACAGGGAGCACCGCCCTCGGCCCGCCCGCCTAGGAGGGGACGCGAGCGGGAGGCTGCGCCAGCGGCGCCCGCCCGGGCCCGCCGCACTCTGCACTCGGCCGCGGGGCTGCGGGGACCGGACGGCTGCCGGCTCGGACTCTGCGGGCCGGGAGCCGAATCCAGGACAGAGCAGGGGCCGCCAACGGAGGCGAGAGAGCAGTGAGCGGAGATGGCGGCCGCGGCGGCCGCTGCGGCGGCGGAGGAAGGGATGGAACCGCGGGCGCTGCAGTACGAGCAGACCCTGGTAAGTGAAGCCGAGCATATCCCTGAGGGAGTGGGCTCCGGGACCGCTGCTCCAGGGTACCCTAGGAAATGCGAGGACCAGGGGCTTACCCTAACCCTGCCCCAGCCTTTTAATCTGGGGAAACTGAGGCTCAGGAGTCTGAGAGGCTACAGGGCTGAAGGGATGGAAAGCTGCGTGCTGGTTTCTGGCTTAGGCTGGGGTCCTGCAGAGGACAAGGACACCAGGTGCTTGTCCCAGGTGTCCTTCCCTTCACTCCCCACAACACACACGTTTTCTTTGCTCCTCCTCCTAGCCACCCAGGCCAGTCTCAGCACCCAACTACCCCTCCCCAGCACCACTGACACCACTAAACTTTCTTTCTCCACACTCCTATGTCCACCATCCAAGACATTCCCTGTGTCCCTGCCATGTGCATGGCACTGTGCTAAGCACAGAATCAAGAATGTAGAGAGATGTACAGATCCAAACCCAGCCCCAGCCCCCACCTCTGGGGGCTCAACACCCAGCGTTGGCAGGAACTCTTCAGTTGATTCTCTGGAAAAAAGTGGCCTGCCACCCTGGGTGACAGGACCTTTAGGGAGAATGGGTCAAGCAGGAATGGGTGTGGGGATTGGGACCTTTGTCCATCCGGCCCCCACCTATTCCAGCGGTGTCCCTTGACCTCATTAAAAGCAGGGGTCCTGGGTTCTGAGCTGACTCATGGCCAGCACTGTTATTTAGTGTTTGAGAAGTCATTTGAGTCTTCTCATGTCACCAAAGTGGAGGACCTGAGCCCTAGGGAAAGGAATGGGCTCATGGCCCCTTGTTACCAGCTTAGACTGGAATTTGCCCAGGAAGGTGGCAGGGAGGAAACCTCTCCAGGAGGAGAGGGCCTGGGCTGTAACTGAACCTGGGAGGTGCCCAGTTACAAGAAAGTGACTGAGTGAAACAGGATGACAGGGAGAGGTGGCAGGGTAGGGGTGGAGCAAGGGTAAATGGGCAAGCCCTTGGGATAGGGTGGGAGATGTCTGTCGGTCTGTACAGGTCAAGGATAGGGGCATTGGTCGAGGAAGCCTGACACCTGGCCTCTGAAATGGTGCCTCTGTTGCACCAGCCACCTCTCCATCTCCTTCCCTTCCGCCTCTATCTCTGGAATGAGCTCTCAGGGTCAAGCTCTCTCCCGGACACTCTGCTCCAGCCTCTCCCCCTTCTCCTTCCTATCCCTTTGTCTTTCTCTCATAGCTCTCAACTCCCCCTCCTATGCTGTGCCTGCCTCTTTATACTCTACTCTTTTCTTTTCCTCCTCCCTACTTTTTCCCTCATCTCTTTCTCTCCTTTATCCCTTCTCCCCGCCTCTTTTCTCTTTTCCCCTTTTTCTTCTCTCTGGTTTCCTCTCTTCTCTGTGCTTCTCCCTTTCCTCACTCTCTATCTCTCACCCTCTCTCTGTCCCTATCATTCCCTCCCTCCCCCCCAACCCAGCCCCAACAGGAGCCCTTTGTGTCCCGAAGCTCTGCGGGTGGCAGCCGGAATCTACTCCTCCCCACCCCCTAACACACGCCCAGCTTGGCAGGTCTAGCCATGGCTGGGGCAGGCGACTTTCCCTTCCCATCACCCCAGCATCCACAGTCACAGCCCAGCTATCCGCAGCCTCTGCTGTCCCCCATCCCGCCACTGGGCTCAGGGCAGCCCCAGAGTGGGGCTGAGGCCACCAAGCACTCTTCACCCACCAGGAGAGGCTTTCCACTCCCAGCTGGGCTGGCAGGCTAGTGGGGGTGGCGGTGGAAAATGGGGACAAGGGGATTAGGGTGGGTGGGAGGGGTGCAGCTGAGTTGGTCACAGGCCAGAGGCCCAGCAGGAATGTGATAAGGATTGGGGCCGCGCCTGCTGCTAGGCCCAACTCAGCTGCCCCCAGCTCCACGAGGCTCTTATTGTGGCCCACATGCCCTTGACCGTCCCTTTTTCTCTGACCCTCCCTCCTCCCACTTCCAGACTGTGGCTTAGGTTTTTCCGTCTTTTCCTCCTCTGGGGAGTTCCCTGCCACTCCTCCTCAGTGCCTCCGCCCCAGGCCTCTGAGAAGAGGACCAATTATTCTCCCACCCCCAGAGTTGTGTCCCTGTACCTTGGCTGTCCCATCACTCTGGCCAGGACAGCCCCCACAGTCTGCAGTGTGCATTGTTCCCATACTCCAAGCAAGAGTAGGAACTATGGGTCCAAGAGGGGGTATACAATGTGGGCCTCTGGGAGAAAGGGAATCGAGGCCCCAGGAGCCAGCCCTCCTTGTACCCCCACTCAGCCCACAACCACCAATGTCCCCATCTTCCCTGTTGCTCCAGATGTATGGCCGGTATACTCAGGACCTTGGGGCCTTTGCCAAAGAGGAAGCTGCTCGGATTCGCCTGGGAGGACCTGAGTCCTGGAGGGGTCCCCCTTCCCCTCGGACTCCCCCAGAGCTCTTGGAATATGGACAGAGCCGTTGTGCCCGATGCCGCAGTGAGAATTGGGTTGGGGCAGGGGACCTGTGCTGTGCTGAGGGGCACAGAGGCCATTTAGAGCTGCTGATGGGAGAGGAGGGCCGCTGGTAACGGGTAGGAGCACTTTGGTGCCAGCCTCCCCATTCTTCCCTTCCCTGCACCCAGTCTGTTCTGTACACTGCCACAAGTTCCTCGTGTCCAGGGTTGGTGAAGACTGGATCTTCCTGATCCTGCTGGGGCTCCTCATGGCATTGGTCAGCTGGGCCATGGACTATGCCATTGCTGCCTGTTTGCAAGGTGAGGGCAAGAGCTGGCAGGGGGAGGGCTGAGGAGAACCAACCTGCTTCCTCCATGCCACACTTGTCCAGGCATCGTGGCTACTTGGCCACTGACCACGTTACCCTGCAAGTCTGACTGTCCATATTCAGGCCACTCCTATAGGCCACAACTTCTTGCCTCTCCTCTCCACTGACCCTTTCATCTAAAGTGGTCTTTGTCCCAGTGAATGCCCTCTAGGGCCCCTTCCCTTCCCTCTGTACCCAGGCTCTATGAGGCCTTCCCTGGAAAAAGCTGTCACATCAGTATGTCCCAGTGGCCACGCAGGGAGTTGTGTGGGTATCAGGGGTTCATCAGCATGTCCTCTTCCCACAGCTCAGCAGTGGATGTCCCAGGGCTTGAACACCAGCATCTTGCTGCAGTACCTGGCCTGGGTCACCTACCCTGTCGTCCTCATCACTTTCTCAGCCGGATTCACACAGATACTGGCCCCTCAGGCTGTTGGTACAATAGGAGAAAAGGGGAGGGCAGAGGGCTTGCTTCCTGAAATGGACACATCAAATGACCCTCCTGGGACTGTACCCTCTCCAGGGTCCGGCATCCCTGAGATGAAGACCATCTTGCGGGGAGTAGTGCTGAAAGAATACCTCACTCTCAAGACCTTTGTAGCTAAGGTCATCGGGCTCACCTGTGCCCTGGGCAGCGGAATGCCACTTGGCAAAGAGGTAACTTCAGGTTGGGGAATGAAGGAGTCCCTCCTGGTGGAGGAAGAGGCCAGGCCAAGGTCAGGGCAGGCCCCTTCCTCACTCACCACCTGCCTCCACCCCAGGGCCCTTTTGTGCACATTGCAAGCATGTGCGCCGCCCTTCTCAGCAAGTTCCTCTCCCTCTTTGGGGGTATCTATGAGGTAAGGGGCACCCTGGGGAGGGGGAGGCATGGGCTGCTGAGGTCATGGCTGACACCCCCCTTGCCACCACTCTTGCCAGAATGAATCCCGGAACACAGAGATGCTGGCTGCCGCCTGTGCCGTGGGAGTGGGCTGCTGCTTTGCAGCACCTATCGGAGGTAGGCAGGGCTCGTCAGTCAGTCCAGCCCCCAGCCCTGCCCTTGGCCTCTCCTCCTTGGCCCCACTCATCTGGGTGCTTAGGCCTCAGGTGGCGTTCTCCCTGGCCCCATCGCAGGCGTGCTCTTCAGCATCGAGGTCACCTCCACCTTCTTCGCTGTGCGGAACTACTGGCGGGGATTCTTCGCTGCCACTTTCAGTGCCTTCATCTTCCGGGTCCTGGCAGTCTGGAACCGTGATGAAGGTGGGGTCACCCAGGCTATGAGGGGAGCCTAAGGTGCTTCAGTCAGGGGCTCATGAGGCTAGACCTGCCTCTCTCTCTGCTACTCTTCCCTTCAGAGACCATCACCGCGCTCTTCAAGACCCGATTCCGGCTCGACTTCCCCTTTGACCTGCAGGAACTGCCAGCCTTTGCTGTTATTGGGTGAGGAGCTGAGAGTGGTGGGAGTGTGGGAGAGGAGGCAGGTTTCCACGAGAAGACTCCCTTCACCCTGCTGCTTCTTCCCTCTCCAGCATTGCTAGTGGCTTCGGGGGAGCCCTCTTTGTCTACCTGAACCGGAAGATTGTCCAGGTGATGCGGAAGCAGAAAACCATCAATCGCTTCCTCATGAGGAAGTGAGTTGGCTTTAGGCTCCTCTCCAGGCTGCTCTGGGGTGTATTAGGGCCAGAGTGGGCCAGGAGACAGGTGAGGTAGTGGCCCAGTCAGAAACAGACGCTCCACTGGAAAAGCAGCCAATGGAGTTTTCCAGGCTCACTGAACATTTTGATGTTTATATTACTTGAAAATTGGCATTTTTTGAAGTGTTAGTCAGTGGCAGAGGGTATTTGGGATCAAAGACTGAGGCTTCTTGGGGTCCTCTGGTGTGGCCCAGATAGTAATGATCCCTGGAGAGTGTTTGTTTGAGCCTCAGTTTCCCCGTGTCCTAGGGGGTTGAACAAGATTTTTTAGGCCAGGCACAGTGGCTCACACCTGTAATCCTAACCCTTTGGGAGGCTGAAGCAAGAAGATCACTTGAGCCCAGGAGTTTGAGACCAGACTGGGCAATAATAGCAAGACCCAGTCTCTACAAAAAAAAATGTTTTAATTGGCGGTGGTACATGCCAGTGTTCTCAGCTACTTGGGAGGCTGAGGCAAGAGGATTGCTTGAGCCCAGGAATTGGAGGCTGCATTGAGCTGTGATGATGCTACTGCATTCTAGCCTGGGCAACACATGAGACCCTGTCTCAAAAAAAAAAGATTTTTTTTTCCTCCAGAGCACAGCTCTCTCAGTGTTCCTCTAAGGACTGGGAGTGGGGAGGCCTGAGGCGTGACTTTCATTAGGACTGACGTCCTTCAGAGAGAGGGCAGCCAACTGAACCTGCTCCCTACACACCTCTGGTCAACTTCCTGAGTGACCGTAGCTTCCCCCAGCACTGACCTTCACTCTAAGTCACCACAGAGAGACAGACAGAGGCAGAAACTTCTCTCTACCCTCACACAATGCACTCTTTAGCTGGGGCTTCTGAGGGTGGAGGGTGGAGTTACAGCTCAGTGGTGTCCAACACAGGGCTGAGGGATGGACTCTCTGCTGCTGCTACCCACTTATGGAGTCAGGGGCCAACAGAAAGGCTGTTGGGTCAGACCCGCAGTTCTTATAATAACCCTGGTCTAGCACCACTCTCGGGGCTATCGTATGTATCCTCCGTGGCAAAGAGGACCTTCTCCCAGGACTGTGTGCTTTCATGGAAGAGGCTATGCTCTGACCTCAGCCCCGAGGTATGTGAGGGCACCCAGCCCATCAACACCCATGTCTGATGCTGTGAAACCTATATCTCTAGACGCCTGCTCTTCCCGGCTCTGGTGACCCTGCTCATCTCCACTCTGACCTTCCCCCCTGGCTTTGGACAGTTCATGGCTGGACAGGTAACCATAAGCAGAGGAGAAACCTGTGCCTTCCCTTGGGACACATTCCTTCAAAAGTCAGCAGCCCCAGCGTGACTACAGGGTCCCTTGTTCTCCATGGGTTCCTATGGACCCCTCCCTTCACTCTGCCTGTTGCCTAGCCTGAAGCACCCTGCTCTCCTTAGCTCTCACAGAAAGAGACACTGGTCACCCTGTTTGACAACCGGACGTGGGTTCGCCAGGGCCTGGTGGAGGAGCTAGAACCTCCCAGCACCTCACAGGCCTGGAGCCCACCGCGCGCCAACGTCTTCCTCACCCTGGTCATCTTCATTCTCATGAAGGTGGGGCTCCTTACATATTGATCACTATGTTTACATGGACTCACTAGGTGCCAGGCCCTGTTCTAAGCACTTGCCATATAGTACTGACTCCTCTAAGCCTCACAGCACCACCACGAGAAAGGTACTGTGATTATCCCCATTTTAAAGATGAGGAGTTTCAAATATGCTTTCTGATGGGAAAAGAGGAAAAAATAAATAAAAATAAAGATGAGGAGTTGAAGCACAAAGAGGTAAAGTAAATGGTGCAAAGGCACACAGCTAGATGGCAGAGTGAGCACCTGAACCCAAGCCATCTGGTTCCCAAGTCTGTCCCCTTGCCTTCACCTCTGGGGATTCTGTGCCTGCCAGATGAGCAAGGTGGGCTCCTCTGGGCAGAGTGGGGGCTGTCTGGGACCAGGTAGTGTCTCTGCCTGTTTGAACCACCTCCTGCCTGCAGTTCTGGATGTCTGCACTGGCCACCACCATCCCAGTGCCCTGCGGGGCCTTCATGCCTGTCTTTGTCATTGGTGAGTTCTCAGCTGCCTGCTCTCCCAGCCTGTACCCTCCCCATCCTCTGGCCACCCCCTGGTCCATATCCTTTCTGCCCAGGAGCGGGTTTTGGTGCAGCCCCAGCCTGAACCCAACTCCGGAAGGGCTGTCCCTGCACTGAATGACCCGCCGGCCCCTCCCCCACCCTCTGACCCTCTCTCTTCCTAGTGCCCCCGCCCTCCCCCTCCACTACCTCTTTCTCTTCCCACTCCTCCCTGAAGGAGCGGCATTTGGGCGTCTGGTGGGTGAAAGCATGGCTGCCTGGTTCCCAGATGGGATTCACACGGACAGTAGCACCTACCGCATTGTGCCTGGGGGCTATGCAGTGGTTGGTGAGTACCCCAGGTCCCCATCTGCCTTGTAAGACCCCTGGCCCTGGCCACAGGGTCTGAGACTCTAGTGCCCCCTGCTGGCAGAAACTGGGCTTCCCTCAGATGCAGAGACCCAGTCCTCAGGACTGTACTGGGCAGCCCTGAGGGGTCCCTAACAGCAGGGGAGGGTCTTCTGGGACCTAGGCACCCTGAGGAGACTGAGGGTAGCTATCCCCAGGGGCGGCTGCGCTGGCAGGAGCGGTGACACACACAGTGTCCACAGCCGTGATCGTGTTCGAGCTCACAGGCCAGATCGCCCACATCCTGCCCGTCATGATCGCCGTCATCCTGGCCAACGCCGTCGCCCAAAGCCTGCAGCCCTCACTCTATGACAGCATCATCCGAATCAAGAAACTGCCCTATCTGCCTGAGCTGGGCTGGGGCCGCCACCAGTACGGAGGGCCAGGTGGCGGGGGGCTGTGGGTGAGGGGCAGAAGGCATCTTAAGACCTTGCTCCCTTCTGGTCAGAGCCACCCTTGTCCACACCCTGGAGGCACCATAGTCAGCCCCAAGTGTTCAGAAAGAAAGGCAGGGAGAATTCCTGGACTCTCCGCCCCTAGCCCATCACCAGGAGCCCTGGGATGATAGTGTTCTGGGCTACTCTCCCTATGCTGACTACAAACCAAGTGTCCCTCTCTGCCCCTAGGCAGTACCGGGTGCGAGTGGAGGACATCATGGTGCGGGATGTTCCCCACGTGGCCCTCAGCTGCACCTTCCGGGACCTGCGGCTAGCACTGCACAGGACCAAGGGCCGCATGCTGGCCCTAGTGGAATCCCCTGGTAAGGCCAAGAGGGGCCCAGGTGCTAGGGGTATCTCAGGGTCGAAGCTCAGGAGAGGGGAAGGAGCTCAGGGGTTTCCTCTGGTGTGTGGTCTGCGTTTGAGGCCCCACTCTGGGTGTGAGAGAGGCTGGAGGGAGCAGGGGGAGCGGGACTCACATCCAGCTCCTGCACCCTCTCGCCCGTTCTATCCAGAGTCCATGATTCTGCTGGGCTCCATCGAGCGCTCACAGGTGGTGGCGTTGCTGGGGGCCCAGCTGAGTCCGGCCCGCCGGCGGCAGTACATGCAGGAGCGTAGAGCTTCCCAGACCTCTCCACCATCCGATCAGGAGAGTCCCCCTAGCCCTGAGACTTCTGTCCGCTTCCAGGTAAGAGGAAAAGCCACACAGACTTTTTAAGTGGCACTGTGTAGACTGATTGGGAGGGCGATACAGAGGGTGATCTGAGGCCACAGCCTCGCCAGCCCCCTCCTGCACATGCAGGTGAACACGGAAGACTCGGGCTTCCCTGCAAGCCGGGGGGAGACTCACAAGCCCCTAAAGCCTGCTCTCAAGAGGGGGCCCAGCATCACCATGAACCTTGGGGAGAGTCCTACAGGTAAGCCCCTCTCCACCCACAGAGCCTGAGCTGAGCCACTGAATCCACTGGGGCCCCTGCCCAGCCCTTTTGCAGGAATACATCCCAGCTAGAAGAGGCTACCCAGATGGGCCAGGGGTAGAACTAGGACACCTCTCCCCTTGGCTTCCTGGTCCTGTCCCCCAAAGATGACATTGTCCCCTGGGGCCTTGTGTTTGGGAACACAGGGAATGTGGAGTCAGCAGGCATTGCCCTCAGGAGCCTCTTCTGTGCCAGTCCACCTCCTGAGGCTGCTTCAGAGGTGAGTGGTTGGAGCCTCTGCTCCCTGACACTGAGAGCACTTCTCTGTCAACCCTGCAGTGCCTGCCTCCATTCTCCCTGCCCTCCTGCCCTCCTAGCTGTCAGCTCTGCCCTGCAGTGTGCCCTTCCTCCTGGGCTCCGCCGCTTCCCCTCCCCTCCCCCTCCCTGTAACCTCAACTCCTGTTCTTTCTGGTTTGGCTCTGACAAAATCGGAGAAGTCGGAATCCTGTGACAAGCGCAAGCTGAAGCGGGTCCGAATCTCCGTGGCGGTAAGTGCACCCTCTCTGCCTGCAGTTCAGGAGCACTGGACAGGGAGGTCAAGGGTCTAGGCTGGGTAAACCTGCTCTGAGCCAGGAGTACACCCCCTCCCCCCAGCCACTCACTGCCAACCTCCCTTCCTCTCTCCTAGAGCAACTCAGACCTAGAAGGCGAGATGAGCCCTGAGGAGGTGAGGTGCCAGTGGACTCTGGACCCTGTTTCTTTCTGGGTGTATTCAGTCATCATCTTGGCTGCTGTCCCCATGGGAGGGACCATGGGGTAGGAAGAAGGGCAGGCCAGCTTCCAGGGAGGTGAGGTCAGCTATGCGCACCTTCTCCCTAAGCCTCCTAGTCTCTTCCCTCAGATTCTGGAGTGGGAGGAGCAGCAACTAGATGAACCCGTCAACTTCAGTGACTGCAAAATTGATCCTGCTCCCTTCCAGCTGGTGGAGCGGACCTCTTTGCACAAGGTAGGGCCAGCGGCTTGCCCAGGGCTGGCCTGGGCTCTCAGGAGGACAGGGTGGGGATCTAGGACCACCCCAAACACAAGTTTGGACTCAGACCAGTGGGGAAGGAAGGAAGAGAAGAGAGTGGGCTCTGTGTGGGTGTGTTTTTCAGCTGTATCGCTGCTTTGGACAATGGGAGGCTGGGAGCCGGGACCCCTTAGCCTCCTCCTGCTCTATGGTAGAGCCAGGCATCAGTTTTCTTCTACTCAGCCTTGCCCCCAGGGAACTCTGGACCAAAGAAGCAACAAAGACCAGGCTGGAGCTGGGTGGAAGCCAGAAGGCCAGGCCAGGGTCACAGCTAGGCAGGAGGCCGCCCAGAGCCCAACAAGGCTGATACACCATGCTGAAAAAAATGGGTGAGAAACAGGCAGGATAAGAAAATCTAATAAAAAAGCTAACAAACATCCAAGTAGGGGTGGGGAGACTGCAGAGAAGAGATAAACAAAGATGAGAGACACCCAGTGGGGGGCGTGGAATGTCAGACCCCAGAAGTCTGACTTAATATGGGCCAAAGGAAAACTGGTAAGGACACAGGAAGACAGCTCAGCAGAAGGGCAAAGCAGCCTGCAGAAACAGAGAGAGGAATTGAGCACAGACTGGCTGGTGCTGAGTGAGGTGGACACCAAGGGAAGGCAGGGGCTCCTGAGGAGGGGACAGCCCACATCACAGGGCACCTTCAGGCTTCCAAGTGAAGTGGGGGAGTGCAATCATACCCAGAAGGCTGGTGGGACAGCTCCTGGGACCAGCAAAAGCCACGGGGTATTTTGGCTAAATTTTGACAGACTAAATGTGCAAGCCTCGAGGTATTGGGGGACATGGGGGAAGGGGATAGGCAGAGGGCGAACACTCCCAAGTCCTGCAGGTTGGTGGCTAGCTTAGACACAAGCTATACTAAGAGCCAGCATGGCACAGACAAGCAGAGGCCAAGGCAGGAAGGACAGGGGACAAAAGAGAAACAAAAGAATAAAAGGTAATAAAGCCTTTGGGTGAGTGGGTTACTGCAGTGCAGTTGCAAGATAAAAGGAGATAGGCCTGAAAAGAATACATAGGGTTTTATTTAAAGCCTTTCTTCCTAAGACCTCTAAAGCTTTTCCACAATGATTGTATTTAATCCTCAAACATCCATCATCATGATGATAATAATGCTGACATAGCACTTGCCATGTGCCAAACACCGTTGCTAAACTCTTCACATCTAACTTAATCCTCACAACCACACTATAAGATAGATATTGTGATATTCTAGTTTTTACAGATGAGAAACTTAGATTCAAGAGGGAGGTTAAGCAAGTGGCCCAAGGTCACACAGCTAGTAAGAAGCAGAACTGGCCCTGGAATCCAAGATGGTCTGACTCAATAGCCTATGGTTTTAACCATTTTAATACATAGGGAAACTGGCCGGGTGCGGTGGCTCACGCCTGTAATCCTAGCATTCTGGGAGGCCAAGGCAGGAGGATCACTCAAGGTCAGGAGTTTGAGACCAGCCTGACCAAGAGCGAGACCCCATCTCTACTAAAAATAGAAAGAAATTAGTTGGCCAACTAAAAATAGACAGAGGCCGGGCACAGTGGCTCATGCCTGTAATCCTAGCACTCTGGGAGGCCGAGGAGGGCAGATTGCTCGAGTTCAGGAGCTCGAAACCAGCCTAAGCAAGAGCGAGACCCTGTCTCTACTATAAATAGAAAGAAATTAATTGGCCAACTAATATATATAGAAAAAATTAGCCGAGCATGGTGGTACATGCCCGGCTACTCAGGAGGCTGAGGCAGAAGGATTGCTTGAGCCCAGGAGTTTGAGGTTGCTGTGAGCTAGGCTGATGCCACGGCACTCACTCTAGCCTGGGCAACACAGTGAGACTCTGTCTCAAAAGAATAAAAATATACAGAAAAAATTAGCCGGGCATAGTGGTGCATGCCTGTAGTCCCAGCTACTCGGGAGGCTGAGGCAGGAGGGTTGCTTGAGCCCAGGAGTTTTGAGGTTGCTGTGAGCTAGGCTGATGCCACGGCACTCTAGCCTGGGCAACAGAGTGAGACTTTGTCTAAAAAAAAAAAAAAATAGGGAAACTGAGGCATGCATCAAGGAGGTCATTTGCCCGAGTTAGTATAGCAGAGTTAGGCCCAGAGCCCAGATTTCCTGGCCCTGCTCCCAGGATTCTTTCAGAAGGCCATGTTGTCCCTCTCCATGTCTGTTCACTGTTCCCAAGCCCAAGAAATGCAGGGCCCTCCAATGGGCTCCCTGATGTCTAATTAAATTAAAATGAAAAAGAACAAAGTAGGTATTTGTTACAAACTTAAAAATCAGAGGAAGAGAAGAAGCCTTTGAGGGAAACAACTTAGCAAAAGTACAAAGAACTGTAAGTGATAAGAACATAAAAGATTAGAATTCAAAATATCCTTGCAGGCCTGAGGAATCAACAAGTAGTAGCCCAATTAAGTTCAGGAGAGAAACATTCAGATAGAATACACTCTGGGGACTATTTAGGAGCCCGGGCAGCTGGAGATCTCTGTACAAGCTAAGTACCTCGTTCACTCAGAGGCCACCTATGGAGAAACAGTGGTAGAGGCAGAGTGTCAATGCTAGGGCCAGACTGGCTGAGCCCACATCCGCACTCTGCCACGTGCTAGCCGGCTATGTGACCTTGGCAAATTACTTAGCCTCTGTGCTTCATTTTCCTTATTTGTCAAATGGGGATTCTACTTCATTGGGTTTTCTGAAAATTAAAGGACTTGAAACATGTGAAGCGCTTGCAATAGTATAGTATCTGGCACACAGTAAATCTTCAGTATATGTCAGGAATTACTTATTCTTATTACTCCTACCTATACTGAGAGATGAACTTCAAAGATAGTATAATGAGGGAAGAGCTAAAGTGTGGAAGAAATGGATGTTTTCAGAAAAATGATGAGTGATTATGTGAGGCTGGAAGCTGGGCTACATAGCAGAATCTGAGCCTTGGGAAGGGTCTCACAGGCCATTCTAGAAAGTCTGGGCTCTACTCAAGTTTGACCAAGTGCACAGGACGGCAGAGCCAAAATGGAGGGAAGTGAGGAAGAAAGCAGGAGAACTCGTTAGGCTGTTGTGCCCCAATCCTGGTAAGGGTATTGAGGCTAGGAGTCGGGGAGAAGAGCCAGGAGGTTCAGGAAGTAGATTGGTAAGGCTTGGTGACTGCCAGGGACAAGTGGTTTACAAACCTGAAAGGCATAGAGCCTGCCAGAAGCTCACCTGATAAGGATTGCGAAGAAGAAAATCCAAGAGAACTATTTAATAGACTCCTTGGGAGATGAGGGGATTATGTGACCATAAGAAGACAAGGCTAAGAGATTATTAAAACAACTAACCTTATAATAAAAAGGTTTCCCTCTGAAGTCAGACAAGGAAATTAAAGCTAACTTGTAGCATGTAGGATTCAAGTTAGCTATAAGGAGGAACTTGCTAACCACAAGAGCTTACTCTAAGATTAAACTTCTTGCCCTTTTTTATAAGTACTGTCTTGCTTTGAATGCAGAAAGGAAAATTCTGGAAGTCCCTTCCTAAAGAATTCCAAATGTGGCCGGGCGCGGTGGCTCACGCCTGTAATCCTAGCTCTTGGGAGGCCGAGGCGGGCGGATTGCTCAAGGTCAGGAGTTCAAAACCAGCCTGAGCAAGAGCGAGACCCCGTCTCTACTATAAATAGAAAGAAATTAATTGGCCAACTGATATATATATAAAAAAATTAGCCGGGCATGGTGGCACATGCCTGTAGTCCCAGCTACTCGGGAGGCTGAGGCAGAAGGATCGCTCGAGCCCAGGAGTTTGAGGTTGCTGTGAGCTAGGCTGACGCCACGGCACTCACTCTAGCCTGGACAACAAAGCGAGACTCTGTCTCAAAAAAAAAAAAAAAAAAAAGAATTCCAAATGTATAAGAAAACATTTAAAAAGTATTAAGACAACTTAAATGAGGTCTGAGTAACTAAGAAGCTGGGTTATTCTTGCCCATCTTGATCCAAACATTAAGCCAAGAGGCTTACAAGTAAACTCAGAACAGTGAGATAAATGATAGTACAGAAATTCCAGGAACTGCTGAGTCAGGAGAGTATTTTTCAAGACATCTGGCCCAAGAAAATCTACTTACAGCACAAGGGAAACTGGCTGACAATTCCTGGTGATTTCTTGATGATTACATTTGAAAACTTGGGGAAGGGCCCAAAGCAAGAAAAACATGGGGTGATGAGGGCGACTGCTATCCTCTTGGACTGCAAGCTGCATCTGAACAGGACTAGGCTGCTGCTTGGACCCCAGAAAATACAAACTGTGAGAGATGTGGTATGCTCCAGGCCAAGATTGGGATATCAGAGCTGTGTACAGACATACCAGAACTGGCCAGCCAGCTGTAAAGGTAGGGCAAATGAGAAGCAGCAGAGAGAGGCACAGGCTTCAGGGCCCAGTGCCCCTGTGTTGGGGGGGGCACCCATCAGGACACACCTCATCAGGACATGTGCATAGAGGACTGGGGCCATGTTTCTTCCCTCTGTAGTATCCATGAAAAGTGGCCTGGGGCTGCACAACCACTCCTGATGGCCCACCCGGAACAAGTCACTTTACTACTGAGCCTCATGCTGTTTCTCCTGTACAATGAGTATAATACCTACTTCTCAGGACAGTACTGAAGCTAAATGATATGAACGACCTAGCATGGAGCCTGGCGGGTCATTACATTTTACATTTGAATGGTGGTTCTCTCCTGCATCCTGCCTGTCCTGTTTCTCCATCAATATAAGCAACATAGGCCATGATGGCTCACGCCTGTAATCCTAGCTCTCTGGGAGGCTGATGTGGGTGGATTGCTTGAGGTCAGGAGTTCAAAACCAGCCTGAGCAAAAGTGAGACCCCCGTCTCTACTATAAATAGAAAGAAATTAATTGGACAACTAATATATATAGAAAAAATTAGCAGAGCATGTGGCGCATGCCTGTAGTCCCAGCTACTCGGGAGGCTGAGGCAGCAGGATTGCTTGAGCCCAGGAGTTTGAGGTTGCTGTGAACTAGGCTGATGCCATGGCACTCACTCTAGCCTGGGCAACAAAGCGAGACTGTCTCAAAAAATAGATATAGATATAGATATATATAAGCAACATAAGGATTTCCATTATCAAGTTCTGAGGACTGGACACAGAAGCATTTGTATTTTCCCTCTAGCAGTCCTGTCCACTTCCCCTCCATCTGTGACACCCTTTCTGTTCCAGCCCAACCTTGTCCACAGCCCCGATGGCCTGTCATTTAGAGTTGGCCCTCACACATCAGGTCCAAACTGTTTTCTCTCTCCCCGTACCCCACAGACTCACACCATTTTCTCACTGCTGGGAGTGGACCATGCTTATGTCACCAGCATTGGCAGACTCATTGGAATCGTTACCCTAAAGGAGGTGAGATGAAAGTGGCCACCAAAGCCACTTCCACTTCAAAAAAAGGCATGGGCTGGGCGCGGTGGCTCACGCCTGTAATCCTAGCTCTCTGGGAGGCCGAGACGGGCGGATTGCTCAAGGTCAGGAGTTCAAAACCAGCCTGAGCAAGAGCGAGACCTCGTCTCTACTATAAATAGAAAGAAATTAATTGGCCAACTAATATATATAGAAAAAATTAGCCGGGCATGGTGGCGCATGCCTGTAGTCCCAGCTACTCGGGAGGCTGAGGCAGAAGGATTGCTTGAGCCCAGGAGTTTGAGGTTGCTGTGAGCTAGGCTAACGCCATGGCACTCACTCTAGCCTGGGCAACAAGTGAAACTCTATCTCAAAAAAAAAAAAAAAAAAAAAAGGCATGGAAGCTTATATCAAGCTTACATGGGGGAAGTGCTGGGGAGGAGTCTGAGGAGGGAGCTCTGAGTCCAGACATCTGACCCTATTACCTTTCCAGCTCCGGAAGGCCATAGAGGGCTCTGTCACAGCACAGGGCGTGAAAGTCCGGCCACCCCTCGCAAGCTTCCGAGACAGTGCCACCAGCAGCAGTGACACGGAGACCACCGAGGTGCATGCACTCTGGGGACCCCGCTCCCGCCATGTCCTCCCTCGGGAGGGCAGCCCTTCTGACAGCGACGACAAGTGCCAATGAACCCCTCAGTGGGTGACCTAGGATGGTGAAAGCCATGCCTGTCAGTCCAGATCCTGCAACTCTCATATTCCTTTTGCCTTGGGAAGACAGGAGGCAGCTACAGCCAGAGGCTGGAGCCCCAGCCCCACTTCCAGACCTGGGTGCTAGCTTCTCCCAGTTCATCCTACCTGGAATCTGACCCAGTGCCCACCTGCAGCAAGTTTTCCAAGGGCAGGAAAATGGCACTGCTCTGGCAGGATGGGGGTGGGCCCCTGCTTCCCCTTTGAGGGGAAAGGGGTAGAACTAAGATGGGTTTATACTGGAACTTCCAATGACCAGATGTATATAGAGATTTACAAAGATTTTTATATTAATTTAATAAAACAAATTCTTAAATAGAACAAAATAAACACCTAATGAGCCACTTATATATAGAATGCTTGTGCCCACTGGCTCTTGTTCTTACCTTGGGTCCTCTTACCTGCCAAAGCCTACAAGGCCCCTAATTCTGCGGCCACCCTCCCTCCCCACAGCCAAATCTAGAGTCCAGTGTTCTTGGAATGTCAGTGACCACCACTGCATGGTCATTAACACCCGGGCGGGGGGGTGGCAGTACTATAGCTTTGGCCTTTCATTCAGCCAAGAAAAGCACTACCCTCTTTCCTCCCCAAGGTGAGACACTCCCTCATGACTGTCACTCATTGGCACAATTCCTGCCCCTGGAAGGCATCAGCAACAACTGCCCAGCCACCCCTGTAGCCCCTTTGTGGGCCTCGCTGGAAGAATATTGAAGTCACAGCTCTGTAGCAACCAGAGCCATCCTTTCTTCCACCTCCACCATAAAGGGAACTAACTGCATGAGGGGGCAGTCTAGCTGGCTGCGAGCCTCCAGGACACTGCCTACACGTCCTGGGAAGGGGCCCAGGCCCCATCAGGGGCCATGAAAAGGGTGAGGGTACATGCTTTCAGCATTCCAAAGCCTCCCAGAGAAGATCCGACTGAAAGAACAGACCAAAAACCCTCTGTCTTTAGGAAAGAAAAAGATTTAGAGACGATGGAGAGGTGAAGCACAGCACGAGCCCAGCTAGGCAAGGGCCCTTGGGAGATGGCTCGATCGTAGGCTCTGGGAGGGCAGGAGCCAGCCGCCCCGGGTGGGGGTGATTCTATCAAGCACTGCACATGGACTCGGAGGTGAGGAGAAAAGCAGAGAAGAAAGGCATGGGGAGGGTGGAGAGGGCCATGCCCCCTCCCACTGCACCCTCACACAGCCCAGTCACAAGAACCCCCTCAGGGGTTCACATCGTCTGAGGAGGAAACGTGTATGGAGTTTTTGATTTAAGAACATGAATATCACCGTCTGCCACAGCTGTAGCCATGCCCCAGGGGCCCCGGGCAATCCCCGGCAAACCCCAGAAGTGGGGGCAGGACATGCGCCCCCAGCCCAGCCCCTGCCTCCTCTCCAAACACTTTCATGCAAAACACACAATGGAGAAGTGAGTGCCCCCAGGAGCCCTCTAGGCTGCGGAGCTCTGCTGGGAGCCTCAAGCCCACGCTTGGGCACGGAGGCTCTGCCCCTAGCAGCAGCCAGGGGACACATGCCACCACCAGGCATGATTTGAGTCACTGTTCCTCTGGCTCTGCCTCATCCTCATCTAAGGACACTACCCCAGAAGAGGCCACGTCAGAGGCCTGCCGCTGCTGTTCCCAGCTGCCCACTGGTGGTGGGCAGAGTGGCTGGCAGTCCTTGCAGGGTGCTGGCTCCTCCTCAGCGGGGGAAAGGCAGGACTCCGTGAGGGGTGAGTTGTAGAGCGAGTCCTGGGCCTCCAATGGGCCCAGGCTACGGAAGGCACTTTCCCGGCTGGGGGGCAGTTTGGCAAGAAGCAGCTCATCGCCCAGCAGCTGGGAGGCCAGACGGGCTGGAGAGCCCAGCAACCCATCCTCCAGGCTGCAAAGACTAGAGCACAGGGTGTCGGGGGACACGGTTTGCGAGCAGTCGCTCTCAGGCTCCACGGAGCCCTGGCGCACAGGCCGGGAGAATCGGCGCCCGGTGAAGAGGTCCTGGAGGTGGGGCCCCAGAGGCAGCTGCCCAGCCATGTCTGTAAGAGGGAGAGACAAGAAGACAGCCTTGCTGGCCCCATTTCAATTGGCCAACGTGGAAGCCACATTCCCCCCACCCACCCACTCTATTCCTGGCATAGCTCTGAGGGTGGTAGATAGGAGTTAGGCAACCTTGGGCAAGTCACAACTTTCTGAGGCCTCAGTTTCCTTAACAGTGAGGTGGAGATTCTAATAATACCTACCTTATGGGGTTGTTGAGCAATCGAGAACCTGACATACAGTATGCAAGCAATAAATGCAGGGCCACCACATAGGATCATACAGGTGGTTTGCTGCACAAGGGGAGCCTGAGAGCGAGGGCAAAATTCAGCCCACACTCTGCTTACCAAGCAACGGACCCTGGCATGGGGCTGTGCCTGCCAAAGAAAGGAGTATCTATTTCTTTTTTTCTTTTTGTTTATTTAATTTAAATGTTTTTATAAAATATTTTTAGGGCTAGTTGATTCAGCAAGTGATTTGTTACACACTCCTTAAGGAGTACCTTTTTCTAATTTTCACAAAGATTCCACACAGGCTAGTAGCAGCCTTGGATAAATGTTACTTATTATCATTATTCCAGGAGTCAAAGCAGGCCTGGAACGCAATCAAACAAAAATGCTTGTGGTTTAGGGTTCCATCTTGGCTTCAGGCATCCAAATCCCCTTTGGACCACAGCAGAAGTCTCCAACATGCTCTAATGTATTGCCTGCCTTGGAGAACTTGTTAATTAGCTAGAGGGGTGGGGGCTGGTAGAGGCAATCTTCAAAGCAAAGGAGGCAAAGGCAGCCTGTGAGCCCAGAAGCTACAGAGCACAGGGTGTCAGCCATGTGGTCCCAGGAACTGGAGATGAAAGGAGGGCTGGGCACAGCTGCACAGCCCTGCAGGGCCCCCTCTGCAAGCATTGGCCCAGAGAAAGGCCCACAGGCTGGAATGCAAGGATGCTGAGTTAGAGCCAGAGTGGCCCTGTGGGTGTTCCAGGCCCAGCATGCCTTCCTGTTTACCTGGGGCCCCAGCCCTGTGAGGTGCTGTGCTGCAGCTCATCTGTTCCACCACAGCCAGCCAGAAGGCTGCCTTAGAGAGGAAAAGTCAAGGGTACTGCAGACCCTCCCAGAGATGTGGCTGCACAGAAGGCATCACCCAGAGGTCTCTGGGTTTTGTTTGCTTTTCGGGGGGACTGCAAGGACCAACTGCACAGAAGACAGAGAAGGCTCAGTACCTGTAGGAAAGGAACTACTCCATTTCTAACTGTTGATTTCCCACCCTTGAGTGTGGACAGCCCTCCTGACCATGGAGTGCGAGCACTACCTGGACAGAGTATGCCCCTCTCCCTTCCCCTGCCAAAGGCTGAGGGTGTTCTGGGTGTGGTTCTGAATGACACAGGCCTATCAGGCAGGTTCACTACAGCTGGCAGCTCTACCATGGGATGTCCCTCACCTGTGTCAGTTCCCCCAGTGAAGTCCTCATCATAGGACTCATCAGTGGAGTCCTCACCATCCACTGAAGACCATGCTCGGAGCTTGGCTTCTGCAATGGCAAACTGCTCAGCCACTCCTGTTGAGGGGACACAGAATTCATTAGTAGAGAAGGTGAGCTAAGACTAGGGTTCAGCTTGGAGAAAAAGAGACAGGAGTGTGGAAGGACTCCAATGCCAATGTGAGATCCAAGGAGATGAGAGAGAGCAGCCCTGTGACAAATGTATGGCTAATTCCCTTTCTGCCACCCACCTGCTGCAAAGCGAGCCTCTTGTTCACCCTCGCTGAGGTCTGAATAGGAGGAAAAGGCTGATTCCAGGGCAGCAGGAGAGTCACTCGGCTTGCTCCATCCCTTCCACTCAATGAGGTGAGCCACTCGGCCCTGGGCCATGGCAGTAGGCTTGGTCACGTGGTCCTTCACCACCTGGGAAATACCTAGAGGTAGGGGAGAATGGTAAGGGCAGGGGCCACGGAGCACTTGGACAGAGAAGTGGAAGGATAGAAGCAATTAGGATCCACATATACCTTTGGGTGGGAGAAAGGGCTGGGATTCATTCCAAAAAGGGAGGAAAAGGGAGATCTCAGCAAGTGCGTACAGGAAATAGTCCCAAAGGAACTATTCGAAAAGGAGGAGAAAGGACAAAGTAGCCAGAGGCATGGAAGGGGGCTGCATACCATGCAGGGAGGATCTGGCCAGTGCAGCAATCTCCTGAATGGTTAGGGCTCTCCGGGACTTGGGCAGCATCGCGACTGTGTCTCCAACATTCACCTTGGGTGATACCATTAGAAGGTCAGTGTCCCTCTGACAACAGTGATCTTCTCCCCAGCATGCTCACACCCTACCCAAGGCACTGGGGGCGATGAGAGCTGGGAAGAGATACCAGGGCAGAACACATGTCCCAGTGGCTACTGGGACACATAAGAGGGTAAGAAGCTAGGACCAGCAAACTATGTCCTCCCTGGGAGCAGTGCAGATGCAGGAAGGCCCAGGAACAGAACTGTAGCTAACCCTCCACCTTCCCAGACCCCAGAGGGGAAGGAGGTGGGTTAGGAAGTGAAAAACCCGGGAGAGGGACCTCTGAGGAGAGGGAAGAGGAGGGAGGGAGAGGGCTATGGCATCTGGGAATTCCTTAAGATCATCTCCCCTTTGCCCCTCTCCTCTCTTCAGTCTTCAGATCCCACATTCCAGCTGTTCCTGGACTGCCTGTGAAAGCCATAAACTCGCCATGACCCAAATCAAACTCAACACCTTCTCCCCACATCTGGCCCTGCTTCCTGACTTCCTTTCTCCGCATCAGTGCACCATTCTCCTACTCATTGTCTCTCTTTTTTTTTTTTTTGAGACAGAGTCTCGCTTTGTTGCCCAGGCTAGAGTGAGTGCCATGGTGTCAGCCTAGCTCACAGCAACCTCAAACTCCTGGGCTCAACCAATCCTACTGCCTCAGCCTCCCGAGAGTAGCTGGGACTACAGGCACACGCCACCATGCCCGGCTAATTTTATATATATATATTAGTTGGCCAATTAATTTCTTTCTATTTTTATAGTAGAGACAGGGTCTCGCTCAGGCTGGTTTTGAACTCCTGACCTTGAGCAATCCGCCTCGGCCTCCCAGAGTGCTAGGATTACAAGGGTGAGCCACCACGCCCCGGCCTCATTGTCTCTTATGTCATTCTCCTATCTCCTATCTGTTGTTAAAACCTAGTGACTCCACCCCCACTCTGCCTCTGACGTGACCCTCGACCCTCATCCTTTCTACTCCTACTGCCACTAACCTTCAAGCCCTTCTGCCCCCTGCCCGGGTTAGTACAAGTGGTATTCCCCCAACCTCCCCCAATTCCATGCTATTCTCTCAGCCCACAATGGTGTGTATGTGTGAACATTCCATCTCTTCCCCCCACGCTTCCCATGGCTAGCTGGCTCTTTCTCATCCTTCTGGTTTGGGCTAAAATATCACCTCCTCAGAGAAGCCTTCCTGGCCACCCCACCAGTGGCCATTCTCCCTCTGTAGTATCTAACAAATTACTCTCCTCTACCAAGGTACCTTATTTGTGGCCCTTAATCACAGTGTGTAACTATGGTCTATTTCGAGTGTTTCCTGTTTCTTGTGGGTCTCCTCTCTGGTCTTTAGCTCTTTGAGGAATTCAGTCTGTTTTGGTCACCACTGTGCCCCGGTGTTTAGCATAGTGCCTAATATGGAGGAATCTCTCAAAATGCATAGGCTGAATGAAAAAAGTAAGGTATAGATGTAAGCAATTTTCCTGGAGTGCAAGTGTTCACAGCATGTCACTACTTAAAATCCTTTCTGGGCTCCCGCACTACCCAATGCAGTTAATGCAACCCTCATAACCACACACTGAAGGACCCCACTCTGTGAGGCCCTTGTCTCTTTCGAGGCCTCCTTGGAATCCATCACTGATCTCCTTAGCCCAATAAAACCCCACTTCTCCGCCTCCCCATCAGCAAGCAGATCACCTGCCTGCAGGAAAAGGAACCAGTTTCCTGTGAGCTAAGAATGCAATCCTTACCTGACAAAATGCTCCCTACCATTTAAGGCCTGCCACTTCCTAATAATGCTTCCAGCCCACTGTCTCTATTGACACTTTCCTCCTACCGCTCAGCCTTGCCCTTGTATGTCTTCTGAGGGAGCTCTCAGGATGGCAGGGCCTGAGTCCCGTCCACCTGGGCTCGTGCCTCTACCCTGCTCCTGGCTCAATGCTCTTTGAAAAGCCCCAGTAAATGTTTCCCTCAATGAAGGAAGCCTGAGGCACATACCCCCTCCCAGGCATTGCCTAGCTCTCCTCTCTCACATTCCCACCCCTCACAAGAGCAGCTGCACCTGACCCTTGACCTCAAGCCCACCATCGCAGTCCCTCCCCTTGAGTACCTGGCTGACAGGGCCCCCAGGGTAGCGCTGGTAGCCTCCGGTCAGGCCTGGGGGGAGGAGCACCTGCTGGGTGTTTCCTGGCTCCCTCTCCTTCCCTCCCCTCACTCCCCTCACTCCCCCCACTCCCCCTGGCCACCGCCGTCCACCCAGCGCTCAGCGCAGCTGCGGCCCAGGCCCGGAGAAAAGGTGTATGTCTCCTTGGCAACCCATCACCATGCAACAGGGTCTCCGGGGATACGGCCTGGGATGCGCTGACGTCAGCGCCGAAGGCTCGAGCTACCCCGCCTGCTGGCTGAGCGCCGAGCCGAGCAGACCGGCGCGGGGGCGGCCTTGTGCCCGCCGGCCGGATAGCGCCTCCGCTCGCCAGAAAAGGGAGCCAGAAGCAGGCTGGCTAGGCGGAGGTGGGGGATACAGATCCCCTTTCTGTGGATATGGTTCTCCTTCCCCTTCCAACACAGGGGGCCCAGCACCTCTGGCAAGTCCTGGCTGTCCACCGAGGAAGGACGGGAGGACCGGCTCCAGCCTCGGAGGGTCCGAGCAGATCCCAAGGAAGATAGAGAGAGGCCCCGAGGAAGTTCGATCCACTCCACAGCCCACGCAGGGTCCGAGGCCACTGAGGGGAGCAGGAAATGCTGTTCAGCCACATGCCCACTTTTGCCAAGACCCCCATTTCCATCCAGTATTGCCATATCATTTCTCCTCAGCCCCTCCCCCACCTCCCAGACTGTCAGTGTCCACTGGGTGCTCTCCTCTACTCGGAAAGCCCCTATCCCACAGCCCTGACCCTTGGGCCCCTTGGGCCATTTTGTGGCAGCCCACCGGCCACCTTCCTGCTCTGCATGTATTTTGCCATCAAAATGCCAGGGTGAAAGTCAAACATTAATAAATTCTGAATCTTCTCCCAGTTTCTCAGCCTACCCATTCCTCTTGGAAAGCACACTGAGTTCTCCCACCATCACTGCCCCCTCCCCACTACCACCTTGGACCCTTTGCAGGCTTTGCTGCCTTCCTTCTGGAGCCTGCTGCCTTGGTTCTTTCCCCACACCAGCTTCAGCTGGTCCACAGCTCTCTATTCCTCTTTTCTGATGAACTCATAGTATATTTTTCTGATTTTCACCCCTGTTCCTTAAAGCCTTTTCCTGATACCCTCACTGGCCCCAGCCTGGTTCTCCCCATTTCAGCCTGGTTCCCAATATCTAAGCCAGAGTAATTTTCCTCTTGCCACCTGAGCTCCCTACTGCCCAGCTTCCCATCACCTTCCAGATCACATCTATGGTCTCTGGTCTCACCTCTGCGACTTGTCTGACAAGTCCATCGTCCTCCAGGCCCTTCACGCTGCCACACAAACATTTTGCCCAGCACAGAAATCATAGGCATGCTGGCTGTGTTGATGCAGAGAACCAAAAGCCCAGAACTGCTCCAGGCTCAGCTCCCAGTTCTATTCCTGTTTTGGCTCCTCCGGATGCTGAGCCAGTCCCCTCCCCATTTGGAACCTGTGCCTAGTCACATAAGGAGAACACTCCTGCCTCATGGCTTTGAGGAGGTGGGAGTGCCAGGGGCCTAGCCAAGCTCTCTGGGGCTCGGGAAGCTGGTGCCCATCCCCTAGACAGTGCCAACAGGCAGTGTACATCACAACTGACCTTTAGCTGCAGCAGCCGTCTCTGTCCCTGAGCCTCAGCCAGCTGGTGGTCCCCAGAAATGCTACCAACCAGAAGGAAGACAGCAGGTTACAGACCATCCCTGGCCCCCAACTGGTACCTAATCAGGGCTCTCAAGGCCAGTCCTGAGGTCAGCCAAACTCTCCCCTGACTACAGGAGGGGATGACTTCCTGAACTCCAAGCCTTAGCAGGGCCAGAGGAATCAGAGCAGCCTACTGCTTCTCAGCTTCAAAAGCCATGAGGTTAATTTAGGACTACAAGTCCCAGGATTCCTCAAGGGAAGTACAAATCTCAGTCAGAGTCTCAGCTCCAAAGAACCTCAAGTACCAACCACACTAAGGCCTGTGTGACTGACCACCTTCCCTGAAGGCCCAAACCCATTCCAAACCCAGCCCTCAATGTCGCAAGTCCCTGCCTGGCCCTAGGCTTGAAGAAATCCATGACACTGAAGTAAAGTAGGCTGGCAGACCCCAGATGCAAAGGACTAAGGCCAAGCCCTGGCATACATCACCATCCATGGAAACCAAGGCCCAAGCAGGGGCCAGTAGCTGTGGGAAGGGAGCCCTCCCTCTGGATTCCTCTTTCCCTCCACAGAGCAGGGTGGTTTTTTTGTTTTTGTTGAGGATAGGGGAAGGAAATTAAAACAGTTTTAATAGGTGAGAGGTGATCAGGTGCTCACAGGTGCCCCAAATGTGGCCTCAGTCCCCTTCATCCACCAGCTGACTCTGAGGAAGGAGTAAGTGTTAGGCAAGAACTCTGCGGTAGGGTGCTTGGCCAGCGTTTAAAGGCCACCTCCATAAGAGGATAGGGACACAGCTGGGAATGGCAGGTTCCCAGCACAGGGCCACTCCCAGGACAGTGAAGGGAGAGGTGTACACAGAGGGAAGTGAGAGTGTGTGGGCGTGCAAGGCCAGCTGCCATGGGCTGGAGAGGTGGGGGCGTAGGGCTGACTAGCCCCTCCCAAGGCGGTACACCTCTTGCCACCCTTAGCAGTGGGAATAGAGGAGGACAGCGGGAGACCACGCGTCTGCCCTGCAAAGCCCAGAAGCAGGCAGGCCATGGGAGGGAACCAGAGTCGGTTTGCCCCCTTTCCCCGCTCCCTCCTGTTGCCTGGCCCGCCTCCCTGGTGCAGGCTCCTCCTCCTCCAGACTTCGGCCCCCTCCTCAAGGCCCCCACCCACCCGCGGCTCGCGCACCTGGCGGCCGCAGCCCGACTCCCCAACCCGTGCCCGACCTCCGCCTCTTACCCTGACCCGCCGGGCTCCGAGAGCCGATACAGCCCATGGCCCGGCACCCGAGGCACGCTAGCTCACACTCGGAGCCCGGGCCATCGCCTTGCAGAGGGTCGGGTCGCGGCCACCTCCGGGGAGGGGAGAACCCGTTAGAGGGGAGGGGGTGGGAGCCGCGCGTTCGCCGCCGCTCCCCGGAGAGGGAACCGGGCTGGTGACGTAAGCGCGGGGGCGTGGCCGCCCGCGTCACCTTCGGAGCAGGCGGGGCGCAGCCGACGTCACGGCCACGCAGGGGCGGCCCGGGGCCGAGGTCGGAAAACGCCGGTCCTCTCCTCCCAGGCCCGACTGTGGAGCCACTGGAAATGCAGGGGAGGCAGTAACTCACGCGGGGACAGAAAACCTCCTTGGATCCAGCCCCCTCATTTTACAGATGACACTCTGAAGCCATAAAAGGATCCTCTGGCTATAAACAGCCTGAAACCCAAAGGCTTCACAGGGCGTTGTACCACATTCTGGTAGGAGAGCATGGGGCAGCATGGATGTTCTAATACTGATTTCCCTTCTCTGCTAACCAAGAGGGCCCACCTCAAGGGCCCAACCTTCCAGGGAAGTGACTCCCCGGACCCCTGAAATCATGGACAGGGGAAGAGGCAGGAGGGGTGCCAGGTTACAGGGAAGTGTTACAGTGCCAGCTCTGGAAAGGAGAATACCCATCTATGCACACCCCTTCTCCAGAGGGAACAGGCCATAAAGCAGAAGCAGTGAACTTAATTGAATTCATGTTTAATAATTACAGGCACCGTGCCCCCCTTCCCCCTGCCCAGGCAGCAGCAGGGGTGGTGCAGGGGCTGGGGCATATGCCCCCAGCAGCGAGGACGGCAGTCCCAAGAGTGATTTTTCAGAAAATAAAAAAGGACCCCAGGGGCAAGCAGTGGTGCCCCCCCCAAGACACACCAAATTTCAAGACTTTATATATAATATATCTCTGTGCCCCAGGGGGAGGAGAGGGACACCTGGCAGCATCCTGGAGGGGGGCCCCAGGCAGCCCCAAGCCATCCTGCCTCTTCAGCCACTTTATTAGCTCAGACACATCGCACTACAGGCACCCACTGCCACCGCCGCTGCCACCGCCCCCCTGCAGTCCAGGCGGCTGGCTGGGCCATCTGCATGTCCATGGGGCTCCAAGTGCCCGGCCCCACCAGCCCTCAGTTGTGGTCAGACTCCTCCTCCTCCTGTCGAAGCCAATTGAAGAAGGTTGTGACAGATTTAAGGGCTACACCCTTGCCCTGCTGCTCAGCGGGGTCTTTGCTACTCTCCCAGCTGTAGAATGCGTCCTCCTTCACCACGTCCTCATCATACAGGGTATCAAAGAATGTCCGAAGCAGGTCTGCAAGGAGGCAGGGCAGCAGTTAGAGGTGACTGGCCATAGCCACCCCAGCCTATCTCCCAGGGGTCCCTTCTAAGCTCCACTGTTAAAACAAGACCCTGCCCCACTGTCCTAACATTTGTGACCATTCCAGAGTGACTAGGGTTCCAACAGGATGCTAACGTCACAATCTAAGAAACTGGTGCACAGAAATTAATCAATGGCCATAAAAAAAAACCAAAAAAACAAAAACCTTAAAACTTACCCAGCCTTACCTTGGCAGCTTCAGACTTCTCTACTCATGATATATTTAGTGGGAAAACTATATTCAAAATTGGTACTCTTGAATTTGGGATATTACTAAAGTCCCATATGTATTACTCACAAATGTCAAGGGTGTAGCCTGAAACATTCACTGGCCCCCAAACAGATCCTGACGAACTCTTGACCCAAATTTCCTCTTCCTTCCCACACATCTCCCAAACACACACCCTTCTCTGGCCTTGACACTTTTGTGGGTGCAATTACCCTTTGCCAGGAACATCCTTTCTCTGCTCACCTTCCCAATAAATTCCTTCAAGACTAAACTAAGCACCCTCTGGTTCTGACCCCCCTTTTCCTCCACCGCTGGCTGCTAGGTAACCTTCTCAAGCACTTGTCCTACCAAACATACCCCATACTCACACTGCACTGCCAGACTTTCCAAACCAAACCTTATATGCCTAAAAACTAAGAAAGGCAGAGTAAGTGAACTAAATGAAACACAGAGAGAACTTAAGTCCAAACCTGGGTGAAATCCAACTAAGCCACCTATGAGAAGCTACAAGCCAGAATGTTCCTCAGGCCTGCACACAAACTCTGTGGTTACAGCTGCTGCCATCCCTCAGCAATGGCCATAGCAGATCCTTCACTTATGCTCATGCTCCAAATACCATGCACACCCACCCAAGGACCCCATACAATCCATCATCCACTCTGCCCTTTATTTTCAAGTCCAAGTTTCTCCCACCTAAACACAAAGGGCCCCCTTTAAACACTATCTCTTAGGCTAAATAAGATTTGTCTACACTTGCTATTTTCCTTTCTGTCCCAGTAAGTGTTTCTCAGTCCTTTCCAATCTATCATATATGTTTTTTGCCAAAGTGACCTCCATGGTTTTATATTAGAGGTAATATATTAATTATTTAATTTTCAGGTCTGCTCCTACGGGACGCTCAGCAGTATCTAGCATTATTGACCACTCCTCCCTCTCCTACAATTTGTCCTTTGTTTATAGGGCCTGTCCTCCTTTGTCCTTAACTGTGTATTACCTCCACCTCGTGGGGGTTCTATCCCAGGCCCTCATCACTCTCCCTCTAGCAAGCCCATATCCTTTTGTGATTTGCACGTGTTACCCTCTGCCAGCAACTCACAAAGTTGCTTCTTCCCTGACCTCTTCCTCTACAAATGGATAGATACCTAGCTGTCTGCATGACTGATTCCCCAACCCAGGAACCACAAACTAAACTTGATCACTGTTCACTACCCCAGTGAACAACACCACACTATCACCTCTAAACCCATTCTGGCAGTCATCCAGGACTTCTAATCTCTCATGTCTCCCTACTTGTTAACTAAAAGGTGTCAACTCCATTTCCTAAGTAGCCCTTGAATCTGCTGACTCTTCCCCCATTTCCATTGTTACCAGCAAGGCTGAACCACTAGTGCTAATCCTGCCACATTCACTCTCACCCCCATTCATTCCAAACCATTCTTCCCACTATGGCCAGAATGATCTAAAGACTAAAATCTAATTATTTTACTCCTTGCTTAAAATTCAACCAAGGCCCTTTCCTGCCCTCAAGCTAAAGCTTAAAACTCTTGCCACAGGTCACACTGCCCTGCATGACTGGGCCAGGTTCATCTCTCCAGCCCCATCTTGCCTCACTTATGACCAGTTGCTGTGCTCTCCCACACTGGCCTTCCTCAATACTTCTTTTCCCTTGTGTCCAGTTCTTTCTACTGCAGAAAGCACACACACAATGCCTTTGTTTAAAGTGCCCCCCCAGTTGTCATTTAGCTAATTCCCATTCATCATCCCTCAGACCAGATGCACTTCTCCCAGAGATTACCCATCTCAAACTCACGTTTCTGACACCATGTTATCGCAGAACTATGCTTGACTTACTGTGAGCATCCCAGTGCCCTGACACATACCTATGTGTTGAATGCTTAACTTCAGATATGGTAACCTAGGCCTTGGCTTCCCAATATGGAAAATGGGGATACCATATACCCTGAACAATAGCTGTGAGGACTGAACAAGGCAAGATAAGTAAAACATTTTAGCCCTATACCAGGCAGAGGAGGTAGACACTACCATTTACCATCTCTGCACCGGTGGCATCAAACAGATGGGTAGGCACAAAGCAGGTAGTCAATTAATCATCAAGGCCAAGTTTCACTCCTTCCAATTGTAGACAAAGACACAAACGAGGGGGAAGGAATCAAACCATATGTGCATTTGGCGTTCCAATGACTACCCACCTTTCTTGGATTGAGACCCTTCCACCACTACACCCTGCTATCTGGCAGTCCCTCCACCCTATCCCCATCCCGCGTGGCTCTTACTGGCGGGCTGTTCTAAGGTCACTACAAGGGCCTGGAGGGCATAGAGCGCCTGCAACTCCTTCTGCTCATCACACAGGTATTTCTCTAGCAGTTTCGCTCGCGCTTTCAGCACTGCAACATCCACTCGGAGGGGAGTCTCAACTGTAAGAAGACAGGGATGTTAAGTGGCATAATGTACCCTTAGCCTGGTTTGGAAGCAGGAGGCAATCTGAAACCCCCCTCCTTCCATTTGTCTTTCGGGTCCACCCTCGCCCTGCCATCTCCCTAACTCCTCTTACAGATGATTGCAGAATAGCAGACAGCTGTCATGAGGGCTCGAACTAATGTGTTGGATGCTATCTGCTGCTCACTCAGGTTGGCCTGTGCAGGAGAAAACAAATGGCCCAAGAGTTCTGAATTGTGCCCTTAAGCCTTCATTCTTGTCACCCCCAACCCTGCCCCAAGAAATACCTCTCCTTTACACCCCCTCCCCCGATACCCAGGGGAAACATACCTCTATCCAGTCAAACACCTGCTGGTTACTGCTGCCGTCCTTCAGCAGCTTCTCCAGCTGCTTGGTCAGCTCCTCGGAGGGCAGTGCCCTCTGGCCAAGGGATTCTGACTCCTCTCCCAGAGTATACTCTACCTTCTGCAACCAAAGAGGCCCACAGTCAAGAGAGGCAAGTTACACCATGTGAGAGATGAGGACAAATTAATCTAACTAGAATTAATCTAACTCCCAAACCTGTTTAGTGACAAATGCACCAATGTCCTGGCCTTCCGGCAGAAATTCCTTCCAGCTGAGCCCAGCTTCTCGCCACAGTGTCCCCACCTTTTTGGGACCCTGGAAAGCACAAGACCAACTTAGCAATCCTTTCTCTTTAAAGGACTTAACAGCTCCACAACAGTCACCCAACAATATTTACTAAAAGTCTACTAGGTACCTGCTAGGAGTTAAGTAAGGATACCATAGAGGTACCAACTGGAACAATCCTTCCATGTCTACAGTCTAGTGCAAGGCACAGATGCCAGTCAAATAACCACTCAAATAAATAAGAACTCATTCACCACAGGGTTATGACACTAGGGCAGGGAAAATGACCTAAGAGCCTCTAGGAAAAAATGTCAATTAGCTTTTGTAGGATTCTCAAAACCAAAAAACCAAATCTGCACACTTCATCACAGCCTTCTAATCTCACCTCCGTTTCTTTACCTACAGCACCTTGGTTTTCTATTATTCCAAGTAACAAATGCTATAGGAAGGGACTACTTCTAACAAATATGCTTATTTGTTTCCTTAATCCAGAAAATCTTAGAAGCATATATATTTCATCTCCAACATAAAGTAGAAATTCCTTCCATTTGAATCTTCATATAAAAAAAAAAGAAAAAAGAAAAAAAGAAATCCCCACAAAAACAGCAATTTGAACCCATTTTCCGTAAAATGCAAGAGATCCTAAAGGCATTACTCTTTCATAATTAATATTCAGGATGGCACTGGCTGTCAACAAGATTATCATAGTTCTTAGATTTTAAAAGTTGCCCATTTTTTCATTTTCACCATTAAAGTTAAGTTGTCTCACAGTTGATATACTGCATTTTAAAAATAGGACTATAAGGCCTTTTCTTTCTTAGCAGTATGTAAATGTCTTATAATCAAATCAATGAAATACATAAATAGTTCAATATGCTTATTTGTTTTAAAAAGGAACTTGTCCTGGTAAATGTGTATCTAAAAACATCATATAATGCTGAAAAAATAATTCCTTTCAATCAAAGTCTAATTCTTCCAGCCCCAGATAGATGAACTCTTTTGAAACTGCATATCCCAAGTTCTCACTAAGTACAACACTCAACCTGCCCTTTCCCATCTTTTGCCTTTATATTTGTTAGAAACCTTCTGCCATGAATACCACAAAACATTCCTTTGCAACCTCAGAGTACTTAAGACACTCCACTACATTTCAACTAGTTTATTTCACACTTTACTTCACACTGTTGTTTTTATTAAGCTGTCATTTCTTACTTTTTCTCTACCAACTTGTTTCCTAATCGTTTTATCCAATGCTATATCCCCAGTGCTTAGTATGTGATAAGTGTTCAAAGAAACACTCGTTGAATGAATGAATGAGTCAATCAGTCATGGGCCTAAGGTCTTAGCGTGCCATCCTCCTCCAGCGTTGGCCAGAACTCATGACAGGAACTGGCCTGTGGGAGACTGCCCACCTCAATGTTTCCTCTCCCAGGTACCAACATAGCACTGGCATCACCATTACTCCATCCCAACAATGGACCATGAAGCTTCAGGGCCACTCCAAGGAGCCAAAACCGCATGGTGAGAGGAGTCCTGAACACACCACCCTCAGAAAGGCCCTCACTCACCATGCTTTTGCATAGGAGGCCCAGGATCTCCAGCAACAGGGAAGCAGCTTTGCCCAGGGGTCTTAGAGGCTTTGTAATCTCCCTACAAGAGAAAAACAAAATGTTGACAGCCTCCACACCTCTCTCAACCCTACTCCATCCCTCTCCAAACCCAAGCATCAAACCTGCCACACACCCCTACCCTCCCTACTTCTTCCTGTCTTTACTTCCCTAAATTTCACCAAGGGGGACTTACCGGAATAGCTCCCCCATGGGCACTCCACCTTCCTGCAGAATGGGTGTTACCAGTTCCGCTAGGTAGAGCCACACGTGGGGGATATCAATTTCCATGTCTTCAGCCAATTCTAGGATTTCATACAGTCTGCAAAGGGAATTCAAAGTCAGGACATTCTAGGGAAGACAGGCCAGGCCACCTCCTCCTTCTGAGGCAACAGGCATGGCATGGCTAAAGGATCAACTGTGGAGCCCCACCCACCCAAGGAACATTATTCTAGACATGGGGCAGTTATCTCAAGCTAAGGCCACCTTCTTGTCCTTAGATTGTTCCCCCCTTCACCACTACCCCCGACCACTCTCTATAGAGTATTGACTAGAATGGCTGAGAAGCCTACATTCTCATGAAAGGTTCAAGGGGCCCCACAAAGGAAGGATTTGTAAAAGTGGGGGACCCTCAGAAGCTGGTCATACCCTTGGTAGTACTGAGCAGTGGAGAGGTGTCCTGCATAGAGTAGCTGGTGTAGCAGCTGCCCCATACGCTCACGAGCAATGGCGCTGCGCTCCAGTGTAGACTCAACACCATGCCGTACAAAGATGAAGAGCAGGGAGGGTGAGGACAGCTCTTGCACACACTGTACTGCCTCCTATGAGGCACAGGGCACAACAAGGAAAGTGGTCACTGCCTGGCCCCCCCCATGCCTGTTAGCATGGCTCCCTTCTCCCACCGCCCCTTCCTCAAACACCCAGACCCCTCCCACTGCCTACCTTCATGTCATTGAGATGGAGGTATTCCTCAATGATGGCCTTGGATTTCTTCTCCAGCTCCTCCTCAGAAAGTGCTGCCTTCGGGGGACTTACCGGGGGAAGGGTAGCTTCTCGCTTCACTGTGGGAGAACACAGATCAGAAATTCAGTCTCAGCCTTCCCAGCAAACAGGGTCTGGAGCTCTCAAGAGAGCTGGGGAGCAGCTAGGCACAAGCAAGCCAACACCCTTCCCTCCCCTCCAATCCTCTGCCAGCTGCTCACCAGCATCCCGCCCACGGTCCCGATCCTCCGTGAGGCTAGCTGCCTTGCGCAGTCCCTCTGGCTGGGAGGGCCGCTCTCTACTCCGCTCCTCCACTTCCTTGCTGAAGCTCCGCTTCGTGGCGGGTGTCCGTGCACGATCAAGCCGGTCCCCACGGTCACCTCCCCGTTCACTCCGCTCTAGGCGGTCTCCCCGGTCCCCAGCTTTCTCGCCTCGTTCCCGGCTCAAGCTACTCCTGGAAGAAAGATAGGCACATTGTCTCTCACCTGTACTGCCCAGGCACTCTCTTGTGTAATGACACAACATGCTGAGCACCTGCTGGGCCTTTATCTAGGCATAATAAATTATGTCCCAATATAACCCAAGGGCTTGGAGAACGACAGGTATGAGAAATTCCCATCCTATGGCATCAAGCACGAGGCAATCACATACTCAGTGTGAAGAACACTGACACACAGGAAACCTCACCTCTGTACCACACGCCTGTTATCTGTGCTTTCCGTGGGAACTGCTTGTTGAAGGGCTGAGAACCGATTTAAAGTACTAGTAGCTGGACGAGCGGCTTCTGATGCTGGGAAGGCAGAAAATGTGAATTATAATCTCCTACTTTCTTGTATCCTCTCCTCTGTTTGTCAGTTTAGGACATTTGGTCCCAGTCCCAATAGTTAAGCAGTTCAATCTCAAACATATGCCTCTGATACTACCTGTATTACCTAACCACCTTGTACTGGAAGCCTCCCTTCTGGGCAAGGCTCTGCCCTCAAGGGAAAGCTCAAGTTAATAACCACAAGCTCCTTACAGCGTTCCCCGTACCTGCATCTGAAGGCTTGGCTCCTGAGCCTCCGCTGCTGCCCTTGCCCCAGCTCAGCCGCCCTCCAGGTGCAAAGAGCTGGTTGTTAGAATCAATGGAGCCAGGCTGAAGGAGGAGGAAAAAGAGACAAGTCATGGGTCTGACCTGGCCAAATCCCTCAGCCAGCACCACCATACACAACCACAAAGGTACTGAAGGTCCCAGACCAGAGGTCAGACAAACTTTTTCTATACAGAGCCAGACAGTCACTATTGTAACCACTCAATTCTAACACTGTAGGATGAAAGCATCATAGATGATACTTAAAGGAGTTAACTGTGACTGTTTCAATAAAACTTTATTTATGAACACTGAAATTTAAATTTTATTTGACTTTCACATCATTAAGTTACCATATAACTTTTTTTATTTTTCTCAACCATTTAAAAACATAAAAACCATTCCTAGCTCACAGATGTACAGAAGCAGGCAACAGGCTGGATTTGCGTATGTATCAGTTTGCCAATCACTGGCTCAGACTGGTAAGAATATACTCCCTAGAGAGCTGGCAGTCCTGTCTAGCAATCTAACCAGTTAGTCTAAGACGAATAATTCAGCTGTCACCTTCCCAACCTTAGAAAAGTGAGAGGACTAGGATCCAAACCTGAGCTTAACACCTGCCTGATCCCTATTTACCCTCCACCTCACCAGCATTACCCGTATGCACATCCCTACCTTGGTGATCTTCGTGAGTCGTGAGGTGTCAATGGGGCGGCTGCCTTTGCTGATGGGGACTGTGTTCCAGCCACCATCATCCACAAGTGGAAGGCCACGGCCTGGGACAAAAAGGAGGTGGGGGGGCAATACCATAATAATGAGTAAATCCTAATAGCTCCTTCCCCTTGGGCCACCCCCAACCTCCCTTCCTCAGATCCTCAGTTCCATCATGGGGTCTCAGTGGCCCAGACACGTGGCACTAACATGAAGTCATCAGAGGAAAGCACAACCTCAGTCCCTTCACTGCCCCCTCCTTAATCCTAGCCTCAAACTCACTGATAGGTGGGCCTGGAGGGCCACCCCGACGCTTGTCGCTGCCCTTGGCCATGAGCTGTTGCACTTTGATGTGCTCCCGATGCTCCTCCATCTCTGCCTCCTTGTGGATCTGGTCAATGGTCTTGGGACCCTGATCCCCTCGGCGCGGCACCCAATTGCTCTGTGGGGAAAGGGGGCCAGTCACGTAATTGCCAGGAAGGGCCAGACAAGACAGTGTCGGGAACTGGGGGCGGTAGTGTAGTGGGGGAAGGAAAAGATGAGATGCATACCCCTCGCAGATCCAGCACATCCTGCAGCATAAAGCGGATGCGAGAAGATGTCTTCTTTTCTTTAATGATTTTTTCCATCTGGTTGAAATACTGATCCATTCGGGGCTAGGGAGGAGCAAAGAGATCAGGAACTTTTAACACCTGACCTCCAACTGTAGGCCCTCAGCCCCACCTGTGTGGTTCAGTGGGCTCCATGGGCTTCAGCCCATCCCTCTCCACATGCAAGGACCCCTACCTTGGCTTTTTCAAAGTCCAGGTCTTTGCCAATGGTGGTGAGCAGACGGCACAGGCATTCGAGGGACTCTTCATCATGGTTCTTAAGCAGTTTCACCACACAGTCATGCATTATCGCTTCTGTTAACATCTTTAGCTTGAACAGCTCCCCAATAAACTTGATATTCCCTAAAGAGCGCCGCCGGGCTATGTCCCGAGCCTCTTCCAGCTCTTCCTTCAGACGTCCCCGTTCCTCTGCCTGCCAGTCATGGGGCAGGGATCAGGTCAAAAAGATATCAAGCCATACAGCTAAAACCCTTCTCCTCTGGATATCCAAACCTAGCAGTTAGCACTCAGGCCCTGAGGCAGAGAATCCCTCACACCCTTACCACTATCCCCACCCTGAATTATACAACTAAGTAACATCTGCAAGAGGGCATGGAATTGGTGGGTTTTCTCTCACCGTAGCAGCTTCATCCATCTCTTTTTGTTTCTTCTCAAAAACCTCATCATCGTCTTTATCTTTCTCAAATTCCTTCTGACAACGATTCAACAAGAGTTTTCGGAAGTTCACGGTCACTGTTGGCTTTTCTGTAGTGGGCACTTTCAGCTGTTGGTCAAAGAGAATGTCACATTTCAGACTAGTCTGGGGAAGGCTCTCCAAGAGTCTTTAACTACCTGACCCAGGAAGACCTCTGGCCCCAGCTCTGCCTCCTGGCTGCCATCAACAGCATAAGTTGGAGGAGAACCAAGAAGCTGGGCTCAAGGAGTCTTGGGAACAGAAGTGGGAAACTAGACCAAGAGGTTTAGAAAACAGTGGAAACTAACCGCCATGAGGCAGCGGCACATGTTGGCATAGGCTACAGAGAAGTTGGGCTCTGAAATGGCCTTTTCAAAGATGAGGTCAATGACCCCTTTGAGGCGTTCCTCGGTGTCGATGGCCAGCTGTGTCACTTGCTTCATCAGCTGCTGGAACATCTGGGGTGTCAGTTTATTCAGGATGGAGCGCACCCTGCGGAACAGGTCCTGGGGAGATAGGAGACAGAAGACAGAAGATCCAGTGAGGTTCTCAGAAGAAGAGAGACCAGAGAGGGTGGTGGGGACCTATGCAGATGTTAGTAATAAGGACAGACAGACACAAAGAGGGCAAAATTGGCTCAGATGGCAAACCTTAAAGAGAAATGGAGACCAAAAGTAGGACTTGCCAGTACCTGGGTTTTGCTGCCATCAGCATCCTCTTCCCCTCGGTCCTTATCAGCCGCCGTCCGCTTGCTGCTGGGTTTCCAGGCCTTTTCTGCTTTGTTCAGTTTTATATCCTCGGTCATCAACACTGTGGCAATGATCTTGCGTGGTTCCTTTCGGGGGCCCTGCTGAGAACGTCGGGGTCCTAGGCCAGCCTGCTAATAAGCAAGGGACAAGGACAAGAGAAGACACAGAATTAACTAGTCAGCACAACACGTGCCTCTGCTACCACACATCTCCAGGGCAAACTAATCTGGTAATGAGATACAAGGGAGCCACCCACCCCTGCCCCTTGCCCACCTGCCCCCTTAACCAGCCCCACTCACCGGCCCGCGGGGCAGCTCCCCACCTGGCCCACCCCTTGGGGGCCCACGACCACTAAGTGCTGGTCGGCCAAGGTTGGCAAAGGACGGAGTGAAGTCTGGGCCACAATTTATGCCTTGAAGTCTGGTGGGATCCAGTGGTCGTAGTGGTGTTTTATTGGCCTGAAAAGAGACAGGGAAAAGGAAGTTCTCAGAAGCTCCTAGGAATATTGACTACTCTTTCAGGACCTCAGGCTCTTCCCTAATCCATTCAGCCCAAATTTCTCCTCCCCCTCAAGCCACCAACCTTGTCCAGCACGACATCACTGATATGGGGTAATCCCTCTGGCTTCTGCATACTGGCAAAGATGAACTGAAAGCCAAGTAGGAACTCACGGTCATAACGCTTTTTCTCCTCAAGGTTTAGAGGCTTCCACTGATCTGCAAGAAAGAGCGTGAACACATCATACTGTCTCCTGGGGCCTTGACTAGATTACTCAGTCATTCTCAACCCTTCCTTCAGCATACCTGACTTATATTCATACTTCTGTTCCCCGGGCTGAATATTCTCAGCATTGTGAATTTTGTCTTCCTTTGAGTCCCAGGTCTCATCTGCTTCCTCAGGCCGTGGGGGCACACTGCTGCCCTCAGACTCTGGACGTGGATTGTTGACTGCAGGAGGTTGATTCTCCACCTCTGGTACTGTGACGTTCACCTGAAACAACAGAACACCCCGTTTTGGTTGCAGAATGACCACTGTTCCACACCCAAACTCTGCCTTCCCCGACTTTTCTGCTCCCTTACCTCCTTGAAGGCATCTAGAAGGTCTCCTACAGCCTCCTTCTTATTTAGCTCCTTAATTTTCCGTCTCCTCTTTGGCACAGACACTGCCACTAATTAAAAAAAGAAAGAAAGAAAGAAAAGCAAGGTTGGGAAGGATTTGGGAAGCATCCCTAACTCCTGGGAAATAAAAAGCTGCTACAGCACAGTATTCTTTCCATTACACCCTCTCTAGGCTTAAAACCTTAATCTAGGTTCCATCACAGGCCTTCTATGACCCAGACACTATGGCACAGATGGGAAGTCATCAATAAAGACAAGGAACCACACCCCCAGCTGGCGCCACCTCCACTATCCAGCCCCACCTTACCTTGGGTGATTGCTGCTGCCTCCAAATTCTGGGATGAATGGGGTGGGACAGGGGTGTTCTCTGTGGGGAGCAGTTCCTCTCCTCCTTTCTCACTCTCAGCTTCTCCTGCTTCTCCTTCTTCTTCCTCTTCCTCCATTTCCTCTTCCTGAGCAGGGGGAGTTGCTGAAGGAGCCATAGCTGGAGTGGCAGTGAGGATGGTAGCAGGAGCCGACGACACTGTAACCTCCTTGGGCTGCTCCTCTGGCTCACTGACTGGGCTTAAGTCCACAGCTGGTGGCGAAGGGGCTCCGTTGAGCAGTTCCTCAGGTTGGGCAGTGGGAGCAATGGGCACAGGAGATTCGGAAGGGCAAGCCGGGGGAGGGAGAGGGGCAAGCTCTGGGCTTGACTCCTCCTCTGGTTCCAGATCCTCAGACGGGACCACGCCATTAGGCTCATGAATTTCCACTGTGTGAGATGGCAGGGGGGTGGGAACCTGGAGAGAACTGGAAGAGAACTCGGATTCTGGAATTGGTTTGCTAAGTGTCACTTCTACTTCCAGTATGGGTTCAGCGAGAGGAGTGGGTTCTGGAGAGAGGCAATATGGCTCCCCAGTTTCATGGGGGATGGGGGTTGATTCTTCTACAGACATCTGTATCATCCCCGTTGTCATGGTGTCCCCAGGAATAGAGAGGACTGCAAGATTAGCCTCAGACCCTGGCTCCAAGATTGGGGGTGGTGATGGGGTCGGAGAAGGTGATGAAGGCTGGGACTCTGAAGGGCTGTGTTCTGGGCCAGGCAGTCCTGGCCGGACCCCAGTGATTGCTCCCTGTGACCGGTCATCTGCAGCACAGGAAGGGAGAACGAGTAACTTAAGGCAAGTCCTCCACTGCTACTGTTCCTCCCCATCCTCCCAGCAAGGTATTCCCAACTTAACACCTCCCCCTCTCTAACCTTCTCTCATCTAAGCTATTTTTCCCTTCCCATCCAAAACCTAATCCACCCTCAAATTTCCACTACCTAAAACCTAAGTCATTTTTCTCTGACACCTAGTTCAAGTCACTCCACCTTCTCGGCATTAAGCTGCCACACTCCTCTTTCCCTATAAAACTTCTGTCCCATCTGCTTACTTACCTGGCCGGACAATGACAGCAACTTGGGGCGTCTCCCCATTAGCTTGAGGCTCCATACCGCCTCCCGTCTGCAGGACACAAAGGGTTACCAAGTTTGCACTGAAGAGTCCCACAACCCTTCTTTACTAGAGCCATTTTTAAGTTAGCTCTGCCTAGAAATCCAGGAAAGCAGGGAAATAAATCCCTTAGTTGAAAAAAAGAAAAGATCAAGGGACTTGGGAGTTCAGGGCAGAAAAGCCACCTCAGCGAGGGGATCACTCAAAGAGCAGACAGTACCTGGGGAGGGGTGGGAGTGGAGGCAGTGCGGGCCCCAGACATGATCTCCTCGGTGATATCCTTTCCTCCTTGGTTTGGATCTCGAATTCGGATCTGGGGAAAGAAAGCTATAGGATGAGTGGGAAGCAGGAGGAGCCCACCTCTCCACCCTGCCCCACTCTAAGACTCCAGGCCAACCCCCCACCCCCTACTGGGAAGCAGGTGGGTGGGTGCCAGAAACCCCCTGAGTTCTACTGTCAACCCATCCGGCTGCTCTTGTAGTTTCTGTCCTAGCCCCCACCCCTAAGAGACCCTTGACCTCACAGAGCAGTTCTGTACATCACAATGCCCCTCCCTCCCTCACCCCTGCCCACCAGCAGTCCCCAAGTCAGTGGATGCACACCCTGGGGCCCAGGACCCCCATCCAGCACCCATTCGGCTCACTTGTGGCTAGTCTGCCTGATCTCTGGGGGCAGGGCCCAGATCCAGTGGGTGGAGCCAGAGTGACTCAGCGGCTTCCCCAGCTCTGGCACCCTATTCTGGGCACCACGCCCAGGGCTTGAGGACTGAGCAGAGGCGGAGGCCTTGAAAGCTTCCAGGACTGGGGGGGGGGGGGGGGCGTGGGGGCGGGGCCACAGAAAACAAACCATTTCCAAGGCGAGCCACCAGAAACCCAAAACCAAGCACAGTTCTTACGAACCCCCAGAGCCCTTATCTCTCAGGAACTTCCCCACTAGCCACTTCTGTCCTCCCATGAGCTGCTTCTATGCTGAGATCTTAGTACTTTATATAAAACCTGAACACTCCACAGACCCTCATTTTCTGCCCACTCTCAGCTGAAGACCTCCTTCCTTAAATTCCAGCTCCTTCAGGCACAATGTCCTGGAGGCAACTGACCTTGGTTCTCCCCTTCCGAGATGTCCCAGAGCCCCTTGCTGCTATGCTGCTACTTACCGTCTTACGCTCCCTCTTGGGAGCAATCTGGGGTGGCTGGTTCATCAAAACTGGGGCAGGGGCCACACCAGTGGGAAACTGCTGCACCCCTTGGGCTGGATAATAGGCGCCAGCTTGGGGGAGGGGGAACAGAGAAAAAGAATGGTGGCAGCGTCAGGGCCCAACCATATACTAATGTCAGCTTAAACACCTCCCAACCCCAGAACCTCCCATCACCCACAGCCGGCCCCTTGCCCTGCCCTGCCCTCCTCCCCCAGGGAATTAAGTGTCTGTCAAAGCTGGGGAACCAGTCTGAACTGCGTTTACAAGAATTCCTAACACTGACACACACCTCACACACACACACCTCATAAGCAGGCACTCCTTTTCCACCACACACCAGCTACCAGGAGGATTTAAGTCTTTTACCCCACAAGGTACTCTTTTGTACGAACTCCACCCCGGCAACACATACACACATACTCTGAACCTGAAACAGAATCAGGTCTTTGGCTGGGAACGAGAGAAAGAGATTTGCTAACCCTGTTCCACTCAACTTGAGTCCAGTTACAGTATCCAGCCCCTTGAAAAGGGACAAGGAAACAAAAAGTAACATTATAAACTGGTCTCAGGATGAAGAAATTCATTCCTTAAAGCAATGGTCTCCAAAATGGGGTGCATTCTTCAAACTCATCTGTAATTTCCACTTGTTTTCAACAAACACAAGTGTGTTCATTTTTTAAATTATGCATACATATATACAAACAAAAACATACATGTATTAAAGGCACATACTTAAATTTATTTTGATAGGTGATCAAAAAACTTGGAAACCACTGCCATAAAGAACAGACTAATCCTTTCCTAAAATATAAATGAAAAGGAGCTACAAAAACCTCCCAAATCTGTGCTACACAGGCTCCCCCCAACCATGGAAGAAGCGTCACAGGGAAATTCTAATGACAGGCCCTCAAGCTGGTGCCTGATCCCACATTCCTTGACATGGGGAGGACTCTAACTCTCTTGGCTATAAGATCAAATTTTCTCCCACCAACGCCAGTTAAATATTAAGCACCAATCCCTACTACCTATTAACCCTATCATTTTTAGACCAAAGCCAAGCCTGGGAAGGGTCCTATGCTTAGAAACCAGTAGACCACTTTAGATGCTCCCTAGGATTCCATCTCACCCTTGACTCTCCCTCCCCTGCTTACCGTAGGTCCCAAATTCTGTAGGGCTTGCACCCGGATAGAAGCCTGGGGCTCCTGGCTGCACAGGGTACTGCTGTGTCGGGACAACATATGTGGAACGCCCCTGGGGTTAGGGGGAGAGAAGGAGTTGAGGGAGCTATGAGCACCATAATGGACTCCAAAGAGAATGTAGGGCAAGACAGGACAAGCCAACTCTGGACAATGACCAGAAGGAAGTACCACCTCTGGAAAAGGGGTGGAACTGGAAGATCAGGGTGAGGGTTGGGATACAAGGTCCTATGGCTTCCAGCCCCCAAGCCTCTAGCCTCACCTGTCCAGGGATGTAGTAGGCCCCCTGGGAGGCTGAATAGGAGATCTGGGAAGGGATCATCATTACTTGGGATCCAGCAGGGTAGACATGGGCAGCTGGGCCAGGGCGGGCAGGGGCTGCACTCTGCACTCGGGAGGCTGCACTGCTTGGGGGCTGAGCCCGGCTAGGGTAGAAGTGCTGTCAGGAGGGAGGAAAACAGTTGGCATTGGGAAGGGGAGGAAGTGGACAGCAAAAAAGCCACTCCACAACATCTCTACAGTATGGACAGAAGTATCATGGGCTTCAAAGCATGGAGACCAATTCTTCCTAGTCTCACTTGACAAACTTATGGTTAAATGGCTTCTTATACGCACACATGCCCTCCCAATTCAGATGTATACTTTGCATTCCATGTATATTTACTCTCTCACTGCCATGCATACCCATGTCACCTCCACCAGACTACCCCTCTGCAGAGGCTTCCTAACACCCAGGTACATCACGCCTAAGTGAGGCACATTCCGGCAACATACTCCCCAGCATGCACTGATCCACCTAAGGCACTGAGGACATGCAACAGTCTCCCAGTCCCCAGATACACGCTTGGGATTTAGCTCCTAACATGCATCACTCAGCCTCAGACTCAGGACCTGAACAGCAAACAAGTTCCCACCCTGAAGACCCCAATCCCTGCATCTAGCCCCTGACTAAGGTAAAGGGTAAGGGTGAGACCAGAAGACAGTCCAGATTAGGAAAGGAGTATTACCTGCAGAGACCTGAATCCTCCCTGAGAGCACATGGGGACAGGAAAGAAGAAAATTATCCCCAAGGTGATGAGGGGAAAAACAATGAAGGAATTAGGACAAGAATCCTTCTACTTAGTGAGGATGAAGTTGAGAAACAGAGAAAGGCCAAGAACCAGCTGGAGTTTGTATCTCAACACAGTCCAAAAAGAAAGCAGAGAGGAGAATGGAGCAATGGCAACCTCCAGTAAAAGGAGGAAATAAGGAAAGCAAGAGTTAGCAGCAGGGCCCAAAGTACTGTCCCCAATCCTCAGAGGCACAGGACCCCAGTAATGCCACCCTCATCGACTACATACTACCCACTGGGCCAGCCACCATAAGTAATCAACAGCGCAAACTGCAGAGCAGCATGAAAGAATACAAAGCCAACTGTCAGCAAGTAGGGGCCAGGTACACAGCCTCCATACTTTCCATCCTAGGCCTAAATTGGCCAAAGTTCTCCACAGCTCCCACCCAGGTCCCCTATTCCCCTCCCCACAGCCCCTCACCTGGCGGGTTTGAGAAGGCGTGTTCATTTGTGTCGCTTGTGGCGCACTGAACACCACCGGTGCTGTCTGCCCCGGGGGAAACGCTGGCTGAAGGGGGGAGACCAGAGTTCAGCAAGAGGGGAAGCCCAGGTGGGGCAGAAACCCAAGCTGGTGAAATAAGGGGAGCAGATCTATGGCAAGAGCCTCAGCAGTCCACATACCCCCTCCCCGTGACAGCCCAGGGGGAGAGCCCAGGGGCCCTGTCTCAATTTGGCAGCAGGCAGCTGCACTTTGCCCTGACACAGATGGGGGTGGGAAAATCCAGAGGTCAGAACCTGTTCCTGACAGGCTGCTTGGTCTCCACCACCCCCACCCCCACCCCAGTCCCTGCTAATTCCTCCCTAATTACCTGTGGGAGTCCGGGGGATGGGGCGGGTGGGGGGCCTGTGGACTGTGGAGCTTTGTTCATTTCATTTGGTGCCCCAACATCAGGGTCCCCCCAACACCTGTTAGGAAAAGAGTGGAGCTCGAGAAGAGGAAGGGACTCAAGCTTAAGGCAAATGGAGTGAGGGAAGGGTTGATGCAAGGGCTGGGTCCAATAAGGAGCCCTGGAGGTGACAAGGGAGTGAAAGAGTAGAAAAGATCAAGCCTATGTCCCCACCACCACGTTGTCAAACCCGAATCACCTCCAACCACCCCCCCTGGCCTGCTGAAACAGTCCCCTCACTCACCCCCTCGGTTAAGAATAAGTCCACGGTGCGGCCTACAGGTTCTGGGCATCCGAGGGCCTGGGGTTGGGAGGTGAGGGGTATCAACCTGGCTCTGCGGGGCCCAAGACCAACCAGACCGGAAATTCCAGGTCTCGCTGGCACCAGGCTCCCGGATCACAAACGGAGCTAGCTGCTTCGGCCGTGGTGTCCCCACCCCCCACCCGGGGACACCGGGTTCGAGGCCTGGCCCAGGGGCACACAAGGTACGCCTGCCGCCGGGGGACCCGCGCGGGGCCAGAGGCGAGGCCTGCCACCGCCCAGAAGTATAGGCCAGGAAGGGTGGGAGTCAAGCCCTAAAAGGCCAAGCGGGCGGCGGCTGTCGAGGAGCCGGTTTCAGGCAAGTGAGGGTCGGCCTGGAGGGCGGGAGGGGCCGGGGGCTCCTCCCTGCCCGCCGCCACCGCCGCCTCCCTCCCCTGCGCCCTCCCTGCGCAGCGCCGGCCAGTGCCAAAGAACAACGTGTCACTTCCCGGCGGCCTGGCCGCGAAGGGGGGAGGGGGCGGCGAGCTGGGAGCTGCGGTGCCTGCGCCCATGGGCTGCCGGGCCTCCTCGAGTCGGGCCGAGGTGGCATTTCGCGGCCGGCGAACCCGGCGCCCTCCCAGCCCGCGAGGCCCGCATAGTCCGTCCCCGCGCTCCCCACCCCCACCCAGCAGCCAGGCCGGGCCAGGCCTGACACACGTGGGCCAGGGATCGGGCCCTGGCGGGCCGGGGCCCGGTCTCGGGCCGCGGGGCCAGGGCGCCAGGGCGGCGGTGCAGGGTGGCCGGTCCCGGCCCGGATGGCGGCGGATGCGGGGGGAGGGGGTGGGGGGGCCGGGTCGGGCCCGGACATGGCGGCTTTACCTTCAGTCTCCTTCAGTCCGCGCGGCCGAGCCCCACGCAGCCGCACAGACGTAGTCCACAACCATTTCCGGCTCCCCGCACAGATCCCGCTCGGCGGCCACCGCTTCTCCGCAGGCGCAGCCGGCGCCCCCACGTGACCGGCGCAGAGGGCGGAGTTGCGCCGGGCGCCCTGCGCCACGGAGCGCATGGGATTTGCCCCGCCCCGTCACGTGACATCCACTGCCCGCCCCCGTGTCCCCTCCCGAACTTTGGAATTCTCAGACCTACCCCTCTCTGCGTCTCTGTTCCGTGCTCTTTAGTTCATTCATACTTTGAGCAAGCATTTACTGAGTGCATACTAAGTGCTAGGTGAAGTGCTGGGCCGGGTCTGGGGACACTGAAAGACTCAGTCCTGCCTAAGCAAATCGTGGTACAATACGAATTATGCAGGCTTTGAAAATAATGTAGATTAGATCATTGAAAGGCTTAAAACAAAGGAAATTGGCCGGAGGGGTGGCTCTCGCCTGTAATCGAAGCACTTTGGAAGAGTGAGGTGGGAGGATCGCTGGAACCCAGGAGTTTGAGATTAGCCAGGCAACATAGCTAGACCCCTTCTCTACAAAAAATTAAAAATTAGCAGGGCGTGGTGGCAGTGCACCCGCAGTTCCACGGACTTGGGAGGCTGAGGCATTGCTTGAGCCCTGGAGTTTGAGGTTTCAGTGAGCTCTGATGAGGCCACTGCACTCTACCATGTCTCTTCAAACAAAACGATTGATACATTCTAACCAGGTAAGTAGTAAATAGATTTGTTGTTTACAAAAATCAGACACTCCTAGGGAGAGGCGAAGTCAGCCACAGAAAATTCAGAATAATGGAAAAAGTAATCCCAAAACCCTTGCCCTGCAGCCAAAAGATCTTGGCAGCCAGAAGGGACCATCTTAGAGCTGAATCCACCTGCTGAGTCAGATAGTTTGGGTTTTAATACAAACTTAGATACTTCCAACCAGGCCAGAATTTGTCATGTCCCCCTTCTCAATTCAGTCCTCCATCTTGCCTCCAAACATACATAATGTTGCTCACTTATTTTTTTTCAATGAACAGTACCCAACCACATACCTTCTCTAGCCAGACACTACTTCTAATCAGTCATCAGGTCCTACTGGTTCAACATCAAGTCCTACTAATTTTATCTTTAAAAAAAATCTTTCTGCCAGGCATGGTGGCTCATGCCTGTAATCCTAGCACTCTGGGAGGCTGAGGCAGACGATCACTTGAGCCCAGGAGTTTGAGGTTACTGTGAGCTGTGATGAGGCCACTCTCATTCCAGCCTGAGTGGACAGACTGAGATACTGTCTCAAAAAAAAAAAAAATCTTTCATCTACCCTTCCCCATCTCCCAACTTCTGCCCTAATTCTGGCATTCACTTCCCTTGGCTAGTCTCCAGGCATCCAGGGTGAGTGCTCTCACCCAGAGAGCAGATCATGTCACACGTTCCTGCTTTCATTCAATGGGCCCCATTGAGAGATACTGGCAAATTCTTAGCAAAACAAAACTCTTCTAAACCTAGTCAGCCTGAATCTCTAGCGGTATCACCTACTTCACTTTTCCCAGATCCATATACGGGTAGCCAAACCAAATTATCCACAGTTCCTGAAAACAAATAGCTTTTCCTTGAGGACTTCCTGCCTTTGCGACTTCCTTAGCTCCCTACCCTGTTTTCCTCTGGATAAATACATCTTCCTTCAAGTATAAGCTTCCTTAAGTCTCCCCGGACTTACCCACACATTGTGGCCCCATTTCAATGACCCCTTGTTCACACCCCAGTACAATATTGACCACAATGTATCACAATTGTTTTCTTGTGATTTTTTTTTCCATTAAGCTTTTTGAGGCTAGGGGATTTTTTTCTATATTTACAACCTCACAAACTAGGAATAATGTCCAATGTAGAGTTAGACTCCATTGATATTCATTGCTGAATGAATGACTGAATGTGAAAGGTTAAGAGCCACTATGAAACTTATTCTCAGCCCCGGGCGGTAGCTCACGCCTATAATCCTAGCTCTTTGGGAGGCCGAGGCGGGCGGATTGCTAGAGGTCAGGAGTTTGAAACCAGCCTGAGCAAGAGCAAGACTCCATCTCTACCATAAATAGAAAGAAATTAATTGGCCAACTAATATATATAGAAAAAATTAGCTGGGCATGGTGGTGCATGCCCGTAGTCCCAGCTACTGGGGAGGCTGAGGCAGCAGGATTGCTTAAGCCCAGGAGTTTGAGGTTGCTGTGAGCTAGGGTGACGCCATGGCACTCACTCTAGCCTGGGCAACAAACGGGCGGATTGCTCGAGGTCAGGAGTTCGAGACCAGCCTGAGCAAGAGCAAGACCCTGTCTCTACTATAAATAGAAAGAAATTAATTGGCCAACTAACATATATAGAAAAAACTAGCCGGGCATGGTGGCGCATGCCTGTAGTCCCAGCTACTCGGGAGGCTGAGGCAAGAGGATTGCTAGAGCCCAGGAGTTTGAGGTTGCTGTGAGCGAGGCTGAAGCCACGGCACTCACTCTAGCCTGGGCAACAAAGCAAGACTCTGTCTCAAAAAAAAAAAAAAAAGAAATTAATTGGCCAATTAATATATATAGAAAAAATTAGCTGGGCATGGTGGCGCATGCCTGTAGTTCTAGCTCCTCGGGAGGCTGAGGCAGCAGGATCGCTTGAGCCCAGGAGTTTGAGGTTGCTGTGAGCTAAGCTAACGCCATGGCACTCACGCTAGCCTGGGCAACAAGTGAGACTCTGTCTCAAAAATAAATAAATAAATAAGGCCGGGCGCGGTGGCTCACGCCTGTAATCCTAGCTCTCTGGGAGGCCGAGGCAGGCGGATTGCTCAAAAAATAAACAAACAAACAAACAAATAAATAAATAAATAAATAAAAGACATACAGAAAAAAAAAATTAGCCGGGCATGGTGGCGCATGCCTGTAGTCCCAGCTACTCGGGAGGCTGAGGCAGTAGGATTGCTTGAGCCCAGGAGTTTGAGGTTGCTGTGAACTAGGCTGATGCCACGGCACTCACTCTAGCCTGGGCAACAAAGTGAGACTCTATCTCAGAAAAAAAAATAAACTTATTCTCAAGTACAATCATCTAAATCACGATTTGAGAGAGAACTATTCTTTTTTTTTTGAGACAGAGTCTTGCTTTGTTGCCCAGGCTAGAGTGAGTGCCATGGCATCAGCCTAGCTCACAGCAACCTCAAAACTCCTGGGCTCAAGCAATCCTCCTGCCTCCACCTCCCGAGTAGCTGGGACTACAGGCATGCGCCACCATGCCTGGCTAATTTTTTCTATATATATTAGTTGGCCAATTAATTTCTATTTATAGTAGAGACGGGGTCTCGCTCTTGCTCAGGCTGGTTTCAAACTCCTGATCTTGAGCAATCCGCCTGCCTCGGCCTCCCAGAGTGCTAGGATTACAGGCGTGAGCCACCGCGCACGGCCGAGAGAGAACTATTCTTTTACTTATGTTTTGGTTTACAAATAACTTATTTTAATATCACCATCACTGGAAATCAGGTAAGGCAACTACTATATCCACATTACACAATAACAGGCTCATCACACATGCTGACTTGATTATGGCAGTCACATTAAAGAAGGGCTCTGCTGACTTCCAAGTCCAGGGCTTCAACATTTTATACAGGCTGCCAAGCAGAGAGATGATTTGACCTAAAGTTGTAGCTGTTTCTCCAACTAGCTAAGGCCTTGGGCTAGAATGGGACCCTGAGTGCTCCAAGGCTCCAGAGACAGAGTAATATAGTGAATAAAGGCATTAGCTTTTTAGTTACACGGACTTATTCCAATCCTGGTCACCACTTAGTAGGTGACCTTAAGCAAGCTACTGAACCTTTCCAAACTTCACATTCCTCACCAAAACATGGGGGTAATATCTACCTCTCAAAGTTGTTGTGAGGTCTCAGAAGCATGTAGAAGTTATACTTTCTTTTTTTTTTTTTTTTTTTTGAGACAGTTGCCTGGGCTAGAGTGCTGTGGCATCAGCCTAGCTCACAGCAACTTCAAACTCCTGGGCTCAAGTGATCCTCCTGCCTCAGCCTCCCGAGTAGCTGGGACTACAGGTATGTGCCACCATGCCCGGCTTTTTTTTTTCTGTCTTTAGTTGGCCAATTAATTTCTTTGTATTTTTAGTGGAGAAGGGGTCTCACTCTTGTTCAGGTTGGTTTCGAATTCCTGACCTTGAGTGATCCACCTGCCTCCCAGAGTGCTAGGATTATAGGCGTGAGCCACCGCACCCGGCCTAGAAGTTATACTTTCAATATTTACAGAAGACCTAGTAAGTGCCAGCCACTGTTCTGAGGTTAATTTCACAGTAAGTTTCAGATAAATGCTAACTATGAGTATCTGGCAGGGCTATCTGTTCTCCCACATTGCATCCACAGGGTGTAAGCCCTAAGTGGCGATGTAGCTATATTTATACCAGCTCCACTAGGAGCACTGCAGATCAAGAAGGGGACCATTCCTCCTTCCCACTGCTATACTAAGTAAAGAGGAAGGTCAAGGTCAAGCTTTTTCAAACCCACATTCTATAAGAACATCCCAGAAGTAAATATTAATATGATCAAATCTCTCAAAGAACAGCCTCCCAAGAGAGACAGAGAGTTACAGAAGGTAAAAATGTTCCTTTCATTCAGCAGTACAGAGGTTAGAAAAGTATGGTGCTGCCTACTCTTGGGCATCCGTAGCCCAAGGTCAGAAGATTGGCTTAAAAAGTGTATATTTATAGATGCTGAGAATCAGGAAAAAAAATTTTGAAAAATAAAAAAATATATTAAAAAATAATTACATTTTTTAAAAAATGTATATTTGGAGTGGCGGGGGGGGGCACTTACAGGATCCACAAGTCCCTTGAAGTTATTTGTAAGAGTTTGTATAAAAATTTGTGTATATGCATCTCCTAGAAAGATCCATCATATTTACCAGCTTCTCAAGCGTTCTCAGAAAATGATTATAAAAGAAGGAAAGAAGGAAAAGGGGCTTAGTTTCTTCCATTCAGGCCAGCCTCCCTGCCCTGGGCTCACAGGTGCTCCAAACAATGCCCTCTCACATCCACTCCCGACCCCAGTCTAGCCTCTTGCCATGATACCCCAGAAAGCAGACATAGGGAGAATTCGGGGATAAACATCTTTATTCAACAAAGTTATCTCACTCAGTAACAAAAGAACAGAAAGTAACAATTCCCCCAAAGGTCTGAAGCAGTGTCCACCCTTGGCAGCAGGAATCATGGCCCACTGATACATCACCTGCAGCTCAGGGGCCCTGATGGCCACTTAGAGGTCATAGTTGGGGTTCTTCCGAAGGATGACAAAACCTTCCAGAATAGGGGTAACAGGAAGAAACTCTTCAGTGGCCAATTCTGCCCGTTCCCCATGTGCCAACAACACTGGGGTTGTATGTGTCTGGAATCCTGTGATGGTCTTAGGCTTGCCGGCCTGGCCCACCACATCCACTGCCTGTAGGGCAAGAAAATTGAAAAGGAGGAACTCCAGATGGGAGAATAGCAACAACCCAATGCCCATACCAGTTTTAGAGAAGCAAGTATATGTGCATTCTCTATGTTCTAACTGTATTTTTATTTCTTTTTTTCTGAGATAGAGTCTTGCTCTGTTTGCCTGGGCTGGAGTGCTATACCGTCAGATTAGCTCACAGCAACCTCAAACTCCTGGGCTCAGGCAATCCTTCTGCCTCAGCCTCTTGAGTAGCTGGGACTATAGGCGCACACCACCACGCCTGGCTAATTTTTCTATTTTTTTTTTTAGTTGCCCAGCTAATTATTATTTTTTTTTCTATTTTTAGTAGAGATGGGGTCTTGCTCTTGCTCAAGCTGGTCTCAAACTCCTGAGCTCAAGCAATACTCCTGCCTCACCCTCCCAGAGTACTAGGATTAAAGGCATCATGCCACTGCACCTGGCCTTCCAGATTCTAGAATATAGCTTAAGCCTCCCCTCTACTCAATCCCTCACCTGGCCCACACGGACAGACACTGGCAATGGCCGCAGTTCTTCATCAAAGGTAACCAACATTCGGGGCTGCATGGCAGCAACCAGCCCATACAATACATAGTGTGATTTGCCTAGAATGACTGAGGGAAGCACACAAGACAAACAGTTAAGAGACAGCAGGGCAGGTCTAGCCAGAACCCCGGGAGCCCAACGCAAGGACGTCCCTATAACCCGTTAGTCACAGACCTGAACCCATACTCCTCCCCTTGTATACCCTACTACTAACCAGAGATGCCCCCACCTTACTTTGCTTACAAAGTAGACTTTGCAAATCGATTTTCCCCAGTCACTTAGGAGCAAATGCTGGGCTTACCATCTTCAAATCTCTTTGGGCCAGATCAAAAGTATGGGAGATGAAAGTCTCATGTGATCCTTTACAGGCCCAAAGAACCTCGGGAACCTACAGAGCTAATGTGGGGTGTGTCTTGATCCTAAATCACCACAGTGGCCCTAGTAGGGGTGAAGACACTACACCATAATATAAGATTTCTGACAGGAACTCACTGTTTCGAACATCCAGGAAGGAGACGAGCACAGTGAGCAGCCCAGCCACAGCCACCTGACTCATAAGCTGCCGGTCACTGTGGTAGGGGCAAAGGGTAAGTGTGCCCTTCCCTAAATGTGTCAGGCCCTGAAAAAAACAGAGGGAAGTGGAGGTAGGGAGTCATCACCTAATCCAGCAGAACAGAAATCCCACAACTTGCTCAGATCTTCCCTTCCAGGCCAAGATTCCATGTTCCCCTTCCATCACCACAGATAATTCCCTTGGCACACTCTAAGAATTCTATTCTTTACCTGTGCCAAGCGCACCATGAAGAGGTTGTTGGGGTCCTTAGCATGATATTGCGCTAACTGGCGCAGCATCGCAGCCAGACGGGCATTATTGGTACCTGGAAATGTTAAGCATTACAGAGGCTTGAAAACAAAGAACCTCAAACCTCCCCTCAATCTGCTTATGATCTTTTTCTGCCTGATACTTACCACTGCCCACCATGCCCATGGCAAAGATAGAGTTATAGGAAACTTCTGGATCAGCATCATGAGAGAATTTGCTTAGGGTATCCAGGATGTTAAGTCGTGGATTTGAAACAGAGATTAGAGCCAGTGCTAAAGGTACAGCCCTCCGGAGTGTAGGCTCCCCATATCTCAGCTGGTGATCAAAGAAAATAACAACAGTATGGGGAAAAGTAGTAAAAACAATTCAGTTACAGGCACAGACTAATGCATAATAGGGGGTCTTAACTTTTGTAGAAAAGGCACAGCAAAAAGACCACTTCTCCACCAAGAAAACCCATCAGAAAAGTCTCCTCTGGGGAACCATAGGCCACCAAAACTGGTATATTGAAATCATCTTCATGCTATACTCACCAAGTGGCCAAAGGTCCGTAGTGCCATCTCTGCACCAATTTCCTCCCCCATAGCAATAAGGGCAATCCCCAGAACAGCCACTCCCTGCAAGTAAAGACGCAGAACCCACTAAGCTCAAGAAACAAAAAGCTGTCACTATTTTTTTTTTTGAGACAGAGTCTTACTCTGTTGCCCAGACTAGAGTGCTGTGGCATTAGCCCAGCTCACAGCAATCTCAAACTGCTGGGCTCAAATGATCCTCTTGCCTCAGCCTCCCAAGTAGCTAGGACTACTGGCATGCACCACCACACCGGGCTAATTTTTCCTGTTTTTAGTAGAGACAGTGTCTCACTCTTGCTCAGGCTAGTCTCAAACTCCTGACCTCAAGCAATCCTCCCACTTCGGTTTCTCAAAGTGCTAGGATTACAGGCGTGAACCACCATGCCTGGCCAAGCAATCACCCTTGACTCAATTCCCATCTAAGAATAAAAGCCATCCTGTAGGAAATACCCTGCCCCCCTCAGGTACAGAAACCAGTCTCATGCCGCATCAATACACGGCAATACCCAGAGGGGGTCTAAACAAACCCAGCTCCCTTGTTCCCCTACATGCTCATCTTTTCTCAGAGCCTTGCTCTGAGAGTGCCCAGCTGCCCACATAACCTGATGTGCTCCCATGTCAGCAGGGGCTTCCTTTTTGTCCTTGTCCTTTTTTTCCTTCTTGTCTTTGTCTTCTTCCTTTTCCTTGGAGTCAAAATGTTCACTACAAATGTGAAGCAGCTGCTGCACCTTCAGCACATTCCCAGAGCCTGCAGCAGAGTGGTAGGGTGAGAAAGGGTAGAAATAAGAAGGCACCAACAAAAAGCTTACTCTGGAAATCAGAGAAGCCTAAAGAATCTAAAGTAGATCAGAATAAGAAAGAAGAAACAACCTGAAAAAAGGACCAAAAGAGAAGTGTGGAATTATTGGGGAAGCACAAGCCAGAGTAACAAAGACACAGACCTGCATAGGCACACACATCCACCAGTGTGTTGGCAAAACTGCGGAATGGTTCTGACACAACCTCCAGTGCAGCCAGGATTGCCTCGATGGCCTCACCCTTCCCTATAGGACAGATTCAAGGGGTCAAAGGACACCTGCTTCCGTGCAGCATAGCCTGACACATAAATCTTCTCTGTTGTATCCAGTTACTGTTAGCCCTTTGCCCAAATAGAGAGACACCCCCTCACCCAGGTGGTTGAGACCCAGTCCAAGAGGAAGCCAACGGGCATAAGTGTCCTTGAGCTCAGTCTCTGACTTCTCCATGATGGTCTGAAGGATAGTAGAAGTGACATCTCCATTGCAGGATCCCACTGCTATCATTCCACAGGCTAGAGCTGTCACACCTGCCACCTAGAAATAGGAAAATCAGTATTATGCATAGTAAGTTGTTAAAATACTTGTTTGTTTTTTGAGACAGCATCTCACTCCGTTGCCCGGGCTAGAGTGCCATGGCATCAGCCTAGCTCACAGCAACCTCAAACCCCTGGGCTCAAGCAATCCTCCTGCCTCAGCCTCCCAAGTAGCTGGGACTACAGGCATGTGCCACCATGCCTGGCTAATTTTTTCTGTATATTTTTAGTTGGCCAATTAATTTCTTTCTATTTTTTTTTTAGTAGAGACAGGGTCTTGCTCTTGCTCAGGCTGGTTTCGAACTCCTGACCTTGAACAATCCACCCACCTCGGCCACCCAGAGTGCTAGGATTACAGGTATGAACCACTGCTGGTGCCGGGCCTAAAATACTTGTTTATCTATTTTGACCCAAGATATCTGATTCCTATAGACTATAACTAGGTAATAATCCCTTTTTGATGGGAGGTCAAAATAGCAATATTGGCTGGGTATGGTGGCTCATTCCTATAATCCCAGCACTTTGGGAGGAAAGGTGGTGGGAGGACTGCTTGAGGTCAAGTGTTTGAGACCAGTCTGGGCAACATAGTGATATCCTGTCTCAAAAAAATAAATAAATAAAATAAAATAAAATAAAATAAAATAAAAAGGAAAGAAAGATCAGATGTGCATGGTGGTACACGCCTATAGTCCTAACTAATCAGGGGGCTAAGCCAGGAGGATCACTGGATCCCAGGAGTTCGAGGCTGCAGTGAGCTATGATTAGGCCACTGTACCCAGGCCTGAGTACTAAGTACAGTGTACGTCAGCTTGACGAAGCAAGCACTTGTCTCAGGGAAAAAAAAAAAACATCAGCCACTATTCATTGAGTACTTACTACATGCCAGTCACTATGCCAACTGTTTTGCATACCCTTAACATCCTCACAACCACCTCATGGTAACAGGTCAGGTCCTGTTGTTATCCCCCTTACTGATGAAAAAATGAGGCCTAAAGAGATGAGTTACTTGTTGAAGATCACATTGCTTAAGATCACATTGCTAAGCAAAGGTGGCAGGATTTGAACTCAGGTCTTTTTGACTCTAAAACCTATGCTTTTGGCCACCATGCTATATTTATCCATCACTAAAACAACTCTGCGCAAGTTAAGAAAATTTAAGGTTGGCCAATGACTAAAACACCAAGTGAGAATCATCAACCCCAAGCTACATTAAGTTATCCCTCATTCTAGTCCTGGAGGTTCCTCATGGATCCCAAAGGCTAGATCTCAATACCAACCAGAGGCTTAAAATCCCAGTTCTACAGAATTTCACTGGGGTCACATCCTCCTACACAAACATGTGCATACATACACATTTCTTTTTAATTATTTATCACAGAGAGTAACTTGGGGCACCTTCCCTACCCATGCTAAGTGCCCAACAGCCTCTACTCACTTCCATGCTGGACTTGGAATCTCCCATCACAGGCAGCAGCAGTGTTAAAACATCTTCGCGGTTTGAGCCAGCATAGGCCAAGCCTAGCCTGCAAAACCCATGGAGAGGCAGTCCCCAACACATACCCAAGGACAAGACAAGAACAAAAAGAGGATTGGTTATTCATCATTTCAACAAACATTCACCAAGAGTCAAATACTTAACAGACACAGTAGTAGTCCTTGTCAATATAAAAGCAAAAGGACCCAGTTCCTGTTCTTCAGAGCTTACAAACTTGAGTGCTACCTGACAAAAAAGCAAGAAAGCTTACCCAAAGATGGAACCAAGTCTCATGGTGTTGCTGTTGTGGAGAACATAGTCTGAAAGCAGTGCCAAAGCAGGGTCACACTCATTCCGGACCCCAGAGTTCACGATGCCACAGGCAAGTAGAGCTCCTGACTACAAAGAGCAAATAGATTTTTCACTCAAGCTATCCTACCTTCCTCGTGACAAAGGATGCAAAATGGGCCTCATTACAGCACCCGCCTTAAATGGATTTAAAAACTGAATACACCTTATTATTGAAAGGAAGGCACTGCTGGGCACTAGAACATGGAAAGGGGAAATCCACATGAGTGGACTATGCCCAGACCGACCTTGATGTAGTCCTCAGAGGAGTATAGGTACTTGTCAATCTGGGTGAGGCCACCATCCACATCCCACAGCAAAATCATGCCAAGTGATGCAGCTGCACTCAACATTCCTAAACCAAGGAAGAATCTGTCAGTCTTAAAATGGCCCTACCCTGAAGAAACTGTTATAAAAGCCACTCCAAGGAAATTGCACTGTGGATCCCTTGTCAGATAAAATGACTCTAGGAGGACAACAAGAGTGACCAAAGCAACACAAAAGATGAAGTAAGAACAGAATTATACCATGGTCCTTGTTCTTGTAAAGCCATTTGTTGCCATCGTCAGTCAGCAGCTTGTCTTGGCCAAAAGCTGCGTTCACAAAGCCATTCACAAAAGAGGAGGCCAGGTTCATGCGGGCAGAGTCCACCTGAGAGCCACTGCCCCCAAACCCTGCACAGAAGGGGAAAGAAAAGTAAGGAGAGAAGGTTTAGAGTAGGACAAGAAAGGAACAAAGTATGGCAGGCAGTCTCTGGTTCCCTTAAGACTTTCTATCTATGCCCCCAAGCAGTGACCTGGAGAAAAGGTTCGTGAGAATTCTGAGCTCTATAGGATAAGCATGTTGGCCAAGCCATCATTCCCAATACAAGGGCCATAACTAACTACCCTCCAATCCTCACTCGTGTGGAGAGAGCTACTCACTGTTATTCTCTAGGTGGGTTTTATAGATGTCATCTGGCACCTTGGGCTCCATGATGTCCAGCTGAAGAGAAGCAGAGGGTCACAACTGCTCCCCCAGTACTCCCCCAGATGTCCCTTGGGCTATCCCACCGAATGGCAATTCTAACCAAGGAAAGTCTAATCAGAGGTATACCCAGGGACGTGAAATGGCAGGTAGAATTACAACCAAAAAGCTTTGATGAAAAAAATGGAAAGAGTCTCACCTCCCGAGCTAAGGCCAAGAAATTGCTATTGAGCTGCACGTTGGACATGATCTCTGTTAGGTCCTCATACTCCTCTACATCTTCACTCAGCTCCAGGAACACGCCATGCCGGCCTAGCATGAATGCCATCTGTTTCTGCACTACCCTGTGGGAGAGAGCCAGGACATCTGTTCACCACTGTCCACTAAGCACACAGGAAAGCCCCTCAAACTCTAATCAGAAACAAGTCCCGGCGGGGCGTGGTGGCTCACGCCTGTAATCCTAGCACTCTGGGAGGCTGAGGCAGGCGGATTGCTCAAGGTCAGGAGTTCGAAACCAGCCTGAGCAAGAGTGAGACCCTGTCTCTACTATAAAAATAGAAAGAAATTAATTGGCCAACTAATATATAGAAAAAAAATTAGCCGGGCATGGTAGCACATGCCTGTAGTCCCAGCTACTCGGGAGGCTGAGGCAGAAGAACTGCTTGAGCCCAGGAGTTTGAGGTTGCTGTGAGCTAGGCTGACACCACGGCACTCACTCTAGCCTGGGCAACAAAGCAAGACTCTATCTCAAAAAAAAAAAAAAAAAAGAATCGAAAAGAAACAAGTCCCAACTCTTCAGGTAAATGCCCTACGTATGAGCTTATCTCTCCCTTTGCCAATTTCTTCCCTACATACACATCCTTGCAGGTGGTGAAGATGTCTTCTACCAGCTCCATGTCATTGAGCATCAATGCCAATCTCAGAGCTTCAGGAAAACGGCTAAACTTTCGGAACACACCCAAGGCACAACGCAGCAGGGCAGAGTTTTCAGGCTCAGGCACGTAATTCACACAACTACAAAGGTAAACGTAATAAAGAATTCAGAAAGTCCCAGAGTCCCATTGAATTCACTTACTCAAAATAAATAATGAATACCTAATTATATATCAGGCATTATGCTAGATATTAGGACTATTAAGGAGACACGAAGTCTCTGTCCTCTGGGAGGCAGAGGTGGGTGGATGGTTTGAGCTCAGGAGTTCAAGACCAGTCTGAGCAAAAGCGAGACCAAAAACAGAAAAAATTAGCCGGGCATGGTGGCGCATGCCTGTAGTCCAAGCTACTCAGGAGGCTGAGACAGGAGGATCACTTGAGCCCAGGAGTTTGAGGTTGCTGTGAGCTAGGCTGACGCCACGGCACTCTAGCCAGGGCAACAGAGTGAGAGTCTGTCTCAAAAATAAATAATAAAAAATAAAAATACTGGGAGGCCAAGGCAGGCAGATTGCTCGAGGTCAGGAGTTCGAAACCAGCCTGAGCAAGAGCAAGACCCCAGTCTCTACTATAAATAGAAAGAAATCAATTGGCCAACTAATATATATAGAAAAAATTATCTGGGCATGGTGGTGCATGCCTGTAGTCCCAGCTACTTGGGAGGCTGAGGCAGCAGGACTGCTTGAGCCCAGGAGTTTGAGGTTGCTGTGAGCTAGGCTAACACCACGGCACTCACTCTAGCCTGGGCAACAAAGCAAGACTCTGTCTCAAAAAATAAATAAATAGGCCGGGCGCTGTGGCTCACGCCTGTAATCCTAGCTCTTGGGAGGCCGAGGCGGGCGGACTGCTCAAGGTCAGGAGTTCGAAACCAGCCTGAGCAAGAGCGAGACCCCGTCTCTACTATAAATAGAAAGAAATTAATTGGCCAACTGATATATATATAAAAAATTAGCCGGGCATGGTGGCACATGCCTGTAGTCCCAGCTACCCGGGAGGCTGAGGCAGAAGGATCACTGGAGCCCAGGAGTTTGAGGTTGCTGTGAGCTAGGCTGACGCCACGGCACTCACTCTAGCCTGGGCAACAAAGCGAGACTCTGTCTCAAAAAAAAAAATAAAAATAAATAAATAAATAAATAAATAAAAATAAAAATAAAGTCTCTGTCCTCAAGAAACTCATGGTCATCAGCAAATTAACTACAGCCTTATGCTACCCTTGAGCAGATGCCCTGAGAATAGAGAAAGCAAAATTGAGAGAGAAGTGCTAGGAAAGACAGGCCTGCCACCCATCCCTACCATACTCACTCACCTGGTGAGGTAGAGGCAGACCTTTGCATATGCATTCTCATCGATCTCCTTCTCTAGCATGTCCACCTGCTCAATTTCCATGAGCAGGTCACAGGCCTCGTGCTCTGCATTGTGAGCCATGTTGTACGGGACAATCTCCTTCACCAGGGTAAGCAGTGGCTCCCGCTGTACCTTTTCTGCATCATCCAGCTCCTGCCACTCCTTAGCCACTTCTCCTGCCAGATGCCTACGGATAGGCCCAGACCATTAAGGGAGTATAGCTTTAGGGGAAACACTTCCCTATAGGCCAAGAAATTCAGTATCTGGAAAATTCAGTACACTGGTACTCCAAGACAGATAGTACTCTAAGACAGAACTCAGAATTATGCCTCAGAGCCCCCTTCAGATTCCCAAGAAGAAAAGGTCTTACCTGACATACTCATGACCCCATGATGCCAATTCCTCCTGGGAGCCCACTAACCGATACTTGAGGCACTCACGCTCCCCACTCATGGTCATGGCCAAAACAGAGATGATGTCAGCAGCAAAACGCTATAAAGAAACAGTCCTTTGAAGTTAAACCCAACAATCCAGGGTAAGGGAAGTGTGACATGAAATCAAGACCACTGTCACTGTCCCCCAAATTAATTACCAACTATATACTAGTTTCTGTATTAGAAATTTACATGTTTTCTAAGCTAAGTCTCAGAAAAACCAAGGTTGGTGTTGCTATGTCTCTTTTAAACCAGCTGAAGAGTGATAAACAAGGGGGAAAGTGGAAAAAGATGGAGGCTTTGTATTTTTTCTTTTAATTTTTTTGTAGGGATGAGGGTCTTGCCATGTTGCCCAAGCTGGTCTTGAACTCCTGGCTTCAAGTGATCCTCTCACCTCTGCCTCTCAAAGTGCTGGGATTACAAGTGTGAGTCACTGCATGCCCTGACTTTTATTTTAATTGCCATTATAAACCGTTAAAAGGTTTTGAGCAGAAAAGACCCATAATCTAGAAAAATCACTATGGCTATTAAATGAAAGACAGACTGTGTAGGAGGTCAAGGACAAAAGCAAAAACACCAGTTATGAGGCTGGTGCAACAATCCTGGTGAGAACTGAAAATTTCCTTGATTAGGGATGTACCAACAATGAGAAGTGACTGAATATGGGGTATATTTTTGAAAGAAAAGAAATAAATGTACATGAGATAGAAGAAAACAGAAAAATCAAAGTTAAACATAACTTAAAAGTAAACCACACGGCCGGGCGCGGTGGCTCAAGCCTGTAATCCTAGCACTCTGGGAGGCCGAGGCGGGCGGATTGCTCGAGGTCAGGAGTTCGAAACCAGCCTGAGCAAGAGCAAGACCCTGTCTCTACTATAAATAGAAAGAAATTAATTGGCCAACTAATATATATATAGAAAAAAAATATTAGCCGGGCATGGTGGCGCATGCCTGTAGTCCCAGCTACTCGGGAGGCTGAGGCAGAAGGATTGCTTGAGCCCAGGAGTTTGAGGTTGCTGTGAGCTAGGCTGACGCCATGGCACTCACTCTAGCCTGTGCAACAAAGTGAGACTCTGTCTCAAAAAAAAAAAAAAAAAAAAAAAAAGTAAACCACACTAATGAAATCTCAAGGTCCAACAGGAATAACAGAAACAGTGTCTTCTGAAAAACTGATCCTCTTTTCAGCTGTTCTGTGCATATTCTGACTGTGATGAACTCTGTTTGACTGGATCAGGGCTTAGGTCTATCAGGCTTGGTAGTGACTCACCATAAGCCCCATAGGTAAAAAGGAATTCCTAAACTATGCTTCCACCAGTGTCTGAAATAGTTTTACCTTATTCTCCCCAGGGGCCATGTTCTCATAGATTTCCTTCAGTTTGCCATAGTGTGGACGCAGAAATTTGAGAGGCTTGGGCACTGAAGTCATGGAAGTTGTAGAAGAACGAATCTGCCTCCGAAGTTCCTCCAGGGCTGGTCGGTACAGGGATGTGTCCTTCTCCTGATCAGAAAATGTTAGGGCTCAGACCCAAAAGAAGTCACAACTCTCCAAATCATAACACAATACAGAAATATTTAACTAACAATTCCTACAGGGAAATAGCTGTGTCTTATTCATCTGTGGTTCCCGAACTCACTGCACACTGCCTGGCACAAAAACAAATGACCCTAGTTAAGAATTAAGAACTCTGCTCCTCCCACAAAACAAAGGTACAAAACCATACAAATATCCTCCTTTGTATCTCTCCTGCCTCACAATTTCATCGTAACACTGACTCTAAAATACAGTCCAGCTCACATAAGAATAGTTGCCTCAAAACGTAATAAAACTTACAAGTAGGTAAGATCCAAATATACACCCAATCATGTTAACGTTATGACTCACCCCAAGTCGTTCCACGAGCATCTCCAGTTCATCTTGAAGTTGCTTGTCCTCCTCAGACTGGAAGGTTAGGGGAAGAAGCTCATGAAAAGGAGTCCCAAACACATCCTCCTCCCACTCACCCTGGGGCAGGTGGAGAATAAGCCTGCCTCCTGAGGAGGGGCCAAGTGGACAAGGAAAGAGTGGGAAAGGCAAGCCCTGCGGAGAAGGCAGCCCAGGTTATGAGCCAGGTTCTGCTTGGATACCGTTCTAGGATATAGGGGTGACGATGACCCGCCCGAGCCCACCTCACGAGGCGGTGGTGAGGGTTGGTGGGAACGGCAGAGGTGACAACGCGGAATGGAGAATGAGGGACAGAGAGGCAGGGTGCCGGGAGTCCCGAGGGTCGCCTCATCGGCCCTCTCCTGGGTGCAGTGGGGCCGCTGGGAGTCGGGCCTGAGGCCTGCGTAGCCGCCGTGACTCAGCCCGCGGCCTCCTCCGCCGGCTCCCGGGGCCGCGCCTCACCAGCTCCTGTTCTTTGTCCTTGTCCCCGGCATCCCGCCGCTCCTTGCCGCTCGGTTTCTCGTCTGTGCCCCCGGGAGCTGTCGCTGGGGGCTGCTGGGGCTGCACCGGCGCCTTGTCACGGCCACCCTCCTCCATCGCCACTACCACTGCCGGTCCACTGCGCGCGCACCCGCTCGCACCGCCCTCATTCCCAGACCGCCTCGCGTGCGTCGTCCGCGGCGCCCCTCCTCCTCCGGAGCCCGCTTGCAACCGGAAACGCCGAGCGAGCCGGGGCGCGCAGGGTGCTACCCAGCCCTCGGACCCCGCCCTCGGAGGCCGGCGGAAACTACAATTCCCAGCCTCCCGCGCGCCATAGACACCGCCCCGGCGCAGACCTCCTCGGAGTCTCCTGAATTCCACAGAACTGTGTAACGTGGGGCTTGGATGGGATGCGCTCACTACTACGGGATATGAACGGGCTGCGAGGTGAGCTGTCGTTTCCCTAGTGCATTGGTTTTTCTCATAACAGGGTGAAGAGAACCCACAGTGACATCCCAGTTGGCTGCGTGGTGCGACAAACGGACAAAATTCTTGAAATCCTGGACGCTTGATTGCTACCTGTATGAAGTCAATATGCTACTAATTTATGTCAAGCCCCACGCCACTGTGGAACGTTAACCTCATAACGTTTGCCCCCATTTGAAGGAGAGTGCTCTGATACTACCGTGAAGATGCGGTTACCACCTTAAATCCTTTTTGGAGCCAGGTAGAATAGAAATAAATAAATAAATAAAGTCCTATGCTCCATTGCCAAGTTCTGGAGCAAAAGCAGAACAAGACAAAGTGTTTGCCTTCAGTCTGTCTTCTGGTCTTCCTTTCCTTGTAATGACTTAAAAGGAGTGTGACTGACACACTTTACGTCATGAGTGCTTTTTTTTTTGAGTCAGAGTCTCACTCTGTTGCCTAGGCTGGCGGGCCGTGGCATCAACTAGCTCACAGCAACCTCAAACTCCTGGATTCCAGCAATCCTCCTGCCTCAGCCTCCTAAGTAGCTGGGACTACAGGCATGTGCCACCATGCCCAGCTAATTTTTTCTATATATTTTTAGTTGACCAATTAATTTCTTTCTATTTTTAGTAGAGACAGGTCTCGCTCTTGCGCAGGCTGGTTTCGAACTCCTGACCTTGAGCTATCCTCCCACTTCGGCCTCCGGGAGTGCTAGGATTACAGGCATGAGCCACTGTGCCTGGCCCAGGTCACATTTTGTGCTATATACCAGTACCTTAGAGGAGATGAGGTGATGTTGTGGCATAAAGCACAAGTGACTCCAGATGAAGAGTAAATGAATAGTAATTGCAAATGTACTATGTTTCAACTTTTTGTAAGTTTGATACATTTCAAAATAAAAAGTTGGGGGAGGTAGAACACAAACTTTAGAGACAGACAGATCTGGTGTTTTAAACTAAATTCTACCATTCAGACTTGGGCAAGCTACTTAACCTCTCTCAGCATGGTTTCTGCCTCTGTGAAATGTGAGTCATAAAGTATCTCTCTTCTAAGTTGTTATGAAAATTAAATGAGACAGGCCAGGAACGGTGGCTCACGCCTGTAATCCTAGCACTCTGGGAGGCCGAGGCGGGCAGATTGCTCGAGGTCAGGAGTTTGAAACCAGCCTGAGCAAGAGTGAGACCCCCGTCTCTACTATAAATAGAAAGAAATTAATTGGCCAACTAACATATATAGAGATAGAAAAAATTAGCCGAGCACAGTGGTGCATGCCTGTAGTCCCAGCTACTCTGAAGGCTGAGGCAGCAGGATTGCTTGAGCCCAGGAGTTTGAGGTTGCTGTGAGCTAGGCTGATGCCAGGGCATTCTCTCTAGCCGGGGCAACAAAGTGAGACTCTGTCTCAAAATAAAAAAAAAAAAATTAAATGAGACAATGTATATAAAGTGCCTCTCTAGGTGCCTGGCAACTAGAAAGGAGGCAGTTGTCATTTTATTTTCCAACTACCTCAAATCCGCAGGGATGAATTAAACATCCTTGTCCATTTCTCACCACCACCCCTAAGCATTAAAGCTTCCAAACCTCTAGCTCAACACACATGTCTGGGAATTACCTTCAAGGCCCCTTGATAACATTAATGTCCTGCCTCAAGATTCATTACAACCAAACTACCCTTCCAGGAATGCTCCTGCCTACTACCATTTGGTCAAACTCCCAGCCTTGTGGCCAAACTGCTTTCTAGTCAGGAGCCAAGCCATTACCTGCCCCTTCCTTCCTCCTTCCTTCAAATTACATCCATAAGCCTACCATGCTTGCTCCACAAACATAGCCTAAGCTGTAGAGCTACGTTATGTTATGAGTGGCTAACTCACCTGAGAACCATTCAACCCAAAGCCATCACCTACATAACACCAGAAGTGCTCCCAGCAGCACACAGCATTGCTCTGTTTGCTACTGTCTTTATGTGATATCCTTCAAACAGCCACATTGCACTGTGGCCCTTTTTACTGTTAATTCCTGGAACTGACAGCAGATGCTACAATTCTCTTTTTTCATTCCTACTATTACTACTACCCTTCTCCAGACTCTCAGCCTTCATTATGTCCCTTTCATAATGTTCTTTTTTTTTTTTACATATCAGAATAGGTCATAGTATGTCCATTTCATTTACTTCCATTTGATAATCCTAAACATATCACAATTTCTGAACATGCTTTACTCATTCAAGATGATCAGCCTTTTTACATTGCTATTCCTTCTGTGTGGAATGCTCCTCACTGTTTTCATCTAGTAAATTCTCCTATCCTCTGACCTCCAGCTGAACGTTACCTATCCAGGAAGCTTTTCCTATCTTACGTCTAGGTTATTCATTTTTTTCCCTATACTCCCACCATGCTTAGCACATACCTCTGCCTCCCTAGGCTCTGAGTTCCTGAAGGACAGGAACTATGCCTAATGATTGGCTCATGGTAGACCTTGCTAAATGAATGGATGAATGGCTTTGCGTTAATCTTTAGGTCATGTTTGGGTATGTTTATTTATTTATTTTTGAGACAGAGTCTCACTTTGTTGCCCAGGCTAGAGTGAGTGCCATGGCGTCAGCCTAGCTCACAGCAATCTCAAACTCCTGGGCTCAAGCAATCCTCCTGCCTCAGCCTCCCGAGTAGCTGGGACTATAGGCCTGTGCCACCATGCCCGGCTAATTTTTTCTACATATATTAGTTGGTCAGTTAATTTCTTTTTATTTATAGTAGAGATGGGGTCTTGCTCTTGCTCAGGCTGGTTTTGAACTCCTGACCTTGAGCTTCCCAGAGTGCTAGGATTACAGGCGTGAGCGTGAGCCACCAAGCCCAGCCATATGTTTAATTTTTGAAAAATTTTTAATTTTGATGTATTTCCTCCACAGAATTTTAACGTTTTAATTTTCATGCATGTCCTCCTTCATAGAATCATCTTTGTATATAATGACAACCCACTGGGGGCTCTCTCTGGAGCCCAGAGCTGGGCATCAGAAAATGAAGAATCACGATTCTCCATTTGTGAATCATGATAGGCCCACTGAAACTCTGCTAATTTTTATGGCAGACTCTCTTCCAGCCTGATATTTCCAGAGTGCTACCAAGTGTGAAATCATTCTTCTTGGCATATGTTATCTGATTGTGGATAGGATTAGTCTGACTTCCCAATGGTACTGCATGGGGGATGGCCCAGCCCTTAAGCAATAATTATTCTCTTGTGTCCACCCAAGAGCACCATCCTTTATTTCTCCTTCTGCCTCAACACATCAGAGCATATCACAGATGAATATTCATCAGCCTGACAAGGCTACTAAGAGTAAAGTTTACATCTGTCACCTGATGTTTACATCTGTCACCTTGCCTTACCTTACCTCTGGAACCAAGCACCTGAAGAGTGCTCAACAAACAGGTGCTACCTGGCTTAATTTCAGCACAATGTGTGCTTAAGTTTCCTACAGCTGCCTAGTTGTCACATGTGCCTGGCCCAGGGGAGCTGAGTTGCATGGAAATGCACCTGCTGGTGATGGTCCCACTCAGAAGCATGATGAAATTGCCCAAAAGGTAGATGTCTATGTTTGAGTCTTAATTCTGCCATGACTTAGAAGGCTAACTAATGGTGATTAAGAGCATCTGAGTTCCAAATCTGACTTTAATGCAATCTGTCTTGTCTGACATTGGAAGTTATGTAATCTTTTTCCTTAGTTTTTCCACTCATAAAATAGAGACAATGATAGAACCTCCTTATAAATCATTGTGGGCATTTAATGATATATATATATATATTTTCATTTAATGATATTTTTAAAGATGCTCGGCCGGGCGCAGTGGCTCATGCCTGTAATCCTAGCACTCTGGGAGGCCAAGGCGGGCGGATTGCTCAAGGTCAGTTCGAAACCAGCCTGAGCAAGAGTGAGACTCTGTCTCTACTATAAATAGAAAGAAATTAATTGGCCAACTAATATATATAAAAAATTAGCCAGGTATGGTGGTGCATGCCTGTAGTCCCAGCTACTTGGGAGGCTGAGGCAGTAGGATTGCTTGAGCCCAGGAGTTTGAAGTTGCTGCGAGCTAGGCTGACGCCACGGCACTCACTCTAGCCTGGGCAACAAAGCAAGACTCTGTCTCAAAAAAAAAAAAAAATGCTTAGCATATAAGCTTAAGAAAAATAGGAACCCAGTAAACGAAAGCTGGCAATTATCATCATCATCGTTATTATTTGACACTTTGATCTTTTTGCAATATGAAGTCTTTTTTTTTCTTTGAGACAGAGTCTCACTCTGTTGTCCAGGCTAGAGTGCCATAGCATCAGCCTAGCTCACAGCAACCTCCAACTTCTGGGCTCAAACAATCCTTCTGCCTCAGCCTCCCGAGTAGCTGGGACTACAGGCATGCGCCACCATGCCCAGCTAATTTTACTTTTTCTATATGTCTTTAGTTGGCCAATTAATTTCTTTGTATTTTTAGTAGAGACAGGGTCTCACTCTTGCTCAGGCTGGTTTCAAACTCCTGACCTTGAGTGATCCACCCACCTCGGCCTCCCAGAGTGCTAGGATTACAGGCGTGAGCTACAGCGCCCAGCCTGAAGTCTTAATATACCACATTGGCGAGCTGGTCAGAATCCTAAACTGGCCTCTGAAATTAGGTGTCAGGGGAAGGGCAAGGTTTTATCCTGCCAAACCTCTCTCCTCAAGTCTTTATGCTCTCTGACATTATAAATCTCATCCACTCTGAAACACCCAAACTTCACAAGTCATTTATTAAAATCTGGAATTTGCTAAGCCCATGAATTCTCTTCTTAAAGCATTAAAGCTGAAATGGTCCTGAGAGATTGTCTCATCCAATCCACTTATTTGACAGACTGCTGAGAGTACTGAGATCTGAAGAGGGGTGATGAGCCATGCTTAGTGTCACACTGCTAGCAGGTACAGAGCTGGAGCCAGACCAGGTCTCCAGATATGATGGCCTTCCTCTTTCCAATACACTTTGCTGTCCACCCTGGAGTTGTACTCTCAGAGGCTTAGGCCATGCTTTCCCTCAGTCAGGGAGTTCAAGAAGACACTTTACTCCTTCCTGAGTAGTCAGCTATTTCCTTCTCTTTTTTTTTTTTTTTTTTTTTTTTGAGACAGAGTCTCGCTTTGTTGTCCAGGCTAGAGTGAGTGCCGTGGTGTCAGCCTAGCTCACAGCAACCTCAAACTCCTGGGCTCGAGTGATCCTTCTGCCTCAGCCTCCCGAGTAGCTGGGACTACAGGCATGCGCCACCATGCCCGGCTAATTTTTTATATATATATCAGTTGGCCAATTAATTTCTTTCTATTTATAGTAGAGACGGGGTCTCGCTCTTGCTCAGGCTGGTTTTGAACTCCTGACCTTGAGCAATCCGCCCGCCTCGGCCTCCCAAGAGCTAGGATTACAGGCGTGAGCCACAGCGCCCGGCCTTATTTCCTTCTCTTGATGAGCAGCCAGCACTTTGAGGTAACATGACAGGGATCCACATAGAGTTTTTTTTTTTTTTGAGACAGAGTCTCACTTTGTTGCCTGGGCTAGAGTGCCAGGGCATCAGCCTAGCTCACAGCAACCTCAAACTATTGGGCTCAAGCAATCCTTCTGCCTCAGCCTCCCGAGTACCTGGGACTACAGGCATACACCACCATGCCTGGCTAATTTTTTCTATATATTTTTAGTTGGCCAATTAATTTCTTTATTTTTTTTAGTAGAGACGGGGTCTCACTCTTGTTCACACTGGTCTCAGACTCCTGACCTTGAGCAATCCTCCCTGCTCAGCCTCCCAGAGTGCTAGGTCTTATTCATTTTTGTATTACCAGTGCCTGATACAAATATTTTTGGTAATCAATATACTTTTTATTTTTTTATTTTTTATTATTATTATTATTATTTTTTTTTTTTTTTTTGAGACAGAGTCTCACTTTGTTGCCCAGGCTAGAGTGAGTGCCGTGGCGTCAGCCTGGCTCACAGCAACCTCAATCTCCGGGGCTCAGCGATCCTACTGCCTCAGCCTCCCGAGTAGCTGGGACTACAGGCATGCGCCACCATGCCCGGCTAATTTTTTGTATATATATTTTTAGTTGGTCAATTAATTTATTTCTATTTTTGGTAGAGACGGGGTCTCGCTCAGGCTGGTTTCGAACTCCTGACCTTGAGCAATCCGCCCGCCTCGGCCTCCCAAAGTGCTAGGATTACAGGCGTGAGCCACCGCGCCCGGCCTATTTTTTATTTTTTTTGAGACAGAGTCTCACTCTGTTGTCCAGACTTGAGTGAGTGCCGTGGCATCAGCCTAGCTCACAGCAACCTCCAACTCCTGGGCTCCAGCAATCCTCCTGCCTCAGCCTCCCAAGTAGCTGGGGCTACTGGCATGCGCCAGCATGCCCAGCTAATTTTTTCTATATATATTAGTTGGTCAATTAATTTCTTTCTATTTATAGTAGAGACGGGGTCTCGCTCTTGCTCAGGCTGGTTTCGAACTCCTGACCTTGAGCAATCCACCTGCCTTGGCCTCCCAGAGTGCTAGGATTACAGGCGTAAGCCACCGCGCCCGGCAATATACTTTTTAAAAAGTTAAGTCTATGAATGTATAAATGAATAAATGCATGAATGAATAAAGAAACTAGAACAGGTGCCTGGAACACAAGATGTATTCAATAAATGTTCCTTTTCTCTCCCTCACTCTGGAGCATAAAAGCTGTATTTGCACTCTCTGTGCCTGGCCCTTGGTAGGGCTTTGATTAGTGAGTGTAGGTGGAATGACTGAGTCTCAGGAGCTCTGAGCCTTTGAGGCCATGAGGAAATGTTTATCTTTTCATCTACAAGCAGAGGCCAGTGTTCTGAGCTCCATTGAGTGATATGCTACCCTGGGCAGGGCTTCCTTCCACTGCAGGGTAAGAGTCACCCATCTTCTAAGCCAACCCTAGCCTGGTTGTTACCCAGACTCAGTGTCAAGCCCAGCTGCATGCACCAGCAGAGGGGAGCAGCAACTCCTTTCAGCGATAGAACAGCTGGCACTGGGGATATGGCTGCCAGTGAGCAGAGGATTTACTCTGCCCTGCCAGACTCAACCCCATTCCATTCCTTTACCCTGCTTCTTTTTCTTTGTCTTCTCAGGGTTTCAAATCGCAATCCCTTATATCTGGTGAGTGAGTAAATGAGTCTCTAGAAGAGTTCCTGGCATATAGTAGTTGCTCAATAAATACTGGTGGAATGGGTGAATGAATAAATGAAAACAGGATTGAAGGAAGAGACAAGCTGACTGATGTGTGTCTATTTATTGGCACAGGGTCCTATAGGGCCAAGTCCACACCCTCCCCACCCTCTTCCCTGTAAAAATAAACTCTGTCCTTCCCTCTCCCTGCTCTATCTGCTTTTCTGTTTGGCCCAGGAAGAATTAGTCACCCCCTAAGACTTGTGCCTTAAGATATAGAAACCAGCACTCCCTATGCATTCACATTTCTCCTCTCAGCCCAGGGAAACGGGGCAGCAGGGAAGCTTTCACAGGCCCTCAGGCTTCCACTAGGAGTTAAGCGCAGGGCATCTGTCAGTGAGGGCTGGCAGCAGTACTGGAAACAGCAGCACAAGGACAAGGAGCCCGGGAGTGGGGGTAGCCCCTGAGGGTGGGGCTGGAAGGTAGCACTGAGTGAGTCCCGGGGGAGAAGCAGGGAGATACTCCACCCAGGCCTGCAAGGTCCGAGTGGAGCAGGCGCAGCAACCCCATGAGTGAGCTTGGGGCCAGAGGAGGCAGACTCTGTCTTGGGGGAACTGGCACTCCAGCCCAGACCTCTTCCAGGCAGGGTGACACAGAAGGATGTCACAGTGAATGGTGGGGCTCTGCTGGAGGCAGAGGCACAATGTGGTGGTTAAAGAGGGACTAGTACTCATGTCACCTGTGCTGTGGCAGGGCTGGACCCAGCACAGCTTGCATTTGCTTTCTAACCCAGGGGCAAACAGTTTTTCTGGGAGAACCACCCCACGCTCTGGCAACAGCCAGGCATTCCTCCCCTGACCCAGGTCTACCACACCTCGCACAGCTGCCCTGGGTTCATGGGGGAGCCAACAGGACAGCTGAAGTGCTGCAGGAAGTCACGGGAGTTGGAGAGAGTACCCAGCACACGGAAGCGGGCAGGGCTGTGGGGGTCGGTCACCAGCCCCTCGTGAGAGCTCTCTGGTGTGCGGACTGAGCACCACACCTGCGGGCCAGGACAGACATGGGGCCACATGGTGTCCAGTGTGGAGCCGGGCCATTGACTCGGCTACAGCAGAGCCATTGCGGGGCACAAACCACCACTGCTCTGGTGCTTCAGTTCAAGGACATTGCAGAGGGCTCAGCCTATATCTCAGCTCCAATCCCTCTGTCAGTAGCACCAAAGCGGGCGAACACACCCTCCCTCCCAAATTCCTTGCAGCCTTCCAAAGCTGCCCTGGACGTAGGGACGCCCAGCATGGACACAGCTGAGGGAAAGAGCAGAGCTCCAGAGGCTGCCTGCTGTGATGCAAAGCACCTAAAGGAGACCCTGCCTAAGTCCTTGCTCTGACACTTACTTTATGCCCGGGTGGCCCTGGACAAGCTACTTTGTGTCCCGGAGCTTTAGTGTGCTCCTCCATACCTCCCCCACAGGAATGTGGTGAGGACCAATGCCTGCTCCACCCCTTTCCCTCAAGCAGGGCAGCCCTGCCCTTTGCCATCTCCTCCCCCAGGTCTCCCCAGACTGCAGTCGTGGGCCCCTGCCAAGAGGCCCTGGCACAGGCCTTCCCAGCCACCTTCCACACCCCCACTTTGGCCCATTTCCCAGCCCCTTTCCTGCATGCCCCAGACTTCTAATGATGTAGGGGCAGACCCCAGGCAGGGCAATACCTGGGCAAATCCCACAAAGAAGAGCTGGTGGTTGGTGAGCCCCACGGCAGGCAGCTGCTGCTCCTCCCCGTGCTTTCTCAGCCACTCGTTGTAAGCCTGGGGAGGGGCAGTGGGCAGCAAGTCCACCAGGGGCTGCCCACTTTCACCCAGTGCCCTTCCACCCCAGGCCAGTGGGCCTCAGCCACTGGAGGACCAACCAGGCCACTCACATTGTAGGCAGCCTTAAGGCCCCCATTGTCGGCGATGTTCTCCCCCAGCGTCTGGCGGCCGTTGAGCCTCTCCCCGTTCACCTGGTACTGGTTGTACTGCTCCTCCATGCAGGCCGTGTGGTTCCGGAAGGCTGCTAGAGATTCATTCTGCCACCAGGGCCGCAGGTTCCCTTCCTTGTCATACTCTCGCCCTGAGGAGAACTCACCTCTGCACCCCAGCAAGACCAGTGCTCACCCCTTGAGGACAGGAACATCCCCACCAGCCCTGGTCCACAGACTTTAGCATCCCTGGAGCCTGCCCCCAACACCCCAAGGCCTTGCAGGAGCCACTGGGGATTCTAGGCTGGAAGGGACAATTCCATAGGCCCTACCTTGGTCATCAAAGGCATGTGTCAACTCGTGGCCCATTACCACACCGATGCCACCAAAGTTCAGGGCCCTGGTAAGTGAGGAATGCTGAGTGAGGACATGGCAGGGGTACTTCTGAATCCCTCCAGCACCGCTCCCAGATCACCCACAGGCCTAGACCCCGGCACCCAGCCCCTCCTGCCTCAGACATACTTTGGGTGGTTGCGGGCATAGAAGGGGGCCTGCAGGATGCCAGCAGGGAAGACGATTTCATTCTTAGTGGGAAGGTAGTAGGCATTCACTGTCTGGGGGGTCATGCTCCACCTGGGGAGGAAGAGGAAGAGGCTGAGGCTTCTGGCTCTCCTGATGTCCCTCCCAGCCCAGCAGCCCTGCCTGGCTCCTACAAGGGCCTTGTACCTCAGGTCTGGGGTCAGTCTTGCCACCCATCCCAGGAAATCTTCCCCTACCTCTCCCGCTGCCTGTCCCAACTGTCTGTGGCCCCCATACTCACTGGTCTCTGCTGGGAGGCTTGCGGAGCTGGTCGGCCATCACCTTAGCAGAGAAGTTGTACAAATTCAACATGTTTTGGAAGAAAGAATCTTCAGAGACTTCATACTATGGGGATGGTAGGAAGTAGAAAGCAAGCAAGAGAATACATTGGAGAAGATAATAGTCCCAGCTGAGCTACTGATCAGTACCTCTCCAAGCCTCAGTTTCCTCACAGGTAAAATGGGAGTAAAATATTTAGTAAATAATAATTGCCAATATTTAAAGAGCACTTACTTATGTTGTAGGTGTTGTGTTTTTTGCAACCCTCATAGGGTTGTTGTGAGAATAAAAGAATAAAAGAAGGCAGAATGTATGTTCATGCATCTGCACTGCCTTCTTTTATTTTCACAATGACCCTATCAGGGAGGTACTAGTAGGATCCCCATTTTACAGTTAAAGAAACTGAGACCTGCAGAGGTCTTGTCTCTACCCCTAAGGTTACACAGTTAAGGGGAGAAACAGGATTTGACTCAGGCTTGACTCCAAATCTCTGTTTGTTAACACCATATCTCACTTCTGTCTGGCCTGTAGCCTGGCATAGAGCCAACACTTAAGCAATGTTGGTTGCTTCCATCTGTCTCTGAAAGGAACCAACAAGCACCTCCTTTCCTCCCAGTGTTTGAGCCCCAATTACTGAGCTCCGAGAACAGTGCCCCAACGGAGGCAAAATTCAGTACTGGTGAACACAGGTACTCACCCCATCATAAACATCATCCAGCTCTTTGGGCTCCAGGATGAAGTCAGGGAAACCAATCATATCATAGATGGCATCTGCCTGTAGAGACCAGGTTAGGGGTTTCCTTCCCCAGGCTCCCAGCAGCAAAACTGTATGCTCCATCCCCACCTCAAGATGGCGCCCCAACCCCAGCCACGGCTCACTTTCTCCTTGGCTGCCTGGCGGGTTTTCTCATCCATCCAAACCAGCTGTCCCAGGGCCTCCTCAAAGGCGCTCCGGATTTCACTGATCATCCCCTCTGCCTGGCAGGGAAAGGGCACAAGTCAGCCTCTACCTGCACTTAATGCCTTCCTGTTCCCCCATCTCCTCGCCCCTCCTGCCCTCGCGCCCCATTCCTGTCCCTCCAGGGGAAACGTGGGAATGCCTGGACTCATGAAATAAGACTGAGCATCTGTGGAGGATGAGAAGGAAACACCATTTGTGAAGGTACCGGGATTGTGGGAGACTTTATTCTATTAATTAAAAAATTTAATTGACAATAATATAATTAAATTAATATTAAATTTTAATATAGTGGGTTGGTTTGGTTTGGTTTTTGAGATAGGGTCTCACTTTGTCACCCGGGCTGGAGTGCAGCAGTGTCATCATAGCTCAGTGCAACCTCAAACTCCTGGGCTCAAGCAATTCTCCTGCCTCAGCCTCCCAAGTAGTGGGGACTACAAGTGCGCACCATCACGCCCAGCCTCATTGGTTTTTATCTGACTACGAAAGGAGGGCATTAATAGAAAATTTGGAAAATTCAGCAGAGTTTAAGAAAAAATTGGACCATTTATAATCCACTCATTCATAGATCACCTAACATTTTGATTATCTACTTCTACTGTTTTTCCCACCCAGATATGCATATAAAATACAGAATTATGTTGTATAACATATATATAAAAAAATTTTTTTTTTTTTTGAGACAGAGTCTCACTCTGTTGCCTAGGCTAGAGTGCCATGGATTGCTGTCAGCCTAGCTCACAGCAACCTCAAACTCCTGGGCTCAAGCGATCCTCCTGCCTCAGCCTCCTGAGTAGCTGGGACTACAGGCATACGCCACCACACCTGGCTAATTTTTTCTATATATTTTTAGTTGGCCAACTAATTTGCTTCTATTTTTAGTAGATACAAGGTCTCACAGAGTGTTAGGATTACAGGTGTGAGCCACCACGCCCAGCCAACATATATATTTTTTGAAGCCCACATTTTTCTTTTTTTGTTTCAGAAGCAAGCTCCTAAGAGAAACCCACCATTTTTCACTTAAAGTTTCACTTAAAGTTAAAAGGCTGCCTCATAATCCATCCTAACTACAATTTATTTATTCTTTAACCTATGGGTGTACATTTAAGCTGTTTTCATTTCCCCCTATTATCAACAACACTGCAATAAACATCTTTTTTTTTTTTTTTTTTTTTTTTTTTTTTGAGACAGAGTCTCGCTTTGTTGTCCAGGCTAGAGTGAGTGCCGTGGCGTCAGCCTAGCTCACAGCAACCTCAAACTCCTGGCTCAAGCAATCCTGCTGCCTCAGCCTCCCGAGTAGCTGGGACTACAGGCATGCGCCACCATGCCCGGCTAATTTTTTATATATATATCAGTTGGCCAATTAATTTCTTTCTATTTATAGTAGAGATGGGGTCTCGCTCTTGCTCAGGCTGGTTTTTTTTTTTTTTTTGAGACAGAGTCTCACTTTGTTGCCCAGGCTAGAGTGAGTGCCGTGGCGTCAGCCTAGCTCACAGCAACCTCAAACTCCTGGGCTCGAGTGATCCTTCTGCCTCAGCCTCCCGGGTAGCTGGGACTACAGGCATGCGCCACTATGCCCGGCTAATTTTTTTTTTTTTTATATATATATCAGTTGGCCAATTAATTTCTTTCTGTTTATAGTAGAGACAGGGTCTCGCTCTTGCTCAGGCTGGTTTTGAACTCCTGACCTCGAGCAATCCGCCCGCCTCGGCCTCCCAAGAGCTAGGATTACAGGCGTGAGCCACCGCGCCCGGCCAATAAACATCTTTATAGATAATACTTTCAGCATAGCCATTATAATTTCCTAATATATAAATAGTATCTCTTCTACATATATAGCTAACATAAACTCATAACAGAAAAACTGGAAAATACAGAAAACTTTAAAGGACCAAAAAAGGGCCTTCATAATCTCAATGCCCAAAGCAACCACTCTTTATTTGTTTATGATTTCTTTCTAGTTGTTTTTCTATATGTCCACACATATATGAAATTGTATTTATTTGTATTTTGTAAATTGTATTTATTTATTTATTTTTTGTTCTTTTTTTTTTTTTTTATCGAACCACTTGTATTGACAATTTATTTATTTATTGAGACAGGGTCTCACTCTGTTGCCCAGGCTAGAGTGCAGTGGCGTCGTCATAGATCACTGCAACCTCAAACTCCTGGGCTCAAGAGATTCTCCTGCCTTAGCCTCCTGAGTAGCTGGGACTACAGGCACACACAACCATGCCCAGCTTATTTTTCTATTTTTTGCAGAGATGGAGCCTTGGTCTTGCTCAGGCTGGTCTCTAACTCCTGACCTCAAACAATCCTCCGATGTCAGCCTCCCAAAGTGCTAGGATTGCAGGCATGAGCCACTGTGCCTAGCTAAGTAGTGAATTTTAAATAAAACAAGGGGTAATGGTGGAAGAACCTTGAAGACTCACAATTTCCTTGCTTTGCCGATCAAACGTAGCCTTCACAAAGAGGGAGCCCAAAGCGAAGCCAAGCGCGTCATCCGTGTTAGAGATGCAGGTCTGCCACCTCGGCATGCAGGACTATTGAAGGACAAAGGGTCAGGCTCCCAGAGAGGTCAGGCTCTGTCCTCCAGTCTGAGGGCTTTTCTCTGTCTTTGGGGTTAGCCCTTTTCAGCTCGGGACAACAGAGTCTTGGGGCTAGGGTGCCATCTCTCCCTCAGGGAATATGAAGGGCAATATCTCAAAATGTGCCAAATCCAACATCGAAACCTCAGTAGAACATGTGTGCTGCCCACTCTATTCTTAGCACTCTCTTCTTACATTTCTAAAACGCTCATTGGAGTCCAGAAGTTTTTTTTCCTCAGATCCACATCTCTTTTTTTATTTTTGAGACCTAATCTCACCTTGTTGCCCAGGCTAGAGTGAGTGCCGTGGCATCAGCCTAGCTCACAGCAACTTCAAACTCCTGGGCTCAAGCAATCCTGCTGCCTCAGCCTCCCGAGTAGCTGGGACTACAGGCATGCGCCACCATGCCCGGCTAATTTTTTCTATATATATTAGTTGGTCAATTAATTTCTTTCTATTTATAGTAGAGATGGGGTCTTGCTCTTGCTCAAGCTGGTTTTGAACTCCTGACCTTGAGCAATCCGCCCACCTCAGCCTCCCAGAGTGCTAGGATTACAGGTGTGAGCCACTGCGCCTGGCCCACATCTCAATGTTATATCCAGTCAGTCCCTCATTCCAGAAACCTGGGAGTCACTCAGCTTCCTCCATCTCACTAGCCCCACACTTAGTCTATCACCAGTGTCTACTAACTCTACTTTTTCCTTCGTTTTTATTTTGTTTTGTTTTGTTTTTTGATACAAAGTCTTGCTCTGTTGCCCAGACTGGAGTGCAGTAGCTTGATCACAGCTCACTAGAGCCTCCAGCTCCAGGGCTCAAGTGATCCTTCTGGCTCAGCCTCCCAAGTAGTTAGGACTACAGACACGTGCCACCACACCCAGCTAATAATTTTTTTTTAAATTTTTTAAATTTTTTGTAGAGACAAAGTCTCACAATGTTTTCCAGGCTGGTCTCAAACTCTTGGCCTCAAGTGATCCTCCCACCTCAGCCTCTCAAAATGCTGGGATTACAGGCGTGAGCCACTGCACCTGGCCCTAATGTTTTTGTTTACATGTTCACTCCCTCCATTTAATGGGGCACCATGAAACTAAGAACAGCATTTATTTGTCTTCTCCATCCTCATCATCAAAGCTGAGAGAGTACTTGTACATACCAGGCACTGGTAGGTGCTTTACTTATGTTAACTCAGTTAATCTTCCTGAGGACCCTGCAAGTTATTCCTGTTTTATAGACTAGGGAGTGGAGAGTTGAAGAGGCTGGGTGACATGCCCAAGGGAGTTGGGATTAGAACCCATGTTGGCTGATTCCAAGTTTTGTGCTTCATACTATGCACCTGTGCACCACGAGCCGCATGGTGCCTGACATATGGAAGGTGTGCAGCATCAGACTACATAGGACGGTGGAGGCAGTGTCAGAGAGCCCACCTTCTTGGTACCATAGAGGGTCTCCAGCAGCTTCTCTTGCGCAGCCTCAAAGCGTCGGTCCAGGCTGGAGGTTGTCTTCTGCACCAGGTTCCAGATCAGATAATTGTTCAGGACACTGGCATCCAAACCAAAAAATAAGGAAAGGACAGGTGGGGTACCGTTTCCTTCCCAAACAGCCCCTGGGAATACACAGGCAGCAGGAGTCCTGAGAGGTATATGTAGACGCTGTCCCAGAGTCCCTCTTTCACCCTGGGACCACACACCTGGCTGTAGAAGTAAGGTTGGAGCAGGGTACGGGAATAGAGATCACAAATGGGCACCATGAGTCCCTAGCCTAGAAGAAAAAGCCTGCAGACATTCTGATTTGACATTTGGAAGGTCCTCCACCTTATCAAATGTCACTCTCTCTGGCCACACCAGTCCACTATGCCCATTCCCTGCCAGAGACCTCCACAGAGCCCTGTATCCCACCACCCACACCTTGGACTCCCCCCCACCTTGGTTCCGTGCGGTTGATGAGCTCTGACACCTGCTGCAAATAATCCGTCCCATACACCACCACAGGCTCAGAGTCACCCAACTCCAACGGTGACAGCAAGAAAGACAGGAACTCAAGCCAGTCCATGGAGGGCGCCAGAGCCTGAGAGCAAAAACATCTCAGGCCTCCCGGCCTGCCCACCTCACTTCCAGCAGACCCCTCCCCCACTGATGTGCTGTAGCCTGGAAACCCTTCCCATTGCCATAGCAACAGCTGCAACAGCTGCTGGCTGTTTGGTGACTCCTTCCTGCAATAAACCCCTTTCCAAGCCCAAGTACCCCTCAATCTGGGAGCCCAGCCACTTATTACACAAGGAGAACCACCATGTGTGATATTCAGCTGGGGTACAGATATCCAGGTATTTTCACAACAGTTGATAAAATACCATGCCCCTGACACCCTCCCCCCACATACCTGGCCTCTCCTCCAAACCACCCCTATCCCCAACTTTTCCATAATCCAAATAACCTAAAGCATTTGGGCCCCTGACACAGTAGGGGCCCTCCAGGAGAAGCTTTCATTTCTATTCTCATTGTTTTGTGAACATCTCATATAAGTTGTGATAAATTTTTAAAACAATCCCTCTATGCATTCCCAGACAACAAGCAAGGGGCCAAAGGATGGCCAAGTGAGAGGTGGCCTAAAATAGACACCATTTGTCTTTCTAGGATAGCAAAAGTGCAGATGGGAAACTCAGAAAAGCAAGGAAATGAGGAAAGGATCGGCTGCCTCAGAAAGATGACATAAAGGGAAGCTAGATGGTCCGTGCCACAGTTGGCCCCTCAAGTCCCCTGCCTGCCCCACCTGCAGCTCCGAGATGCTCATCTTGTGATAGATCTTCTCCTCGTCGCGCCGCTGGTCCTGGGGCACTGTGATGTTGGCCAGTTGTATCTCCAGCTCCAGGACCTGCTGCATCTGCTCCCGCGTGGAAGTTGGCTGTCCGCCCAGCAGCAACCCCAGCTCCTCCATGTAGTCCAGGTAGGCAGTGAGCACCTGTCAAGGCCCCAAGTAGTCCTCAGAGCCTCCTGCTCGAGGCTGAGAGGATCTGTCTGGTCATCACTGCTGTTCACCCTCTCATCTGCTTGTCTTCCAGCACCTTCCTGGATGTCCCAGCTGCATTTCTGACACAGTGCTTGCTCTATGTTGTTTATTTATTTATGTACCTGTTTATCATCTATTGCCCCAAGAGGGAGGTACATTCCAGCAGAGCACTGTTTCAAGTTTCAGCAGCTCATTCACATGGTATCCCCAGGGCTGAGAACAGGGCCTACTGCAGAATAGGTGCTCTGTGAAGACCTGTCCAGTAGATGGACCTGCTTCCCATACTGCTTTCCCTCTCTTCTCCTAAAGCCTGTCTAGCTGTCCCTGCCCGCCAGTGACCATGTGCCAGGCCTCATCTTGCTGCTTTCTCCACTCCTCTCTGGTCTCCAAGGGAGAAAAAAGCATAGAAAGGAACCATTTAGTGACCACATATGTATACATGTATCAGACTCTCTGTTGGAAGCTTTATATGCAACGTGTCTTCCACACCTCACAGCAACTCCATAAAGCCGATATGAGTCCCATTTTACACACGGGGGAACAAGCCTGGAAAGGTGACGGGGCTTGACTCCTATCACAAACTAGCAGATGGCAGAGGGAGAATGTGGCCCAGGCCTGATGACCCCAGGGCAGTGGACAAACTCATGTGGCTTCACCCTGCTGGCACTCGGTCTCCATGAGGCAGGCGCTATGTTTGCTTATTCACCACTGCAGTCTCATGCTTGAGCACGCTGGCTGCCACATATTAGGTGCTCAATAAATATTTGTTGAATAAAGGGATGAAAATCTGCAAGGAGCCCCTCAGCACCGACTCCCATCGATCCTAACCACTCCCGCTCCTAACCTGAGGCCCCACCTTGGGCTCTCCTAATCACCAAAGGCCATATCCTCTTCAACTTTACTGACAAGTGTTTAGATTCCTTAATATCCATTCTCTGTACCTCAACATTTCTCCGGTGTGAGAGGAAGAAGTTTAAGTGCCAATCTCAGTCATCCCTGCTCCTAAAGGGCTTGGTTAGTTTTACCAGTGATTTCACCTTACCCCTTTCTCTCCCTACCTCCTTTCCTTCAGCTTAAGACTTACTTTTGAGACTCTCCTGAACCCTGCTTTACTCCTAGTTTTTATCCTGTCTCACTGCGGCTTCCCTAGATCCCAGCACAGGAGGCTTCCTGGCCAAGGCAACCAGTGACATGCTGACAACCAAACCCAAGGCTTTCCTTCCACCCTTTCCAAAGTGTTGGATGATGTGGTTCTCTCCTGCATTGTCAAAATTATCTCTTCCTCTAACTCAGGTGACGTCAAATCACACATCTGTCCACACCACTTGTTTTATTTTATTTTATTTTATTTTATTTTTTGCTTTGTTTTAAGAGACAAGGTCTCACTCTGCTGCCCAGGCTGGAGTGCAGTGGCACAATCACAGCTCTCTGCAATCTTAAATTCCTGGACTCAAGCAATCCTCTTGCCTCAGCCTCCCAAGTAGCTGGGACTACAGACATATGCCACTACACCCAGCTAATTTTTCTTATTTTTTTTAAGATATGGGGTCTCACTACATTGCCCAAGCTGGTCTCAAACTTCTGGCCCAAAGTGATCCTCCCACCTCAGCCTCCCAAAGTGCTGAGACTACAAGTGTGAGCCACCATACCCAACTCTTCATACCACTTTTGAGTTTTCCTTTCCATTTCTTTTGGGATAAATCCTAAATTTTCCCCATAATGCTCATGCATAATATGAGTTTACATACCTATTCGGAAGGAGTTGGCCCACTTTCCCATCCTGCTTCCCTCTCCTGTTGAGTATGGTCAATGGGCCATACTCTTTCCCACCTCAGAGCCTTTGCATAAGCTGTTCCCTTCGCAGAACACTCTTCCTTCACTGCAGGCTACCCTCACCCTAGGACCAGGCTGGTTCCCAGTAATACTCACTCTTAGAATCCTGTGCTTCTCCTTTCTAACAGTCTAGACAACTGCAAACAGGACAGCCATGTAACAAGCTGTTTCATGTCTTCTCTCCCACTTAGAAAACAGTGGCAATGCCTTGTTCACCATGTGCCTAGAGGAGGGTCTGGCTAAGGAATGCTCAGTAAATATTTGCGAATGAGTGACAGAAGGACAAATGACTCTCCTGGTTGTCCTACTCCATAGCAATCTCCTTTGCTGATTCTTTCTCCTACTGTCTTTAAAATTCAAGAGTCCCCTTCCTTCCTTTCTCTATTCTCCTCCTTTCTATCACCCCTCCTAAGCCTTGGCTTGGGTTTCTAAGGAGATGCCCCCCAGGTCTCTGGCTCCCTTCAGGCTTGTCCTCTCTCTGGGACTCCACATGACTTTCACAGCTATCTGCTGGCCTCTCCATTTAGAAGGTTCCCAGGTCCCTCAAACTCAGTCTAAAATGAGCACCTCCCACACCCTGAGTGTCTGCCACAAGCAGGAGCATAAGCTTACACCCCCACTCCACCCCAAACACCATATGCGGTAGATGCTATGATCCCCTTTTACAGGTGAGAAAACAGCCTAAAAGAGATTAATCAACTTGCACCAAGCAGCAGAGCTAAGATTGGAATCCAGGCCTGACTCCAAGTCTCTCCTTTTCCTGTGACATCACACTGCTCTTCTCCAATGTACTGTAAGCTGGTTCTTCCTGCAGACACCCCTGATCCCCTAAGGACCTTCCATTCACCATCGCTCAGACTTACGGCCTCAATCATCTTCACCTCTTCCCTCTTCTACCATCTAACAAGTCTCTTGCATCTTCCCCTCCTAACATTCCCTCTGCCACACCTCCACTGGAGCCTTTACAACTCAGAGCCTGGAGTACTACAGAGATGGTTAACTCATCTCCAGGCTCTTTCTCACATCTACTTCTCACATCCCAGCCAACTGGCTTCCCAAAGCACAGTGCACTGGATCACTGCCTCCCTGCTCTGGAGTACGCGATGGTTCTCTGAGATTGGCAGAATAAACTCTGTAGTGTGGTATTCAGTGTTCCCTCCATAGCTAGTCCCTGCCTAGGCTCCAGACTCCCATCTGTTGTGAGCTCCATATTTCGCCACATTGAACCCCTTCCCATGGTCCAAACACACCTAGCCTTTCCCTCTTCAACACTTTTGTTTAAACTGTTCTCTCCACTCAGCATGACCTCATCCACTCCTACATATGCTACAGGGCCTAGCTCAAATGCAATCTCTTCAGGAAGCCGTCTCTGGTTACCTGAGTTTCTCCTGATTGCCAGGGACCCTCTTTTGAGCCTTGTTCTCATACATCTAGGTCCATAAACCCACAAACACCAAAAGTTTACCAGGACAATGGCTCTGAAACTTATATCTCAAAATTCCCCCACTGCATCTGGCACACAGTAGGTACCTATAAAATAAACTTTTCCTGGAAGAATAAGAGGAAGGAAGGAAGGAAGGAAGGAGGGAAGGAAGGAAGGAAGGAAGGAAGGAAGGAAGGAAGGAAGGAAGGAAGGAAGGAAGGAAGGAAGGGCAGTTGGCTCACTAGGCAACAGGATATGCTCACTATCCCTGCTGTGACCCTGGGCAAAGGGAAAAGTCAACAGGAATCAACCCACTTCAGCAAGGGATAGGGATTGGGGTTCTGAGGATGCTTCTTACTTTCTCATTGGCAGTTCTGTTTAAGTAGTAATCTCGAGAGGGCAGAAAGAGCCCAGACTGGTCCACCTGCAATGTCAAAGAAAAGAGGTAAGCACCCCCCAGCCCCAGGACCCAGACTCCTGTGTAGGGGTTGGGGGCCAGCCCAGCCTGCCTATCACAGGGGAGGGGCATCTGGGTTCAGAAAAACATCATAGTCCCTCCTCACGCTTCCCCAGCCCAGCACCTGGATAATATTGCTGTTGGAACTCTTAGAGTCAGCACTAATGTAGACAGTGAAGAATGGAGTGGCCCTGTAGGTCCCAGCTACTGCCTTCAGCACCTCCATGAAGTTGTCCTGATCCCAGGGGCCGGTGATGTTCCAACCACCGATCTGAGTAGAGACCAAAAGTGAAAGCTATAGCACAGGGCCCCTAAAGCTTTCTTGGGCTACATCCTCTCCCAAGACGACTCCAGCTTCCCCACTTGAAGCCCACCCAGCATTCCCACCTTGTCAATAAGGTCTCGCAGTGGCTGGGCGCCCAGCTCCTCAATGCGCTCTACCTGTAGGCAGGATAGGTAGAAGCGCTGAGTCTTTTGCTCAGCTTCGCTGCTGGAGTTGAAAGTCGTATTTTCTATGGGGTAGAACACAGGGGCCAGGTGATAATTAGGTTAACTGCTGAGGGGGAGTCCCTGGACGTTGCTCGGCTCCTCTCCCTGCCTTTATTTATTTATTTTTTAGAGATGAGGTCTTGTTCTGTCACCTAAGCTGGAGTGCAGTGGCATGATCATAGCTGACTGCAGCCTTGAATTTCTGAGCTCAAGCAATCCTGTTGCCTCAACCTCCCGAGTAGCTAGGACCACCATGCCCAGCTATTTTTTTTTTTAATTATTTTTTGTAGAGAACAGGCCACACCATATTGGCCAGGCTGCTCTCAAACTCCCACCTCAAGTGATCCTCCCACCTCAGCCCCCCAAAGTGCTGGGATTATAGGCATGAGCCACAGCACCCAGCCTCTCCTTGCCTTATCAATGAGCAGACCTCCTAATGTAGACCCAGAAAGACTGTCTGAAACAGCAAATCATGGCTTCCTCTCCTCTGTCCACAGAGACCCTCAAAGAAATCTGAGCCCTGCAAGGCTTGCTAGTGCCTACCACACCTCAACCATGCTCCAAACAGTGCAGAGAGGCAGCCTCCATTATATGCAGAGATCAGCTCCCCTCTAATCCATCTCTGCTTCTGAAGAGCCCCCTGTTCTCCGCATCTTTTCCCTCCAGAGTGTTCACAGAATATTTCTTCATTCATGGACATTTATCGAGTACCTACTAACTGCCAGGCCTTGTGCTGGGCACAAGGTCTCCGTAACAGCCCCACTCACCAAGCAGGTGCTTCAGTATGGCCTGGTTCTGGTCCCAGAGGCTGTTGAAGGTGTTCCAGCGAGAACGTCCATCAGGCAGGGGGTTCCTCTGAATCCAGCCTCCACAGGAGAACTGGTAAAAGTCCTCACAGGGGCTTACCCCTCGGTCCAGGGACTCCAGGATTTTTCCAGCCACTCGAATGCAGGCCTCTGTGAGGCAGGTGCTCTGGGATGGGTCTGTGGCAGGGGACATGGCCGGAGGATAAGAGAATGTCAGTCTGGGAGACTCACACTCTTTGGAAGGACCATGATAGCAGGAAGGTTGGGAAGAGAAAGAAAAACCAGAAGTTTTGTGTGGGGAAGGCTGACCCCAACTAGAGGAAATCTTAGAGGCTCTTTAGCCTCCAGAGCCCCCAGACATATGAGGGCTGGTGACAAGTGTGGGCCCACCTACCTCTGTGGTACTGGACCCCCAGGGCCACGAGGCAGCCCAGAAGTAGTGCAACCAGCAGTAGAGAGACACCTGCCAAGACCAGCTCCAGCTGCGTGTGTGAGCCTAAGAGTTGTCTTGTCCCCTTCTGGAATCCCACCTGGGGAACACAGGGGGACAGGAGCAATTGAGCTGCTGGGCAGGGATACAAGATCACCAGAGAATGAAGGCACAAGCAGTTTCCAAGCCATGGAGCAAGGCGCTAATGGGGTTAACTTTGGGCCCAGGGGCAATGAGGCAGGCCGAATTGAGCCCTGAGCCTATTTTGTGCAACGTCATGGCTTAGAATCGCCTCACCGTGGTCCTAGCGCAGAGGCCAGAGATGGAGCGAAGGTGGTGGGGGCAGGTAACCCTCCAGAACAGCCCAGAGCTCCTGGGTATGCTAGGCGTCATGGCAGGGCTGGGGCCTGGTGAGAAGGGGGCAACCCCTTTGCCCACCTCCACTGCGTCCGGGGAGGCCCCGCCCTCTACGGGGGTCTCGGGTGCGTCTTCATCACGAAGCGTGGCCCGTTTGTACTGCACCATCTGCCAGACAGTCAGGGGCGCCCACCGCGGTCAGGCAGAGAGAGCTGTTTGCCCACGGCCCTACCCCAGTGCTCTTGCCCCTCAGGCCCCCTCCCGCCTGACCAGCTCTCGGCCTGGGGTCCCTCTGTCACCTACCCCGACCCCCGACCGAGGTACGCAGCCCCATGTCTGCGAGCTGGATGCCGCCTGCCCCCTCGCGGCCGACCCCTCCGCCTAGTACCCCTCCACCCGGGTCCTCTCCCCGGGAGCCCCGGGGCCCTACTCACATTGCCGCCGCTGCTCAGCTCCTGCAGCGCGACGTTCATGGTGGAGTCGGGCCAGACGGTGCCTTAGGGCTCCCGGCCGCTATCCCGCGCCCGGGCCGCGGCCCCGGTCCCCCGCCCGGCCCCGCCACCGCCCGCCATCACAGCCGCTGCGCAGCCCCTCGCTCGGCCGCCCCAGCCCCCGCCCGCCGAGTCCCCCTCCCCGCGCGGCGCCGCCCGGGACGGGGGGAGCGGGGGAGAGGGAGGAGCCGCCCGGGGCTCTCCGCCAGCAACGCCTGGAGACCCCTCCACTGCTCCTGGCCAGCAACCCATCTCAGCACCCCCTTGCAAGCCACTCGTAGTTTACTTTCCTTTGACCCAGGCCCAATCCCCCAAATTTCAGGCCCTCCCCATTGCCTTTAAACACTTTAGAGAAATATGCCTCCTGAGGAACATCTTCCCCCAGCAGTCTGCTCAGTAGCCATACAGAGCACGCACGCAGTTCACTCACACACGGGGTGTCCACAGGGTATCTACACAGAGAGCGCATAGACCCCAAGTACACAAGCAGGCACGCAGCCCAACACACAGTCCACACACACACGAGTTGCTCACAAAATGTACACACATTGCATACTCATGCACAGTGTGTACATACGCGAGGCACCCAGAGCCAGCACACAAAGTACGCTGTCATCCCTCACACGCACAACACACACACCAAGTGCAGGGGCAGCATCCCCTGCACACAACGCACGTCCACACTGCCTCCACTCTTACATGTTGCTTCAAGACCACATTTTTACTCTCCAAGATAATTGCTGTCATCAGATCATCTCATAAAGGGAGGGTTACAGATGGTGACAAATTGGCAGGGAAAAAAACAGCCATACACAGATATTTAAAGAAAAGACGTGCTAACACTTCTAACTTGGGGAAAGCAAACCATTTTATTTGGGAGATTTACAAGGCAAAAAAAAAAAAAAAAAACCACCAAGCAATATTGAACTGAAAGGCAATAGTGTGGCATCCATGCATCTGCCATCTGTCTTCCATATTGTCATTCCTTAATCAGGCCGGGTGTTGCTGCAGTCTGCTGCTCTGAAAAGCGCTTAGTGTTTCTTACAATGGTGGGGGGAGAGACTGTCTCATTTCCTCTTCTCATCCCCACTCCTACCAAGCGAGTATAAGAATTTGACCTGAGAAGGCTTGAAATGGTGGCAAATGCATAATCCATTTCTTGACTCTCACTTCAGTTCTCAGACATCTTGCTGCAAAGTGGTTCCAACACACTCAGTTCTTGTGGCTGAGAAAGGGTGGATTATGAATGGATTAGGCTGAGAAGTGTTGGATTGCTTTCCTCGGCATGTTTTCACCCCAAAATTGCATATTCTCAAGCAAGAGACAGTACAGTGTCACAGTTGGGATGGAAGATTCTGGATTCAGACTTAGTTTCCTCATTGTAAAATTGAAATAAGAATAGTACCTATTTCAAAGGTGGTTGTGAGAATTAAATGAAACAGTATTTGTAAATTGCTTAGGACAGTGCCTGACACATAATGGACACTCAATGCATTATCTATTATTATCATTATTATTTTACTTTAATTAATATCAGGAAGTAATCATTATCCACAGAATGTTTATATCAATTAGTTTTTGCCATGTAGCAAACCATCTCAAACTTAGTAGATTAAAATAACATTTATTATTCTCATATTCTGCAGGTTGATTGGGTGGTTCAGGATGGGCCAGCTTAGCAGGAGCTGGATGGTCTAGGCTTCAGCTGAGTTGCCAGAACTCTGTCTCTACATAGTCTCTCCTCTTCCAGTAGGCTAGCCCAGCCTTCTTCATATGGTGGTCTCAGGATTCTCAGCAAAAAAAGGGGGGGGGGCAAACCCCGGTATATAAACATTTTTTCAAGCCTCTGCTTGCATCACATTTGCTAATGTCCACATTGGGCAAAGCAAGTCGCATGCAAGCTCAGATTTGGGGATAGGGAAATAGATTCTACTTCTTGATTGGAGGAGGTATAAAATGTTGTCCCTTATTTTCCACAACATTTATCCATCACAGTACTACTTATAATACAAAAAAAATTGGGAAATTCAATGTCCAAGAGTAGAGGACTTGCTGAATAAATCAAACATCCATACAAAGGGTATTAAGCCACATTTACAAATGATAGAAAAGAGAGTTAATAAATGCTATAGGAAATGTCCTCCATATAGAGTTAAGTGGGGGAGGAAAAGGATTATAAAATCTCATTTTTGTGAAGCAAAAAAGTATAGAAGCACAGGTTTAAAAAGATTGGAAGGACATGCAACAAAATGTTATTACAAATATAGCTAATGATGACATTACTTTCAATTTTTTCTTTACGTTTTTCTGTACAATAATAGCTAACATTTATGTCTATAGTCCAACATTTACCTAAGCACTTACATATGTTAACTTATCTAATCCTTGCAATGACCTATTAAGATAGATTCTACCAATATCATTGTCTCTGTTTTACAGATGAGGAGACTTGGGAAATCTTAATAACTTTCCCCAAAGTCACACATCAGGTAGAAAACAGAGCATTGATTTGAATCTAAACTCCATGCTTTTAACCACCACACTACTGTTCTTTCACAGTCACTCTAGGGCTAGAGGGTGATATTTGGCAAGTGGACTATATCATTGGTTTTAAACCTCTCAAAAATTATTAAAGCCTTTTTATTGTTAATATATAGAATAATAGATGAAATTCGTTCTTTTGGGATCCTAATACCATCCTCAGAGGTAATTATTATTAGTCTGGGTGTGGTGGCGCATGCCTGTAGTCCCAGCTACTCAGGAGGCTGAGGCAGGAGGATAACTTGAGCCCAGGAGTATGAATCTAGACTGGGCAACATAGTGAGACCCTGTCTCTAAATGAATTTTTTTTTTTAGAAAAGAGATAACTATTATTAGCAGTTTGGTATGTATCCTTTTAGATCTTTTATATGTATTTACATGCCTAAACACACTATACATCTGTATTTATGTGTGTATAGGTGTGTATACTTAATGTGTATGTTCACTTTCCCCACATATATGAAATTGTACTCTAAACTTGTTATTTGGTGACATTTTGACAGGCCTTGGAGATCTTACTGTGTCTGTTCACACAGATCTTCTTCATTTCTTTTTTTTGGTAATTTATCAGCTTCTTTTAAATAAAATGAATCCTGGCCAGGGGCAGTGGCTCACGTCTGTAATCCTAACACTCTGGGAGGCCAAGGTGGGTGTATCACTCAAGGTCAGGAGTCCAAGATCAGCCTGAGCAAGAGCGAGACCCTTTCTCTACTAAAAATAGAAAGAAATTAGCCGAACAACTAAAAATATATAGAAAAAAATTAGTCAGGCATGGTGGCACATGCTTGCAGTCCCAGCTACTTGGGAGGCCGAGGCAGAAGGATTGCTTGAGCCCAGGAGTTTGAGGTTGCTGTGAGCTAGGCTGACGCCACAGCTGTCTAGCCCGGGCAACAGAGTGAGACTGTGTCTCAAAAAATTAAAAAATAAAATGAGTCCTACAAACACTCTCATGGTATGGTTTTCCTTCAAGTGGTCGGGGTAGGAGCAAAGGAACTCCAGAGAGAGTTTAAGGAAGTACAACCATGGTTATAAGAGATGATAGTAAAAAGATTACCCAAAATATTTTTAACCGCTTGTATTTGTTTTCCAAGGCTGCTATAACAAACTGGGTAGCTTAAAACAACAGAAACTTATTCTCACAGTTCTGGACGCCAGAAGTCCAAAAACAAGGTGTCAGCAGGGCCATGCTCCCTCGGAAGACTCTGGGGAAGAATCTTTCCCTGCCTCTTCCAGCTTCCCGTGGTTCTCAGCAATCCCAACTGCCTCCCAGCAGTTCCTTGGCTTGTATGTAACTCCATCCCACTCATCTCTGCCTCTTTCCTGAGGCCTTTTTCCTTATGTCTATCTTCTTTGTATAAAGATATCAGTGATTGGATTTTTAGGGCCCACCCTAATCCAATATGACTTTATCTTCGTTTAGCTAATTATGTCTGCAAAAACCCTATTTCCAAAAAGGGCATATTCTGAAGTTACAGGTGGACATGAATTGGGGTGGTGGATCCCAATTTAACCTTCTACTCAGGTCTACAGTTTCCATTTGAATAAAAGTGTCATTGTCAAAAGGCATATTATTCTGTTAGAATATATGAAGCAAGCACACTATTGAGAAATTCAATGCATCGTCACACAACTCCATACAAACTTTGTTTCAATTTAGCTGTAAAAATGAATTTTCCCGCTCATGGGCAGGATGCAGAACATGAGAATTTTAAGTAGAGAATCAGAATTTAAAGACATCACCCCACATTTTTACAACATAGATGAAACGTATATATTGCAAAATCTCTATAATTTTGCACTTGGGTCTTTTGCTTTAACCATGATCCAACATGCACAGAAAAGATAGGAATAAGATTATTTAAGAAGGTGCCAACCAAATTAATTCCAGATTAAATTTTTATTCCTCCAATCTCCCTCACTCTGGAAGGTGAAAAGAGAATTGTTTCAATTCTTCACACAGAGTCATCTTTGACAAGAATCCTCATGGGTCCCTTTTTAGCACTTTAGGTGAGGGGCACCTAATTACCTCCTGAGACAACCCACTTCACCTCAGGACAATTTCATTTCAACTACAAATCTGCCCTTAATAAGTAGGTTTGATCATCTCTATGCTTCAGCACAGAAAATGGGGCTCAGAGAGGTATGAAAATTATACAAACACATGGGGGGAAAGACTGGAAGGATATATATATATCTCAAAGGTTTTGTGTGATTTTTCTTATTTTCTTAAAATGTTACAAGTGCAAGGCCGGGCGCTGTGGCTCACGCCTGTAATCCTAGCTCTTGGGAGGCCGAGGCGGGCGGATTGCTCAAGGTCAGGAGTTCAAAACCAGCCTGAGCAAGAGCGAGACCCCGTCTCTACTATAAATAGAAAGAAATTAATTGGCCAACTGATATATATATATAAAAAATTAGCTGGGCATGGTGGCACATGCCTGTAGTCCCAGCTACTCGGGAGGCTGAGGCAGAAGGATCACTCGAGCCCAGGAGTTTGAGGTTGCTGTGAGCTAGGCTGACGCCACAGCACTCACTCTAGCCTGGACAACAAAGTGAGATTCTGTCTCAAAAAAAAAAAAAATGTTACAAGTGCAAATGAATTAATTTTTAAAAGCCAAAGTGGCAGAGTCAGGATTGGAACCCATTGCCAGACAACTTGTAGTGGGGATGGGATTTTCTAGACTCCCCCCTAGTGACCCTGAGCTCCCCCCTCTACAGTCCTTCCAGTGTCATGGTTCCTCTCATTCCAGCTGGGCCTCCACCTCCAACTGCAGCCCTCGCCCAAGAGACTGGGACAGAGCAGAGGAGGGCTTGGCAGGATTGTCTCCCAGGCCTGGGCATTGAGTGGGGCTGGCACTGAGGCACCCTGTTGCACCACCTCCCGGTACGGTTCCCTGAGGGCAGCCACCTTGCAGTAGCCTCTGTGTCTCTGGGACTAACACTTGGGGAGGAAGTGTTGGAGGAAGGAGACACAACACCGGGCAGCCTCAGTAGCTATGTGATTTGGTCAGAATGAGGTAGGAAGCGCCTCCACCAGGAATGTGAACGTACAGAGAAGGTGCGGGTGATTATTACTCTTATCAGCGCTGCCGTCACTGTCGCCGAATGTGAGACACCCCCTCCCCCCGCCAGACCAGTGATTGCGCCAGAGCTCCTGCGCGTTAGCAAGCAGGTGACGCCGCAGCTGACGGCCAGCCAGGGCGTGGGTGGCGGGTGAGGGGCGGAGGTAAGGGGGATAAGAGGGCGCGTTCCCATCCGGGAGGCGAGAACTCTCCCGTGGTCCCCGGCAACAAGGGAAGGGGGCGCCCTCCGTCCCTCCCGCACTCCTTTGGGACGCACACTGGCGCGCGCCGCGTCCTCAGGTGCTCCGGGCTTCCCCGCGTCAACCGCAGCCAGGGCGCCCCCCGCGACGCCGCCATTCATTCCTCCTCCTACACCACGGGCGCAGCGCGGGCCTTCAGGGGCGGGGAACTGCGGGCGCCGCGGGCGCTTTGAGTCGGGATTTCGGTGCCAGCTGCCGGGCTGGGGGTGAGGGCGTCCGCCCCGGTGCGCGCTGCATCCGCCCAGTTACTAAGGAGAGACTGAAATGCACAGATTCGAGAGACGGAGCTACGAGGGCAGGCACTCAGATACAGGGGCCAAGCATGGGGATAGATGCGGAAAGGCAAAGACACTTAAGAGACAGACGTGGACAAAGACCGTAACACATCAAAAGAAGTATGGGGACACAGACAGAGGACACAGACACATAGAGATAGACGGGCATGTAGATAGGCAGAGACAGCAATACAGAAGGGCAGAGACGCGCAGACCCTGAAGAACTACGTAAGACCCGCGGGCAAATAGGATACAAGAGCGCGCCAACTGCGAGGGCACCATCCACTGGCCTGAGCTCTTTTCGGAGTCCTGCCGGTTCGTGGCTTCCCCTTCCCACCTGGAACCTGACCCTCCCCCTGCCTTATTTCCCATGCCCCCCCTTTCCATTGCCTGCGGTCCCCTTCCGGCCCAGACGCGCCCCTTCAGCTTTCTGTCCACAACCCCGCTGCCAGTCCCCCTTACACGCCTCTCCTAGCCTGGGTGTCGGACTCCGGCAGGTACCAGGCTGGATCCCGCCCCACCTCCAACCCCGCCTCTCGCCGCCACATCCCGCCCGCGTTGGCCAATACAGTTCCCTAAGGCCCATGTGCCGTCCATTCCCCGCCACGGTGCGGGAACCTCCCACTTCTGCTGCCTCCTCTCCCTGGCTAGCTGGGCGCGCTGCTGACCCCCGGCCCCGCCTCTTTTCCGTGGCCTGTGCCCGCCCCGCCTCCCCCGCGCCCCGCCCTCGGTGCTCTGCCGCAGTCGGGCGCTCATCGTCATTCCGCTCTCACCGCCGCCGCCGCCCCCGCCCCCGCCCCCGCCCCCAGCCCCCGCCCGGTTCCCGCCACCGCCACCGCCGCCGCCGCCGCCTGCCCAGCGGCCCGGGAGGCGGAGGCGCGGGGGAGGAGGCCCCGCTTGGCTCCGCAGCCCCGGATGCTGCATGACTTCATCCTTCCGCCGGCTACCCTGCTGAGCTAGGGCCGGTCCGGCAGCTAGCCCGCCGCCCGCGCCCCGCTGCAGTCCCGCGCCCGCCCCGCGCCCGCCATGTCCGAGATCCTGCCCTACAGCGAGGACAAGATGGGCCGCTTCGGCGCAGACCCCGAGGGCTCCGATCTCTCGTTCAGCTGCCGCCTGCAGGACACCAACTCCTTCTTCGCGGGCAACCAGGCCAAGCGACCCCCTAAGCTGGGCCAGATCGGTCGAGCCAAGCGAGGTACGCGGCCCGGGCCCGGAGTCGCCGCCTGACCCAGAAACCCTTCGCCGGGCGCCCCCCGGCTGCCGTTCCCCGCCGAGTGCCCGCAGCTCTTGCCGCAGACCAGCGCAGCCAACCGCTCTTCGGCCCGGGCTTGGGGGGGTCCCCGCTGCAGTGTTGTGTCCCCTTCTTCCCCTCTCCCGGGAACACAGTGCCCCGGATTCGATGTTCGCCACCTCTGGAAGCAGAGCCCTGGCACCCGGGCGAGGGGGAGGGGCCGGTAGGGGCATTTGGGGATGCCTGAAGTGGGAACAGGGAGTGCCGGGCCGATTCTTAGGAATCAAATACTGAGTCGGTGGATGCTACGAAGAACCAGAATCTTCGGGTCGAGAGGGGCGTCCAACTGGAGAGAGGGCATGGAGGCTGGGGGTTCGGTTGTCCTGCTTGTTTGCATGCGGAGGGAGGTTCTGTTGGTACCAAGATTGGAAGAGGGGTTCAAGCGGCAAGAGGCTTAGGTTGGGGAGAGGGCTGGATTAGCTGGATATTCCGTTTGAGCCCCATTTGAGGAGGGGGTTCTGTTGAAGTGAGGGCTGAAGAGGGGGAGTCCATGAACTAGAGGTCTCTGATCAGCTCAGATAGGGGAAGATTCAGGCGGCGGGAGGACCTGCACTGGGCAGAATAGCAGGAGTCTTTGGAAGAGGGGCGTTCCGCCTTAGGGAGGGGAGGGGTCTGTGGGAGAGAGGCTTGGCAGAAGAGTTCAGATGGGGGAAGACACAGTGGCACTGGGTTCCGAGGGGCGTCGCTGGGCCGCGGGCAGTAGCCGCGCAGGGCGCTAGGACTCGGGGCCGATTGTCGCCGACACCCCCCGAGGCCGCGCGGCTAACGCGCTTTCTCCCTGCGCAGTGGTGATCGAGGATGACCGGATAGACGACGTGCTGAAGGGGATGGGGGAGAAGCCGCCGTCCGGAGTGTAGACGCGCCGGCTCGGGCGGCGGGCTCCGGGCCCAGCCTCGCAGCGGCCAGGAGGGCGGGCTGGCGATGCGGCTGCGGGCGCCCCCCGCCCCGGCCCAAGCGCCCGCGGGCGGGGGCTGCAGGGCCGCGCCGCCGCCGCCGCCAGGCACTCCGGAGCTGTCCGCTTCAGCACCACGGCGGCTGCGGTAGCGGCAGCGCGGACCCGCCAGGAGCCCGCCGCCGCCGCGCTCATGCACTTTAGAACCTCGGGCCGCAGCCCCACCCCGCACACCGGAACGGACACAGAGACCCGCGGCCCCCAGTCCCCGGCCCGCCCCCTCCCGCACGGCTCCCCTGCCCCGCCCCCCTCCGGCCAGTCTGGTCTGTGGACCCGGCGACCGCAGGTGTCGGACCGCGCGGCCAGGGATGTTTGGCTGCGCATTTGCATGAGCTTTCCACCCACCTGAGCCCAGCCCTCCGGGCCGTTCCTCACCCCCACCCCTGTCTGGCGTGACCCCAGCCTCAGCCTCTTTCTAAGGGACTTCCTCAGCACATTTGTATTTTTATATCCGACTCTTTGTTTACTGGCTCTGCTCATGGTTCTGCCCTCCCCTCAGTCTCAGCCACGCTCTTCTGCGCCTGGCAGATAGGATGGGTGTTGAGGCTGGGGTGGGACAAGCCCCCAATATGGTTACCAACCACATGGTCAGTCAGCCCAGGCCTGACCCCAGGAGGTTCTCTGGCAGACCATTCCCCCCCAAGGTATCATCACCTTCCAAGGGCCCAGATCTGATTTTACCTTGGACCCCTGCATCTTGCCCCTGGGAATCCACATGGGGACTGCTCTGCACCTTTGGATGACATCTGTGGCCCTGGAGATGTTCTCAACCCAGGGGTGCCCTTTGTAAATGTTCCTCCATCCTCACTGTACCAGGAGCGTGTGAATAAACACAGACCTCCCTGTGTGTGTGTGGCGGCTGCTTAGGTCTGCTTAGGAGTCAGGCCAAAATCCGAGGGGGTCAGGTACTTGGGAATCTTAGGTGCAGGTGCTGGTGGGGGAGGGCTGCCAAGTGAAGACAGGCCAGCCTGTCTGGGAACATCAGTACAATGTAGCCACCTTGGGTACATGTATAACCCAAGCAGGACAGATCAGCAGTGTTGGGGCTGCAGCTGGGGTCAGAGGCATAAAGCAATCTAGATTCAAAGTCAGCAGCCTCCTGTGGATAAATCCAGTTTGGATGAGGATCAGTAACAGGCCTCAGGGAGGGAGTCTCTGAGGCTGGCTGGTGTCCAGAGAGGTTATGCTGAGCCTTCCCCCAGGGGATGAATCACTGGTGGTTCAATGTGGTGGCAGGGGTTAGGGAACCCAGAAGAGATCTAAGGAACCCAAGAAGGAAGCCAGAAATCTGGAATCTAGTTAGAGGGGCTATATTGGTTCATGTGGGTTTACTCCCACCTTCTATCTTAGGCATGAGGTCCCTGGGGAGTGAGGACCTTGGACCCAACCTCAAGCCCTGAGTCAGGAATTCCAACTACATGAGAAGCCCAGGAGAGAATGGCAGCGAGGGCTGGAGGACCATGCTTCTGGCCTCACAGCTGGATGGCACTAAGGAAATCCTCATGATCTGAATCCTGAAGGAAGCAGGGTGAGGTAGGAGGTCTAGGGGGTGAAAGGATCTGGGACCCCAGGGCCAACTGGGCCACACTGAGCTCTCCGCCCTTGTGCATGAGGTAGAGATGGAAGTGGAAACCACTGCTGTAGGTTGCATGGCTCAGGGACCAACCATAACGGGCCTGGGCATAGTGTCTGGTCCGAAAGTGGGGTGCAGCAGAGGTCATTGAGATGAACCGGCCCCCAGGGACCAGCACGCGGCTCACCTGCATGACAGAGAGAAGCCATTGGTGAGAAGTCGATCTGCAGGTTCTCAAAGGTCAGTACTGCTCCAGAGGCCCTCCCAGTCAAACCTCAGGTACTACCCTACATCCAGTAGCTCAGGCTTTCCATGGCAAAGAGTAAGCCACCTTCTCTGCCCCTAGCCATTCCATAGGGATAGAGCTATATTCTAGATAGGTATCCTCATTAGTATAGTGGTGGGTAAAAAAATAAAGAAAAGAAAAAAGGTAAGTAGACAGGCAGAAACATGGGAGTGATTTCAGGTGTGGGGAGCACTATTTTTCTATCAACTGCTCACCTTCCCAGTCTGCATCACCTGTCTGGAACCTGGCTGCTACCTCATCCCTATGGCAACCCAGTAGCCAAACATTAGCCTTTGTGCGCCTGGCCACTCCAGCCCTCTCTAATGTTGACCCAGCTTAACCCTCCCCTCTTCAGAGAACCACACTCCTAAGGTGACCCACTACCTGCCCCAAACCCTGCTTTCTTCTGGCTTCTGAGTTCTTCCAATCTGCTGAAACCTCAACCCCTCACCCCCACCTCTTGATCTACCCTTCTCTCTTGTTCCCTCACCTCACTCAACACCTGGTCCACAGTGTGGACACCTTCAGAAGACACACTCCAGGGATCCTGTTCCCCAGCCAGCAGAGCATCCAGCGTGCCCTTCTCGAGCACCACATCAAAGGAGCCACTGGGGAAGTTCAATGCCCGCACGTCCATGGTCTCCCAGCGCAGCTTGGGCACGTGGGCATAGCGAGCCTGCATGGCAGCCACCACAACTGATGAGTAGTCCACACTGGTCACATCAGGGAAGCCTCCAAGGAACAGCTCATAGCTCAGGGCACTGTTCCCACAACCTGGCGTGGGAAGGGATGGATAGCAAAAGAGCTAGGTTAGCTTTGGTTCTCATCACCCTTTATTATCCCTCCACTCGGTCCATTTTCTCTCAGTCCAAACCCTTCAGTACTGAGAAGAGGTGGCATAGTGCAGAAAAGAGCATGAGCGCTGGAATCACACAGACCTGGCCACAAACCCTGGCTCTATCATTCCTAGCTGTATGGCCTAGGGTGAGTTGTTTAAATAGTAGGAACTTGTATTTGCTATTCAGAAAAAAGAAGACAACAATACCTAGTATACACTAGGACATGATGCACTAAATTTGAGAATTGAAATAGCTGGAGAGCAGCTAAAGGACATCTGAACTTGGGAGTTTAAAGATCTGGATTCTGATATCCCGAGTCACACAGCCATGGAAAATTATTCAACTCTTTGAGCCTCAGTTTCCTCAAACTCAGAATGGGGATAATATTGGCATCATTAGGACCATCATATTATTATTATTAGGATAATATTAGTATTAGGATACTAATTAATATTAGTACTAGGATAATACTAATATTGTCCTAATCCTTAACCCTAACCTCTTAGAGAAACTTGGAAGATATTAACCCCGGGAAGGCTTCATGTTAGGAGTTATTCTCCTACTTTTTCTTTTTTGTTGTTGTTGTTGTTTGTTTGTTTGAAACAGAGTCTCACTCTGTTGCCCAGGCTAGAGTGAGTGCCATGGCATCAGCTTAGCTCACAGCAACCTCAAACTCCTGGGCTCAAGCATTCTCCTGCCTCAGCCTCCCGAGTAGCTGGGACTACAGGCATGCGCCACCATGCCTGGCTAATTTTTTCTATATGTATTAGTTGGCCAATTAATTTATTTCTATTTATAGTAGAGACAGGGTCTCACTCTTGCTCAGGCTGGTTTTGAACTCCTGACTGCAAGCAATCTGCCCACCTCGGCCTCTCAGAGTGCTAGGATTACAGGCATGAGCCACTGCGCCTGGCCTCCTACTTTGTTTTCTAAGGCAGTGAAGGGGAAACTAGGTGGGGACACACAGTGGAGCCAATCACTTATAATTTTTTTTTTAATTTGAAACTTTTTTTTTTTTTGAGACAGAGTCTCTGCTGCCCTGAGTAGAGTGCAGTGGTGTCATCATAGCTCACAGCAACCTCAAACTCCTGGGCTCAAGCAATCCTCCTACCTCAGTCTCCTGAGTAGCTGGGACTACAGGTGTGTACCACCATGTCTGGCTAATTTTTCTATTTTTAGTAGAGACGGGGTCTCAATCTTGCTCAGGCTGGTCTCAAACTCCTAAGCTCAAACAATCCTCCTGCCTGGGCCTCCTAGAATGCTAGGATTGCAGGCATGAGCCACCGCACCTGGCCCCCTTGTAATTCTTAATGTATGTATTGAACACTACATATTGGGCTCTGCTAATGAATAAAAGTTCCTGTCCTCAAGGAGCTCATGCTCCTTTGTTTTTCCAGTGGGAAGAACAAATGTGTAACCAAGCAGTTGCCCCATAACACGATGAGTGTTTCAATAGGGCCACGCTAAGAGAGCACATAGGAATGCCCCAACCCCACTTCAGGTGGGTCAGCCAAGGGTTTCTAGGGAGCTGACAACAAAGCATAGTTTTGAAAAACACAGTTTTGACAACTTCCAACATTTTGATGAGAAGTGCCAGGAATGCAGTACCAAAGAGGGAAGGGCCAGGTTAGAGAGGGGGTGGAGGTTAGAAGAGTAAATGTGGATCTACAGCCCACTGGACTTCCTCAGAAGATCCAGTGGCCCTCTTCCAGGCCCTCCTGTGGCCAGCCTCAGCCTGAGAACAGGGCTGTGATAGCTTATGATGCCCTCATGCAGGGATCTCCAGCTCCTGGGATTAGGTTGCCTGTAATCCCCATTTGCCTTCCTAAGAGGATCACAGGATCAGTAGTTGTGATAGCCCTAATCTAGCAGGGCTTGGCACCTGGACAGGGCACCCAGAAGCAGCTGGCTGGTCCTCAGCTGCCCCTTCCCATGTTCCTTTTCAAGCCCTGGGGCTCAGGGAGAGTACTATCTTGGCTGGGAAGACCCAACACATGCTTCCCCAAGTGCTGGAGCCACAAAAGCTCTGGTAGATACAGCACTTGGGATGGGGGGTAAGGGTGACTGAACAGGAGACCGACTCAGTTCCAGGCTGAAATCCCACTGGGTTCTCTGACTCACAATCCCTTCATTACCCCATACCTAACTTCATGTGCCTGCAGAGCTCTGCCCAACTGTGGATAACCCCACATTTCCTTCATTTGTTCCCCTTGGTACAGGAAGGCATTTCCCAAGAGAAGTTTACCAAAGAGGAAGGGAGAACAAAACCTAACCACTGGGTTGGTTATGCTTACAAAGCAGTGATTTCTGATTCTGTTGCCTCAGTAACATGGGGCTAGCAATTAAGGTGGGGCTTCAGAAGGCCACTGCCTTCCAAAGTGGGGCCTTAGGGAAGCAGAGTCTTGAAGAAATGATCCAAATCCAAGAACACACCACATGGGATCCTGGAGCTATGTGGATGCTAACTCAACATCAAGAGACTGAAATGTTAGCCAGAAAGCCAATTCATTCACTTTTAACAGGAAAAATAGCCACCACAGAGACTGGTGTTTAATCCTCTAGTCAGTCCCTTTTCTCCTTATAGGAAATCTAAATTGGAAGCCAAATTATGATTAGAAGATTCCTATGGAGCATGGAGTCAAGCAAGGATAGAGAATCAGAGAAGTATTAGGTCATTAAGTATGAAATGTCTGATTTCAAATCAAAAGTGTAGTTTATATCTCAAACAAGAAGCAGTACAATTAATCAAAGTTTGAGCCTAAACTATTGACACAATTTTGCCATCTAACAGCTTATTTATGCCAGCAGTGAAGAAGCCTGTAGAGAATTGGATATTTTTCCTTGCAAGAAGTAGTCCAAAGCCTGGAAGAAATGGGAATCGGTTGGTGCAAGGTCTGGTGAATATAGTGGATGACAGAGAGTTTCCGAGTCCAGCTGCTATAGTTTGAGCAGCATTGTTCCTGCCACATGTGGTTGAGCATTGTCTTACAAGAGGATTGGCCTATCCCTATTGACCAATCTCAGCTGCTTTATCAGAAGCATCCTCATCATTTTGTCCAACTGGTTGCAGCAGACATCTGCTGTAATTGATTGACCAGGTTTCATGAAGCTGTAGTGGATATACCATTGGACCACCAAACAGACACCACTAGCTTTTTTGGATGAATATTTAGTTTTAGACTATGTTTCGGCACTTCATCCACTATACCAAACACTTGCGATTGTCAAAAAGAATATCACATATCACACATAACTTCATCACACATAACAATATGGTGTAGAAATGTTTTGCCTTTATGTCGTGACAGCAAAGAAGGCAAGCTTCGAGATGATTTCTCTTCTGATGCTTGTTTAGCTCATGCAGAACCCATCTATCCAGCTTCTTGATCTTGCCAATTTGTTTCAAATGGTCCAATATTGTTAGAATAGTAATGTCAAACCTTGCTGCTAATTCATGCATAGGCTGAGATGGATTCTCTTCCATTATAGCTTTCAGCTCATCATTATCCACCTTGGCCTCAGGTCAGCCACATGGCTCATTTGCAATTTTAAAATCACCAGAACAGAACTTCTCAAACCATTAACATCCTGTGCATTCCTTAGCCACATCCTTTGCAAACAATTCATTGACATTTTGAGCTGTCTGTGCTGCATTGGTTCCATGATAGAACTCACATTAAAAAATCTTCAGTCCAGCCGGACGCGGTAGCGCGCGCCTGTAGTCCCAGCTACTCGGGAGGCTGAGATGGGAGGATCGCTTGAGCCCAGGAGTTCTGGGCTGTAGTGCGCTATGCCGATCGGGTGTCCGCACTAAGTTCGGCATCAATATGGTGACCTCCCGGGAGCGGGGGACCACCAGGTTGCCTAAGGAGGGGTGAACCGGCCCAGGTCGGAAACGGAGCAGGTCAAAACTCCCGTGCTGATCAGTAGTGGGATCGCGCCTGTGAATAGCCACTGCACTCCAGCCTGGGCAACATAGCGAGACCCCGTCTCTAAAAAAAAATAAAAATAAAAAAAAAAAATCTTCAGTCCAGAAATAGTATGTAAAAAAAAAAAAAAAAAAAAAAACATGAATTTTAGTAGCATTTTCCTACTGAAGAAACTGCCCTAACTTGAACCCCTGCCTGGTGTGTGGTTTCAGAATGTAATGAGGACCCCATTTAAGCTCTAGGAAGGTACTGGGGGCAACTCAGGGTGGATACAGTGATGTTGTCCCATCCCATTGAGGGAAAGTTAGTTTAGTTGTGAATATCACACACCATCATGAGGTTCTCTGCAGGAAAGCGCCACTCCCCACAGCCTTGGCCAGAGTGGCCTCTCATGAGCAGACAGCTGCTGGCCCCTGCCTCTCAGACCCTGGACAGGCCTTTGCTGGGGACTCACTTCCCTCCTGGGCACTGCTCATACATGGTCCAGCCTCCTGAGGCACATGGCCTTGAGCTACTGCCCTTTGGTGGGCTGCCCGTTGGTCCTAGAGTGGGGCCCCCAGGAGTGACTAAGGCTCCCTCATCCTCCCCACCCTGAGTTCAGGCCTTTGCCTTTCTCCTGCCCATCTCCCTGTCTTGGCTTGACTGACTGTATGGCTGTCCTCCAGTGCCAGGTGGCTCCTGCTGCCAGTGACCTGGCAGGAGACCTCTGGTAATTATAAAACTGTTCAACAAGGAAATTTGGAATGAAGTGGAAGAATGAAGCAAGCCACATTCCTACCCTGAAGCCCACTTCCTTCCAGCCTCCAGTGGGTTGCTAGGCCGTGTTCAGAAAGATGCTCTTGCCACACTCGGCCGTGGGGCCTTGGTCTGTCCCAAGTTTGCTCTTTTCCCCATGTGGTGATGGATATCTCTGGACAAAAACTTTATTTAAAAACTTAAAATCAGGCCGGGCGCTGTGGCTCACGCCTGTAATCCTAGCTCTTGGGAGGCCGAGGCGGGCGGATTGCTCAAGGTCAGGAGTTCAAAACCAGCCTGAGCAAGAGCGAGACCCCGTCTCTACTATAAATAGAAAGAAATTAATTGGCCAACTGATATATATATAAAAAAAAAAAAATTAGCCGGGCATGGTGGTGCATGCCTGTAGTCCCAGCTACCCGGGAGGCTGAGGCAGAAGGATCACTCGAGCCCAGGAGTTTGAGGTTGCTGTGAGCTAAGCTGACGCCACGGCACTCACTCTAGCCTAGGCAAGAAAGCGAGACTCTGTCTCAAAAAAAAAAAAAAAAAAACAAAACTTAAAATCATGCTTTAATATCTTAGTCCATTCAGTGTCTTATAACAAAATACCATAAACTGTGTGGCTTATAAACAACAGAAATCTATTTGTCATAGTTTTGGAGGTTGGAAGCCCAAGATCAAGATACTGGCATTAATCCCATTCCTGAGGACTCTACCCCCATGACCTAAGCATCTCCCAAAGGCCCCAACTCCTAATACCACCACCTTAGGTGGGGGGATTCCAACATACCAATTTTGGGGAGACACAAACATTCAGAACATAGCAAGATATTACAGAGCTAACAATTGCAGAGTGCCTCTGATCAAGCTCAGCATTCCAAGACAAGGCATGTGTATGTGAAGAGTGAGATGGGCTCTGACACACACAGCCCTGACCCTGGGTGAGCAGCCATGCAGGTCTCTTCCTTCTGCAGCTACATGCAAGGGCGGGCCTCCTCTAAGGCCTCCCCACTGCACTCAGTCCTCTCCAGAGGACCAGGGCAGGGGCTAGGGATGACCCACAAGGCTGGGGAAGAGGATAGCAAAGGGATGAAACCCCAAAGTGGCAGCTGGGTTGGTGAGGGTTTCCCCCACATGCCCAATATGTGTTAAAAATCAGACTCCCTACATCTGCCTGAGAAAAATAAAAACATACAACCCCCCAAAAAACAAAATAACACAAATCTTTGACTTATTCATGGTTCTACAAAAATTGCTCAAAAAAAAAAAAATTGGAAGATAATCACAAGCCAAAACATGAATTTGAAAGACTGAGGATGTACCTTCAAATAAAAACAAAGCAAAAAGTGTCAAAGTGAAATGTCAGAGATATCAACCATCAAACTTAGTACTTAAGGAAATCAGACATTTCACAGTTAATAACCTAATATAATGATGGCAAAACAGGAATAGCCATCCATATGGGTTCACCTGATATGAGGATATTTTAACTGTAGGGACCAGAAACACAAGTCCTCAGGCAGGGCATTCTGTTCTCTGAGCAGTCTTGGATAAACTGCCTCTCTGATTCCCATTTTCTTTTCTTTTTTCTTTTTTTTTTTTTTTGAGACAGAGTCTCATTTTGTTGCCCAGGCTAGAGTGAGTGCCATGGTGTCAGCCTAGCTCACAGCAACCTTAAACTCCTGGGCTCAAGCAATCCTCTGCCTCAACCTCCCAAGTAGCTGGGACTACAGGCATGTGCCACTATGCCCAGCTAATTTTTTCTATATATATTAGTTGGCCAATTAATTTCTTTCTATTTATAGTAGAGACAGCATCTTGCTCTTGCTCAGGCTGATTTCGAACTCCTGACAGCGAGCAATCTGCCCGCCTCGGCCTTCCTGAGTGCTTGATTCCCATTTTCAATAATAATGATAGCTAAAAGTCATTGAACGCCAGGCACTATGCTAAACATTTTATAAGAATTATTTCAATTTATTTTTGCAAGAGATCCATATAAAAGATACTATTATTACCATTCCCATTTTCTAGATGGGAAAATTGAAGAAAGTAAGAAACTTTCCCAAGGTCACATGGTCAGTGGAAAAGCCAGAATTTGGGCCCACGTGTGTATCACTCCAGAACCAGAGCTCTTAATCCACTGTGCTCAACTGCCTCCAGTTTTCAAGAGGCTCACTAGCCTCCAGCAGTGACATTAGTGACATTCCATCTTTAGCTATATCAATATGACCATTATGCTGTAATTCACAATGTAGTTATTTTACCAGTTTCAACAGAGTTCTAGATGCCTCTCCCTCCCTCCCTCCCTTCCTTCCTTCCTTCCTTCCTTCCTTCCTTCCTTCCTTCCTTCCTTCCTTCCTTCCTTCCTTTCTTCCTTCCTTCCTTCCTTCCTTCCTTTCTTTCTTTTTTTTTTTTGAGACAGAGTCTTACCCTGTTGCCAGGGCTAGAGTGCAGTGGCATCATCATAGCTTACTGCAACCCCAAACTCCTGGGCTCAAGCAATCCTCCTGCCTCTGCCTCCCAAGTAGCTGGGACTACAGGTTTGGGCCACGACACTGGGCTAATTTTTCTATTTTTAGTAGAGATGGGGTCTTGCTCTTGCTCAGACTGGTCTTAAACTCCTGAACTCAAGCATTCCTCCTGCCTCGGCCTCCCAGAGTGCTAGGCTTACAGACGTGAGCCACCGCACCTGGCCTAAATGCCTCTCTTCACCCATCTGTGTGGTATAGCAAAAGTATTACAGAAGCTCACATCAGAAGGCACCTTTACTTCACTACTTACTTGCAGCATGACAGTAGTGGACACTGTTGGTCCTCTGACCAGATCCCCACTGAGTCCTTTTAACAATTGTGTATGTCCCAGTTTTGGTGTGCGTTTGCTTCTAATGGTTTGCATCTGTGACTCTTCAGGCTGAAAATACCATCAGAGAAACTTGCCTGAGATCATAATCTTGCTTGGCTCCTTCCCTTTCCCTGTTCCCATGATCTCTTACCAATTCTCCTGGGAGCACTTTCCTAACAAATGACTTAGACATGAATCCTCATCTTAAGGATTTGCTTCTGGGGAACCAACCTAAGATAATGACCTATAGCAAGTGTTGCCAAAATCTAGCTTGCCACTTGTTTTTGACAATAAAGTTTTATTGAAACATAGCTACTCTCATTCACTTTTGTATTGTCTCTAGCTGCTTTTCCACCACAACAGCAGAACTGAGTAGTTGTGAGAGGGACTATTATTAGGCCATTTTCAGAAACGTTTACAGACCCATAATCTAGAGTAAATCTCTTAATACTTATGACTCACCTTTAGGAGATGTCATAAGAATTAAGTAAGTTAGAAAGGGCGCAGCACATTTCCTGGCACTTACCAGGTGTTCAACTTATGTTTGTTGAGGTGGAATGTAACATAGGGTGCTCAAATTGTGGGTTCTGTCCTTAGATCTTAAGGATCATACCTAGAAACTGTTCTCTTTTGATTTTTAGATGTTTCACCTTTCCTATCCAGAAAAGGATATCTCCCAGTCAAGCAGAATTTAAGATGATATTACTCTGACAATCACCAGCATAAAAATCAGTTGTAGAGTTTATTGAAAATATAGATTCCTTGGACCTACCTTAGACCATCCCTAGAATTAGAATCTCAGGGTGGGGTCTAGCATTCCTGGTGATTTTCATACACACTAACGCTTGAAAAACATACATCTATGGTAAATCTATGAATGAATGCAATGGTTTAAAATGACAATTTTCAAGAAAGTGTTTACCTGTGAGGAAAACAGGTTTAGGGAGGACCACACAGAAAATTTTGAATGTAATTTTCATTTTCCAAGGTATTGTTCTAGGTATCTTTCATACTCATTCAATCATCCTAAAACTCAATAAATAAGTCATCTTATTTCTTTAAGGCTGAGAAAATGGAGGCACAAAAGTATTCTGTCTAGGATTACACAGCCAGTATAAGCTGAGCCAAGATTCCAACATAATTAGCTGCCTCCCAAGTTCAAGTTCTTTTTTTGAGACAGAGTCTCACTCTGTCACCCTGGCTAGAGTGCAATCCCATAATCATTGCTCACTATCACTCCAACTCCTGGGCTCAAGCGATCATCTTGCCTCAGCCTCCCAAGTAGCTGGGACTACAGGCATGCACCACCACGCCTGCCTAATTTCTTCTAATTTTTGCAGAGATGGGGTCTCACTCTTGCTCAGGCTGGTCTTGAACTCCTGAGCTCAAGCAATCCTCCTGCTTCAGCCTCCCAGGGTGCTAGAATAACAGGAGTAAGCCACCATGCCGGGCCCAGAGTTCAAGTTCTTAACCACTAAGTTACACAGTTACACTTCCTTTTTAGTCCTAGTAATGTTCCATTTCTCAGACTAAATAGAACAGACACACACATTTGACTCGTTATTTATACCTTATATATACTGTATTATAGATGTCTTTTATATTTATTATATTAAATACTTCATTTAAACATATGAAGGCTTTTCCAAAGAGCAAAGATAAAAACTGTAACTGTACGGAAACCTGTTACGCATTCAAACTTCACTAGAGCCTTCAAAGGCTGACAGTGGGAGTAAACCCCAAGAAGGCAGTTGGACTTCTCAGAGACCCACGTTGCGTCTCGGCACTTCCCTTTGCCGAGTCGTGCTAATCTCGGCTGCTATCTCCCCTCCGACCTCAGAGGGCGCTTTACTCACCGTCACTTCACAGGAGACATAGGACAAAGTTTCAGTTAGGGGTCTGAGAGTGATGAGACGATAACTCTGCCCAGTACCCATGGGACCAAAAGAAAAGCGCTAAGCATTGTGCTGGAGGTGCCTGCACGTGCCGTATCCGACTTGAACTCGCAGTTTCTAGAACTGAATCTGAAGCTCAGAACAGGTTCATGACCTGTTCTAAGTTATACAGTCAATTAGCGCTGGGACTTAAATTAGGTCCTCCGAGTTCTCCGGTGCCCAAGGCTGCCTCCCGAGGGCCCCCGGACCGACAATCTCTAACTCATGTTTGCCCTAGCTAAATACAGCCAGGATTCTGAAGGTATCGGATCTTGGCTCTGGACTCGGGCGTCCTCTAAGAGAGGTAGACAGCAGGAAAGCGGACGGGGCCAGGCCCAGGCAGAGCCGATCCTGGCAACTCCACCTGGGTAGGGTAGCTGGGACTACCCACCTAGCACGAGGATACGGTCCTCGGGCCGTAGCTCCGGCTCTAGGAGGGCACGGAAGGAGGAGAAGTCCCCGAACCACTCGTAGGGGGCAGAATCAGCTGCGTCTCGGTAGCGCTGATCCCAGTACTGGACCTCTTGGTACCCGCAGTTTCGCTCCGGTAACTCCGGCTGGGGAGCGGTGGCCCCTGGAGAGGCCATGCTCTCAGCAGCCCGGCCGCCAGAGCCCCTAGCCTTCCTAGCCAATCCGGATGGCGGATGTGGGAGGCGGGAACCTTTTGTCTCCGCCCGCCGCCTGCAGTTGCCCAACACAAACACGTGGAACTTCCGTCCTCCGCTAAGCGCACTTAGAAAAATCCTCCGGGTACGAAAACCGTAGTGTCCAGACCCTGAATCCTCCGGCTTTACTGCCCACTCGTTTCCTAGGACCACACTAATAGTGTCAGACTCATTCGGGCTCTTCATTGCGTCCTCTTATATTTTCAACGTGAACGGCTCCTCCCGTTAAGAAATCTGAAAATTAGTGAAGGGTTCATTTCTTTCCAAGCCGTTTTTGAGTACCCAGAAGGATCTAAGGAGAGGCGGGGACAGGGCGTTTTTCCTCCAGAAGAGACAGCACGGACACTGATATTCCCAACACAGGCGAAATGGGATGCTGTGTTGGCGAGGTGGGAGTGGAAAGTGAACAGGAATGTTGCTTTTCTGGGCATTTGTTCTACGTTAGCGCTTGTGTACCTCAGGGCTGGGTATAGACTGAGGAATAAGATTTTGTTCATGCTCGTGCGGAGCATATAGTACATCAGAGGCGACATGTGGAAGTAGCTAATTTTAGTGGAGTAAATAAGAACTCTGGCTACTCCAGTCGGCGCTTAGTCCAATGGAACGCCCGGCGCGGGAAGTGGAACCAAATGTGGAAGGGTCGGGTTTCCGGGGTGGTGGACCCACGCGAGCGGCGCACCGTCAACATGGCGGCTGGGCTGCGGAAACGCGGCCGGCCGGGTTCCGCGGCCCAGGCGGCGGGATTCTGCAGGCAATGGCTACAGCGCGCCTGGCAAGAGCGGCGCCTACTGCTGCGGGAGCCACGCTACACGCTGCTGGTGGCCACCTGCCTCTGCCTGGCGGAGGTGGGCATCACCTTCTGGGTCATTCACAGGGTGGCATGTGAGTGCGCCGACGGGGAGGGGAGGGAAGGGAGGAAGATCCCACCCCACCCCCCACCCCCGACCCAAGCTCAGAATTGGAACTCAAAACCAGACTCCAGATTCATTAATTCATCAATTGCAGACCCATATCCCCTACCCGAAACCCAAGCCTGCTCGACAGAAAATTGGATGTTAATCCCGCCCACCATGACGGATGCGGCGACCCTAGAGATTGATTGGCTTCTCTGAACTTACAACCTGCCAGGCTAAGAAAGCAAACCAGCCCGGTAGTCGACCTAGGCCCTAGTTAAATGCACTGCTGCTGCTGCTTATGTCTGTGGCTTTGGACACGTCATTTCCCTTCCTGGATCTAAATTTTCTCATCTGTTCAATTCTGATGTCTTTGAAAGTCTCTTCTCAACGATGGCATTTTGTGACCTCTGGAGTCCATTAGGCATTATTGGCGACTCTTCTGGGGTTGACTCTAGACACTGGGCTTAAGGCACCTGGCTTTCTTGCTAAAGATAATTAATTCAACACATTTATTGAATGCTTATTATATGCTTAACGTTGTGCTAAATGCCAGTGGTACAGTGGTGAATAAAAGAAACACATTTCTGACTTGGGTATGTAGGCCTGGAAAAAGATAAGTTAGCAGACAATTACAATGTATCATATTCATTATGACAGTAGTAAGACAGGATGCTATAAAGGACACAGGAGGGCATTAAAGTCAGACCTGATCTTGAGAGGCCGAGGCGGGCGGATTGCTCAAGGTCAGGAGTTCAAAACCAGCCTGAGCAAGAGCGAGACCCCGTCTCTACTATAAATAGAAAGAAATTAATTGGCCAACTGATATATATATAAAAAATTAGCCGGGCATGGTGGCGCATGCTTGTAGTCCCAGCTACTCGGGAGGCTGAGACAGAAGGATCACTCGAGCCCAGGAGTTTGAGGTTGCTGTGAGCTAGGCTGACGCCACGGCACTCACTCTAGCCTGGACAACAAAGCGAGACTCTGTCTCAAAAAAAAAATAAATAAATAAAGTCAGACCTGAGGAGTCAGGCAAGGCTTCATAGACGGCCCTACAGTCCCCGCACTGGAAGGTAGGAACTAGCTAGTTGAGGAAAGAAGGAAAAGAGAAGAGGAAAGACTGTTCTGGGCAGAGAGGACCATGTATCAAAAACCTCCAGTCAGTCCAGGCACCATGGCTCACACCTTTAATCCTAGCACTTTGGTAGGCCAAGCTGGGAGGATTGCTTGAGGCCGGGAGTTCATGACCAGCCTGGCCCCATCTCTGTAAAAAATAGAAAAATTAGCCAGGTGTGGTGGTGCATGCCTGTAGTCCCAGCTACTCAGGAGACTGAGGCAGGAGGATCACTTGAACCTAGGAGTTTGAGGTTGCAGTAAGCTGTGATGATGCCACTGCACTCTAGCTGGAGTGACAGAGTCAGACCCTCTTTAAAAAAAAAAAGTTTAAAAAAAACTTACAGTCTGCTGGGCACAGAAGCTCACGCCTGTAATCCTAGCACTCTGGGAAGCCAAGGCAGGATGATTGCTCAAGGTCAGGAGTTCGAATCCAGCCTGAGCAAGAGCGAGACCCCGTCTCTACTAAAAATAGAAAGAAATTAATTGGCCAACTAAAAATATATAGAAAAAATTAGCTAGGTATGGTGGTGCGTGCCTGTAGTCCCAGCTACTCAAAAGGCTGAGGCAATAGGATTTCTTGAGCTCAAGAGTTTGAGGTTGCTGTGAGCTAGGCTGACGCCATGGCTCTCTAGCCTGGGCAACAGAATGAGTCTCTGTCTCAAAAAAAAAAAAAAGAAAGAAGTAACTAGATCATGTTGTCCTCTTCTAGACACAGAGATTGACTGGAAAGCCTATATGGCCCAGGTGGAGGGAGTCATCAATGGCACTTATGACTATACGCAACTGCAGGGTGACACTGGACCACTTGTGTAAGTGGGGATAGGAGGCTCAGGGAGGGCGTGAGGGGCTGGCTGGGTACCAGGCTAGGTGGCCTGACCCAGGCTCACATTCCCTCTCATCTTCCAGATACCCAGCTGGTTTTGTGTACATCTTTATGGGGCTATACTATGCCACTGGCCGGGGCACTGATATCCGCATGGCCCAGAACATCTTCGCTGTGCTCTACCTGGCCACCCTGTTGCTTGTCTTCTTGATCTATCACCAGACCTGCAAGGTAAGTCCATGCTACCAGAACTAAAAGGCCCCAACCTGGAATGGCTAGGGAGTGGGGATGATTCAGGCTTGTTGAGCTGACTTTGTTCCTCACTGTGCCCACCCCTCAGGTACCTCCCTTCGTCTTTTTCTTCATGTGCTGCGCCTCTTACCGTGTCCACTCCATCTTTGTGCTGCGGCTCTTCAATGACCCGGTGGCCATGGTGCTGCTCTTCCTTAGTATCAACCTCCTGCTGGCCCAGCGCTGGAGCTGGGGCTGCTTCTGTTTCAGGTCAACACCCCTCCCTTCTGGCCTCCTCTCTTACTTTGTGGATTTTCATTTCTTTCTTCCCAATTCTCTGTGACGGAGTAATGGAGTAGCCAGACAATGTGGGTCACTCGAGGCCCCACAGGCGAGTCCAGGTTCTGTAGAAAGTGCCCTGCCCTCCCACCCTCACACATGCCCTCTTCCCATCCTCTCTTCCCCCTAGACAACATCCATTGTTGGAATTGGTCATTGCACCTTTGAAATACTCAATATATGCTCACTCAGTTTGGGCATAGACACTAGGTATCTGCCCACTACCTCCAGTCTACTTGCAGGCTACCTTACCCTGCCTCTGGCTGTTCTGAGTGTGGACCCCACCCCCCATCCTGGAGTTTGCTGGCACAGGGGTGGGGTTATGTCTTTGGGCAGTGTGCATAGCCTGGGAGCTGATCTCCACCCTTCCTCTCCCCTGCCCACCCCAGCCTGGCAGTCTCTGTGAAGATGAATGTGCTGCTCTTCGCCCCTGGGTTACTGTTTCTTCTCCTCACACAGTTTGGCTTCCATGGAGCTCTCCCCAAGCTGGGCATCTGTGCTGCCCTTCAGGTACCTCCACCTTACTCTTCCACTTTCTAATGAAGTGGGTGCTACTCATCTGGTCTTCTTCCGTCCCTGAGACTTCCTCAAAGCCAAAAGGCAGGATTTTGGAGTTGTCTGAGCTGGGAAGCCACTATCTCTGGGCTTTAGCTTCATTATCTATAAAATAAGGGTATTGAACTAGATAGTCTCTGAGAGCCTTCCTAGCTCTGCCCATGTATTATTTGGTGAATCCAAACCTTAAAGTATTGTTATTACCTGCCTCCTCAGCTTCTTTGGCCACAGGCTCTGGCCTGGGTGTGTGTGTAGCTTTCCTAGTATTCTTGGTGGGAATTAACCTCTGAGGCCTACATCCTGCTCCCCTCAGGGATTAGCATTAAGCCTGGGGGTGAACCTTGGCAGCTCTGCTGACACCACACCCATCCTCAGGTGGTGCTGGGGCTACCCTTCCTGCTGGAAAATCCCGTTGGCTACCTGTCTCGCTCCTTTGACCTTGGCCGCCAGTTTCTGTTCCGCTGGACAGTGAACTGGCGCTTCCTCCCAGAGGCCCTCTTCCTGCATCGTGCTTTCCACTTGGCCTTGTTGGCTGCCCACCTCACCCTGCTCTTGTTGTTTGCCGTCTGCAGGTGGCACAGGTGAGAAGGTGGGAGGGGCAATGCTATGGCCTTAGGGGCTTCCCAGAGGAGATATTAAGCTCATGGAGGTGAGTCTGGAGTTTGGCCCACAATGAGGGCTTGATAAATGTCTAAATGGCTTCTTCCCAGGACAGGGGAAAGTATCTTGTCACTGCTGAAGGATCCCTCCAAAAGGAAGGTTCCACCCCAGCCCCTTACACCCAACCATATCCTTTAAATCATGGGAAGGTAAGTCTTGCCCTCTCCAGGTGCAGACAGGGTCAGTCAGTTAGGCCTTGGGGAGGGAAGGGGAACCCAATCATAGAGCTCTTATTCTTCACCAGACACTGAACTGAGCACTTTACATACTGAGGCATATTTTATTCTTAATTCTAAGTACTGGTCCACCATTATGAATGCTAACCCTCTCCCTGGTACTGTCCTAAGAGATTTAGCTACATTCTAACATTTAAAGCTCACAGGAGATGCTTAGACAGGGAGGTGCTCTTATTATCCTCATTTTATAGATGGCAAAATTAAGGCTTTAAGAGGTTAAGTAACTTACCAAGGTTACACAGCTAGTACGTGGGGGATTCAGACTCACTAGGCCTATGGCTGTAGGTGTTACTCCCTCCATATTAGATTGAGGAACAGGTCCAGATAGTAAAAAACTTGCCCAAAGGCATGCATCTAAGAATGGCAGAGCTAGTGGGCTATGTGACCCACAGACTTTTTTCCTCTGTTTTGAGACTGTCCCAACTCATGCCCCTTCTGCTCCTGCCCTTGGCCTTAACTACTGCATACAGATTGTTTCTACCCTCTTCACCTCCAACTTCATTGGCATCTGCTTCAGCCGCTCCCTTCACTACCAGTTCTACGTCTGGTATTTCCACACACTGCCCTACCTCCTGTGGGCCACACCTGCTCGCTGGCTCACACACCTGCTCAGGTACTGGCCGGGTCAACCTGGGAGAGTGGAAAGGGATTGGGAGCTCCTTATCCCAGGGCTATGACCATGGAGAAGCTAGAGGGATGTGGCTAGGGCATGAGGAGCTGAAGGGCTGCAGGCCTTGAAACTTGACAGAAGCTTGATCCTGTTTCTCATCTCCAGGTTGCTGGTGCTGGGGTTCATTGAGCTCTCCTGGAATACATACCCATCCACATCCTGCAGCTCTGCTGCCCTGCACGTATGCCATGCTGTCATCCTGCTGCAGCTCTGGCTGGGTCCGCAGGCTTTCCCCAAGAACGTCCAGCACAGCAAGAAAGCCCACTGAAATCCACCCCTTTCCCTCCAGTCCATTCAGGACCATGGGTGGGACAGATCCTGTCATCTTCCAAATAAACCTTGCCAAGTCTACCTCTGTATAACCCTCATGGAAATAAGGGAAGCTAGTGCCTGGACCAAGCTGTAAGGGGCATTTATGGGGCCGATAAAGAACTCACTCAGGTAGTCCTAAAGAGGCACTTTATTGCATAGGATTTGGGAACTGGCTCTCTCCCCTTCCACTGTGCTGCATGAAGCTCAGAGGATGGAGGAGAAGGGGGACGGGGTGGGGTGGGAGGAGCAGATTAGAGCAGGGAGGGCTGGGGGATGGTTTGAGGAGTGGGAGAGAGCACAGGCAGGCACTTTTTGTGGGGGTGAGAGGACTCTGGAAAGGGAGTAAGAAGCAGTGGGGACAGGCTGACACCAGCCTATCCCTTCCCAGCACTGAGGGGGCTCCTGGGTGGCAGTGACTTGAGTATGTTTCTGGGCACCAGCCTGAGCAGCAGCGGGCAACTGTCACATGTTTGCGGGGCTGTAGCACAGCAGGTGTAGTTGCAGGTTCTGGTCCCAGTGGCGCAGCAGCAGGAAGAGCCCCCGGGCTGCAGCCTTCAGGGCGGCCAGGTCAAGGCCATCGGGAAGGTCCTGGGCCCGCAGCCAGCAATCAGCCTTGGCAGCTGTAAGTTCCCATTCACCAAAGGCAGCAGCGCATCGGTGTTCCAGCCAGGCTAGTGCCACGGCAGTGGCCCAGGACCTGCCACGCAGGTCTGTACCACCCAGCCCTTCCGCCCCCTCTGAGGCTTCAGTGTCTGAGCCCCGCCCGCTGTCCACCTGGCCTGGGCCCTCTGAGCCCGAGCTGGGGGAGGGGCTGCAGGAGGCCGTGGCGCTGTCACCTTGGCCAACACCAGGGCCCAGAAGTGCCCAGGGAGATGAGGATGAGGTGGGGCTGAGGCTGGCGCGGTGCACCGCAAAGGGCGAGGCACGGCACAGGCGCTCCTGCGGGATGCGCACCGCAGCACAGAAGGGCGCGTCCAAGCGGAAGGAGCCGGGCGCCTCCTGCAGCCGCACCTGAGGAGAGAGGAGGTGGGGGGAGAAGCGAGCTAAGACAGCGTCCAGGCCCTGACGATGCCACCCTCCACCTCCCGAGTCCTCACCAAGGGCAGATAGTCATGGTCGCTTCCTTCACTGATGCCATCACTGGCTTGGCCCGGGTCGGGGCTGCAGAGTCTGCGACGGCGGCCCAGACTGAGCCTAGAGGGAGGCTGCGGGGGTGGGCGGTGAGGACCTCTTGTGGTGGCTACGGGGTCCCCCACAGCAGTCTTGGAGTTGCCATTTTGGTCTGAGTGCCAGGCACCTGCTGGAGAGCCTCCCTGAAGTCCTGCAGAGGAGCCAATCCGTGCTGGCAGGTGGTCTCTACACCCAGTTGCCCCTTACCTTTTTCCCACACTTGGGTTTTACCTTTAGAATGGACAAGTGTGGGCAGAGAAGCTGCATCTAGATGGCTCTGAGAGGTGGGTGGGGTGCCTGGGAGCTCAGCTGGCTCTGCAGGGGCACAGGGGATGGGGTCAGGTTTGTCCAGGAGGATGGCCAGTGCCGCGAGAACTGCACTTGAGAGGTCACCAGAGGAGGGCCCCTACCTGAGCTCCGCACCTGCAGGGTCCCCGGCAGGACCTCCCTAGTGGTAGCATCCACAGCTACAGGGCAGGTGAAGCAGGAGGGGGCGAAGCTGACCTTGCTTGTCTGAAGGGCTCGGAGCCAGCATCTCCGGGCATGGCCTGTGAAACCATGGAGCAGCATGCTAAACTCCCGCCACCTGCCCTCTATAGAAGGATTCACAGAAAAAAATCAGTGTTCCCCACAGCTTCTCCTTGTGTCTACTTTTGGACAGAATAGAGTGACTTCTTAGGCCCAGAACTAGCTTAGGCTCCCAACTTTGACAAGAAGTGGTCAGGCTGAACCTTCAACCATAGCAGGGTAAGGGCCCCCAGCCACCCAGAAATTCAACACTGTACACCACCCAGAGGAAGCCTTGACTGGCACCTTTTCCTTCACCCATTTCAGCACTGTCTAATAGAACTTTCTTCTACGTCTGCATGATGTTCTATGTCTGCGTGATCCAGTATAGTAGCCACTAGCCACATGTGACTACTGAGTACTTCAAAAGTGGCTAGTGCAACTGAAGAACTGAAAATTTAACCCTATTTAATTTAATTTAATTTAATTTTATTTTATTTTATTTTATTTTATTTTATTTTATTTTATTTTATTTTTTTTGAGACAGAGTCTCACTTTGTTGTCCAGGCTAGAGTGAGTGCCGTGGCGTCAGCCTAGCTCACAGCAACCTCAAACTCCTGGGCTCAAGCGATCCTCCTGCCTCAGCCTCCCGAGTAGCTGGGACTACAGGCATGTGCCACCATGCCCGGCTAATTTTTTTTTTTTTTATATATATATATCAGTTTGGCCAATTAATTTCTTTCTATTTATAGTAGAGACGGGGTCTCGCTCTTGCTCAGGCTGGTTTTGAACTCCTGACCTTGAGCAATCCGCCCGCCTCGGCCTCCCAAGAGCTAGGATTACAGGCGTGAGCCACAGCGCCCGGCCCCTATTTAATTTTAATAGTGTTTTCTTGAATGACAACGATTTGTTTTTATGTTATGGGCATTGTGACTCATTACAAGATCATGTTTCCCTCTGTGCTGGCTCCTAGGAAGATTGTCAGTTTTGGGTCCCATACTTGCAAGAGTACATAACCTTGTGGTGAACATCTTTAATATAACCTCATTCTCAGCTTTTATTTTCACTTTTTCCCATTGCTCTGCTTAATTTTTTATCTTATCAGTGTGATGAGGCACATCAGATCCTTTGTGAACAAGATGAGGTATAGAGAGTGATCAAACACACTGACCTACACCTCTGCTGCTTTCTGCCTATCCATGCCCTTGGGCCTTCAGTGGGCCCATTAGCAACTCACCCTGGTCAGCTGTGGTCTCAGCCCCTCTTCGGAGAGCCAGCTGCTCATTGTCCCGGACCACAGAGGCTGCTGTCAACCGGTGGAGTGCTTGGTCCCAAGCAGCTTCTCTTACAGGGGGTGACGGAGGCTGTGAGCCATCCCCAGGCCCCCACAGTGTCTCCAGCCCAACACCCACTTCCCAGCACATAGGCTGCTCCCCACACAGGGCCCGGATCACCACATGGCAGCGTGGAGCCTGAGGAGGCAGTGGCACTGCAGGAGGGGCTGACTCCCCATTAGGGGGCACAGCCGTGAACAAGAAGGGTGGTTCCATCAACATGTCCCAGTCCAGGGGGGCTGGGGAGAGCAGGTTTCCTAGGGAAAGAAGATGGCATAGGCTAGGGCAGTGTAGTACTCCGGGCTTCACCTCCCCAAGGCCTCCTTGGTGTCAGGGAAACCAGCTCCCTATCCAAACCTTACCTGAGTCATCCAGGCCCTGTCCCAGTTGTTGGCCTGGCTCGGGGCCTGGCCCATCTGGTGCTGCACCCAGAGACGGGTGCTGGGGTCTGCCAGAGACTGGGTTTGCCCGGCCTGGAGGGGATGAGAGGCTTCGGCCAGCCAGAGCCACCCTGTGCCGACGGCCCAGCACCTCACTACTCAAGGCCGCTGCCTGCATGTGAGATATGGGAGCAGCTGGTCAAGGAATGCCGGGCTCCTGACCATCATACATATACAGCTGGCCACAGGCTACAAGGACCTCCAGCCCCGGCTCCCTTCCCAGTGTCATCATACTCTACTCCCTATCTCCCACTTGAGGTTGTTACTTGTCTTTCTGTTTTTGTTTATGTCATGTCCTTCTTTGCCTGGCTAACTTATTCTACTAGACACGGCTCTTACTTTCCTGACTCCCTCAAATGAAGTTAGTTAGTCATGCTGACTCTGAGCCCACATAGTACCTTCTTCCTGTACTCATCACATGGTATTGTCATTATAGATTTACCCACCTATCTCTCTAGCTAAACTTCATAGTAAACTCTGCACAATGTCTGACACACAGCAGGTGGTAAATATTTGCTGGATACCTGGTGAATCAATGATGTGGGCTGAGTCTCACCTTGAATGGAGCTGGTGGTGGTGCAGGCAGGGGACAGGAGCGGGAGCCCGCATGTTCTCCATGGGCCAGGCTGCGGCAGCCCTGCTGAGAAGGGGGATCCAGGGGAGCACTACCCTCGGGGGATCCAGGGCCCTGGGAGCCTGGGGACTCACTGCTGCCTGTGGAGCCTGGGCCTGGCTCTGGGCTGGCAGAGCAGTGGGTGAGCACATACTGCTCACGGATGTACGAGGACTGGAAGATGCGGCGCCATATGGCTGTGTCAGAGGAGGGGTTGGGTCCAGGATCTGTGACTGGGTCTGTCAGAGCATCGGTACCTGCAGGGAGGCAGTAGAATAGACCCCAGTCCTTGTCCCTCCCACTGCCCACTCCTTCAACACTGCTATACCAGGGCACTCACTCCGCTCTGAGTCCCCAGCAGCCCATGGGCTGGACAGCTCTGCTGACACAGTGGCTGTTCCCAGTGGCTCCGAGGTGCCAGTGGGCTCCGTGCCAGGGCTGGCAGCAGATGGCACCTCCTCTGGGGATGGGAACACAGACCCACCCAAGCTCTGCCAGCCAGGATCTTGGCCCTAGAAAGAATATCATTGTGAAAAAAACTGATTGTATTTCAACATGGATTTTTGGGGGAAACAAACAAAAAGGTAAAACAAAAAATAAAAACAAAATAAAAAGCACACAAAAAAACCCTGATTGTAGTTATATACTACCTCTTTCCAAACAGGATGTTTTTTTTTTTTTTTTTTGAGACAGAGTCTCACTTTGTTGCCCAGGCTAGAGTGAGTGCCGTGGCATCAGCCTAGCTCACAGCAACCTCAAACTCCTGGACTCAAGCAATCCTGTTGCCTCAGCCTCCTGAGTAGCTGGGACTACAGGCATGTGCCACCATGCCCGGCTAATTTTTTCTATATATATTAGTTGGCCAATTAATTTATTTCTACTTATTGTAAAGATGGGGTCTTGCTCTTGTTCAGGCTGGTTTTGAACTCCTGACCTCGAGCAATTTGCCCACCTCGGCCTTCCAGAGTGCTAGGATTACAAGCGTGAGCCACTGCCACCACTGGCCCAAACAGGATTTTAAGATGGTTCACAGGAAGAGGTAATAAAGCTAACAAACCAGAAATAACAGACCAGTACTAAGAATGCAAGAAGCGAACATGTTAATCATAACAACTAACAGACTTGCTGTGGAGCTGAGCTTGAAGCTTGTCCCTGAGCTTCCTGGTAGCCAGGCAAAAGACAGTCTATTATATAGGCCTCATGATCAAAACAAGGGAGCATGCCTAGCTCTTTTAGATAGATAAAACTTTTCATTAAAAAAATAACTACCATTTCTGGCCGGGCGCGGTGGCTCAAGCCTGTAATCCTAGCACTCTGGGAGGCCGAGGCGGGCGGATTGCTCGAGGTCAGGAGTTCGAAACCAGCCTGAGCAAGAGCAAGACCCCATCTCTACTATAAATAGAAAGAAATTAATTGGCCAACTAATATATATATATATATATAAAAAAAATATTAGCCGGGCATGGTGGTGCATGCCTGTAGTCCCAGCTACTCGGGAGGCTGAGGCAGAAGGATCGCTTGAGCCCAGGAGTTTGAGGTTGCTGTGAGCTAGGCTGACGCCACAGCACTCACTCTAGCCTGGGCAACAAGCGAGACTCTGTCTCAAAAAAAATAAAAATAAAAAAAATAACTACCATTTCTCAAACTCCTGTTGTGTCAATTGTCCAGGTGTCCTGCCAAGAGCACTTGTGTTATGACCTCTAATTACAAAAATGTGTATAAACATTTACACACGAGGAAGTGGGCTCAGAGAGGTTAAATGACTTGCCCAAATCAAATGGCTGGTAAGTGGCAGAGTTGGGATTTACAATTGCATCTACAACCTATGTTATGCTCCTCTGTCACTCAGTTACAGGAAATATGTCACATGGTGCTTTCCACGGCTTTACAAGGTATATAGAGTACCTTGTGAAGTAGTGAGCAATAGTTTTGACAAAAACCTCACAGCAAGTGCTGGTGCTGTTTTCTGTGGCTATGTGCTTTAGTGACCCTGGGTGGAAGACCCCATGAAGAAGACAGGATGTGGTCACCTTGGGGGCCTAGTGGATCTCTGTGGAGCCCTAGGAGATAGTAGGGGAGCTTGGCAGAGAGAAGCACAGGGAATGGAAGGGTTTGGGAGAGATGCGGGGACTTCCACCAGCCCAGGCCCACCCACCACACCCAAGCCCAGGCCTACCCCTGGCAGGTGAGGCCGGAAGCCATCCACCCTGAAGAGTGAGCAGTAACCCAGCAGCTGGTCCCCAGGGTAGAGTGCTGGGATCTCCCGGGGGGTCAGCAGCGCTTCCACGGCATCGGGCACAAACCAGTCCACAGAGATGTCACTCAAAGCAGGCTCCAGAGCCTTCCTCAGAGCCTGCACCAGCTGTGGGGAGTGGCCAGAGGGAGGGAGAGAAAGGTATCACACAGCCAGAGCGGGAAGGTCGCTCTTCCCCAGTGCCATGTGCCCAGCCCTTGGGCTGATGGGGAGCAGGGTCAGGCTGGAGAAGAAATGGGACAGGAACAAGCAAGAGGATTGCGGGCTCAGTTCCCAGGTTGTGGTCTGGATCCCTGGCCTGAGCTTTGCCGTGTGGATGGGGTGGGACCGTGAGGATGAGGCTCACTTCCAGGACAAGGCTGAGAGTAAGATTTGGAAGGTGGCTTCACACCTTTGGCCTTCCACAGCACCCCACAGCAGCGCTAACAGCTCTGCCCCCGATTGGTGTATCAGGGAGAGGAGACATTGGAGAGCTGAGGGTCCAGGGCACCCCATGGCCTGAGTGGGTTCTGTTTCAGACATGATGTGTAACTTGGGAGAAGGACTTCCAGGTGTAGGGAACAGGGCTGGGCTCAAGCTCACCATGGGCTGCAGTCTCTCTCCAGGCCTCAGGAAGTAGGCCTGGCCCCTGCTGAGGGCAGACAGACCCTGGAGCAGCTGGTGGCAGGCGGGCCCCAGACCAAAGGAGAAGCACCTAATGAGGGAAGGGAAGCAGCTGTGACCTTAAGGAGCCCCTTGGCAGGGCTCAATCGTAGGCACCTGGTTCTGCCCATCCCATACCTGGCTGCCCCCCTGTGCCACCTCATGAACTCCAGGGTTTGATGAGTGGTGGCAGCCATGGGCGAGGCAGCAGTGAGCAGGAACAGCTGCCGAGGGTGGGCCCTGTGCTGGGGCTGCCCCATGGCCCAGTCTAGCACAGCCAGCACGTCTGGAGGGCCACTCACAGCCTGCAGGGTCTCAATGCTGTCACAGATCAGCTGCACAGTGTCCTGGAGAAAGAAGGGATGGGCTGGGCCATGCTGGGCTGAAACATCTCCACGAGGTCCCCAAATCCCCGGACCACACTCACATCACTGCAAGGCCGGCTCTCTGGAAAGAACGGTTGCACCGACATCCCAAACATGGCCAGGTTGATGAGCGTCTGGGGTGGGAGAGACTTCACAGCTAAAACAATGGCATCCTGGGGAGGGCGGGGAGGGCAGTGTGAGGCAGGCCCCCCAGCACTGCTCGCCTTCTCCAGACCATGATCAGAACGAGGGGCTGGATGGGGTAACCTGGGAGAGGCCCAGCATGCGTACGAGTGAGACCCTGAATATGTGCAGGAAACATTTTTGTGTAGGGGACTGTGAAGGTATATGTGAAACTCACGTGTCTCTGAGTGTGACTCTGTACGAGAGGCTCTTGGCATCTGAGAGAGATGCATGTATGGGTGAATTCGAGAAAGAGAGACCTGAGAGTGTGTATGTGTGCGGGGTTAGGGGTCAGGGCAGGGCTGCTCTCTAAGGGAGTCCCCCTGAGGAGATGCTGTCTGGTTCCTCTTTGGAAGATGGCGTTTGAAGCAACAAGGTGACTCGTGGCTGGCCCACCTCTGACCCGCTGCCCCACCCACGCAGGCCTGCCCATGCTATGCCCCCACAGGCCTTGTGTGCTGCACTGCTGCCATCCAACAGAAAGAGGAGCTCCCGAGTAGCTGTGCCCAGGTGTCCAGGCTTGGAGCTCAGGTCTGGGCAGAAGCTTAGCATCAGCACAGGGTTCAGCAGGATGTCCTTGTGGAAGCGTCGCTTCAGGAACCACACCTGAGCATGGGAGCCCTGCATTAGGCTGAGCAAGGCTTACTGCTACTTTGTCCAGTGTGGCCAGTGGGACCTGGCCTGGGGACATTTTTCTATCTGATCTACCAAGAGGGGATATCTTTTGTAGTAGTCTGAATAAAGGCAGGGGCAGGGACAGGTGGCTGTCCTCTGCCTATGTCACACCTAGCTTCCATTCTCTGGGACATATCTCAGGGAGACCCACATCTGCCTTCTACGAAGCTGGGTGGCAGCTATGTAGGGGTCTTTCTGTGGAACGAGGCCCCCATCCCAACACGAGCCTGCTCGCCTGCTCCTCGTGCACAAATGCAACAGCAATCAGGCCACGAGCCCCTGCAGCCATACCTGCCGGTCCCCATCGCTGTCCCTGCGCTCCAGCCTCTGGAAATCACGACGGGCCCTCACCTGGGCCTCATATTCTGCTGAGCTCAGGCTGCCCGCCTCCAGCATCAGGTGTGGCTGATGTGGCTCTGAGAGGAGACGACACAACTCCGTCAGGGAAGTCCCTGCCTCTGGCCTCCAACTGTGTAGTCCCACTGTCCTGGAAGGAGCCTGCATGCAGGTCCAGCCTTCCTGCACCATGGGCCCCACGCTCACAGATGACTTGACCCCCTGGTTTGGGGCCCAGACATCTGTAATTGAAAAATGCTACCCAGGTTGTTCCGAAGCAGGCCAGAGTTGGCCCACTGTAGCTCACCACTGGGGTGCAGCAGGATCTCCAAGGTCCGATCACAGCGGTGGCCTTCTGCCAGTGTGACACAGATGGTTGCCGCAGAGCTGGCATGAGGAGGGGCATCTGCCCGTAGAGCATGAGAGGGGCTCTCCAGGCCTGAGGGACATAGAGGCAGGAAGGGGTGATGCAACCATCACCCCAAGCCAGTACCAAGAGCACAAACATCACAGTGTTGTGGGCTGAGTGTTCTGAGTTTGCTCTATAGAGTCAAACAGACAAGGGAGGATTTGCCTTCTTTCATGGGGTGGGAAGTGGATTCCCAGCTCTGTTCCTGGCTGGTCAAAGAGTTATACATCAACCAATTGGTGACTTAGCATCCCCCACCCCACCTCTTGTACAAGGGGAATCCACTTCATCACTTGATCTGTTCTCCTATTGGTGGTGGTGGGGGATATAAATAAATTACCTTGATAAACTGGGGGGGGGGTAGAGGCAGCCAGGGGATGCTCCCACCATTACCCTGGAGGTTCCTAAGGGTTAGTCACTGACTTTTTGTCCTATGTTCCTCCCATCTCTGAGTCATGATTATTTCCCAGTCAGCTGCACTGGGAGGGACGGGCATCTGAAAAGAGGTCAAGTCAGGCCAGACGCACCCACCTGCCAGCAGGCATGGCCCAGTCACCAGCATCTCGAAGGAGAAGGTATATGGGGCAGGGCAGCGGGCAGGACCTGAGAACACGTCCAGAGGGGCAGCCGGCTCCTCCCAGGGCACCCCTTCCTCCTGAGGGCTGCCCACCCCGAAGCAGCTGGTGGGGCTGGAAGGGAGCACGAGGAGGGTCACTGGGCCACTGTGAAGGCCCCTAGCCCCTCTGGCTTACTGGCCCCAGCCCTTCCTCACCCTGCCCATCCCCTGGGATACCCTGCCAAAGCCCCCTCACCCGCACTAGACCCAGAGAAGCCGAGGGAGGGACGAAGAGAATCACCATAGGCCCAACCTGTCGTCACAGAGCCCCGGAGGCCTGGGGGGCCCTGGTGGGCCTGGCAGGGCCAGCGGGGTGAGCACAGTGGGCAAGACCACATGCAGCACCCCGTCAGGCCTTGAGGGCAGCTCCCGGCTGCTGTGCAGGGTCACTGTCATGGTGCCAGCCGCAGCGATAAGGCCTGTGGGCAGCACCAGCGTGGACCGGGCCTGGGCCAGATCCAAGACAAGATGACCTATGATGAGTGAGAAGAGGGGTCAGAGGGAGCTGGAAGCAGAGGAGGTAGGGGAAGAAGGGGAGCAGGCACCAAGTCAGGGAGCCTGGGCAAGGGGGACTTTGCATGACCAATGGGACACTGGGCTAATGTGCTGGTGATGCAGGATGGAGGCATGAAATGATGATGGTAGCAGAGGCAGATGGTGGAAGGATCCAGCTGTCATCAGGCAAGGGAGAGTGGTATCCTTGCTAATGGAGGGCTGGGGAGAAGGGGGCATGTCCACTCCAAGGGCCCTGGACATCCCATAGCCTGTGTCCATCTTCCCCTGCCTGCCTCTGCCCAGTCAACCCTTGGGCACCATTCCTAGTAGACAGACATCTCCCTGTGGCCTGGGACCCACTCTGCTCATAAATCTCCTGCTCGTGCACCATTAGGGGCTCCCCATTGCCCACTAGGGTGGCTCCAGAGTTTTCTACCTGAGAGGAGCTTAGCAGCAGTAACCTGCTTTCACACAGGCTAGAAGACATAAAGCTTCATTTGCATGCCAAGGACACCATTTTATTTAGATCATAGGTTTATTTGGGGACTGGCAGAGCTGTGGCAGTCACCACTGCTGCTAAAGGAATAATGGCCAGGTGTGTTGGTCTGGCCCCAGCCCACCTTTACAGCCCTACTTCACCTCACTTCCCCACAATAGTCATTTGATCATCCTTTCGAGAAATACTTGCTGAATAAATGAAGAGAAGAAAGAGATGGAAGGAAAGGAAAGAAGTGAGTAAGAAGGGGTAAGAAAGGGGCTTCCCTCCCAGCCACCTGATACAGTGGAGAGAGCACAGCAGCAGGTTTTGAGTGTCAGCCCTGTGACTTCTAATGTGTCCTTTGGTAACTCTCTGGTTCTGAGGGGCCTCAGTTTCTTCATCCATAAAATGGGGATCACGATAACTATATCTCAAAGATTGTGGTGAGGAACAAATGAGATAATGTATACAAAGCACCGAACATATATGTAATGACCGTTGCTATTATTTTCACCCACCAGAAAAGGGGGAACGGGAGCAACGCTTCCATTACATACCACTCAGGATTCAAATGAGGTGACACCAGTGACTGTAAACTGTAAGTCACTGTAAACATGAGGTGTTTTATTACCATTACCCAGGATAACCTACTTCCAAACCTTTATTTATACCATTGTCCCTACTCTCCACTTAACCAAGTCCTATCCTTGCTTTCAGTCAAATACTGGCTCCACCTCCTTCTGGAACATTCCTGGGGCCTAGCCCAGAGCTCACTCTGGCTTCTAATAACCTGCTGAGCTTATGCCAACTCTCAACACCACTGGATTCTGTCCCTCTTTTTACCCAGATGGCAAATCCCATGGGAAGGAATCAAACATATGAATGAATAAATGGGAAGAATGGAGTGAAAGCCACAGAACCTAGCACAGGGCTGGGCTTCCATCCCCTCCCCCCAGCACTTACTGGGCCCCTTTGTGTCAGGTTCTGTGTGAGATGCTGGCACTTGGAGATGACCAAAACCCGACAGTCCTAAGCTCAGGAGCTAAGGGTCCAGAGGAGACAGACGTACAGACCTGTGACAGTTACTCCCCTAGGATGTGCTGTAGGGGGTGGCACAAAAGGCGAGGAGCAAGGAAACAGTGCACCCATTGCTTGTCCGGAGTCAGGGAGAGTTTCCCAAGGAGTGACATTTGAATGGATTTTAAAGGACAAGTACAAATTTGCTCACTAGAAGATGGGAAGATGGAGCCAGGAAGTGTACAAGGGCCGGCCAGTGTGGCAAGTTTGTGGTACCTGGTGTGGGGGAGGGAGAGGGACGGCAAGGGGTGAGGGCCTTGGCTGCTGGGCCAAGGAGTTCCTGCTTGATCCAGGAGCTGGCACATTCACACGGGGCCAGGCTGAGAAGGTTTGTAGCCTAAAAGGTAAGGGGCCGAAGGCGGGTATCTGGGGAGGGCGCGCCCTTTGCAGCACGAGGGGGAACTATGGTCTGGGCTGCAAGCCTTATGCTGCCTGTGTCTGTCTCCCTGGCTGTGAATCTTGGGCCAGGTCTGGGCCATATTCTCCCAGCACCTGGCACAGGTCAGGTGCCCAGTCCATGACTGTTGAATAAAGGGATGAATCAATGAATGAAAAAATCAGCGCCTGGAGGAAGCGAGGAGGGGCGGGACGCACAGCGGGTGCAGGAACCTGGCTGGATTTCGGGAGCGCGCGGCGCGGACGCAGGACTCACCCTGTGCGCAGCGGCGGGGCGGGGCGGCCCCCAAGCCGGGGCCCAGCGCGCGGCAGCAGGCGGCCTGCGAGCGTCGCCGGCTCTGCAGCTGGAAGGAGACGCGCTGTCCGGCCGCCTCGGCCTCGAAGCCGGATACCACCTCAGCCTCGGCCAGCGGGTACACGAACACGCCTGCAGGGAGGGGCGGGCAGGAGGCGGCGTCGCATCCCTCCCGGCACCCGCTCCCCACCGCCCGGCGCGCGCGCCCCGCCTCACCGTCCACCGGCTGCGGCTGCGGGTTGTGGTAGGTGAGCCGGGCCCGCAGGCTGAGGCAGGGTCCGTTGGCGCAGGCCCGGACCCAAGAGTCCGTGAGGGGCAGCGGCGTCCAGCTGGAGGGGCAGTACAGGCCGGGCATGGTGCCGGGAGGCCGGCCCTGGAGGCGCGGTGCGCAGGGTGAGTCCGGGGCGCCTCACCCCGCGCCCCTGAAAGCCAGCGCGACAGTCTAACTCAGGCACCCGGACGCGGGCCTGCAGGGGGCGCAAGACCGAGCGGGGGCTCCTGCCAGGCTGACAGGTGGCGGGGGGAGATAAGAAAAGGCGAGGCGGGGGGCATGGCGAGGTGGCATCCTCGCTGGTTACCTGGGAGGCCGGGCGGAGCGCAGCTCTCGGCAGCGCGGGGACCGGGGAGTGGAGGGTTAATGATTAACTAGCGCTGGGGGCGCCCGGCAGTCCCGCTGCTCGCGCCTCTGGGGGGTGGGGGAGGCGGTCACAGCTGTTCCATCACCCGCTCCCGGGCCTCACCTCCACCCCCGTACCTGCCGGCCCCCCGGGGCTCCCCGCGGCTGCCAGCTGTCGGAAGTAGCGCGGGTGGAGAGATGGAAGATGCTCTGGGTGAGGAGCAAAGGTTTAAAGGGCCAGCATCCTCCCGGGTGCCCCCAGCCCAGCAAGGGACAGCAGGGGCGGGGTGGGATGGGAGGCTGAAAGGGCCGCAGTCTTTCTCTGGTGCCTCATCCGGCTGGGGCGCGGGCTGGAGTGGAGGGGGTTGGGGTGGGAAAAATGAGAGAGGGAAGCGAGAAGACGGGGGTCTTTCGGAGGCAAGACCCAGAGAGGTGTCTGGGCAGGGGACTCCAAGGGATCTATCCAAGGCACCTCTCCCCACCCTGGCAGAGCTGGTCTGGGAGTAGCGGGCGGCTGCAGTCACCACTGCCCCTACAGGGGATGCTGCGGGCCGGGTCTTGGGGCGCCCCCTCCCTCCCGGCAGGCTCAGCCTCACCCTCGCGTCCTCGGCGGAGTTCTGGGCGCCGAGACGGGACCAGGGTGGGTGGTACCGCCTCTGCGCCCTGGGCTGCACTGGGTCCCGGCACCCGCGGGGCGCCAGCTCCCGATTCCAGCTGCCGCGGCTCTGAGTCCCCGCAGGGGCGCCGGCCCTGGCAGTGGTGGTCCCGCCCCCGCTCCGAGAGGCCGCCCCTCCGGCCCGCCTCGGCCCCGCCCGCCGCTGCGGCTGGGCTGTCGCTCCCGCCTCCTGCGGGTGAGGTACCGCCTCAGCGCCAGCGCCGCTGCCAGAGCCAGACAGGGCACTGCAGTGCAGGCACCGCGTCCCCGCCGCCGCACGGTCCCCAACAGTGCGGGACGAAGCCTCCGAGGTCCCACCCTTTCCATTCTTCAGGAAGTGAGGCATCCTGCAAGAGCAGCAGAGCCGCTCAGTCTGCAAGCCCCAGCATCACAGCGACCCTAGCTATCCCGTTATCCCCGTGCCCAGCCCAGCCCCCGCCCTCGGTAGGCTTCCCATCACTGCAGTGACCCTCCCTCCTCACTGCAGCGAACCCCAGCGCCCCGTCACCACAGGACTTTTTCCTCAAGAAGCCAGCCCCTTTCCAAAGTTATCCTTCATTACTGTAGAAAACCTCCCCCGTCCCTGTAGGTAGCCTTAGTTCGGGCAGTCACTTCTGTGACAAAGCGAGGATTCCCCATCACTGCAGCGACTTCCTCCCGCCCGGGAACAGCCAGGCTTGCCATCACTGCAGTACCATCTCCCCACTTTTGCTGGGGGTGGGAGGGTGTGCAGGATGGCTCACTCAGGCCACAACCGCCTGGTCCCTTCAGTTGCCTCAGGCCTTGGGAGCGAAGCCTTCCAGCCTGAAGAGGCTTCTCCTGGCTCCAGACCACCCTGTCGTAGAAGTGACCCCCCACACACTCACCACACGCACACCACCGCAGCGCCTCAGTAGAAAACATCCCTGCTTGTAAAACAGCTCCCTTATTATTGGCAGATTGTTCATGTGCTTGACAGTGTGGTGCTGCAAAGGGTTAGGAAGTCTATAAAACCTAGCCAGGACACCTGAGGGAGAGTCTGGAAGTCCTGGAGAAGTGAGGGGAGGTGACCATGCTTGTGGGTCACCCATGCAAGCTTTTTTACCCATGCCACAGATTCCACAAAGAGAGCTTGAGGAGAGCCAGGGTAGGTGGCAGCCAGTAGGGAGTGGGCTTTCAAGCCACACCCAGGGTTCTCACTAGTCCCTATTAAGTCAATCCTTCCGCTTCCAATCACCACCACCGAATGCCTCCTTGAGCATCTGAGCCCTCAACCCCAACTCTCTCCCTTGCTCAAACCACTTAGCGTGATGGAAGGAGCTTGGCCTGTTCCTAGGGAACTTCATGGGTGGGAATGCAGAAGGACAATACAGGAAGCACAGACACAGTCACACCGATCCAGCGCACATGGAGCTCCAGCTGGGTCTCAGCCCTGTTGTTTCCATAGTGTTTGGGCCGTGGTTCCATTGACCTCTCTCCTCCTTTCTCTGTTAAGCCCACTGTCAGCTCCGTTAGGCACAAGGGTCCCTCTTACAGGCCTGGGAAGAAACAGTGGATGGGCTGGTGGTCCCTCCAGGTGATCCAGGTCCCCAGGCAGCACCAGCCTTGGTCCTGAGGGCTCCACAAAGGCACTGGCAGTGGCTACCTCCCCATAGGTGCCTTGTGCTCTGCCCCTTCAGCAAATGGAACAAGAGTTTTGTATGGTCCTCAGACCAAATGTGAGGCTACAGGAACCATCATTAGGAGGCCTCAGACACATGGAAATGGAAAAAGACATCCTTGTCTTTGGTCCTAAAGAGAGCTTGGAAGTAAGAGGGTCTCCTGAGAAGAAAGGGTCCCTATCAGAGACCAGACACACACATTGGCAGAAGCCAAATTTTACTGGGAGGCTGGAGCAGCTCTGAGATCCTGCTGGGAAGGCTGTCTTAGCAGCTCCACTGAGGGATAGAGCAGCATGCAGCAGGGGGCAGCCAGTGCTGGCTGCCTGGCACCTGGGCTGGGGTGGGAGAGCAAGAAGGGTGGGTCTTTGCAGCCTAGCTGGAAGGCACTCTGGTGGTGGGATGGCAGCATGGCAGCCAAGGGCAGAAGAGGACAGCATAGCCCTGGAGGGCCCAGAAGCCACGTTCCAGGAGGTGTCGGAAATCAGAGGCAGGGCTGAAGGATGCCTTGGGGCTTGGATGGTCTGCTCTGTGCCACTCACAGGGGAGGGGGTGGGGGATATGGAGGCGAAAAGAGGTAGCCTGTGCCAAAAGAGGCTCACACTTGAGAGAAAGGGGCAGACAGATAAGCAGTTTCAGGAGAATGAGATAAGTGCTGCATTAAAAAAGAGTAATTGGATGGTATAAAAGCTTTTAACAGGCAGCTTTTCAGAAGGTCACCTAACCTGTGGGAGGGTGTTTAAGCTGAGTCCTAAATGGGAGTTCAGCAATGAAGATGTTTCAGGCAGAAAAATCAGCTTGTCAAAAGAGAGAAGCTTGATTCGGTAGCTCAAGATCATAATCCTAGCACTTTGGGAGGCCAAGATGGGAGGATTGTCTTGAGGCCAGGAGTTTGAGACCAGCCTGGGCAACATAGTGAGACCCCATCTCTACCACAAAAAAACAAAAACAAAGGTGAGCGAGCCAGAGGGACTAAGGAAAATATAAATAGTTATGTACAATATTTGTTTTTTTCTCTTAGTTAACATTTGTCCAGCACTTACTACAGGTCAGGCACTGTGCTAAGCATGGATTACCACATTTACTAATCAAAACTGTGCCGGGCACGGTGGCTCACACCTGTAATCCTAGCACGGGGAGGCCAAGGCGGGCGGATTGCTTGAGGTCAGGAGTTCGAAACTAGCCTGAGCAAGAGCGAGACGCCATCTCTACTATATATATATATATATTTTTTACTTTATTCTTTTAACAAAATTACTTATACTTTTTTTGCTTTTTGCTGCTGACTAAGGATAGGTTACCATCTCTACTATAAATAGTAACATATTAATTGGCAAACTAATAAATGTAGAAAAAATTAGCCAGGCATGGTGGCGCATGCCTGTAGTCCCAGCTACTTGAGAGGCTGAGGCAGTAGGATTGCTTGAGCCCAGGAGTTTGAGGTTGCTGTGAGCTAGGCTGATGCCACGGCACTCACTCTAGCCTGGGCAACAAAGTGAGACTCTGTCTCAGAAAAAAACAAAACAAAACACAAGTGCCCTAAAAGATAGGTACTGTTATTATCTTGCAGATGAGTAAAAACCAGAGCCCAGAGTGTTAAGTAACTTGCTTATCAGAAGCTGATAAAGTGGTGGAGCTGAGGTGTTGAACTCAAACGGTCTGGCCTCTGAACCCTTGTTTTTAAACTACTACTATAGACAATGCAGGTTCTTTTTAAAATTTAAAAAATTAAAACAAATTTTTATTTATTTATTTATTTGAGACAGAGTCTTGCTTTGTTGCCCAGGCTAGAGTGAGTACTGTGGCATCAGCCTAGCTCACAGCAACCTCAAACTCCTGGGCTCAAGCGATCCTCCTGCCTCAGCCTCCCCGAGTAGCTGGGACTACAGGCATGCGCCACCATGCCCGGCTAATTTTATTTATATATATATATATGTATATATATATATATATATATATATATATATATATTAGTTGGGCAATTAATTTCTTTCTATTTATGGTAGAGACAGGGTCTCGCTCTTGCTCAGGCTGGTTTCAAACTCCTGACCTCGAGCAATCCACCCGCCTTGGCCTCCCAGAGTGCTAGGATTACAGGCGTGAGCCACCTCACCTGACCTAAAACAAATTTTAATTGACAAATAAATATTGTATATACTTACTGTGTATTGTGGCTACTGAGCTCCCTGTCCAAGACATCTGCTCACCTAGGCCACCACCGCCACGCTGGCTGGTGGGGTGCTGCTTTTTCTCTGATCTGGTCCAAGAGAGAGGATTTGAACTTGCCCCTCAGGATAACACTGCCCAGGCTGGAGCTAGAATATATCAGTAAACCTTTACCAAGTGGTGATATGGAGAGTAGGATAACCCTGAGGAAATGGCCTTAGATAATGACACACAGCCAGGTCATCTTGTTGCAAAAGCACAACTCTGTTGTCTTCTCTGCTCATGGGCTGCCTTTATGCCTTGGGGGCAGAGGTCTTGTGTCCCTAAACTTCAGAAGCATCTATACGCTTAGATTTGTGCTCCAGAAGTGTTTGACCTAGAAAAAGAGAAGAGTTTTACCTCTTGCCTTTCTAAATTTGATTTCTAAAATCCCAGCCCCTGTCTGAAGCCCAAATCAGAAGACAGTTAAGTTCATGCATTCATTTATTCACTCAATAAATATTTCTTATTGGCACCTACTATGTGCTCGTATGGCAGAAACAAGACAGTAGTAGTTCCCTTTTCTCATGACAGATGTCAAACAATTATACAATTAATTTTTAAACTTCTTATTTGGAAATAATTTCAACTTAGACAAAAGTTGCAAGAATAGCATTTTTTTCTGAACCATTGGAAAATAGGTTGTACACATCATGCCTCTTTACCCCTAAACACTTCAGTGCATGTGTGCTTTTTTTTTTTTTCCCTGAGGGTCTCAGTCTGTCACCCAGGCTAGAGTGCAGTGACATCACCATAGCTCACTGCAACCTCAAACTCTTGGGCTCAAGCAATCCTCCTGCCTCAGCCTTCCAAGTAGCTGGGATTACAGGTGTGTGCCACCATGCCCGGCTAAGTTTTGTATTTTTTGTAGAGACAGGATCTTGCTATGTTGTTCAGGCTGTTCTCAAACTCCTTGCCTCAAGTGATCCTCCCTCTTTGGCCTCCCAAAATGCACTGCACCTGGCCCAGTGCATGTTTCTTGAACAAGAACACACTCTTACATAACAGGAAGGTTAACTTTGAAACACGGTGACTCATGCCTGTAATCCTAGCACTCTGAGAGGCCGAGGCGGGCGGATCGCTCAAAGTCAGGGGTTCGAAACCAGCCTGAGCAAGAGGGAGACCCTGTCTCTACCAAAAATAGAAAGAAATTAATTGGCCAGCTAAAAATATATAGAAAAAATTAGCCAGGCATGGTGGTGCATGGCTATAGTCCCAGCTACTCGGGAGGCTGAGGCAGAAGGATCGCTTGAGCCCAGGAGTTTGAGGTTGCTGTGAGCTAGGCTGATGCCACTGCACTCTAGCCCGGGCAACAGAGTGAGACTCTGTCTCAAAAAAACCAAACCAAAACAAAACAAAAAAACCCACAAAAAAACTTTGAAACAATACTATTATCTAAACTATAGTCAAGGCCAGGCGTGGTGGCTCAAGCCTGTAATCCTAGCACTCTGGGAGGCCGAGGTGGGCGGATTGCTCGAGGTCAGGAGTTCGAAACCAGCCTGAGCAAGAGCAAGACCCCGTCTCTACTATAAATAGAAAGAAATTAATTGGCCAACTAATATATATATATAAAATTAGCCGGGCGTGGTGGCGCATGCCTGTAGTCCCAGCTACTCGGGAGGCTGAGGCAGAAGGATTGCTTGAGCCCAGGAGTTTGAGGTTGCTGTGAGCTAGGCTGACGCCACGGCACTCACTCTAGCCTGTGCAACAAAGCGAGACTCTGTCTCAAAAATAAATAAATAAATAAATAAAAAAAATAAACTATAGTCAATATTTCAATATCACTAATTGTTGCAAAATTGTTCTTCATAGATATCCTTCTCCCTCATCCAATCCAAGATCACACATTGCATTAAGTTGATAATTATCTTTAGTCTTCTTCTATCAGAAATAGTTTCTCATTATTTTTGTCTTTCCTAATAGTGACATTTTTTAAGAATACTGCCCAGTTGCTTTGTAGACTGTCCCTCAGTTTGGGTTTGTCTATTGTTGCCTCACAATTAGATTCAGGACACGTACTTTCAGCAGGAATACCACGTAAGTGATGTTGTATTTTTCTCACTATATCTCATCAGGAGGATGTACATGCCAGTTACTATTACTGGCAGTGTTAATTTTGAGCATTTGACGAAGGTGGTACATTAGTCAGGGTTCTCCAGAGAAAACAAAACCAATAAAATGTGTGTGTGTGTGTGTGTGTGTGTGTGTGAGAGAGAGAGAGAGAGAGAGAGAGACGGTTAATTTTAGGTGCCAGCTTGACTGAATTAAGGAATACCTGGAGAACCGGTGGAGCATTACTTGTATGTCTATGAGGGTGTCTGCAGAGGAGATTGGCTTGTGAGTCCTCGGACAGAATGGGGAAGAAATGCCCTCAATGTGGGTGGGCACCATCCAATTGGCTGGGGGCCCAGATGGAAGAAGAAGGGGGAGAAAAAGATTTCCTCTCATGCTCTCCTGGATCTGGGACCCTCTCCTCCTCCTTCCCTTGGACATCAGAACTCTAGGCTCTCCAGCCTTGAGACACCAGGACTTACACAGCAGCCCCTGCTACAGAACCCCACTTACCTAGGGTCACCAGTCTTTGGCCTCCAAATGAGAGTTTCCCCATCAGCTTCCCTGGTTCTGAGATCTTTGAACTCAGCCTGAGCCATGCTACTTCATCCCAGGATCTCCAGCTTGCAGATGGCCTATTGTGGAACTTCTCAGCCTGCACATTCATGTGAGCCAATTCCCCTAATAAATCTGTCATCTATCTATCTTTCTCCTATTGGTTCTGTCTCTCTGGAGGACCCTGACTAATATACCCACCGACATTCTGGAGGGCAATCTGCTTACTCAAAATTCACCAACATAAGCGTCAATCTCATTCAAAAACATTCTCCAAATTGACACATAAAATTAACTATCACAGGTGGCGTCTGCAAGATTTCTCCATTGTAATGCTGCCATTTTCTTTTTGTAATTAAATCAGTCCCTTTTGGCTGGGCGCCGTGGTCACACCTGGAATCCTAGCACTCTGGGAGGCCAAGGCCAGCAGATTGCTTGAGGTCAGGAGTTCGAAACCAGCCTGAGCAAGAGCGAGACCCTGTCTCTACTATAAATAGAAGGAAATTAATTGGCCAACTAATACATATAGAAAAAATTAGCTGGGCATGGTGGCGTGTGCCTGTAGTCCCAGCTATTTGGGAGGCTGAGGCAGCAGGATTGCTTGAGCCCAGGAGTTTGAGGTTGCTGTGAGCTAGGCTGACACCATGGCACTCACTCTAGCCTGGGCAACAAAGTGACACTCTGTCTCAAAATAAATAAATAAATAAATCAGTCCCTTTGTAGGGAGATAGTTTGATTCTATGTAACTATCCTGATCTTCAGCAAAATTTTGTCTATGAGTTTTAACATCCATTGATGACCCAAATAATATTTTACATCAGTTTTATTGAGGTATTACTTACATACAATAAAATTAGCCATTTTTAATCTTGGTAAAATATACATAGCATAAAATTTAACATTAGTGATATTTAGCACTTTCCCAATATTGTGCAACCATTCACTGTTATCTAGTTCCAGAACATTTTCATCACCCTAATAGGAAATCTTGTGTCCATTAAGCAGACACTTCCCATTCCAGCCTCCTCCCAGTCCCTAAAAACCACTAATGTGCTCTGTCTCTAGGGATTTGCCTATTCTAGATATTGCATATAAATAGAATCATACAATATATGGCCTTTTGTGTCTAGCTTCTTTCACTTAACAATGTTTTCTTTATTTCTTTTTTCTTTTTCTTTTTTTTGCCAATGCCAGCTGTCTTGGTACCAACACTTAACAATGTTTCAAGGTTCATTCCTGTTGTAGTATGAATCAGTACTTTATTCCTTTATATGGCTGAATAATATTCCATTGTATGTATCTACCACATTTGTTTATGTACTCATCTGTAATGAACATTTGAGTTTTTCTACTTTTTAGCTATTGTGAATAGTAATTCTATAAACTTTTGTGTATAAGTTTTTGTTTGAACACTTATTTTCAATTCTTTTGTGTATATACCCAAGAATGGAATTGCCAGGTCATAGGGTAATTCTGTGTTTAACTTACTGAGGTTTTCCACACTGGCTGAACCATTTTACATTCCCACCAGCCATGTGTAAGGGTTCCAATTTCTCCACATCCTCACCAACACAAATCAAAACCTCAGTTTGCTGTTTTTTCCTTTTATGGATCATGCTTTTAGTGTTATGTTTAAGAACTCTTCACCATGGCCGGGCGCGGTGGCTCACGCCTGTAATCCTAGCACTCTGGGAGGCCGAGGCGGGCGGATTGCTCAAGGTCAGGAGTTCAAAACCAGCCTGAGCGAGACCCCGTCTCTACCATAAAAATAGAAAGAAATTAATTGGCCAACTAATATATATATATATAAAAATCAGCCGGGCATGGTGGCGAATGCCTGTAGTCCCAGCTACTCGGGAGGCTGAGGCAGGAGGATCGCTTGAGCCCAGGAGTTTGAGGTTGCTGTGAGCTAGGCTGACGCCACGGCACTCACTCTAGCCTAGGCAACAAAGCGAGACTCTGTCTCAAAAAAAAAAAAAAAAAAAAAAAAAAGAACTCTTCACCAAGCCCTAGCTCCCCAAGATATCCTTCTGTGTTAACTTCTAAAAGTTGTATAGTTTTACATTTAAGTCTTTTATCAGCTGGGCATGGTGGCACATGCCTGTGGTTCCAACTACTCAGGAGGCTGAGACAGGAGGATCACTTGAGCCTGGGAGTTTGAGGCTGCAGCGAGCTATGATCGTGCCATAGAAATAAAAATATGTGATTTTTTGAGACAAAGTCTTGCTTTGTCACCTGGACTAGAGTGCAGTGGCTCAATCAAACCTCACTGTAACCTCAAAATCCTTCAAGTGATCCTCCTGCCTCAGCCTCCCAAGTAGCCAGGACTGCAGGTACACATACAGCTAATTTTTCTATTTGTTGTAGAGACAGGGTCTCACTATTTTGTTCAGGCTGGTCTCAAACTCCTGGCTCAAGTGATCTCCCTCTTCAACCTTCCAAAGTGTTAGGATTATAGGCATGAGCTACTGCACCCAGCCTGAAATAAATTTTGTATAAGGTGTGAGGGTTAGGTCAAGGTTCTTTTTCTTTTCTTTTTCTTTTTCTTTTTTTTTTTGAGACAGAGTCTCATTGTGTTGCCCAGGCTAGAGTGCCATGGTATCAGCCTAGCTCACAGCAACCTCAAACTCCTGGGCTCAAGCAGTCCTTCTGCCTCAGCCTCCTGAGTACCTGGGGCTACAGGCACATGCCACTATGCCCGGCTAATATTTTTCTATTTTTAGTTGTTTGGCTAATTTTTTTCTATTTATAGTAGAGACGGAGTCTCACTCTTCCTCCAGCTGGTCTCAAACTCCAGAGCTCAAACAATCCTCCTGCCTAGGCCTCCCGGAGTGCTAGGATTACAGGCGTCAGCCACCAGGCCCAGCCTTCTTTTTTCTTGTTGCCTATGGATATCCAATAGGTCCAGCACCATTTGTTGAAAAGGCATGTCTTTTCCTCCATTGAATTTCTTTTGCACCTTTGTAAAAAATCAGTTGATATACTTGTATGGAGCTATTTTGGGATTCTCTATTCTGCTCCATTGGTTTATGTGTAGACTGATTCTTCCAACTTTATTCTTATTTTTCAAAATAGTTTGTTATTTTATTTCCTTTGCCTTTTCATATAGATTTTAGAATAATTTTGTCTGTATCTACAAAAAATCTTGCTGGAATACTGATAGGGATTGCATTAAACCTATATATCAATTTGAGGAGAACTGACATCTTTACTATGTTGAATCTTCTAATCCATGAACACAGTATGTGTCTCTACTTATTTAGATATCTCTCTTTTTTTTTTTTTTTTTTTGAGACAGAGTCTCACTTTGTTGTCCAGGCTAGAGTGAGTGCCGTGGCATCAGCCTAGCTCACAGCAACCTCAAACTCCTGGGCTTGAGTGATCCTTCTGCCTCAGCCTCCCGAGTAGCTGGGACTACAGGCATGCGCCACCATGCCCGGCTAATTTTTTTTTTTTTTTATATATATCAGTTGGCCAATTAATTTCTTTCTATTTATAGTAGAGACGGGGTCTCGCTCTTGCTCAGGCTGGTTTTGAACTCCTGACCTTGAGCAATCCGCCCGCCTCGGCCTCCCAAGAGCTAGGATTACAGGCGTGAGCCACAGCGCCCGGCCTTTTTTTTTTTTTTTTTTTTTTTTTTTTTTTTGAGACAAGAGTCTCACTCTGTTGCCCAGGCTAGAGTGCAGTGGCATCAGCCTAGCTCACAGCAACCTCAAACTCCTGTGCTCAAGCAATCTTTCTACCTCAGCCTCCTGAGTAGCTGGGACTACGGGCATGCACCATCATGCTTGGCTAATTTTTTCTATATATTTTTAGTTGGCCAATTAACTTCTTTCTATTTTTAGTAGAGATGGGGTCTCGCTCTTGCTCAGGCTGATTTCGAACTCCAGAGCTCAAGCAATCCTCCTGCCTAGGCCTCCCAGAGTGCCAGGATTATAGGCGTGAGCCACCACACTCAGCCAACGTATCACTTTAAAACTGAGATTTGGTCCTGGAGAACATTTAGGGGATTAAAAAAATTCTTTTTAAATACAATTGAGATTTGAAGGATGAATAAGAATTAGGTAGGCAAATAAAATGAGGGAGAAGTTGTTAGGCAGAGGAATCTATATGTGCAGAGGCCATGAGTTGGGAAAAAGCCTGGAGCCTTACTGAGAATGAGAGAGAGCTCATGGGGTTATCCACCTGAAAGCAAGGGAAGAGTCAGGCCAGACAATCTGGAGAGGTCAGCAGTTGCTGGATTATTCAAGGCTTTAGATCCTTGATAAGGATTTTGCAATCCACTTGAAAATTAGTGGAAAGCCCGAGAGGGGTTTTAAGCTAGGGAATGACATGATCATAAGAGTTTATTTCAATTTAATGAGTTAAGTACTTAAGTCTTAGTGGGTATTCAGTGGAAAGTAAAAAGTCTCCTTCCCTTTCCTTCCTCTGTCCTAGCCTAGAAGTAATCAGTATTGTCAGTATCTTTATGTATCCTTCTGCCATACACTGGGGAAGCTATCTTATAGAAAGAAATACACTAGTATATAAGGGATTATAGTCAAGGATACAAACCCATTTTAATGTGCAAAAAAGAGGGAAACAACCTGAATGTCCACCAAAAGGAGAACTGTTGAATAAATGATGGTGCATTCATATCATGAAATATTGGGCAGTTTTATGCTGCTGTTAAAAAGAATGAGTTCTACTTACACATATTGATAAAAGAAAAGACCAAGTGCTGAATGATGTGTATAGTATGAGTCCATTTTTATAAAAACAAATAATTACTACTACCTCTAATATCAGGGTAGTGCAAAAGCCCTGCTAGGAGAGGACTTGATGAGAACAGAAGGGGACTGAATCATGTTGGCAGTCACTCCCCCACTTCTTCTTTCCAGAACCCTGGGGCTAGTAAATTACCTCCTCCCCACCTGCTTCTCTGTAAGGGCTTAAAGGATTTAAATGTCTTAGTGGGTGGCAGCACATTGGGAGTGGTTAATTGTCCTGGGGTGCTGCCCTCTGCCCTAGGGCTCTTTCCTTCCACTATCCTTGAACTCACCGGGTCTGCAATAGACTCGGGTGACAGCCCAACACCTCTTACCAGACAGAATGGCTGACACCCCCCAGGGAAATGTGAGCTCTCAGGCCAAAATAACCAGATACCCCAGGTGAAAGACAACAAACTGGACAACATATACTTCTAAGGTAGAAGTATTACAACAGATAGATCAAGAATTTGGAATAGGTTTTGATAAATACGTAGGTGAGAAGGTACTGCAAAAGAAGGCATCCTTCAAGTAAAAAAATAAACGGAACATATCAGCAATATAAAACTAGAGCAGGCAATCATTAAACAAACAGTAAACAAAAAACCAAAAAAGTGAAACTACTAATTTGTAGTCCCTTATCAACATTTCAGAATCAAAAAACAACTCTGCAGTCCCAGGATTTTTTAAAAAATAGGTTTGAGAACAATAAATCTAAGCTGATAAGAAGCTACTTATAGTAGTAGTTATCCCATTCAGTGTGAATATTTATATATTTTGCCGCAGAAGTATGAATGTTTCTGATTATGGGATATTGTTCCAGTTCCCATTGAGGGTTTTACAAATACATGGTATTACATTAGAGTATAATTATATTAACTTTCTAAAATTTGAAATATTCTCAATTCTAAAATATATAGGGCCTCATGGGTTTTCAATAAGTGATTGTAGATCTCTTAGGTATGAAAACTATAATTAAAATAAAGAACATCATAAATAGGATTAATAATAATATAGAAACAGCTAAAGAACAAATTAATGAGTTGGAAGATCAGATTTAGGAAATCTCTCAGAAAAATGCAAGGAAGGATAAAGACAGAAAACAGAAGTTCATAGATAGATACAAAGGAAAGAAGGATGTGTCAACATTCAGATAATAGGAATATCCAAAAGAGAGAAAAATAAAAGGAGAGGAAGAAATATTTGAAAAAATAATAGAGAGAAATTTCTCAGAATTAAAGAAAAATAAATAACTTCAAATTGAAAGTATCCATAGAGTCTCAACCAGAAGGGAATAAAGAAAGAACAAAGAAAAACAGAAACACATTATAAAGAAATCCAAGAGCAACACAGGTAAGAGAAAATTTGAAAAAGCTTTGAAGAAATGTTTGAAGAAATTATAGGCTGGGCGAGGTGGCTCACACCTGTAATCCTAGCACTCTGGGAGGCCAAGGCGGGCGGATTGCTCGAGATCAGGAGTTCGAAACCAGCCTGAGCAAGAGCGAGACCCCATCTCTACTACAAATAGAAAGAAATTAATTGGCCAACTAATACATATAGAAAAAATTAGCCGGGCATGGTGGCGCATGCCTGTAGTCCCAGCTACTCGGGAGGCTGAGGCAGCAGGATCGCTTGAGCCCAGGAGTTTGAGGTTGCTGTGAGCTAGGCTGACGCCACGGCACTCACTCTAGCCTGGGCAACAAAGCGAGACTCTGTCTCAAAAAAAAAAAAAAAAAAAAAAAAAAAGAATCAACTGACATAAGATTTCTTTTTTTTTTTTTTTAATATTTTTTTTTCTGTAAATTTAATTCTTTTTTTTTCTTTTTCCACTTGATTAGGTTAAGGAAATAAGGATTTCTTATAAGTAATATTAGATGTAAGAAAACAGAACATACTTGTGCAATGAAAGCTGGGCCGTTAAAAAAAAATAAATAAAAAATAATAATAAAAAAAAAAAGAAAACAGAACAATATTTTCAAGAGTTAATTGAAGAAAGTTGTTTTTTTTTTTTGAGACAGGAGTCTCACTCTGTTGCCCAGGCTAGAGTGCTGTGGCATGAGCCTAGCTCATAGCAACCTCAAGCTCCTGGGCTAAAGCAATCCTCCTGCCTCAGCCTCCCGAGAAGCTGGGACTACAGGCATGTGCCACCATGCCCAGCTAATTTTTCTATGTATTTTTAGATGTCTAGCTAATTTCTTTCTATTTTTTTTAGTAGAAATGGGGTCTCACTCTTGCTGAGGCTGTTTTTGAACTCCTGACCTTGAGTGATCCTCCTGCCTTGGCCTCCCAGAATGCTAGGATTACAGGCGTGAGCCACCATGCCCAGTCTAATAATAATTTTTAAATTAAAAAAAATTAAGTATTGGCCGGGCGAGGTGGCTCACGCCTGTAATCCGAGGCCAAGGCGGGCGGATTTCTCGAGGTCAAGAGTTCAAAACCAGCCTGAGCAAGAGCAAGACCCCGTCTCTACTATAAATAGAAAGAAATTAATTGGCCAACTAATATATATATAGAAAAAATTAGCCAGGCATGGTGGCGCATGCCTGTGCCAGCTACTCGGAAGGCTGAGGCAGGAGAAGTGCTTGAGCCCAGGAGTTTGAGGTTGCTGTGAGCTAGGCTGACGCCAGGGCATTCACTCTAGCCTGGGCAACAAAGTGAGACTCTTGTCTCAAAAAAAAAAAAAAATTAAGTATTTCTTCTCCACAGGAAACGTATTAATTACGAAGGGAAAAATAGTAATTTACAGCATAGAAATCTGGCAAACACCACCTTAACCAAGTAATGAAAGTTAACATCACCGGTGACAGGACAAATTGGCATCACATGCCTCCTGCTAAGATGCACTGAGGAGGCACAGTACCATTTCTGTGGTGTTCCTGCCAAGAATGCACAGCCTGAATCTAATCATAAGAAAACACCAGATCAATCCAAATTAATAAGTGTCTTGTACTCTTCCAAAATGTCAAGGTCATGAAAGATAAAGAAAGACTGAAGAATTGTTCCAAATAAAAGGAAGCTGAAGAGACACAACTAAATGCAATGTAGTATCTTAAATTGGCTCCTGAACCAAAAACATGTTTTTTTTCTTTTTCTATAAAGGAAATTGGTGGTACAATTCATAAAATTTGAATAAACTCTCTAGATCACGTGCCAGTCTTGTATCAGTGTTTATTTCCTGAGTTTGATAATTGTATGGTGGTTATGTCAGGAAAGTCTTCGTTAGTAGAAAACAGGACATTGGGGTATTTAGAAATAAAAGAACATTTTTTTCTACAACTTACTTGCCAATGGTTTAGGAAAAAAATATATACACACACAAGTACACAGGATGATAAAGCAAATGTGGCAAATGTTGACATTTGGGGCATCTGGCTGAAGGGAAAAGCAGAATTCTTTGTAATACGTTGCAATGTTTCTCCAAGCCTGAAATTATTTCAAAATAAAATGTTATAAAAATTAAGGATTTCTATGCAGGGAAGGACACTATGGACCAAGTTAGTAGCTGGCACAATGAGAGAAGATACTTCCATACACATACATTTACTGGTTTACATGTTTGAATGACTATAGATAAAGTTTGGAGAGATACAAACAAAACTGGTAATAATGGTTTCCTTAGTGATGAAGGAACTAGAATTGGAAGGGAGAGGGGGGATATTAACTTTCTTGGACTATACCACGCATTCTTTAACTTGTTACAACACTTATGTACTATTTTCATATTTTTAAACTATGTAAAGAATTTGAAACAATCTTTTTTTTTTTTTTGAGACAGAGTCTCACTTTGTTGCCCGCAGAGCAACCTCAAACTCCTGGCCTCAAGCAATCCTCCTTCTTCAGACTCCCAAGTAGCTGGGACTACAGGCATGCGCCACCATGCCCGGCTAATTTTTTCAATAAATTTTTAGTTGGCCAATTAATTTCTTTCTATTTTTAGTAGAGACGGGGTCTCACTCTTGCTCAGGGTGGTTTCGAACTCCTGACCTTGAGCAATCTTCCCGCCTTGTCCTCCCAGAGTGCTAGGATTACAGGTGTGAGCCACCTTGTGTGGCCTGAAACAATCTTGAATTGAGGAAAAATTAAAGTACAGAACAAATAACTTTTATCCCTCAGGAACTATTTAAGAGAGTAAGTAGCCAATGTTTGTTTTTTGTGGCGTCAGTCTAGCTCACAGCAACCTCAAACTCCTGGGCTCAAGGAATCTTTCTGCCTCAAACTCCCAAGTAGCTGGGGCTACAGGCATGCACCACCATGCCCAGCTAATTTTTTCTATATATTTTTAGTTGGCCAATTAATTTCTTTCTATTTGTAGTAGAGACGGGGTCTCACTCTTGGTCAGGCTGGTTTCAAACTCCTGACCTTTGAGCCATCCGCTGTCTGGGCCTCCCACGGTGCTAGGATTACAGGCAGGCGGGAGCCACTGTGCCCAGCAGTAAGTAGCCAATTTGATATCTCATCACCCTTGAATACTTCAGCAAATATTTCCTGCAAAAAGGGACATTCTTTCCTGTATAGCCACAGCACAACCATCAAAATCATGAAATTAACATTGATACATTTCTACCAACTAATCCTCAAATCCCATTCCAATTTTGCCTAGTGTCTGGATAATGTCCTTAAATTAAAAAAAAAACAAAAAACTCCAGTGCAGATTACATGTTGCATTTTGTTACTATATATTTCTTTAGTCTCTTCTTCCTTCTGAAACAGTTCCTCAGTCTTTCCTTGACTTTATGACCTTGATATTTGGAATGAGTACAGGATATTTACTTTGTAGACTGTCCCTCAATTTGGGCTTGTCTGATGCTTCCTTATGCTTAGATTCAGGTTATGCATCTTTGGCCAGAATGTCGCAGAAGTGATGCTGTGTTCTCCTGATTGCATCCTATGGGTTGGCACAAGATGTGGATTTGTTCCATTACTGATGATGTTCACTCTGATTACTTGCTTCGGGTGGTGTCTGCCAGGCTCCTCCACTGCAAAGTAATTCTTTTCCCCCTTTATATATAATTAATAAATGTTTGGGGTGGAGATATTTTGCATATATGTCAGTATCTCATTTCTCATCAAACTTTTAATGTCTTCATGTATTTATGTATATCACTATAAACCCATAGTTTTCTGTTTTATTCAGGGATTATAATTCATTATTATAATTATTTATACTGATGCTCAAACTGCCCCTAATTTGAAGTAGGAGCACTTTAAGCTCACTTTTGTGTCTTTTTTACATGTTTCCATCATTCTTTTTTTTTTTTTTTTTTTTTTTTTTTTTTTTTTTGAGACAGAGTCTCGCTTGTTGACCAGGCTAGAGTGAGTGCCGTGGCATCAGCCTAGCTCACAGCAACCTCAAACTCCTGGGCTCGAGCAATCCTCCTGCCTCAGCCTCCCGAGTAGCTGGGACTACAGGCATGCGCCACCATGCCCGGCTAATTTTCTATATATATTAGTTGGCCAATTAATTTCTTTCTATTTATAGTAGAGACGGGGTCTTGCTCAGGCTGGTTTCGAACTCCTGACCTCGAGCAATCCGCCCGCCTCAGCCTCCCAGAGTGCTAGGATTACAGGCGTGAGCCACCGCGCCCGGCTCATTCTTTTTTTTTTGAAACAGAATCTCACTTTGTTCCCCAGGCTAGAGTGAGTGCCGTGGCATCTGCCTAGCTCACAGCAACCTCAACCTCCTGGGCTCAAGCAATCCTACTGTCTCAGCCTCCCTAGTAGCTGGGACTACAGGCATGCGCCACAATGCCCGGGTAATTTTTTCTATATATATTTTAGTTGGCCAATTAATTTCTTTCTATTTTTAGTAGAGACGGGGTCTCACTCTTGCTCAGGCTGGTTTCAAACTCCTGACCTTGAGCAATCCACCTGCCTTGGCCTCCCAGAGTGGTAGGATTACAGGCGTGAGCCACTGCACCCGGCCTATGATCAATTTTCTATCCTCTCCCCCTGTTCCACACTCAGACACCCTTCTCACTCCAGTCTTTGGTTGCTATTCCCCTCCCCACAATGAATGCTCTCCTCATCCCAACCTTCCCACCATGCTGCCCTGGTCTCTCCCCTCAAGAATGCCCTCTTTGGCGGGGCATGGTGGCTCCCGCCTGTAATCCTAGCACTCTGGGAGGCCGAGGCAGGTGATTGCTCGACGTCAGGAGTTCAAAACCAGCCTGAGCAGGAGCAAAGACCTCCTCTCTACTATAAATAGAAAGAAATTAAATGGCCAACTAATATGTATAGAAAGAATTAGCCGGGCATGGTGGCACATGCCTGTAGTCCCAGCTACTCAGGAGGCTGAGGCAGCAGGATTGCTTGAGCCCAGGAGTTTGAGGTTGCTGTGAGCTAGGCTGACTCCATGGCACTCACTCTAGCCTGGACAACAAAGCGAGACTCTGTCTCAAAAAAAGAAAAATGTCCTCCCTCCCCTGCTTGGGCTCTGACTGTTCACTCTGGCTACACCCCTAATGCTGCAGATAGACCCTGTTGAGTCTCTGACAGCCTGCCCCAGGCCATGCACCTGGCTCGGGTTCTGACACCTCATACCAGGCAACCTTTCTACACCGGTTCTCATCCTCTTTAGGTTCTAACATCTGTCTGACATCTGCTCTGAGTCTCCAAGGCAGACCCTCACCCTAGTGTGGATACCTACTTTTTTTGTTTGAAACAGAGTCTCACTCTGTTGCCCAGGCTAGAGTGCCATGGCGCCAGCCTAGCTCACAGCAACCTCAAACTCCTGGGCTCAAGCAATCCTCCTGCCTCAGCCTCCTGAGTAGCTGGGACTACAGGCATGTACCACCATGCCCAGCTAATTTTTTTCTATGTATTTTTAGTTGGTCAATTAATTTCTTTCTATTTTTAGAAGAGATGGGGTCTCGCTCTTGCTCAGGCTGGTTTTGAACTCCTGACCTTGAGTGATCCACCCACCTTGGCTTCTCAGAGTGCTGGGATTAGAAGCATGAGCCACCACGCCCAGCCTGGATACCTACTTTTTTCTACTTCATCTAATGGCTTCAGGACTGGACTGTTCAGGAAGGGAAGGGATCGAAAGAGGAAGAAGAAGAAGACGTTTTTAATTTTCAAAACTTCAAAAGAGATAGCCTTACCTGAAATTCGGCAGTAGCTGCAGAAATGTATAACTAACATCTTCACTGGCAGCCTGGGTGACGGCAACCTGAGAGAGGGAGATGGAGAGACAGATAGAGACAGAGATGGAGACAGAGCTAGAGGAGGGGGGAGGATGCCAAAACCAGTGCTGGTCATAGTCTCTCTCCCAAAGGAGCTGCACCAGCTGTTCCAATCCAAAGAACTACACACGTCATCAAATTAATTGTACAAATACTCCTCTAGACTTGCTGGGATATAGACCCATAAGGCTAGAGACGTGAAGTGATGTAGATTTAAGAATATTCCTTCCCACAAACCTTTTCTGCATATCACCCAGCTCAATGCTGGCTCCATAAGGGCGTCAAAGATAAATGAGACATAGCCCTTACCCTGAGACTTGTATGCAGAGGATGCTCCCTTCAAGGCAGAATGGGACCAGTTTGCCAAAGGCGAGGGGTTGGGGGTGGGGGTGTAAAGTGCAATGGGAACCAAGAAGAGAAGGTAAGAGATTACTTGGGGAGGAGGGGTTTCTTTAAAGAGGGGGACAAGGTTACTTTGAGATAGATTATGCTGCTTTCCTTATTCCTTGATCAGAAATTTCCCTAATCTCTGTTTACTTTTCTGACACTGTCTACCTTGATTTGTAGAGTGTTCTGCAAGCTCACCTGTCCTTTGAATTGTAATTTTGCCTTTTTGATGGGGCTCAATGCATTTTGTTGCACAAAACTTATCTATATTTTCACTGTCTCAGAAATATAAGATTTCCAGTGCTCAACAAGTTTTAGGAAATATAATACCATGAGAAAGAGAGAGAGAGACACACAGAGAGAGAGAAAGATATGGAGGAAGGGAAGAGAATGTCAACATTCCTAGCATGATAATTGCTCTAAAAAATATTTCTAAGATACTATAGAAAAATAAAGCTACTGTATATACTGAGGAAAAAATATTCAGGAAAGTTTTTTAAAAATAAGTTTGAATGAGAATGTGAGTACAGAGGACTGCAGAGATTTTTAAATGAGTAGCTGTATTAAAGATAAATCACTTCCTATCCTATAAGATTTCCTTCTTTTTCCTCTCCTGAAAGTCATTGGCATGTACACAAAAGAAAGTCCAGTCAAAATCAATACAAATTAGGTTCTGATGATAATAATATAGTGATCACCATTTATTTCATACCTACCATATGCAGTACTTTACATACATTATCTCATTTAATCATTATAGCTCTTTGGTGTAAATAATTTAATTTCCATATTACTAGTTGAAAATTCAGAGAGATTGAAGAACTCACAGAGGGTGTGGGAGTTGAGTTTTAAACCTAGATTTCTAAAATTCATGCTCCTTCCTCATCACTGTCCTATCTCTTATGGTTGGTCCCTCACGAGCTCCTTCTTACCTTACTTTTGATTTATTAGTGTTATTATTTAATTTCCCAAAGAGGTAGTCATGAATGATGAAAAGAATGCCTTTCTTTTTTTTTTTGAGACAGAGTCTCACTTTGTTGCACAGGCTAGAGTGAGTGCCGTGGTGTCAGCCTAGCTCACAGCAACCTCAAACTCCTGGGCTTAAGCAATCCTGCCTCAGCTTCCCAAGTAGCTGGGACTACAGGCATGTGCCACCATACTTGACTCATTTTTTCTATATACTTTTAGTTGGCCAATTAATTTCTCTCTATTTTTAGTAGAGATGGAGTCTTGCTCTTGCTCAGGCTGGTTTCGAACTCCTGACCTTGAGCAATCCTCCCACCTCAGCCTCCCAGAGTGCTAGGATTACAGTTGTGAGCCACTGCACCTGGCCCAAGAATGCCTTTCTGATAGTGTGGTTTTAAGCCCCACAGAGCCTTGTTGGAGGAACAATTTTTATTATTTTTCCATTTATCTAGGAAATATTTATTGCACAGCTACTATATGCCAGGCATCGTGCTAGATAGTGAGAACACAATAACATCATTCTCACTCACAGAGACTCACAGTTTAGTGGGGAACACAGATTTAAAGAAAGGTGATTCCAGGACAATGTGCTAGGAGCTATAACAGGGAATATGTCAACTGTCTTGGGAGCAGAAGGGAGGAGGTTCTACCTACTTGGAGGATTTCAGGGAAGCTTTCCTGAGTAGGCTTTCCAGAAGGTGTAGGAGTTGTCAGGGAAGATAAGAACTGAAGGGAATTGTAGGCTGAGGGCATGGGAGCTGCAGTCAGTAAGGCCTGAAGAGCAGGATTAGGGCAGTGGTGGTGACTCTGCTGCTCCTGGCTTCCCATTGTGTTTCTGCAGACGTGCCCCTTGGCTTGTTTTTCCTCTCTCTCCCACCCAGCGTGGCAGAGACCTCTGAGGACAAGAACAGACATCCCAGCCTGGGGTCTGAGAAGGCAGTACGACTGGCCAGGAGATGTCACCAGAGTGTCCAAGCTAAATGAAACATTTCTTTTTTGGGGGCTGGATTTATAAAACTTGAGTTGGCAACTGCGATTATTTAAGGCTGATCAGACACTGTGATTGGTACCATCCTATGTCTTTGATGGAATTTTTATGGACAAATAATTATTTAACAAATTAGGTTTCATAGATAAATTATTTACATTATTTTTTAAGAGATAGTTTTGCTATGTTGTGTCGACCAGGCTGGGGCTCAAGTGATCCTCCTGCCTCAGGCTCCCGAGTAGCTAGGACTACATGTGCGTACCACCATGCCTGGCTATTGTTTTTTTTTTTTTTTTTTTGGTAGAGAAAGGTTCTCACTATGGTGCCCAGCCTAGTCTCAGACTCCTGGCCTCAAGTGATCCTCCTGCCTCAGCTGGCCAAAGCCCTGAGATTATAGGCATGAACCAACAAGCCTGATCCATAGATACAGTAAAATCTTTTGAAACACAGTGCTATGCCCCAGGCAGGCTGCTGAGATGTGACTTCCAGGGACCCAGCACCTGCTGAGGTCACCATAGCATAGAGCATTAGGTCCCTTGCTGCCTCAGGTCCTGAACGTCCACATGATCAAGCTGTCTCTCTGTGCTAAAGTGGGTGAGCTCAAGCTTTGGGCCCACTGTGACCTCCGTTCAAGCCCCAGCTCAGAGTCTTCCTAGCCTGGGGGACTTAAGCAAGTATTTATTTAACTTTTCTGGGTCTCTATTTTCTCATTTATAAAATGGGGATAATACATACCACAATGGTTTGGTGTAAGGATTAAATCAGGCTGGGAGTGGTGGCTCATGCCTGTAATCCTAGCACTTTGAGAGGCCAGGAGTTTGCGACCAGCCTGGGCAATACAGCAGCGCCCTGTCTTTACAAAAAATAAGAAAAATTAGTTGGGCATGGTGACATGCACCTGTATTTCCAACTACTTAGGAGGCTAAGGCAGGGAAGACTGGTTGAGCCCAGGAATTGGAGGTTGCAGTGAGCTGTGACGGCACCACTGCACCCCAGCCTGGGCAACAGAGCCAGATCCTGTTGCAAAAAAAAAAGCATTAAATGAGTGAATTCATGTAAAATGCTTAGAACACTGCTTGGTACAGAGTGTTCAGTAAATTGTTATTATTGGGCCAGGCATGGTGGCTCACGCCTGTAATCCTAGCACTCTGGGAGGCCGAGGCAGGCGGATTGCTCAAGGTCAGGAGATCAAAACCAACCTGAGCAAGAGCGAGACCCTGTCTCTACTAAAAATAGAAATAAATTAATTGGCCAACTAATATATATATAGAAAACATTAGCCGGGCATGGTGGCACATGACTGTAATCCCAGCTACTTGGGAGGCTCAGGCAGGAGGATCGCTTGAGCGCAGGAGTTTGAGGTTCCTGTGAGCTAGGCTGATGCCATGGCACTCACTCTAACCTGGGCAACAAAGTGAGACTGTCTCAAAAAAAAAATTGTTATTATTGGATCAAGCTGGTAAAACTTACAAGAGACTGGTATGTAAACCAGCTTCCAGTTTATTAACATCATTAGAAATGCAGCTGACAAGTGGCCTGAAAATCCATCTTTGCTAGTTGGCACATCCTCTCTGGGTGAGAAAGGCCACACAAGAAACCCCGTCACAAGCCAAAGAGGCCAGATGAGAGTGGAATGGAGCTAGGGGAGAGCGAGGATGGAGCTCAGGGGCTTGTGGTGTCAAGTTCTGATGGACTATGGCACCCAGGGCAAAGCTGCTGTGAGACAAGTCACCAGATGGGGTCTGCCTCCTCTGAGGCAGGGCTGGGGACCGACTGACCAGTGCTTGCTCTCTCACACCCTCCCCTCCACTGCAGGACTCCAGTCATATTCTGTGTGTTCCTCCTGTCACTGTGTTCTTTGGCTTATTGGGCCCTAGTCAACCTGATGGTTCTTAAATATCTCCCCAACTCTGACCCACATATACCACAAAACTACAGTTTATAATCTCTTCAATGAATTCTACATCTCAACCAGTTTTTGTTGATTACTAGTTTTCCTTTAATATAACGCTACTTGCAAGTTATTCATATGCTATATCTATGTTCTGACTGCACAGTTCATGGGGAGAAGGAGTAAGAAATCTTTGGGGAGGGGAGTTAAGAATGACTACACTCAAGGGCACTTACCAGTCAAGAAAAACCTGGACTCCTGCCCCGATGATGAGAGTCACAACCTGGAAGAAAGTATTGAGTGATGGAATAGATTGAGTACAGAATATCCAGAAAGAACTATAGGAACATAGATGTATATGTGTGCATGAATAGAAGAATTGGAAGAAATGTCTTTGCAGTGGGAGAGGAATCCAAGAAGGAGTCCCTTCTGGGATCAATGCATAAAGTTGGAGGAGTGAATTCCTATTCATTTTGGCTGAGGCACTATGACTAAATATAGTCATCACTTGATATTCATGGGGGATTGGTTCCAGGAGTCCCAGCAGATACCAATGCCAGTAGATGCTCAAGTCCATGAAATAAAATGGCATGGTATTTGCATATTACCTACTCACATCCTCCTGTAGACTTTAATTCATCTCTAGATTATTTATAATACATAATACATTGTAAATGCTATGTAAATATTTGTTGTATTGTTGAGGGAATGACAGGAAAAAGTCTATACATGCTCATTACAGATGTAATTTTTTTCTGAATATTTTTCATCCACAATTGGTTGAACTCATAGATGCAGAATCCACAGATAGGGAGGGCAGACTGCACAGTAGTTCTCAGCTATAGAACATTATAAACAATATCTCACTAAAAATCAATAAAGTAGTGAGGGTCTCAACAAATACTAATTGTCATCACAATGACTAACACTTATTGTTTTTGATTTTTTTTTTTTTTTTTTTGAGACAGAGTCTCACTTTGTTGCCCAGGCTAGAGTGAGTGCCGTGGCGTCAGCCTGGCTCACAGCAACCTCAATCTCCAGGGCTCAGCGATCCTACTGCCTCAGCCTCCCGAGTAGCTGGGACTACAGGCATGCGCCACCATGCCCGGCTAATTTTTTGTATATATATTTTTAGTTGGTCAATTAATTTATTTCTATTTTGGGTAGAGACGGGGTCTCGCTCAGGCTGGTTTCGAACTCCTAACCTTGAGCAATCCGCCCGCCTCGGCCTCCCAAAGTGCTAGGATTACAGGCGTGAGCCACCACGCCCGGCCTGTTTTTGATTTTTTGAGACAGAGTCTCGCTTTATTGCCCAGGCTAGAGTGAATGCCATGGCATCAGCCTAGCTCACAGCAACCTCAAACTCCTAGGCTCACGCGATCCTACTGCCTCAGCCTCCCAAGTAGCTGGGCCTACAGGCATGCATCACCATGCCCAGCTGATTTTTTTCTATATATATTAGTTGTCCAATTAATTTCTATTTATAGTAGAGACGGAGTCTCGCTCTTGCTCAGGCTGGTTTCGAACTCCTGACCCTGAGCAATCCGCCTGCCTTGGCCTCCCAGAGTGCTAGGATTACTGGCGTGAGCTGCACCCAGCCACTGCAGAGTTTTTTAACACTGGGAAACACTTTTACAAACATTCTCTTTGGCCTTTTCTCAATAATCTTGTGTAAATGGCTTCTGTTTAGTTATTCCCACTTTATAGAAGAGTTGGGGTAGAAAGATAAGTGTCTTGCTTAAGTTCACATACCTCTATGTGCAGAGATGAGGCAAGAACCCAGATATCTGGGCACCAGCCTTCTCACATCCAGATTGGCTGTTCTCCTCTTTGTTCCACAGCTATTCATACAATGGGTGACATTCTCATGTCGCACATGCCTGTGGGGCACACCCAGGGTCATGTGCCCTTCTGTCCTTTTAGGGAAATATTTTGAACCTGGAATGGAAGGTAGTGACTATGCATCTACTCTTAATTTGTTGTTAACTTGTAAAATAGGAAGCCCACTCTAGAGTCAGAAAGAGTTCCATTTGAGTCTGGGTTCTATCATCCATTAGCTGTGCGACCTCAGCAAATTAGGCCTCTCTGTACCTCAGTTTCCTGATCTGTAAAATGGAAATAATAATAGTCCTTACATTGTAGAGTTATGGTGACTATTATATAAGATAAGGAAAACTCTCATTATGGTTTCTAGCAGTTCAATAAGTATTAGGCTGGCCGGGCGTGGTGGCTCACGCCTGTAATCCTAGCACTCTGGGAGGCCGGCCGAGGCAGGTGGATTGCTCGAGGTCAGGAGTTCGAAACCAGCCTGAGCAAGAGCAAGACCCCACCTCTATTATAAATAGAAAGAAATTAATTGGCCAACTAATATATATATATAGAAAAAAATCAGCTGGGCATGGTGGTGCATGCCTGTAGTCCCAGCTACTCGGGAGGCTGAGGCAGGAGGATTGCTTGAGCCCAGGAGTTTGAGGTTGCTGTGAGCTAGGCTGATGCCATGGCACTCACTCTAGCCTGGGCAACAAAGCGAGACTCTATCTCAAAAAAAAAAAAAAAAAGTACAAACACTGCAGCATGAGTTGGTAAATATTTATTCTAATTTAGGGTTTCAAAGGTTTATATACAGTAAAGCAGAAATCACTTTCCAAACTACCCATTTATTTAATATAAAGAAAACAGAAACCTAGAATTACCAACAGGGCATGAACTATACATATTAGAATGGGCTAAAATTGCACGGTGATTTCTGCCTCACCCCATGCGAGTCAGTGGGTGCCAGAGTCTCATGCTACATTCCTACATGTACGCTTTCTGATGTCTGGCTCAGTGGACGGGGAGAGCTGTGGGGTGGCCTTCCTGGGACAATCATCTTGAGCATGGCCAGGAGCGCTTACCTGCACATGTATGTGTGTCTCCAGCGGTGGCTCCAGGCTGCTGCCCTAATCACTTCTTCCATGAAATTATACCTTTTAGACCCATAGGACTTTACAGTTTACAAAAATTTTACTCAGTTTACATAGGACCTTATCTGACTCAATACAACTACCTAAAGAAGCAAAACAAATTGTGTTGTGCTCATGGCATGGATAATTTACTCAGGAGAGGCTGACTTGCCCGAGGCCATCAGTGTTAGAGCTGAGCTAATACCAGTGCATAACTTTTCCAGTATACCATGAGTTTTAGATTATTTATTTACTGAATAACTATTCAGGGAGCACCTAGCATGTGTCTGCCTTTGGGTCAGAACTCCTACTCTTCAGCTTGCTCTCCTGAGAGAAGCTTGTTCAAACCCTGTCCATGCAACTAAGTTTTAAGTGATGGAATTAACAAGCTGTGACTATTCTGCACATCCCATTAAGAGCCCAATGGTAAAAAAAAAAAAAAAAAAAAAGTCCATAGTAGAACAGTGTGGCAGTTAAGAGCTGTGTCCCAGAGCCAGACTGACCTTGAATCCTAGCCCTGCCACCCACTGTTATCAACTCTCTGTATTTCCTCATCAATGAAATGGGGACAATAATTGTGCCAGTTCATAGGATTGTCAGGATTGACTTAGTCAATACAGGTAAAGTACTTAATGACCATATTTATTATACAATAAGAGCCTAATTAATGTTATTATTTGAAAGTTCCTTAGAATGGTCTTGAAAGGAAACAAGGATAAGTTATTAAAAAAAAAAAAAAGCCCCTGTAACTTGCCTCTTAATGTTCCAAAGCTTTCATTTCATTTCAAAGGTTCTGGCTGAATAAGGAGTCCTCTCTAGTTTGGGCCAAGTTCGTAAGCCCTCGGCGTCTGCGTGCCACCCTCCCTAGTCTCACCTCCATCATCCCAGCCCCACTTCCTCAAGGCTGGATTCTCTCCTTCCATGTCATTCTCTGCTTCTTCTCAAACTAATTTTCCTAAAACATTCATTTATCAAACATTTCTACTGCACAGCTATTATGTACTAGGCCTTGGAGCAGATGCTGTGATGACCTGCCCAGTCCCTTCTCAGGAAGAAAGGACTTGTTGTCCTTGCTGCTAAGAGTGCCGAGGCAGAAAATCCTCAGCTGTCAGCCCCTTTGGGGTTTGCCTCAACTAAAGAAAACTTCCTCTTTCAAGGTCACACCTCCTTCTGGTAGTAGCCAGCATCCCAAAGCTGATCACCTCAGCAGAATGGAGGCCTGATTGGCTACCCCAACTCAGGCCAACTCTGCAAGACTAACCCAAGCCTTTCACTGCTGCTCAACTCTTCCCTCTGCTCCATCCTGTTTCCTGGCCCTTTTTTTCTATAGCTATTGATCCCAGGAGTACCCCCAAAACACCTTGCATGCTGATCTCTTCAAGCTGTTTCCCAGGAAACCCAACCTGGGACAGGCACAGAAGATGCAAAGATGAGTAAGTTACGGCCTGGCCTTCAAGGATGTTGAGGCAAAGTGGGCACTACAATCTTAATGATGACACGCAGCTCTCGGGGGAAGCACGAAGTGCAATGGAAGCCTAGTCGGAGGGAGTGGAATTGAGGAGTCCATCACTCCAGGTTCAGGGACTCCTAGAGGCCCTTCAGCCAGGCTGTGAAAGTTACAGCCTCGGCCCACCCTGCTAGCCTGCTGGGACTTCAAACCACAGCTTCTGACATCCAATCTGCACTCAGGCCTGATGCAGACTTGAGCTCTGATGTGGGCTAAAATTTGCCTGGAAATCAGTAAGAATGGCAAAATATTGTCCATGTCTAACAAATTTCAAGACATTAATAATCACATTGAAGGTCAGCCAGTAAATGGGGTGCTTGAGAGTGTGTGGCTGTTCACGAGTGACCTCTGTTCATACCCACCCAGGGATGCCCCCCCAAAAAAAAGTTACCTCCCACCCTTCCACACCAGATTCCTCTCTCCTTTCTTTGTCCAGTGCTTTCTGAAATGGAGCTGGCTGACACACTACCATTTTCCATCCCTCAAAACAACTGTCTTCTTGCAGCTGAATTCAAAAGGATCATTAAAAAATAAAGAAAAAAAGAGAGAAATATAAAAACAAAACAAAACAAACTGTCTTCTACCAACTCCATCTAATCTCTAAAAACTAGGTCTTTCTCAGATGGTGCAATTCATTTGGCCCACCTTTCTGAAGTCCTGCAGCATGGGCTTGTATTGCCATATATATAGGTCCTTCCATTTCTTTCATGGAGTCATAAAACTGGAAGCAAACCTGGAGATTATCTAATGCTGCCTCCTAGCTCAGAGAGCCCTTCTCTAAAGCCTGACGGGGATGAACGGTCCCAGCAATTGATAACTCACTCTCAGAAGGCAGCCTGAGCTATTAAAATCTTCCTTCCTTTGAGCCCAAACTGGTCTACCTTTGGAATGACTCAGAGAAATTTTACTTCTTTTCTCATGATAGTCCTTCAGATCAGACTGGTCACATTTCTTTTTTTTTTTTTTTTGAGACAGAGTCTCGCTTTGTTGCCCAGGCTAGAGTGAGTGCCGTGGCGTCAGCCTAGCTCACAGCAACCTCAAACTCCTGGGCTCGAGTGATCCTTCTGCCTCAGCCTCCCGGGTAGCTGGGACTACAGGCATGCGCCACCATGCCTGGCTAATTTTTTATATATATATCAGTTGGCCAATTAATTTCTTTCTATTTATAGTAGAGATGGGGTCTCGCTCTTGCTCAGGCTGGTTTTGAACTCCTGACCTTGAGCAATCCGCCCGCCTCGGCCTCCCAAGAGCTAGGATTACAGGCGTGAGCCACAGCGCCCGGCCTGGTCACATTTCTGAGTGGTTACATATTGTATTTGTTAGTAAATCTTCACAACAGTCCTATAAAGAAACCAAGTAGCTGTTCAAAAATGAAGGGATTTGTGGTTATCCAGCTAACGTTGGTGGCCCCTTCCATTACCAGTAATAGAGCTGAGATTTGGTATTAGACCCAACACCAACTCCAAAGCTCTTCACACACAATAAATATTCATTGTCAGAGAACCCTTCAGTTGCATTTCGGAGGACTCCAAGGAGCTGGGAGAACTCCAAGAGGGGTTCGCAACTGGTGAGGGGCTCAGGGGAAAACTAAAAGCCTGGCAAAACAGGCAGGCACAGACCTCCAACAGATGGATCCCTGACTTGCCCATCTGCAGGCCTGAAGTTGTTGGAAGAGAATTATGGCGCTTGTGAGAAAGTTCTCAGGAGTGCTATGGGTGCTCAAGGCTACAGAAACACCTCCTCAGGACTTCTGAGAGGGAGGGAAGCTGAGGAGGCAGGCAGATAGGCATTCCTTCTGCCATGCCTGCTCCGTGGTTAATCAACAGAGCCTTCCTGCCTTTATTCTCCTTTACCCCCAAACAGGTCTCTCTCCCCCAGATACCTATCCCACATTACCCTCAGCAGCTCAGAGTTAAGATTCCTTGATCGAGCTTTATGACTACAATCTCCACAAAGCAATCAAACTCCTCCGGTTTCTTCATTGTCATTGAGTGCAAAGCAGTGTTTGTTTTTTTTTAAGAGATAGGGTTTTGCTATGTTGCCCAGGCTGGTCTCAAGCTCCTGGAGCTCAAGTGATCCTCCTGCCTCAGCCTCCCAAGTAGCTGGGATTATAGGTGTGTGCCACCCTGCTTGGCTCCAATGTCTCCATTCTAACATCTTCTGCATAACAACTGCATATAACGGCTAAGTCCTTGAGAAATAACATTTACAAATCATACCACCTCTGTTAAACATCTCTCCCCTCTTAAAGATGGCTTAATTTGAAAACGAAGTGTTCTATTTCTTCCCATTAGACCCTGACCTAAATTCCCCACTTCCTAGGCCCCTCCTATATAAAGGAAAAATAATACATATGAATTTGTCCAAGCAAAATAAGGACAAAGATGGTTTCTCTTCAGCCCTGAGGGTCCAGTTCAGAGAAGCAAACCTGAGCCAGAAACCACTGGAGAATGCAGCTGGCAAACCATGTGTGAGGCCAGGTTTCAGAATCAGTTTAACCTCCCAAGCAGTGGAAGCTGAGAGAGCACAGCCTAAGACTCCTCAGCTGAGGATGTGCCTGAGCTGGGGGTAACAGCACTACATGATGCCAATGTGCTGTCCTTCTGTCCCACTGGCTCAGCCTCCCCAAGCTTAGGCACAGGACCTCTAAGCCCCAGGGGCCTTGATGTCTCTTCCCAGGGACAAGGCTGGTGTTGCCACTGCTTCATCCATGTGAGTGATACAATTGTCTAAGGAAACCACCAACCAAAGAGTCCACACTCCTCAATAGCAGGCAACCACTGCAGCCCTGCAGTGATCAGCAGAGATGAGGCCAGGGAGATGCAGGGGGAAATTTAATTTACATAGCAGCCACGTGGGGCCCAGGCAGAGCTGGGGCAGTGGGGGAATCTATAACCCCAGAGGGCAACCCCCCCCAACCCCTTCCCCCTGGGAGACCAGTCCTCACAGATACTTGGATGGGGTTCCCCAGGTTGTGCAGAGGATGCTCCAGTCGAAAGGAGAGACATTTGGGAATAAGGCTGTCCCCAAGTCGGGTAAAGTCCTCAGCCTGGAGTTGGTTCCCTACATGGTGGCCCAGGGTCTGAGACCAGTCAATGTCCTGGGCACAGTCCTCAGCCTGGTGGCCCTAGAGGAAGCCTTCACGGCGGAACTGTTCCTGGAGGAGGGCTCGATACTGGTCAAATCCTCCTTCAACCCGGGTGACACCACCTCCTTCACACACCCACAACTCCCGGCACACCAGCCTGATGAAGCGTTCATCATGGGACACCAGAATCACGCCACCCTGAAAGACAGGAGAACAGGAAGTGCTCAGGGAACAGCCAAGGGGCTCTGAGGCTTGGGGAGAGGTGGTCAGGGTATAGGCACACTCACCCTGAAACTGTTGAGAGCACGACCCAGAGCCTCAATTGTCTCCATGTCCAGGTGGTTTGTGGGTTCATCCAGAATATAGAAGTTGGGGCTGGAAGGCAGAACCCAGGAATACGGGCAGTTGAGGTACAGGAGTGGAAGAAAATGAATCTTTTTGATACAAATGGGAGAAGATCATTTTCTACTGTGCAAGATGGGGAAATGGGAGGGCAAGAGCTCTAGAAAGTGAGGCCTCACCACGGCATGGTCATCTGAGCAAAGGCCACTCGGCTCTTCTGACCCCCAGATAAGCTGGCAACAGGGCGCATGGCCAGTTCTCCAGAGATGCCATACCGGCCCAGCTGGTGACGATATTCCTCCTCAGGCTGCCCTGGAAAAGGACTCCTCCCATCAGGTGGGTTCTTAGCTCAACTCCCTCCTTTTACCCTCCAACAACACCTTCAAGTGTCCAAGTCCTAACACCTGCGGTTGGGCGGGCTGCTCTGCACCCACCCCAAGGCAGGCCTGGCTGCAGGAGTCAGCCCTGGCCCCCCTTCTTCAACTCAAATCCCTAACTCACCAGGAAACTTGCGTGCCAGCAATTCCACAGCACTGACATTCAGGTCCAGCTGCTCCACGTGGTGCTGGCTGAAATAGCCAATCTTCAGATTCCTGAAGGCAAAAATGGAGGTGGAAATGGGGACGAAAGGCAACGACCATCAAGGAGTGTAGGCAGTGTGCCTATGAGTGTGTGCACAAGGGTGCAGGTGGGCCTTACCTATGAGCATGTCTGATGCCTCGAATAGGTGCCAGGTCCCCCATAAGCAGCTTCAGCATGGTGGACTTCCCAGCCCCATTCTCCCCAACCTGTAAGAAATATGAGAATGTTTTAGAATATGTGTCAGAAAAATAAATACCACATATTCTCACTCATATGTGAGAGCTAAAAAAAAAAAAAGTCAAGCTCATAGAAGTAGAGAACAGAATTGTGGCTGGGAAAGGTATCAGGGAGCAGGGATTGAGAGGGAGGTTTGGAGAGATTGGTTAACGAAGACAAAAATCACAGCTAGATAGGAGGAATAAGTTTTAGTGTTCTACAGCACTGAAGGATGACTATAGTTAATAATTTTTTTTTTTTGAGACAGAGTCTCACTTTGTTGCCTAGGCTATAGTGAGTGCCGTGGCATCAGCCTAGTTCACAGCAACCTCAATCTCCCGGGCTCAAGCGATCCTACTGCCTCAGCCTCCCGAGTAACTGGGACTAAAGGGATGTGCCATCATGCCTGGCTAATTTTTTCTATATATATTGTTAGTTGGTCAATTAATTTCTTTCTATTTTTAGTAGAGACAGGGTCTCGCTCAGGCTGGTTTCGAACTCCTGACCTCGAGCAATCCGCCCACTTCGGCCTCTCAGAGTGCTAGGATTACAGGCATGAGCCACAGCAACCGGCCTATAGTTAATAATTTATTGTATATTTTCAAATAGCTAGAAGACAAGATTTTCACTGTTCCCAACACAAAAAAATGATAATATTTTAAGGTGATATGCTTATTACCCTGATTTGATCATTATACATTGTATACATGTATTGAAATATCATTTTGTATCCAATAAATATGTACATTTTATGTCAATAAAAAAATGCACGTGTGTGGTACACAGAAGGGAAGGAGATGAGAAGGGATCCCAGCAGTCCCAATAACTCCCTCAACAACCAAAAAAATATTTTTAGGGAACTATACAGAAAAATAAAAATACTAAGGGAAGTAATACTTGACTACCTGTTAAGTGTTAGGGATTTACTTTTCCCAATAACCAAATGAGGGAGATGTTATATCTGTTTTAAGGATAAAACGAGCTTGGTAACCAAGCTAGGAAATAGCATAGTTGTGATCTAAAGTCTGACCCTAAAGCCCATGCTCTCTCCTCAATGTTCCATGATTTGAGAAAACTCAGAACTGAGAGCAGTAAGATAAAGCACTACTCTAAGTGTTCATAAAATATCACATACCAGGCTCTTCTTTTCTGCAGGGCAGCCTTGTGCAGCCAGAGGACAGGGGCAGTACAAGTATAGCAAAGCCCATAGCCCAGGCCCTCACTCCTATTCCTGTGCATCTGGGGCAATCCACTCCACATACTGGGGTAAGAGAGCCTCAGTGCATAGAACAGAGAAACAGCAACCGTACCACACAGATGCGGGACTCAAGATCAGCAGAGACGGAGAGACAACTGAAGATGACATGTTTAGGGTCATAGTAGAAATCCACCTCATCTAGCTGCAGAATTGGTGGCGAGAACTTCTCAAATCCATCAGGGAACCTGCAGGGGGTGGGAGTGAGAACTATGGGCATGGCCAGAAGAAACAGCACTTCCCTGGCAGCCCCTCTGGCCCAACACTCACTTCATCACCACCTCTGATTCTTTGACCACGGGTTTCAGCTCCGGTCTGAGGAGAGAGATGGGATGGACTAGACTTAGGACTTTAAAAAAAATACACAATTTCTTGCAAAAGTAATATATGTTCAGAGAAACTTTAGAAAGGGCTTGGACTCCCAGCACTCAGACACCATTATTTTAGGGTATATTCTTGTAGTTTACTACATGCTGAAAAACAGATTCATCCTTTTTATAGCTTTTTACCTCCAGTTAATATATTGTAGTGTATGTTTCTATGTTACAAAGATCTAAGCCTTATGATTTTAAGCTCCCTGCCAGCACTTCTAGAAAGGGTCCTTCAACATTAAACCCCAGTATTTACTATCATTAGTCATTAAGGAAATGCAAATAAAAAAACCACAATGACGTTATCACTTCACACCCACTAGACGGCTAAACCTGACAGTTAAAAGTATCAGCAAGGAGAAATTGGAACCCTCATACATTTCTGGTAGAATATAAAATGGTACAGCTGCTTTAGAAATGGTTTGGCAATTCCTCAAAAGATTAAATATAGATTTACCATGTGACCCAGCAATTCCACTCCTAAGTATGTATCCAAGCAAACTGAAAACACATGTCCACAAGAAAACTTGTACACCAAAGTTCATAGCAACATTATTCATAATAACCAAAATAGAAAACAACCCAAATGTCGATCACTTCATGAATCAATAAACAAAGTGTTGTATATTCACACAATGGAATATTATTCGGCCATAAAAAGAAATGAAGTACTGACGCATGCTACAATATCGCTAAACCTTGAAAATATTATGCTAAGTCAAGAAGACACGAAAGGTCACATTTAATGACTCCATTTATATGAAATGTCCAGAGTAAGAAAACATAGAGACAGAAAGTAAATTAGCAGTTGCCATGGGCTAGGCAAGACGAACCCTCCAAGAGAGTGTAGAATACTGTGTATTCTTCCCCTGCAGGGAAGCAAAGTTGGCTTCTAGCAAAGGGGAGACATACAATGGGAGAGCAAGAGGTGGCCTGCAAAATGAGGAAAGAAATGAAGAGAACAGGAGCCAGGGCCTGTCCAAAGACACTGTACTTACAGCTTCTCCAGCATCTTGAGTTTACTCTGCACTTGAGAGGCCCTGTTGGCGTTGTAGCGAAACCGGTCAATGAAAACCTGCAGGTGGAAGAGTGCAGGCATTGGTCACACTCCCTTACTACTCCCAACTCTAGTACCCATGGGCTGGGCCACCCCAGCCCCCATGCCCTGACACCTGGATATGCTGGCGATATTGCTGCTGTGCCTCATATTCACGCTGCTGGTTGAGCAGCCTCTCCTGCTTGCTTTTGATGAAGGTCTCAAAGTCTCCGCGATAACCATCTAGCCGCTGGCTGTGTAGGTGAATGATGTCTGTGGCGATGGCATTCAGGAAGTTGCGGTCATGGGAGACGACTAGGATTGTGGAGGGCCACGTCTGAGGGGTCACAGGATGGCAGGCCCAGTTTGGGAGGGCAGTCAATTCCCAGGCCCCAAGGTATCTTGGAGGCAGACAATCCCCAAACCCACTCCAGCACCTGTAGGCACTCACCTGCAGGTAATTCTCCAGCCACAGGATGGCCCTTACATCCAGCATGTTTGTGGGCTCTGAAGAAGAAGTAGGGGGGCACACATTTGGGATTGAAGTGCTGGAGAACTATGAGCTTGGATGCTACTACCTTGCCCATCCCAAAGTCAGGGTGTCCCATTTCAAACTCACCATCTAATAGTAGAAGATCCGGCCTATGAAAAAGAATACATGGCATAAGGTTTCAGGTCAGTGACTCACTGCCGCCTCCCAAAGGCCAAGGCCTAATCTCCATAGGGCCCCAAACACAGGCCCAGGAGACTCACCTAGCAAATAGGGCCCGGGCCAGGGCCAGTCTCATCCTCCAGCCACCTGAGAACTCCCTAAAGAATGACAGAGCCACATTAGGGGTGGGTGCTCATTGGGTAGGCAGGGGCGGAGCCAACAGCATTCAGAGCCAAGAATGGTAAAGGCCACTCACCGGGTGGGCTGTTGCTGCATTTTAGGGGTAAAGCCAAGCCCAGCAAGGATGACTGATGCCCTAGAAGTGAAGAAATTGAAGAACCCAGTTGGAATAGTTCACAGAAGAGAAACGTAAAATCTGGAGGAGGGAAGGGGGAATTTAAATACCTGGCAGGTGCCTTGTCAGCCTCAATCTCCTCTAATTTGGCATAGATTTCTGCCAGCTGTGTAGCCTCTGAGCCTTCCACCCTGGGAAAAAAGGAGGAGAAAGTGCAATCAGCCTGAGTGGGGGCAGTCAAGGATGTTCTGTACCCTATACAGTTGTAAAGCAGGCCACTGGCTGCCGTGTTGCTGGAACAGGCATAGACTACAGGAAGGATGTCCCTAAGATAATGAGGGCAATGGACACTGTGGAAAGAACAAAGGCTTTAGAGTTCCATGGTGCCCAGTTCCAAGCTCTGATTACTAGGATGGGCATTTGATTGTGGATTGTGACAGCACAGCAGGCACTCTGAAGGACAGCTATTGCTAGTTATTCCCTAGCCTGGGGCACTTACCTGCCAGCAGCAACCTGGGCACTGAGCTCCCGCTCCTGCCGTAGCAGGTTTTCTCGAACACTGTCGCTCTCCAGCACACTCTGCAGGGCAGGGGTGTCATCTCCAGCAACCTCCTGCTCTACATGCAGTAGGGAAATGTGGGCTGGAACCCGCAGGCTTCTGGTGGCCAGCATCTTCAGCAGTGTTGTCTTCCCCAGCCCATTCCGCCCCACCAGCCCGTAACGGCGGCCCCACGCCAGGTTCACATCAGCTCCAGCTAGCAGTACCCTGCAGGAGTGGTAGAAAGGAGACCAAGAACGCTCTAGAAATAGGTGGACAGCAAGTTTAACAATAGAAATCTAGCATTGTTTTTAGACTCATTTCATCTCTTCAAAAAGAATGCCACACCCCCACTACCATTCCCTCACCTGTCACCAAAAGACACATCAAAATTCTCAATTCGCACATCATAGGATTTGTTCTTGCCAGATGATTCCAACCGACTTTCCTTTCTGCTGCCTGCCTGGCTGGCTGATGCCTCTTCCAAAACTCTTAAGGGAGAAATGGATAGGTTTGAGTGCTCCCAACCACCCTTCTGTCCCACCAGAGACTGCTCTGCTCTCTTCTGAACTGTTCTTCCTCAACTCACAGAGGGTTGCTGGTCTTGAGTGTGTCCTTCTCTGAGCGCTTCTCCTGCTTTGCCTTCAGTCGAGCCTCAGCCTTCTCTAGCTTCTTTGCATTCACAGTCTAAGGGTCCAAACACAACCACTTCACTCTAGAGTGCAGGCTCAGAATGGAACTCCCCCACCCCCAAGAGAACATCTCAAGTAAACCCTCTTCATTTACCCATGATAAATAGACTCAAAGACTCAGGGAAAGATATAATGAGAAATCCCTCCCCCCCTCCCCTCCCCCCCCCCTCCCCCGGGCCAAAATATTCCAATATTTAGACAGTTAACTCTCATCCCCATCACAGACACAGTCCCCTCCCTTTCTTCCTTCTCCTCACCGAGGACTGTTCCCTCTTTAGCAGTCCTGGAAGTTTGGTTCCACAGTCTGTAAGCGATAAGAAAAGCAGTCACCTTCTCCCTGAAGGAAGGGAAACTAACATTTTGAGTGACTAATACAAACAAGGCACAGACACAGACGTTTTCAAGAAAGCCTTACAATTCAGGATATAAATGGTTATCATCCTCCCTGCACTCAAAAAATAAATCCTTATATAAGGATACAGAAGCTGGGGCAGATAAGCAACTCTTTCAAGAATATGCAATTGGTTAGTAAGTTGCAAAATTGGGGGTAAAACCAAGTCTGTCTAGCTCCAAGGCTCTTGTATGCTTTCTGCCATACTCAAGAGCTCCGAGAATCCTTCAACTCCACTCCCTTCATTATACGATTTTTTGCCCTCAGTAAAGACGTCAGTGAAAACATATACTAACTCGTACAAGCTTATCCTGTGTTAAAGAGATAGTAGGAGTCCTGAACTGCAAGAGGCTGTGGGAGGATGTGGGAGTGAGCTATGAAAAGTGTAGAGGACAGTTCAATCTCCCCTCATTCTCACCGTAGTTCTCTGTTATCTTTGACAACTGGATGGGGGCGTCCAGTAGCACCTGGCTATTTCCCTGGCTCTGTGGCTCAGCCCTATGTAGGTAGGAATAGAAATCGCAGGATTAGGAATTGAGGGAAAAGCTTTATGGCCATTAGGCCTTCTTCCCCCATTTCATCTCCAGACCGTTCGCCCTCCCTTCGCCCCCATCAACTCCTATTCCCTGGCACGTACAGGCGCAGAGTGTTGTACATGCGCTGGCACACGGCCCTGATGCCCGCGTCATCCTTGCTGTCCCCGGACACCTCTTGCAGTAGTTCCCCCACAGCTTCCACCAAGTCATCCACAGACTCGAAGTCCGCGCTGCCGCTGTGCAAGACCCCTGGGCCGGGCGTGACAGGACAAGGAAAAAACCGGGTAGGGTAGATATACAATCAGTTTGAGTCCCCGAACCGGGCCCCAGTCTGGTCTCCAAGACTCAACCGGCCCTCGGGACAAGAGGTCATGCAGAGAAGAGGCCTGGCAGCGGTCCCCGGCACAGCCCTCCCTCAGGCTTTTCCCCTGACCTCCACTTGGGCCTCCTCAGCCCATTAATTCTGCTTGGCTTACCAGTCACGTAGTCGAAGACCTGTCCGTCAATTTCAGGGAACTCGCTCCGCAGGATTTCAGCACAAGTCGCCATGTTCCAGTAGGGAACCCGTCCGCGCAGTCGCTGTGAGACCTCAGGCTAGGCCCGCCCCCTGCCCTTCCCCCAAAAATCTCGCCCCTTCTTCCAAAGCGCATGCGTATCGATGACGCAAGAAAGGCGCGGAATGCGCGGAACCCGGTGGGCGGAGTGAACAAGCTGCAGAAACGGCACGCAAGCGCTGCTCAGAGTCTGCGCCGGAACTGCTCTCTATGCGATTGCGCAACACCTTTTCCGCCGAAAGATGAGCCAGAAGTGCGGTTCTCGCTGCCTTCTGGGAGGTTGAGATTCGGAGGCAAGGGGAGGAGGCAGGGGAGCTCTCTTTTTATCAGGGAGTGAGGTACCGGTGGTCCGGCGGGTGGGAGCCTTCCCAGAGACAGATAAAACACACTGGCTTTGCTAGGTTTTATGCGCTTCTTTGAGGCGCGTCGGGTGCCGCTGCGCACCCAACCAGGTCCATTTTGGAACCCGTCGAGAGCTTTGCTGACTCACCCTGGTCCCTGCCTCTCGGAAGCCCCCGTGTTCAGTTTCGTGCGTTCGCCGGTCCCCAGGTCCTACCGGCTTCTCAGCCTGGTGGCCAGTCACCCTCTCCTCCACCCCACGCGACCTGTGTTCAGTCCTTTCACACTTCGTGACAGGTCAGCTGACCATTGCGAATTATGTTCTTCCACCACCCCAGGGCACAACCTCACCCACCGCCAAAGGGCAAGAAAACCAGGTCAACGAGGCTTGTATAAATTCACTGGTATTTATTCCCTACCTACACTCAAAGCAGACTTCTTTGCACCCTGAATGTCAGTAAATGACAGTAAAAGCCTATTTCCTTTACCAATTCCCTCAGGTGGAAGTTAAGAATTTACCCAAAATGACACTACTTTATATTTAACCTGAATATTATCCAACCTGGCTCTAAAAGTGGCACCTAAAATTACATCATTATCCATTTATTCTTTTGGATCAAACATTGCCATTGTGAGGAATCAATCTGGGTATTTATTTTACAGGAAACACAGGCAAAGAGGAACATGTTAAGTGACATCATGGGGATGTAACAGGCAAATTCTGATGGGGAAACTACAGAAGTCCACTTTCTTCAACAAAATTGCAAGAGCTGAGGTGAAACATATGGATTGTAAGACTTAAGAAGGATTAACCAACTACAGTGGACCCTTTTTGGATCCAGAGGGAAGTTGTGAAAATTTTATGGGACACCTGGGTTAAGTGAACACAGACTGGATGATATTAAGAAATTGGCCATGAGTCGATCATAGGTGAAGTTGGATGATAGGACATGATTATTCTACTTCTGTTTATATTTGAAATTTTCTAGTTTGTTTTTAGAGTTGAGGTCTCTCCAACAAAAAGATTACAACTCATTGAAAAAAATAAAGAGTTGAAGAAATCAAAGTTAAAAAAAATTAAAAAATAAAATATAAAATAGAGGTGAGGTCTCACTTAGCTGCTTAGGCTGGAGTGCAGTGGCACAATCATAGCTCACTGCAGCCTCAAATCCTCCTGCCTCAGGTATGTGCCACCACATCAGGCTTTTAACAGATTTTTTTTAAGTGTGAGAAAGTTGAAACTAAGCAAGGGAAAACTGGTGAGGGAAAAATCTGCTTTATGCATCATGTCCTTCAGGGACTAACTCACTACACAATTATCTGGAGAGGTGGAGGTATCAAAGGGAGTTGTTTTGGAAGAGGCCTAGGAAAAAAATTTTTTCTTTGTACCGCCCACCCACCCAAGTTTGGGAAACCTGGGTAAAAGGAAAAAGGATGGAATTAAGAGTGGTGGTGAGTGCCAGTAGTCCAAGCTACTTGGGAGGCTGAGCCAGGAGGATAAACTGAGCCTAGGGATACAAGACCACCTCTCTTAAAAAAAAAAAAAAAAGTTAAGGAAAGAAGAATCTACCCTCAGGGTAACTGGGGCTAGTGGGGCTGCTTGCCCTTGAGGCTGTTTTCCTTTTAGGTAAGTCAGTAGACCTGGGCCAACAACCCTTGACAATAAGAGCTGGATAGTCCAGGAGGGGCCTAACAATTAGGACAAGAGCCTTGAAAGTATTCAGAATAGAAAATCTTAGGAAGAGCAGACCTATCAGTTCCCCTCCCATGTAACTCCCACATCATCAGCCAACAACTCCGCTCTACAGAGTTTATTGGGTTTGGAACTGGACAAAACCACACATGTACAAAATGAAGCTCACACTATCCCAAAGCAGAGATTGAGGGCTGGGGATCTGTTACTGGCCTTTGGGGGAGCTCTGAGGTGAGGGGCAGCCAACCCTCCCACTCTCGAGGTATGGCCACAGGGGTGGGAAGGAAAAGGGGCCCACCTGGCTTTGGTCACAGAACTCAGAGCCTGACACTTGGCCAGGACAGATGGATGGAAGAGCAGGAGCCCCAGAACTACCCTGCCCAGGGAGCCCGGGGCCTGCTCCATCAGTCCCGCTCGCAAAGTGGTTGGTTCAGATCTAGACTCAGGCTAGTGCAAAGGGAAGGCAGCAAAGCAAGGGGGAGACACTGCTGTGTGGTGGCGGGGGTGTGGAGAAGGGGATGGTATCCAAACGTGCGGAAGGTGTGGGGAAGTGGGCTAGCTGCCACAGGCAGCTAGCAGCGGGTTTCATAAATGCCACTGCGGCCAATGTAGCGCACCCATTTGATGACATCATGGTCGCTGTAGTTCAGCTTCGGTTCAAACACCTTCAAGTAGCGCACCTTGAGGCCAGAGGGTGCGAATGGCACCTGGGCAAGGGATAGTTCTAATTAGGAATGTGGCCTTCCCCTCACAGCCACTCTCTCAGACATTCTGTAGCCCTGTGCTGCCTCATCTCAACAGGTGTCTGAATGGCTGGGGCCCTGGAAGCTGGGGGAAACTCGGGTGGTAAAGAGCCCTCTGAGAGGTTACTAAAAAAGGAAGTATATCCTAGAGTAACTAGCAATCACCTTGGGTTTGAAGTCAGGCCCTGCCTATGACAACTTAAATCAATTCTTTTAATTATCAGGAGACAGCAACCAAAAAACTGTCTTAGAACATATTTATCCTGCTCAATATTATGGACTTAAAAACGTGGAGAAAATTATATGCTTAATATGTACAAAGCAAAGTCAGCCTATAAGTAAACTTTGTATCTTACCTGGAGTTCTTTTTTTTTTCGAGATAGTCTTGCACTGTTGCCCGGGCTAGAGTGCCATGGCGTTAGCCTGGCTCACAGCAACCTTGAACTTCTGGGCTCAAGCGATCCTCCTGCCTCAGCCTCCCAAGTAACTGGGACTACAGGCACTGGCCACAACGCCCAGCTAATTTTTTTCTATTTTTAGTAGAGATGGGGTCTCTTGCTCAGACTGGTCTTGAACTCCTGACCTCAAACGGTCCTCAGCCTCCCAGAGTGCTAGGAATATAGGCGTAAGCCACCGTGCCCAGCCTCTTACCTGGAATTCAAACAATCTAAATTTTTCAAAAAACTGTTTTATGCCAAGCTAAGAGAGTTTGACCTCAAATTTTTCTCAGTGTGTGAACAGCCTTTCTATTAAGAGGCTTGAAGGGGGAAGAATTGAGTCTATGAATTAAAGTAACTTTCCCTTTCTAGGCTTCAGTTTCCTCTTCTCTAAGGTGCAGAGGTTGATCTGAATGATTTCTAAGGTCTTTCCCAGCATACCCTGCCATGGCTCTGGGCCCTCCCCTGCCATACCTCAAAGTTCATGGAAATGGGGGGTCGAGCCCATTTCTTCTTGTCATTTGTGGGCAGAAGTTCAATCTCTGCGCTGATCTGCGATTCCTTCATGCCTGCCATGCGCTTGATCCTGGAAATACAGGGGCAACGGGCAGCAAGTACCCATTGTAGCTTGGGGCACTTGCCCATTTCAAGTGGGAAAGAGTCCAGGAGCTTGCAGGAGATGCCAGGACAAGGAAAAGTGGTCAGGACCTTGATAACCACTTCTATGGAACCTTGGGTCTATTACTCCTTTAACACTGAGGGCTACAGTTTCTGCTTAGATATTTTGGCATACCATCCCCTGCTCTGTCTCTTTCACAGAGATACTACAAGGGCAAGTGGGGAAATGCCAAAGCATCTTGAAAAACAAGTATGTGTGTGAACCCAAGTCCAAGCATGTACACATTCACACAGAGGTATAAGGGCTGAAAGTATAAGTAGAGACTGCTGGAGAAGGTATACTTACCCCTCCCACCCCACACTCAAAAGGATGAGGGTAACAAGAGGGTATACTATGGCAACTTGAGCCCTGCTATGGCCTCATGAAGGAAAGACTCACTTCCACACGATGGCGTTCTCGCTGGCCTTGTACTTGGCCTTCCCCTTCATGCAGATCACCTGTACCCCACTTGTATTTAGTGGGGTTGGGATCCTCACCTAGAAATGATACACCTGTCAGGGAGCTCTGTCAAGTTCTGACATCAGCTGCCTTTATTCCTAGACACAAGGTCTTCCTACTCCCCAAGTCCCTTGCACTCACCTCAATCTTCTGAGCCAGAAGTGAAGGCTTGAAGTTGGACTTGATGACCACCTTGACTTCTAGTTTGGTACGTCCCACTTCCCGCACTAGTGGGATCACCCGGAAAGGAAGGATGATGTCCTTGGTGGTACGATACCTTTGGGGATAGGTAGCAAGGTTGGCACTACAGAGTCTGCCCACTCCCCCTTCTCCCCTCTCTCCCCGCAGCACCCCTTGCCCCCTCACAGCCCAATGGCACCTCATGAGCTCAAACTCTCCATCTGGTGGGATGAAGCTGATGCTGCGTTCAGAGTCAAACTTGCTGAGTCGCACACACTGGTGGAAGGTGCAGTCATCAATGGCAATTGATTGCTTCCCGCTGCAAGCAAATGCAGAAGAGGGTTCCTCATCAATACAGGAGAGTAGCAAGTATCAGGCTGGGAGGCCTCCTTATCCCAGGTTGGCACCATAGACAGGAAAGCTGGCAGAATGTGGCTTTCTGCAGCAGAGGTCCCTGCCCAAGAGTTCAGGATGAGGGGAAACTTTGCAAGCTCATTATCTCTCAAGAGCCCTACTGCTTGGGACTCAGGTGTTTTAGGTGCACTAGGCAGAGGACATCAGTATATACACAGGAGGCCTTGGTCCTGGGGACCGAACAAAGGGGCTTGCTGAGAACAATCTCTTCATCTCTTTTAGCACTGTTGTCAAAAGCAACCAGCCAACTATACCCCTGGGAAGAGTTTGCAATTATAGTGGAAATGAAGTCCAGAAGGAACTGTGGTTCCCCAGGTCCCACTGAGGCCTCCAAGGCCCACCCTTTCCCCCTAGCTACCCTGCCTCAGGTACCTCTTGCTTGTTTCATCTGCTGTGCCTTTGCCCTGCTTTTCAATGACAATCTTGTCATTCATCCCAAACTTGCACTCAGGCATGCCACTCAGGTAGCTCTTCATCACCACCCGGCCTGACACATGGGCACTCAGCACCTGCCCTGGTGATAGAAGAGATAAACAAGGGAGCAGCTGAGTCTGGCAGGCAGGCCCAGGATCCTACCCTGACCCCCCTTCAGTTTCACCATGACAGGGCCCTCACCCTGTGGGGACATGAGCAGGTTCACACTCTCCAGCACATCCAGGAAGAGCTCATTCCGGCGATACTTGATGCCCTCTCGCCGCCAGCCGATCTGCCCAGTCACCTGGCTGGTGATCTGGGACTGCTCTTCTTTTGTCTACATGGGAGTAGCGACAAACAGCAATGGCCTTACTCCCCTCCCCTTTCAATCATCCTCCTGTCCCTATCCCCATTCCACCCTAATCCCCTTCCCTTTTGGTCCCCACCTGTAACCCATCTTCCCCCACAATCCCCACAGGGCAGGGCCTAGACAAAACAAGCAAAGCTGCAAGAGTAGAAGCTGAGGGAATAGCTTACCTGATGCTGGAGGCCGCAGGCCAGTGAGATGCCCACAGGAAGCAACAAAGGAGGCAGAAAAGGAAAAGGCTATGAGGCCTGGATCCTAGAAGAGGGCCCAGGCTTTCTCCTCCTAAGGAACACCAGGCCTCCGTAGCAGCCCACACCCCCTCCCTGCAGTGCAGAAGGAAACTGCTTGAGCTGTATTCCTGGTAACAGAGATCAGCTGAATTGGCTCTCCTGGGGTGGAAGGGCCACATAGGGCAAAACAAGCCTGCAGTTATGGCAGGAGGTTCAAGTCAACACTTCCTGTCACTGGCGGGAGGGCTCATGAGTCAGCCTGGACAAGGTCTGGGGGCCAGCTGTGATGAAGGGAGGTTGGACTCAACACTGACAGTAGTCTGGACAATTTGAATACCTGACTCTTAATGCCCTGCTGGGTGATGAAGGTTTTCAGCGCGCCTGTCTCAGAGTTTTGTGGGTAGCCAAAGTCCAGGATCTCTGCAAAAGGAAGGGAATCATCAGCCCCTGGACAAAGCTGAGGCTCGCTCCCTCATTCCAATTCCTCCCCTGGCCTGGACATGTCTGACCAGCACAGCTCCCAAAGACTGTGTGGGATCATCTGCAGCAAAATCTTCCAGCTTTGTAGCATTTACTCTGTGATTTGTGCTTCATAAGAAAACAATTCAGGCCAGGCAAGGTAGCTCATGCCTGTAATCCTAGCACTCTGGGAGGCCAAGGTGGGAGGACTGCTCGAGGTCTGGAGTTCGAAACCAGCCTGAGCAAGAGCGAGACCCCGTCTCTACTATAAATAGAAAGAAATTAATTGGCTAACTAATATATATAGAAAAAATTAGCCAGGCTTGGTGGCGCATGCCTGTAGTCCCAGCTACTCGGGAGGCTGAGGCAGTAGGATCGCTTGAGCCCAGGAGTTTGAGGTTGCTATGAGCTAGGCTGACGCCATGGCACTCACTCTAGCCTGGGCAACAAAGTGAGACTTTGTCTCAAAAAAAAAAAAAAAAAAAAAAAAGACAATTCAAATGTTTGATTTTTTTCAAATAAACATATCAACAGAAAAGTCACATGGCCAGTGGGTGAAAGGTCAAGAAGCCCTGAGTCCTGTTTTCTTTAGAAAACAGAGAGATGTTAGGAAGGTGGAAGGACTCACACCTATATCACATCCTACAAAGGAAAAGAGTAACAGTGCACCCCAAGGGGCATGTAATATCTCAACCTCCCCCAGGCTCTGAAGCAGCTGCTGACATGGAAAGCTGGGAAGTTAGTTAGTGAACTAAGGCCCAAACCACAAAGGGAAGAAGATGAATATAGTAGGCTCAGCCACCAAACCGCATAGTCAGGTTTCTAGCCCCCTGAAAGACCAAAACTTCCCCTACCCCACCTGCTGGCCTATTTCTGTGTTCCACTTCAAAGCAGCCCTTAGGTCTGGATGTCAACTGGCCTTCTCAGGGGCATAGAGATCCTAGCCCAAGAGACCAGACACTCAGGAAAGAAAGTTCAGAGTGTACTGGAGCCTCAGACCTGCTCCCACATTCAGGCCAGCCCTGGTCAGGTTCATCCGCACCCTAGGACCACTGCCCCACCAGCCTCACCATCCAGCAGCTCATATATGAGCACAAAATTGTTCTTGATGTTTTCCTCGCTGATCTTGCCAAAGTAGGCAGCCATTACATCACACATCTTATAGAGGAATTCGAAGACCATGGCAGCGTTGACATTTTGCTTGGTGACCGCTGCCAGCCAGATGTTGGACCGCTTAACATGAAAAAAGCTGGTGCGAGCAATGTTGGTGACAGGGCTGCGCACCTGCTGCCGGGCGTGGATAACATTGACCCGAAAGGCGTCCACTGCATTTCTCCTGAGGGAAAACGGTACACAGAGGCTGCTCAGAGCCTAGGCAAACCTCACCCCCCTCCCTGGGGATCAACCACAGCTAATAACAGCCCCACCCTCCTCACTGCTGAAGTCTGACACTAACTCTAAAGCCAATGCCTAAACCACTAGGGTGGTTCCCTTATGATTCTCAGCGGAGGCAAGGGCAGAAGGCCTGGGCTGGTGTCTGAAGGCCCTGAAAAATGGGAAGTGGCAATAACAGGAGTGCAGATGTAACCTTAATAGAGTGAGGTTCACCAGGTTTAGAGACAGATGTCCCTGACTCCCAGGCCTGGTCCCAATTTCCCAGCCATACCCCAGCTGCCACCTCTTTGGATTCCCTGTAAGCTCTAGGCCCAGGACATATAGAGACCCTGCATCTTCTCTAGTCCTTCCACTAGTGACCCCACCAGTGGGGAAGGCCAACTCCTCCAGAAGTTAGACAAAGGCAGCGTGACTTCAGAGAAGGTTCTAATCTACTGAAGGAGAAGTATCAAGAGGCCTTGAAGGTGTGCCACCCATTGTGTCCAGGATCCAACTCCAGAGCAAGTTAAGGGAATGAAAAAGGATGAAGGAAAACAATGAGGGGGTCAGGGTTCCCCACCCACCTGTACCTGGGCAGCAGCTTGACAGGCCGCTTACCTATTGCTACAGCAGCCAATGAGATGGGATGAGAGAAATGACGCCAGCAAGAAGAGGAGAGTGACAGCAACAAGAGAGAGGGTTAGACACGTGACACACTGGGAGGGCAGCACACACCATGAAGTGGAAGCAGACAAGATGGGCAAAGTGGTGTGTGACCTGGCCTTGGCTTGCCCAAGTCCATCCAGAGCAGGAGGGACACGGGGGTTGGGGGGTACAGTCAGCCAGGTTCAGGCAGGCCAGGCCTTGCCACAATTCTAGCTCATGCCACACCACCAGCCAATGGACAAACAGCCACAAAGGTTAGGCCAGCCTATCAGCCAGGGAGCCAAGAAGCAAGGGGCACTGCAACAGGCCCATCCTGAGACTGTTTATCTCAAGCTTGTTGAGGAAAAAGAACAGGGTAGCAGGAATCAGAGGAGCCTAATCTCATTAGAGCTGCTGAGGCTAGGATAGATCCCTTCAGTCAGGAAAGAACAATGGCATGCAGGGTGGGGCAGAAGGAAAAGTAAGGCTGTGGCTCCTGGGTCTACTCTGATAGGCCTGAAAGGGCAGTATGGCTCCCTGCCCTTCACTCAGTGACCTAGAGAGTGCCTCAAGCTTGCTCACAACCTCTCTTCCAGGAATGGCCTAGAGGAACTGAAAAGAGCTGAGCCAGCAATCTGACTCCTGAGAAAGGGAATGGGAGAGGATTCACCAGCCTAGAGAGGTTTTCAAGAGAATCCAGTGAAGGTCCCAAACATGAGAAGAACTTCTGAGAGCATGGCTTAGATACAGCCAGCCTGGCCACTAATTCCAGCCTCTAGAGACAGATCTTGCTCCTCCTCAAAGGAGGAATCAACCTGCCTGGGCAAAAGCACTCATCTCTAGCAACCAGGCCTGTAGCAAAGGGAAACAGGAGGCAGGAAGGGCAGGAGTTCTTAAGGCTGTGGGGACCATGCCATTCCATAGGTCCCACCAGTGGCCAGCAAGCTGGCTGCCAAGCTAATACTACCAGACCTAATGGGAACCAGGCTACACTAGCTAAGCTTACAGGATGCATCAAGGCGTGGGGGTGGCCCAAGTCAAGCCTCTGGTGGGAACAGACCTGATCCTGCATGCTGAGGCTGAAGGAGCCGGCATGGTAGGACACAGCTGGCTCAGCCAGGGGACTCACCCGATGTCATCTCGGTAGACCCGGGAGATGAGCACCTCCCCCTTGTGATTATAGATGAATAAGCCTCCAATCATGGCGGCAGCTCAGTCTCCGCGGCCCATCGCTCTGAGAACAGACCTAGGACAGGCGGGGGCAGGGTAAGGAAGACCTCAGAACCCCTGTCAATGTCCCTTGTGGGGCTGTGCAGGTCACTGGCACTTTTTTCCTGACTCAACCCTCTAGTAAGTGACCCTGCAGCCCTCCCAGACATGCCCCTCCCCTTAGCCAGGCTCCAGTTCCTGTTTATCCAAAACTGGATGGGAGAAAGAAATGGAGAGGGACTTAGGCCCAGGATTCTAAGGCCATTTTGACCCTCCCTTTTCTGGGGCTGAGCCAGAGAGTAGCCCCAGCCCTTTCTTCACAGCGCTGAGCTCAGCAAGGATCCTTTTTAAGCCCCCTCCTGTGCAGACTCTCACTCAGGCTCCAGCCAGTGAGTCACTGAGAAGGCCTGGGCACCGCTGCCGCTGGTGGCTGCAGGATTGGTGGCAGAAATTACTCCAGCTGGTTCGGGCCTGGGGCCTCCAGGCACAACCTTTAGAGAGAGCATCTAATCTCTCAGACTCTACTACCCTTCAGAGAAGGCAGCAGGGCCTGAACCTCTGACACTCTAATTCACAGAAGTCTAAACATTCCAGGAAAGGGTGTGCAGGGTGGGGGAAGGAGGAGGGAAGGGAGGGCTTAGGCCCTGACATAGACCCAGGAATGTGGCTTCAACCTCTTCCAGGCAGTCAGATAAACAGGCAAAGAGTAGAGAAGAAAGGTCCCAGCATGGGCAGACCACACTTCAATGACCCTGCTTATTACAGTTATTTCTGACTACCCCTCTTTCAAAAGGCTCTGGAGTGCAATAAAAATAAGGATTTAGGGTGGTGTGGGGTGGAGGCAGGTTCATAAAATTAAAGAGATCCTTCTAGCTGAAATTGTGATTCCAGGCCCACCAAGTAACTCATGTCTGGCGTGAGTGCCTATAAGCAAGGGGCAGGGATGTCTGAATGCCTGTATTATCTACATTATTTGGGTCAAATTAATTTAGACTGTTTGAAAAAAGGGGTTAATTTGGTTCTAGATTTCCTGGATTAACCCTGGTATTAATTTCACAGGGAGTAGTTTAGCAGATTTTTATGTGGCTGTCAAGGCCTCCCAGACCAGTGAGAGGTCTCTCAAGGTGGTGGACACATCCCATATCTCAGTCCCAAAGGGGCTGGGAAAAGAGATGTAAAATGGAGGTAGAGCCCAGGGCAAAGAACCAAGTCCACAGGTATCAAGTGGTAGGTAGCTTAAGGCACCAGAGGACGAAAGGTGGGGCCCTAGACAGGAATGGAATATTTAGTTAAGGGAAAAGACTGGCAGCCATGGCCAGGCAGTATACTCAGATGAGCCCACAGCAGCAAACAGGGGTGGTGGGGCACCTAAGGGAAAGAGTTTCCAGTATGGAAAAGATCCCGGCTTTGAAAAGGAAAAACCGACAGAGAGAGATTGACAGTGGTGAATAAGGGAAAACTGGGGAGATGGAGCCTGCTTTGGGGTTTAGGAGCAGAGGTATTAGGGAGTGGTGAGCTTTTTGCCCTGGGGACGAGAACATCGTGGAAAAAGTGCCACGCGGTGCTGGGACCATGACAGGTCTTAGGAAGAAGAGCCGCGGGGTGCCACCTGAGAGGAGGGAGTGCCGCACAGTGCGAGACCTGTCACAGTCGAGGAGGCGGCACAAGAGGGTGCCACAGTCCTAGGAGATGGGGGAATTGTCCTTGCGCTGTGGAGGAGGCGCGGAGGGCTAAGGGGGTTGTCACGATCCTAGGGAGGGGGGCGACGGACGGCGTCCTTGCTCTGGGAGAATTCCAGTAGGTCTCCCTCTCACGGGAGGTACCCGGCGGGTCAGGTGGAGGGCGCAGCTCCCCGCCCGTCCTGCAGCCGCACCCTAGGCGCCCCCGCCCCGCCGTCAGCTCCCTCCTGGGTCTTAAGGCTGAGGCCATTCCTGGGTGTGTGCAGCTTTCCACCCGGCGCAGTGCAGGGACGGGCAAAGCTGGGCGGAGAGGCAGACGACCCGCGGCGTCCTCCCCCCCGCTTCAGCGTAAGGCCACATACCCAGCTCACCTGGTGTCCAAGGCCCCTGCTCTGCCGGCCCGGCCACTCTCCGGATCCCAAGATGTCCGCCCGCCCCCGGCTCGCCTGCCCGCTGCCTCGGCTTTCACCGCAGTGCCGCGGCCCCGCCCCGGCCCCAGCTGCGCGTGCGCACCCGCCTCCCGGGTAGACTACAAATCCCGTCAGGCCCATCGGCCTTCTCGTTTACAAATTTAAGCTAAGTTGAGCAAGACTACAACTACCGACTGCCTTCGAGAAACCGCCCCCGTCTTGGGCGGGGATAGGCGAGTCCTTCGCCCGCCTTATCTGAAATACATATCATGGCAAAGGCCGCAGCCTCGCTTCGTTTTCCTCGCTTAGCATTCTGGGGATTGTAGTCTCTGCAATCCCTCCTGTTCCCATGTCAGTGTTTCAGAGAGCCTCAGAGGATTAATACTATTTGTTGAAGCCCATCTGTTGAGCCTTGCATTGCTAAAGGCCGTTTCTGTCTCCAGAGTCCAAGGACTAGCTGTCCTCTCTTTACATAGAAAAACAGCTTGGCAGTAGAAGTGTCTGTGCTGCATTTACTGCTTTCTAACACCACCTCTGATTATCCCAAGATTTCTCATATATTTTTCCAGACAGAGCCTTTTTCCAGGGATTAAGACCCAAGAAGAGGAGCAGGGAGGGAGGCAAATGCTTAGGAAGAAACTAATAGCTAAAGTTTTTCACGAATGTGCCCATGACTATGAACTCTTCCTGAAGGCCAGCTAAAGCTTTTCATGAATGTGCCAGTTTCTCCTCAGCTATACCTGTGTCACTATGTGCTCCTTTTAGTGACAGGTGTGTGTGTGTGTGTGTGTATGTATATATATATATATAGCTTAGAAAATGTTTGGAGAATTGAGTTTAGTTGGACATGGGCTTCGAGATTCCCTCTCTGATGAACAGAATTAATCTTTACATCCAAGCTGAGTGGAGGAGACAGAACTGACTCTCAAACATGAAAGGCCTGCCTGGTTCTTGCTGGATCTGAAGAAAATCTGTTGGCTTTTTTCTTTCTGTAGGCAGAGATAGATACCTTGCTGTCTTCCCTGAGCAGGATTGACCCTGTCATGGGAGAAAGGGCAAAAAAGGGCAAATGTGGTTGCAAACCATACTGTCCTTAGCAGCCTCTTTCCAGAAGCCAGGATGTAGCAGGATGAAGATCTGGTTTTCCATAAAGGGTGATCACAGTCTGAAGCCATTGAATGATTGAATACAGGCACTTCTAATCTCTGAACCAGCACTCAAGGCTTCACTCCTACCTTTTGTAAAAGCTTTATCTTTCAAACATATCCTAAACTGCTACCAATTTAGAGTAAATAATAATCATAATGATAATGATAATAATAGCTACCATTTATTGAGCACCTACTCTACTGCGTGCCAGGCACTGTGCTAGGCACTTTTCGTACAATATCTAATTTAAATCCTCACAACAACCCTGTGAGGTAGGTTTTATTATCATAATTTTACATACGAGGAAACTGAGGCTCAGAGAGGTTAAATATCTCTCTTATCATGGAACCAAAAAGTAGTAGAGCTGGAATTCAAACCAAGAACAACCTGACTCTAAATCCCATGCTCTGTTGAATTAAAGTAGAGGCAGAGGGGAGAGGAAGGGCCAAATTCAAAAAAGATTGTTGGAGTGGAATGGACATGATATGCTGATGAGTAAAATATAGGAAGAAGGAATTTAAGCCCATAAGTGTTTCTAGCTGGTGAGCCTATGTAGATTGTGATGAAGGTAACCAGGATTGGAATTCAGGAGGAACACACTTGGTTGGGGACATCAGTTTAAGTCCATATGGATACATCCATGGAGATGTCCAGTAAGTAATAAAAATACAAATCTAAAGATTGGGAGAAATTGGGGTTGGAACTATGTATTTGGGAATCACCAGCATATCAGCAGCAATTGAGGACATCAGGATGGATGACACTATTTTGGAAGTAAATAGAGAGGAAAAGAGAAGTAGTCCAAAGATGGAACAATGGAAGCACCAACAATGAAGGCATGAGCAATAGTGGAGAAATTCTCAAGACAGAGTCAAAGAGAGAAGTACAGGAAACAGCCCTATAGTGGTGGCTAGAAGCCATGGCCTGAGTTGGGACCAAACCCAGAGCTACCAGAAGGCAGGCAAGACTGAGTTACACTTTCAACACAGAGCTCTGCTCACCAAAACCCCAGAAGTATCGTTAAATGAATGAATGCCAAAATGCCCCTACTTCAGTTCGCCCCAAAGCCTGGAGCTAAGGACTTCATCTCACTCTTGACACCCAGCCCTGAAAGCATAGGAGTCTAGGTGAGGCAGAAGAATTTACAGCAGAGGCTTAAAGAGAAAGTCATGATTTGTTTCAAGTGGAGAATAAAGTAAAATATAAGAAGACTTGGCACTCTATCAGTCTGGAAGTCCCTCTGCCCAACCTCAACTGGCCCGTGGGTTCCTGTGTCCTTGCTCTGCGTTGTCATGGTGAATGTGGAAACAGGGAAGCGTGTGCGGAGATGGGGGGGGGGTGAGAATGGCCTGTCGGTCACTTGAGGAGTCCTCCGCTGAGCTCACTCTAAGACCCAGCTTATGGGCTTTATCCGGGTAAGAAGATGCTGGGGATGTGTGGGAGGTTTGAGAGCTATAAGGAAAGGGAGAGGAAGTTAGGGGACCAGCCCCACAACCTGGTGGAGGACTGGGAGAGAGGGTCCAGCCCTCTGGGCAGGGACCAGCCCTGAGGCTTAAGCAAACTTGCATAGGCACCTGTGTGTATGTGCATGCGTGCATGCTTATATGAGTGAAAGTGAGAAAATGAGAAAAAGAAAGAGAGACAGGGAGACAGAATAGGAAGCAGAGGGAGAAAGAGGAGACACACACTGTCTTTGGAAAGAACAGAGTCCCTCATGTATAGGTGACTCTGGGCTCTCCCCAGAAGCCTAGTGACTCAACATGTTGAAGTGTGGGTGTGGGGGCTGGACATCCTTGGGAAGCCCTGAGGGGCTGCTGAAGCAGGGTTCCTGGTCTCCTCGGAGGCTTGGCCTCCCCTTGCTGGGGGCTCACAGAAAGTCAAACAGCCCGAAATTCTTGGCTGCTCCAGGCCCAGGGAAAATGTGGGGAGGAAAAAAGAAAGAAAAGAAATGTTTCAGGCCCAGAGGTGAGATGAGCCTGCTAGTTAGTAGTGTTAGGGGTCCGAAGGAGCCAGCACACAAGGCAGGCATGGGGTGGGAGTACAGCAGAGATGCCCCATGGAAGCCACTAGCTGCTCAGACAACTGAGGGGGCCCTCTGGGCTTCTGATCCAGGCTGGGCACAGGCAGTGTGGCTACTGGAGGTGACTACAGCTCTAGGGTGCAGGACTGGGGCAGCAGGCAGGGAGACGTTAGAAGGGGCAGATGAAGCGAATATTTTTTGGTGTCAGTATTGTGGGGGCAGTCAAGAGATCTGAACACATGCCTGAGGGGGTGGGATTAATAGAGGGATGGTGTAACTGAATGAATGGTAAAAGAGAACTGAAGGAGAAAAGGAGGGGATAAGGAGTGAACATGCCCAAGGACACCACAGGGGTCACCTCCTAAAGAGGGTGAAGGGGAGTAAGGGGGAGCACCAGTAAGTCTGGTCCCAGGCACATGAAGGGTCCCAGCAAGTCCTGCGCAGCAGTTAGTGGGCAGAGGGAACAAACTGGGGCCGGAGGCAGGTTAGGGGCAGCAGAGCCAATCGGTAGGTGTATCCTGCCCTCGCTGTACCCAGCGAGCAGTTAGCGCACCTGGATTTAGTTCCATTTATTTCCCTTTTAGGTACCAGACAAAGTATAAAAGACGGACGGATGGAGAGAGGAATGCAGCCGGCCGGGGAAGGGTTGGGATGGCAGTGGGTGGGGGTGCCTTGCTCACATCACATCCACAAAGAACTCACTGGGGTTTCCCATGGCCATGCGGAAGGACTGTCTGCTGGCGGTCAGTTCCGGGGGCACGGAGGCCAGGTCGCGGCCCGGAGGGGCTCCTGGGGGTCCCAGGGCCGCGGGTGGTGGGGGCATCATCAGCATGGGGGGGCCGTAAAGAGGGGGCACTCCGGGAGGGCCGTAGCTTGGGTGTGTGTGGTGGCTGCGCAGGCTGCTGGCCAGTGAGTGGTGGCTGCGGTGGCTGTGCTCGCTGGCCGCTGGGCCTGAGCGCTCACTTGGCGCCCGTTCCCGTGGCCCCCGCAGGCTGCTGCGTGTCGTGTGGTCCGATTCACTGCCGCTGCCCCCGGACTTGGAGTCCCCAGTCTTCGCATCCTTCTCCTTCCTCCGATCGCTGCCACTGCGGTTGGAGCCACTGCTCCGACTGCCTGTAGGAGACGAGCAGGCCAGGACGCTCAGCCTGAGGAAGAAGCCTGGGGCTCACCTGTGGCCTCCCTCTATGGCCTTCTCCGCCTTACCTTCACTGTGCTGACTGCTGGCACTGCCACCGCCGTAGCTGTAGCCCAGCTCCGGGAAGCCCGGGTGTGGGTTGTAAGGGTGCGGGGGCGGCGGGTACTGGTAAGGAAAAGCCATGGGCCAAGGGGCGGCCCCAGGGTGCGGCAAAGGGGCCAGCGTGTCCTGGTCAGAGGCGCCACTGGAGCCATCATGGTCGTGGAGGGAGAGGTTGGCCATGTCTGTGGAGGAGAGGGCCGGGTGAGTTAGGTCTATCCTATGCCCTACACCCCTTGCTCAGGAGAGAGAGCCCTGGCCTAAGTTGGGTGGGTGGGCTTCGGATAACAACAACTGTGGTAGTTTTTGGCCAGAATGAGAGGAAACACAGGCCAGAGAACTCACCCCTCCTTCAGACCCCCTCTGCCACCACCAGAGATAGCTCTGGGAAACCCTCTTCAGGAAGGCCCTGAGTCATCATTTCAGATTCTTAGCCAAATCTGGACATCCAACTTCCAATCCCTGGGAGGCCCCTGCCAAGCTTCTGGCACCTTCTCCTCCCTCCTCAGTGGGCTGGAAGAAGGGGTAAAACTCCTATTTGGCCCTTTTCTCTTCTGTTCACTCAGAGGGTGCAAGGTTGGGAAATATGGAGGGCTGAAATACCATCAGGTACTGCCTACCTATAATTCATTCAGCACGATACAAAGGACTATCTCCTGCAAATGTTACCCCAACCCTATGAAGAAGGTATCTGTCACATTTTTTTCAGATGAGGAAAGTGACATCCAGAGAGGTTAAATGACCAGCCTGAGGTCAACCTAAACTGCAGCCAGAACAGAAACTAAGAGTTTCTTACTTTTGCTTTACCTTTCCAGATGAAGTCATTAGTTAGGAGTGGGGAGTAGTTTGGGGAAATTTAGGTGAAATTTTACCCTGCCCCCTCACCTAGAACTAAAAAAAAAAAAAACCTATTAAAAGCCCAGAATGAGGCCGGGCGCTGTGGCTCACGCCTGTAATCCTAGCTCTTGGGAGGCCGAGGCGGGCGGATTGCTCAAGGTCAGGAGTTCAAAACCAGCCTGAGCAAGAGCGAGACCCCGTCTCTACTATAAAATAGAAAGAAATTAATTGGCCAACTGATATATATATAAAAAAATTAGCCGGGCATGGTGGCGCATGCCTGTAGTCCCAGCTACTCGGGAGGCTGAGGCAGAAGGATCACTCGAGCCCAGGAGTTTGAGGTTGCTGTGAGCGAGGCTGACGCCACGGCACTCACTCTAGCCTGGGCAACAAAGCGAGACTCTGTCTCAAAAAAAAAAAAAAATAAAAGCCCAGAATGAGCACAGGGCCTTTCAGAGCCTCCCTATATAGAAGGCTCTTGGCCTTGATTACACTTCCCTGGTGCTACTGGTGAGGGTGGGATGGGGCCAGAAAGAAAGAACATAGGTGTCTCCTCTTTGTTCTCTAACCTATTCCCTGCCAGGCCTGGCTCTTCACAGCGCTGTCCCACTCCTATAACATTACTTATTTCATGACTTTAGCTCCCTTGGGGAAATTGTATATTCCTTAAGGGCAAGGCTGGCCCCACCAATGTTGGAACTACCTTGAAGGGGATATAAGGAGCCACTAGGACTAACAAATACCTGCCTGGGATACCTCCTGTTCACATGCCATCTGTACAGGCCCCAGAGCTCGCTCCAAGAGAGCTGTAATTGTCCTAGGGGCTACGGGCCCAATATATAGGAGACCTTCCTTCAAGCCCACCTTTCTAAGGTGGGCCAGCCCAGCCTTGCAGGGTAACAGTCAGGAGACAGAGCTCTGCCAGGCGTGGTGGCTCACGCCTGTAATCCTAGCACTCTGGGAGGCTGAGGCGGGCGGATTGCTTGAGGTCAGGAATTTGCAACCTACCTGAGCAAGAGCGAGACCCTGTCTCTACTATAAACAGAAAGAAATTAATTGGCCAACTAATATATAGAGAAAAAATTAGCCGGGCATGGTGGCGCATGCCTGTAGTCCCAGCCACTAGGGAGGCTGAGGCAGTAGGATTGCTTGAGCCCAGGAGTTTGAGGTTGCTGTGAGCTAGGCTGACACCACGGCACTCATTCTAGCCTGGGCAACAAAGTGAGACTCTGTCTCAAAAAAAAAAAGGAGGCAGAGCTCTGAGGCAGCCTGTGGAGCTGCCAGCCAAGCCATCAGCTAGCATGGGGGGTGGTAGTGGAGTTAAAAAGTGGTCTGCATCAGCTCATGCTCAAAGAGCTGGTCATGACCTTAGTCTCCAGACTATTGTCCTGAGGGGAGTGACTGTGTCCCCTCTAAGCCTGACATACTCCTGGCTGAGGAGACCTTGACCAGTGAGAAGGAAAAGGCCTGTTCTATCAGTATCCCCCTGAGTCAGGCCTCTGGGGGTGTTGTGAGGATTGAGTTAGAAAACAAAGCGATGCTTTAGAAACAACCAGCATGGTACTAGGCAAAGAGCAGGCACTTAGAAAATGCCAGGCCAAAGGAAGATGTACGGCAGGTGAAGAGGCTAGACTGCACTCTGCTTCCACTACAGAACTCCCAGTCCCTGAGCTGGGCCCCCAGCTTTGTTGCTCCCCAGTCTGGGTTATCTGGAGTCTGCTGCCACATCCCTGGGCACCTCCCCACTCCCAGCCAGGAGACAGGGCAAGAAGGTGGGGGAGGCACGTACTGCCGCAGAGGTCGCCGAAGATGTAGTAGCACTGCTCAGAGAAGGTGATCTTGTTGACAGTGTGGCGGATGAAGCCAGCTTTTAGTAGGTTGCTGGCATACTTGCGGGCCTCCCTCCGGTCAGTGAAGCCTTCCACGTTGTGGTACAGCCAGTCCACCACATCTGAGCCTGCGGGCAAGGCTGCCAGTTGATTGGGAAGCCCATCTGACTTGGGCTCATCTGGCCTCACAGACGCTATGAGGCTGTTCCAGCTCAAAGGAGTGGTGCAAGGGAGCTCTTAAGCCCCCTGGCCTGCCCTGCCCCATTACTCCCCACCCATCCTTCATCCCACCATGGGGCTCTCTCACCGATGAAAGCGTTAGGGATGGTAATCTTGAGCCACATGCGGTCGCGGACCTCCAACCCTGATTCAGGGGAGGCCATGGCTTTTACGATGGCGGCCATGTCACTGTGGATGGATAGGTGGAAGTCGTCTAGGCCTGGGGGTGGGAGGCAGAATGGTGAGGCAGAAAGGGGCTTTCGAGTTAGGTAGACAGGGTTTACATTCCAGCTCTGCCACCTAGTAACTATGGGACTGACACTGGGTAAACTACTGACTTCTTGGACACTCAGTTTCCCCTTCTGTAAAAATTGGGATTTTAATATGTATATTACAAGTATATTTGAAGAAAGAATTAAATAATGTAAATGAATGTGCTTATTAGCATAGTATATCATGTGATGTTATGAGAATAAAAATGGCCATCATTTATTGAATGCTTACTCTATGCCACACACTGTGATGATGCGTTACTTATATCCTTTCATTAAACCCCCAGGAACCTGGTAAGTGCTTATTGTTAGTCCCATTTTACAAGAGGAAACTGAGGTACCCTGGGTGCTCAATACAGGTTCAGAGCAAACACTGTTTAGTGAGGGTCTGAGTGACCAGCTGGGGGAAATTGCAGTGTGGGGTAGCTAGAATGAGCTGAGTTTCCCTCTGACGCTCAAGCAAGAGTCTCCCCCACACCTGGCTCTGTCTGCTGGGCCCAGGAGACAGGGTTGCACACTCACGCTCTGTGTCAGGGATGGAACTGGTGATGGAGGAGCTGGTGGAGGTGATGGTGCTCAGGGAGGGGCTCATGCCGTAGGCAGGGAAGGTGCCCGTCATGGCTGCAGTGTGGGAGACCCAGGCCGCAGGATCAATGGGCCGGATGGGCTCGCCTGCAGGGAGGATGAGGAGTCATAGGCTGCCCACCCTGTCCACTGCTGGGCCCAACAGGATAGGTGTGGGGGTTCTGGGCAACATACGAGGAAGGAGAGACAGGGCTCATGTATGTCAGGCACCAGATTTAGGGCTGAGTCCCCCATCCACTTACTCCTGGGCAATGTGAAGCAACCACGTGGACTTGGGTCCCAGCACTTGGCTACAGTCAGGGTGATAGGTCTGAAAGCAAGGACGTCCTAGTAAGGGCATGATATGTGCAGGCCAGAGCGAGTCCCTTGCCTGACAACCAGAAATGCCTGCCCTGTCCTCCCCAGCGTGCCATTCCATCCATACCCCGGTTTGTGCACAATCTCCCGCAGTACCCGGACTGCATCGTCGTTACTCATGTTCTCAAAGTTGATCTCATTTACCTGGAAAAGAGAACCAGGAGTGGCATAAGCAATTGTGTTGGGGTAGGGGTAGAGGACTCAGTTTGGCGAGTCAGGAGGTCTTCCCCGCACCAAGAGAGGGCCTCTGAATGAACAGGGTACAGCGGGTAGGGACAACTCCCTGCTTCCTATCACACCACCACCCAGGGTGGGCAATGATACCTGTAACAGCATGTCTCCTGGCTCGATGCGTCCATCAGCAGCCACGGCCCCACCCTTCATGATAGAGCCAATGTAGATGCCACCGTCACCACGCTCGTTGCTTTGGCCCACAATGGAGATGCCCAAGAAGTTATACTTTTCTACAGGGAGTAATGTATGACCTTGAGGGGCAGCAAGGTGCCCACCCAAATTCACAGCCCATTATTAGAAAATGGAAAGTTATAGGAAATGACATTTACTGAACCTGAATCAGACACTGTGTTCAGTGGACTCACACATGCTATCACTGAATGCTTGCTGTCTGTGAGGTAGGGACTTTTAGTTCCATTTTAAAGAGCAGGCAACTGAGGTTCAGAGAATTTAAGTGACTTTTCTAAGCCAGTAAGTGGTAGAGCCAGGATTCGAACTCAGATTTAAATCCCAAATTTGAGCTCTTTTTATTATATCCAGCTGTCTCCTAAAGAGAGTATATAGGGTAAAAACCAGAGAGCAAGGATGCATTGGCTGAAAGATGGGAAGGAGTGGGGCACTCAGAAATCACTTCTTCCAGGAAGCCCTCCCTGATGCCATTTTCTGCTTCCATAGCTCTCTGTACTTATCTCTGTTATAGCCCCGATAATGAGATACTGAAATGGTCAGTTTATGTATTAGTTGATATTTACGGAAGATAGCTCCTTGAGGGCAGGGAACTATCCCATGTCTCTCTGAAATCCTCAAGTCTGCCTAGTGTCTAGCATGTATAGTAGGTGCTCGAGAGTGTTATTTCATCAGACTCACCCATGTTGAGAGTAACTGTGATGATGTTGAGTGACATGGTGGAGTCCGTGATGCTGCTGAAGGATGAGGACTGGAATAGACAGAGGCTTGAGCAGCAGGTAGAGGTGGCAGGAATTCACTCTCAACTGGCTCTTCCTCAATGTGAACCCTCAGCACCATCCCCCTATCCCCCTGAACTAATGGGAAGGGATGTAAGGAAGAATAAGCCTTGGCCCTGCCTGAGAAGTGCTCACAATCTGCCCCCACCCATCCCTAGCATCCCAGGCCCCATACCCGCTCGATCCGAGAAACCTTCTGTTTCCGCCTGCGCCGCTTGTGTCTTCTCATCAGGCGTGAGGCACTGCTCTGTTCTGTGGAGCTGCTGAACCTGTGGGGTCCACAGTCGTTCCCCACCAGGCTGGCCCAGCCCTGCCCCATGAGAGGCACTGCAGGGCCCAGGTCCCCAACACAAAGCCCACATGCCTCCCAGGGGCCCAGCATCCTCAGGGTTCAGGGCTCCTCAAGGGTCACCTGCCCTACAGTACCCATGAAACTAAAGCCCCACCTGCTGGTGGAGTCATCTTCATCTGAGTCAAAGAAGCTGGTGGTCTCCAACTCGCTGCTCATAAGGGTGGATGAGCTATCATAACCGCCTGGCTCTCGCCGCCGCTCCCCTTTCGCAGTTCCATTTAGCCGAGCCGCTGCAAGGGATGGAAGCAGCTGGTTTCACATAGTGCCCCATGTAGGAATGGAGGAAGGAGAGAGAGGCAAGCCAGGGGCTGCAGTGGGACTGGGCACATCCAGAGCCCAGAAAGAAGGGCAAAGGGGTGGGTAGCTGGGTGGAAGCTGTGGGGAGGGTGTAGGGGTGAGGAACACATCCCTGTTCAGGGAAGACATACCATGGTCTGGGCCATCCCTCCGACGTGGCCGCTCCCGCTGGGCAGACACCAAGGAGTCCGTCTCTGTGTCATTGTCCAAGTTCTCCTGGCTTCCCCCACAAGCATGAGGGCTGCAGGGAAGAGAGGACTTGGCAAGGGAGGGTCAGGCTGGGGGTTCCCTCCCCCAGCCCTGGGCTGAGCTGATGCGGCCCTCCCCCTGGGCCCTTCCCACCCTTAGGTTGCACTCACTGGAAGGATGGGGGTCGGGAGTCCCCGATGCCTCCTGTGCGCTCCATAGGTGGCGGCAGCTCAGATGGGTTGTCAGCACAGAAAGGGGCTGGCTCTGGGTGTGAGCCCTCAGCTGATACCAGCTGATGGGGAGAAAATGAGAGGGTACTAGGTTACAGGGACACCAGGGAGAAAGGGGATAGTTGGCTTCTGGCAGGGCATGAAGGCCTAATGAGAATGAAGAAAGAAACATCGAGGGAAAAGAGACAGGCCTGTGCAAGAACAGCTGAGATGAAGAGTGGACCCACTGCCTGGCTTGATGGGGTGGTTGGGAGGCATGGGGTGGAGAAGTGGAGTGGGGACAAAGGGTCACTGGCCCGTGGCAGAGATCAGCAGGTGGACAGGAGGGAACCTGAGGCAAAGTATCTCGAAGGCCACAGGAGACATTACTGTCTTCACTGTGTATTTCTGTCTCTCCCTTTTCCCCCTTCCCACCACTCTAACTTTTTATTAAAGTTATAGACTCTGGGGTGAGAAAAAGTTCAATTAGAAAACTAAAGGAAGATTCAGACTTTGAAGCATAAAACCACCAGCTATAATCTCAGTGAGGCCTTTCCCCCTCCAGCCTGGCATGGGGATGCAGGTGGATGGAAAGTTGAGGGCTCCTTACCCAGGACACCACCCGGCCATTGAAGCAGGGTAACTTGGCATTGTCGTCTGAGATCTCCTCCTTCACCACTCTGCAGGGAAAGGGGATGTCAGAGAGAACTTTCTGGGACAGAAATAGAAGCTCCTCAAAATCCCAACTCCTAGGGGCTCCTCAACCCTAAACTGGGAATCAAACTTCTAGCACAGACTATTCAAATGGGAGCAGAAGTCGGGGTGACCCAGGGACAGCTCTTTAGCACCACCAGGAAGACACCAGTCCTACCAAGGCCAGCTGCCTTCCTAGGTCATCCTCTCACTCATCGGGTGATTGCAAATTACAACTGACAAATCATTGTGCTGCATGCCACTGCCTCAAATCTCCACAGTGCTCTACCCATCCCCAACATGGCTCTCCTGCGATAGACTTTCTCTTTCCCTCTGATCTCAGGCTGTAAAAAAGCACACAATTATTGCTGCCCTTCCCTTCTAAACTGGGAATTCTGACATTGTTGTGGGATGTATGGGCAAGGAATTTAAAGAAATTTGAAGAGAGAAAGGGAGAAGGCATTTGATGATCATACATCTTCCACATGCCATTATAATGAACAGTAACAATGCTTTCATTTATTGAACATGTATTACAGGCCAAACACTATGCTAAGCACTTTACTTGTATCATTTTGTTTAATATTCACAACAATGCTATAAGGTAGGTATAGATGGGGAAACTAGGCTCAAAAGGTTTAGTATTTCACCTAAACTCTTATCACTAGCAAGTGAAGAGCTAGAATTTGAATTCTGGTCAGCCTAACTCTAAAGTCTATATTCTTACCTATTTTATGATTTTTATTTCCCTACAGTTAGAACATATAATATTCATACCAGCCTCATTAGGTAGACAATATGGTCCTCATTTTATGAATAAGGAAACTGAGAAACATTCAGTAACTTTTCCAAGGTCACCGAACTAGTAGACGTCAGAGCTGGAATTCAAATCTAGGCTCATCTGACTCCAAAACTCCCTCTCTTTCCACTGTATTTCACATTCTTTCCTGTACAGTGATGGAGGTAATGTGGGTCTGTGTAGAAGGTGGGTGGTGGGGGGACAGTGACGTGGGGCATGAGGGATGTGGGATGTGGTCATGGGCACGTAGTTTGGCATGGGGAATGTGGTGAGGCAAGAAGTCAGACACTAGCTAGGTGCAGTGGCTCACGCCTGTAATCCTAGCAGTCTGGGAGGCTGAGGTAGGAGGATTGCTTGAGCTTAGGAGTTTGAGACCAGTCTGAGCAAGAGCAAGACCCCATCTCTACTATAACTAGAAAGAAATTAGCCAAACAACTAAAAATAGAAAAAATTAGCCAGTCACAGTGGCGCGTGCCTGTAGTCTCAGCTACCCAGGAGGCTGAGGAAGGAGAATTGCTTGAGCCCAGGAGTTTGAGGTTGCTGTGTGCTAGGCAGACACCATGGCACTCTAGCCCAGGCAAGAAAGTGAGACTCTGTTTCAAAAAAAAAAGAAGTCAGACAGTGACTACAGTTTGAGGTCAGGGAAGGGAAATGAAAAGTCTGAGGACCATCAGACTATCAAACACACCAGGAGTACAGAGCTGGAAAGATGTGACCAAGGGTAAGAGAATGACACATGTGGAATTCTGAGCAGAGAGGGAAGACAGCAAGGAAGGAAGCTGGGAAGCCCAGTTCTCCCTTGTTCCTAGAGCAGCTTCTGTCCAGAGCTTGGAACGTGCTTGGCTCCTTGTGATGCTCACATTCTTGGACTCACAGCCAAGTTTGCAGGCCGAGCCTGCCCTCCCTCTTCCCAGCCAGCTCTGGCTCCTCCACCACTTGCAACCCCACAGTGACCCTAAGAAAGAAGCCCAGATCATCCCGCTCAGGCCCACCATGGTGGAAAGTGTAGAAAGAACTTTCTACACTTCTGAGATCTACTCCTTCACCACTCTGCAGGGAAAGGGGATGTCAGAGAGAACTTTCTGGGACAGAAATAGAAGCTCCTCAAAATCCCAGGAGGATAGAAGGGACAGAGAGGTAGCTCAGACCCATCAGTCTGGCAGCAGGGTACCCTATGCTTATAGCCCCACATGGGGGAGGGGTGGTAGAGTCCAGGACTCAAAGGAAAAGGCGGGTATGTGCATCACATGGCGTGGTCTCTGTGGCCTGCTTTGGAGAGGGTCTCCCTGTAAGTGGGAAACTGCTGCTGAGTCCCTCCCCCCCCCCTAAGCAGGCCCCACCATACTGTTCCACACTACAGATGTTTCCTTTCTTTCTGGGGGTCACTGACAGGCCACCAAGGCTCTGCTGACTCACAACAATCAGCTGATCTTCAGCAGCCTCGGGGGACCTCAGACAGGCCTTACCCTCCTACCACGTAGCCAAATGGCTCAGGGTTCCACAGCACTTACACTCCCCCCACAAGTGAAGTGGAATAAATGTGGGTTCAAATTCCAATTCTACCACTTAGCCTTTCCATATTACAGAAATTTCTTAACTCTTGCAAGCCTTTGTCTTGTCCTGTTAAACAATATTCTTAAATGCCTGGCACAATCTAGGCATACAATATAAGCTAGTTACTAACTTTGTCAGTTTTTAGCAGGATCCACACACTCTTCTAACTAGGTGTAAATTGCTGAGGACAGGGCCAACAAATCTTCTGCTCATTATTCATTGTTCATCTGATTAAAAGCTTTTGCTGCCAGGTGCAGTGGCTTACACCTATAATCCTAGCACTCTGGGAGGCTGAGGCAGAAGGACTGCTTGAGCTCAGATGTTTGAGACTAGCCCAAGCAAAAGCAAGACCCCATATCTACTAAAAATAGAAAAATTAGCCAGGCATCATGGCACGTGCCTGTAGTCCCAGCCACTTGGAAAGCTGAGGCAGGAAGATCGCTTGAGCTCAGAGTTTGAGGTTGCAGTGAGCTACAATGACACCACTACACTCTACCTGGGGAGACACAGAGAAACTCTGTCTTCAAAAAAATAAAATAATTAAATAATAAATAAATAAAAAGCTTTTGCTGAGAGTCTAGTGGGTTTTAGGTCCTGTGCTTTCCATTGTATAGACTTCACAAAGCACTAGACGTTGAACCTGCCTTGTTCTCAGGGAGATCACAGTCCAATGGATAGTTCATATAAGTACACTGCAAGTGGGAAGTGGTCAGAGTCGTAAAAGCAGCAGATGTGTTCACTGGATAGACATCTGCTGCATGTTCTTTAGTGTCAGGCTGTAAGGATAAGCAGAATAAGTGCCATGATCATTCTCATGGAAAAGCTCAACCTGGAGGACAGGAGAATTTGGACTTAGAGGAAACAGGGGAAGAGTGCTCCAACTAGAAGGCCCAGAGGGAGGGAGGACAGTGTGTGACAAGCAGGGAGGAGCAACACAGTTTAATGACCTAACTTGCCATGTTGCTCTCTCCCACAGCTCAAGGCCAGGCTAGCAGTGGGTACCTTGTTACCATGTATCATCCACCATCTCCTCAGTGCTGAAAATGTTTATCCTTTTTCCATTTCCCAAATAATTTAAGATGAATGGGTCTACCTTGAGCTTGACAAGTACTTCTGGAGACCAGATGGGACTTGGGAAGTCCTTAGGCCTCATAACCAGAACCTCAGAGGATGAGCCTGGAGTGGAGAGACTGGAGAGACAGCAGCCTTCCGTCTCTGACCCACCTTCCCTTCTGTCAGCAGGGGCACTGGCCTCTGCCCAACCCTGCTCTTGTGGGGCTCAGAAAATGGTGGCCCTAGCACCTTTACAGTTTGCCAAAGCTTACCATCTCCCTCAGAAAGGATTCACCTGTAAAATGGTGATCATCACAACACCTACAATTGTGTGACTAAGGCTTTAGACTCTGGAGCCAGATTCCTGATGTCGAATCAAGCTCTGCCACCTGGTAGCTGTGTGACCTTGGGCAAATTACTTAAGCCTTCTGTGCTCTAGTTTCCTCATTTGTAAACTGGAGATATTACTGCCTATTTCATAGGGCTGTTATGAGGATTAAATGAGTGAAGATTTGAAAAGTATTAAGATCAGTGCCTGCCATACTGTAACTACCATAAAATGAGTTTGTTAAATAAATGAAAACTATACATGCTAGTCAGCTATTAGTCATCTGTGACAAGATAGCTATAGGTCTCCTGCTTATTTATCTCTCTGGGGATAAAAATAAAATTAATCTCCTCCATTTCAGTTTTAGCATTGTTCTCAACCCTATTAAAATGGCTAACTCTGACATTTTGCAAAGGGTGGTTAAGTACCACTGATGTATGCAAGATGGCTTCAGATAGTGTATGAATAAACACTGCTTAGTTCAATAGTTACTTTAAACATATTTTAAAAAGAAATATAAATAGAAAATCAGACCTGTGATTTCATATTATTGGTTGGGTCAAGCTAAGAAAAAGCTTTGCAGTGGATTTAAAGAAATATATTAACAGTGAGTGGATGTAATGGGGGTCCTCTTACGACTGCAGTTAGGCTTGGCTCAACAGCAGCCTTGGGAGAGCAAAGGAGCTTAGGAGGTGGGGGCTAGGCCCAGTGGGTGTCAGGCTGTAAGAGATAAGTGAGGGGATAAGTAGAGGGTGGAGACACAGGCCTGTCCTAGTCCCTCAAGGCATCTGGATCCAGGGTGACTCCAGCCACTGGACTGTGGCTGATTTTTCCTCATCCCATATCCTGAGGCAGTATCTTAGTCCCTTCTAACCCTATTCTTCTCTTGCCTAGCCAAGGCACCCAGCCCCTCACTCACACCTCCTAAGAATCTTCCAATCAGTGGTGTCAGTCCCTGGACTGAAGCTAGACAATCATCAACACACCAGGAGTACCCACCCCAGGGTAAGAGCAGCAACAATGGAAACAAGAACAGTCAGAACCTACACAGCACTCCCCCTTGTACAAAGCACTTTCACGCACATGATTTCATGGGCTCATCAAAACCTGAGTTCCAAGGCAGAAAGTGACAGCAAAACATGCCAGACAGAAGACATAGGTGCTTGCCTCCTAGGGCTGGGAGGGCCCTGGTAGTGGGAGAGAACCCAGATTGATGAACACTAGGGAGAAGAATATTTCCCCTCACTTGACTCTGGGACTTCAGCTCTGAAGAGCAATGCAGGCCTCAAGCTAGGGCTGGAGAGGCGCCCTTCAGGCCTGGCTGGGCCTTCCCCATGGCCTCCAGGCCCAGCGCCCAGTTAACGTGGGGGCCTCCCCTCCCCCAGTCCCCTGGGAGTTGGGGGGGGGTCGAGGGGATCAGCCAGGCCCCCCTCCCAGGCCAGCTGCTACAGAACCTTCCGGCTCCAACATTCCATCCCTTCTTAAAGGGGAAGTCAATGCTTCCAAACTCTGCCTGTCCAAAGCCTTGCAGCTGGGTGGAGGGGAAGACCCCGCCAGGGAAGGGAAGATGGAGAACTCCCAGAAACTCTTCTTGGCCCTCCCACCCAGGCCCTGAGGCCCCTTCCAACATCTCCCCCCTTGGCCACCATCTGGAGGAAAAAGGCCCCAATTCCAAAGGGAGCTCGGCACCTGGGCTGGGGAGGACTCCCCGTCAGGGGGTCAGGCGCTCTGCTCCCCTGACAACATCCGAACGGCCCGGCCCGCAGGGGAGAGGGGCGACAGCTAAACAAACATCAGAGCTGCAGACCCTCGCTCACATCCTGGAGCCCGGGCACCCCTCACTCCCCCTTCCCCAGCTCAAAGTCCCAAGGCATAGCCCTCAGATGCAGGATACTCCAAATATGGCTCTGAGTTGTGGAGCTCAAAAGATGAAGAGGGCCAAGGCCGAATGCCAGACACCCCTAGCCTCTGCTAAAGAGGTGGCTCCCTCGGCAGGAGGAGGGCTGCGGGCTCCGGCCCTGGAACTGGGTGGAGGGGGTGTGTGTCTGTCTATGTGGGCCACTGGTCTCTGAGGAGGTGAGCGGGCTTGATGGGCAGGAACTCTGCTCTTGGGGAGCTGGACGTCCCCCTAAACTCGGGGGCCAAGGTCCTCCCTCAAGAGGCGCACGGGAGCCCCTAGAGGGGCTGGAACCTTGGCCCCCGAAAAAGCCAAGGGGGCTCGAATGGGATGAGTCGCCCCTAGAAGTCGGAGTGGGGCTAGAAGTCGGGGTAGCGAGGGAAGTCCAGCCTGGCCGCGTCGGCCCTGAGAGCCTGCGGCGCCGGGCTCCCCGGAGGCAGGGCGAGGGCCATCCTCACCCGAAATCGTCGTCCATAGACTTGAAGAAGAACTTATAGCTGGGTCGCTGCAGAACGCCCTTAAAGTCCGCCAGGGTGACGCGCTCGGCGGGCAGGGGCAGCTTCACCAGGTACGGCGTCTCCTGCCCGTCCAGGTGGTAGATGATCTTGGTCTCGCCCATGGCTCCGGCCTCGGGCGCAGCGGCCCGCGCGCGGCCTGCTCCGGCGGCCGGGCCAGGCCTCTCGGGCGGCGGCGGCGCTCGGCGCGGCCCAGCGGCTCAGCCCAGCGCGGCGGCCGGCCGCGGCGCCAGCTCCCTTGTTCTCCGGCCGCTCCCGGGTCCCAGCGCCGCCCGCCGCCGCCGCCGCTTCCGCTCCCCACTCCCCGGCTCGGCTGGCGACCGCGACTCTTCCGGTGGCCGCGGCCCGCCCGGCCCTGGGCTGCGTCCCGGCCCGCTCCCCTCCCCCGCGCCCCGGCAGGCGGCCGGCCCCGCCCGGGCCCCGCAGACACCCCGCCCACCCGCGGGCGGCGGCGCTCGGGTCCCGGCACCCAGAAAGGGAAGGGGAGCTTTCACCGGGGTGGCCGCCTCCCCGGACCTTCCAAGGGCCTGACTGCACCCGAGTGGGATCGGTGGCTCCTCTGCTGTCCGGGAGGAGTGGAATGCAGGGATGGCTTTGGTCCCCAGAGGTGGTCTGGGGGAGGAGAGTGACCTCAGCGTGGCCCTGTAGGGTTTGTGGAGAAGCACAGCTGCTGTCTTTGAGTCTACTAAACTGAGCTCCTTGGAGGCAGGACTGATTTTTTCCTTCTAACCTTAGCGCCTAAGTGCAAAGCAGTGGTTTAGTTAATGGATTGACTGAAGATTGAGTGGTTGCAAGCATGCCTGGGACAGTACAGTCTCAAACCAGAACTAGGTATAACCGGTTCCTAACAGATCTCCTCACCCCTTGGCTTTTAATTCATTTAATAAATACTGAGACCCTACTATACGCAAGGCGTATTGCATGAGATATAACAGTAACAAAATGAACAAGGCTGCCCTCACGATCTTCACTCAACTGGAAGAAAGCATATAGGCTTGTAAATAAATAATTTCAGAGTGACCAAATGCTATTAATATCAAGATAAAATGGAGTGATGTGACCGTGACAGGGGAAAGAGGATTCTAGGTGGTCAGAGAAGGCCTCTTCCATATGAACTAAGGCCTAGAAACAGTGAGGAGGAAGCAGCTACGGGATCTGGGGGACGAGTATTCTAGGCGGAGGGGACGCAGTATGGGGGGGGGTAGCCAAGTATAAAGGCTCAAGGCAGGAATAAGCTTGCCACATTCGAGGAACAAGAAGTCCCCTGTGACTAGAGGGACGGTGTGAGATGAGGCTAGAAGGTAGACACGGGTCAGATCACATGGGGCTTTTTATGCTACAGTAACAAGTATGGACTCCCCCCACTCCATTTGTATACTGTTGCCAAATTAGAGTAAGAACTTCTTTCAGATTCATCATCTGCTCAGAAATCTCTCCACATTCCCCAATGCCTTCCAAATATCCTTAGCATGATAATCAAGGCCCTCCATAATCTAACCTGTACCTACCTTTACAGCCTTTTGTCTCATTATATCCTAGCCATTTGTTTTGACTCCATAGATATGAACCCATTTGCTAGCCCCTGCAACATCTTATACATTTTCACTTCATACCTTTTCCTTCACCTTCTTTAAATTTTAAGTTTTTAATCAAAGTAATATGTATGCATAGTTAAATAGCATTAAGAAGCTTTTAACAAAAGCAGCAATCCTTTGTCCAATTTCCCTCCCCACTCTCAGAATATTTTCTTTTTTCTCTTTTTTGTTTGTTTATACAACTCATTTCTCTGAAACAGAGTAGCTTGCACTACTATTTCTTGATTTATGCATTCTAGACATTGCTTATTGATTTCCAATTTTGATTGAGGATGATCTCTCTTCCACCTCTCCCTACCCTCTTAAAATGGTAAAATCACACTTTCTGGCTAAGTCAATATAGTACTTAGTATTGACATTATTTTAACCATGAATAAATGTTCACCACTAAGCCATGTGTGTTCCATGATTATGTTTTCTTTACAACTTTTTGTTTTCCCTGGCATTAATCATTGCCTTGCTTTTTCATTTGCTTTGTTTTCAATATATTTACCTATCATTAATTCTTTCCATGTAATCTAATTATTTCTCAACACACATTTTGTTCACTCAGTCAAATCTATTAGATCATCCATCAGTTCCATATTTTCCTAGAGCCTTTCATTCTTTTGCTCTGGTCTGCCCTGCTGCCTGTCTCAGCCTGTGCATAGCTGTCATCTTGAAACTTCTCTACATCCTCAGAATACCCTTTACTTCTCCTCTGTGTTGAATCCCTATTTTCTGGATAGTCTACTCCTTTGTTTTTAGTAAAGCATATCCTTTGGTAGCTTCCTTTGAAAGGAAGCATGGAAAATAAAAAAATTTTTTGAGAACTTGCATATCTGACAATATATGCTTCTGAGTTGAAAATAATTTTCCTTCAGAATTTTTTTTTTTTTAAATATGGAACGATTCACGAATTTGCGTGTCATCCTTGCGCAGGGGCCATGCTAATCTTCTCTGTATCGTTCCAATTTTAGTATATGTGCTGCCGAAGCGAGCACTTTCCTTTAGAATTTTGAAGGCATCTGTTGTCTTCTAGCTTCCCGTGTTTTTTTGTTTGTTTGTTTGTTTTTGAGACAGAGTCTCACTTTATTGCCCAGGCTAGAGTGAGTGCTGAGGCACTCACAGCAACCTCTATCTCCTGGGCTTAAGCAATCCTCCTGCCTCAGTCTCCCGAATAGCTGGGACTACAGGCATGCATGCACCACCTTATATATTTTTAGTTGGTCAATTAATTTCTTTCTATTTTTAGTAGAGACAGGGGTCTCACTCAGGCTGGTTTTGAACTTCTGACCTTGAGCCCACCTCGGCCTCTCATAGTGCTAGGATTATAGGCGTGAGCCACAGCGCCCGGCCTAGCTTCCAGTGTTGATAATGAGTGGTCAGTTTGATCTTATTTTTTCCAAGCCTTTGTACATTTGTTTTAATTGTCTCTGGAAGTCTTTAGGAAGTTCTCTTTATCTCAAGGATTCTGAAATTTCATGGTAATTCATTTTGGTAAGGATCTTTTCTTATTTAGTGTGCTAGAAATTCAACAATAATTTCTTGAATTAAGACCATTCTCACTACAATTTTTCCTATTCTCTTTCTGTAACCTGTGTTTGATGTTAGACCTTCTGGATTGATCCTTAATTCTCTTTTTTCCTTTATCCATTTCCTTTTATTTTCCAATGATTTCACCTTTTTGCAAGATTTTCTTTTTTTTTTTTTTCTTTTTTTAAGAGACAGGGTCTTACTCTGTACAGCCCAGGCTGTAGTACAGTGGCACAATCATAGATCACTATAAACTTGAAGTCCTGGGCTCAAGCAATTCTCCCACCTCAGCCTCCCGAGCAGTGGAGTAGCTAGGACTACAGGCACCTGCCACATGCCCAGCTAATTTTTAAATTTTTTTGCGTAGAGATGGGGTCTTGCTATGTTGCCCAGGCTGGTCTCAAATTCCTGGCTTCAAGCAATCCTCCTACCTCAGGCTCCCAAAAATACTGGGATTACAGGTGTGAGCCACCAAGCCCTGCCAGATTTTAACATTCTTATCCAACCCTTCCAACCATTTACCTATCCAATATATTCACTGGATTTTACCTATCCAATATATTTATTGGATAGGTAAAATATTCAAAATTCAAGAAGTACATAAGGATGGAAATACAATAAAACTTCTCCCTCCTATTTGGTTCGCTAGTCCTCCAGTTCTCAACAGAAGGAATTAATTGGTTTATTTTAAATCAGAAATTAAAAACTATTTCTTGTTCTCCAATTCTTCCTTTTTTAAAAAAAATTTTTTCATCACACTTCCGTCTACAACAATTCTTCCTTTTTACAGCACTTTCTTCATAGCCACAGTATCTTTCTTCTTTGAGTTTTGAGTATAGTAATTGTAGCTTTTTCTCCCTGAAGTTTGCAAAAAGTTCCCTACTTTGCCATTATTTCCTTGGTTTCAATTTTCTGTTTACTTGTTTTGGTCTCTACCTTCCATGTTGGAAGATTCTTCAAATGTTTGATTGTCCTTGGCTGTCTATTCACATTTAACAATGAGATACTAAAAGTTGATTGGAAGCTTAGTCTACGTACAAGGCTTAGTAACTAATAGGTTTCAGTATAGGGTGATCAAGTGGGAGGAAAGCTGACCTGTTTTTTGGTCAAGGAAACAAAAAATGTCAGTGTTCATAGGACTTTTTTTCTGTAGCTCTTCCATTTGTTTTTGCCTGGGGGTTATAAGTCACTGTGTATTGTATGTTCAGAGTCCCACCACTCATACCTTCGCCTAACTCATTTTCAATGTAAAACTTTACCCCCAATCTCACTATGCCTGATAGTTTAAGTTCTCTTGGACATTCTGAAATTTCATGGGCTTTTTCATTCATTAAGCTGGGGCACTAATGGGCCCTGTCAGTCTGGAAACTCATGACCTTTGGGTTTAGGAAATCTTGTGTTTCTTTGATAATTTCTTCCCCATCATTTCTCTAGACACATAATCTCCCATTTCTTGCAGGGGAGAAGTAGGTGTAATTACCCAGATGGATCACATGTCAGGACCTGGGGGCCTTTTTCTTATATAGATCTTTGTGTAATCTCCCTCCACTCTACTCCTAGTTTTCAGTCCCAATCTGTACCCTTCTCTGAGGTGCTGAGCCTTTTCTGGGTTCAGAAGGGCACACTGGGTTGCTTCCTATTAGTAACTCCCTTGGCAGGTAGAACCCAACTCATTCTGCTCTGCTAAGTCGCCTTTTACTCTTTTATCTTTCATTTTCTAAAATGTTAATGTCTCTCTCTTCACCACCTGTTTTCTTTATCATTGGGTCATGTGGCTTTTTAAAAGAATTCCTTTATAAGCATTAATGGAGATTTTAGAGGGAACAAAAAAAAGCTCATGTGTTTAATTTTCCATATTTAATTGGAAATCTTTTGCTTTGCTTTTAATGTGCTTTTAACCTTTTCTTTTTCTTTCTTGTTTTTAGAGACATGGTCTCAAGGTCTCATTCTGTTGTCCAGGCTAGAGCTCACTGTAACCTTGAACTCCTGGACTCAAGCAATCCTCCCACCTCCGCCTCCCAAAGTGCTGGGATTACAGGCTTTAGCCACTGTGCCTGGCCTCTTGTAACCTTTTCTATTTTGTAGGTCACTCCAGCATCGCAATTCTGTAAAGCCTTCCCTAACCACCCCTACTAGAAGGGATCTCTCCTTCCTAAAAACATTCTATAGACTACTTCTAATCTGTCACAGAGATCTGTACATATTTGGTATAGATCAGAAATGCCTTATAGTTACTTACCCTATTAGGTCCATGCCATAACCTTTACATGCTCTCTAGGAACTAGATTCTACTCAACAAGACATAAACTTAGATTTACTGAACAAGTAAATTAAACCATATCCTGGGCACCCTGTTTTTTCCTCTTTAGAAATACCCAGTAATACCTTCATACTCCCAAGTAGAATTCAATAATCTCTTCCTCAGCTTGTATCTTTGCACCCAACTAAAATGAAGGCAACCATTTGATCTTTTATGTTGGGGGGGGGCACTTGCTACCACAGTGACATTTGCCAAAGTTTAAGTGCCAATAGAGGAAATTATTGACTTATTCCATATCTCTATACGAAGACAACAAAGAGCTCAAAAAGATGTGACAGAAAGGCATGTCTCATGGTTGAGTTTAAAGGAGACAATACAACAAAGTGACAAATGCCAGCTCTAGAGTCCATTATCAAATCTGGCTATATCAATTAGTAGTTATGGGACCTCTGTGAGCTTTCGGCACCTCATCTTAAAATGGGGATATGACCTACTTCCCGGGGCTGATGTGAGGATTAAATGAACTAACACATTAAAGGTAGTTAGCAAAATGCCTGTCACACAGTAAACAATATTAAGAGAAATCTTTCCCAGGACCTTCCTGTGTACTTAGGATATCCATTATTATCTTTGGGTTTTGTGGCTGGGGCAATTTTCCCTTCATTGAGACATAGTATGCTGTGTCTCAATGGAGATTACGAGGTTCAAGTCTAAGGACCTGTGACGTGGAGCGGATTTTCTTATCTTTAAGATGAAGAGTAGCCCCGGCTTCTCTGACAGGACTAGTACTGGATCAAGTAGAAAAGGCATGTGAGAGGGACTGACACACGATAAAGGGCTTTACAGAGGTTTGGCATCATCACTCTCTGGCAGTGTTTAGACTAGAACTCTTTATGGCAACAGGCTTAGGCACATCATCCCAGGACCACAAGCTGGTCCACAGAGGCTGGAAAAGAAAGTAGGCCCTTTACTACCCATAAGCCAGGGGAATGGTTAATTAGCAAGGCACCACAGTACCACCTAGTGGCCATAACACCCTTCTCTCTCTCTCTCCCCCAGTTAGGAAAAGGCTGCCAGGTCAATGGTTCAGAACTCTGGTCACATTCTTTTATGGCTGAGTAGTCAAGGATGGAGAGAAACCAAATAGTCATGGTTGGAGAGAAACCAAATACACCGCTATCTCTTTTTTTAATATTAACAAATACAAGGAGCAGAGAGAGCCAGCTGCTCTCTGCTGTCCCCTGAGGGAAAGCCAGTGCACAAAGCTGTTCCTCTGGCCTTCCTCCAACTGCAAGGCCTGCCTAGCTCCTCCCTAGGCAGCTTTGTTCCAGCCCAGCTTCCCTCATCCCAACTCCCCAGTCAGGATGGGAGGCACATGGTTGCTGGCGGTGGGAAGAATACTGTAGTTCCAGTCTCTGCTCGTTTAAGTCTTGGCCTGGATGGGGATCACTCATCCTTCTGCAACTAGCTCCTCACTTGTCCTGGCCTAGGAACCAGGAGGGCAATCAGTCACACCCACAGGAGCGGGCCGTGCGACTTCAGTCATCTTCAGATGACTCCTCTTCGGCCTCTTTTAGCCACTGGATGAACCTCTGCAGCTGTAAGGAAGCAGATGGGAGATCTACTGGGGGAGGGGCACATAACCCTCCTGTTCTTAGCAGATAAACAGCTCTAACAACCACAGAAGCCCAGGGACTAGCCACCCTAGAGTGTAGGGGCAAGGACCTGGGAACCAGACAACCACCTTGGTGAGAGGGCAGCCCGACTCACTTGTTGATTCTTACGCAACTGCCGGCCCTTGTCTGTTGTGTCCCTTTGGCTGAACCAGCTCAGGATTGTTTCCTCAGCGAGGATCTCCAGCTGGTAGAAAGCCATCAGCACCTGCAGAAGGCCAGCAAGGGGGATTGATCTCAGGGGTCTTAAGAGTCCAACAAGATATAATGGATAACAGATGAGGAAGCATGACCTTAGCATCTCTCTACCAGGCCCTTATCTTCCTTCCACGTACTGAGCAGCCTACTCCAAAACAGACAAGACTGAGCTGTTGACTCAGCTACTGGGGCAGATGTAACTTCTGGAACTATTGCTGCATAGAACTTTGTACATTCCTAGGCCACCCTGCCCAAAAAATTGGCTGCCTTACTAGCCTGGCTCCAAGCTGTATTATTCCAGCAATAAGCAAAATACTAGGGGTGGATGGTACTGTTCACCAAATTCCATACGGGATTCATGTTAGCTTCTTGTTTTGTGTCTCCATGGGTGTCACCAAGGCCTCTTTGAAAGCAAATGCAAGAGCATGGGGCTTGGGGTGGTATTCACCTTGGCCATTGAGGTACCAAGAGCTTCGTGTTCCAAGAAGAAGTCCTCAATGGCTGCTAACGCTTCCAAATGGTCAGCTGCACGTTTTATATAGTTCCTAAAAACAGGGCTCCAAGCCTTGAGCAGCTACGGAAGAAAGGAAGAGAAGGGAGTTGCAATATACTTCTGAGCATGCACCTATACCTGGACAGCAAAGAAAATCAATATTCATGACACGGGAGAATAACAGGGAGATGATATAGGCCCTATGGAATCATGTCAGTGGAACTTAGGAGTTCTGGGCAGAGTTGGGGAGAAAGAAGAGATTGCTCAGAGAAGATTAAAGGGAATAGGATGTTGCAGGCTGCCTCAAAATACCTATTCCCAGATTCTAGAAGTTGATCTTGTGCTGGGTCAAATCACTTTCATAGAGTCTGACTGTCCAAGTCTATTCTGAATATACCTTTGGGGGTCTAGTATGGTCTGAATCTTGGAGTCTCAAAGGCCACTCAGTAATGAACCCAACCTGACTCCTCTGGACCAGCTAAGGGTGTTCTAGAACCAACCAGCTTCCAGAGGCAAGGAGAAAGGAACCAGAAATAACATATATCCCATAATAAGACCTTCTACTACTGATTTCTTTTGAAGTCAAGTATAGCAAGGATATGTATCTGCCTCTACCCAATCCCTTGTATCCATCCCAAATCTTTGCTCACAGGAAGCAGCAGGGAACAGTAGCGGTTTGGGTCAAGCGGAGAATCCATTTGTTGCAGGGGGAACTCCAGGACCACGTGGCTCAGTACCTGCATCACCTCCTTTAGACTTATGTTGTAGGCGTACCTGTGGGGAGACTAGGGTGACACCAGGGCCTCCACTGGCCCTTCAGCATGCTGTAGAAATAAGACTTTGACAGAGCATTGGAGGAGAGAAAGTTGGATGGAACAACATGGAAGGAGAGGGCTTAAGAAGGAAAAAAATCTATGCTGAGGCTACAACCTAATGCTCTCCTTGCTCCAAAGACTACTGGGCTTCTCCATTTGGGATGTCAAGGGATAGGTTCCTATTTGGAAAAGAAACACTTAGGAGAAAACCCCTACCTGCCTGGGATTACCCCAAGGAGACCAGGGAGGGGCTGCTCTTACTTGAGAGAGTTGATTTCCAGGACTAGATTGTCACAAGAAATATTCTCCTCTTTGCCCCGCTGAAGTGTTCCCAGGACTTCATTCTGGAACACTAAAATCAAAGCAAGAATAAGTTCATGGGCCAACATCACTGCAGAAGCCTTTGGCTAGTTGATCTAGGCCAGGCGTCCTCAAATTAAGGCCCGAGGGCCACATGCAGGTGTTTTTGCCTGTTTGTTTTTTTATTTCAAAATAAGATATGTGCAGTGTACATAGGAATTTGTTCATAGTTTTTTTTAAGCTATAGTCTGGCCCTCCAATGGTCTGAGGGACAGTGAACTGGCCCCCTGTTTAAAAAGTATGAAGGCTGGGCGCGGTGGCTCACGCCTGTAATCCTAGCACTCTGGGAGGCCCAGTCGGGCGGATTGCTCGAGGTCAGGAGTTCAAAACCAGCCTGAGCAAGACCCCGTCTCTACCAAAAATAGAAAGAAACTAATTGGACAACTAAAAATATATATACAAAAAATTAGCTGGGCATGGTGGCGCATGCCTGTAGTCCCAGCTACTCAGGAGGCTGAGACAGGAGGATCACCTGAGCCCAGGAGTTTGAGATTGCTGTGAGCTAGGCCGACGCCATGGCACTCACTCTAGCCTGGGCAACAAAGCAAGACTCTGTCTCAAAAAATAAAATAAAATAAAATAAAAAGTATGAAGACCTCTGATCTAGGCAAAGAGTAAACTAGGGACTTTCCTCCTTTTTCCAGGGCATTGCTCCTCTGGCCTCTCACCTATGAAGACCTCTGATCTAGGCAAAGAGTAAACTAGGGGCTTTCCTCTTTTTTCCAAGGCATTGCTCCTCTGGCCTCTCACCTTTGACGTCATCCATTTGAGGGGACCCTGTCCGGCTGTCCAGCTCCTCAGAATCCATACTTCGCTCACTCTCACTTTCACTTTCTTCTTCCATGTTGATCCTGAGTCCTGAGGATCCATAAAGGATGAAGAAAAAAATAAGGAAAGAGCCACTGACAAAGAGTAATATATCTGTCCTGTCTATACGAATAAACGAATGTACAAGTAACGTACTTCTAAAATATTCATTATCCTTCAAAATATTCAGATTTTAGTAGAAGGAAGAAGGCAGGCATAAGGCCTAGCTCACCCCACAGATTCTGTCGTAGTTCCTCCTCTTCCTCCATGTTCATGTCTGCAACTTTCCAGAGGTAGCCCTGGCCTGCAACTCCTACTTCTGCTGGATTGTAACCTGGAAAAGGCATTGATCTATACAGAAGGCCTAGCAGAAGCACCAATCCCTCCAGGAGGAAACATTCATTTTCCTATGGGGCAGAGAGAGACACATAGATGCCCCACACCTGTTGAGCCTCACACCTTTCATCTTCACTTTCTCTTTTTCTTGACCAGCCCCAGAATCATCACTGAATTGGCCATCATCTTCATCTTCCTCTGCATCTGGAGGGTGCAAAGAGATCACCGAGCCCTCTGGCAGCGTGATGTCTGGGCCCACTATCACCTAGGGGAGAAAAAAAAGAGTGGATGACACAGAACCATCAGTGTGTTGAGGAAAAGTCCTGACAATGAGAGAGTGATTTTTTTTCCACTAAGCTAAGTAGAAGGTAAAAGAAACCACTTGATTTGTACTTTCAAGCCAGATTGGATTATGGGTGGAAATAAGGACTCTCTGGCTCAGTACGATTACCACTCGATTTGGGGCCTGTGCATAGTATGGAGCAGGTCTCACCTGGGAAGTGAGGACACAGCGTGGCTTCAGTATAACTCGTTCCTTGACTTCAGCATTGTCACAGAGCAGAGACTGATGGATCTGTGCTCCAGCAGCTACTCGAACACCCTGCCACAAATAGGCCTGGTCCAGCACCACATTATCACCTGGCTCAGGATGGAAAGGACTCCTGGTCACTCAAGGCGCAGACTAGAGCCCTTTATGGAGGCCAGGGCTGACTGACACCAACACAGCTCTTACCTAGCTCTATCACACCATCCCCTCAATTCACCAGAAACACCCACTCACTCTCTAAGCCCAGGCCTGTGCATAGAACATTGCTTAGCCTGACCATCCTCTACCAGGTTTACAATAATTATGGACTATCTATCAGGCTTAAGAACCCGAGAACCTTCAATATTCCTGGGGACCCCTTGAACTCATGAACCTTACTAGAACCGTATCCATGTCTGTAAAGAGAACCAAATTATTCCACTTCTTCTTGTACATTTTAGAGTCTGAATATTATTGTTCTTTTAAAGAGGTAGTACTATTCGAAGCATCACATTCCTACAACCAAAATGAGTTGCCAAGAGGCTAATTAGGCAGTTATAATAAAGTAAAAAGAACACTGGACTTACAGCCAGAATTCCCAAATTCAAGGCCCACTATTGCCTCTTATTAGCTATGATCTTGGGTGAGACAATGTCTTTGAGCTTGTTTATGTATCTATAAATTAGGAATAAACAACATCTATCTCACAAGGTTTTTGTGAGGATTAATGAAACAATGTATGTAAAAGCCCTTTGTAAACTATAATGCAGTAAATAAATGTTGTTGTTGCTGTTAATTATCCACTTGGTCCTGAATGTAAAATACAGGCTACCACGGAATGTGGAGAGTCATCCAATAAAAGCTCACAGGCCACAAATTAAAGTATCAGTCTTTTCAAATCTGTTTCCTCCTTTCTTAAGGTAGCCACTCAAGTTCCTTATTCCCAGGGACTGCCCCCTGTGTATCCATCCTTGTTTCTGGAGACACAGGACCCCCCAGGTTCCTGCTCCTAGGATAGCTGCCTTGATTCCCCATCTGTGCTCACCAATGTGGCAGCCAGGACCAATGACACTGTTGGTGATGGAGCAATTGCTACCAATGACAGTGCCAGAGCCCAGGAGCACATTTTCCTCCAGGATGCTTCCATGGCCCAGGCTGACCTCAGGCCCTCGGTAGATGTTGTGCCGGGAATGAGTGCAGCTCTGGGTGGTGCTGTCAGTGAAGTTTGCCTCGGGGGTGAGAGGGTAGACCCATCGGCGGATGACATCAGTGCACACAGCTGAGTACATGTGTAGGTTGGAGACCCGGGCACCATATTCCCTAGTTGTTACATGCATGTGGATCTGGTTGCCTAGGATCTGAATGAGAAGGAAAGGGAGATCAACCAAACAAGGAAGACAGAAAGAACGCCCCCACATACAGCACCTTTCTAATCCTCATAGGTTCTGCTCTGCCTCTGTTAACAGCCCGAATGGCCTAAGACTTTTCTTCCTGTACTGTTCTCCTCCTCCTCCCTCCTAAGGTTCACAAAAGGAACCAAAAGTTACCAGCATGAGATAAAATCATATCCTTCTCCTAAAGAGGCATAGTAAGCCCTTTCTTACCTCCTCATTCACTAACAGTCCTCGCACAAAGTCATCTCGAGTTTGGTAGTCAAAGTTGTCTGTGAAGAGTTGAGCCACCTGGGGGGTAAAGTGGGGTGGTCTAAGGTTAGGTGTTATTCTTTGGAAGCATAGATAAGCAAGCCCTCAGAGACCTATCACACCCTAGACATTGGGTATAGTCCAGAATCCCAAAGAAATTCCCAATGGCATACTGGGGACAAGATGACAGCACCTCTTTGCTTTAGAACAGATAAGAAAAAGAGGGAGAAAAATATAGTCCGGCTTTCTAAGGGGGGCAATAATATACTCTCAGAGTTTTACTCTTTGGATGTGTGGCCTTGGCCTGAAGAGCTCACCTGAGGAGAGCAGATGCTGATATGACAATCCAGTAAATCATATCGAATCTCCACTCCATCTCCATTGCCCTGAAATAGGCTCTGTAGGGAGAAGTTACAAGGACTTTAAATTGTTTCTCCTGTTGAAGCCTGCTAATTTCCTACCTCAAGGACCCCAGATACCCACACACCAGAGGAAATGAAAAACGTCGGAGGCCCTGGGTCTTCTGAAAATGGAGAATCCGGTTTGTGGCACTATCCACAGCCACTACCACATTGTCCTCTTGGCAACGAGTCGGGTGGCTGGGGGACGACTCCTTGAAGATCATTGTCATCACAGATACATTTTTTTCTAGCTTCCGCCGCAACCTATAAAGGATAGAAAGGAAAAAGCTGCAAAAAAGCAGTCACAGGGCTTTGCTGGTTCCTAACCCTTGTCCCTGTCATTCTCCCATCCTGACCTGTGTTCCTCAAGGGCTCTGGTAATATTGATGTTTGAAATGACATCCCCATACACAAGAAGGAAATCAGAGCGCACCAAGGCCTTGGCATCAACATCACGGAGGACATCTCCCAGTGATCGATATAATTCTGATGTAATTATTCGAACCACATTGAGGGACGTAGGGCGGCACCACTTGGATTTCCTAAAGGAAGGTGGGGTTGAGGGGAATGTGTAAATCAAGCATAAATATCATATGAACCTTCCCTGTTTTTCTCCCCCATTCAGCACTCACACTCCTTCTCTATGGCTTTTTTGGGTTCTTGCCAGCGTCCTCAACTTCAAAGAGATTTATGAACTATAATTAATGCTTTCAGCATCCTGTGTCACCAGTCTTGTTTTATGGCATAGAGAAACATAGTTATTTCCTCTCCATACCTTGATACCTGTCCTCAAACATGGATTTGGACTCAAAATCTTGCTGAAACCTAGGGTACACAAAGTACCCCAGGAACACACTTTTTTCATGTCAGCTTTCTCCTTGTGAAGTCTATATAAAATTTAGGAACTGTCTGATGGAGACCATGCTAATATCCTAAACTTCCATAAATCCTGAGATTTAGTCATTTTTGAGATTTCAACAGTTGTTAAGTGCTCATCATGTGCTTGGCACTAAGCTAGGCAGTGGGAATATAAAGATGAAGAAGAGCTCATTTTTGTCTTCGAGGGTCTGAGCAAATATTATTTAAAAACTCAGTGAAAAAACAAATATGTTATTTTTGTAACTTCAATATTAAACCCATTAAATAAAAAGCAAGCCCACTGGGACCAAACTTTATAAGTGAGATTCAGAAAAATCCCAGTGTTATTCTTTAATCTTTGTCACAGGAACCCCAAGACAGGTAGATATAAGGCTTCAGCTGCTCACCGTCTGATAATTTAAGAAAACACTCTTAGAATTTACAATGGGATCTACATAGACACATTTTTTTTCCCTTTACATTTCCCCTTACTAAATTACTTCCATCCTGAAAAAACTGGAAAAAGGTGGTGAAACATGGAAAGAAAACTTGGAGGATCTTACAGTAAATGTTCTTTGATTTGAGCCGCCTTCCAGCAACAAAAGACAAAGGTTTCCTGTACACCTGTGGCAGTCAGGAATTCCAGAGTGTAGTCAATTAATGCCACGTTGGCTAGGGGCAAGAGGACCTGGAGAATAGGATGTAAAAAAATTGGATCTGTTAAGGGCTCTTTGGTTACATCACTACAATAATAATTTTCACTCCTCTATGAGTATTTCCAAACACTATAGTTTTGCTTTATCCTTTCAATTCAAAGGCAAAGGTTCCCGTCTTTGATGTTCATGGCTTGCTCTAAGCTTCAGAGTCTAAGATGTTACAATTTGGGCATAATAAGCACAGAAGCTATTTGTCTAGTATCAGACAGAGCTGTGATAGACTAGCAGACCATTACTGACAAAGGATAATAATGGAAATCAATCAAGTCTCCATACATTTAAGCACTACTAAGGCCTTCTTCCCCACAAAAATTTCCTTCCTTGGTCCCTTTTTAAGAGTCAGGAGCTGTTACTCTCCATCACTGTTCAAAAAACAAGCATTAGGCTTTTTTTGGGGAGATTTGGAGAGAATTTTTCCTAAACCCAATGCAGTTCCCTCTCTTTGATAGAACTGGGTACTGCCAAGTGACCAAGCAATTCCCAGAGCCAGCTCAGTCCAGTTCTCCACTGTCTAGACAATTCAGGGGCTAATGGCAACCAACCGCTAAACCCATTTTGTCCTCCTTTTTACAGAAGGCACTGGCTGTCATTAAAATCTGAAAGGAAAAAAAGTACACTGCCTTAGATCTAGCCCGCTCTTTTTAAGGCATCTTAAGGGTCTTTCAGAGGCAAAGGGTGGTGTTTCTTTTCACCTAAGTGTCTCTCCTGTGCAAGGTTAAAGGCGGCGCAGCCTCCTCTAGGGGCATTGATTCCTGGTGTGCAGGCTTCTCTCCAGCACCGTTTCTACATTTAGTACTCTCCATTCCTGTCAAACCTGAGGTGGACAGCAATACGAATGTCCCAATCAGCCAGGTCACGGCTTTAGACTGTCCCTCCTCCGCCTTCCTCCTAACTAGATAAGCTCGGTTTTAGGATAACAGGATGGACATAAGTACTTCCAAGGCACGCTGCACTAGACAGCCGAAAGTATAACTTACTCCAGCCCCGCCACCCTCCAGGCCCTCTGGCCGCTTGCGTGCGCTGTGCTCACCCGAGGCTGGTCTTTGGATATCGGGAAGAAGCGGCGGTTGAAGCTGTCGGCCACCAGAACTGCTTGTAGGGGCGGCGGCGGTTCCTCTTCCGCCCCTCTGGCTCCCCCACCGCCGCCGCCGCCTCCCGGCCCGCCGCCGCTGCGTTTGTTGGCCCGACCGGCCGCCGCACCAGGCGGCGCCACCACGGTGGCCGCCATCTTCTTCTCTCACGGCCACCACTTCCGCAGGGAAGCTGACACCGCACGCAGTAGGGGACAAAAAGGATCCAGCACTTGAAAAACGAAGGGCTAACTAACGTAGGGAGGGGAAGAGAAGGGAGAAGTGCGCATGCGTCTTCCCATCACACACACTATGTCTGAGGTGTGAGCCTAGGGCAGTGAGGGGTGGGATTATGCCGGTTGTCCTGCTCAGTGGAGGCGCAGGGTGGAGCTCCGGTCCCTTAGACGTCAGACACCGTCTGCAAGTATTGTAGGCCTTCACGTGTACGTGAACGAACCGAGAATCTCGTGGCATGATGGGACTTGTGGTTGCCGCGAGGGGGCCAGATCCATCCGAGATCTGTAATCGTCCAGTGGTTTCCCCGCCCCGAGCACGTTAAAAATCGTAGTCCTGGCCGGGCGCGGTGGCTCACGCCTGTAATCCTAGCATTCTGGGAGGCCGAGCGGGCGGCGGATCGCTCAAGGTCAGGAGTTCGAGACTAGCCTGAGCAAGAGCGAGACCCGTCTCTACTATAAATAGAAATAAATTAATTGGCCAGCTAAAAATATATAGAAAAAGTTAGCCGGGCATGGTGGTACATGCCTGTAGTCCCAGCTACTCGCGAGGCCGAGGCAGGAGGATCGCTTGAGCCCAGGAGTTTGAGGTTGCTGTGAGCTAGGCTGATGCCACTGCACTCAAGCCCGGGCAAGAGAGTGAGACTCTGTCTCAAAAGAAAAAAAATCATAGTCCTTCATATTCATTCTGAGTAGACCTCGTCTCATGGGACCTGGCGCCTTGGGGAGCTGGAACCGAATCAGACTTCCCCTCCCCGCAGGGAATCCACATAAATACGGAACGTGGTATTGTAGGGAGAGTAGTAATTCTGCTGAGCGATGATTGGGGAACACGCACGATACAAGCATTATTTCATTTAATTCGTCACACACCTCTGCAAGACATTTTATCGTTCGTTCAACAAACACTACTTGAACTCTGAGAGGGAAGTTCACGCAGCTAGGAAGTGGAAGAACGGGCATTGGAACCCGATATGTCTGACTTCATAGTTCCACAATCTTTCTGCCAAGTTATGTGGGGATAACAGTGACTATTTTATGATGTCTTCATCTATTCATTCATTCAGCCTATCAGCCTACTCTGTCTTTTTTTTTTTTTGAGACAGTCTGGCTTTGTTGCCCAGGCTAGAGTGAGTGCCGTGGCGTCAGCCTAGCTAACAACAACCTCAAACTCCTGGGCTCAAGTAATCCTGCTGCCTCAGCCTCCCAAGTAGCTGGGACTACAGGCATGTGCCACCATGCCCGGCTAATTTTTTCTATATATATTAGTTGGCCAATTAATTTCTATTTGTAGTAGAGACGGGGTCTCGCTCTTGCTCAGGCTGGTTTCGAACTCCTGACCTCGAGCAATCCGCGCACCTCGGCCTCCCAGAGTGAGCCTACTCTGTCTTAAGCAGAGTGGAGACGCGGAAGGACCCAAGAACACCAGCTACGTTGAGTAGGACTGGAGTAAAGCTGCAAACTTTCCAGGCAGAGGAAACTGCGAGCCAAAGGCCAGATGCTGAATGGGCGCAGCAAGTTTCCGGGAAAGAAGCGGTGACTGCCGAGAGTAGAACAAGGCTGGCATGGAGAGGCGGCGGAAGAGAGGCAAGGAGCTTTCCAGCAAGGCACCGTGCCTTTCTGCGCGGGAACTGTCCGAATTCCGCAGCCACAGGATGCTGCAGTTTCTGCAAATGTTGTTCCCACCCCCTGCCCCGCGGTGCACGTCGGGATTTGGAGTTCGCAGGACAAGAGTTGTTGCCACGTGGCGACTCCGACATGAGTCACTGGACTCCGGCCCCCTCCTTGTGGGACCAAGGAGTCTGTCAGTTCTTCCCTCCTGAGGGCGCTGAGCGGAAGCCATTTGGTTTTGGAAAGTTTAGCCTGGAGGAAAAAAGGCAGAAGGCAACTCGGTAAAGGCTTTCTATGAAACGAATGTCCGTTGTGGAGGAAGGTATTCAGCTGCCCTCCAAATTCAGTCAGAAATAAAGGGGGGGGGGAGGAATGAAGTAGGACTAGCAAGGAAGTAATAGCACACCTACACGCAGAGGTGAGAGGTTGAGAGGGTATGGAAAATAGGTCAGATTGTAGAAATTTATTGGTAAAAATTCAAGGGGTATAAAGGGCAATTTTGTTACATGGATACGTTGCATAGTGCTAAAGTTTGGACTTTTAGTGTATCCGTCATCACCTGAATAGTGTACATTGTACCCAGTAAGTAACTTTTTATCCCTCACCCCTCTCCCGCTCTCCTGCCATTCTGAGTTTCCATTGTCTATTATTTCACATTTTGCTTCCATGTAGACATGTTATTTAGCTCCCACTTATTAGTGAGAACATTCAGAGTTCGGCCTTCCGAATTGTTTTACTTAAGATAATGGTTTCCTCAGACAACTGACTTGTTTGGCAAAAAAAAAAAAAGATAATGGTTTCCGATTCCTTCCATGTTGCTGCAAAAGACATGCTTTCATTCTTTTTTAATAGCTGAATAATATTCCATTGTGTATATGTACCACATTTTCTTTATCCAATCATCTGCTTAAGGACACTTCGGTTGATTCCATGTCTTTGCTATTGTGAATAGTGCTGTGATAAACATGCAGGTGTCTTTTTTTTTTTTTTTTTTGAGACAGAGTCTGGCTTTGTTGCCAGGCTAGAGTGAGTGCTGTAGAGTCAGCCTAGCTCACAGCAACTTCAAACTCCTGGGCTCGAGCAATCCTACTGCCTCAGCCTCCCGAGTAGCTGGGATTACAGGCATGTGCCACCATGCCCGGCTAATTTTTTCTATATATATATTAGCCGGCCAATTAATTTCTTTCTATTTATAGTAGAGAGGGGGTCTCGCTCTTGCTCAGGCTGGTTTTGAACTCCTGACCTTGAGCAATCCGCACACCTCGGCCTCCCAAAGAGCTAGGATTACAGGGGTGAGCCACCGCACTGGCCATGCAGGTGTCTTTTTGATACACAAAGATTTCTTTTCCTTTGGGTGGATACCCAGCAGTGGGATTGCTGGATCCAATGGTAGTTCTGTTTTTAGTCCTTTAAGAAATCTCCATACTGTTCTATAGAGGTTCTACTAATTTACATTCCTACCAACAGTGTATAAGTGTTTCCTTTTCTTAGCATGCTCACCAACATTTTTTGATTTTTTTTTTTTTTTTTGAGACAGAGTCTTGCTTTGTTGCCTAGGCTAGAGTGAGTGCCGTGGCGTAAGCCTAGCTCACAGCAACCTCAAACTCCTGGGCTCAAGCGATCCTTCTGTCTCAGCCTCCCAAGTAGCTGGGACTACAGGCATGTGCCACCATGCCCGGCTAATTTTTTCTATATATATTAGTTGGCCAATTAGTTTCTTTCTATTTATAGTAGAGACGGGGTCTCGCTCTTGCTCAGGCTGGTTTCGAACTCCTGACCTCGAGCAATCCGCCCGCCTCGGCCTCCCAGAGAGCTAGGATTACATTGATTTTTTAATAATAGCCATTCTGAGATGGTATCTCAATGGTGGTTTTAATTTGCATTTTTCTGATGATTAGTGATTTTTTCATATACTTGTTGGCCATATGTATGTCTTTTAAAAAATGTCTATTCATGTCCTTTGTCCAGTTTTTAATGGGGTTATTTGTATTTTTATTCTTATTGTCGAATTGAGTTCCTTGTGAATTCTAGATATTAGTTCTCTGTCAGTTGCCTAGTTTGCAGATATTTTCTCCCATTCTGCAAGTTGTCTGCTCACAGTTGTAGACATTTTTAAATGACTCCTGCAACCTTGAGAAGTGGTGAATCTGCTGCAGAAGGCACTTGTGCATGTGGTAATCCAGGTCTTGCAATTCTGTAGAAAGGTAACTGAATGGATACAATTTTAATAAATGAGCCTCAGGGAGACTGTCTTACTCTGTTAATTTTTGTTCAAAACTTACTCAAGGGGGAGGGGGGGCAAGGGCAATATATGTAACCTTAACACTGATACCCCCATAATATGCTAAAAAAAAAAAAACTTACTCAAAAGATACTGAAAACCACACATACATAACCACACACACACAGAACTACATAAATAAGAAAAATTCCTTCCCCCACTTCTCTCATCTTACCCAACCCTCAAAGTTAAACCATTCTTAACAATTTGATGAGCATTCTTTCCACTTCCCCCTTAATTTTATATATATAGAACTAGAGATATAATATATGCCTACGCATATATACACCATACACACATGTTCAAATATAGTATAGCTATATCCACACATATTCAAACACAGAATTAGAATTTTGCTTAGAGACAGTATACTTACTTTATTATTATTATTATTATTTTTTTTTTTGAGACAGAGTCTCGCTTTGTTGCCTAGGCTAGAGTGAGTGCCGTGGCGTCAGCCTAGCTCATAGCAACCTCAAACTCCTGGGCTCAAGCGATCCTTCTGTCTCAGCCTCCCAAGTAGCTGGGACTTACAGGCATGAGCCACCATGCCCGGCTAATTTTTTCTATATATATTAGTTGGCCAATTAATTTCCTTCTATTTTATAGTAGAGACGGGGTCTCGCTCTTGCTCAGGCTGGTTTCGAACTCCCGACCTCGAGCAATCCGCCCGCCTCGGCCTCCCAGAGAGCTAGGATTACAGGCGTGAGCCACCGCGCCCGGCCCTTACTTTATTATTATATGCTGATATGTCAGAGCCAGACTGCCTGGGTTCCATTCCAGGCCCCAGTCTGGGTACCTTTTCTGGCTGGGTAACTTTGGGCAGGTTACTTAATCTCTCTATGTCTGGTCTTCTTCATCTTTGAAATGGGATAATAATAGTACTTGTCTCATAAAGTTGTTGTGAAATTTAAATGAAGTAATATATGAAAAACCCTTAGAATAGTGTTTGACATATTGTTAATGTATTAATATTAGCTATGATGATGATGATTATGCATTTTTGTCTGCAACTTAATTTTTATTTGATATATGGTGGAATGTAGACAAACCTAGCTACTTTCAATGATTCTACAATATTCTGTAGTATGAATATACCATTTTTTTATCCAACCATTTCTTTATTGATAAATGTTCATATTTTTGGAAGATTTTACAATTACAAATAAGGCTATAACAAGCATACTCCTATGTATCTTTATAAATTTGCATTTATTTCTTAGAATTTATTCTTTTTGGTTTTTTTTGAGACAGTGTCTCACTCTGTTGCCTGGGCTAGAGTGCTGCGGCATCAGCCTAGCTCACAGCAACCTCAAACTCCTGGGTTCAAGCAATCCTCCTGCCTCAGCCTCCTGAGTAGCTGGGACTACAGGCATGTGCCACCGCGCCTGGCTAATTTTTTCTATTTTTAGTTGTTTGGCTAATTTCTTTCTATTTATAATAGAGACGGGGTCTCGCTCTTGCTCAGGCTGGTCTCGAACTCCTGACCTCGAGCAATCTGCCCGCCTTGGCCTCCCAGAGTGCTAGGATTACAGGCGTGAGCCACCATGCCCAGCCAGAATTTATTCTTAAAGGGTAGTGTCTGGTTCAAATTGGATACAATTTCTATGGTAGGGGTTATGCTGTTAAACTTGCTGGGAAGCCTGCAGAGGCGTTGGTGGAACTTGGAGATATTGCTTAATCGCTATCCATGGGTAATGTGCCATTTTACCCTTATGCCAGCAATGTAAGAGAGTGCCTAATTCACCATAGCCTCACCAACAGATGTCAACGGTTTGGACTTTCTGCCAATCTATAAGGGGGAAAAGGTGTAATTTAAATTTTCATTTCTTTTATTTTGAGTGAGGTTGAACGTCTTTTCATATGTTAAAGGGACCATTTGTATTTTTTTGCTAAGTGTCAGTTCTGGTTCTTTTTCCACATTTAGATTTCAAAATGAACCTTGCATATAAAATCAGTCTAGAATGTAAGCTCTGTGAAAAGCAGAGCTTTCTGAGTGTTTTGTTCACTGCTGTATTCCAGGTGTCTAGAAGAGTAACTGGCACATGGCAGATGCTGAATAAATATTTGTTGAATGAATGACTGGTTGTTGCCAGTCAGTTAACTGAGTATCTGGTCAACTGTAAACAAACAAAAGTATCCTGGCTCTCCCATGGCTGAGGTCTTTAAAAAATATTACGGTAAAAATACATATGACATAAAAGTTATTATCTTAAACCATTTTAAGTGTACAGTTCTGTAGTGTTAATTACATTCACATTGTTGTGATATCATCACCACCATCCATCCACAGAACTCTTTTCATTTTGTAAAACTGACACTCTGTACCCGTTAAACACTAACTCCCCATTCCCCATAACCCCCTGCTCCTGGCAACCACCATTCCACTTTCTGTCTCTAAATTTGACTACTTAGGTGGCTTGTATAAGAGGAATCATACCATATTTGTCCTTTGATGTCTGGTTCATTTCACTAAGCAAATTATCTTCAAGTTCGTTCATGCTGTAGCATGTTTCAGAATTTCCTTTTTTTTAAAGGCTGAGTAATATTCCATTGTGTGTACATACCACATCTGTCAATGGACACTTGGGTTGCTTCTATCTTTTGCTATTGTGGATAATGCTACTGTGAACCTAGGTGTACAAATATCTATTTAAGTCTCTGCTTTCACTTAGTTTGGGCTTATACCAAGATAAGTGGAATTGCTGTACTATATGGTAATTCTATATTTAATTGTTTGAGGAATTGCCATACTATTTTTATTGCAGCTGCACCATTTTACATTCCCACTAACAGTGCATAAGGGTGCCAATTTCTTCACATGGTTACCAACATTTCTTTTTTTTTTTCTTTAAAAGAAAATATAGGCCGGGCGCCGTGGCTCACGCCTGTAATCCTAGCTCTCTGGGAGGCCGAGGCGGGTGGATCGTTGGAGCTCAGAAGTTCAAGACCAGCCTGAGCAAGGGTGAGACCCCGTCTCTACTAAAAAAAAAAAAAGTTAATTGGCCAACTGAAAATGGAAAAAAAAAAAATAAAGGAATAAAAGAAAATATAATAGGTATTCTAATGGGTGCGAAGTGGTCTCATTGTGGATTTGATTTGTATTTCTCTAATGACTAGTGATGTTGAACATCATTTCATGTGCTTATTGTTCATTTCTATGTCTTCTTTGGAGAAATGAATGTTCAAGTCCTTTGCCTGTTTTTAAATTGGGTTGTTTTTGTTGTTGTTGAATTGTAGTTCTTCATACATCAACCTCTTAGATTATGATTGCAAATATTTTCTCCCATGCTGTGGATTGGCTTTTGATTCCTTTACTAGTGTCTTTTGATGTACAGAAATTTTAGTTTTGGTGAAGTTCAACTTATATATTTTTTCTTTTGTTGCCTGTATTTTTGTTGTCATTTCAGAAATCATTGTTAAATCCAATGCCGTGAAGCTTTTCCTTTATGTTTTCTTCTAACTTATAAAATGGCACTTTTTCTTCCCCAGATTCTACTTGTAAATATGTCAAAGTAATGTAGGATATGCCCACTTCAGGACACCCTTGATATGTATGTAAGAACTGACCTTTTCTAGTTATTGCTTGAGAGTCAGGACTCTGGTAATAGGATGCATCCAACTGGCAGAGCACTTTCAGGATAAATCTTAGGGCCTCTTGTGCTTTTCAGCTGGGCTCAATTGTTGCTCAGTGGTCAGAGCTGGTTGTTCACTGTGGTGAGTGATGTTTATTTTTCTAGTTATATTTGGGTCTGGAGTTGTTCTGAAAATTAAGTGTTCTACATATGCTACAGGATAACTGAGATATTTACTGTCCACATCCCAGATTGCTAGAAAATGACAAAAGAAATAAAATTCTGAGTTCTTGCCTGTTCTCATTGTCTTCTCTGGAGATATATCCAGCCTCCAGAGGTATAACAATCCTCCTTATTTTCCAGGCTGAGGTTTGGGAGAAAAATATCCTTTAAATTTTATCCATAGTTCAGTTGAAACAGGTTGAGATTTTTAAACAGAAACTTCACTTAAAAACTTAAGTGAAGGCGGGGCGTGGTGGCTCACACCTGTAATCCTAGCACTCTGGGAGGCCAAGGCGGGAGGATCACTTGAGCTCAGGAGTTTGAGACCAGCCTGAGCAAGAGCGAGACCCCGTCTCTACTAAAATTAGAAAGAAATTAATTGGCGAACTAAAAATATATAGAAAAAATTAGCCGGGCATGGTGGCGCATGCCTGTAGTCCCAGCTACTCAGGAGGCTGAGGCAGTAGGATTGCTTGAGCCCAGGAGTTTGAGGTTGCTGTTAGCTAGGCTAACGCCATGGCACTCTAGCCCAGGCAACATAGTGAGACTCTGTCCCTCCAAAAAACAAAACAAACCAAACAAACAAACAAAAAACTTAAGCAGAGAGAAGAGAGAAAAAACCAAAATAAAGTCACTAACAATGAATACACAACTTTGGTTGGGCCCTGATGAGATGCTGAAGGGTGGCTTGTGGAGTTAGGCAACACCGCCCCCTAGAGCTCATTGCTGTGTTATGCACCGACCTCCTCGCCTATTATACTGGACTGGTTAGGTACCTTTTAGCATTCCAGGGCTGTGAGTGGGAGCCAGCCACATCTATGATGTTCATGGACCTCAGAGCCCTGTAGAAGAGAATTCTACCTGGCTGCTCCGGGTCCAGACATGTACAGACCAATGCTCTTGAAGAGAGCTTAAGCTTCCTGAATGAGGCTGGACTGGAGAGAGACAATAGAGTTCCTGAGACAGCATTGCCAGGAAAAAAACAATAGCCAAATAGATCAGCCTGAACATCAGGATCTTGGATCTAGAGGCGGGAGGAATTGTAGGAACAGTGTGAAGCTGTGCCTAACTTGCTCTGTCCAGCCTCCCCAGAGGAATGTGTGTGCTCCAGGATGGGGGAGGCTGTTGTATGAAGGAGGAGAAGTAGGTAGGGTGACCAACTGTCCCCATTTGCCTAAGAGTGTCCCAGTTTTAGCACTGAAACTTCTGCAGCCTTGACTGAGGGAAACTGCTCAATCCTTGGCACACTGGAATGGTTGCTCACCACAAAAACAGGTCACAGGTGGCAAGAGTTCTGCTGTAGGAACTCCCTCCTAAAGAGTTGACCAGGGTTAGCCAGGTGATAGTGGGTAGCTGCTGGGGTGGCTGAGGCAAGAAGATCGCTTAAGCCCAGGAGTTCGAGGTTGCAGTGAGCTATGATCATGCTGTGATCACACCACTGTACTCCAGCCTGGGCAACAGAGCAAGGCCTGTCTCTGAAAGAAATTTTAAAAAGCTTTAACCAGGGGGAAAAGCCAGAGTTCTTCCAATGCCTGGACAGGAAGGAGTCCTTGAATCTGGTGAGCTGTAGGTTAGCAACACTGTGGCAAAACACCAAAGACAAAACAAAAAATATTAGAAACAATCAGAGAGAGAAAATACATGCAGTATTACCTAAAAGGGAACAAATTAGGTCGACTTTACTAGAGCAAAAATGGAAGCCAGAAGATAATGGCATAACATCTTCCAAGTGTTGAGAGAAAGTAACATCAACCTAGAATTGTCTTCCCAGAAAAATTATCTTTCAAGAACAAGATTAAAATAAATACATTTTCAGATAAATAAAAATGGAGACAATTGGCCATAAAAGGCATTTACTCAGGGGAGGATGAAGGAAAGTTGGTTAAGTTGTACAAAAATACAGTTAGATAGAAGGATTAAGTTCTATTATTTGTTAGTACAGTAGAGAAATTATAGTTAACAATAATTCATTATATATTTCAAAATAGCTAGAAGAGAAGAATTGTAATGTTGCCAACACAAAGGAAAGATAAATGTTTCAGGTGATGGATATCCCAATTATCCTGATTTGATCATTACACACTGTACACATGTATCAAAATATCACATGTACCCCCAAAATATGCACAACTATTATATAGCAATACAAAAAAATTTTTAAAAGACTTTTACTAAAGAAACTTCTAAAGTTACATTGTCTTGTGTGGTAGCCACTAGCCACATATGACTATTAAAATTATACAAAATTAAAAATTTAGTAATGCAGTCACATTTGCCATATTTCAAGTGCACAATAACTACCTGTGGCTAGTGGCTACTATATTGGACAGTGCAGAGAGAGAACATTTCCAGCATTGCAGAGAGTTCTATTGAATAACCCTGTTAAACGATATACCCCAAGTAGGAGAAAACTCTGAAACAAAGATCTGAGATGCAAGGTGGAAGTTCTAGGAAAGAAAATGCTCAGTGTGTGAGTAAATATAAACAAACATTGATGATATAGAATAATGTTAATATCTAAGATGGGGGATTAAAAGAAAGTGTTCGACTATTTATATACATTAATCAGGAAGGAGGTGATTAGAGTTAAAACATTCTAAGATCTTTTTATTATTCACATAAAGACTGGATGAGAAATAAAATTCTGTAATATATTGTTTACAGGTGACATTCATAAAACATAAATACTCAGAAAAGCTGAAAGTGAAAAGATGCATCAGGTAAATGCTGTCCAAAACAAATCTATTGATAAGCTTTATTAGAAATTGAAAAGATCACATTATAATGACAAAGCTTTTTTGGTTTGTTTGTTTGTTTGTTTTGAGACAAACTCTCACTCTGTTGCCCGGGCTAGAGTTTCATGGCGTCAACCTAGCTCACAGCAACCTCACTCCTGAGCTCAGGTGATCCTCATTCCTCAGCCTCCAGAGTAGCTGGGACTACAGGCATGTGCCACCATGCGTGGCTAATTTTTTCTATATATTTTTAGTTGGCCAATTAATTTCTTTCTATTTTCAGTAGAGATGGGGTCTCACTCTTGCTCAGGTTGGTTTTGAACTCCTGACCTTGAACGATTCTCCTGCCTCAGCCTCCCAGAGTGCCAGGATTACAGGCGTGAGCCACCATGCCCAGCCTCTTAAATTTCTTTTGATTAACTTCCCTCTCTCCCTCTCTCTATAAATTTACAATTTGTGAAAAACGAATAACCCAAGTTTTGAAAAAGGCAACATTTAATGGATTATATTAAAAATATGATTATGTAGCAAGATAATAGACAGTATGAGAATGAAAGAAATTTCTATTCATTTTTATATCCTTTTAATCATACTGTAAAGCACCAGGCTTGGTTGGTCAGAATCTAGGAAGGTAACTTTGTCTGCCATTTAGTCAAGAAACTAGAGTCGGGAAGAATGATGATATGATGTAGGAAAAAGTCTAACCCCTAATATCCTGGGGGATTATGGGGAAAATAAGACAGTGAAAAGAGATGAGACAGTGGAAATAAGGGGGATGGTCAGATCTGTGCTTTTGTTTTCCCTCTCTTGGTCCCAATTGAGTGATATGGATCAGTATCGAGGAGAAAGCTTGTCTCTCTTTGAGGTTGGTGTAAAGACCAGAACTTCACAGTCCTTTAAAGGGGCCTAGCAAGTGGAAGACTGTGAACTTGGGGAAGAGCTGCCTCTGTTTGCTGCTGTGGTTGTTGGATGGCCTGTCTGGTTCATGTTGGGGACAGGGGAAATTGCACTGAGGTGTTCAGTTATTCTCAGTCCCCAAGGATGGGGGAGGATTGCTACCTGCTACTGGATTGACCTGAGAATTGAGAAATGCCCTCCGTGTGCTTCCATAAAAGGAAAATGTTTCCTCACTGGTTCATAAAAGCAGTCTATTCCAGGCCTTCCATAGTTAAGACAGTTTGCTCTTCTTCAAAAGAATCTCACAGTGTGGCCAAATAGGTGATGAGGGGACACAAAATCACAAGCAAAGAAAACTTACAATTTACTTAAGGGGACTCTGTCTTAGGAAGCACAACTGCATTAGGGTTCTCCAGAGAAACAAAACACACACACTCACACTATATATATGTGTGTGTGTGTATATATATATATATATGTATTCATGGAGAGAGAGAGAGAGAAAGAGAGAAAAGGGGGTGGGATATTTATTTTAAAGAATTAGTTCACATGATCGTGGGGGCTAAATCTGTAAGACAGGCTGAGGGTGGCAGGCTGGGTGGGATTCAGGGAAGAATTGATGTTGCAGTCTGAGTCCAAAATCTGCAGGGCAGGCCAGCAGGCTGGAAACATAGGCAGGGATTTTATGTTGTAGACTTGAGGCAGAATTCCTTCTTCTTTTTTTTTATTTTTTTTATTTTAGCGTTTTATGGGGGTACAAATGTTAAGGTTACTTATATTGCCCATGCCCCCCTCTCCCCTCGAGTAAGAGCTCCAAGAATGTCCATCCCCCAAACATTGCACATCTTACTCATTGTGGTTGTATGTACCCCTACCCTCCTCTCCCCTCCCACCCCCCAATAAATGTTACTCCTATATGTCCACTTAGGTGTTGGTCCATTAATACCAATTTGCTGGTGAGTACATGTGGTGCTGGTTTTTCCATTCTTGAGATACTTCACTTATTAGAATGGGTTCCAGCTGTATCCAGGAATATACAAGTGGTGCTATATCACCATTGTTTCTTAAAGCTGAGTAGTATTCTATGGTATACATATACCACATTTTATTAATCCACTCATGAATTGATGGGCACTTGGGTTGTTTCCATAGCTTTGCAATTGTGAATTGTGCTGCTATAAACATTCGAGTGCAGGTGTCTTTTTCATAAAGTGACTTTTGATCTTTTGGGTAGATGCCCAGTAGTGGAATTGCTGGATCAAATGGTAGATCTACTCGTATCGCTTTGAGGTATCTCCATATTGCTTTCCACAGAAGTTGAACTAGTTTGCAGTCCCACCAGCAGTATAGGAGTGTTCCTCTCTCTCTGCATCCACACCAGCATTTGTTGTTTGGGGACTTTTTGATAAAGGACATTCTCACTGGAGTTAAGTGATATCTCATTGTGGTTTTGATTTGCATTTCCCTGATGGTTAGAGATGTTGAACATAGAATTCCTTCTTCTTTAGGAAACATCAATCTTTGCTCTTAAGGACTTCAACTGGTTGGATAAAACCCACCCAAATTATGGAGGGTAACTTGTTTTATTAAAAGCCTACTGATTGTTAACCACATGTAAGAAAATACCTTCACAGCAACATCTAGACTAGTGTTTGACCAGATATCTGGGCACCATAGCCTAGCTAAGTTGACACATAAAATTAACCACTTCAATGATCACGTGAATATTGAGGACAGGGGCTTATACTGAAGTAGGAGTAATGATGAAGAGAAGGTAGTTTCTAGGACATGGGATTAGAACACTAAAAGAGTTTATGAAAAGCCTTATTTTTAATTAAAACATTCAATAGATGAATGGAGAGCAGAAATGGTCACTACTGAGAACTGAATTGGTTGTCTGAAAGATTGATCATAACACAAAGCCAAACCACAAAGAAATGAAGCATGAGAAAAAAAGATAGTTTGAGGACAGATACATGAGACCTACCTTGTGAATAGCAGAAGTTCCAGAACAGGAAAAGAACAGATGGAAAAGAGTAGGGTGTTACTTAAATATTGGAAATAAATCCTCCAAGTAGAAGAAAGATTTGAATATTCATGTTGAAAAGGATCACTGAGAGACAGACAGAGTCAATGGAAACACACACACACACACACACACACACACACACACACACACACACACATGCATCTAGATACGGTCTATTCCCAGGATAAATAGAAATTCTTCTAAGCATTCAGATATTCCATTCAAAAGGGAGAGAAATGAGAGCAGCCTTGGATTTCTCATCTAAGACATTGGAAACTAGAATAACAGGTATAGATAATTGGGTGCGGGGGGTGGGGGACTGCGATTATATACCTATACCATCTATGCCTAGCCAAGAAAATGTTATCTGTCAAAACAAAAGATACTTTCAGACACACAAGGAGTCAGAGCATATACCCAGTACACTACTGGAAGAAAATACTCAAGAAAAGTGTGCTAACCAGGCGGCAATTAAAACAGAACAAAATTTTCTTGATAGAAGAAGACAAAGAGGAGAGAAACTGAGATAAACTGTGGATCTTGGAATATATGGGTTGAGCATCTGTAATCTGAAATCTGAAATGCTCCAAAATCCAAAACTTTTTGAGTGCTGACATGATTCCACAAGTGGAAAATTCCACATCTGACCTCTTTTGAAGGGTTGCAGTCAAAACATAGTCAAAACATTTTTTCATGCACAAAATTATCAACAATATTGTATAAAGTTGCCTTCATGCTACATGTATAAGGTGTATATGAAACATAAATGAATTTTGTGTTTGGACTAGGGTCCTATCCCCAAGATATCTCATTATATATTCCAAAATTCAAAAACATTCCAAATCTGAAACACTTCTGGTCCTAAGCATTTTGGAAAGGGGATATTCAACCTCTGCAGAGTTAAATTATAGAGTAAATAAACCATTACTAAAAAGCAATGATCCTTGAAAGTGGATGCAATGATCTTTGAAGAGTCAAACTGTAAGAAAAAATAATAGCTTTGTTCTAAAAATTTTAGACTGTATTTGCAAATTCTAATTGTTGCGGTGAAGGTAGGGAGAAGAGTGACAAAGTAAATTGTTTTTTAAAAAAGTTTTCACTTTGCTGGGGTTGGGGGAGGAATAGGCAAAACACTAAAGGGGGCACAGAATTATAATTTAGTCTTCATGTATTACTGGAAAAATATAGTTCTAATTATATCTGTTTCAAAGATTATCATGAGCAGAATTTAAGAAGCATTGCAGGATTTTGTTTTACAGGAGGAAAAAAAATGAACAGAAACTAGATCAAGTCAGCAAAAGTAAAGGAATGGAAAATAGAGGAAACAGCATCAAGGAATATACATGGTAAACATGAAATATGCAGGAGGAATAAAACCAAATGTGTCAGCTTTTTCTCTAAATGTAAACGGGGCTGCCCGCGGTGGCTCACGCCTGTAATCCTAGCACTCTGGGAGGCCGAGGTGGGCGGATTGCTCGAGGTCAGGAGTTCGAAACCAGCCTGAGCAAGAGCGAGACCCTGTCTCTACTATATATAGAAAGAAATTAATTGGCCAACTAATATATATAGAAAAAACTAGCCAGGCATGGTGGCACATGCCTGTAGTCCCAGCTACTTGGGAAGCTGAGGCAGTAGGGTTGCTTAAGCTCAGGAGTTTGAGGTTGCTGTGAGCTAGGCTGACACCATGGCACTCACTTGCAGCAAAGTGAGACTCTTGTCTCAAAAAAAAAAAAAATTGTTAAATGTAAACAGGTGAATCTATCTATCAAGAGGAAGACATTGAATTAAATAAAATCCAGCTTTTTTTTTTTTTTTTTTTTGAGACAGAGTCTTGCTTTGTTGCCTAGGCTAGAGTGAGTGCCGTGGCGTCAGCCTCGCTCACAGCAACCTCAAACTCCTGGGCTCAAGCGATCCTTCTGTCTCAGCCTCCCAAGTAGCTGGGACTACAGGCATGAGCCACCATGCCCGGCTAATTTTTTCTGTATATATTAGTTGGCCAATTAGTTTCTTTCTATTTATAGTAGAGACGGGGTCTCGCTCTTGCTCAGGCTGGTTTCGAACTCCCGACCTCAAGCGATCCGCCCGCCTCGGCCTCCCAGAGAGCTGGGATTACAGGCGTGAGCCACCGCGCCCGGCCAAATCCAGCTTTATGTTTACAAAAATGCACCTAAAATAAATTGACAAGGCAAGATGGAAAATAAAGAAGTACTCTAAAAGATGCACAAAGAAAGTAACAGTGGATGCTTCTAGAGAGAATTAGGTGGCTGCAAACAAAGATAGGTACCATATGTGCCTTTTGACATTTGTACCTTGTATGTATATGACTCTGCCAAAAATTAATCAAAAATTAATAAAGAGATGTGCAAAAATATACCAGGCAAAAGCAAGATATGCAGCATTATGATACTAATGGAAATCATGTTCAAACACATTGAATAGAACAAATAGTGACGTTATATGAGGATAAAATCAGTATAATTCAAGGATATATAGTAACCATATCCTTTTATGCATCATATAACATAACAATCAAATATATGTAAAAGGAAAACTACAACTACCCAGAGAACATGAATAAAATAGTTTTGAACTTTAATAGGCCAGGGGAGACAAAAAATAAGCTATGATATAGAGTTACAGTCTCTAACCCCTGGTACCAGTCTGTGGCCTGTTAGGAACCAGCCACACTGCTTGCAGCAGGCAAGCGAGTGGAGCTTCATCTGTGTTTACAGCTGCTCCTCACCGCTTGCATCACTGCGTGAGCTCCATCTCCTGTCAGATCAGTCACTGTCTCCCATCACCACCAGATGGGACCGTCTAATTGCAAGAAAACAAGCTCAGGGCTCCCCTGATTCTGCATTGTGGTGAGTTGTATAATTATTTAATTATATATTACAATGTAATAATGATAGAAATAAAGTGCACAATAAATGTAATGTGCTTGAATCATCCTGAAACCATCCCCCCACCCCAAAGTCTGTGAAAAAATTGTCTTCCACAAAATTGGTCCCTGGTGCCAAAAAGGTTCGGGACCACTGAAGAGGACTGGCATAATGCAATCAATACGCTCTACTTAGTAGATATACATATAAATAGAGAATATATGCATTTTTAATGTCCTAAAACAAAACCTGTTACAAAACCAATCATGCATTCAGCCTGACAGAAAGCTTTATAAGTCCAAAAAGTTTTAAATTTAAAGACCATGCTCTCTGATCATAAACTAAAAAAACTGGGAATTAATAAGGAGAAGATAACAATAACAAAACTCCCTTGTCTATGGACATTAAGTCAAACTCTCCCAAATAGCCTTTAGATCAAAGAAGAAATAAAAGCAAATTATAAATTGTCTATGAAGTAATGAAGAGGAAACACTTTATTCTAAAACCTGTGGGATATAGCTGAAGCTGTTCTCAGAGTAAAATTTGTATTATAGAAAGACTGAGAATCCTTTAATGGAGAATTCAACTTGAAAAATAAGAAAAAGAATAAAATGAAACGAATTGAGAGAGTATTAAGATGAAATCAGTACAAGATAGTGAAAAAGATGAATCAAAAGACTCTATTAGTAAGAACATATGTTTCTAAAAACATCTAAGAGAATTAAAACTTCTCAAATAGGAGAGTTGTCACCTTGGACTTAAAGTGACGGGATCATCCCTTATGACAGTGGTCCCCAACCTTTTTGGCACCAGGGAAGACAGTTTTTCCATTCAGTTGGTGCCGGCAGGTGGAGCAATGATGGGAGCAATGGGGAGCGGCTGTAAAAAGACAGATGAAGCTTCCCTTGTGTGCCTGACATTCACCTCCTGCTGTGCATTGGGGTCCTTACAGGTCATGGACTGGTACTGGTCCGTGGCCTGGGGGTTGGGGACCGCAGCCTTATGACATTAAAGCTTTATCATAGGCAAAGGAATGCACAGGTGATATTTTGAAACTATCAGTCCTGAATATTTACGTTTCTACTCTATGACATGACAAAGAACCAGAAATCTCTGTAAAATGATTTATTGGGACAAGTTAGCAGGAAGAGGAGGTAGAAACCTGCTATGCAGAAGACATAAAGGGGTCCTAGAACCACACGGTAGGACTGAGGGAAGCCAACGGAATGCAGGACCAAGGGGAAAATGTTTGGGACTGGATAAGACTGACCAGCAGGGCTAGATTGGTATACATGGAATACAGCAGGGACTGGTAACTTTGGGGATATGACAGTTGGTTCTTGGGAAAGGGTGAAGACTTGGCTGGTCCCTGGAGGCCAGAAGCAGCAGCTGGGATCTGCAGGAGCAGATAGAAATGCTCAGGTGTTCCAGAGGCCGATGACGGTGAGGATGGAGGAGGCCATGAAGAGCAGGTAGAGGCGGAAGAGCAAGGTGTCCATCATGTGGCTGAACTGCACCCACAGCTCCACCCTGTGCTGCTTCTGGGCCTCCTGCTCCCGCTGGGCCCTTGTCCATCCTGAGCCCCGAGCTTCTGCCTCTCTGGGACCTGGCATCTGCCCTGCTAACACTTCTGGCTCCTTCACACCTACAGAAAGACAGAGACTGAGCCCTAGGCTGTGAAAGTTATCTGCCCAGGGAGAGAAGCAGGGGCAGAAAAGTGGGGGTGTGAGAAGAGCAAGTGTGGGGGGCCGACTTCCCTCACCAGGCAGCTGGGTGGGGGGCAGGCCAAGGCCCTCGTTCCCCTTGTGGGACGCAGTGGGGCAGCATTTCCTTGGGCAGGTGCAGTGCAGCAGCAGGGAGTGGAGCCACCCCGGCATGGGTGGGGGCTGGGTGGTGGCCAGGTGCAGCAGGTAGGTGATGAAGACAGTCTCCAGCAGGCTGAGCACCATCAGCGACAGGCACAGGGCAAAGTAGACACCTGGAGGGAAGGTGGGCCTGTGTGAGGGCCAGAGGGACCACCCAGGACTTCTCTCTTCTGATCCCACCTTGGCAAGCATGAAGACTCCTTTCCCCAGTACACCTCCCTTCCCTGAGCTAGCTCCCATTCTTCTCTTCCCAAAGGTTGGAGGAGCCATACTGATGAGGGGGGTGCCACTGGTGGGGAGTAAGTCATTCATCATGAGCAGGAAGACGTTGTAGCCCAGCAGGAGGGTTATCTTGAATGGGGCGCGATTCCCACTTTCTGCTGGCAGGTAGAAGCTCATGGCGTCAATGGCCATGAGAAAGCCACTGGGCACCAGGAGGTTTATGATGTAGAGGCTGGGCCTGCGCCTGATGGCCACCTGGTGGGGAGGGAAGTGAGGGGAGTATATATGGGGTGGGAGGAAATCCAAATTCAGAAATAGCAGCTCACTGCTAGGAATAGAAGCGATTGTTTCTGTCTCTGCCTTTTTCATTGGTCTGATAACACCCTGGGATCTGGAGCTATGTGGCATGCAGCTTCATAATCTGATATAGAACCAGCCAAGAGGGTTAGGCCAGAGCCATGAATTTTAGGATGGAGAGTGAGGCTGGGCAGCCAGGAGAGAGAGTTCTGGCCTCAGGCAGAAAGTGGTAAGGTTGAGAGACCTTGAAACTTCGGAGATACTCATTTGGTGGAGATTCTAGGCAAGGGCAAGAGCAATCAAGGAAAGAAAAGCAAAGGCCTCCGAGCTCACATAGAACATAATCTGATCGTATAGTTTGTCTCCCACCAACATCCTTGGAGAGGCCTTGTTGATGCTCAGGAGCTCCCACTCTCCGTGGGTCTGAACGATGTCCCGGGATGTGTCTGCTATCTCCCACACTTCTTTCTCCATGCCCAGCAACATTTTTTCCACTGAAAGTGAGACCCATCCAGATCATCTTCCAAGGATATAGTTTCGTAGCTCAACTGCACTCTTGTTTCCCATCTTTTCATTCAGCAAATATTTTTTAACAACTACCATATGCCAGGAAGTTTGCTAGGAGCTTGGGATGGTGATAAACAAGACAGATGTGGGTTCTGCCTTTATGGAAAATATTTTTGCATCCAAAGAGCCTTTATTCTTTGCTCCACCCATACTCCTTGGTCACCATTTACTCACAGTTACTTTATATTTTATTTTATTTTTTATTTTATTTTATTTTGAGACAGAGTCTCGCTTTGTTGTCCAGGCTAGAGTGAGTGCTGTGGCGTCAGCCTAGCTCACAGCAACCTCAAACTCCTGGGCTCGAGCGATCCTTCTGCCTCAGCCTCCCGAGTAGCTGGGACTACAGGCATGCGCCACCATGCCCGGCTAATTTTTTATATATATATCAGTTGGCCAATTAATTTCTTTCTATTTATAGTAGAGACAGGGTCTCGCTCTTGCTCAGGCTGGTTTTGAACTCCTGACCTTGAGCAATCCGCCTGCCTCAGCCTCCCAGAGAGCTAAGATTACAGGCGTGAGCCACCGCACCCGGCCTATATTTTATTTTTTATTGCCTTGTTGGTTGTTTTCATTCACCCCATCCCTGAGACCCCACTGCAACTCACCTGTGTAGAGGAATGACCTGAAGGTGAGTGTGCAGTTCTGTTGGTCAAAAGGGAAGTAGAAAATGTCCAGGCTACAGATGCTGGTCACCTTCATGGGTTTCTTATACCTGATGCGACCATCATTACTTACATATGCTGTGAGGCCCTGCGGGGTCTTATCCACATCCATGCTAGAAGAGAGATGAGGTGGGAGGCAGGTGCTCTTGTTTTTCTCTTATCTCTCTGGTTGTTTCTTAGCCATCTAAAGACCACTTATGGTAGTCCCAATGGTAATCTCCATTGATATCAGGAGATGGGACTTCCCTCCAGCTTTCCCCCAATACGCACAACTCAACGATGAAAATGTCTGGGAGCCACAGGTTCTTGGTTGCCACACTGATCTTGGTGATGCCCTTACACTTCTTTGGGTTCCAGCTGATAAATGGGTTATCCCAGACCTACAGGCCAGGTGGAGGAGAGGTGAGAGCCTGACATGGATTGGAGTTATTTTCTCCTGCCCTTCAATTTCCTCTTTAAAAAAACAGAAGTTATAGAATATTTCAAGCATATAGTAAAATATATAAAACAATATAACATCTGTTTATCTACCTCCCAATTTTGTAGAGTCAGTATTTTCCCCCAAGTAATCATAATTACAGATAAAATTGAACCTTCCTGTGTTCATTTCTTTATAAATTTTGACCCCTCTGCTTTTCTACTTTAGTGAGAAATTACTGATGATCAGGGGAAATACTTTCCTTTTATAGTAGGCATAGATTTAGAGCTGAAAGATCAGTACCTCAGCCTCTCTGAGCTAGAATTTCCTCAGTGTGAAATAAGGGTAGTAGTGGGTATAAATGAAATAGGGCAGATGGAAGGATTTGTAAACTGTAATGTTGTTTGGAGATTATTATATGTTAGGATTAATATCTAGCAAGGTCTTAATTATCTCCCACTGGTCTCTATTTTGAGGAGAGAACAAGCCCTTGGGTTCTCTGAAGCCAAGAGCCTTAGTGGTCTTCCCTTATTTGGCAGATGCTAGATACTATCTTCTCTTGCCTTCGTGGTGACCAGCTCTCTTTTCCAAGGCTGAGTAACTTTCTCTGGAAAATGTCTTCAAGGACTGTCTAACTCTGGGTGGGCTTGTCTAGTCTTGAGGTACTTTTAATGTCAGCAGCTGCAGTTTGAAGCCACGGCCAGAAAAGGGGGTTCTATGGGTATTAGAGGTTCTATGGGTATTAAGGTTTGCATGAGATCAATGCTTCTCAAACTTCACTGTGCATATGAAACACCTGGGGATCATGTTGAAATGCAGATTCTGATCCAGTGGGTAGGGTGACTGATTTATCCTGGTTTGCTAGGAACTTTCTTGGTTTTAGCATTGAAAGTCCCATGACCTGAGGACCCTCAGTTTGGACAGGCTGGGATGGCCAGTCACCTTAGGTGGGACCTGAGATCAAGTTCCTTCCTTCCTTCCTTCCTTCCTTCCTTCCTTCCTTCCTTCCTTCCTTCCTTCCTTCCTTCCTTCCTTCCTTCCTTCCTTCCTTTCTCTCTCTTTCTTTCCTTTCTTTCTTTCTCTCTCTCTCTCTCTCTTTCTTTCTCTTTCTTTCTTTCCTCTCTCTCTCTCTCTCTCTTTCTTTCTTTCTTTCTTTCTTTCTTTCTTTCTTTCTTTCTTTCTTTCTTTCTCTTTCTTTCTTTCTTTCTTTCTTTCTTTCTTTCTTTCTTTCTTTCTTTCTTTCCTTTCTTTTCTTTCTTTTCTTTCTTTCTTTCGACAGAGTCTCACTCTGTTGCCTGGGCTAGAGTGCCGTGGCGTCAACCTAGCTCACAGCAACCTCAAACTCCTGGGCTCAAGTGATCTTCCTGCCTCAGCCTCCTGAGTAGCTGGAACTACAGAAGTGCACCACCATGCCCGGCTAATTTTTTCTATATATTTTTAGTTGGCCAATTAATTTCCTTCTATTTTTAGTAGAGACGGGATCTCGCTCTTGCTCAGGCTGGTTTTTGAACTCCTGACTTTGAGCGATCCTCCTGCTTCGGCCTCCCAGAATGCCAGGATTACAGGCGTAAGGTGAGGTACCGCACCCTGCCTCAAGTACATTTCTAATAAGCTTCCAGTCATTTTCTTCCTAAACCCCTCTTGTTTTCTAATCAATGCACTTAAAATATAAACTTTCCACTGAGTTATGCTTTGGCTACATTCTGTAGATTTTCACATGTATGCGCTCCATTTCAAGTTCATAATTTCTTTAAAAAAATTTTTTTTAAATTTTTTTGAGACAGGCTCTTGCTTTGTCACCTAGGCTGGAGTGCAGTGGTGTGATCATAGCTCATTACAGCCTTGAATTCCTAGGCTCAAGTGACCCTCCTGCCTCAGCCTCCCAAGTAGCTAGGACTACAGTCACTCACCACCACGCCCAGCTAATTTTTAAATTTTTTGTAGAGATGAAGTCTCGCTGTGTTGCTGAGGCTGGTCTCAAACTCCTGGCCTCAAGCAGTCCTCTTGCCTCAACCCCCCAAACTGCTAGGATTATAGGCATGAACCGCTGCACCCAGTCTAGGTTAAGATTCTTAATTATGCTGTTAAAAATCACTATATACATTTATTCTTTTTCTACTCAACTTTTGAAAGCAGTATATTGATGCCTCTCACCATTATGGTGGAGTTTTCAGTTTCTCCTTCATGTGTTCCAAAGTGATGTTAGGTACATAAAAAGTCTTAATTATTATATCTTTGTTTAAAATCCTTTCTGACACTAAATGAAGGGAGAGAATAAAGTGTTGGCCATACCATTTCCAGCCACAGGAACGATGACAAGAGCTGTAGCTGTTCATCCTGCCGAAAGAATTTCCTGTTTCCAGCATGTAAGAAGTCTTTTCATCCCCCCTTCACATTTTCATTGACCAACCTCCAAGGTATATAAAGGGGATGCTGTGATCAAGGCCAACATTATAAGTCTAGGACAAAAGCTTGATCAAAACACATGTGTCCAGCCACGGGCAGGGGAGTTCACCGCAGGGCTAGAGGAAAGCAGTGCTTCTCAACCTGGCTGTAACTTAGAATAACCCAGAGCTCGCAAATACCAATTGCCTGGGTTTCATCCAAACAGAACCTCTGGTGGATCCTGGACACTGGTATGCAGCCAGGGTGAGAAGAAAAGATTCTCTTCCATGTGCTGTTATACCTCACCTTTGTGCTGAATGGCACAAAGCTTCTTTGAGATCCCCATGCCAGGCAAATGCCCTATAGCAATGGTGGAGGAAGCTGCAGTGCGGCTAAGGGCTTTAGGGGCCACCTTGCCAGGGGCTGGGAAAAAGTTAAGGACACTAGGGATGACTAGAGGGGCCAGCACGCACCACGTCTTTGATGGCAGACATCGTAAAGGAGATGTTGACTCGGGTGGGGATGCTGAGGTTGGTGGCTGGACGAAAGGCCTTTCTGTCAAACACCACATCCAGAGCAGCGGGATCCACCCCATGTTGTTCAAACCCTGAGCAATCGATGGTGAAAGTACTGCTCCTTCCTGTAGTGGACATCAGACATGAGAGACGAGGGAGAGAACAGGAGAACTGTGTGTTCCTTATACGAGAGGGGCCCCAGGGCAGGGCCTGGGGTAGCCCATTATAATAATGATAACATTTATTGAGCATTCACTATGTGTCAGATATATCCAGGGGTCCTCAAACTATGGCCCGGAGGCCACATGCGGCCCGCCGAGGACATTTAACCGGCCTGCTGGGTGTTTTTGCCACCGCTGCCTGTCCTGCTTAGCAGCCGACTCGTCCTGGGCCCACAGTGCGCATGTGTGGAATGTGCCACCCTCTCCAATGGCCTTCCAATAGTCTGATTGACAGTGAACTAGCCCCCTGTTTAAAAAGTTTGAGGACCCCTGTAAGCCCTTTAAATGGAGTACCCCATTTATTCCTCCCAATCCCCCATCAGGAGATACTGTTTTTATCCTCATGTAATAACCAAGTTAACTAAGATACAACAAGAGGGAGTGACTTCCCAAAGTTAAACAGATAAAACAAGCAGAAGCTGGACTTGGTCTGATCCCAAGTTTGGTTGCTGCTGCTGTGCTATGCGCCCCCTGCCCCATGATGAAGAAGGGGGAGGGCGTCACTGAGAGGCGTCCAGCTGCTGGGCACTTCCTGCCGAGGCAGGGAGGATGGGTGAGCTGAAATGCAAATGATGGAAGCTAATGTGGTAAGCTCATTTAGGGCTCCAGCCTCCTGTCTAATATTTCTGTCTGCAAGCAAAGCATGCCCAAATCTGTATGCAAACTGAGCCCTGGAACAGTGATAGTCATCAGATAGGATTACTGTCCTGGGGCCCTGAAGAGAACATACCTATTTTCATCTTGACTGTCGCAACCTTCTCCCTACTTTGCTGCTCAAACCTACTATCAGCTTTCTAGTTTGAGGCTTTTTAGAAAAAATTTTTATTTTTAATGTGCATATAATAATTGTCCATGTTTATTAGTTTGAGGCTTTTGAGGTGTTGCCCTCCGCCCTCTTCTGACTAATAACAATTCGAGTTTTCTACTGGTAGAGATTTGTTGGAGAAGCAACAATCTGGAATAAGAGAGATGGCTGATGGCCTCTGTGCCAATGACATCAAGCCCTACCCATTCCCACAGTCACAATGCTCTCCAGGCACAGCCTTGAATCGCTTGAGTATTCATTTGTCAATTCCTGGCTGCAAGTTCCCAGAGGAGCTTTTAAAATGTTCCTACTGCCTAGACCAGGGGTACAAGTTGTGTCTTTTTCCTGTACTGGCCTTTGACGTCACCTCTCATCCAGTCCTTTCCTGTGTCCACTTATCTGAAGTCCTGTGACAACCTAAGCGGGAAAGCTGACATTTATCAGCACTTAACAAAGGCCAGGCACTGTGTTACCCACTTTCTCTAATTGAATCATCACAACTCTACAAGGCTGGTCCTATTTTACAGATGAGGAAACTGGAGCTCAGAGAAATTAAGCAACTCACCCAAGTTGCTAGTCACACAACTAGCAAAGTGAGGGACCAAGATTCAACCTCAGGTCTGTCTGTCTCCAAAGCCCATGTTCTAGCCACTCTACCATGTTTGCTCACTGGAAGAAAAGCACACACTCCCTTTTCACCCTTGACCTGTTGCCCTCTGGCATCTTACCTAACCTATAGCCCTTGGATTTGGTAGGTGGATGGAGAAGTTATGGCTAATGTGGGCACTTTGCTAGTAGGTGAGTTTCATACCTGTACAGAGAAAGAATTATACCTGTGGCTAGAAAGATAGGTGGATATAGAAGCTGAATGGAAGAGAAGACAATTGTGGATGGTTCATGGGAAGAAAAATAGAAGTGCTCTTGTGTGGCATGTAACTAGAAGGGGATTTTCCATAGTTCAGAGAAGGAAAGTCTATCTGGGCATCACAGTATTATAGTTATGAAAGAACTATGCCCATCTCAGATAATCTCTAGGAGTTGGGAATTTGAAAGACATACCTAGATGTTCTACCAGGGAGGGTTATTCCTTTGTCCTCTGTCATTGCCCCTTTCTTACCTTGAAGCAGAAGACTGAGAACAAGGTAGAAAGGAAATCTCTCCCTGTGGAAACAGCTTCCTTCCATCTCCTTTGTCTAAATTCTTCTCTGAGCATGTACTGGGACCCAGGATGTCCAGATTACAGACACATGGGCCACACCTAGAGTCTGACTTTGAATACTGATAGCATTGGTTGACCACTGACATTTGTAACCTTCCCAGAAAGAGAGCTCTGGTTGTCTTATTCTTGCCTATGCTTGAGGTTCAGTTTACTTTCTCTCAGTCTTAGATATTTCACTACAATGTTTATGGTTATAGATAGTTTATATTGATCATGTTCAGATCTTTGAATGATCCCTCAATCTGAAGATTCATTTCTTCAATTCTGGAAAATTCTCAGCCACTTAAAAAATATTGTGTTTCTTCTATTCTTTCTCTATTAGACGTATGGCAGATGGTTTCCTTCTATCTTACATGCCTTTTTTGACATTATAACAAGTCACAAACCTAGTGGCTTAAGGAAGTACACTTTATTACCAGTATTTTATGGTTCTGTAGACTAGAAGTCTGAGTCGGGTCTCACTGGGCTAAAATCAATGTGTCAGCAGGGCTGAATTCCTTCTGGAGGCTCTAAGGGAGAATCCATTCCCTTACCTTTTCTAGCTTTTAAACTGCCTGCATTTCTTGGTTCATTGTCCCTTTCCTCCATCTTAAAAATCAGCAGCTTAGCCAGGCTTGGTGGCTTATGCATGTAATCCTATCACTTTGAGAGGCTGAGGCAGGAGGATCACTTAAGCCCAGAAGTTTGAGGTTGCAAAGAACTATGATGATGCCTCCGCATTCTAGCCCAGGCAATAGAGTGAGACCCTGTCTCAACGCCCCCTCGCCCTGCCAAAACCCCAGAAACATTGGGCCAAGTCTTTCTTACACAGCTACCTCATCTTTCTGGTTCTTATTCTGTTCTCTCTCTCTCTTTCACTTATAAGGACCCTTGTTATACATTGGGTCCATTTTCCACCTGGATAGTACAGGCTAATCTCCCCAACTGAAGGTTACCTAATTAGCAACCTTAATTCCATCTGCAGCCTTAATTCCCCCTTTTCCAAACAACCTAACATTAGTTGCAGATTCTAGAGATTAGAACACAGACATTTTTGGGGGAGATCATTATTTTGCCTGCTAACTTCTCTTTCCTATTTTCTATCTCTTTATCTGTGTGCCTAGTGATTTTCTTGGATCTAGCTGCCAGGAAACAAATTCTGTCCTCAGCTGTGCTTAAACTACCATCTAATCTGTCCACTGATTCTTGATGGGCTGGAATGTAGAATTAAAACAAACAAACAAAAAACCCACAAATATAATCTGTCCATTGAGTTTTTAGTTTCAGTGATTATATTTTCCATTTCTAGAAGTTTTATTTGGTTCTTTCAAACATCCACCTGTCAAACCAGTTCACACCAGAGCCCTGGGAAGGAAGCCTCTCTGTTGGACCCGGCCACTCTGCAGGACTCCGAGGAAAAGCTCATACCAGGTAGATGCCATTCTGTCATCATGGGTCAAGGACACTCCAACAAACTGAGGGGCAAAATTTCCTCATATGCCTGCTTTGTGCAGACTTGCCAGCAAGAGCACAAGAAGAAATGCCCACACCCTTCTATCGGTTTTGCCAAATTCTCTAAGAAATGTTTGGAGAGATGGAAGACCATGTCTGCAAATAAAAGGCTGAAGTTTGAAGATAAGGAAAAAAGTGAGAAAACTTACAGGGAGATGAAAATTATGTTCCTCCCAAAGGTGATAAGAAAGGAAAGAAAAAAGATCCCCATGCTCCCAGAAGGGCCCCATCTGCCTTCTTTCTGTTTTGTTCTATACATTGTCCAAAGATCAAAAGTGAACCCCCGGACCTACCTATTGGGGATACTGCAAAAAAAAAACTGGGCGAGATGTGCCCTGAACAGTCAGCCAAAGATAAACAACCCTATGAACAGAAAGTAGCTAAGCCAAAGGAGAAATCTGAAAAGGATATTGTTGCATTCCGTGCCAAGGGCAAAAGGGAAGCAGGAAAGAAAGGCCCCGGCAGGCCAATAGGCTCAGAGAAGAAGCATGAATCAGAAGATGAGGAGCGGGAGGAGGAAGATGATGAAGATGACGAGGAACAGGAGAAGATGAAGAATAAATGGCTACACTGTAATGATGTGTGTGGAGTGTCTGTGTGTGCTCAGGTGGTTGTTTTGCTGAGCAAAGCAAGGAATATAAATTGAAGTGCAGCTCAATATTAGCTTCAGTATAAAAACTGTACTGATTTTTGTATAGCTGATAAGATTCTTTGTAGAGAAAATACTTTTTAAAAAATACAGATTGTCCCAGAGCTCATGGATCAGAAAAAAAAAAAAAAATACAGATTGTAGTTTTTTGAGGGGCTACTACCTACAGTTAACTTTTGATATTGAATGTTCCTAAATATTTAATGGTGTCTTTTAATTTCTTGACTTGTGTATGGCAGCACAGCAAACTTGTAGAAATTAGTGTCAGTATTCTAAAAAATCCAAAATTTACTGCTGATGCACTGAGAAGAATCCAGCTCCACTTCTAGGGTATTCCTACCAAAAATACACAAATCATGAGAAAGTTATAGACAAGCCCAAACTGAGGGATAAAATAACTACAAAATAACTGGCTTATACCCTTCAAAATACCCAGGTAATGAAAGATAAGGAAAGACCAAGGAACTGTTCCACATTGAAAGAGACTAAAGAGATAAAACAGCTAAATGCCTGGATTTGATCCTCGATTGGATCTTGAACCTATAAAAAACATTATTGGGACAATTGTCAACATTTGAATAGGGCTTATAGATTTGACAGTACATTGGATTGATATTAATTCTCTGATTTTGACGGTTGCACTGTGCTTATACATTAATAGGATAGTGTCTTATATGCACTGAATTATTCAGGGTTAATAGATCATCAACTCTGCAACTTATTTTCAATGATTTAGAAATATCCACAATTGGGAAATTGGAGTGAAGAGTACACAGGGGTGGCTGGGCGCGGTGGCTCACGCCTGTAATCCCAGCACTCTGGGAGGCCGAGGCGGGCGGATTGCTCTAGGTCAGGAGTTCGAAACCAGCCTGAGCAAGAATGAGACACCCCCCCACCCCCGTCTCTACTATAAATAGAAAGAAATTAATTGGCCAACTAATATATATAGAAAAAATTAGCCGGGCATGGTGGCGCATGCCTGTAGTCCCAGCTACTCGGGAGGCTGAGGCAGGAGGATTGCTTGAGCCCAGGAGTTTGAGGTTGCTGTGAGCTAGGCTGACGCCATGGCACTCACTCTAGCCTGGACAACAAAGTGAGACTCTGTCTCAAAAAAAAAAAAAAGAGTACACAGGGGATCTTTGTGCAATTTTTACAAATTTTATGTAAATTTTAAATCATTTTAAAATAAAAAAAGTTAAAAGAAAGGAAGAAAAGAAACAAAGAAGGAAGCAAAAGAAAAAGTGAGTCTAGTCATTCTGCGTGTATCCCTTTACTTTGAGCCAGAACTGAATTGGGGTATCGGCCTCCAGGAGAGGGCAGCAGATCTCTGGATGTGTGGTTGGAGCCTTTGGTTATAATTTTAGTGATTTTTTAATGTTAACATGGTCACATTTTTTGTTTTTCAATTTGAATCTAGAGTCTTCTAAGAATTCAAATCACTTACCTATGTAGTTTTATTAATACACAATTACTCAGGACTAATTGAATTTCTTTACTTGATATTCTTGATATGTTCTTGGTGTATTCTTACTATAAGCTTGGTATATTCATGATATATGATATATTAAGTCAGGATTATTGTATGTTATTTCTTAATATTTTTCTAAAGATTATGTTCATCCCTTTTTATGAATTGGATGTAGTGTTCATTGTCTTCTCTGAAAATATAGTTATCATACTTACAATTATTTTTTCTAAAGCTTTCTTTGGATTGACTTTGTTACCTTGTTTTCCTTTCCACAGAAACAACCAAATTCCCATGTCAGTTCCATAATTCTTGTAATGAGTTCTCATCAGATCTTTCACTTTTGAAAATTATAAGTTATAAGTGAGTAAGCTAACATAACAATTTTAAGTCTTTTGTCAACTACAGTTTTTAGTTTTACTCTGATGCTTCCCTGAAAGTTTAATGGTTTAACTACAGGCCAGATTGCTTTGTCTTCAACAAAAGAGTGTCTCAGAATCCTGTGGGAAAGGACTATGCCAGATGCTTTGGCCATAGTATCTGACTGCACTGCTTAAACAACTTTGAAACCATCCGAGTGAACTGAGGATTTCTAGAACAACAGTTGAGAAGCCAATGAGTTCATGACACCGTTAACCCAAGATCCAGTGGAACAAGAATCGATTACATAGGACTGAATGAACTAGGGAAGTATGATTGTAGTTTTTGTTGGAAATATTGTTGATATTATTGTAATGTTCTATTTTCTGGCTATTTAAGGAATAAGGAGATCACCCAGATCCGACCATCAGAGTATCTTGGCAGGGCTTTGTCTTAGAATTTTATAGGGAGGAGGAGGCAAGTTATAGGTGGGGTGATTTATAGTTGGGATTGTTTTGCAATCAGGGGAAGTCTCAGTCAGTTACCTCAACAGGAAATGTTGACCTCTGTGTCTAGGTAGTTTCAGAGGAAAAACAGTTCTAATCTCAGCTAATTATGCATGTGACAAAGAATAGAGATAGAAGGTCTATGTCTGGCCTTGTTGGCAAATTCAGGCAACAGGGGAAAAGTCCGTGTTTGGTTTGGTAAAGGTCAACAGTGTCACCTATGTATGAGTCCAACAGGAACCATGAAGAAGAATAGACAGTGAGTCTTGTCTATTTATATGGGGAGGCTGGTTCTTTTCAGTAATCCATTTCCCAGAGCACGAAAGGTTGGGAGGATTTCTTAAACATTGGTGTTTTCTGGGAACACAGAACTCAAGCAAAGTTCAACATTGTCAATATGCAAACTCTATCTCATCTTGTAGAGTTCCTTCCCGCCTGTGGAAAAAGCACTTTTTCTTCCATTTGCAATTTGATATCTTTGTGAATTCGTGCTTCTTGACTTTTCCTTTGAACATTTTATAACACCTGCCTGGTTCTCCCATATTCTATGACCCAATACTTTAACATGTTCCTTTTTTATATATATACATTTTTTTGAGACAAGGTCTCACTTTGTTGCCTAGAGTGCAGTGGCATCATCATAACTCATGGCAATCTCCAACTCCTGGGCTCAAGCAATCCTCCTGCCTCAGCTTCCTGAGTAATTGAGACTACTGGTGTGTGCCTCCATGCCTGGCTAATTTTCTTATTTCTGTAAAGACAGGGTCTCGCTATGTTGCTCAGACAGGTCTCAAACTCTTGGGCTCAAGCGATCCTCCCACCTTGGCCTCTCAAAATGCTAGGATTACAGATGTGAGCCACCATGCCTGGCCTCGCTTTTTTTTTTTTTTATTTGAATGAAAATAGTGATCTTCTCTTTTTCTGAAAATTGTTTTTTCAGCAGTACATTCCATAGAGTCTATTCAGATCTTACCAGTTATACATGCATTTATTTGTGTGTGCAAACAAGCCAGTTTCCCAGGGTTCTTGTGATAGGCCAGGAAATTGTGAGAGTTGGGGAAGACAGGTTAGTCCAAAGGCTCCTGGTAGCCACAGTGAAGACTGACACTCTGAGGTTAAGAATTATCAAGTTGAGGCCGGGCGCTGTGGCTCACGCCTGTAATCCTAGCTCTTGGGAGGCCGAGGCGGGCGGATTGCTCAAGGTCAGGAGTTCAAAACCAGCCTGAGCAAGAGTGAGACCCCGTCTCTACTATAAATAGAAAGAAATTAATTGGCCAACTGATATATATATAAAAAATTAGCCGGGCATGGTGGCACATGCCTGTAGTCCCAGCTACTCGGGAGGCTGAGGCAGGAGGATCGCTTGAGCCCAGGAGTTTGAGGTTGCTGTGAGCTAGGCTGACGCCACGGCACTCACTCTAGCCTGGACAACAAAGCAAAACTCTGTCTCAAAAAAAAAAAAAAAAAAGAATTATCAAGTTGAATGAGGTGGGATTTCTTTGGTGGGGATCATTCTAAATTTAGAGTATTACATTTAATTTTTCATATTTAGGAATTATTATTTCTGCACTCCTTGGCAATAGCCTGGATATGTTAAAACATGGGATTAAGAGTTTGACAAATTTGAGTTCAAATTCTGCTTCTACCACTTACTATGTGATCCTGGGAAGGATGTTGACCTGTTTCTACTTTGGTGTTCTCATCTGTAAAGTGGGAATAATATTGGTATCTACCTCATAGAATTGCTGTCAGAATCAAATGAGATCTGGGAGGCCAAGGCGGGCGTATTGCTCGAGGTCAGGAGTTTGAAACCAGCCTGAGCAAGAGCAAGACCCCGTCTCTACTATAAATAGAAAGAAATTAATTGGCCAACTAATATATATAGAAAAAAATTAGCCGGGCGTGGTGGCACATCCCTGTAGTCCCAGCTACTCCGGAGGCTGAGGCAGCAGGATTGCTTGAGCCCAGGAGTTTGAGGTTGCTGTGAGCTAGGCTGACGCCATGGCACTCACTGTAGCCTGGGTAACAAAGTGAGACTCTGTCTCAAAAAAAAAAAAAAAAAAAAAAGAATCAAAGAAGATAATGAATGTAATGGGCTTGCCATATAGAAAGTACTCAGTAAATTTGTCTATTATTATTATTATCAAAATAACTTTTCTGGCCGGGCGCAGTGGCTCACGCCTGTAATCCTAGCACTCTGGGAGGCCCAGGCGGGTGGATCGCTCAAGGTCAGGAGTTCGAGACCAGCCTGAGCAAGAGCAAGACTCCGTCTCTACTAAAAATAGAAAGAAATTAATTGGACAACTAAAAATATATAGAAAAATGTAGCCAGGCATGGTAGTGCATGCCTGTAGTCCCAGCTACTCGGGAGGCTGAGGCAGGAGAATCACTTGAGTCCAAGAATTTGAGTTTGCTGTGAGGTAAGCTGATGCCACGGCACTCTAGCCCAGGCAACAGAGTGGGACTCTGTCTCAAAAAATAAAAAATAAATAACCTTTGTAGTCCAAACCAGTAGGAAGAGGCCTAAATTAACCTTTCATGAAAACCTGCAGAAGCCATCACACCTCTGCTTCACTCCAGGCCTCTTAATATTTGAACAAACAGAATACTTGCTCAGTAAGGACAAGTGAAATTACATTTCATCAACTCATCAACTTCAACAGTAGATCAATGATGAAAATCTCAGGTGCATACTATTGCTATGTAGTCCTTGATTTCTTTGAGACTTTTATGTTTCTTTTCCTGTAACTTTGTTTTTATAATAAAGACAATTCGGTAAGTCTACGAATGTGGTTTTATTTATAGATTTTTATAAGTCTGTTTATATAAATTATTTTATAAATCAGAAAAGGAATCTGACAACATGTCCAAATTTTAGTTGGGGAAGTGTGGGTAGTGTAGGTATACTATTAATATACACAGGGTGCTCTTTTGCATATACCATAAGGTTACTAATGACCTCAGCAGGGTTTCAGTGGAGGCCCCACTAGGGGTGGTGAGGACCTCCCAAAGGACTGACAAATCCAAGTCCTTTTCTTCAGGTTTTTCTTTCAATTTTATAAATCACTAAGGACCACTTCTGACAACCTGCTAAAATCCTCAGGATTCAAATTTGGCATTCTACTAAAATCCTGTAATCTCTGTGAAAATCACAACACTCTTGCCTTCAAGCAGACATGAGGATTTCTAGGGAGTTTTCAAATATACCAAAGCCTGGGCCCATGCTAAAGGTTCTGCTTTAATTGGTTTGGGGTGAGACCTAGGCAGTAGGATTATTTAAAAAGCTCCTCATATGATTCTAATGTGCTGCCAGGATTAAGAACCCTTGTTCCAGGGTTCTTAAGCATCCTCCCCCTGTGTGCCGCCCCCCACCAGCATTATAGCATTTTCCCTTCAGTGTCACTCAACAGAACTTTAAAAACATGTTCTACATTTAATTGAAGTTATTTAACATATAGTAATATGTTTTATTTCTCCTGCTAGGCTACAAGCTCTTTGAGGACAAAGCTTATGTTTGATTCATCCTCAAATCTCCAAATGCCCTTAGCCAAGGGCATTTGTTCTTACTATCTATCTATCTATCTATCCCCTGTGCCCAATAAACATTTGTTAACTGTATATCTGAAGCTTAGCCATAAAAGAGAACTACAAAAGAAAAAAAGTCCTAAAGAGAGCTGTATAACCTTAGGCAAGTAACATACCCTCTGATCTTGATAAACATTTGTTTTTGTTTTTTTTTTAACTTCAAGGCTTATTTATTCTGAACTTGAAAGTGACTCTGAAGAAAGAAGTAGGTGGAAATAATATGAACAGAACTTTATCCCAAGTCACTGAGTTGAGATAAGGGAGTTCTAGGATATTGACACCCTCACCCACCACTCCTGGGGAAGCCATTATCCCTTTAGATAGCTCAGCATATGACTCAGGAGAGTTGGGAGTGGGGAAGGCCAGTGACAACCCGGGAGAGGCTGTTGGAGAGGCCCTAGGAGATAGTCCACCTGACTTCTCCATGGAACCTATAAAGTGCCATGAGCAAAACTACGGGCATCAGGAGACATACCCAACAAGAGCCCTGGAGAGACAGAAGGCTGTGCTATGGGCAGAGGGCAGCAAGGGGACAGATGGTCCTCCCGCCTCTGGCCCTGGGGCTGGCTGTATCCTGCCCTGCCCTGCCCAGGGTGAGGCACCCAGGGCTCTCCTGGCCCTTATCCCCCTCCCCCAACACTGGGAAGACCTGGGAGCCCCACCTCCCTCTCACTTCCTTCCATCCTGTGTCTGTCTCCTTCCTCCCAATAAACATTTATTAAATGCATGTCTGAAGCCTAGCTCTAAGAAAAAAACTACAAAAAAATAACAATAAGTCCTTAAAAAAGAGCTCAATGACCTCAAGCAAGTTACGTACCCTCTCCTGGGGTGTTGTGAAATAATGCATCTGACCCTTGTCCTGCCACACAACCTAAACTGCCAGCCCCTCCCCTGTTTCGTATTCTCCCTTCTCCTTTCCCTCTGAGCACACACATTATGTTTCACTTATTTATCTTCTTTATTGTCGGTCTCTTCTCCCTCCTCTCCAAGTGAGCTCCATGAGGATGAAAGTTTTTGTCAGTTTAGTTCATTGCTGTATCTTCAGCATCCAGAACAGTGCCTCACACATAGTAGGTGCTCAATAAACATTTGTTAAAAGGAAATAACATATGTTAGCCCGTTTCCAAAAAAAGAGGTTTAATCCCTTTTCTCTACACCAGTAACATGAGTTGCTTTTCTGATAAATATCTGTAGTCATTTATTATAAATCCTTCCTTTTCCAGTAAAGATTGCATTTCCAACATGAACCTGTATATTCTGAACTCATTCTATTCTGGAAATAGAGTCTCATTTCTGGGAGTGCTGGCAGTGCTTCTATTTAAGTGCAGGCAGGGCTGGAGCGGGGATCATGGCATATCTGGGACTGCGCTCCCAGATTGCAGCAGAGGAGCAGTGTCTGGCAATGCCAGTTGAGGCTGAGGGAAACTGAACACTGGTGCTCTTGCACCATCAGAACTCAGTGCCTAGGTGCTCCAGAGGCCGATGACGGTGAGGATGGAGGAGGCCAAGAAGAGCAGGTAGAGGCGGAAGAGCAAGGTGTCCATCATGTGGCTGAACTGCACCCACAGCTCCACCCTGTGCTGCCTCTGGGCCTCCTGCTCCCGCTGGGCCCTTGTCCATCCTAAGCCCCCAGCCACCTCTGCCTCTCCGGGGCCTGGCGACTTCTCCACCAACTCTACTGGCTCCTTCAGGCCTGTGGAAAGGACAGAGACTCAGCTCTGGGCTGTGAAGGTCACCTGCCCAGGGAGGGAGGGGCAGAGAAGTGGGGGTGTGGGAAGAGCAAGTGTAGGGGGCCGACTTCCCTCACCAGGCAGCTGGGCGGGGGGCAGACCCAGGCCCTTGTTCCCCTTGTGGGACGCAGTGGGGCAGCATTTCCTTGGGCAGGTGCAGTGCAGCAGCAGGGAGTGGAGCCACCCCGGCATGGGTGGGGGCTGGGTGGTGGCCAGGTGCAGCAGGTAGGTGATGAAGACGGTCTCCAGCAGGCTGAGCACCATCAGTGACAGGCACAGGGCAAAGTAGACACCTGGGGTGGCAGTAAGGAGCAGGTCTGAAGCAGGTCCGCAGTTACCAGCGAGCCCCCCTTTTCTGTGTCTCACACAGACAGCCCTTTCTAGGTGCCTTGGTTCTCCCTTCTGCCTCAGCAGCCTCAGCAGGTCTAGCCGGGGCACCTGTGTGCCCCGCCTCTCCTGCATATTTTTTTCTTGTTTCATTTTCCCACTGTGGGAGGGGGCATACTGATGAGTGGGGTGCCACTAGAAGGGAGTAGTTTATTCATCATGAGCAGGAAGACGTTGTAGCCCAGCAGCAGGGTTATCTTGAATGGGGCGCGATTCCCACTCTCTGCAGGCAGGTAGAAGCTGAGGGCGTCGATGGCCATGAGAAAGCCACTGGGCACCAGGAGGTTTATCACATAGAGGTTGGGCTTGCGCCTGATGGCCACCTGGTGGGGAGAGAGCAGAGAACTGGGTGAAGCTAGGACTGAAGAGAGTCAGAGGGATGGTTCTAGCCTCTTCCTTCCTTGGTGTCCTCACCCCAGCAAGGGCTCTTTCCAGGGCTGGAGGAATAGCTTTCATGTAACCGACAAGACTCCCCAATGCTAATAAAAGAAACCCTAGGCCAGAGCTGGCAGGATCAGAAAGGGCAGATGCTTTTGGAGACTTGGAGAGAGGAAGGCTGTGAGGGTTATGGTGCCCAGGGGCTTTCTGGTCTGGGGCAAGAAGTAAGAGGCTCTGGCTCTGGGACTCAGACAGGTCTGGTGAGGGAGGTGGTGGTGGGAGCATGCAGAGGACATCTATGCGAGGATCCTGGGCTCACATAGAACATGATCTGGTCAAAAAGACTGGAGCCCACGACCATCCTTGGAGTGGCCTTGCTGATGCCCAGGAACTCCCACTCCCCTTGTGTGCGGACGACGTCCTGTGAAGTATCTTTTATCTCCCACACTTCCTTTTCCATGCCCAGCAACATGCTGTCCACTGCAGGGGAGACAAACACGTAGTCAACACAAATCTGCCCAGCACCTACTCTGTGCGGGGCTTAGAGTGATGACTTAACAAACCACCTTAGCTACCTTCTCCAAATTGCCCAATAAAGTGACTTCCTTGCTCTCAATTGCCTCCTTTCCTCTTCCTTCCTTCCTTCCTTTCTTTTTTGTGAGACAGAGTCTCACACTGTTGCCCGGGCTAGAGTGCCGTGGCATCATCATAGCTCACAGCAACCTCACACTCCTGGGCTCAAGAGATCCTCTTGCCTCAGCCTCCTGAGTAGCTGAGACTACAGGTGTATGCCACAAATGCCCAACTAGTTTTTCTATATTTAGTAGAGATGGGGTCTTGCTCTTGCTCACATTGGTCTTGAACTCCTGACCTCAATTATCTTCTCCTCAGCCTCCCAGAGTGCTAGGATTACAGGCCTGAGCCACCGTGCCTGGCCTGCTCAATTGCCCCCTTTCTATGCTGGGTTTTCTGAGGAAGTCTCACACCCTCCCAAGTTCAACTCCCCCACCCAACCATCCACATGTCCCCAGTCAGCAAATATCCCCTGTCCCTGTTTATGTATTTAAAAAAATGAGTTTGCCTACGTGTGCTTCTTTGCTGCCCCACCAGTTGATCTCATTTACTTCATCCCAGAACCTCTACTACAACTTACCTGTGTAGAGGAAAGAGCTAAAGGTGAGTGTGCAGTTCTGCTGGTCAAAGGGGAAGTAGAAGATGTCCAGATTACAGATGCTGGTCACCCGCATTGGCTTGCTATATGCAATGCGACCGTCACTAGTCACATATGCAGAGAGGCCTTCTGGGGTCTGATCCACATTCATGCTAAGTGGCAAAAGGGGAGAGAGGCATGTGCCCTGGGTTTTACAACAGGTTAGTTTTCTTTTGTAAGACAGGTCTCATTAAGGTCACTATGCCATCTTTTCTGCTGACTATTTTCCCATTTCTAGGGAAGAAGTTGGTCAGCCGTGATCTTGCTTCTCTCTGAAATAAGTGTTTAGTGGCCCCACCAAATGGATTTCCCTGCACTGCCCTGGCCTGTCCCTTGCAGACAGGGCTTCCCTCCAGCTTCCCCAGCCCTGATACCCACGATTCCACGATGAAGATGTCTGGCAGCCACAGGTTCTCCGTTGTCACAGTGAGTTTATTGACATTATCACATTCTTCCGGGTCCCAGCTGATGAAAGGGTTAGCCCAGATCTAGAGCATGGAACACAGAGGGACGAGTTATGGCTGAAGCCTGGAGCTAGTTTAGTCAGCATCTCCTGCCCTTTCATTCCCTCATAAATAAATAAGTAGGTAAATGTATGTATTTTTTTCTAAATATGTGTACTATGAGCATATGATAAAACACCAGCCATTCCAGAAAGGTATGATATAAAAAGCAATGTTTTCCATGCTTGATTCACCTCAATTCAGTCCCTATCCTACCTCAGTCTCATTATTAACAGTTTCTTGTGTATCATTCTGGAAAAAGAAATTAATGCACATTCCAGCATTCATTTTTATTTACACAGAATGAGACTAAGTACATTGTTATGCATGTTGCTTTTTTGATCTCATTTCCTTTTAAATTCTGATTTCTCTTCTCCCTTTCTCTAGCTAGCAACGTCTTATTGGCCTTTATTTCCCACTCAAGGGAAACCTTCAGCTGGATGCTGGATATATTTGAGCCCTGAAGCTCACTTAGGGGCTTCCGCCTGGACGCCCCTCTTTCTCCCGGTGTTTTCCATCTGTGCCTTTCAAAGTTGATTGGCAGCCTCGGAAGTTATTTGTCACCAGCACTGGCCCCATTCTGGTTGGATTTATCTATTCCCTCGGGCACTGTTAATTTCAATAAATGTAATTTTTGCAAGCAAAACCAGAAAAAAGGGAAGGAGAAAGAGAGAAGGAAGAAGCTGAATCTCACATACCATATTGAACCATAGAAACGATGTCAGCAGCTGAAGTTGTGCATCCTGTAAAAAAAAAAAAAAAAATCCTATGCAGGATCATTAGTGGCATGAAATCAGGACCTAGTCTACCTCCTGCCATTGTTTTCTAAGTCATCCCAAGTGACAGTTTACCTTTTCAATCACAAGTCACAAAAGAAAGATAGGTCAGGAAAATGCAGGTTGCATGGAAAATGTAGGTGCAGAAATGGTATGGGGATCCCCTGGGAATGCATTTTTTGTAGAATATTTCCACAAGGGCAGGACTCATGTTCCCTGGAGAATGTTACTGCAGCATTTTCATGCATGCTTCCCCACTCCACAGGATGGACATATGACTCATACAAAATCCATTCAGGGGACTCATTGCTCATCATGGGACCAGGACAATGTTGAACTGACAATGTAAAGAGTCCTTGTTCCTTATTAGAAATCAATGGAAAGGATGTAGGAGTGAGAACTTACTACTTCCAGGATGGCAGACAGGGTGAAGGAGATGTTGACGTGAGTGGGGATGCTATAGTTGGTGACCGGACGAAAGGCCTTCTGGTTAAATATGGCCTGGAAGGCAGCGGGGTCTACCCCATCCTGGTGGAAGCCTGAGCAATTGATGGTGAAAGTGGTGTTTGCCCTTCCTGGAGAGAGCAGATGCCTTGTGAGACGGGAACAGGGCTTCTGTGTTTCCCACGGGAGAGAGGTACCAGGGCTGGGGCCTGAGAACCTCTCTGCAGAGAAGGAAAATGTGGACACTGGGAGAGAGAGGCATGTGAACCCCTCTTCCCTGGGCCAAGATTTCCTTCCTGCCAGGGCAGGGAGAATGGCTGGGCAGGTAGGCAAATGGCGGAAGCTGATGTGGTGAGCTGGGTCAGATCTCAGATCTTCCTTCCTGTGTTTTTGCTCCCGTATAAACTTATCCAAATTCGTATGCAAACAGCCCCTCCAGGGAGTCTTATTTTATACAACCCTAAAGTTTTGGTCTTTGTCTGACCATACTTTTTTCTCTCTAGCTGTATCATGATTCTTCCTCATAGTCGCTGAACAAAATTTCCCCTAAAGTGTTTTTTTTGTTCTTAATTTTTCCTTCTCACTTGCAAGTTTTTCTGTTTCCTGAAAGGGAAATTTAGAGAGAAGTAAACATAAATGTGACATAAAATATGTGAGGACTTAAGGAATGTTGTATCTGATATGAATTTATTGACGACTTACCATGTGCTGTAATCTGTACCCTTCTTGAATTCAGTGACTTCCTCTCAGGTCTGTGGGAGCCATTTTCATCATCACCATATCAAGAAGATCCCCCAAAACAACCCCCATGGGGTTGGTGGAACCATACATTGAAACGTAAAATCCCTGCCGTCTTCCTCACCCCTGATGACTACATAAAGATTGTCCCTGTAACTGTCCCCCAGCAAGTCCTCTCCCAGGCCTCCTCCACTGTATTTCCATGCCAACTGTCTCACAGGGGTCACCCCCAAACCAGAGACAAACATACCCCATGGGAAGCAAATGTTGTTCTTTTCCTCCAGCACAAGATCTTCCCAAGTGACAGGGGAGAGCAGTTAGGTTATTGTCAACAATCCCCAAGCTACACTGTTCATAGTTACTGCATCTTGGTAAAAAAGGAAAAGTCGGACATTATATATAAGGGTGGAATTGGACAGGTGGCAAAAAGGAAGGACAGACAATTTGATAGATGTCTTTGCAGGCATATGAGAGGGGGGCTGTGTGTACTGACCAGTCAAAAGGGTTTTTCATCTGCCCCTAAAGGAAAGCCAAAACATGGATACTACAGAGAATTTTAACCCCTCGGTTCTGGCTGTTCTGCAGCTCTGGAGAATGAGAAGTTTTTCTGGATGTTGCCCAGAACAGTGTTCCCATCTTCCCCTGTTCTTGCCCCATCTTACCTTGAAGCAGAAGGCTGACAGTGAGACAGAGGAGGACTCCCTGCCTTGCAGACCACCCCACTTCCATTCTCCTTTCTGGACTCTTCTCTGGGGACTCACCAGGAGCCCCCAAACCCTTGAGCTTAAAGGAGCTCGGACCACACCTTGGTTCCTGGTTTTGAATACTGCTCGTGTCAGGTGACCACTCCTTAGTGAGGCTGTGGCCAGGGAGGTCACAGCAGAGTGTCCTGCTCTGTCCCTGCCCAGGTATGCCTCTGGGCTCCAGGTAGGCAGCAAGTTGGGCCAAGACCAAGGGAGAAGTACCTATTGGCAGGCCCGTCTAGATGAGCGGTTTTATTTATTTATTTTTATTTATTTATTTATTTTGAGACAGAGTTTCGCTTTATTGCCCAGGCTAGAGTGAGTGCCATGGCTTCAGCCTAGCTCACAGCAACCTCAAACTCCTGGGCTCAAGCAATCCTTCTGCCTCGGCCTCCGGAGTAGCTGGGACTATAGGCATGCGCCACCATGCCCGGCTATAGATGAGCGGTTTTACATCTGTGTTCCAAGTACCTTTCCGAGAAAATGGAGGACCTGAGGGATGGGGCAGGTGAAGTCATTGATAACAGCCTTATCACATCCTTGTGAAACTAAGTGTGCCTCAGGGAAAGTGCATGGACCACTGGGAAAGGAATGGTGGTGGGGACTCCTACTAATTTTGGAAGGCAAAAACATGCAGTAATTTTGTTGCAGACCTAGAAACATATCCTTTACTGTGGATGTTAGGAATTATCATCAATATTGAGTTATGAAGCTCAATTGAGAAGTTAAGCTCCATTTTTAATACATAAATCTAACAGATCCCCCCAGCTAGCACCATAGCACAGATATGCGTCATTCCTTGTTTGTGCTACTGCAAAAGCCTCTTGATAAGGTGTCCTTTATCCAGTTTCTCCCCAGTGGAATCCTTTATTTTGCCATCCTCCTAAAATAGAACTCTCCTACTTAGCCTTCCTTATCTAACGTCTCCGAAAGCCTACAGCCCTGGGGCCATCAAGCAGGGTAGGTTACCAAAAGATCATTTGATGAGCTTTTTGAAAATACCTGCACACATACACACACTTCCACCTCTACTTAGGAGTGGGTGCCTGTGTGTGTTTAAAAGTGCCCAGATGGAGGCTGGGCGCGGTGGCTCACGCCTGTAATCCTAGCACTTTGGGAGGCCGAGGCGGGCGGATTGCTCAAGGTCAGGAGTTTGAAACCAGCCTGAGCGAGACCCCGTCTCTACCAAAAATAGAAAGAAATTGATTGACCAACTAAAAATATATATACAAAAAATTAGCCGGGCATGGTGGTGCATGCCTGTAGTCCCAGCTACTCCGGAGGCTGAGGCAGGAGGATCGCTGAGCCCCGGAGATTGAGGTTGCTGTGAGCCAGGCTGACGCCACGGCACTCACTCTAGCCTGGGCAACAAAGTGAGACTCTGTCTCAGAAAATAAAATAAAATAAAATAAAAGTGCCCAGATGGTCTGATTCACACTCATTGCATTGAAGCAGCCTTGCTCAGGCTGGTTTCGAACTCCTGACCTTGAGCCATCCTCCTGCCTCGGCCTCCCAGAGAGCTAGGAATACAGGTGTGAGCCACCGCACCCGGCCTGTGTCACACTTTTATAACCACAACCGCCTCTCTCCCCACCCTCCAAACTCCAACAACCATTAATCTGTTCTCCATTTCTATAAATTTGCCATTTCAAAAATGTTGTATAAATCAAACCATATGGATATAACCTTTTGGGACTGGCTTTTTCACTCAGTGTAGTTCTCTGGAGATCCGTTCAGGTTGTTGCATGTATCAATAGCCTATTCCTTTTTATTGATGTTCCGTGGTATGGATGTACCATGGTTTAACCATTCACCTGTTGGAGGACAACTGGGTTGTTTGTAGTTTTTGGCTATTATGTGTAAAATTGCTATAGACATTTGTGTACAGGGTTTTGTGTGGACACAAGCCTTCAGGAATAAATGCCTAGAAGTGCAACTGCTGGATTGTATGGTAATTGCATGTTTAGTTTTTAAAGAAACTATAACACTCTTTTCTAGAGTGGTTGTATCACTTTACATTCCTACCAGCAAAGGATGAGTGATTAAGTTTCTCTGCATTTTTAGAAATTTTGAACTTTGGGTAAGTAAGGATTTCTTAAAATAAGACCCTAAAAATCATAACTAAGAAGAAAAAGATTTAAAAAGTAAAACTTTATTCTTCAAAGGCCACTAAATGTGAAAAGTCAAGTCAAATGCTGGGAAAATATCTTTGCAACATATATAACTGACCAAAGAATGGAAAATATACAAAACAAACTTAGAAATGAATAACAAAGAGAAACAGTCTACTAGAAAAATGGACAAAAGGCACAAATTGGCCTTTTATAGAAGAGAAGATATAAACAGCCAATATGCATATAAAAATATACCAAACCTCATTTATAATTATGGTAAAGCAAATTAACTTAACATCATAATGTTACCATTTCTTAAAACAGGTGACTTCACTTTACATATCAGCATGGTTAAATCTCAAAAGCTTAATGTTGGATTGTAAAAACAAATTGCAAAATATATATAGTATGATACTATGTGATGCATGTGTGTATATATTCTAAGAGTTTATATATTTTAACAATATAGTGTTTAAAAATGTACACATATGCAGTAAAACTAAAAGAAAAAGTAATGGAATGATAAATACAAAATTCAGAACAGTTATTACCTCTTCAAGGAAAGGAACATGGAACTGCTTGGGAGGTCCTTCCAGGAGACTTCAAAGATCTTGGTAGTTGCAGGTGGGGAATGCATTTTACATTTCATCTTATACACACATCTTTTATGTTTCATCTTTACACTCATAATGTTTAAAAAACTGTTTAAAGCATTACAAAAGACCATGGGCACATTTAAAAACAACTTTATTGAGATATAATTAACATAAAATAATCTGTTTAAAGAGTATAATTTCATAAATTTTGACATATGTAGATGCCTGTGAAACCATCAGCACAGGCAATAATGAACACACTCACCATCCTCCAAAACGATCTGTGTCTCTCTGTAATCCCTCCCTCCTGCTTGTCCCTACCCCACTGTCACCACCAGGTCACCACTGATTTTCTGTTCCTATACCTCACTTTCAAATTCCCTAGAATATCATTCAGCCTTTCTTCTTTCCTTGTATATTTATTTAAAGCTATACTTTCCTTTGAAATATTTATCTTCCACAAGTTTTCATATGTATTAGGTTCAGTTGTAGGAATTTTTTAAATTCAATTTTTGTTTTTTCTTTGATCTATGAATTATTTAGAAATATACTTTTTCAGATGGGGGATGAAAACAAAGAGTAGAAATATACTTTGTCATCTACAGATGTGGAAGAAAAGGGGTATATTTTTGTTATTGGTTTCTAGTTTAATTGTATTGTAATTAATTAGAGAGGCAGCAGAACAAAATGGTTGAGAGTATGAACTTTTTTTTTTCTTTCCTTTCAAACTTTAGTACAAAAGAGTATGAACTTTAAAGCTAGATTCCCTCAGTTTGAACCCTAGGTCCACCATTTATAAGTTGAATGGTCTTGGGCTTACGTTACTTAAGCTCTTTGCCTCAGTTTCTTTAGTTTTAAAGTGGGATGATAACAGTTCCTATCCCAGAGTGTTGTTATGAGGATTAATTAAGGTAATAATAATAAAATGCTTTGAACAGTGCTGGTACATAATAAAAATGCCATGTGTTTGTTAATAATAAAATATTCAGATTACACAGTCTAATTGCTACTAAGCCTTGAGACTTGTTTTATAACCTATATGTAGTTTGTAAATGTCTCATGTATACTTGCAAAAATGTGTGTCTTCCAATATTCTGTATAGAGTGCCACATAGTCTCCTTAAATCTAATGTAACTTTGTGGCTAAAGTCTATTTTATTTTTACAAATGTGTTATCATTCACTGAGACATGTTGAAATCTCCCATTATAATGGTAGATCTGTCACTTACTCTTTGTAATTCTTTTAATTTTTGCTTTATGTATTTCAAGGCTGTTTTATGCGATGCATTCAAGTTTAGAATGTTAATATCCTCCAGGCCGGGCGCTGTGGCTCACGCCTGTAATCCTAGCTCTTGGGAGGCCGAGGCGGGCGGATTGCTCGAGGTCAGGAGTTCAAAACCAGCCTGAGCAAGAGCGAGACCCCGTCTCTACTATAAATAGAAAGAAATTAATTGGCCAACTTAATATATATAGAAAAAATTACCCGGGCATGGTGGCGCATGCCTGTAGTCCCAGCTACTCGGGGGGCTGAGGCAGAAGGATCACTCAAGCCCAGGAGTTTGAGGTTGCTGTGAGCTAGGCTGACGCCACGGCACTCACTCTAGCCTGGACAACAAAGTGAGACTCTGTCTCAAAAAAAAAAAAAAAAAGAATGTTAATATCCTCCAAATGATTAAACATTTTGCCATTATATAGAGATCCTCTTTATCTTGAATAATTATTTCTTCTTAATGATAATTTTGTCTGATAGTAAGATATGAATAGAGTCATTCCAGCTTACCTTTGGATAGTATTTGCCTTGAATATTTTTTCCTACCATTTACCTCTAGTTTTTCTGTGTCCTTATGTGTTAGGTGTGTTTTTTTTAAGTCCAATTTTACAAATACTAACTAAATTGCTGAGTTTAATCTATTTACATTTATTTTTATTACTAATATATTTGAATTTATTTCTATTAATACCATCTTATTTCATATTTTGTTTCTTCCCTCCTTTCTTGCCTTCTTTTGAATTTATGTAGGATCGTCTTTCCTTGTTTTATTTTGTTCCTTACTGATTGGAAATCATATACTCTATTTCTATTATTTTAGTAGATACCTTTATTTGTTTTTTATTTATTTATTTATTTATTTATTTATTTTTTGAGACAGAGTCTCACTTTGTTGCCCAGGCTAGAGTGAGTGCCGTGGCGTCAGCCTGGCTCACAGCAACCTCAATCTCCGGGGCTCAGCGATCCTTCTGCCTCAGCCTCCCGAGTAGCTGGGACTACAGGCATGCGCCACCATGCCCGGCTAATTTTTTTTTGTATATATATTTTTAGTTGGTCAATTAATTTATTTCTATTTTTGGTAGAGACGGGGTCTCGCTCTTGCTCAGGCTGGTTTCGAACTCCTGACCTTGAGCAATCCGCCCGCCTCGGCCTCCCAAAGTGCTAGGATTACAGGCGTGAGCCACCACGCCCGGCTCTGTTTATTTATTTTTGAGACAGAGTCTGGCTTTATTGCCCAGGCTAGAGTGAGTGCCGTGGCATCAGCCTAGCTCACAGCAACCTCAAACTCCTGGGCTCAAGCAATCCTGCTGCCTCAGCCTCCCAAGTAGCTGGGACTACAGGCATGCACCGCCATGCCTGGCTAATTTTTTCTATATATATTAGTTGGCCAATTAATTTCTTTCTATTTATAGTAGAGAGAGGGTCTCGCTCTTCCTCAGGCTGCTTTTGAACTCCTGACCTTGAGCAATCCACCCACCTCGGCCTCCCAGAGAGCTAGGATTACGGGTGTGAGCCACTGCGCCCGGCTAGTAGATACCTTTAGATTTTATCATGCATGCCGTAGGAGATTGTCACCCAAATGAACAGCCCAGATACCCAGGGCCTATTCTTCTGCTACATTGCCTCTTCCTTGTCAGCATGCACCAGTGGCCTCATGAGAAGTTCCTTATGACCAGCTGACTTAGGAAGTACAGTTTACACATGATTCTGTACAATGTGCTGACATGACCCAAAAGTGTACAGCTGTACACCCTAGGGTGACCCTGATAGACAATGTTGAAGGAAAAACTTCCCAGGGGCAGACCTTTGAGCAGTGTGTCTAGTTGCTCATTTTCTCGGGAAAGAGAGACGGCTAGAGGTTCAAATTTATACCACTTCATGTGCAGTTGCTAATGGTTTAGTTGAATGGTCAGGGAAGTTGGAAGAAACACAGTTGGAAAATTAGTGACAAGAAGGTCTAAGGAAAAGACAGCAGAAAATGTGCTATCAAACTGGCAGAAAATGAGAAGATATTTTTGTTCCATGTGAATGATCCCTGAAGATCAACCTCAGCAGATGAGGATTTAATCAGCAAATGGACACGATGACTCATTCTGTGCATGAATGATAGCCTCTTCCCCCCCAGGCAGCTCTGCCCTTGCTCAGTGGCTCATAAACAAGGTGGCCATGGTGAGAGAGATTGATGTTTTTCACGAGCTCCACAATGTTGACTTTTGTGCACTAAGACACATATTTTTATAGTCACTGCTGAGTGCCCAAACTACTAAGAATAGAGACAAATACTGAGGCCTCTAGTATGGCATCATTTCTCAGGGGACAATCAGCCAGCTACCCAGTGGCAGCTGATTACACAGAACCACTTTCATTGTGGAAGGAGCAGAGTTTTGTTCTCACTGGAATAGACACACGGTTTGAATATGATTTACCTTCCCTGCTTTCAATGCTTTTGCCAAAACAACTGTGAACTCCAGAATGCCTAATTCTATCGTGAATCCATACAACATTACTTTTGATCAAAGAACTCATTTTACAGCAAGTGAAGTATTGGCATTAGGCTCCTGTTCATGGGACTCACTGGTCTTATCGTATACTCATTAACCTGAAGCAGCTTGGTGCATCAAACAACGGAATGGCCCTTTGAAGACTCACTCATCGTGGCAGCATCTTGTGGGGCTAGAGTAAAATACAAGTGTATCCAAAATACAGTGTATGCTCTTAAGTTAGTGATAAATATACAGTGCCGTTTACCCTATAGGTAGGATCCAAGGGTCTGGGGACCAAGGGAGGGAAATGGGAAAGTTTTCTGTCACTATTATCCCTACCAACTAAGGCACCAATGATATGTCTGGCTTTCATTCCTGCAACTTTGGGCTCTGCTGTTCCAGGAGTCTTAGTTCCCAACAGGGGAATGCTTCTACCAGGTGATGCGTCAATGGTTCCCTTAAACTGGAAGTTGATCAATTTGGACTCCTCATACCATTGAATCAACAAGCAAAAAAGTGGGTAGTTGATCCTATGCAGGAGAAATTGGGTTATTATTAATATATGATGGTGGTCAGGAAGAGTATGACTGGAATGCAGAAGACTCCCTGAGGTGCCTCTAGGCACTCTCAGGTCCTGTGACTAAAATCAGTGGAAAATTACAGCAACCCGAAACAGACAGAACTGCTAAATGCTCAGTGCCTTCAGGGATGAAGATTTAGGTCACCCCATCAGGCAAAGAATCATGGCCAGCCAAGGAGCTAGTTGAAAGCAAAGAGAATATTGAATGGGTAGTGGAAGAAGGTGGTTATGAGTACCAGCTATCACCATACAACCAGTTACAGCGATATCACAGAGAACTGTGATAGTTATAAGTATTTATTCCTCATTTTGATATGACTGTATTTGTGTATGTATTAGCAAATATGTATGTATCTTTTTCTCTTTCCTTCTCCCATATCCTTCTATGTAACACATAGTAATAGTAGTCAATCTTGTATTGCAGTACTTAAGATAAAAAAATATCAAAAGGAAATGTGACTCAGCCAGAAAATGAGTGAATGTCATTCCAGAACGGATAGAGGAACTTTGTACCGTATCTGCTTTGGGGGAGGGTTAGCCTGTTTCTGGTTGTACAAGGGACAGTTGCGTATGTCACATGTGAAGTATGATTTTGCTATGGTCTTTATTTGAAGTTAGTATGTTAAAATAGGCCAGGTGAGGTGGCTCAAGCCTGTAATCCTAGCACTCTGGGAGGTTGAGGCGGGCAGATCACTCAAGGTCTGGAGTTCGAAACCAGCCTGAGCAAGAGTGAGACCCTGTCTCTACTAAAAATAGAAAGAAATTAATTGACCAACTAATATATATAGAAAAACTTAGCCGGGCATGGTGGCACATGCCTGTAGTCCTAGCTACTCGGGAGGCTGAGACAGAGGGGTTGCTTGAGCCCAAGAGTTTGAGGTTGCTGTGAGCTAGGTCTAGCTCAGGCAACAGAGTGAGACTCTGATTAAAAAAAAAAAAGAGGTGTATATGGGTGGCAGGGGGTGGACTATTATTGATTTGTATCATGTCAATTTAGCTAAACTGAAATTCAATTCCCAGACTTCCCATTCCTGCATGGTTCTGGGTTGACATGGGCTAAAAGAGGCATTTTGTGGGATATTAGAAAGGCAGAAGTGAAGTAGCACCCATATATATTTTTTATGCTTAGAAGAAGCACAAGAAGTGGCCGGCGAGGTGGCTCACGCCTGTAATCCTAGCACTCTGGGAGGCCGAGGCGGGCGGATTGCTCGAGGTCAGGAGTTCGAAACCAGCCTGAGCAAGAGCAAGACCCTGTCTCTACTATCAGTAGAAAGAAATTAATTGGCCAACTAATATATATAGAAAAAATTAGCTGGGCATGGTGGCGCATGCCTGTAGTCCCAGCTACTTGGGAGGCTGAGGCAGTAGGATGGCTTGAGCCCAGGAGTTTGAGGTTGCTGTGAGCTAGGCTAATGACATGGCACTCACTGTAGCCTGGGCAACAAAGCGAGACTCTGTCTCAAAAAAAAAAAAGAAGCTCAAGGAGCCGTTGCAGCTTATACACTTGGTGTGGGGACAGCACTAGGCCCACAATCCCTGGGCTCCTACCTTCTCTCCTCCTTCAGCTTTTCCAAATCCTGGACCAGTGTGTACTGCTCCTGCAATAGCCGAGGAGCCTGGACCTACCCCCTCCTGCCAGAGAGCCTTCGTTCCTATTTGTGAACCCCGGGCCAGGGTATGCAACTCCTGGGGCAGCAATGGGCCTGCAGCGCCTCCAGCTCCCACCACCTGTTCTTCAGCTTCCCTGACTTTGATCAGACAGCCTGCCTTGCAGAATCAGGCCAGCACCAGCTGCGGTAGCAATGGCTGTGTTTCAACTGACATAAGCTGATTAACTAGCTTCCACATTGTGTAAGGTGAAAGCCTGTAATAAGCCCCATATTCCGTTTCATTCCTAGTGGATATGTTTCTCTGATTAAGCCTGCACAACATACATTCATAATAATGTCTAATGTTATTCGATATCTCTGCCCTCCACCTGAAAATATAAGGACCTTAGAATGCTTTAATTCTAATTACTGTCTACTCCATTTACCTACCATTGTCCCGCATTTTAGATATATTTTGTATTTTTAAGCATCATATGACCGTTTCATATAGTCAGTGTTGTTCTATATTTACTTACATATTTACCACCTTCTTTGCTCTCATTCCTTTCTGTATCTTAAACCTACTTAGGAAGATCATTTTCCTTCTTCCTGGAATATGTACTTAGACGTTCTACTGGTAAGGGAGCTCTTGGTGGGAAAATCCTTTGTTATTTGTGAACCTTTTTTTTTTTGAGACAGGATCTCACTCTGTTCCCTGGGCTAAAGTGCTGTAGCATCATCTTAGCTCACTGTAACCTCAAACTCCTGGGCTCCAGCGATCTTTTTGCCTCGGCCTTCCGAGTAGCTGGGACAATAGGCATGCACTGCCTCACGCAGCTAATGTTTGTTTTCTATTTTTTTGTAGAGATAGGGTCTCCCTCTGTAGCTGGGGCTGGAGTGCAGTGCCATGATCATAGCTCACAGCAACCTCAAACTCCTGGGCTCAAGTGAGCCTCCTGCCTCAGCCTCCTGAATAGCTGGGACTACAGGCTAATTTTTCTATTTTTATGTAGAGATGGAATCTTGTCATGTTGCACAGGCTGTGTAAGCCTTTTTTTGATTCTCATTCTTTTTTTTGAGACGGGGCAGGGTCTCACTATGTTGCCCAGGCTGGTCTTGAACTCCTGCGTGTAAGTGATCCTCCTGCCTGAATTTCCCAAGTAGCTGGGATTATAGGCATGCACCACCACCATACCTAGCTTTATCTTCATTCTTAAAAGATAATTTTGCTAGGTATAGAATTCGGGATGAATTTGTTTTTTCCTCACATTTATTATAGAAAATATTATCTTAGTATCTTCTGGCTTTCATTGTTATTTTTAAGAAATTAGCTGTCAGTTTAATTATTATTCTTTTTTTAAGGTAAATTGTCTTTTCTCTCTAGCTGCTTTTTATTTACTTATTTTTTTCTATTGTGGTAAAATATACACAACATAATATTTACCATTTTAAGTATACACTTCAGTGACATTAATTAAGTATATTTTCTTTTTTTTTTTTTTTTTTTTTTTTTTTTTATTTTTTTTTTTTTTTGAGACAGAGTCTCGCTTTGTTGCCCAGGCTAGAGTGAGTGCCGTGGCGTCAGCCTAGCTCACAGCAACCTCAAACTCCTGGGCTCGAGTGATCCTTCTGCCTCAGCCTCCCGAGTAGCTGGGACTACAGGCATGCGCCACCATGCCCGGCTAATTTTTTTATATATATATCAGTTGGCCAATTAATTTCTTTCTATTTATAGTAGAGACGGGGTCTCGCTCTTGCTCAGGCTGGTTTTGAACTCCTGACCTTGAGCAATCCGCCCGCCTCGGCCTCCCAAGAGCTAGGATTACAGGCGTGAGCCACAGCGCCCGGCCAATTAAGTATATTTTCAATGTTGTGCAATCATCATTATTATTCATCTCCAGAACTTTTTCATTATCCCAAACTGAAACTCTGTGCCCATTAAACAATAACTCCCTGCCAGGCACAGTGGCTCACACCTGTAATCCTAGCACTCTGGGAGGCTGAGGCAGGAGGGTCGCTTGAGGTCAGAAGTTTGAGACCAGCCTTAGCAAGAGTGAGACCCCATCTCTACAAAAAAATAGAAAAAATTAGCTGGGCATGGTGGCACACGCCTGTAGTCCTAGCTACTCAGGAGGCTGAGGCAAGAGTATCACTTGAGCCTGGGAGTTGGAGGTTGCAGTGAGCTGTGATCATACCACTGCACTCCAGCCTGGGCAAAACAGTGAGACCCTGTCTCACATATACACACAAAAACAGTGTAATTCCTCTACCTTTGTTCTTTTTTTTCATTTCCAAGCATACTTTAGAATCTGCTTGTCTCTTCTAGAAAAACAAACAAATAAACAAACACCCGTGTACTTTCTTTTGAGTTCAGCAATGGTTTTCTTTTTTTTCTTTGATTAAAAACATTCAAGTTTATTTTAAAACATATTAACAGTGGATTTTTTCATATCAATTTTTTCTTTTAAATATGAAAAGTATGCTTATTCTGAAGTGCATATATTTATAACCCTTAAAAATTAAAAAAATTTAATTGTGGTAAAACACATATAATAGAAAATTTACCATCGTAACCATTTTTAAGTGTACAGTTAAGTAGTGTTAACTACATTCAAATTGCTGTGCAGCCAATCTCTAGAACTGTTTTCCTTTTGCAAAACTGAAACTATATCCATTAAACAACAAATTCCCCTTCCCTCATTTCCCCAGCTACTGGCTACAGCCATTCTACTTTCTATCTCTATGAATGTGACTACTCTAGGTACTTCATATAAAAGGAGTCATGCAGTGTTTATCTTTTTGTGACTGGCTTATTTCCTTCAGCAAAATGGTCCTCAAGGTTCACCTATTGTGTAGCGTGTGTCAGAATTTCCTTCCTTTTTAAGGCTGAATAAGGCTGCATTGTATATATACCACATTATGTTTGCTCATTCATCTATCGGTGTCAAGTATGCTTTTAAGGCGTGGTGGCTCACGCCTGTAATCCTAGCACTCTGTAAGGCCGAGGAGGGTGGATTGCTCCAGGTCAGGAGTTTGAAACCAGCCTGAGCAAGAGCGAGACACCATCTCTACTATAAATAGAAAGAAATTAATTGGCCAACTAATATATATAGAAAAAATTAGCCGGGCATAGTGGCACATGCCTGTAGCTACTCAGGAGGCTGAGGCAGCAGGATTGCTTGAGCCTAGGAGTTTGAGGTTGCTGTGAGCTAGGCTGACGCCACGGCACTCACTCTAGCCTGGGCAACAAAGTGAGACTCTGTCTCAAAAAAAAAAAAAGAATGCTTTTAAACGCATATTTTCTATAATCTGTCCAACAAATTAGTACTTTGCACTGGCCAAAGACTTTTTCAGAATTCCTAATTCACCACATTGCTTGAAGCAGATATCCTCTCATTCTTTTTTTAACAGTTGCACAGCATTCCACTGTGTGGGTGTACTGTAATTTATTAACCAGCATGTTATTGATGGAAATTTCCCATTTTTTATATTGGAGTTAGTGCTGCAATGAACATCTGTGTGTGTGTGTGTGCCTGTGTATTTTATTAATAAGTATAAATGCAAGATAAATGCTTAGAAATGGAATTGCTGGGCAAATTTAATTTTGATATATAGGGCCAAATTTTCAATCAAAAGTTTCTAATGATATCTCAACATCTAGAAATCATATAAGAAAGCATTAATACATTCAATTATATTTAAAAAGAAATCCATTTGCATGGCAAAAATTCTATTAGCTGAATCAAAAGCAAATGACGAACTGGGAAAAAGTATTTGAATTCACATTCTAGCAAGCAGACTAATCTTAATTATAGCAAGCTCCTCCTACAAATTGAGAAAGAAAAGACCCAAGAGAAGAATGGGCAAAGTCCAGCTACAATCAGTTCAGGAAAAGAATTATAGATGGCCCTTAAAATTATGAAAAATTAACTTCAACCATAATCACAGACATGCAAATTAAAACTGCACTAATATCACCATTTCAGCCTCCTAACTGGCAACAATCCAAAAGTTTAACCACACATTCCATTGGGAAGTCTGTGGGGAAAATAGGCATGTTCACACATTGAACATTGAACATCTGCCCAAAAGGCAGACAACTTGGCAATGTCTATCAACATTACAAATGTATATCCTCTTTGACCTAGGATGGCACTTCTGGGAATTTTCTTACCTGTATAATGAAGAAATTTTGCTTGTATGACAAAAGACAGAAACAACCAATGAGTCTACCATTTGGGCCCTGGTGAAACAGACCACGGTAGAGAGGAACCTCAGGTGGGCGGCCAGGAGGTCCTGGTGAGGCCAGTGTGCGAGGCCTCGGGCCACAGCTAAGCCGCAGTCTGCCTGTGCAGAGGCTGCTGCGCTGGAGGCAGGGAGGCTGGGCCCAGCGAGGAGTGGCCTGTGCCTGGTGAGGAAGAGCCTGGGGACCCCAGCAGGGCTTTTTCTCAATGAACATGGCAGCATCTGAGCAATCCGGACACCAACTTCTGCCTCTGGGGGGCCCTGCCCACACACTGGTGGCCACTTTCAGCATGACCCACCATCACAGGGTATCCTCAAGAAGTTGTCCTCATGACAGAGGGCTTAAGGAAAACGGAAAATACATTCCCTGACAGTCTTTCCTGACACAGAAGTACGAACTCATCCACTCATCCGCTGGATGATTTTTTTTTTTTTTTTTTGAGACACAGTCTCGCTTTGTTGCCCAGGCTAGAGTGAGTGCCGTGGCGTCAGCCTAGCTCACAGCAACCTCAAACTCCAGGGCTCAAGCAATCCTACCGCCTCAGCATCCCAAGTAGCTGGGACTACAGGCATGCGCCACCATGCCCGGGTAATTTTTTCTATATATATTAAGTTGGCCAATTAATTTCTTTCTATTTATAGTAGAGACAGGGTCTTGCTCTTGCTCAGGCTGGTTTCGAACTTCTGACCTCGAGCAATCCGCCCGCCTCGGCCTCCCAGAGAGCTAGGATTACAGGCGTGAGGCAGCACGCCCAGCCTGCTGGATGATTAATAACCAAACATAGGCAGAAAGGCAGGTGGTGCTGGCCTCTCTACTGATTGACCCTGCCCAGCTCACAGTCCTATTGAGAGGAACCTAACTAACAGCTTTCTTATCTTGTGCTCATGGCTGATTGAGGGGAAAATAAGGTTTTCCACCACCAAGGTTGTGTTTTCACAAAAATTTCAAGCCGGTGCTCAGTTGCATGCTGGGCGAGTGCCGAGGTGAGTTCTCTCCGTGTGTTTGGGCCTTGGGGCATTCATTTCCAGCTTCTGGGCTGAAGTAATGCTGTAGGTCATCAGGGAAGGGCGCATGAGCTGATGACCTGTGCAGACTGGCATATTTTCAACACCTTGCAACGGAGTTGTAAACTTTGGAGTTGACTGATCCCCAAGAGGAAGGCCAGGGCTGGAACTATAGGCACACACCATCACATCTGCCTACATTCCCCACCCCCCCCAACAAGAGATGAGGTCTCAGTATATTGTGTAGTCTGGTCTTGAACTTCTGGCCTCAAGTGATCCTCCTGCCTTGGCCTCCCAAAGTGCTTGGGAACATAGACATGAGCCACCATGCCTAGCCCCATGTTAAGACTTTTTAATGTCCTCTTGCTTTTTTCTATTATGTTTATGATTTCACTTTTAAAGTTTGATATATCTGGATTTTGGCTTTTTCCCTAGGTCTTTCCTTTTGCAATGTGACTCTTGCTTGAAGTTTGGCTCTAAGTTTGTTTGGTTTCCCTCTGACTACTGTTTTCATCATTGGGTTTACCTCCACAATATTTTCAGATTCTTTGGCTTGGAGGTGAGGGAAGGAATAGTGGGAGTTAGTTGCAGAAATTCTACATCTAATCACCTCTCTCAGTTTAGGGCTAGCCTTCCTCCAGACTAGAGCCTTAGTTAATGCTTAACCACCTTATGTGATTAAGGTATGCGGGGTGAAGTGGGATTGTTTTCTGGATCACTGATTTGCGACCTAATTAGTTGACTTTGCCTGAGTGTGTGCCCGGTATTATCTCACTGGGTGCCATCTTCTGACTTTGGTGGCTCTTTTAGTGAGCCAAGTGAGAAGTGAGAACAATCAACTCGCAGTCTCCTCTAACAAAGTCTGCTTTTCCTTAAACATAAAAATCCACAATAATTTTTTATTCCATTTTATTGATTTGACTTGTTTCATTTCCAGTTTTGAAATAGAATTTTTAACTTTGACATATTTATTTTTTCATTGCACGTATATGGTATTGCACCTGCCTTGTGGGTTAAGCAAACTAAAATATTCTAGGCCAGGAGTGTTGGCTCACACCTGTAATCCCAGACTGAAGGACAGAGTGAGACCTTGTCTCAAAAAAAAATAAAAATAATTCTAACTTGGTTATTGAGTATTGTTTAAAATATGTTTCTACAGAAAGTACATTCTGAATTCTAAACTATTGATTTTATAAATTAACATTTGGAATATGGTTCATTTATAAATTTGGTGATCATCTGAATGTAGTAACTAAGACTGCAAAAATATTTAAAACTTGGCAGTTTTCACTGTTTTGGGTCTTTGAATGTCTATATTTATTAGCTTATTTATTCCCTTTCTTGTTACAAACAGGATTTAAGATATCATACCCAGATTCATAGAACTGAAAATATAAAGGGAGATAAGCAAATACAATTAATTTCTTTAGTTTAACATATGATTAAACACAATCTGCCAATGTTAACATCAACAAATGAGCAATGATTTAAATTAGTGATAATTTTAATCTAATGTAAGCTTTAGTCAGTTTGTTTTATAAATAAGACTATAATTACTGATAAAAAAGTGAAAAACTATACAACAATGAATATGAACAAATTTTCTACTCACAGCAACATGGCTAAATCTCATATAGTGTTGACTAAATGAAGCCACACACAAAAGAGTACATACTGTAATTCCTTTTATATAAAATTCAAAAATGGACTAAACTGATCTAGAAGTCAGGTTAGTGTCCATCTTTGGAGTGAATGAATGAGAGTAATGATTGGGAAGAGCCCCGAAGGGGGTTTCCCAAGAGTTTAGTCTATTTCTTTTTTTTTTTTTTTTTTGAGACAGAGTCTCACTTTGTTGCCCAGGCTAGAGTGAGTGCCATGGCGTCAGCCTAGCTCACAGCAACCTCACTCCTGGGCTCGAGCGATCCTTCTGCCTCAGCCTCCCGAGTAGCTGGGACTACAGGCATGCGCCACCATGCCCGGCTAATTTTTTATATATATATCAGTTGGCCAATTAATTTCTTTCTATTTATAGTAGAGACAGGGTCTCGCTCTTGCTCAGGCTGGTTTTGAACTCCTGATCTTGAGCAATCCGCCCGCCTCAGCCTCCCAGAGAGCTAGGATTACAGGCGTAAGCCACCGCGCCCGGCGTAGTCTATTTCTTTACCTGGGTGGTGGTTATACAGGCATGATAAATTTTCTTTTTATTATAATGAAATTTTTTTTTTTAGAAATAGGGTCTTGCTCTGTCACTCAGGCTGGAGTGCAGTGGCCCAATCACAGCTCACTGCAGCTTGTAACTCCTGAGCTCAAGCGATCCTCCCGCCTGACCCTCCTTAGTAGCTGGCACTACAGGCTCATGGGACCATGCTTGGCTAATTTTTTTCATTTTTTTAGAGAAGAGGTCTCTCTATTTTGCCCAGGCTGGTCTAGAGCTCTTGGCCTCAAGCAATCCTTCTGCCTCAGCCTCCGAAAGTGCTGGGATTACAGGTGTGAGCCACCACACCTGGCCCGATCAATTTTAACAATTCATTGAGTGGTACACATATGATTTGTATACTCTTCTGTATGTATGTTATATTGTAAAACAAAAGTTTAATTAAAAAGTAATTAAGCCGGGCGCGGTGGCTCGCGCCTGTAATCCTAGCACTCTGGGAGGCTGAGGCGGGCGGATTGCTCAAGGTCAGGAGTTTGAAACCAGCCTGAGTGAGACCCGGTCTCTACTATAAGTAGAAAGAAATTAATTGGCCAACTAATATATATAGAAAAAATTAGCCAGACATGGTGGCACATGCCTGTAGTCCTAGCTACTCAGAAGGCTGAGGCAGAAGGATCGCTTGAGCCCAGGAGTTTGAGGTTGCTGTGAGCTAGGCTGACGCCACGGCACTCACTCTAGCCTGGGCAACAAAGCGAGACTCTGTTTCAAAAAAAAAAAAAAAAGTAATTAAGAGGGTTGGGTGTGGTGGTTCATGCCTGTAATCCCAGCACTTTGGGAGGCCGAGGTGGGAGGATCACTTGAGGCCAGGAGTTTGAGATCAGCCTCGACAACATATCAAGACTCTGTCTGCATAAAAAAAATAGGAAACATTAGCCAGACATGGTGGTGTGCGCCTGCAGTCCTAGTTACTTGGAAGGCTGAGGTGGGAGTATCACCTGAGCCCAGGAATTTGAGGTTGCAGTGAGCTATGAACACTGCACTCCAGCCTGGGCAACAGAGTGAGACCTGTCTTAAAAAACAAACAAAAAACATTTTTTCATTGTGTCAGGTTTTGGTATGCTTGCTGTGTGTTGCACCTAGAATATTAAAAGGCTGGCTTAATGATTCAAGATACTGGCTAAGAATTATTGAATATTGAAGTTAAGACACTACTTTGAGTGGCTAAATATGTTAGACTGGCACAGATAATGTATAAGAGATGGGACGTGGTGTAAGGCAGAGGAGAGTTAAAAGAAAGTTCTTTGTGAACTTAAGATCCCTGAAACTGGGAATCTAAGCAGATCATCCCTGAGAAAGTATGAGGAAATGGACAAGAGGTGTGGTTTCACCTTTGTCAGAGAAGGAACTGGTCAAGCAGATGGAACTATGGTTCCCTTAGTGCCTAGTAAAGATCATGATTTTAAGACGGATGAAGCAGGAGCTAGGGCGTAAAAAGGGACCCTGACCTAGCAAATGTTGGCTTTGGGTAACTTGGCAGAATTACCAAATTACTCCGAAGGGAAGATCTTGAAGAATGACTTATTATTTCCTAATTACATTTATCTTCTGTCTATTAAATTGTGCCTTTATAAGCCTCATGCTTGCTTAGTAAGAAGCTGCAAACCTTGCTGGTGTTCCTTGAGACAGATAGCCACACACGGAGTAGAACAGCCTCATGGTATATTTAAGTGCCACTTATTTTATGTAGGTTTCTACATCAATGCTATATATATGGGATAATCAATATCAGCGGCATCAACTCTGAATTATTAAGAATGATGACATAGACTAGTTTTCCTAAATGCTAGATATGGATGGGAGGTTTGCAAAAGAGCTATTAAAAATATTAGGGAGAAATAATAGGGGGAAAGATTGGTTTAAGGAGAAGCACAGGAAGAGTAACAGGATGGAGAGGGAATGGTGGTGGAGAGCAGACAGGTGAGCTTGATTTTCAGAGAAAGAAGCAGAGATGAAAGAAGAGAGGGGTTAAATGTGAAATATGGTACTGTCTATAGACAGTCTGTAGATATTTTGGATTTCCAGAAGGTGGAAGGAATCAAAGACAGTGATTAGACCAAAACATATAATAAAAATGTTCAGGCTGGGCAAGGTGGCTCATGCCTGTAATCCTAGCACTCTGGGAGGCCAAGGTGGGCGGATTGCTCGAGGTCAGGAGTTCGAAACCAGCCTGAGCAAGAGCGAGACCCCGTCTCTACTATAAATAGGAAGAAATTAATTGGCCAACTAATATATATATAGAAAAATTAGCCGGGCATGGTGGCACATGCCTGTAGTCCCAGCTACTCGGGAGGCTGAGGCAGAAGGATTGCTTGAGCCCAGGAGTTTGAGGTTGCTGTGAGCTAGGCTGACGCCACGGCACTCACTCTAGCCTGAGCAACAAAGTGAGACTCTGTCTCAAAAAAAAAAAAAAAAAAAAAGAATGGTCAGATATATGGACTTCCAAAAGAATAAGTAGGGAGAAATTCTTCTTGCAGAAAGTTTTCTGAGAATTGTTTAAATAATAAGAAAATAAACAATGAGGTGTGAAGAGATTCTGAGCATAGGCTTGGATACTGCTAAGGAAAGGAGAGAATGGGAAGTTAAGTAGAAACGACAACCCATGAAGTTAGAAAATAATGTAGTATTTGATGAGAGTAGTATATCCAGGGCCAATGGTCTGGTTTTTACAAAGAGTTTATAAATTTTCAATGTACACTCTTAACAGAGGTTTTTATTTTTATTTATTTAATTTATTTATGTTAAGACTCATCAAATGCAATAGTGAGAAGGGGGAAAGAGTAGAACAAGGAGTTTGATTTGTAACTGACTGTGAACAATCAATTGAGATGGCACACTACCTTTGGACCAGCCTTAACAGATGTTTTTAACAGAAAACAGAGGAAAATAAAATAAAGTTGGCCGGGCGCAGTGGCTCACGCCTATAATCCTAGGATTCTGGGAGGCAGAGGCGGGTGGATTGTTTGAGCCCAGGAGTTCGAGACCAGCCTGAGCAAGAGTGAGACCTTGTCTCTACAAAAAATAGAAAGAAATTAGCTGGACAACTAAAAAAATATATATATATAAAATTAGCCGGGTATGTAGTACCAGGTACTCGAGAGACTGAGGCAGGAGGATCACTTGAGCCCAGGATTTTGAGGTTGCTATGAGCTAGGCTGACCCCACGGCACTCTAGCCCCAACAACAGAGTGAGACTCTGTCTCAAAATAAAATAAAATAAAATAAAGTTCTTATCACAAGGACTATTATATATATATATTCTTATTTTTTTTTTTAATGAGAGAGAGACACATCAGAAACCAGAAGTCCCCCCTCTCAAATTGTGAAACACTCATCACATTCTTGCCAACATGTCTAGGCTAGCACTTAGCTTAAAATGTTTTGCTTCATTGTGAGATCGTGTTTTAAACCACAAGGCTCATTTCAACATGAACATATCACCACGATGTTTCTTTTGCAAAGGGCGTCATCAAAGTATAGTCTTGGCACAGAAAACCTAACGTCATGTGTATATAAGGTTGAAAAAAATTGCAAGATGACATCTACAGAAATATACATGTGGAGATAGAGAAGGAAAAATAAATTATACAAAGGTAATTTAGGACATTTGAAATTCCTCAAAGGCTTGTTAGACACTCTTCATTGTAAGTTATTGGCAAAAACCAAAGATGAGTTTCTGAGTGAGAAATATGTTCCAAGTAGTGGAAAGGAAGAGGAAATATGAGAATCTGTTAACAGAAATGCCTTTATCAGTGTATAAGTAACATCTCTAAGAACTCAGAGATAGTTGTTGATGTGTGAGGATGGGTTACTGATTTTCCACATTAGATATAGGAAATAAAATATACTGGGAAGGAATAAAGGCATTGACAGCCAGAGCTAGCAAGATGTGCATTCTGGGTTGGCTAGCATTCATTCATACCTTCACTCATTCAATGAGTCCACATTAAGCATCTGTGAAGGGTCAGACATGGTGCCATGTGCTCAGCTGTACAAATGGATGTGACATTGTCCCTGACCTTTATAAGAGTACACTCTTGGGGGAGGCAGAAATGTAAATAAATAAATCCTTGAAATGTATTCACCTCACTGAAATGTAATCCAGAAATCTGTCTTTGGAATTCTTCCACTGTCCCTTTCAGTTTCTGTCTCTGCTCAGGGTCTTGCTCCCAACTATCTGTTAGAGCCCTCCCCACACTGCTGTCTGCTGATGACAGCGTTAACAGGAAACTGTTAACAGGGAACTCTTTTTAAAATTTTGTATATTTTCCCCTTTTAATAATAAATGTAATACATACATGCTCATTGAAAACAATTCAGAAAACACAGACAAGAATATAAAGGAAAAGAGCAATTATTCATAATCCCATTATCCAGAACAAAGTTTGCTAATGTTTTGGTGTCTAGTCATCCATACATATTTCTCTGCATTTCTTTCTATTGATCTATTTTACAGAAATTATGGATACATACTGTTTTGTAACTTGTTTTCTTTACTTAATATATCATGGCCCTGTTTCTAGGGCATCAACATAAATCTACATTCTCACTTTAAATGGTTGCATAGCATTCCACAGTGTGGCTGAATGACAACTTATTTAACCTGAACCCTTTAACTAGGGTCCTTCCTGGCCATCCTCCTGACATCAAAAGGCCCACTCTGTTTGATGTGAAATCAAAGAAACCTGTCAGAATAAAAACAAAATGGCACAATATATTATTTATTCCAAAGAGCAATTTCAGGAATGAGAGAAGTAAAGGAAAGTGAAAAAGAAATGGTTGATGAAAGGAACATTTTACTTTGTAAATATTTTATTGCAAATGAAATAATTTCTTACAAATAAGACTTGGTCTTTTTATTCTTCTGAAACCCTGAAAGTATCTGAAACACTTAAATCAAATCAGATTAAACCTGTTTAGCTTCTGCAAGAGGACTCTCCACCCTAGTATTTGTGGCCTTAACTTATAATAAATATACCGAGGAGCCAGTGCTTCCTAGAAAGTTGTTTAATGCAGTGATCAATCATGGAGAGACTCTACTGACCTGGACTTCCCTGATAAGGGAGTGAGGAGTTAGGTGTGGCTCAGGGACACTGAAAATGTGCAGGAATGAGGACCCTGGCATATGAGAAGTCAGGAAATTGTCTTCTGAATCTCTTCAATAGTGCTGTGTTGGAGTTTTTATAGTACAGAAGGGGACATGACAGTCACTGGGGGAAAGTGGCTGAGGTTAGGAAAGTGGCCTGGTCTGGCTGGCTCGAAGACCAGCTGTGATTTGCAGAGAGGTGGATGTCCCTCTAGGTGTTCCAGAGGCCGATGACAGTGAGGATGGAGGAGGCCATGAAGAGCAGGTAGAGGCGGAAGAGCAGGGTGTCCATCATGTGGCTGAACTGCACCCACAGCTCCACCCTGTGCTGCTTCTGGGCCTCCTGCTCCCGCTGGGCCCTTGTCCATCCTGAACCCCCAGCCGCCTGTGCCTCTCCAGGGCCTAGCGACTTCTCCACCAACTCTACTGGCTCCTTCAGGCCTGTGGAAAGGACAGAGACTCAGCTCTGGGCTGTGAAGGTCACCTGCCCAGGGAGGGAGGGGCAGAGAAGTGGGGGTGTGGGAAGAGCAAGTGTGGGGGGCCGACTTCCCTCACCAGGCAGCTGGGCTGGGGGGAGACCCAGGCCCTCGTTCCCTTTGTGGGACGCAGTGGGGCAGCATTTCCTTGGGCCGGTGCAGTGCAGCAGCAGGGAGTGGAGCCACTCCGGCATGGGTGGGGGCTGGGTGGTGGCCAGGTGCAGCAGGTAGGTGATGAAGACGGTCTCTAGCAGGCTGAGCACCATCAGCGACAGGCACAGGGCAAAGTAGACACCTGAGGGCAAAGAAAACTATACATAAAACAGAACTAAGTTCTTATGTCTCTTTCCCAAAGCCAGTCTTCCCTTAGAGCCCCTTCCTTCCTTGATTAGAGCAGCAGCTGGTCCCTGTCCTGTGCTGCCTTTGCTTCTCTAGAAAGTGGGAGGAGCCATACTGATGAGTGGGGTGCCACTGGAGGGGAGTAAGTCATTCATCATTAGCAGGAAGACGTTGTAGCCCAGCAGAAGGGTTATCTTGAATGGGGCGCGAATCTCGCTCTCTGCTGGTAGGTAGAAGCTGAGGGCGTCGATGGCAACCAGAAAGCCACTGGGCACCAGGAGGTTTACGATATAGAGGCTGGGCCTGCGCCTGATGGCCACCTGGAGAGAGAGTGGAGAAGGTGGCAAATAAATTGATTCCAGAGGCTCAACTTGTCTATGTCACTATCTAATCCTTGCCATGTGCTGTTAGGCTGGCTATGGGACAATCTTATTAGGTAACACATGTATATTTCATTATAAGTGCCTCCAATTTGTTGTCTAATTTTTATTTATTTTGAACCTTCCCAGAACACAATGACTGTAGAATTTTAGGGGCAAGGAGGGCCCTTTGGGCCATCCACTTGTTGCTGCTCCATTCTGAGCAGCAGTACTTGTAACAGCCCAGCAACGGGAATGAGTGGTGGGGGTTTTGGGGGGGCCCTGCAGGTCCTGCTTCAGGGCACTCAGGTGGGGGAGCAGGTGCTTAACCCTCTGGGGCTTCTTTTTCTTCTCAAAGAACCTTAGATCAAGAGGAAAACACAGACCAACTGGGACCGGAAGTCAGACAGGGACCCTGGGACTCACGTAGAACATGATCTGGTCATACAGGTTGTCTCCCACCAACATCTTTGGGGAGGCCTTGTTGATGCCCAGGAGCTCCCACTCTCCCTGGGTGCGGATGACGTTACGAGATGTGTCTGTTATCTCCCACACTTCCTTGTCCATGCCCAGGAGCATGCTATCCACTGTAAGACAGGCGGTCGGTCGGCTCAAACCAGAAGTGCTCCCAAACCTCCTGCCCACAAAATTCGATTCCTCCCCTGTTGAGCTTCTTCATCAAATGTTTCTCTGATCTTTTAAGGCAGGGCATCCTGGTTTTCTCAGCAATGGGTTACAGGACTAGCAATTCCTATGTGTGTGGGCTGCAGCATTGATTGTTGTTGAAAACAAGAGTGAGTCAAGGTTGTTTTGGGAATATTGAATATGATTCAAACGTGAGTCAAGAACTTTTGGAGTCATTCCTATTTTCCTTCCCAATCCCCTAGTGGTATGATGTTTTAGTGGAATCAAGCTGGAATTAGCTCAATATTTTTACAATTACATTCATGCCCATTATGATGATTAATTTATCCAAATCTGCCATATGACACTTGATGGCATTCAGTTACATTCATTTACTGGTTTAAGTGTGTTAGCTATTAAAGTTAAAAGATTTGAGCTAAAAATTATAGGTGTGCAGCAGCTCAGAGTCAGATGGGCCTCATTTGGCACAAGGGCATCCACGCTGTAAAGCAGTGGTTCTTAGTCTTGTCTGCACGTTAGCATCCCCTGGGGGCTCACCTGGAACAATTAAACTGGAATCTCTGGGGTGATGCACAGTTATTGGTATTTTTAAAAAGCTTTAGTGGGCAGCTGGAGTTGAGAAACACTGATCTAAAACCTTCCCTAACAATACCTATGCCATGTCAATATCTTCCCCTCAATCTTAAATAGCTATCAAAATGTGTCACACGTACCTGTGTAGAGGAAAGAAGTGAAGGTGAAGGTACAGTTCTGTTGGTCAAAAGGGAAGTAGAAGATGTCCAGGTTACAGATACTAGTCACCCTCATTGGCTTATCGTACTTTATGCGGCCTTCACTGCTGACATAGGCAGTGAGACCCGAAGGCGTCTCATCCTCATCCATGCTGTTTGCGAAAGGGAAGGGAAGGTAGGGTCCAGTTAGCTTTTGCTTCCCTTCCTTCTCAGGCCTTCCCCCACTGTGCTCTCCTTTTGGGCTCTTTCTCTAATGCCTCTCTATCTTGTCTCTCCCTCTCCTCGTAGTGTTTTGTGGAAGTCAGTTCATTGACACTGGGCCCCTGTCTGAGTCTTTTGGTGGCCCCGTGCCCTGCATGGATCCTACGCTGTTCTTGCAGACGGGGCTTCGGGCTGGCTTTCCCCAGCCCAGATACACACGATTCCATGATGAAGATGTCTGGGAGCCACAGGTTTTCAGCTGCTATCGTGAGTTTTTTGAGGCCAACACACTCTTCTGGGTTCCAGCTGATGAAAGGATTGTCCCATATCTGCAGCCAGGGCAGCGAGGGATGGAGGAAAATGACGGTGAGCTCGCCCCATCCGCCTCTCCTGCCCTTTCCACTCTTCTTTAAACCCTCATTCTCCCACTTACATTTGTGACCCTAAGGACTACCGCCTATCCCCCCTTTATTTAACAAGGCTCATCAGCCAAGTATCCCTTAATATCCCTTCTGCCAGGAACATCTCAAATATCGCCTAAAACCACGTAGAGCCAGGAACATACCAATTATTGGCCTGCAACCTCTTGGCTATCTTTGGGGAGTTGCCATTTCTACCTGCTAAAGCTATCCAGGGAGGTTTGTGTCCCCAGGGCCAGTCCAATTCTATATGGAGTTATTTTGTCCCAGAAAGATTTATACCTTGGGAAGAGATTTGGAGTAGAAAACCTTTTAAGTCACTTCTAACTTCTCAAATTTAAAATTATAAATGGAAGTGGGAGGGGGAGAGTTGACTCTGCCTTACCAAATTCATCCACAGGAATGATGTCAGCAGCTGGAGCTGTGCATCCTGATAAAGAAATTCCCACCCAGGATTATTTTTTTTTTTTTATTTTTTTTATTTTTTTTTAGTATCAGATGGCAGAAGCACCACCCAGGATTATTAGTGCAAAAAGATTAGGCTCACACCCAGCTCATATTCTCAACACTATTTACTCATTTGTTGGTCCAGGCATAATTCTAGCTGCGGGACTGTCTACCTTACTCGCCCCCCCCCCCCGCGCCCCCCCCCCCCCCCCCCCGTGTCTAGGTACAAGTCTGATTTTAATTGACATTAAAAGCATTTCAGAGAGAACAGGACTCAAGGACACATGTGCCCTAAAAAAATTTCACTGCAGTATTCTTCATGCCTCTCTCCTGCACAGGAAAACCGTCTGACTTGTACAACATCCATTTAGGGTACGTGTTGTTCACCACTGGACCAGTGCAACGTTGCGTTGACAGGGCAGAGGACACTTGTTCCCTATTAGAAGCAATGGGAAGAATGTGGGGACCAGGTCTCACCACTTCCAGGATGGCAGACAAGGTGAAGGAGACGTTGACGTGAGTGGGGACACTGTAGTTGATGACTGGACGGAAGGGCTTTTTGTCAAACACTGCTTGGAAGGCAGCAGGGTTCACCCCATGCAGGTTAAAGCCTGAGCAATTGATGGTGAAAGTGTCGCCTCTTCCTGTAGAGAGGAGAGACCCTGTGAGAGAGAGCCTCTATTTCCAGGGCTGGACCCTCTCTGCAGAGAGAGAAAATAGGGGGCATACTGGGAGGAGCAGGTGAGCCCCCCCTTCCTGGGCCAAGACTCCCCAAGGCCAAGGTTGGGGCGGATGGGCTGGGCTGGTAGGCAAATGGTGGAAGTTGATGTGGTGAGCTGGGTCAGCATTCCATTCTCATGCCCATTGTTTCGTTCTCATGCAAAATCTGCCCAAATCTATATGCAAACTTGGCCTCAGTGCAATGGCAACCACTTCAAGGAGTCCTTTAATGTACCCATCACAATCCTCTTGTTTCCACCTAGCAGTGGCACTGCTTTAGCACTGCCCTAAAACTTGAAGTCCAGTCACTTAGCAATCTGCTTTACTGTATTTCTCTTCCTGTTAGGGACTTCCATCTATCGAAGGCAAGAACTGATTTATCAAGATGATAAAAGAAGTAAATGCTGCACTTGTAAGGTAGATGTGGGAAACACACAGTAGGTATTCTGAATGGGTGCTTACCTTGGTGCTACGCATTTATTTTGTTTTTCTCAGACTTAGTGACTTCAGACACCTTGGGGGTTATTTCCAGCATGGGGATTGTTAGGCGACACACTGAGCATACACCATGTGCCTAATCACAGAGAGAGGCCTGTGCTGATACTGTCTCTTGGCCATGGCCAGGGAGGTATGTGGGTAGTACCTGAGCAGAAGCTCTGCCACACTGCCATCTTCATGTGGTCTTTTTCTTTGCCTCCTTCGCTGTATCTCCTTCTCTTTCCGTAATATTTAAGGTATGTACCCAGATTAGGAACAAATACTCCCTCATGGAAGCAAATATCTGCTCTTTTCTGCCTCAGATTGATCCTCACCTTCCCTTGGTGTCTTGCGCAAGCCTTCAGGGCACATTTGAAATCAATGGCTACTCTTGTCATAGACATCACAGCAAGAGAAAGAGAGACCAGGCAGGCAGGGGAAGAGGTGCGGTAGGAGGGGCATCAGAAGTCAGTGTAAAGGTGGAATCGCAGAGGTGGCGAAATGGGGCAGTTTGGTAGATCTCTGTGCAGACAGGAATCAAGAAAGGCTGTGTGTACTCATGAGTGATATGTCTTTCTATCTGCCACCAAAAGGAAATCAAGGAACAGACATTATGGAAGAAACATTTAACAGGTTAATTCCGAATGTGCTCCACGTGCTGGAGCTAAGACCTAGGTGTCCCTCAGAACCGCATCCTGGTCTCCCCTGTTCTTGCCCCATCTTACCTGGAAGCAGAAGGCTGACGGTGAGGCAGAGCAGGACTCCCTGCCTTGCAGACCACCCCATTTCCATTCTCCTTTCTGGACTCTTCTCTGGGGACTCACCAGGAGCCCCCAAACCCTTGAGCTTAAAGGAGCTCGGACCACACCTTGGTTCCTGGTTTTGAATACTGCTCGTGTCAGATGACCACTCCCTAACAAGGCTGTGGCCAGAGAGGTCACAGCAGAGTGTCCTGCTTTGCCCCTGCCCAGGTATGCCTTCCGGGCTCCAGGCAGGCAGCAAGTTGGGCCAAGACTCGGGGAGAAGCACCTATTTGGCAGCTGTGTACTGAGATCAATAACAAAATAACTTGCCTTAATGATAGAGCGTGGGCTGGGGAAACAAGGGAATTATGTTCTTCCAAGGCCAGGGAATCTGCAGATTTGGAAAGGTGGCAATATTTAGTGATTTGGTTATGAATGCTAAAGTATCTTTCAGCTTTTTTTCTGACATTGAGATTATTCCAAATACCAAATTATAAAGCTCGGTTTATACCTTCATCATCTCATGTCTGTGTTTTTCCAGTAGCCTCTAACTAAATTTCCTCTTTCCAGTCTCTCTGCCTTTCTGATTCATTCTCCCCAAACCAATGTTCTCCATATATTGTTTATGCTATGCACTGATTACATGATGATAGAAGTCACAAAGTTAAGACTGCAGCACTTTGTGCTGTCAATAGTATTATACATTATCATAAACTAGTAATCTCAGCTAACATCAATATTATTGGCATGTGTCAATGTTATGTCTTATGTCACATCCCTATTAAAAAACAATCAGATCAAATGAGTGAACTGGAGCATTTTCATATCAAGTATCTTAGTTACATTTCCAGAAAGACTTGGAAATTTTTTCTTTGCTGAAAGGGTGAAGGGTCAGGCCCAGAATACAAAAGAAACTTTGTTCGGAATGGAAGATCATGACAGCCCTAAATAGAAAGTGCTGAGCAAGGCAAGAATGATTTAGAGGCCCAAAGTAGGAAAGTGCAGGAGAAACGGCTGCAATAGATGCCTTCTGAGCTCTGCCATATCTGCTGTCCTTTGGCCCTACCAGCTCTGCAAGTAGTTTCTTCCCTCCTTCGGAAACTTGGACAGCCTGAGGTACAGGTTGCAGTGAAATGAAGAAGGAAAGAGGGGAGAAAGAGAAGAAAGGTAGCTAGAAGTACTGGGGGTGGAAGGAGTGGGAAAGGGAAGAAGAGAGGGGCAAAGAGGAATTGTTAGAAAACCTGTTCAAAGTTTACGGGCTCTCTTTTGTGACTTGAAAGGGTTCAGCTGGGAGGCAAGGGAGCACCAGGCAGCATAAGGTACTGGGTAGCACAAGGAGGAAGCTGTTGGTAGGAGGGCTAGGGCAACTGGCCAGACTACAGATGTTCTCCCCAGCTAGAAAGCCAGGTGGTCCTATAGTGTACCTTTAAAGCAAGCCAAACACAGGTGCAATCAGGGACAGAGCTGGGAGGCCAGGCATGTGGAGGGTTCAGAAAGTGGATGGAAGCAAATGAGATTCTAGGACCTTTGGTTTTGGACTAGAATACAAGGAAGAGATTTGGGAGCTAGGACCTCTGGAAAAACGGGCTATCATTCAGGGGAGATTCTCTGCTTAAAGGGGGAAGAGTGGGGTCTGAGTATGACTGAATAACCAGGCAGAAATTGAGCATAAAATCTGTGCTTCAGATTGGACCCATCATGCCCTGTAGGACCAAAGTACTGCTGTGTCTTTATCTACGTGGATGGACATACAGTCTTGCAGCCCTGGAGTACTGGAGTTCCATAGGCAGCTAGGCTGAGCTTCCAGACCTTGGATCCAGGAAAGGAGGGTTAACGTCAAGCTCTGTGGAAAGGCAGCTAAAGACAGTTGATGTTTATCTTGCTTTTATTGGTGTTGGTTAAAAGGCTGGAGTGGACCTGGGTCTATAGGTTGGACTCAAAAGTAGATTCAGCTGCCAGGAGATGGAGACAATGGAGACACAAGAAATAAGGCAGCAAGGCAAAGACTCACACCTGCCCGAGGAGTCAGCGTTTCAACGCTGCTGTTACTGTCGCTGCTGCTGGTGGTGATGGCTAAGGCACTTTATTATATGAGATAAGTGTCTTACCTACTTTATTTTATTTAACCCTCCCAACAGTTCTACAATACAGATATTGGGTAGGAGCATGTAGAAAAAGGAAATGGGGCCAACTAAATAGAAGGCAATTTGATCTTGCATTTCCTTTCCATATTTTAGAAGATAGGAAATTTGAAGAAAACATAAATTGTCATTAGCCAAAAGAACAAAAGCCACAATTAATTGATCATCTTAATAAAAAAAACCACCTAAAATGATGTGTTACAGACCATTTTCTAATCAAGCAATAAAAATGATAATACTTAAAACAAGCTCAGTTGCAGGTTTTACAGTGCTTATGGCCTACAACAAGCCAGAAGAATCTCATACTTTTTCAAAGTTAACAATCAACAGAGTAAAAAGGGAATCTATAGAGTGGGAGAAAATATTTGCAAGCCACATATCTGATAAGGGATTAATATATGAGGAATTTATATGAGGAAAATATATGAGGAATTTCTACAACTCAATGGCAAAAAATCCCAAAACCCTCAAACCCCAAACAAATAAACCCCCTCCCCAAATTCCCCCAAGCCAAAAAAACAAAACCCAATTAAAAAATGGGCCAAAAACTTGAATGGATATTTCTCCAGATAAGACATACAAATGATCAACTGACATATGAAAAGTTGCTCAGCATCACTAATCATCAGGAAAATGCAAATTGAAACTACAACAAGACATTACCTCACACTGCTAGGATGGCTATCATCAGAAAAACAAAAGATAACTTAGCAGGGCGTGGTGGCACGCACCTGTAGTCCCAGCTATTCAGAAGGCTGAAGCAAGAAGATTCTAGCAAGACTATATCTTGAAAGAAAGAAAGAAAGAAACAAAGAAACAAAGAGAGAAAAGAAAAGAAAGGAAAAGAAAAGAAAGAGATAACAAGTGTTGGTGAGGATATGGAGAAATTGGAGCCCTTATACACTGTTGGTGGGAATGGAAAATGGTAAAATGGGCAGCCTCTATGGAAAACAGTATGGTCATTCCTCAAAAAATCAAAAATAGATCCAGAGGCGAGGTGCGGTGGCTCACGCCTGTAATCCTAGCACTCTGGGAGGCCGAGGCGGGTGGATTGCTTGAGGTCTCAGGAGTTTGAAACCAGCCTGAGCAAGAGCCAGACCCCATCTCTACTATAAATAGAAAGAAATTAATTGGCCAACTAATATATACAGAAAAAATTAGCCAGGCATGGTGGCGCATGCCTGTAGTACCAGCTACTCAGGAGGCTGAGGCAGAAGGATTGCTTGAGCCCAGGAGTTTGAGGTTGCTGTGAGCTAGGCTGACACCACGGCACTCACTCTAGCTTGGGCAACAAAGCGAGACTCTGTCTCAAAAAAAAAAAAAAAAAAAAATAGATCCAGAAATCCCACTTCTAGGTATATATCCAAAATAATTAAACTTAAGATCTTGAAGAGCTATATGCACTCCTATGTTCATTGCAGCATATTTTTTTTTGGAGACAGGGTCTTGCTATGTTGTCCAGGCTGGACTTGAACTCCTGGGTTCAAGTGATCCTTCCACCTATCTCCCAAGCAGCTGGGACTCGAGACATGTACCACCGCACCTGGCTGTTACTGATTTAAAAAAATTTTTTTTTAGGAATGGGGTGTTTCTATGTTCCCCAGGCTGGTCTCCATCTCCTGCCCCCAAGCGATCCTCCTGTCTCAGCCTCCCTGATAGCTAGGATTACAGGCATGAGCCACCATGGCTGGCTGACCACATCATTTTTCATAATAGCCAAGAGATGGAAACAACCTAATTGTCTATCAAAGGATTAATGGATTTTAAAAATGTGGTATGTACATGCATTCAGCCTTACACAAGAAGAAATCCTGCCATATAAGACAACATGGATGAACCTGAAGGACATTATCCTAAGTGAAATAAGCCAGTTACAGCAGGATAAGTACTATATGATTGCATTTATGTGAGATATCCAAAGTAGTCAAACTCATAGAAACAGAGAGTAGAATGGTGGTTGACAGGGGCTTTGGGGAGGGGGAATTGAGGAATTGCTTTTCAATGGGTATCAAGTTTTTGTTATGCAAGATGAGTAAATTCTAGAGATCTGATCTACAACATTGTACCCATAGTTAAGAATGCTGTATTGTGTGCTTAAAATTTTGTTAAGAAGGTAGATCTCATGTTAAGTGCTCTTACCACAAAAAAATACAATTGGAAAAATAAAAGAGTGACATAGTTTTTTGGCATGAACATCAGGTTCCTTTCTACCTTCGGAATCGTTAGGGTGTGCAGGGTACTCACAGAACACACATTACTTTTTGTATTGGCCAGCCCTTCGTCTCAGACGAATAATTAAGCACTTAGAACGCTTGTTTAGGAGGCATGCTCGCTAAGACTAGCTTTCATTTGGAGTCTATCCCAGGACAGAATCCCCTGTTATAATGTGACTTGGACAGTCTCTCCTGGGAGTGCCTGCCTCTTCCTTCTCTTCTCCAGCAGGCTCTCAGAAAAGGAAATTCAGCTGTATTTAGACAGAGCTGAGATATCAGGGTCTAAGGCCATTAGGAATACCTGTCCCCTATGTTCTCTGGAATATTCTGGGGAGTCTCTAGGACTTTAACTCCTGGCACATGTCTCTCCTAAGGCAAGCTGTGGGCTTTTGTGGTGGTTCAGAAATTCTTAGCTGATTCACAGATCATTGTAGAAGGGCCAGCAGGCCTGAGAGCTTGCTTTCCTCTGGAATGAAGGCAGGTGTCACCTGCTGTCAGTTTCATAAGCCCCATGGAGGCACCAGATGAGTATTGTCCTGGCCTAGGGCACATAACTTATTCTGGCTGAGGGCTGCCCAGGGTGGCTGCACAGTCAGGACCAGGGAGTTCCTGAAAGGCCAGAGGCTGGACACAGGAGTACTTGGGCCTTCCTGGGATGAGGAGAGGCAGAGGTGGTTTAAGTCAGAGCCAAGGACACTGCTGGGCTGGGTTTCTGAGGCCTTCAGATTTGAAGGGCAGCCTTGGATCTGTTGGAGAATATCATTAAGTCAGGTGTGGGTGTTTCTAGAAATCTTTGCTTTTCCTTGGGATTCCCTAAGCCTTGGTTGCAGCTCTGCACTAGATATCCCTGAGTTGCCTGGGAAATCATTTTCTTAAGTCTAGGGCTGCCCCACCCTCTAGGTACCCCTTGTTTGGAGGGTAGCCTTGTGCAGCACAGCCAGCCTGCCCAGGAGGGTAGAAAGCCAAGGTGAAGAATTTCTCTGGCAACTGTGCAATACCATCCAAACCCTCCAGCTTCACATCTGATCACCTCCTCAGTGGTCTCACTCCCAGTTTGGCATTTTCTAGTTGTCCTTCCCACTGACTTGCAAAGGTGTCAAAGAATCCTGCTCAGTGTCCACTCAGGTGGAAATTGGTAGAATCTGGATTCAAAGCCAGGTCAAACTGATTCTATTGCTCTTTCCTTGATCTTTTCATTCCTTCATAGCTAGGGAATCTTGTGGACTGGGTCATTTCTCTAGGTTTCCCCCAGTGAAATCCCTGGGCCTAGATGCTTGGATCCAAAGGTAAACAGTGGGAGAAGAGCAGTTGTATTAATAATTTTGCGAGTGACAGACACAAACACCTGTCTTCTCATCTTATTCCGAAAGGATCATGCTATATGGCCCCTGGCAGCCCATCTCATCTGGGACTCTGGGAGATCTGATTTGGGATATAGCTGGCATCTGGAAGGGCAGAATTAGATGGTAGAAGGAGGAGGTGAGGGCCACTGTTTTGCAGCCAGATGGATGGAAATCACACAGAGAGGCCACTGGCCAGAGCTAAGGAGCCAGGAGCACAGGACGCAGCCCAAACACCCAAACTGCAGGGTGGGTCATCAGCTGAGGTCGGGCTGCCATGGTGCCTGGGAGCAGGAAAGTAGGAATGCCCTGGCCCCCTGAGAGGCACCTGAGAAAAGAGGCCCATGGACAAGCCTTTGCCTGTTGCTGCCACTTTCACAGGCCCAGGCTCTTGTCCCAGGCTCCACTGAATTATGACAACCCCATACTTGTCATTTCACTTCATTTTTCTCTTCTAAAAAATGCGGGGGTTGAACTAGAAAGTCTGTAATTCTTTATGTCTGTTGCCTCCCACCTAGGAGTCTATTTTGCACTTCAGATCTCAGCCTGCATGAAAAATGGATGCTCTCTAGTGTTTCACATTTTGTTTTTTAGTTTCTAGAGAATTATAAATAATTTTTCAAAAGCAATATTTCAAATCTAACTTAATTTGTGTTCTTAGCTCCACTTGACAAATGAAGAAATTTAAACTTGTGAGGTTAAGCCACTTGTCCAAGGTTACCCAGCTAGCAAGTAAGGGCATCAGATTAAAACCTGGGGCTGCCAGATTCCGAAGCATCAATACTGTACAATTTTTTCCCTGCTGGACAGGAGAACCAGTGCCAATGTGTGATCAAATAAGAAAGGTTATCAAAGGAAGAATCAGAAATTTGAGAGGTGAAAAAGGACAGGTTGAAATAAAGCCTGTGACTTCAATCCTGGAGTGGTCGAAGGAAGGGGGGAAGCAGAGATGGTTATGAGATGAAATATTCTCATGCCAGGTTAATATAAATCCAAAAGAAAATGGAGGAAAATATGGAGAAATATTGCACACAATGGTTTAGAGAACAAGAAAGTGAACAAAAATACGTGCAAGAGTCACAGGGTAGCACTACAGAGAAATGGACCAGGTGAGGAGCTGCCAGGAAGAAATAAGCCATCAGATGCCAGGAGGCATGGACAGGGCCAGCGCCTGTCAGCAGGTTTGGCTAAAGAGGTCATAAATTACTTTGCAGAGCCTTGCAAAGCTTTACCAGATAACAAGAGGAAAGTCTTTAGCACAAAGTGTGCTTATCATATGATTCCGTTATAGATGGAACAGCAAAGCAGCAACAGCACCTGTTCATTTTGGAAGAAAAATCTAGTCTCAGAGGTTCTGTGTGCTTATCAGTGATATGTTGGAATCACGCTGTTCAGATTTTGCTTTTGGAGAAAATAAAATCACTGTTATTATATCATGCCTTATTTTACTTAAAGGAGGTATAGAATCTTAATCCACTCACCATCAAATTGGTTTTAACTGATCAACACTTAAGTGCACATATAGTAGTAACATTCATGAGGTGTCGGGCAGATGGGAATGGAGAGGAGGGGATGGGTATATACATAAATGATGAGTGCGATGAACACTGTCTAGGCAGGGACATGCTTGAAGCTCTGACTCGGGAGGAGCAGGGGCAATATACATAACCTAAACATTTGTACCCCCGTAATATGCTGAAATAAAAAAAGTTAAAAAAAAAAAGCAAAAGCCCTTTTGGGAAGAAAAAACAAACAAACAAACAAAAGAATCTTAATCCACATGTCAAAAAAGAGAAACTGCAGACTTTCTATTCAAATAAAACTTAAAGCTACATATTGGGGGGAAATGTGAAGAAAAGAAGCAGAGAAATTGTACGTGAAGATGAAGGAGACAAAATGATGCAAATTGATCTTAGGAGTCCAACCTCTAGAGTCAGCCCGCCCAGGTTCAAATGGCAGCTCCTCCACTTAACTAGAGGTGGGTCCTGGAGAGACCCTAACTGGCAGTCACTTCACCTCTCTGTGCTTTGTTTTCTCCATATAAAAAATGAGAATATCAGGCCGGGCGCGGTGGCTCAAGCCTGTAATCCTAGCACTCTGGGAGGCCGAGGCGGGCGGATTGCTCGAGGTTGGGAGTTCGAAACCATCCTGAGCGAGACCCCGTCTCTACTAAAAATAGAAAGAAATTAATTGACCAACTAAAAATATATATACAAAAAATTAGCCGGGCATGGTGGCGCATGCGTGTAGTCCCAGCTACTTGGGAGGCTGAGGCAGGAGGATCGCTTGAGCCCAGGAGTTTGAGGTTGCTGTGAGCTAGGCTGACGCCACGGCACTCACTCTAGCCTGGGCAACAAAAGTGAGACTCTGTCTCAAAAAAAAAAAAAAAAAAAAAAATGAGAATATCAATACAAAACCAAAGTTCTAATTTCTGAAGAGCTTGAAAAACCAAGTGATTTTTCACAAATTATTTGGTGGCAAAACATGATTTGAACTGATGCAAGGCTATTCAGAGTTTTAGTTTTATTTTTGTTACCTAGTATGCATGTTTGTAGATTTCACTGCAGAAATACTGTTTGATTTTAGGGTGCTGCTCCATACCCCACTTTGGGGTGTTAGTAACATGCACAATTATTACCTTTTTAAGATTTAAAATATTCCAAATTCTGTAGCACATTGAGCTCTAGGAGTTTCTGGATCTATAGTTCCTACTTCATAGGGCTAATATAAGATTTAAAGGTGTCAATTCATATAGAACACTTAGAAGAGTGCCTGTCACACATTAGTAGCTTAATGACTCTTGGTTATTATTATCACTATTACTGTGTCTTTTCTGAAGGTCCACCTTGAGGAAGACTGTAAGTTGAGGAACTGCCAAAGTAAAAACAGATATAGCAATTTATTCAGGCAAATGTGAGGCCCCCATTTGAGCCTAGACTGTGTATGCACTGAGTTGTGGGCATGTATTGGACATGCTGGAGGATTAGTGATGGGGAGAGAAATGCACGAGGGGGTTCTGGAAACTGAGGAGCCAGAGGTCTTCCTAGAAGAACAAAAAAATGCATCCTAAAAGGAGAATGAAGGGACACAAATTTGGTTTGAAGCCCATGGGCCTGAGTGAAAGGATGACTCAGAGGACCGCAGGCCATTTCTGACACAATACTCCAAATTCCCGTGCACCCCTTCTGAGTCCCAGAGGAGGAGGACTCAAGGAAAGAGCAAGAAACAGCTGGCGCTGTTGACTCAGCATCCAGCCAGCGGCATCTGCAGCTCTGGGAGCCGGCCCTCCCCTCCCCCAGCTTCGGCTCAGGGAGAACAGATGCTCTTGCAGTGCATGTGGTGGGCACCAGCAGCACCTCCCGTGGACAGTGGAGACCTTGCCACTCTTGGGGCATCTACAGCGACCACACGGAGCTGGGGGAGTTTGAGAAAGAGCAGTGGAGAGGAGGAACCAGAGAAATATTGTTTAGTGGACAAGTCTGTGACACTATTTTTACTCCTAGACTGCTATGACCTGGGAAATACAGACTTCAGATGGAAGGTAGGGATAAATGAATACATGAAAGAAAGGGAAAGAAATCGTTGCTAAAAGTAAAAAATCATGTTTGAGTTGTGGTTAAGTTGCTCTCAAATAGGTGCTTTTCTGAACCAACACGTCGTACCACAGCTCTCATGCACAATGCCACAGTGGAGCTTGTCCTTGCACAAGGCAGCTACTGAGAGAGATGAGCCACCAGGCAAAGATTTCCAAAGTAAAAAGGCAGAGCTAGGAAAAGGAATTTTCCAGTTCATATAGGGGCATTTGTGTTTCTCTGAAGTAAAGGAGATGCCATTTTCAAATGTGCTTCCTTTGGCTTAATGTTCTTTTCTTAGAATTATTAAGGGTAGATCGACTCAAATTGTGACACAGACACTGTTAATGATAATGCAGGATTATGTTAACACTCTAAGTGCTTAATGATGAATGACTCATATGTCAGGCTCTGACAAAAGGCTTCACTCGTTAAGCAAGAGGGGCCTAATTCTGGCACATTATTAATTTCAGAAGCTTAAATCCAGGGTGACTGGATTTAGGAGGTTAATCTGTATTTTATTGTAATTCCTTCTAATAGATTTTGGCCTCTTCTCACCTTTCCCTCCACTTTACATGTTGTCTGATAAGACTTAAAACACACACACAGACATATGTGTGTGCGTGTGGGCAAAAATCCTTCTTGCTAACGAGGGGTTTCTGCAAGAAAACTCTCAATCCTGAGATTTTTGACTCTGTAACATAACTCAGGAAAAAGCAGATACCTTCTGCAAAGGGTTTATTGGGATGATCCGATTCAGGACATACTCCAGGAACCGGAATCATGAGCCCCCAGGGGGGCAGGACCCATGGGAGGGCCGAGGGGGCTGATGGCATGCAGGAGCAAGGGCCTCACTTTTGGAGGGCAGAGGAAACTATCCAGGTCTGGTCAGAAACTACACAGAGGACTGGGTTAAAAATGAGGTGGTTGCCAGGGCATGAGAGCCTGGCAAGAGAAGCTCCAGACAGAGGTTTCCAGATGGGCACCTGCCTAGGTGTTCCAGAGGCCAATGACCGTGAAGATGGAGGAAGCCATGAAGAGCAGGTAGAGGCGGAAGAGCAGGGTGTCCATCATGTGGCTGAACTGCACCCACAGCTCCACCCTGTGCTGCTTCTGGGCCTCCTGCTCCCGCTGGGCCCTTGTCCATCCTGAGCCCCGAGCTTCTGCCTCTCTGGGACCTAGCATCTGTCCTGCTAACACTTCTGGCTCCTTCACACCTACGGGAAAGACAGAGACTGAGCCCTAGGCTGTGAAAGTTACCCACCCAGGGAGAGAAGCAGGGGCAGAGAAGTGGGTGTGGGAAGAGCAAGTGTGGGGGGCCGACTTCCCTCACCAGGCAGCTGGTCGGGCGGGAGACCCAGGCCCTTGTTCCCCTTGTGGGGCGCAGTGGGGCAGCATTTCCTTGGGCAAGTGCAGTGCAGCAGCAGGGAGTGGAGCCACCCCGGCATGGGTAGGGGCTGGGTGGTGGCCAGGTGCAGCAGGTAGGTGATGAAGACAGTCTCCAGCAGGCTGAGCACCATCAGCGACAGGCACAGGGCAAAGTAGACACCTGAGGGCAAAGCAAAGTACAAATAAAACAGAACTAAGTTCTTATGTCTCTTTCCCAAAGCCAGTCTTCCCTTAGAGCCCCTTCCTTCCTTGATTAGAGCAGCAGCTGGTCCCTGTCCTGTGCTGCTTTTGATTTTCTAGAAAGTGGGAGGAGCCATACTGATGAGTGGGGTGCCACTGGCGGGGAGTAAGTCATTCATCATGAGCAGGAAGACGTTGTAGCCCAGCAGAAGGGTCATCTTGAATGGGGCGCGAATCTCGCTTTCTGCTGGCAGGTAGAAGCTGAGGGCGTCGATGGCAACCAGAAAGCCACTGGGCACCAGGAGGTTTATGATGTAGAGTCTGGGCCTGCGCCTGATGGCCACCTGGCAGGAAGGAAAGGGAGAGACAAGTAAGGAGAAGGCTGGGAGGCTGCCAGGCCAGATAAGAGCAAAAGTTGGGATTTGTCCTGGACCATAGTGTCCACTAAGGAAATGTTCCCTCCCGTCCCTCTCAGTACCCTCTCCATCTGAAGACATCTCGAGGTTTGATTCTGCCATGGCACTTACCACTGAAACTATTAGCCCAAGGTGTCAACTGTCTGCACTTAAATTTTTATTCCTCCCGATGTGTTCTTAGCAACACTGTGGGACCAGATACTTAGGTATCAGGTGCATTCTATCCTTTTGTCTCTGCTTGCTTTTCTCATCAAGGTCTAACCTCTAGGACTCTGCAGGTGGACACTTAAGACCAGTCAAAGGGAAAGCAGATAGTGACAGATATTTGGGGGTTGTCAGGATTTGGAATCATAGTATCCCTAAGATAGTGTTTCTTAACTCTTTCTACCATATCTTTGAAAAAATGAACAAAAATTCCTGCCCTCCCGAAAGTTCTCATAGCCCTTGAGGAATGGGAAGCTCACCCTCACTGTGAATCACTGGCACAGAAGTGTTGTATTTTTCCTCAAGGGGAGATTTATTTAGTGAATATTTCCTAAGTACCAGGTATTGTTCTGGTCCTGGAGATTTATCAGTGAAAAGAGTGACAAAAATCCCTCCCTCCATATTTCTCATGGGAGAGCTTACATTCTCATGGAGGACATAAGCTAGGACCCTTAGGAGAAGATCACAAGCAGGGCCCCTGAGCTCACGTAGAAAATGATTTGGTCGTACTGGTTGGAGGACACGGTCATCTTTATTGCTCTTTGGGTGATACCCAGAAGTACCCACTCCCCCTTGCTCTGAATGAGGTTCCGCGATGTGTTCGAGAGCTCTTGCACTTCCGTCTCCGTGCTCAGGATCATGTTCTCCACTGTAAAGGAGACACAGACAACTCAGCCTCCCCAGATTCTCCCACGTCCCTTGCCCACACTGAGTTTCCTCACTACTGAGCTTCCAGATTCCCTCACTGTTCCCAGCTTTCTGTCCTCCTACCACTTGAAACCCTTTCTCTGCCTCTCAGCAGTCTACTTTAATGAGCCTCACTCACCTGTGTAGGCAAATGAGCTAAAGGAAAGCGTGCAGTTCTGTTCATCAAAGGGGAAATAGAAGATGTCCAGATTACAGATGGTGTCCACCCGCATTGGCTTATTATATTTGGTTTGACCTTCACTGTTGACATAAGCCATGAGACCGGCGGGTGTCCGATCCACATTCATGCTGTACGGGACAAGGACAGGGAAGTAGGTGCTGTGGCCCCCATCAAACTTGGCCTTCTGTCTTTCTCAGGTCACCCCATTTCTGGGCTCCAGCCCCACTTGTATGATTTCTCCCTCCCGCCCACCGCCATGTTCTGGGGGTTTGTAAGCTCTGCAGTTCAGACCCTGCTCCCTTCTAAGCCCAGTCTTGGTGTGGCCCTTATTGGTTACACCATGCCCTTCCCTGTAGATGTGGTTTCCTTCTTGGTTTTTTTGTTCCTGAAACTCACAACTCCTGGATGAACATATCTGGAAGCCACAGGTTCTCAGTTGCTATGCTGAGCTTCTTGATGCCCCCACATTCATCTGGGTTCCACCTGATGAATGGATTGTGCCACATCTAGAGGAAACCATGGCATGAGATAAACAGGAACTAGTTTTACTCTTGCTCTGTCTGCTGCACTTTATCTTCCTTTTTTCACCCATTTCTTCACTGTCCCACCCCCTCTCCAGTGTCAGTTGTTACATTGCCGTTGTCTTGCTTCTTCCACTTCTACCTCAGTGTTCTAAGGGAGCCTGTGAGCTTGGCTTTGGATTCCCTGGGATAGAGCCAGTGAAGGACTGGCTTCCATGACCTTCTCCTTGTGCCCCTCTCTGCCCTCCTAAATTGGCAGAACAATCAGAAAGTTTGGTGTTTTTGTTGTTGGTCTGACTGAACTTGTCTAATTTATGGATATTCTCAGCTTTATCCAATATAATCTACAAAGTTGGACCCAGGAGTAGAAAGAGGGAGGTGCCATAGTAAAGTACAGGGGAAGCTGAGTCTATCATACCATACTGAGCCGCAGGAATGATGTCATCAGTTGAAGATGTGCATCCTGGAAAGACAGTTTTCATTCAGGATCATTAACTCCAGGAAGACAAGTCCAATGCCATCACCTTCCCCTTGATCATTTTCTAGGCTATTCCACATGGAAATTAAGATTTTAAATCGTGGGCAGGGGCAATATTTGTAACCCTAACAATATTTGTACCTCCATAATATGATGAAATAAAAAAAAATTTCCGTTTTTAAGCAAAACTAAAAACAAAACAAAACAAAACAAAACAAAAGATTTTAAATCGTAAGCCACTGAAAAATGTAGGTCAAAACAATCCAGGGTACATAGGAAATGTAAGGAAAGACCAGATCTAAGAAAGAACAGATTTTACCTGCAGTGATGTCATTGCAGAATTCTTTATCATGTCTCTCCACCTCATAGAACGCACCTTTAATTTTTTAACACTTTTAAAAACCATATTTTTCTATTTTTATTGTAATAAAATATACATAACACAAAATTTACTATCTTAACCATTTTAAGCGTACAGGTCAGTGGCATTAAATACATTCATATCATGGCACAACCATCACCACCATCCATTGCCAGAACTCTTTTCATCTTGCAAAATGAAACTCTATACCCGTTAAACAGTAACTCACTATTCCTCCCTCTCACCATCCCCTGGCAACCACCATTCTACTTTCTGTCTTTATATAAGTAGACTCATACAGTACTTTTCTTTTTGTGACTGGCTTACTTCACTTAGCATAATGTCTTTAAAGGTTCATGCACATTGTAACATGTGTTAGAATTTTCTTCCTTCTTAAGGCTGAATAATATTTCATTGCGTGTATGTGCCATATTTTATCTATCATTCGTCCACAGAGACTTGGATTGCTTCCACATTTTAACTATTGTGAATAATTCTGCTATGAATATGAATGTACAAATATATTTTTTGAGACCCTGCTTTCACTTCTTTTGAGTGTATACCCAGAAGTGGAATTGTCGGGTTGTATGGTAATTCTACTTTAAATTTTTTGGCGAGCCACCATACTGTCTTCCATAGCAGCTGCACCATGTTACGTCCCCACCAGCCATGCACGAGGATTCCAGTTTCTCCACATCATCACCAACACTTGTTATTTTCTGCTTTTTTTTTTTTTAAATAGTAGCCATCCTAATGGGCGTGAAATGGTATCTTATTGTAGTTTTGATCTGTAATTCCTTAAGGATTAGTAATATTGACTATGCATCTTTTCATGTGCTTATTGGCTATTTGTATAAATGTCTATTCAAATCCTTTGCCCATTTTTGAATTGAATTGTTTGTTTTTTGTTGTGAGTCTCTAATTTTACAAAATCCAACCAGAGGACCCACTAGACCACTCCAATGTTGGGTGAAGACTTACCACTTTTAGGATGGCAGACAGGGTGAAGGAGATGTTGACGTGAGTGGGGACACTATAGTTGGTGACTGGACGAAAGGCCTTTCTGTCAAACACTGCTTGGAAGGCAGCAGGGTCCACCCCATTCTGGTCAAAGCCTGAGCAATTGATGGTGAAAGTGTCGCCTCTTCCTGTAGAAAGCAGAGACCCTGTAAGAGGAGTGCCGGGGCTGGGGCCCAGGGAGTGTTTCTGCAAAGAGAGAAAACAGGGGGGTTTGGGGAAGCATGTGAGCTCCTTCTTCCTGGTCCAGGAAGGGTGGGCTGGGCAGTAGGCAAATGGTGGAAGTTGATGAGGTGAGCTGGGTCAGGGAATCTGTTCTCAATTCCATTGTTTCTGTCTCCATGCAAACCTTGTCCAGATGTGTATGCAAAGTCGGCTCTGACCACCGCTTTACAGTGTCCTGGTATGTTCTTGACAATCTTACCACAAACCCCTCAGCCTTCATTCAGTGTCTTTCTATTGCTCTCCTCTGCCCTTGGGGGGCATGTAGGTGATGTCAGTGACAAATTTCTCAATCATAGTTCTTCTCCATATTGTATTAATAAGGTATAGAATAGATGGTCATAAATGAATAAGGGAAGTAATCTGGTAGGTGGTGTGAGATACACGGGGCCTTAAAGAAGCAACCCAGTTTTTCAATTTAATAAGTATTTACTGTGACTCTACTATGTGCCGTGATTATTCTCCTCTAACTCTCAGCAGTCTTTATCACCAAGACTATCTTAAAGACAGTTCCTTGATACCACTCTATACCTACCTCCTTTCTATCATACTTTGTGGAGTACAAACAGATAATTGTTTGGTAACATCCTCCAGGAGAGTCCATTTTAATCTCTCTCTGATGTTGTACGATCCCTCATTGCTCACCTTTATTAATGTACAAGAAAAATATTCTAGCCTGGGAAAATTATACTGAAAAAATTTCCCTCTGCCACAACAGATTTTCTTATCCACCTCTTTCCCCTTAGGATCTTCTTTGGTCCATTTCATTTGGCTCCATTTCAAGGGAGCTGAGAGAGAAAAATTTTATTTTTCTTAACATTAGTTAAGAAAACTAATGCATATATAATGCATATAACTAATGCATATATAATGCATTCCTGAAAAGGCATGTATAACTACCACTGCCTCCAAGTGGAACATGCACTTATTTAACCTTGCTGCCATCTTTCAAAAAAAAAAAATGGAGGGATTTCACATGAACTGTATTTTTGGTACTCAAAAACCACAGGGACAGCTTATATGCCTGGCAAGAGAGAGATGTGGGAAAGAAGAGGCCAACAGACGCATAGGGAGTGGAGAAGTAGACAAAGAGAGGAGCCAACTCATTGTTAGGATCCTAGAAAGAGGTTCAAAGCTGTCAAGGTCATAAGTTTTCATCTTTACCAAAATGAATGTCCAATCATTGACTATCCAGGTATAATAAAAGCTTATTATTTTTACTTATTAACTGTATAATATTAAAATGCTATTTTTATATAACAGTTTTATGTTAATAGAAACTGTTTTCCGGGAGTTATATGTGTGCTTTGCCATTGCTGTTCTGCTGTCCTACCTTGCAGCAGAAGGTGAAGGATGAAGCAGAGGAGGAATCCTTTCTCATGGAGCCAGCCCCTCTCCATCTTCTCGCCTTGCCTCTTCTCTGGGAACCTGCTGATGATGTTAACCTTAAAAGACTTCAGGCCACACCTTGAGCCCTACCTTTGAATAATACAGGTGTCAGGTGGCATTCACTACCTCTCTAACAAGCATCTCTGGTGACAAGAGAATGTCATGGAGGAATAACTCACCCTGTGCTCCAACTGGGCCTGAATCTAGTCTCCAAAAGTAATCTGGCAAAGCAGTTTGGAGAGGAAAAAGCAAAAATATTTGGGCACTGGAGCAGTGCTAATAGCCTCCTGATACTTTAAAGCCACTCTGGCATATATAATGCATTCCTGAAAAGGCATGTATAACTACCACTGCCTCCAAGTGGAACATGCACTTATTTAACCTTGCTGCCATCTTTCAAAAAAAAAAAAAAAAAAAAAGTGTGTGGGGTGTGTTTTTTTGTAGACTCAACTTCAGATACTGAGGTTTTAAACACAACTTCAGTACTGACAAGCCTTAACTTTTGGTTCTTGGTGTGCATCAGAAGCAATTTGGACCCAAGTCTACTGAAAGAAGGGAGTGATTAGTGGGGTAGGAGATGGTGGCAGAGGTGATACTCTCTTTAGTGGAAGCTGATTTATGATTTTAAAGAAAAGGTCATGAGCTATTAGCCTGAGAGTTCATGTTATTTTTGGCCTTGCTAGTATTTTGAAGAAATTAGTTAGTTGTCCAACACTTAAAAATGGAGGAATTTCACATGAACTGTATTTTTGGTTTCTTTTGAAAACTAAGATCTAGCAACAGTGGGCTCACATTTCTGCTTGACAACAATCTTCCAGGGGTAAGTGGTTAAGCTCTTTGGAGGAGCATGTTCACTCCAGGTCATCACAGTCTCTATCACCCGCTCCTGTTTTACACTTGGACAGCTCCTCTCATGCATGTTACCTGCTTGGCCTCTGTAGGTGTTTGACTTTGCCTTCTGGTGTTAAGATTTTCTTGTGTGATTCCTAAAAAGCCAGGGGAAGTAATTTCAAAATATCATTCCATGACTAGGTAATCATCAATCTTATCAGATTTGGGGGTGTGCAGTTTTTCGGTTCATGGTAGAAACCAGACATGGTATGGTTAAGTGGGCCAAAGTTATCAGTGGCTTAACCTGTTTTATTTTAGAATTATTTCTGGTGGGGAAGGCTTTAGGGAAGATAATCAGTGGCTTAGAGAACAAAGAGGAAGCAATTGCTTCCATGAAGAAGCTTTACAAATTGAAGTAGCATAATGCAACAAGAAATGTCTAAGACTAAATCCTTTCTGCAAGAGTCATGTCACCTCTCTCAGCCTCAGTTTCCTTATCTCTAAAATTGGGAGGGTAAAAGCTATCTTAAAGTGGTCTTATGTGGTTTGAGATAATGTATGTATAATGCCTTGTCCATCTTAAGCAATTAATAAATTGAAGCAGAAATAACAGTAAAAATAACAGTGATAGCTATCCTGTCTAGCCTAAGATTGCCCAGCTTGTTCTAGACTAAATGGAATATTCCAGACATAAAACATCTCGGTTGACTGAAGCAGCCCTAGTTCCTGTGAGCAGAGAGCCCTTTTATTTCTCAGTCTCACTCAGCTAGATACTGTTGGGATTCACCCTTCTGCTCATCTCAGCATAACTCTTCATCAGTGGAGAATCCCTTCCCCTTTGGAAAGTTTGTTTTTCATTTTGGTTTTTCCTTTTTTTAAAAAAGGTGACTTTAGATCAGCATTTGCTGAAGCATTTTCTGCAGAACACTAGTTATACAAGATGTTAAATGTTGTTTCTAAAATATTATTTTTGTTATTTCATGTTCATAAAAGTCTGAGAAATGCTGAATTAAACAATGCTAGCCAGATTTCATTGTTGTAGGACTTCTCAGAGTAGTAAGCTAAAATATTAATGTGAATATTTTGAATACCATATATATAATTTCCCAAACTTAGTTTGCTTTGGAAATTCTTAACTTTCAGGATATCTTATAGGACTAGTATTCCATGGATTATTTTTGGGAAACACTGCTTTAGGCAAATAGAAATCTAGAAGAAAAAAACGAATAATTTGTCTCAAACTTGCTACAGATAGAATATAGAATGCAAGTAGCATATATATAAAGAAAGAAAGAAATTAAAAAAAAACTATGTAAGTATTTTAAAACTTGAAGATTGATTAGAACTGTAAGAAGCTATAAGCAAGTAGAAAGTAAAATAGATATATGTTTCAAGCTATTTCTGAATCCCTGAGAAATATAAACTTCATCTGACTCAAGGAGGAATATTTTTTTTCTTTTCCTCTAGATCAATGACCTTCCAGCTTCAGGCCACATGCTGTCCACCTAGATCTAATTTTAGGATCAAAGTTTTAAAAGATGCTTTGGTATCATTACTTCTCAAATATGCCCACACAGTAACATTAGTAGCTGAAAAGCAATGCTGATTTTTCTCAGCAGTAGTCTCTTATAATCAATAAAACATATAATCCGTGTTTCAAGAATACATATTTTTTCCTCATGGGGCTCAATAGTTGAATAATTTTGATTGAAAAGTAAGTGCAGCCTGCATGAATTTTTAATTTTCTTCAGCTGACATTCATGCCAAAAAGTTGTTGTCACCAATATAGACCAAAGTTGTCTATCCTTTTGTCTGATCAAAAGTCCATATTTATAAAGCAAAACACTCGAGAAGTTCTGGAGAATAAATGGGAGTGACCATTCCTCTAAGTCTGCCTAGGTCTGTTGTTTGGAGAAGGCTCCATCTTGGCTAGACTATTGGTTCTGGCTTCTCTGCCTTAGAGGGACCCTGTTTCCACCTACGTGGTGGCCTGAAAGACGCCCAGTCCATATTTCACAATAACATGGGAGAATTCTCCGTACACATCTTATCATTACACGTGTTAGACATACTGTATCATTTTATGCAGTTGAGTAATTTCTAATTGTCATTCTGGGAAGAGTAAAATCCCAAGACCTGTCTATGGGCTGTAATGTGTATTATTTTAGCTGAGTAGATTTAGAAGGTTGTTCTGGGTGGGAGGAACGGCTAGAGTAAGAACATGGAAATTACAGTGTTGTGGAGACCTCAGATTTGACTAGGAGAGTGAGAGGAGATGAAGCTGCAGTATCATGTTGGGCCAGATCACAGAAGGAGTTGCATACCAAGCTAAGGTTTGGTTTTAATCTACAGTTTGAGTGTTTCCCAAACTCAAATAAGGTTCAGACCTCTTTTAAAAGAACAATTATTTCAAACCCCTGATATCGACTTGTTATTTACATTATAATATTACTTAAACATGTCCATTTATAAAACCATGTACAAAGTCCTTATGCTTATAGCTCTTATACCACCATAAAGTTAAAATAATTTTTTTTTTTTTTTTTTTTTGAGACAGAGTCTCGCTTTGTTGCCCAGGCTAGAGTGAGTGCCGTGGCGTCAGCCTAGCTCACAGCAACCTCAATCTCCTGGGCTCGAGTGATCCTTCTGCCTCAGCCTCCCGAGTAGCTGGGACTACAGGCATGAGCCACCATGCCCGGCTAATTTTTTTTTTTTTTATGTATATATCAGTTGGCCAATTAATTTCTTTCTATTTATAGTAGAGACGGGGTCTTGCTCTTGCTCAGGCTGGTGTTGAACTCCTGACCTTGAGCAATCCGCCCGCCTCGGCCTCCCAAGAGCTAGGATTACAGGCGTGAGCCACCGCGCCCGGCCATAAAAATAAATTTTTAAGTTATATACATGCGAGACTATAAAATCTACACAATACTAATTTAATGTAGTGGATAATATTGTTTTGCTAAAATAAGATAATTGCTGTCAATTGTTTTCCTCTTTTAAACAAGAAGCTAGTTTTTGAACACCTTTTTTTTTTGGGCCACTCTAATAGTACATCTCAATATAATAGTACATAAGAAATTTAAGAAACAATTCTTCATTTTACACCCTTACTGATGATGAAATAAGGGAAGAATGAAGTAACAAGAGAAGTTGTTACTACAAAGTGGGAAATGTATAATACTTACCTTCATGACATGAGTGTGTGATATGACTTACCATAATATGCCTATACTACTGTGTACTTTGATGACTCAGCTTCTTTCATTGCAGTTTTCCATGAAAATTCTGTGAATCCTTTGGCCGTATAACATGCTATGAAGTCATCTGGCTTTCATTTAGCATTGTTTACAACTTAAATCCTCTTCTAATTGCCTGAGACCATTAAAGAGGTGCCTTATTCTTTCACACTATATTGTTTCCATGATGTCAAATAAAAGATTGGTTTATTAACTCACTTAAAAAGAAAGGTCTTATTCCATGAAAATGCTTTTCATTGCAAAATTGATCTACAAAAGAGAACTTTTGTCTTTATAACATGGCAACATGAGTGCCATAGCAGATGTCGGATGATAGTTACTATTTGATATTAGCTCCTGACAAGCTGGGTAGAGGAGGTGTGGGGAGGCTACTGTAGTAGAGCACTTCTCCTGCCAATGAACAGACTGCCATCCATCCAGTTCTACAACAAGGAACCTAGGTGTTATCCTTGAAATCTCTTTTTCATTCCACTGTATCTATTATTATATAACCCATCAACATGTTCTGTTGATTTTACCTCTTAAATTTCTCTTGAGTCCTTCCACTTCTCTCCATCTTTTCCAACATATTAATAATTCTAGTCCAAGCCACCAAGATCTCTTTCCTGGCAGACAACAGTCACTCCTAGCTGGCCTCTTCTCTCCCATGTACTTTTTAGCTTTATAATACGTTAGTGTCTTCGCACTAGCTATCTAGCTAGCTGTATAAAGATGGACAAGTCACTTTACCTTACTTTAAAAAAAAAAAAAATCTGAAATAATCATTGTAAGGTTTTTCGGCGGTGGCGAAAAGAAAAGAGACACAGAAAGAGAAAGAGTGGGGGGCCAAACAACGTGGCTTTATTATACACTCGTGGACGAGGTTCTGGGGCCCCAAGAGCGGGGCCCCGGAAGTCGCCGCCGTTTGAAGGGGCTGAGGCCTTTTATATCCTTTCGGCCTGGCTAGGGACTTTTGGCGGGAAGAGCTGGGGATTTTAGGAGGGGCTGGAGGTGTTTGTGGAATCCAGGAGCCAAAACATTCTTATCTAGGTGGACATCTGGGTGTGGATCCTCTCAGCAGGGCCTGGCAGTTTTGTCCTTGGCAGGTCAGGTCACTAAGCGTTTTCTTTTTCCATCTAGGGAGGGGAGGGGGCCCCTGCCACCAGCCTTACATTCCGGCCTTTTTGGTTATGATGGGCGCCGCTCTTTCTGACTACTTCCTGCTAGGAGGGGGCGTAGTTAGGGGCTATAGGCCGGGTCGGTTGGTGGAGGGGTGGTTGGTAGTGGAAAGTATGGATGAAGAAGTAGTTGGTTTACCGCCACTCGTGTCAGCTCTTGTAGGCTCTTGTAGGCGGCGCTGGAGGAACTGTAAAAGACAGGGAACAAACAGAAAGATTAGGCAGATGATGACACTGGGTCCTATTAGCGGCAATGGCCAGGTAGCCAAAGGGAATTGTATCCAGCCAAAGGGGGACGCATCCCAGTGGCGGAGTTTGTGCAGGTCTTTACTCAGGTTGGTGAGCTTGTCTATGTTCTGCTCCATAAGGCCTGATTCGCCGACATAGCAGCAGCATTCTTTATGAAGGAAAAGGCAGGTTTTTCTTTTTTCAGTCATCGGCAGATCTGCAAAATCTTGGGCAGATATGACACCATGGCCCAGGGCACCTCCCGCGAGCCCTGAGGCCACAATGGAAGAGGCTAAGCTGAGACTTACCATGACAGGTAGAAAGGTGGCTAGTCTTGGCTGGGGCCCTGGGAGAAGCCATTCAAACTCAGACTCACCGTATAGAGTTAATTGAGGGACCACCATGACAGGGAAACAAGGACCCGGGGTGGATGTATTGACGCAGCAGGTAAGTGTTCCGTTGCACCAGAAGAACTGTCCCAGAGCAGGGGAGGTGGTCGTGGTCACAGAATGGTTGGTAAGGTGGCGTCCATGAAGTTGTAGGTCGGGGTCAGTGTGGGAGGTGAGAGAACACATGAGATCTGCATAGGGTTGGCCTGTAGGCTCAGGTTCCCAAAGGGGAACACAAGTGAGCAGACTGGAGCATGAGGGAGTTGATGAGGGAGTTTGGGGGTTAGAATAATTTAGAGGGACAGCAGCCAGTAGGGGCTGCTGAAGGGAGGCATAGAGGAAACAGTGGGAAATATTAGGTATTATTTCAGAGGAATTGAGGAAGGTGAGGGTGTGCTGTATAATATCTAACCAAGAGGTGAGAGTGGGGTTATGGGGACAAGAAGGAACAAGTTGTCCAGCCAGAGTCTGTTCTGCCTTCTGGGAAGTGGTGCCTTTGGGGAGGCGGGACACCTCTGTAACCTGAGAGGTCGAGACAAGGGCATAGGCTGCCTGGCGTTTGCCGTCATCTCTCATGGTCGAGCCGCCATCAGCAAACAGTGTTAAGTCTGCATCTGAGAGGTCCGAGAGGTCAGGCCTAGAGGTGGTGGCAGCATTGACCGTCTCAGGGCAGGAGTGAGAGGAGAGGGTTAAGGACGAGATGGGCAGCAAAGTAGCAGGGTTTAAAGTAGGAGACTGTGTTAGGGTAATGTTGGGATTTTCTATGAATATGAGATGGAATTCCTGTAATCTAGAGGGAGTGAGGGGCTCCAACGAGCGGTGAGTTAGTAGATCTTGAAGGCAATGGGTGGAAAAGACATGAAGGTACTGTCTGAGGGAAAGCTTTAGTGCTTCCCTGGCAAGAGAGGCTGCCACGCCCAGTGCCCTAAGACAAGGCGGCCAGCCATGGACCGTGGTGTCTAGTTGTTTGGATAAATAAGCCACTGGAGTACAGGTGGGTGGGCTCCAGGAGCCTAAAGGCTAGGTGAGGACACTGAGGGCCAAGCCCTGGTGCTCATCCGTGTAGAAGTAAAAGGGTTTTTTAGGATGAGGGAGTCTTAGAGGTGGTGCCTGGAGTAGAGCTTCACGAAGCTTTAGAAATGCATGGCCGACAGCTTGGGGGTTTAGTAAAGGGCCAGCAGAGGCATCATGGGTTGCATCATAGAGGGGTTTAGCAAGGAGAGAGAAGTTAGGGATCCAGTGTCGGAAGAAACCAATAAATCTAAGAAAAGACAGAATCTGTTCGGCGGGCGTGGGTGGTTGGAGATCGCAAAGAGCCCGTTGGCGGTCAACAGTGAGATCCCAGGACATGGGGGTGAGACAAAGCCCAAGATAACTGAATGTAGGCTTGGACAGCTGGACTTTGGAGGTGGACACTCGACAGCCCTTGGAAACAAGGAAGTTAAGTAGAGAGGCAGTGCGGGTCTTAGAGTGCTGTAAAGAGGAACTACAGAGCAGTAGATTATCAACATATTGGAGAACAGTGCTAGGCTGTAAGGGACATTGAAGTAGGTCCTGGGCCAGAGCCTGACCAAATAGGTGGGGGCTGTCCCCAAACCCCTGGGGCAGGATGGTCCAAATGAGTTGTCTAGATGTATTTGTGTCAGGATCTTCCCACATAAAGGCAAAGAAATTGTAACTGACTGGGTCTAAGGGGATAGCAAAGAAGGCATCTTTGAGGTCCAGAACAGAAAAGCGGGCAGTGGAGGGCGGAATATGGGAAAGTGAAGTGCAGAGATTAGGCACCACCAGGTGTATGGGGATAACAGCCTCCTTAAAGAGCCTCAGGTCCTGGACCAGCCGGTAGGACCCGTTTGGCTTCTTTACCGGGAGAATGGGTATGTTATAGGGAGAATTAGTTGGGATTAAAAGCTTTTCACACAGAAGGCGTTCTATAATGGGTTTTAGACCTCTGCGGTGGGTCATTGACATAGGGAACTGGGGGCGGGAAGGGAAGGATGAAGGGTCTTTGAGTCGGATGAGGACAGGGGTGTGGTGTGTGGCCACTACTGGGGTAGAGGTGTCCCAAACCCGAGAGTCTACAATTTTAGGCGGGAGAGGGCACGTCTTGGGAGAGGCGGAGGGTGGGGGTGAGGAATCTGAAGAGAGGGATTGAAGGAGAAGGGCGGATGTCCCTGAGGAAAAGTGGAGTGTGGTGCCTAATTTGGCTAATAAATCTCTTCCTAAAAGTGGAACAGGACAGGAGGGCATGATAAGAAAGGAGTGGGTGATGGGATGGTTGTCTATAAGACATGTCAGAGGACCAGTAGTAGGAGGCCATGAAGGACTGCCATCAATACCCATAACCGACACCTGGGAAGGATAAGTAGGGCCTGCAAAAGAAGGCAGGACAGAGTAGGTAGCCCCCGTGTTAACCAGAAAGGACACTGTCTTACCCGCTACCTTGATTGTTACCCTGGGCTCAGCGAGGGTGATCGGGGTGGCAAAGCCGGGCCTTCGTCGGTCTTCTGCAGCCAAGCCCAAAACTGTCAACGGCAGGTCTGGGGGTGGAAGGACTGACCCTCTAGACCTTTGTCCCAAGGGGCAATCACTCTTCCAGTGTCCCTCTTGACCACAGGCCGGACAAGGCTTATTGGGCTGACGTGGCTGCGGGCATCTGTTGGCCCAGTGGCCTTCCTTACCACACTTGAAGCAGGTGCCTGGCGGAGTGCGGCTGGTGGCTTTAGACGAGGTCAATGGCTTTCCAGGCCCCACCGGCCGCAGGGCTGCAACCAAGGCTTGGGCTTGCAGGTGTGCCTTTTGGTGGGCACAGGCTTTCCTTTGGGCCTCTGCCTGTTTATCTCGGGAATTAAAGATTTTAAATGCCATGTTCACTAGGTCTCGGATGGGGGTCTGAGGGCCTTCTTCTGCCTTTTTAAGTTTGCGTCTAATGTCAGAGGAGGACTGAGTGATAAAGTGAGTTGCAAGGACGGTGGCGCCTGCTGGGGAAGTGGGGTCTAAGCGGGTATATTGGATGAGAGCATCCGTAAGGCGGCTGAGGAAGGCCGCGGGATTTTCATCCGGCTTTTGAGTGATTTCTCTAAGCTTATTAAAATTAACTGCCCGATGGGCAGCAGCCTGGAGACCAGCAAGAATGCATTGCAGCATGCGATCTCGGCGGGTTCTACCATCTTGGCCGGCGGGGGTGTCTGGCTGGTATTCCCACCCTGGCTCACTGCGTGGGACAGCCTCGGCCCCGACCGGCATGGTGCGGTCTGCTAGGTGGACTTGATCAGCATGTCCCTGAGCTGCCGTCCAGACACCTTCCTTTTCATCAGGAGTAAGAGTAGAAGCCAGAATAACAAAAATGTCATGCCAGGTCAAATCATATGCTTGTGTAAGATAGCGGAACTCTTTGGTGTAGGCTGCGGGGTCGTTAGAAAAGGAGCCTAAACGCTTATCAATCTGAGAGAGATCAGAAAGGGAGAAGGGAACATGGACGTGCACGACCTCTTCGGCACTGGCTACCTCTCTCAGGGGACAGAGAAGGGTTTGGCCTGAGGGCCCTGCATGGGATTGAGTGTGGTGACTGACAGGGGATGTTGGCAGAGAGCCAGGGCAAGCAGTAGCGGAGGACGGTGGGGCGCTAGGAGGAGGAGGAGGAGGAGGAGGAAGAGGACCCAGATATAGTGGAGGCTGAGCAGGGGGAGAGGTAAGGGAGTCAGGAGGGTCAGAAAAGGTGGAAGAGGTTTCTAACGGGTCCTTCGGCTGAGAGGTAGAAGAGGCCAAGGACGGTGGAGGACTCAGTGCAAGGAGGATTTGTGACGGGTCACAGGTCTGACAGAGGGAAGGACGGGAACGCAGATGGAAGAAAGCCTGGACATAAGGGATCTCCCACCATTTGCCATTTTGGTGACAAAAGTTGTCAAGATCTTGTAAAATTTTGAAATTGAAAGTCCCATTTTTAGGCCATTGTGACCCATTGCCTAATTTGTACATCGGCCAGGCGGCGTTACAATAGAAAATGAGTCGCTTGGGCCGAATATCAGACTTGAGGCCCAGGGCTGCAAGATTGGCTAAAAGACAGCCCAGAGGCGTGTTAGATTTGATTTTGGAGGGTTGACTGCCCATGGTGTCCTAGTCCAATGAGGGAAGAATGAGATCGGGAGCCGGCGTCCCAGGTCACCGATCAGGCCTTGGAGAGAAGGCTCTGAGCCTTGGAAAGGACTGACTGAGGGGATCAGGCGTCCCTGAGGCACTCTGGTCCTTGTAAATCCTTACGGATGGAAGGACTGACTGAGGGGGCTCGGGCGTCCCCGAGACACTCAGGTCCTTATAAATCCTTACGGATGGAAGGACTGACTGAGGGGGCTCGGGCGTCCCCGAGACACTCAGGTCCTTATAAATCCTTACAGATGGAAGGACTGACTGAAGGGGCTCGGGCGTCCCCGAGACACTCAGGTCCTTATAAATCCTTACGGATGGAAGGACTGACTGAGGGGGCTCGGGCGTCCCCGAGACACTCAGGTCCTTATAAATCCTTACGGATGGAAGGACTGACTGAGGGGGCTCGGGCGTCCCCGAGACACTCAGGTCCTTATAAATCCTTACGGATGGAAGGACTGACTGAAGGGCTCGGGCGTCCCCGAGACACTCAGGTCCTTATGGTGGAGGATCTCTGACTTGGGCTATGGACAGAGACCCTGGAATGGACTCATTGGGCTAGGAACACAAGGGCAGAGGGACTTACCCTGGCCAATTGGTTGGCTGGCGTCCGGTGGAGGTCCTGGTCCGAGGTCTGGATGACACGAGAGGGGACGGCGCGACCACGGCCCTGAGGCAGGCCGGCGCAGCCAAGACTCCCCTCCCGGGTTTCGGCACCAAATGTAAGGTTTTTCGGCGGTGGCGAAAAGAAAAGAGACACAGAAAGAGAAAGAGTGGGGGGCCAAACCACGTGGCTTTATTATACACTCGTGGACGAGGTTCTGGGGCCCCAAGAGCGGGGCCCCGGAAGTCGCCACCGTTTGAAGGGGCTGAGGCCTTTTATATCCTTTCGGCCTGGCTAGGGACTTTTGGCGGGAAGAGCTGGGGATTTTAGGAGGGGCTGGAGGTGTTTGTGGAATCCAGGAGCCAAAACATTCTTATCTAGGTGGACATCTGGGTGTGGATCCTCTCAGCAGGGCCTGGCAGTTTTGTCCTTGGCAGGTCAGGTCACTAAGCGTTTTCTTTTTCCATCTAGGGAGGGGAGGGGGCCCCTGCCACCAGCCTTACAATCATAGTATCCACTAATAGGACTTTTATGGAGATTGAACCAAACAAGAATGGTATGTACAGCACACAATAATGAGAAGGAAAGCATTAAATAGCCTTTATGTTATGACGTTGGAAGTACAGCTGGAACAAGAAATCACGGGATCAGTCCTGTTGGGAGCCTCAGTTTCATTTATAAAAGGAAGGGAATGAGTTAGCATACCATTTCCAAGGCTCTTCAGACTTCTAAAACCGTGATCCTGGGATTTTATTATCCAGAAACCAGGCAGCACAACATTAGGGTGATGGCCAGTTGGGATAAAAGGGAGAAAAGCGATAACTGTGCATAACTGCAGGGTTGAACCACGAGCAAGCAATCGTAAAATGTTAAGTGCCACAAGACATAAGATCTGGGGCTGCCTGGAGGTGATGACGACCCTTAACCCGGCAGAAGCAGACTACGATGACCTTCACGATATTTTCTGGAACAGGAAGGGCCACGCATGGTCAGGATGGCCCTGCCTACGAACACCAGGCTGCGTGCGAACACAGGGCTGTTGTCAACCCTCCCGGCTGCCCCCAGGGAACACGACTTCAGAGAAGTTTCCAGACAAGCTCGCAGAGGTTCGGGGACTGACGGGGCCGCGCCGGGAGCGCGGTGGCAGACTAGTGCCCGCACCGCCTCCAGGGCGCCCGTGGTGCTTCTGGGAAATGTAGTCCTTTGCCGCGTACGGGGCCTCAGGCTCTGGGAAAGGGGACTACAATTCCCTGCAGTCTGGGCCATGCTTTGTGCATCGCGCCTGCGCGGTGTGCCGGCCGATGCCGCTATAAAGGCTTGTTTTGCTCCGGGGCTGATGCTTGGGAGCGTGGTTGAGTGGCCCGCGCGGCTGTCCTGGAGCTGGGGCTCAGGTAGGTGGCTGCTATTGCTGCACTCTTAGCCTGCAGCACGATTGTCACGGGGGTCACCCCCTTGCGTTTCCTCAGGGCGTGGCGGGCAGTGGTCGGGGATGCGAGCAGTTAAGGGGAAGCTGGAGACCCGAGGAACGGGCCTGGCCTGCCTCCAGCCTCCTGCCGTCACCTCCTCGGTGCGCGACCCTCCGGGCCTCGGAGTGAGGCCCTGCGTCGGCAGGCTGGCATGCAGGTGGGGCTGGGATGAGCGATCGGGGACACTGGCGACCGCCGCGGTTGCAGCCACCAGGGGGCGCTGCGCTCGCAGCCCGTGGGTGTGGGTCGCGATCGCCTCGCCAGGCCGGGGCTGGCCGTGGGAACGCCCTAGGACCGGGGCATCCCAGGCGAAGGTGGCCCGAGAGAAACACTCAGCCTGAAGGTTGTGGGGCGGGCGGCCAGGGCACACCGCTCCAGCCCGAGACTGAGCTGCCCGACCTTCGAAGTAAGTCATTCTCTTCGTTTTTGCAAGCGGGTAAATGGAGGTACGTGACCTGAGCGCGCACAGCAAACCTGTGCCAGAGCCGGGAATGGAGCCCAGATCTCTAGACTGTCATCCAGTGCCCTTTTCACTTCTGCCGCACAGAGCTGCGTGTTGCTTTGTATTTGTCACACAGGGGTCATTTGGTTTCTGCATAGACGGGCAGGCTGGAGGCAGGTGGCACAGGAATGATTGGGAAAGTTTCAGAAGGTTTTGAAGGAGGAGATGGCAAGGTTACACTGGGGTCTCTAGCGTGAGTGAAAAGTGAGGAAGCTTGCAAGCGCAACAAGTGGATTGAAGGGGGTGTGGTAAATATGTGTCCTTTCAGCTTCATGTCTTCCTTCTGTAACTTCAGGGCCTGCAGCTAGGTTCCTGAGGTACTGGAAACCTATTGAGGAATGTTGTGAGGCAAGCAATTTGGAAACACCAGTTTGGCTAGTTAACAGTTCTCATAATCCTGTGCACCTTCCCTCCCCCGTACAGTTGTATCATTGTTCAGGGAGAATGTCTGCACTTTTATCTCTGGAGTCTTGATGAAAAAAAGGGCAGCTGGCCTAGTGGCCTCAACCCTGTTGATTTTGAGTCTGGGCACTTCTTTGGGGTTCTCCCACTTTGATTATTCTGCAACTGTCCTTGTACACCTCTGGCTCAAATATAAAAAAAATCTCTTCCCTTCCTTCATTGATAGCTGAGGCCAGTTAGCATTTTTAAAAGACTTTCTGACAACTTTAAGGGAGAACATAAGAAAATAGGGAAATACAAATAGTATCAATCAATAAAAAGTCTGGCCTAGTGATCCTTGCCTGCTTGCTTGCTTCAGCTTGGGGCCTTGTTCCTTTCCAAACCCTACTAGGCTTCCCAGCTCTTCCCTGGTTCCACGTGGCGTGCCCTGTCTTATAGTCCTGATCCACAGAAGATGATGTCCTCCTTATGTTCAAGGCCAAGAGACAGTATCTCTGTGCCTCCTTAGGGCCTGCCCATTCTCATGATTGTGTCCTTTTTTCCAGGAAATTATAGAGATGGGGGTGTTGGAGATAAGGGAAGACCATTCCACACACCCTTCATACATAGAATAACTTGGTCCCTTACGACAGTTTAGCACAGTCCATCACACTAGTCATGACAGGCACAAAACAATCATTATTTGTATCATAACAGGGAAGTCACTTCATTTCTGTCATTCTGTTCAGATGCTCTACTGCTTCTGCTTTATCCTTTGAAGTAAAGTGATTGAAAGAATCTTTGGTTATCATGGGTTGTTAGATCATCGGGAGGGAGAGGATTCTCGTGTTCTTCTTGACATGGCAATTCCTGTTGTAAATGAGTTATGTTGGGCTCCTCCCTTTCAAACTTCTTGCCTCACCTCCTGCCTTTGTAAAAAGTAGCACTAATTTTTTCCTCTTCCATAATCAGCTAGGTGAGGGAACCTTTAAAGGGGAAGGTTGGACTTCTGTGATCCTTGTAACAAGGTTACTCTGATCCATAGACATTGGAGACACTGGCAGATGCTAGGTCTGTTTATAGTTTAAACCTTAATGAGATCTCAATGACGTGATTGCTGCGCTCTTGCTTGGTAAAGCCGGTGTTCTTTATGGTGCAGTTTGTCATTGGACAAGGTGACTTTTTTTTTTTTAAGATAAGTAACTTAGCATTATCACCTTAGGGTACTTGAACCAAAATTCTGAAAGGCAGTAAATCAATCAAGCTTTCTTTGTGCTGGAAAGATGTCTCTGTGGGGATTTAGTCCTTTTTATTTAGAGGATTAGTGTTCATCGTCTTTTTTCTAATACCTTAAAAAATGAATTATGGCTGTTAATATTTTGCACTGCAGAAGTGGTACTTTTAAGTCACGGGGATAGCTAGGCATTTATGGAACCCGAAAGGCAACAAAGCTATACTACTTTAATTTCTAGTGAGGCTGGTATGAAAGTTGTTTGCTCAGCTTGTGTCTGGAAAGCCATGAACCATCATAGAATAGGGGAAATGTTTTACAGAGATATGCATGCGTTTATTTTTGATACAGTGACCAGAGTTGATGCAGGATCCTGCTTACAGTTAGCCAGGCAAGCAGCAGTTTAGAACAGAGTTTGATAGAAACTTAGTAGTACAGGGTGGGACATTTGTTTTTGTTATTGCTTTTTAATAATAGTTTTATTGAGATGTAATTTATATACCATAAAATTCAGCCTTTTAAAGTGTATAATTTAATGGGTTTTCTTAAGTATATGCACAGAATTGTGAAGCCATCACCACTATCTAATTTTAGAACCTTTTCAGGACCCCAAGGGGAATTTGTGTTTGAAGTTAAGTTATAATATTGTTTTGTATTTGAGCTGTGTAACTTTATGGAGCTTTAAAATAACATCAGCTGACTTATTAGTGAATTATAAAACTGCAGAGATGGGATGTATCATTGGTAGAATAAGTGTTTTATAAATTTTCATTTAGTAAAATTTAGTAGGGGAAATGATGTCTACTTTAAAATTATGGAGTTTGTAATGCTTGGGACAAACTGAAATTGTTTCCAAAGAGTGTTTAAAAAAAGGAAAAGCCTCGTACATACTCTATACATCGGATTTTAGCTTAGATGAAGAGGGTGGGTGTCTCTTTACTAAAGTGTTTAATTTTTCTAATTTTTTTTCCCTTAGAGGTAGGACAAGATAATTTTTCTTGATTCTATTATACTGATTTTTTTCTTTAAATAAAATGAAAATCTTTGAAAATACTTAAATTTTTTGAAGAACTTTTTATAGCTGTATCAGTAGAAAACTTTAATACTTTTGTCCTTTTTTCCTATTTTAAAGCACTTGAGCGTATGATTAAGCACAATTTAGGAAATATCTGTTCTTGATGAATTTTTAATTTCAGAAATTCTGAAGTGAAACCAAGAGTCTGTGAGCCCTGGCACCTCCACTCAGAGAAGATGAAGGATATTGACATAGGAAAAGAGTATATTATCCCCAGTCCTGGGTATAGAAGTGTGAGGGAGAGAACCAGCACTTCCGGGCAGCACAGAGACCCTGAGGAATCCAAGTTCAAGAGAACTCGACCGGTCAGTGTTTCCTTTCCTGAGAGTCACTTTTCTTATCTGCTTGTTGTACTAGACCAAACCTTTTTTCATATGACGCATAATTTAAAATTTTATTACACTTTATTGGCTTTAGGTCACTGTTGAGAATTTATGGTTACCTATGAAAGAATCACTGGTTCATATTAAGCACTGAATAAATAGAAGAGAGGTTGGCTTTCAGCCTCCTACCCATTTCGTCTTTAGCATTCTCCTCTTTTTCACTTTTACTCCATTTTGGTGCCTTCTGAAAAGGCTTTGCTTAAGAGAAGACAACTTATTGGGGGGGGGCACAAGGATTGTGAACTATTAAGCTTCATTCATGTACTTAAACAAAATTGGTTTTTCTTCTGCCTCTGCTGTCTGTAGTTTAAAATGCAAATCCTGGGCAGAGTGCGGTAGCTCACGCCTGTAATCCTAGCACTCTGGGAGGCCAAGGCGGGCGGATTGCTTGAGCTCAGGAGTTTGAAACCAGCCTGAGCAAGAGCCAGACCCCGTCTCTACTATAAATAGGAAGAAATTAATTGTCCAACTAATATATATAGAAAAAATTAGCCGAGCATGGTGGCGCATGCCTGTAGTCCCAGCTACTTGGGAGGCTGAAGCAGGAGGATCGCTTGAGCCCAGGAGTTTGAGGTTGCTGTGAGCTAGGCTGATGCCATGGCACTCACTCAAGCCTGGGCAACAAAGTGAGACTCTGTCTCAAAAAAATAAAAAATAAAATAAAATAAAATAAAATGCAAATCGTTTGGAGAGACTTACTCCTAAGTTTTTTCAAGTGAATTCATGACTGTAAAGCAGTCTTTAGATAATAATCTAGTTTCTGCCCTATGGAAATAATGACGATGCATTTTGACCTGGAGGAAATATGTTTTTTCTCAGAAAGAAAAGCATTATACCTTTTCTTGAATTGCAAAAGTAACTAATAAGGCAGAATGGGGGTGACTAGGTGTAGGAAGTTCAGGTTTATGTTTATGTATTTGTTAATGTGAAAACTTGAAAAAGTTAATGGACTTTGCAGGTGACATTACTATTCTTCTTTGGTGTGTTAAAGTTGTTACTTTATTAATCAACATTTTCTCACTAATGAGTCTTCTCTGTTCCCTACTATGTATGGTAGACTGCTTTCCTATTCAGGCCTAACTTTGGAGAAACATAGATTCAATGTGATCAGTGCCAAATACTTCTTTGGTGCTAGTTTTGTAACTTCTTTGTGTTCTTTTGTCTAGACCTTGTGTTAATTAAATACTTATTGAATATCTTCTGAGTGCTAGACACTGTTAGTGTAACAATAGAAGTAAAGGCAATAGAAGTACAGACCCAGAGGTATAGAAAAAGTGCAAAGCATGTTGGGTCTTTGGATAAGCTATTTACATAATTTGTGCCTGAGTGATTTATGTATAAAATGGTGTTGACAGTAGTACCTAACTCATGGGATCATTGAGGAATAAGTGAGATAATACATATAAAATACTTAGAATGGTGCCTGGCACATGTTCAGCGCTCAGTAAATGTTAGGTCTTAGAACTAGTTGTCTAGAGTGTAAGATATATAAAGGGAGTATTATAGGTCAGGGAAAATTCTTCATGCCATGCTAAGGAATCTTTTACTATGGGCATTGGGGAATTTTTTTTTTTTCAGACAGAGTCTTGCTTTGTTGCCCAGGCTTGAGTGAGTGCCGTTGCATTAGCCTAGCTCACAGCAACCTCAAACTCCTGGGCTCAAGCAATCCTGCTGCCTCAGCCTCCCGAGTAGCTGGGACTACAGCCATGCACCACCATGCCTGGCTAAATTTTTCTATATATATTAGTTGGCCAATTAATTTCTTTCTATTTCTAGTGGAGACGGGGTCTTGCTCTTGCTCAGGCTGGTTTTGAACTCCTGACCTCGAGCCCGGCCGGCATTGGGGAATTATTGGAAGCTAATGAGATTTTCTTTTTAACTTTTATTTTGATAAAATAAAAGATTTACATGCATTTGTAAAAAATAATATAGAGAGATCCTATGTATACTTCATCCAATTTCCCCCAGTGGTGACATCTTGTGCAGCTGTACTGCAATATCTCAGCAGCCATTAGCAAAATGCAAATTAAAACCACAATGAGATACAGACACACCTACAGTAAAAGCCAACATAAAAATACTGATAACACCAAATACTGGCAAGACATTGTTACAATCCATTGACTTTGTTAAGATTTCACGGGTTTTACATGTGCTCATTTGTGTGTGTGTGCGTGCATATGTTCTCTGCAGGTTTTTTACCTGTGTAGATTTGTATGACCACGTCCACAGTGAAGATACAAAAGTCCCATCACAAGGATCTCTCATGCTGCTACCTTTTTATAGCCACAGCCACCTCCCCTTGTCTTCCAATCTCTGGCAACCATTAATCTTTTCTCTATCTCTGTAGTTTTGTCATTTGAAGGATGCTGTATAAATGGAATCTAACAGCATGTAACGTTTTGAGATTGCTTTTTTTCAGTCAGCCTGATTCCCCCGAGATCCACCTAATTTGTCGTGTGCATTAGTAATTCTTTCATTTTTATTGCTGAAGAGTGTTCCATGTTACAGTTATACCACAGTTTGTTTAACCATTCATTCACTGAAGGACACAAGGGTTGTTTGCAGTTTGGGGCAATTATAAATAAAGGTACTTTGAACATTCAGGTACAGGGTTTTGTATGAACATAAGCTTTCATTTCTCTGGATAAATGCCTAGAACTATAATAGCGGGGTGGTATGATAAAAGTGCATATTTAGTTTTAAAAGAAACTATAATACTCTTTTCCCAGAATGGCTGGACCATTTTACATTCCCATCAGCAGTTACCCTGTTTTTCTGCATTCTTGCCAGTATTTGGTGTTATCAGTATTTTTATGTTGGCTTTTACTGTAGGTGTGTCTGGTATCTCATTGTGGTTTTAATTTGCATTTTGCTAATGGCTGCTGATGTTGAACTGAGAAGGGTCTTTTAAGACACTTGATTTTTATCTTAGGTTAGTCTAGAAACAATGCAGAAAAAAACCTCTACAGGAGAGAGAAAATACAGGGAGCAGTCAGGAGGCCACTGGGCCTGTCTAGGTGTCTATTTGAAAGCATAGAAGTGAGGATGGAAGAGAGGAGAGATTGAGTGGATCTCTGGAAGGGGGAGGGAGACACTGGGGTGTCTGAGATTGGTAGTAAGAATTTAAAACTATTAGTGGACATATGGAAAGAAAAGGAGACAATTTGAGAGATAAGAATGAGTTTGATTTTGAACATGTTGAAGTTCATCCTGGTAAAATTATCAGTAGATATTAGCATAGACAAGAAAAGTAGGGTGGGAAAAAATTTTTGGAGCCCTTAGTGTGTCCATGTAGATTAAGCTACAGGAGTGAGCAGGCTGGCTCAAGGGTGGCTTACAGAGCAGGAAAAGGTAGAGCTGTGGTCTGGGAAATTTCTGGGGACAAGGTTCTGCCCAGCTTATTAGAGCAGAGTTGACATTAAGGTATGTGGTAGCAGCAGCAAGCTTTTCTTCTATGTGGTGGAGAAGAACTGCAGATACAGTCACTGCTGTGCCTTTTGTTCCCTAAATGATGGCATTAGCCACCACAGTAGCAGTTTTCCTTCATGTGCTTGAAGCCTTGCTAATATCACTGTTATAAAATTTTAGGAGTCCACCTGAATTTTATTTTCATTATTATTCCGTATTTCCTAAACTTTTAAATTTGAGTACTGTTTTCCTGCTTTTTTTAAAGCATATCCTATACTCTCTGAACTTTTTAACTTAAAATCTTTTTTATTCTACTCTTTTACTTAGCCTAGACCTAAGCGGGAGGGGAACCACACACACAAACCAGATAGCTTTATTCAACCTATTTTTGTATACACATTAAAATGAATGCATAGCTATTAAGTATTTTTAAAAGTTCACATATTATTTAGAATCTTCCTGAACACTACCTGTCAAAAAACAAAATTTCTCTGATATGTTTATCTTGAATTTGTCTAATATATTTTGAGTTTGCTGACAGAGGGACTCAGCAACATGACAAAAAATTTTCCAGTCTGAGATGCTATAAAAATGGATAATTTAAGTAGTTGGGAAGAAGAGTGCCTATGTAAACATACAGCTTTTTTTAAAGGAGCTAATTGGGTAGAGATTGCAATTTCATGTCAAAACATCATAGCCATCATTTCTGTATAAGTTGTTAAAGAGGAAACCTGGAGCAGGACCTCCCAGATGCCAGGTATGCCTACTACCCGTCAGAAATAAAACACAGTACCTCCAAGTAACAAAAGATAATGGTATATCTGTGGCCCTTAAGTGGAAAATAAGGTTTCATTCACCACTGTTGGGCTTTGATAGATCCAATTAACATGGAAGCATGAAACTATGTCAATCACAAGTCATAAGCAAAGCACCAAGGAACAAAGTTCTGATTTTAAACAGAATTTTAAACTTAGGGCTTTTTTTTTTTTTTGCCTCAAGCTGTAATCAAAGATGCAGAGTCCACAGTTTGCCCATTTCTTAGATTGTGACCAAGTCTTTCTTTTGGAATACTCTTTGGGAAGATTGCTCTAATCAGTCATGTCTTGAAATATTTGTGGTTTCCCAGATTTGCTTAGAGGTAATTAGGGTCGAAATAATGCATTTGCACACCTACCCTTTCTTTAGGACTAGAAAGCTAATGCTTTATGGCCACACATAATTTGAAGCTTAGCAGACATCCTTTAATCCTGAAGTGTTAATATAGTGGTACCTTCTGTTGCTGTTAGTTCTTTGAGCTGAAGTGCTAACTTTGGCTCTTGTTAGGCTGGCATATTTCAGCTAACGTGAAGATTTATACCCTGGCCACTCCTTACCACTGTTACTGTGCTGGAGGCAGGATTCTTCAGGCAGAGCCCCTTTCTTCATAATTCCTTTTCATTTGTTTATTTAATTTCAAAATATTAAGTAAGGGGTACAAGCATTTTGTTTACATGGATATATGCTTGTATAATGTTTAAGTCAGGGCTTTTGGTGTGCCCATCACCAGAATAGTGTTCATTGTACCCAGTAGGTGAGTTCTTATCCCACACACTCCCTCCTGCCCTTCCCCTTTCTTAGTTTCCCATGTCCTTTATATCACTTTGTGCCTGTATGTACCCATATATTAGTTCCCACTTATTAGTGAGAACATGTGGTTTTTGGTTTTCCATTCCTGATACTTAATAGTCTCCAGTTCTACCTTTCCTTATAATTGTGTTCATTTATACATATGTGGATTGTACAACCCCATGAGCCCTGGTTTGTTTTTTTGAAGATGCAATGTTTATTCATTTTTATTTTATTTTGTTGTGTTTTGTTTTATTTTATTTTATTTTGAGACAGAGTCTCGCTCTGTTGCCCAGGCTAGAGTGCCATGGCGTCAACCTAGCTCACAGCAACCTTAAACTCCTGGGCTCAAGCAATTCTCCTGCCTCCACCTCCCAAGTAGCTGGGACTACAGGCATGTGCCACCATGCCCAGCTAATTTTTTCTATATATATATGTTTTTAAGTTGGCCAATTAATTTCTTTCTATTTTTAGTAGAGACGGGAGTCTCACTCTTGCCTAGGCTGGTTTCGAACTCCTGACCTTGAGTGATCCACCCACCTCGGCCTCCCTGAGTGCTAGGATTACAGCCTTGAGCCACTGCACCCGACCTGTTTATTCATTTTTATATTCAGCAAGCATTTGAGCACCTGCTGAATGCATGTGTAGTGCTGAACCAGGTGTTCTGGTGCAGGTAAAGATAAATTGATGCCTGCCTGCCTGCCTTCCAATAGAAGCTTAAACTCACACACATATACCATACATAGATTACTGTAATTGAGGTGCTATGGAAGTTAATAAGAAGGAGAAAGTGCTTTTCTCTCAGGAAAGACTCCAGGGGGAGGTAACATTTGACTGGAGACTTCAGGAATAGGTAGAATTTGGAAAGAGGAAGAACATGCCAGGCAGAAGAAAGAGTTGTGGGTAGGGACACCCAGGCCCTGTTGGCTTTAAGCAAAAAGTGTGTGAAGTCATCAGTACAGAGGGATAAGTCAGTGAGTTTCAGATTATGTGTGACCTTGAATAAGAAGCCAAGGAGTTTGGATTTTAGATGCTTTAAATTAGTATTTAAGTAAAAGCAAGACAAAGCTATCAGATGCTTTCATAAGCTTTGTTTTATTGTGGTGCTGATTTGTTTTCTTAATGTTCTCAGGCCAAAGCTAAGGGTGACTTGTTTTTCACTAGCATGTCTAATCTAGGAAAGGAGGAAGAATGGAAAATAAGCAGAAGTCAACTAAAGTTCATGCGCCATTATTACTGCATTATTTTTTCCCTTCTCTCTAAGGTGTACTATTAGTGCACCTTAGGATATTCTGCATCAAGGAAAGGTAACGAAGGAAGTATTCATGAAATCCAAGGATTTTCATTTAGTATTTCCTTAGATCTGTATAGGGCTGACCCTTTAACCTTGGTTGGAGTTTTCATAATTAGTGATTTTGGTGAGCTGAAGTTATATCCTAGGGATCAAGGATGTGGTCTGATCTCTTACCAGAAATGATTCTAAGGCATATTATTATGAAAGAAATAGGGGCTCATTATAGAGAATGTACAAAGCAAGATTATAGAAAACATAAATCACCCTTAACCCCTCTACCTAAGAGACAGCTATTGTTTTCATAAAATAGTTCAGTATATTACACTTTTAGAGAGTTTGACCCTGAAACTTTTCTTTACAGACTAAGGGTATGTGAATTTGTCTATGCCCTTGTGTTTTCAGAGTCAAGAATATTACTGGTGAGTCTGCTTTGCTGTTACGAAGGACAGCAGGATGAAGGAGATTAGTATTTTGCAGCTTTGCATTATTTTTCTCTATTGATACTCAGTGACTCAGCAGATTTTCTGGACAGTGTTAAGATGAGTAACACTTGCGGGGTTTTTTCCCCCCTCCCTGTAGGCATTCATAAAGCTTTATAAGGCTCACTCCTCCTCTTAGGCGCTGCTGGGTGTGATATGGTATCTGGCTTAGTGCCAGATGTTGGTCTCCAATAGCAGCCTGGAGCTCTCTGGCCGAGATAACAACAGTGCTGCTATTGGTGCAGAGCCCAGGTGGCTCTCATGCTCGGTGACTGCGTCTGTAGCTCATGATGGGGCTCCTGAGGTTGGGCTGCTGCCTCGATCATGGGTTCTCTTACGATGCCGTTGCCGGCTGCAATAAGACTGCTGCTGCTTTCCTAGGAAATGCTGCTTAAGGGAAATAAATATAGCCTGTTGGCATGAGTTAAAGGAGCTTTCTGTCAAACGGGAAGAAAAGTATTGGAATTAGCTTCCTGTTTTTAAAGCAGTTTTAAGTACCCAAGTGTTTATTTTGTTAAGATAACTTAGAGGTTACAAATGGTTAATGAAAACTTTTTCAATGAAATCTTGGTTCCACAGTTAGGTAGGTAGCCTTCTGCTAATGCGTTCTTTAATGTCTCACCATTTTTCCTTCTCTCTTAGTTAAAAAGGCCAATGCCAGGGACAGGAAACAGCGCCTTCCGGAAGTCTTTGCAATGGTCGAAGCTATCAGTGTTAAGCTTAGAGATTAATGTGAAGTTAATTTGGTGCACTGAAGTCCACTAATTAGGAGAATTAAATTTATCTGTGCTTCCCTCCCTTCCCCCTTTTAGGGAGTTAGCCTATTTAGATAATTAGATGTTATATATGTTTTAATAATTTAATTATTTTCTGAATTAGCTGTTGAAAGAATCAACTTAATTGTTGTTAGATAATAGATGAAAACTTCTTTTTACCAAAGACTGCTCAGGGACGCAGAAAGTAAGACTGACTTTATAAATAAATGTGTGTACTTTAAAAGATGGATGGACCCTTAAAGGCTGTCCTGCCTGGTTCCCGTTCAGCCTTGCCTCTCTGTAGGAAAGGCTTACAAGAGAAGTTCACTCTGGCAGGCTGGGCTAGGGCTGTGTGCTTCTCCCAGTGATGTTATTTCTGGAGTTGGATGACGCGGAACAGAGCACTTGGCTCCTCTCTGAAGCACGATGGTTCTCTGCCCGCTCTCTGTACCAGTGTGTTGGACAAGGAAAGGAGCGAGGAACAGCCAGCAGACACCAACAGTGCTGGCACCTGTACCTGACCCTGGAGCTTTGAAAGTGAATCTTGCCAAGAAGGATTTGTGTGTTATATGATGTCTATCTTATGTCACAGAAATAGGCACACTCAGGCTTTTAGAAGTCAATGATAAATGGTTATAGTTGTTTGGCTTTTTAAGAATCCCATGAATTTTATAACCTTCTGTTTACTTTAAGTTAGTATTATAATAGGTATGGCATTGAGCTGTCGCTTAGTTTTCTTAAATGTTGTGTCTCACTGTGGAAAATAGCCAAGCTGCCCAACTCTTAATCATCGTGCTGGCTTCTCAACATGGCCAGCAGTTGCGGCCTGCTCTGCCATTCAGTGGTCACGTGGTGGAACCCCTCATGCCATGTGCTGAGCATTCAACACACATTGGACTAGGCACTGAAGGAAGTTTTATATGAAAATTATATTATGGCTTTTTTTTTTAAGTTAAAGCCTGAAAATCTTGTTGAAGGGATTTTGTCAAATGCAAAAGACCGACATTTATGAATTCCACTATCTAAATCGATGATCTTCAGGCCAGGCTGCATATTAAAACCACTTGACGAACATTGAAAAAAATTTACATGTACTGGGGCCCTATCCTAGCCAAGTTAAATCAGTCTGTAGGGTAGAACCCAGGCATTGGTATTATTTTAACATTCCCCTGGTGATTCCAGTGTGTAGCCAGTGCTGGGAACCTCTGCGCTAGATCTTATGGAATAAAGTCTGTTCTATTCCCTGAGTGATTGTGTTCCAAATGTTTCCTATAAGTCCTTTTTTCCCCTGTGATTCATTTGCAGTTTAATCCTTTGAAACCTTATCATGGTATTAACAAAGTTAATCTTAGTCCCACAACACAATAGGAACGTTGAATAAATTCCTTGGAATTTATCTTATGAAACAACTGAAAGCCCTCAAATCCCTGCTGATAATGGGGTAATGCTAGGTTATGAACTGCAGGAAAATACCTGCTTTACCATGGTGGTGGTGGTGGTAAGTTACGTCCATTGGCTTTATATATTTACCCTTCTGAATCATATTACTAGCTGATCACTGGCCTGAGAGTAACATAACAGCTTCAGAAGAGTGAGCTGGTGTACAAGTTAATTCATTTTCCCAGTGTAGCATAGCTGCTGAGTGGTAGGGCTGAGTTAGCAGGTTTCCTGACTTTGAAAAGTAGGCTCTTCTGCTTCTCCCCATATAGGTTGGGTTGTAGAATTTTGTTGACCCTCTTGGCTGTAATTTCCAAGTTCTTAAGGGAAGAGCTTAAGATGGTTAGAGTTAGGCCGCGCGCGGTGGCTCACTCCTGTAATCCTAGCACTCTGGTAGGCCCAGGCAGGAGGACTGCTTGAGCTCAGGAGTTTGAGACCAGCCTGAACAAGAGCCAGACCCCATCTCTACAAAAAATTAAAAAATTAGCTGGGCATGATGGCTTACACTTTTAGTCCCAGCTACACGGGAGGCTGAGGCAGGAGGATCACTTGAGCCTAGGAGTTTGAGGTTGCAGTGAGTTATGATGACACCACTGCACTCCAGCCTGGATGACAGAGTAAGACTCTGTCTCAAAAAAAAAAAATAAGGTCAGGGTCATGTCAACAACCCACTGCAGGGGAAGGGGGAGGGGTTGTGGTAAGGATTGGGAGAGGAAATATGCTTGGTAACTTGTTGAGGATAGGGAGGGTAGCAAAGCCTAAAGTTAGCTGGTCTTGGGAGGATGTCAGCTTTTTAATTTCTTTTTAAATTTAAAAGCAACATTTAATTTCTTCTTTTTCATTTGATATTTAATATTCTGAGTCTTGGGAACTGTATCTGATGGTACAGTAGTTCCCCTTAAAAGCTTGTCTTTCTGGATGTTTGTCACAAAGGCTGCTGTGGGACTGGGACATCTGCAGAAAGCTTTTCTTAGGCTGGAGGGATTTAGAAGAGGTTTCCTGTTCTGTGTTTGTCTTAAGATCTTGCGAGTTAGGGAGAGGAGAGGAAGACTGTATTGTGGGATTTGAGCCCTATTGATTCTGATTGTGCCCTAGATACAGTGATACTTTGAGGGGTTTGCCAGACAGGAGTGCTGCAGCCTTTAATCCCCTTGGAAGCTGAGAGCACCTCTGTGTTCCCAGTTGATGCCTGCAACCTCTGCGTTAGGGAACAACTTGGATGAATCCTCCGTGCGGAGGCTTAGGAAGGCTACCCTGCTGCTGTCCTGCGTCAGGAGGAGATTGGACAGTTTATCCCAGGGGATGATTTCTGGTCCCTGGTATCTTGTCCCTGGGGCCTCGATGCAGGGCAAAAGCCTGCGGTTGCCCTGTCAGCAAACATTCCACCCTGGCGGCCTGTTAAAAAGAGATGGGGCAGCCAGATGCGCGGGGAGGTGTGCTGTGATAGGTGCACTCTTTATCGCAGACGTGAGGATGGTGTTAGTGCCACAGAGGAGGGCGGCAGCTCTCTGTGCTTATGGATCAGTTGTTCTCGTTTCCCTCACCAGATGTGCACATATTTGAGCGTGTGTGTCCCTAGCCTTTGTCTGAACCTTGGCAGAGTCTGAATTTCATCATCTCTTTTTAGCTCCCAGTGTCCCCACTCCTGCCCTATCACCATCACCCTGGCAGGACAAAGAATGCTCAGTGTCTCCCAGCCCGTGGTCATAAGGAAGGTATCAGTGGCAGTGGAAGTTTCTTGTTTAATTTTTTTCTCAACTCCTGAATCAAGCAGTATTTTTCCCTTTGGAATGAATCATCTGCTGCAGATGCTTTTCTATGTGACAGGGCTGTTCGGCCGTGGAGAGCCTTTCAGTCTGTCATGTTCCTTTAGAGAAATAAAGAGAAACGGGTGCCTCATCTTAGGAGAAGCTTTAAAAAGTTACTTCTAAAAAGGATTGAAAGCATTATAACATAAAAAGCAAATGGCCTTATAAAATACATTCCCCTGGATCAGAATATATCCAGTAACTATGGTTAGCTATTTCAAGCTATACCTTTGTACTATTGACATTTTGGGCCAGATACTTCTTTGCTGTGGGGACTGTCCTGTGCATTGTAGGGTGTTCAGCAACAGCCCTGGCCTCTGCTCACTAGAACTAGTAGCACCCCTCCAGTGGCAACAACCAAAAATGTCTCCATATATTGCCCGATTTCCTCTGGGCAAGCAAAGAACACTCACTTGACAACTACTGGGCTATACTGTCTAATACAGTAGCCACTAGCCACATGTAGCTGTTGAGCATTTGAATGTGGCTGGCCCAAATTGATATGTGCTATAAGTTTACACACTGGATTTTAAAGACTTAGTATAAAAAAAGCCTTCATTTGTAAAATATCCCATTAATAATTTTAATATTGATTATATGTGAGAAAGAATATTTTTATGTTGGTATAAATAAAATACATTATTAAAATTAATTTCACCTTTTTTTAAAGAAATGTAGCTACTAGAAAAATTTAAATTACATTATGTGGTTTATATTATATTATTATTGGACAGTGCTGAGCCAGAGTGTTGATCTACTGTGTTTTAGTCATTAATCTTGTATTAGGCATTTTGTTCTCTATAAACCCCTGGGTTTAAATAATTTTTTTTTTTGGAAGATTTTTCTTCATACAGTAAAATTATGGAGACTCAGAATATGTAAAGTGTTACATATTACCAGTTTGCTCTCTTGAGTACTTTTTGGTAGTATATTAAAAATCACTTGAGTGTTCAGGTAGTATATGCCTACATTTCATTAAGGTATATATAGTTGTATCTTAAAATTTATTTATATCGCTTTTTTTTTTGACATCTGAGATCTGGGAATACTTTCTGTTTCTTTCTTTTTTTTTTTTTGAGATAGTGTCTTGCTCTGTTGCCTGGGTTATAGTGCAGTGGCATCATCATAGCTCGCTACAACTTCAAACTCCTGGGCTCAAGTGATCCTCCTACCTCAGTCTCCTGAGTAGATGGGACTACAGGCATACAGCTCTATGCTTAGCTAATTTGTCTATATTTTGTAGAGATGGGATCTTGCTATGTTGCTCAGGGTGGTATCAAACTCTCAGCCTCAAGTGATCTTCTCACCTCAGCCTCCCAAAGTGCTAGGATTATAGGCGTGAGCCACCATGCCAGGCTAAATAATTTATATTTCTTGATTGGTGATATTGGGTCTGTTTGTTCTCCCTTGTGTCTCTAGCATCTAGTACAATGCTTAGAACACAGTAAGCCCTCAATAAGGCAGTGAAATGCACCTCTAGTCCCAGGTCCTTTGGAGGCTGTAGTGGGAGGATTGCTTGAGGCCAGAAGTTCAAGGCTGCAGTATGGTATGTTTACTCCTGTGAATAGCCACTGCACTGCAGCCTGGGCAACATAGTGAGACCCTGTCTCTAAATATAATAGTAATAATAAGTACTTGTTGAATAAATGGATTAAAAGATTATACACTTTTCAGTAAAACCCAGTATTTGAAATATATTTTATTAGTTACCTGGTCACTTCTTTAGCTTTATCTCTTTTCCTTTATGCTAATTTCATTATGCAAAAAGTTTCCTTTTTATATTTAAACCTGTCTGTCTTTCCTTTGATAAGTTTCTGACTTTTAGGGGGTTAAATAAGTCTATCTCTCTTCCATAGCTGGGCTAAATATGCTATTTAATTCTCTTCTATTTATTTCATCATTTTTATGTAACTTTTCAGGGGTTAATTCCAGGTAGTTTAATGTCTGATATGAAGCCTGGTCTCAATTAATTCATCTACCATCTGGTATTTATTTGTCCCAACAATATTTATTGACTCGTGATTCCCTATCCTGTTATTTATGCTTCCATACAATAAGCCCTTATTGCTTGAATATATTAAGTCTTTTGTCTTGGTTCATTTTCATTTTCAATCCATTCAACCTTAGAATGTTGATAACTCACGTTATAGAATGTTAACTATGGTAGGTTTTATATATATATATATATATTTACCTTTAACAGACACACTTTTTTTTCCTGGCATGCTTCAGCTGTGTAAGCTTTTTAAGGAAGCCTAGAGAGGAAGAGAAATTAGACATCTAAGCATATAGTTACAAATGCGAGACATCTGTGTAGTTACTGGCAAGTTAGTATAAAAATGCATTTATTTTTTGTTTAAATATAAGTCTGTAATGTATGTGTCCTCTAGTGTCTGCTCATCTTTGGTTTGAAAACAATTATGGATGTGCATTTTTGCAATTAAGTAAACCAGTTTACTTTTTATTTACATTGTATTGTCCTGATCATGTAATTGTGACTGACTTTGGAAACTGCCATTTGCTTATAATGAGGTTAGTTAGGAGAGTCAGAGTTAGAGAATTTATTTTAATCTGGTACTCATGCTGGGGAAGAGAGGAGAGCTATTTATGAAGGTACATCTGAGATCATCTTGTACAGTTGTGATTTATTTACTTGTTTTTTTCTTTGAAAGGCACATAACATAGTGAGTAGGAGCCTCAACTTGAGTCTGGTTTCAGATCTCTGCTACAACTTAATATCTATATACCTCAGTTTCCTCAGCTGTAAATTGGGATAATAGTACCTACCTCATAGCATTGTTACAAGGATTAAATAAGTTAATTGCTATAAAGCATTTAAAACAGTGTTGTATTAATTCATAACGAACCAACATAGCATTTACTATTATTATTTATTACATAATAAATGCTATGTTGGTTCGTTATGAATTAATAAGTGTAGATTTTCTTGTTGCCTTCAAGTAAATGGTTTGCCTTTACAAATACCACATAGTCATGAGATTTGTCTATAAACAAGGAAGATTGCCCTAGCTTCCTTTATTTCTTGCTAATGGCCCAGCGTAGGTGGGGAAAAGGCAGCCCCCAGTCAACGAAATAGAAATGAAAGTACTAGAGCTAATAGCAGTTCTCTTTTACAATAATACCAGAGTATATATTCTGTAATAAAGTTAATTGGGGCAAACTGGCTAGATGTCTAATTGGAACTATACTCTTTAATCTTGTAATCCCACTGATAGAGTTTATCCTAAATGATCCAGAAAGAGAAAAATAAAACTATTATGTAATTGTTTATTATACTATTAATTAAAAGCCAGACATCTAGAGAATCTAAACAGAAGTGGAATGGTTAAGATCTCCTTAGTGGTATATCATGCAGCATTAAATGATGTTAATGCAGACTATGAGGCAACAGGAAGGTATTTTAGTTGACATTTGAGTAATATCGTGTTTCCCAGAAAATAAGACAGGGTCTTATATTTATTTCTCCTCAAGAAGACACCCTAGGGCTTATTTTCAGGGGATGTGTTATTTTCCCCTCAAAGCCTCAGCTTGCAGCACCCACAGGATGGCCGGGACCTGACAGGGGGAGCCGACCTTGTTGGTGGGGCTGCCCGCACCTTTCCAGTCACCTCTGGGATAGTAGCTGTCATGATGGAGCAGATGAGAAGGGCTGCTGGCCTCTTTACCGCTCTGCTACGAAATGCATGGGTTGTGCAGATACACTGCGTAGCCTCGCCCATCACTAGTTCTTATTTTTGGGGTAGGGCTTATTATTGTGCAAATGCTTAGAAATCCTGCTAGGGCTTATTTTATGGGTAGGTCTTATTTTCGAGGAAACACGGTAGGTGGCAAGCTCGAGTCTAGGCTGTGCTAGGGGCCAGGGAGGCAAAGGAGAGTAAGACAGCATTCCCTCTAGGAGCTCTTACCGGAAGTGGCTGACTGCAGTGGTGTAGGTTGCAGGGAAGACATAGGAGGAAGGAAGGAAATAAATTCCATGACCTTCAAAGTATCAGGAAAGCTAAAGGAAAGAGGAAATAGATGAGATAGGCCCTAAGTTTTATTGGCTAGATAAATTTGGGTAATATAGTTAATATGTATTAAATGTTTTATTATACATCCAATACTTTGCTAAACAGTTTCTATTATCCTGTTAATTCCTCTTAACTCGATGTGGCATGCACCATTGTGAAAATGACTAAACTGAAACTTAAAGTAGTCATCTGGTAACATGCTGAAGGTTGGCAGAGTCAGCATTCAAACCTCTGTCTGTCTTCTAGAATCCACATTTGAAATCACTGTACTTCACTATGGCTGGCCTCCAACTATGGGAACATTCTACCTATGGAGGTATTACTACATTAAGGCCATGAGAGAAAACAGTTTTGTTGGAGTAAGAGAATTCTTTTCTCTTTGTGGTGTTTTTTTTTTTTTTTTTTTTTTTTTTTTTTTTAATGTTAACATGTGAGAGTTGTTGCCAGCAGCTCAATATCTGTTGCTTATTGTTTTGGGAGACTTCTCCCTGAAGGAGCTGGGTGCAAATATGAAGTGGGACTATGTTTCCTTCAAAAGAGAGGATCCTGCATCAAGGTCCCCATATTTCCATCTGATATTTCATTTTCCTGACATGGACAGTGAGTAAAGATATGACAACTTTGACAGTTTGGAAAAATGTTTAGGAGGGAATAGCAGAAATGAGATGTGACTTGGAAAGTGTGTTGCTTACAGTGGCAAGTTTTGATTCTCTTAGATCAACAATATAGACTTCTCCATGCATTTACTGTGAGAATTCTTACTCCACGTTTTATTAGTACATGAAAAATTTGTAGATTAGTGCTATTTCAACCACTTTTTAAAAATATATTTATATTTTAATTTCAGAATATTAAGGGGTACAAATGTTTAGGTTACATATATTGCCTTTGCTCTGCTATTTCAACCACTTTTATGAGGATTTGTCGTTGTCATGATAAAATCGTACTAAGAGTCTTGTTCTAAAGGCAAAGGCGGTATAGGAGCCCTCAGTCCCTGCGGAGTTACAGGCACTGCATAATGCTGCTATGGTACTCACAGTAAACCTGGGGGAGTGAAGGCTTGCCTGCCAGCTCTCATTTGAATCTTTTTAAAGAGACTTTGAATTTGGTATTTTCCAGTACAGGAAATAACCTATTACTCAGGAGGTGGTGGAACATGACATTGTTATATATAGTCAAAGGAACAAAACTCATGCAATCAGAAGTTTTAAAATTAAGTCTGTTTACTTTTCTGTTAATAGGTTTTGGTGAAAACTGTCACTAGGCATTTTAGAGATAAAGAAATGAAATAGTGTGTTATACACATAGGAATTGGCATATTTTTGTTCTCACTATCTGAAATAGTCTTGTACATAGGAGGTGCTTGGTAAGTTATTTGTTGAAAGAATGACTGAAAGAAAATGTGAATGTTCTAGTTTCCTCTTAGTGCTCATATGCCATTGTCATGTAAGTATACTAATGGATGGCATACCAAGTTTTCCTTTTCTGGTGCTTCTAAAACATCGACAGATGTTTATAAAACTTTTCTAACACTTGAACTTAGTTCACCTGGAAAGGCAAAAGAGTTAGAATAGCTAAAACAATTTTAAAAAGGAAGAATAAATTTGGAGGTATCACAGTACCTATTTTAAGACTTCTTTTATAGCTACTGTAATCAAGTTAGTGGTGTTAGTACAGGGATAGACAAATAGATCAATGGAATGGAATTGAGTCCAGAAATAGACTCACACAAGTATGGCCAACTTTTTGACATAGGTGCAAAATAATTTGAAGGAGAAATGGTAGTCTTTTTAACAAATGGTATTAGAACAATTGGACATGTATAGCAAAAAGAAAATGAATCTTTCCCTAAACTTGATACTTTCTGCAAAGATTAACTCAAAATGAATGGTAGATCTAAAAGTGAAATGTAAAACTATAAAACATTTAGGAGAAAACATAGGAGAAAATCTTCATGGCCCAGGGTTAGAAGAAGAATTCTTAGACATGACACTAAAAGTATAATCTATAAAAGAAAAAAATCAATTAGACTTTATCAAAATTACAAACTTTGCTTTGTGAGTGGCCCTATGAAGAAGATAAAAATATTCCATAAAATGGGAGAAAGTATTTGCAAATCATATATCTGACAAAAGACTTGAATACAGAATGTATAAAAAGGCTTTCTAAACACTAAGAAAATAATCCACTTAGAAAATGGGCAAAAGACTTGAACAGACATTTCACAAGGATGTATATGTGGCAAGTAGGCACAGCTGTTAAGCATCATTTACCATTAGGGTAGTGCAAGTAAGAGCTGCAATGAGATACCATACCACATTTATTAGAATGACTAAAATAAAAAATAATACCAGTACCAAGTGCTGGTGAGAATGTGGAGAAACTGTATCCCTTTTATATTGCTAGTAAGAATATAAAATATAGTACTGTGGTGAATTTTGATGACAACTAATATTTGAATCATAAATAATGTCAAGCTGCTTTATATACTTGTGCTGTCAAAAGTTAAAATGAGAAATGAGATCTCCATTTCAATACAAATATGTAGTAGATAGATTTTCTAAGCTCAAATTATGATTCTAGCAGTGTTTTTAAGACTTCAGTGGAGTACAAAGGAAATTTCCATAATTTAAGATCCATTTGTTTTAGAAATAGATAATGTCAATGGTTGTACAACATTGTGAATATAATTAATGACATTGAATTGTTCAGTTAATAATAGTTGATGTGGCAAATTTTTTTTTTTTTAAACAGTATCTCACTCTGTTGTCCAGGCTAGAGTGTAGTGGCGTGATCATAGCTCACTAAAGCCTGAAACTCTTGGACTCAAACAATCCTCCTGCCTCAGCCTGCAAGTAGCTGGGACTATAGGCATATGCCACCACATCTAGCTAATTTTTAAATATTTTATAGATACAGGGGTCTCGCTATGTTGCTCAGGCTAGTCTTGAACTCCTGCCCTTGGCCTCCCAAAGTGCTATTTTTACAGCCTTGAGCCACTGTGCCCAGCCAGCAAATTTTATGTTATATATATTTTGCCACAATAAAGAAAAAATCCATTTAACTGTGCCAGTTAGTAGCTTCCACACAACTTTAAATTGGAAATGATTAATCAGCGATGTAATGACATGATAAAGCCAAATGTCAAGAGAAAAATCTAATAGAATTCTATAAGGCCTTCCAAGAGATAAATGTGCTCAATTAAAATCATATACTCATGGATTGATTTCAGTATTTGGCAGTACCTATCTTCGTGAAGACATTTTCAGAGATGAAATGGCAAAATCTCATTACAAATCAGCATTAACAGGTGAAGACTTGCAATCGATTTTGATGAAAGGGAGAACTGTTTTAAACCCCAGCTAAGTGAAATGTTACTCCTCCACAAAAGGATTACATTCTTCTTGTGAATAGACCTGTATTATAAAAAAATTATACTCTATTACAATTTGAATTTTGTCAATAAACCTTTTTTTGGAAATTTGTTTTCTCTTATAATAGAAGTACCTACATAATATCCTTGATTTTGTTTCTTGGCCCCCAAAGCCTAAAATATTTACAGTTTGGCCCTTCACAGAGAATATTTGTCAACCCTTAACTTAAAGCATTGATTTTTATGTCTTCTTTACTTACATATGCTTTTAAAGCAATGGCAATTTCACTCTATGCTCTGCTTTACCTGCATCTCAGAAATTTTGATGTATTGCAATTTGTTACTGTTTAGCTCAAAATATTTTCTCATTTCCATTTGATGTATTTTTTTAAATTATTTAGAATTATATTGCATAACTTCTGAATATTTGGAGATTTTCTTGTTACTGAGTTCTAATTAAATTCCACAGTGGTCAGACCCATACACTGTATGATGTCATTCTTTTGAGACTTATCGCAGTTTGCTTTATGGCTCAGGACATAATCCATTTTGGCAGATACTCACTGTGTACCTGAGGTGGTATTTTAATCTTTTGTCTTCTTCTGAAGCTTTGGATATCTAAATAAGGATATCCAAATCAAGTCCTTGTAACATTCTGTACCTACAGATTCCAAGTTTCTACTCACGTATAGTATGTGTGCTTGTATTTTTAGAGTATTTTTCTTCTCTCTCAACCCAATAGTTTTTTTTTTTTCTTCCATTTGTGATTACATGCAGCTTAAAGGTAAGAAAAAAAACTTTGGTTGTGTCCTTGAATCTCAGCAGTCCTTAATTCATTACTAAGTGCTGGAGTCTCTAACCACTAAATTAAGTGTTCACCTTGTACGTAAAGAGCGAATCCTTTCTTTGTTCACCTTATAAAAGAGAATCCTTTTCTTCTTGTTGACTAATTTGTCACGTTGTGTGCTTATTCTCTTGAAACCTGGTCTATCTTGCTTTTCACAAACAAGTGTACATTCCAGGGCTGTAAACTTTCTTGATACCAAGCAGTTATCTTATCTGAAAATAAGCAACTGTGCTGTGAACTGAAGCCAGGGTATTTGATCTGCTTTCCCATCCAGGTGATGCCTGTGCACAAATGCCACCCTTTCAGTTCTGCTACTATTTGAGTGGCCTCTGTTCTTTGTGGGAAAGGGGTGGCATATAAAAATAGACTCTGCTTTGTGTAAGATGTGGTGTGTTGATGCTGCACCACCTAGCTTTTTCTTGATTTGGGGATCTATTCTTTGTATTTCACAATAATTGCTGGAAATATTTGTGATGATGTGAGTTTCACTGCTCAGAGAGAAAAGGAAGATAAGGAAATTGAGGAAATTGAAGCTTCTTCTTCTGCAACAAGGAAGCATAAATTTTGAGTTACCTTTAGAGTTATTTTTTGAGCACTTTTACAGTAAGTGGGATAGATGTGTTCAGATTCTTGGCCCACCCTCTTCTGCCACAGTCAGACTTTGAATTACATGTACTTTTGTTAATCTAATTAATTAACATTTATAAGCTTTATAATAAATAATATGTAACTATATTTCAACTCATGAGGTCCTCTGCTTCGTGCTGCAGGAAGGGCAGATATGAGCTCTTTAGCTATGCAGCCAGGCTGAGAACCCATGTTCTGTTCTCTCTGTTGCTGATAACAGAGAGATACAGGGGCTCTTACTGCATGACAGGGATGTTTAATTGGGGCTGATTGTGAAATTTTTGTCATAGAAAATGAGCAATAGAATTTGCAGTTAGTAGTAAAGTAATTGACTTGTTTCTCATCTTGAGAAACAAGATAAAATATTCGGCGATAAAAACAAAGAGTGAAGCCTAATGTAACCTGAGGACTTTACTTAATGAATCAGCATTGGTATGTGAATTGTAACCAATGTACCACACTAATGGAAGATGTTAATAATAAGAAAAATGGATGGGGAGCAAATGGGGGAGGAGAGGAGGTATATGGGAATGCTCTGGACTTCAATTTTTCTGTAAACCTAAAGGTGTTCAAAAAAGAAAAATCTGTTAAAATTTTGAAGTATCTAGCTGAATGTTCTTTAGTGGGTCTCTGTCATACAAAGTTAGTGTTGAACCTCCTATCCCTTGGGATTTGTCAGTGAAGATGAAGCTGGTTTGCTTCATCTACCATCAGTTAGATTTGTCTCTCACCTGACTGTTAACTGTGCTCTTGCCTCCCTCCTTGTCTGTTGGAACAGTTGGAATGCCAAGATGCCTTGGAAACAGCAGCCCGAGCGGAAGGCCTTTCTCTGGATGTCTCTATGCATTCTCAGCTCAGAATTCTGGATGAGGAACATCCCAAGGGGAAATATCATCATGGCTTGAGTACTCTGAAGCCCATCCGGACCACTTCCAAGTAAGAGGGCCTGCTGGTTAATGACTCATCAGGGAAGCATCAAAGCATTTTTGAAAATTCAGGCTAAGGTTAGACCAGTTGGGGAGAACTCTGTTTGCTACATGGTGTTTTCTGTTTTTGTGTTTTTGAGATGAAGTCTTGCTCTGTTGCCTGGGCTAGAGTGCAGTGGTGTCATCATAGCTCACTGCAACGTCAAACTCCTGGGCTCAAGCAATCCTACTGCCTCAGTCTCCCGAGTAGCTAGGGCTACAGGCACACATCACCACACCTGGCTAATTTTTCTATTTTTTGTAGAGACAGGATCTTGCTATGTTGCTCAGGCTGGTCTCAAACTCCTGGCCTCAAGTGATCTCCCGCCTTGGCTTCCCAAATTGCTGGAATTATAGACATGAGCCTCCATGTTGGCCTGCTCAGTGTATTTTAAATACTGGCTGATCTCTCGGTGTGTGTGTTGACAGTTTTGTGATTTTGATTTTCTCTCCTTAGACACCAGCACCCAGTGGACAATGCTGGGCTCTTCTCCTGCATGACTTTCTCATGGCTTTCTCCTCTGGCCCGCATGGCCCACAAGAAGGGGGAGCTCTTAATGGAGGATGTGTGGTCTTTGTCCAAGCACGAGTCCTCCGACGTGAACTGCAGAAGGTAGGCGTCTCTGGTCCACCCTGGTCTCCCAGTGCTGGGTGGGTAGGGCCTGAGCTAGGAGTGGGAAGCCCGCAGCTCTGTGTCCTCTGAAGAGCCGCGCAGTCCAGTGGAGGGAGGGCGGCCGGGGGATGACTCTTTCTCTTTGCTCTTTTGCTTTACTCCTATTTCACCTTTGATCCTGTTTTAACCACGGGCTTTCTCTCTCTCTCTCAGCCCCGCTTCTCTTCCTGAGTCTGCAGGGAGATTATGTTGCTGCCTTGTGACAGAGTACATTTTTGTGGTAGCTGATTGTCATGATTAAAACTTAGTTCACAACTTTACACTTTACCACAGGAACCTTCAGAAAGGGTTGGGGACCCTTGAGAAAAGGAGTTCTTACACATTTCATTCAGGGGTGACTTTTCTGGGTGGAAGGAAAGGCTTTTGCTCGCATCATTTTTCGTATCCTGAGAGGCTCCCTGGACAGGGTCAATCTAGCTACCCCGGAAGGGTATTTTCTTCCTGAAGGTGAAGACTATGTGCACAATTTTAAAGGAGAGACTTGTATGAGTGGTGACAAAGCCTGGAGACAAAGAGTGATGGCAGGAGGGAAGCTAGGTGTGCCTTTTCCCCTGGGGAGAATGTAACGAGGACATGTGCCCTTGTTAAGACTAGAGAGACTGTGGCAAGAAGAGCTGAATGAAGCGGGGCCAGACGCTGCTTCCCTGCGAAGGGTTGTGTGGATCTTCTGCCGCACCAGGCTCATCCTGTCCATCGTGTGCCTGATGATCACGCAGCTGGCTGGCTTCAGCGGACCAGTAAGTCTAACCATCCTTTCTGACAGTCTCCAGGGGCCCGGCCACGGCCAGCTCTAACGCTCTTGTTCTGTTGCAGGGGTTGTGCTCAGCTTTGGGCTAGGTAGCCTTAGAGATGCTTCCAGGTCTGTTGAAAGGGGTCGATGGATTTTGAAGCAAAACAGTGGCTTGTCAGCCGCTGGGAGGATGAGGGGACAGTGTTGCCAGAGAAGAAACAGAACTGGCTTGCTTTCCTGGGTCGGGGGAGAAACTGAACTGATTCCAGTTCTGCACGGGACTGTGCTTCTTGGTTGTGTGTCCACATGAAATGACAGTTTTGGGTCTAGGCAAATGTGTCTTGTGGTGCTGTGAGTGGGTGAGAGAACGTTGCGTGGCATGGCTGGTGAGCCAGCGCCGATGACATGCTGGGTGCCTGGAGGCAGAGTTGTCACGTGTTTGGCGAGTCTGTGCAAATGAGCCCTGAGGAAACGAGAGGACTGTCGAGGTTTTTAAGAGTCTGACCTGGAGTCCGCTTTAAGTCTGGCTTATAGTGTGAACTATGTGGCAAGCATGGGGTGGCAGCTGTGGTGTTTCCTAGACTGAAGCAGAGTAGGTGAGAGAGCCTGTGACAATCACGCTGTTTTCTGGGCACCTGTTCCTTACACCTGCTGTGCTGCCTTACACTTGAGACTTTGATTAAATCTATTCTCTACATATTTGCCTTGAGGCATCGGAGCAGTAGTACTGCTTATACTGTGCATTTTCCATGTGTGGGTAAGCTGGAGGTTCATGGTTTTGGTAAGTATGCAATCACGATGTATAGTGATTAGGTAAAACTAATTTGCAGTTTTGTTTTTGTTTTCCTTAAATGTTTGATGCCTCTTGTTAAAGTGTTGATCTCTTTTCTGAAGCAGAGAACACTACTTTTCTGGTATTGAGTTTCTATATTAATTGACCAACTAACATACTTTTACATAAGTTTTAAGTAAGAAGGACCATGTAATTGAAATGTTGTGTTATGTTATTGACCAAATTGGCAAACATTTTCATAGAGCCAGCTTCCCCCAAGAAGAGCTTCTGTCATTGTTTCACTACAGGGTTGGTGGCTGCTCTGATCCTTCCTAGAATTCTTTCATCTGGGTAGCACCATATGCAGGCTTTCTTAATAAAGCAATAACGGGCTTTCTCACTTCCAGTTGGCCAGTGCAAGAACTTCATTGGCTCCCCTCAAAAAAAAAAAAATTCCATGGATTATTGGGATTTTAATATTTTTTTTTGGTAAAAAAGAGTTATCTGTGCATGTTCAGCTTGGTGGCTTTCCAGTCACTCCCTCGAGCATTTGTATATTTCTTAATTTCTCATTTATGGTTACAGTGCACTGGGATACTAATTTCTAATAAACTCTTCTAGATGCCAGGGAAAGCTGAGAGCCTTCCTTTAACAGGAAAACAGCAGCATGCTTTTTCTTCTCTCTGCCCTTTTGGGGAAGAGCACCTCAGGGCCAGTGTTATTTCATGAGATTCTATCCTAGAACAACTGAGAAAGCAGTGGATTCATCCATCCCTCTTATTGATAAAGAGATTTAAAAGTGTAAACAATAAAGATTTAAAAGTGTAAACAATGCAAGCTTCTTTTTTGGAGCTCCAGTTCTAATGCATTTCTTTGAATTGGAAATCGAAGAACCAGGCTGGTTTTGAGATTAGTACTAGCAATGAGCAAACCTCTTGTCTGTGGATTTAAATCCTTTTGAGGAACATCCATTTTAGATTTTTGGAAATTTCTAGTCTGGCATGACTTTCAAACTAGTTTAATCTGTTCTAATAGAAACCTATGTAAGAATGGGCTCCCCAAATGTGGGCTCCTCAAATGTAGCATCATTATTCCTTGTCTGCCCTCAGGTCTCACTGAACCTTGGCAGCCACACACACAATGAATGAAACACAGTCAAAGTTGTTGTATTTTGGTTTTTTGTGGCTGCTCGCCATTTATGGATCCAAGGTTTTGGTGATGCCAGTGGACCACCGCTGTGTGCCGGTTGCCCAAGGGTCACGATAACGTTACTGGAGTACCAGAATCTATTGAGTAGCCAAATTGCTAAATTTACAGAGATGCTTTTGGGGCCTTTCTGGATTAAGACAGTTTTAAAAGACCAGGCCTGACCTGTAATCTGTTTGTAAAGAATTAGCATCCGCCCTGTAGATCTGCAAGAGAAGGCTACCTCCTACAGTGCTATCTCTTGGTGAATGCTAACTCTGCTCCAGGGCCTTTTGGGGAAAGGACAGTGTAAAGCCTTTAGAGAGGTAAGTTTCCCGCCCTTCCAACCTCTCTCCAGCTGCAGCTTGCTTGGTGCTGTCAGGATCTGGATTTGGGGGGAGTCTCTCTGTAGTGGAACCAGTGACAGAAGCTGTTCTTTAGAATTTTCAGGATGGCTGTATTCTGCGGTCAGAATGAGAGAGTCAAGCTGGGCAGAATCTCTCGCCAAGAGTTCAGGTAAGGTAAAGTTTATTCACTGAGAATGCTTTCCACAGCCAGACAGCTATGCTGACAGTCTTGAGTTTTCTTCCAGTTTGTTTAGATTTAAATGATAAATTTGTAAACTTTTTAAAAACTAAATTTTGGTTGGATTTTTCATGAAAATCTTTTTTTTTCTTTTATCCCATACAAAATGGTTTGAAATGTCATTGCTTTTTAAAAACCCTATGTGTTGGAAATTCTTTAATCTGCTGTTTCCTCTTTTTCCCCCCTTTGAAAGTTTTGCATAGTGTAAACATTTATTATGTCTTTTACCTTCCCTGCTCCTCCCCTCTGGGAGGTGCTAATGCTATTACCCAGTGCTGAAAAATGGCACTCTAAAGGTATGGGAAGGAAGGAGCCCAAAACAACAACCTGCTGTCCCTTCAGCCTTCCTTTGGAGACTGCTCCATCAGTGCCGAGGTGTGTGGGAACATGCTTCACTGCACCGCCATCTTACTGAGTTGCTTCACGTGAGGAAAAGGGGCTTTGACCCTGTGACTCAGTTCCACATTTTGGATTGCATACTGGAAAAGAAGCCAATCTTCTTGCTAGTAAACCAACAACCAGCTGTACACAGTGGTGACCCAAGCAATGGATATAAACCTAAAAATCTGAGTGAGGGGAGAGGTGGAATACAGTAGTTCTTGGAATCTGAAATCTCCCATTTGATCAGGTTATTTACTGGGACTTGACGTAAATCTCATTGGTGGGGATCTCTCCTAGGACCTAGTGGTCATCTGGTATTAATTTACTCTCAGGAAAAACTAGAAATACAAAGTAACCTGGAGAGAGTCTGGGTTCTGGGATTCGGCATTAGTTACCCCAGGACGTGTCTGGCCTCCATTGTCTGTCATTCAGCTCTGGCTTACGGCTGCAGTAACCTCTGCTACAAGGAACCAGGATAGATGGGTGGATGGGTTTCAAGATAATTTTTTTTCTTCCTTTAGGGTGGGGGATTGATTTGGCTGCCTTTTGTTGTGGTTTGTTTTGTTTTATTTTTGTCAAGATCAATTTTAGCTACAAGGACTTGAAAAGACTCAGAAGGGTGCCACCAGTTTTTCCTCAAGGCCTAGAATTCTGTATTCTGTCCTGAGCCGAGGTAATACCTCCCAGCTTAGCGTACCAATAGCACCAGCAATTTTGAGCAGGATACCTCTTTGGGGGAGTTTTTAGTTTTGTTTTGTTTTTTAATTCTCTTTCCTTAGCAGCAAGGTCTTTAATCCTAGAGAATCTACTCCCTTGCAGAATCCTTACAACCTCAGGAGCCCTAACTGCTTGAGTGCTGTCGGCCTGGTGTACTACTTCGGACTATGGAAACAGATACTGGTTCTATTCTGTATTTCCACTGTGTGTAGTTAAAACAACAGTCAGAGGCCAGATGACCTGTTAGATGGCTAGCCCTGTATAACTCGACTCTGTATGTTCCCATTGTATGTTACTGCAATGCTCCTGTTGTACAGTGTTTGTGAGATGCTCTTTGAAGATGGTACTTTTATATTTTTTTCATTTTCAATAAAAGTACATTACTTCCCACTTCTGGTATTTAATACTGTTGCTGAATGTGCCTTGTGTGAGTGTGTGCTCCGGCGTTGCAGGACCTCAGAGCTGGAGGTGGCACTCGGTGGTTCTTGGGGGCTGGCTGCCTTCCCTCTCTGCAGGTGGTGTTAGACATATGCTACCTGAGGTAACATGTTTTTGTTTTTGGGAGGGAGTCGGGAGTGGGGAGGGCTCATGGGAGGGTCTCTGGATTTTTGATAGTCTGCTTTGTTTGCTCTCTTCTGTACTATTAAACTGCTGATGTTTATTTTCAGGAATGTTTTGCAAATGCACTTCTCACTCTTCCCCAGTACAACTGTAGGTACACTGTTCCTTTTTATCAAATAAGCACGTTTGAAACGATCCAAAAAAGGTCTTAATTTCATTTAAAGAAACGTATCCATGTGTGGAGTTACTGGAATAAGGTCAAAGATATACTTTTGAATGACCACGTGTTTAGAATTAATTTCAGCTCATGGACAGGTTTATGTTACATTAGAAAGAGTAATGGTTTTGATAGTGTCCTTAAGAAGAAAGTCTCAAATTAGACTTACCTCCTGAAAAATGTCCTGAATAAATTACTGCAGGCAGTTTGTAATAATATTTGGGCCTCCAAGAAGATTTTCATGTGCTTGCACACTGGTCGCTGTACAGTGGAGCTGCCTACTCTTTCTAACTTAACATAAAACTATGGCATTGTGTGTGGGTGCTGTGGAGATGTTGACAGTGGTGTATGTTTCTCCCTGTAGGCCTTCATGGTGAAACACCTCTTGGAGTACACCCAGGCAACAGAGTCTAACCTGCAGTACAGCTTGCTGTTAGTCCTGGGCCTCCTCCTGACAGAAATTGTGCGGTCTTGGTCACTGGCACTCACTTGGGCGTTGAATTACCGAACTGGTGTCCGCTTGCGGGGGGCCATCCTAACTATGGCATTTAAGAAGATCCTTAAGTTAAAGAACATTAAAGAAAAATCCCTGGGTGAGGTGAGTGAGGGATGTTTGTTTCACAGCAAAGACCAGCTTCCCAGCATGAGCCGCTTTCTTTCCTCTGGGGCCCTGCTTTGTCCCTTATCTTCCTTCTGAGACAAGTGACCTGCGTCTTTGCAGGGCCCTCTCACTACTCTTTGTGTCTTGTAGCTCATCAACATTTGCTCCAACGATGGGCACAGGATGTTCGAGGCAGCTGCTGTTGGCAGCTTGTTGGCTGGAGGACCCGTTGTTGCCATCTTAGGCATGATTTATAATGTAATTATCTTGGGACCAACAGGCTTCCTGGGATCTGCTGTTTTTATCCTCTTTTATCCAGCCATGGTGAGTAAATCTCCTAGCTGTGTCTTGGCAGCTTATCCTTAGGAGATGAGTTACTTCCAGGGAGTTATAGTAGGCATCAATGGGGTATCACATCTCTGATTGGAAATTTCCTCAAAGCAGTTAGCTGGTTTGGAAAAATCTGGAGCTGGACAGTGCTCGGTCCATCTGGGCAGAAATGTGACTTGAGAGGAAGTGAAGTGTCATTTGCATAAAGGCAGTGGCTCCTAATGACATTTAAAAAGAGAGAGGGTCTTGCCAGCCATGGTGTCACACCATGGTAGCTGGGTGGTCCCAGCTACTTGGGAGGCTAAGGCGAGAGGATAGCTTGAGCTGGGGAGTTTGAGACTAGCCTGGGCAACATAGCCAAGACCCAGTTTTTTTTAAAAAAACACCAAAAACCAAAAAAACTATTAAAAAGAAAAAGAGAGAGTCTGAGTGAAGGAGAAGACCAGCAGGTGAACCCCTCCTGGCTCCAGGTAACACAGGAGTGTTTGAGTCATGCCCTCTCGAGTTGGTTCTGATGTGGCTCTCCTGCTTCCCCTTTGGTAGCACTCCATGTCTATGGTCACTGTGAGAACGAATATTTGTCTTCACTGCCTTGTAAAGAGAAGATAATTAATATTGTCAGTCAGTAGGTCACAGTATAAGTAATGAAATCTGGCTTGTCTAAACAGAATTATATGCTTATTTTATTTAGAATGACCTTAAGCAGATTAGGCAGTTCTCAAGTTGGAATGAGCTTTGATTTGGTGTGGCATCTCTTTTCTTTTCAGATGTTCGCATCACGGCTCACTGCATATTTTAGGAGAAAATGTGTGGCTGCCACAGATGACCGTGTCCAGAAGATGAATGAAGTTCTTACCTACATTAAATTTATTAAAATGTATGCCTGGGTGAAAGCATTTTCTCAGAGTGTCCAAAGTGAGTTTAAAGATTTCATATGTGCATATGGTAGAAGGACTTTGGATTCTTTGGGTCTGATTACTCATACAGCTTTGTTTCCTGAGGACGTTAGATACTAGGACACCTAATGTCATAGGGTCATAATAGTCTTAACATATACATAACAGTCTTTGTGTTTAGAGGCATCTTAGAGAGTTATTATACCTGTAACCTCATGTTACCTATGAGGAAATTGAGACCTGGGAAAATTGTGATTGTCTCAAGATAAGTCAGCTAGTTAGGAACAATTCAGTTTCAAAGCCCCTGAGTATATTCTTGGCTTGTCCATGATTTCCTGGCCTGGCCATGAGACTGTCACAGAAGACAGTATCAAATGACTGCTGAGAATTCCACTTTTGCCCCTTTTGCTCCATGGTTGCAAATGCACCAGAGGCGATTGTATGACCTGAGTGGTGATCTGGGAGTCAGGATGGCTGGACTCTGGTCCTATCTGCCACTCACTAGGAGCTTTTTTGTTTGTTTTTTAGTTTTTTTTAATGATTGATTGATGTTGAGTCACAAGGTTCTCAGTGCCTGGCCCCATCCTGATCTGTAAATTCAATGCAGACATAAACATGTGCAATATGTAAGTGTCACAAAGCTAGGAGGAATAATCAGCACAGACTGGGCATTCAGAAAGATCTCAACAGAAGTTGGAATGATGGGCCTTAAGACAGGTAAAATTGAAGAAGGATGTATTTAAAGGCATGTGAGAGTTTAAATATATAGGTACATTTCATCTTTATTTAAATAAAAAAGATATGGGCTGTTAGTAGACTATAAGCTGACTGAATACAGTGCTGTTAAACAGTTAATGCAGTTCTAAGTGGAATAGAAATACAGTGTTCAGATCAAGGCATCTGATTTAGTTTCCCTGACTCAACCTTCAGGAACTTTATGTCCAGTGTTATTTATGAGGGCTGTTAAGCTAAGAAGCATCTACAGGAGGTGACCATGCAGAGGTGTCCAGCAGTGGATTGGGCTGCCTTGTTAAGTAGCAAGTTTGTTTCCACCGGGGTGGAACAAACGGATTCCGAATGGATGTTTGCCAGCATGTTGATGGCAGGATGTCTCTTCAGGGTTCTTTCTGCCTCTCAGATTCTATAGTTTTATGATCTTGTTTCTAAGATGGCACCCATCCTTCATCTCTGACTGGTGTCTGTACCTGTGTGTGTTAATTTGCAAAGAGCAATGAGTTTTGTGTTTTTATGTGACTTACAAATTAGCTCTGAAGATAGTTCCCAATGCAATGGTAATACCTTTAAGGTAAGTGCATAGCCTCTCAGAAGAATTACTTTTATATTTAAAAATACATCACCATTTTATCGTTCTACTCCCTGCTCTGTGGTCTTTAGTATTCCATCATTGCTCTGTTAATGAGAGTGTTGGTTTTGTAGATATTTAATAAAAATTGTTCTGCCTATAGAAATTGTATATTTCACCCATCTTCTTCCAATCATCCCTAGAGCTTTTTGATATGGAAGCTTCTATCCCATTGCCAACATACAGCAGGCTCTCTAGGAAATCTCAGTCCCTTTTTAATTCTCCACTGCCATTGTATAGTCTTCCCTATAGTGCCTTAGGCAAAACAAACATAACACCTAGGTAAGAAAACAAACTGCCAATTGTAGAGACAATTAATGCTTCATTCCTTCAAAAACTAAGAAATTTAAAAGAAGAATCAGAAAAGGGCAGAAGGTGGTCATTGTACTCACATGTAGTGACAGCTTCCTGTTAGATTCATTCCTGTGCCTTGCTCCATTTCAAACCTCAGGCTTATGTGCCATCTTTAATGGCAGAACTGATAGTCATTGACCTAGTGTCTGCATCATAGGTGTTAAAGGGTCATTTTGAAATTTATGTGTGGCTGAAGACCAACAGAGTCTTATTTGGTGGTGGAGGAGCAATGTTCCAAGGTTTCTTTTAACTTGCTTTGAAATTGGCTTGCTTTTGTTCATAGAAATCCGAGAGGAGGAGCGTCGGATATTGGAAAAAGCTGGGTACTTTCAGAGCATCACTGTTGGTGTGGCTCCCATCGTGGTGGTAATTGCCAGCGTGGTGACATTCTCTGTTCACATGACCCTGGGCTTCGATCTGACAGCAGCACAGGTCAGGGAACCCTCAGGGACGGGGAACATTTTAGAAATACCATAGATTGGAGATTCCCCCAAGAACTAGAAGGTGTTTTTTCATACACGTGATTGAGCTCAGAAGTGAGCCAGCCCTTATGCACAAATAGTGTGTGGGTTGTTTTAGATGACCTAAGTTTGGTTTTAAGTATGAAAATACAGATCATCCTGTGTTTCGGATTTAGTGAGAATTTTTTTTTTTTTAATTTTTTAAATATTTTAATTTTTGAAAAAGGCCGCGGCGCGGCGCCACCGACCCAGCCCGACCGTATGGGCCGCAGCCGCCGCCGCCTGGCGCAGAGGCTTAGTGAGAATTTAATTGAAGGTCTCATAAAAACCCTATTTTTTAAAAAATGTAACTAACTTGTAGTGACATTGGACAGTCAGGCTGTAGCTGTCCTAGTGCCTGCAAGGAAATTGCTGATGTCTTGTTGTTTTAAGTGCACAGCCTAATCAGGCTCAGATTCTGCTCTTTCCTGTTTTTAGGCTTTCACAGTGGTGACTGTCTTCAATTCCATGACTTTTGCTTTGAAAGTAACACCATTCTCAGTAAAGTCCCTCTCGGAAGCATCTGTTGCTGTTGACAGATTTAAGGTAAGTGGCTCCTTTCCCTCCTCCCATGTCAGGAGCCATCCTGGCACAACCAACTGCTGCCTCTGTCCCAAGGGCCACGCAGGCCGGCTGCACTTGGCTTTGGCTTACTGTTAGCCTTTTGGCAAGTTGATAAGAAAGGGGGCAGTGGAGGAGACTGAATTAAGGAATGAGACTAGTCACCTTTTTAAATTACTGTGAATTTTTATGTCTTGTGGATGACGGGCTCTGGCCTCCCAGGATTTCAGTGTTCCCCTTTAGCGCTGGCCTCTCCATCTGGGCCTGACAGGGACATGTGTCATATCTCACTGGGCCTGGAAGTGATTTAAATCTAGAAGAATAGTGCTGTTAGGTGACTCTCAGGGTGTTCTCCCCTTGATCTTTGCATCTTTGCCTCTGTCATTTTGATTGGTTGACATCCTAATTCCTTTTTTTTTCTTTCGAGACAGTCTCACTCTGTTGCCCTGGGTAGAGTGTGGTGGTGTCATCATAGCTCACTGCAACCTTAAACTCCTGGGTTCAAGTGATTCCCCCTGCCTTGGCCTCCGGAGGAGCTGGGACTATAGGCACATGCCATCCACCTGGCGAATTTTTCCTTTTTTGGTAGAGATGGGGTCTCAATCTTACTCAGGCTGGTCTCAAACTAAGTCCTTTTTGATACTTTTTTTTCTTGCCCTATGGTTGTCAATCATAATGCAGGGAATGCAGTGACTTGGAAATAGTCCTAATAGATCATGTTGAGAAGTACAGTTAATTATCAGTTTCTTTTCTTTTTGTTTTTTGTTTTTTTGGGTTTTTTTTTTTTGAGACAGAGTCTCACTTTGTTGCCCAGGCTAGAGTGAGTGCCCTGGCGTCAGCCTAGCTCACAGCAACCTCAAACTCCTGGGCTCAAGCAATCCTGCTGCCTCAGCCTCCCGAGTAGCTGGGACTAGTTGGCCAATTAATTTCTTTCTATTTATAGTAGAGATGGGTTCTCACTCTTGCTCAGGTTGGTTTCGAACTCCTGAGCTCGCATGAGCCACTACACCCAGCCATCAGTTTCTTTTCTTGCAAGTGGTTGGTTGATCATACTTTGGCTGTGTTCTTTGTGCCTTCAGAATAATACAAATACATGATACAAGAGGAGGGAGTTTATTTGGGAAGGAGAGAGAGAGAAAGATTTGAAAGTGGTTAGCATTTTACAAAAAAAGAGGAGTGTCATGTGGGCTGGAATTCTTTGACAATGCCACTGTGTAGATTAGCTCCTGGGCTCTTGCTTATATGTCCTGGCCACTGGGAGCAATACAAAAATAACTTTGGTGACATGAAGACTTGAAGCCCAGATGTTCGAGGGATGAATATCATCATCTTAGAGGTTTGGGAGAATACAAATTGGGTTTTCCTCTTCAGAAGAATGAAGAATAGCTTTCCAGGATTTATTTCTGTTCTACTTATTTACAGTTAACTAAGTGAATTTTATTTGGTCAAGACAGTCCTCAAGAATGCACTCCCATCCCCACATCCTCCCCACCCCAGCCTGGCTGCTAGGTCAGGAGCAAGGGTTGTGTGAAAAGAAACGGTCTAAGGGTAATCAGAGCTTTATTTTGCTGAGCCCACAATGCCGAGTCATGGAAAAACGCATTTGATCATAAGTTCTCCCCACTGTTTGTTCCTATATTCTGTTTTATTTTTTGTTTTGTTTTGTTTTGAGAGAGTCTCGCTCTGTTTCCTGGGGCTAGAATGCAGTGGCATCATTATAGGTCACTGCAGTCTCAAACTCCTGGCCTCAAGTGATCCTCCTGCCTCAGCCTCCTGAGTAGGTAGAACTACAGGTGTGCACCACCATGTTTGGCTAATTTTTCTGTATTTAGTAGAGACAGGATCTTGCTCTTGTTCAGGCTGGTCTTGAACTTCTGAGCTCAAGCAATCCTCCCACCTTGGCCTCCCAAAGTGCTAGGATTACAGGCGTGAGCCACTGTGCCCAGCCTGTTCTTATATTCTTGTTAGTGAATGAATTTTGTGGCATTTTGGATTAAGAAATGAGAGTGTATAGTGTCGGTTTGTTCTCTTGTTTTTTGAGGGTTCTCTTCACTTATCAGTAAGGACTTATAAGCAGGTGTCTTTTCACACCATAGTTCTCTCCTCTGTGCAGGAAGCTTTGGAGTTAACAATAGAAGCAAAATCACCCAGAGCTCTATTATATGCCCCATGAGACGTCAGTCCCATTCTGTCTTATTCCTCTTTGCAGTCTTTTCCCCCACTTTTTTTAATTAAATACTTGGCCGAAGATAACAAGTATTTATTCCTTAATCCCCCCAACTCTAAGCCGGTTCTTCCTTATTATCTTCAGGTGCTTATTAATTAGCATTGCATTTACTTCCCTGGGGTTTTGGGGGGGGCCTGTCTTAGCTGTAAGGCAACTGTTTTCTGAGTACATTAAAGGAAATCTGCCTGAATCCTGGGGGATCATCTAAGGCAGGCTTTTCAAAAACAATAACAAAACTGTTCCTGAGACTATGTCTTCCCAGAAAGCACCTGCTCTCCCATCATTTCTAGGAGATGGACGAGAGGACAAGGGACTTGCCTCTTTATTTTTGCAGACCTTGAGATTCAGTGAAGATGTTGTGGAAGCCTCCTTTTTACCCTGTGCCTTCTTGTTCTGTGTTACTTCCCTTCTCTCTTTTTTTTTTTTAACTGGAGTTGGGGATCTGATAGATATGCAAGTGTAGCCTTTTCTCTATCTGGCCTTCCCCGAAAGTGCATCTTGCAGAAGAACTTGTCGCCTCCTATTGGGTAGTATGAATAAAGGATAGAAGGAGAGATATAAAATTTCTAGGAGGATATTAAGCTGTAGAAAGCCACCAAGAAGCCACCTTATGGCTTTTCTGGTCAGAATGTCACTAGTGTAGTAGGGTGGCCAGCTCTAGCAAAGAAAAACACAGGTCACCCAGTTAAATACTGCACGGGCATAATTATACTGAAAAATTATTCACTGTTTTTCTCGAATCCAAATTTAACTGGGCATCCTGCATTTTAGCTGGCAACCCTGTGAGTAGTCCGCTCTCTGCCCAACAGATACATTCTGATTTGATTCTTCTTGTGAGTGAGGGTAACATTTTGATGGTCAGTATCAAAATGTGGTGAGGTTGAGTCTTATGCTTTGTGTACCTCTAAGATTCTTTTGCCCTGGAAAGTGCACATCCAAGTAGACATAAACTCAAGCGTGTGCTGAGGCCCTTCTCTGCCTGTCAGTATGTCAGGGCAGAATGACCTGAAGCCGAAATCCTCCTGAGAGGAGGGCAGGGCTGCAGGGAGTGGAAAGGAAGGACAGGGAAGGAGCTGTGCAAACCTATTGGTACCAGCATGTTTGTTTCTTAATAGTTTATTGAGGCCTAAAACATCTTCATCCTTTTAATAACTTTTGAGGGGAGAGAAATGATGGGAATTCTGTCAGCATATGGCTTTACTCTGTGAAAGTGACCAAAATATTAGGCATGTTATTCTTAGCTCCTTCTTTTAGGAAGGCTCTGAACAAATGAAACCAACAGCTGTTTTTAGCAGGGACTAAACCTAAGGTAGACCAAGAGTAAGGATTATCCAGGAAATTTAGAAACATGACACTTCTAGGAAGATTAGAGATTAGGAATGAATGGGAGAATGGTGTCTTAAGGGAGGACAAGAGCAAGTTTGGAAGTTTAGGATCCATTAGAAAGGGTTTGTTCTTGGGGAAGAAGATTATATATTACATTTAATAGCACCTACAAACTTCAAGATTGTTGGGGGTTCTCAGTACCTAAGCAAGAGTCCTGACCCTAAGAGTCATCTTTTCTCTAAAGATTTTCTAATGTTTTAAAATTTTTTATTAAAAAAAAAATTTTTTTTTATCATACTAGGAATCCAACTGGGATAGTATTCTGTAGAGAAGGTCGCTGGTCTAAGAGGGTCACCAAAAGTGGATTCAAAGTCTTATGGGAAAGTCCTGGGCTATGATTTATTATGGTCAGTGTTTCACATCTTATTTTAGGAACACTTCTCTTTTCAAGAATTCTGTATTCTCTTAACTCAGTGGGACTCTGGGAATGAGTGGGAGGAAAGAGCCTTGTTCTCTTCCTAAGGGATATTTCTCCAGGAGGTACCTTTCACTTCCATGCAAGTCCATTCCTTTTGGTCATTTAAATTCTCACAAATTCCAAGGCAGGGCTTTGAAGACATAAGAATTTCTTGGCAAGAAGATGTACTGTATAGTAGATAACACCTTTAGATACTCTTTTCTAACCCTAGCAATGTAAACCTAGTGGCAGTCTCAGTTCAGCCTGCCCACAGATGGGTGCAGTGTATGGGTGAGGGATTTGGGATTCTGCAGGAGGGGTTTGGAAGAAAAACAGGGTAGTGAGTGTCTATCCCCTTTGGTTTTCCTACCTGCTACTCAGCAACTCATGAGTGAGCACAAGGAGAGGCATGCCATTTAGCTGTTCTTAGGTCCACATTAGGCTGATAGAAAAGGAAAGGGTAACTTAGCATGCAATGTGTATCGAGTGTGGGTCGATTGACAAGGCCCTTGTACCTCCTGAGCTTGTCCCCACACTCCTGATGACCCCTGATGGGCCTGAGACTGGGCTACACTAATGAGCTACTTTTGCCCTTCAGCTTCCTTCCACTGTATAGCCTGATGTGTTTTGCTACGTGAGTGTACGCCCTAGGCTTGTCTCCCTGGTCTTGATCCAGTGTCTCATCTTTGCACCTCTCTCACAACTCCTATCAGAGTTTGTTTCTAATGGAAGAGGTTCACATGATAAAGAACAAACCAGCCAGTCCTCACATCAAGATAGAGATGAAAAATGCCACCTTGGCATGGGACTCCTCCCACGCCAGTGTCCAGAACTCGCCCAAGCTGACCCCCAAAATGAAAAAAGACAAGAGGGCTGCCAGGGGCAAGAAAGAGAAGGTGAGGCAGCTGCAGCGCACTGAGCATCAGGCGGTGCTGGCAGAGCAGAAGGGCCACCTCCTCCTGGACAGTGACGAGCGGCCCAGCCCTGACGAGGAAGAAGGCAAGCACATCCACCTGGGGAGCCTCCGCCTGCAGAGGACGCTGTACAGCATCGACTTGGAAATCGAAGAGGTAAGTCCTGCCTCTGCCTCTGCCTCTGCCTCTGCCCACTCCCGCTCCGGGCCACACCCCAGCTATCGGGACACACGCCTTCTGTTCTGGCAGGAAAAGTACTTTGTGGCTATGACTGTTTTTGAACTAAAGAGCATATTGGACTAGCCCTGACTCTAAAAGAACTGTGTAAACATTTTACCAAAGAACTTAATAACAACTGATCTTGTGAGGTTCTCATTTTATAAGCAAGGAAATGAAGCTTTCAACTGATTTTCCAGGATTTTTTCCTGTATAGGCTTCTGGCTATTGCAGTTGTCTGTGAGCTGTGATGATTATTTCTGGTTGTTGCAGCTCTGTGTGGGCTCCTCGTTAGCACCAGGCTGTGCATCACACAGAACCTGGCGCATAATAGATATTCTCAGTGCTGCTGTTAGCGACAATTGTGTTATAAATTGATTTTTTTTTTTTTTTTTTGAGACAGAGTCTCGCTTTGTTGCCCAGGCTAGTGTGAGTGCTGTGGCGTCAGCCTAGCTCACAGCAACCTCAAACTCCTGGGCTCGAGCGATCCTTCTGTCTCAGCCTCCCGAGTAGCTGGGACTACAGGCATGCGCCACCATGCCCGGCTAATTTTTAATATATATATCAGTTGGCCAATTAGTTTCTTTCTATTTATAGTAGAGACGGGGTCTCGCTCTTGCTCAGGCTGGTTTTGAACTCCTGACCTTGAGCAATCCGCCCGCCTCGGCCTCCCAGAGAGCTAGGATTACAGGCGTGAGCCACCGCGCCCGGCCGTAAATTGATTTTTAATATAAGTAAAGGATCATGATGGTGTATGATGTCATGCACAGAGAGCATAGGATTGGAGTCTCAGAGGCTGTCTTGTAGAGAGTGCCTGGAACACGGACTCCAGGTTTAAGGCTTTTTACATACAGAATGTGCCTGGAAACCAGCACCATGTCCAGAGGGCCGTATCATCCAGAGGGTCCCAAATGACTAAATATTCATTCAGCGGCCATTTTTTGAGTACCAGCTCTATGCTGGGCGGTGTCATCGGGCTGGGAATATAGCAGCAAAAAACCAGACAGGGAGAAACATCCCTGCCTTTCTGGACCTTATGTACTAGTGGGCAGAAACAGATGATAAACAAGTGAAATAGATTGCGTGGCAGGTGGTGACAGGACTGTGAAGGAAGGGATGGAGAGTGCTGGGCAGGGAGCAGGTGTGGTTGCAGTTTACTTAAGTTGCCTGAGGGAGGCCTCATTTAAAAAGTATTGTTTGAGCAAAGACCTAAAGGAGGTGGCCGAGTGAGTCATGTGTGTATCCTGGGGAAGAGCATTCCAGGCAGGTGAAGTAGCGTAGAGCACAAAGGCCGGAGTCTGGCCTGTGCTCCGCTGGAGTGGAGCGGGCCTGAGGGAGGGTGGTAGGTGCTGAGGGCAGAGGGGCGGTCGGTGCCAGAGCCTCTGGTGAGACTTTGGCTTTACTCTGAGTAGGAAGAGAAGCCGTGGGAGGCTTTGGAGCAGAATGACATGGTCCCACTTATGTATGAGGAGGATCATTCTAGCTGCTGGATTCGGAAGAGCATGTAGGGAGACAAGGAAACGAGGAGCACAGTTAAGGTCTGTTACTGCAGTAACACAGGAGGAAGCTGAGGATGTCTTGGGCCACGGGTGGCGGTCATGGAGGGGGTGAGGGACGTTTGTCCACGTGACTGGAAGTAGGCAGGAGGTGGATCTAATGCTGTAGGCATGTTAAGCAAGTCTAGAGCTAGACTGAGAACAAAAGTGTCCAGCTCTTGAAAGCTCTAAGCAAGAGGGGGAGATAGTCCTTAGTGGACCACCTGAAACTATTAGTGTAATTATCACTGAAGGACACTCAAGTCAGTTTTTTACTACAGTTAACTCCTAACAACAGGCTTTTTATTTAATGACCATTACCTTGGTTATTGAGAGAGCTCTGTTACGTTGCTAATCAGCTCTGTTAGAGAATCATTCCTCACATTCAGCAGAAATTTACTCTTCTCCTTTGTCTCTTTTTTTTTTTTTTTTTTTTTTGAGACAGAGTCTCGCTTTGTTGTCCAGGCTAGAGTGAGTGCCGTGGCGTCAGGCTAGCTCACAGCAACCTCAAACTTCTGGGCTCGAGTGATCCTCCTGCCTCAGCCTCCCGAGTAGCTGGGACTACAGGCATGCGCCACCATGCCCAGCTAATTTTTTTTTATATATATATATATTAGTTGGCCAATTAATTTCTTTCTATTTATAGTAGAGACGGGGTCTCGCTCTTGCTCAGGCTGGTTTTGAACTCCTGACCTTGAGCAATCCGCCCGCCTCGGCCTCCCAGAAAGCTAGGATTACAGGCGTGAGCCACCACGCCCGGCCCTCCTTTGTCTCTTGATCCTCCCGCCCTTTAGAGCCCACAGACACATGACAGACCTTTAGCCATTTGAAGAGAGAGACTGTAATTCTCGCTGGGCCTCCTCTTTAGGGAGGGGAAGGGAAGACAGTGTTTGCCAAATGTCTTCTGTGCAGCAGGCACTTACTTTTTTGTTGGTGTCTCATTTAGTCATCAGAGCAGCGTTCTTCTCTGTGTGAACCTGACTGGTCTGAGCAGAGATTGAACCTGTGATTGACTTCCTAGTAGCACCAGGTGGTAATCCTTCAAACTCCTGGATCACCTCAGAAACTATTTGTTCAAAAGACTTTTATTACTTACTGGACACTCTACTTGGTTTTACAAGGGTAGCTCCTTTCTTCAAGGTGCTTGGAGTCCACAAAGGGAGACACAGTATTAGTTTAAGTAACAAGGCCAGGATCAGACAAGTAGCAAGTGCTAGTGGAGTTGGGATTCAAGTTGAGACCGGTCTGCCTCCAGAACCCATGCTTTTTCCTCACCACCTCTCTTCCTTCCTTCCCTGGGAGGCTTGAGCCAGCACAGGGTTGCTAAACAAGTGCAACCCTGTGTCAACTGTCCTTGAAAACTTTCAACACTACCTATTGAGACCTCATTATCTTGCCTGAGGACATTGAGTTAATCAAAGGCTTGACTTTCCACTTTTATGTGGGATTGTGAGTATAAATATTCCTCAGATTCCTGGAGATAGCTTGCAGAAAAATGGAAGCAACAGAGCACTTAGATTTTATTGAAAATAATTTATAGACCCTGGAGAAAAATCATAGTAGAATGATTGAGTCCTGCCTTCTCTTTCCCAAAACAACAAAAACAAACAAAAAACATGGGTTACCACCAAGGTAGGAAAGTGGCTGAGCCTTCCTAAAAGTGCCTGTGGGATTCCTTAATGTGTGTGGCACATTTAAGTTTTCCCAAGGGCTTTAGTTTCTGTACTTCAGTGTGTCCCCCACAGAAACTGTACGTGGTGGGCAGCTGGCAAGTGGGAAACGAAAGCCGGGTGACTTGTTGGGTTGGCAGGATGATGATTCCCATGGTGATGGACTATAGTTAATGTGCTTCCCCTCAAAGACATGGCGGGCCGTAGAGATGAGGGGTCAGTAGTCTCTCAGTGACCATCCTCTCTCCGTGTGCTTTGTCCAGGGAAAACTGGTCGGAATCTGTGGCAGTGTGGGAAGTGGAAAAACCTCTCTCATTTCAGCCATTTTAGGCCAGGTAAGATTTTTGTTATTGTCCTTGGCATTTTCTGCTTTCTCTGGACTCTGCTTAGCAAAAGTCTCAGAAAAAATGAAGTAATTTCCTGAAGAGAGTCAGGAAAGGTGGAAATAACACGAACCCTTGGTCTGCATCATGCTGCCACCCCTTCCCCCATCCCGTTTCCAGGCATCACAGCATTGTGCTGCAAGGGGGCTCAGTGGACACCTGATGAATGATGGATTGATACCCCCACTGGGGTCATTTGTTTCTCGGGCCTTCTTTTATTCAGCCTATGTTTATTGAGTGCCAGAGGCGTGCCAGACTGTGAGTTGGGAAAAGGCAGAGATAAGAGTTGAACAAACACTGGTGCTGCACTGCGGACACAGAGTTAAACTAGAGAAGCAGGACAGCCGGCACTACCAGCCTCTGTCTAGGACAGGAATCCTCTGTCAGAATTTGATCTTTGTGGGTGATTACATACACCTGTGTATCCTCTGTCAGGATTTGATCTGGAAGCAAAGCCCCACTCAGTTTTCAACCTAACCACCAAAAGAGTCATGCCCTCAAGGGTTCGAGGTCCAGTGGAGCTAGGCCTCGTGGACACACCAGCATGTCACAGGGCAGTGAGGGAACAGTGCGCAGAGGGGCCCACAGACAGCTGCCAGCTCTGGTTTATAGAGAGAGGGGTGCAGGGACCACCCAGCTGAGATGAAATTATCTTTACTGTGTTTTAGGACCTAATAATCAGGAAAACCCCAGGATACCCATGTGCTTTTAAGCTTGAATTAAATTATCTTGACTTAGATGGTTGAGATGAACATAAACTTGAGATCACCCCCTGAAAGGTGAGGTCCCCTGAATTGAAATGAACAAATGAGGGCAGGGGGTGGGGAAGGGTGTCCTTGTAGCCTCCAGGTTATGGGATATTTTCTTGTCTTGTGTGGCGACAGCTGTCACAGTTGGTGAGTTGTGGTGCCCAGGGCATTGGGAGGAAGGCTGCGTTTGGATCATTGGGTGTCAGCCCCCACCCCATGCTCACGTCTTCTTTATGACACTCTCCAATGGTTGAGACTCAGCCATTGGTCTTTGTGAAAAGCAAAAAACTTCCCAGGTGATTCTGATAATCAGCCGGGCATGCTTTGAGAGCTAGTGATGAGAGACAGACTAGGGGTAGGGGCAGGAGAGAGAAGGTCAGTTTCGGAGTGCTACTCAGTCGTCTAGCACGATGCCCCTTTTCCAGGGGGTGGCTGGGCTGGGCGAGTTAGATTGCAAACCCAGTGAGGCTTTGCTTCTGGATCAGATCTTAGCAGCCCTGTCCTATAAGGAAGGTGGGTAGTGTTGGTCCTCTCTGCTTCTTTAGAGTTTAGCTCTTTGCTGACAGTGCTGCGGTATGACGTGTTTGTGCAGCAGCAGCCAGGGCTGGGTTACCACAGTAGGCCCTCCACGAGTTCCTGAACACTTTGAAGTACGCATCAAAGTGCTTGCCCCTCTGGGTGATTAGGGACACCTGCATATGTACACTGTGTGTGATGGTGTTTGAGAAGCCACGCTTATATGTGTGAGTACCACACAGGCTGGTTGATAAAACTGCTTCAAAGTTATAGCTTCCCTAACCCAAGATAAATGACTGCTGTCGGTCCCAAAAGAAACCACGAAAGAGGAGAAAATGAATAAATCAATTCATGTCAATCACTGCAACTGAAAACACAATTCAAAGCACATGGCTCACGCAGTCCTTCATGTTGGAGGAGAACGTCCATCATCATTCTGTGGATACTGTATAATACTAGTTGATGTCTAACCTGAAATTTTTTCCCCTTTGGTCCACATTTTGTAGAAGCAGCTGGGCTAGCCAACATCCTGGATTAATTGTGTAGATGAGTTGGCCTGCCTGCATCTTGAAGCAGGCACTAAGCTGCAAACCCTGGCTTACACCATCCTCTCCAGGGGAATTCCGAAAGGGCCTTCTTGCCTGTGCTTGCTTCCCCTAATTAAACAGTTTGCAATTAGGAGGAAGTGTAAAATGGCAAATGGGCTGCCGAGTGGTATGTTTGTTCATTCAAGTTATGGGTTGTGCTGGGCTCCCATCACACATAAGCAAGGAGAACTTTGATTTTCTTTGCTGCTGTAGCTCTCTTTGGAACAAAGGTGGGGATTTGGATTTGGGTCCAAAAAGCATCCAAGGAAATTGCCAAAACTTGTAGATTCCAATGTGGAATGTGGGGGGTTCTGTTGGCTTAGGGTGATGGTTTTGAGTTATGATGCCATTGGATGGTGTCTGTCTCCCTAGATGACACTTCTAGAGGGCAGCATTGCAATCAGTGGAACCTTCGCTTATGTGGCCCAGCAGGCCTGGATCCTCAATGCCACCCTGAGAGACAACATCCTCTTTGGGAAGGAATTTGATGAAGAAAGGCAAGGAATGCTTGGTTTCCATCTTTGCCGCGTGAGACGCAAGGCAGCCCGAGTCAGTAGGCTTTACTGAAGTATGTCCCTGATGCTGTCTCTTGTGTCCTCCAGATACAACTCTGTGCTGAATAGCTGCTGCCTGAGGCCTGACCTCGCCATTCTTCCCAACAGCGACCTGACTGAGGTACAGGCCTTAATGCCCCTGACAGGGCAGCATGTTTAGCAGAGAGGTTCCGGGGGATGAGTGGGAGGGCTGGGCCAGAGCCTCTCCTAGGATTGCGTCTTAAATGCTTGGTGGAAGAACCTAACAGGGAGTTTTGCTTTCACTGGGCCTTTATGTTAGGAAAGCATTTATTCTTTAGGTCAAGGACATTAACACTACTTGCTTTGAGTATCTAAGTACTTCAGCAAAATCTCATTGTTGATTCAGAGTTAATGTTTTTTACTCTAATCAGAGTGAAACCACAAGTCAAACGTGTACGTGTTGAGCTTCTTCCCCGAACTTCATTTTGCCAACCTCCTTACTCAGATATGGTCTATAGAGAGCGCACTTCCATCAGAAAGACAGACCTTTAGCACAAATCCATCTTTCTTTGGTTCTCTGCCCTGGAACAGTTTCCAGAGGCATGTCTTTGCACTAGTTTGTGTTCTTCGGTGTTACAGCTTGCCTCCAATAAGCTGCCCTGGAGGTTTCTGGGACTGGCATCTTTACTCAGCAGTCAAATCCCCAAAGCAGATTTGGTGAATGGCTTAATTAGTTCAGAGGTTCTCAAATCATGGTCCCCAGATCAGCAGCATCAGCATTAACTGGGAGCTTGTCAGAAATGCAGATTCTTAGGCTGCACCCCAGACCCACTGAGTCAGAAACTCTAAGGGTGGGGATCAGCAATCTATTTTTAACAAATCCTGCAGGTAATTCTGATGGAATGTCAAGTTGGAAAACCTCTGAATTAATTGAATTTTTCTTTTTTCTTTTATTTTTCACTGATTCTTCCAATGAATGATTTTTTTTTTTAAGGCAAGATTTTTCAAAAATACAAAGCTAGTAGATGCTTGTTATGTGCAGCAACATGTGCAGAAACTACTCGGCACTGAGAATATAAAGGAATATGGTGATAATCTGTACCCTCAAGAAGTATTCGGTTAAAAGGATAAGATGCCCAACAAATAGGCACAAAGTAAAAGAACCTCCTTTCTTTTGGGTGTTAGTGGAGAAGAAGCTGGGGGAGATTTCAGAGGAGATGATGCCAGAACGGAGCAGACACACTATAAGCAAAGGCATGACATTGTCGTGCGTGTAATTGTAGCACATAGTTCGAAATGGCTTAGACCCCAGGGTGTAGAAGGGGCTGGGGCAGTGGAGGCTGAGAACTGTAGGGGGAGCTGGGTGGCAAAGGGTCTGTTTTGTGTGCCATGTTTGGGTGTTTAGATTCCATTCCTGGGGGCTCCTGAAGAGTTTTAAGCAAGGGTGAGACCTGGTGAGCTTTGTGTTCTGGAAAGGTCTTTCTGCCATGTAGAGAATGTGTTAGAGGGGGTCTGTGGGGGAGGGGTTGGTAAGGTTGGATGTAGAATTGATTGGTCTCCCATGGTTGTGAGAGAGGAGGAGGCATCTGGGCTGACTCCTCAGTTCCTGGAAGGATCACAGTGGCAGTTCATCTGTGGGAAATCCAAAGAAGGAGCCAGTTTGGGCGGGAGGGTGGAGCGGTGAGTGGGGTGACCCCTAAGCGCCATTCCAGAGTTGAGCTGGAGGTTCACTGTGCTGCTGGGCTCCTATAGATTGGAGAGCGAGGAGCCAACCTGAGCGGTGGGCAGCGCCAGCGGATCAGCCTCGCGCGGGCCTTGTACAGCGACAGGAGCATCTACATCCTGGATGATCCCCTCAGTGCCTTAGACGCCCATGTGGGCAACCACATCTTCAACGGTGCTATCCGGAAGCACCTCAAGTCCAAGACAATTCTATTTGTTACCCACCAGTTACAGGTATGGTGCTTTCTTCCCTAGGCTGCCTACCATGGCTTGGGGGATCAGAAACAGGGAGGTGGGCTTGGTCTAGGTATCCTCGTGGGGCAACTAGAGATTCCTGGAATCCAGTTTTCCTCGTTGTCCCAATGTACCGGCTGGCCGTCTGAATCAGATCCTGCATTGTCAGCTTCTGCATATAGATCGAAAGGAAAGAAGCTGGGAGGAGTGGGCCAGAAATGGAATTTGGGTATGAGCTAGTCTGGAAAACATTGTGTTAACATCTCTATGCAAGTGGGAACTGTTTTGGGAAAACAAGCTCTTCTCCCTCTGTCATTCCATGATAAGCAGCTACTTTGGAGAGCAGCTCAAGGATGTTGCCATCTGTTTCACATATGCTGTCAAGTTTGGGGGCCTGGCCCCCCATTCTGCCATAGAAAATGTGTAATTATGTATACTTCTGAGTGCAGTGGAAGAGTGTCAAATTTAATGCAAGGCTCATATGGCTCCATCAGCCGATTCATGTCAAAGACTGAAGGAACTGCTCTTTGTACTACATCACAAGGCACGATAAACTAAAGCAGGGTTCTCAATCTTGGCACTCTTGACATTTTGGGCTCGATAGTTCTTTGTTGTGGGGGCTGCTCTGTGTATCCATGGCCCGTATCAACTAGATGCCAGTACAGATGGTCCCCGACTTAACGATTTTCCAGCTTTATGATGGTACCTGTACAACCATTCCATTTTTCACTTTCAGCAGGTAGTCAGCAAATTACAAGAGCTGTTTGACACTTTATTATAAAATAAGCTTTGTGTTAGGTGATTTTGCCCACTGTAGGCTAATGGAAGTGTTCCGAGCATGTTTAAGCTAGGCTAGACTAAGCTATGATAGTATTTTCAATTTATGTTAGATTTGTGGGAACATAACATCATCGTAAGTCAAGGAGCATCTGCAGTACCTGCCCTCCCAGTTGTGACAACCAAAACATGTCTCCAGATATTGCCAAAAGTCCTCTGGGAGGCTAAATCGCCTCCTGTTGAGGATGACTGAATTAAGGCATGGGCTATTTGTATTTGCACAAATGTCAGCAATATTGTTTTGTCTCTGCCTTTGTCTCCAGTACCTAGTTGATTGTGATGAAGTGATCTTCATGAAAGAGGGCTGTATTACAGAAAGAGGTACCCACGAGGAACTGATGAATTTAAATGGTGATTATGCTACCATTTTTAACAACCTGTTGCTGGGAGACACACCGCCAGTTGAGGTAAGAGTTGCTGGTGTTTTTGTGTGTCTCCTTTCTTTGCAAGGGACACACAGCCGTAGTGAGGGATAGAGCGATCTCAGCTGAATTCAGTGTCTGTGTCTTACTGGCAGGGGGCCCTGTTTTCTGGTGACCAGGCTGCTGTGCTCTGGTTCACATGCTGATTCTACTGTAGGAGAGCAGAACTGTGGGGCTGATGAGCAAGATCTTCTGTCACTGAGAACTGAATTATTAATAATAAGGCAATGACGGGGAGGACACGACCTATGTGAGGGTGGAGATGTGTGCTGCTGTTCTGTCCTGATTGAAGCATTATGAAACTCTTTTTTTACTAAACAAGTGAAGAATGTGCCAGGGAAGGGAAATTAAATATTGCATAGATTTGAAAATGCTCCATGTTTAGTTGCTGGCTTGGCACTGAACGTTAACTAATACCTGCTGTGTTCCAGTTATTGGATTAGGCACTTTATAAGATATCATCTATTTAGTCATTTTAACAGAGCTATGTGATAAAATATGACTATCCTCGACTTTTGCAGGTAAGGAAACTGAAGCTCAGAAAAGTTAAGTAACTTACTAATAAGGGTGATTTGACTCCAAAGCACTCTCTCTGGCTGCTGCCCTGCCTCCTGCGGCAGCTTCCCAGGTCGCTCTGGGCTCCGTTAGGCACATACAGGGGCACACGTAGAGCTCACCGGAGAGGTGATTTACTGTCTGCCCTCTCACCTGGGGCCCCTGGGGTGCTCTCAGGCCGGGCTGAAAGCTACTTTCTTGGCTGCCAGGGCATTTTGACATCTATGGGATAAAAACAGAAAGTTGGGACCTCTCCTGGGGAGTCTTATTTCAGTGTTTGGGTTTCGTTACATTTGATTTCAGGTACAGTACAACTAACTGTTCACACAGCTGATGCCTTTTGATATAACTCAGACGTTCCAGGCGTGATCAGTAACTTCCGTAGAGACACTCTAATTCATATTTAGATTTTAAGAGAGTCTCTTCTTGTGACTCTCAGGGTCCTTGGAACCTTTCAGATATTTCCTCATTATGTAGACATGGAGGGAAAATGAGAGGGAGAGAGAAGCTAAAATACAAACTGTCCAAGGAGCAAAGAACACTGAGAGTCAGTGTGTTACAGTGGAGGAACCGTACTTTCAGTATGTCATGTAATTTCCCTGAACATCGGTTTCCCCACCCTAAAAACAGGGATGATATCTACCTCTTGGAGTTGTTTCATTGATTAAATTAAATATATGTAATGTTCTTGCCCTGGGAAGAAGTGGTGAACATATGGTAATTTTCTCTTTAGAACAGGGGTCCTCAAACTTTTTAAACAGGAGGCCAGTTCACTGTCCCTCACACCTTTGGAAGGCCGGACTATCGTTTAAAAAAAACTATGAACAAATTCCTATGCACACTGCACATATCTTATTTTGAAGTGAAAAAACAAACGGGCAAAAACACCCGCATGTGGCCCGTGGGCCATAGTTTGAGGACGCCTGCTTTAGAGAGTGCATTTATTCACGCAGTACAGTAAGTATAAAATTTAGAGCCCTGTCTGTGTTCTAGATGTGGCTGTAAATTTTATATTATTTTCTTTTTTTTTAGAAATGAGGTTGTGGTCTGTTGCCCAGGCTAGACTACAGTGGCATCATCACAGCTCACTGCAACCACCAACTCCTGGGCGCAACTGATCCTCCTACCTCAGCCTCCCAAGTAGCTGGGACAACAGGCATGCGCCACCATGCCTGGCTGATTTTTTCTATTTTTTTGTAGAGAAGGGTTCTCACTACGCTGCTCAGGCAGGTCTCAAACTCCTGACATCAAGCAATCCTGCCTCAGCCTGCCAAAACGCTAGGATTATAGGCCTGAGCCACCACGCCTGGCCTAAATTTTTTGTTATTAATATCCACTTTTTTTCACAGTCAGTTTAAAAAGTCTAGATGGAAAGCCAACTGGGGGCATGAGGCTAACTATGACATAGAATTAAATGCGGTGAACTATACTAAGAGAATTTCCTATATAAAGACATGAGAGGAACTTGGAAAGGAGGGCATTAAATAGTTTGTTGTCTCAGGTTCAATCTAGTGAATGTTTATTGACTCCCCATGAGCCCTGTTATGGACAGGTCCTGGTGGTAGGGCCTGTGTAGGTTACAACCATGTGGGAAACATCACTCTGTCCTTGAGAGACTCACAGTGTTCTAGGGAAGACTGATGCTTTTATGCTGTACAGGTAACACCAGGTCACACATATAGCAATGTGCTATAATAGAGATACTAGCAGAGTGCCAGGGAAGAACAGGAGAACTTTCCAGGGAAGCCTCGTGAAGAATGTAAGATTAGAATCCATCTGAATGGGGGCAACTGCGACTAGGGGAGGGGCATTCCAAGTGGAGGAACCAGCGTGGACAAAGGTTCAGAAATGGGAAATTGCAGTGTGGTGTAAGAAATGGTATAAAATCCAGTGTGGCTAGAGGGTAGGGGCCATGGGAAACAGTGAAATGGGAGAGGAACTGGCAGAATTAGGCTAGGGATAGAATACTGAGGTCCTGCAAAGCCAGGCTGAGAAGTTGGGGTTCATCTAGTGGTAGCAATGAGAAATGATCAGATCTATGGATTCGATTTAGTGATGTGGGACTCAGAGACAGGAGGAATGGAAATGACTCCAGCCCTGAAACTCTGGACAACTTGGAGTGGATGAGAACAGAATAAAGGCTACTATGTTGGAAGTTTAGTGACTCTGGGGAGAGCAAATGTCAGTGGACTTACAGGGTAGGAACCCAGATCTCAAAGATTTGAGGAGGTGTGGAGGTACACAAAGTGAATATAGGTGACTCTTTCAAGAAGTCGAATGTATCTCTTTTCGGTAATAGCTTGATGATTCTCTGATATGTGTTCTGTGGACATTCGTCTGGATGGGCATCTGGATGGCTGTATCATGACTAGAGAAACTTTTTTTCTTTAATATTATTAGATTAATTCAAAAAAGGAAACCAGTGGTTCACAGAAGAAGTCACAAGACAAGGGTCCCAAAACAGGATCAGTGAAGAAGGAGAAAGTAGTGAAGCCAGAAGAAGGTAATGACTTTTTTTTTTTTTTTGAGGCTTTTAGCTTTGTCATTAAAGTTTATCATAAATTATGCCATGCAGTAATTCATGATTTTTGCTAGCATGATATTTTTATAGAGTACCTAGTCTTATATTTCTGGAATAACAGAATATTTATATAATCTTGGGAGACCATGAGGCACCTTCTGTTTTCTTAAACAGACTGGGGCAAGGGCAGTAAGAATGACCTTTGATTCTATGTCTGCTCACCCTGCATAAGGTGGGGTCAGGTCTCTCCCTATTCAGCTGAGTCATTCTGAGTAAGGAAGAATTGAATGATGGCCAGAGGGATACCCCTCCTTCCTGTGACTCACCTGTGTGTCCTTCCCAACCAAAGCAGAGGTGCTGTGGCTCTAAGGAGCCCGTGTCCTGTGTTAGAATAGTAGACTCATTGCCTGGCCCTCACAGCATTGCCCTAGGACTCTGGTGACAGGTCACAGAGAGAGGTTTTTCCTGCTTGGCTTTTCTTATCAAGGTCCTGTTATCAATGGAAATAAATCTTGGGAAACAAATCTTGAGCGTTAAGAGACGCTATCTGCAACAACATGGGCATTTTCACCTTTGTGAATTTTTAAGCTACACATGTGCAATCTTGTTTTAAAGCCTTCTTTTTGTCGCTTCACCTCCCTTCCTGACCCTTTTGGATCCAGAGACTTTCCTGGGCTTACCACTGCTTTAGGGATGGGCCTGTTTCACTTCCTTGTCCTTAAAACTGCAGCAGACATTTGGTATGAGTGGTTGACCATTCTGAATTACCACTGTCTGCTTCCTTTCTTACCTTTAAAAAAATAAGTATGAAGTTGTTCAAGTGTGATTTATGATATATCCCCCAAAAAAGCACAGCCTGGAAGACTAAGTTTGTTAGTTCTTGCCACAGGCAATATAAATCAGCATATCATGAGGGAATATTTATTCTCATCTACATAGCCACTTAACCTGGCTCTCACAACTCTTAGAAAGTTACTCAAGACTTGGGTGGCTTATTCCAAGATTATTAAACATTCTTTGTGATGAAGAGGCACAGGCTTCCTGTATGGCTGTTTCTCTGTACTCTTATGTTAGCATCAATCATCAGACCACAGCAGGGAGACTCCAGACAATATCTTTGAACCTTTTCTCTCCTCTAACAGCCAGCCAGTCACCACCTCCTTCTGCATTTACCTCCCAGACTCCATCCGCTGCCACCACCCTAGTCCAGGCCTTTATCGTCTCTGACCTAGAGTGTTACAGCTGCCTCCTTTCAAATCTGTCTTCCACAGTCAGGGGGGAGATCTAGTTAAAAGCAGGACACCAACCAGCTTACTTTCCTGTGTGAAGTCTCTCACTAGCCTCTCATTTTCAAAGCAGTGTTTCTAATCTTGTTCCTGCTGTGGCACACATAGAACACGCTAGTATTTGTGTGGAACACGGGGGGCATGGAAGGGTCTGCTCGCTGCCAGAGGCAACTGCCTGCTAGTGTCAGTCATGCCCGCCCGACAGGAGTCCAGTCTCTGCACACCTGTCACCCCTTCTCTTGAGAAGTTCTTGTTTGTTCAAATGGCTTTATCCTCCGACCACAGCCTGTTTAATCAGCCTCATCCTATTTCTTGCCACTCCTGAAGTGTACACCTGTTCCAGCTGTGCTGAATTGCTGCTTGTCGGTCGGTACATACTGTTCTGCTGTTTTACCACCTCTGTGCCCGTGCCCGTGCCATTGTCTCTGCCTGCTGTCTCCCCACCTGCTTGACTCTGGTTACCTTTCCAGAAGCGATACAGACTGCCCAGAGTCTTCCCTGATGCCTGCCTGCTAACCACCCCCACCCCTGCCAAGTAGGTCAGGCACACCTCCTCAGTGTTCCCATGCTGCCTTGCATAGTTCCATTCTTTCATGTAGCACTATAATGATTGTTTAGCTGCCTGTCCTACAGACTGGTAGGCTTCTCAGCCAGGTCCTCAAGGACAGGGACCTGGTCTAAATCCTCTTGACTGCTCCTGGGCCTGGTTCATGGAAGGTGTTTGGTAAATTTTAAATGGATCAACAAATGCTTCTAACATCTAGAGCCCTGTGAAACCATAGGCTCTCTTTGATTCTGCTTTTGTCTTATGACTTAGTTTTGTGGCAGTAGTTTTTCCCTTCTAAGTTTGTTTCTTTTTTCCTTATGTAGGGCAGCTCGTGCAGCAGGAAGAGAAGGGACAGGGTTCAGTGCCCTGGTCAGTATATGGTGTCTATATCCAGGCTGCTGGGGGTCCCCTGGCGTTCCTGGTGATCATGTCCCTCTTCATGCTGAATGTGGGCAGCACTGCCTTCAGCACCTGGTGGTTGAGCTACTGGATCAAGCAAGGAAGTGGGGTAAGCTTACTCATCAGGGGGCAAGCCGCATGTCTACACACATAGCTGTCTCTCTGTATTCCCTGGCTGTTCTTAGGGAAACTGTTCTAGTGTTCACTTAAAAGTAATGAAGAAGGATTTTCCAGGATGGAAAGATGAGTCCCTAACGTAGCCTCACGAGACAGAAAAAACCCCTGACACCCCTCCCCCCGCCACAGGTGGTAGAGCCTGTCAGTAGGACTCCTGCGGCTCTCTGCTCTCGTCCATTAGAAAAGAGAGAGGAGGTGGGCACAGCCTGCCTTGTGTGTGCCGCAGCCAAGTCCCAGGGTCGTTATCCTGTACCTTGCCCTTGGGTTGAGACTGGCCCTGAGCAGGGTTCTCAGCAGTCTTTAGGAGTCTCGCCTCATAAAGCTTTGCCTCCAAACAGAACACCACCGTGACGCGAGGGAACCAGACCTCCGTGAGTGACAGCATGAAGGACAATCCTCTCATGCAGTACTATGCCAGCATCTATGCCCTCTCCATGGCAGTCATGCTCATCCTGAAAGCCATTCGAGGAGTCGTCTTTGTCAAGGTGTGCGGTGGTGGGTGGTCTCTGCTTGTCCTCCCTGGTGACTGTGTGGTCAGGCTTCGGCGTGGCATCTCCCAGGTTTATTCCCAGTAGGGGACTCCCTTAAAGCAGGATGGCCCTAGCAGCATGACTTGTATCCCATTAGCCTCAGCCTTTTCTCATTTGTCGCCACATCCCTCCTGACCACTTGCACTTCCCCGGCTTTGGGAGTGGCTGTCCGGTGAAGTAGTTACCTAGATAACAGGAGCTGAGCCGTCCCTGAGCCCTGATCACTGTGTGCTCGGCTCCGCAGGGCACGCTGCGAGCCTCCTCCCGCCTCCACGACGAGCTTTTCCGAAGGATTCTTCGAAGCCCTATGAAGTTTTTTGACACCACCCCAACAGGGAGGATTCTCAACAGGTTTTCCAAAGACTTGGATGAAGGTATTTCTCTCTGATCCTCTCTTTTATGCTCAGAGCACAAATTGGAGCTCACTGTGCTTTCAGCCTTCCTAGGTGGTTCCTCAAATGTGCAAATCTACCTGTCCTTAGATTTAGAGAGCCAGGGGCTGCTGGCGTTTTCACCAGGAACATTTCTTCTAAGTTTTCATTCCGTCTTATTTGACCTGAAGCCAAGTTCAGTGGATTGAGTTAGCAGAATGAAAGGCTTTGGACAGGGGCACCTGGGATTCCAAAATACACTTTTACTTTGAGGCAATGCCTTGGTTCCTGGACAACTACAGCCTCTGACAGGTTTTCTGACTGTTGCATGAGCTATGCCTGCAACAGAACTTAACTACCATGCTCTCCATAGCCCAGAGTAATAGCAGTGCCACCTGACATTGATTGAGAGTTACTGTGTAACAAGCAGTGTGTGGAACATTTTATGCACATTAGCCTAACCCTCATAGCAGCCCTATGAGATGGGTGTTTCACTTACCGAATGAATTTGTGAGAAAGCTGGTATCTAGAAAGGTTAAGTAACTTGCCCAAGATCTATGGCTATTGGGTAACATAAGCTGCAAAGCTAATGTTTTAATTAAGGTAATGTACTGCACTGTGGCTGCCTCCAAAGGAGTTTGTTTTAGGCATTGACAGGCCATTGTAAGGCCATGGCCAGAGGTTACAAGGAATCAGAACCATCCCTGATACCAGACTAATGGATGATACATTCCCATTCCTGTTAAACACATGCACATGCACACACATGAATGGAAAAAAGTCAGTGGTATCAACATGTCTGGGATTTGCATGAAAATACTTTAGCCAAAAGAAAAAGAGGGTGGGATAGGGAGATAGCTGGAAAGAGATGAAGAAAAGTTGATAACTACTGAAGGGTCTATACTCTGACCTTTGTGTATGTTCAAAAATTTCCATGATGAAAAATTTCTTAAACCTTAGCAGAAGTGTATTGGTAAGAATACAGATAATTTTAGCTTTCTTTTTTGCATATTTTCTAAATATTAATATCTCATAACTAGCATGTATTACTCTGTAAAAGGGGGGGAAATGTTTAAAGGAGTTGAGCAGTTAGTGAACCAAAAAAAGGAAATGGAGAAAGAAGATCACTTTAAATTTTCTTGGGACAACAAAAAAAATTAGAGTAATTAGGTTTCTAGATTTTTTTTTTCTTTGATCATACTGTTTAAAGATAACATCACAAACTTCAGATAGGAATTTTGTGGAGCCTCCTCTTTTTTCAGTTTCGTTTTTCTTGGTTTTGGATCCCAACAGTCTGACATTTGTTCCTTTATGATTTCCGCAGTGGACGTGCGCCTGCCATTCCAGGCCGAGATGTTCATCCAGAACGTTATCCTGGTGTTCTTCTGTGTTGGAATGATTGCGGGAGTTTTCCCGTGGTTCCTTGTAGCCGTGGGGCCCCTCGTCATCCTCTTTTCAGTTCTGCACGTCGTGTCCAGGTAGACAGAAAGTGTTTGTGCCCGCAGTGCAGAGGAAAAGCCTGAGTTGCTGGTCTGCCATTATGACACAGAGCTCGTTCTCTCTCCAGAGTCCTGATTCGAGAACTGAAGCGTTTGGACAATATCACGCAGTCACCTTTCCTCTCCCACATCACATCCAGCATACAGGGCCTTGCCACCATCCACGCCTACAATAAAGGGCAGGAGTTTCTGCACAGGTTAGTGCTGATGGGGGCCAGAGGCCTTGAAGGGGAGCCAGCAGCCTAGCATTTAATAAGAGTCTGAGAGGCCCTTCGAGGCCAGAGTTGGGATTATAAAGCTCAATAATAAGGACATTAGTGATTTAATGGAGTGGTCTCTGATTAAAATTCAGTTGCTTGGTGTGAGACTTCCTTCTGAGCAAATGAGAAGATAGAAATACACATTTGGGCCAAATGCATTGTCACCTGCCTATAGTCCCAGCTACTCAAGAAGCTGAAGCAGTTCTCTTGAGTGCAGGAGTTTGAGTCCAACCTGGGTAACACAGTGAGACCCCTTTTCTCAAACAAAACAAAACAAAACAAAACAAAACAAAAAAGCCTACAGATTTGGAGTCTATTGGCTTTTGGTCCTAGAAAACTATAGCTGATGGAGTTTTGCCTTTTTTTTTTCAAATAGTAATAGTAATAGTCATTGATATTAAAGTAGCATATTATTTAGCCAATGAATATTGTTTACTTGTAAAACGTATATACATAATCATTGTGGAGATTTGTATTAACAAGAGATTGGAATTAACTAAAATGTCCTTCAAAAGAGGACTGGAAGAACATAGTTTTATTCTCAATCTTTATGAAATAAAACAAAAGAAAAAAAAAGAAAATAATATATATTAAAAAAAAAAGAGAGAGGACTGGTTAAAGAAGCTATGGTATGCCCATATAGTGGAATATTATGTGGCCCTTAAAAAGAATGAAAGAGCAGGGTACAGATGTAGGTAGGTTGCATGCTGCATTTGAGTATGTGTTTGTATGTATAACATTTGGAGTGTCTCTGAAAGTATATGAAAGAAACTATTAGTTGCCACTGGAAGGGGGAACTAGATAGCTAGAGGACACATGGGAGAGAGACTAACTTTTCATGGTAAACCTTTTATAACTTTTAAATTTTTTATCCGTATTTGGAATATTGCCTATTCCAAAAATTAGGCAATTATTTTAAAAAAATAAATTATTTTCAAAGTGTTAAATGACTCAAAAATACTTCCGAACTGTAGGTGGAAAACAGTGAAATTTACTGAATATGTACATGTGTGTATAGATACAGTAAATTTAAGTCCATTGAAAAAATGCTGGGAGAAAGTGCAGCAGAATATTAACTATGGTTTTAACTGGTTGATGAGATTACTGGAATTTTACATTTTCCTCTTTTATTGCATTATTTGAATTTTCTCACAAGAGTACATACTTTATTATAAGGAGGAAAAATGATTTTTTAAAGCACAGTACATTGCTCTGGAGTTCTAGTTGTACATGGTACCCCGAGCCTTCAGATGGGTCTCACCCACTCCCTAGGCCCTCCCATGACAGCCATGCCACCCCCTTTCAAAGGCAAAGGTCATCTGAGTCTCTCTTGCTGTGGGTTGGCTCTCTTCTCCTGGTTCTTAACTCCATGGCCTTGAGGAACGAGTACCATTCTGCCCAGTGGTGGTGTGTCAGCACATACATGCAACTTTCCCATTTTCACTCTGAGAGTTTCTTTTTCTTGGCCGTGGACCATTTCTGCTGTTTGCATTTGTGACCTTCCTTTGAGCAGATGCCCCCTGCCCTAGGACATTCTTCTAAAGCTTAGCACCAGCCTCTTCCTTTGGTCTCCTTCCCCATGCTTTCTTTATACTGTTAAGGTAGATTTTTTCCCTAACATCCTCAATATGGGTTTTGTTTTTTTGAAACAGTAGCTGAGATTAGAAAACCCCATGTCCTCCTCTGTGTGAGGCCTAGCATACCTCTTGAAGTTTCCATGTCATTGTCTCAGTTAGTAGCAGGAAGTACTTAAATATTTGCCCTCCATTCTGTGATTCACTGAAGCTTTGCCTTCATCCATGAGCAGGGTTGTGTGGTACTTCTTTGCCCATAGGTATTCTGTCTTCCATGCAGGTACCAGGAGTTACTAGATGACAACCAAGCTCCCTTCTTCCTGTTCACGTGTGCCATGCGGTGGCTGGCTGTGCGGCTGGACCTCATCAGCATCGCCCTCATCACCACCACCGGGCTGATGATCGTTCTCATGCACGGTCAGATCCCGCCAGCCTTCGCGGGGCTGGCCATCTCCTACGCTGTGCAGGTCAGTCTCTGGGGCGGGGGCATCACCTCTGCTTGCTTGAGTTCTTCCTGTGCTGGCTTAGAAGAGCCATGATGGGGGGCTCCACCCTAGCCGCCGCTTCACCTCTGGACCCCTAGAGCTCCTCCTGCTCTGATCCAACAGTAACAATCTGGATTTGACTAGGGCAGGGAGGGGTGCAATCTTGGAATGAAGGGGTTGAGCTCTGTTGCGTGTGTTGAGAAATAGGTGCTATTTTCTTCATAAAAAAACATGATTTTGAAAATAGTTCCTTAGTTTTAGTTTTCTGTATTCACTATATCTCATCTCTGGCCTCTTCCTTGTCTTCTAAAAAATACTATTAATATATCCTCAGTATGCTTCTTATGTGCATTTTCTTTTCCCAATACTGATTTTCCCAATACTGTTAAATATATAAATCTACTGGCCTCTTGGCATGATTGAAGGTCTTCAAATAGCTCAAAGAACAATAGAGAACTTGAGCACTGACTAGATATTTGAAGATACCAACACATTTACTGCCATGGAGTTGTATTTAACTCACACCAGTTTTGAGCCCGGGGCCTTGTGAAGCATGTGTAACTCATACATCTCTTCACCTTGAGAGACTTGAGAACTATTTTTCAAGTTGCATATAATTCACACACAAAAAACAGTAAAAACAACAAATTTGTCATTAAATTAGAAAGGATTATTTTATTTTCAAAGTTTTTGTTCTATTTTCATAATAAAACATCATGGCCCCAAGGAAAAAAAAATTTTTTAGTGTGACAGTCAATGTATTAAGTAATTGTTAATTTTTTTTAAAATAATGGTATTGGAGTTGTATTTTTCTTTCTTTTTTTTTTTTATTTTTTTTTATTTTTCGATTAGCAGCTTTATCACAGATGTATTTTTCTTCCTTCCTTCCTTCCTTCCTTCCTTCCTTCCTTCCTTCCTTCCTTCCTTCCTTCCTTTTTTTTTTTTTTTTTTTTTTTTTGACAGAGTCTCGCTCTGTTGCCCAGGCTAGAGTGCTGTGGCTCATAGCAACCTCAAACTCCTGGGCTCAAGCGATCCTCTTGCCTCAGCCTCCCGAGTAGCTGGGACTACAGGCACATGCCACTGTGCCCGGCTAATTTTTTCTATATATTTTTAGTTGACTGATTAATTTCTTTCTATTTTTAGTAGAGATGGGGTCTCACTCTTGCTCAGGCTGGTTTCGAACTCCTGGCCTCAAGCTATCCACCCACCTCGGCCTCCTAGAGTGCTAGGATTACAGGCGTGAGCCACCACGCCTGGGCTTTTTTCTCTTTTTTTAAAATTAAAGATCAAGTAAAGAGTTGTATTTTTAGAGTCTCTGTGTAAGAAAGCTAAAAGCTGAAGCATTTATCGATGAAATAATAGATTATCTGGGATTTACTTCCAAATAATGTGGGGGAGGAGGGCAGGAGTGGGTGGGACTGTAGATGAAACAGTATTGGCTGTAAGTTGATCATTTTATAAGGTCGAGTTTTGGTATGTGGGTTTTCATTATTCTACTCTTGTATATGTTTGACATTTTTCCATATTGGAAAGACAAAAATAAACAAGTAGCCCAAGGAATCCCAGAAAGGTGTGTTCACAGATATCCAGAGACGTCTGCCCACATATGCAGACTGACTTGCTGACTGGGTGGGAAGACAGCACGTTACATGTGCAGTGTTTTAGAATCCCCAGTGTGAGGTGCACAGGGGCTCTGCATTTGCTTTTTTCCCAGCGTTATATCTGCATTCACCAAGCACTGCAGTCAATGCAATGTGACAGGCTTTGTCTTCACTGTTCAGAGAATGACTAGGTCCCTAAAACCAGCTGCTGCATGTGCCCAGTCCTTATGATTGAGGTATGGCCTTCTAGATGAGGGATGTTTTTTAGCATTGGCCTGATGTGTATTGCTGATGAATTCTTTCTTGGATTTCTGATTCCCATTATCAGTTAACAGGGCTGTTCCAGTTTACAGTCAGACTGGCGTCGGAGACAGAAGCCCGATTCACCTCGGTGGAGAGGATCGATCACTACATTAAGGTCAGGCTGCTGCAGGCCTTTTACTGTGCTCTGACCCCTCTTACCCTTTACTGTCTAGGTGGATGTGCAAGGAGGGGCCGGTTTCCTCTGCATGTGTCTTCCCACAGAGGAGGACCAGCAGTCTCTCCACCAGGCTTGGAATGAAGCAAAGAATACCATAAAAGTTTCTAAATATATTTGTAAATTGTGTCTAGTTGTGAACTTATGTTCATGGATTAGTTTCTAGAATGTTGTTGGTTCAGTTTAGCTGACGAATGTAGCATTTTCCTTACAGTATTTAAAACCATGTGTTGTTTTCACTCTTACTCCAGTCCAGTAGTTCTTAACCAGGGGTGGCCGTCAGGATCCCCTACTGAGCTGTCATCAGAGACAGGCGTGGCCCCATCTCTGGAGATTCTGACGCAGTAGATTGGGGTGGGACCCAGGCTTCTGCAGTTTTAAAAGCTTCATAGCTAATTCTAAACCACATTCACAGTTTAGAAACCAGAAATCTTGTCGATACTGAGAGTATCTAGCTCTTCCCGCCTTGCTCCAGAAGGCTTTCAGTCGCCATGGGGTGGCATCTTGCTGGTGTCCTACTTGGAACTCATAAAGCAATTTCCTACAGAAAGAAGCAGAGTCGTGGGCAGTTAGGATTTTCAAATTTAACTCAGATCTCAAGAGTTACCTCTTTTGTGAACTGCCCTGAGACTTTACCGGCATTTATGTCATTGTTTATATGGGAATAATACATTCTGAGTTTCCAATAATTGACTTAGAAACATAGTTTTGAAAAATTATTCTTTTGGTTGAGAACTGAGTATATGTAAACTGTATTTTCTAATAGAGACATGCTTCACTGATTTGTTTTGACAGGGAACTTCATTAGTTGTAGGATATTTCTTTCTTTCTTTTTTATTTTTTTGAGACAGAGTCTTGCTCTTTCGCCCTGGGTAGAGTGCAGTGGTGTCATCTTAGCTTACTGCAACCTCAAACTCCTGGGCTCAAGTGATCCTCTTGCCTCAGCCTCCCAAATAGCTGGGACTACAGGTGCATGCCACTGTGCCCAGCTAATTTTTCTATTTTTAGTAGAGATGGGGTCTCGCTCTTGCTCAGGCTGGTCTTGAACTCCTGAGCTCAAGCAATCCTCCCACCTCGGCCTCCTAGGGTGCTAGGATTATAGGCGTGAGCCACCGCACCCGGCCCAGTTGTAGGATATTTCTTAACTAACAAATGATTGTTTTCAGAAAAAATAGCAGGTAGCTATCTAATGTATCTGGTAATAGCTATTCTTTATATTTAGACTTTAGCCTCTTTGCCCAGTGTTCTGGTCTGTGGGCAACACATGTGTGTACATATGGGTGTGTGTTGTTTGAATTAATATTACAGATGGCGAGAGTCTCATGCTGGGGAGAGGTCAGGATTATGGTCAGTGGTGGTACAAAGTGGACCCTCTCAAACCAGTCACATTTCTGAGGACTGTTTGTCCCAACACAGAGTCTTTCCAGCTTGGTCCACTCCCTGGGCCACTGCAGTCTTTGGCTATAACTTCCCAATAAGGCTACATATGCCATAGCTAATTGCCATAGAGTTTTAAAACATTGTGAGGTGTGACTATTGGTGACAAAAATTACCCAAGCAGTTATATCACAGCATTTTAAAGCTATATCACAGCATTTTAAAGATGGAATGGATTTCCAAGATCATCTAATCCAGTCCCTACAATTTGCAGATAAGAAACTAAGACTCAGAGAGAAAGAACATGTCCAGGTCACACAGCTGTTAGTGCCAAAACTGAAATTATAAGTCTGTGTCTCCTGGATTGACCAAGACAGTATCAAAATGCCAGGATCTGATTAGATGTTTAATAAATGTTAGTTTGCATCCTTCGGGTTTAGGCCAATGGTAATCAAATGGTAGGATTCTATTTCAAGTGGAACATTTTCAAAGAATTCCAATAAAAACTGCTGTGGTTGAAGAGGGATGGAAGGCCTCATGCCTCTGTGTAGGCTTTCCCTTAGCCCTTGAGGCATGTTTGTGGGAGAGTTCCTTATGACAGAAAGCAGTTTGAAAATTACTGCCCTCCCTAAGCTGCTGCCAGTAGCCGTTGTGCTCTGTCTCATTTAATGAGGATAAGCATTTACTGCCAAAGGACTCTTTGCTGGCAAGGAGCCTGGGTGGCAGCTGCCTCTGTATGGCTGCTGTGTTTGTCCTGGTTTTAATTCTCTGTGACAAAGACTTGTAGCTCCCCAGCCATCTGTGGTCAGTCTGAACGGGCCACTTCTGTCTCCCCAGACGCTCTCCTTGGAAGCACCTGCCAGGATTAAGAACAAGGCTCCCTCCCCTGACTGGCCCCAGGAAGGAGAGGTAACCTTTGAGAACGCAGAGATGAGGTACCGAGAGAACCTCCCTCTGGTCCTGAAGAAAGTGTCCTTCACCATCAAGCCTAAGGAGAAGATCGGCATTGTGGGGCGGACAGGATCGGGTAAGGACGTGCAAAGCCCTCTCTGGGGAACCCAAAGGTTCCAGAGAATGTAACAATTTATGGAATATCACTTTCATCCCTTTAAACCAGATCCCTTTTAGATTAGTGTTTAGTGTCACAGGCCTCTCGAAAACTAATATTCTAGGTTTATTTTTAACCCTGCCTTGATGACATGTAATGCTTTTTCCAATCATAAATGTATGCATTATCAATGCAGAACACTTGGAACATATAGCAAAGTGCCGAGAGGAGAAGCACTCAGAACTCCACCTGACAGAGATAAGCACTGTAATGTTTTTGGTGGATATCTTATGAGGCTTTTTCTGTTAGCACATATGTTTGCAAAAATGTAGTCATTTTACACATACTGTTTTGTGACCTTCTTTTAAAATTATTAGTATTTTCCCATGTCGATGAATGATTGCTATGCAGTATAATACAAAATTCTGTTTTGTAGATGTACTGTTTAACCAGTTAAATTTATATTTATATTTAATCATAGGCCAATTTAACCAATTTAATTGGTTAAATTTATGTTTAACCAATTGGTAGGGAATTGAGGTTAATTTTTCACAATTATGAGTAGCATTGCAGTGAATATTCCTATTTCTAAGAAGTCAAAATTTATGAATAATTTTAAAGACTTTGTGACATAATGCTAGGATAGTCTCATATTTATCAGAAACTATATTCCTTTGAAGGCAGAAATTATTTTTCTTGTCTGACATCAGCTGTAAAGAAATTGAGGCCAGGCACGGGGGCTCATGCTTATAATCCTAGCACTCTGGGAGGCTGAGGTGGGAGGATTATTTGAGCCTCAGCAAAAGTGAGACCCCATCTCTACCAAAAATAGAAGAAATTGGCCAGGTATGGTGGTGCATACCTGTAGTCCCAGCTACTTGGGAGGCTGAGGCAGGAGGGTTGCTTGGGCCTAGGAGTTTAAGGTTACTGTGAGTTATGATGATGCCATTGTACTCTAACCACGGTGACAGAGTGAGACTCTGTTTCAGAAAAAAAAAGAAATAGAGAAAATAGAGAATTGGCCTTCATTTTAGGTGTTTTGCTTCACTTTTATTCTTGGAAATGTGTTACTATAGGCCCTTTGATATCTAAGGTCAGTACCTGAGTGATTTATTTCTTTCCCTCTTTCCTTCTTGAATAATATTTCAAAGATTGAGTCTTGTCTTATTTTAGTAACCTGTTATCCTTGTATTACTATAAGAGGTCTCTTTGGTTCAGTTATTATTGGCTTTCTGGACTTGAGGCTTCCTTGGCATCAAAACTCTTGCATGTTTTTTTCTTGCCATTAACAATAACAACAAAAGTCTTTTATCTTTTCTGGCCAACTTAACTTTAAAGTACTTTCTAAGGAAGAAAAGAAAAAAGCCTTTCCTGCTTTCTGTTTGAGGGAATTATTTCATATCGAGACATTGCCTCCAGGTTTTTCACACTGGGAAAAGAATCTTCAGCCAAGGGTGTAGGGTGCGGGTAGGGCCAGGGGGTGCTGTCCCAAAGCACCCTAATCCTAATATCTAATCCTAATCTAAGCACTCTAACCCTAATATAGCTGCTTCCAGGTTTCATGAGCCCTGGCTCTGCCTTGGTCACAATGAAGGACACCACTATGAGGACTTTGTTGCCCTTCTTACCAGCACATTCCATCTGTGCAAAGGTAGTCTAGGTTCAGAGAACTGTGAAGTCTTCCAGCCTAGGCATTCCATACCTAGGCACCTTTTGTTAAAGTGGAACAACCTGACCCATTCATTCGAGTACCATTCCTTTGTTAGCTTAGATGTTAAAACAAAGTACTGCCTTGGTCCTAGCGGAGTGTCTCTCTCCCCTCCTTATTATCTGGGTAGGGGGCCCGCACATGACCAAGTCCTCCAATCCTGAATAGAGTCATCCATTTCTAGGAGAAAAACTGTCCTGCTACATAATCAACCAGGTTTCCCAACTTGTTTCTGGTAGAGAGATGTGAGGATTATTGCATTAGGAAGATGGGTTGTTTTCAGGTTCCTGTTAGGTAGTTTGACAGGGGTGTGCCCAGGGGACAAATCCCAGCTGCAAGGTGTGACTGTAGACACAGGGGGCAAATCAGGCTATTTGTACCCTCAATGACTGCTGAAGAGACAGAGTCATAGTAATCTCGGCGAGGCTCTCATGATAGGTCTTTCAGAACATACGGGCAGGAGAAGGGTAGAAGGATCAGGCACTAGGCGTGTAGCCAAAGGAAAGTGGTCCAGCAGTTAAGACACTGTAGCTCCAAATCTAAACTGTGGCTCCAGGTTGCAGAAAGGTAGACAAGACTATAGCAAAGCTTTTTTTTTTGACACTATATAGAGAGGCTTTTAAATGTTTGTATCCTTTGACAGATAATTGCAGTTCTGAGATTTTTTCCCAAAGAAATCATCTGAGGTAGCAGTAAAGTTTCAGCCTTAAGATACATGCCACAACATTATTATAATAAGTTCTATATAAACAAAATGTCCAACATTAGAGGGCTGGTTAAACAAGTAAGAATACCTCCACATGATGAAATGTTGCAGCCACTAAAATTTTATCTTAAAAAGTTCTTAATAATATGGTTGAGTGCTTGTTATACAATGTTAAGTGAAAAAAAGCAACTACAATATTGTATCTCTGGGACGATCTCAATTCTGAGAAAAAGACTGAAAGGAAACATGTCAAAAATTACAGTACTGGCGGGGCGTGGTGGCTCACGCCTGTAATCCTAGCACTTTGGGAGGCTGAGGCGGGTGGATTGCTCAAGGTCAGGAGTTCGAAACCAGCCTGAGCGAGACCCCGTCTCTACCAAAAATAAAAATAAATTAATTGACCAACTAAAAATATATATACAAAAAAAAAAAAAATTAGCCGGGCATGGTGGCGCATGCCTGTAGTCCCAGCTACTCGGGAGGCTGAGGCAGTAGGATCGCTGAGTCCCGGAGATTGAGGTTGCTGTGAGCTAGGCTGACGCCACAGCACTCACTCTAGCCTGGGCAACAAAGTGAGACTCTGTCTTAAAAAAAAAAAAAAAAAAATTACTGTAGTGAGATCATGAGAGACTGATGTTGTCTTATATTACTTGTATAACTTTTCAGATGAAGATGTAACTAAGAAAGCCTGTGTTGCTGGTCTCTTTAATACTGAACTCACCATTCTCTCCCCCAAACCTGCTTCTCTGCGTAGTTTACTGTCGTGGTAGGGTCATTGACATCTGCTTGTGGACTCAAGACAAAACCTTCTTCCCTTGCATGTGTGTCCCTGGAACTTCTCCAGCTGATGCCATGGCAATGGGAGGCCTTGTCTAAGTCTCCCCCTCTCAGCTCTGATAAGAGGACAGAGAGAGGGAAAGTATCTTGTCCTCTGGTTTCCCCTCCAGATGCCTGCTGGGAGATCTCTGTTCTCTTGACTTTGCCTAAGAGGTATCAGACCCTGTGTACCTGTTCCTAAGGTGACCGGAGGCATTTTTCTGTTTTATTCTAACAGCATGGTCCCTCTCACTCCTTCTCAGCCTGAAGCTTTGTGATTTGAAGCTATCTGTTTGGTAGCTCAGGAAAATTAATCACTTTTTTCTGTTTCTGTCATATTATACATCTCAGTTAATTGGTTGAAATAATAGTTACATAGAAATAGAAAAATAGATGATTTTGCCCTGAGGATAAACCAGTTTTGTCTTGACAGAATGCACTAATACGGTGGCTCATGCCTGTAATCCTAGCACTCTGGGAGGCTGAGGCGGGCAGATTGCTCGAGGTCAGGAGTTCGAAACCAGCCTGAGCAAGAGCGAGACCCCGTCTCTACTATAAATAGAAAGAAATTAATTGGCCAACTAATATATAGAGAAAATTAGCCGGGCATGGTGGTGCATGCCTGTAGTCCCAGCTACTCGGGAGGCTGAGGCAGAAGGATTGCTTGAGCCCAGGAGTTTGAGGTTGCTGTGAGCTAGGCTGACGCCACGGCACTCACTCTAGCCTGGGCAACAAGCGAGACTCTGTCTGAAAAAAAAAAAAAAAAAAAAAAAAAAAAAGAATGCACTAATAGAGCTGCTTTTCTGTATGTCTTCTGACCCATCAGGGAAGTCCTCTCTGGGGATGGCCCTCTTCCGTCTGGTGGAGTTATCTGGAGGCTGCATCAAGATTGACGGAGTGAGGATCAGTGACATTGGCCTTGCTGACCTCCGAAGCAAACTTTCCATCATTCCTCAAGAGCCAGTGCTGTTCAGTGGCACTGTCAGGTGAGGACCTGAGCACCTCGGGCTTCGTGCCTCTCCTAGAGGCCTGGTGGGCATGTTGGACCGCATGGTGCTGGAGCCTCCACGTGGAGCCGAGCTCTCGCGAACTCTGGTCCAATGCTCTCCCCTGTGCCATGTGCTTCCCGTTGCGGAAGGGTGCAGCAGCTCCACTGCACACGCTACTTTGTTAACGACATGGGGCGGGGAGGCCTGCAGCATGGTGGTGAAGAGGTCAGAGAGATTTGGGCCCAGAGCTCCGTTTTGTGGCTTTGGATGATTACCCATCCCTAAGCCTGTTTCCTCACCCATAAAATGGGGATACTTTAGAGGCCCATTGTTGTGAAGATTGAGTAAATTCATACAAACTATATAAGTACAGAGCCTGGCAAATGGTAAGCATCCGATAAATGGCAAATGCCTCATCACCTCATCATCCTCCATCTGCCTCCTGCTCCATTCTGTCATCTGTCCTGGGTATGCTGAAGTTGCAGTTCTAATGATGGCTTTCAGGCATAGTGCTACTCAGGTGTTGTAACTGTCCCGTATCTTCTCCCACCTTTGATACTTACTCTGGAATGATGTTTCTTTCTGAAATCTGCCAGCATGCTAAGATAAAATTCCTCTTTGTGGCTTGTTAATATAGTAACTAGAAAGGAAATCTATTTATTCATATTATCTTCCCTATACTTGGGTTTTTTTTTTTTTTTTTTTTTTTTTTTTTTTGAGACAGAATCTCACTCTTGCCTGGGCTAGCATGCCGTGGTGTTAGCCTAGCTCACAGCAACCTCAAACTCCTGGGCTCAAGTGATCCTCCTGTCTCAGCCTCCTGAGTAGCTGGGATTATAGGCTTGCACCACAATGCACAGCTAATTTTTTCTATTTTTAGTAGAGACGAGGTCTCACTCTTGCTGAAGCTAATCTTGAACTCCTGACCTCAAGCAGTCCTCCAGCCTCGGCCTCCTAGAGTGCTAAGATTACAGGCATGAGCCACCACGCCTTACCAGCCTTAAGCTTCTGCCTCCTAAAAACAAAGATTTCCATAATTTGTGTCCATTTCTATTCAAACTGCCATTCTTTGGAAATAAAAACAGCTTTAACTATATATTTGAGTTAGATTGAGCTTTTTTTAAAAATCATTCTAAAAGTTATATTGCCATTTTTCTTTAATTTTTAGCAGTTTCCATAAAAATAGGTACCAACTTAATTTCGAATAACTTCAGGCAGTATTCAAACTTGTCTTTAAAACTAGGCCCTCCCTTTTCTTTGGAAATGGCATTTGAATTCATTTATTCAAGAAGGTTTGGTAGATATCTTAGTTTGCTTAGACTACTATATATAACAAAATATCATAGACTGAGTGGCTTAACATAATTTATTTAACATAAATTTATTCCTTACAACTCTGGAGGCTAGGAACTCCAAAATGGGTGTCTGGTGAGGACCCTCTTTCTGGTTGGCAGACACTGTCTTGTGTCCTCACATGGCTTTACCTTAGGACACATAGAAAGAGAAGAGAGAGGTCTCTTGTGTCTCTTCTTCTTCTTATAAAGGCACAAATTCCATTATGAGGACCCCATTCTCATGACCTCATCTAAACCTAACTATATCTCCCTAAGGCCCCACCTCCAAATACCATCACATTAGGGTTTCAATATATGGATTTTGGGGGCACACGTTTAGTCCATAGCAGTAAATAAACTGAATGCTCATCTATATTCATGTACAGCCAGTACTCTTGGGTGTGTTTATTTTGGCATTTCTCTAATTGAATTTGGACAGCATGTACTGGATCTGTTGATGATAATAAATCATTCCCGTTGGGTACGGAGGTAACAAGGTCAAACCAGTGACATCAGAAGAGAATTAGAACTTATTAAAGACTTAAGTCTAAAATTAAGAAATTAAAAAGTGTTGCCAAATCTGCTCTTCCCATAATCCTGTTTTTAGACACCATGGGAACACCTTTGAAAAAAAATTGGCCCTATAATATTTGGTTCTGTTCAAAAGAACTATGTATTTTTAAAAATTGTTTCATCATCATTTGGAACTTTAGACTCCTTGAAAATGCTGCTACCAAGAAGCCTCAGTTTTAATTTTAAGATTTTATAGCACTTCATTTAGGCTTGTGAATTAGGGGCTTCTGGAGTTAATAGTTAAGAATTGACCTTGGGCATGTGATGTGCAGCTAGTGTTTATAGAACATCCTGGAACTGTAGCTTCAGCGGGATTGGGACCATTTGTTACCTCCAGAGAAATGTGTGCTGCTTTGTGGACAGCTCAGTAGTTGGTTGCTGCTGTCCTGGGTTTGTAGTTCCTGAACTTAGAGTGCTGTTTGGGCAGTCAGCTATGCAAACTAAGAAAATCATTTAAGTTTTGCTCTAATTTTGGCTTTTCAGTCAGTAGTAGATACTGAGGAAATATTAAATCCCAGAACTTCTATCTTCTCCTTTTATACCCCCAGCAGGGGGGTGGGGTGGGCTGTGACCTCAAGGCCACATGTGGCCCTCAAGATCCCCAAGTGCTGCCCCTGACTGAATCCAGATTTCACAGAACAAATCCCTTTATTAAAAGGATTTGTTCTGTAAAATCTGGATTCAGTCAAAAGCCCTCACTCAAGGATCCAGAAGGCCACAGATTCCCCACCCCTGGGGGGGCAGTTTCTTACAGATCCCAAAGAACATTGAGCTTGTAGTATCTTTTCTTTTCTTAGAAGATGGAAAACCTACAATGGGTTTCCCAAGGAAGAGCAGGATAGATCAGCTGTTTCTCAGCTGCCTCCCGGAGACCCTGAATTTGGAAACTATCTCCACCACCGTTAACCAGCATTGGGGTTGGGTGCATCTTGAGATACCAGCCAGCTATTAAAACTTGGAAGAGGGAAAGCAAAGTAAAAGCCAAGTCAAACAAAGCTCAGAAAGTCATAAGATATAAATTTCTGAGTTGTTATGTATACAAATAAGTCATGGCCCAGATGATTTGGGACCACGCCGCTCCTCAGATTAGCCCAAATGTCAGTCTAGTCCAATACCTGTGTCCCATCCCTTTCTCATCTGTCTGTCTCGGTTTGAGCTCTCAAGCCTGTGTTTCTGTGGCCTGTCACTTTCCCCTGCCTTTTGCCCTGATAATTGGCCCCAAGAAGAGAGGCCCTTTCTCCAGGAGGACTTAAACACTTTCACTGGCCTCCCTCTCTCATGGCCCTGGCACCGCTTTGCTTTCCTCTCGCTTTTCCTCGAGGTTCCAGGAAGCCCAGCCCTGGCCTCTGCCTTAACCTCCCTGCTTTCTGTCCTGAGGACTATCTGAAGCCTGGCTAGGCGGGTGGTGAGATTGGCCATGTCCAGCTGTCACTCTAGTCTGTCTCTGACTCTTGGTCCCCTGAGGCTGTTGGGTACCTTCTCATCACCAGGAGCAGTTCTGCTTGGCATCCATTCATTAACATGAAGCACTATTCTTTCTTCTTCCTATTTGGATGCTGTCTCTCCTTTGATCTGCTCATTAAATTTTCTTACTTTGGAGGAACAGCGCTAGATCTCAGCTCACAGTCACAGCAAAAAAAGAAACAGTCCACAGCTGACTGGTTTATCCAAGACTCAAAGCACCTCCAGACAGAAACATCTTGTACTGTAGGTGGCATAGAAGTTGCTCCAGATTTGTTGAAGCAGCTTCTTAGCATCTCAAGGCCTTTCAGTTGTTTCTAACTTACTTTCTTACTCTGTTGTTTAAGGGAACACCCTTTTCCTTTTTAGGCAGTCTCAGTCCCTGTAAAACTTGGGAATTCTGCAAAACTTCTAGTCTCTATGTCAGAAGGTAATGCCAAGTCTAGAATAACTCTCTGAAGAGCCCTGGGTGGCATCTAGCATACGTTGAAAAGTTGTTCTATGCCAGACACTGCTGGTGTAAAAAACAGTACAGCAGCAATAATAGTTGCTAAGCTTATTAAGGACTTACTATGTGTCACATACTGTCCTAAGCATTTAAATTGTCTTAATTCATTCAATACTCAAAACTCCACAAGGATAGGTACCACTATTATGCCTATTTTATAGACAAAGAAACTGAAACCTACAGAGCGAGCGTCAAATGACTGGCCCAAAGATACACAGCTAGAAGTGGCAGAACTAGAATCTGAACCCGCTCTGGCTACAGTCTGGGCTCTGCTCACCACGCACTGTGCTGCCTTCTGAAGTAGGTTAATACATAAAATATTTCATTAAATATGAAATGTCCGATTTCAAATCAAAAGTTTAGTTTATTATATTTCAAACAAAAAGCAGTACAGTTAATCATAGTATGTGCCTAAACTATCAACACAATTTTGACATTTTAACAGTAGTTTGTTTATGCCAGCAGCGAAGAATTCTAGAGATTGAGTGGCAATGAAATCGCAAAAGGCGTTTTCCACAGCTTGTTCAGAATTGAATATTTTTCCTTGCAAGAAGTGGTCCAAACCCTGGAAGAAGTGGTAGTCAGATGGTGCAAAGGTCTGGTCAATACGGTGGTGACAGAGAGTTTCCAAGTCCAACCTCTGTAGTTTGAGCAGTGTTGTTTGTGCCACATGTGGTTGAGCATTGTCTTGCAAAAGGATTGGTCTGTCTCTATTGACCAATCTTGGCTGCTTAATCGCAAGCATCCTCACCATTCCATACAATTACATACAGTAGACATCTCCTGTAATGGATTGACCAGGTTTCATGAAGTTGTAGTGGGATAAAACCAGCGCTGGACCACCAGACAGACACTATTAGCTTTTTTTGATAATTATTTCGTTTTGGACTATGTTTTTGGCACTTCATTTTATCCAGCCATTGTGCCAAATGGTTGCAATTGTAAACAAGAATCCATTTTTCATCACACACAACTATATGGTGTAGAAATCTTTCGCCTTTATGTTGTGACAGCAAAGAAAGGCAAGCTTCAAGATGATTTCTCTTCTGATGCTCATTTATTTAATGCAGTACTCATCTGTCCAGTTTATTTATCTTGCCCATTTGTTTCAAATGGTCCAATATTGTTGGAATAGTAACATCAAACCTTGCTGCTAATTCACATGTAGGTTGAGACAGATTTGTTTCCACTACAGCTTTCAGCTCATCATTATCCAGCTGGTCTTAGGTCACCCACGTGGCTCATTTTCAAAATTGAAAGCATCAGAATGGAACTTCGGGAACCATTGACAAACTGTGTTCATTAACCACATCCTTCCCAAACACTTCGCTGGTATCTCGAGTTCTGTGCATAGCATGGGTTCCACAACAGAATTCATATTCAAAAATAACACAAATTTTTGACTTATCCATGGTTTTACAAAAATTGCTGGAAAAAAAAATTTGAAAGATAATCACAAGCCAAAAACTGCATTTGAAAGAATGAGAATGTACTTTCATAATAAAAATAAAATGAGAAGTGTCAAAGTGGAAATGTCAGAGATAACAACTATTGAACTTAGTACTTAAAGAAATCAGACACTTCATACCTAATGACCTAATCCCATGACACCACTATTAACCACAACCTTGAGGTACATTCATCTCTCCAAAATCAAGCTAGGCTTGCCTCCTCAGGGGTCTTGACCTTTAGTTATATTTCTTTTCCCATCATCTATAAAATATTCTTTGCCTCCCACATCCCCCCAAAATTTTTACACAATTTCTGGTGCTCTCTCTAGTAATTTTTCATTTACTCTACTTTTCTTCTTTTAACCTTTTTCACTTTATTTGTACTCTTAACAACTAAAAGCCAAAATATTTCTGAATAACTATTCTGAGCTTTCCTTTAGCTTCCTAGTAGAAGAAGGTATGTGAATCCCAACATCTGCTCTGAGGCCTAGGCTGCCAAGGAGTCACACCACAGTGGGCAGGACAGCATGGCAGCATGGTTTAGTACCGTGTCTTCTGTACCAAGAGCGAATTGCTGCATCCTCTCACACTCTGGGAGATATCCTTGGCTTCATTTAGTAGTGGTCAATAGGCTAGCGTAGGCTGTTGCTAAAAATAAAATGCAAAGAACAAAAGTTGAAAACGTGCTTTTGGCAACATCAGGACTCGAGGGGTTCTGATGATTAAAAATAACCGCCCTCATGTTCAGATACTTTTTTCCTATCCATCCACTTAACTGAACACTCTCGATGCAGTGCATGCATAACTTTGCTTTCCATCTGTGGGTGGGACTCAGGACCATCTGGCTTCTCTAATGAGGGTGTATTTTTTTTCTGTCCCTGATTGAGATGATTAAGGCGAATGTGCATGTATACCACCTACAGGTGTGTGTCAGTGTTCCTTTCACATGTGGAACCCACTGGTGAGTCCCCTGAGGCTCCTTCCACTGGTGTGATGGGCCTAGGTGGGCAGGGTCTTGAGCCTGTCAGCGTATCTGCTGAGTCTTCACCCTCAGAGAGTCCGATGGGGCAGTCTCAGTGAGCAGGCCACTGCGGCCTTGCGTACAGCAGTCCCCCCGTCCCCGTGGTTTCACTTTCTGTGGTTTCAGTTACCCATGGTCAACTGTAGTCCAAAAATATGATATACTAGAGAGAGATTTTGTGAGAGACACCATGTTCATATAACTTTTATTATACTATCTTGTTATAATTGTTATATTTTATTGTTAATCTCTTACTGTACCTAATTTATAAATTAAACTTTGTCATGGGTGTCTATGTGTAGGAAAAAACATAGTATATACAGGGTTCAGTACTATTTGAGGTTTCAGGCATCTATTGGGGCCTTGGAAGGCATCCCCCACAGATAAGGGAGACTGTTGTATTTGCAGTTTGTCTGAGAAGAGGTATCTGATGAACTCACTATGTATATTTGTTTCCTAAGGCTGCCATAACAAAGTGCCACAGACTGGGTGGCTTTAAACAACAGAAATTTATTCTCATAATTTCCAGGCCAGAAGTCTGAAATCAAGGTGTCAGCAGGGCCATGCTCCCTCTTAAACCTGTAGGAGAGAGCCTTCCTCGCCTCTTCCAGCTTCTGGTAGTTTATAGCTATCAGTGGCATTCCTTGGCTTATGGATATATCATTCTAGTTTATGCCTCCATTGTCACATGATATTCTCCATGTGTGGCTCTGCCGTCACATGGCCACCTCCTGTAAGGACCAGTCATATTGGATTAAGGGCCCACCCTGCTCTGCTACTCCAATATGATCTCATCTTAATTAATTATATTTGCAATGACCTTATTTCCAGAGAAGGTCACATTCTTAGGTACTGGGGATTAAGACTTCAGCATATCTTTTTGGGAGATGTAATTCAACCTATACTAGTGGGCATCACTCAACAGTGTTAGAGAACACTGCCTAGGCCAAGTTGAAGGGAGTTATCCACACATTCCTATTCTGGGGACCAACATTATGGACTCCTTCAGTTTTGAGCATGTATTTATTGAGGTCTTACTCTGTGCAGAGGACTCGACTCAGGGCTCTATCAGAACTATTGCAGATCCTGTATCCACGATCCTGTGATTATTGTGTACTTGGGAAATACAGTCAGTGCCTGAGAAATGTCTGATCTCTTTTCCCATTGGTCGTTCAAAGCCCAGCTTGGCAATATTTTTTTAAGAAAGGATTTTCCAGAGGGCAAGTGGAGCTGCTCCACGAGAAAGTGGGAAGGGGTCAGAGCCCACTGGCTCTTATCTCTTTTCACTCTGAAAAGAGTGACTCGGAATTCTTTTCTGAGTTCTCGACTCAACTTGTGAACTATGAACGATGAGTAGGTCCGTATTAGACCACATGAATAGGAGAGAGAATATTTTGTCATGAAAGTGTGCATTGCCACCTGGATGAATGTCACTCGGAGGATTGTCTTGCTAACCTTGCCCCATAGGAGCTGCCGGCAGTCTTTGTTAAACCAGACAAAAGTGTGAGTGACCTTTCACTCCTCAGACTTGGGGCAGAGAACAAAGTTTCAGGCTGTCCCTAATTGTTGGTGTATTGGTGCAGAAGGTGCCCTAAAAGGCAGCTGGAAAGGAGAACAGTACGCACTGATCTCGTCATTCTGGGCACGTGTGGAGGCGGACTGCAGAGGGACAGAGGGACAAGGAGGATCAGGAGCATCCAGTACCTCTTGGTTTGTCTTTCTGGTTAGAAGCAGATGAACCTCTCCTCAGACTTATCCCATGGATTATCAATAAATTGGACACCTTCTTTTTTAATTAAGGTGCCCTTCGTAGATGGTATGCCCATGGAGATAAGTCTTTCCCATCCAGACCTTTCAGGCAGGACTTTATCAGAACTATTTCAGATTCTGTGTCCAGGATCCTGTGAGTATTGTGTCTACTTGGAAAAGGCATTGAGTAGGAGTCAGAAATCACCAAGCTTTAAAACCAGACATCGAACATGCCCACATGGACCTTGTCAGTTTAACAGATACCAGTAATTGCTGTGCTCCAGGCACTGTACATATACTATCTTAATGTTTACAACAACCTACTTAGTAGTGTCGCTATGTCCCCATTATACAGACGAGGAGATTGCAGAGTAATTCGTCCAAGGTCCTGCAGATGTGAGAGGCAGAGCCGCAATTTGAGGCCAGTCTTCCCGGACCTGGTGTGCACACTCTCCCTCCACTGCGCTGCTCTTTGCCTGAGCTATTACAGGAGATGTAGAAGTTGTGACTTACTAATGTCTCTTATCAAGAAGTCGAATACAGATGGGAAGAATAGATTCTTCTATATACAAAAATAGTAAACAGTGTGCTGGTGATGGGACACAGCCGTGAATAAGATCCAGCAGGGTGGAGAGTGGGGAGACCATGACGGTGATGAGTGCCGTAACACGGGTGGGCACAGGGACACGTGATCTAGGCTGTAAGGGGCAGGGGACTTCCTGACGGTGACACTGGTTAAGACCTGAAGGACAAGAAGGAACTGTAGCCATAATAACAACAGTGATAGCTTCAGAGACCAGAGTCTCACAAGCAGAAGAGTGGGGAGCACATGTGCACGGGGGCAAGAGGGCTTGAGAGGGCAGGGCCACAGGCCCCCCGCAATCCAGAGAAGCCCATGTGACAGGCCCAAGGCAGAAAGACGGCTTCTCTCCTCCTCTCAGGTGGAGTTGAGTGATGATGACCTGCTTGTCTTCGCATGCCAGTAACTGGCAACCCCAGACATAGAGACAAATGTGCCATAGAGCTGAAGTTCATGTTCCTCCCACAGATTTCCCTCGCTCCCCTGTGCCAAGCATAATTTTATGAGCAAAGCAAATAATACTTTCAGATGACAACCTGTAAATGGTATGTTTAGATCAAGACATGGCACTTAGAATTACTATAACATCCCAGTTTTCTACCACCAATTCTCCACCCTCATCCTTACTGGCAAAGATATTTTTCTCCTATCTTTAACATGTCAAATCCTACTCTTTTGGTATCATCTCGATTTCCTTGAGGAAGATATTGTTGATTCAGTTCTAAGTTTGTACATAAATAGATGCATTTTAACATATGTATGAATAGAAAAAATTTAGAAGGATATATGCCAAAATTTTAGCAGTGCTTGTTTCTAGGGGTATCATTAGATGTGATTAAACCGTGTACTGATTTTTGTTTTATGTCTCGCGTATCTGTATTTTTAAACGTTTCTATAACTAACTTGCATTATTTACATAATAAAGATAATAAAAGTTCAATCAAGTTTTATAAAAAGGAAGGGAGGCCCAGCCTGTTCTCATAGCCTGTCTCTGGCTGGGTGGGGAAGGAGCCATCCATCTGTGGCCGTCAGGGTTTTGAGTCCCCCTTCTCTGTGCACAGGCACCTGTTGCAATTAGGTGGCTTACATGCTGGACTTCTGAGAAATTCTTGTGTTTCTCCCTAGATCAAATTTGGACCCCTTCAACCAGTACACTGAAGACCAGATTTGGGATGCCCTGGAAAGAACACACATGAAAGAATGTGTAAGTGAAGAGCCGAGGGGGAGCTGTGCTAGAATTGCAAGGGAGGGAACACAGTAGTGCTATTGCTGCTCCCCAGCCTGCACTGGCTGCTGCTTCCAGAACATCTGTGGAAAAGGACTTCAGGGCAGGGCTTCCCAGGCCTTTCAGAAACTTGGGAAGAGTTGACCTCTCCCGGCCCCACCTCCCATACCATCTGTGGTCATATTGGCCTTATACTTTCTGTCCAGTGACAAGATATTAATGACAACTGAGAATTCAGTAATACTCTTAAGTTAATTTCTGTCTTGTTAATCATAACAATATAACATGCTTTTGAAGCATCCACATATGTGCAAAAGAGCTGCTATTTATCGAGTGTGCAGAAAATGCGGCGAGTGCGTCTGGATCACAGCCCTCTTAGGATAACTCAGCAGGCGCCGCCAGCAGCCGCAGTCTGCACTTGGTACCCCTGGTCTCTAGTGTGCCTGGGATCTCGGAGTCCTGCCTTAATTCAGCTGGATGAACTCTGCTCTTCTCTCCTTTATATTGGGCTTCCTCAAACAATCTCAGGTGAAGAGCAGGTTCTGCAGCTTAAAGAAAAGTTTGACAGCCATAGGCCTATAGCTTTGAACTTCAGAAGGAGAGTAATTTTCTTACTCCATTTCCTATTGGAATTTCTGAGATATTTTGACGGTATAAGCTAACAAAATATTATTTGAAATGTGGACCGTCCTAGAAAATGGGGCTCATAGTACACATGATCATCACACCTGTACCTTATTTCTAGATGAGCCAGGTTCTTGGCTAGGAATTCTTTTTTTTTTTTAATTTCAGTATATTATGGGGGTACAAATGTTACGGTTACATATATTGCCCATGCCTCCCCTCCCCCCTCAAGTCAGAGCTTTAAGTGTGTCCATCCCCCAGACTTGGCTAGGAATTCCTTAATCTGTTTCAGAATAATTCCTTTTTGCCTCTGGAGTTTTGAAAAATATCTATTTGCCTCATCCCTAGATTGCTCAGCTACCTCTGAAACTTGAATCTGAAGTGATGGAGAACGGTGATAACTTCTCGGTGGGGGAGCGGCAGCTCTTGTGCATAGCGAGAGCTTTGCTCCGCCACTGTAAGGTAAGGCAGCCTGGTGCCTGGCACGAAAGGGGGGGCCGAGGAGCAGAATGGGAACATTGCAGTGCAGCCTTGCCCTGAGGCATGGGTCTGAAGGTGTTCCTGACTTTGAGCTGTGGCACTTTTAAGAGCATGACCAGAGATGTTTCTAAATTAACCTTGATACAATTTGGTCATACAGGTTTGCAGGGAGGTGGGGGCTTGTTTCATTTTTAACTTCAGTGAGCCTTCCAGTATCCAAGGATGACTTGTTTCTGGCCAGCGAGTAGCTATAGTACTGCAAACCATAGACTTGGAAGATTTAAAAATTGCAAGAGACTTTCAGGTCATCAAATCCAGCCCCTTCATTTCACAAACGGGAAAAGGGAGGCCCATAAAGGTTTAATGTGGAATACATGTTCATTGGCACAGAACAAGGAGGGGCAAGTATTTGACTAGATCAGTATTACATGAATATGCTATTTGTGGAAATCAAGGCAAACATGTGGGTTTGAAGTTATATCAATTCTAAGCAACAGGATATTTTTACACATGTGTGTACCTATTTGAAGAAATCAAAATAATGAAATACATTTTAGTAAAACCTAGATTAAAGTGAAGGCTTAAGGAATTTATTGGATCTCTCTTTCTCCTCTGCTTCCCTGGCAGATTCTGATTTTAGATGAAGCCACAGCTGCCATGGACACAGAGACAGACTTACTGATTCAAGAGACCATCCGAGAAGCATTTGCAGACTGCACCATGCTGACCATCGCCCATCGCTTGCACACAGTTCTAGGCTCTGATAGGATTATGGTGCTGGCCCAGGGACAGGTACTGAGCCCTTCAGGGACCTTGGTTTGGCATGCGGCCTTGTCTGGAAGGAAAACTGGCCCCTGGCAGGGATGGACTGACTGCCATCTTCGAGTGGTTCTGGGCCCTCAGATAAGCTGTCATAGCAACCCTATTCTGGTTGCTATTGGGAAGGATACAGCTCTCCCAATCAAGAAATCGAATCAGGCACACTCTTAGGGGATTCTCATTTCACTTTACTGCTTATTCTTTTGTTGCTATGAGCAGACTTAAGTCAGAGAGCACATGTACTTATGATTCATTCACATACGCAAGAATTACCCAGGGCATATTGAGACCAGCCACCACATGTTTGATTTTGCAATTATGCAACGGTGCCAAACTTCTTATCCTGTTGTTTTATGCTTTCCCACAGTCTGGCCCCAGCCTGGCCTTCTTTATTTCCCACTCTTCTCTTGCAGGTGCTGTTGACTGTAGATAATTTTGTATCCTCTAAGCTTTTCACCTGTCTTTACTCAGTTCCTTCTACCTAAAACATCCTTTCCCCTTGTTCCCTCCCCCATATCTCCATGCTCACAATCTGCCTGTCCCTGAAGATATGGCCCAAAGCTTCCAGGGGCAGGGCCATACCCATATCTTTGGGTTCCTGGCATGTTTAGTACTACAGTTCTTTGCACAAGTAGATGTTAAGTAAATGTATGTTGGACAAATACCTCCTTTGTGTGCCCCTGGGATGAAAGTAAATTAATTATTTGGCAGAAATAACAAGCCATTTGTAATGAGTAACTTGTCTTCTATTAATAATAATATGTCTCCTTGGCCAAGGTTGTGTCCCATGCCTTTGCCCCACGGCAAGGGAGACTAGGAAAGTGAGTGTGTGCATCTTCATCCTGTCATAGGTGGCAGGTTCTGCCAGCGTGTCATTCAGTTTCTACTGCAGTGTGATCTTCAGCAGCTGCATAGAAGTCCATCATAGGAATGGACAATTGACTGAGTCAATCCCTTATTTCCTTTTCCCCCTGCCAAGTAGGCATCCTGAGCTCTCCCTGGTCTTAGATAAGCTTGCATACTGAAATGACATTTGTCTGGTGTGCCCTGGACTTGGGCTGTGACTGTTCCCCCTGTAGTTTGTAGAACCTATTGATTCCTTCATTCTCAACGCTGAAAATTGGCATTTACATGAAGGAGGTCCAGAGGCCATTTTCCCTTACACCCTGGTTAGTTTAAAAGAAAAATAGGGCATGGCAGGTGAATTGTCCCCTGATTCCATCTTCAGGTGGCTTTGGGACTTCCCTTACTGAGCGGTAGATCCTCTAAATCACTCGGACTATCCCAGAGTCACATCCTGATTTCATCTCCTTCTTTTGCAGGTGGTGGAGTTTGACACCCCATCGGTCCTTCTGTCCAATGACAGTTCCCGGTTCTATGCCATGTTTGCTGCTGCGGAGAACAAGGTCGCTGTCAAGGGCTAACTCCTTCTCACTGAGGAAGTCCCTTTTCTTTGGAGCATTGCCATTCCCTGCCTGGGGCGGGCCCCTCATCGCGTCCTCCTGCCGAAACCTTGCCTTTCCCGATTTTATCTTTCGCACAGCAGTTCAGGATTGGCTTGTGTGTTTCACTTTTAGGGAGAGTCCTATTTTGATTATTGTATTTATTCCATATTCATGTAAACAAAATTTAGTTTTTGTTCTTAATTGCACTCTAAGAGGTTCAGGGAACCGTTATTATAATTGTATCAGAGGCCTATAATGAAGCTTTATACGTGTAGCTATATCTATATATAATTCTGTACATAGCCTATATTTACAGTGAAAATGTAAGCTGTTTATTTTATATTAAAATAAGCACTGTGCTAATAACAGTGCATATTCCTTTCTATCATTTTTGTACAGTTTGCTGTACTAGAGATCTGGTTTTGCTATTAGGCTGTAGGAAGGATAGCATTTTGTTCTTCTTTAGCTGGTGGTTTCTTGGTGCCAGGTTTTCTGGGTGTCCAAAGGAAGGTGTGTGGCAATAGTGGGCTCTCCAGGCCCCCCGTGCTGCCTGCCCACCTCCCCCAGGGCGGGTGGAGCAGGCGGGGCTGCTGGAGGCCGTGCAGAGCGCCGTGGATTCTCAGGGCTCCTGCCTTCTGTCCTGGTGTCACTTATGTTTCTGTTAGGAGAGCATGGGGCACAGCCCCAGGCCCCTTTTCCCTCCCTCCAACAGGAATAAGAATCACAGAAACATTCCTCAGAGTGGGGGGAGTTTCTTTCCTGCCTTCCTCTTTTTGCTGTTGTTTCTAAACAAAAGTCAGTCTATTCACAGAGTGTCCCACTGCCTCAGGTTCCTAACGCTGGCCACTGCACAGAGCTCTCCAGCTCCTAGACCTGTTGGTTCCAAGCCCTGGAGCCAACTGCTGCTTTTTTTAGGTGGTACTTTTTCATTTGCCTGTTCCCACACCTCCACAGTTCAGTGACAGGGTTCAGGGTTTCGTGGGTCTGTTTTCCTTTCTCACTGCAGTTGTCGCACAGTCTCTTCCTCTCTCCAAAGTCTGCAACTTTAAGCAGCTCTTGCTAATCAGTGTCTCACACTGGCGTAGAAGTTTTTTGTACTGTAAAGAGACCTACCTCAGGTTGCTGATTGCTGTGTGGTTCGGTGTGTTCCCGCAAACCCCCTTTGTGCTGTGGGGCCGGTAGCTCAGGTGGGCGTGGTCACTGCTGTCATCAGTTGAATGGTCAGCGTTGCATGTCGTGACCAACTAGACATTCTGTCGCCTTAGCATGTTTGCTGAACACCTTGTGGAAGCAAAAATCTGAAAAAGTGAATAAAATTATTTTGGATTTTGTAAAATTCTTGGTGTATAACATAGTTCTCTGGGAGGGGAGCGAAATGTCCTTAAATGGCTTTGAAGTGCTGGAGCCTGGGATCCGAACATCCAGCAGTGGAGGTGCATCTGGGAAGGGCCCACAGCAGCGCTGGTTGGTTGCCAGGGCCATGGGGCATAAGATGCCTGGAATCACCTCTGGTGGCCTTAGTCCCTCCAGCCTGTGTCTGGGCATCATCCCCAAATAAAGCTCCTTTTCTGCTAATAAGAGATTAGGGAGTGGGAAAGGTGAATGTTGTAGAGAGGTGGGTGGTCAGGATAAAATATATTTAAAATGAATAGTTTGTTGAAGATTCTCAGCAATTCAAACAATATAATTGCCCTTTCAGCCAATTCATTCAAATTAAGCCATTGAGAGAATTAGTTCCCATTCAGAAAGTCAGAAACTCACTCCAAAGTTTCTGACTATATTGTGTTGAATGTAGCCAAGAAAACTTTTAAACTATTTGGTATTGGTTCTGCTGGTCATCAGTGGAAATCATATCTTAAACCCAGCCCTTTTTATAAACTACCTGTACTGTTTTGAAAATTCAGGTGCATGGCTCTAAAGTTAAAAATCCAGTTCCTCAGTTGTCACATTTCAAGTGCTCAGTAGCCGTATGTGGCTACTACATTGTATAGTGCAGATACAGAACATGTCCGTCATTGTAGAAAGTTCTGTTGGATAGCACTGATCTAAATGGTAACCACTTACTGGTGCACTGGATTTATCTTCCAAAAAAGTAACAAGGTCAACAGAAAGACACCCTTCATGGTCTTCCTGTCCCTGTTGACATGATGCTGACTTCCCTCTTTCAATTCTGTTCTCTCACATCTCCTAGTTCTCCTCCCACCTCTCTCAACCTGCTTTGCCACTTAAAAGGAGATACTGCCCTGACTTCTGTCCACTCCCTTTTCTGTATGGATTCTTTCACTCCCACCAGCACAGTGACAAACCTTCAGCTGTGGACATGGCCTCTGTCCTTAGGACCAGTCTCTAGCTGCCTGCAAGGGCCTCCACTGGGCATTTCCTGGGCGCCTCAGACAGCACTCCTTGCCTAGTAATACCATTTACCTCCTAGTCCTTCAGGGTAGAAGCTTCGAGTTCATCCTTAACTCTCCTACCCCTTCTCTCCAAATTCAGTCCTTGCAGTCCCTGTGCATCACCATCTCCTGCCCCCTCCCTCTGCCCTCATTGAGACCCACCTCTCTTCTTTTTATGTTGTAGTTAAAGCCTCTTAACTGGTCTCTCTGCCTCAGTGTCCCTCTCTGAACCATTGTCTACTACTGCCAAAATACACACCAAAAATACAAGTTGGTCAAATACTTCTCCCTCCAGGAATCTCCAGGGGATTGTGGCCTCTAGAGTGGCCCATATTCCTTACCTCCGCAGTCAAGGGTGTCCGTTATCTGGCTCCAACCCTCCTTTTCTACTCAGTGTTCCTAAATTACAGGCCATATATTTTCTCACCTTTAAGTCTTTGCTGTTTTCCCAGCCTGGAATTCCTTGATCCTCTCTTGTCAAACAAAGTCATGATTTTTTTTTTTATTTTAAAAAATGTTTAAAGTTTTTAAAACTTAGGTCAAATATTATCTCCTCCACAAAGCCTTGCTCTTCAAACCAAATTTCTCTGGGTTCCTACAACACTTTGCAGACACATACATCTATTTTAAGGTTTATTTCCTTTTGCTTTGTATATGATCACTGATTAATTTTTTTACATTTCTAAGTATTATGTTTTACACATAAACATGCTTAGTAAGTATCACAGTATTCAGCTGACTCTTGAATAGTGCCTTATACATGGATGCTCATTGAGTATTAATATAAATCAGTGTTCCAGACTTTTTTTCATTGTGGTCATGACAAAAAGGAATTGAATTGCTTCAGAGAGACAAAGTCGGATCAAGGAAAAGAGCCCGTTATAAAATGCAATGACTTCCATTTTGAATGACTTCAGAACAGCCAGGAAATAATTCATAGTGTTTGCTGAGTGGCTAAATGATGTGCCAGCCCCTTCCTACCCTTTTCCTGATTGATCACCTGGAAACAGGGCATAGCGTTAAAGGTAATGAGCCTCAGGGACACAGAAAGACACAGCTACCCAGAAACTTATCTTGCACTGATGGTTGCCTACACTATTGGGTGCCACATTTCTTTCTTTTTTTTTTGAGACAGAGTCTCGCTTTGTTGCCCAGGCTAGAGTGAGTGTCATGGCATCAGCCTAGCTCACAGCAACCTCAAACTCCTGGGCTCAAGGGATCCTTCTGCCTCAGCCCCTGAGTAGCTGGGACTACAGGCATGTGCCACCACGCCCGGCTAATTTTTTGTATGTATATATATTTTTTTTAGTTGGTCAATTAATTTCTTTCTATTTTTAGTAGAGACAGGGTCTCACTTAGGCTGGTTTCGAACTCCTGACTTCGAGCAATCCGCCCACCCCGGCCTCCCAGAGTTTTAGGATTACAGGCGTGAGCCACCACACCCGGCCCACATTTCTGTTAATAGCCTCTTTTTCTGATTATAAAAGTGGTGCGTGCTTATCGTACAAAATTTGGAAAATGCAGAAAAGTGCAATGAAGAAACCAAAAATTGCCTCTTGTGGCAGGGTGTGTTTTCCAAGGTGGCTGCAGTAGTATTTCCCATCTCACACACTCTCTTACAGTGTGTCCTTATGACCTTGCTACTGTGCCATCAAGTGGTGGAAGCTGTTTCTCTACACCTTTGGGCCCTGTGATCACTTGGACTAATAGAATATGATAGAAGTGGTGCTGTGCCAGTTCTGCAGAAAGCCCTTATGTGGCCTAGCAGCTCACACGTCCTGCCTCTTAGAAGCCAGCTGTCATGTAAGCCCTGCAACCATCCTGAGACCACATGAAGCCATTTTGGAAGTGGAACTGGCTCCAGCCCCAGCCATCCAGTGGGTGCCACATAGATCAGAGATGAACTACCCAGCTGAGCCCTTCCCAAATCCCTGAGCAAAATGTTTTTTACAGCCACTACATTTTTGGGTAGTTACACAGCATTACAAAAGCATCCATCACCCAGAAATAGCCAATCTTATGTTGCTGTATTGTATAGCTTTTCTAGGCATATATGTTTTGCTTTTTTAAAAAAAATCCTATGTTGCCCAGGCTAGTCTTGAATTCCTAGCTCAAGCAATCCTCCCAGCTTCTTTCCTCATCCCCCTTATTTTTCAATATAGAAACAGGGTCTCACACTGTCACCCAGGTTGGAGTGCAGTGGTGTCATCACAGCTAACAGCAATCTCAAACTCCTGGGCTCAAGCAACCCTCCTACCTCAGCCCCCAAGTAGCTGGGAGTCCGGGAGTGCACCACCACACCTGGCTAATTTTTCTTATGTTTTATAGAGACAGGGTCTCGCTGTGGTGCCCAGGCTGGTCTCAAACTCCTGGCCTCAAGTGATCCTCTCTCCTTGGCCTCCCAAAGTACTGGGATTATAGATGTGAGCCACTGCACCCAGCCTTTAAGTTTGATTTTTTTTTAAAGCAATTTCTAGATCACCATCTTGTGCTCTCCCAGCTTTTAATTCTGTTTTCAAGTAGAGTAGGCTAACAGCTGTAACAAATAACCCCAAGCTTTCAGCAGTTCACTGCAGTTACCCTGCTCCTGTCATAGAGCAGTGTGGTGCATGGAAGGATCGAGTGAGGGCTCTGCTCTTGCAGTCGTTCATGAACCCAGCCTCGCTCCCTTCCAGTCGCCCTTCCAACCTCTAGATTTGAGGTTCTTAGCTGTGCTGATCAGGGAAGGGAGGGCATGGAATGTTGAGCAGAAAGTATTTAGGGGCCAGGCCTGAAAATGGTAGACATTGCTTCATGAAAATTCCCTTGGCTAGAACTTAGGGACACCTGTGTGCGAAGCACTGTACCTGGCACTTTCAATGTGACCTTTAATTTTCTGAATCCCTCTACAAGGTAGGTATAATTAACACATTTTGCTGATGAGGAAAGTTTCATGAAGATTAAGTTATCTCAGCCACACTTGCAGTATGTAGTAAAGCACACAGAGTTTAGACCCCGACCGCCTGCTTCCAGAGCTCAAGCTGTTCCTCTCTCATCTGATGACTTTAGTTTCAGTGCTACCAGGAGTAAATGCATGTGCTGGACCAGATGGTCACTAAGGTTTACACGTCTATGATTAATGGGAGTCCATAAATGTGACCTGAAAAACCTGGATCCTGCTAACCTCATTTGGAACATTGTTCCAGAAGTATGCCTATTCCTCCTGGCTCCCGTGAGGAAGGTAGTGGTTACTAGGGGAAGATTGCCTCTTTTTCTGGAATCTTCTCCATGTCCTATTTCTGCCTTTCTCCTGTGCTCCTTCCTTAGGCCAGGCAAGCTCCCTTGCACCCCCTCAGGTGGACCTGGGAGGACTAAGCTGGCTGCCACCCACATGAGAACCATCAAAGCTAGTCTCCCCCAGGCCTGGCACAGCCGTCTTCCTGAAGGGGAGCCCCGTGACACAGCTGGCACTAGTCCAGTGCCAGCCAGATAAGGACTGTGGGACACCATTGCTGGGCAAAGACACTGACCTTCCTAGAATAGTCGGTTCACAGGGCCAGTGCCTGGGGGACAGCTGACGCCAAACGAACAATCACACACTGAGGAGAGGGCCTTGGCTAAGTGAGGAGGGGGCCAGTCACCCAGGGCCTCCCATGCCAGATCTGTGTCCCTGCGACCTGTCATCCCTGGAGGCTGATGGCACTCTGGCCCAGTGTGCTGGGTGTGTCTCTGTTCCAGGCACCTAGTCCCACCTTCAGCAGCCAGAACACTGTGACCCTTGGGCAAAGGAGGGCGGGGAGGAAGTTTGTCAAAGTTCAACAGTCTTGGGAATGTTGAGCACACAAGTCTCCCACTGGGCTGATAAACTTCTCCACCTTAAAGAAAAACTTCAAATGCTGTATTTGATTTTGAGGCAGCTCTGAGAGACATTCCTGGACAAAATAACCAAATGACAGCTGGTGCCCAAATGGCATATGATCAGTGGGTCACACAGATGACAGACCCCTCTTCCTATCCTACCTTCACTTCCCAAACCATAGTCATCATCACAGCCACTGCCCAACTACCTGCATCCATGCCAAAGCCTCTACTAAAACCCTAGTGTCCACTGGCAACCCCCATGACAGCCACCTCCAAATAACCAACACTGGCCGGGCGTGGTGGCTCACGCCTATAATCCTAGCACTCTGGGAGGCTGAGGCGGGCGGATTGCTCGAGGTCAGGAGTTTGAAACCAGCCTGAGCAAGAGTGAGACCCCGTCTCTACTATAAATAGAAAGAAATTAATTGGCCAACTAATATATATATAGAGAGAGAAAAAATTAGCTGGGCATGGTGGCACATGCCTGTAGTCCCAGCTACTCGGGAGGCTGAGGCAGCAGGATTGCTTGAGCCCAGGAGTTTGAGGTTGCTGTGAGCTAGGCTGACGCCAGGGCACTCTAGCCTGAGCAACAAAGCGAGACACTGTCTCAAAAAGATAAAAAAATAACCAATACTGTATGAATTCAGTGAACACTGGAACAGAATAGTGGGTTACACGCAAGGCATTTGGATTGCGAATGGTCCTTGGCCTCGGGCACTCACACAGCAGTGGGGCGAGGAAGTGGTCAGACAAGAGTCTGGTCGTGCGTGACAGGAGCAGCGTGGAGGAGCTCTCATAGCAGTCTCGCTGGTGTGCTCGCAGGAACATTGAGCACGTGGGACTGGGATTTCAGGGCCACCAGGTCCTTCTATTAGTGAGTCCCATAACTCAGTGGCAACTCAGGACTGTCAACAATGGCTGACACTGTTGGAGAAACCCAAAGAAAGGGAGACCTTGTCTAGGGCCACACCACCCTGAACACGCCCATTTTCATCAAAAGGGGAGCCCAGGCGTCATGTGGAGTGGACAGACCAGGGAATCAGCCCCGAGCAAGGCCACGGCCACTGTGGGAGATGGCTGGGTGTCTGGAGGTGGTAGATTGGTGCAGTTGGCTAGAGACTTTCAGAGACCTGTAACTCTAAAGCAATGCTTTGAGGAGTGAGAAACAGGACAGGAAGAGAGGAAGGCACCTTACCAAAACAGGAGGCAACAGTTTTGTGGAAATTGCAGCAGTAATACCACTTTCCAAGCAGAGTACATCATCCATGACACTGTCACGTAGCATTGTCTCAGCTTATCTGAGATACCGAACAGCCCTGTGAGGTGAACATCGTCCCCACATCCACTGGAGATGACCCTTGAGGACAGGCAGAACTTCTAGAGGTGGAGACGCAGGGGGAAGGACACTCTGGGTAGAGGGACTGTGTGAGCTTGTCAACGACTCTGTCCACCCAGCCATGGCTCCAGGTGCCTCCAACAATCTGTTCCCTGACCTTTTCTTTTAATTGTAGTAAAATATACATAACATAAAATTATAAAATTGGCCATTTTAACCATATTAAGTGTGCAGTTTGGTGGCATTAAGCGCATTCACATTTTTGTGCAATCATCACCACCATCCACCTCCAAAACTTTACATCTTCCCAAACTGAAACTCTGTGCACATTAAACAATGTCCTTGGACTCTGGAAGTCTCGAGTGGAAATGGCTCCCCATCGTGGCCGGGATCGTGCCTGGGGATACCCGACTGGAATGCGGCATCTGTGTCCTGCTGGGCACTGGTGCAACAGCCCTGTGAGGAAGTTGGCACAATTATCTCCTATCTCTTTTGAACAAATGAAGAAACTGAGGCAAAGGGAGGTAAATAACTTGCTCAAGGTCACACAACTGGGCAGAGCTGGGATTTAGACCCCAGCAGCCTGGTTCCAAGACAGTTGAAACACAAGAAAAGGCTACAGAACTTGACCACTGACAAACGTGGGGTCTGGCGCATGCTGAGATGGAACAGACTGCATATCCTGAGGAGAGACGCTGCCACTGCTAGTGGCTTCCCTGTCCCTCCCTGAGCTGCTGCCCAGGCAGAGGCTGAGAGAGGAGCCTCACCAGGATGAGCTCCATGGGCCGGAAGTGAGGCCGATGCTGATGTAGGAGTGAAGGTGTCCCAACCTGTCCCAGGCTGGAGCCCTGCAGCCCTGCTGAGCAGCATGGCCCGGGTGTGACTGGTGTGACCAAATGGATTTTCTCCTTTGGAGAAAGACTCCTGGGGTTTGCCTCCCCCCACGACGCTGCTGAGAGCACCAGCATAAAAAGCAGGAGCAGGCCGTGGGGAGAGGAAGGTGGCAGAGGGTGTGGGGAGCCTCAGGACCAGGAAGCAAAGGGGAGGACAGGAGACACAGGACCAAGGAGATGTTCTCCCTGCTCAGCGGGCTGGCTGTATTGGCTGTCTCCTTCCTGCTTCTGAAACTTGGCACCTTCTACTGGGAAAGGAGCCACCTTCCCCCTGGCCCATTCCCCTTCCCCATCCTTGGAAACCTGTGGCAACTAAGCTTTCAGCTGCACCCAGAGACCCTGCTCCAGGTAGGCGATCTGTCCCCAAGTTGGAAGCCCTAAAGGGGTGAGTAGATGAACCCTTCCTCCCTCTCAGCCCAGAGACACTGGAGATGGAAGGAACTGGGGTCAGACACATGTGGGGGTGAATCCTGGTCCTGCCACTCACTAGTTCAGAGGCCGTGAGCCTCAGTTTCCTCATCTGTCAAATGAAGGGTTGTAGGCGGGTTGCAAAAATTGTAGACTTTGTGCAAAGTCTACCTAAGAGGATTCTGAGGGCAGTAGAAGTCCACTGCAAATGCAACACGATGGAGAAAGCTGTCATGAACAGAACTCTACTGCAGGAGAGTACTGTGTTTCTGGCTGGAAGGACTTTTCTGAAATGCCGCTTGAGATGGGAGCTGGGGAATGGGACCCCTAAAGGCACACTCAAGTGACATTACTCAAGTAGTCGCCACCGCCAGGGTAGACAGATGTGCCAGGGGGAGGGTGTCTGTTGCATTGAGTGGGCCAGGGCTGACCGCCGCTGAGAGCCGGGCAGGACACACCACCCTTTCCCTGGAAAGGCTTGGCTCTCGATCAGTGCTGAACAAATATTGTTTAAATGTCTGGTTGAGGAGAGCAGATAATTATAATCCTCAGGCTCCTCACACACTGGAAAGAACACTACACGGAGTGGGGACACCTGGGTTTGAAGTCCTGGTCCTTTACTATCTTTTTGGCCTATTTTTTTTTTTTTGAGATAGAGCCTCACTCTGTCACCCAGGCTAGAGTGCCGTGGTGTGAGCCTAGCTCACAGCAACCTCAAACTCCTGGGCTCAAGCAATCCTTCTGCTTCAGCCTCCCGAGTAGCTGGGACTACAGGCATGCACAACCACACCTGGCTAATTTTTTCTATTTTTAGTAGAGAGGGGGTCTTGCTCTTGCTCAGGCTGGTCTCAAACTCCTGAGCTCAAGCAATCCTCCCGCCTCAGCCTCCCAGAGTGCTAGGATTATAGGTGTGAGCCACCGCGCCCGGCCTTGGCCTATGTTTTTTAACCCATAAAATGGAGATGATCCCTACCTGCACACTGATGCTGAGGGGGACTCAAGTGACAACTATAAAGCCTACACAGGACGCTAGCCCTCAGGAAACTGCAGTCATCATTAACATCATCTGTAAAGTGGGTAGAACACGCCTAGCTCCCAGGGCTGATGGGGTGTGGAACTGGGCCCTGACCATTCCAAGCACATGGGGAGCCTGTGGGCCAGGTTCAGCTTGCCTGGTGTTGGGGGTGCTCTGAGAAGGTGCCCCGAGGTAAGTGTCGCCTGGTCTCTCCGCAGCTGGCCCAGACTCACGGACGTGTGTTCACCGTGTGGGTGGGCCCCACACCTGTCGTGGTGCTGAGCGGCTTCCAGGCGGTGAAGGAAGCGCTGGTCTCCAACTCGGAGCAGTTCTCGGGCAGGCCCCTCAGCCCGCTCTTCCGGGACCTGTTTGGAGAAAGAGGCAGGGCTGCCCTTCCTGGTGGGGAGGGGAGGTGGCTGGGTGGTCGCTGCGCTCAGGGAGTCGGGCTGTCCCGGAACTGTTAGAGGGAGGCCTCCCGAGAGGACTCGGGCCTCCTAAACACCCTTCAGGGGAGGGGTATGACAAAGAACCCGCTCTGCAGGTCAAAATACCCGGATCCACATCTCAGTGCAGCCCTTTGCCACCTGTGTGACCTTGGGCAAGTCGGCCTCACTCTGTCCTCAGTGTTCTCACCTGTTATATGGGGACAATGACCGCTCTTTCCTCCCGAGGGTGTGGGGGAGAGCAAGCGGCTGAAATACCGAGAGTGCCCGGTACAGTGTCAGTGCCAGGCTCAGCAAATGTCCCTGTTCCCTCCTCACCCCTTCTTTATCCCCTCCTACTTACCTCCTGGGGACTCTTAAAGGCAAAATCAGGTTGGTGGACCGGGAGAGGGTGTACTTGAGCCCAACTTGAGCGCACCAGGCTCACCAACCACCCTCCAAACACCCCTCACTCACCAGTCAGAGCACCGGCCCAGAGGTGGTTGGGAAGGTCCCTGGGGTCTGCCCTCTGGGCTGGGTGAGACCCTAGTGGTCTTGGCCTGGGAGGATGGGAGAGGCTGGTGACTGTGTGCCTCGCTCCCGACCCAGGGGTCATCTGCAGCAACGGGCACACATGGCGGCAACAGAGACGCTTCTGCCTGGTGACGCTTCGGGAGCTGGGCCTGGGTAAGCTGGCGCTGCAGGTGCAGCTGCAGGAAGAGGCAGCAGAGCTGGCTGAAGCCTTCCGCCGGGAGCAGGGTGAGACCTGGTGGGGGGCAGGCCAGGGAAGGCCCACCCTGATCCCCCACCCCGCGTACATGCAGAGGAGGCTGAGCCTTGCCGCACATGCAGGGGTGTGTGTGTACGAGTGTGTCCGTGACGCCTGGGAACGATGGCAGCAGTTTAGAGCTGCATCAGTGCAGTGGGAGTTTCCCTGAGGTGGGTGGGCAGAGGCCCAGGAATGCCCAGGTCACTGGGAAGCCAGAGCCCTTCTTCTCTGTAGCTGGGGAAGGTTCTCCAATGACACCTAATGCCTTTCAAACCTCCAGCCTTTTGCACATGCTACTGACCCTTCTGAATTACCTAGCCCACGCCCCTTCTCTCCCCATGAGAAATGGCAGCGCCTTCTTTCAGACCTGGCTGAGGTCATCCGCCCTAAGAAGTCCTCTCTGAATCCCAGGCATGGCTAGGGATTTGTTCCCGCCTCTGACATACCTGCCCTACATTCTGTTGTCATTTCAAGGTTGTCTGCGTCCCACTCCTCTCTCTGCAAACCTAGCACCCGTCACAGAGCTGGCTCATGGGTGCTCAGTAAGCATTTGTAGGGTGCATGAATGAGGAATGAGAGTGAATGAATGAATGAATGAAGTAAATGAGCGGCTGTATGCAAGGTCGGATGAGAGCTTGGGCTGTGCTCCTTGTGCCTCCTCAGCCTGAGCCCTGCCCCTCTACTCTCAGGTAGACCCTTCGACCCTCAGGCATCCATTGTCAGGTCCATGGCCAGAGTCATTGGGGCCCTCGTGTTTGGCTACCGCTTCCTCTCGGAGGATCCCATCTTCCAGGAACTGACTCAGGCCATCGACTTTGGCCTGGCCTTTGTCAGCACCGTGTGGCGCCGGGTAATTGGCATTTGGGGAGGCGGTATGCAGGCCACTGGGCAGCTGGAGGCCCAAGGCAGACAGGAGCCTCAGCCAGGGCCTGGCAGGAGAGAGACTGTGGGTACTGAGTCTGGGTCCCTTAGATGGCTTCTGTTCAGCAAGCTGACAAGTTCACAGCATCAATCCTCCTTTGCGTGGTTCAGTGCGAATGGGCAGGGAGTAAGAAGCAGGTTATGTCCTCAGAAATGCAGCTTTCTGGCTCTGAAACATCCTAGCTAAGCCCCGAACACAATTGCTGCTACCATTGCTCTCATTTCTGTCTAGATTATTTTGTGGGTCATCAGATGAGAGGCAGCCCTGGGTTGCCCATGTCAGAGGCCCCAGCCCACTCTGGAGCCCGCCTGACTCTGGGGCTGGCACCTGAGTAGCCCCTGGGTGGGCTTCTCCCCCCACAGCTGTACGACATGTTTCCCTGGCCCCTCCGCCACCTCCCAGGACCCCACCAGGAGATGTTCAGGCATCAAAAGGCTGTGAAGGGCTTCATCCGCCAAGAGATCATGAGACACAAGCTCGGAGCACCCGAGGCCCCCAAGGACTTCATCAGCTGCTACCTGGCCCAGATCACCAAGGTGGGCCTGGAGCATCTGCAGAGGAACGGAGGGGGCTGTCTTTCTAGGCTGCACCATGGTCTTGGTTCCTCATCTTTGTCTTGGTCTACAAGCTTTCAGAGCACCCTGAAAGCTTGGGTTAAAATAGGACTTTCCTTCCTACCTTTTCCCAGGCCAAGGAAGGCTTCTGCAAACATGGGTAGGGTGGGAAGCAGAGGCTCTGGGACAGTCAGGGACAGTCCCCCATCAAAAGTCAGTGCAAACTGGGCACGGTGTAGTCCCTGCTACTTGGGAGATGAGGCAGGAAGATCACTTGAGCCCAGGAGTTTGAGTCCAGCCTGGGTGACACAGCCAGATCCTGTCTCCAAAAAAAAAAGTCATTGCAATTCTGGGACTCAGGTCCAAGTAGTTCTGGTCCCACGAGTCTTGGAACAGATCAGGCCCCAAAGAGACACCAGGGTTCTGATAGGAGAGAACTTTAGACCCAGAGCTGTTCCCCCCACCACCTGCCAGGCCATGGACGACCCAGTATCGACTTTCAACGAGGAGAACCTGATCCAGGTGGTGATCGACCTGTTTCTGGGAGGCACCGACACCACAGCCACCACCCTGTGCTGGGCACTCATCCTCATGGTGCAGCACAGAGACGTCCAGGGTGAGGGGCCCTTGGTTCTACCCCGGCTGACTGCCCGTGCCCGTCACCCCTCACTCCTGCTCTGTGGTGCCAGGGCGGGGTCCTGCTCTCTCACCACTGTGGTACAAGAAGCGTTCATGGCTTTGAGTCAGGAGGGGCTTCAGTTCCCACCCTGCTACTTACTGTGTGATCTTGAGCAAGTCGTTCCGCCTCTCAGAACCAGTGTAAATGCAGGCAACATTATTCTATTCATTCAGCAATGATTTAGCACCTACTAAGTGCCAGGCTCTGTGCTAATGTCCACCTCAAGGTCACAATCACGGAGGGAAAAAGGTGGCTGGAATTCTCTCAGAGACAAACGGGCTGTGACTTCAGTTCAAATCCTGGCTCCACACTTTATTGACCTTGGGCAAAAATATCTGTCCAGTTAGAGCCTCAGTTTTCCTCATCTGTAAAATGGTAACAACAGTTCCTACCTCGTAATGCTCTTTGTATATAGAGCACCTGGCACACAGTGGGTGCTCAAACCTGGGTCCTTTTCTCTCCCTCAAGTAGGCCCTGGAAAAGAGAACCTGCAAAATCTCATTCATAAGCAGCCAGCTCTGCCTCAGAGAAGGGCGTGCTCCTGTGGGACCAGGGGAGCCAGGGCAGGGTGGAGTAACCTAGGCGTCATAAGCCTCTGGGCAGTCTCCGGGTGGGGGTGAGGGCGGTGGGGTGGGATGGGGAGGCCAGGCCTCAGGCGCCCTCCCCAGACCCACACCGAACTGCCCACAGAGAGGGTGCAGCAGGAGCTGGATGAGGTGCTGGGTGCTGCCTCCGCTGTCTGCTACGAAGACCGAGAGCGACTGCCCTACACCTGCGCTGTCCTCCACGAGGTACAGCGCCTGAGCAGTGTTGTGACCGTGGGCGCAGTGCGCCAGTGCGTGACCTCCACCCGTGTGTGCGGCTACCCCATGCCCAAGGTAGGTGGCCCCCACGCGGCCCCATGCCCGCCCAGTACCTGCAGAGCATGCCCTTCCTGCCCCGCACAGCCATCCTCTATGGTTTCTGCCAACTTGCCAGCTCCCTGTCAATCAATCGGTCAGTCATCTATCTGTCTGTCTATCTATCATCTCAGTCATCTATCTACCTATGTATCTATCTATCATCCATCTATGGCATCTGGGATGGGGGGTTGATTATAAAAGAATGTACGTACCAAGGGACAATTTTTAAAGTTGCTCAGAGATAACCCTTGCAAACATTATAACATACCTCCTTCCAATCTTTTTAATCCAAATACATTTTACATAGTTGCGATTATGCTGAATATATCATCCTGAATCCTTCATTTCACTTACCATATTATTTAGATTCTTCTAGATCAGTGGTTCTCAAACTTCCAGGTACATTGGAGTCACTGGAAGTCTTGTTCAAACAGACGCTGCTGGGCTCCACCCCCAGAGTGTGCAGTGAGGCCTAAGACTTTGCCTTTCGAGCAGGTTCCTGGGCAGTGCTGACGCTGAGTTTAGGGACCACACTTGGAAAACCATTGCTCTATGTTATTCTTAATGGCTGCATAATGTTCCACCAGATGGATGTTTTGGAATTTTTAACCATTGTTGGTGAATAGTTAGGCCATTTTGCAATTTATGTGCCTTAGAACTGGTTTCCAGCAGAAATGCCTTTCTTGTTTCTTTCATTTTATAAAAAGGTTAAGAAACAAGTACCGAATAAGAAGAGATAGAAGAGAGTTATAAAAAAATAATTCAAGTCAAGAACAGCTACTTCATATACACATAAAACTTGAATCTGAGCTTTACTGGAGTCAAGGCAATTTAAAAAAAAGGAAATCCTAATTAGTTATGAATCTTATTATGTAATAAAAGGAAGCATGCCTGTATCAGGGAAGCTTTGGCTTACCAATTAGTTATTAGAAGGATCATCATTCATAATGTCTTTTCAAAGGCCAGTGGGCAATGTGTAGGATAATGTCTCAAGTTGGAGTTTTACCAAAATTTAGAAATATTCTCCAAAATGATAGCTGCTTCTCATCTCAACCCCTTTTAAGAGATAAAAGTTTAACATGAAGTTGAATGCATTTCTATAGGAAGCCAAAATAATGTAGTTGAAGTTTACAGCTCTCTGGTGATCCAGGGTGAGACGGGTTTCCAAGAGGGTTTTTGACATGAGCTGGACAATAACATGATAACACCTGCTCTTTGCCAGGGTGTGCTGTGGGCTGAGGGCTTTGTGCCCACTCCATCATTTGGTACAATGGTGTTCGGAATTGCTGAGCCATGTAGGTCATTCAATGTCAACAGATATTGAACTACTTATCTATCTTATTGTGTAACAAATTACCCCAAAACTTAGCAGCTTAGAACAATAACATTCATAATTTCCCTGTTTCTAAGGGTCAGGAAACTGGGTGCAGCTTAGCTGGATGCCTCTGATTCAAGGTCTCACATAGAGTTACCATCAAGTTGTTGTTGGGGCTGCAGTCTCATCTGAAGACTCCACTGGGGAGGCTCTGCTTCAAGCTCACTCACACGGATGTCTTCAGGACTCAGCTGCTCTTTGGCTGGAGACCACCCTCAGTTCCTCCACATAGCACAGCTCACAACAGGGCATCTGACCTCCATCACAGAGAGCAAGCAAGAGAATACCCGAAATAGAAGCTAAAATCTTTTTGTAACCTAATCGAAGACATGATAGCCCAGCACTTTTGCCATACTCTATTTGTTAGAAGTGAGTTACTAGAGCTAGCCCAACTCAAGGGGAGGGGATTGCACAAGGCTATGAATCTTGGGAGTTCAGAATCACTGAAGGGCATTTTAAAGGTAGCATACCACAGGTGTGTAGGTAGTGATGTTGCTACTTTAATGAAAATGAAACAAAGTCACTCACCTTGGTGCCCTGGTGCAGGGTGACTCCTCTATACCTAGAGGTGGTGGCTGGAGCCCCAAGACTTTCCTCAGAAAAGGGCTTTGACTTTGCACTGATGCCCAGCCTGTCCTTAGTGGAAGCTGCAATGGCACGATGTGGCACACTAGGAAGATGATGGGGGGAGGTGTGGGAGCCCCCTCTTCATCATAAGTGTCTTTGTTCAGCACTTACAGCTGTGGTTCGAGGCAGACTCGACTCCAAGGGCCCTGCCAGGATGCCATTGTTATTATCAACTTCTTATTAATTTGGTCAGACTTGAGATCCCCACCTCCACACATTTCTTCTCCATAGCAACCCTATCCTTTAGATGCTGCTGCTGTTATTCCTTTTTTATAGATAGGGAATCTTCAGCGTAGAGAGCATAAGTAACTGCCCAAACACACCGCTAATAAGTGACTTAACTGAGTTTCAGATTCATGTCCCTCTAATGCCAAAGTTTTTTCTTTCTATCACACACTCTGCTATTTGTATTGCTCCAAAAATGACTCTCTAGGTAAGCAGCGAGCGAATTTGTTAAATGGAGGCGTTTTGCATTGCCCACTGGTCTGTCTGACTGGTGGATACTGAGCTGTCTTTGGCAGGAGTTGGCCAGCAAGTTCATAGGTTTGTCACATGTCTCTGGGAATGTGAGGATAGGACCACATCATTGGCTCATCTTGCAGCTGGCATGGCAGGAGGACCTAGGCCCAGATTGTCTAGAAGCTGTGCCAAATTAGGTCAGTTAAGAAGGGAGGACCAGAGTTCAGCTCCGTTTTATGCCATTTGGGATTAGAAATTTCCTTATTAAAAGGCCCTTCCTGCCAATTTGATTCTAGATAAAGGCTCCAGAGGACTATTAATAACCTGCAATCAATATTGAGCTTTTACAACTTGGGCGAGAGATGAATGCTGAAAGTGGAATCAAAGCTTGACAGTAGATCATTAAATGTTACAGATATTTCTAAACTGTTCCTAACCATTTCATCAGCTGAGTGATAGTGACAACAGCAATGGTTTCTAATACAATGGTTGCGCTTCAACACTTCACGCCTGTCTCTTCTCTGACATGCTATTTGATTGTGAACTCCAAACTGTCATCTACTAGGGAGAAGATGGTATAGAGTCCCCAGAAGGCACCCAGCAGGCAGATGGCTCTACAATAAGGGGGAGCAGGAGGGTCGCCCTTTTTGTGTGCTGGATAGGCTATGCTCTGAACCTGTTCCATGAGCTAAGACCAGTCTGTCACTGTGCAAGGAGGCCAGAACATCATGCAAAACAGTATACAAACAATTCTGTAGTGAAAAGAGCACCTTGCTAGGAGCCTCTTTCTCTGAAGGTGATGATTAAGAAGTGTTGGAATGCAGAGGGTTACTTAATCCCAGGTAGAAAAGGGGAAATCGCTAGGACTAGAATTGGGAAATGTATAGCTCACTCAGGCAGCAGCAAGAATATGTGCCACCCCAACACCTCTGCTTAAAGCCACAGAGTGACCAGTTCTGGGTGCCCTATTGCTCCAGTTAGCTAGGGTTAGGCCCCTCCCGTAAAGCTTACAGGACTGCAACCACTACAAAAAAGTGCCTTCTGAAAGTATTTACATTGATTCAATTTCTGCATTCTCTATTCGTTTCTGTTTGGGATGCAGGCTTCAAACTCTTCTGAGGTTTTTATTTTTAAATTTCAAGCTATCTCTGTCAAGACCAAGAATCCTATAGTCACTGTTCTCCCTATAGGGGTAGCTGGTTTAATTCTATGGTATTTGGTAACTGAGCCATGGAGTAGGAGGCCCTCCCCAGAATCCTGGCGCTCAGTGTCCTGGATCCTGGGATCATAAACAATCCCAATTTTGGTCCACTTTGGCCTCTGTATGCTGCTTCCACTTGGCCTCAGTATGCCCAGGGCCCTCATAGTAGTAGCAGAAGTTACCCTGTTCCCATCTCATCAGTCTGATTCTTTTTCTAATCACTCACTTCTCCTTTGAGATAGAGTGAGGACTAGGGTGAGGGTAAGGGTGAAGGTCTGGGCTGGGGTTAGGGTTTGGGTGAGGGTTAGAGTTGGGGTTAGGGTTCATGTTTTCCTCTCTCCAACCCTAAAGAGTTCAGCTTTCTGTCTCCTTTTCTTCTGTCTTACCATCACTCAGTCCTTTCTTTTTGTTTGCCATCCCATTTCTTGTCTTTCTTTCTGTCTTTTCCTCTGACACACAACCCCTCATCCCAGTGTTTGTTGCCCTGTGCCTTACTTGGTCTCTTCTAGACATGCCCACAGCTGCTGGCCTTCTCCATAGGAGGTAATGGCTCTGTGTCCCTAGACCTAGTTGAGAATCTTCAGAACAAAGGTGGGTGGCCCATAGCCAGGAGGGTGTCATGCTCAGTTCCTTCACTGATGTGAGCCTGGAGGAAGGGCACCTTGAGGGCACCTGCCTGCTGACCCTTCCCATGGCCCCCTGGGCTACTCCCACAAGCACACTGGGTGTTCTTTGAGCTCACCTGGGCCCAGTGTCAGGGCCATCTGAGGCTCCTTGAGCCACACCAGCTCCTCTCTTCAGGGCACCATCATCTTGCCCAACCTGGCGTCGGTGCTCTATGACCCTGAGTGCTGGGAGACCCCTCGACAGTTCAACCCTGGCCACTTCCTGGACAAGGATGGAAATTTTGTGGTCAATGAGGCCTTCCTGCCATTCTCTGCAGGTACTAGGCACAGTGCTGGATTCAGAGTGGTGGTTGGGGGTGTCGAGGGACAGACACAGTGACAGCTGCCGCCCTCTGACCTTTCTGCTTCCAGGGCATCGGATGTGCCCAGGGGACCAGTTGGCTCGAATGGAGCTCTTCCTGATGTTTGCCACCCTCCTCAGGAACTTTCGGCTCCAACTGCCAGAGGGGAGCCCAAGGCTCAAGCTGGAGTACATCTTTGGGGGCACTCTGCAGCCCCAGCCCCAGGATATCTGTGCAGTGCCCCGCCTGGGCAGCCCCAGCCCAGGTCCTCGGGCAGAGTGCCTGTAGCCAGCTGGGCATCTGGAGCCCTGTAACCCATGAAGTCCTTTCTCAGTCTCTCTTGGCTTCTGCAAAGCTAGAGAAGAGGAAAAACAAGGGTTCACATAGCTCAGCTGCTCATGGTTCCCCCTTACACAAGCTCTGTGGGGTGACACTGGAGTGTAGGCTTATCAAGGATTCTATGAAGGTAGCTGAGTTTGGGTAGCTCAGTTCTTAGGTTAGGTTAGTTATGCATTGGTGGGGAAGGACATTACAAGGTTAGCTAATCTTGACATTAAATCAGTTCACAATGTTAATTTAGGGAATTAAGTTTCACAAGGTAGCAGCTATGTAGGTTCAGAGGGAAAGGCAAACTTTCAAGCAAAACTATAAATATAATAATGCATGCAAGTACTCTGGATGTTAGGGACTGATAAGTATCCCCCCCAAAAGAGGGGGAGGTGGGAGGCAGCTTATTTTCTGCCCTCTCCTGCCCTCTCTTGACCATAGGGAAGCAGTGCAGGTCCCTACAGTCCTAGGATGGGGAAGGCTCTCTCCCAGTCTTCACCAGGCAAAGCCAGCAGCCAATAATAAAACTGTTCCCAGCAAATTCTCCACCAAGGACTCCCTTTACTTTGCCCACAGGGTTCCCAAGTTTTGAAACATTGTCTCTCCAGACAAGTCTTGTTTATTTAAAAAAATGACTTGTATTAAGGAAACGCAAATTAAAATCAAAATGAGATACCACTACACATTTATTAGAATTGCTATAAAAGCAACCCTGACAATCCCAAGTACTGGAAAAGATGTGGGGCAACAACTAGAACTCTCATGAACTGCTGGCGGGAATGCAAAATGGCATGATCATGCTGGAAAATAGTTTGGCAGTTTCTTGTAAAATTAAACATTACATCACACAACCAGCTCTTCTGCTCCTAAGTATTGTTACCCAACTCCTAGGTATTGTTACCCAAAAGAAATGAAAATATATTTTCACAGAAACACATACTACATTGTTCCATTTCTATGATATTCCTGAAAGGCAAAACCATGGAAACAGAAAACAGATAAGTGGTTGCCAGGGTCTGGGAGTAGGGTTCTGGGTTGGCTATAAAGGAACATAAAGGAACTTTCTGGAGTAATGGAAATGTTTTCCTTCTTGATTGTGGTGATAGTTACAAGACTGTATGTGTTTGTCAAAACTCATACAACTATATACTTAAAAAGGTGAGTGTTATTGTATATAAATCATATCTCAATAAATCTGAGTTTTAAAAGAGGAATGCCTTACCTTTTTCCTTTGTGTTATTTATAAACTGCACAAAAGCTGGGTGCAGTGGCTTGTGCCTATAATTCCAGCTGCTCAAGGGGCAGATGGGAGGATCACTTGAGCCCTGAAATTTGAGGTTATAGTGAGCTACGATTGCACTACTGCACTCCAGCCTGGGCAATGGCTGGGCAATACCCTGTCTCTAAAAAAAATTAAATTAAATTAAAAAACAAAAGATGTACATATGAATGAGCCAATGTTTCTAATTATTAGGATATCAATCATTATTGCTGTGCTGGGCTGGGAGGATTCCACTAGAAATGAGAAAATGTGATGTATTCATTAGCCTCTAGCCTTTCTGTAGGCATGTATACAAATTCTTCTAGGCTTTTTGAAATCTTGAATCTTTCTCATAGACACCCTATCCTATTTTCTATGTGGAAGTGTTCCCATGGGACCTGGGGAGTCCAGACTGGGACCCACTGGACCAGTTGGGTTGCAGAGAGCAGTAGATTGCCTGGGGTTTTTTTGTTTTTGTTTTTTTTTTTTTTGTTTGTTTGTTTTGAGTCAGAGTCTTGCTCTGTCATCTGGGCTGGAGTGTTGGGTGTCAGCCTAGCTCACAGCAACCTCAATCTCCTGTGCTCAAGTGATTCTCCTGCCTCAGCCTCCCAAGTAGCAGGATTACAGGTACGAGCCACCACGCCCGGCTAATTTTTCTATTTTTAGTAGAGATGGGGTCTCACTCTTGCTCAGGCTGGTCTTGAACTCCTGAGCTCAAGCAATCATCCCAGAGTGCTAGGATTACAGACATGAGCCACTGCGCCCAGCCAGAAAGCCTGGAGTTCTTGGGCCCAGGAGATCCTACCCCTGAGGCCAGCAACTGTTTAGAGAGACAGGCTCTGGATTAGAGAATACTATGCTGGGCTGTAATGCAACTGCTACTTGCCTCACTTTCTTAACCCTTTGTCAGTCCTTACCCTGTTAGAGCCTCTGTCTGGAGCTTGCAGCATTTTCTGACACCCACCCCCACCACCATCTGGCCTCCCATCTTTGATCCTGCCTGGCCCTCTGCATGCTACTTCATTCAAAGGCCATCTTCTCCAGGAAGCTTCTCCTCACCTTGGCTGAAATGCCAGCTTTGCTCTCAGTAACCCAACTCTTGTGAGCTTCAGTTTCCTTGTATGTCCGATGGAGCTCTCCCTTAGGACCGCTGGGAATGACAAGGCTCAGCACAGAGCCTGGCATATGATAAATGCTCTGTATATGCTGGTGGAGAAACTCTTTCCCCCATACAACATCCATAAGCACTCAGCACCTTTTCTATGGTCCTAAAATAAAATGATGATGGTGGGAGGAGCTCTCTCTTATGGATAGGCTTCCCTTTCAGTTTCTAATTATTACTTCATAATGATACGATGATAGCTACCATGTGTTGAGTGCCAACCATTTGTTAGTGAGTGAATTGGGTACCTGACATATATGAAATCATTTAATCATCAAAGTGACAAGGTAGATATAATCATCTGAATTTATAGGAATGAGAGTCAGGGACAAAGAGTTCGAAAGGGTCAGAATATCAATAAGTCTCAGTTCTCTCATCTGCAAAGTAGAGATAATAATGCTAATTTGTTTAATATTAAGATTAGGTTAAATATGGTAATGAATGCAAAATACCTAGCACAGCGCTAAGTGCTCAATAAATGGCAAATAATAACAGTAATAATAATAAATATTCCTTTGCTGGGATCATGGTCAGCACACCCTCATAGATCCTTCCACTCTTTGTCTCAGCTGACTGACCCCTGAGGACACTGAGGACACTGCTTCTCCTGCAGCCTCTGAATGGAGGCTGCTTGTTTTTCCTGTGTCAGTTCAGGTTCTGACCATAAATAGCACCCTCACTCACTCAAATTAAGCAATGAGAGTTTAACAACAGAGAACACAGAAGCCAATGCATGTGGCTCAAGGAGGAAGGGAATGGGAAGAATAAGTGCTCTAAACTCATTTTCCTCCCATGCTCCAATCTCCTGTTGGGGACTATAATTGGCTGAGCCCAGCTGGAAGCCAGAGGGAAAGGGAGCCCATTGATGTGGTCCATAAAGGTCAGCCTCCAGGGGCCTAGAGCAGCACTCAAGAGTGATCTGGGGAAGTGATCAAGCAGAGGACATTCAGCATGTCCCAGTCTCAGATCCTATGGGTTCTGGAGGTAGACTACATCCTCCTCATGCCCTAATGGTTCCTCCAGATTATGTGTACAAAGACCACCTTGAGCACATATTTCTCCTCTGTGGAGACTCTTTCCCTTATGTCTAGCACCTGTTCAGTACCATTAATAATATTTGGTCACCTCCTCCTCTCCTTCCCCGGAGTCTTAGGATTCCATTCCAAGTCCTGCCATCATCCTGGTGATGTGAGCAAGTTCATGTGAGCAACTCAGTCAATATCCAAGATGCTCAGTTTCTGGGCTTCATCTTTGGTGACTTCCAGCTTCATTCTTCTTCAGCTATCAGTCCTATGGCCATACCCAAGTTCTTGGCAACACCTAGAGAAGTTCACCCTCTGAAACTGCAAATTCACAGATCCCTGTCAAGAACTGTAAAGAGTCTACTCTTTTAACCCTACTTGCAAACTAACAAGTTAGCCTGACATAGCTTTATGGGTGCTGAAGGAAAACATAAGACTCCTGGGTCAGCAATGAAGGGCAATTTATTACTCATAGCAATAGCATCAGCCAAACTATTATTAGGTCATTAAATATGAAATGTCTTATTTCAAATAAAAAGTTTAGTTTATTATACCTTAAACAAGAAGTAGTACAATTAATCAAAGTATGTACCTAAACTGTCAACACAGTTTTCTCATCTTAACAGTAGCTTGTTTATTCCAGCAGCAAAGAAGCCTGGAGATCGAGTGGCAATGAAATTGCAAATGGTGTTTTCTACAACTTGTTGAGAATTGAATATTTTTCCTTGCAAGAAGTGGTCCAAAGCCTGGAAGAAGAGGTAGTCAGTTGGTGCAAGGTCTGGGGAATACGGTGGATGACAGAGAGTTTCCGAGTCCAGCCTTTGTAGTTTGAGCAGTGTTGTTTGTGTGACACATGGTTAAGTGTTGTTTTGCAAGAGGATTGGCCTATCTCTATTGACCAATCTTGGTTGCTGAATCACAAGCATCCTTGTCACATCATCCAATTGGTTGCAGTAGACCTCTGCCGTAATCGATTGACCAGGTTTCATGAAGCTGTAGTGGATAAAACCAGTGCTGGACTAACAGACACCATTAGCTTTTTTGGATGAATATCAGTTTTAGACGTGTTTTGGCACTTCATCTTTATCCAGCCATTGTGCTTGTGATTGTAAAAAATAATCCATTTTTCATCACACATAAACAATATGGTATAGAAATGGTTTGCCTTTAAGTTGTGACAACAAAGAAAGACGAGCTTCAAGACGATTTCTCTTCTGACACTCATTTAATCCATATGGTAGCCATCTATTCAGCATCTTTACCTTGCTCATTTGTTTCAAATGGTCCAATACTGTTACAATAGTAATGTCAAACCTTGCTGCTAGTTCATGTGTAGGTTGAAATGGATTTGTTTCCACTACAGCTTTCAGCTCGTCATTATCCAGGTTGGTCTCAGGTCGCCCACATGGCTTATTTTCAAGATTAAAATCACCAGAACGGAACTTCTCAAACCGTCTATGTATCATGCATTCATTAGCCACAGCCTTCCCAAACACTTCATTGATATTTTGAGCTGCCTGCACAACATTAGTTCCACAATGAAACTCATATTCAAAAATAACTTGAACTTTTGACTTATCCATGGCTTCACAATAATTGCTCTAAAAAAATTTGAAAGATAATCACAAGCCAAAAGCCTTGCATTTGAAAGAATGAGGATGTGGCCAGGCGTGGTGGCTCACGCCTGTAATCCTAGCTCTCTGGGAGGCCGAGGCGGGCAGATTGCTCAAGGTCAGGAGTTCAAAACCAGCCTGAGCAAGAGCGAGACCATGTCTCTACTATAAATAGAAAGAAATTAATTGGCCAACTAATATATATAGAAAACATTAGCCAGGCATGGTGGTGCATGCCTATAGTACCAGCTACTTGGGAGGCTGAGGCAGAAGGATCACTTGAGCCCAGGAGTTTGAGGTTGCTGTGAGCTAGGCTGACGCCATGGCACTCACTCTAGCCTGGGCAACAAAGTGAGACACTGTCTCAAAAAAAAAAAAAAAAAAAAAAAAGAATGAGGATGTGCCTTCACAATAAAAATAAAACAAGAAGTGTCAAAATGAAATGTCAGAGCTTTCAGCTGTCAAACTACTTAAGGAAATTAGACATTTCATACTTAATAATCTAATAGAATTTTTGTGCTGGTACGCTGGGTCCCAATTCCCATGGAGCAATGGGAAGAGGGCTAGAATGATACCTGCACACTCAATGGGTTGTATTATAGGAGGGGAATGCTGAGCTTAGGAACCAGAATCTTTTACAATGAGCAGCTGCCTGTGCTCTATAGGGTGATATTATCTTTCTTCCAAAGGCTATAAGCAAACTGCCCTTTGCTTTGGAAGAAAACATTATCTCTACCTTCCAAGTTGTTTGTTTACTGTAAAAATGTACTATAAAAGAGTATATTCTCCAAACTCAGTGTTCTTCAGTTGAGATGCAAATCCAATTTATGTTTGGCATCTATCAGGCTCATGGGTATTGCCAGGATGGGACTTGAAGAACAAGGGGAACCCATGCAAACATGATGCTCTTGATGCTTGCTGTGCTGTGATAATAAAGTCTTTTTTTTTATGTGATCAACCAGTGTCCTGGCTTTTGCCAACATCCAATCTTTTAAGTTACAAATAGAGTAAAATCCCAGACTTGAACCTATGATACAGCCAAAGTGAATTTATTTTAGTTTCTCAAACAAGTCATGCCCTGGGTGACATCACAAATGCTATTCTCTTTGCCTAGAATATTTCAGTCCTTCTCTTCTCTTGGTGATTTCGATCGCTTTCTCTGGGAAGCTTTATCCCCCAGCCTCCCATCCCCTATCCCTCCATTGGGTTATATCCCCCTCCTCTGAATTCCCACAGAGCTTTAGGCTTCTCTGATCATAGCATTTTTCACAATGTGTTGTAATTGCCTGTTTATTTACTTGCTCTTTTCTTACCCTATTCAGTAGGATCTTTGTGAGGTCAGAGATAGTGTCTTCTAAATTATATCTCCAGATTTACTACATCGCCTGGCATACTGTAGGTGCTTAATAAGTATTCATAGAATGTTCTATTGTAGAGATATGCATAAAACAGTATAAAAGTACAAAGGAAGGGCATGTAAATCAGAGTAGAGGTCTGGGAAAGGCCTCCTAGGAGAGGTGACATTTGAGGTTGATGTGTAGGACGAGTTGGTTAGGTAGGTTGAGAAGGGAGAAAAGGGAGAGGTGTTTCAGGCAGTGAGAATGATGGTACAAATGCACCGAAGGGGAAACTAGGATAGTGCCATTGAGAAACAGCCAATGACTCAGTATGGCTGCAGAGAAGGTCGGAGGGATGCGGTGGCAGGAAATAAAGCTGACAGGAAGGCAAGGGCTGAATCATGAAGAAATCTGAATTTTATTCAGAAATCCCCATTTTCATTTCAGGTTTGAACTTTTTTGACAAAGACACAAGGCACATCCTCTGATGTGTGTCATAACAGAAATAACATGAAATGGTGACACGCAGAAGCAAGAGTAGTAATTCAAGAAAACCTGGCTTGCAATGTTGGCTCCTCTAGGACCAGTTCTGTAACTCTGGGCAAGTCATTTCACCTCTCTCAGCCTCTGAGGTACTGTGACACAGTGATAAAAATATCCACCTCAAGTGGTGTTCTGAGGACCAAACCCCATAATGTACGTAAAGTGCCTGGGACACGGCATCAAAAATAATAGTCTTCGTTCTTTTTTCCTCTGGGCCTCATCTACCTCATCTGCAAACGGGGAGGAGGCCAGGCTGCTGTCCCAGGCCGCTCCTAGGTGCAGGATTAACAGTGGAAGGAGAGGTGTACAGAGGTCTCCTCACCTTGGGCTGGTTCGGCCGCCGCTCAGCCGGGCGGGGGCGCTCTAGGCTGCTCCTTGGCGCTCTATGGTTCTTCCTTCGCCCCGGAAGTGGTTTGGCGGCTGGGGTTGGTAAGGTCGGGCCATGGTGGGGCAGAGGTTGGAAGATGGCGTGGCGAGGCTGGGCGCAGAGAGGCTGGGGTTGTGGCCAGGCGTGGGCTCCACTGGTGAGCGGCCGCAGCGGCGAGGAGGTCACTGTGGCCCTAGCCCCGCCACGGCTGTTCGGACGCAGGTAATGGCCGCCGCTCTGGGCTTCTCACCTCTCTATCCCTGAGTTCCAGCCTCGCATCCTCAGGGGCGGAGACTGTCCAGGCCTCTTCTGCTGCCGCCAGTTCACTCCATTCTCCTTAGCTGTTCCTTCTCACTCCTGTCGCCTGCGTCCAGCCCTCGCTTCTTGCCTCCCTGCCCCGGGCTGGGCTGCAGTGACCGGCCCTGGCCCGGCCCTCCGTGAGCCCGCACTTTCTTCTTGCCATCTAAAGGGACGTGACGGGAAGGGGAACCGCTGCCGGCTTAATTGCGTGCCACATTTCCTAATCCTGAGAAGAAACGATTGACCTCCTTTTTTAAGTAAAGCGGTAGTATAGCTGGTAGAATGGCAGAGCTATGGTTCTTATTCTCTCTCAATTTAATCATAAACCCTATGTTCCATTGCAACCAATTATCTCATTTAGCGTCCAGGGAGTTAAGGGAAGACGAAGTCAAAGGATGTCTCTTTGCCTCTTGCAGAGAGGTAGGAGAGGCTTTTCTGTTGAAGAAATGAGACAATGGAGTATTTAACTCCCAGATGATCTGGGAAGAAAACTGCCAAGCCTACCCGAGTAGAAGCTGTGTGAAGATTATGGTCTATCAGTATTTGCTGATTTTTGCATTCGAATAATTCAATTTTGAGTTGAGAAAGAATAGAAACTCCTTAACTGTCCAAGAATCTGATTTATAGTTGGCTTTGAAATTTGTCCCTCATCTTTCATGCAAAGTTTCAACCCTCTTAATTTCCGACTTAGTTAGATGGGTTCCACAGATCCACCTAATTGATGGTAGCAAGGAACATGAAGTGTTTATAAACACATGGGCTAGCCATAGGTAAGTAAGTGAGGCTCCAGTATGGTGGAGCTTTTGCCTATTCTTAAACATCATCTGGAGTGGTTGTAAAAACATCCTATTTCCCAGGCCTCCCCCCTGCCCACCCAGTGTTACCAAATCAGAATCAGGAGAAGAGTGGAAGAATCTATTTCTTACAAGCATTCCAAATGAATTTTATCAAGGATTTGTGAAAAACTTGCATATATTGTATCTTTTTTTTTTTTTTTTTTTTTTTTGAGACAGAGTCTCGCTTTGTTGCCCAGGCTAGAGTGAGTGCCGTGGCGTCAGCCTAGCTCACAGCAACCTCAAACTCCTGGGCTGGAGTGATCCTTCTGCCTCAGCCTCCCAGGTAGCTGGGACTACAGGCATGAGCCACCATGCCCGGCTAATTTTTTATATATATATCAGTTGGCCAATTAATTTCTTTCTATTTATAGTAGAGACGGGGTCTCGCTCTTGCTCAGGCTGGTTTTGAACTCCTGACCTTGAGCAATCCGCCCGCCTCGGCCTCCCAAGAGCTAGGATTACAGGCGTGAGCCACAGCGCCCGGCCCATATATTGTATCTTAACAATATACTGTAATATGGAGCAGTAGGGGCTAATCTTATAATCTTAGAGTGGGTGGGGAATAGAGAATGAGGAAGTCAGGTGGAAGTAGTGATGGAGTTCAGTGGTCCTGATTCCATTGTTTACTCCAAATCCCATTTGAGATTGCATAGCTTAAGGGGGAAGAAAAGATTAATACTGTATGTTTAGGAAGCAATAAGTGTGTTAAATATTTAAGATTTGTGTACACATCACTGTACTGGTTTTAGGAAGGGGAAGCAGAAGAAAACTAACTTGATTAATGAGGAGCCTCCAATAGGAATTGGGCATGAAGACCATTTGAAACAAATGAACAAGAAGATTAGTATCTCATTTTCCAAAAGCTTACCATTTATATGGAAAGTTTGAAAATGACATTTTTGTGCTTACATAGAAAACTATGCATTATGTAGATAAGCCTGAAATAGAGCATTTGCTTCCGATGCCTCTGGAAACAAACACTTCAAGTTAATGGGGAGCTTGAGTTACCTTGTATATAACCTTTATTAGATCTGTTTTGACTTCCTGTGGCAGAGGAAGGACTCGATCCATGCAATAGGCCTGAAGTGGGGCCAGGAATTTGTATTATACAAGCACTATAAGTGGTGATACAGGGGTCCACAGGAACCCACAAGCCAAGAATAGTTTAAATTTTTAAAGGGTGTAAAACAAAAAAATATGTGGTGGATTTTAGTAGTCCACAAAGACTAAAATATCTCCTATCTGGCCTTTTACAGAAAAAGCAAAAAAAATCTCATTTAGGCTCTTCAGAAACTTTTTTATCAAGCTTCTGGCAGCACTTCTGTAAAACGTGGTTTAGGTTTGAAAGTAGAAACCTGCGTTATTTGTCAATTGTGTGAAACTATCCAAGAGAAGAAAATAGTTGATTTTAGCACTTAACACAGAGCCTAAAACTTATACATTGAGGTGATAGTCTTAAGATATATTTAGGTAAGATACTTAAAATTAGTAAATCAGGTGTATTATTTCCCCTGTTTAACTCACCATCTATTAAGATGGGTTTCAAGAAAATGATTTTGGTGTGCAAGAGTTCATATAAGGTCTCCCTACCTCTGCCAAATATATCTATTTTGTTTTAAGTGGAATGAATCTAATCAATTGTGCTTAGAGTTACCTCCATTGAACATTAGGCCATTTCTCCTCAATTTGTTCATATAGATCTTTAGTAATATAGATATTAGTGCTAACCTGTTTGTATACTTAAGGTGCGTTATCTTCTCACCTTCTTAAAAACAATCCATGAGACTGTATTACCTTACCATTAAGCCAGCAGATATATGGACATGACTTTTTTTCAAGTTATAGGATCATATTAAACTAAACAATAGCTATGTGGCTAGTGGCAGCTCAAGTATTCATGAGATCTTCCCACTTGAAGCACAGTAGATTGCTTCCACAAATCACTAATTATTGGCAGAAGGACCAAAGCAGCAGAGCGAAAGGTCAGGCCTGTCTGGGACCCTCTTCCCTCATTCCTATCCATTTTATTGTGCTGCTTCACTTTATTTTCCTAATTTATTTCAGGTAAGTAATTTATTTTTTCATCTTATATACCTATCTGAATGGGTAGAGCTAAATAACCTAACTCTGTGAATAAGATCGGAAACATTTACAATTAGAGACATTTATGCTTTTCCTGGTTTGCTAGGCATTTTAAGGAATTTAACACAAAAACTCCCTAAAGATAGTGTACCTTGTGATGTAATACGTAATGAATGTACTTATTACATCTGAAAGCATCCTTTTGTCAAAGAAAACCCAACTGTGACATAAGCAATTAGGAAATTTATTGGTTTATGCAATTGACAAGTCTAGAGGTGGGACTGGTTTCTAGTGGCTTAAGTCAGTCATGAGCTTGATGTGCCTCCCCAAACCGAATGGCTGGAAATTCCAGGATACAGTTTGTAGAAGGAGAGAGGGGATGGGTACTGGGAGTTAGCCCTAGTGAAACGTTTGTATTGGAATTCCTTGTTATGTTACCTAGTTAGGATAAATCTGTAGCTAACAAACCATTCTAATTTAAGTAGAAGTGTTGTTGGAAGAGTTGGAATTCAGGTTCTAGCTTCTTGCTATTCAAAGTGGTTCATGAACCAGCTGTTTGGGCTCATCTAGGACAGGAGTTTGGCAAACTTATTTTGTAAAAGGCCAGACAGAAAATATGGCCTTCTTTTTAACAACTCTTTAAAAATGTAAAAACCATTCTTCACTGGAGGGTCAAATGCACCCTGCAGGCCATAGTTTGCCAACCCCTAATTTAGAAGCTTATTTAGAAATGCAGAATCTCAGACTTATCCTGCCCCAGGCCTGTTAAATTAGAATCTGATTTTAATGAGATCTCCAGGTGATCTGTATGTAGACTAAAGTTTTCCCCAAACCTGTGGTAGATTTCAACCCTGGCCGCACATGAAAATCACTTGAGGAATTCTTAAAAATATGGAGGCCTTGGTTCCACTCCTGGAGATTCTAATTTAATTGATGTGAGGTGGAGCCTTGGTACGGTATTTTTAAGAGCTCATTGGGCAATTCTGTTGTATAGCTAGGATTGAGAATTACTGCTGTAGACTAAGCTTTCAGAATCATAACTGCCTGTACCACAACTGGTGTGGTAGATTAAAAAGCATGGCTGCGATATTTTGCAGCTCCTCTCATCAGAGTTGGAGTTGATTTCTCTATTCCTTTAAGCTAGGTTGGCTTGTGACTTGCTTTGACCAGTAGCATGTGACAGAAGTAATGTGTGAGGTCTAGAGTCTGGGTTTCAAAAAGCCTTGCAGCTTTTGCCTCTTGGAACACTCCCTCTGCCATAGTAGAAGCTTTTGGTAGACTACTGAATACTGAGAGACTGGCACTAAGGCTCCAGTGAGTGAGGCCATCTTTTACTCTTTAGCTCTAGTCAGTCAGATGACTGGCTGCATGAGTGACCCAGCTGAGGGCAACTAACCTACAAAATCATGGGAAATAATAAATTATGGTTTTAAGCCAGTAAGTTTTAGGCTGGCTCCTTATGCAGTAATAAATGAGACACCTGGGAAAACTGCTACCAAATCAGGATCTACTGACTAAAAGATCTGTGCTGTCTCTGCCATTATTTTCTTTCTTTCTTTTTTTTCTTTTAGAGACAGGGTCTCACTCTGTCACTGAGGCTAGAGTGCAGTGATACAATAATAGCTTACTGTAACCTTGAACTCCTGGGCTCAAGTGAACTCCCTTGAACTCCCACCTCAACTTCCTGAGTAGCTGGGACTACAGGTGCATGCCACCACTCCTAGCTAATTTTTTTTTTTTTTTTTTTTTTTGAGACAAGAGTCTCACTCTGTTGCTTAGGCTAGAGTGCCATGGCGTCAGCCTAGCTCACAGCAACTTCAAACTCCTGGGCTCAAGCAATCCTTCTGCCTCTGCCTCCTTAGTAGCTGGGACTACAGGCATGTGCTACCATGCCCAGCTAAGTTTTTCTATATGTTTTTAGTTTGCCAACTAATTTCTTTCTATTTTTAGTAGAGATGGGGTCTCACTCTTGCTCAGGCTGGTTTCGAACTGCCGACCTTGAGCGATCTGCCCGCTTTGACCTCCCAGAGCACTAGGATTACAGGCGTGAGCCACAGTGCCCAGCGCACTCCTACCTAATTTTTAAAAATTTCTGTAGAGATCGGGGCTCACGTTGTTGCCTAGGCTGGTCTGAAACTTCTGGCCCCAAGTGATCCTTCTGCTTCAGCCTCCCTAAGCACCGGGATGCCACCATGCCCAGCCTCCACCATTATTTTCACTAGCAAAATTGATGCCTCATGTCTTTTTACTAAATTCAGTTCTGAATTTAAGTATTATGGCAATGTAGCTGATTAGCAAACCCTGATCTCGTCTGGAATCCTAACTACAGGGAGGCCTGGGAAGTTTCTGGCTTCTAATTCCTGCAGCTTATGAATGCACCCTAGGTAACAGGTTCAGTGAACCAAGATAGTATCTATTTCTATCTATCAAGTTCTCTATGTCCCAATAGAGGCATACCTCTACGATGTTGTGAATTTGGTTCCAGACGATAAAGTGAGTCACACAAATTTTTTGGCTTCCCGGTGCCAAACTTTGCATATAAAAGTTATGTTTATACCATACTGTAGTCTGTTAAGTGTGCAGTAGCATTATATCTTAAAAAACCCCACACATACCTTAATTTAAAAATACTTCATTGCTAAAAAATGGTAATAATCATCTGAGCCTTAAGTGACTCATAATCTTTTTGTTGGTATAGGATCTTGCCTCGATGATGGCTGCTAATTCATTAGGTAGTGATTGCTGAAGGTTGGGGTGGCTGTGGCATTTTTTAAAATACATTTTTCTAAATTTAAAAAAATTTTTTTACAGAGTCTTGCTCTGTCACCCAGGCTGGAGTGCAGTGGCATGATCATAGCTCACTGCAACCTTCAACTCTTGGGCTCAAGTGATCCTTCTGCCTCAGCCTCTTGAGTAGCTGAGACTATAGATAGATATGTATCATCATGCCAAGCTAATTTTTTTTTTCTTCACCTTGGGGCTGGATTTTGTTGCATACTCTTGGTGTCCTTAGCCCTATACTTATTTCTGGTGAGATTCTCAAGGTAAATATTTTAGGCAAAATATCTGGCTTTGCTTTAAGTCCAAATTCCCAACTTAGTCTGTTTGTGTTCCTTTTCAAATGCTGTGCTTCAAAATTTTAAATGAATTGGTGAGATACAGAAGTAATCTTTTATTAGAACTGATTGAGTAGTATTAAGCTGTTGAAAATATAAGGAATTCTAGGCTGGGCGCAGTGGCTCACGCCTGTAATCCTAGCACTCTGGGAGGCTGAGTCAGGCGGATTGCTCGAGGTCAGGAGTTCGAAACCAGCCTGAGCAAGAGCGAGACCATGTCTCTACTATAAATAGAAAGAAATTAATTGGCCACCTAATATATATAGAAAAAAATTAGCTGGGCATGGTGGTGCATGCCTGTAGTCCCAGCTACTCGGGAGGCTGAGGCAGAAGGATCACTCCAGCCCAGGAGTTTGAGGTTGCTGTGAGCCAGGCTGACGCCACGGCACTCACTCTAGCCTGGGCAACAAAGTGAGACTCTGTCTTGAAAAAAAAAAAAAAAAAAGAAAGAAAATATAAGGAATTCTCATCTTCTGTATTTCTTGGTCTAGTAAGAGAGAAATGCTAGAAACCAACAATACTGTGGTTTCCAACAGTATTGTTGGTTTCTAGCATTTGTGATCTTCACAGTAAACATATTCCCATTACTTTGTCACACCTTTGTTTTGGCCCAAAGTGGCATAACTTGTTCTGATTACTTTCCACTTCATTTACTAAAGCTATCTCCAGGTTACTTTGGAATATTTAATAAAAATCAAATCCAGTTGTGAAGGATTCACATCTGCCACTTTAAAGATTATGTTGGGGGAAGAGGGGAGGGGTGTGCACTTTCAGACCCCTGCTCTCTCTGCTTCACCACACACACACACACAAATTAAAAATAAAAAAATAAAGATATCAAGTATGCATTTGGCTGTAAGTAAACTGATGGTTGTTAGGGGAGGTTATTTATCTAATATAGGATGATTGGAAGTAAGTGGCTACTGCCTTTGCTCAGTGGCATGAAAATGTCAAGGTAGTATCTAAGTTCCTTGGCCTTTCTCTTGACATTCAAGATGACTGCCCTAGCTCCAGGCCTTACATCATTATTCAAGGCAGAAAGGTGTGTGTGTGTCATCAGTGATGTGTCCATTTTTATCAAGTAAGCAAAGTCTTTCCAAGAGGCTCCTGAAAATTGTTAAGTCTCATTTGGATAGAATTCTGTGTGATACTGCTACCACTAGCCATAGGGGAGGCTGGAAAAGTGAAGATGTTTATCATTTGTAGCCATTTATAGAAAAAGCACATCAGGGGAAAGGGTTAGAAATAGATTTGGGATTAGTTATTCAACAGTGTTTGCTACAGGGTATTCATTCATGAAACTGTTAACACACTCTGAAGGCACTTAAAGTATCATTAACATTGTTTGAATAAGTAAATAACTTTCCAAAATAGATTTCTTGGAAAGAAATATCACTTATTTGGAAGTATAAATTCTGGATTATTTGAAATTTCAAGTCAAATTACTTTATCACTGCTCCCCATCCTCACTGTGATTTCTGAGAAGTTGAACTGAATAGACTCAGTGTTGAAGAGAAAGTGCATTCTAGACAAGTGATAGTAGTAGTAGGAGCTGTATCATTTTTCTGAGTTTTATTGGTGGTTTCCTTAATGCCGATTAGATACTTTTACCGGGATAGCCTATAAGCATCTTTTTTAATGCTAAAAATACTTCACTGAGATATAATTTACATGGAGTGAAAAGTCTGGGTATTAAATGCATAGACTGCAAATTCTGATAAATGTATACACCTGTGTGACCACCTGTGTGATAGATACACTGTGTGTATCCATCGCCCCAGTAAGTTCCCTTTTGTCCCTTTCCAGGTAAGCCCCACCCACTCCAGGCAACCACTATTCTGATACTTAACCGATTAGTGTGTCTTCTTCAACTTACTATAAATGGGATCAATAACATATAATGTACTCTTTTGTGTTTGACTGCTTTTGCTCAACAGTGTTTTTGAGAGTTATCCATTATGTGTGCTCAGTTCTTTCTTAGTTTCTTCCCTTTTTTGGTGAGTGGGACAAGTATAGTATTGCATTGTATGAATATATCACAGTTTATCCATTTTCTGTTGATGGATATTTAAGTTCTGTTTTAGCTAGAAAAATAAAGCTAGAGTGGTAATTCTAGGCTTGCATGGCTGAGGTGGGAGGATCACTTTGGGGCTAGGACTTTAAGACTAGCCTAGGCAAGAGACCATCTCTTAAAAAATAAAAACAATTAGTCAAGCATGGTGGCATGCATCTGTTATCCTAGCTACTCTGAAGGCTGACGCAGGAGGATGGCTTGAGCCCAGAAGTTCAAGGCTGCAGTGAGCTATGATCACACTGCTGTACTCCAGCCTGGGCAGCAGAGCCAGACTTTATCTCTTAAAAAAAAAAAAAAAAAAAAAGCTGCTATGACCACATGACTGCAAGTATTTTAAACAGCACCCCAAATGGAAGTGTACATCCTTCATCTTCTAATTTCCCATTTTGAGGCCTCTGGTTTTCCTTATTTTAGTGAATAGTTCCACCTTCCTTTCAGTTATTCAAAATAAAACTAACAATCATTTTTGACCCCTTCTTTATTCTAACATAATATTTACCTTCTTTTTATTATGGACTAGGCTTGATGGTAGAGATACAGTGAATATAAAACTGTAATTTAGTGGGGCCCTGGGTAGTAATTGAGATAAGTATTAGAACAGAGCTTTAGAACCCTAGGATTGCAAATGAGAGACCTATCCAGCCCAAGAGAGCTAGGAAGATTCCTGGAGGAGGAGATATATAAATTGAATTCTGAAGAGCACAAAAAGTTCACAAAGGGAAATAAATACCATAGTAAGAGTAGCATTGTCATAGAAAGCAGGGCAGATCCCGGGAACTACAAGGAAGTCAGTCTAACAGATATAGAGAGGATTTGGGTTGTGGGGGAGAGGAAGTAGGAGGAAGTGGCAATAGAGAAGAGGGGAACAGATTTAAGGAAATGTGCTGAGTTTGATGTGGTGATGAACAATTGTAAGATTTAAAGCAGAGGAATATTACATTTATGCTTAATACATACAAAGTGAAGGATGAATTTGGAGTGGGGCAATATTGGAAGCAAGGAGGTCTGCTAGGAAATGGTAGAGTATTCCAAGCCAGAAGGGATGAGCTAAGGAGTTTGTTGGAATTAGAGATTTTTGGCCCTCATGAGAGGACATTTGAAGAACTATTGAAAGTCTGAGGAAAAGTGATGTGAGGAAAGAAGAACATACAACATGTTAAAGTGTTTGAAGTTAACTGCGATCCAGGCATGAGGTAAGGGACTAGACGAGGAATGAAAAAAATGTTTTTATTTGACAGAGTTGGTTTTTAATTGGATGATAAGAACAAAGGAAAGAGAGAACTCCAAAGTGACTTATAGAATTTTTTATTTTTCATTGGCTTTCTAATCTGATTAGAATTTTTATTTTATTTTTTTTTAAGAGACAGAATCTTGCTTTGTTTCCCAGACTAGAATGTAGTGGTGCAAGCATAACTCACTGTAACCTTGAACTCCTGACCTCAAGCGATCCTCCCACCTTAGCCTCCCAAAGTGCTGGGATTATAGACATGAGCCACCATGCCTGGCCTCTATTTTTAACCTCAGTAACTGAGAACTATGGTCCCACTAAAAGAATAAGGAAGTCAAAAATGGAGGTGTTTCTACAGGAGAATGAGTTAGTTTCATTTTGAATATATTGGTTTTAAAGTAATGGGGGGCATATCCAAGTATTAGTATTCAATATATAGTTGGAAATACAGGACTAGAAAATTGAAGTTAGGACTAAAGAAATATATTTGAATCATTTACTTGCTTAGAAGTCATTCAAGCCACAGAAATGAATTTTTTCTTTTAGTCAGTCAGGTGCGAGCATCTTGTGTCAGAGGCTGGGTTACAAAGATGAAAGACCTGTCCTATCTATGTTTTTGAGGAACTTTGGATCTAGTAGAAGGATAATATGTTCAGGGTACAGTGATAACAAACAGGAAGGGATCTCTACTTTATTGACCTGGAGAAGTTACAGTTTTATAAAAGAAGAAAATGATTTCAAGAATTTATGGGTTGAGTTTGAATGGAGGACTTAGGACTTGAAGATGAATTTGAAGAGTAGGGAGTTCAGTGTTAACAGCAGCTAAAACTGGGAGACATGATTAGTAGTGTCAGATGTTTTAAGGAGGTCAGGCTATAGAGACTCAAAACCCTTTATAAATATATTTGGTGGATGTCCCCAAAACAGTGAAATAAATAAGGGGAGAAGTGAGAGGAATCCATCAATCACTACTTATAAAAGGAAATAATTATTTGAATTTGGAATGGCTTTGAGGACAATACATTTTTAAAAAAAATTTCAATAGATTTACGGGGTACAAGTGTCTTTTGTTACATGGATGAATTGTATAATGCTGAAGTCAGGGCTTTTAGAGTACTGGTCACCAAAATAGTGTACATTTTACTGGATAGGTAATTTTTTTATCCCTCACCCTCCCCTCCCATCTTAGTTTCTAATGAAGGATAATACATTTAAAGTTTGTCCTGTAAAGTGACCAAATTTATAAGATAAAGCGATTCTGTGCTGAATGAAATTGGCAAAAGTTCTGCAGCTTTTTATAGGCCTGCAGATTCTTTCTATGTGGAGGATGGATGGATACAAATTATTTTGTTGATTGATACAAAGTAATAGCCCAAACGGATACCTTCCGAAGAAGTTGCTGTAGTTTTTGTGTCTTGTGACTTTGAATTCTACCTAGGAGTAGGGGTCTTGGCTCTTTTTGGACTGTAGAGAATAAACTGAAATGGTGATGATGCAATGGAGACTCATATTGATGTTTGCAAGATGTCATTGTGTTTCTAATCTGCTATTTTCCCCCATAGGTTTAACTTCTTTATTCAGCAAAAATGTGGATTCAGAAAAGCACCCCGGAAGGTTGAACCTCGAAGATCAGACACAGGGACAAGTGGGACAGCATACAAAAGAAGTGTTTTGATTCCTCCTGTGGAAGAAACAGCCTTTTATCCTTCTCCCCATCCTCTAAGGACTCTTGTAAAACCTTTATTTTTTACTGTTGGGGTAAGAGCTCACATCGCTAGGCGTTACCTATCTCGATGCAAGGGCAGTATTAAAGTTCTGTTTGTCTTGTTTGGGTTCCCTTAAAGTAAGGACAGGTGGAGGGGATCAAAAGAATCTGGGTAGCTGGGCTCATGAAATCTGACTACAGAATATGAATTTAGTAATTGCTTTAGAAACTGGCTCAGTTATGTAAGCCCTGGAGAAGAAACTTATGACCCTCATATTTCGTACAGCATTTTAGTGGATAGTAAGTTGGCATTTTGAATTTTATTTGAAGATTTGTTAATGGAAACAGGCTCCAGGGTACTGTGAAGTTAATAAAATGGGAAATAATAAAATGTCCTTTTAACCTATTAGGTTTCACTGTGCCAGGTGTTCCTTCTGTTGGTTTGTAAAAAGCAATGAAAATGAAGTAGTGTCCTTGATATGTACAGATCTATTTCCCTTTTAAATTTATTTTGTAATATATCTATTTTTATATAGTTTACAGGCTGTGCATTTGGATCAGCTGCTATTTGGCAATATGAATCACTGAAATCAAGGGTCCAGAGTTATTTTGATGGTATAAAAGCTGATTGGTTGGATAGCATAAGACCACAGAAAGAAGGAGACTTCAGAAAGGAGGTAAAAATAAACATTGCTTTCTTCTAGTTAATCACAAATTTTTTATTGATACATAATATGTGTACATATTTTCAGAATACAAGTGATATTTTGATACATTCATATAATGTATAATAATTAAATCAGGGTAATTATAATATCCATCGCCTTAAACATTTATCTTTATGCTGGGAACATTCAAATTATTCGGTACCAGCTATTTTGAAATAGATAGTAAACTGTTGTTTACTATAGTTACTCCAGTGATAATCCCAGTCTTTGAAGTCTGGCTGTTTATGAAATGTTTTTGTTAATGGCAACATTAGATTAATCGATGTCAAGTCGGTTCACTTAATATTCTTCTAGAGTCCTTTTATCACAGTATTTATCAATGTTTTATATGTCTGGCAGTGTTGTACTTGACAGTATTGTGCTTGACAGTGTTATAAGAATTTTGTCCCTCTACCCACGTGCATCAAAAATCACCACAGATAGTCATAAAAAATTAATGTTTTGAGGGCCCATCTTAACTCCACTGAAGTTTAAGGGCCACTGTTATATTACTTTACTGGATTACTTTAGAGTACATATCAGAATCACAGGGAGTTTTTCAAAATATACATGTCTTAGGGATAGAGCTACCAAGTAGATTTTAAAAAGTTTCTCAATGTTATGCTGTTTACATACCTCTGGTACATACCTTCTACGTGTTTCTAACTGTGCTCAGGAGATGGGATGCAAGAAAAAGGCAGAAATACAGAGCTTTCAGAGCTTGTCATTTACTTTATATGCAAGTTGATGGTCCTCCTTCCTCTTAAATGATTTTTAAAAAATGTTTCCTTTTAGATAAAACATAAATATTTTATTTAAGTTGCCAATACTTTTGAGCACTGAGGCTTTAGGTTAATATGTGGTTTCAGATCCATTTTGTTTCAGGCACCTTTGTTTCCTATGATACACTGCCCTGTGGTTGGGACAGTGGGTGGATGTCCTCCTTATTTTTCCCCTTCCTGGGAACAGTGTGATCCTGGCCAACAAGAGGCTGAGAAGAAGGAAGCCTTGGGTTTTCTTTTTATTAGTGGTAGTTTGTGGTTCCTCTAATAAGGGAAAAGGATTCATTCCTCCTTGTTTCCCCATAGACACATTCAAGAAGCACGAGCCCTATCTGTTAAAAGAGGCTTTATGCCAGAGTAGTGATGGATATTTGCAGGTGAAAGTGACAGTAACTAGCAGATTTTTATTAAGTACAGTCTATTTGAGAAGATAGTAAAACTGATCTAATTCCTAAGGAATTATCCTGGATCCCTTAGAAAGCTACAGGTTTCTAGCACATCTTTGCACTATGAAATTTTGATATCTAAATGTACCCAAATGGTTCTTGAGAATGGTGCAAACTGAAAAACTATATATGTACTCTTCATCCAAAGATGGATTGTTTATAATAAAATTAAATAAGTCATAGGTTATAATATATACAATCCATGCCCATTAAAGAAGATTGAAAATATATAAATATAACATGGAAAATGAAAGTCCTAGGAACCCCTTTCATACCATTATATATGCAGTTAATAAAGTCTGGGAACTTACAAGTTAATTTTAATTAAAGTAATGGAATCGTATATATACTGATCTGTAATTTCTTTTATCCTGGATTTATTTTCATAACAAAGTCTTTTCAATTTCATAGTTAGAATACATTTTTTATTTTTTATTTTATTTTTTTTTATTTTTTATTTTTTTGAGACAGAGTCTCACTTTTGTTGCCCAGGCTAGAGTGAGTGCCATGGCGTCAGCCTAGCTCACAGCAACCTCAAACTCCTGGGCTCAAGCGATCCTCCTGCCTCAGCCTCCCAAGTAGCTGGGACTACAGGCATGCGCCACCATGCCTGGCTAATTTTTTTTTGTATATATACTTTCAGTTGGTCAATTAATTTCTTTCTATTTTTAGTAGAGACGGGATCTCGCTCAGGCTGGTTTCGAACTCCTGACCTCGAGCAATCAGCCCGCCTCGGCCTCCCAGAGTGCTAGGATTACAGACGTGAGCCACCGCGCCCGGCTTACATTTTTTATTTAAAAACTTTAATCATGGGAAATTTCCCATGAGTAAAAGTAGAGAGAATAGTATGATGAACCACTGTCATCCAGCTTCAATGGTTACCGACAGATGGCCCATTTTATTTTCCATCTATTTCCCTTTCATTCCCCTCCCTCTCTACTGCTGTATTATTATAAAGCAAATCCTAGGCATATTTCATCCATAGAATTTTCAACACGTATCCCTGAAAAATTAGGATTCTCCTCTCTTTCTAAATGTCATATTCTATTATTATATCTAAAAAAATAGCAATTTTTAATAGAAAATATTCTTGGTTAGACTGTAAAACTACATGAGACCCTGGTATAAATAATCACTTACTTGATACTTGGCTGAATTTCATAGTGTGCTTTACATTATTGTTACTCCTCATGACAACATTGCCAGATATTTGTTATTGTCTCATTTTCTATATCAGGAAACTGAAGTTTAGAAGTTGTGTGAAGCCTCAGAGCTAATCAGTGGTTTTATGTAGAGAATGTAGGCTGACTATAAATACATGCCTTTCTAGTCTACCACTTATTTATTATGTCTGTGATCACTAGTGACTTTTACAGATGAAGATTTCTCCTTTTATGTATAAGGCATTTCCTTTCTGGATTTTCATTTTCCTAGCCTGAAACTTCACATACGGTGATATGCAATTTTCCTTCTGTTTTAGATTAACAAGTTGTGGAATAACCTTAGTGATGGCCAGCGGACTGTGACAGGTTTGTGTTAGCTTACACGTTTTAGCCATTCAAGGGAAGAGAAATCAAACCAAAAGGTACAGTATGTCGCAGGCAATGGCTTTTGTACTGTGCTCACCAGTGGTTTAGAAGACAGAGAGTCTCTGTACCTGTAGGCTAATGTAATAGTATAAAAAATAATGTGGCATGAAGAGTCACATGATGCTCTGGGTCAGTTATTATATTTTCTAATTTTGATCTGGTGTGATACTGATCAAATGATCAATTTGTTGTAGAATCCCAGCTTGTGAAATAGCTTATGAGTAATTATTACTTCCGCTATTAAGAAAACTAAAGAAGACCTTGATTAAGTACTTTCTGTAACAGAGGATGTTTAATACACATTCTTTCCCTACCTCACAGAGTTTCTTACAGAGTAGTTGTCTCCCTTTTTACAGATAAGGAAACTGACTTTCAGAGAAGGAACTTTTCGAAGGTCAAACTGCTAGTAAGTAGTAGAGCTGAGTTTCAAAACCTGGGTCTGTCTCATTCTAAAACCAATTTTCTCTCTACTCCTCCATGCTATTTATAAAACTCTCTTTAAATGTAAGCATGCCATGCATGTCACCATGATAATTTTTTGTTCTTTGTAAATTTTTATGGAAAAACAGATCTAGCTCTTCAAGTTAACAGTCGTGCAATACTTTATGGACTTAGTTATTTGAGAAACTTGGGAAAATGGATTTGTATGTTCTTTAGCAATTGTGTAAATAAGAAAAAAATATTTCCAAAGAATTGTGAAATATTGCTTTTTGTCAAATATGATTAGACTTACTGGTACTTTTAATTTTCTATACCTATGTAAGTGGAGAAAAACTGTTTATCTTTCTCCATTCAAACTGTTTCCTCTGTCTAGAAGGCTTCTTTTTTCTGATGTTACTAGAACCTGATCAGGCTTTTAGTTTTATAGTTCAGACGTTTCCTTCAGGAAGTGCTTTCTTTTTTTCTGAACTCATTGCAGTTTTTATCATTTATAATACAACCTGCCTTATATAATTGTACATGTAGCATCTTTGAGGGCAATGTAGGCATCTTGAGGACAGTGATGAGATTTTTTATTTTGTTCTAGCACCTACCACATATGGACATGGTAAAGTAAGCTACTCAGTTAAAATCTGTTGAGTGAATGAATGTTGAATGGAATCTTGAACCAAGGGATTGAGATTTTTCAAAGTATGTTGCCATACCTTAGACTGTAGAATTGATTTAGTCAATGAGGTCTTAATATGATTACTTCAAAGATAGCTCTGTAGTAACATATCTGTTTCACTAAGATTAATGTGTTTTCTTTATTTGCCTGTTTTCTGAAAGTAATGAAAATTAATAGCATTTCTTTAGGGTAGCAAGGTTTTGATTTCATTCATTATTTTCAATTATTTCGCAATTAACTGATACCTCATATTCTTTGAAGGTGGTAAAGATTTTATACCATTTAACTATATGAAGAAATCTGGAATCAGAATTTAAAATCTTTTCTCATGCCAGTAAATAGTTTATTCAAAGAGTCTGGTATTCAGAAGTAATTAAAAATCAGAATTCTTTCCCTGGTGGTCTAGTGGTCAGGATTTGGTGTTCTCACCACTGTGGCACCGGTTCATAAAGAAAAAAAATAAAGAAAAATAAATAAATAAAATAAAAAAATAAAAAAATCAGAATTATTTCTTCTGGCCTTTTTTTTCTTTTAATCAGTCATTTAGCATGAAGGGCATAGCAGTAAAGAGATACTTGGGATCTGTCTAGCAACTTGAATATAAAGTGCTTTCAAAAATGTAAATGTGAATGGTCATAAAGATCTTAAATCCTTATTTATTTATTTATATAAATCCTTATTTATTTTATTTATTTTAATTGTTTTTTAGAGACAGAGTCTTGCTTTGTTGCCCAGGCTGGCTCAAGTGATCCCATTTCAGCCTCCCTCATAGCTGGAACAACAGACACGTGCCACCACACCCAGTTTTATTATTTTTTTAGAGACAGAGGTTTCACTGGTCTGTTGCCCAGACTGGTCTCAAACTTCTTGCCTTAAGCAATCCTCCTGCCTCAGCCTCCCGAGTCACTAGAATTATAGGCATGAGCCACCATGCCTGGCTCTTAAATCTTTTTTTTGAGGCAAAGTCTCATTCTGTTGCCCTAGCTAGAGTGCCATGGCGTCAGCCTAGCTCACAGCAACCTCAAACTCCTGGGCTCAAGCAATCCTTCTGCCTCAGCCTCCCGAGTAGCTGGGACTACAGGCATGCACCACCATGCCCAGCTAATTTTTTCTATATATTTTTAGTTGGCCAATTAATTTCTTTCTATTTATAGTAGAGACGGGGTCTTGCTCTCGCTGGTCTTGAACTCCTGACCTTGAGCGATCCTCCTCCCTCAGCCTCCCAGAGTGCTAGGTTTTTTTTTTTTTTTTTAAAGCCTGCAGCACCCAGTATTCCCAGGTGATCTCCCATTAAAGTACTGACCAGACGTGACACTGCTTAGTTTCTGAGATCAGACAAAATCGGGCACATTCAGGGTAGTATGCCATAGACCCTCCCCACCCCACATGGAAATCTTATTTCCTTGCTATTCCTTTTAAGATTTTGGTTAGACTCTTATTTGCCCATGTATTATCCACCTCTTAGGCACCCTCCAACCTAAAGCATTTAACCTTGTTTTTGATAAATGCCCTCTGGCAAAAATGACCCAGTCAGGTTAAATACAGCCTTGCAAGTGGAATCTTTTGGAGTAGCAACTGCCGGGTCAGATAATGACATTTCTTAGGGAATGAGGCTTTGAAAGAGTTCTAGCACAATGCTACCAGCTACCTCTGGTGGTTGTCAGGCTGCACTGGGAATATGGCCTGTTTTCAAGGTTACTTTGGAGCTGGAGAGCAGGGGATGAGACTAGGACAAGGTAAAATGCTGCAAAGCTAGCTGTTCTGAGATTCACCAAGTTTTTTAAAATAAATGTTCTCTGGTTTGCTATAAGCCTTTGGTTTCTAGAGTTCTGAAAAATCGATTCTGATAATTTTTACAAGTGTTTTCATTGCTTTTATGAAGAAGAGTTTTCAGAGATCCTTATTTTTGTTATTTTCTTTCTTTCTTTTTCTTTTTTTTTTTTTTTAGACAGAGTCTCACTCTGTTGCCTGGGCTATAGTGCCGTGGCGTCAGCCTAGCTCACAGCAACCTCAAACTCCTGGGCTCAAACAATCCTTCTGCCTCAGCCTCCCGAGTAGCTGGGACTACAGGCATGTGCCACCATGCCAGGTTAATTTTTTTTCTATATATTTTTAGTTGTTTGGCTAATTTCTTTCTATTTTTAGTAGAGATGGTGTCTTGCTCTGCTCAGGCTGGTCTTGAACTCTTAAGCTCAAATGATCCACCCGCCTCGGCCTCCCAGAGTGCTAGGATTCAGGCGTGAGCTACTGCGCCCAGCCAATTTTGTTATTTTCACTGATGTAATTCAGTGTATCACACTTGGTAGAAGTTGGCATGGGGACAACAGCCTTCCCAAATCAGTAGTGCCAAGCTTGTCCAGGAAGTGACTGAGTCAGGAGGAATCAGGTAACACCTGTATTAAATGGAGATACAGATACCTTAAGCTGTTGCATTTCTCAAAGGAGAAAGAGAGGTGAGGAAATCATTCTTTAATCATCTGTATGCTAGGTGGATGTACTGTTTTAAGCCTCACTACTGCCTTAGAGGAAGGAATTATTATCCTCATTTTACAGATGAGGAAACTGAAGTGAAAGGGATAAAATGCTAAGTGGCATATCTAGGATTCAGACCTAAAAAGGCCATTCTCTTTCCACCATAATTTCATTTATTGGTTCATTACTGTGTGACTGCTACATTTAATTGTGTTTTCTCATTTCATCATCATTCAACTCTTTTAGGTAGATTTTCTTATCGTTTTGCAGAAGAGGAAACTGAGGCTGAGAGGTTAGGCCTCTTACCCAAGTTATAATGTAAGTAGGACAGAGTTGGTTCTGCTGGACTCCCTCACCATACTTTCAGCCAATGTACGGTGCTGCCTCAGCAGGCCTAGGATTACCGCACAGCCTCTCCTGCTCACCTGCTTCTGGGGACCGGCTTGTGCTATTTCTCAGCTAGGGACCCCTTTGTCTGGTGTCTGAAGTCCTAGAATGACCAAGGTCAAAATAAATTCTCCAGGCCACCTTGTCTTGGTATATAGTAGAGCACTAGATTAGGAATTCTGGCGTGGCCACTGAAGTTTGCCTCTTTGACAATTTGTACCTTTTGGAGCCTCAGTTTTCTCATCTATAACTGGCCTTCAAAATGGGATTTGCAAGGAAGAAAATATCCGGATTTTAATTTCCTCCTATCTTTTTGATTTGTTAGTATGTTTTATAATGAACTGTAGTGGTTCATGTATATAATTTGTAAATAAGTATACACATACTGAGTATGTCTGTATAGTTGTTTACTGATGGGGTGCCTAATCAAAGAAGTTTGGTGACCACTGACCTATGAAGTGAGGGATTTTGCCTACAATCTGTTCCAGTGCTGTTACTCTCATAATTTACCGGAAAGGCTTCTTGCATTTGGATTGAAAACTTGGCAATGTTTACTCTTTGTCTCCTGCTAACCATGATGTTTTTGGTTATCTTTCCCTTTTTCAATTCTTTTCCCTAATTGTAATCACTTTAACCAGAGATGCATCCTACTTCTCTACAGTGCTGTGGTACCTGTAGTTTCCAGAAGTTGTGTGTGCTGTATGTCACTGGTTTGAAGAAGCAGACTGTGGAACTGAAAGAGTAGGCAGGATAGTTGTTGCAATTTTCAGCCTAGTGGGTAGGATAAGGGACCCCTTCTTGCTCTTTGCATTGAATCAAAGTAAAGTAAACACCAAAGCCCTGACTGATTATCTTTATTATCATGGAAACCTGATCTTTATGATGATGCCCAAACTATTCTTAGGTTTTCTTTACCCTAAGATATCTATCAGTATGTATAACAACCTAGACCTAAGGGGGTGCTCTGGGTAGTAAAGATGTTTATAACTCTTTGAAAGAAAACTAAAGACCCCTAGGCAACACTAATCACTGTTGTCTTGCTGTAGGATAAACCTCCGAGGTTCTGTGGAGTCTGTGCCTTTCCTCTGCCCCCCTCCCCTTAGGGTTCCAGGCTTCTCATTGGGAGGTACACACGATGCTTTTAATTGCCTTGCTTGTGATCTCTATAAACACTGTCCCTCTCATCATCTTTGAAAGAGTTTAAGGTATTTATCAAAGATGGTATGACAGCTGTCATAGTCCCTACTAGTGAAATATCTGATACAACTAATGAAATTAATAAAATGCAATAAAACTCCATTTAATACACTATGAAGAAAGAAAAAAATGCTACCAATTAAGCTGTGACACATCACTAACTTTAAGATGCATCCTGATTTCAGATATTAAAATGGGAAAAATGTCTTAAAATCTATGAAAAATGGTAGCTTCTTTTCCTACCTGACTCAAGTGGGAGAGCAAAAATTAGACTTGAAATGCCAGGAGATAGCAGAGAGCCTTACAGAATGAGCAAATATGGAAGCCAAAGCTAACTCCAAGGTGTAGTGGTTGGCAGGGACTATTATACAAAGAATATCTTCTGAAATAAATCCTCCTACCAGAATGTTCCTGAAATCAGTTGTATTGTCATTGAGGAAGTTGAAAGTGTTACTTGCCTATTGCTTAAAGAGATTGGAGGAATAAATGTTTAAATTCTTTTAATTCAACAAGTAGATGAATATCTGCTGTGTGCAAGGAGTTGTGGCAATTCATAAGATTAATGTATTTTTTACAGCCTGTGCTTTTCAGGAATAACTTAATTTCTTCCCTAAAATGTGACTAATTAATTCTGTTATGAAATAAACTTACTCAATTTACTTGTAGTACTAGCAACATCAGGCACTTGCAGAAAAATGAAACAGTCACCCAACTCCCATGTGGAGTTGTAAGCATACTTCAAAAATAGTTGCAAATTCTTCCAGATTATCCCTGAATTCTTATCAAATACTTATTCTCAAACATGTTGACCTTCATATCCATGGATGATCCACAGATGTTTCCATGAGCCAGCAATGAGTTTAAGAAGTGTACCATTCCCTGAACTCAAAGAAATGATGTTAGCTTTTCTAGTCTTGGCCAGGGAACCTAATTCTGTATATTACTTCTATCTTTGGCTTGGCCATTATTAAATACTTATAGATATGGTTATTATTGAGAAGACTGAACTGTTCTGAAGAAGTAAAATATGGATCTAGGTGAAGGAAGTTAGATCCTAGAGCATTTCTGATTTTCCAGGAATTCTGTGACTCTGCAGTTTTGGTGCTTTAAAAGTACTGATTTCACTTTTTTTAGCTCCCCTCCTACCCCAAAAGTATATAGTACTCTTACATAATTGTGGTAGAAAATCTTATTCGGGTAGACTTTAGATCAAACTGTCTTTGCTCTTCTTTTTACTCTCTCCAAATAATAAATGTTTATTTTATAGGTATCATAGCTGCAAATGTCTTCGTATTCTGTTTATGGAGAGTACCTGCTTTACAGAGGACAATGATCAGATATTTCACATCTAATCCAGCCTCAAGTAAGTCTAACTTATGGGATTTTATTTTGAGGTAGAGATAATATGAAAGAACTATGCTTTATGTTCACTGAAAGGCTATAAAAAAGATGAATTATTTGTCAGTAATTACAAGCAAAATCTAGAGGATGGGCTGTAAACTCCTTGTGGACAGAAAGCTCATCTCTATTAATGCTATATCCCAGGTGCCTAGCATGTACCTTGTACATAGTAAGGTACACATACTAAGGTACATATTAGTATCTAAATATTTTTTAATGAATTCAGGTCTGTGATCACTACAAGTTTATTCTTTGAGAAGAATATTATTAAAATATACAACTTTTTATCTGTAATTAAAATAATTTACTCATTCTTTCCTAACTAACTTTTGCCGTAAAGACAGTTGCTTTCATGAACTGAAAATTTTTATTGGTTGCTTACTAAGTAGAAAAGAGACTTATTGAGAAAGCTTTTTACCACTTTGAAAAATGCTGTCTTAAACTGTCTTATTTAAGCTTTTGGCTGGTTCTAGTTTTGTTTCCCATGTTTGATTTGTTTTACAATAATAATAAAAGCCTATTTTTTTGGTGTGTGGTTTTGTTTTTGTTTTTTTTTTTGAGACAAAGTCTTACTCTGTTGCCCAGGCTAGAGTGCCGTGGCATCAGCCTAGCTCACAGCAACTTCAAACTCCTGAGTTCAAGGGATCCTCCTGCCTCAGCCTCCTGAGTAGCTGGGACTTTAGGTGCATGCCACCACACCTGGCTAATTTTTTTTATAGTAGAGACGGAGTCTCGCTCTTGTTCAGGCTGATCTTGAACTCCTGAGCTCAAGCAATCCTCCGGCCTCGGCCTCCCAGAGTGCTAGGATTACAGGCATGAGCCACTGCTCCAGGCCAATAATAAAAGTTTAAAACAGATGATTTTTACTGGCTATATACTCCATGATTACCAGACTGTGCTTTTCTCTCTTGTAGAGGTCCTTTGTTCTCCAATGTTGCTCTCAACGTTCAGCCATTTCTCCTTACTTCACATGACAGCAAATATGTATGTTTTGTGGAGTTTCTCCTCCAGCATAGTGAACATTCTGGGTCAAGAGCAGTTCATGGCAGTGTACCTGTCTGCAGGTAATAAATAAGCTTTAATCTCAGGGCCTTTGATGGCGTAAGCACTCTCACCTATCTGCAGAAGGGACAGAGGGGATGTTTACCTCCATATTCTACACACAGGAAGTGCTCAGGACTTGTTTCTCAAGTTGTATGTAGAGAAGGGAACTACAGACTGGGGGAGCTGTTGTCTTTCTTCTCATTTTGCTGATTGCCTTTTACACGAATTATTTTGGTATGCTTAGGTTTAAATTAGGATAAACAAGAGTTAAGAGTTAGTGTAGAATTTAAGCATGCCATTTTTATCCTTCTAGACCTTGATTTCTTTAGCTCAGGCTGACCATTTTTTAGATAGTGACTCCCAACTTCCTGGCTATCTCAAGTGTCTGGATCTTTGTTAAATAACCTTAAGCAAACTCATTTCCTCCTGTGTGTTCAGTTTCCAGAGGTTTTAGATGAGAGCTTTCCAATGTGATTGTCTCCCATCCAAGTACTAACCAGGCCCGACCCTGCTTAGCTTCTGAGATCAGACGAGATCAGGTGCGTTCAGGGTGGTATGGCCATAGAATATGATTGTCAAGAATGAATTTGTTCCATCTGTTTTGCAAGAATGTATATTGACATGGAACGATTTCCTAGTCATGGCCTTGGAGGTGGCATCATTTTCTTATTTCAATTAGGAAATTACAGTGCACGATTCCAGGTCCCTAGATGCTGCTAAGTTGACAGTTGATCAAATTTTACTTGCCTCTCTACCACATATACTTAATTAAAACAATAAAATATAAAAATTTATTTTAAAAATCTCTACATTAACCCTTGGCACTCGGATGTCGAGTGTGACTTGACAAGGTTAGCATCGGTAGCAGCTCGTATGTCGAGCCACACTCGACACATAGTGTCACCGTGGGGGGAAGGGGATTTTTGTCTATTTTTCCAGTATCTTTCTTGTTTTCATTAGCATGAAAGGACAAGTAAAATGTAAATGCAGAGATGGTACACTAATTTCCAGGGGTAGATTATTATCCACTAACTTAGAGCAACGTTTAGATGGAAAGCTCTATATAATCACACCTCACCCTAACAAAAAACACAAAGATTATATTGTTTGTTCTAACAGAAAAAATCAAAGGAGGAAGAAGAGAGATGATTTATATTTGCGAAACATGTGAATATAAACCAGGTCTTTATGTGGGTGAATGTTTCAAAAAATATTACACCATGAAAAATTATAGAGATTAAAATTACTCTTTGAATGTATCAATAATTTGAAATATAAAAAAATCCAAATAAATAAGTTTGTATGAAAAGAAACTCCAGTTTTTTATTCTACTGCCATGCTTTGTAAAATCTGGGGTATTTAAAAAATTAAATCCCGAGTAGAATAAAGGAATCGAGAAAAAAGCAAGCGAGTGCAAAGGGTTAAAAAATAGTATATCTGGCAGTGTGCTGTAGTGCAGAAAAGCACTTATCCTCTCATCTACCACAAGGCCCAGAGTAGATGCTTAATCAGTATTAATTGAATACCCATGTGTATCTAGTTTGTCAAAGCAATATCTTTGGCTTATAAGATAAGCGTATAGTTCTTTAGCTAAGCACTAGTTGTGTCATTGTAGCTCCAGAGGGTCTGTTTCAGATGCCATTACTTCCTGCTCCATAGAAAGTTGTTTTTTAAAATGAGCCACATTAACTCAATGACACTGGAGCCAAAGGGACCTGAAGGATCATCTAGCCTAGTATCCCACCCCAGAGATTCTGATTTAGTGTGTCTGGAGTACAGCCCCAAGGATTCTGAGATAGTTGGTGAGTTTGGGAACCAGTCTCCTTTCTTTATGTTACAGTTGAGGAAAACAACTGAGAGGGAAAGTGAATGACCCTGTGTTATTCAGCAAGTCATAGAGTAGGTCAGACTTTCCTTCCCTGTAAATAGCTGAAGCCATAAGTAGGATGAGTATCCATGCCTGTGCCCTTATAGTGATCCAGATAGAAACCTGACACTTAATTTGGGTAGAGTGAACAGCAGAAATGGAAACCATTTTTATATCTCACTTAAATTATTGAAATGTGATTTATTTCTCAGGTGTTATTTCCAATTTTGTCAGTTACATGTGTAAAGTTTCCACAGGAAGATATGGACCATCACTTGGTGCAGTAAGTATTTCTAATTTAAATTTTTAGCATTTTAACTTTTAAGTTTATTTTGAAATAACTTGACTTACAAGAAAGTTGCAAAATTAACATAAAGAGTTCTCATCTACCTTTCATTCTGTTAACTGACATCTTACAGAACCACAGTACAGTTCTCAAAACCAAGAAATTAACATTGAAACAATACTCTTGACTAATCTGCATCTAATTTAGAATTTGTAAATTTGTAAATCTTTGTAAATATCAGGTTATAGCTTTTACCTGTCAGTCATTTATATGTACTTTATCAATAGAGTGCATATCAAGAAGATTAAATCAACAGTGAGTATCCAATCCCCATAAACCAGAGAGCCTAATCTAGCATTGGAAAATTCTAATTATAGATTTGAATCTGGTACTATATTCTACTTTTTAGTCAGTGTATGAATGTCTTCTGAATAGACTGGGCACTGTGCTAGAGCCTGGGGTTACATCAGTGAACAAGATGATCAAGATTCCTGCCCTCAGGAATTTACATTCCAGACGCTTTAAAAAATTTGTTTAGGCTGGGCATGGTGGCACATGCCTATAGTCCCAGCTACTCGAGAGGCTGAGGCAGGAGAGTCCCTTGAGCCCAGGAGTTTGTGACTAGCCTTGGGCAACATAGCAAGACCCTGTCTCCAAGTTTAATAAAAAAAAATTTATTTTTTTAAACATGTTTTCTTTTGAACTTAATGGAGGATTTCTAGGCACATAGAAATCTTTATATAGTATTTCTCCAAAGACTACACATTGAATTTGTACATATTTAAATACTAATATACTTAAAAGCATTGAAGTAGGAGATTTCGTATCTAAAGGAACTCTAAAAAGGCTCAATTTTGCCAAAGAGTCCTTACGTAAAATAATCATCCCCTAATTTGTGTGTTCCTCAGATCTGTTTATACTTAGTTTTTCTAATGAGAGGCATCTATCTTATTTATGACTGATGTACTTTCTTAAGCCTTTTTTTCTTCATAGAATTTCTATATAAAGCATGGTTACAGTATAATTTATATATTCCAAATCATACTTTCTAACTTATTCTATAACTAAGCATCTGTTATATGAAGGCAGTGAAGATCATTAGGATGAATTAAAAATGAACTCAGACTTCAAGTTTAGTTTAGTTGGGGAGGAAATGTTATATACACATCTAATGTACACTGAAAGCAAGGAGAATTCTCTAGAGAACTTTGGGGGCTCTGAGGGTGGGGAGACTTAGTAGCTGGAAGGATCTGGAAGGGCATTTTGATGGACTACTCTTATTCTTATTTTATAGATAAGAAACTGAAGTCCCAAATTAATTGAGCGTGGCAGTATAGTATTTAGAATTAGAGTGGGATTGAATCCCAGCTCTGCCACTTACCTGTGATTTCTAGGATATATTACTGAACTTCTCTGAACCACATTTCCCCATATAAAATGGGTAACACCATCTGTGTATTTCTGTCAGGAATTCGAAACCAGCCTGAGCAAGAGCGAGACCTTGGCTCTACTATAAATAGAAAGAAATCAATTGACCAACTAATATATATAGAAAAAATTAGCCAGGCATGGTGGCACATGCCTGTAGTCCCAGCTACTCGGGAGGCTGAGGCAGAAGGATTGCTTGAGCCCAGGAGTTTGAGGTTGCTGTGAGCTAGGCTGACGCCATGGCACTCACTGTAGCCTGGGCAACAAAGTGAGACTCTGTCTCAAAAAAAAAGAAAAAAGAAATATGAAGGTGGTAGTTTTACTCAGTCACCAAAATCCTAGAGCCATGGTAGGATGAAATTATCCCCCAATACTTTAATTCATCCTTGGTTAAAATTAAAGAAAATTAAATTATCAGCTGTAATGACATTTTAATGAGAAATCTGGAAGAAATACTATTGACAAAATTGTATTATGAAATATAAAGTATTGATCTTATTGGCTTAATAAGATGTTATAAGATGATGAAGATACCAATTGCTGTATTGGCATTAGGGATCAAGAATATTGACTAGTTTTTGGTAAGGGTTTTGTTTAGTTAGAGTTATACATATTCTGAATCTCATCAAAAAAATTAGTTTCTTACTAGTCATTGGCAGGAAGCTTTTCTCTAATATTCTGATTTTCAAAAATTAATTTTTTGCTGGGTGCGGTGGCTCATACCTATAATGCACTTTGGGAGGCCGAGGTGGGAGGATTGCCTGAGGACAGGAGTTCAAGACCAGACTGAGCAAAAATTTATTTTTTGTGAATTGTAACCCTTACTCTCAAAATGGCAAAGATTATCAAATGTTTGTTGTAGGAAACAGCATTTGTTAAAATGTTTGTTAGAGAAAATCTTTTTACTTGAAGTTGTAAATGATTTCTCATAGGCTGAATTTGCTCACCAACATTATAATGACTTGTTTGCTATGACTTCCTTGATTTAATTGTAATCAACCTAACCTATACATAAACTGAATTCTCTTGCTAAATTAGGAAAGTGTCTTTAGTTTTTTCCTTACAAGGTTAAAGTAAAATAAAATGGTCACTAGAGCAGATTCATTTGTTATTCTATTTTAATTTATCTGTAGTGCTTTGGAGTGGTCTATCTCTTTGCATGACTTTTTTAGTGACTGCACTAGATATCATATACATATCATTCATTTCTCACCATCTACTGATGGTGTCATTTTACCAGTGTAAGTATAGAAACCTTTCTTCCCTTCACATTTCTATGCCTTCCCCAAATTATAATTGTTTTAAATATTTACTATATTAATATAGTATCAGTGAAAATTCAAAAGGAGAAGGAAAGTCTACTGTATTTATGCATATTTTTACTTTCTCCATTGTTTGTTCTTCCTGATGTTCCAAGATTTTTCCTTTTATCAATTTCTTTCTGTTTCTTTAGCCATTCTTTTAGGTAGGTAACTTTTCTTTTCACCTAAGAATATCGTGCTTTCTCCTTCATTTTTTTTTTTTTTTTTTTTTTTTCTTCCTTTGAATTCAGCTGTAGCTCCTTCATTTTTGAAGGATATTTTCACTGGATATAAAATTCTGGGCTGATATTTAATTTTTTCAGCACTTGAAAAATAATGTGCCACTTCCTTTTGGCATCCATGGTGTCTGATGAGAAATCCTTTGTGGTTCAAACAGCTATTCCCCTGTAAGTACAGTGTCATTTCTCTCACTGCTTTCAAGATTTTTTTCTTTGTCTTTAGTTTCAGAAGTTTGACTATGGTGTGTCTTGTCATTAATGTCTTTGCATTTATCCTGTTTGGAGTTCACTCAGCTTCTAGAATATGTAAGTTTATGTCTTTTGTGAAATTAGCCATTTTTTTGAATATTTTTCCAGCTCTGCCTCTCTCTCTTCTCCATCTGGGACTGATGATATGATGTTAGGTCATTTGTTATAGTCACATGGTTCCTTGAGGCTCTGTAAAATTTTTAAGCATTTTCTTTCTCTTTTTAGAGTGGGTAATTTTTTTTCCTGTCTTCAGGTTCACTGATTATTTTCTCTGTCTTTCCATTCTGCTTTTGAGCCCATCCATTTAGTGTTTTAATTCCAATGGGAGTAAGCGTTTTAATTTCAATGGGAGTAAGCATAAACATTTGTCAAAACATAAGTTGTGGGCCAGGTGTGGTGGCGGGCACCTGAAGTTCCAGCTATTCAGGAGGCCAATGCAGGAGAAACACTTGAGGCCAGGAATTTGAGACTAGTCTGAGTAACATAGAGAGACCCCGTCTCAAAGGAGAGAAATAAAATGGTGATGAAGAGAGGTAGATGCTATTTTCCAAAAATAACCTTTTTTAAATATTGAAAGGATAGGACTCTTCAATTGTAGGGGCTCCTTTAAAAGTCATTTTGCTCTTAGGTGTCTTTCTTTTTAACATCCCATTTGTAAATAAAACTTAAAAGTTGCAGGAAATGGTACACAGGACGACTCCTTTATCAGACTTTAAACATGAAAATATTTTCTCTCAGCCTGTGTATTTGTCTTTTCTCTTAACAGTTAAAGTTTAAATTAAGTTAAAGTTTTTAATTTGTATGAAGTCCAGTTTTATGGATCATGCTTTTGGTGTCATACTTATAGAATTTTTGCCTAATCTAAGGTCACAAAGATTTTTTTTTGGTGGGGGTGGGGAGGTGGTTGTTGTTAAGACATGAGGTCTTGCTGTGCTGCCCAGGCTGGTCTCAAACTCCTGAGCTCAAGCCACCCTCCCACCATGCCTGGCTATTGCCATGTTTTCATCTAAAAGGTTTTTTATTTTAGGTTTTACACGTAGGCCTATGTTTCACTTTAAAAGAACTCTAAAATATTCTTGACCCAGATTCACTGATTTGTAACATATGCCGCATTTCATTTTTCATTTTCTCTATTTATCCATATTTCTTTTTCTGAATCATTTGAAAATAGGTTGCATATATTATGCCCTTTTGCCCCTAAATACTTCAGTATGTATTTCCTAAGAATGTGAACATCCTTATATATTCCATAGTTTAGTTATCATACTTAAGAAATTTAACATTGATATACTTTCATTTAATCTGCAGACTGTATTCCAATTTTGTCAGTTGTTCCAGTAATGTCCTTTATAGTTCCCTTCTCCCCTAAGATCATATGTTGCATTTAGTTGACATGTCTCTTTGGTCTCCTAAAAGCCGGAACATTTCCACAGCCTTTCTTTGTTTTTTATGCCATCAACAGTTTAAACAATGCAGGCCAGTTATTTTATGAAATGTTTGTCGGCTGGGTTTGTCTAGTTCCTCATGATTAGATTCAGATTATGTGTGTTTGGTTGGAATGTTACATAAGTGACGTTTTGTCCTCAGATATCACAACTAAAGGCACATGATGTCCATTTGCCCCTGACTGGTGGGGATAACTGGTGAATGGTTAAAGTATTGTCCAGCTTCTCTGCTATAAATGTATTTTTCCTTTGTAAATTAATAATTTATGAGAGGATACTTTGAAATTATGTAACCATCCTATTCATCAGCTCCACCCTCCCACACCTTGAAATAGCATCCATTGATTATTCTAGTTTGAATTGATTTTTACTGTGATGGCTGTTGCAAGGGTGAAGGGTGTAATTACATCTACTAGCTTTCCCTAATGTTAACATCTTCCCTGACCATGGCTCACTTACCAAATCTGGGAATTTTTTTGTTTTTTAGAGACAAGGTCTTGCTTTATTGCCCACATTGGGATATAGTGGTATGATCGTAGCTCACTGCAGATTCAAACTCCTGGGCTCAAGTGATCCTTCTGCTTCAGCCTCCTGAGTAGCTGGAACTACAGGTGCATGACACCATGCCTGGCTAATTTTTCTACTTTTTGTAAAGATGAGTCTTGCTATGTTGCCCAGGCAGGTCTCAAACTCCTGGCCTCAAGCGATCCTCCTGCCTCAGCCTCCCAGAGTGCTGGGATTATGGAGTGTGACCCACCACACCTAGCAAATCTAGGAAATAACATGGAATTAGTACCATTAACTACAGACTATATTGGGATTTCCCCAGTCTTCCCATATCCTTTTATATCCCAGTATGCTACATTGCCTTTAATTATCCTGCCTTTTTAGTCTCCTCCGATCTGTGACAGTATTCAGTCTTTCCTCATCCTTCACGACCCTGATAATTTTGAAGAATGGCAGGAAGGTATTTTGTAGAATGTTTCTCATGGTAGTTTTATTATTTTTAATAGGTGACTAAGATTTGCTCTGCTATGAAATTGGGTAGAAAACAAACTAAATTAGAACACCTGCCTCCCTTCACTCTCTCCTTGTTTATCAACCACATTCCACACTCGAGCCACACTCACTCCTTTGCGCTTCTCCGCCATGCTGTGCTCACTGACCTCCAGCCTTGGCTTATGCTGTTCTTTTGCCTAGAACACTCTTCCCATCTCTTCTTCCTTTCCTTGGCCAACATCTGGTCACTCTTCCATGCAAAGCTTGCCGTCACTTATTTACCTTGTGGTGACATTAGCTCTCCCTTCCATGTACTGTCAGAGCATGGTGTACTTCCTCATCGTAACTTGCCATATTTTGTTGTTTTACCTATGTCTCTCTTGTTGTGCAATAAGCTCCATGAAGGCAGAGACTGTAGGTCTTGTTCCTCTGTATCCCTAGCATCTAGCATAGGGCCTGTGACACTATGTCGGATGCAAGTATTTGAGTGAAAGAAATTCCATGTATGTGGGTTTCTTTGGGCAAATTCATGCTCACTGTCTCCAGTTGGGGGAGCTTTGTTGGAGAAGTTTGAGAAGTTCTTTCTTAGACAATATATGAAATGATGCATGTGATGCACTTACTGCTATCCTTGAAGTTCAGGAAACACTCACATGCTGGTCGTTATTACGCCTACTGGCCTGTAATGAAAGTTCAGTCTTTTCCAAGCAATTACTGTGTGAAGGACCTGGAGCCCCTTTACCTAATACTGTGTACCTGTGTAACTGAAAGCTTTTAAGCTTTTTGCTCACCTAGAAACATGTGCATACAAACTTTTCAGGAAAAGTGCCACTCCTTTAGACATTATAGCCACTAAGCAGTTGCACATTGAGTTTCCTGTTGTCCTCACTGTGTTACTTTGCAGTCTGGTGCAATCATGACCGTCCTCGCAGCTGTCTGCACTAAGATCCCAGAAGGGAGGCTCGCCATTATCTTCCTTCCGATGTTCACCTTCACAGCAGGGAATGTAAGTATTTTTTTGAAGTGAAGTTCTAGTGACAGTGGTGATGTTTTTATGTTGGCTGAATTCTTGCCCTTATGTTAGAACTGTCAATAGTAGAGAAATCAAAGTAGTGTACCACTTCTATTCTCTCTTGCTGTCTTTCAGGCCCTAAAAGCCATTATTGCCATGGATACAGTGGGGATGATCCTGGGATGGAAATTTTTTGATCATGCAGCACATCTTGGGGGAGCTCTCTTTGGAATGTAAGTTTGAGCATAATTGATTGCTAATCCGCTTCCTTGGGTCATCCCTCCCTCCTTCTCCCTGCTCTGGAGAGAAGAGAGAGAGAGACTTACTTAGCTGTGTGATGGAAGCAGGAACAGGTAAGGGTTAGTTTCACTAGGTGAGGTGGGATGTGAGAATATCAGCCCTGTCTCTGCCTTGGTCATTTGTAGGAGAAGAGTCTGTGTCTTGCTTACCCTTAAGCTTAAGTCATCCCCATTCCTGACCTGTCATTATTCCTAGCCCTTCTTAGAGACTGCTGCATGGCCCCAAGTCTGTCTTATCGTCTCCTTTCCTCTGCTCCAGGCGTTCTTGCCTGGCATCCCACCCAACTGCCACTGACCTCTGTCTCACCAGTGCTGTGCAGATACGCTGAGTTGGTGGCACCATTTCTCTGCCTGCAGTGAGTGTGTGGGAGAAAGCTGCATGACTGGAATAGAGGCCAGGGACATAAGCCAACATGGACCACTTACTGAGCATGTGTTATATGTGGGCACCAAGCTAGTTACCTTGCATTATACTGTTATTACTCCCATTTTACTGATGGAAAACAGGCTCAGAAGTGATCTTCCCCACACCTAGCAGCTCTTAAATAGCAAAGATTTAGGCTGGGCATGGTGGCTTATACCTGTAATCCCAGCACTCTGGGAGGCCCAGACGGGTGGATTGCTCGAGGTCAGGAGTTTGAAACCAGCCTGAGCAAGAGCGAGACCCTGTCTCTACTATAAATAGAAAGAAATCAGTTGGCCAACTAATATATATATATATATATATATATATATATTGAAAAAATTAGCTGGGCATGGTGGTGCATGCCTGTAGTCCCAGCTACTCGGGAGGCTGAGGCAGAAGGATTGCTTGAGCCCAGGAGTTTGAGGTTGCTGTGAGCTAGGCTGACGCCACGGCACTCACTCTAGCCTGGGCAACAAAGCGAGACTCTGTCTCAAAAAAAAAAAAAAAAAGGCAGAGATTTAAAGCCAAACCCAGAGCCCTTCCCACCCTCATCACACCATATTGAATACAACTGGCATTGTGGTTACAAGAGCTTCTATTTGTGCTTCAGACAACAGGATTTTGCTTAAAACCTAGTAGTTTAATAGCAATTCTATGGTGGAAACATCCTCAGGACACTTGGAGCCCATCTGACCAAGACCCTTCAGCAGAGCTGTTGTCTGTCTGCTGTGCTGGATCCCCTAATGGCCTATTTTTCTTGCATAAATGTTGCCTTTTGACCTTACTTGGTTTTTACTTTGTTTCATGACAGTGGAAAACTTAGGTTTTCTAATTAAAAAAATAGAAAAATCTATTTTAAGTGAAGCAGTTTTGCCCAGTAGGCAGCAGGACTAAATGCCATTATGCCATTTATAATTTTCAGTGATGATTAAAGAATAGCATATGTGAGTTCTAGCTTTAACAGCAGCACATTATAAATAGTAGAAACTGACCTAATATTACAATATGAGAAACACAAAGACTTATGAAAAGGGGTTCTATTTTATAAGCTCTAAATTTATCTAGATCTTTCCATGTATACTTCAAGGGTCTTCTCTCTAGCAGGTTTTTATACTTTTGAACTATAATTAGATGATCTTTTTCCATTCTGAAAATAATTGGATCAGATACATTTTAAAGTCCAGGATCTGAAAGGCAGAGGAATCCTTTCTCTTTGCTGTTTCTAATTTCAACTCCTTTTCATTTACTAGATCTCAGTCATATCCAGAATTCACCTTTTCGTTAACAGCTTTATCTAGATTTAGAAATCTAAAATTTTTTTTAAAGTGTCCTAATTTTGTTGATGGTAAAGATTCCTTTAGTATCCACTTACACATTTCCCTGACTTTGTTTCTGACCAAATCTTACAGTCTTCATGTTGTAGTGTTGCAATAATAGCTAACATATATTGAATATTTGCTGTGTGCCTAAGCTAAGGACTTTGATTCTCATAGAATTCTATGAGGCAAGGTCTAATTTAATATTCTTACAATCCTGTGAAGTATTCCATTTTACAGATAAGGAAATTGCTTAAAGAAAGAGCTTGTCCAAGTTCACACAGCTAATAATTGCAGAGCTGGAGTTTCAGACCAAGCACTAGATTGTTAGGCTGCTGCTACTGTAAAAAAGAGTTCCTCTGACATTAGTCATTTAGAATTATTTTCTAATTTTAGTTTAGTCAAACAGCCAGTTACATTTGGATTTACAAGTATAATCCGAACAATGTACCTGTAAGATTAAAATGTTTAACTCTTTGCTTGAAATAAGTAAGTTTAAAAGATTTGGGAAGGGCTGGATGGCAGTAATCCTAGCACTCAGGAAGGCCGAGGCTGGAGGGTTGCTTCATATGGGGAGTTCATATGGGGAGACTTCATATGGGGAGACCAGCCTGAGCAAGAGGAAGACCCCATCTCTACTAAAAATAGAAAAATTAGCCAGGTGTCATGGCGCACACCTGTAGTCCCAGCTACTCGGTAGGCTGAGGCAGGAGGATCGCTTAAGCCCAAGAGTTTGAGGTTGCTGTGAGCTATGATGACACCACTGCACTCTACCGAGGGCAACAAAGCAAGACTCTGTTTAAAAAAAAAAAAAAAAAAGAAAAAGAAAATTGGGGAAGAGTTTATTAATGGGAGAGTTCCTGACTAGTGATTCATTTCTTGTGAGAATTTTTACAATTGCATTTCAATCTTAGGATGATCCTTTTTATCTTGTTCAAAATTCAGAGAATTTTACAATAAGCACAAATAATTTTTATAAGCCTATTAATTTGCATTTTTTTAAAAAATTTACTGAATATTTTCTTTGGGACTTTTCTTTCTTTTTCAAGATTTTAATGGTAACTGTATTTTCATAATCAGATTTTAATTATATTTAGTGAACATTACGTTTCAGGTACAAATATATTTTTGGTAGAGATGAGGTCTCGGTATGTTGCCCAGGCTGGCCTTCAGCAATCCTCCCACCTCAGCCTCCCAAAGTGCTAGGATTAAAGGCATGGAGACATTGTGCCTGTCTTAAACTGCTTCATAATAAAAAAATACATGTTTAGAACATTTAAAAAATGTTAAAACATTTAACTGCTATTGTTATATAATCTAAGTCAAATAGAGCATTTTTTAATGCTCTGGGAGATGCAAGATCAACAAAATCTAGTCTCTGGGAACATGAAATCTGTTTGGGGGAAACCAGGACAAAAATAAAGGTTTCAATAATAAAAGCTTTCATTAACTGCCATTCCAAGTCAACCCCTTGTCCTCTGGGAAGCCTTTCCAGCTTCCACCTTGTCCTTGAGGGGAGGCGGTGCCGCCTAAGTTACACTTGCACCCTGTGTAAAGACAGGCCCTCTCAGTCTCGGCTCACAGAAGATGCTTCCTAAACGCACAGTGGTTAGAGTACAGGCTTCAGAGTCAGTTTTGGGTTCTAGTTTTAGTCTAGTGATTCCTAGTTGTAGAGACTGAGCCAGTGAATTTACCAAACCGTAGCACTTCTGCTGTCTTGGTTCATCGCTTCAGGCTGCTTTTAGACAGTTTTGAACAGAAGGGGGATCGAAACTGTTTATCTTAAAGGGTGGGCAGAACTTAGACGAGCAGCCCACCCTTTGGGTGGCTGGGTGGGTGCTGTCAGGAGGCATGCAAGCTGTCACAGCCATCATCAGTAAGTCCTGCCTGACATTTCAGAACATGGAGTCGGGATGCGGGTGAGTCCTTGTTAACTCCTAGCGCCTTGGGCAAATTACTTTCTTTCAGACTTGGTTTCCTCATATGTATAAAGGGAAAAGTGATACTTGCAGGGTAGTGGTGAATAAAGTATACGTGAAGTACTTACACATTTCAGAGCATTCAGCCATCGGCTCACCCTACTTAGAACTTTTACATACTCTATATATTAAAGCCAAATTATTTATCTACATAATATAAATTGGTTGTTTTAATAAGCTACATTGTAATTGACAGTGGCATTCAATTTTAAAAATGTCAACTTGATATCATCATAGTACTTACCATTTGTATGTTACACTATTTAATTGTCAGACCTGGTTTGTTTTTTTCTCCAGATGGTATGTTACTTATGGTTATGAACTCATTTGGAAGAACAGGGAGCCTCTAGTGAAAATCTGGCATGAAATGAGGACTAATGGCCCCAAAAAAGGTGGTGGCTCTAAGTAAAACTGGGCTTGGACAGTACTGGAGCATCTGGGCCACGCTGCCTGGGAGCCCCAGGAGCACCTGGGCCCCGGAGTGACCACGTCTGTGCTCCGGCTTGGAAGACACCTGCATCTGGACTCCCCACGATTTAAACCGTGTCCCCCAGTCCATGTCTTACTATAAAGTGAATTATGACAAAGTTGGAAATAAAGGTTTATATCTCTAGTTTGTAAGCGGAGGGTGTGTGTTTTCTCTTTTTTTTTTGAGACAGAGTCTTACTTTGTTGCCCAGGCTAGAGCGAGTGCCGTGGCGTCAGCCTAGCTCACAGCAACCTCAAACTCCTGGGCTCAAGCAATCCTCTTGCCTCAGCCTCTCAAGTAGCTGGGACTATAGACATGTGCCACCATGCCCGGCTAATTTTTTTCTCTATATATATTAGTTGGCCAATTAATTTCTTTCTGTTTATAGTAGAGACGGGGTCTCGCTCTTGCTCAGGCTGGTTTAGAACTCCAGACCTTGAGCAATCTGCCCGCCTCGGCCTCCCAGAGTGCTAGGATTACAGGCGAGAGCCACCACGCCCGGCCAGGTGTGTGTTTTCTCTTTAAGAGCATGGATGCTTCTCTGGCATCTTGCTTTCGGTTGTTGTATTGACGTAGTTTGAGCTGGGGACCTGGGCACAGTGCATGTTGAAAGGCCTAATCGAAACGCTGAGGTGCTGGCATTTGTCCACGGGCTCTAGCACCTCTGTTTAGAGCATTCACTCTCACCTACCCCTTCCCTGGTTTGGCTGACAGTCAAAAGTCTCAGTATCATAGTGTTACAGTTCTTTGAGAATCTGTCTAGCAGGTTTTCTGGTCCTCACCAGAAGACCCCCCCCCCTTTCCCCAAAAAAGTCACAGTATCTTCTCTATGGCATGGTCTGAAATAATAGCTGCAGTATTTTCTAAATTTTCCCAAGAAAGGTAATGATTTCTGGCAGTGAGTGGCATATACGAAAAGCTATTTTTAAGCTTTGCTTTCTAGGTTAAAATCGTAGATAAATTAAGAAGTAGAATGAAGTGACTTGGATAAATTCAGACATGAGTCTGAGCCAAATTGCATCTTATGTCTGAAAATGTACATTCTAATTGAAAAATCTTACCGAAATAGCAACTGTGGTCATCATCATAGCCTCTCTGTAGTAGAACTCAGTGTCCTCACGGTTGACAAGTATGTCTAGACATGCAATTTGAGAGTTGGTTTTTCTTTAAAGGATTTACAGGATAGTTTTCAGTCTTCTGGTGGTCAGAAAATGTTACACCAAATTTTATACCTTTGCACTGATGGCGAGTGAAGGCCAGATGTCAGCCTCGTCTGGATAATTGGCCTCAAGTTGCACACGACTGGCCATCTGGGCAGTGGGCTTGGTGAAAGGGCGTGGGAGTCGTCCCACCTCGCCAGGTGGAGAACCGGATGGCAGCATGCCCTGCACAGAAATTGTCCAGTTTTTGGCAGTTCTTCATATCCTTTTCCACCCAGCTGGACTCGTCTCTACTGTGAAATTCCAGTTACTGTTACCTGGCACAGGATTCTATTTTAAACTAGTATCACTTCTAGGAGAGAGAGTTTTCTTAACCCAGCCCTCATTTTGCCTGTAAGGAAGCAGGGGAGGTGTGGGGAGAGGGGCACTGCCCAAGGTCACACTGCTTTGCTCTGGCATTTTTCTTTTTTTTATTTATATATTTTCATTTGGAAATGTTTGTATCACTACAGTGAAACTAGATTTTAGACACTGGGTGTCAGGAGTTCAGGTATTATAAAAGAGTTTATTATAAAAGAGACATGGAAATTTACAAGACAAGAGATTTCAGAACTCGGCCGAATGGGCAGCTTCAAGTCGGTGCCAAATCAATAGTGATTTATTTCAGTCCTCATATTTTCCAAGAATGTCACTATCTCTACATAAATAATCCTTGTCATCTAGAACTACTTTGGTTCCTCCACATTCTGGGAGAACATTATCTCCAACTTTCACACTAATTGGTTGAATCTCTCCACCCTTTCCTTTATAGCCTGATCCAGCAGCCAATACTGTTGCTTGCAATACTTTTCCTAGAGATTTTTCTGGAAGCATAATGCCTCCTTTGGTTACAGTTTCGGCTACATTCCTTCCAAGCAATACTTGGTCAAAAAGCGGAAGAAACTTTCTAAATGCTTGTCCTGCCATGACTCCCACCACCACAGCTCATACTCTGCTCTTGTGCAGCCGCTGCAAGGAGAGACCCTGACATTTATTTTTCTTTCTTTCTTTCTTTTTTTTTTTTTTTTTGAGACAGGCAGGGTCCCACTCTGTTGCACAGGCTGGAGTGGAGTGGCGTGATCATAGCTCACAGCAACCTCCAACTCCTGGGCTCAAGTGATCCTCAGCCTCCCAAAGTGCCGGGATTATAGGTGTGAGCCACCACGCCCAGCTGCTCTAACATTTCTGAATGTGTCTTGCCAACAAGCCTGTGCTGTAGAGATGAGGCAAGATTTGTTTTCCAGAGATGGGATTGGAGGCTGAGTTCACATGGACATTCCCCATAGGGTCCAAAATTCACATCTTGCTTTGGGCAGAGCAGGGGAAGAGGCAATGAAGACATTTCTTCTGTCCTTGCTTTGTGACAGAGAAGGAGTGTTTAGAAGTCCCTGAAGCACTTTCCTGTCCATAAAATCCCTCAATGCTGGAGCCTCTGTCCCGCCAATTACCATTTTCCCCGGGAGTGGCCTTGGGAGATGAGAGCTTCACTCTGGCTGCACAAGCCTTGCTGGTAATGGGCCCACTCGCCTAGCTGCCCACCAGGGTATCCTATTTCTCATCTTGGCTTCTCTACTGACACTTGACCACAGCCACCAAGCCCATCTCTCTCTGGCTTGGGAGCTTCTTGGGAGGTACTGCCTCCTCCACTGGCTTCTTAAGTGTGGGGTCCCCAGGAATGCACCCTTGGCCATTGTCTCGCCTCATTCTGCATGCACTTCTCAAGTGGGTGCACCTCTGTGGCTTCAGTCGTCTGAGTTAGGGTGCTTTCTCCACTCTAGACCCACTGAACATCTCTGGACTGCAATTTAGTAAATGTATCTACTGCAACATGCATGTGGCTCTGGGTGCTGGTACCCTACTGCCCAGGTAGCTCAAATATTACTCTTGGCTTAAGGAGTGATGTCACCAGTCACTGAAGTCAGAAACTGGGAGCCATTCTAGATTTCCCCATCTGGCCTCTTACTTCCAGAATCCAGGCCCTCTCCACATCCAGTGCCTGTGCCTTAGTGTCGTCCCTCATCTCCCCAGTCCCTGGGCTGTTAGGACTGTTCTTCCAGCTGGTCTCTAAGGTGTCCTTGTACTTCTTCACATGGCTGCCAGAGTGCTACAAACACTTGTCACATGTTGTCACTTATGAAAAACTTTTAAGCTCCTTAATGTGGTCACCAAGGCCCTCCATGGTTTGGTCTCTGCTACGTCTGGCGGGACCCTCATCCCTGTGCCTTGTCTTCCCACTGGTCCAACCACTGTCCCTCATGACAGGTGGCAAGTCCAGCCTTCCCTGTCCCTTGTCCCTCCTTACACTGTCCTGGTTTTATCAGTCCTATTACACGTTCTTCCATGTCTGTTGCCACCACACTAAACCTGAAGGCACCCAGCATTATTCCTCGCACGTAGGTTGACGAAAGAAGTAAAAAAAAAAGAGCTGGTCTTTTTTCCCTGCAGAGCAGAGTATCTTTGTCACCAAGCATCATCTGCCAGCCTGGCTAACCCAGGGCCATGGCACACACAGTTTACAGACAAAGGCAGCTTGTTCTGGACCTGGGGCGCTGGTGTGTCACCTTCCAGTGTCTTCACCGTGCATGTGGCTTCCCTCCTGGCCCGCTCAGCTGACCCGCCGCCGACACTTTGCTATGACTTTAAGCTAAGACCAGCAGTGTTTTGGGAGATGAGTTTGTTCTCTGGCTGGCCAGGGCTGCACCGCAGTCCTTTCCTCTGAGGTGCTGACTGGATACCTTCCAAGTGTAGCCTGGAGACAGAGTTCTGGGTCATTAATGCTGTTACAAGAGCATTATTAGTAATTGGTCTGCAGTGCATATTGAGGGCATGTGTCAAATACGCAAAGCCTTTCCAGTGTGGGCAGGGAGTTGTTTCTGATACCGTCTCCTGCATTAAAAAGACTGACCTTTAACCTGGATGATTGTTCAAACGTAGCTCTGCATTAAAAGTAATGCATCACAGGTGGGAAAGGAACTTTATAGCCCAGTGGCCAAAGTTTTGTGACAGCTTTATAAAACTTAAACCTTTGGACCATGCCTTAAAGTTAGGGATTTTATAACCCAGGGAAAAGTGAGTTGGTTGCTAACGCCAATTCTTAATGAAAACTGGATTGGTTGTCACAGGTAGCATCATGACTAGCCGTCATGACTAGTATTGGAAAGCCAAATAGGCGGTGACTAACAGGCTGATTCAAACATGGGTTCTTTGGGAAGCATGGCCCAGTCTTCCCTGTGATACCCTCCTCGCTGCACCTCCCTTCGTGCCCGCTGGGTCCCCGCAGTGCAGCCCTAGCACAAATGCACGAGTCGCCCAGCGGCGACCAAGCAGAGACCCTCCCGGACACGGCAGGCTGATTGCATCTGGCTGCGGGTCGAGGGCGATTAGTTAGAACTGTCGCCATCTGGCCCTCGGCCTCTGCGAAGCCAGGTCGAGTTATAAAAAAACATTTAGGGAACTCGGGATTCCTAATGAGACATCCTTCAAGTTGGACATCTGTAAATGGCCTCAGGCGGTTTCAGGTGCCCCCTGGTGACTGTGCAATCTTCCCCCTGTCCCCGCTCTCCGGCTGGAGTCCTGCTCCGGCCGCACGCAGCCGGCGGCCACGCGGCGCTGCCAGCGAGCCCGGCTCGCGGAGTCCCCCACCCCAGGCCAGGGGCGGCGCTGCGGCGCGCGGGGAGGGCCGCGGGGGCGGGGCCGCCGGGCGGGGGCGGCGCGGCCGGGCGCGCGGGGAGCGGGAGCGGGCGCCGGCCGGCATGGCGTGGCCCTGCATCAGCCGCCTGTGCTGCCTGGCGCGGCGCTGGAACCAGCTGGACCGCTCCGACGTGGCTGTGCCGCTGACCCTGCACGGCTACTCGGACCTCGAGAACGAGGAGCCGGGCCCGGGCGGCGCCGCCTCGCGCAGGGGCCAGTCCCCCGCGGGCGACCGGGCCCCCGGCCGGGACGTGCCGCTCACCCAGTACCAGCGGGACTTCGGCGTGTGGACGGCGCCCGCGGGGCCCAGGGACGCGCCGCAGGGGCGCGGGCCCGGGGCGGGCGGCCGCAGGGGCAAGCCCTCCGCGCCCCCTGGCCGGGGCGTCTACGTGCTGCCCGTCGGCGACGCGGACGCGGCTGCAGCAGCGACCACATCGTACAGGTACGGGGCTGGGCTGGCGAATGCACGGTGTCCAGACCCCGTGGTGGGAGGACGGAGGCGGGGAGAGACGGGATGAGCCTGGAGCCCCGGTCCCGCACAACCTCGGGAGCTGCAGGCGGCTTCGCAGGTCACCCCCTTTGGTGCCTGGGCACTGCGGGCGCCGCTTTCGCTGCTCCTGCCCAAACTGTGAGTGCACGAGCACCTCCACTGACGGGGAGCTCACTCCCTCGCTCACAGCCTGCTCCCTTCTCGGGCAGCCTTGTCAGAACGGCCTGCCTTCAACTGAGTTGAAATCTGCTTCCCTTTAACTTCCGCCGGGTGGGCCCAGCCGTAGGAGGGGTGCGTGCAGGCCAAACCCCCGGCTCCCTTGCGGAGTGCCCTCTGTGGGGGCGTTGGTGGTGAGCACTGAGCGCACTGTCCCGCGTGGGGGCCCTGCAGGATCCCACTGACGACCGAGGGCTGCTGACGGGGCTTTCACCTCCGGGTCTGCCCATCCTCCCGCCGCCAAGCCCAGCTCGGCTCCTGAGCAACTGGGGGCTCCTCCCTTTTCTCTTATTAAAAAAGTAGTTCATACTCATTGTAGAAAATAGGCAATTGTAGAAATTATGACAAATAAAACAAATATCCCCTTAATCTTTAAACCCAAACTGGTCATTCTTTCTAATCCTTAATGTGCACTTGAGTACACAGCATTTATGTGCTTTTACGTGGTTAGATTTTTACTGTACACATTATTTTTCCCCTACTGTGGATGTCTGTCCATGTTACTAGATGTTCTTCTACATCATGAATTTTAATAAATGTGCAGTATTTTTATCCTATGAATATACATCTGTATCTTCAAATATTACTTATCTGCTCCCTCATTGACTTGTAGGGTATTTCTAATTGGGGTATTGAAAGCGCTAGCTACTATTCCTTTGATGCAGCCATTTCACTTCTAGGAATTTTCCCTACAGGCACCCTAAAAGGGGGTGGGAGATCAAGGTATAAGGTACATCAAATCAGAGTACAGCCACCTTACACAACCCTGCTGCCCTACTGATGCAGGGGACTGGTTAATTACAGCACTGAAGCCCTGCAGGCACTGATAACAGGTCTTAAATGTGTACATGTCAAAAATGCCAGGTGCAGAACAGCATGTATGCTATTTGTGTTCTAGAAAGGATATTAACATACACATACATATTCAACTAAGCACAGGGTATCTCCGATGGATATAGGAGATGCAACCTTTGGAGAGAGCAACTTTGGGGAGCAATGGGGGCTGTCAGGGGTGGATGGAGACCTCTCACTTTACTCTTTTGAACCATTGCTTTTTTTTTTTTTAACATGTATTACGCCTTTAAAATTTTTTTTTAAAGAAAAAAAAAACTTCAGTGATAAGCATCTTTGTAGCTAAATCTTTGTTCATGCCATAATTTCTTATGGATAAATTACTACCTATGGAATTAAAGAGCCAAAAGGTATGAACTTCTCCCAATTTATTTTTTTAAAAAACCAACTTGCATCAAGGCATACTTTCCATAGTGTAGAACTCACTGATTATAAATAGTGTGTACAGGCCGGGCGCGGTGGCTCACGCCTGTAATCCTAGCTCTCTGGGAGGCTGAGGCGGGCGGATTGCTCGAGGTCAGGAGTTCGAAACCAGCCTGAGCAAGAGCGAGACCCCATCTCTACTATAAATAGAAAGAAATTAATTGGCCAACTAATATATACAAAAAATTAGCCAGGCATGGTGGCGAATGCCTGTAGTCCCAGCTACTTGGGAGGCTGAGGCAGGAGGATTGCTTGAGCCAGGAGTTTGAGGTTGCTGTGAGCTAGGCTGACGCCACGGCACTCACTCTAGCCTGGGCAACAGAATGAGACTCTGTCTCAAAAAAAAAATAAATAAATAAATAAATAAATAGTGTGTACAGCTCATGACTTTTGACAAATGTATCCACCTGGGCTACCATTATCAAGACACAGAATTCCATCTCCCTAGGAGCTTCCTTCATCGGTGTGCACTGCTTACTCGGTGGGGGCGGTGGCTGCAGTGGCTGCAGGTGGGTCTCGCACTCACTGACGCGTGCTCAAGCTGAGCTGCTGAAACTCGCGTGGGACTGCAGCTGGCACAGCAGACACAGGCACGGCGCGCTGGCCATAGCCAGGCCTGATGGCCTGTAATGGGGACCTGGCCCAGCTGCAGGGCCCTGAATTGAGGGCTGGAAGGCCAGAGGTCCTGGGCATGCTGTACCTTCCAGTGGCTGACATCGAGATGCCAGAACAGGACAAGGGTGGAACTTGCAGGCAGGAAGCTTCAGCTTCTGGAAGGAAGCATTTTTTACCAAGTAGAACTCGCTGACGTGCAGTGAGCTGCCTCGTGTGTGCTGAGCTCCTGCTCACTGGGATGTGCCGGCAGAGGCTGAGCTTTTAGAGGCGGCTCCTCACCTGTGGGGAGCACGTGGCGAGTTGGAACATCCTGCCGGGTGCTCCCAGCTCCGGTGCAAGTAAAGGTGCTAGTTATTGCTTTCTCTGCTTTAGCACATCCCCGCACACCCACGTCCGGTGGATTAGCTCCCTGAGGCCTGTGTTCAGTGATAGCTGTGCCCATTCTGCACAGGAGGAAACTGAGTGGCTGGCGCTGCTCCAAATGGCAGAGAAAGGAGTGGAACCAGAGTCTGTCTTGCTCAGAGACCAAATCTGTAGCCCCCACGGGTTATCCCATAAGAGCTGCCTCCTCACAATCAGTTTCTTGAACTGTGTGCTGAAGCCATCGGTAGAAAAGCCATGACAGGAGCTGGGGCTCAGGGGGGGGGCTCTCACTTCCTGGTGTATAAACTTGGGGTGGGGTATCACTCAGCCTTGCTGACCCTGTCCTCATCTGTAAAGCAGGAATAGCAAGAGCTTGGCTGCCCAGACCCTGCTGACTCCCCACCCCCAAATATGGGCAGAAACACAGGATCACCATTGAATTTGCCCCCCCTCACCCCCCAGGTGCCACGCCAGCTGGCCTCTGGGCCCCTCACCTCTAGCTCTGGGATCTGGCATGAGCAACCCTATCCTGCCTTCCGTTTTGCAAGATGCACATCATCTAAGCAAATGTTAAATTCAGAAAGCCAAGGGAATGAACAGATCCAGGAACCCCAGATTTCAGAGTAGATGTGTGGCCACTCCTGACCCAGGGTTCTTGAGTTCCAGAGACCCCTAGGCTTCAACCTCTCCTCCCCAGCAGGTCCTGCCTCGCCCATCTTCAGGTCTCCACGTGATAACTGTCCTGCCTTGCTCACCTGGCCAGGTGGGCACACCCGTCCTCCCCGTGGCTGCCCTAGTCCTAACCCCCGCCCCCCCCACGGAATTCCGCTCTCTGGGCTGTTCAGCGCCTCTGGCCCAGGTTCTAGCCCCACCTGCTTCTGGAGGACAAGCCCCTAACTCCTTGGTCATTTCCAGCCTTCCTTCCTAGGAAGGTCAAAGGGCTAACCTAAGTTCCACAAGACTTTTTCCCCCATAGTAACCTCATGCACACGGATCAGCACCCCCGCTTTTCTGAAGAAAGTGAGGCTCAGAGAAGTTAAAGAATCTGTCTGAAGCCACATTGGGCTGAGAACCCAGGCCTCCTGGTCCTCCATCCAGGGCTCCCGGTGTTGCCCCAGATAGCCCCTGCCCCCCCAGTGGGAGGGATCGCAGCCCGCAGGGTGCAGCTGAGGCCCAGGAGGGCAGGACGCTGGAGCACGGGTGGAACACTGCCAAGGCACAGCAAGGCCTGTATGTTTTACTAATCTTGGCCTGAGCCATCAGTCTGTCGCCGTCCTCTCATGGGCAGTCACCAGGCCCTGCTGATTCTATCTTTGATGTCCCTTCTCTATTGCCCCTGCAGCCCCCTCTGACCTGGGCCCCTCCTCCGGCAGCCACAGTGATTGCTCTAGCAGGTGTCTCTGGTCACTTTCTGCCCTGGGACCCCTACAGCCACCTCCGGGGAGCAGGCTCAATCTGCCAGGCCCAAGGCTCAGCTCAGCCATGAGGTGTGGTTTGGGGACAGATGGGCACACCCAGGGGAGGACCTGCTTCCCCAGGAGAAACAGAGCAGCAGATGGTTTGGGCAGCTGGTCTTTAGAACCTTGCAGCTTCAGAAGCAAAATCACCTGATAGGGCCCTGGCCCAGCTCTCCACCTGGCACCCTAAGCGTCCCGGAGTGCTGCCCACGGACAGACACAGCCACTCCCAGCTGTGCTGATGCCAAGAAGAAAAGGCAGCTTTGTTGACCTGAGGGCCTAAAGCAACAAAGAGCAACCCAGGGCACGTGCGGGTTCTGGCCCTGGCCAGCCGATGCCTTTCCACATCACCTCGGCCAGGTGCTCCTGTGGACACAGGCGTCTCTGCCTTCCTGAGCCCACCATCTAGCAGGGGACTTGGTGGACAAAACAGGTCTCTTTTGTCAGAGAAATAGAGGAACTCAGTCTTTTCGCCAAGAAAGCTGCTCCCAGGGCATGGAGCTAGGTTGTACCAGCCTTGTCATCTCCCCCCAGGGGACCAGCTTTCCCCCATCAGCCCACCCTCCCTTCCCGCACGCTCATTCGAGACCAGGGACCCGCTCTCTCCAGCACGCAGAGCTGTGCAAAGCCAGACCATCTTCTATAATAGGTGTTTCAGATGGTCACTACAATTCATCCTCTTTTGCGTAAGATAAAGTATAAAAAAAACTAGCGGAATACTGAGCCTGAGTTTTATTTTCAGTTATAACCAAGTACAGAGGGCCTTGGCTGTGCCAGGTGCTGTCCAGCTCAGCACCTCCTAGGGACGTAAATGGCGACTAGTGACCTGGGCTGGACGCAGCAGGCGTTCACTGGTTCTGGGCCTCTGGGGCCCCTCAAAATGGCCTGGCTTCTGGGCAGGCAGCTGCAGAGGAATTTTGGGGGGTCCTGGAGACAGCACAGAGCATCCTAGGGCGAGCTGGCTGAGACCCAGCATAGAACCAGGTGAGGGCGGGTTTCTGGAGGGAGACCCAGGTGCTGAGCTCTGCCCTAAGACTCCTTTCCTACTGCCCTGGGAGACAAGGTGAGCCAGACTCCCCTGTGGAGCATTCGGAGGTGAAGGCAGGGCAGCCGCAGAGCGCATGCTCCCCGAGCCGGGCCGTCTGTGTGAGGGGTGCACCTGTGCTCGGTTCTCTTTGTGAGGGGGATACAGGACTATCGGGAACTGAAGCAGCTCTGTAGTTACAGGGTCATGACATTCCAAGAAGCAAGGACAGAGCAGTGACCCAACGAGCAGGGGAGGGGATGGCTGACCTGTGCCAGGTTGTGACTTGTATTCTCTATTCCAGGCAAGAGTTCCAGGCTTGGACTGCAGTGAAACCCTCAAGATCCACAAAGGCAAAACCAGCCAGAGTCATCACTACCCACACATCTGGATGGGACAGCAGCCCTGGGGCGAGCTTCCAGGTCAGCCTGAAGCTGGTGCTGCAGGGGCGTGGTTACAGAGGCCTTTACCCAGGCTAGGGATTAGGCGTCAGATTATGATGGTGTAAAATGGCATTATGGCCAACGACAGCAGTGCCCAACCAATCGTCCCCAACAAACAGAAAACCTAGGTATTTCTTGTCATTAGCCAGGTGGGTGCTCCCCTAAGCTTGCCTTCTTCGATGAGCAGGTTATCTCTGCCTCCTAAATCCCAGTCTTACCCACGGCCATTCCAAATACCCAAGCATTTGTGTAAGTGGGAGAAGATAGAAGGGATGTGGGGGCTGTTTGGCTTCCCAATTCCACCCAAAGGGGGCTTCAGGGAGCAGAATGGAAAGTCTACGTGCCAGGGACAACTGCTCACTATAATTCTCCCCCACTCACCCTGCAGGTTAGTAGTCTAAACTCCTGGAGGACAATGAGGAGGAAATGTTTTCCTGGAGCTGGGGCGAGGGGTAGTTAAGGAAAAAGCCCACTGATACGTGGCCACATTTCATTTTTCAGGTCCCTGAGGTGAGGAAGAAGTTCACTCCTAACCCTTCAGCCATCTTTCAGGCTTCGGCTCCTCGGATTCTCAATGTGTGACCACCTGCGCCAGGGCGCCACAGTGCTGAGAGGCAGGCTCAGGACCCACTGCCACCGCGGCTGGCCTGAGAGCATGCCATGGTCCTCTCCTGGGGGAAGGGCGTGACCCCTCAATGCTGCTGTCACCAGGGCTGTAGAACAGAGGCACAGATGGACCTGGCACTACCCAGCCCAGCTTGGCCTCAACCATCTTCTTCTTCCTCAAGAAGTTTGTGGAAGGCTTCACATCTGTTTTTAAGTGCCATCTGGCCATCCTTGAGCTTTTATGTCTGAGAAACTTAAGGATGGATTTGATTGTGAATGGAACTGGCCCATGGGGGCTGAGGAATGTGGACGTGTCAGGTCCTTGAAAGAACCAGCAATGTCTACTCTGGGTGGTTTTCCCAGGATGCATGATAATTTGGGTAATTTTATAACCTATGGTAATCCAAGATGATATCCTTGGATCTTCCTACAAATGGCTCCATGTTTAAGTTATAGAAGATATCTTAGGTTATCACTTGTAGTGTGACTCATGGTAATGCTAAGTGACCAGGATGAAATTTCCAGAAGAAATAGAATATCAATCATAGGGCTTTCATTACAAAGACGTAATTTCTTTATGACCAAAATGATCCTGTTTTAACAAAACATTTCTTGGGATTGAATGAATGACATTTACCTTGTGATAGGTCTCTAAATATTGAATCCCCCATATTATTATTAATACTAATTAGTTTCCTTCCCTAACATGGATGACTAGGAAGGGCACTACCATGCACACTAGGTAAGAACTGGGAGCATTTTGGGGAAGAAGGTAGCATTGGGCTCATTCCCTGAAAGACCTTAAAATGTCATCTGCACAACTCTCGCCCTCCCCCCTTCCCTTCTCACTTAGTGACCAGGGCTCTCCACCTGTTGAGGAGGCAGTGCATTTTATTGTCTTCGGAAAGCTCTCTCCTAACTTTCTCCATAAATTCTAGCCAGTGTGGCTGCATGGGACTAGCCTGGTCCCTTCACTGCATAGTAGCCCTTCAAACAAACATTTAAAGGGTTTATATCTCTCCTTAAAGATTAGAGGCACAAACTTGGGACAGTTTTTGGTAAGGAAGCTTCAGGATTTCCCTTTGGATTCTTCTTCCTCTCCAGCCCACAGGAGGCTCCTCTGATGAGCATTTAAGCCGCAGGTGGTGGCACTCAGGTTTCAGAGCCTTGTCTCCAGCTCTGGCTGCCCATGCAGCGTCCCCTCAGAGGTGCTAGCTCTGGCAGGCACAGCCCTTCCTCTCATTCCAGCAAGGAAAATGCTTTGATGAGACTCACTTTAAAGGGAAGCCAGAAGCATAGGCTTACACAGAAGGCTCCAATATTTCAGACTCAGTGAGGAAGGCCTGCCTGCAGTTAGATGTTTCTAAGAAAAAAGAGACTGCCTGCTGGGCATTCTGTGGGAAATGTACAGACTAACCATACAATCTCAGATTTTACTAAAATGCAAAAATGTACTGTTCAAATTTTTTAATTTCTTTAAATTATAAGTACAAGAGGCTTCTCATAACTTTTATCCTATCTCTTGGTGATAAGTAAGGCCTTTAATGTAACAGGGCTGCTGCTGTATCCCTTGGAGCTTGTCCACCCTGAGCGCCCGCTCTGTGGGCTGCAGGGCACACTGGTGTTGTCCACAGAACCCACCAGGTGCCCCTTTCACTTCCCCCCTCTCCCACATGCTCATCCAGGAGCCTGTGGTAAACAGACTCTCTGTGAAGCTCTTTTCAGGCTGAAATCCTGGCTTCTCCACTGACTAGCCGGCTGTGAGCAATGTGAACTTCCGTTTCTTCATCTGTAAAGTGAGGATCCTACATCTATACCTGTTGGCTTACTATGAGCATCTGTGTTTATTTTATGTGCAAGGTGCTCAAGACAGTAAATAGCCAGAGCACAGATTTGTCTGCCAGCACCGTTTCCCCTTCCTGGCTGAGTCACCAAACCAGTCTGAAGAGGAGGGTGAAAAGTGCAGATCCTGTTTCAGTCTGAAGTAGACTGAAAGTATAGCTGTCAGAATTCTCTTCTGCCTAAGCAATCCCTTCCCACTTCCCCAGGGAGCCACATCTACTCCCATCTGCAGCCCCTAACATTCTCCAACTTGCTGCCCTGTGCTCACGGCTGCTCACCCCCCCCCCCCTGCCCACTACCACACTGAACGGCACTTGGGAAGCCCACTCGTTCTTGTGCCATATGGACCAGTCAGCCTGCTGTACCTCAGCTAGGACAAGCCAGGCCTGACCTCTGCAAGGCAAACTTCATGCCCAAGAACAGGCATCCTCAAACTACAGCCCGTGGGCCACATGCCGCCCACCTAGGACATTTATCCGCCCGCAAGGTGTTTTTGCCACTGCTGCCTGTCCTGCTTAGCAGCCAACTCTTCCTGGGCCCACAGTGTGCACTCTCCAACGATCTGAGGGACAGTGAACTGGCCCCCTGTTTAAAAAGTTTGAGGACCCCTGCCCAAGAACCTCTTTGCAATGCACCATGACAGCTTTTCACAAACATTCCACCCAACTTGACAGCCTTCTTACGAGGCTCCATTATTAGGACATCTGGGTTCTTAAGAAACTCCCTCCCACTTGCTTAAGTCTGAATAAGGCCTAAGACCATGCTGAGTGAGTGACCCAGGAGCAACAGAGACAAGCCTCAGCCACGTGGTCGCAACCCACATCTGTCTTACATGCATATATGATGTGCACAAAGACAGAAATGCACTGGAATATTAACAGTGACTCTCGTCGAAAAGGGGATTATGGGTAGTTTTTATTTTTTACACTTTATACTTGCTAAAATTTCTATAAAATAAGCATTTTGTATTAATTCTGTAAAAAAAGTTTTTAAAAATAAAAAGCAGTTCAATCTGTTAGCTAATTTCGGCCAAAATAAAGTGTACGACCTTAATTATTCCATAGCCATAGTCACCACTGCAGCAGCTGCCTCAGTCAGCCGTGGGATGCACTGCAGGTTTTAATAAGAAAGCCCTCAGGTCCTTCACACGCCGTGGGCTTGCAGCCACTGAGACCAAGCCATTCATCCCATCTCTGCTCCACCAAGCAGAACTCTAGGACTTTAGGCCAAACTCTAAGCAAGCAGCTTTTGGGAAAAGTTAGGTCCTGCTGGATGGTGGCCCTACAGCCCTTGCCACCCAAACAGAAGAGCTTCCCCTTTGGACAGGGTCAAGAGAGGCCCCAAAGCTGACTGTTGGTCCCATTGAACCAATAACATGGAGTCCTTGTTTAAGGTACTGTCTGCGACATTGATCTGTCTGCTCTGTAGCTCCTGTCAAAACCCTGACTGAGATGATTAACGTTCATGAAGGCAAGCCTGAGCACGCTCTGATTCCTGTTCCCCAAGACTATTCAAATATTCAACTTTCCCAATTTTGGACCTAAGTGAAGTCTGGTCCCCAGAGAGCTACACACCTGAACTGTACCACAATGCCTCCTCGCAGAGATTCTTGCGTTTAAAGAACCAAAGCTGTCAAAGTCTTTAGCTCTTATGTTTCTGCATTTTTTGTTATTTTATATGATAGCAGATGGTCACAGCATAAGGACTGTGTCACAGGAGCAATTTCTTTCAGACCTCAGCATAGTCCAATTTTATCCTGCCAGATAAACCAGTATGTTTGTTAGACAACAGAAGCCAAGTCCCTCTTTGCCTTGGCTTTGAGGAAACTGAGCTCATTTATGCAGTTTTCCTTTGCCCCAAGCTGTCAGAAATGATTATCTACAAGGTCAACATGTATCTTCCAATTTTTTTTTTAGACTTTTATGTAATTGTAATCCTTTACCTTGCAAGCTTGCAAATTTTTTTGGAAAGAAGTAGAGGAATTAAAGACACCAAAACCTCTACCTTCACCTCATCCCCGTGCTTTCTGACCTCCTATCTTAGTGTTTCAAACTCAGAAAAGCCCACCACAAATACTAAAAGATTTATTGTAGACATTTTTGTTACACAATTATGTTACACATTATGATACAAACACATTTGAAACAGTAACACATATGGAGACTATTAAATTATTTAATATTTCTTTTGCAAAAAGATACTTTAGGCTTTCATACCTGTAATAAACAAATTCTGTTCTCATATGGATCAAATCTTCCACCCTGTAGATCTCAGAGTCCACTTGCTGATCGAATCTGTACACCTGTGTGTCCGCCTTGAGTGTAGTAGTTCATATACAGAATATTTGAGCCTCACATCCTAAACTATTAAGCCAGGGCATGTCCTATGCCCTATCGAGAATAGATTCCTTCTGCATTTGCAGCCCTCAGATGCTAAATTAAAAAGGGAGATTTTATCCAGTCACCTCCACTGCCTTACTTTCTGGACTCAAACATCTACAGGACCCATAAAACAAGAATTATGTTGCTTGGGCAAGTTTCTTGACTCTGACTCACAGGTTTCAAATTTTCTTTGAGCAGAGTAAGAGCAGATTTCTAACAGAGTTAAGTTCTTCACTTTACCTTGGTTTCATTTTACCACGTTGGGAAGCCTGGGATAGGGCAGCTTCAGTGGACCTGGATGCCATGCAGTGGCACCTCGAACCTTTCTTCTTCTGTCTCTTCCCTCCATCGAGGGGCCTTTGCTATGGACACCGCCTAGTCTCACTGCTTCTGAGCACTGGAATCCCTGTCTCTGGTCTTGAACAGTAATTGCTCCAACTTTAAGGCACTCACAGGTGTTTCTTTTAAACACTTTTCTTCTTGGGAAAAACTCCTTGACAGAGAAGAACAGAATTCTAAATCCACTGACACAACGAACGATCCCAGCTGAGCCTGCTCAGGGGCTGCTCCCACTCAACACGGATGCAGCCAAAGCTCCTGCAGACCATGTAAATGGTATGCAACCAGCTACCTGCTTGGCACACACAGGTAAAGCCGGCACAATTCTGCCAAGTGTCAGGGACTTGTGTTTGTTGTCTATTACTAATATTAAGAGCTTCTTGGATTATAGTCAAACCTTTTCCTGACCTATGCTGGGAGTGCTCCATTTTGATGTTGCTTTGACACTAGTTGCAGTAATGCTCCTGTGCTCCCTAAAAAGCGAATTCTGCTCAGTTTGCAGCCTCCCAGGCCTCTGTGGTTCCTTGCATGGCATCACCTCTTCCTATAGCTGACTCATTTTACTAAGAGTGCAGCTCCTCCACACCAAGGCCAGGTAGGAGCAAAGAACCATTCGCTGAGTGCTGAAGCCCAGTTCCCCTTTAGGGTAACTGCTGGAGTTTCCCGTTACCCCAGCCCACTGAATGGGTAAAATCTCTAGCCTGCCAGACTCACTGTCTACCTCCTGAGGAGTGAGGCCCAGCTTGCCCCCTTGAGTACACTCAGAGGAGAGAAGGACACGATACACACAGCCTGGCTCAGCTATGAGACCCCTTACGGAGCCTTACAGAGAATAAAGAAATGTAAGTTGACAGAGCATGTCTCCACTTACAGCTTCACTCCAGAATCAGGAAACAAACTTCTGTCCTAAAAGGATTTCATCTGGAACTGAACACTCTGGTGTTATAGAATTAGGAAGAGGCAATGGTTATGATATTCTCATTCTCATGATATTCTGAGGCACAAAGAAAATAACCACCTTCCCCAAAGAGAAGAAGTCATCATGGTTCATGTGCTTTGGATACGCCTTCCGATCCTGATTTTCTAGGAGCATCTTCATTCTATTCACTGGTCCTCATTCAATATCCCCATGTGTTTGTTTGTGAGGAAGTCCAGGACAGGAATGTTGCAAATGGCCTGGTGGATATTACTCACTGTAATTTCTTTGGGAACCCTGGTCCAAAAAACAAAGCATGTTATCAGGTGTGATTCTCTCAAGTATATTTTCCACAGGGACCATGCCCTGTAGAGGCCTTATGAAAGGGGACAATGATGAGTGATTATGCATGGCTTAGGGCCACTGTCCAGGTACATTCTCTCTCTCCCTTTCCATCACTGCCTTCAGCTCTGGTGATAGGTCTGGCCTCCCCCCCGTCACAGTCCTGGTCAGGGCTCAGATCTGACTTCCCAGTCACAGGCACTAGAAGGATTTCAAGAAGTTGGTTGAATGATTAGGAAAAATGATTATGAGGACTGGAGAAAGGAAGTAAAAGTGGATAGCAGAACAGAATGTCACGTTTATAATTCAGTCTTAGCAGACTGAGAGATGAGTCAAAGCACCACAGAACTCCGGGACCGTATTTCCCATCTCATGGAGTCATGCCAGCCCCAGTGGATGTTAAATGCTCTCATCAAAACAGCCAGTCACTTCAGAGTCAGGGCTATGGAGGCGAGGAAGGTCGCCAGAAGGCACTTGGCTCACTCCTGGGTTTCAAGCAGGACCACGAGCAGCAGGACTGGAACTCTGTCCCCTTTCCTATTTTCTAAAGACTTCTATTACATCCCTGTGAAGTATGGCTTGAAATTATCCTGAGTTACGCCTCTTCATGTCCTCATGCACTTTGTTACAATTTTATAAATTGTTGACAGCCATTAGCAAAATGGAATAAAATATTCGTTTCCTCTGAAAGAAAAGCAGGATGTGGCCTATATATGATTCTTTTAGAGTCCAGGATACAAGTGAAGTTCAGTGTTCCAATCAAAGATAATCTGAGTTAGCAAAGAGTAGTGGTGAGCTGTGGGCTTTGGAGCTCAATGAATCCTGAGTGTGAATCTAGGGTCTACCATATATTTGCTAGGAAAACCAGGTAAGACACCATTCAAAGCCCAGTTTCCTAATTTCTAGAAAGGGAATAGTTCTGCAATGAAAAATAAATTATGTAATATATGTAATGCTTGGCCCTAATGTCTGACACACAATGGAAACTATTGTTAACTTTAATTGCAAAGAGCTGATATTTGTGCAACCCTGCAACAAAACAGAGTCCTAGGTGTGTAACGATGGGGAGGATAAAGACCTCTGGGCAAAGCTGAGCTTTCATAACCACAAGGTTTTCTCAGAATAACAGAACAGACCCTTGAGTCTGTCTGGCATTCTTAGTCCCAAGCACTGACTCTTCTACTGGATTGATTTAAATATAAAAAATCTTCACGGACAGTTAAAACTGTTAGGAAACAGGTGTAAGCTTCATACCCCTGACCACAGAGATAGCAGTACCTGTTGTGAGATGCTGCCTGGTATCCAACCGCCAAAGCCTGTCTCAGGATATCATTCACCAGCTGTTCCGTAGCCTACAATGGAAGATGCTGTTACTTTCAACAATGGCTATCTGTTTGCTGATAGGAAGGGATGCATCTGACCCCTCCCTTACCCCAAACTTTTGAAGCAATTCCAAATAAGGATTAAAAATTCCTTAAGGAAGGCCGGGCGCGGTGGCTCACGCCTGTAATCCTAGCTCTTGGGAGGCCGAGGCGGGAGGATTGCTCAAGGTCAGGAGTTCAAAACCAGCCTGAGCAAGAGCGAGACCCCGACTCTACTATAAATAGAAAGAAATTAATTGGCCAAGTGATATATATATAAAAAATTAGCCGGGCATGGTGGCGCATGCCTGTAGCCCCAGCTACTCAGGAGGCTGAGGCAGAAGGATCGCTTGAGCCCAGGAGTTTGAGGTTGCTGTGAGCTAGGCTGACACCACGGCACTCACTCTAGCCTGGACAACAAAGCGAGACTCTGTCTCAAAAAAAAAAAAAAATTCCTTAAGGAAAAATTAAAGGTCTGAATAACAGACCATGAATGATAGAGGCCATGGGTCTGAGAACTTATAAATCAGGGTAATTTTCATTAATCAGATATTGTTGCTAAGGAAAAGAGAGGTGAGAGTTGCTACCAAGGTATCCCTCCCTATTCATGGAAGGGATCCTCTAGAAAAGGAAGCTGTAGCTGTTTCACCCCTTTGCCCAGGGATGGGACTGTTGTGGCTATTTCTCTGTTGTTGTGACATGTAGAGAAAACCCAAGGCTCTGTCTCTCAAAGCATGCCACCAGCGGGTACCCACCTTTAGGATCATGTCCTCCACCACTGATGCGTACACGTTCCTGTGCAGCGCCACCGGCTGCAGGGCGATCCCAATCTGGAAAACAGAAGAAAGCCATTTGTTCTTATTTCTGCATTTAAAAAAGCCTCTCTCTAAACAAGTATACTGCTTCTCTGACACCTAAAGAGATGCCTGCTTGGAAGACAGACTCTACCAACATCCTGGACAAAACTCATAGGGAAGTAACACAGAATGTAACACACAGAAAAACACGTTATTTCATTTTTCCATGTTTGTGACTGATTGTTTAAAATGCTATTATAATCCTGTTTTTACTCTCAAATCTCCTTCATGGCACAACATGGTCAGGACTCGCCATGAATTCTGATAGCAGGATCAATACTTTGGAAGTTCTGGAATCAGACTCAAAGGCCACGTTTGCAAGAGGTGAAGAAGATGTATTTAGGAATTGCATCTTGTCCCATTTTTCATTTCATCCTTATGTGAAAAGAAACACCGTCTTGCAACTTTGGGTCCTGTGCAGCTGGCAGGTGGCAGATGCTAAAGGGCTGGTAAGTTAACTGGAGATGGGTAAATAACTCTCTCCTGTGCAATCAGGACACAGTGTGCACCATGTCTACACCACAGACAGGACACCTAGGAACTATAAAAATGTCAGGGAAAGATTACTCACTGAAGTATAACTTAAGAAATATTATGACATGCCTCATGAAGGAAAGGCGCTTCTCCTGAGGCAGGTGAGAAAAAAAGAGATGAGAAGTAATACAGTCTAGATCTAGCTGGCTTTGCTTCAAGTTCACGTTCACCAAGCAACCTTTTCATATGTAATTAGTTTTCTTGCCCAAGGGCTCTGATGGGGGAAGGTGGGAGCCCATAGAGCACGCCTGGGTTTACCAGGCAGAAGTAAATCATACATTTATGTCACCAGAAGAGTCTGGGTCTGAGTTTACAGGGCTGAACATCACAACATCTTGCGCCTGGTGTGTGATCGATCTATCAGTGGGCCACAGCCCCTTACCTTCTGTGTGACATCACCAATAAATTCAGACCCTGGGGTTGGTGGCAGGTAGAATTTCATTTCTTCTTGTTTCTCTTCCTGCTCTTTTTTGATGTTTATCTTTAATGGCTCTGAGAGGTTGAGGATGTCCACCTCCTCCTCATTCTCTGGTTCTCTTTTCTGGAACTGCTGCAAGTCCTCCAGTTTCCGGCAGAGGTTGTCAGCAGAGGAGAATGACGATGGGCACTCTAAACAAGAGGTAACCAGTCTTAGGACAGCTGTGGTGACAACAGAAAAGGACTTTCAGCCTCCATAAGAGCACAGTCTGAGGAAGGAGGATAAGTGCCAAGGGAGCTGACCTCCTTTCCAGTAATATAATCCTATGGATCTATAATGATGGGAACTAGCGATTCATAAGGCAGGAAAGTACCACGACAGGCATCTTGTGTAGTACGTGATTTATATGATGTAATTGCCGTCTAAGACAAAACAGTACATAATTCTGACTTCTGCCACAAAAACCAGGCCATCTCACCACTCTCTGAGTATTAATGACTGAACTGACTTTTCATTTTATTTATTTATTTATTTATTTTTTATTTCAGCATATTATGGAGGTACAAATTTTAAGGTTGTATCATTTTTTAAATCTGGAAAATTTAGAAATGCAAGGTGAAGAAAATAAAAATCACCCATGTTCTCACTGCCCAGAGAGCAGGATATTCATGTTTAATGTATACTGTGCAATCAGTCTTTAATAAGGTAATTTATACAAAGCCTGACAACGAGGGTTGGGACTTTACAGCCAGTTGTACTATTCCCCTTTCACTTTACAGATGAATATCTGAGGTCCAGACCAGGCACAAAGGGACCCAGCAAGGTGGCTGCAGAGCATCCAGCTCCTGGCCTCTTCTGTTTTACTGACTGGGCTCTAACAAACAAGTCGAGGAGCAGAGTGAATGCCTTTCACTTTGGCACCATCGTAAAGGCAAAAAACCTTACATCAACCCATCATAAGTAAGGAACCATCCGTAATCAGTCGTATTAACAGAAAGCCTAGTATTTGTCAAGTGCTGTGCTTTAAGTATAGTACTGGTGAAGCACAGAGGTAATCAATGTGCTCTACACATATCTACATTAGATGAACTCTCGTGGTACTGACGTTAAGTGCTGCAGGAGATCACAGAAAGGAGAGGTCACCCTGTATTATGCTCTCAGGAAGCTTCATGGAGAAAATGGGGCTTACCCTAAGTTTTAAAGGACCCCACCTTTGTGCTCCAGGTTCCCTCAAGACAAGGAGGTAGGGCTTGTTTTTCTATATAAATGGGGTTGGAAAGAGAACTTCTTATTTTTTAAGGTGAAACTCAAAGTGCTTCTTCTCCCCAAACACCTTTTGTGCCTTGCCCCCTAGACCCCTGTGGCCATATAGCAGTTGTCTGTTTCTTTATCATAAAATGCTCGATTCATTTTAGCTGCAACATTATCAGTTGTTCACATGTGCCTCCAACACTAGGCAGTCTTCCTAGTGAGGAAGACTTGGAGACGAAGTAACAGATGAGACACAGGCCACAGCTTCATGGGCATATAGTATAGACTTGTCTATGGGGTCACAAAGGAAGGGAAAGTCGCCTCTATCTGGAGGAAACGGGGTAGATTAGGAGAATGATGCTGAGGAGGGGACTCCTGAACTAACAGGGTATGCCTGCTGGATGGCATGGGCCGGAACGTTCCTGGCTGGGGTATAACAGTATAAATACTTAGGTAGAAACAGTTCTATTAGATACAGTGCAGTCCTCGGGGGGACATGGCAAGAGGTAAGCAAAGACTCTTGCACTGCACAGCAACTCTTCCAAGCCCTCAGGCCCTTGTACCGCAGCTGAAGGCGCGCTGCGCGGCTGGGGCTGAAGAGACGCTGTGCGAGCAGCAAGTGCCCCCAGGTCTCCAGGGTGCTCAGGGCACTTCAGCCAACCGCTCACCTGGCTCGCTGTCGATCTGGGTCAGCACATCCTCAATGGAGTCCCCATCATTCCTCAGGCTCTCAGGATCTGGTGGGGTGTAGCCATGGCAGCGACACCAGTGAGCAATGTGCTTGGTTTTAAGAGGGGTCAGGTGGTGAAATCTTGGATTCTTCTCCAGTATTTCTTGTAAGACTTTTCGCATTGTCATCGCTCTTTGCCACTTAAAAAATATTTTTTTGAACCATAATCAAATCCTTTGACTTAGCTGCTTAGTGAAAAGTCACACAATTATAAATCATCACAGTAAATTAACTTGTCAGAATCATTTTTTCTAAGGAAAAAAAAAATCTCACTGTGTTACTTTTCAGTTAAAAAAAAAAACACAACTTCTCCTGGCTCCCTAATGCTTATAATAAAACAGAAACTCTTAGGTTTGGCCTTTAAGGCTCTTTACCTGGTCTCAACCTAGGACCGCCCCCTTCCCCTTCTTCCCCCAGACCAACCACACGGACTTTTCACTCCTTCCTCAACATGCCTTGATACATGCTCCTTCCTCTTCGTACAACCCACTGTACCTGCATAGCAGCCGCCACACTGTAAGTACTCAATAAATAATTGAATTAATTTTTTTTTTTTTTGAGACAGAGTCTCACTTTGTTGCCCAGGCTAGAGTGAGTGCCATGGCATCAGCCTAGTTCACAGCAACCTCAAACTCCTGGGCTCAAGCAATCCTCCTGCCTCAGCCTCCCGAGTAGCTGGGACTACAGGCATGCGCCACCATGCCCAGCTAATATTTCTATATATATTAGGTGGCCAATTAATTTCTTTCTATTTATAGTAGAGACAGGGTCTCACTCTTGCTCAGGCTGGTTTCGAACTCCTGACCTCGAGATATCTGCCCACCTCAGCCTCCCAGAGTGCTAGGATTACAGGCATGAGCCACCTCGCCCGGCCTTGAATTCATTTTAATATTTTGAAATCCCTAAAAACTGTTTAGAAAAACTGAGGAATGATTCTACCAATACAGGAAAATAAAGTAGGCTTTTTCAAAGGCTAGATATGGGTCTTTGAAAAATGAGATTTTTAACTGAGGAAAACATTCTGCCAAATATTTTAACAAAATAGGTTGCAGGTTTTATCACTGTTCATAAGACAAGGTTTATGGAGGGAGCCAGAATGCACAGGTGTTGCAGTTCTCTGCTCCACACAGGCTCAGTGGTGGCCTGTGTCTCAAACAGGCACATGTGGGATTACCTCAGCGGCTCTCCTTTTCCCAATGTTCCAGCCGTAATACTGCTCCACAGACTTTGCAGAAAAGCAGCTGGCATCTTCACCTAGAACGCACATACCCAGCCACTCTGCATAAAGCCGCTATGATTCAAATCAAATCTTATTTGCCAGAGGCATGTCCAGTAGTTTCTCCAGACCTCTTCATTGCATACACATTCCTCACTGAGCAAGCCCAGGAACAGCATAACACACGGGGACTTCTTTTTAAGAGACAGACAGTGTTGCACTTGTGTGTACTCACACCGCCCCTCCTCAAGAACTTCTTTGGTAGAGAAAGGCAACCTATTGCCATAAAGCTGTTAAAATAAGGGAAAATGGCACTCCACTAGGAGCCCTGGCCTTGCCACTAACTCACTAAGTGGCCTGGGGCAACCCACAGCACCTCTCCGGGCTTTAGTTTTCTTATCTATAAATGAGAAAGTTGGGAAAGATGGTTTCTGAACTGCCTTTCAGCTGTTATAGTCCATATTTATATCTATATTTCTAAAAAGAGATTTTTTTTCTGAATCCTTTTCTGTTTGGCTGGGAAGTTGTCACTGAAAGTTTACTTTGAGCTACCTCAAAATGATCCCCCGAACTTCAAATGAGAAAAAAAGGGGTCATGTCTTTGCTATTACAGTTGGAAAAAATCAGCAGAGCAGTCTGTACCTGGCCTATCATTTTCATATCCCTATGAATGCAAGTGACATGATAATCTGCTTCAGGCCTTCCCTCTAAATGTTCACACTGATCCTGCCCAAGAGCACCTGCTTAAGTACCCACGGGTTTCCTGGCCCTCAATACAGGTTACTGATTCTGTCAGCACAGCTGGGGTTAAGAAGCAAATTATGCAATCTTGCTAACAACGGGCAGTAACATAGAAGACTTCACTTTGTGTGCTTTGAAAATCGTGCATTTCTACAAAGTGAGTGATACTGAGTTTTAGAGGAAAGACTAATGGTCTTGGAGTCAAACCAAATGGGGTTTGTATCCTGCCTCACCCCCGACGGCTATGTGATCTTGAGCAAGTTACTTAACCTTGCTTATCCTCAGTTTCCTCATCTGTAAAATGGAGATGACACCACCTATCACACAAAAGACTGTGAGTAAATAGACAGTAATGTGATGAACTTGTACAAGGTCTGGCACACTGTAGGCAAATGCTAATTTCTTTCCTTACTAATAAACATTAAAAACTAATGCAGAGTTCTTTTCTTTTCTTTTTTTTTTAAGAGATGGGGTCTCACTCTGTCACCCAGGCTTGAGTGCAATAGTGTGATCATAGCTCACTGCAACCTTGAACTCCAGGACTCAACCAATCCTCCAGGTAGCTGGGACTACAAGCACGTGCTAATTAATGCACCTGGCTACCAGAGTTTTCATTTTATGTACACAATAATTTATGATTTATATATAAAAATAATGGTAAGAAATTCCTTTCACATATCAAAGCACAGTGAAAATAGTAAAATAATAACGATCTGAATTCTAAAACCCTTGCAAATGAGCTATATTTCTAGCTAAAACCTCATAATACCTGCCACGTCTGTATTAATTTACAATCCCAAGAGATTTAAGTTGACTCAATACCCTAAGTAGTTTATAGCTTTAAAAAATGATGCACATATATTTGGTATAATTGTCTTACTTTTTGCAGTGATTAATGGAATCTTCTTTACTACTGCTGTTAAGAGTTGCTGGATAGTCTCTAAATGATCTATCCTGAGAAGGATAAAAAAATAAAATTAAGGCATTAAATACATGTAGCAGACTCTAGACACATATATACCTGTATTATATGTATATATTCCCCCTTTCTGAGAAAATTATAATTTAAAACCATTATACTGGCATAGTTTTCCTTCCACAGACAGCCTTCTTTATAATGGAAGTTTGTGTTTAAAAAGAGAATGTCAAGACTAAATAAACTGATTATGACCCCAGGAATGGCAAATTATGCAATTATCACAGACATTTTATCTATTAAGTTAAATAGCAACATAATCTTTTTTGCAATGTGACTGCTACTAGAGCAGAAAAACTCTATCACATAAATGCTCATGTTGGAGCTATTTCAGTTAATGCCTCCATCTATTATGTTTAAACATTTTTATTGTCCCCAGCAAGTGGAGATACTTAAAAGGATGTGATCATAGGTGGGTTCCCAATTTAGAAATTAGAAAACTTCAGGAAGCATTTTTAGAAGAAGCTATGAGTGTGTATAGCCCATGGAGACGTGGCTGTGTAAAATCAGGCAGGTGTGTGTACAGCATCACAAAATGTATACACGTCTGAGTGATTATATCACAAGACATTTTATCCCCAAGGATTCCACAGAGAAAGTATGTGTGGGCAAGCCCAACTGAAGGGAGGTCTGTAATCCCATCTGAGGCTTCTAAGACCACAAATCAAGTGCCACCCCTAAGTCACATCATGATGTGTACCGCTGTGCATTAAGTGGTAATACTTGTGCTCACCACACATGGACAGTTTTCCCACATCAAGGGCTTAACTCTATACAAACACAACTCTACACATACTCAGCTGTGATAGCTGATTTTTAAAAAGCATCATACTAACACGCAAAGCAGAACTCCTTTAGAAAAGACTGGAATAATTACTTAATGACATAGTTTCCCAGCTCAGAACTTTCTTCTGTTTTCACTCCTGTCTGACCCTCCTGGGAGAGGCAGCTTGGCCCAGGTGTTTCTGGTTCAGTCTTCACTACAAGGGAAGAGCAACAAAGGGAGAGCTGTCAGGATTCAGTGGTGGAAGGACACGTGCAGGCAGAAACAAAGCTCTTCCATTGAAGCTCTGAGGAAACTGCTACTCCAGCTGTTGTAGGGACACAGCCAGGAGACTGAGATGGCTTCTATCATCACAGGGTCAGCAGACAAGGGAAGAACTGTTAGCCTGGGTCTCAGGGGGAGCAACTCCAGGCTCATGACAAGATGGGGGCAATAAAATGGCTTTTTAGATATTTTTTTAAAGGGCCACCCACACTGCTGTGTGAGATCCCTCAGCCCCACCAACACACATGACTGAATAATGACATATTAAAATACAATGCTGGCTTGTTCTAAGTTCTAATACTATGATTTTTGCTATATCATCTCTCCAGCTAGTTTATTAGCTTTCAGCCTCATCTTAGTGTTCTGAGACAGAAGGCTGAAAGCAAAAAATCAGATCCACTGTGCCTGGAAACCTCCAAGCTAACCACACCAGGCTTTGAATATTACTAAATCTATTGATGGAAGATAGCAATGTCTCAGGTGCATGTGCCTTCCTGTACTTCAATAGTCTTCTTCGCTCAAAAAACCATGACCACGCACTTGATGCTTCAGCACCAGTTTCCCTGAAAATCCAACTTGTACATCAGCACCAAATAATTTTCCTAAAATACCTGACTGGTATAATTTCCCTACTCAGTATGCTTTAGTGGTTCCCTATACAACAGGGGTCTACAAATGAAATATACTAGTAGTACATCTTTCCCCCCCCTCTTTTCCTTATTGAGGTATACTTTGCATTCAGTTAAACACACAAATATCAAGTTCAATAAACTTTATCTATGTATATACCCATGTACTCACCAGTCAAACCAAGATGTAGCCTGCCTGACTCAAGTAGAGGCCCTTATGCTTTTGGCACTTCCTCCTTGACAAAGGTATTCACCTTTCACCCATTTTGAATGTCACATAACTGAAGTCATACTGTACACACTCTTTTGCATCAGCATCATTTTGGCTATTATGAATTACACTGTGATGAACATTCTCATGTGTCTTTTAGTGGACATATGCACTCATTTCCTAGAAGTGGATTTGATAGAACATAGGGCAGATGTTGTTTTAACTATTAGAAATTGCCAAGCTGGTTTCCAAAGTGATTGTATCAATAATTTATAGTCCTACAAGCAGTGTATGCAATTTCCAGTTGCTTCAAACTGTTTTCAACACTTGGTATTGTCAGTCCTTTTAATTTGGTGATTCTGGTGGATCACTATGGTTTTAATTTGCACTTCTTTGATGACTAATGAGGTTGAATAATTTTTCACAGCCTTATGAACTTTTGGGATTTCCTCTTTTGTGAAGTGCTTATTCATGTTTTTTGCCCATTAACAAAAAATTAGTGTCAATCTTTAATATTGATTTAAAAGGTCTATGTATATTCTAGATATGACTCCTTTGTTATATACGTACATACATACATATATAAATATGTAGAGAGAGATAGCCAGTATCTTTGAGTCTGTAGCTTGACTTTTTTGCTCTTGACCTCTGAAAAGTGAGGTTTTCAATGTTAGTGAAGTCTAATTTATCAATTTTTTTCCTTTTATGGTTTTCCTGTGCAAATATCTTTGCTCAAGGTCATGAAGATAGTCTCACATTTTCTTCTAGAAGCTTTATTTTTTTACCTTTCACATTTAGGTCTATAATCCAACTCAAATCAGGTTTTGATTATGGTGTGAGGTAGAGGCCAAGTTCACTGTTTTTCCAAATGGATATATCCAATTAAGCCAGTGCTATTTATTGAAAAGACCAACCTTTTCCTATTGAATTTGTCATAAATCAGGTTACCATGTATGTGTGGGTCTACGTCTGGGCTCTCTTTTCTGTTTCATTAGTCTGTCTATTCTTGAGCCCATACCACACACAATCTCAATTACTGTGGTTTTACAGTATGTATATCTAGTAGTCTAAGTCCTCCAGCTTTTTTGTTCTTCAATACTGTTTCAGATATTTTGGCCTATGCATTTCCATATACCTTTTAGACTTAGCGCATCAGTTTCTATACACAGACAACAAAAATAACACTGTAGGGATTATGATTGGGACGGTATTGAATCCAGATGTCATTTTTGGTGGAAAACTGATGTGTTCATCAAATCTTTCAAAAATTTAATATGGTATATCCCATATATGTCTTTAATTTCTCTCATAAATGTTTAATAGATTGTCTTTATTTATGTCTTTAATTTATTTATGTCTTTAATTTCTCTCATAAATGTTTAATAGATTGTTTGCATATAAGACTATCTTTCCTTAGGTTTATTAACTAAATATTGGTATTTTGGGTGCTACTGTAAATGTTCATTTAAATTTTAATATCTAAGTGTTATGGCTAGTATACAGAAATTCAAATGATTTTTTAATGTATACTGATACTGAGTGACCTTGCTAATTTCACTCTTAGCAATGCATGTTCTCCCAACTCCTAATGATTTCAGACTTCAAGAAAGAGAAGTTCTCAGAAAAAGTTCAGATCCTCCAGTTCTACAGGTTCAAGTATACTCACTTAAATCTGACATTCAAACAATTATAGAATTATATAATCATAGCATTTTCAGGCTGGGACAGATCTACTACAGACATAAAAACATATGTTCCCAAAGATCTGTACATAATAGCTCCAAACTGGAAACAACCATAATGTCCATCAAAAGGAAAAAAGACAAATTATGGTATATTCCTAAAATGTGGAATACTACTCAGCAACAATATGGATGAATCTCAAAACATTATGATGAGTGAATGAAACCAGTCACAAAAGAACATATGTGCTTCCATTTACATAAAGTTCAAAAATAGAAACAATCTATGGTGATAGAAATCAGAGTAGCAGTTGCCTATGGGGGTTGGAGGGGCATAGGGTGGACATTTCTGTATCTTAAATGGGGTGTTGGTTACATGGGTTTAAACATTTGTCAGCTCATCAAATGGTAGGCGTAACTGCATTTTACTGAACATTTTACTTCAATTAAAAACTAAAATAGATATGCTCTGGCCCAGTCCAAAATTAACTGAATCAGAATCTGTGTGAGGCAGGCCTATGCTGTGTACCTCCTATTGAGAGGGACACCAATTCTTTCATGAGCTGTCTTTTGATCAGAGGTTGGTGAACTTTTTCTATAAAGAGCTGAACAGTAAATATTTTAGGCTTTGTGGGTCAACCAATCTCTGCAGGAACTAAACACAGGAGACAATATATTAATGAATGGGCATGGCTGTGTGCCAACAAAGCTTTACTCACGAAAGGAGGCAGAAGACCGTAGGCTGCCAGACCCTGCTTTAGGTAGTCATTTAGTAAGTTACAAATCCACCTCTTTCCAAGACTATCATGACAGATCCTGGCATGACTGAAAAGCAGCCTGCCATGGTATTGGACAGATGTATTTAAAATTCCAATTTCATTGCTTTCTAGACTTGGAAAGTATATACTTAATATCTCCAAACTTGTTTTCTCATCTGCAAAACGGGCATTAACAGCTATGCTGAATGCTGTATTTAAAGCAGCTACCACGGTGCCTGGTACAGTGTAGGCTCTCATTGTAACACAGTAGCTATCGTTATTGTTGAGGATGTTACAGATACCAAACATGTTGCTCTAATCCACTGCACTATGTTGATCTATTCTTGTTAGAATGTCCCTCACTGCCAGCTTGCCAAAGTCTGGTCCATATCTAAAGCTTCTTTACCACAACTATACTCCCCAAATGATCCCTGTATTTGGTCTACTCCCCCAAACGAGCCCTCTGAGTCTTTGTCTCCACTGTTCCCTTGATCTGGCAAACCCCCTGACCTCTCCGCAGCTTAGAAAGTGTCACTCTTTTAAAGTCCAGGTTATAATCCATATCCCACACAAAGTCCTATTCCCCTCCACAACCCCTGCCAACCCTGATCAAACATCCTAGACTGCAATATTCCAGCAATCATTTTTCAGACCACTAATCTTGCATTTACCAATCATTACTTGTTATCTATGGCAATTCTCTTCAACCAGATTATAAATTCCTGAAGGGCAGAAATGATGCTTCATATGTCTCTGTATTTCCCTCAATGTGAAGTCTACTATATAAGCACTTAGTACATTATTTGCCAAGCGACTGATTCAGAGATGTTGAAAATTAAAAGGCCTCAGATTACAGTAATGTCCTGCATGAAACTTCTGGACAAAAACACTGTGAGATCCTACATACCTTTTGCAACAGCTGCTGGAGCAGAGCTGGGGACAACTGGAGCTGGGGTGGCTACAGGCACAATGGTAGGTGGCTTGTTGGTAGAAAATGACTGAACCACTAAAGGGCAAAAAGGGGAGGAAGGGTACAACAAATACAGAAATTACTTTTAATGAGGATGATTCCAGGTGACAGCCCCATATGAGACTAACATAACAAAGACAACTTTAGGACAATAGGAATGGTAAGGTCCTTTTTTTATTACAGTGATCTGACAAGCTGGGCTGTTATTAGTTATCAGGGGCTTGTCACTAAAAAAAAAAAATCCAATTAATCTAAATTCTCATAAATGTTTAAAATGTTCCCCCTCAACTCACTGTTAGATATGGGCATCTATTTAGAAGCCAATAGGTCAGCTACGTTTTACTTTCAGTCCTAGCCTTCGTGCCCAAGAGTTCAAGGTGCCAGTGAATACCACGACATCTGAAGGGCAGGCTGTACAAGGGAAGATCAGTCACTGACTGACAGACATGGAGACAGGCACAGTGTGACAGGCCCATGGGTGAAGGACTTACCTTTATTCACAGGCATCAGTATAGTCTGCACACCTCCAGATGTGTTTACACTGAGTGGTTTGAGCTGGCTGGGAATTGTTAGGACAGCTTGCTGGGGATTGGATTGACTGGAGTGAATTTTTAATAATCCTAAAATAAATCAGAAGATGAGGCCAAGTTGAAAATCTGAGGCTTCCTTAAAGTTCTTTCCCCTTCTTGCCACTCATATTTTCTCACAGGAAGAGTTTCTAGGAACTTTTAACCTTTTAGTAAAGAAAGAGCTGGTAGCATGAGGCAATGGATGCTATAGATTTCACAATAAAACATCTGTGATGATAATTATTTATTTTTAAAGTGGCCTTATCCCAAATCTAAAAATACAGAATTTTTTGCAAAAGCAGGACTAACAGAAAAGAGAAAGACACCCAAAGTCCTACTGCAAATAATCAGTATTAACATTTTGAGGTAGTTCTTTTCTGTTTTCTATGACAATTTATTTTTTCTGTACATATTTAATAGCTATAATGTGTACAAACTGGATATAAAATTTTGTATTTTGATATAGAAAGTTGGCATTTTTCTACTTAAAAACCTATTGTGGGCCGGGCGCGGTGGCTCACGCCTGTAATCCTAGCTCTCTGGGAGGCCGAGGCGGGCAGATTGCTCGAGGTCAGGAGTTCAAAACCAGCCTGAGCGAGAGCGAGACCCCGTCTCTACTATAAATAGAAAGAAATTAACTGGCCAACTGATATATATATAAAAAATTAGCCAGGCATGGTGGTGCATGCCTGTAGTCCCAGCTACTCGGGAGGCTGAGGCAGTAGGATCGCTTGAGCCCAGGAGTTTGAGGTTGCTGTGAGCTAGGCTGACGCCACGGCACTCACTCTAGCCTGGACAACAAAGTGAGACTCCGTCTCAAAACAAAACAAAACAACAAAAAACCTATTGTGGCTCCCACCTGGCTAAAGAATATTTCCAAAATTAGCTTCAAAGCATTCAGGGTCCATTTTAATCTGGTCCCAATTTATCGACACCTCCTTCACACCATCCTTACATATCTAATACTTCTATCTGTCTACACATCATACCTTGGTATTTCCTATTTCTGTGAAGCCCTTATTCTTCAAACATCGGATATTCTCCATTATTTTAGAAAGGGTCACCCTCCCTCATTTTATGTTAAAGGTAATTTCCATTACAAAATCATTCTAGGCATTCAGAAGGCAAGTAAAAAATCGGAAAGGGCCTTTATTGTGAAAGAACACAAAGGACACAAGCTATACAAACACATGTTATAACAACTACTCAAAAACAACATCAGAGGCTAAAGATACTTTAAGGCACTGGAAAGCGGTTGGTTTGAGCTAAGAAAAGGAATCATCTTAAATACTTCTAGAACAGGCCTTAAATAAACAAGAAAGTAGTAATTACTGAGATGTGCCTTGGGGAATACAACAATGACCTGGTGTCTTCAGGTTTTTGTGAAATTATATACTAATCAGCTGAAAAGTAAAAAAGTATTAAAAAGCTTATAACTGGTTAGGCGCGGTGGCTCACGCCTGTAATCCTAGCTCTCTGGGAGGCTGAGGCGGGCGGATTGCTCGAGGTCAGGAGTTCGAAACCAGCCTGAGCAAGAGCAAGATCCCGTCTCTACTATAAATAGAAAGAAATTAATTGGCCAACTAATATATATAGAAAAAATTAGCCGGGCATGGTGGCGCATGCCTGTAGTCCCAGCTACTCAGGAGGCTGAGGCAGTAGGATTGCTTGAGCCCAGGAGTTTGAGGTTGCTGTGAGCTAGGCTGACGCCATGGCACTCACTCTAGCCTGGGCAACAAAGTGAGACTCTGTCTCAAAAAAAAAAAAAGCTTATAACTAAATATAGCTACCTCTTGTTCCATCTCCCTATCCTCATTTAGTTTCCCAGTAGCAACTACTTCTAACTCTCTGGTTCTTTTTTTCAATATTTACCTCAGTATTTTTAAAAGACTGTATACTGCAGGCCTTGATTCATCAATTTTTCATGTTACCCACTAACTTACTATTAGGGTAGATAAGCCTTTTAAGGCACTTATATTTTCTCTCTTATAAAGATGGTCTCTTACAACAATTTGACTTATAATTTTTTGACTTTCTAATGATGCAAAAGTGACTTGCATTCAGTAGAAACCGCACTTCTCTAATGATGCTTGGCAGTGGGAACAAGCTGTGGCTCCCAGTCAGCCATGAGTTTTTCTGACTTAACGATATTTTCAACTTAGGATGGTTGTTTGTTGGGATGTAACTCCATTGTAAGTTGAGAAGCTTCTGTTATTCTCTGTTGATCCAAGGAAGTATACCATGATACTATGATTACATTTTATTTTCTAAAGTTAACAATTTCCTCCTGTTTCATTTGCTTAGTTTTCTTTCAATATCTTTACTTCAGTCTTCTCATCTCCTTCAAGAACTCTGCAAACTAGTCAAGAGTACAATTTTCCACATAGTCAAATCTCCTACACAATTTATAGTCCCATTTTTTGCAAGAGATATCCCTCCTGGAGGTCTCTGACCTGCTCCAATTTGGACTGTTGCTTTCTAGGCCTGCCACGAAACACTCATCTTGGAAATGTCCCTTTACTGTTCTCTTGGGAGTTTGCCTTCCTTCTGTGTTGGATCACCTTCCACTTTCATATCCTTTTTTAGTTTACACCCCTTCATTCTGTTAACATTCATATATGTTAGTGATGTCTTTGGACAAGGTACACAGGAAATACATTTGAAATTCAAAAATATTTCCACCCTCAGTAATGATCTTGTTGACTACAGAATTGTAGACTGAAAGTAATTTTTGCCTAGAATTTTGAAAAACAATAGTATGCTAGTGTCTAGCATTGCTATTTAGAAGCTCAATGATAGTGTAATTTCTGAAATTTTCTATTTCTTTTTCTGACAGCTTTTAACATCTTCCCTTTCTCCCTGGTGTTTTGATTTCTTTTTTTTTTTGAGACAGAGTCTCGCTTTGTTGCCCAGGCTAGAGTGAGTGCCGTGGCGTCAGCCTAGCTCATAGCAACCTCAAACTCTTGGGCTCAAGTGATCCTCCTGCCTCAGCCTCCCGAGTAGCTGGGACTAAAGGCATGCGCCACCATGCCCGGCTAATTTTTTCTATGTATATTAGTTGGCCAATTAATTTCTTTCTATTTATAGTAGAGACGGGGTCTCGCTCTTGCTCAGGTTGGTTTCAAACTCCTGAACTCAAATGATCCACCTGCCTCAGCCTCCCAGAGAGCTAGGATTACAGGCATGAGCCACCGTGCCTGGCTGATTTCTTGAACACACTGTGCCTGGGTATGGGCCATCTTTCATTCATTGTGCTGGACACTGTGCCTTTTGAACCTAGAAGTTCATGCCCTTCAATTCTGGGAAAAATTCTTGTTTCATTTCCTGGATCATTTCCTTTCTTTTTGGAACTCCTTTTAGTCTGGCCAGAGTTAACTGATACATCATAGAATTTTCTTTTAGTGTCTACTTCTTGGTCTACTTCCAACTTCCACCTTGTGCCCCATAGTTTACTCTCAATGCAGCACCAACGATCCCTGAAAAAGGTAAGGATCACGTCACTCCTCAGCTCAAGTCCCTCCAGAGGCTTCCCCTGTAGTCAGAGTCCTTACAGTGGCCCACACGGGCCCTGCGTGCCTTGACCTCACCTCTGAGTGCTCTCTCCCTTGCTCCTTCTGCTTCTGTCCCAGTAGGACCCTGTTTAACACAGTGTCTAATGCACACAAAACACTTAATTAAAAAATTGCTGGTTGTAGTAGGAAATATTTTGAGCCTTTTAAGAAAATGTTACACAGAAAGTTGGATTTGCTGCTCCAACTTAGGAAACTAGAACTTAAAGCAGGGAGATTTCATCTACTGCATGCTAAAAGCCTGATCAGGAAAGAGAATAGGGAGGGCATGAAGTACTTATAATAATAATTCCTTCTATTTCTATAATTTCTACTCCAGTGCCCAACACAGTGCCTCACATAAAACATTCAGTTAGTAGAGAACAAGCACTCCCTGTACTAGAACTTGGTCAATTTTAACTGGGAGGTGGGACTCATGAGAAAAATATAATCAGCTGTAATCTTTTGTTCTCTGTCCATAAAGCAAACAAGACACAGGGGCTTGGTGTGGAGCTATGTATGGAATGAAGGCATAATAATGACAACAACATCCACAATCTCTTATCCAAAGGTAGTAATGTATGTATATGTGTATGTATTTATGCATGTGTGTGTATTATGTATCTCTCAGTGATACTCAGTTTTTTCTGTAGACCAGTGCCAGCTGGTAAACTGGTTGTTATAAATCTGCAACAATACAGAAATTAAGAGTTTAGAAACTGTTTCAACAGTTGGACATTGCTGTGACATTTTTGTTATATTTTACAGAAGTATCTCTCTGTACTGGATTGTAGAAAACAAAAAACAAAACTGATCTTTCAAGCTTGAGAAGCAAAGCTGTATATTACATCAGCATCCTGGCATCTGATAGCAAGATGTAATCAAACACATTAATATTATGTGGCAAAACATATGAATATTCACATTAAGCAGTACAAGTTGGCTGTCAATGGAAGTCAAATTGTGCCCTAGAGTTATAAAAATAAAGCCTTTGGTTTTCACAGCTTTTTTTTTTATTTTAGAATTGCAGACAAGGGACTATGAACTAGCAACAAAAAGGATGACACTGATGATGATAAACGCAATTATTTACATAATGGCCACTATACTCCAGATGGTATTCTAAGCATTCATATATTAATTCATTTAATCCTCTCAACTTTATGAGATAGGTATTATTATCAATCTCATTTTACAACTGAGAAACTGAAGCAATTACTTCAACTAGGGCAACCTGGCCTCAGGATTTGTGGTTTCTGTTACTCAAAGCAGTAAAAGGTACACTTTTCTGGGTTCTGAGAGGTTATGATTTTATTTTTTCATTTAAAAACTATTCAGTCTGTAAACTGTAAATAATTAATTTTAAATGATAAACTCAAAGTCTCAGACTTAAGTGTTCTTTAAAACCCTCCCAGAAATATTCCAGCCCAAAGAAAGAAAGAAAGAGAAATAGTATCCTGATACTACTCACCTGATACTGTGGCTTTCCCAGAGATGGGGTTAGGTGTGGACACCAGGGATGTGGCACTGACAACAGCAGGGGTGGCAGCCTTGCAGGTTCCCATGGTGGCCTGGCTCACACACACTTGCTGCTGCCCAGAAGTTTTCATTACAGAACTGACAGCAGATGATGAACTGGGAGCTGTTCCTTCAGACTGCTTACCCACGGGGCCAGAAATAAAGAAATCAAGAAATTAGAGTTACTATATTAAAAAAAAACTTTACCACCTATCATATCACTTTATAAAAGGCTATTTCAACACCAAAAAAGTAGGAGGGCATATTCTTCAATGTAAAAATGGAATAAAACGAGCTTTATTAAAAATTTACCATAATGTTTTAAAATCTGTCACTTCGACAAATGTCTACTGCATGGCAGGCATAGCACAGTGATAAATGCTGTGGCTCAGAGATAAAAGCCATTGAGGAACGTGTCACTAAGGTGTGATGAATGCTATAGCAAGCATAAGTAAATGTCACTAATACAAACGAGAGGAAAGTTACTCCTGCCTAGGGACAGAAAAGAGAGGGTATTGGAAAAAGCTTCTGGTAAAACACAGTACTTTAGGTGAATCTTCAAGATTTAAAACAGAGAAAGGGAGAGATGAAGGAGTGTTTTTTGGCAGAGGAGAGTATGTAGAAAGAGAGGCATGAAAGAACACAGTATGTTCAAAGAACTGCAAAGTAGAGTGGGGTATGACAAGTGAGTAAGCACATGAGAAGCAGTAGTTGTAAGAGACAAAACTTGAGAACAGTATATCAAGTCAGATCATAAAAGTCCTTGGGGTTCCAAGACAATTCAGAGGTGTAACTGTCTTTTCAACAAACGTTGCTGGGCCAACTGAATATTTACATACAAAAGAATGAAGTCTGACCCCTATCTCACTCATACATATACAAAAATTAACTTGAAATGGATCAAAGATTTATTTATTTTTAAAAATATATTTTAATATACTTTGTTCAAAAATTTCTTTTTCTTGAGCACCACAATAGTCTTATGAAAAAAAAAAAAAAAAAAAAAAAAAAAAATTTCTTTTTCTTTTTTTTTTAATAGAGACAGGGTCTTGCTCTTGCTAAGGCTGGTCTCCAACTCCTGACCTCAAATGATCCTCCCACCTCAAGCCTCTTAGAATGCTAGGATTATAGGCGCCCAGCCTCTAAGATTTAAATGTAGGAGCTAAAATTACAAAACTCTTAAAAGAAAACATAGGCTTAAATTTTGTAACCTTGGATTAAGTAATGCTTTCTTATATATGACACCAAAAGAAGCAGCAAGAAAAATGTAATATACCATACTCCTACAATCAATACTAAAAAGACAAATAACTAACTAAAAAATGGGCACCCACTAAGATGGTGATAATTTTTAAAAAACAGACAAGAACAAGTGTTGGCCAGGATATGGAAAAATTAGAACCCTCACACATTGCTGGAGGGAATCTAAAAAGGAGCAGCTGCTTGGGAAAACAGCTTGACAGTTCCTCAAAATGTTAAACATAGAACCACCAAATGATCCAGCAATTCCACCCCGAGGTGTACAGCCAAGAGAAATGAATACATGTTTATACAAAAAGTTATACATAAATGTTCACAGCAGCATTATTCATAAGATTCAAAAAGTAGAAAACAACCCAATGTCTATCCGCTGATGAACGAATAAATTAAATACAGCATATATCCATAAAACTTTACTTTTTTTTTTGGAGACAGGGTCTCACTCTGTTGGCCTGGGCCAGACAACAGTTGTGTCAACATAGTTCATTGCAATCTCAAACTTAAAAGCTCAAGTAGTCTTCCTGCCTCAGCCTCCCGAGTAGCTCAGATGACAGGTGCATGCCATCATGCCTCGCTACTTTTCCTATTTTTTATAGAGACAGGGTGTTACTCCTGCTCAGGCTGGTCTTGAACTCCTGGCCTCAAACAGTCTTCCTACTTCGGCCTCCCAAAGTGCTAGGATTACAGTGTGAGCCACCGCGCCTGGCCGGTATATCCATTAAACTGAATCAAAGGAATGCAGTACTGACGCATGCATCTACAACGTAGATGAACCCTGAAAAGTTATATTAAGTAAAAGAAGAAGACACAAAAGGCTGTATGTTTTATGACTACATTCATATGAAATGTCCAGAAATGACAAATTCACAGAGAACGTATATCAGTAGTTGCCTAGGGCTGCGGGAAGGGAAGAGTAAGGAGTGACTGCTAAAAGATACGGGTTTTTTTTTCTGGGATTCGATAATGATAATGATGGCTGCACAACCTGTGAATATAATAAAAACCATTGAATTGTATGTTATAAAATGGTGAACTTTATGGTAAGGAATTGTATTCCCATTTTTAAAAAAAGAACAAAAAGGCCCTCTGGTGTGCCTGGTCAGTATCTTCCCCTGTTTATACTTTCTTCCTGTTTCATTTTGACTTTCTACTGCCATGCCAATTCTCACCTGTTGTACGGAACCATTTGCTGACAGGGCCACAGCTGGGGAAGTGGCAGTTGTGATGACCCCTCCTGCTACCCTCAGCATTGTGGTTCCAGGTTTTGAGAGTTGTGAGGTGGCTGGCACAGACTTCAAGGTGCTATCAGATATTTTCATTAGAGATGCCTGTCCTCCATGGGCTGCCTGCAGAAACAAAGTGGGTAGAAGTAGTAATGCTGCCTTGGTTAACAGGTACAATTTATTCCTTATCTACATTTGAGATATGCCCTAAGAATTGGAGAATATCCATGAAATTCTTGCCAATCAAAACTATATGAGATGGGACTGCAAACTAGTTAAACCTCTGTGGAAAGCAATATAAAGATACCTTAAAGCGATACAAGTGAATCTACCGTTTGATCCAGCAATCTTATCGCTGGGCATCTACCCAAAAGATCCAATGACACTCTACAAAAAAGACACCTGCACTCAAATGTTTATAGCAGCACAATTCATAATTGTAAGGTTGTGGAAACAGCCCAAGTGCCCATCAATCCAAGAATGGATTCATAAAATGTGGTATATTCAGCTCTAAGAAACAACGGTGATATAGCACATCTTATATTTTCCTGGTTAGAGCTAAAACTCATACTACTAAGTGAAGTATCCCAAGAATGGAAAAACAAGCACCACATATACTCACCAGCAAACTGGTATTAACTGAGCAGCACCTAAGTGGACACACAGGTACTACAGTAATAGGGTATTGGGCAGGTGGGAGGGGGGCGGGTATATACATACATAATAAGTGAGATGTGCACCATCTGGGGGATGGTCATGCTGGAGACTCAGACTTGTGGGGGAAGGGGGGGGAAAGGGCATTTATTGAAACCTTAAAATCTGTACCTCCATAATATGCCGAAATAAAAAAAACCAAAAAAACTATATGAGGTGTTTATGCATACATCTTTCTAATAAGCTCTAAATTTTATAACCTTTACCTACAAATGTTCTTTTACCCTTAATATAAAACAAGTAAATGAATGTATTTGCAAGTTACTACTTGGCAGCAGTAGCAGTATTTTCAAAAATAATATGCCGTTTGTTTTCAAAATGATTGAGTCCAAGATACTCTTAAAGGTACATATAATCTTTAAACATGAAAATCAAATATAGACAAGGCCAGATTTAAGTGGGTACTCTAGACTAGATCCAGGCTTAGAATCTGAAGAATCATTCAACAAATTTTAGTCTCAGTGGTCTAAATCAAGGTTCAACAAACCTTTTTTTTTTTTTTTTGTAAATGATGTGAGTAATTATTTCTGCTTCACAGGCCATAAGATCTCTGTTGCAACTCCTCAACTCTAACTCATTTATCAGTTTCTGAGAGCTTACTATTTGCCAGGAATGGCAGAGAGCACGTGTACATATCTAGGCCATTCATAGGTCATTCTTTCCAGTAACTTTATAGGGTAGAATTTTATTCCCATTTTAGAGATGAGGATATTAACTTCAGTGATTTTAAAAGGGCCACACAGCTAGTAACTGAAGAAGTCACAATTAGAATCCAGAAGTAAAAGAAAATCCAAAGGTAAGAAGTAACAGGCTGCTCCAGATGGGAAGGAATCAGCGAAAGAACTCTGGAAGTATGAAGAATCAAACTGAAAGCATACCCCAAAAAGGGAATGCCAGTTCTCTAGCAATGGATATCAACCAAAATCAGAATATTGAAATGATAGATGAAAAATTTCGAATGTGGATTGTAAGGAAGCTCAATAAAATGCAAGATAAAATGGGAACCCACCACAAAGAACCACAAAAAGAACATAGGAAATGAATGGAAAATTCACTAAAGAAACTGAATTATTAAAGAAAAATCCCACAGAACTTCTGAAAATGAAAAATTTATTCAAGGAATTACAAAATACAGTGGAAAGCCTTACAAACAGCTTAGATCAAGCAGAAGAAAGAATCTCAGAGCTTGAAGACAATGACTTTCAATTCAACAAGACAGTCACAGAGACAGAGCAGAGCAATAAGAGGAAAGAGCAAAGCCTACAAGAAATATGGGATCCTGTGAAGAGGCCTAACATAATCACAGGCATCCCTGAGGGTGAAAAAAAAAAAAGAAAATACAGAAAGGTTGGATAATCTATTTGCAGGAATAATGGAGGAAAATTTCTCTGCCCTTGGTAGAAATCTAGATATCCAGGAACAAGAAGTTCAAAGGCCTCCTGGGAGATTCATCAGAAAGAGGAAAACACTACAACACAAAGTCATTAGACTGGCCAAAATAAACACAAAAAAGGCCCTCCTATGAGACATGAGGTGAAAGCAGCAGATATCTTACAAAAGAAAACCCATGAGACTAATTACAGGCTTCTCAACTGAGACCTTACAAGCCAGAAGGGACCCGGGCCCCATTCTCAGTCTTCTCAAACAGAATAATGCCCAGCCTAGAATTTTTTATCCTGTAAAACTAAGTTTCTGATATGAGGGGGAAATAAAGTCTTTCTCAGACAAGCAAACACTGAGGGAATTTGTCAAAACAAAACCTGCCCTGCAGGAAATACTCAGAACTGTGTTAGACATGGATCAGACAATAGACACTCACCAGTATAAAATCATCTAAAAGCAAAAGGTCAAAGCCCAGATACCACGATGGCTCAAGACATAAAACAAAGCAACAAAGTTCTACTCAACAGGATGAACAGAAATCCACCCAACTTATCAATTCTTTCAATAAATGTGAATGACTTGAACTGCCCATTGAAGAGACACAGGCTGGCCAAATGGATAAATATACATAAGCCAAGTATCTGCTGTCATCAGGAAACACATCTAACTCCCAAGGATCCATTCAGACTCAAGGTGAAGGGATAGAAAACCATATTCCACACAAATGGAAACAAAAAAGAAAGCTGGCATAGCAGTTCTGATCAGATAACTCAGTCTTCAAATTAACACAAGTAATGAAAGATAAAAAATGGTCATTATATAATGGTGAAGGGAACCATTCAACAAGAAGAGATAACAATCCTAAATATTTATGCACCCAACAGAAGAGCACCCAGATTCATAAAGCAAGTCCCACTTGATCTAAACAAAATGATAAACGGCAACACAGTAACAGCCAGAGACTTCAACAACCCCTGACAGAACAAGACAGATCCTCCAAACAGGAAATAAACAAAGAAACAATGGACTTAAACAGAACTCTATAACAAACGAGCCTGGCTGACATTTACAGAGCATTCTACCCCAAAACCAGTGAATATACGTCTCTTCAGCTCAGGGGACACTCTCTAAGACTGACCATATCCCAGGCCACAAAGCATGTCTTAAAAAAAAAAAAAAAAAGGGCCAGGCGCGGTGGCTCATGCCTGTAATCCTAGCACTCTGGGAGGCCGAGGCGGGTGGATTGCTCAAGGTCAGGAATTCGAAACCAGCCTGAGCAACAGCAAGACCCCATCTCTACTATAAATAGAAAGAAATTAATTGGCCAACTAATATATATAGGAAAAAAATGAGCCAGGCATGGTGGCGCATGCCTGTGGTCCCAGCTACTCGGGAGGCTGAGGCAGCAGGATTGCTTGAGCCCAGGAGTTTGAGGTTGCTGTGAGCTAGGCTGACATCACGGCACTCACTCTAGCCTGGGCAACAAAGTGAGACTGTGTCTCAAAAAAAAAAAAAAAAAAAAAATTGACATTATACCATGCATCTTCTCAGACCACAGAAGAAGAAAATTAGAAATCAACTCCAACAGAAACTCTCATCTCGCCACAAAGTCATGAAAACTAAACAACCTTCTGCTGAATGATCACTGCGTTAAGGAGGAAATCAAAGGACTCTTTGAACTAAATGATAAAGGAGACACAAGTTGTCAAAATCTGTAGGACGCTACTAAAGCAGTCCTGAGAAGAAAATTTATATCCATAAATGCCTACATCCAAAAGTCAGAAAGATCACAAATAAACAATTGAAAGAATCGTCTCAAAGAACTGGAAAAAGAGCAAACCAATCCTAAACCCAGCAGAAGAAAAGAAATAGCAAAGATCAGAGTAGAACTAAATGAAATTGATAACAAAAAACGCTACAGAAGATTAATAAAACAAAAAGTTGGTTCTTGGAAAAACTAAACAAAATTGGCACGCCTCTTGCTAGAGTAACGAGAAGCAGAACAGAAAGGACTCTAATAAGTTCCATCAGGAATGAAGAAGGAGAAATTACAACTGATGCCACAGGAGTACAAAATAGCATCTATGAATACTATAAAAACCTCTCTGCACATAAATTTGAAAGTGTGGAGGAAATGGACCAACTCTTAGAAACACAAAACCTCCCTAGGCTCAATCAGGAAGAAATAGAATTCCTGAACAGACCAATATCAAGCACTGAAAATGAAGCAGCAGCAAAAAAACCTTCCTAAAAAGAAAAGTCCCAGACCAGACAGTTTCACACCTGAATTCTACCAGACCTACAAAGAAGGTATCCTGCCTATCCCATCCTGCAGAAATTATTCCTCAACATCAAGAAGGAAAGAATCTTCCTGAACACGTTTTATGAGGCCAACATCACCCCAATTCGAAAACCAGGAAAAGACGTAACAGAAAAAGAAAACTACAGACTAATATTGATGCGGAAAATGTCAGGCGCTGGGACACGGCTGCTTGCCACCTCCCCGTGGTTCCGCATCTCCGGGGGCCAGTGATGCACGAGGCCAGTTAGAGGCACGCTGCTGGGGCCCGGCCCCACAGCTCACAGCCACCCTGGACACCCGCCTGCTACCAGGACCCCTCATGCGGGAATGCCCCAGGCCCACGTGCTGGCCTGTTTCTGGCCACGCTGCTTGCGTGATCCTGATTGGGTAACTTTTGAATCCCACTGTTTTTGGTTGGATGTTAAAGCTTGTTGTTGGTTGGATGTTAAAGCTTGTTGCTGATTAGATGTTAAAGCTTGTAGCTGATTGGACGCTTCTTGAGCTCTACCAAGGGTATAAAAGCAGGGCCAGAAGGGCAGGAAGGAGGAGAACATTGAGAGAACATCGGGAGTACATTGGAAGACACGAAGAGAGCTGTAACACACTAGGTGTGCTGAGTCTGCCGTAGAAGAATAAAGGCTGTTCTCCGACTCCTCTTGTGCCGCTCGGTTCTTTCCCCAGTCAAATGAATAAGAGCTGTAACAAGGGCTGTAACACTAGCTGTACACACTGCCACAACAATATCGTAGTGAATTAGATGCAGAATACAGATGTGACTATAGATGCAGAAATTCTCAACATAATACTAAGCAAACCAAATTCAGGTGCTTATCAAAAAAATAATCCATCACGACCAAGTGGGCTTCTTTCCAGAGATGCAGGGATGGTTTAACATACACAAATCAATAAATGTACTTCACCACATAAATAGAAGCAAAAACACAGACCATATGATCCTCTCAGTAGATGCAGAAAAAGCATTTAACAAAAGTCAGCACTCTTTTATGATAAGAACGCTTCAGAAAACAGGCAGAGACGGGACTTACCTAAAAATGACACAAGCCATATATGACAAACGCACAGCCAACATCATACAGAATGGGGAAAAACTTAAAGTCTTCCCACTTAGAACTGGAACCAGACAAGGTTACCCTTGATCACCACTTCTCTTCAACATAGTGCTGGAAGTTCAAGCCAGAGCAATCAGACAAGAGAAGGAAATCAAGGGCATCCAAATGGGGCAGAAGAGGTCACACTATCGCTCTTTGCTGATTATATGACCTTGTATCTAGAAAACCCCAAAGATTCTAAGAAACTACTGGAATTGATAAATAAGTTCAGCAAAGTATCAGGTTACAAAAATCAATATATACAAATCAGTAGCATTCATATATATCAACAACAAACTGAGAACCAAATCAAAGACTAAATACCTTTCATAACAGCAACAAAGAAAATAAAATATCTAGGAATATATTTAAATTAAGGAGGTGAAAGACCTCTACAGGGAGAACTATGAAACATTAAAGAAGGAAATAGGAGAGAACGTAAACAGATGGAAAACCGTATCATGCTCATGGATCAGCAGAATCAACATTGTTAAGATGCCTATACTACCTAAAGTGATCTACAGATTCAATGTAATCCCTATTAAACCACCAACATCATTTTTCACAGACCTAGAAAAAATAATCTACACTTCATATAAAACCAGAGAAGACCCCATATAGCCAAAGCAACCTTAAGGAAAAACAACAAATTGGGAAGCATCAATTTACCAGTTTTCAAGCTATACTAGAAGGCTATAGTTGGAAAAGGGAAGACAAATACTATTCTTATTCTTCTTTGATGCTACACCAAAAGTTTCCTCAAGTTTGGCTGTATTACATAATCTAGTAAATTAACCATAGTAATTAAGCTTCTCTGTTACATTAAAATCCACTGGTGAGGGACTTCTGATTCTACACAGGATGAAAAACGCTGTAAAGCATGTTGCTCCAACACTAATAAGAAAAGGCTGGATTAACTACAAAATCTTATTTTGGGGGAACATATGAGAAGGTTGAAATTCCAAGGTAACCAAGTAACATGATCTAAGGATAGGCAGTCCTTGCAAGGAAGGAAGGGTAACCGTAATTGTCTCATCTGTGGCAGGATAGGGTAAACTGTACTGGCTGTAACCCCAGCAGGTAAGAAATCTGCTAAGATTTAAAAGAACTGCCTAAAGAGAAGTATGAGGTATCATATCTGTCTGAAATACCTGGGGATAATACCTGGGGATATCTAAGTAGAGGGAAATTAGTAGTAAAGGACACCAAATGCTGGAATTTGAAAAGATCAATAAAATGGATAAACCTCTAGTTAGACTGATCAAGAAACAAAGAGAAGATGTATATTACCAAAACGAAGAATGAAAAAGAGAACACATCACCAAAGGTTTCACAGACACTGAAGAGTAATAAGAGAATATTATGAACAATTTAAAGCTGATAATTTGACTGCTTAGGTGAATGGAAAAATCCCTTTAAAGATACAAACATGCCTACCTCAAGAAGAAATAAATAATCTGAATGGTCCTATACCTATTAAATTCACTGAAATTCTAGTTAAAAGCCTTCTCAATTAGGAAAACTCCAGGCCAATATGGCTTTACTCGTGTAGTCTATCAAATAGTTAAGCAAGAAATAGATAGTACCAATTCTATATAAACTCTTCCAAAAAAGAGAAGGGAAGAGTTTCCAATTCATTTTATGGGGTCAGTATTACTGTGATACTGAGTAAAACAGAAATTACAAAGAAAACTAATGACAAATATCCCGGTAAAAAATCCTAAGCAAAATTTTATCAAATTAAGCCCAATATATTAAGATAATACATGATAACCAAGTGGTGTTTATCCCAGCAATGCAGGATTGGTTTAACATTTGAAAAATCAGTCAATATAATTTACCATATTAATAAACTAACAAGAAAAATCATGTGATCACTTCAATAGAAAAAGCATTTGATAAAAATCTAACATTCATTCCACACTTTGAGAAATGCTGATCTACATATAGTCATAGAAAATGCATTGTTTTTTGATGAATGGTATCTTACTATATATATCCTTCTGCACCTTTGTTTCATTTGTTAAGTTTTAGAGGTCTAGCTATAGGATCATCTTATAAATGATTATAACATCCCTTCCTTGTCATTATTAGAAAATTCCCTATCATTATTCTTAGATTTATACTAAAAAATGCTGCAGAATCATGTAACAAAGCCCACTGTAGAACTTGCTTACTGTATGAATAGTGTGGCTGAAATTGCCTATTACACTATTCAGGGTCTTCTACACGAAGTCTCTCCAGAGAAATATAATGAAATGTCAAAAAAATCTTTGTTTCTTATAATAGTAAGGTTTTTTTCTCTCTCACAAATAGTGTGATTTTATAATTGATCATGCTTTTCATTTTGCTTTTGCTGTCACATTCATACCTCATTTTATTAACTGTGCAGGATATCTTACTGTTTGCATATCTGAATAACCCCTGGGGCCTTATTTGCTCATTCTACTTATATTTCCCAAACCTCAAGATTTATTCTTATTTTTCTATGCCATTTTATTGTTCATTTTCTTATGTAATCTTAATTTCTTTGTTAAAAGAAACAAGCTGTAAATATGGAAATAAATGCCACAATCAGCACATATTTGGGGTATGAGAGCCTATGTTTACCTGTGTAAACAAAGTGGTTTTCTGCCCAGAGATGACTTTTAATGTTTGCTGTCCTTGTGCAGAGGATGTGCTGACTCCCAGGGTTCCCTGGACCACTGACCCAGTAGTCAGTTGCTTTCCAGAAGTCTGGGGTGATGGCTGGCCAACTAAAAATGTGCCCTAAGTTAGAAAAAAATATAAAGAACAAACCAGTAATTTGTTAAATTCAAACGAATTGCTCTGATCCTTTAAATCACAAGGTTCCATGTTACAAACTACAATGTTCTCCCCTTCAATTCTGCAACTCAGCAAAATAATTGAAAGGAACGGTTCTGCCCTAAGTATCACTTCCAACAGTTATCCCCACTTCTCAAACTTTGCACCATAGTTACAGAGCAGGCTCTTGGAAACTCAAGTTTTGCAATCAAATCCTTGAAGCTAGATTTAATTGTTCAGACTGCTAGTCATTCATCTTTTTCAGTAAGAACATCTGAAACCAAAAGTCTATTACTTTCCTTAGGGGAGAGCAAAGACTTCAGTGTCAAGGGGAAAGAAGGTGGAAACTCATTCCCAATCTAATCTAACCCAACTCCAAATACCACAACTTGACACTGTCTTTTTGGTTACTCCCTTCTGATAGCAAGTTTTTAACTACAGAGTACACTGTTTATCACCTCACAGATTTGGGAGGCAATTATCCTAGTAGAAATCTTTCATTGAGGCAGAAAGATCTGGGTTTAAACCCAAACTCTACCATTAGCTTGGCAGGAAAATTGTGGATAAGTTACTTTGGTCTTCCTGAATCTTCATTTCGTCTTCTCTCAAAACAAGCCCAAAACAACATAGATTTATAACATAGCTAAAATGTTAGAACTGACCCCTGATCCCAGAGTTGTAAAGGTAGATCAACTATCATTAAAAGCAGTTATCAAATAGCTAAATGATTTAAAAGATCAGTCACAAATAACCAGACCTGGGGAGTTTGCTTAAGGATATAAGATGTGTAAGTCAGGTGCTGGGATATCCCTCCAGGCCCAGTGGTACTTTGCGCTCCTCCTGTTCCTCCGCCGCTGCCACCCCCACCGCTGCCGCTGCCACTGCCTCCTCCTCCTCCGGTACCACTACCACCACTGGCAGCAGAGCTGGACTGGAGATCTAAAAATACAATGAGTGACAGCAACATCATAAAAAGTATCAAGCCAAGTTTTAACAGAGAAATCAAATAAGCCCAGAGAGATGTTTCCCTCATAGCACCATTTCTTGTGCTTTCCTATTTCTTTCCTTTTCTCTTATCTACCTATTCTGTGACAAGAGTGAGGAAAACTTCCTAGAGTTAGAAGACAGAAATCTATTTACTCTCAATTGAATGGCAGCTGACTATATTTCAGCTCTGAGTACAAGGAAGAACTCATCTTTGACAAGTGTTTTGACCTAGTTGTGGGAGATCAAAAGAGGGCCTTGCTACTGACATTTTCTAGCCAAGTGTTTTAATCAATGCTTGAATTTGCTCAGATAGTTGCTTCCAAACTTCTTAGCATCTCATCCAATTTCAGTGAAATTGCTGAGATTTAGTGTAATTTTATAGTACTCGCTTATTTTGTCTCCCCTGACTTGGGAAAAATTAAGACTTCCCTCACATTTAAAATGATTCCAGGGCCCCATTCTCCTTTGCTTTTTAAATCCCACTTTAAAACCTTAGGACTCTTTTTACTTCCCTTTTGGTCAGGTAATGTATACTAACTACCTGGACTATATTCACTAAATAAATATTAGAGTTTGACTTTCTTCCCCACTTTAATTCCAGTGATTATTACTGGAACAGATTCCTTCCCAATGGTTTTATTTTGACCCTGAGGATAGCATAAGAATCTGAGTAGCTCTCTGAATTTATTTTGGAATACACACATTGTCATTTTCTTACATATCTAATTTTTTGACATGCCACTACTTAGGTATGAGGAAAAAATACCAGTGCAAGAGAGCGACAATGACCCATCATAGCCAACAAACACAATGGCCATAAGCTTACACACTCCCTTTTTGTAAGGGCGGTTAATTTCTAATGAACCTGATTACTGTACCATTCTACTTCTGATTCATAGGGAAATAATTTCCTTTATACCCTTTCCTTCTCAACACCACCCAAATTGTTTTTCCTCTATACATTAAAGCAAAAGTTTATGTAACTCTACATAAACTACCTAATCTTGTTTGGGCTTTAAGACACACACACTACGGTACAGCCTGTATTCCGCTATCTCCAAACCCAGCAAATGTTAAGAAGTACATCTAAATAATGTCAGGCAGAGACATTTGATTCTAATCCTATTCCTATTCCCCTTAAAATGAAGACAGATTTCCAACTACTGAATGAAGATAGATCTTCCCTCGAGTCTCACCAGACAATTTTCAGATGCCACTGAAAGGAAGAACTCTTCATTTACAGTTCATGCAGACAACTTTCTCCCAACACAGCATTAACAGCCATCTCTACCCAGTCATTCATCCCTGATCCCAAATTGAATAGTAAACTCACTTCTAGTTAAATTACCCATATGTTTTAAATCTATTTGGGCAAATGTTACCATTACAGCATCAAACAACCATAGAAATGTTTCCTGAAATAGGTAAAAACTGCCTCTCAGGCGGATAAGATAAACACACTCAAAGACCCACGAACCAAATGATTTAACTAACTAGCATTGTTGGTAGCTCGCAGGATGGCTCCTTGAGGGATCAGCAGCAGTTTTCCTTTTCCTGAAGGATTCTTGCTGTTTGTGGTAAGGTAGAGTTTAGTGCCAGGGGGCAAATTTGCCAAGTTGGCTAAATTAGTGGCTGGGAGTTGCAGCGTTGCCATTACTAAAATGGTAAAGGAAAAGAAAAGGAGGAAAAACTGGTAAGATAAATTGGAACTAGAGGTAACACTCTAAAATTAAAATAGGGGCAACTAAATCTTATATAAAAACAGTAACAAACAGTAAACTTACAGGTTGTTTCCTAGATGCAGAATGTTTTAAAGGCTGGTATTCTTAAATATCTTGCTAATTAAAAAATAATTTAGACCAGAATAGCCTGCCATAAACTCATTTACATCTGTATATAAATAGGGTGAGTCTATTTCCTGGTTTTGCCCAGTACAGTTATAGGTTACACCTATGTCCCATTGTAATTATTAATAGTGACTCTTTGTATTCTCAAAGTACTGTGGGCTAGACAATTAATTAAACAAGCACCCTATCTATGGATGAATACACATTTTCCCCCTTTTGTTTAAAGTCAAAGTTAGGGCAAGGTCTACTGTCCTAATTGGCAAGTACAGTATCCGTGTCCTAACTGGCAAGTACTGTATCTGTGGGTTTAAACAACTGTAGATCGAATATATTCAAATATTTGAGGGAAAAAAAATGGATGGTTGCATTTGTACTGAACATATGCAGACTTTTTTTCAAGGTATTCCCCAAACAACACTATATAACAACTATTTATATAGCATTTACATTGAGCATTTATGATGTATTAGGTATTATAAGTAATGTATATATGATATAAAGTATACAGGAGAAACCAGGCATGGTTTCTCACCTGTAGTCCCAGTTACTTGAGAGGCTAAGGTGGGAGGAATGGTTGAGGTCAGGAGTTTTGAGACCAGCCTGGGTGATTAAGCAAGACCCTATCTCTTATTAAAAAAAAAAAAAAAAAAAATGTACAGGGGAGGATGAAGATAGGTTATATGCAAATATTACATTGTTTTACAGAAGGGACTTGACTATCTATGGATTTTGGTGTCTGCAGAAAGGGATCCTGGAACCAATCCTCACAGATACCAAGGGATGACTATATGCATGTGTGTAAATTTAAAGCAAACTACTTACACGCCTCTATGTAAAATGTTCTATAAAAAAGAATAACAGCTGTTTTTATACACTTCTTATAGCATCAACCTAACTGGGCTTTCTTAGACAGTATCAGATATCAGATAAAGTCATTAGCAAAATAAATTTTAGACAGAGCTGACCTGAAAGGACTCCCATGATTATTAGTTACCTGAACCCTGGGATCCACTCTTCTGAGGACCGGCAGCAGTGACCTGAGCCTTGGTTAAGGCCTGCACTGGCTGGGCTACAATGGTTCCTCCACCTCCACTCACAATTGCTTTGGCGACTCCTTGTGTCACCACTTGCTTTGGACCAACTGCTTTGGCAACAGAAGAGCTGGCCTTGGCTACAAGGATTTGGCCACCACTGATTGCCACAGCCTGTTTCACTGTTGAAGGTAAAGTAGACCCAACTGGCACTCCAACAACCTGTTCAAAATAGAAAAGAGTCCAACAGTGCTGCTTCCCATAGTCCCTTTGAGACCTCTTAGAACAGTAGTCACTCTGTTCCAGCAAGGAGCAAAGGCCTAGCTATAACACACAGAGTCGAATTTAATTTAAGAATGCTACCTAGACAGATGTGAAAGAACAACCATATTTCTTACATTTTGGATGTTATTATAATAAAAAATTAAAGTCTTACCTTGTTGTCTTACCTTGCCTACTTTTATAACTTTGATGATAAATCATTTTTAATAGAAAATTTGGGAAATTCATAAGCATAAAGAAAAACATTCTACCCATTCAGAAATAATCTCAAACATTTTTAATGTATTTACTTCCAATTCTTTCTAAGGTACATCTTAAAACACAGAATTGGGATCACACTATACTTATAGTTTTGTAACTTTTTAAACATCACAAGCATTTTCCAATGTTATTTTTAAATGACCAAATAATAGATAATATCGTCTATGTAGGAGAACATTTCACTACTGTTTGATACATAGGTAATTTTAAATTTTATATCATAAAGAACTGTGCAATAAACATTCTCATATAAGAACTATAAATTCCAGTATGTAGTTTTAAATATAACCTCTTCAGTAACTTTTATATTATTCCCATCTGAAATGATAATCTCTTCTTTCATCTCTATAACTCCTAACAGCTCACATCATATATATTATATGACACTTCCTGTGACTGAATTTTAAGAAAAGTTATCTTTTGGCCGGGTGCGGTGGCTCACGCCTATAACCCTAGCACTCTGGGAGGCCGAGGTGGGCACATTGCTCAAGGTCAGGAGTTCAAAACCAGCCTGAGCAAGAGCAAGACCCCATTTCTACTATAAATAGAAAGAAATTAATTGGCCAACTAATATATACAAACAAAAAATTAGCCGGGCATGGTGGCGCATGCCTGTAGTCCCAGCTACTTGGGAGGCTGAGGCAGCAGGATTGCTTGAGACCAGGAGTTTGAGGTTGCTGTGAGGTAGGCTGACGCCACGGCACTCACTCTAGCCTGGGCAACAAAGTGAGACTCTGTCTCAAAAAAAAAAAAAAAAAAAAAAGAGAAAAAGAAAAGTTATCTTTTTTGCTATGTCTTCCTAACCTTTTCTTTCCTTGAAGGTGGATACTTGATTTAAAAAGTTTAAGCAAGAATAATATTTAAGTGGATTTTTAAAAAAACGACCTCAGTACCCAAATAATGAAAGTTAGAAACATCTGGTTCTAAAAATAAAATGAACCCTTTCAAGTAAAAAAATACTCTGGAGCTCTTTTAAAACAAAGTAAACAGTTAGAGGAAATGAATTAATGGCAAATTGGGGCACTGTTTCCCACTCTCTCTCTATTTCATAAAAAGAACTCACCAGAAACTAGATGAAAAGACTTTCATAAGGGTATATGAAATGCAAACGATCTGCCTTCTTAAGGCAAAAAAGATAAAATAGGAAGTGCTTTTTACCTATCAGATTGGGGAAAAAAAAGTTAAAAGTCTAATAACACCAAGAATTGGCAAGAGGCTATGGGGAAATAGGAACTTTTGTCCACTGCTGGTAGAGAAGTAAATTTCTACAACCACTCCAGAGAGGCACTGGCATATCTGCTAAAATTGAAAATTCACATATCCCATATAGTAGGAATTCTACTTGTAAGAATATATCCTAGAGAAATTTTAGACTGGTGCTCAAGGAAACATAAAGAATAATGTCCAAGGGAGCATTATTTGTAATTATAAAAAACTATTAGGAACCTAGTATTATAGCATATAACATCATTATATGTACAGATAGAGGAATGGATAACCCGTAATATTAGACAATGGAGTATCATAAATTAGCAAAAACGGATGAACTATAGGGAGTCCCAAAAGGAAACATTTTGTAAATAAATGTACATTTAGCAACAATTTTCCATTTTCCCTAAGTATGGCGTGATTTTTGGGACACCCTATAGAAGTATATATTTTAGCATATAAAGACTGAAAGGATACATATTGAGTGAAAAGGGACATATATAAAAACATATATACAAATATCTTCTATGAAAAGCTTTAAAACACAAATATTACATGTTTTCTATGGCTATATATTTATGTAATAGAAGTATGGACTGGAAGGTTACACATCAAAGTCATGATAGTGTTGCTTCTGGGAAGAACAAAGTGGACTACAACTTTTATCAGTCATGTTTTATTTGCAGAACAAAAGATCTGAGCTTTTGGAGAGCCACTTGCAATCGCCAAATGTCATCCAGCAGCTTGACTTCATTAATAATTCCCAATAACTCTTTGGGGAAAAAGAGGAACTGTGCTTCACTATTGGGCATTGAGAATACTTAATTTTGCATCCTTTAATTAGCAAAGAGTTGGTAAACTGACTTCCTTTTTTGAACAGGGAGGGTCTGAATCTTTGGCATATGACTAGAAAAATTGGGGGCATATTTGACACCTTTTTAAAACTGCCCTTTAAACAGAAAAATCTGTTATTCTAATATTAAATATAAAAATATTTGATTCATATGAGAATTGGTTATAAATTAAAATTTTAAAATTTTACAAATTCAAATTTTCATGTCACTCCATGAGAGGTGACAGACTGACTACTCATTTGGCCTTAGCCCCACAATTCCAAAAGGGCTGAATGTTGGCGGCTATGTTAAGAAAATATGGTTAGTACTTGTGAAGTCGAAATTAGTCATGATGCTAAGATTGCTTAGCTTTTTTCCTCCATTCGCAAGTACAGTTGATTTTGCAAGTAATTAAATGACTAGCATAAAATATGCAGAAATATAGCTAGATGTCATTAAAGGGGGATGTATTAGTTTTAATTTTTGTATAATGTACTTATGCCTAACAACCTGTCTAGACTAGTATATTAAACTAATGTTTATATGAATAAAAAAATTTTTTAAAAAGATCTGGGTAAATACGAACATGTTAACTTGGGATAGAAGATATATGGGTGTTGATTTTATTGTTCTCTATAGTTTACTGAAATTTAAAAATCTTTCTAAATTAAAAAGTAACAGGATTATTTAGGAGGTGAAATAAAATGATAAATTATATGCCAGTGATGAATGGGATGTTTTAAATAAATAATTACTAAATCATACATGGTTTCTATTCAAAGACTGTGGGTACAGTAAAATACATATGTTTTGTTTTTTCATAATATGGCTGATGTAAAGAAAACAGTCCCTGATCAACTGTGTAATAAAGAGGAAAGACCACAGGCTTCTGTAAGCAGACAGTTCAGTTTCCCAGTTTAGTTATACCAGTTAGTAGCTATGTTATTTAACCTGTTTGAGCTCTAACATTAGCCTCATCTATAAAATACAGATGATGTTTATTAATATACTTCATAAAATCATGAAGCAAAATGAGAATAAACTTATAAAATGCCTAGCTGCTGTTGCTGCTAACCATGATGAAGAACGGTACTCCATGGGCTGACGTGGAGACTGAAAAAGGAGAGCCAAAGGACAAACATTTGTTGCTATCTTCAGCATTTGGTCAAGGCAGAGACCTTGATCTTAAATCCTAGATTCGGTTACTCAAATAGAAACTAATCTTGAGTGAAATTATATAACATCTGGGATCTGCTTTAAAATATTCCAGGAAGAGGAATAAGATTGGCAAAATGGTTGATGATTGTTGAAACTCGGTAATGGGCACATGGGATTCATTCTACTCTTATGTCTGTTTAAGGAAGGAGGGAGGGAAAGAAAGAAGAAACAAAATAAACGAACCAATGAAAAAAAGCAAGTCATGGGCCGGGCGCCGTGGCTCACGCCTGTAATCCTAGCTCTAATTGGCCAATTGATATATATATATAAAAAAAAATTAGCCGGGCATGGTGGCGCATGCCTGTAGTCCCAGCTACTCGGGAGGCTGAGACAGAAGGATCGCTCGAGCCCAGGAGTTTAAGGTTGCTGTGAGCTAGGCTGACGCCACGGCACTCACTCTAGCCTGGGCAACAAAGCAAGACTCTGTCTCAAAAAAGAAAAAAAAAGAAAAAAAAAAAGAAAAAAAGCAAGTCAGCCCAGAATGGAGGTGAGAAATTCCCCCAGCTCTCCTAGCTTGTTGAAATACCCAACATTTCTTTATTCTAACTGCATGAGCCTCATTCTGTAGGGGACCTGTGAGTTTCTGTGGCCACAGAGGCAGGTAAGGTCACTTCCATAGATACGTGGAGATACAGAAACCCTTCTTACTAGTCAAGAACTTTCTTGTATATTTATAAAAAGTTTCTTCATATAGAAAAACATTTTTGGGGTGTGGAAGAAACTGCTAATTGAACCCCAACTATCTATTTTTTCCTTTTCTCTCATATAGTAACAGAGGCTCCAGTTTTTAGTTGGGGACATGACCACATAGAATCACAACTGTATTCTCCAGCCCTCTTGGACCTAGATGTGGCCATCTAATTTCTGGCTAAAGGGACATGAGCAGAAATGATGAGTGTAACTTTCAGGGCTATGCCTGCCCTCGGTTTTGCCCTTACTCCCTTCCTGCTGGCAACAAGTGTGAACATGGTGACATGACAGGAAGTGCTTATCTTAGCCCACAAACTGAAAACCAAAATTTGAGAATGCCAGGCAAAAAGGCAGGAGGAGTTTAGATTCTTGATGACCATGGAACCACCAAAGCAAAACTGCTTATTGGTCCTTTATGTGTGAGAGAGAGAAATTTATTTAAGCCTCTGGTATTTAGATTTCTCTGCTATAACAGTTCCACTTTTTTCCTAAGACAAGAATCTTTGCATCTCCTAAACATATCAAATTTAACAATCTATTTCATAAATTACAGATAGCCTATTTTTATGTTCCTAAACTAACAAAAAAAGCAAAGACTTTAAAAGAAATCAATACATACATATTGGACCTATTTTGATCTTTTTCCCAAAATTCCATGTATCTGATTTACTTTTATCCCTTCTTGTGCCAACTGTTTCAAAGTTTCCAGGATATGACACACTTAATCTCTCCAAGAGCCTGATAAAATGCCGTGTCCCAAGTTGGCCACCGGAGGGCAGTCTTTACTATCAGTTTATCTACTATCTGCAACCACTTGCAAGATGAATGCCCTCCCCCTCAACTTTGTTCTAGAAAACAAAAGAATGAGGAAGTCTTCATTCCATTAGGAAAAACTCTAGGCCCACCTGATTATGGATATCAAAAGTAAGGAGGGTAAGGGCTCTGAAACTAAACACTATAATCCGAAATTAGTTTGGCTTTTTTTTACAGCACACTTCAGCCTAGAACCTGAAAGCACCACCAACTCTTCTCATCCTCTCACACTTCTCTATATTGCTAACTTTCTCCTAGCTTTATTTTTATTTATTTATTTATTTTTGAGACAGAGTCTCACTTGTTGCCCAGGTTATAGTGAGTGCCGTGACATCAGTCTAGCTCACAGCAACCGCAAACTCCTGGGCTCAAGTAATCCTTCTGCCTCAGCCTCCCAAGTAGCTGGGACTACAGGCATGCGCCACCATGCCCGGCTAATTTTATATATATATATATATATATGTTAGTTGGCCAATTAATTTCTTTCTATTTATAGTAGAGACGGGGGTCTCGCTCTTGCTCAGGCTGGTTTTGAACTCCTGACCTCGAGCAATCCGCCCGCCTCAGCCTCCCAGAGTGCTAGGATTACAGGCGTGAGCCACCGCGCCCAGCTTCTCCTAGCTTTAAAAAGCAGACACCCATTGCTCTGTATTTGTTATAAATACTTCACTTTGATTTAATGTTTCTATTTCTGCCCTTCCTGTGCTCTGTACATACCTTTGGCAAGTTAAAATTTACTTCAGGGGAAGATTCTGTATATGTGATTTTTCCCTCCAGATACTAAAAAATACAACCATTTACAAGTTCAGTGCTCATGGTACTAGTGCATGTATATACATGATATTCACATTAGCTACTATACTGAGCACCTGCTCTGTTGCTAGGCGACTTATATACAATGATCTACATCTCCTACAACTCTGAAAGACAAGAGGTATTATTTCCTTTTACTAGATGAAAAAACCAGGGTTGAGAGAGATTAAGTAATCTGCCCAGGTCACAAAAGTAGTAAGTGGCTGTGATCTGCAATAAGCTCTAATTCCAAAGCTCAAGCTCTTTTTACTATACCATACTGTCTCCTTCCCATATGAACCCATTTATTCCTCAGTTGCCCTCCTTTTCATCAAAGGCAGCACCTTTCTCCACTTTCAGGAAAAAGATAAGGTGTGTTTCTGGGTTTTTTTTAAGAATTTAAAACGTTTTTTAATTTTGATTTTTTTCTATTTTCCACATACATGAATTATATGGTCAAAATTCCTTTTATAAGTAATGTGCAAGGGTGAAGTATTGAAATGTTTGTTACTTGGTTGTTTTTTTTTTTATTTCAGAATATTACAGGGGTACAAATGTTTTAGTTGTATAAATTGCTTTTATACCATTTTAGTCACAGTTATAAGTGTGCCCATCCCCCAGATAGCATGCATTGTACCTTTTAGGGGTAAATTTACCCATCCCCTTCTCCACCCTCACCATCTGCTTGATTTCTGATGAATGTTATTTCCATATGTGCGTGTAAGTGTTGATCAATTAGTTCCAATTTAATGGTGAATAAGCCATGTTTCTAGTGTGCCAACTTTGTATGGGAAACAGTACATTTCCATCCTCCTGTTTTCTGGCATAGTTTCTAGGAATGCGCTTTGCAATAAACAGGGACAGTCTGTGTTCTTGCAGTTAGCTTCTTATCCCGAGTACAAAGGATGTACTAAATTTCCTAGACAGTCAACTGTAAGTTTTCTCATGCTCTACTGCTTCTTTGCAGTTCTTTCACATTCTGCTGTGGCTCTTCTTTTCAGGTATCTTTAATATTCAGGGCATTATAACACAAACCCCATCTATTTTCTCTTAGTCTTATATTACCATTAGGTAGGTGGCAATGTCTCAAGACAGTCACTTTCACTGCCAGAGATAAGACTGTGTCTCTTTGCCTCTTGAAGGACCCTCTATAATATATGCCCCAGTTCTTGTCAATGATTACTATAGGAGCAGAAGGGTATATAACACATTAACTGCCATGTGAGTTGTGTTTAACTCACATTCTCGTGAATCAAATTTAACTCACACATCTCTTCACCTTGGGAGCTACAAGAACTATTTTTCAAGTTGCATATAACTCATGCACAGAAAAACAATAAAAAACAACAAAACTTTCATTAATTTAGAAAGGATCATTTAGTTTTCCAAGTTTTTATTCTATTAATATTTTCGTAATAAAACACTGTGGACCTAAGGAAAAATTTTTTTCTGGTGTGGCAGTCAATGTGTTAACATCAACTGACTTGCTTTTCTAATGGGGCTTTCATCTACAGGTTTTTATGGGATCAGCCTCTGTCACCTTGAATGTTTACATCATCTGTCAATTATTTAGGCAAACAACATTCATTTACATGATGACCTTCCCATGCCTACCCAGCACAAACCTTGGAGGGCTGAATCTTTGGTGACTGGGTAGTCCCATCTCCAGCAGTTATGACCTGTTTTTGAGGGGACACGGCTATCATGTGACCCCCTTTCACAGTCACATACTGAGGAAGTGGTGACTGACTGGCAGCTCCTGTGGTGGGCACGTGAGGGGCTTCACCAGGTTCCTGTTTGATGATCACCTTAAAAGAAACAGGATAATGACACTGAATAAATATCCCATTTTTAAAAAGCTATTAATATGATCTATTCTCTTTGCAGGGACCAACAAATTAATGAAGCTTGATATGTAAAGAAGGATTCCACCAGAAGGGTAAAAATGCTGTTTAAATACTGTCCATAATAGCTATTAAAGGGACCAAAAGTAGGATATGGACTTGATCCTGTGTTCTTGTAAACTCAACCTAGTTACTTGTTTTAGAGATTGGTGACATATGGCAAAAGAAAGAAACAAACACACTGTTTGTGCTCTCTGAATTCCCATCTTGCTGGACTCCAAGAGCTGCCCTATGGACACCACTGAATAAACGGAAGCATATTTCAGAACTAGAATCTGGTCTTCACAGTTGAGACATTCTAAAAAGTAACATGTTGTAGGAGTAGTGTCAATGAACTCCAACATTCCACAAAAACAATTATAAAACAAGACCATATTGACTTGCAGTATAATGCCCTAATAAATACTCACTTTTGTGAAAGCTCCAAGTCCCCCAGTTATAGGTTTGGGGCTTTGAACCTTAGGGTGACTCCCAATTGGGCAAAGAGGTGGCATAGATGCAAACAAAGAATCCTCCTGCTGTGTGTGTAAAAATACATATTTTACAATCAAGATAAATTGGTGATTTCAGATATTCTAGTCATTTATATTTGATACAAACCTATGACATTCCCTAGCAATATAAACAACCAAAAGAAAAAACAAAACAAAAAGCCTGAAACTGTGTGGGGTCTTCCAAGCCTCCATACCTGCAATTTTTTTTTTTTTTTTTTTTGAGACAGAGTCTCGATTTGTCACCCAGGCTAGACTGCAGTGGCATCATCATAGCTCACTACAACCTCAAACTCCTGGGCTCAAGCAATCTTCCTCCTCAGCCTCCTGAGTAGCTGGGACTACAGTCTTGAGCCACCATGTCCGGCTAAGTTTTTCTATTTTTTGTAGAGAAGAGGTCTCCCTATTGCCCAGGCTGGTCTCAAATTCTTGACCTCAAGTGATTCTATGTCCTTGGCCTCTCAGAGTGCTAGGATTATAGGATTGAGCCATAGCGCCCAGTCTACATGTGCATTTTAATATTGTTTTAGAAACCAAATGCAAAGGAAAGCTATAAGTTGGTAAGAACCTACTCAGCTGTGCCCTGCTGGAAAGACTTGCATCTTACTACCGCTAATATTTGGCAGACTTTATCGGTTTGCATGTTTAATTCCCTGCCAGATTGTAAATCACTAAAGGACAAGGACTGTTATTTTGTTTCTTTTATATCCCTAGAATCTAGGGACTAAATAAACAGGCAGTTAAAATGTTTCAGTATATAATCTCTTTTAATAGTACTCACAACTTGATTTGTAAAATTTACTCAATAAATACTCAGAATACAAGCAAAAATTTTTTAATAATGATTTAAAATGAGCTAAGATGATGCTACTACACTAAAACCCGGGCAACAGAACAAGACACTGTCTCAAAAACAAACATTAAAAAAAAAAAAAACTGGCAGAGTTATGACCCTCAAGGTAATTATTTTAACAAAGCTATTCAAATAAATAAGTAAATAAACTAGGCCACTTCCTCATCACAGTAAGTTTTCAAATAGATACTGAGTGATCACTTGAAAGAAGTTCTGGAAAGCATTTTCTATAGTAGGAAAAGATCAAAGCAAGGTAGTGGAGTCTGAAGTAGGTGATCTTCAAGATATTTATCAGCTTGATGACTCTACCTTATGGAATTTGTGCCATCAATTGATGCATTCTTGCTGAGGCTAAACATACTGTCTTTAGAAACTAGCAAAGTGCAATAACGCATTAAGAGTGTTACCTTGACATTAGATGTTACAAAACTACTTCCATGAATTTTAGGAATAGGAGAACCTGTTCCTTGGGAGACCTGGGCCGTGGAGAGCTTGTTTGTCGGACTTCCTGATAGACAAGGCAGATTTAAAAATAGTGTATTAACAAAGTAAAATTTATAGAATGTAATTTTAAAGCATTTTCTAACACCCCTCTTTCCTACTATTTGTTTTTCATTTTTAAGGGTTGAAAACCCACAAGCCTGAAACTATTATGGAAAGTAACACTTAAGGACTCATCCCTATGAAGCTGATCACATGGTCAACCTGAGAGGGATAAGAAGCTAGTAAAGATGTATAAAAGAAAAAGTAAGCATACGCTATATACTCTACTCCTAATGATAAGACACACTATAACATAACGATATTGTTTGTTTAACAACTGTACCAGAATATATGCACTGAAGTGAATGCTACCTTCTTCAAAGTAGTTTCACTAGAAGGTTACACCTATTCTAATATGCTGCCAACATTAAACATTCTATATTCCGTCTGAACAGCTGCCTCTAGGGACTGAAAAAAATAAGTTACATAATCTATAGTCAATAATAAGACCCCAAATGGTATTTCATCACTTACTACCTTTACCAAACTTATCTCTAAAGACTTTAGGCTGATTCTTAAAACTCAACATCCTCAAAGGACACCTATTTGGCATCCCTAAATATGTACAAAAGGCTATTCGGTAAGCCCTGAACACAGCATTTTTTAAAGGAGTTCCACAATTTTAAGCAGTTTTTTTTTTTTTTGAGACAGAGTCTCGCTTTGTTGTCCAGGCTAGAGTGAGTGCCGTGGCGTCAGCCTAGCTCACAGCAACCTCAAACTCCTGGGCTCCAGTGACCCTTCTGCCTCAGCCTCCCTGGTAGCTGGGACTACAGGCATGCGCCACCATGCCCGGCTAATTTTTTTATATATATATATAAGTTGGCCAATTAATTTCTTTCTATTTATAGTAGAGACGGGGTCTCGCTCTTGCTCAGGCTGGTTTTTGAACTCCTGACCTTGAGCAATCCGCCCGCCTCGGCCTCCCAAGAGCTAGGATTACAGGCGTGAGCCACAGCGCCCGGCCACAATTTTAATAATTGTTAAAGTGCTTAGCTTTTCTAAAAAAGCTACTTGGAAAAGCCCAACATACATTCATGTGTATTAAATCTAATACATTGAAAAATTTCAGCCTCATTACTTTATAATCATCTGTTTCATTTCTCATCTATTTACCTTAATTAGAAGTGAAAGCTACAGGGAAGTTTACACTTAGGAGCATGTGTTTAAATACAGGTTAAATAAAGGAAATAAGTAAAATAATGTTAGTGAAAGTACTTTAAAAAACCCTGAAAAGTACTATGTAATTGTATGAGATTATGGTGAAAACATGGTGTATCCAATACTTCTTATTCTTCTTATTAGAGTTCTCTTTTTACAACTGCATGTTTCAATTTACCTCCCACAAGAAAAATCTACCTTATTTGCAGAAAAGTAAATATCATCTTTTTCTTAATTTGACTGGGGAGAAATGTTCATGGCCCACAAAGCTACTATAAGCTTAATTTAGAAAGTTATGTCCTTCATGGAGAACAAAACTAAAACAAACAAACAAAAAGAAAGTTAGTAACCACACTGCTTGCAGACCCCAAAAGAGTAAGTCTTACAAATGAAAACAATTTTTTTAGAAAATTAATTATGGCTCATTTTAATTTATAGACATTAAAAAGAGAACTTAAGTATAATTCCTAAAAATATAACTTCTACAAAGAGTAAATCTTCCCTCAGAGAAACAGTATTGGGGTTACTTTTATATACTCCCGCTTCTTGATTATGGATGGAGATTTCATTCTCCCATTACACCATTATATGGAGGTGGTACAGTCAAAGCCATAAAGTGTATTCCCACTAAAAGTCTGCTTAACATAAAGGTGAAACTGTTACACGGCAAAGTCACGCCAAGATTACATTTTTAATAAAGATCAAATCTTTTGGATTGGCAAATGTTGATCAAAAACATACCTGTACTGGGAGTGGTAGTTCCAATAACCTGCCCAGGCTTGTCCATGATAACATAAGGATTGTTAATAATGGAGCTGGCAGCGCCTTGCTTCACATGGACTGGAGTGGAAGTTGGGGTTCGAGGCAATGGTGATGGGCTTGGAGTTGATATTGGGGAACCTTTATTAATTAAAAAGAGAGAAGAGAAACAAAATATATATATATTGAACTCATCTAACAAGACACTAAGGACCAAGGAAGAGGGGCGGCACTGCCAGGACAAAGGTGACAAATGAGGAAAACTGAATGGGACCATATGCTTCAGAGGCTAAGCAGTAACACAGGAGCAGCTGAGGCCTGGGAGTAGTATGTTTCACTCTCTGCATCCTTATCCTTATGGACCCCAGCATCAGCATCATTGAGGAAACTGTTAGACACTGTTACCAATTGTTAGAATTTAAGGTCCCACTCCAGACCTACTGAATACCAATCTGCTTTGAACAAGATCCCCTGGTATGCACATTGAAGTTAAAAAAGCAGAGCTTTACATGCCAGTGTAGAACTGCTGAATCTTGGATATGATAAATCTCTTAACATCACAGGTTGTTATAATACTGGTTATACTTGAAGACACTAAAATTAGGGAGGAAATTAGTAAGTGAACAGCTAGATTTAGGAACTTGGTGTCTTGATTTCCAATTAACTTCAAACATGAAAATGTAAAATTCACCTATCCAAAAAGTCTCTGTCAATATTATGTCACAGTTACAGTCCAGAAAGATTCACTTCCCACAGAATACTTTCAAAGACTACTGACATACAGTTAAACACCCTCAACTTCTTTCATTGATCAAATTCGTCATCAGTGAATTTCTCTAAATGTCAAGCCAATTGACATGTTCAGCCTATTTCACCTCTGAAGCTGCAAGTTCCAGTATGTTTCTAACTGGTATGTAAAATTATACAATCTTTACCTCTCATCATTTCAAAGATTTGGATATTTCTGCTTAGTTGTCTACTTCTAGCACTAAACATTCCTTTTTCCCTCCTTCATTTTAGAATTGCACAGAAACCCTCCCAGTGTCTGGATATTTTCAATGCCCTCTTTCATGTCTTTCCTGAGGTGATACAAAGCCATAAAGTGTATTCCTACTACATGTTAGTTATCATAAATGTAAAACTGTCACCAGGCAAAGAACAATTTAACCTTAATGAAAAGGAAGCCTCAGAACTACCTCCTGATAATAGGAGTGAGCAATTTTCTAGTGTGGTTAGAGAACAGAAGATACTTCAATTCTGAACCAATTCTAATTCTTAAAGCTTAATTCCAAGCCAAAAGGCCTTCAAATTTTTTCTATTACTAGTCACTCTGGTCTCCATTTATAATCCCCAAACTCAATTCCTACCTTAGCTTCAGCCATATATCCCAGCAAACATTTTAGCTGTGCTGATTATAGGAGATAAAAATTTGACAATTTGAGCTCTCTTTCCCTCCTTCAAAAATTAGTTTCACATGAATGAGTTTTGTGTTTGCTTTGTGACAGCTTTGCCAATCAAAAGTGATTAACTCTCTTCTATTAAAACGAACACTGCTTACAAGAACATAAGGGGGGAAACAAGCCATAGTACTTTGTTTTGCCATGCCAACAATCCTAACATTCACTCAACTCTACACATATTATCTTCAACACATCTTCTGCATACCTGACACAATTTTGCAGCTCATGGTGATGGGCTGGAAGGATTTTCCAGGTGATTCAGGGTTAGGAACCTGACTCTGTGGCACAATTTTGCAGCTTGACGCTATTGGCTGGAAAGCTGAATTACCATGAGAACAAAAGGTAACTTTCTGGGATGTTGTCATTTTGGTGGGTGTTCTTTCCAATGAAGATGGCAAAGAATAAAATGTAGTGTGTCGCTCAGCTTCAGTGCTAGCTGGAAATCCTGCTTGAAACAAACAGGCAAATGGTAAGTTATCGATCACTTTGAAATAACAAAACTTTACCATGGTGGGAAAAGAATAAAAATTTCAACACCCACTTAAACCACTTACTGGTAGTAAAATAAATGTAATCAATTGCCTCTTCATACTTTTTTTGGTAAAAAGTATATGCTTAGAATGAAATTTATTTAAAAATGCTTCTTGCAAGAAATCAGAAAACATATTAACTATAAACTATATATAATATGTATCTGCATTCTTTAATATATAAAGTGAAAAACTACTTAAGTTTAGAGAAGAGGAAAAACTCAATAGGAAAACATTCACTAAATGCCCATAAAGAAGATGTAATTGAAATGTAAAGAGGAATAAAGCTGAGATTTTATAAAAGAACTAAAATATTAATATCACATTAAAATACAGGCTTTGAGATAAAACACGATTTAATATCAATTTTATATCTTATACATTTATATGTGAACACTTAAATATGTATTTATTCACTTACATACTTATTAAATTAGCTATTAGTATTCAAGTTTCTTGTTCACACAGAGCCTGAACTAGAAAGTCTTCTTGAAATATACTAGAAGAAATTCTCATAATCATCAAAGGATAAAAACCTAACGATTTTTGGTGACTTTTGAATTTTAGAAAATGTTGGCAGAATTTAATGGCAAAAAATTTTTTTAAGTGCAGAGATTTGGCTATTTTCGTAATAGAACTATGTAGTAGAGGCAGCATGTCTACTTCTGGAAAGTTTATTTATAGGTCTCTAAAGGCAGCAAATGAGAGAAAGGAATGCCCCAGAATGACTCTATACAAGTAAAAATGCTTTGTTACCTTTGTCCACAGAGGCATCAGGTACTGGCTCATGTGACTGCTTTATTGGTGAAGAAGCTTTCACTGGGGCTGGAATGGTCAAAGGCAAAGAGGGAGGGGCATCCGAGATGTCTGACTCAGAAGGCTGAGGATAAATGTAGTCTTCTCCAAGAGAATGGCGATGGAGTTCCACATCCACTACCTACATAAATGGGCAAAAATTGGGCTTGTGAGTACATCATCAATGTCACAGAAAGCTCAAATCCTGTGGCCTAAGAGTTGTGACAAATGATTTCTAATCACACTTCAAAGGCAATTTCAATCTGAAGAACTAAGAGATTTATCTTAGAATGTAATCTAATCTGGCTTACCAGATACATATCTCAGTAAAATGAATCACAAAACTGGGGCCTTCTCATTTGCTGTTTCTACTCCTTAAAACACCATTCCTCTCAATCTTTGCATGGCTGCCTTTCTCACCACGAGGTCTCAATTAAATGCCACCTTCTCAGAAAGACCTTTCCTAACCACCCTATCTTAAGCAACTCCTTTGTCCTCCAGCTACTCTTTCCCACAGTACTTAACTGAAATTATTGTTTGCTTTTGTGTTTAATGTCTATCTTCTCCATTCTCAACACCACCAAGAATATAACTCCTTGAAGACAGAAGCTAGCTTTTTCATTTCTGTATTCCCAGCACCTGGACTAGTGCCTAGAATATAATAGATGCTCAATAAATATCCTCTGATAATATAGCACATTTCTCTAGGCAGAGTAAAATTTAACTAGCTAACTCTGATTAAATGGCTATTGCAAATATATCATGAATACAAAAGAGAGGTGTGGAGAACAGAGTTAGAGGTCTCATACTTCCTGATTTTAAAATTTATAAATTCTATAGTAATCAAAACAGTACAGTATTGACATAAACACAGATACATAGACCAACAGAACAGAATAAACCCTCACATATATACTCAAATGATTTTCTACAAGAGGGCTAAGACCATCTGATGGGGCAAAGGACAGCCTTTTTGACAAATAGTGGCAGGAAAACTGAATACTCACATGCCAAAGAATGTAGTTGGACCCTTATCTTATATTAATAGTATATTATTATTAGAAGGATTTGTTCTGTAAAATTTGGATTTGGTCAAAAGGCTGCACTCAAGGACCCAGAAGTCCACATATGGCCCCAAGGCTGCAGATTCCCCACCCCTGTATACTACATTATACTAAAATTAACTCAAAATGGATCAACTTAAACATAAGAGCTAAAACAATAAAGTTCTTACAAGAAAATGTAGAAGAAAAGCCTCACTGGATTTGGCAATGATTTCTTATATATGACATCAAAAGCTCAGGCAACAAAAGAAAAAACAGACAAATGGAACTATATCAAACTTAAAAACTTCTGTGCATCAAAGAAACAATCAACAGAGTGAAACAGGAGAAATAAATCACAGAATGGGAATAAATATTTGCAAATCATATATCTGGTAAGGGGTTAATACTCAGAATATATAAATAACTCCTATAATTCAGCAACAAAAACCCTGATTAAAAAAGTGGGCAAAGGACTTGAATAGACATTTCTTCAAAGACATACACATGGCCAAAGAACACATGACAAGATGCTCAACATAACTAATCATTAGAAAAATGCAAATCAAAACTATGAGACATCACTTCACAACCATTAGGACTAGCTATTATAAATTTAAAAAAATAAACAAAATAACAAGTTGTGGAAAAGCTGGAACACTTGAATACTGTTGGTGAGAATGTAAAATGGTATAGCTATCATGGAAAATATCGTGGTGGTTCCTCAAAAAATTAAAAATAGAATGATCCAGCAATTCCTGGGTATACACCCAGAAGAAATGAAAGCATGGATCCAAACAGATATCTGCACATCCTGGTTCGTAGCAATACTATTAACAAGAGCCAAAAGGTGGAAGCAACTCAACTGTTCATCAGTAAATAAATGGACAAATAAAATGTGGTATATACATATAATGCAGTATTATTCAGTCTTAAAAAGGAAGGAAACCTGACACGTTACAACATGGATGAAATTTGAGGACATTATGCTAAATGAAATAAGAAATCACAAAAAGACAAATACTACATGATTCCACTTATATGAAATACACTAGAGGTCAAATTCATAGAGACAGAAAGTAGAGTGATGGTTGGGGGGAGGTGGAGGGAGGAATGAATCATTGATGTTTAATGAGTTTTAGTTTTGCAAGATGAAAAGAGTTCTAAAAAAAAAAAGAAAAAAAAAAGAGTTCTAGAGATGGATTAGATGAAAAGAGTTCTAGAGATGGATTAGATGAAAAGAGTTCTAGCGATGGACTGTGGTGATAGCTGCATAACAATGGTGATGTACTTAATACCACTGAATTGCATACTAAAAAATGGATAAGATGATAATTATATATTATGTGTTTTCAACCACAATTTTTTACAAAGGGGATGAGGTGGGGAAGGCCAACTTAAAAAAAAAAAAAATCTAACACTCATTTTTTTCCAAATTAAAAAATGAAGATCAAGGCCGGGCGCGGTGGCTCACGCCTGTAATCCTAGCTCTCTGGGAGGCCGAGGCGGGCGGATTGCTCGAGGTCAGGAGTTCGAAACCAGCCTGAGCAAGAGCAAGACCCCGTCTCTACTATAAATAGAAAGAAATTAATTGGCCAACTAATATATATATATACAAAAAATTAGCTGGGCATGGTGGCGAATGCCTGTAGTCCCAGCTACTTGGGAGGCTGAGGCAGGAGGATTGCTTGAGCCAGGAGTTTGAGGTTGCTGTGAGCTAGACTGACGCCACGGCACTCACTCTAGCCTGGGCAATAAAGTAAGACTCTGTCTCAAAAAAAAAAAAAAAAATGAAGATCAATTTTCATCCTTTGTTCCCAAATAATCTTATAGGAAAAAACCTACCGTTTCTGCTCCAAGAGTCTGCAAGCCTGTGTAAGTTCGATCCAGCTATTGAAAGACAAAAAGAAAGAGTGTTAAATTTTACTGTGCCTACTTCTACATCTTAGGATACAATCTTATCCAAAACCCCTTTCTCCACAAGTCTTGATACCATAGGATCTAGTTTTTCATAATGTAAACTATCAATTCATCACTGCAATGAAAATCTTCAATTTTCTGAGGGAAAAAAACTGAGTAAAATCAATAAAAACAATCTCAGGCATATCATTACTATATTTTTAATATAAATAATACAGTTATAAAAAACTATTCTAAGAACAATCTAAAAATGGAAGTAATTTTATACAAAAAGATGTTTATTGTAGCATTATCTATAATTATAAACTAAACCAAAGTAAACATCCCATTATAGAGGAATGCTTAAGTAAACCATGGACCATCAATTTGTGAAATATTATGCAGCCACACAGATGATATTTACAAAAACTGTATATAAATATTTTAAATATAGGCTACAAATATTTTAAATGCATACAATACGATGACACAATTATATTTACAAGCATTTTTGAAAAAAATGAAAATTTAGGCAGTATAGGCAATGCTACTGACTTCAAATATTTTAACATCATAATGATTTATTTTTGAACAAAGATTATAAACTGAAGGAATATTGACAACATAAACAAAAGAATTTATACTTGCACGGAAAGAGGCTAAGCTGTTTGTTTTTAATTTATACTCTATCACTTTTTTTAAAAAGCATTTATGACATCTTATGAATATAAACTGATAAGGAGAAATGATTAATTTGAGTAGAAAGACAGAGGGAGAAAGATAAAGCCAGGGGTAGGTTAGTACATACAAGGTTTTAAAGGCTTGCAAGAGGTAGATATCAAATCTGGCAAAGTTCCTCAGCAGCCAACAGAGAGGACAACTCAGTCAGTCATGAGATTTAGTGTTTATAAGATAAAAAGATAAAACTAATAGTAGTTCCATGGAAGAGATCTGGAGTTTTAATATTTAAATCTTAGCCAACAGTATGACTGCTAAAAAGATATAGGCAATTTTAGGTTGCATTCATTTTCATATCCTCCAGAGCACAGAAATAATAGTATCTTTATAATCTGCACTGGTGTATGTTTCATGATTGGGACCAAATTTTAAGAGACATTGATAAAACAGAGTGTTATCTAAACAGTAAGAGGAATTGGAAAACATAGCATACAAGCAATGTTACAAGAACAGGTTTTGTTCGGAGAAGAACTGATTTAAGGAGACATGTGAAGGTTATCATCAAACATTTTGAGTTCTTATGAAACAAAGCTTTAGGGCCAGGTGTGGTGGCTCATGTCTGTAATCCTAGCACTCTGGGAGGCCAAGTGGGAGGATCTCTTGATCTCAGGAGTTAGAGCCCTGAGCAAGAGTGTCTGAGACCCCTTCTCTACTAAAAATAGGAAAAAAAAAAAAAATTAGCCAAGAATGGTGGCACCTGCCTATAGTCCTAGCTACTCGGGAGGCTGTGGCAGGAAGATCAGTTGAGCCCAGGAGTTTGAGGTTGCTGTGAAAAAAAAAAAGTCTTATTCTATATTATTTTGGAAATCAAACTAGGACAAATGAGGTCAAGGTTCTTTAAAACATAGCAGTTTGAGGTATACATATGAAAGAAACTTCTAAAAGTTTATTTACTAAATGGGTCAATGTGTTATCTTGGGAAGTGCTGTGCTCCATGGTTATAATTTAGAAGAGGTTGAATGATTATCAGTTAGGATATGGTAATTTCACAAATTCTGGGAAATTATTTAAATTTTATATAACTCGAATAGAGTATTTAGTATTTAATGTTTACAGTATCAAATACACATTGTTTTTTGCTACAGAATTTCAGAATACAGAGATCACAGCAGGCTTAAATAGCCAGGAAAAGCTACACAGAAACTTGAAGAATGGAAAAAATTCAGATAATCATTCCAGGAGGGGAACAGCATGAACAAAGACGCAAGAGAAGAAGGCTGTAGGCATTTCTAGGACATGAATAGATTAACATGGCTGGAGGAGAACACTCATGCAAGGGATTAGTGCGAAATAATTTAAGGGAAGTAGGATGAATTAAAATGTGCAGAGCCCTGAACAGCAGGCAGGGGAGTATAAACTGGAATAGGAATTCAATCACACTTTCTGAATAAGGAATAGCATAATGGTTCTGCTGTTTTAAGCAGACTAATCTGATCATGATGTGTAGAGAGGACTGAGGGGAAAGGATATAGATTAAAGAAGCCAATCAAGAGACAGTAGGATAACAGCCTAGCAATAGTGGGAAGGGCAAAGGGTAGAATGTAAAAGACATTATGAAGAAAGAGTAATAGTCTACAACTGAGCAAATATTTAGAAAAAGGGAAAAATCAAAGATGGCTCTGAGAGTTAACACAGAAATGACAGGGAAAATGATACTGTGATACAAATAAGGATTACATGGCCATGATATAAGTGTTTAAGGTCTCAAAGCCAATACCCAAAATACTATTATTATTAATAGTATTAGTAATACTATTACTACAGTATTACTAACTACTAATTACTAATAACAGCATAGTAATACTAATACTAATGTGATTTACTATTCTACAAAATAGTAAAACAATGTTTTCAAAAAACAGGTTAAAAAACACTTTACTGTCACTTTAAAATACCACCTCAATCTTTCATCAAGAACCCTAAGTAATAGGTACAATAGAGTATGTGAGAGCTACATAAACAATTCCCTTTATTTCAGAAATTAGGGGTGGGCTCAGTGCAGCATAAAGTGGTAGGTGCAGAGCTAAAAATAAAATAAAAAGGAAGCAAAACTATTTTAGATATTCCTCTAAGTAATGGGGCAGTAGTCTGCCACTATAAACAAAGTGGCTGTGTGCTCTTTATTTGGTTTCAGTGCTTCTCTATGGTCACAGGGTAATTTAGTCTTACAGTAATCTCCAAAAAACAGCTTAAACATCAGGTTGAGTAGTACCATCTATCACCAATGGAAGGCAAATCTCAGCATGCTTTAAGGTTTAAAGAGGTGCATTTATAGAGCAAAGGGAATGAAAGAGGAATTCTACAGATGTACTCATCTTTATTTAGTCCAATTGTGGGAGCCATTAGTGAGAAAAATGTGGTAAACCACAAAGTAAGGGTGTTTTGCGAGACATACAGTATTAGGATTGTATCTTATGTAGAGAACTATGTTTATTATATAAAATTGCAAAACTATTTTTAAAAACAAAAAAAGGGGGGGAAATTGCTCACAATGTCATCATTTCAATTACTCTAACATTTTGGTATATTTCTTCTGTATTTTTTCTACCTTTTTAAAATCATGGTAGACCTCATATGCATACAGTTTTATACAAGCATACCTCAGAGATATTGCAGGCTTGATTCCAGACCACTGCAATAAAGGGAATATTACTATAAAGTGAGCACACAAATGTTTTGGTTTACCAGTGCATATAAAAGCTGTTTACACTATACTATATAGTATAGTGTACTATACCATACTGTATAGTCTCTATCAAGTATGCAACAGCACTATATCTAAAAAAAAAAAATGTATGTACCTTAATAAAAAAATACTTTTGGCCAGGCACGGTGGCTGATGCCTGGAATCCTAGCACTCTGGGAGGCCAAGGCGGGTGGATCACTCAAGGTCAGAAGTTCGAGATCAGCCTAAGCAAGAGTGAGACCCCGTCTCTACTATAAAAATAGAAATAAATTAATTGGCTAACTAAAAAAATATATATGAAAAACTTAGCCGGGCATGGTGGTGCATGCCTGTAGTTCCAGCTACTCGGGAGGCTGAGGCAGGAGGATGGCTTGAGCCCAGGAGTTTGAGGTTGCTGTGAACTAAGCTGATGGCACGGCACTCTAGCCTGGGCAACAGAAGTGAAACTCTGTCTCAAAAAAAACCAACAAAAAAACCCAAAAAACTTTTATCACTAAAACATGCTAATGATCACCTGAGATTTCAGCAAGTCATAATCTTTTTGCTGGCTGTCTTAGTCTATTTTGCACTGTTATAAAGGGATATCTGAGACTGGATAAAGTTTTTCTTTTTATAAAGAAAAGAGTTCATTTGGCTTGTGATCTTGCTGGCTGAAAGACTGGGCACCTGGCAGGGCCTCAGGCTTCCACTCATCAAAGAAGGCAAAGGGAAGAAGGTGAGGTGGAGTCAGTATAAGCAGAGAGAGATCACATGGTGAGATAGGAAGCAAGAGAGAGAAAGAGGGAAGGTACCAGGCTCTTTTTAACAACCAGATCTCACAGGAACTAATAGAGCCAGAACTAACTCATTCCCCCATTACAGTGAGAACATGAATGTATTTACTAGAAATCCATCCCTATGACCTCAACACCTCCCATTAGGCCCCAGCTCCAACACTGAGGATCAAATTTCAACATGAGGTTTAGGGATACAAACTATAGTACTGGCGGAGAGGGTCTTAACTCTGTGATGATGGCTGGTAACTCATCAGGGTAGTGTTACGGAAAGGTGGAATGGTTGTGGCATTTTCTTAAAATAAGACAACAATGAAGTTGGGCACGTGGATTGACTCTTCCTTTCACAAAAGATTCCTGTGTAGCATGCAATGCTGTTTCATAGCATTTTATCCACAGTAAGACTTCTTTCAAAATGGTAGTCAACTCTCCCTGTGGTTCCTTTATCAACTAAGTTTATGTAATATTCTATATCCTTTGTTGTTATTTCAAATGTTCACAGCATCTTCACCACAAGTAGATTCCATCTCAAGAAACCCCTTTGTTTGCTCATTCATAAGAAGCAACTCCTCATCTGTTCGAGTTTGATCACGAGATTGCAGCAATTTGGTCACATCTTCAGGCTCTAATTCTAGTTCTCTTGCTATTTCCACTGCATCTGTAGCCAATTCCCCCACTGATGTCTTGAACCCCTCAAAGTCACCCATAAGGGTGGGAATCAACTTCCTCCAAACTCCTGTTAATGTTGATATTCTGGCCTCCTCCCATGAATCACAAATGTTCTTAATGGTATCTAGAATGGTGAATCCTTTCCAGAAGGTTTTCCATTAACTTTGCCAAGGTACATCAGAGGAATCACTATCTATGGCAGCCATAGTCTTGGGAAATATATTTCTTAAATATAAGACTTGAAATGTACATTTCCATCAGAGCTTTTTGGTGACTAGGTGCATTGTCAATGAACAGTAATGTTTTGGAAGAAACACTTTTTCCTGAGCAGTAGGTCTCAACAGTGGGTTTAAAATATTCAGTGAACCATGATATAAACAGATGTGCTGTCATCTAGGCTTTGTTGATCCATTTATAGGCAAAGTGGATTTAGCATAATTCTTAAGGGTCCTACGATTTTCAAAAGGGTAAATTAATATTGCCCTCAACTAAGAGTCATCAGCTGCATTAGCCCCTAATAAGATAATCAGTCTGCCCTTTAAAGTTTTAAAGCCAGGCATTGACTTCTCTCTAGCAATTAAAGTCACAGATGGCATCTTCTTCCTATAGAAGGCTGTTTCATCCACACTGAAAATCTTCTTTAGTGCAGCCTCTTTATTAATTATCTTAGCTAGATCTTTGGATAACTTGTTGCAGCTTCTATATCAGCACCTGCTCCTTCATCTTACACCTTTATGTTATGGAGAGGGCTTCTTTTCTTAAACCTCATGAACCAACCCCTGCTAGCTTCAAACTTTTCTTCTACAGCTTGCTCACCTCTCTCAGCTTTCACAGAAATGAAGAGAATTAGGGCCCTGCTCTGGATTAGGTTTAAGGGACCATTTGTCTGGTATTCTATGCAAATCACTAAAACTGTCTCCATATCATTAAGAAGGCTGTTTCACTTTCTTACCATTTGTTCACTGGAGTAGCACTTTACATTTCCTTCAAGAACTTTTCCTTTGTTTTCACAACTTGGCTAAATGTTTGGTGCAAGAAGCCTAGCTTTTGGTTTATCTTGGCTTTTGACATGCTTTCCTCACTAAGCTTAATAATTTCTAGCTTTTGATTTAAAATGAGAAGTGTGTGACTCTTCCTTTCACTTCAACACCTTCAACCATTACAGGGTTATTAATTGGCCTAATTTCAATATTTTTGTGTCTCAGGGAATAGGGACACCTGAGAAAAGGGAAAGACACAAGGGAATGGCTGGTGGTAGAGCAGTCAGAACACACACAACACTGATGGATTAAGTTCACCATCTTACACAAGTGTGGTTCACGGTGACCCAATATAGAGTAATAGTAGTAACATTAATTATCACTGATCACCAAAACAGATATAATAATGAAGAAGTGTAAAAATATTATAAGAATTGCCAAAACATCATAAACACAAAATGAGTACATACTATTAGAAAATGGCACCAACAGATTTGCTTGATGCAGGGTTGCCACAAACCTTCAATTTGTAAAAAAGGCAATGTCTACAAAGTACAATAAAATGAGGTGTGCTTACTGCTTTTCACTTACTATAATGGCAGTTTCCCCCATGTGCAGAAAATACCTCATAAAACGAAATTTATAATGGCTGCACAATAAATCACGTGGATATATCTATTAGTAAAGGATTCTTTACAAAAGCATTACAATCTCATATGATACTTTATAGCTTACAAAACATGTTTGTTCACCTCTATCTTTATCCTTGTAAGATAAACGTATCCTTTATTGTTATGAGATAAATAGACAAGGATTATTATTTGTCCCATTTCATAGAAAAGCAAATAAAATTAAAAAAAAAAAAAGATTTCAGTAACTTAGTCCAAAGAAACATATTAATGGTGAGGTCTGATCAAAGATTTATGTCTTTGGATTACCCGACCAGTTAGTTCCTCTTTTTAAAGAATACACATTGTGCTGTAAAGTTACTCCCTCCCCAAGCTTCAGAGGACAAAGAAGTGTTATATAGCAGCAAACATAACACACTTAAAAATATTATCTCCTTCCACTATCCTTGGTCACTTCTCTCAGAAAATCTAACATTACCACTTTAAATACAGTTGACTCTTGAACAACACAGGTTTGAACTGTCCAGTTTCACTTAGACCAACCCCTCCTCTTCAACCTACTCAACATGAAGATGATAAAGACATTTATGATGATCCACTTCTACTTAAGGAATAGTAAGTATATTTTCCCTTCCTTATGATTTTCTTATTAACAGTTCTTTTCTCTTGCTTTATTGTAAGAATATAGTATATAATATATACAACATACAAAATATGTGTTATTTGACTATTTATGTTATTGGTAAGGCTTCCAGTGTACAGTAGGTTATTAGTAGCTAAGTTTTTGAGGAGTCAAAAGTTCTATGTGGATTTTAGACTGTATAGGAGTCAACACCTCTAACCTCTATGTTGTTCAAGGGTCAAAAGCTAATGAAAGAGACTTCACTTCTGGGGAGCAATGTTTTGTTACAATACCTTCAGATTATGTATGATATCTATCCGCTTGTTCTGGCTGTCCTTAAAGTGAACTTGAACTCTGACAGGAAACTCACCCCAGCCTCTTCTGGTCAGGTGAAAAGGAGGCTCTCTAGGGAAAAGCAGACATTAACACATTTGCCCGTGTTCATTCTCTCATCCTAGACAGGAAAAGGTTTCTCATAATGGGTAAATAAGAAATTCATGTCTGTTTCATTTAGGTTTCCTCATTTGAAGCTAAATCTTCATGTTGAATTTTTTTTAAATGCTAAATTACAAAAGAAAAATTCAACTCAAGTTTATATTAATCTTCAGTTACTAAATGCTAAGAGCCAAGAGTAAACTGAGACCATAAAATCTAATGACATTTTCAGAGACGAGGGAACTAAAGTGATCTGATGAAAGTCACACAGTAGAGCAGGATCCTTAATTGGCATGTGACAAACACTGACTGAGGAATACGTTCCCTATCCCAGACTCTCATATTTATTCCTCTGAGGCAAAAACAAAATAAATCTTTGCTCAATTTGAAAGTGATAATTTATTTGAAACTGTCTACTAAGGACTTTAAAATAAAGATCCTATGTTCATAGTATAATCTCCTCCAAATAGTGACTATGATTTTAGTGAGTAGAGTGGAATGTAAGTGAATGCTAAGTGGACTGGAGAAATCTCATCACAATGAATTTGTGAAGGGAAACTGATGAAACAAGAATGGCAAACTGTTACTACCTGATGACGGGTACATGAGGGTTCATTATATTCTTTAGTTTTCTGTATGTCTGAAGTTTTCCATAATAAAAAATGTAGAAATTTCAATGAGAGATCTTTAAGTACTCTAAATAATATGGTGTAAGTTAATGGGGTAGAGAGAGAATGCTTTTAAAATGAAAATGTTTGCTAGGAATTCCTAGCTTAGAATTATTGTAGTGAGAGAAGATGCTAAAATTACAGGGAGAAAAACTTCCAATGGGATGTGTTTTTGGAAAACTAAAGAGAGACATGAATTCATTGAGGGCAGCATCCAAGAACACAGCTAGAGAAGAATCTAACAGATGTGAATTAAGCAGCACAGAGCCAGAAGCTAACAGCAGAGCCCAAGATAGGAAAAAACTCTGAATATGAGTAGCCTAGAAAGGAGAGAGATTAACAATATGTTATAGACCAGAGATAAAAGAAAGCAAAGAAAACTAGACTGTCCTGCATGGAAGACATCAGGTGAGCTGAAAGAAGTAGCCATGATGCTGGTATAGATTGAAGTTTGGGGTCAAATGAGAAGGTAGACTTGAAATAATAGTTTGAAAATGGATCCAAGATCAGAGATACAGTGGGGCCAAGGGGCATGGTGGACTTAAGAGTAATTAACGGAAATTCTACTGATATTAAGTTTGGTTGTTTAAATTTCTGTAAAGCTAAGTGGTAAGTCTAGACTCATTTTGCAATATGCCTTAATCACACTGTTTGTATGCTGGATTTCACTCACAATGGAGATATTAAATTAGGTCTGTTCCTCAATTTCTGTACATGGGCTAACCTTTAGTGAACAGACAGAAAGAACTGCTGCTGAGGAAGACACAGACAAACATAAAGGTAAGAAAAAGGAACAATGCTTGTTGACAGGAAATTCCTCCACAACCATATTTTTGGAAGCCAAAAAAAATAATATCTCTCTCTCTCTCTCTCTCTCTCTCTCTCTCTCTCTCTCTCTCTCTCTCTCTCTCTCTCTCTCTCTCTCTCTCTCTCTCTCTCTCTCTCAGACCTACCAATTATCAGTAGAAATTTTAAACTTCAAAGGACTGCCTCCCCTGAACAAACATCAGTATTTCTGGATTCCTCACAGAAGTTGAAATATATCAATGACCAAGAAGGAAAAATCATATTATAGGGCTAAAAAAAAGGCTTTATTAGAAATACAGAACGGACTATAACTCCTTACTCAACTAATTAATTCAAATGGCCAACCAGTCTTTTAGGATCATTCCTAGCAACCCAGAATTCACTACTTAATGAGACTCTTCATTACATTTCTAAATAGCTCTGTTATAAAAATATTTCTTCTATTTCCTACATGTCAGTTCTAGATATGCCATGTGGAATCACTAAGAATATATTCTTCCTCTATATGAAAGACCTTCAAAAGAACATCTTAACATTCTCCTCTTTTCTTTTCAGAATGAATACCTCTGTTCCTCACAACAGCAGCAGCAGCAGCGGTGTTTCTTATGACCCAACCATGTTCTAAGCCCTTTATATCTACTAACTGATCTAACCTTTACAATCACACTATGGAATATCCCCTCTGAGACATAGTGAGGTTGAATAACTAACTTGCCAAGATCACATAGTAAGTAAGTAGTGGAACCAGGATGTAAACTTAAGCAAAAGGCTCCAAGGGCCACAATTAACCACTGTGCTAGTCCACATCCCCAAGGTGGCAAACCTCACTACCCAGGCACTCTCCTCTAGATGTGTTTTTGTGTTAACTATGTGTTAACATAGTGTTAACTGGATATTGTCAGACTGGTGCAGGGCACAGCAAGTCTATTTGACTTCTAATAACACAGCCTAAAATTGCATTACCATGCTAAATAATTTGTTTTTACCTTTTGGTTTTTACTTTTCTAATGTGGCTACTAGAAAATTTAAAATTGCATGTGTGGCTCACAACATATATTTCTATTGGACAGGGCTACTCTAGAGAGCTGAATGTAACAGATACAATCATTTGAAGAGGCTCACTAGGATTTTCTCTGGAGACCTAGCCCAGGCTAGTCTCACATACATCAAAGGCAGGAATACTTCACTAAACTTCTCAAAGGGAGGGACCACATGGTGTTTATCTTTGCAATCCCTGTATCAAGCCCTGAACCTTAGCATACATTTAGTGACTGTTTTGTGTGTAAAAACAAAGTTTACAATCACAGCTTTTAGGAAGTTGGCTAAGAGTTGCCATGACATTGGAACCAAATGTGAAAAAGATATTTCTATAGGAGCAGAATCTACTGTGCTCTTTGTCAGGAAACATGCTGTGATGAGGAGATTCAGGGTACTTCAGAAACACATTTGTACTTTGAGTCACAGTAAGATAAACATAAGTTTCAAGGCAGGTGCAAAAGTCCTCCCATATTTTATCAAATCACTTTAGATATCTGATACAAGAAACATGTTAAGAGTCCTGTAAAGAACATAATAAGTTATAATTAAATCTAAGACATATGTTAATAGTTCTATCCTATTTCATATTGATTACATGTCTGGAGTTTTAGGTCCAGTTCTAAAAAGAAGGAATACAAACAAGAGGAATTTTATTTATTTTAAGAGGAATACAAACAAATTGGAACGTGTCATGGACTATAACCCGGAGGACAAAAGAACATAAAACAAAGCCACATAAGTGACAACTGAAACAAATGTGGATGAAACCCAACAGCTGCTTTCAAATATCTGAACAACTGATACATGGCAAAGGGATTATAATGATTCTGTCTGTGGGGTGGCATAGGCATATGAAAGTACTGAAAGTTTAGAAGTTAGAGAAAGTTATAATAGACCTCTACTCAGTATAATTACAAACTTCCACACGAACAAAGCCACTTACAATTACAAGGGCCCATCTCATGAATTCAATAATGTACTCAACATCAAACATGAAATGAGCATTTACTACATTCTAGAGACTACACTAGACACTCGTAAAACAAGTGAGTCAAGGTTCCAAACATCAAGAAGCCCTAAGTCTAGGAAGGGAGACATATATGTAAATTAGTATAATAGATTTAACATGTTATTTGCTATTAAAAAAAAACCTAACACAGAAGTGTGGCTCATCACAGCAAATGATTTCTCCAGGAGTTTTAAACACCAGAAGCATATAAGTAATAATCTCTTTTAAAATACTATTTAAAAATCCTAACACTGTTGTTCATAATGTTTGAACTGCTGTTGGGAAAAGCATGTGGTAATGGTATGGGGTCACCAGGCTGAGAACAGCCAACTGCTTAGTCATGTCACAGCAGCCAATCTACACAATACTGTCAAAGTGACAAGGATCAGACTGAAAACAACTATCACAGGCTATTTCTTTTTATATGAGACAGAGTCTCACTCTATTGCCCTGGGTGGAGTGCAGTGTCATTGTATCACAGCTCACTGCAACCTCAAACTCCTGCCTCATCCTCTTGAGTAGCTGGGACTGTAGGTGCACATCATGATGCCTGGCTGATTTTTTCCTATTTTTAGTAGAGCTGACGTCTCACTCTTGCTTAGGCTGGTCTTGAACACCTAAGCGCAAGCCATCCTCCTGCCTCAGTCTCCCAGAGTGCTAGGATTACAAGTATAAGTAAGCCACTGTGCCCGGCCCACAGGCTATTTCAATGATGTAAAATCTCACAAATTTCATGAAATGAAGTTCATTTACTATTAGAAGAAAATACTCCACATGTATGAGATGAAAGAGAAATTTGAAAAGGAGATGCAGCATGATCCTTTCTTTGGATTTTCTCAGACTGTTGTAACACATTCTGATAAATGATTTGCCACACCTTTACCTGCAGATTAGTAAGGATTTCTTAGGAAATACAATCTTATATATTACTGCATATTTTTTTGCAACTTAAAGGAAGTCAGAGTATTTTACAAATTCTAATTCTTGGTATGAGAACAGACGAAAAAATAGACATTAGTCTGTATTGTTAAGTAGTAAGAGTTTTATGTAATGAGTTTTTAATCTCATTTTTTGGGTAAATCATACCATCAATAAAAATATGACTAATATATTTTAACTGATTCACATTTATAGTAAATAAAATGCTTTCCAAAGACCACACATTTTAATTTTTACCACGTAAAGGAACTTCTTGTTGATCTGGACATTGAAAAATATATTATTTTTATTATTTACATTTTCATAGACATAGCATTTTTAGTCTCACTTTGTTGCCCAGGCTAGAGTGAGTGCCGTGGCGTCAGCCTAGCTCACAGCAACCTCAAACTCCTGGGCTCAAGCAATCCTCCTGTCTCAGCCTCCCGAGTAGCTGGAATTACAGGCATGCGCCACCATGCCCGGCTAATTTTTTCTATATGTATTAGTAGGCCAATTAATTTCTTTCTATTTATAGTAGAGATGGGGTCTCACTCTTGCTCAGGCTGGTTTTGAACTCCTAACCTTGAGCAATCTGCCTGCCTCAGCCTCCCAGAGTGCTAGGATTATAGGCGTGAGCCACCGCGCCCGGCCTAGACATAGCATTTTTTAAACTTGTCTATTTCTTTTCAAACTCACAAAAATATCTTTATTAAAATACTGTGCTCATTTGGAGTTAGGATAATTAAACTCAGAAAATATTGTCACTCTATAAGGTATTTTAAACTGTAAAATATTATTAAAATCCCAGGCATTCAAGTAAACAACCATTCACTGTAATTTAACATGGAAGAGAGAGGATAATGAAAGACTCACTGAGGAACTTCTAAGTTATGTTCTGAAGGATAAAGAGTAGATCTTCAGGCCGGGTGCTGTGGCTCACGCCTGTAATCCTAGCTCTTGGGAGGCCGAGGCGGGCGGATTGCTCAAGGTCAGGAGTTCAAAACCAGCCTGAGCAAGAGCGAGACCCCGTCTCTACTATAAATAGAAAGAAATTAATTGGCCAACTGATATATATATAAAAAAAATTAGTCGGGCATGGTGGCGCATGCCTGTAGTCCCAGCTACTCGGGAGGCTGAGGCAGAAGGATCACTCAAGCCCAGGAGTTTGAGGTTGCTGTGAGCTAGGCTGACGCCACGGCACTCACTCTAGCCTGGACAACAAAGTGAGACTCTGTCTCAAAAAAAAAAAAAAAAAAAAAAAAAAAAAAGAGTAGATCTTCAGAAAGATGGCCACACTGTGTATGAGTGTGTATATGCTTGCATGAGTGTGGGAAGAAGACAGATAATAGGGAGGAAAACGGTATTCTAGGCAAAAAAACCCAAGTCTAGGTCATTAGTGGTTTTCTAGGAGAGGATGGATCCTGAGCTTAGCTGTATGGGGCATTTCTGAAGGGGCTCACGTATAAGGTATAGATTTAAAGTAAATCAGAGGGCAAATGTCTTCAGCACTCTTGGACGAAAAAAAAAAAAAGAATTAAAAAAAAAGAATAAAGAAAATCAGAGACAAAGTCTTTTCAACACTAGGGTTTGAAAGCCTAAGAATAAAATTGCTCTTTTATCAATTAAGCTCTACTACTGAAATAAAACAAAACAGGTATCAATACTTTTCTAAGGCTCTATCCAGTATAATACATCAAAAAAATGAAGAAAGTTTTATTAATAGTAATAAAAGAAAAAATCTTATTTATACTGCAAAACTACTATACTGATTGATTCTCGGGCACACAGAAGATAGAAAGATGCAACACTATAAAAAATGTCAAAACTGCTGTCTATGGACATGCTGAAAATGAAAAAAATGTGAAAATTAATCCTTAATTCAGAGCAATTTCAATCTGTAATTTGTGAAAATTTGATTCTAAAGTAATCTGGAAAAACATATACTCAAGAATGGTTAAGAATGATGATGATGACAGTATACTCTATCAGATATCAGAACATGTTATAAAGCAAATCAACTAAAATAGTATAATATTGTTACAGGAATAAATATTATTAACAGTCTAGAATAGGATCTAAGTTTACGTGGGAATTTAGTGTATATTAGATGTAGGAAAAAAGCATACCAACTGTAACAATTATTCATATGAAGATAAACATTCTGTACCACCTACAAAAATCTGATTTCCAAGCATTCAATTTTCTGACCACCAACTCCTATCTTTCCAGCTCTACTCCTAATCCAACTACTTTCTAACCTCACTTAGACTTCCATTTCTTACTCACAAAAATCTTTACTATCCATCACTGCTCTTATATAAATCGCTTCTCTCCTTACTTCCCATAGATTCCACGGTATATGGCTACAATAACCTAATCATTAAAGTGAAGAAATCAATGAACCAAGAGCCCAGGATTTTGTATGAATTGCCTATAGGCACACAAGATCCTTAAGAACACCACAAAAGTACTGGTAGAGAGAATGTCAGTAAACTAGGTGCTAAGACTTTTTGAAAGAGGGGAGTGATTTGGGAAATTAGTAGATAATTGTAACAGAGGAGGAGCAGATCATATGAGGGCTTCAAAGGACCTAAGGTTTTTTAGGGAGAAAGGGGAAAAGTGGTCTGGAAGCTATAAAATGATTAAGGAAGATATCTACCCCATCCCTAGACCCAATGGTATGTGGGAGAAAAAAACAGCCCCCACTTGAAAGGGCTACAGAAGCAGCAGAGTTCTCGGGAGATACCCATTTTTGTTTAAGAGCTGAGGTGGAAGGAAATGTTCTGCACAGCACAGAGGACAGAGATTTCACTGATAATAACCCACAGCCACTTCCCTAGTACATTTACATACACAACGAACATATATATGATGTAAAATATCATATAAAGAATATAGCTAAATGATATAAGCAAATTTCACAACAGTATAAATATATCATCACTCTATCTTTGTGAAATAACAATAACAAACGACGACTATACCAGGTTAGAATATGTATAGGAAAAATATCACTAGGGGTTACTTATGAGAGGGTGAGAGCGTGGGGAACTTTCAGTGTTACATGTTTCTGTAATGTTAGACATTCTGTTATATTCTGGTAACTATAAAAAACAGTAACTTTTTATATATATCTATATCAACAAGGTTAGCTATTTCTAGAGGTGAGCAAAATCAGCTCACATAATTAGTGTAGTAACAATCTGACTGGAGGGGATGGTACCTGTTCATTGAGACAGTAATCTGCAAGAGGGAATCATGGCTGAAACTATATTATGACTAACAGGCAATGCTGAGTAAATTACTAATAATACAGAATTTTCCAGGGGATGTTGTGAAGTTAAATCACTTTTCTTTCACTTCAATAAATCTCTACTTCCTAAGGTTAAATAACTCAAATGTGCTTACCTCACTTCCACAAGGTCATTTGGTTTATAGCTGGGATGAAGGAAGAACCAAACTTTCTTGACAAAATGATTAATGCTGGGTTCTCTACGAGACCCTCGGACATATACCATCCACTTATGAGTTGATTGGTCATTTTCTTCCCTCTTATCTGGAGGTATATACCTAGAGAAGAAAAAAAAAGAAACCAGAATTATTTTTTCCTTCAAAAACCTAACAAAACAATTAACTCCTACTTAAAACAAGATTAAAATTCCAGCAATATTTAATAGCTATTATCACCTAACCAAACAAAGTCTTTGTAGCTAATAATTTTGTTTTTCATTCTTTCTAAAACATTATTTGGTCTAAAGGGCATTCTGTTAAGAGTTTGTTTTGTTTTCTGATTATCAGTGTGCAATTAAAAAAAAAAAATCAAACTGGTTTTTCCTGCCAAGTGGGAATGTAAGGTGGAAATAAACAGGCATATTTTTATTCCTGGGATAGGGAACCTTGAACCTTTGGTTGATTTCATTCGGGTTTCAGGGTGCAAGAACTCTAGGCCCTTCTGGTACCTCTCACTACTGCCAAGAAGGTTATACCTGGTCATGTCCTCATTTATTTTAGCCTATGATTAATCCTTAGTAACACAGGGGGCCAAGTTGCCCAACCTAGCTCTTCAGGAGTGCTCTTGTCCAATCTTGGCCCTTTACTCTCCATATGTAAGAACCAGCTTGTAAATTTCATGAACCCTGCTGAGATTTTGATAGAAGTATTTCCAGATCAATTTGGAGAGAAGTGACATCTTTATAAGACAGGTCAGCCCAGAAAAGGCCAAGCGTGAAAATTCAGGAAGAATTTCCACCAGGCCACAAGATTGGGCATAAACACAATCATTTCACCTAAATATTCAAATGTATTGGCATAACAATGTTAATAGTTTCTTATCTCTTTCATAGTGCAGCATCTGTAATTATATCTTCTTTTTTTCATTGCCAATATTTCTTTGTGTCTTCTTTTTCTCTGATTAGCTTCTTTGATTAATTTGAACAGGTTTGTATGTGTTTACATTTTTCCTTTCACAAATGTATCAATTCATTCATCAATCAAATATTTACTAAACCAGTACTATAAGGTACAAAAACAGAAAAGACAAAAACAAAAAAAGGTAGTTTCTACCCCAAAGAGATTACAATCTGATTTGTGAAAAATATACAAAAATAGGAAATGATATTATGATAAAAATGACAAAAGAGAGTATAAAGGAACTATAACTAATAAGGATCAGCAAATAAAACTTCATGAAAAAATTAATTAAAACTGCTACAGTCTAAAATCTTGGCTAATGTAATCAAATTTTCTCTATTAAGATAATTTAATCCCTTCCACATATTTATATCTAGGCCAAATATTTACATAACATATCCTTATGCTATGAGAAGATTTATAATGTCTTTAACCAGCCCTTACATATTTTGCAGAAATGATGAAACCACCACAAGACAGCATGAGGTCAAACTGATAGAGATAGCTCTTTAGCTTGCAGGTATTCTGCCTTTAACACCTGCTCCATACCTTCTGTCACAAATTTAAAACATTTCATTTTGGGCAACCAAATCAACATTTTTAGGAATTAGCTAAAGCCCCTAAGGTTAGAACTAGGTCAGAAGAACTCAAAAGTTCTTCCAAACTTATACACATCAACATGCTTGGCGAAATACATTTATGTACGAGCTCACATCCTAGAAATTTTTACTAAGCACTATTTTATTCTACGTCAAAGACTGACACACCGGCCGGGCGCGGTGGCTCACGCCTGTAATCCTAGCACTCTGGGAGGCCGAGGCGGGTGGATTGCTCAAGGTCAGGAGTTCAAAACCAGCCTGAGCGAGACCCCGTCTCTACCATAAAAATAGAAAGAAATTAATTGGCCAACTAATATATATAATATAAAATCAGCCGGGCATGGTGGCTCGTGCCTGTAGTCCCAGCTACTCGGGAGGCTGAGGCAGGAGGATTGCTTGAGCCCAGGAGTCTGAGGTTGCTGTGAGCGAGGCTGACGCCACGGCACTCACTCTAGCCTGGGCAAGAAAGCGAGACTCTGTCTCAAAAAAAAAAAAAAAAAAAAAAAAAGACTGACACACCAAAGCAAAGTTTCAAGTCTCTGGACCTTGGTTTACTCTTGAAACAACTAAGAGCTTAAGAGAAACATTGATGAGGCTTTTTCCTACTATAATACTACGATAATATGAGTATTTATGCCAAAATATCAAAATAAATGGATGATTGAAAATGAAACTTTATCTATTTGTCCTCATGTCCCAGTGAGTTGCTAGATGCAAAGCTCTTTGGCTTGCATTAAAGGCACTAAAGTAAAGTTTTGAAAAAGAAAAAACAGTCAAAGAAATTCATCTTACTTAAGTCCTTCCATCTCAAAAAAAAAAAAAAAAAGAAAACAAAGAACAGTAAATGGGTTCCCAGGAAGAAAAATCTGGTTTCAGCTTTGGAAGTGCCAATCACGAATATATGGCAGATGCAAGAATGGAAATGAGGAGGAAGAAAATGAAGATTTGAAAGTTAGAGTTGAAAATAGTGCCTGAGAATTTATCATTCTTGCTGGTTTCCAAATAATTAGCATCTTTTGCAAACTATGCATGAAAGTGTAAGGGGTTACTAAACTGCCTCTTCTCCAGAGATATTTTGAGAAAAATATCTCTTTCCCTTATTTATCATTTGTAGATATCGTGAAAGGCAAGGCAGAATGGCACTGTATAGAGAAGCAGTACTAGATTCAAACTCTGTGCTTACAAATGAGCAAGATTACTCTAAGAAAGACTCTGGACTTTGATTTACTTTTTTTTTTTTTTTTTTTTGAGACAGAGTCTCGCTTTGTTGCCCAGGCTAGAGTGAGTGCCGTGGTGTCAGCCTCGCTCACAGCAACCTCAAACTCCTGGGCTCGAGTGATCCTTCTGCCTCAGCCTCCCGAGTAGCTGGGACTACAGGCATGCGCCACCATGCCCGGCTAATTTTTTTATATATATATCAGTTGGCCAATTAATTTATTTCTATTTTATAGTAGAGACGGGGTCTCGCTCTTGCTCAGGCTGGTTTTGAACTCCTGACCTTGAGCAATCCGCCCGCCTCGGCCTCCCAAGAGCTAGGATTACAGGCGTGAGCCACAGCGCCCGGCCTGATTTACTTTTGAAACAACTAAGAGCTTGGGGAAAAGAATCCCTGAGGCCTCTTCCTACTGTAATACTATAATATTAAGTATTAACATAAATGGATGACAAAATAAATTCAACTGGATACTCACTTGGACACATTACCCACAACTATTGTTTTCTTTACAAAGAGTCGTGAAGTTTCATCTCCAGTGAGATCAGCATTCCGCTGTTCTGTCTTATGGGTGCCAGTAACACTAGAAGTATCCTGAAAAAAATCATAATCAACATTCATTTTCATTTTGAACAATTTTCAGTAGGACAGAAACCAAAAAATCATAAAAGATAGGAATGGAATAACTCAAATTTAAAAAAAAATTCTGACTTTGTGGTAACTCTCAAAACATAAAAAAAATTATCATAAATAATATATTAATTTATATTAAAAAGATTGTATACTATAATTCCATGTTTTTAATAGTCATATACATATGCTTTGGACATGCAAATAGGATATGAAAGGATACACAAAATGCTATTATTAATATTAATACAACAGTTACCGCTAAATAATGGAAATGGAGAAAGGGGTCAATGGAATTTACTTTTTTAACCTTCTCTATTAATCAAACATTTTCAATGAGAATATAAATACAAAGGTTAATTAAAAGCTTGACTACAGAGATAAGACTGCTAAGGGTTCAAATCTTGGCTCTTCCATTTACTAATGTGTATGAAATCTTGAGTAATTATTTAACCTCTCTGTCTCAATTTCCTCCTCTATAAAATAATTATCTATCTCACACAATTGCTTGTACAGTTCTTAGAAAAGTGCCTGGTATATGGTAAGTGCTGAATGTTCGCTATATAAATACATATATAAATCACCATGTACTGTATAAATATGTTAAGTTTCTAAATCCCATGACTATTATGACCTAAATTCTTTTAAATTAAAAAAAAAAAAAAAAAAAAAAAAAAAAACAGGCCGGGCGCGGTGGCTCACGCCTGTAATCCTAGCTCTCTGGGAGGCCGAGGCGGGCGGATTGCTCGAGGTCAGGAGTTCGAAACCAGCCTGAGCAAGAGCGAGACCCCGTCTCTACTATAAATAGAAAGAAATTAATTGGCCAACTAATATATACAAAAAATTAGCCGGGCATGGTGGCACATGCCTGTAGTCCCAGCTACTTGGGAGGCTGAGGCAGGAGGATCCCTTGAGCCCAGTAGTTTGAGGTTGCTGTGAGCTAGGCTGACGCCACGGCACTCACTCTAGCCTGGGCAACAAAGCGAGACTCTGTCTCAAAAAAAAAAAAAAAAACAAACTCGTGCAATATTTGCCCAAAAATACTGAAAAGATATAAGTAAATCCTAACTAAGAGTTCTTATTTTGGGGTAGTAACATTATGAATCACTTTTCTATTTTTTTCTTTTCTATATTTTACAATTTTCAACAATAATGAACACATATGAATTTATCATCAGAAAATAAATAAAAAATTATTTTTATCAAAAGTAAATCAAATCTTTTATGTCTGAGTACATGGAAAGACACCTGGAAATTTCCTCTATCACAGAATACCTGGTTGAGAAAAACCACTGGTCTAACCTCATGATTTTATAGCCAAATATTGTATCAACAAGATTTAAGTTCTTTGAAATGGGAACTTAAACAGGCAGGCAATAAATGGTTTTCAATTCTATTTATTATTTGTGAAATTTCCTCCAGCCATTAAAGCCTCTTAAAATATAATATATACTATATACTTAATTTATATGTGTTATATTTAATTAATATAAAGTCTTCCAAGGAAACTAAAGAGCCATTATACTTGAGAGAATAAATATGACAAAACAGAAACTCCTTGGGCAAGATCACAGAATCGCCAACTCCTAAAGGTTTCTTTCATATCTATGTGAATAGTATCCAGGAGTTGTGCTGCACACAGCCCTAAGCTCTAAAATTAGAAACACCTGGGTTTAATTCTCAGTTATGATACACGTTTGAGCAAATATAATGTGAACCATATCAAGATTCATTTTCCCCTTCTAAAAGGAAAACAATCTATTTCCTAGAGTTCCTGTGAAAGTTAAACAAGATATGTGCATACTTAATAAATACTAGTTTCTCTCTCCTTTACCATTCCCCACCTCTACCACCAATCCATCCAACTATACCCTTCCAATATTTCGGCTTGGTCTCTGCTCCGTGTTGTTTAAAAGTCTTTCTTCTATATCCATATTGCTGTTATTGTCTTTGTCAGATAAGAAATCATTGTGCTGAGATAAAGAATCACTTTCTGAATGGTTGGCTGATGGTGTTTCTGATCTCTGATTGGCAGGAGATGATGACCTAGACGGTGATTCCAAAAATTTCTTGATAGCAGGATGATTAAAAACCATTGTATCACATGTCTTTGATCCCTGCAAACAATGAAAGCAAACAAACTTTTACTCAAATCCATCAAAAGTAGGCAAAAATCTGATCTCTCCAAAACCCTTATCTATTTCAGTATCATGCTTAAAATCCTTCAAAATCTCCTCACACCCATAAAATGAAATCCAAACTCTTTAACAGAGTCTGAACAAACAAAACAAAAATTAGGGTGATAAATAGTTATGTAAAGTTTCTAACACTAAAAGCAATAAAGTTGTGGGATCTTTTGAAGATAAATATATGGTAACATATGGAAAATAAGATTTGACTCAAAAAAATAAGTCTCACATCACTTTACACCAACACATCAACTGCTCTAAGTAAGTTTCCTAAAAGAAACATAAAAATGAAGGAAATGTATTAGGTTATTAAACGTGAAATGTTCAATTTCCTTAACTACAAAGTTTGATAGTCAATATCTCTGACATTTTACTTTGACACTCCTTGTTTTATGTTTATTGTAAAAGTATATTCTTAGTCTTTCAAACTCAGATTTTTGGCTTCTGATTATCTTTCACATTTTTTAGAGCAATTTTTGTGAAACCACGAGTAAGTCAAAAATTCATGTTATTTTCAAATATGAGTTCCATTGTGGAACCAATGCAGCACAGACAGCTAGAAAGATCAAGGAAGTGTTTGGGAAGGATGTGACTAATGAATGCACAGAACATCGATGGTTTGAGAAGTTCTGTGCTGGTGATTTTAATCTTGAAAATGAAGCATGTGGGCAATCTGAGCCCAAGGTGGATAATAATGAGCTGAAAGCTGTAGTGGAAGCGAATCCATCACAACTTAGGTGTGCATTAGCAGCAAGATTTGACATTACTAGTCCAACAATATTGAACCATTTGAATTAAACTGGCAAGGTAAAGAAGCTGGACTAGGCAGGCATGGTGTCTCATGCCTGTAATCCTAGCACTCTGGGAAGGTGATGTGGGAGGACTGCTTGAGCTCGGGAGTTCAAGACCAACCTGAGCAAGAGTGAGATCCCATCTCTATTAAAAAAAGTATAAAAAAAATTAGTGTAGCAATTAAAAGTAGAAAAAATTAGCCAGGCATGGTGGTGCCTGCCTATAGTCCCAGCTACTCAGGAAGCTGAGGCAGAAGAATCACATGACCCTAGGAGTTTGAGGTTGCTGTGAGCTAGGCTGATGCCACTGCACTCCAGCCCAGGAACAATAGAGCGAGACCCTATTTCAGAAAAGAAAAGAAAAAAAAGAAAAGAAAAAAAAGGAAAGGAAAGGAAAAGGAAAAGAAAAGGAAAGGAAAAGGAAAAGGAAAAGGGAAAGGAAAAGGAAAAGGAAAGGAAAAGGAAAAGGAAAAGGAAAAGGAAAAGGAAAAGGAAAAGGAAAAGGAAAAGGAAAAGGAAAAGGAAAGGAAAGGAAAGGAAAGGAAAGGAAAGGAAAGGAAAGGAAAGGAAGGAAGAAGCTGGATAGATGAGTTCCACATGAATTAAACGAGCGTCAGAAAAGAAATCATCCAGAAGCTTGCCTTTCTTTGCTGTCACAACATAAAGGGAAACTATTTCTATACCGTATTGTTATGTGTGATGAAAAATGGATTATTTTTGATAACTGCAAGCATTTGGCACAATGGTTGAATAAAGATGAAGTGCCAAAACAATCCAAAACTAAATATTCATCAAAAAAAGCTAACAGTTTCTGTTTGGTGGTCCAGTGCTGGTTTTATCCGCTACAGCTTCATGAAACCTGGTGAATCCATTATAGCGGATGCCTATGGCAACCAAATCATGAGGACAAAATGATGAGGATGCTTGTGATTAAGCAGCTGAGACTAGTCAATAGAGACAGGCCAATTCTCTTGCAAGATAACACTCGATCACAAGTCACACTAACAATGTGTTAGTGTGGACTAGAGGATGGACTTGAGAAACTCTGTTATCCACTGTATTCACCAGACCTTGTGCCAACTGACTGCCACTTCTTCCAGGCTTTGGACCACTTCTGGCTATGGTAGCCTTAAAAAACTCATACAGCTTATTCTAATATGTATTATGAAAACTCCTGCACTAAAGAAACACCTGCCTACTATCTAAGATTAAACTCAAATAATGCTCTAGTTTTTATTAGACAACATCAGTGTAGCACCAATGCCAGGTACCCTAAAGTTCCATGGGATAACATAAAAGCCTAAATATGACAAGTATCTCTTATTATCACCCTCCAGCCCTCCCCTGGTTTCCACTGAGTCAGTATTGTCAAGGAGGAAATTTAGCTGACATTAATTCTAAATTAAAAAACACTTAGGAAAAAGAAATGAAAAAAAAAAAAAAGAACAAACAAAAGCTATATTCCAAAAAATGTCAAAGAGGAAGAAATATTTCTATTTCAGTTCAGTCCTATCCCCTTATGTCAGAATTTGGACAGATTACTAGGATAAAAGAGCCAGATATTTATTTTTCATTTGCTTGTTGAAAACAAAATGAGGAAAAAACTTCCCTTTATGACTGGAATGATCTTATGGTAATCACATTAACCACATTAAGTGGTCAAACTTAGTATCACTAACAGAACAACCTAATATTATGTGCCTACTTAATGTGATAAAACATCAAGTATACAGCATCACCTATGAAGTATTCTTGCCAGAAATATTTAACCTGAAATCTAAGCAAATCTTTAGTCTTGACTTCCAGGTTACAGGAAAATAGAGAAGATGAATGAGTAACCCAAGGAAAAAAATAAATCCAAAATGTGAGACATTCTATAAGATAAATGGCCTGGTGTCTTCAAAAAGTCAGTACCATGGAGGAAAAAAAAGTAAGAGGACTGACTGTTCTGGATTTAAAAGAAACTAGAAATACAAAACAACCAAACACAATCCATAAACCTTGATTGGATCCTGGTTTGAAAAAACAGCTTTAAAAGATCTGAAGGACAACTGGGGAAATGTGAATATGGACTGGTTCACTTTCTGAGGTACTATGATTACAAAGAAAAATGTCCTTTAAGAAATACATGCTTAAGTGTTTAGGGTGAGGTGTCATGATGCCTGGAACTTACTTTCAAATATTTTAGAGAAAAATAAGACAGATAAGGCAAATATGGCAAAATGCTAAAACTGTCAAATCTAAGTAACACACAAATAAGTGCTTATTTCACCTTTTTCTGTATATCTGAAATTTTCCATAAAAAGTAGTAGGAGAGCTGGGCACCATGGTGCCCTATAGTCCTAGCTACTCAGAAGGCTGAGAAGCACTTGAGCCCAGGAGTTTGAGGCTATAGTGCACTACGAATGTGCTTGTGAATAACCAACATACTCTAATCTGGACAACATTGGAAGACCCCATCTCTTAAAAAAAAAGGTAGGTGGAGAAATCAGGGCTTATAGAGTAGGGCAAATCTTCTGAAACTAAAAACTGCCATTTATTTGAATGAAAGGCTAGGAAAAACTCCATCTATAACTTACTCCAAAACAGGCCACAATCAAATGACAAACTAGGGCAAGTTGTAATGAGGTCTCATTCATTTTTGTATCTGCAAAGCCTAACATAATGTTAATAATTAGTAGAAGGATTAAGTAAAAAGGAAAAAATATTCCTTAGGATTACTGACAGTGCACAGACGTATGACTGAAGGACCATGGTTGAACATAATAATAAGTTTATGTATATTCCCGGGAAAGTAGGCTAGGCTTCTTGAATTCTGAAGGTCAAGATAAATGTTTCCTGAATGGTTTTGTTATGGGAAAAAAAATTAAAATTAAAAATAAAAAAGATAAAATGTTTCCAAGGTAGGGATTCCACATTGACATAACTTCCCCTCACACAACAAATATGGGTGGCTGGAAAATAACTAAATATGAAGAATACTTACCTCAGAAACTTTCAGAAGACCTGCAGAAGCATAGTAGTTTGCTACAATGCAGGCACGAAGTTTATCCATCATCCTTCTTGCTTCAATCAGTCGCTAAAAATAAATATTAACTCATTACTTTAAAAAAAATGGCGATTGTAAAAAGATATGTACAAATCACAAAATAAGAAATACAAATGACCAAAAAAAAAAAGAGCTCAACTTCTCTAATAATCAAAGAAAAATTAGAGTGACATTTACCACCTATCAGAATAGCAAAGATGTAAAAATGACAAAAAACTATGCTGCAAGGGTATACAATATAATTACTATGTATATTTGTGTACATATTAATTGAGAAATAACCACAAAGATATTGAGCACAAGAGCAAAATTTTATTTTAAAATGAAATTTCAAGTAGTATTTTTTATCCTTTTTGCAATTTCATTTTTTAAAAAATAGGTTTTTTCCCCTCCAAACAAGAAAGCTATTTTTCAAAGAATAACAAAGGGGGCCGGGCGCGGTGGCTCATGACTGTAATCCTAGCACTCTGGGAGGCTGAGGCAGGCGATCATTTGGGCTCAGGAGTTGGAGACCAGCCCGAGCAAGAGTGAGACCACGTCTCTACTAAAAATAGAAAGAAATTAGCTGGACAACTAAAAATATACAGAAAAAATAAGCTGAGCATGGTGGTGCATGCCTGTAGTTCCAGCTACTCGGGAGGCTGAGGCAGGAGGATTGCTTGAGCCCAGGAGTTTGAGGCTGCTGTGAGCTAGGCTGATGCCATGGCACTCTAGCCCAAGTAACAGAGAGAGCCTCTGTCTCAGAAAAAAAAAAGGAATACAAAATTAAAAAAAAAAAAAAGAACAACAAAGGGGAAAAAGCAAACCATGACTTTATCTCAGGAGATTTTTTTTTTCAATTCATTATATATAGATTTTTTTCCCAATATCTCTGCTGTTTTTTCAATATATCATCATTATACCTGGTCAATGACTTCAATTTCATGTTCTTTATTCTTCATTTCGAGAGCAAATTGTTCCTTGATAATAGTCTCAATCTTCTGCACAGCAGCATCTCGAGCTGTACAAAGAATATAAAATACATTCAAGTCCTAATTAATTAATCAGTGGCTGTCTTAAGTCAGCAAGCAAGAAAAGAAACCCAAGAAATATTAACTCTAAAGTGGAGAAACCTAGTGGACATCACCTTAACCAAATGATGAAAAATTAAAATCACTAATATTGGGGTAAACTGACTTTATGTGCTTTTTGACATAATGCACTGAAGACCACAGTATCATTCTGTGGTATTCCTGCCAAAAATGCTGAATCTACTCACAAGAAAATATCAGACAAACCCAAATTGAAGGACATTCTACAATATAACTGCTCTATACTATTCAAATAAAATAGTCATGAAAGATAAGCAAAGGTTGAAGAGAATGAAAGATACTACAGAGATAAGAAAACAAAATGCCCTGTGTGACCTGGATTAAATTCTGGGCTGGGAAGTGGATACAATACTGATAATATTCGGACAACTGATAACATTTAGAATAAGTACTATAAATTAGGTAACATAATGTATTAACAGCAATGTTAAAATTTTCTGTTTCTGATAATTGTGGTGTGGTTATATGAGAGAATGCCCTTAAGAGATACACAGAAGTATTTACAAGTGCTCAATTTATTCTCCAGTGGTTTAGAAAGAAAAATATCAATCATGTGCTTATCTATCTGCATGTGTGCATCTGCCCAGGGAAGGAAAGAATGATAAACTAAATGTGGCAAAATGTAAACAATAGGTAAATTAATCTGGATAAGACATAGGTGCTTCTTGCAATTCTTCTGTGTTTTAAATTATATCAAAATAAAATTACCAAAAAACAAACAAAAACCCCATGAAAATTCTGAGAGAAATAGTTGGTGACCTATGAAAAACCACAGCCCTAAAGAGAAAGAAAGTAAAGAGTTAGGTAGAGGTAGTCTGTGACCCTAGAGCAGTTCATAAAACTTCCTTTGTACAGAAGGGCCAAGCAAGCAATTCAGCAGTTTCTGATCACAACTACCCAAAGGAATGAGCAAAAAAGGAATTCAAAAGGAAAGAAAATGCCTCTGAAGGTGACATAATTCAGATGATAACTAATCAAAGCAATATGTAACTCAAAGTTAAAAATATCAAAATACATAACATGGCTTGATACAAAAGAAAGAGGAGCCAAATGACTGCTTGAAAACAAACCTGGGATTTTGTAAAAACGATCCTGTGTTTGTAATATGAAAGTATCAGGACCCATGCTTTGGAGTATGTGAAAAATTACAGAGAATATTTTTACTCTTTGATAATTCTGTATCATTTTCTCTCCCATTAATTAACCATGCCATTAAGATTAGCAATTTAAAATTAGTAATGGTACAAGCATTCTGTGGATATGTCTGCACAGAGGCAAATGACTGATATATTTCTCATGTTTGAGGAAAAGAGAATTTTCTAGTAGTAGCATATATACACACATACACATATGCATATATATCATAGTTATATATAAACCAGCAGATGCTTTTAGTAGATGCTGAGAGTCAGACACTATGATCACTGAAGACTGTGTTTTATCACAAACTGATGAAGAAACACTTCTAACAGAACAAGGAAAAAACAAAAACAAGACACAGACAAGACAAGACAAAATAATATAAGCAAAGGAGAGCATCCACCAAATCTACTTAGAGAACAATTTGGGAAAAAAAAAAAGGTTAGCATTAGGTGGAGTATGGACACCAAGAAGAAAAAAAAACAAACTGCCACTCAGTAACAAACAAAAAATTGCCCCTGCTTGAAGGGGAGTATTTGGGAATTTACATTCGATTTAAACTGAAGTTATAATGTTACTAAAACAATCACTTTTCCCTATTCTTGTTTTTATTTTTAAAAAAAGCTATGCCATGTGAAGCTTTTGAGTAACAGATTTAAGTTACATGATACTTTCACATTTATTTGGCTTGTTATTGAAAGGAAATGGTATTTCCTCATAAATAAAATTACAAGTGAATGGGGCGGGGGAAGTTGCAGCGAAATGTTTTCATTATTTGGGACTGGATTTAATCATTTTCCCTCCACAAAGATTTTTTGGAGGTATATATAATTTGCTTGCACTTGCAGAGATAGGAATTTTCTTCACTACTTACACTCTAGGGATCCTAATCTTTGTGAAACTGCAACACCTTAGCTATGACTTGGATGCTTTCTTTACCCTGCTAAAAGTATTAACTTATATAGATTATTTAAATAAACATTAATGAAGTTCAGCAATAATTTGTTTTCAAAGTGCAAATTTAGTAATTTTTTGAGATAGCTTAAGACATTTTTGTGTAGACACACAATTGATTTGCTTTTCAGCTAATTACATAATGTTGGGCAAGTAATTCAATGCCTCTGAACTTTAATTTACCCACTGGAAGCTAAGTGCAGTGTTGAACTAGATGTTTCCCAAATTTTCATCATTCAGATACCACCTTCAAGACATATACCACATCTGAGACCCACGTGAAACATTTTATCAACACAATTAAATATTTTAAAATAATTTTAGCTTTATCCTAAGCAATAGTAGCCATGAAACTATAAGTTTGAAGGGATCCCTCTTTTTTCTATGCAAATTAAAATAGTATGTAATTATTAAAAAAAAAGCTGAATCCACATACCACTTATAATCATCTCATATGATTATGCCACATTGTACTATACATATCAGAAACTTTATGATTGTACTTAACATAAAATGATAGCTAAAACTTGTAGCCTATCTCATTACTGACACTTTCATTGTCTACCTGATTGTGTTCCTGTCAGATCTTCTGCCTTTTATTGCCACATATGGTGTATGACTATTAATATTAAACAGAGCACTTAGCTAATCCCTCTCACAAACCCTTTCAAATTATATACAACAGCAGAAATTCATTTCATTTTAGTTCCTATAAATCTTATAGTGGAGGCAAATATCAACAAAGAAATAATTTTCTAAGGCAGGTCAATTTGTACCTGAATTCTCAATTGCTTTATGCCGCTTATTTGGAAGGGCCACAGATACATCTTCATAATCAGGGTCAGTTTCTTTGATTGTTCGCTTGATTCCAGACATGATGACATCCAGTTCTTCACTATGAAGCAATAAATAAATTAATTAATAACACTGCATGATACTAGCACTTTTAAACACATACAAATATAATAAATATTGAATATATATTACATAATACTGGTACTTACAAGTCTGTGCCTATATGTATGTACATACCCCTTTTAAAGCCAAAAGGATAAAGTGTAAGTTTAATTTCAAAAGTTTCCAAAAAAATACTTTCATCATCAGTCACCTGGTAAAAAGCATGGGTTTCTCTTTCAAGAGAAAACTCTTTAACAAAGTAGCACATTGCTCAGACTTTTCAAAAGAAACCTTGCTCTCAGAGAAGGACCCTCTTAAGAAAAGGAAAGAAATCAGATTTCGATAGTAAGCCCACATGGTGTCTTGGAATTCACAAAGTATTAAGCACATTAAAAATATAAGTGATACAGTTAAGGGTTTAATAATTTATTACACAAATCCTGTCTCTGGTACTTACACAGTGCCTGCTATATAATAGATACTCAATAAATGACATCATTGTTACTGATCATTTATTACTCATGATAAACACAAACTGTATATACTTATATGAAACTAATTAACACCTTTGCAAATATGATAAACAAGTCCTAGATATAAAAGTCTTTAAATAAAACAGTCCCATAAAGCCTCTATGTCTGTACTGTCCTAGTACTAGCTATATATGGTTAAAGTTATTAATAAATTAAAATTAAATAAAATTTAAAACTCAGTTCCTTTATTCTATATTTCAATTTTTCATATTTCATAATTAGGCACATTTTAAGTGCTCAACAGCCACCAGTTGCCAATAGCTACAGAAAGCTCAGATATGGAACATTTATTTATTTATTTTTTATTTTTGAGACAGAGTTTCACTTTGTTGCCCAGGCTAGAGTGAGTGCCATGGCGTCAGCCTAGCTCACAGCAACCTCAAACTCCTAAGCTCAAGCAATCCACTGCCTCAGCCTCCCGAGTAGCTGGGACTACAGGCATGCCCCATCATGCCCGGCTAATTTTTTCTATATATATTAGTTGGCCAATTAATTTCTTTCTATTTATAGTAGAGATGGGGTCTCGCTCTTGCTCAGGCTGGTTTTGAACTCCTGACCTCGAGCAATCCGCCTGCCTTGGCCTCCCAGAGTGCTAGGATTACAGGCATGAGCCACAGCGCCCGGCCCAGATATGGAACATTTATATCACTACGTAAGTTCTACTGGTAGTGTTCCTCTTCCCAACTGTTTCACTAAACACTTATATTTCATGAGTCAGTTTAGGAAACACTGTCCAGACCAGCACTGTCCAATAAAAATATAATGTAAGCCACATACAGAATTTAAAATTTTCTAGCAACATTTTTAAAAGTAAATAAATAAGTGAATCCTAGCTCTCTGGGAGGCCGAGGCGGGCGGATTGCTCAAGGTCAGGAGTTCGAAACCAGCCTGAGCAAGAGCGAGACCCCGTCTCTACTATAAAGAAAAAGAAATTAATTGGCCAACTAATATATATATAAAAAAAAATTAGCCGGGCATGGTGGCGCATGCCTGTAGTCCCAGCTACTCGTGAGGCTGAGGCAGAAGGATTGCTTGAGCCAGGAGATTGAGGTTGCTGTGAGCTAGGCTGATGCCATGGCACTCACTCTAGCCTAGGCAACAAAGCGAGACTCTGTCTCAAAAAAAAAAAAAAAAAAAAGTGAAATGAATTTTAATAATATATTTTACCTAACCAATATTTCTAAAATATTATCATCCCAACAATGTAATTAATATAAATAAATCAGTAATGAGATTTTATATTCTCATAGTTTTACTAAGTCTTTTTTTTTTTTTTTTGAGACAGAGTCTCGCTTTGTTGCCCAGGCTAGAGTGAGTGCCATGGCGTCAGCCTGGCTCACAGCAACCTCAAACTCCTGGGCTGGAGTGATCCTTCTGCCTCAGCCTCCCGAGTAGCTGGGACTACAGGCATGCGCCACCATGCCCGGCTAATTTTTTTTATATATATATATCAGTTGGCCAATTAATTTCTTTCTATTTATAGTAGAGACGGGGTCTCACTCTTGCTCAGGCTGGTTTTGAACTCCTGACCTTGAGCAATCCGCCCGCCTCAGCCTCCCAAGAGCTAGGATTACAGGCGTGAGCCACCGCACCCGGCTCATAGTTTTACTAAGTCTTTGAAATCGGGTGTGTATTTTACACTTACAGCACATCTTCATTTGTATTAGTCACATTTATTTCAAAAGCTCCATAACCACTTGTGGCTAGTGGCTCCCTTACTGGACAGTGTGAAGCTACTGTTTTACAGATAAGAAAACAGATCCAGGATGGTTAGATAAATTATCCCTTACAGTGTAAATCTATGACACAGAATAGACAAGAAGAGTTCCCTAACTGCAAAACCTCTGCTCTACCAGTAAGGGAGACTACCTAACCAAAGGCAGAAATATATAATAAGTATTTCATGAGGTAATAAAGTGTTTAAAATAAAATTAATGAAAATAAAATGTTAACTCAAAAATATTTACTTTATATTCCCTCAAAGTTAAAATAGAAATAACAATTTAAAAGTCCCTTGGCTCTTAGTCCAGTTCTTTCATCCATCTGAGAAACAGACTCACTTGATTCAGCTGGGAGACTCATTATGTAATGATACATATGTAGTCCTAAATCCGAGAGAACATTTTTTCAGTAACTGTTATCTGCTGTAGTATCACTAAGCTTAAAAAATATTCTCAAAACTCCTAGCATTTATAAACATCCTGAATTAAGTCACTTAATTTTTATTCATAATCATTAGCTACCTGCTATAATTTACAAAAAAATGACTCTTTTTGGACAGGCCCGGAGTCCAACTATTATTTTCTGTTTTTAAAGCTTATGAAAAGTGAGAGTAAGGTCTTGTTTCTTCAGCCTTCTCCATTTGGTCTGCAATTAATTTTAGACAACCTGAGAAAATCTTGGGCAGTTATATAAAGAACATTCTCAAAAATCAGTAAACTTCCATTTCTTTTTCCTGATTGAAGATAGAATTTAAAAAACAACCCCTACTTGTAGATAAACCTATAATCAGAGGTAGATAAATCCCAGCAGATCTCCAAACTTGTTCTTGCAACATACCATTTCCTCAGAGGACACCTGTCTTCTACAGTTGGCCAAGAGTCTTATGAGATTATCTGTAAGGATGAGTTTAAGTCCAGCATCATCTTCTCATACCCATTCTATGGACTTCATAATCTGCATATTCTCCTCCCACCTCCCAAGTAATCTCAAGAACAGTAGCTCCTCCCCCAAAAGGCTGGGGATCCTTGAAGAAAACAGTATCTTATTTTATCCTCACTTAAGAGATAAATCAAAACACTCTTTTGATTTTTGCTGTAAAACTAGGGAACTAGAAGAGGGGAAAAAACAGAAGAATGAGGGGGGAGGTGTGGAAAGGAAGAAACCACTAATGAGTTAATTTGTGCTGCCAAGGTAATTCATTTTTCATGAAGCCCTTAGAATACAGCTTTTCCTATCATCTTTGGGCACACATTTGAGCCCCCAACAAACATGTTTAGGAAGATTTCAGCTCTGCATTGAGCATTTTTAAATTATTCAGGTCTGCTTCTGTCAGCAAGAACAATACTAAAGTATACACATGCCACATTCAAGTAAATGCTAGCTGAGGTTAGGACATCTGCTAAGGCATGCTCGCATCATGATGTAATAAATAAGTGACTGGAATGTGTAACAAATGACCCATGATAATATTAAGTTTTCGATTCTTCTTGGCCGACTTGTAGATTTATGGAAAAGAAATGTGAGCAGTTGTTAGATATTGTCAATTCAACTATGGAACAAAATGTCTTACTAATCCTCTTTAGGTTCTGAATCAGTTGAAATTGAAAAGAATAGAGATGGTAATGTGAACTGTTTTAAAATGACTGTTACCATTTCTAATTTGTATATGAGAAAGGATTTTCTCCATACTATGGGACAAAACGCAAATACTGAAATAAATGTAATGCTGGGGCTAAAATAAGACTACTGTCACCCACTCTACCAATTTAAAATGATCTTATCAAAATAGCTTCATTATAAAAAGTAAATGTCAATTTATATGTAGAAAATGTTTTTTCCATAAATAACACAAGAAAACAAAACTTTATAGAAGTATAATGCTACCAATTGAAACGTATCATACCTATTCAAATAACATAAGCAAGTCTGAGTTTTTGACAAAGGTTAGAGACCAAAACCAAAGCAAAAATCTTAATGTTTTATACTTTGAAATAAACCACATGAGAGAGATAATTTTAAAATGAAAACTGTATAATTAAAAACATAAAAAATTATGTAATGTATAATACTGGCAATTTTTATTAAAACTCTTAGTTTTCATGTCAGGGAAGATCTAGAACCCTAGAACCTAGTCCTAGAACTCTACCATTGTTTGTTTTGCAAACACTACATCATATGAGAATGGCCAATTGTTGAGGGGAAGGAGTAAAATCTAATAATTAAGGCACTTGAAAGATTAGTCATATACTACTTGAGGTATCTTCTTAATAATTCTATGCTCCTCACAGCATCTGAATCTCAGAACTAACTGAACTTTGTGCTCTTTTCCCATCTGGTTTAAGAAGAGGGAAGGGGAACTGGCACAATCATTTCCATCTGCTTCTATACCAAAAGACGTTCCTGAGATGCTGGTAATAATTTTATAATCCCTTTAGACCTGTCCTTTCTATATGCTTCACTTCAAGCAAAATATTTTCTCCTTTGTAAACAAGACAACCATGTTCCTTTAAATATGTGAATGAGAGAATTAATATGTGAATGAGAGAATATGTGAATTTAAATATGTGAATGAGAGAATCTATAATCTATTCTCCTCTATTAAGAGGCATTTAAAAAATGTCTACAAAAACAAAACAGGCGAATGGACAAATTGTGGTGTACCCAATGAATTCCTGATCCAACCAACAACAGAACAAATCTCAAAATCATTATGGTAAGCAAGAGAAGCCAAATACCAGAATACAAACTAAACGACACATTTACATCAAGTTCTAAAACAGACAAATTAACTTATGGTAAATGAAATGAGAATAGTAGTTGGGGGTGCTAGTGATGGGAACTGATTGGGAAGAAGAATGAAGGATCTTTCTGGGGTGACAAAAATATTTTATGTGGGTAGAGTATTCCTTATATGAAATGCTCGGGGACTAGAAGTATTTTGGATTTCAGACTTATCTGGATTTTGGAATATTTTCATATACATAATAAGATATCTTGGGGATGGGACCCAAGTCCAAACATGAAATTCATTTTTGTTTCATATACACATTATACACATAGCCCGAAGGTAACTGTATACAATATTTTAAATAATTTTGTGCATTACACAAAGTTTTAACTGCAATCTGTCACCAGGTCAGGTGTGAAATTTTCCACTTGTGGCGTCATGTCAACACTTAAAATTTCAGATTTTGAGGCATTTTAGATTTCAGATTAGGAATGCTCAACCCTTAAGAGTATATACAATTGTGAAAACTCATCCGACTGTACACTTAAAATCTGTTATTTCACTATATGTAAACTACAATTTAGAAAAGAATTTCAAAAATATTTTTCTAATAATATCATCCCCTGCTTGAAATTTTCTAATGGCTTTTCATAACACTTAGAATAAATTTGCATTTCGTAATGCAACCTACAAGACTTTATAGGAACTGGGCCCTGTCTGCCTCACTGGTCCATTATCTTAAAGATCCACACATGTTGGTTTTCTTTCTATTCCTCAAATACATTTCAATTCAACTTTTCCTTAGAGCTTTTGGACTTAAGGGTCATTCTGCCTAGAATGCTTTTTCCCCTAGGTTAGCTTTACCAGATCCCAACTCAAATGTCTACCTATCAGAGAAGGCGTTCCCTGAGCCCCATCCAATATTAGCTCTCCCCACCTTGCCCCTTCAATGTTCTTGGAGCAGTTCAATAAATTAATTGCTGAGTAAATAAATGAACTAAAATATTTGTCAAAATATAAAGATCCACAGGGAACATTCTAGCTTACACTAAGTTTTCATCATTCTTTTCATACTACTTACAAATCTGTTTGTTGACACCGGTGCATCTTCAAAGGTACTACAGCTAAATGTTTAAAATAAAGTTATGTGTACAAGCAAACAAAAAGACAACAGGCACGGCACTATTAATAACAGAATAATTCAAAGCTAAAACAATTTAATATGATAAAGATGTCACTATTAAAAAACAAAAGCATAAAAATATATCATAAACTACACACCAAACAACATATTATCAAAATACACCAAAAAACAAAACAAAACCAGAAATACAATAATTTAGGAAAATAACATCTCTCAAAAATGTAAAAGATCAAGTCAACAGATAAAAATACAGATGATATGGATAATATAACATAATAAGTCAGATTAATAGATACATACAACTCTGAACCCAACAAAAAAAATTTGTTAAAAATATCTATAAAAGTTCATTAAATTTAAATCATCTAATAGGATATGAAGTGTTAATTACTGTAATTGGACTGTAATGGAAATGTTATAGCCATTTTCTGATTCTAATAAAATTAAATATTAAAGTGTTAGCTCACTATGATATGGAAAATAATATACTCCTCTAATGACTCATGGTGCAAAGAAATCAAAACTAAAATAACAGACTATTTAAAAACTAACGATGAAAACACAGTATTTCCAAACTTAAGGAAATGTGATCAAAGTCACCCTCAGAGGAAAATAGCAAACCAGTTTTCACTTGTGAATACAGACACAAACCCAATTCAGCAGGATATTAAAAGGATTAAAAAAAAAGAATAATGCATCACAACTGGAAGGTTTTACTGCCAGCAAAAGAAAAAAATAAATAAAGCAGAATGAACAAAAGCTAAATCCTAAAACCTAAGTAGGATGACCCAGATGTTAAGGTGGTTTGCACTACACATGTCTAATGTTGAACCTTTAGGAACATTTTAATGCAACTGACTCAGTAATCCAAATACATGTGATACATTTCATGAATTATATTTTCCAAACTAAAAATAGCATCAGCTTTTATATAAACACCATCCAGGCTTCCCAAAGTCTTTCCAATGTGCACTCTAAAAAATATATGTCCATTTTAATACTATATTTGAGAAAAATCATTAGGCAGATATAAGTCCTATTAAAAGAATCAAAATGTGGCTGGGCATGGTGGCTCATGCCTGTAATTCCAGCACTTTGGGAAGCGAGGCAGAAGGATCGCTGAAGTCCAGGAGTTCAAGACTGGCCTGTGAAACATAGTGAGACACTGTTTCTACAAAAAATAAGAAAACTTCACCAGATGCGATGATGCATGCTTGCAGTCCCAACTTGGGAGGCTGAGGCAAAAGGACTGCTTGAGTCCAAGAGTTCAAGGCTGCCAGTGAGCTATAATCATGCCACTGCACTCCAGCCTGGGTGACAGAGCAAGACCCCATCTCTTTAAAAAATTAAAAAAAAAAAAAAAAAAATCAAAACGTGTATTTTGATGTCAATTAAAAATTTTCCATACATTTAAAGATTACTCATAGAACTGTCATCCCCCATTGATATAGATAACTGAAAAAAATACACCTAATTTTCACCCCAAATTATGCTCATTTTACAATACAAGCAATGTGAAGGAATCTACCACAGAAAAAACTCAGACCAAGAGAAATCTAGGAGAGAGAAGAGTCTGTTCTGGTTTTCACTGGGGTTGGTACTGATAAAAACTCTATCCAAATTATTCTAAGCCTGGTCTTATATATAAAACCTTTTGAATATGTTCACACTTTGGGGGCTACATGATCACTTTTTCTTCAAACCATTTGGTATGGAAACAAAAACAGGTCTTTCAAATAAAAACAATTACAATTTTACACATTGGACCAGAATGGTGGGAAGATGAGAGGGGTCTGGGTCATTAGCATCAAACTGATGTGGGCCATTACTAGTATGACATATAAAGGGCTGAGCAAAATGGGGAAGCTAGACAGCTGAGCTCAAAAAAATTGTTTCATTAAGTATTATGTATTTATAGATCAGAAATACCTAGTTTTCTATAAATAAAACTGCTTAGGACTACAGAGTTTGCTAATAAGGTCAGCCCAAGGATCCATTCAGGCTGGTATTCTATCTCCAACCTTGCAAACTAGCACATAGAATAGTTTAGGATTAAACAGCTGATCTAAATTATCCGTGCCACTGTGTCTAGCCATTAATGCAACAACTGGAGAGCTGACTTTAGGTTAGTTTTACCATTCTTTTCCTCCACCAGTTCAACATACTTTTTCTTGAAGAGTGAGCTATGGGACATTCAAGGGTTTTTGAGACATTTAAGATAAATTCTTCTTAAGATGACACAAGGGAGGCCACACAACCTTCCAGTGACTTCCTTGAAGTCACTTTCAGACAAAGGTCATTAAAATTGTCTAAAATTATAGTTCTGATTCATGGCAACTTTGCTGTTTCAGTTGTGAAGCCATGCCATTTTTCTTTCCAAATGAAGCAAAAAGGAAACAACACTTGTCTAAAAATCCAGGTTGAAAAGAAGAAAAGGAACTGGACTAGATCAAGACTGTCACACTCTAGGGCACAGTAACTGAGAATACATAAATTGAACTGAATCTTGCACACACCACTAAATAGGGACTTTTCAGTGGAGCTTTCAAACTGACAATAAATCTTATGGAGATAAGTCTCATGCCTTTCTATCTGGAGTTGAGATTCTAGAAAAGAAACAAGCACTTTAAAACATGAAATAGTTTCTGGAAAATTGCTTTTTCTTTAGACCAACACTACCTAATCTAGAAAATCTATCCACCTTCAAAAATCTACCAACTTATGAAAATTTTCTAAAATTAGATATGGCTCCACCCTCAGATGTGCAAAAAAAATAAAAATAATAAAATTAGATATGGTGATGGTTGCATAACTTTGTAAATATACTAAAAAACAGCCCACTGAAATTTTGTAATTCATAAGGGTAAATTTTACATTATGTGACTTAGATCTCAAGAAAGCTGTTTATAGAAAATAACGAAGATAAACCCAATATATATTAACCTTAAACAGAAACCTACCTATTTACAGATTATCCTTCCCCCTAAGTATGTGTACGCATGCTATGTATACCTTTGCCGGAGGGTGGGGGATGGAAAGGAAAGGGCAGTTATTAATAGCTTTAGAATCAACATTAGGAAGACCAATTTGGGGTTGGGGAGGCTGTTAATACTTCTTAATTTTAACCATAAAATATTTCAGGTACTCAAAAATGTATAAAATGATCAGGGGAATATATGGATGTTCAAAAGTATTCATAATTTCCTATTTCTAAAGCTCGGTGGTAGCTAAAAGTGGGAATTTGTTGCTTTATTATTCTTTAAAACATAGTTATTTTATGTCCCCTTTGGTATATATATTTCACAGTTCTTAAAATAAAAAATAAAAAATTACAAATAAAGAAATTATGGTACATTCATACTATGCATTCTTAAAAATCACTGCACTATGTAAAATTGCATAATAAAAACCACAGGGCTTATGGAGTAAATAGGGTTGGGGCACAACAATCAAAATGATTATCAGTGACATAAAAAAGGAGAATCTAATAAAAATGGCAGCACAGTTTTACACGTTAGATGGTTAAGAAATATATAAATGCTATAATAAATGACACCTTATCTTGAAAAAGACCTTGAGTTTGCTTGTGGAAGTAGGCAGTGAAAGTTGTGAGTTACTGGAAGAGGTAGAGGAAGAGTTATCTGCAATCAACAGAAAGTTGTAACACCAGGCCCGCCCCGCCCCGCCCCGCCCCGTGGCTCACACCTGTAATCCTAGCAGGCTGGCAGGCCGAGAGGGGCAGATTGCTGGAGGGGGGCAGATTGCTCAAGGTCAGGAGTTCGAAACCAGCCTGAGCAAGAGCGAGACCCTGTCTCTACTATAAATAGAAAGAAATTAATTGGTCAACTAATATATATAGGAAAAAAAAATATTAGCTGGGCATGGTGACGCATGCCTGTAGTCCCAGCTACTCGGGAGGATGAGGCAGCAGGATTGCTTGAGCCCAGAGGTTGCTGTGAGCAGAGGCAGCAGGATTGCTTGAGCCCAGAGGTTGCTGATGCCAGAGCACTCACTCTAGCCTGGGCAACAAAAGCGAGACTATCTCAAAAAAAAAAAGTAAGTTGTAGCACCAGATGTGCATGAGTGTGGATCATAAAACAGCTGTAAGCTGAGACTGCTGAGAGGTATTTGAGGTGTGTGCCTATGTGTCTTGTGTATTCTTTCCATGATCAATTCATCAAGGTGGATGAACGTTCCATGATCAGTTCATCAAGGTTTTCTGCACTCACCTAGTGTTTCTTGTTGATGGAATCACACATAAACAAATGTTAAATTCACATTATGCTCAGATAGTGCCTAAACATTAACAACTGCATTGGAACAAATTTATATTTTCTTATAGCAAAACTGACTATATTACTTTAAGATTGTAATACAGCCGTTAAAAAGAATGTGCTGATATGGAAATACCTCTAAAATAAATTGTAAAGTGAAAAACAAACACCAAGGTGCACAAAAGTGTTTATATTTTGATTCCTTCCCTGTAAACTCGGGGGAAAAAGAAGAGACAAAAGATGAGTTGGTATATGCTTACATAGGTTTTTTGGAAGGAAAGATCAAAAACCATTAATGTGGTTGTTTTTTTTTTTTTTTGAGACAGAGTCTCACTCTGTTGCCTGGGCGAGAGTGCCGTGGCATCAGCCTAGCTCACAGCAACTTCAAACTCCTGGGCTCAAGCGATCTTCCTGCCTCAGCCTCCCGAGTAGCTGGGACTACAGGCATGTGCCACCATGCCTGGTTGATTTTTTTATACATATGGTTTTAGTTGGCCAATTAATTTCTTTCTCTTTATAGTAGAGACGGGAGTCTCACTCTTGCTCAGGCTGGTTTCGAACTCCTGACCCTGAGCAATCCTCCCGTCTTGGCCTCCCAGAGTGCTAGGATTACAGGCGTGAGCCATCACGCCTGGACATAATGTGGTTTTTAATGGTTGCCTCTGGGTAGTTGATTTGCTTTTCATTTTATTCCTGACTACCATGTTTTAATTTTCTAACCATATACACGTGTTACTTGGGATAGAAAAATGCCAAAAGGACTGGAAAATGGATTATAGATGTTTCTATGTCTCTTTCTGGTTTCTTCTTACTTCTCTGTATGTTTTTAAAAAACCAAACGAACAACAACTCAGAATGTGAAACAACTGAAACTTTCATATATTGCTGGTGGGAATATAAAATGGTACAACCACTTTGGAAAACCATTTGGCAATTTCTTAAAAAATTAAATATACCCCTACTATATGATCCACATATTCCATTACTAGGTATTTACCCAAGACAAATAAAAGTATATGTCCATACAAAGACTTGCACACAAATGTTCACAGCATCTTTATTTGAAATAGTCAAAAACTAGAAACAACCCAAACATCCATTAACAGGTAAATGGATAAACAGTGATATATCCACATAATATTGTTCATCAATAAAAAAGAATGAATTGACACATGCAACAATTTCAAAATAATGATGCTGAGTGAAAGACAGCTTAAAAAAAAAAGTACTACATACTATATGACTCCATTTATATAAAATGCAAACAAACTAGCCTAGAGTGACAGAAAGCTCACCAGTGGGTACCCCGGGAGAAGGCACAAAGATAGAGAGAAGATTTCAATGGGGCAATAGGAAACTTTTGGGGATGATGGATATGTTTACTATCTTGATTGTGGTTATCGTTTCACAGGTATATGAATGTCAAAACTTATCAAATTGTACACCTTGTATATGTACAGTTTGTGGCATGCCAACAATAAAGCTGTTTAAAAACACACACACACAACTATTAAATACAGTCTGCCAAAAAATGTACAAAGAATATGCAATGAAAACCCTCAAACATTGAGATGAGAATGTTAAATGGTACAGCCTCCATGGAAAACAGTTTGGTGGTTTCTCAAAAAGAACTGCCTTGAGACCTAGCAATTCCACTCGTAGGTATATATCCAAGAGAACTGAAAACATATGTCTATACAAAAACATTTACATGAATGTTCATAACAGTATTCATAATAGTGAAAAAGTGGAAACAATGCAAATGTCCATCTATTGATGAATGTATAAACACAATGTGGTATATTCCTACAATTCTTAGCAATAAGAAGAAATGCTACAACATGGAAACACCTGGAAAACACTGTGCTATGTGAAAGAAGCCAGATACAAAAAGCCACATGTTGTATGAAATGTTTAGAACAGGCAAATCCACAGACACAGAAAGTACTTGACAGAGGACGTGGGGAGAGGAGAATTGACACTGACTACTAATAGGTAGGGAGTTTCTTTTTGGAGTGATAGAAACATTATGGAATTAAGTGATGGTATTTGTGCAACTTGGTGAATATACTAAAAACCACCGAATTACACATTTTTAAAACAATCAACTCTAAGTTATGTGAATTATATCTCAATTTTAAAAGTATACTCACACTCAGATAAACTAAATTTTAACAAAATACATAGCAATCAGCAGTGTATCTGCAACTCTGTGCATAAAACCATTACAAATAAAATTGAAGCCTCCCCTGCACTCTCCTCACCATCAGCCTCCATTTACCACCACAAAACAGGTTCCCCTCCGTAGCTCACTCTTGAGATAAGCAGAATAAATAATTCTTGTCTAGAACTAGTTCTTCTACCTCTCCCCATCTGCTGTCATCAAAGTTCACATGCCTGAACATCTCATAATTATCCTCCCATGGGTTCATATTTCATCTCTACCTTCTCCACTCACTAAACTGCTCTTCATCCTTCAAGAATCAAATTCCGACTCGACTCATCCATGAACTCTAGCCTTTGAAAACTTTTTTTTCTAACTCCCACAGAACAGATGATACAGAAACAATCTGCTTCTTAAGCCTTGTTTTCTGAGTGAGAGGTGCACCAAGCCCCACCCTCCACTCTGCAGCAGTATAGAAAACAGACTGAAAAAGGAGCAAATAAAAGCAGGGAGATTGGGGTGGGGGTGGGGCGGGTGTCAATTAAAGAAAGTGGCAATGAAGATTCAAATAAATATCCATGTTTTTTTAAACTGAATTTCTCAAATGGAAAAGAATTCATGGTTGAATGGGAAGACTAACTTAAATGTTAGTTCTTTTCTTTCTACAGATTTTATAATAAAAATCGTCAGCTGGTGCGTGGCTCACACCTATAATCCTAGCACTTTGGGAGGCCAAGGTGGGAGGATCACTAGAGGCCAGAAGTTCCAGACCAGCCTGAGCAAGAGTGAGAAAAAACATAGAAAACACAGAAAAATTAGCTGGGCATGGAGGTGCATACCTATAGTCCCAACTACTCAAGAGGCTGAGGCAAGAGGGTTGCTTGGGCCCAGGAGATCATGGTTAGAGGCCAGGGCACTCCTGCCTGGGCCAGACAGTATGAGACTATGCTTAAAAAAATAAATAAATAGGCCGGGCGTGGTGGCTCACGCTTGTAATCCTAGCACTCTGGGAGGCCGAGGCAGGCGGATTGCTCAAGGTCAGGAGTTCAAAACCAGCCTGAGCGAGACCCTGTCTCTACTATAAAAATAGAAAGAAATTAATTGGCCAACAAATATATATATATAAAATTAGCCGGGCATGGTGGCGCGTGCCTGTAGTCCCAGCTACTCGGGAGGCTGAGGCAGGAGGATTGCTTGAGCCCAGGAGTTTGAGGTTGCTGTGAGCTAGGCTGACGCCACGGCACTCACTCTAGCCTGGGCAACAAAGCGAGACTCTGTCTCAAAAAAAAATAAAATAAAAAAATAAATAAATAAATAAATAGGCTGGGGGGCATGGCTCATGCCTGTAATCCTCGCACTCTGGGAGGCCAAGGTGGGTGGATCGCCCAAGGTCAGGAGCTTGAAACCAGCCTGAGCAAGAGTGAGACCCCATCTCTACTAAAAATAGAAAGAAATTAATTGGCCAACTAAAAATACATAGAAAAAATTAGCCGGGCATGGTGGCACATGCCTGTAGTCCCAGCTATTCAGGAGGCTGAGGCAGAAGGATTGCTTGAGCCCAGGAGTTTGAGATTGCTATGAGCTAGGCTGACACCACAGCACTCTAGCCGGGGCAACAGAGTGAGACTCTGCCTAAAAAATAAATAAATAAAAAGTCCAAAGCAACCTATAGTCATCCAAAGAGCATGAAGGTATTTAAAACTGTACGAAAAACAGATGGGGAAAATTTTGCATGGTATATGTCAAGCTACGTATTTTTAATATCTAAAGAACTTTTGGCAATCAATTAGGAAACAAAAAAGATGCACAGGAAAAGGAATAGAAATGCACAAATGGCCAATAAATGTGGAAAAAAAATTCAAGCACACTAGTAATCAAAAAATGAAAAACAAAAAAGATACCAATTTTCATCTAACAAATTCAGTTTGGGGGCAGATGGAGATAAGGGGCACTTTTTTCTATTTCTTCACTTCCTCACATCCCATTCAACTATTCCAATCTGGTTCCCACCTCTCTCTTCCAGAGCTGTGGTAGGAACAATGACCAAAACCAATAATGTCCATGTGGCCAAACCCAATCAAGAATCTTACTAAGCATCTTAGAAGCAGTGATAGAGGATCCATTCTCCATCTTCCAGAAATTTAACTCTCTCTTGGCTTCCATGATACCAGTCTCTTGCTTTTTCTCCTGCATCACTAGCTATTTCTGTGTCCTTTGCTCAATCTTCCTCATCTGCCTGACTGAGAAATATCTGAATGCCTGAGCCCTTTGCATTCCTCTGTCTATACTCTTTCCCTAAGTAATCTCACATGGTCCCATACCTTTGAGTATCATTTCTAAATTTTATCTCTAGCTCAAGCCACTCTTCCCTGAATTCCAGACCTGTACGTCCAAACTGCCTCTTCAACATACTGACTTCACACTGTGCAGCTCAAATTTAATACATCCAAAGTAAGAATTCATGATTTTTCTCACCTCAAATTTCTCTTCCATTCCTCATCTCAGTAAACAATATCCATCTACTCAGTTGCTCAAAACAAAAATCAAAAAAGCAAAGACTCTTCCCTTTCCTTCACCAATCCGTTTCCAAGTCTTCTTCGTTCTTCCTCCAAAATGTTTTAAAACCTTTTTACTCTTCCCCATCCCCACTGCCATGGGCCTAGTCCAAGCCACTGCAAGCAGCACAGTAACTGATCTCCCAAATTCCACTCCAGCCTTCTTCCACCACATAGCAGATCATGCTATGTGCCTCCTTAAAACCTTCAAAAGCTTCCCATAAAAACTAAACTCCTAACCAGAGTATCATCTGCCCCTATCTTTGAAAGCATATACACAACCCAAAATATAAACCCAATGGTATTATCTCTAGACAGTAAATCTACTTTTACTCGTTTTGCTTGTCTGTACTTTTAAATTTTTCTACAATGAATACTTGCTACTTATTAAGAAAGAGGAAATGATACTGCTGAATACTATATAATACTACACCGCATTTTTCTTACACGTTAGAGAGAAAAGGGAATGGAAAATGTAGGTCAACTCTGTAACTGTTAAGGAATATGCTTAGATGAAAATACCAGCAAACATCTATCAAAACTCTAAGGCTGATGTGTCAGGGCTGTAGGACTGGTAATATTTTTCCTCCTCTAATTTCTATTTTTAACATAAGTACATTCATAATAGGGGGGGAAAGGTTATGGTATAAACCTCACTGTCTCCTGCAATCTGGCCACAGCCCACCAAGCCAGCTTTTCTTGTGGGTCCTCACTTTCCACTCCAACCCCGCACTGTCTCACACCTCTGGGGCGTTCACTCCAGCACCGTCCCCAGAATATTCTCCAAGCTTTCTAAATCCTGCTCATCCTTCACGAGAGTGGGGGTTGGGGGAGGGACGGTAGGGATGGCGACAGGTTGGAGGGACGATCCAGGATTCTTTGGTGAATCCACAACTTGCCGGTGCTGGGGCCACATCTCGTCTCCAGCGCCATCAGCAGGCCGCCAGGCTTACCGTCGAACGCTCCCGCCGCTGGGGCTCCAGGGCCCCCAGTCCTTCAGGGAGCGCTGCGCCGGGCTGAAACCCCCCACTCACACCTGAATCCCGACGCTCCGCGACACTCACCACAGGAACCTCTCCTCTCCGCAGTCACCAGCTCCCCGCCCTCCCCTCAGCCGGGAACTCGCCGGTCCCGCCTCGGCGCTGCCCGCGGGGTGGGGGAGGGGCGCGCACGTGCCCGCGCCGCCCCCGCCCAGACAATGCCCTGGAGAGCGGGGCGCGCGCCCGGGCAGCCCCATCCTGCTCCCGCCAACACTCACCCTTGCCCGGGTGTCGGGCTGCAGCGCGGGCCCCGCCGGGCGCCGCGAGAGAGCACGGCGAGGCACGCGAGCCGAGGAAGCCCCACGGAGCCGCCCCGCCACGAGGACCCAGCGACCCCGCAGCCCGCGGAAGCACACGGCTCCGCGAAGCCCGCCCGGCCTGTTCCGCCCCGCGCGTCAGCAGCAGGGGCGGGGCGCGGCGGCGGCGGCGGCGCGCGCGGGCGCGCGCGCGCGTTCTGGGGGCGGAGCTCGCAGGGATAGGGGCGTGGCTGGCCCAGGCTCCGACCCTGGCCTTCGCTGTGGCGCCTCCAGGACAGTGTGGGCATCGGTTCTGGCGTAGGCACCATCATCCTTCATTTACCTGCCTAGGAGATGGCAAGTTCCAGCCCCAAGTTTGACAAAATACTCAGTCTACCGTCATTTATGAGTTTCCATAGTAATAACAATAATAACAATGATTTTTTTGTGTGCCAGCTTGTGCCAAACTCTATGCTAGGTGCTAGGGACACAAATTAACAATAATTAATAAATAATTATTACCAACCCATTTTACAGATGTGGAAACTAAGGCTCAGAAAAATTAGGAGTTATCTAGATCACACAACTAGTGAGTGACAATGCGTCAAGTTCAGTTTTCCCCCTAACTATCTCTGAGGTTACCTTCTCTTTCATTCTTGTACCATCCTACCCAGGACCCATCTCTCTGCCCAAGACTGCGGTAGCCTCCCAATTGGTCTCCAGGGATCTACTTCTGCCTGCCTTCAATCTTTTCTCCTCAATGTGTAAAGATTTACCACTAGAGCTGGGTGGTGGGTTTACCAGGTTCAATTTGTTATACTTTACATACATGTTATCAATTTTTTGATGTATGTAATATTCGATAATGTTTTAAGGGATTTTCTCCTATATCCCCAATTGCAAGCCCAGTGCATTGCACACAGTATGTACTAAAAAAGTTTTTTTTGAAAGTATGAATAGTAGAAAGCTCTGCATGATGAGGGAATAGGGGAATTAATAATATGTCACCACTGGCCTCCTGACCTTAAGGTCTATTAGAGGTAAAATTAGATTAACAATAAATTTGTTCAACAAATTTTTTTTTTTTTTTGAGACAGAATCTCACTTTGTTGCCCAGGCTAGAGTGAGTGGCGTGGCGTCAGCCTAGCTCACAGCAACCTCAAACTCCTGGGCTTGAGTGATCCTTCTGCCTCAGCCTCCCGAGGAGCTGGGACTACAGGCATGCGCCACTATGCCCGGCTAATTTTTTCTATGTATATGAGTTGGCCAATTAATTTCTATTTATAGTAGAGAAGGGGTCTTGCTCTTGCTCAGGCTGGTTTCGAACTCCTGACCTCAAGCAATCCGCCCGCCTCGGCCTCCCAGAGTGCTAGGATTACAGGTGTGAGCCACTGCGCCTGGCCTTATCAAATTTTTATTGCATTTCTACTCTATTTACTGGTGCTGTGTTCCAAGCACTATATTAGGAACTGAGGACACAGAAGTGAACAAAGACCGGGCGCGGTGGCTCACGCCTGTAATCCTAGCACTCTGTGAGGCCCAGGCGGGTGGATTGCTCGAGGTCGGGAGTTCTAAACCAGCCTGAGAGAGACCCCGTCTCTACTAAAAATAGAAAGAAATTCATTGACCAACTAAAAATATATATACAAAAAAAATTAGCCGGGCATGGTGGTGCATGCCTGTAGTCCCAGCTACTTGGGAGGCTGAGGCAGGAGGATCACTTGAGCCCAGGAGTTTGAGGTTGCTGTGAGCTAGGCTGACGCCACAGCACTCACTCTAGCCTGGGCAACAAAAAGAGACTCTGTCTCAAAAAAAAAAAAGTGAACAAAGCAGAATTCCTGCCCTTGTGAAATTTAGAGTCTAATTATCACATAAAAAGGAAACTTAATTTAATCTGAAAGGCTAAGAAAGGCTTCCTTGATCCTTAAGCTAAGACTCAAGAGAGAATGCAAAAATTGGGGAGATAAAAAGTGAATTTCACAGAGAGAGAGGTAGGTAAGAGGTCTGAAAGAGTGTGTTTATGTCCCTCAACTCTTGGAGTCTAACCCTGAGGCAGCAGCATGGAGATACCCAACTAAGTGCTAAGGAAGCTAGAAGCGCACTTCCCCTGGTCTAGCTTGGAAGGCTGCCCAATTCTGGGAGAAGTCTCACACTGAGCAGGGCTCAGGAGCAGACTGTGGCGCTGGAAGGGAGAGGAGTCTGAGATAGTACTGCTGGGTCTCCACAGCTGGCAGATGGTGTGCCAGCAACCCAGACTTCTCGGTATGCTCCATGCTCCCTGCCGTGCAGAAAGTAGCAGGTTGAAAGCTATGGACAGGCCAATGGGCACTTGCCAGGGGGCAGGTTGTCCTAAGCAAAGGCCTTGTGATGGACTGATGGGCAGGGAATAGCTGGAGAGTATAGCTGAGACTCCAGGGACGGGCAGAGCTGAAGATGCCAACAGAGCTGAGGCCCTCCTAAGTCTACTGCTGAGAGGAGCAGCCATGGAGGAGTCAGGGTGAAAGGTGAGACATCAGACTCTGAAGGTACTGAGGCAATGATTCACGAGCTTGCCAGCCAACCAGCTCCACAGCTGATGCCAGCAGGGCAGTGGTGACCAGGAGTGACCAGGAACATAGCAGCAGAGGCCAGTGAGGACTTCTTACAACTGTGCACACAAATCTGAAACACCCCCCCCCCACTTTGAGGCTTCCCCTGCATCCCATAGGCCGCCTTGGGAAGTCAAGGGGAGGAGGGGAAAGTTCTGTTAGGACTGCAACTTTGAACCATTTACCCCAAAATTACCAAAAATGAAACTATTTTATTTTTTTCTTCATATTTTGATAGATTTAGGTGTACAATGAAACTATTTTAGACCAGAAAGGACTCAGATAACTTTCACTGGCAAGTTGAAGTTTAGCCCACTCCCTGACAGGAATGAGAGCCCTTGAGAACGATCACATCATTTAAAGAGAAATAACACAGCTACAGATTTTTACACACATGCTTGCAGTGTCGACATTTCAGTAACGGAGATAAGCTCTATGAAAGAAGTGGGCAGGATGTTAGGGAAGCACAACTCAGGGGAACCAAATTTAATGTGAAGGTAGAAAAGGCCTCTTTGAAAAATTAGTAAGTGAAACCTGAAGAAGTGGAAACTGTTGGGAAGGTTAAAGCCTGAGACTAGGTGAGAAGGAATCCCAGGGCGCCTTAAGTAAGAGCAGAGTGGCCAGGGCTGGGGCTGAGGGCTAGGGAGGAGCAGGATCATGCAGGGAAGTGGTGGTAAGATTTTGATCTTTATCACAAGAGCAACAGGAAGTCCTCGAACGGTTTTAAGCAGGGGAGTGATGTTCAATACAGTATTCTATTTGCCCTTTTAGAAAGATCATTTGCCCCAGCAAATGGGTGGGGAATGACTGGAGGGATGTGTGAACAGAGAAACAGTGAGACGGTTGGAAAGCAATTTGAGTCATCTGGGTGAAAAATGAAGGTGGCTTATACTGGGCAGTGGAGATGGATGGAATAGATAGGTAAAAGAACTATGGAGAAAATACCAAAGACTTGGTCATGAACTGGGAGAAGACTGGCCCCTACTAAGTCAATTGGCCCCTTAGAAAAAGCTGCCCCTTCCTCCAAGCAGATCCCACCTTGCTCTGGGGCTTGGCAAGTTGCTAGAGGCTGGATTTCAGGCCTCTAGTTGGCCATACCCCTTAGATAGCACTTGCCTGCACAACCACTGGGGGTGGGCTGGGAGGGAGAAGTTTAGGAGGGAGAGAACTGGGGTGACTCCCAGGTTTCTAGCACTGGCAAATGGTGGGTGGTGGTGCCATTTACTGAGAGGAGGGAGGCTGAAGGAAGAACAGATTTTGTATGTTTGGGGTGAGAGAATCAAGAACTTCCTGTGGGACATTTTAAGTTTGAGGCATCACCTGAAGATAGTATATCTGTAAATCTGACTGTGGTCAGGGGAGACCTGATGGGTGGCACTGTCAACATACTGTTGTCAACAGGTAGCTCGTGAGAGCCAGTGAGGTTGCCATGGAAGAGAGTGCGGTGTGGACAGGTTGCACAGCCACAGCCTGCAGATGTCAACATTTTTACTTTAAACATACCAACATTTCAAACACTGAGAAATTTCACATAATAACCTGGATTTCTGCTTCTATGAAAAATGAGAAGCTGTGGTAACCTGGCCCCACATTGTTACTAGATATCAGCTACACTACATACCAGGCAATGTTCCAAGGACTTCACAAATTTAATCCTCATGAGAACTTTATTAGTTTTATTCATACTTTAAGTAAGAGAAAACTGAAGCACAAACAGGTTGAGTTAACTTAGCTGTCTCAGACAGCCAAGAAATGTGGAGCTGGGTTGCAGACCCAGAAAGTCTGGCCCCAGGGTCCGAGAGCTTAGCTGACGTACCAGGGAAGCAGCTAGAAAGCTGCACTCCCATTTAGAAAAGGTGAAACATTTATACAATCTGAAGAGAAACCAGAGTATTGCCCTCCCATTTAGAGAAGCCCTATTGCCTTCAGGGTGAAGGTCCCAACACACCCTAGGGTTTTCTTGACACCCTTCCTCATCTAAGTCTGAGCAGGAGTTGCCATTTATTATTTTACTCGCACTGCTATTTTCTCATACTAGAGAGTTATTTCTCTATAACCATGCCAAGTAGAAAATTAAAAATACTCAATTAAGACATCTAACTCCAGCCAGGTTTGGTGGTGCACACCTATAGCCCCAGCTCTTCAGAGGCCACGGCAGAAGGATCACTTGAGCCCAGGATAAGAATTTAAAAATAATTAGACCATGAAACTTCAGCTTGTGTATTAATTGTCAGATTAAAATTCGTGAAAATAAATTAACAAATATTTATGAGAAACTCTTAAGTATGTTTCTATGCTTCTGATACAATCATATTTCTTGAAGTGATCTATCATTCCCAAGTATATGAGATTAAAATGACCCAGAGAGGCTGGGCTCGGTGGCTCATGCCTATAATCCCAGCACTTTGGGAGGTGGTGATAAGAGGATTGCTTGAGGCCAAGAGTTGGAGACCAGCTCTGGCAACATAGGAAGACCCCCATCTCTAGAAAAAAAAGAAAAAAAGAAAATGACCCAGAGACAAGGCAGCTAAAATGTTAAACAACTGACTTTTTAATTTTAGATAGCGTTATTTAGATAAAACCAATCTCCTTAGACTGAGGTAAGGAAGACTTTGACAATATGCTAAAACTTGATTTCAAGTCTTGGAGTCTTGGGGAAAAAATACGGTTTTAGTCAGTTGTCAGTTTGAGGTCTTGTCTTATAGACTTATTTTTATTATTATTATTTTAATGAGGTCTCTCTTTGTTGCGTAGGCTGAATTCAGAACTCCTAGGCTCAAAGGATCTTCCTACCTCATCCTCCGAAGTAGTTGGGACTACAAGTGTGAACTACTGCATCTGGTTTTTCTTATGGACTCTACCTAACTGGGAAAGGGGAATAGAGTGGTTTGGATTGCTCACCAGTCTGTTAGTAAACGTGTGGGAGTGACGGGTGGTGGTGGATGTTAAATGTACAATATTAGTGAAAGGAAAAGCTACATTTACTAAAGTTAGTCAGGAAAGTTTCAGGAATGCTGACATTGACCGAAGAAAAGGAGCCCAGTGTTTGGGGGGTGGTGCTCATGCTGGGAGCTGGTGCCCAATAGCTTGAGGGCTCAAATTGGGGTGGGGGGAGTGGGCTGAAAGCAGCAATCAGAGAAACAAGGATAGCATGTGAAGGATAGTGAGCCCAGAGCCCAGAGCTTTCCATAATAGTGGAAAGCTGGCTCACATGGAAAATATTGCTAAGCTCTGACTCAGAGATACCCAAGCCCAAGGTATCCTGGCCTCCTTCCTAGGAAGACCAACTGCCCTTCCTAAGATTAACAGGAGTGGGACCCCCAGAAGGCTTCAGGTGATGAGGTTCCCTTATCCGAATGCTGATACTAATTAGACTGAGATTAGTAAAATGAGAATCCCACTTCTTAACAGCTCCAGGAAAACTGTTAAAGTTGTTAGAGCCTAGGAATTATACTCAGGCAGTTAAAAATAAATGATTGTCCCCAAACAGGTCAAAACATGAAACCAAATGTCTGATGATTGGCCTATTGAGATTTTGGCAAAACTGTATCCCACCCTTATAGATTTTATTGGGCCTTATCATAACCCAAAGGAGTCCATGTATTATACTTCTCCTATGCTAAATACTGAATATTTGTGACCCAAAATTAATATATTGAAACCTGATTCCCAGTGTGACAGTATTTGGAGCTGGGGCCTTGGGGAGGTGATTATATGAGTCCTTATGAATAGAATTTGTGCCCTTATTAAAGAGGTCTCAGAGTGATCCCTTGCCCCATCTGCCCTGTGAGGACACAGAAAGAAGAGAGCTGTCTATGAATTAGGAAAAGGGCCCTCATCAGAGGATGAATCTGTAGGCAGACACCTTGATATTGGACTTTCCAGCCTCCCAAACTGTGAGAAATTTGTTTGTAAGCCACTCAGTCTATAGTATTCTATTGTAGCAGCTGGGGTGGACTAAGACACCCGCCATGTGGATTGTGCAGTCATCACATAATACAAACATTGGGGGTGGAGGAGATGATGCAAGACATTTTCATTTATTAAAAAAAAAATAGATATCTGCCCCAGAAGGAAACATTCTATGATTGGAACTGGTTGGTTTCTCTGTTTTTTTTTTTTTTAATATAAAAATAAAACCTCTAGATATGGAGAAATTGGAATACTCATTCTCATTGCTGGTGGGACTATAAAAGGGTACAGCCACTTTGGAAACAGCTTGGCAGTTCCTCAAATGTTTAACATAGAGTTACCATCTGACCCAGCAATCCCACTCCTACATAAATATTGAAAATAAATGAAAATAATATGTCCACACAACATTTATACACAAATGTTCATAGCAAAAGCATGTATCTCAACAGAGTTGTTAATAAAAGAAACCTCTGGAGGGAGAATCACTTGAAGACCAGAGTTCGAAACCAGCCTGGGCGACATAGCGAGATCCTATCTCTACAATAAATAAATAAATAAATTAGCTGAATGTGGTGGTATGCACTTATAGTCCCAGCTATTTGAGCCCAGGAGTTCAAGGCTGCAGTGAGCTATGATCGTGTCACTGCACTCCAGCCTGGGGCAACAGAGCCAGACTCTGTGTCTTTGGAAAAACAAAAACAAAAAACAAAAAAACAACCTCTGGACACAGACTAAAAATGTCTAAAAATTACTTCTAAAGATAAGGTAAGGTAAAATAAATATAAAATTTCAGTTGTTAATAGGAAGGTTTCTGTTATGAGTTGGTTCTGATGGAATATGGACAATGTAAAAAGGGGAACATGCAAAAATGGTTCTACTTAAACCTTTGGGTCAAGTTTTTAAAGATTGAAGACTTTTTATTTTAATGTGGTTGTATATACTTATATCATTAATCAACTTTTAAGTGCCCAGTTAATACAATACTGAGATATATTCATTTATTGTTTTTAAATTGGACTTCCACACTACAGGTCTCTGTTGTGGAAGATAAAGACACTAACCTGAGCTTACTTATTTGTTGAAAGAATTTTTCATATCTTTGATGGTATTTACTTGTGTTGTCCTACACTAGCTTTTATCATAATCTTTTCCTTGCTTTGTATTTTATAACCTATCCATTCTAGAAATGCCCCCAGTCAAGAGGTATATTCCTGACTGTAAACAGCCCTCATTCTTCAGTGTAATGAGGCCACTGTTGGCCTAGACTGAGGATGCCCAAAACAAATAATGTTGCATATGTCGGGTTGCAAGAATTAATTACTGCCCAGAGTCCTATCCTTTGGACCCTGTTGTTAGACGTCTTATTCTGTCTTTAGAATGGGCCACTCAATGGCACATTCATGGGACATTGCCCTGTAATCAGATCTTAGATTTCTCCAATGAAAGTGAACAGGGGACTTTGGTTGGAAAGAGCACTATTCTATAACTTGACTTTGTCAGGGAGACACACCACATGTATAATTTTTATTTCTCCAAACATTCCCAAAGTCTTCTTTCTTTTTTTTTAATATGACCATTGCTATGTTTCTCTTTCTTTGCTTTATTCATAGGATAATTATGAATTTATCCTATTTTATATATTCAGAGTAACATATGTTTAGAGTAGTAAATTCATGCAGATTTGGTGTTACCTAGTTAAGCAGTAGATAATGTCAGAACAGTCATTGCTGGGGCTCAGAAACCAATATCCCAACATATAGCAGGAACTTGAGGTGATACACTGAAGAAGAAGCCTCAAAGTCTCTCTGTCCCACCCCCACCATCCTTTGTCTCTCCCATAGCACAGGATGAGGTAGTTATCCTCTGATGTTCCCTTATCTGCCCAAAGTCTGATCTGTCAAAGAAGAATATGACCTCTGGTTCCTTTCCTGAGTTTTCATTCACTAAACTCATATTGCAGGAAGAAAGGTTGAAGTCTGCCAACACACCTGGACAGACTTTTGTTACAAATCATCATCTGCTCTGCAGGCCCAACAGACTTTGTCCTAGGCCACTGTAATTCTTTAAACTCATTAAATTCCCCTAAAAATCATTTGCTACCTCTTATGATCATCCACACTTCCCCATTGCCCTTTCTCCTGTGAAGGGTATATAACCCCATTGCATGGTGGTTGTAATCACTCTGGGATACTTTGCATGCACATTAATAAATTTGTATGCTTTTTCTCCTATTAATCTGCCTTTTGTTAGTTGATTTTCAGGGAAACTTCAGAGGGTGAAGGGGAAGTTTTTCCTTGGCCCCTACATCATACATGTGCTTAAAGAAGAACTGTTCTCATTATAAAAGAGACAAAAGGAGAGGAAACTGTCAGAGAATTTTCCCTGCTGCTTTGTATTCTATTCCCTATAGTTAAGACCAAATCGAGAATTTGTTTTTCATGGCCGCAAATGCAGGCAGTCTTTTTTAAAAGAAAAAAAAAATCATGATATTGATTGATATGATAAACTGATAGTTATAAAAGCTCATATGATTTTTGACCCTTAATTACATATTACTTGTACAATGTTGACATCTATATTTTGTATAAACGATGTATGCAACAACATAGGGATAAAAAACTGTGCTTCCCCCTTTCCCTTTAATCACCCCTGTCCCTCCTTTTTGAAACTCTTCTTTTAGATGTGGCATACACAGTATCTTGGCAGATTTAGCATTCATTTCTAACCCTTTCTCTTTTCCCTTCTTCTGTAGAAGCTGGAAATTAAACACTCAATTTCCTGCCTCCCCTTGCATCCAGGAGTGACCATCTGACCATGTGTCTGATAGTTGGCTTTCTCATCAATTCTGTGAGCCTCTGCCACCTTCCAATAAATTCCCTATTCAGAGGGAGTTGTTTTTACTTGCAAGCCAACAAGGAATGTTGATCTTAGGCAAGCCACTTAGGAGGCTCTTCCACATAAGAGATGATAAAGGTCTTAACTAAGGCATTGATAGGGAGGATATAAAGATAGATAGATAGATAGATAGATAGATAGATAGATAGATAGATAGATAGATAGATAGATAGATAGATAGACAGACAGACAGACAGACTTAGATATCAAAGAGGAAGAGTTCCTGGCACTAAATAAATATTTGAAATGCATGTTTAAATAACAGAAAAGATTACTCCTGTATTTCTGACTTTGATAGGCAGTCAGTATTGTTGCTATTAACCAGAAGAGAAAATATAAGATATATGGATATTTTTGGAGAAAGAGGTTTTGGAATTTCAGGTGCTAGTAGTCCCATATTAAGAACTCGGATAGAAATTTGTATAAGACATTTGGATATATGAATCTTGACTGAACATTAGATTTTGGAGTCATCAAATACAGTCAAAACTAGAGCCTTAGGAGTAGGTAAAATTACCTAGAGTAATTTTCTGCAGGGTAAGAGGGAAGCCTGACAATTACTCTTAGGACAGAGGTGGAGAAAGAGCCCATAAAAAAGAAGTAAAAGGAAAAGTAGAAAAGAGTTCCATGACAGTAACCAAGACAAAAAAAAAAAAAAAAGGTAACCAACCTTTTCAAGTTGTAGGGGGATTAAATAAGACAAGGACTTCAGATTTAGCAAAAAAGATGTAATTGGCGATCTGGCAAGGACAATTTTGGCTGGGTTATGAGTATGTGACCCAGAGTGCAGTGTATTAAGAAGCTGGCATTTGTCCTCCTTGAGGGCAGGGAATGTCATGTTCATTTTTGCAACCCCAGCAGAAAACATTTTGCCTGACTTGTATTAAGGACTCCAAGTTTGTCAAATAAATAAATGAATGAATAAAATCTCTAAGCTGTTAATAACCACCATTGCTGACTAAGCAGCATTGCCAAGCACTGCGCTAAATGCTTTTACTTTCTAACTTAATGCTCATGATAAATCTACACAGGAAGAGACAAAACTGAGGCTCAGAAAGGTTAAATATTTTGCCCCAAAATACACAGGTAGTAAGTTTTAAAGCTAGCGTTTGAACACAGTTCTGAATTCAAAACCATATTTTCACATTATGTTGCCACCAACCCTAGTCTAAGTGTAACAACTAGGATTCTCAGAAAACCAGGTTCAGTTGATGGCTCCACAATGCTAACTTGTGATCAGGGCTAGGGCAATGATTTCTAAGAGACCTTTTCTTGCGGGAGGAGGGGTTGCCACATGTGCTAGTCCTGTGTAAGAGGCAGATGCCAAGATGGGATTAAACATGCAGTCTGGGTCACATACTCATCACCCAGCCAAAATTGTCCTTGCCAGATTGCCAATTGCATCTTTTTTGCTAAATCTGAAGTCCTTATATTATTTAATCCCCCTACAACTTGAAAAGGTTGGTTACCTTTTTTTTGGTCTTGGTTACTGTCACGGAACTCTTTTCTACTTTTCCTTTTACTTCTTTTTTATGGGCTCTTTCTCCACCTCTGTCCTAAGAGTAATCGTCAGGCTTCCCTCTTACCCTGCAGATTTGCAAGGATTTTAGTAAAAACATGCAAGGATATGCCCTATGAGGGAAAACATGGAAGAAGAGAGCAAGAGAAGGCTTGGAGAGCCATTAGATCCCAAAAACAAGTGAAGAAGGAAGAGAGAGTTGGGTAGAAGGATCCTACATTGCCATGTAGTCTAATGAAGGTTAAACAAAGCAGAAAGGGAGTCTTGGGGCCAAAATCCATCAGAAGGGACCTGTGTCTCTCTCAGGAACAGGTGTGCCTTAGTATTCCTGCCTCAAGTCATTGGCTGGGAGCAGCCAGTGGGAGGTGTAGCCTTAGCACAAATACAAGGCAGCTGGGGAATCATTTGGTCAGCAATGCTCTCTGTAGTTGGAGGTCAGCCAGGCCCATTTCTATGACTACCACAGCATGCTAGAAAGCTTCTTAGAGAAGGGTTGCTGTGTATTTCGTTTCGCCTCCTCTGTTTACTCACCTGCTGACATAGAATTCCTATAAAGTCTTACTATCATTGGTATCTTACCAAATCTCAGTAGAATGTAATGTGTGGGGCCAGGTGCGGTGGTTCACGCCTATAATCCTAGCATTTTGGAAGGCCAAGGTGGGAGGATCATTTGAGGTCAGAAGTTTGAGACCAGCCTGAGCAAGAGCAAGACCCCCATCTCTACAAAAAGTAGGAAAATTAGCTGGGCACAGTGGTGTGTGCCTATAGTCCCAGCTACTTGGGAGCCTGAGGCAAGAGGATCACTTGAGCCCAGGAGTGTGAGGTTGCAGTTAGCTATGATCACACCACAGCATCCTCTCCCAGGCAACAGAGTGAGACCCTGTCTCAAAAAAAGAAAAAGAATGTAATGTGTGATAAACAACTAAGATCTTTAAAAATTGTCTTTTCTCCTTCCATTTGGAGATTTATCACATTTTATCAAAATAAATATATAAGAGTGCTTAAAGCCTTGTTTCTTAGCACAAATTCCTCTTTAGCACTTCAGTTATAATATGCAAGTATGGAATATTGCATTTATCAAACTATGACTCAAAAGTCCTATTTTCAGGTCTATTTTTAACAGACTCCGATATAGCCATAAAAACCAGAATTGGTGCTGAAAACATCAAGTACCTCTGTGCCAAGCATGGTATTAGAATACCAAAATGAACAAGTGATTTGTGCCTCAATCTTAATTTATAAAGGTAGTGACTGGGTGATGACATGGAGAGGTCAATGCCACTGGAAGAAAAGGTTAATTTTATTCACAGTTTGCCTGCAAATAAAAGGCAAGGCCACAGAGGAAGAGCTGGTGCTGGTCAGGAGGCAGAAAGGAGTGAGGGGAAGCATAGGCAACAGCCTTTACTGGGGCTTCCTCGGGAAGGGCAAGGTAAGGCAAAGTTAACGGGGTAGGATTGGCTAGTTTGAATAATTCTGGCAGGCTTTGGGGTACAGGGGCTGTCCCTATTTGTCTGGTACCTGACCTTGGGTTGAATTAGGGCAGTGAAAATAATGGCTTGGTATGTGAGAGTTAGATAAAGGCGGTGGATGGAGATATGGACATAGGATTCGTTGGCTTGTATGTGGAAGGCATGCTCACTGGGAGTTGTTTACTGCTGCTCCAGGAATTAGCTAGCTCTGGGATGGGCAGCCTCTCTCGAGTCAGCAAGGCCTCCAAAAGGTGTCAAAACATTATAAAATATGGACAATAATAAATATGACTAATACAACAAGATTTAGTTCTAGTCTTCAAAAATACCCAATATAATTGGGAGGAAACCATAACTTCTGATTTTCTGTCCCCATTACCAGTTAATAAATAGCAGAGAAGCAGAAGGCAGGCATAGTCCATTTTTCCCCTCATTCCATTAGGACAGTGGGTGATTTTTGTTAATGAGAAAACTTAAAATACAAGAGACTCCTACTTATCCATTGTCCACGGTTTTCTAAATATGAGCTAATGAATATTTTTAATTCTTTCAATTCCTTTCCTGCCTTTGCACATTGCATTTTTGTCAGCTGGTTCAGACCAGCTGCACAGAGAAGGTGCCAACAGTATAAGATAGATGCTTATCTGAATAGCTTAAACCAACATCAAAAGTGTAATTATATCTAAAACAAGAAGCAGTACAATTAATCAAAGTATGCACCTAAACTATCTTAGCGATAGCTTGCTTATGCCAGCAGCAAAGAAGCCTAGAGAGCAAGTAGCAATGAAATCATGAAAGGCATTTTCCATAGCTTGTTGAGAACTGAGTATTTTTCCTTGCGAGGAGTAGTCCAAAGCCTGGAAGAAGTGGTAGGCAGTTGGTGGAAGGTCTGGTGAATATAGTGGATGACAGAGTTTCCAAGTCTAGCTTCTGCAGTTTGAGCAGTGCTGTTTATGAGACATGTGGTCCAGCATTGTCTTGCAAGAGGATTGGCCTATCTTTATTGACTTATGTTGGCTGCTTAATCACAAGCATCCTTGTTATTTCATCTAATTGGTTGCTATAGACATCCACTGTAATCTACTGACCAGGTTTCAGGAAGCTGTAGTGGGTAATACCAGCACTGGACCACCAGACACCATTAGCTTTTTTGGATGAATATTTGGTTTTGAACTGTGTTTTGGCACTTCATCTTTATCCAACCATTGTGCCAAATGCTTGCAATTATCAAAAAGAATCCATTTTTCATCACATGTAACAATATGATGTAGAAATGGTTTGCTTTTATGTCTTGACAGCAATCAAAAGCAATCATTGAGACAGTTTCTCTTCTGATGCTTAATTCATGCAGAGCCCATCTATCCAGCTTATTTACCTTGCCTATTTGTTTCAAATGGTCCAATATTGTTGGAATAGTAACGTGAAACCTTGCTGCTAATTCACGCGTAGGCTGAGATGGATTCGCTTCCACTACAGCTTTCAGCTCATCATTTTCCACCTTGGTCTCAGGTCACCCATGTGGCTCATTTTTAAGATTAAAATTACCAGAATATAACTTCTCAAACCATCGACTTGCTGTACGTTCATTAGCCACAGCCTTCTGAAACATTTTGTTGATTATTAAAAAATAACACAATTTTTGACTTATTCATGATTTCATAAAAATTACTCTTAAAAAACTTTTAGTATTTAAGGAAATCAAACATTTCATACTTAATAACCTAATAGAATTACATATAATTATATACATAACATACAAAGTGTGCAGTAAAGTTTCCTTTCTACTGGTCTTTCTCCCACCATTTCCTTTCCTTATATACACTAATGTTTTTAGTTTCTGCCTTATTGTTCCAGTTATTTTATGGATATACAAGTAAATACACACATGTATTTATTTATATCTATATCTATTTCATAAATATATAGAGATACATTGCCAAAATAAATTAAAAAAGAAAAAAAAAATAGAGATATAGTATTTTCCCCATCCCCCTTTGGTACAGCCACTTGTATATATTTAAAATAAAACAAAACAACAATTTTTTGGTAAACAAAATTTAATAAACCATATAGTCAAGTAATAATGGTTAAAAGACATTTTATTAGATACAACTTTAAAAAAAATTAAAATATGCAAGAAGTATATTTAAACAAAATATACTACATGTGCTACAACTGAATTGAGAACAATGAAATACAAGGCATTTTTTTTCCACTGTGAAGACTCTGGAGCCTGTAACTGAAAGCAAATGACTTTTGGCTGCCGCAGGTCTGTACTAGTTGAAAAGCAGATTATACTTTTGTTCAACTGTAAAGTTGTGTTGTCTTAGATATCTCTGGAAGCTCTCAACAGAATTTTAAATGAAGAAACTATGGGGAGGGTTGATGGGGATGAGAAGAGTAAGTGCTTTTTCAAGAAAGTCAAATGAAAAAGCCTATAGATGAAAAAAAATAGTATATAAGAATGGAACAAAAATAAGTAGATATACGTTTTTACATTAGCTGTAGATATTGCAAATGATGTTTACAAGGGTTTAATCAGTGTAAGATGTTCATCTGAATATCTTAAACAGCACCTAGGTATCAAAAAATAAAAAAAAATATAATAAAACTCCAAACACTCACCAACCTCCTTTAATATTCTCATTCTGCCAAGCAACCACACGGTTGGTGCTCTTTAAAAAATTTAAGAAGGGAAAGCTTATTTACTCTACAGGAAACAAACATGAACCTTATCTAAGGTAAACTTTAATATTTAAATTGGAAACGAGTTGAAATAGTACTAGAGAACTTAAGGCACATAAACAATTCAGGTGCAGTTATTTTAAAAACATTAAAACAAATTCTTTTCTTTGGAACAATATAGAAAATAAGTTATGACTGTTGCTGTTCTAAAAAAATTATTTATGATGATCACCTTTTAGCACTAGGTAAATTTAATATCTAAGGCCATCACACAAATGTAAAACATCCATATAAAACATTTAAAAATGTCTAAAGTATGTTGCAAACATGTCTGGAATTATCAATTCACACTCCTGGCTCAAGTGGTTTCTGGTGCCTAGCATTAGATGTGATAGTTAAGTATAGCTAGCTAGTCAAACCTACTGCCTTACAGGTCAACCAAACTGCCCCTTCTGGTTACTTGATATGGTGAACTTATTTATTTAACTAAAAGAATAATGGAGTGAGGTGATGTAAACCTGGCTTTTAATATAATGCACAAAAAATTCTAATAAGGGCAAAACTATGTTGAGGTTAACTGGTGTCTTGAGTTCACTAAAACAAAGGCAGTCCATAGGAAGCCTTCAAGAGACATTGTCTTATCACTTGGCACCACATAAATAGCTCTTTCCTCTTTGAAAATAGTTTGAAGTAGATGTTGTCTTTTCCCCATATAAATCTCAAGACATAAAAGGCACACACAAATAATTCAACCCCTCTCTTTTCATGTATAGGTTCTCACAGCAATTTTTTAAAAAAAATCTATTGCCATATCTAGACAATAGAAAAAATAAAAACAAACAAACACATACCTGGTTTGCATACTGACAAAAGTGGTATAATCGAACCTTTGTCTTTCCTGAGTTTCAAAAAGGGTATTTGACAGTAGAGATACATAAATAATTCATATTCACTAAAAGAAAATGTATCAGTCCACAAAACATTTTCATCTTTCTAAATACAAAAGGATGAATGTTTAACCACCATCATGTGTGAAGCCCCTTTATACCAAATTAAATTTACTCTAGAACCATGAATTGAAGGTTATTTAGTTATGGCACTTTAAATATCCCAAACAGGCAAAATGACAAGTTACCCTCCCTGAGTAATTACATCATCTTTTCTGAACACCTGGTTTAAATGGAGTAAATACCTGTATTTCAGTCATCTAGGAAAAAAAAAAAATTACTGAAGATCCAATATGCTACCATTTCATACCTGTGCAGTAAAGTCAGCAGTAAGATTAAAGAAAAGGAGGAAGTTCTTCTGCTATAAAAATTAGATCACTTTGTAGCTCACTCACATAGAGGAAAACACCAAAAATGATTAAAGTTCTTGAAACAAAAAACCCATAGAAAACAAAACCGATTGTACTTTTCTGTTATTCCACAAAGCATACCTTTGAATTCCCTGTCCGGATGAGGTATCCTAACAGCTGGGTTTAGCAAACTCATTTCCTCTGACCTTGTAAAACCAAATGTGTTGTATAGATTCTGACTGTGTACAAGTCATCATTACTAATACTCATTATGCACTTTCAAATGTAATAAAGCTCTCAAAATGCCCAAATAAGAGTCTTCTGGAATTGAATTTAGTATGGTCAACTAATTTTTACTTTATGTGCTTTTTCTATGACCATCATAGCCTGCTAAAATTCTTGGTGTATGTATATACGTGTGTACAGAACCATACTGTCTACATATATACACATGCATATATACATACATTCTAACCCAAACGCTCATATGAGCATCACCTATCAAAAGAAAAATCTGTCAACTATGTGATAACTGAGCGAACATAGTCTGACACCAATTTGGTTAATATATCCCCTTTGATATACTAATTATACTCTAAAATTCTTTTTTATCAAGGCTAACACCATTATTTAATCAATAATTAGTATAGGAAGAGAAATAATTTTGAAAAATTAAAATAATGAGCTAGGCATGATGACTCACGCCTATAATCCTGGCACTTTGGTAGGCTGAAGTGGAAGGATGGCTTCAGGATGGGAGTTCAAGACCAGCCTGAGAGCAACACAGCAAGACCTCATCTCTACAAAAATCAGAAAAATTAGCCAGGTGTGGTATGCATCTGTAGTCCCAGCTACAAAGGAGGCTGAGGCAGGTGGATCACTTGAGCCCAAGATTTTGAGTTTGCAGTGAGCTATGACGATGCCACTGCACTCTAGTTCAGGCAACAGAGGGAGACCTTGTCTCAAAAAAAAAAAAAAAAAAGATTTGGGTAACTTTAAAAATTACTTAAATTTTCTAAAATTCAAGCTAAGTTTTTGGTGGCCTTCAACATAAATTACAACTACTTAATTATGTAGTTTTAAATTATGTAGAGAAAGAAATTAAACAATATTGCTATGAGGTCTGTGTTTAAACAAATTTTTTAGGATCTCATTTCAAATTTACTATAATAAACACATGGATATTAAAAATAGATGTATAACAAAATAAAAGTAAATAGTTAATACTATCATAATAGACAAAAATACTAGAATACAAAGTTATCTTGAGAAAGTCTTTTTTATGTGAAATATCTGTATTTATGAATGGGCAAGATCTTACAAATACACATGAAAAATAACAACTATCATTTGTATAATCCTCAGCATTTACAAAACACTTTTTCATACATTGTCTCATTTACTATAAATAACTTCTGAACTAAATAGATTCTATTATCTATAAAAGTATAATGCAGAAGTCAATGTTTACTCTAAAATTAAAGTATACCAATTGCACCTACAACTATCTTTCAACTAAAATAATGGAAAATTGTTTTCTGAATTGATCTGATACTTATCATAAAAAGGTATATATCATTTTAAAATTATGATTTAAAAAATAAAAATTGCCCCCAAATTTGTAAGTTTTTCAGAGTTTTCCTCAGAATTTAGATTCTAGCTAAGTATTAAAGGATTAAAGTTTCCAATGTCTATTTGAAATCTCTGTATCATTCTAAGCTGAGAAAAAGTTTACTAATGTTAGATTTTGATTACAACCTTGGTTTTAACAGAAATCTGGAGACACTATAATCACATATTTGCATCATCTCTCCTATGACAAGGAATATACAATTATAATGTGAGAGACAATAGTGACTGGGAAGTCAAAATAGAGCAAGCTACCTGGAACATCCCTAAAATGTTGTAAATTATTAGGTGTCCACCCAGACTCATGATAATCACTTATGCTATAGTTCCTGCCATATCTATCTATTTGCCTTAGAAAAAAACTTTACATTTGTCTCTGAAAACTGATAAGCTTTATAAACTGGAGTTGAGAAATCTAGATGAAAGCAGTTTGTTGTATAGAAGCTTGAAAATGTTGATCACTATTTTACACCATGGGTACCAAATGAAAGACTTATCTTAGAAGATGGGAACTACTGCTAAGTTTTTTTCAGACAGCTAACTTTAAAAGAAAAATGGACCCACTGAGATAGCTGGTCCCTGCTTTATCCTATTAAAGGTACCTTAACAGTAGAGACTCTCAGGATCTTCAGCTCTTCACAAGAAAATAGGATAACCCAAAGAAAAGGTCCTCACCCAAGTGCCATACTAATGAGACCAAACCCTACTGGGCTAGGGAGAAAACCTGTCCTTGTTTTTCACAATATTGCAAAATGGATTTCAACTCATTTGTCAGATTCAAGAAAAGGAGCTTCCTTAGAGGATTTAGAGATGATGCATAAATACTTTGAGAGCCACAGTGGGTCATTTTTCCTTCAATGGTTATTTAATTTTTTCTGAGGAATTAACCTTTAATTTAAATCCCCCTTTTAGGAGAACTTATTTTTTTGTATCTTGTACCTACCCCCCTCCCTCATGCAAAACATGTTTAACAGACAGCAATTCTAAGAATGAAGTCACAATTAGTATTTTATGATATGTGCATTGTCATTATATTTTTATCAATTACAGAGGAAAAACCTTCATAGAATTAATCAGTTTAGATATACTTCGTGAGTGACAAAATTTTTTAAAACTGATTTTTTTCCCCTTAGAATGCATTCTGAACATTGATTCAACCTAAATGAAGCCTCAAGTCATGCAATTTTCTACATATAGGACAAAATAAGGAATATACAGTCTTGCAGATAAACATACATTAAAGAAGAGACTACTCATAAGTTCCTAAAAGATACGTAGACAGACATTATTTTCTACTCCACATAGGCTTCTTACAAACACTTAAAAAGGTACATCTCAAAGGCCAAGCAACAACCACCATTACCCTTAACAAAAAGAATTTTTTTTTTTGATTATAGGAAAGGCTTTATTACAGTTTGAAAGACTGATATTTGGGGGAGAAAGGCACCAAATTGTTATTTTTACTATTTTTTGCATATGGTACAAAGGAGATAAGTTCGCACTCTGGAGTTTTAAAAACATCTCATCTTGGATCGGTGTGGCTTCTTGGGTGAGGTATCCAGCTTCAGAGCTTAAAGCATTTCTCATTGTATCTATGAATAGTCACACAACCATGATAGGACACTGGCCTGGGCATTGCAGCTACCCCTGTGATGATACTTGTTGCAGGATCATAACAGAGAATAGTGTCTGTGGCTTCTCCATTTTCCCGTCTTCCACCCAGGATATATATTTTACCATTACACACAGACATACCACAGTTTTCCTGTTTAACCAAACACATAAAAAAAAAAAAAATTAACCATTGAAGATAAGCGATTTGGTAACAAACTGACAAGTAAAATAATGCAAGGAGACATGAGCTAAGCTCCCTTTTGCCCAACTCTTGTCCTGGATAACTTTATTAATACATGGATGAAGTGAGTGTTAAAATAGATTATATATTAGTAATTGGATCCAAGATGTAGAAGGGTAGGGGGGACATGGTAGATTGATAGAAGGGTTTTAACTTAATGGAAATTCAACAAAAATATCTTTGAGGAGGTTGGCTTGCTTCTCCTATTACAGGAAGTTTATTATAGAAAGTAGCTATTACATGATCAAGGAGTAGGAACATTATTCATTACATGGGATTACCCACAAGTTGAATGAATGAATGAGAGAAATATTTATAACTAAATTAACAAAACAGTGTTATTGGGGGAGGAGGATTGGCTGGGACATAGAAATGAAGCAAATAACATTTTATAGTTAACTTTCCACACAATGGAATTTTTAGCTAAATTTTACTCTTCTTTGTCAATAATATAGTTACTATGTAAAACAATTCTTGTAAAGATGAGAGAATTTTTTTTTTTTTTTTGAGACAGAATCTCGCTTTGTTGCCCAGGCTAGAGTGAGTGCCATGGCATCAGCCTAGCTCACAGTAACCTCAATCTCCTGGGCTGAAGCAATCCTACTGCCTCAGCCTCCCAAGTAGCTGGGACTACAGGCATGTGCCACCATGCCCAGCTAATTTTTTCTATATATATTAGTTGGCCAATTAATTTCTTTCTATTTATAGTAGAGACGGGGTCTCGCTCTTGCTCAGGCTGGTTTCGAACTCCTGACCTTGAGCAATCCGCCTGCGTTGGCCTCCCAGAGTGCTAGGATTACAGGCATGAGCCACCATGCCCGGCCAAGATGAGAGAAATTTTTCAAAGAAAGAATTAACACTAAAATTGGCTCACTATTTCATGGATCTGGTTTTGCTGGAGATCAAATATTCTTCCATTTACATTTAACTTTAATTCATAAAGTTATTGCATTTTATCATCCTGGTTCCATATAACCAGCAATGAAATAGGTTTTATTAACAAGTTCAATAAGCATTTTTACTCAACCAGATTTATGGTACATAAATTTTGCATTAGTAGAATAAATTAAATCTTGGTGGACTTATATAATAGAAGGCTACTATCTTCAGGCCTGAAAAGAATTAGTGATTACTTAAAAATGCCTATATTAGAGTTTATATATACCCAGAATGACCTGGCCCATTATCATTAATGAATGACACTTTTATCCAAAATACCACACCACCACAAATTGCACCAATGTGGGCCAAATTATAATATTTTTCACTTAAAGTACAGTGAGCTCTTTCTATAAGTTCTAAAAGTTCTGAATACAATGAAAACAAAAAATCTTTAATTTACAGATGTAAGTTAGTTCCCACTATTGAACTTTATAGTTACTGTGATGATGACTCTAAAACAATATATAATTATATGATCTGCTTATTTACATAATTTCAGATAATAATGATTACAATTAAATGAAGCAGGCAACCTTAAAAACAAATATTAGTATCAGGAAATTACTTCTACCAGATATAATAATTCATTTCATACTATGTAAAATACTTACTGATTGTTTAAGCTATGTGTTTATTTATTCTATGTGGAAAAACTTATTCTTCTCTCAGTTTGTAAGGGCCGCTAGTCAGAAATAGAATTTACCAATACATAAAATTTTAATGTTATTTTAAAAGACTGAGATGAAACATGATTCTAATATTGTAAAAAAAAAAAAAAACAACCTCTCCTTAATTATTATTTTTGTATACTCAAATGTTAAAATGTCAACAATACACAAAAGGAATCAAATTTCTTTTTCATTTAGTTATTCTAATCTTTAATGATATTTTAAATACCTGGTCTACTGAAAAAAAAAAAGTTCATCATTGACTTAAAAAAATACCCCACATTTTTTTTGAAGGATATTCCTGACAGAGGTTAAAAAGCAAGATATGTTTAGAATAATAAGTGTGGCTTTTAGGAATTAGGCAAGGTTAAGAGGCATGAAAATAGTGAAGGGCAAATAGATAGTCTGGGTCCATTAGGACTATAAAAAGGGAGCTCATTTTTTTTAGCTGTTTTTATCATTTAATAGTCTAAGGATTTTTTAAACAAGTAATAGCTTTGGACTCACTTAACTGCCTACAATGAAAGTAGTTTGACTTAACCTATTTCACTGATTAGCATTAAAAGGGTAGGGAATCCCTTACAATGGTTCAAAAATTACCTATCAATAATGTATACATAGATATACTTAGTAGTATTGGCAGTAAGAATGAACAGGGAAGAGAAGATAATCCCAAAAATCTCAGTAGTAGATTTTGACTTCAATGATTTGTCTTTGCTAGATTTAATATACTTCTTTTTTTTTTTTTTTGAGACAGAATCTCACTTTGTTGCCCAGGCTAGAGTGAGTGCCATGGCGTCAGCCTAGCTCACAGCAACCTCAAACTCCTGGGCTCAAGTGATCCTATTGCCTCAGCCTCCCGAGTAGCTGGTACTACAGGCATGCGCCACGATGCCCGGCTAATTTTTTCTATATATATTAGTTGGCCAATTAATTTCTTTCTACTTATAATAGAGATGGGGACTCGCTCTTGCTCAGGTTGGTTTCGAACTCCTGACCTTGAGCAATTCGCCTGCCTCGGTCTCCCAGAGTGCTAGGATTACAGGCGTGAGCCACCTCGCCTGGCGTATACTTCTTTTTTTTTTTTATTTTAGCGTATTATGGGGGTACAAGTGTTAAGGTTACTTATATTGCCCATGCCCCCCTTATACTTCTGATCTAAATGTTTTTTCCTTAAAATTTCCAAAGTCAATGTTGTTCATTATTTAATTGGAGAAAATGTGCCATGTGTGTCCCGTTATTTTACTTTTTTATACCTCAGTAACCTAGTTAAAAACATATTCATTGTATGCCCTGCATAAAGCTAGATGCTGGCAATTATCTTCCTAAGTTCTGTTATTGTTTTGTACAGTATAGCCAAGTTCCAAACGAACAGTAATTCTTTGTCAACACTTGACCATAATGAAGATTCTTATGTGGTAGGACACATTCTCAACTCTACAGAGTTGGGGATTGTGCTTTCCGAGAGAGGCCACTGCGCTATAGAAATGTGATTTGTTTTTGTTTTTACTTAAATGTTATGTGAGATCAATAAAAAATTATACTCATTCTGTACCATGAAGCTGAAGAGCCTATTATGTCCCTTTCATCAGTTGGGGCAATGTTATTTCAAATACATTACTAACTAGAGACTATACCTCAATGTCAACAACTTTAGAAAAATGGTGTTATACTCAAACTCTATTCACTATCCTTATAGTCTATGCTGTATCTCTTATGTATCCTGTATATAAGATTATCTTAAAATTAGGTCCCCCTCTGTTACTTCGCTTCCTGATTTGTTTACTTATTCAATAAATACAAATACATAAGAGATGAGTTAGAACAAATAGTATCTTCAAGAAGACTGAATTCCAGTGTAGGAAATAAATATTTATACCCATAAGGGAATATATGACTGCCACGATAGAAGTGTAAGTGCTTTAATAGATCAGAAAGAAATAAGATCAATTCTGGCCAAGGGAAACTCAGTTTGTTATAACTACCAAGTGATTCTTGAAAAATGAGTAGAATTACAAGTAGAGAAGGTAAAAAAAGCATGAGAGGTTAAGAAGACAGCATAAATAAAGGCAAGAACATTTATTCTGTTTAGAGAATACAAATAACAGATACTTAATGTAACTGTGGTAAAGTTATAGAAAGTAAAGCTGAATGAGCAAGCAAAGTTCAGAAAATAGGAGGTCTAGAATGATCTGGTAAAACTTTTGGATTTTTTTTTTTTTTTTTTTTTGAGACAGAGTCTCGCTTTGTTGCCCAGGCTAGAGTGAGTGCCGTGGCATCAGCCTAGCTCACAGCAACCTCAAACTCCTGGCTCAAGCAATCCTCCTGCCTCAGCCTCCCAAGTAGCTGGGACTACAGGTATTCGCCACCATGCCCGGCTAATTTTTTGTATATATTAGTTGGCCAATTAATTTCTTTCTATTTATAGTAGAGACGGGGTCTTGCTCTTGCTCAGGCTGGTTTCGAACTCCTGACCTTGAGCAATCCGCCCGCCTCGGCCTCCCAGAGTGCTAGGATTACAGGCGTGAGCCACTGCGCCCGGCCAAACTTTTGGATTTTATTCAGTAGGTTTCCAATCAGGAAAGAGGCATAATTATATTTGTTGGAAAATAACTGGTGGCAAAAAGGTTAGAGAGGCAAGACATTAGAGAAAGGAAATCTAATTAGATATCACTGTTTTTGTTTAGGTAAGAACTGATGAGAACTTGAACAAAAGTAGGAACAATAAGAATGGGAAAACTAAGAGAAAAACTTTTGAGGACAGTGCATTGATATGCTGGATTGATTTAAATTAAGAGAAAGTGAGGAAAATCTAATAAATTAAGTTTCTAGGTTATTTGGAAATATAGAAAAAGTAGGTTTGGAAATGAAGGTGAGTTCTATTTTAAGTTTAAAATCTTATAACACCCATGAAAAATATCAAATAGGCAGTTGGAAATTTGAGTTGGGACCTAGGAGAGAGGTTTTCATGGAGATAAAGACTTAGAAGTCATCAGTATTGAGTAGATGAGATTATTTAGGAATAAACTGGGAAGAAGGCAGAGGAAAGAGGCTCAAGGAATATCCATATTTAAGGAATGTGTAGAAAAATAACAGAATATGAATGAGAGTAAGGAGATTATTAGTAGTGACCTTTGAAGAGTACAAAATCTCCAGAGTGGTATGAGCATAGCCAGATTTTCAGCAGCAGAACCATCAAACATTTTGGTGGTATGAGGAAGGAGAGTAGAGCCATGAATCAAAAGGTTTAAGGGAAGGCCTTTTTGGGGTGGCATTGGATGCAGGGAGTAGGGCTCCAAGTGGAGTGTGTGGATGAGAGACCTGAGCACAACCATTTCCTTTCCTAACAAAAACAACAAGTTACCTAGCCTCTAACCAGAGAAGCAATCAGTCTGGGAACATTTCTTCCCTTCTGAAATATGAGAGAGAGAGGGGATAAGGACTGGAGTAGAATTATGAAAAAGGTCATGGGAAAAAAAAAATCAACAGCCCAAGTACAGCAGATACTTTACTATGGGATGGTGAAAAGGAAGTTATTTCAATAAAATAATTCCTTGGAGGGAGTTCAAAACAGGTACAACATAATGCTTTATATGTGGAGTTTTTTAAAATTATAAAATAATTCATGCACACATGAAATATTTTAAATTTAAAATTCCAGTGTTTTAATAATGATCATGTACTTGGTCCCCTCTTCGATTTAGATTTATTTTTCTTTTGGACTGTTTTATGTTATTACCTGTCGGCTGAATGTATTCTGTACATGCATCCAGTAATCTTCAACTGGATCGTAACAGTATATTGCCTTCGTCAGTCCGCCAGCAACATATATCAGGTTGTTTAGGGATACGGCTGTTATACACCTCTTGGCAATTGGAATAGCTGCACGAAGTAGCCAAGAATTGGTTTCTGGATCATAAGATTGAACCTAATAATATATAAAAATATTTAATTATAATTTCTAAACAAAAATATATATTTATTTAATAGTCTACCAATATATAGAAACATGATTAAAAATAAAATCCCATTAATCCAGAGAATTAAGGAAGGTTAGCCTGACAGTGAAATGTCTGAATTCTGAAAATTCTCAAAAGAAATGCAAATATATTAATTACTGTCAAGCAGAATAGAATAACAAACAGATTGTTTCTAGGATGAATGGTTACCAGGCTTATTTTACTTATTTCCACTGAAATTAACAATCTAAATTTTTAAAAAATTATGTTACATAGGATAACCATACCTTAATCTTAATATAATTTCTTTACACTTTTAGGGAGTCCTTTCTTCAAAAGAACACAAGTAAATCTCAATTCAGTATATTCCGAATTATCACAAATTCTGAATTAATGAATTCTAAATGAATAACATTTGACTACATTATATTTAAATTTAATTTAGAAAAAATTGAATGATAAAATTCAGTTAACATTGCTAAACCAATTAGGCATTAGACACTTTTTTTCCAGAATAAACATGGTATTACTGGGATATCAGATGGTATACACTCTTGTCCCAGGAGTACGATGAACTGTGGCAACTTTGAGCCATCCTCTATTAACACTACAGAGGTTTCCTTTCCTATTCTGTCCTAAAAAATACTTTAAAAAGTGTGCAGAAAATGACCCAGTTGGAAGCAATATATTTTCTGTGTCTTGCCCTTTGCTAATTCACTTCCCAACTGTGTTTTGTGTGAATAATTTTTAGATTCTATAGATGATAGCAATAAAAGGCTCAGAAAAAATTACATACTATAAAACTTTGACACTGAGATTAGTTTCACTTCAAAAAGATTGGATCATATTTGTTATAGCAAATTTTTAGATATATTAAGGTCTCACTTTAGCAATCCAGAATTCAGTGCTTTCACCCCACAAGTGTAACGTACCAATTTTTAAAAGACCCCCTCACACTAAGCAACCTAGCTACCTAATTGTTAAGAGTCTTCTGTATTTCCCTTCTTATAGATACCATTGGTAATTTCTTTAAGAGAATATGGCTTACCTTATCAGAACAAGTATTATCATCAGGTCCTCCACCAATCACAAACAATTTGCCTACGCAGCTAGTCACTGCAGGAGAACTCACTGCTTCTTTAAGGGGAGCAACTTCAGTCCATCGATTTGAAAAGGAATCGTAACATTCTACGCTGCTAAGTCTGTTTTGCCCATCATAGCCTCCAACAACATATACCTATATATAAAATACATGGAAAAATCTTAATTATGAAAAGTCTGAATTCTGAGCCAGTTGATTAAAGAGAGATCTCTCCCCTTTAAAAAGCCCTTGATATATTTGTAAATATATTTGTAATAAATACAAATATTACAAATAAATATATTTGTAATATATTTAGCTCAGAGTTTCTGAGCATTTTTTTTATCATCACGCCACCACCACTATGGAGCCTTTTTTGATATTTTTTTCTAATAGCTCCCCCTCAATGAAATTTTAATATCGCAGATAAATTGTGCATCTGTTTACCTTACTTTATGTATATCTGCATAGCTTACTTTCATGTATAAGGCATAAAAGAGTATTATTTTTTTCACCCCTCAAGAACCAATCTTTACCACCCATTTGGGGTAATATCGTTCACACTGAGAATTATATGATTTAGCTTAAATATTTATACTCATGGATAATGAAATATTTGATTATAAAGTAATAAAGCTATGAAATAAAAATCTTATGTGTAAGGATTGTTAGACTGTAAGAATTTTGAAGGCAGATCTATCTTTTAGCCCCTGAAGTGCCTAGAAAAGTACCTGATACATAATGAACTATATACTCTATATTTCAAAGACCTTTCACATACCTTTTCCTTTCACAAATATGAGAAAGGTAGCACAAATTAGTATCTTTATATGATAGATGATAGGTGAACTAATCAATAAGAGTTTTCTTTTCTTTTTTTTTGAAACAGGGTCTCATTCTGTCACCCTGGCTAGAGAGCTACAGCATCATGACAGCTCACACTGCAACCTCAAACTCTTGGGCTTAAGTGATCCTCCTGCCTCAGCCTCCTGAGTAGCTGGGACTGCAGGCATGCACCATCACGCCCGCTAATTTTTTTTATTTCTTGTAGAGATGGGGTCTTGCTCTTGTTCAGGCTGGTCTTGAATTCCTGACCTCAAGCAGTCCTCCTGCCTCAGCCTCCCAAAGTAAGATACTTATTAAGCATCACGGTATATCTAAGAAATATGTCTTCTTTTTTAACCTCAAGAAGCTCTCCAGCTTAACATCCACATTTCTCTTAGTGGACAGCCATCATTAATTCTTCCCTCCATATCTAATTAACTATTAGGTTCTACTGAGCCTTCTTCCACATCATCTCTTGAATCATCCTATTCTTTTGTTTCCCATTGTCACCACCCTACTTAAGAGTCCACTCTCAAATAACCTCTTGATCTCCACCGTTGTGCTCTCTAAACCACAGATTAATCTTCCTAAAACACTTCATCAATTCCTTTAATAGTTAACAATGAATGTCTAAGAGTCAAGGCCAAATTTCATATCTTATCATTCAAATTTATCCACAATTTGTTTTTCTGTGCTCCTCCAGACTTTCACAGTAGCCAATGCCACTTCTATCATGCATTTCTCACATAGGTTAAAATGATCTATTGGTGGTTTTATGCCTCCATTACTATGAAGCTCAGACAGGGTAAGTAACTTACAAAAGGCCACACAGCTATAAGGGGTAGGAACCTGTGACACAATGTAGCAATTATGAGCATATGCTTTGAAGCCAGGACAGCTGGGTTCATATCTAGCTCTGCTACCCAACGTTAAGGGTAGTTTATCTATCCTCTTAGAGACTCAGTATTTATTTTCTTAATTATAAAATATAGACAGTAATATCTATTACATGATACTTACAAACCAAGTTTAGAAAGAACTTTGTCTTTATACACAAAGTTCCATTAAATAGTCTCTATGATTCCTTCCTGCTCTAAGATTCTATACTTCAAACCATTCTAGGTTTTCTTAACAGAGTATTTATAAATTTTAATAATTTTATAACCTTGAATTCAACCTATATTATAATTTTTAGGTTAATGATTTACATGAATCAAATACTTGCTTTGTAAGATGGGAATGATTATTTTTATTTCTTGATTTAGTGTTTCTGGGCTTTGGGTACTTTCAAGTATATTAATATTTGCCAAATAAATTTGAGTTTATCAATACATATATGGTTTTTAGACATCAGTCATTGTCATTGCCTTTATATGTTTAGACTAAATAATTATAATTTTTTTAGTCATACATCATCTTCTTCCAATCCCTTTATTTTAGTACCTCTTTTCCAGTAATATTTTGTCATTCTTGAAGCACAGCTATTAAAACCATATATAATATAGTAGGTACAGATAAACCAATGGTCTTTAAAAGATTCTATTAATATTTTATTTTCAATACATCTCTCTCAAGGTCCTTATTATTTCATTGGCCTTGTCGACAGCAGCAGCATAAATCAAGGTCCCTAGGAATCAACAATAGCTTATAAACTATGTTTTAAGAAGCTCTAGTATTCTATAGCATAGAGGTTTTAGGAAACCTCTGTGGGGAAATAAGAGAAGGAGGACTGATGAGAGCCTGTGTGGGAAGGGCTCCAGGCCACCACTCTGTTTCAACTAGAGAAGTTCTGTTTTTTCACTGGTGACTCTGAAATGTCTCCATAGGGGGAAGTAAGAGGCAGCAATCTAAAATTTAGAAAGGGGTGCTAGGAGGCTAGTTAAAGATATATGAGCAAGCAAGGATGCTGCTTTTACTGAGATTGTTCATTACTTTGAGGTGGCTTTGAAGGAGCTGAAAGAGACAAGGATAGGGAGAAGCTAAAAACTCCAAGTTACTCCTTGGTAAAACTGCTGTATTTTTTTTCTTAATATATACAAATTGGCTGAGTGTAGTGGCTCATGCCTGTAATCCTAGCAGTCTGGGAGGCCAAGGCGGGAGAATCGTTCAAGGTCAGGAGTTTGAAACCAGCCTGTGAGACCCTATCTCTACTAAATATAGAAAGAAATTAATCAGCCACTAAAAATATATAGAAAAAATTAGCCGGGCATGGTGGCACATGCCTATAGTCCCAGCTACTTGGGAGGCTGAGGCAGGAGGATCACTTGAGCCCAGGAGTTTGAGGTTGCTGTGAGCTAGGCTGATGCCACAGCACTCTAGCCTGGGTAACAGAGTAAGACTCTGTCTCAAAAAAAAAAACAAAACAAAAAAACAAACCAAATTGGGTAGCACTCCACCTATAATAAATAGAAAGGTGCTCTAACTGCTGTGTTTTTATTTGTTTTAGGAAATAGATTTTTATATTAGATTTAACTTTTAAAAAGAGGATATAATACAGGTTGATCGTCCCAAATTTGAAAATCTGAAATTCATAATGCTCCAAAATTCAAATACTTTTGAGCAAGGACATGATGCTCAAAGGAAATGCTCATTAGAGAATTTCAGATTTTGGATGTTCAACCAATATAATGCAAATGTTACATAATCTGAAAAAATCTGAAATCTGAAATACTTCTCGGTCCCAAGCATTTCAGATAAGGGATACCTAATGGGTGCAGTGCATACCGTCTGAGGGACGGACATGTTTGAAGCTCTGACTTGGGTGGGGCAAAGGCAACAAATGTAACCTAAACATTTGTACCCCTATAATATGCTGAAATAAAAAAAAATTTAATAAAAATAAATAAAAAATAAAATAAAAAGTTTGGAAACCACTAGTCTACATCTGATTCTTGAGTTCCTAAGGACAGTCCAGAAACCAAAATCTGTATAAATATTTTATAATATTCATTAGCTGCAGTCAAGAACACATTTTCCTTAAAATATGTTGGTGAGTTTATCTTAATATTTAAATTCATTGTCTCTACTTGTACAAATAAAAAACATAAGATAACATCACTTAGATAAATATATCTCTGCTTGACTGCCAAAGTCAGTTAAAAAGAAAAAAACTGCTTGAATTAGACATTGGCCTGTCTCTGTATTTGATGTAACTCCTTTATTTGCCAATGCTTCTTAGGCATCTGGACTCCAATGGTGCATGAAAAGAGAAATGTGCTGCACTGCCATGAATTTCAAATTGGGAGAACAAAATATCCATTCAAAAGTACAGTGTAATATTGTTTGTATCTTCAGTTTATCTACTGAAGTTAGAAATGGAAGGAAATAAAATTTGAATCCAAAATAGCCAGAGGGAGAGTAAAATGAAGGATTCAGCGGTGGCATTTATTTTGGAAATGTGCCAGGAATAGTAATAAAAAGTGGTTTCTCTTACTTTACCAAGGAGGACAGCCATTTTGTGACGCCATCTGCCTTTGTTTAGAGAGGCAACTCTGATCCAAATATTTAACTGTGAGTTATAAATCCAGACATCACGGCTATTGATTCTTCCACCTTTAAATGCAAAGCAATGCACACACAATAGTATATCGCCATATATCTATCATCAAGGGATCTACGCCACCAAAGCATAGGTAACGAAAACGTGGGATTTATTCACCCAATTCAAGAATATGAGAATTCAATAAATGAAACAAGGACCTCTTAAAGTTTAATGGAAATAGTTCTACAGAGTAGATTTAAAGTTTGTCAATTGATATCTTGAGAAGTAATGATTATAGGCCCAAAATAATAAATTACAGAATATAAATTTTACAGCTGTATAAGATTATTAATTTAAAACAAAACAAACAGGTAAAAGTTTAAAATATTATATTCTATATACATTAGAGAACATTTAAAATATGATATGATTAAAGGCATTTGCTGGAAGATCTTTTGTATATAAATCATTCTGCATCATCTTGTGCCTGTTTTTAAGAGCAAAATATCATTGCTAATTGAGCTGTGTAAACTGATCTGCCTAAAGTGGGCATATTCACATTTCACTATTTTCTTTTAAGACACAGTTATTGTTTAAAATAGCCCAGCTGTCCAAATTAAAAGTAGCTACTGTAATAATTCTATATTTACCTGAAACAAGAATGTCATTCCTTAGAGCACATACTGCATACTCTGATTTTGTAAATTCTGGAAGCTTAGCCAAAGATTTCCATTCTCCTGTTACAGGATCATAGCATTCAGTGTACGGAAGATTAAAGCCTCCAACTCGTTCACATCCTCCAACGACAACTATCACCTCAGAATAGCCAGTGGACCTAAAATAATTATTATTAGAATGCATAAATAATATTAAATTAAAATATCTCAAGATTTTTTAAAACCCTAGAAACAAACCACACACAATTATAAACAGTCAAGTTTACTCTCTGTGCACATAACAAAACTACAGGCCGGCAATCACTTACTTTGAGAACATTTGCAGGGTAGTTAGTGACATCATTATTCCACAGAAAATTTCTATGGGTATTTTCTATTGGTTTTGACTTAAAAACTGTAAAGCAGACCAGGCGTGGTTGCTCATGCCTGTAATCCTAGCATTCTGGGAGGCCAAGGTGGGAGGATTGCTTGAGCTCAGGAGTTCAAGACCAGCCTGGGCAAGAGGGAGACCTCGTCTCTACTATAAATAGAAAGAAATTAGCCAAACAACTAAAAATAGAAAAAATCAGCCAGGCACGGTGGCATATGCCTGCAGTCCCAGCTACTTGGAAGGCTGAGGCAGGAGGATCGCTTGAGCCCAGGAGTTTGAGGTTGCTATGAGCTAGGCTGACTCCACTGCACTCTAGCCCAGGCAAGAGACTCCGTCTCAAAAAAAAAAAAAAACAAAAAAACCCACCAACAACTGTAAAGCAGTCCAAAGATCCTATCTAACCCAATTGGAGCCCTGGTAATATTAAAGATGACTTTCAAATGCAGTTTTGCAGCAATTGCCCAAAAAGGTAAGATAATGCAGTTTTCTAATTGTAGGAAAATGGTGCTTTTTAATCAGATCGCTAGTTCTAAAAAACTAATTTGCAGTATAATCCAAATACTCTCTAAAGGAGTGTATATACGTATTTGTTCAGAAATTAATTTTTTAAATACAAAGCCAAGTAAATCAAGGTAATCTAACTCAACATGTTGGGCGGACACTAAAAAAGCTAACAGAGTTTATAACAAAGAATGAAAGAAAGCACAATGAAGAATTGTACATAACATATATTCAATATTATGTAAATAATGTGTCCAGAAAGAATGTACCAAAATGCTAATGATAGTTGTTTCTGAATTGTGTGGCCCTCCCTTTCTTTTTTTGTTTCTTTTTCTTTCTTTCTTTTCTTTTTTTAGAGACGGGGTCTCACTCTGTTGCCCAGGCTGGAGTGTGGTGGCACAATCACAGCTCACTGTAGCCCCTAACTCCTGGGCTCAAGCAATCCTCCTGCCTCAGCCTCCTGAGCAGCTGGGACTATAGGTACATACCACCATGCCTGGCTCCCCCTTTCTATTAATACCATTATAAATTTTCAAACCAATAATGAGCCTGGGCTATTTTTAGAATGGAAAAAATGACTTTCAAAACCATGAAGAGAATATTAATGTTTATGTCAATCACTGGCTTCTCTTGTTTTACAATATAAATTTAAGATAGAGACAGGAAAAACCAAAAGCTTATCCAAGATGTTTTTTGTTCATAAGGCTCAATAGATAGTTTTGGAATTTAAAATTTTTAGGCTTCTCCCTACCCCACAAATATAATCTAAATGAAAAAGTCTTGTAATTACATTTTATGGTTGCTACAAGTTCAGTCTCATAAAGAAAAATGCCAACAGGCCAGGCGCAGTGGTTCACACCTGTAATCCTAGCACTCTGGGAGGCTGAGGCAGGAAGATAGCTTGAGCTCAGGAGTTCGAGACCAGCCTGAGCAAGAGCGAGACCCCATCTCCATTAAAAAAAAAGTAAAAAAAATGCCAACTATCCTTCTCTTACCTAAATATACAAAGGAAAAAAAAGACCACATCAATACACTCATTTGTAGTTTCAGTCAGTGTAATGTTACACAATTAAACTAGGAAAAAAACCAAAGTAAGCAATATTGCGCAATTGCTCATGCCTGTAATCCTAGCACTCTGGGAGGCCGAGGCAGGCAGATTGCTCGAGGTCAGGAGTTCAAAACCAGCCTGAGCAAGAGCGAGATCCCCGTCTCTACTATAAATAGAAAGAAATTAATTGGCCAACTAATATATATAGAAAAAATTAGCCGGGCATGGTGGTGCATGCCTGTAGTCCCAGCTACTTGGGAGGCTGAGGCAGAAGGATTGCTTGAGCCCAGGAGTTTGAGGTTGCTGTAAGCTAGTCTGACGCCATGGCACTCACTCTAGCCTGGGCAACAAAGCGAGACTCTGTCTCAGAAAAAAAAAAAAAAAAGTAAGCAATATTGGTATATTTCCTTTAACAGAGCTGTTCTAGCTACATTTACTCAAAGCTATTTCAACTAATTGAATCATTCACCTATTCTATGCCAGACATACTTTTTCCATTATAAAATCAGAAATACATAAGACAGAAAAGAATTTTGCTCATACATGCAACAAAAATTACTGGAATCCAGCAAGTTATATAACTCTAATCTAGTATATAGTAAAATAGTAATGGAAGAACCTAACTATTATTAGTAATATTTGCTATTTTTAGAATTACTATAATTCCAATTAAAAATATTAAAAATAAAGAGAACATAGTACCAGATACTGTAGTAGTACAACTACTGACTCACTTATCATTCTTTCCATAGAATTATCAATTCCTAAAACCACACTTAAAATCTAAGACAAATTCATGTGATATCCCTCAAAGTCTTATGTATTGATCAATCAAAATGAAAACTGCTAAATACTGTTACTGTTAAGTCACCTCTAATTGTTTTATTATAAAATCCAGAGTAATTACTTTATACTATAGCATTTTGTTTTATACTTTCCTTATAGTGTTTTTTTTTTTTTTTTGAGACAGAGTCTCACTTTGTTGCCCAGGCTAGAGTGAGTGCCATGGCGTCAGCCTCGCTCACAGCAACCTCAATCTCCTGGGCTCAAGCAATCCTACTGCCTCAGCCTCCCGAGTAGCTGGGATTACAGGCATTCGCCACCATGCCCAGCTAATTTTTTCTATATATATTAGTTGGCCAATTAATTTCTTTGTATTTATAGTAGAGACGGGGTCTCGCTCTTGCTCCGGCTGGTTTCGAACTCCTGACCTTGATCAATCCGCCCGCCTCGGCCTCCCAGAGTGCTAGGATTACAGGCGTGAGCCACCGCGCCCGGCTCCTTATAATGTTTTACTTGTTTTATACTTTCCCTCTGCTCAAACTTGTTTGCCTTTTTCAAGACTTCTTAGCCCAATAAACATATATTATCTATTTTTGTACCTTGGAACAGGAAGAGAAAACTGCATGAAAAGCTAATCGGAAAACATGTAGTCCACTAAGTAAAGGATAACTTCAGTGTCTATTGGCACGTGTATTTATCTGAAAGGATCAACAAGCTAGGAGTTTTTCCTGTATAGAAGGTCCTATTTGCAACCAAATGGCTTTTAACTTAATTAGATACAAGTCTGGTATTCTCATTAGAGACTGTTAACCCAATAAAAGGGTTATTTTTTGGGCTTAGAAAAAAACTCACCTCAGACAGAGAGCTGACTGCCTTAAAATAAATAGGTTACCCCATCTGATAATGGCAAGTAGAACAAAAAGGCAGTCAAGATGATAGTATAGCATGAATAAAATTCTGGATATCCATGTAGTCTATTTTTAGAGTGAATGTCACTCTATTTCATTAATTCTTTAACATAAAAATTCTGATTTTCTGATACGATAACATAACAAATATTTGTTGCTTTAGTATTAAATCTCACTATTTCTTCCCAGGAAAACATGATGACCAAATTATCCTTTTTACAATGGTAATATGTTTTACAAAAAAAAATCATCATCTTCTTTTATGATAAATTTTAAAAAGATCAAATTAAAAGATCACATTCTTTGATTTATGTAAAAGATAAATTATAAATCCATAAGAGCTTCTGTTATGACAAGACGTCTGTTCATTATCTGTGGTGAATGTATCTTGCTCTTACTCTGTAAACCTGTATCTTGCTCTTGCTCTGTAAACCTATCTTGTCCTTCCTCAATAAACTTTGTTTTATGCCTGCAAAAAATAAAAAATCCACAAGATACTCTAAACCAAATCAACAAAACAGGTAATAATTGTCAGATTCACTTAAAAATATCAAAAGGTGAAATACAGGAATTGCTGGCTGAAATAACAGACCTACTTATAATTAATGTCAAATACACCAAGAGACATGTGAAGTACCAAACTATCTTCCATTAACAAAAAGGGCTGAAAAGTGATCCTGGCTAAAAAGAATAACTGCATACTTAAAAAAAAAAACAAAAAACATACACACACAATAGAAAAGGGAGAGTGTTTCCAGGTAGTGGGAAGTTAGAAAGGAGGAGAAGGGAAAGACGTTAGTGATATTGTCTATTCATCATTCCCAAACTCAAAAATATACGAAAATGAAACTGTCAAACCAAAATAATGAACTAAAGTAGAGATCTGAGACTTTAAGCCTTAAAAAGACAGAATGATTCTCTAGTCTGTTAAGATATGACAGTTACCAAACTCAATGTATTGATTTATCTAAAGAAAGAACTATTTATCAGAAGAGGGAATGTATCAGCCCTAGAAGCAGTAAGTAAATGAATGAACAAATGAATGAGAGTAGATGATCATAGAGGCAAACATTTGCTGTATCCATTCAAGTTACTATATAAGGACAAAGAGACTCCTAGCTAAGCTAACTTGAACATTACTAGTTCTTTGGCAACAATATTTTTATGGTGAATGAGACTTCTCCAACCTATACTAGCTGAGAGGACTCCAGTTCTAAAGATATACAATTAATAAATCCCTTGTGTGGATTCCATGCTTGCCAAACAACCTTTGAATATGCTGGGTAGACTGACTTAAAATATCTAGTCTGCTTGACAGTTCCATTTCTTATTGCAGATAAACATATGTAGATTGGAAGATAAATGAATTAATCAATCTCTCATAGAATCATGGAGAATTCAATAATATAAATAACCCCTTAAGATTACAGTCCCCAAACCCCAGGCCATGGCCTGTTAGGAACCAGGCCACACAGCAGCAGGTGATCAGTGGAGGATCAAGTGAAGCTTTATCTGTATTTACAGCCGCTCCCCATTGCTTGCATCACCACCTGAGCTCTGCCTCCTGTCAGATCAGCAGGGGCATTAGATTCTCATGGGAGGTGGCTCACTCCTATAATCCTAGCACTCTGGAAGGCCGAGGTGGGCAGATTGCTCAAGGTCAGGAGTTTGAGACCAGCCTGAGCAAAAGTGAGATCCTGTCTCTACTAAAAATAGAAAGAAGTTAATCAGCCAACTTAAAATATATAGAAAAAATTAGCCGGGCATGGTGGCACATGCCTATAGTCCCAGCTACTCGGGAGGCTGAGGCAGGAGGATCGCTTGAGCCCAGGAGTTTGAGGTTGCTGTGAGCTAGGTGGATGCCATGGCACTCTAGCCTGGGTAACAGAGTGAGACTCTGTCTCAAAAAAACGATTCTCATAGGAGCATGAACCCTACTGTAAACTGCACACTCAAGGGATCAAGGTTTTGTGCTCCTTATGAGAATCTAATGCCTGATGATCTGAGGTAGAGAGCTGAGGTGGTGATGCTAGTGCTAGCAAGCGGCTGCAAATACAGATTATTATTAGCAAAGAGGTTTGACTGTACAATAAATGTAATGCACTTGAATCATCCTGAAACCATCCCCCACCCACCTTCCTGTCCATGGAAAAGTTGTCTTCCATGAAACCAGTCCCTTGTGCCAAAGAGGTTGGGGACCACTGCCTTAAGACACTTACACCAGCCATAAGCCTTAGAGCTTTCCAGCTTGGTGAGGACACAGTATCAACTTGTGTGGTAAGGCTTTTCACCCAAAACTGCAAAATGTACTATGATTCTATAAGGAAATGGCTGTATTGATCAAAAGATTCAAAATACTTAGTTTTCAAAATCAGCAATAATCTAAGAATTTATCATCAAGAACTAATTTATAGATGTGCTTAAATATTTAGCTACAAATATGTTCATCTTAATGAAAAAAATCAAAAACAACTTAAATGCAGGGGAGGGATGGTCATGTTATATTGTAGTAGATTTCATGGAAATACATGGAAATACATTTAATACCACATATTAAGTGATAAAAACAGACTATGAAATGGATAACGACCCTGTAAATGAAATAAATTCATAGAAAAAGGGAAGAATAAAGCCAAATGTTCACAGTGTTACCTCTTAGAAGAATATAGGTAATATTTTTTGCTTATTTCACTCTCTAAATTTTCTCCAATTATTAATAACATATAAATTACTCCAACCCCACCATCCCCAAGTTAATCAAGAACAAAAGGAAAAAAAACCTCATACCTTACTATTAATGGCCACTACTGGGTGTCTAGTCAACTTAGCATGGGATGGAGTTTTTAGTTATCACATTTCTGCTTCCATGGCTATAGGTAGCTGTCTAGAGAAGGTTGTCTGGCTGAATCAGAGATTATCTCTCCCCAAGAAAAGGAAGATTCAGTTTCTCTATGTGACTGAACTTCTACTATTTAATAAATTTAATAAATAGTACTATTTATACATATATAAACCCATAACCCATGAATTGCCACATTCAGCCAGACTAATGAGTGAGAATGATGCAGATATGGAGAGAAAAGCAGACGTGAGAGGTAGAGAGAAGCACAACTTGATTTCTGATGGCTTTTCTGTAGGCTGTTTGGGTCTTCTTTGATGTCCTATTGAATTTTTGCTCTTAGGTTCTACAAGACACTAACCCCTGTATGCTTTTAATACATTTCTCTTTTATGCTTGAGCTGGTTTTTATTTGCAATCAGAATATGGATACTTTAGAGTTCAATGGAATGCAGAAAAAACCAAAAATCTACAAATGGCTTTCAAACTCAGGAAAGGATGCTCAATCTGTCACATTAAAAAATGCAAATTAAAATTATGAGATACTATCTTCATCTTCCAGAGTAACAAAGATTTACAAAAACTAATGTAAACAAACTATGTTGGCAAAGAAGTACAAAAATAATCACTTTCATGTTTTTGGTTGAAGTATAAATTGGAAGGCAATTTTTATAGTACCTATAAAAATGAAAAACATACATATCCTATGACTGAGCAACTCCACTTCTAGTAATTCATGGTATAAATTAACTGTATGTATGCGAAAACATATGTATAAGAAGAATATTCATCGAGTATTGCTTACAATGGTAAAAACAATTAGAAAGAACCTACACATCCATCATTAAGAGATGGATTAAATACATTATAGTACATCCATAAATGAGATACTATACAGCTCTTAAAAAAATAAATTTTAAAATTTCCATAATAATAATAATAATAATAATGAGAGCCCTAATGTGGTGATATAGAACAATTTCTAAGATACTTTTTTTCCCCTTTTTTTTCAGACATAGGTTCTCTGTCAACCAGGCTAGAGTTCAGTGGCATGATCAGAGTTCATTGCAACCTTGAACTCCTGGGTTCAAGTGATCCTCCTATCTTAGCCTCCCAAGTAGTTTGCTAGGACTATAGGTGTGTGCCACGACATCTGGCCAAATTTTTATTTTTTATAGACACAGGGGTCTCACTACATTGCCCACACTGGTCTAGCACCCCTGGCCTCCCAAAATTGTTGTGAATGTAGACGTAAGCCATTGCATCTGGCCTCCAAGGTACTTTTAAGTGATAAAAGCAGAATTGTTGAGTGTAGTGCCCTACCATCTGTATTAAAAACATAGGGAGCTAGGTGTATACATACATGTACATCTATGCAAAGAATATTTCTAAAAGAAGTGCAAAAAACTGGTAACAGAGGTATCCTTTGGGGAGGAGAACCAAGGGTCAGGTAAGGGAGACTTACAATGTATACTTTTTTTTTTTTTTTTTTTTTGAGACAGAGTCTCCGCTTTGTTGTCCAGGCTAGAGTGAGTGCCGTGGCGTCAGCCTAGCTCACAGCAACCTCAAACTCCTGGGCTCAAGCGATCCTCCTGCCTCAGCCTCCCGAGTAGCTGGGACTACAGGCATGTGCCACCATGCCCGGCTAATTTTTTTTATATATATATCAGTTGGCCAATTAATTTCTTTCTATTTTTATAGTAGAGACGGGGTCTCGCTCTTGCTCAGGCTGGTTTTGAACTCCTGACCTTGAGCAATCCGCCCGCCTTGGCCTCCCAAGAGCTAGGATTACAGGCGTGAGCCACAGCGCCCGGCCTAATGTATACTTTTTATATAAAAAACATTTGAGTTCAAAATAACAATGAATTAACATATATAAAAATGATAAACTATGCATCCTATAATACAGTAGAATATCATTCTTAAGTGAAATTGGGACAGGAATTCACAACACTGCCCTGCTACTAACTAGATTTGTGACCAAGTAACAAGGCACTTCACTTAACCGTGCCTCAGTTTATTGCCTATAAAATAAGGAAGGGATTTATTAAATAATCACAAAACACTATTTTTTAATTAAAAATAGGTAAGTCCCTCAGTCTTCTCATTGGTTTCCATTAGGAAACTGAGCCTTGTCCTCATTATGGCAATTAGGTTCATAGATGCATTATATAGTAACTGATTATTAGATTAGAGGTAGTAGAAAATATTAGGAAGTACTTAATTAACTGCTGATTCCAACCTCAAAATGATGAATTTATTAAGTCTTAGCTGTCTCTACTGCTCAATGGAGTATGGCAAAGGGTATAAATTTTTTTCATATACATGGACAATTTGCCATGTATACTAATATATTAGAAGACATTTGTTCAATTTAATGCCATCCGTATACCACTTGGGTACCTCATTTTGCAGGGAGTCCAGTCCTACCAAAATTGAAAATTAATATCTATTAGTGGAAATGACTCTTTTTTTTTTTTTTTTTGAGATAGAGTCTCGCTTTGCTGCCCAGGCTAGAGTGAGTGCCATGGCGTCAGCCCAGCTCACAGCAACCTCAAACTTCTGGGCTCAAGCAATCCTCCTGCCTCAGCCTCTCGAGTAGCTGGGACTACAGGCATGCGCCACCATGCCCAGCTAATTTTTTCTATATATAATAGTTGGCCAATTAATTTCTTTCTATATTTAGTAGAGATGGGGTCTCACTCTTGCTCAGGCTGGTTTCGAACTCCTGACCTCGAGCAATCCGCCCGCCTCGGCCTCCCAGAGTGCTAGGATTACAGGTGTGAGCCACCACGTCCGGCCACAATGACTCTTTCAAGGGAATCATTATGGTAGGGACAATCTGAATCAGGTCACAATGCAAAATCAGCAATATCAGAACCAAACTACCAAGCAATCATGAGCCAGAAAGTCTGGTATTTGGAGTTAAGTAGGAGAAAGAAATGGAAATTAGGTGTACTGGAAGTCAGAATCAGATTGTTAAACAATGGTCAGGAATATGAAACATCAGAGTCAGGGACAGTAGGGTAAATACCACAGTTAAGATTCCTAAAAGGGGACAAGGTTGGGGCAGAGAAGCCCATCACAAGCAGAGAAGTTACTTTTCTCTATATGAAAAGGGAATAAAGCCCAGCACTTAGCATGTAGGGGAAATGGCTCATGGAGGCAACTCAAATATTTATCAGATAAAATTTAAGCCCTGTTTAAGTTGGTTACCATGAACTCTACAGAGTTAAAAAATATTCCTGAGTCCAAACCTGTATGTAAGTGTTTATATGAACTTTTCCCCCTCAAATGTTTTCCACATTAATATTAAACTTTGAACTTGGAACCAGGTTTCCAAATTTAGTTGAAGACTCCCAGGGAGAGGGCCAAAGGAAGAGAGCAAGAGAGGAAATTAGGGTACTAAGGGCACTGAATGAAAAGAGTATTCAGTGCAGTGGTCCCTAATATTATTGGCATCAGGGACTGGTTTCATGGAAGATAGTCTTTTTCACAGACGAGGGTAGGGGGATGGGGGTGGAGTGGGGTGGAACAGGCGGTGATGTGAGCAATGGGGAGCCGCTGTAAATACAGATGAAGCTTCTTTTGCTCACCTGCCACTCACCTTCTACTGTGTACCCTCCACCAGCCCACTTCCTAAATTTCATGGAAGATAATTCTTCCACAGATGGGACTAGAGGGGGGGTGTCGGTGGGTGGGTGGTGGAGCTCTGTGGCCTGCTCCCTAACAGGCCTCGGACTACCACCAGGGGTTGAGGGGTGGGGACTGCAGCTATTAGCATCATCATTTTTATAGAATATCTCTTTTAAATATTAATGTTCAAAAGGGCAGTATGCACACTGGCATTAACTCTGGAGCTAGAAGTCCTAGATTTTGAATCCTTGCTCTGCAACTTATTATAAACTATGACCTCGAACAAGTTACTTCTCTGAGCCTCAGTTTGCTCATCTGTAAAATGGGCATAATAATAGTACTAACTTGCAGGGCTATTATGAGCAATAAATGAGTTAATAGATGTAACAGTACATAGAATAGTTCCTGGGGCATGAGTGTTTGCTATTATCACAATGGAATGGTATTTGGGAAGATAATATCTTTATATAACAAATAAAGTACAGTTCTTAAATTAGAATTATAAAATATGCTTTGAAAAACAAATATATTGGAACACTCATATAGTTTACTATTAGTTTTTAAAAATTTATGCTTAAAATAAGCCATATGATAGCAAGCATTCTATCAAACCACATTTCCTATTCTATAAAAGTACAGCATAAATTTAAAATGTATTAGGAATATTATCTGTATGAAATCAGCAATAATCTTTATTAAAATTTTGTATGTCAAATACAAATTTTTCATATGGCATTTCCAATCCTTACAACAATATTACAAGATTGATGGTATTATACTTCTTTTATGGATGAGGAAATTGATATGTAGAGAAGTTAAAGTACCATGCCCAGGTACTTTTATCTAGTTGTATACAGCCAGATTCTGAAGCCAGTACTCTAATCTTTTGGTTCCCAACCTGTGGGGCCTCAAAACAGTACCGTCAGTGGCCTGTTAGGGACCAGACAGGGCTGCAGAGCTCCACGGTCCCTGGCTCCAGCACTCCCCTGCCCCTCCTCCCCCAGGAAAAATTGTCTTCCATCAAATTTAGGAACCCGGGCAACACACAGCAGGAGGTGAGTGGCGGCTAGCAATGGAAGCTTACCTGCATGCTTCCCATTGTCACATCACTGCATGAGCTCCATCTCCCCAATCCCCAACTCCCCAACCCCCCCCACTCCCAAACACCCTATCCGTGAAAAAACTATCTTCCATGAAACTGGTCCCTGGTGCCAAAAAGGCTGGGGACCACTGCTGTACCCATCGTGATGCTTATACTGGAGGTTTATTAAAAATAGTATTTTATATATATCAAGACAAAGATTTATAGTTGCCTAATATATATTAGTAGAAAGACAACCATTGTTTCTAAGCTTTACTCCTTCTGTGATTAGTCTCCACTGCTTATCTCCATGCATCCAAGGGTTTACAACTGGCAGGGCAGATTATCAAAGCTTTTCTGCTCTTATATTGGTCTATATCCTTTTTCTAGGGAACTATCACCACACTTTGATTTTAACATAATGCACTTTGGGGTTTTCTCTATCACCTAAGAGACATGTGAGTATGTAGGTAGAATATCCAGGATGGGCTGAGCTGTGGAGAATACTTGGCATAAGAAAAAGACTAAAGAAATATTGGCCGATATGGGGAATATAATTTAACTGTACAGTGGAGCGTTCAGACTATCATCACCCTAATCTGAAGCTAATCTTTTCATCACTAACAGTAGGACAACCAGATATGTCTCCTGATATGATGAAATATAATGTACATATTATGTAGGATGAATTCTGGCCATTATTATTTAACTTGCATACATTAAGCCAAAGCTTGAAGAGCCAACTTCCAGTTTCCAGGAGACAGCTAAATGACACCGTAAGGAAACAACCAGACTAATCCAGAAGGTGGAATATATTTCTGGACAACTTTCCCATCAACAAGTCAGAATCATGAAAAAGAAACTGTTTTGAAATAAAACAGACTTTATGGAAATAACCACATGTAATGAGTGATCCTGGTTTGGATCCTGGTTCATTAAAGGGCAGTTTGGAATACTGGGGAAATTTAAATATGGATTGGAGATTAAATAATATGAATTATTATTCATATTATTCATAATATTATTAACTTTAAGTGATAAAGTTATTTTGCCTGTTATTTTTTAAAGATGTACAATCAAGTAAAAATATAAAAATTGTAAAAGAAATATATAGATAAAATAAAAAAGAAATAATGAAAGAGAAAAGTCTAGGTAGTTAATAGCATGAATGGTAATTAGAACCATAAGAATAAAGGAGAGATGCTATCACCTAGGAAAGTATATAAGGCAAGACAGAGAGATGTGAACTAGACAGATAACCAACATTTCAAAGACTACATACAGGAGTAAGAACCATCAAATTGAAGAAGAACAGCTGGAGAAATAGGGGAACCATGAGATGAATGATATTCCAGAAACCAATGGAAAAGAGAGTTTCAAGATGGATAAAGTAATTAACGATGTCAAATCCTGAGCTCAAGCTGGGTAAAGACTGAAAAGAGGCTAGCAAATAATATGTAGAAGGTCAGTGATAACTTGATTGAGAGGAGTTTCAGTAGAGTTACTGGAGCAGAAGTCAGAGGAATGAACTGCTGTTGAAGAAGTGGAGACATCATTCCTCTTTCAAAGAAAGAAGCTGGAGTTTCTCAGAAAGATGAGAACCTGTACAAATAATGCACATTGTTCAGATAATTAAATTCCTAGTGATTAATGCTAACATGCAGTAACAGATAAGTGAAAGACAGAATGTAAGGGATAGATGGTGATGGCAGAGTTGTAAAATAAAAATTCCTTTTTACATTCCTCATGTAATGCCCACATAAAATATATATCTGCTATTATATTTATAATAGTCTGTAAATTAAGTATAACTATAGTTTGTTTTTTTCTATTTGTCTCCTAAAGAAAGGTGGTATTGCAATCACATATATATATATGCAATCATATATATAAATCCACTGTATGAAATAGATTGGTTCTCTTAAAAATTAGATGTAAAATACATTTTTAGAAATCAAATAATTAAGTAAACTAGGAAAAGTATTTCTTTAAAGGAGTGATAGGACTCTTAGGTTATAATCTTCAATCAGGTCATGTCTTTTTTTTTTTTTTTTGAGACAGTCTCACTTTGTGTCGTGGCATCAGCCTGGCTCACAGCAACCTCAAACTCCTGGGCTCAAGCAATACTTCTGCCTCAGCCTCCTGATTAGCTGGGACTACAGGCACGCGCCACCATGCCTGGCTAATTTTTTCTCTATATATTTTTAGTTGTCCAGCTAATTTTATTTTTAGTAGAGACAGGGTCTCACTCTTGCTTAGGCTAGTCTCGAACTCCTGACCTTGAGTGATCCTCCCGCCTTGGCTTCCCAGAGTGCTAGAATTATAGGTGTGAACCACCACACCCGGCCCACATCATATCTTTATAAATAATATTAATAATAAATTACTTTTTTGATTTCATAACTTATAATCCTTGATTCTTATTGTTGTATTCTTATGATGTATATTATTAGCCCCATCTGACCCCAGACCATTCTGCCTGCTACCCAGGGTATTCTGCTTGGAAACATGAGTGATTTTTCCTCTGGAGGGATACTATATGTCCATAATAGTTCCAGAATAGCTAATACACAGCCCTGAAGATATTTAGCTTTCTTAATACATTCAGGAACTTTGGTTTTTCCACATTCTCAAGTTCAGCCCAAATGTCTGAATGGTCTTAAAAAAAAAAAAAAAAACTTTAAAAGCAGCAGCATATTTATAAAAAAAGTTTGAAGAAAAAATGTACTCTCACCCTAATACTAAGAAATATTATGTTAATTTTTTGTAATAATGGTTACCCAATATTGTATTTAATTTATAAAAAGTTCAGACTTTCAAGTACTGGAGTTTTCTTAAATTGAGTCAGGCCTACATTATACTATATAAATAATAAGTATTAAACACTTTCAATGTACCAAGTATTCTGCTGGGTTCTTAAGAATTACCTCATTTAATAGTTTCAGTAGCAAAACCTGTGATGTAAACACTATTATCATTCTCATTTTACATATGAGGAAACAGATTAAATCCTGCTATATCCAAACTAGTACAGATTTAAAAAGCAACCTGTCTCACAATATGCTGAATTTTAATCACACTCCAAAACAGTGATACTCAAAATTGAAGCTAAAAATGTGGTTTGTGGCCTATAGTATAGTAAATTTATAGAAAAATGGAAATGTATGGAAAAATAAAACTAAATACCAGTTTCACAACAATGTGAATATACTTAACACTACTGAACTATACAATTAAAAATGGTTAAGATGGCAAATTTTATCTTTTTTACCACAATAATAACCGATATCAATGTTAACTTTGTTTAGAAAAATATTTAAAAGATTCTTTTTAATATTTTTATATCTTTTTAATATTTTAATATGTCTCACAATAGGCATTTCTTTCTTATGCACAATAAAATGTTTAATAGTGTTCCTTCCATTATTATTTTTCTATAGCTCATGAATTAAAATCTATAGGTGTTTTATAAAAATAATCTATTGTAAGTATCCTATCGTATTGCAAATATGCAGTATTTGCAAATATTGCAAATAGGACACTTAATTGCACTTCACCCCTGAAACATAAATTTTCCAAATTCTCTATGATGAAGATGTAATTTTCATAATCATAAAAAGGTTAAAAAATTGAGACTGACATTAAATATAGTAACTGTGGCAATTAAAAAAGATTTGGGGCCCAGATTTTACATCTGAGAATTCAATGTATATCAGCTTATTTGCTCCACCTCTGTATTTCATGTTCTCTGTTAGGAAAAAGGCCAGTCTATGAATGTACAAATTGTTCTTTTTATAAGTAGAGGCAGTCCAAGAGATCCCATTATAGTATTTAGCTACCCTATATCCAAAGAACTCTTGGAAAGAAAAATAGAATGGTCTGAGGCCCTACAAAGCTTAAGAGAAACTAGTAGAAATGTACTGAGGCACACACTGTTGCAAAGATCCTTTCCAACATCCTCCGACAGCTCAGAAGACCTACCAATAGCTCAATAAATGCTATTATGGAATCTAGTCTTCATTAGGAGAGACATTCTAATGATTTTCATAATCCAAAATAAATCTAACATTATATAAAGCCATATGTAGACTATACATATAAATGACTATACTGAGATTGCATTCAGGAGGTTTAAATACATTTTAAAAACAAAAACTTCTGTTAATGTTTGAAAACAGTCTTCTCACCTGCGTGGCCTAGTCCTTGGGGACATCATTTCATTCCCAAGTATATGGTACCGTCTTGCTTCATGCAATAACTGATAACACTCAGGAGAATTCTGGATCAATTGGTCCACCTCAACTGTTTGAACAAAGTAGTTGGGATGCAACAGAGGAAGTCTCACATGTGTCAGGAGCTCATGTAACAGTGGTCTTCTTAGATCGACAGCACGATAGACCCAACGCATGACGGCTTCAAAAACCATCTCCTCTTTACCAATTACAAGTTCATCACTACAAATATAATCAATAAGTTCATCTTTGTCAAGCTCAAGAAATTCTTCATGCTGGGACACATCCTCAAAAGTCTGTAATGCAAAAGTTTTGCATTTTGTGAAGAGTGTTTTGAGTGAATGAGTATCAGCAAAGCGCTGGATTCCTAAGCAATTACAAGGATCAAGTTGCTCCTCCAAGAACTTGGCACATGCATCACGGAGAACACTAATCTGAAAGAGGCTTGATGTTTCAAAGAGATATTGTACATTCTCTGTAGTGATCTTCACCTTTCCAGTATAAACATACTGCAAAAAACATTCCATAGCTTCAGCTAAAATACCATTGATCTCAACCAACATTTCTCGGCTTTCCCTGTGATCATTACAAAACATAGCTCTGAAGTAGCTACTACAGGCTGAGAGAACAGCTCGGTGGCAAGGAAATTCTTTTCCTTCCACACAAATGATAACATCTGTGAACAAGCGGCTATCTCGGAATTCATTAAATATCTGGAGTATGTTTTCAGCATGGGATGATCCTGAAGAGAAGTCAAAAAACTCATGACCTATCAGAGATTTAGGGTCCATTTCAAAAACTTTACGCTTAGTGGCTGGGGAATCACGCACCCCAAGATCCTCTCTGTTTAGTCTGCGTCCCAATATTAGTACCATTGTTACATCAGTTGACTATATAATTGTTGAGAAATGACTGTTGGGGATCTTCTTTATGTGGCTAAAAGTAAAAAAAAAAAAAAATTTCAATATGTAAAAAATCCAGTATTCAAATTACATAACTTCATTTTGATGTAAACACTACAACAAAATCAAACAATTAATATAGGGTACAGAGCCTTCTTTTATTTTAATAAAAACTGATAAATTAGAACAGTAGGGGTAATTTGCCATAGTATTCCTTAAGCTCCCAGCTGAAAGGATACTATATACTTTGTGGATTACTAATAACCTTCCATTTCCCCTTTTATACAATTGGGTTTCATATTACTGACTGTAAAGTCGGAATAGTGTTAGACACAAAATTTGACTATATTCCTAATCCTAATACACAGAAATCTATCCCCCATAGCAAGACAGACCACTACTGTGCCTGAATGTCAGTTTTTTGTTGTTAAAACTATATAAAGTTCAAAGTTCAGGTTCAAAAAATTCACACAAGCTATAATATTTGACTATACTTTGACTAGTGATCTAATTACTAGTATTAACAACAACAAAAATCTTTTTTTTTTTTTTGAGACAGAGTCTTGCTTTGTTGTCCAGGCTAGAGTGAGTGCCGTGGTGTCAGTCTAGCTCACAGCAACCTCAAACTCCTGGGCTCACGCGATCCTACTGCCTCAGCCTCCCAAGTAGACTCCTTCCTCCTGAGGGACTACGGGCATGCACCACCATGCCCGGCTAATTTTTTCTATAGATATTAGTTGGCCAATTAATTTCTTTCTATATTTAGTAGAGACGGGGTCTTACTCTTGCTCAGGCTGGTTTCGCACTCTTGACCTCGAGCAATCTGTCCTCCTCGGCCTCCCAGAGTGCTAGGATTATAGGTCTGAGCCACCGTGCCCGGCCAACAACAAAAATCTTAAGCCTTCTTCCTCCATACATTTTCATTTTCTCAATGTTTAAATGCAAGTGTTCAGAATGCAAAACAAAATAGCATACTGCAAGAACTAAGAATTTCCCTTTGGCTAAAATCGACAAGTACGAAAAAGTATATATGAAAATACATTCTGCTTTCTGAATCCAATGATCTCACTGTATCTAGGATTTGTTAGATAAATTTGGGGATAGCATATTAAATACTAATGAAAGTCTGATTAAACGTTATGAGTTAAGGGCCTGTCTTTTTATGCTATTTTCTGCCCCTTATTCTCATAGTTGGTTTCTTGATTTGTTGACTGACAATAGAGGTCTTCCTCTCTACTACTTTTACCCAGTGAAATACTGAAAATCTTGGATTAGAACACCTATAAAATCACCTAGTATTACACAGTCTTCAAAAGCTACAAGATACTTGTTTACTGCTTTGTACACGAGAGATTATCTCACAGATCTCTCCACGCATCACAGAGCTCTCCAAGCAGCTTTGACCTGCTGCCTCTTGGCTTTTTGGACAGCTTCACTTTCTCTAGACTTTCTGAGACCTCACCCAGTAGCTAGTCTCCTCAACAGGATCAAATATAAACTCTTCCTATTTATGACAGGATAATGATTTGTACAGGGGTATCTCAGAATTCCAAAATGCATCAAAGTGTATCTTTTGGGATTCTAGATGTAATGTATTAGCTTTTGCCTTCCCATTTTATATAATATTATATTTTAACCAGTAATGGTTAAAAATATAAAGAAAATTTAATCATATCTCAAAGTACAGTATCTAATATAGGTTCAAAATTGATTATAAATGAACTCATACATAATCAAGCAAACAGAACACAAAATTACAGACTGGATCCTTCTAAACACTTTGTAAATATCAAAGCATAATTATTGCATCAGGAAAAAGTAAGCAACTAAGTAGGTACCTCTAGACAAAACAAGCAGGAAAATGTTCATTCTAAAGAAATATAATGAGTGAAAGTTATATCTAGATGAGTTAGTGTATACAAGTGTGATCAGACTATCATCTTAACAGCTGGCTGCCAGAATACAGGATTTGTCTGGAAAAGTTCATATCCCCTTGTTTTTCTCCCTCATTTCTCCAGGAAATTTATTCCTGGAGCTATACTTTCACTTGAAAAGAATAACCTTTCTTAACAGAAAGAGTCTTCTAATTAAGGAGTACATTAGGGTTTATTTCCAACTGCAGAACTCACTACTATTGTAGACTTAGTTTGTGATTGCTAAGTAGATTTAAAATTACATGCTTTTGGCCTATGTCCCAGAAAAATGAGTGGAGATAACCTATTCTGGTATTTCAAAGACTGTAGAAAAATGCAGAAGAGGGATTGAGGCCCTCAGGAAGGACGAGAAAGGAGTGGGTAAGTATTGAGTAACAGAAAAGATTGTGACACTGCCTTCTTTTATGATCTTAAGGATAGAATTGTTCTCATTACTCTGATTGGCATAAGTGACCCTTGGTTAAAGAAAAGAAAATAGTTTAAATCCTCTAATAACAATGTTTACATAGTATATAAATAAATATACCTTTTTAGCATTTGTTGACCAAAGCCCCAGTCAAAATTTGTGTTGCTTTAATTTCCACACCTAAAATAGAGAATAGCAACATATAAATCAGATACTAATCAATTCATGTATAGTTAGCATTAATTTACTAGTATGTTGAACAAAGTTTTTAGTAAATTCTAGTTTCTGACTAGAAGTTCACTTTTGTATAAAAATCATTAATGAATAACACCTTTTTAAAGCAAATTAATAATTTTATGCTCTTTTACATACAGATAAATTTCCTTATCATCTTCCTTATTTGACAATTTTATCCTGTAGTAAGATTTGAGTGAAAAAAGAGCCAACAAATATTAATGTCAACAGAAAGCTAATGGTGGAACTGAGACGAAAAATATATACCCTGTGATAAGTCTGCATTGGATATTTGAAGAGGGTCTAGAAACCAATGCTTTATCTGGGTTTTGGGCCATTAATAATTCTAAGAGTTGTTCTATCAGAAGTAAACAGTTTAGTCACTATGTATTATATAACAAAGAAATTAATTTGAGAAAAATCTCAAGAATTCTAGGTAATTTGGGGAAAAAAATCCATTTCTTAAAATCCTTAGTTATCTAGATTTTCTATATAGAATCTCAAGCTTGTCAAATAATTTCTATATTTTAATATATAAATATATTTCACTGCTTTGTTGAACCTTATAGACTTAATTCCTATAGAAACCAGCTAATTCAGCACAATTCCTTTTGTTTGGTGGAAGAGGAGGAGAGGAATGCTTAAGAGAAAAGACCCAAACTTTGAGCTGTGCACAGAATAGCAAAACATTTAAACACAAGTGGTTCTAGTTTCTGGCCCAGATATCTTTAAATAGAACTCATAAATTCTTAACAAATTTAAGCAAATTCAGAAGTTGATCCCAAAACCAAATATAAATTACCAACTGATTTTTTTTTACATGTATACACACACACATCTCTATACCCAGATTGTGTGATGATTATGAGGTGAATGTTATCTTTTGTGTTTCCTTATTTTCAGAAATCAATCTAACTATGTGTACTGTAGGTAAGGAATATTGCAACTAGGTCAAATTAGGGGATTGTTAGCCCTAGCTAAGTAAGTGTTCATTCCCAATGGATAAATAAGATCCTAAGCCAATGTAGGCATTCAGGGCAATTCAAGAAACGTTTATAGAAAGCCTAGTTTTTGTCTGGCATTGGGGTTACAAATAATTGGATTCAGATCCAATTTTAGACTCTGTGGGGTTGGCCAAGATTAGAAACAAACAAGAACTCCAAGATTGATACTAAAATAGATTCAAATTCTCAGCGTTTCTCTAGTAGGAAACACAGGTGCAAATTGAAAATAGAGCCTCTCATGACTGATCTGGTCTAGAATTATACCTTACAGAGTAGAAAGGGCAAGGCAATTCACCTGGGCATTTCCTGCAGGAGTTTTAGGTAATACTTACCAAACAGGTAAGGGCAAGGGACAGAGGCCAGGGCACAAAGTCTGAAGGAGATGTATAGTATCAGAATTGATCTACAGGATAACTGTAGTGTAACAAGATTGTTTTTCCTTTAGAATGTAGAACTCCTATACAAAGAGGTTACTATCAGCCTTAAAGATGGTATGGATTAATGAGGGGCTTCTAAAGACTAATGAATACCAGAAAACAAAGAAAACCAAGAACATCCTGACTAGCATGGCCCCTTCACTTGTAGTAGTGAATTGCCACATGCTAGGGTCTACATTACTCCATTTTCTCAAATTTAACCTTCAATGAAGAACAACAACAGAGACAAGAAAGTTTAACCAAGAAGTTTATCTTTAAACATATATAGTAACTCAAAAAAAGGCAAGCCAAAAAAAAAAAAAATTGCAACATGGTTAATCCTTTATTTTTAAAATAACCAGAAAACTATTTTTAACAAGTTATGCAAAACCAAGCAGTTTTTATACATTTCAGATATTTTTGCCCCAATTGTCTCAAAATCTAGTTTATTTATTTGATGACCACTTTTTTAAATTACAAATTTGCACTGCTAGATTTTCAATTTAAAATGTTACTCTGGAACAGTGGTTCCTGAACCATGTTTTACAAATATAATATTTAAATTCCAGGTATCAAGCTATTTTCAACATGTCCAATTTCTTAATGTTACCACCAAGACTCTACCCACCATAAGATAACACAAACCACCTAAAACCTCAAGTTCCTTTGGCTAGAATTATAGCAACTAGTGATTACTCCATGTTTACTAGAATCTCAGATGGGCAATATGACTTTAATCAATGAAAGAGAAATAAAAGAGGTATCTGGTGATAAAAAAAATTTAGGAGAGGTTAAATAATGTGTCAGACTGAACAATATGGTTCTATATCTAAAAAGGAATACTATTTCCTCCTAACCTCAGGGGGAAAAAAATTGAATTTTTCCAAAGTGTTTCTTTTCCTTGCCTTAAAACTTTTGCTACTGATATTCCCCAAACCCTTAAAAAAATAATAATTAATCAGACATCACACCTGGCATATCGAGCTGCCCTATGAAGCCTACTCATGCTTCTCCTCAGACTTGACATGTAAACATAATGTCATTTGGTTTTATCCTGTGAATATGTAGTTTCTTTGGGGTATTTAAGGCATTATTTTATTTAATAATTGAAAGGCCTATAGATTTATGATATAGTTATGTTTTCTGTCAGCAAAATTGCTTGGAGTTTTTAAAATTAGAATTAAATCTGCAAGGATGACACGAGGTGCTCTCACTTGAACAAATTTGAGATCCAGTATTCTAGATGACTTCTCTATGTATAAAAACACTTGTAAGTCAGTGACTTTTATTTACCTTAGTGGTGACTCAAATCAGTTACAGCAATAACTTTTAGAAACCTCAGTAAAGAGTAAAGCTATCAATTTTAAGTCTTTAAGAAGTTTGAAAAGTTATAGCTCTTGGGTGATGAATTACAAACTCTTTAATTAAGAAAAAAGTTTAGCTATGGTGTTTTTAATATAAGAAAGAACAGGGGTTTTAAAATGTCAACAGCTGTCAAGTGGTTACATACCCTGTAGTTGTCAGTCACAATAGAAATAAAATCATACAAAATGGATCGTTCATATATACTTGTGAGGATATTTTATCTAAATGTAAATTAAAATTTACATTTTTCATTATATAGTTAATTCCTAAATTGAAAAAAGATGTTCCAAATTTCTAGGTAAAAGTATATACAAAAATAAATGCAGTGACTTATTTGATAAAGAGTATTTATTCTTCACAGGCTTGACCTTTGGGTTTTAATGAAATGGCAGAAAAACAAGGAAGTTAAAAAAAAGTTATTGAAAAAGCATTAAGGTTTTAACAACTTGGACAAAAGCCAGGCGAATTTAAGTTAAAGCTAATAGTCAGCCCTAACTCAGAATATTATGTCTTCTTCCTGTTTAGAAACTAAGCCCCTGGCTTTGTTTGAACAAGCAGGTCTTTACTGAGTAATGGTTTTATTTTTTTAAAAGATTCATTAGAGGGTTCCATTTTATACTTATTTACATACATTAAAATGCTTTCAAATGCTCCAATTGCAGGAGCTGCTCATTTTGGTGTAGCCATCTCCACTTTAAGTTTAAAAATATGTTAAGAATGCATAACCAATAAGAACTGCTCATATTTAATTCCTGCTTCACCCAGGGCAGCTCCACCTTTCTACATCTACAGAAAATCTGATAAAACCCAAGTACCCTATTAATTCAAGAGATTAGGAAAACCATCTTCGACATACCATGGCTAAAAATGTTTGATCTTGCAGATTTTATTACTGTCACCTTAATCAACAATTTTAAAACGACACATTTTGCAATTCGCTTCTCAAAAAATTTGAATTACCTCGGGATTAATACATAAAAGAGTGTGAGCTAGAATCCCCCAAACAAGGAAAACAATTGATCTAAGCCAGAGTATAGAAGAATCTTTAACTTTTAGGAGAGTATCCTCATACTATCTTTTTTAAAAAGTAGAAATCTACTTTTAAATCGTAGCCTAGAACAGGCAAATTTTAAATATATTTTATGAACCTAATAAAAACCAATCTCTTAGCTGGTGGCCCTAAACAGTACGTAGCCGCAAATACGACGACCGTTAGAAAGAGCAAGTGATTAATTATTGAAATTTACTGAAATCACGTGAGGATAGTCACAGCCTCAGGGGCGACTGTGAGGCTTCCTAAGAATGCGGCCTTATGGTCTATACTTAGCTATGTAAACCCTGTTTGCAGAACTGGCAAGAACAAAACACAGGACTTCCTTCGCACCACCCAGTTAGCTAACGCGACACCATTTAAAGGATGCAAATTTTCCGGTGCTCGGAGGGCGGACCGCGGCTGCAGGCCGCAGCGTGCCCAGAACTGCCCACACACTCGGGCATCAGCGGCGGCGGCCGCGAACGCTCCCCGCAGCCTGCTGCCCGGCCGGAGCGCGCGCCGCCTAGCTCCCCTAAGGGCTGCAGCCGCACGAGCAGCCAGGGCGCGCGCTCCCGCGCGTCCTCCAGATCACCTTCAAGGGGGCGGGGAGAGTGCCGGGGCAGGCCCACCTAGCGACACGACATCCGCCAATAAAAACTCGGAGCCCGCCCGTCGGGTCCCGCCCGCAGGCCGCCGCAGGCGCCCAATCGCGGCCGCATTAACAGTCTTCCCCCAGGGTGTCCAGAACTTGGGGGCAGGCACGTTAGGAACTAAATTAAGAAACCAAGTCCTGGAGTGGTAGGAAGGTGGGGAGGTTAGGCGGGGACTAGGCCGGCTGAACGCCCGCTCCCCCGCCCGCCGCGCCTCCCCGGGGACGGCTGCTGCAGGCCGGGTGTCGCGATCGCGGTAAACAAAGGCTCCCAGGGGGCGGGGGTAACGGTCAGGTGACAGTGCCGAGCACATTTCGCAATCCCTTTAATGGGGCTTCTCTGGCCCGCGCTCCTCAGACCCCACCATGACCCTGTCAGTCATTCCCAAAGGAGCCAACGGTCGCCCCACCAAACGCGAAGGCTGGATTGGAGATCGTCACACTCTCGGCGCTCCCTGACATAAAAAGCAGCGCCCTGTTCGAAGCCCATTGGCAACAAGCTGGGCCCGTCTCCCCAGCCCCGTCCCCCAGCTGCCCCCGGTCCCACGGCGGCGAGATAACCGCGCCTGCTGCTACCCCCGGCCCTGGCGGCCACCTCTGCCACTCCGCCCTCGGCAGGCCGCGCCAGCCGCGCCACGGTTCCGGGGCAGTAGCGTCAGGAGGCGGTGGTGCCTTCCCTCAGGACTGTCGCTGTCGCGCCGGGGTTGAAGACCCCCAGGTGATCCCTGGAGGCCCCTCGCCTCCGAATACGGCCCTGCAGCCCCAGCTGCAGTCTCTCTTCGGGCTCCCTGTCTTGCCGGCCGCCGCTGGCTTCCCTCCCGCAGACACCCCCGTGGACCGGACCTCGCCGCCCCTCCGCCCCCGAGGTTTCAGGCTCCGGCCGGTTCCTCGCCTTTCGACCGGTCCCAGAGCTGTCATCCCCGGGTACCTCTCAGCAAAGGCTGGAAGCGGCCAGTAGCGGCGGGCCCCGCGGTCACTCAGCGGCCGGCGGCGCAGCGCACTCTCCTGCGCCGGCCTCTCCTCCAGCCACCAGTTTTTGCAGCAGCTCACAACAAAGGAAACATGTGACCGTCCGGGCCAAAACACTGAGCGTCACCGACCCCTGGCCAATCCGGGTGGGCGTCCCCCGCCCCGGGGCACTCTGGGAGATGTAGTTACCACTCTCCGGGTGGCCTCCAGGGCTACCTGGGGTTCCCGCTAAAGGGCGGTGTCGGGTGCGGAGTGGGGCAAGACCGCTCGAGGGCTGCTGACTCGAAACTAGGTTTTAGGTATAGACAGGTTAAGGAGATGTATCCTGTGTAAGGAATCTAAGGAGAAACCAGAGTCGTATGTTTATTGGCCTCAAAGACCCCCACCACATCCCAAGGCAAAAGCCCATGACCAGGAATTCACAGAACCTTAGAGTTTGGGACTAGGATTAGAGATCTTTTTATTTGATCCTCTGATATACAATGGGGAAATCTGAGGGCCTCACGGGTGAAAGGGACTAGAACCCTGGTCGATGGAAGGCTCAAGGAAAATCACCTTTTTCTCTCTTTTTTGGTAAATCTGTTAATGTCACTGGCATCAAATACTAGCATTAAATCCTTTTGGTGTTAAACGTACACACAGATCAAACGAAGTTGTCACAAATTCCTATTTTCCAAGGCAGATAGATTCCCTAAAGGACATTATTTTGTTGTTTTGTTCCTGAAAATATTTTGTTCAAGGTTGTGTATACCTCCTGATCTTGCAACCATTTGGTTTCTGTTACCAAAATTATTAATAAAACATCTTTCTCTTCTACACGTCACGAATACAGTCATGCCTCTATTAAATAAGGGAGTGTGTTCCAATGATCGGAGGTGGAAATAATATGGAAGGCCTGTATCCAGGCCTTTTAAACATGCTTTTTAGGCTTCTTTTTTGTCTCTTTTAAACATGAAAATGCCTGCCACTTATTGAGTACCTACTAAGTTCCAGGCTCACGACTAGACACTTCACAATAACCCAGCAAGATAGGCATTATCCCATTTTACAGGTGATGAAACTAAGCCACAGAGAGGATGGAGTTGCCCTGGTTGCTCAGTTATTAAGTGGTGAAGCTAGAGTTCACACAGAGTTTTTGAAAATAAGTTTATTTACATTAAAATATTATATAAGCACACAATTAAGTTTCTACAAAGTTTATTTACAAAAGTTTAGTATTACAAGGCTAATAGTGAAACAGTAGTCCCGTTTCCTACCTGTCCTCATTCCTGATTCTCCACAGGTAACAACAACTTTCAACTATTTGAGCTGTTTCTTCTGGTACTTACATCTGTATTTCCAAATAATGTATGGCTATTTCCTACCAAGGAAGCTGTCATCCCTGTTTCTCATCCCTGCAATATTATTATATAATCTAGCTAAATCATTACTTATTGTTTATGCTAGTGAAACTGTGTTTATTAGTCATCGTTGAGTCAATTAGTATACAATTTCCTTTCCTGTATGGTTTTTTGTTTTCCCTGGAGTTAGTTATAGTCCTTGTTTTTGTTTGCTTATTTTATTATATATCTGTCACATTCCGTCTGAGTTTCTTTAAAAGAATGATAAAATGCTTTCAATATAATCTTCACACAATCAAACTCATTAGATAATCCATCGTATATATGTGCATATGTGCCTATGAAAATATGTATGTCTATATCTGTAGATATAGATGTTTATTTTTTTCATTTTAGAGCCATTTGGTCCCCAGTTCCTTTTTGGGAAGCTTCTCTTTGGGATTGTTGCATAGCTATTGTCTTGGGACTTCCTTTCTCCATCATCCTAGGGTTTTCTTCTGTGGTCTCTAGTGTTGCCTTGAATTTTGGTGGATCACATTCTTCATAAGCAGCTCCCTAAGAAAAAGTCCATGGGAAGTAAATCTTATTAGCCCTCTTCAGTTTTGTTCTTCTTTGTGGCTTAAGATAGAACTTCTGGACTTTGGAAGTTGATCCTTGCAGTTTTGAATAGTCACACCTGAGTTGGATGTCGTCATGCTTTAACTTGTTCACTACCTGTTTACATTTATGCATATATTCCTTTCATATGGCATAGCCCAAAGGTTAAGTCCTCCTGAGTAGGCATATGATGGTTATAGGAAGATCTTGACCTGACACTTCAGGGTTCTTTGCATATTTACACTGGGCAAATTTGGTGACGTAAGAGACAGAATAAGGCTGTCCTTGGGGTTCAAGCCAGGTCAGGGCATGCACTTATGACTTACACTTTACAATGACTCAGGGAGGAGTGTCTGGGGATGTGTGCAGGTACATAGCACCACGCTGCGTCAGTGCCCTGGGGTGAAAGACAGGCAACTAAAAGCACTCAGTGGGTCATCACTGCCTTCATCAAGTCCCATCTCCCTTGCAGTGCATACACAGTCCTTCCTGATGCACTCTAGGGCCTACCTCTGACACTTCAACCCAGCCTCAAGGAACTACCCACAATTGCCCAAAGGACTCTTGCTCTCTCTCTCTCTCTCTCTCTCTCTCTCTCTCTCTCTCTCTCCAGGCGGTTCCCATCCATAGCCTGCTCTCTTTGCGTCTTATGCCCCCACCTTCCCTTCGCCCCATTTGCCAGGCTAACTCCTGCTCTTCCTTCTAGGAGGCAGCCTGTGAGTCTTCTTTCCTGGGGAACTCTCATTTTCCCCCATTGCCCTTACCTCTTTCCCAGCAGTTATCACACTAATTGTCCAGGTTTATTTATGTGCCTTTCCAATTGAGTACTCTCTGAGATTTCTGAGGTCAGGGATCACCTTACTCATTTTGTATTCCATTGTACCTAGTAGTTGCTCAGTAAGTACCTGTTAACTGATATGATATTTACTTTTTGAAGTTAAGGGGACCTGAGAGAGAAAAATAGTGCCAAAGGCCGGGCGCGGTGGCTCACACCTGTAATCCTAGCACTCTGGGAGGCCAAGGCAGGCGGATTGCTCAAGGTCAGGAGTTCAACACCAGACTGAGCAAGGGCGAGACCCCATCTCTACTAAAAATAGAAATTAATTGGCCAACTAAAAATATGTAGAAAAAATTAGCAGATCATGGTGGCACATGCCTATAGTCCCAGCTACTTGGGAGGCTGAGGCAGGAGGATTGCCTAAGCCCAGGAGTTTGAGGTTGCTGTGAGCTAGGCTGATGCCACGGCACTCTAGCCTGGGCAACCGAGAACCAAGTGAGACTCTGTCTCAAAAAATAAAAAAAAAGAAAAAGAAAAATAGTGCCAGTAGATCCCCTGGGATCCACCTGGGACTTGCTTGCATGATGAGGTCCTCAGACTCTTGGGGGAGGTAGGTGCAGGGTGATCAACCACCACTCTGAGAGAGAGGAGGGGAGGGAAGGGGGACCCACAGGCAGGCAGCCTTGGAGACAGGCAGCCCCATCACACAGGCAGAGGCCTACTGGAGGCTGTGCGGGATCTTCAGGCCGGCTGCATATGGGTGGTTTGGCGTTGGCAGAGGGCCCTGAGAGTTACGCCTACTCCACAAGTCAGTAAGGATGGCTGGATAGCAGCCTTTTCCTCAGCTGGGGCTGGGGTAGAAGCAGAGGTGTCGAGTCCAAGGTGAATCTGCTTGAGTGAGATTAAGCCATAATGTGATTTATTTGGGGCAATGTTTACAATCCAGCTCTGCCTAGCCATTTGAAGGAGGCAAATACTTGGAGTTGGGGTAGCCAGAAGGTCCTTGGACCTATTTCCTCTCCTTTCAGGAATTTAGAAAATTGTGCCATAGTGTGTCTTCTTGCAAATCCCACACGGCAGTGTTTGTTCTGCTCTCTGTAGTACCCATGACAGTCTTTAAGGTTTGAAGGTGGCCAAGCATCCATAGTTCCACCAGTAATTCTATTTTTCTCCGTCCAACCTTCCCCCTTCCCCATGCAGACAGTGGTCAGGACCACTCCCTGGACACACCAAATATGTTTAGACCTCCCTGCCTCTCCTCTTGGCCTCTAGCACTTGGAGTTTCTTCTGTCCCCAATTGTAGTAGAAATGTTGGTCATAAGACCCATCTCTGATTCTCCCCTCTCTCCCCCACCTGCTGTGAAGCGATGCACGCCTTCCAGTCCCATAGAATGTGACACTCACACTCTGCTTACACCTGACACCTCCTTTGACAAGCTTCAGGCTCAGTACTTTGAGCTCCTCTCCTACAACAAATCCCAGCTAAAAAGCACTGGTGAATGGAGACTTTACTGATGGTTTCAGGAAGAGAGAATGACATGGCATCTCACACTGCAAAACTCCATGGCAATCTTCTTTAAATGCCTCTGCTCCCTCACCTCAGCTGCTTTGCTTTTCCCCTCTCACGACCTCTCTCTGGGCCTCTCTCCAGCCACATGCTTGGGTTTCCTCCCTTCCTGTGGTCTCTGCCACCTTCCTCCCAAATGCACTCTCTCCTACCATCTCTTTTTCAGTAATTTGCATTTTCATGCTCATCACCTTTCTAACAAGATAGTTCCACTCTTCAGAAGATGGAGAATGTCATATATAACGAATTATCTCTGCCCACCCCAGGCCACCCCATTTCTTCCCACAGACGTTTCACATCTCAGCAAGTCTGCCCCACAGTACCCACCTCTGAGTGTTGAGTGAAGGAAGAGTAAACACAGTTCACTGTTTGCTCTCAGCACCTGACCCTCTCCAGTCTTGTGGGCCGCTCCCTCTCTCCCTCCTTTTCTGGTGAAGTAAGGCGTGACTCATCTCTGCAGCTCTTTTGGTAGCAGAGGTCCGGGTCTCCCTGGCTATGTAGATACCAGGAAAGATTTGAATTGCCCCTCTGGGGTCCCACTCCCACCCCAGCCCAGCCAGTTATAGGCCCCACTAGGCTAGCCAAAGCTTGAGATCAGATATACCAGCATTAGATTTCAGCAAGGCAAGAGGTAGCTGGAAATTTTTTCATTTCTAGATCTGGGGAAAGAGGGAAGTTTTCTGCCATGTAGAAGGCAGGCTCCCCCTAGTCTCTCACTGAGCTTCTGCCCTCATAGGTGCAGTCTGCCACAAGGTGTGCTTCCTCACAACTGAAGGCCACTGAGGGGCCTTTCCATCTGGGGTGAGGGGGCAGCGTGGCCATCTGTGGTTTGTTCCTGAAACTGTCCTGCATAGGTTGAAGTTGGTGAAATGCCAAATGATTGGTGCCTCCATGAGCCCTGGGTTCTGACTTCAAAGGGCCAAGGGATACCTGTGTCTACCTCCACTGAGGCGCCAGGCCCAGCTACAATCTTTATTCCTCCGCCCAAGGACATCTGATTTTATCTCCATACAGAGTTCCTGCTGCTGGCCTGGCAGGCTGTGACTTTATCTCCAGTTTCTTGCTTCCAAGGCTCCTCCCAGTCCCCCAACTCCCAGCCATGACACTTAAGAGGCATGTACTAACTCCAGCTTGATTTGTCTCTGCTGTGCCGGGCACTGCTCTCCTTCCAAATGCCTGCGCTTTCTGAGAGTGTGTTTCGTCCACATGTGGTCTCATTGTTTGGCAGTTGGTATGAAGGGAAGGGCCTGGACCTATCCAAGGATATCTGCAGCAGACCTCCTCTCCTGTCCTGGAAGCCCCATCCACTTTCCAAAGAAATCATGTCTGTCAGGGCTTGAAGAACAATCTCCAATTCAAGAATTCTCAGTTTAGCTATCTCATCTGATGCTGTGCTCATTGGATGCTCCATCTGAAGCATTCATTCCAAATAATGCAACTTCCCAAAAGCTCTAATGCAGATCTTAAAGCAGTTTCCACACACTCATAGTCCAGGGACCACCCTAATTTGTGCGGCATAATTTTTCACTTTCTTCCATAAGCTCAGCACGTTGATATTCATATCCTCTGTCTCCCTGTAAAGACTTAAAACCTCAGAGTTTCCAGTGGGGCTTTCGAATTGAAGAGCCTAGGATCAAAATTTAATGTTGCTTCTCAGTAGTAGTTATATAGCCTTCAATAAATGACTAAGTCTTTCTCATACTCAGTTTTCTCATCTGTAAAATGGAAATAAAACACCTACCTCATAGAATTGTTGTGAGGATTAAATGAGATATATAAATATACACAGGAGGTATAAAGAAGAAAATAAATGAAAAGTAAAAGAACGTATAACCTTTCTTGCATAGATTTGAAAAACAAGCCTGAATAAATGAAGTGATTTAGAAACCTAGAAGCCAAAGCTAGCTTTTCTGAACACCCAACCAGGTTCCTGTCCTCTAAAGAGAGATTGCCAACCAGATGTAGAAAAGCAGTCTGCCTCTGCTCTTAAAATACCCACACTCAAAGGCCACATAGCTGAGCTTAAACCATGATTGCCTCTGGGTTGCAGACCAAGGGATGAGGAGTCAGGGACTGAGGAGACCTATGTGTCTTTCAGTAAACTTTTGACATTAAAAAATACATATATATGTGCATATTTGCACTATCTAAATATTTTTAAAAATACTTGCCCAAGGTGATCAAAATAAGTGCCTATGTTCACTGTTGCACAATCTCTTTTGCTTCCAACCCCAGATCACTCTGAGACTGGCCTAGAAAACAGTGAGGCCTCCCAGGTCACCAGCACACAGGGACAGAGCCTCTTGACCCTGCTTGTGACAGCATCGCAAGCACATGCCTAAAATTCTTTGGAAAGCCTGCCTGGTTCTATTACCGGCACATGAAAGTTGTGCTCCGGCAGCAAATCTCTAAATTTAGATGCTTTTCAGGATGAACTCTGAGTGATCTTTGTCCTGAAGACTAGTCAAAAGTTGGAGGGCACCTTGTTTTTTATTTATTAATTCAAATGCCATAGTTGATATTTTATAATGCATAGTTTGTGAAGAGTACTGTGTTAATGGAAAACAAATAAACAGGGAGTATCTAAGATTTCTCCTTTCCAGTTCTCATAAAAATTTTACCCTGGGCCTGTTTTTATTTAATTTGTGTTTGCAAAGTATTACCCTATTATAAAAATACATTATAGTAATACTTAGCAAACTCAGTGAAATAAAAACAAATCCAGGGTAAAAATTATTTTCCTGGTAACTTTATTGGAGTGTCTAGAATTAGTACAGTTTAGGAATTTAATTCAAATATTTCAATGCTTAAATTTTATCATTTTAATTAGAGTAAAGACAATTTCACAATAAATTAAAAAGAAATTAAAGAGAGACTTTAAGGAATGCTGAGTTTACTTTAGTGAAGAACTAGCTCTGCCAAGGCCAGACCCACCAATGTGTCTTTATAGAGAGTCAAGAGTGTAACTTGGATTCAGTTTGACTGGGTTCGGATCCTGGGTCTGGTACCACTAACGGGGTGATGTTGGGTAGTTTATTTAACTGCTTTGATGTTTGGACTCTTTGTCTGAAAATAGAATCTAGTAATACCTTCTTATTAAGAGAATTAAGTAGCTTATAAAAAACAGCATATAATCCTCAATAAATGGTAAGTATTATTCAGTCAAGACACAATAGTGAGTATTATTCTGTCAACATGTAATGATAAGTACTATTGTAAGAAGATTTAACACTGCATTGACTAATCCTAGCAAAGGAAGATTCTTTAACAGAGAATGTAATGTCATGGGGTAATGGAAAAAATACACAGAAAAAGAAAGTGGTCCTGGGGTGCCCCATCATAACTTACTCAGCCACCTGGACAAATCACCTAATTCCCTTGGGACCCAGTTTCCTCATTTCTTAAAGGAGCCCTCTGCCCTGTACCCATGAGGGTGTTCAGCTAAACTATTTCCAAAGGCCTGTCTAGTTTTGGAAGTACTGGGTATTTTTTGATTGAAGGGGCTTCAGTGGAAAAGTTCTTTTGGTTTAAGAAGCACCCAAATCAGGACACACCTGTGGGCACATAGACTTCTTTGGGAAGGAATTGTGTGGACCATGAGAAGCTACAAATGATCAGAAATCGGCTTCTAGTTCTGGGGGTGAAAAGCCAATATTACAGCCTAATGAGATATGGTGCGGACACAGCTGATTATTTGGGGATCAAACTGAACCCAGTTCCATCCGGACCCTGTTTTGTTTTGTTTTGTTAGACGTGAGGTCTCATTCTGGAGTGCAGTGGTGTGATCATAGCTCACTGTAACCTTGAACTCCTGGGCTCAAGTCCTCCAGCCTCAGCCTCCCAAAGTGCTGGGATTACAGGTGTGAGCCACGGTGCCCAGCCCCAAACCCATTTATAGCAATTCTCAAATTCCTTAAGTAACACAGTCCCCAAAGATTTTCCATGCTGGGTCCCTGGGTGAGCACCTCTTTCCCTCACAGCCCCTACTCCTCAGGAGAGCCCAGAGACAACCCTCCCAGGCTCCAAACCAGCCCACTCTTGTGCTTAACTGATGTTTGCCCTGCTCACAGCACTTCTCGTGGGGACACTTTGCCTCCCCAAATTCTGCTCCAGCTTTCTATTTTTAGCTCCCAACTCAGGGACTTTTTAGAGTAAACAATCACATGCACTAGGTCACTTATGGCATTGCTGGTGTGTGTGTGTTCCTTGTTATCTCTTCCTTAATTATCCCTTGCCTTACAAAGAAGAAATTAAAAGTTTTTAAAGTTTCCTTCCCTCAAATTTAAAAATATTACCCACCAGTTGTAGAAAAACTTAAAAAAGGATAAGGAAGAAATTGGATATCATCTGTGATCTTCTGACCTAGAGATAGCTACTGTTTAGCAATATCTTTCTGATTCTTTATATTTATAGTATATTTATATATATTTTTGCTTATCTAAATTAGTACTACATATACAGAATAAACTCATATGTCAGTGTTTAATATGAGACTTTCTATTTCCTTCTCTCTGATCTGTCTTGATCTGCTGCCTCTTCCCAGTCCCAATGGCATTGATCTGAAGCTTGGAACTAGCTTCCATCAGACTTATTATCAAATATTGACATAAATTAGAGTTTTATATGCTAACAAAAGATGTCTTTCTCCAGACTGAAGATGATTTAGGTTCATAAACTCTGTAGACATGAATCCTAAAACAAATTTATTTTTGATGTTTTCCAAATTTCTTAGTACACCATTACTTCTGGTGTTCCCTTATATTGTTATGTTTAATTTGATTTTTATATTCTCCTCTTTCCTTTTTTATTAAAGAGGAATTTGCAATAAGATTAAAATAAATCTTTCATTAAATATTATTCATAATGACATTATGCTATCCATTCAATTATTTAAATATTTCATATATATTTTTCATAGGCTCCGAATCTGTTTACATACTATTTTATATAATTTTTTCATGTAAGATTGTTCAAGGAATATTCTTCCATGTTTTATTAGGTCTGCTCAACTAACTTTTTTTCTTGACTTCACATTAATAAAGATAACAGTAATGGCCAATATTTACTGAGCACTATTCTAGGTCCTTGTTAAGTGCTTTACCTGCATTATTTATTTAATCTCCACACAATACTGTGAGGTAGTAACTACCATTGCTGCCCCCATTTTACAAATGGGAAAACTGAGACTTAGAATCAGACTTAGACTAGTTTGCCTAAAGAGTTGAAGTTTGATTGTCTGACTCCAGGGCTGGTGTTCTTTTTAAACCAGTATACGGTTCTGTTTGCTTTAGAATGTCCCTTAGTAGATACATTATCCTTTTTGTTCAACTACTCCATTGGTTTTAGATACTTATGCTACATCTAGTTGGTTTCTTCCCTCTATTTTGATAATTCTGCAAGGGTCATCTTTCTGTATATAGTTTTTTGCTTCTATTGTATGATTTTCTTATGGTTAGGACATGGAAAGGGAGAACCATTTTTTTCAATGGACTTTATTGGATAAACTGTTGGAAGAAGTGAGGAGAATTTTGCTGTTTTGCCACAGGCTCTGTTCCTGAGCCCACGCTGTGAAGTTAAGGTAGGGTAGAGGTGATGGCATTGAGGAAGCTGATCTCTTTTAGGCTATCTGGTTCCTCTCCTGTGATGGAACAGTCCAGGATTGCTACTATCATTACATTTATCACAAGCATTAAAACTTGTTTCATTATGTTATGAGTGAACAATCATATGTACTAGGTCACTTATGACATTGCTGGCTTAAATAAAAGGACTGTTTTTCTTCTTTGTACCCCAGAACTTAACATAGTGCCCAGCACATAGAAGATGCTTAATAGATACTTGTTGAATGAATAAATGAAGGGTAGAGAAAGAAAGACCTCTCTTAACTGTGAACTCTTATTTTCAATCAAGTTAACTGAGATAGTCAGGAAACAATACCTAGTCGGGGGTGTGTAGGAAGCATATCTTTTTATTTTGATGCTTTGACAGCTTGAGGCCTTGCTGACATTGGAAAGGACTGCCTGTACTGGGTATGAGCTAATTCTTAGAGATGAAACAACTTGCCCAAGAGCAAGCCTTTTATGTGCAAACCAACCAATCCAAACACCATACTCCAACCATTTGCCTTATGAGACTCTCAAAGGGCTTTCACACTTGGGCCACTAACCCCCTGCTCTAAGTGCCCCAGGGCTAGGTGACAGGCAACTAGGGGCTGGCATCTATACTCCAGAGCCCATCGCAATGATTAAAACTAGCCAATCCTAAGCTTATTTACCCTGCCTTATCATTCCTTCCTGTAAAAATCACAATAAAGGCTCTTGTCCACATTTTCCCCTGGGTTCCTCTGACTCCTGACCAACCCTTAGCCTTCCCTGTGTGGCCTTGCATGGCATGGTGTGCCCCTTTCTCTTGGGAACTATGAGTAACAAACTATCTTTTTAATGGCATTCATCTCTCCTCTGTTGGCTTCACAATACCTACCTACATTTTAAAACAGGGTGCTAAAGTTGACCATGACTGAGATGGTGGTGGGTGAAACATTGAGACAATGTTGGGAATGTAAGACAATGTAAGGGAACAGTAGGGCTGCAAGATGTAAGTGACAGTAATAGTGACATTAACTAACAAAGCCTAACAGTTAACAGCCCAGGAGAGAGCATGATAATTATGATAATTAATAGCAATAATATATCTCATAAGCATAAGGCTTTACTGCTTCACAGAGCACTATCACAATTATTATCTATTTCTCATAAGACATACCTTTAAGTAATATTATTATTCTGTCTGATTATATAATTGGCTAGGCCTTCTGGTGAGTTCATAGAACCAGAAATAAAATTGAAGATTATCAGATACAATCTTATCATTATACAATTGAGGAAACTGAGGCCAGGGAGAAGAGAGTCTAGCTTCATCTGACCCCATCCCTCCCGACTATATTCACAGATGTTGTTGTCTAAGTCTACCTGACTTTGGAGCCATCTCAGAGCCTGGCAGGAGATAGGGCAGAGTCTCAGCAGCTGGTGGGCTTGAGATCAACTTTTCATGCCTCCTTCCTCCCGAAGTCTGGTTGACACCCCTTGGTTACTACCCAAGGTCCACCCACTCTGGCTTGGGCCAGGGAAGAGCGACGACCCAAGGTTGGGTCCTTTCACCTCTGCTCACTTTACAAGAACAGCACCAACTGCAGTCCCTGTGACAGTGACTGAGAAGGTCCTGGCCTTTCTGTCTTCACGTTCCTGGGATGCCAGGCTGGCCTGGCATCGGGAGCCCAGGCAGGGGATCAAGGTTGCCTGGGGTTTCAAGGCAGGGGCTTTGTTACAAGCCACTCCATTTTCATTAGCTGGTTCAGAGTGGAACTAGCCATAAAACTAGGGATACAGAGGCCTGAATGCCACGGATTGTTTGGGGAAAAAATTTGCCCTAGAGCCTAAAGGATAGGCTGAATTTGCATCCAAGATGATGGAAGTAAAGTTGAAAGTCCTGCAAGGCAGGGAGCTGGGCAATGCTGCTGGAGACATTTCCCTCTGTTTATTACACAAGCACCCAAGCTGTATTAAAGAACCATTGGCAGTTGAGGTATGTGAGGTACAGTTGATAGATCTGATTCTGTTGAGAATCAGAGAGCTTCCACTTGAGACCAAATTTAACAGTTACAGAAAGCTTGGTGGGAAAAGGTAGGAGGCAGCCAGTGCAAAGAGACAGAAACAACAAAAAATAGAAAGCCCTTGAATTGTCTGGGCTGGTTTCTGCGCTACTAACTGTAGCCCAGGCCGACTCAAACTTCTACTGATGCCATTACCAGAAATAAAATCTGACTACCTCCTCTGGATTACCACCTTCACTGACAAGATATTGTGCTGTGTGTGTGCTGAGGACAGGACTGAGAGCAGGTGCAGCGGTGCTGTCTGGGTGGGAGCTCCAGTCTGAGAGGTGGCTGGGGGTGGCTAGCAGGGGCAGGGGCCAGGGACTCAGGAGTGTGGTGGGAGCCAACAGCTGGGTCACCAACCGGCTCAGACATGCTCTGGGTGAGCTGTGGGCATAAAGAGCTATCAGATCAGTTAACTTAGAGGGAAGCTGGGTTCTCTGGTTTACAAAGAAATCCTGAACCTGAGAGTGGATAAGGCGCAAATGGAAGCTGGGGGTCTGAGACAGCACCAGGAAAGTTCCAAATTTCCCTGTGAGGAGGTCATAGCCCTGTGGCCTTGGATCTGGGATGGCTTAGCTTCTTAAAATTTAATTTAATTTAATCAAATTTTTATAGATAGCTGTACTCACAGGATGGTCTTTCCAAGCTTTCAAGGGACCAGCCTCTCGGGGAGGACCAATGCCCACCTCTACCCTCAGTTCCCCAGAGGACTAATGTCCACGACAGATGGCAGTGCTGTGTCCTTGTGCAGGGGAGATGTATTTGGGCCCCAGGGACCTTCTTTGAATTTTTTCTTCGGGGCCCTGCCTCCTATACCTAGGAAAAAGGAGTGGGATTATAGAAAAATATAAAGCAGCATGAAGAATTGGAATAAACCACCCACAATTTTACTCTCCAGAGGCAATCACTCTGCTTCTTCATCTGTGGAATGGGCATAATTATAACAGGATTATTATATTAGATGAGGAAGAAGCTACCTTAACATTTTGATATATTCTCTTCTTTTTATTAAACATTTTAAACATGATTAGAATCGCAACGTAGGTATAATTTTTACCCCACTTTTTCCCTTAGTAATATATCATTACTATTCTCATAGTCACAAAAATGTGTGTGTGTGTTCTAGTAAAACCTTACTGACAAAACAGATGGTGGGCTGGCTTTGGCCTGTGGGTGGCAGCTTGCTGGCCCCAGGTGTTAAGAGTCCCGTGCTGGGCCCTGCCCTGGGGCAGAGCGAGAGGCAGCTGCTGATAAAGTCATGATTAGTAACAGTGAACACAATAATGCTGTCCTCTCCTGGCATATGGAGGGGAAATGGTCACATCTCTACCTACTGGACACTCACCATCTAGGACATGCAAGATGCTGGGAGTAAGCAGGCAGGAGGTGAGGTTTAAACAGAACTGCTTTCTGTTTAAATCTGCTTGAGCCCCATTTAATCTGGGGGTGCCTGAATTCCTAGATAATCCCTAACACTGCAGAATAAATTCTCTGAAAGAGGAAAGCTAGGACTTTAACTCATAACTGAGATTTACTGGGAAGGCCCAGTAGAGGTGGATAAATTTTGCCTTCTGTGACCTTGCCTCTCACCAGCATTTTGGAAAGATGTCTGGGTCTTGCCTCTAGGAGCAGCTGGGTGTAGGTAGGAGCCAAGGTCTTGATAAAAATACTTTTAAACTGTCACTCTTTTTTTTTTGAGACAGTGTGACAGCCTCTGTCCCCCAGGCTGGAGTGTAGTGGTGTGATCACAGCTCACTGCAACCTTGAACTCCTGTGCTCAATCCACCTGCCTCAGCCTCCTGAATAGCTAGGACTAGAGGTGTGTGCCACAACATCTGGCTAATTTTTTAAAAAATTTTTTGTGGAGACGGGATCTTGCAATGTTGCCCAGGCCAGTCTCAAACTCCTGGTCTCAAGCAATCCTTCTGCCTTGGCCTCCCAAAGTGCTGGGATTACAGGTGTGAGCCACCATGCCTGGCCAACTGTCACTTTTGATGATTGCTTTACAATCTATCACATCATCAAGCCATAATTTATTTATCCCTTGTCATTATGTTGGACATTTAATTTGCTTCTAGTTGTTTGCTATTGAAATACTGCAAAGAACATCTTGGTACATACATTTTTCTCTTAAATTTAGGCTATAAATATTAGATGAGGAAGAAACTGTTTTAACATTTTGGTATTTTCTTTACAGTCTTTTCATTAAGCATTTTAAACATGATTAGAATAACACTGTACTATAGTTCTTCTTTATCCTTGAGGGATATGTTCCAAGACCCTCAGTGTATGTCTGAAACCATGAGCAATACAGAACTATACACACACACACACACACACACACATATATATATATATATATATATATATATATATATATATATATATATATATATACATACTATGTTTTTCCTATACATATATGCCTAGGGTAAAGTTTAATATATGAATTAGTCTCAGTAAGGGATTAACAACAATAATATTAACAAAATAGAACAGTTATAACAATGTATTTTAATGAAAGTGATATGAATGTGATCTCTCTCTCTTTTTCAGAATGTCTTATTGTACTGTACTCACCTATTTTCGGACCATGGTTAATTACAGGTAACCGAAACCTTGGAAGGCAAAACTGTAGAAAAGGGGGGAAATACTCTGTATATAATTTTTATCTCATCTTTTTTCTTAATAATATTTCATAACTATTCTTATAGTCACATATTTTATAGATGTGGTCAGATCAGAATTTAAAAGCTTATTTAAGGCTCTTACTACATATTATCAATTGCACTATCTTTTCCCCTACAAGCTGACAGTCTGAAACACAGACTTTAGGCTTTTTCAAGGATTTTTCACCTGAGAAAGCCTGGGCTTGGGTTCCTCACTCCCATTTCAGTCCTGAGTGGAATTGCTTGACCCCTTGCTCTTGCCTGTTGGTCATCTCCTCTGCCAAGGGAAGGAGGGTCTGAGAGGAGGGAACGTGGGGAGAGACTGGGTATCTTTCTGCACCCTCCCTGCTCCTGTCCGTCCAAGAGCCCCGCCCATGTTCTCATCTTGCCCTAACCTCCTTTTTGTTTGTTTTTTTATTAACATTAATTAAATGTCTCCCTAAAGGTCCTGGATGACACTGGGACCTGTAGTTAGAACCGAGACATATGTGTAAGAACGGCATATATCCAAATATCAGCTCATTAGTTCAAATCTAACATAATTTTCCCTTGAACCTCACATTAACTTGAAGTACTCAGTGGCACAGCATCCTCTAATTTAAATATTTTAAAAGAAAAACATAATCAGAAGACCCAGTTTTCAAAATCATGGTTAAAGGCCAACAAATTAGCTAGAAGGGAGGGATAAAAAGGAATAACCTCTTTTCAAATAATAAATAAATGCACAAACCCTCTGCCACAAAAGCAGATCCTTGCAGTTTCAATCCTTTCCCATGAGATAAAGGCAGTCTCCTGCCACCTTCAAAAGGAGGGAAAAAAACAACTTTTACTTGTTTTTACTATATATTTCAGGGGTATGTGGGTTTTTTTGTGCTTTTTTTTTACACTTGTACAGTTTACCTTGCTTGACCCCTAAATAACACTTTTAAGATTAAAACAGCCATATTAAAGAGTATTTACGTAGTTCCACCATGCAAACAAAGCCTTTTGAATATTTAAAAAAATTGACTTTTTAATCACTAGGCAATGTAAATTTGACTATCTAAGCTTATAAACCTTGACTAAAATATAAGCAATTATTTTATTCATAAATGCTGTTTTCGGTCCCCTAACAAATCTAGCACTGCTGTGTAACAAAGATTTTACAATTCAGAGATATAAAAATATCAGCTTTAAAATCTGAACTGTATAGTATGCACATTAATATTTGCACCATTAAATTAGGAATACACTTAAATCTATGAAATACTAAACTCTACATAGCTTTTCTAAATCTCTGGCTGGAGCTAATACAATACAGTGTTTACCTGTCTAATGAGGGTGGAAAAGGGACAAGTTGGCCTCATACAATAGTTAGCTAGGTCAATATGACAGCATGCATTGCATGAAAAGACAGACTGATCAGGAATGAGCCAATCTGACATGATTGACTATTGCTTTACAAAAGTGCCTGGAGTTCTCCATCTTATAAAATCAACATCCCTGTCCAATCACCTTGAGACTGTTACTCAAGTATTCTCTTGAGGATTGGAGACCAAAGCAGCTATATAAAACTGTAATGCACCCACTAGGTGCCATCCAAGGAGAGTAAACAGGAGAAATTATATCTTTCAAATGTTAAGCTGACACTGTAAACAACAGTTGGTTTCTCATTTACATGGGCAAAGCACTTTAAAATATTTTAATCACTTTTCTATGGAAGAAAAAAAAGCTATGATTCCAGTGGTTAATGACTAAATTTTAGACAAATGATCTCCATACCTACTAGGCTAAGAAATAATACAGTTTTTACTGTTGTGTCCCTTTTTCTTCTTGGATTTACTTGTCCTCTGACCAAATGGATGGGCAGGGAGTACAGAAGTTGGCCTAGAAAGGTTGTCTGTATAGAAGGTATATCTCTATGGCTGGGGTTGAGGGAATGGTTGTCCAAGAAAATATCCTTTTTTTCTGAGTCTGAAAAGGAGAAGAAAGAGAGGAACACCAGGAATCCCAGAAACCTATTTATCCCTGGAGTCCTGCAGTGCATGATCAGAAGTGGATGGGCATACTGTCTGTAGAGATCAGCATTCCGGATGTATGCTTGGATCTCCTGGGCAATTTTAATCCATATAACTTAACTATAGTTATTGGGGATACAAAGTTGTGGTCTGTCCTGGGGAGAACATTTTCTGTCTGTAAAAATATTCAGGGTATTGTCAGAGTGGAAGTTTCTACTTCTCCCATGGACATGGTTATGAGACCTGGATCCCTTCTCTTCAAAATGGTAGACCTGAATACTTTCACTGTAGGATGCTTGATTTTGATGCCGTTGTATTTTTTATTGTCAATGACATCATCTGAAAACATGACCTGCTGTGGTCTGGATTGAGACTTGGATCATCTAAGTACTGGCAGATGCACTAGTTCCTCTTCACAAATTATTTTTTTTCTGAACACAACTTAGAACTTAGACTCTTTAAGGACTCTGCACTCCTGTGCAATATAGAAGAGTTCAACGTTCTCATGTTGCTTGTTTTGTCATAATCTTCTGCCTCTATGTCCTCAGAGTTTGCAGAGAAAATCATGACCTCTGCTTGCTTCCTTCGTTCACTGAAGCTACTGTGCTATTAGACAAAGCCAAAGAATCCATAGAATCCTAAACACGTTGCTCTGGTTTGAAGTCTATCAAACACTCCTGGGAATATTCATACCCTTGTGTTTGATCATGATTTGTCCTAAAGCTCCATGGTCCAGATCCAATTCCTGTAGCCTTCTACTGCTTGCAGAATTGCTCAGTCTATTTTGTGACTGTGCCCAGTACATATCAGATCAATAATTTTTACTGGCAAGGCTCTGGTTGTTTCACTTTAACTTGGTCTTACGTTTCACCAGGTTATCAGATAGCCAATGCTTATTGGCTCAAATATCCATCTCATTGGGCTCCTGCTGAAGAGGCTTTTATCACCAAATTTGAGTAGGAGCTGTGTCATATAATCTTCATGCTCAGCCCATTTTTGAGGGTCTTCTAGGGTTTCATGCTCTACACTGCCTTTCCAAAAGTCTTGTTCCTTGCCTGGAGACACTCAGATCATCCAATTTCTGAGAAAGAGTGTAGTCAGCACTGGCTGAAAGGCCTGGAAACTTGTATTTCAGAGCAGGAAGAGAGACTGTATGGCCTGCTTTTGACTATTTCATACTTCCTCTGGTGTCTCCTGATGGAACTGACCAAAAGGCAGAATTGGAAGAATTAGAGGCACGGGTATCTTTACCAAGACTACATGTTTTGAGCAATGAATCTGATTTTGTGTGTGAAGAAAGTGACATCCCAACAAAAAGGATTTACACTAGGCACAAGAAATGTATGTTTCTGTAGCATGCTAGTGCTGCCTGTTATAGGTCATCTGCACATGGTCAACACCAATATGTTCTTGTAGGTTTCACAGCACTCTACATAAACAGACTCAAAGCAGCCACAACAGAATGGGTGGCCATCCTTTATGATATACCTTGTCCTCCTGGGACCATTTCATGCTCAAGGTAGCTCCCTCCTGGGAGCATTTCATGCTCAAGGTAGCAGAATACTGCTCAAGGCAGTATTTCACGTGCCAATGGTGACACTTAACTTCTGTGCACACAATAACAAAATTATCTCAGCACATGCAGAGCACCAGGGGTTGAGCAATTCAGCAGGTCACTTGCCATCGTGAATTTTTCCATCCTGATAAAAAAAAATGAGGTTGACCAGCAACTCTTTGTATGTGAAACAGACAAAACAGAATGGGTGCCAGTACATTCCAGGGCTCCCTTTAGAGACAAACATTGCAATTTTCACCTGATCTTCAACCCATACAGCACACACATGGCGTCTGTTCCTGCTCTAGACAAAAGTTTAATCATTCCTCTTCCAAGTGCTTCTTTCTGCTACTAAGCACTGAGCATTTGCAATTCTTTTCTCTCCTCTTCATTCAAAGACAGATAGAACCACATCTCATTATCATGTTGTGATAACTGGTAAAAAGCCTGTTAATCTGATGTTTCTCTCCAGGACTGATGACATAAGGAAAGCTTTCCTCTGGTAAGCAAGCAAAATAGAGCTGGATCTTCTCTGGTCTAAGGCCAGTTCAGGGGGACCCAGGAGAACTCCTCTAGTGCTCAGCCAGAATAATCATCTGATATGGAACTTATCTGACACCCAAAGGCAAATTTGCTTAGTTTGGACTCCATCTCCAAAGACATAATATTAATGATAAAGTTAAAAAGCCAGCTTCTCAGTCACAGGACATAAAACAGTGGCTGCTCTGTCTGCCCACTTGATTCTCAGGATTCTTAATGAGTGGAGCCACTGAGATGCCCTTACCTCTAAACTCTTGAACTCTTTTTCCTGGAAGCAGTGGGTTGATATATAAAACTCACTGGGTTCTGGAGTCACAGAGAACTGGGTTCAAATCCCAGTTCTGGTACTCACTAGTTGAGTGAGGTTGTGCAGTTGTAATCTCTCAGAACCTCAATTTCTATGTCTTATATATTTCTATAGCATGATACTATGGACGTAGTAAGAATTAGATGAGAGAAACAACGTGAAGCATAGGGCCTGGCATATACACCATGCATTTAACAAATGATGGTTGTCTTCTATTCTATTTTTCTGTTATGCATGAGCTGAACTAGCCTGGTGTTGCCATCTCCAGTGAGGCACAAGGATCACCATTCTCATAATTGAGTATGACTTGGGGGAGAAAGACACCACAGCCTCTCCAGGCCTTTGTACATGTTGTCCCTCAGCGTAGAATAGTGATTCTCAAATTTTTACAGTTCAACAGAATCACCTGTAGGATTTGTTAAAACAGATATTGCTGGGGCCCACACCTAGAATTTCTGACTCTGTAGGTCTGAGGAAGGGTCTGAGAATTTGCATTTCTAATAAGTTCTCAGTTGATGCTGCTGCTGCTGATCTGAAACCACATTTTGAGAACCATTGGTCCAGAACTTTTTACTACTCTTCCTATCCTCTGACTAACTCCTACATATCCTTTAGGTCTCAGATTTAATTGTATTTGTTTTGAGGTCCAAATTAGGCATTCATCTTCTGTGCTTTCAAAGCTCCCTGGATTTGCTCACTTACAGGACTTACCACAATGCTCTGAAATTGTCTTGCTTCTTGTCTGTATCCCCCACAAGACAGTAGCTACTTTGGAAAAGGGACCATATCTGTCCTATTCATGGCTGTATCTCTAGCCCCTTGCTAGTCATCAATTTATTTATCATACATTGAAATAAAATATAAAATATTTAATTATTTAACATATCTGCAGTTTAAAACAGCAAATAGTAGATGTTATAGACTTATTAATTCATACGCTAAGAAGATTTGTTAAATAATGTTTTGTATGCACAGGCTGTGTGACTTGTTTTGAACAGTAGGTGCTTATGATCTGGTATTTTGAGTCTATTTCTGGGATCTTGACTCAATTTCTTTTCTTTCTTTCTTTTCTTTTTTTTTGAGACAGAGTCTTGCTCTGTTGCCTGGACTAGAGTGCAGTGCTGTCATCAAAGCTCACTGCAACCTTAAACTCCTGGGCTCAAGCCATCCTCCTGCTTCAGCTTCCAGACTAGCTGGGACTACAGGCATGCAACACCACACCAGGCTAATTTTTTCTATTTTTTGTAGAGACAGGAGCTCGCTCTTGCTTAGGCTGGTCTCAAACTCCTGAGCTCAAGCGACCTTCCCACCTTGGCCTCCCAGAGTGCTAGGATTACAAGTGTGAGCCATTGTGCCTGGCCTCAGTTTCGTTTGTTATTTTTTCCTGATTTTTGCCCCATATTAAACATTTTTCATAATTACATTTATTTAAATGGTCACTTGTATTCTTGCTGGCCTATTCTTTTATTAAAATTCACCATGGAGTTTTAGTTTTCTGAAATATCTTATAGTATTTAATTATTATCTCTTGTAATCTGTATCTAAACTTCAAGTGAAATGTTCATCTTGTTTTTGATTGTATGTTTTAGTTTTTTTCTGTAGTGAACATGTAGGAATACTATGCTATTAAAATAAGCAAAATATGATCTGTAATGGTAATAAAATGAAATATAAGAGGGCAACATGATTGTAATTTCATGACTAAGGGTTGATTAAAATACATGGAGAAATGTGGGCCATTATCTCACTAGTTTCTGCACCTGAATTCCCAAAGCTCTCCTGCTTGTTGAAACTGGAACATTTTACCCTTTGTAGCCACGACTCTAAAAGAACCACATCTAGACTTGCATAACCAAGAATGGTCTTGGAACAATACAGGTAGTTTGTTTGGTTTTGCTAAATACATATTTGTGTCACCTTGATATTTTTTAAGAAATTCTATTGTCTGGACTAACAACAATTGCCATAATTGTTAGCTTAACAACAATTTTAAATAAAAGGGATGATTGGAAAGAATTCTTATCTGATTTCTATTTTTTTGTTTTTTGGGGCAGGGTCTTGTCTTGCTCTGTTACCCAGGCTGGAGTGCAGTGGCACAATCATAGCTCACTTCAACCTCAAGCAATTCTCCCACCTCAGCCTCCTAAGTAGCTGGGACTACAGGTGTGCCACCATTTAAATTATTTTTTGTAGAGATGGAGCCTCACTATTTTGCCCAGGCTGGTCTCAAACTCCTGGCCTAAAGTGATCCTTCCACCTGGGCCTCCCAAAGTGTTGGGATCACAGGTATGAACCATTGTACCCAGCCATGATTTCTACTTTTAATTGAAATGAGTTAACTTTGCTTCTGGCTGTGATAGAGTAATAGGTATTAGATTTATCCTCCAGCCTTAACAGCTAGAACTGTGGACAAAATATAAAACAACAGTTTTTGACATTTGAGTAGCAGGTAGTATAGTCTGTGATGCTTAAGAGAAGGGAGACAAATGAGATGAGTTCTACAATTGACTGGGATGGAAATTCCAGGACTCAAGCAGGAAGAGGAAACACAAAGAGAGCCCAGCAATCTCTCTGAGTTAAAAAACATAAATCAGAGTTCAAAGAGGTCAATGTAGCTAGAACGTGTGGGACAGAGTACAGAAACGGATAGAGCTGCACAAAGAGAGAGATCTGGACGTATACAGAAAGACCTCCATTAAGTCTTTGGCTGAGTGATCTGCACATGTTGTGAAGAGAAACTACCGAGGCTGTGAAAAGGATCACCACAAAGTAATAAGCTGAACAATTCCTGTAGCTCACACAGGCCTTTGAATAGTTCATCCTTGGACTAATTCAGCCAGAGTAGAAAGATCTTACAACTTCCAAGAGCATCAGGTATAGTTTTCAGAAGGATATCTCCTTAATAGTAATGTCAATTTGCCCCAGACTAAAGGCTGCTCTGGTTTCAAAGGATGTTTTAAAAGGAGTAAACTGAATTGAAGTAACTTAACTGCATACCAGAACAAAACCCAAAGCTAATTAATGAAATTCAACAAACTCCAGCAACCAACAATGTAAAATTAGCAATGTTAGGTATCTAATAAAAAATAACCAAGTATTCAACAAACTTGGAAAATATGATCCATAGTTAAGAGAAAAACTGGCCAATAGAAACAGAACTAGTAATGACAGAGATGATGGAATTAGAGAACAAAAATGTTATAATAGCTTTTATAAATATGCTCTGAATATTCAGGAAGGTGGAGGAAAACATGAGAGAGAAATGGAAGGTACAAAACAGACCCAAATGGAACCAACTTCTAGAGATGAAAAATATAATATAGAAAATGAAAACTATGGTGGATGAGATTAACAGCAGATTAGACACTGCAGAAGAAAAACCCCCAGTGAACCTGAAATTACAACGATAGAAACTATTCAAATGAGGAACAGAGAGAGAAATACTGAAAATAAATGAACAGATTATCATGACCTATGTTACAATACGAATAGTCATTGTAATTGGAGTTCTAGAAGGAGAAGAGAAGAGAGGTAAAGCGAGAATGGAAAAATTTCTAAATTTAATAAAAACTGTAAGCTTATGCACAATGAGCCCCAAACAGAACAAACATAAAGAAAACATGCTATGGCATGTTATAATAAAATTGTTGAAAACCAATGATAAAGAGAAAAATTTCAAAGCAGCCAGGGGAAAAAAGGACATAGTCTGTACAGAGGAACAAAAATAAAGTTGAGAATAAACTTCTCATCGGAAACTATGCAAAGTAATATCTGTGTTGTCATCTTAGGGAAGACTTGATCCCAAGTTCCAGAAACTCACTTAAGCTTGCTTAAACTAAAAGAGACACGAGCAGACAAAGGTGCCTCACAGAACCCAAGGGCTAGAGAGAGCCCCACAAGCACCAGAAACCGGTGCTGGAAAGCCCCCAGAAACCAAGCCATCTCTCCCTCCTTTACCGCTTGGTGGGGCTCCATAGTCTTTTATTTCTGTTCTCTCTGAGATTGTGCAACATCCTTTTCTTTCCTGTACTTTTTTTGTCTTCTCAACCTCTCATACTTCCTATTAAGTACCATAAAGCCTGACTTGAATGAATGGCTGTGTCCAATTCCAAACTTCCACAAGAGACAATCTGATTGGCTCAGCTTGGCCAGGTGTCTATCCTCGAACCAATCAAGTGTGGCCAAGAGAGTGAAATGAACAAGAACATGTCTGTGCAAACTGCCACATGAGAAAGGGCAGTTGCAAGGCAAACCCCAAAAGGGGTCTCCTACAACTATATATTGTTGATGTTTATTGTGAGAACCCCCATGAAGAGAAAGATGATCATAGATATAATTAATTAATTAATACCTGCCTTACTCTAAGAAAGAGTTTGAGGCAGCTAAATCTTAAAGTATGAAGTATGCTCAGGTGCAGACTTTACTACAATATGCCTGGAAGATGAATAAATTTAGTATTAAAATGCTTTGATACAAAATTATTATAATTTTCAAGCATGATGCAGTAATTTAAATTATTTTCTTAAGTGGAAAATCTCATTCCCAATGTTTCCAGGCAAGTGCAGAGATCTTAAAAAGTGACCATTTGGCTGGTTTTGTTTCTTTTTATGTACATACAGCCTGTATTTTAGCCCAAACTCTACTAGTAAGAAAATGTGGTAAAACAGAATTAGTAAATCAATTTGAATATAACCAACAGAGGGAGTTTATTTTAGATTTTTAAAATATTTTTGTCAATGTAATGTTTTGGTTAACGAATTGTTGAAATTTCATAAGGAAATGAAACTCAGTTGTCTGGCTTTTACCAGGTGTTTCTATATGACTATAGATAATTGTACCTCATAGCATGGGTACAAAACATTTTAGGCTAATGTCTTCTTGTTTTATTGCTACATGAGGAGGGGAAGTGAAATGCGGAACAAATCATTACTCTAGACAGGAAGCAATACAAAGGCAAATCAATGTTCTTGAGTTGGTTCTTCGCATTGTTGCTTTAGTTTTACTGGAAATGCTTTACAGCAATGCTCTCTTGGATCACTAGTTGTTCAGTAAATGCATTGTCTGATATAGCTCAAGTTCCATCTGAGACTGAAAGTTTCTGTTTCCCTGGGGAGAGACCCTGTACCTTGAGTTAATTTGCATATGAATTCCAGTGGCTGGGAGTGGGAGAGAGCTGCTGACTTAGAGACTAGGCTTCACACCTCAGGGGAGAGGGGTAATCTATTCCAACAGGCATGGGTGTGTATCCTCTTGTGCAATTATAATTGGGGTGTAGAATGTTAAGGGAAGGATTAAATAACAACAAGCTAGATTCTTGGGAAGTCCGTGTTTCTTTGCAAGGGGAAGTAACAGTATGCAAGATTGGAATTTCCTTGGGAAGAACCTCAAGAGAGTAAAAAGCTAGGCCATCAGCCTCTCTGTCTCTCTGTCTCTCTGTTTCTCTCTCGTTTTTTTTTTTTTTTTTTTTAAGATAGAGTCTCACTTTGTTGTCCAGGCTAGAGTGAGTGCCATGGCGTCAGCCTGGCTCATAGCAACCTCAAACTACTGGGCTCAAGCAATCCTTCTGCCTCAGCCTCCTGAGTAGCTGGGACTACAGGCATGCGCCACCATGCCCGGCTAATGTTTTCTATATATATATTAGTTGGCCAATTAATTTATTTCTATTTATAGTAGAGATGGGGTCTCGCTCTTGCTCAGATTGGTTTCAAACTCCTGAGCTCAAAGGATCCACCTGCCTCGGCCTCCCAGAGAGCTAGGATTACAGGCGTGAGCCACCACACCCGGCCCATCAGCCTATCTTAAGCAGAGGTTGTCCTAGAGATATAGATCAGCCCTGCAGGGATCAGCCATTGCCTCTTCTCTAGACAAAGAAAGAGTTCAGAGATGGCTGGAGGGATTCCACCACCACGTCACTAGGAAAGGAGCATGCAGGCAATTGTAGTCAGACAATGGAAACCATAGTGTGAGAACTGGCAGCGCTTCCTTGTAGGAGCATCAGAAAGATTAGTGGGGAAGACTCCAGAAAGGCTTTGTACTTTAAGTGAGATGGCAAGAGGATGCTTGTCCCTACAGCTATGCCCTCTCCCATTTCTACTACCTCCTTACAAACTGGCTACTGTATCTCTCATCTTTAAAAAAGCCTTCACTAGATTTCTCATCTCCCTCCAGCTGATAGAGCATTTCTCTGACCCTCTTTCCAGAAAAGCAACTCAGAAGAGTTACCTACATGCTGCCTCCAATGACAATAGTCAATGGAAGAGGAGGAGCTGTCTTCTCCTTATGTCTCTTTTAAAGACAAAAAGAGACCTCTCCAGAAATTCTTCAACAGACTTCCCCTCACATCTTTTTGTCCAGAATTATATCACATGCCCATTCCTAAACAAATCATTGCCAAGGGAACATGGGTCAGAGTGTTTGGTTTGGACCAATCAGGATTTATACTGGAGCTGCTGGTAGGAGTTCTGCTTGCAAAGAAGAAGGGGAGAACAGATTCTGGGAAGTATCTAACATTTTGATCTAACTTTTATACTCAACACTATACTGAAATGGAACTGCATGAGGCACCTGATCCTGTGAGCATTTCTTTGCCCTCATTGTCTTCCTCCTTTTAGCAACATTTGACATATTTAGCACTCATTAGCTTCTACTAAATGATTCCCACCAAGTTAGAAATGAGTTGATTAGCCAGGACCTGCAAAGGGCCAAGAATGGGTTTTGTGTCCCTTTGTTGATTAAATACTTCCAGCTTATAAAAGAGAGTAAAGAGACCAAAGTGCCTGAGAAATTGGAGAGAAAATTTCTTTAGGGAGACCTGCAATGTCAGTTTTTCCCCATAGTAGGGGAGCAATGGGGGATGCTTGATTTTCCCTACCAGTTGAGGCAAAGGGGCTTTACTGGAGAGCACTTGGAGTGGAGCACAGTGGACCGGATTCCAATGGTGGCAGATTAGCTGCTCTAATGGCAGGGTGAAGAACAATGAGCCCCAGAATCATGAATCTAATTGCTACTGGCAGCTTCGCTAGGATGTCTAATAGGAATATCAACATGCCCCAAATTTTCCTGTCCTGTCTCCATCATCTGTTTTTCTCCAATTCCTTCCTGTAATAAAGAAGAGCACCACTTTTCAAGTGGTTGCTTAAATCCAAAGTTGAGGAGTCATTTTTGATTTTTTCCTTTTTCTCACTCCCTGGATATTGGATGTTTATACCAATATCCAGCACACAACCAAGTCTTGCCAGTTCTGCCTGAAGACTATATCCCAAATGCGTCCTCTTCTCTCCATCTCTACTGTCACCCCCTAGTGTCCAAGTCACCATGGTGTTTTGCCTAGACTACTGCCAAACTCTTATCTGGTCTCCTTACTTCCATCCTTGCCCTGTTTAGTCTATTTTCTATATCACCATAGTGAATTTTCAAACATTTACATCTAATCATGTCACTACCCTGTTTAAATCCTTTTTTAGTGTCCTGTTTCGTGTAGAATAAAATCCAAACTCTTAATCATGGCTTATAAAAGCCTTCATCACCTAGTCCCTGTCTTCCTCTCTCATTCATATCAAATACTGTCTTTCAATTACTATGCTACAGCCACACTTCCTTGAATGTCCCAGTCTCTTGCTTACCTCAGGGACTTTGCACTTTCTGTTCCTCCTGCCTGGAATGTTCTTTTTCTGACTCTTATAAGACTGGATCCTTCTCAACCTTCAGATCTCTGCTCAAATATCACCTTCTTGGGGGCCTTTTCCTGAGCCTTCTTTCTAAGGTAGCTCCTCCTGCACCCTCTGTGACTCTCTATCTTATCACCATATTTCTTTTATCCATAGCACTTGTCACAAATTTAAATTATCTTGTTGTGTGTTTATTTATTTTCTATCTCTTTTACCACAATATAAATTTCATTGAGACAGAGACCTTTGCATCTTATTCACACCAATATTTTTGGCACCTAGAATAGTATCTGGAAGATAGTAGGTGGTCAATAAATCCTTAGTGAATAAATAAATGAAAGGGGCAACATCCAACAAGCAGGTGTCCTCTGGAGGAACCATGTAGACTAAGTAGGAGGAGCCCAGAGTGGAATCACAGAGCCTTAAAGCTTGTTCAGAAGGGAGGATGCTGCTTTAAGGTGTGGTTTTCTCAAGCTGAGTGGGCCATGTCCCACACCACCATGTTGCCTGGGAAGAGAAGGACAGGGGCAGGGGAAGCTAGATGTTGGCAGTGATTAGTTTTGTCTTCTCTGCAGTCAGAAGAAGAAAGAGAAGGAAATTTCTGAAGGCTTGGGCAGCTCCTCCCAGGAAAATCCAGTTAAAATGGCAAGAAGGGCAATACTTTAAGCACTCCACCCTTTGATGGCCAGACTGAGTGACAATCCCTTCAGTGCAGAGGGTCCAGGTGGAGACCTCTGTCGCCAAGATCAGGGCATGTGTCTACTCTGGGGCCCTTAATACCTCCCAAGGCTGAAAGTATCTAGTGTACACCCAACTAACAGAAGATCCAAGATGACTTGGGTGCAGTTCTATGAGTTACGTAAGTAATGAGAAATTCTGGGATACCGTTCTGTGTTTATAATCCCATTCCCTCCTTTACAACCAAATTCAAATTGCAAATAGCAATAGATTACAATGACTGTTTTAATCAGCATGCTGTGGTGCAAAACACATGGGCACTGGGGGTCAGAGACGTCTGGGCTCATATTCCATCTCTGTCTCTTATCAGCTTAATGATCTTGGGCAAGTTGTTTAACTTGTCTGAACCTTAATCTCCATCTATGAAATAACTACCTTTACAAAGTTGTTTGGGTTCAAGGGTTTGGTATATGGAAAGGGCCTGACAAATGGTGATATGATCATTATGGTGGTAGGTTTTTGGCTTGTAACTTAGCATGTTAAAATACTTCATAGGCAAGCAAGAAGGAGACCCTGTCTCTACTAAAAATAGAAAGAAATTAGCTGGACAACTAAAAATATATAGAAAAAATTAGCTGGGCATGGTGGTGCATGCCTGTAGTCCCAGCTACTCAGGAGGTTGAAGCAGCAGGATTGCTTGAGCCCAGGAGTTTGATGTTGCTGTGAGCTGGGCTGATGCCACAGCACTCTAGCCAGGGCAACAGAGTAAGACAGTCTCCAAAAAAAAAAACACAAACAAACAAAAAAAACAACTTCATTAGTATAATAAAATGCAGTGCCTATCTTACCTTTCCCTTCCCATCTCTATAAACCGTGGAGCGCCTGAGCCTTTTAGAGAAGCCAAATGCTTCAAAGCAAGAAATTTATTTCAAGTGAATTTGGGTCAAGGTTGATATCCAACATATCAATTTGAGTTGGGCTTTGTTACTCTTAATAGCAAGAATCCTAACTAACACAGCATATAACACAATGCTTGGTACTTAGCAGTAGCTCTCTGGCAAATAATTGCTATTATTATTACTGTTGCTTTTGGTAGCAGTCCATGAAAATCATACCCCTAGTCTCATTGGGACATTCCTGAAACTGAACTGTCAGTATGGTTCTTAGAGACAGTGTGATAAATCAAACTGTCCTTAAACTCAATCTTTGCTATTGGTTCTATCCATAGAATACACCTGTTCCTACTTCCCTCTCTCATTTATTAACTCATCCATTCATCCATTCATTATGCCACAAATGAGGAAAAAGAGTCTCCTGTTAGTTAAGTCATCTGATAATAAGAGACACAGGGATTCTTCCTCCTTTGCTGAGGAGCCTCCAGTAGAAGCTATGTGGGAGTGACAGGGTGGATTTGGTGGTGGTGTCCTATGAAGAAGACTTGTTACATCCCTACAGTCAGAGTTTTCTCACCTTTGGACAGGGCTTAGATGGACCATTCCTGTCTGTTGACAGCTAATGAGTATTTTGCAGGCCTGAGCTGATCCATGTCCTGCCTGACCCTGGCTGATCCTCACATCAGCCTCCTGGCTCCCTCTGCACTTAGCATGACGTTAATAATCCCCTAACAGCTGCTGCCTCCTTCCCTGGTGCAGCCCCAGCTGGGCCTGGCTTCCAGCTGGCTTCATGAAACCAAGCATCCAAAGGGCTGGAAGACAGATTCCGAATGTCTTTGCAGAGGGCTGTTTTCTCTCACAGCATGACCTGTTTGAGTTGCAGAGAGACACTTTTCTGTAATCCTTTTGCCATTAGCAGAAGAGTTTTCTGCTATTTGAGCTCACTGTTGCCTGAGATAGCTGGTGGAGTAGGACTTACCACATATGGAATGTGTCCTTGCTTGTGGATCACTTTCATCAGGCAGAAAACCAAAATTACCACTCATTCTGCCTCTCCTGAGTACCACAGCTGTAAGGTTACAAACTGCATGAAGAAGGCAAGCAACTGCCTTAAGATGCCAGAAAAATGCCCCAGCAAAGTCTTCAGGGGAGGGGTGACCAGGATCAGTGCCATGGCATCGGTGAGCTCTGTCAGGAGCCTTAGGGGTGTAGTAATGCTGGGAGTTGATTCCATGGTTTTAAGGAGGTGGGACAAGGGAACCAGGGAGGGGTGAGTGCTCCTGGGCCTGGGCCTGTGGGTTCCTGGTGGCCCGATGCCATTCATTGGACTGGAGATAGTTCTCCTTGCAGGAGTGGAGCCAGGACACAAAGATCACAGTCAATTCAGATGGGGGAGGGCTGTTTGCTTGAAGTAGCCTGAAACCTTGTGGCCAGGGTGGAGAGCCGAAATCATCCCCAAAACAAACAGCATAAGCAGAATGGAATAAAGTGTGAGGCATGGGCCAAGGAGATTGGTTCCAAAGGAAGGCTGTGAACAGCACATTTGTAAGGGAGTTTCCTTCCCTGTGGGGTTGTCTGGATTCAGGCTGCACAGCTGGAAGGCTGAGCCAGAAGCCCGGTGGAAGGGGACTCCCTCCAGCTCCTAGGGCTGTGGAAGTGTGGGCCTGATCGGATTCCTGATATAGTTGGCTTCTCTAACTGTAAAACTTTGTCTTATATGGACCTGTGGAATTTTTTTCATTTCCATTATCTGTGACAATGAAATGTGGACTATTCTCACATGAAAGGTACCTGTGAAATCTGCAATCCTATAGACAGCCTCCTCCACTTTTTAGGTGCTCTTTCTCAAGGCTTTGGTGTCTCAACCATGCTGAGTCCTGAGTTGTCACAAGATGCAGAGTTGCTAGATTGTAGGCAAACTCTCTCCTCCCTGTCATCACCAGCTATGGCTCCTGCGGTCTCCTGATCCACAAATTAGGTGGCAATTGTTTGGTTAAACGTCTTCCATCTTTTCTTTTTATAGCTCCTCTGTGTTGTCTTTCTCAAGTATTATTATTGTCATGTCATCTAATCATCTTGTCCTCTACCAGCAGTAAAGAAACTCTCTGAAATTCTTAAAGTTTTAAAACTTTGATGCTTAAAAAAAAAAGAAATCACAGACAGCTGTGATAAATTTGAGAAAGATGATGAAATTTTGAGGAATATCTAACCATTGGCTAAATCTGAACAATAATAATGCAATGGAAGTAAAAGGTCTAACAGTCAAGAGGTCTGGGCTCCAGGCCCTTCTGAGTCCCCAGTTAACACAGCGGGACCTCCGAATTCCCTCAGCCCCTCTGGGCCTCATCTGTCCAATGAGAGTGTGACTAGATCAGCGCTTCTCAAACTGCAGTGTGCACATGGATTCCCTGCGATCTCAATAAAATGCAGATTCTGGTTCGGTAGGCCTGGGTGTGGCCTGAGAGTCTGCATTCCAGATGGTGCTGGTCTGGCTTGAGCAGCAAGGGCTGAGAAGACTTCTAAGTAGTTCTAAACCCTGGGTATATGTCAGAATCTCCTTGGGGCTTTAAAAAGTACTGAGACAAAACATACATGCCTAGGCCCTACCTCCAAAGAGAAGGATATAATTGGTCCAGGATGGGGCCTGGGCATCAGTCTTTTTGAAAAAGCTCTTCAGGTGATGTTAATGCCATCAAGGTTACATATTACTATGAGGAGCTCTAGGAGTCTATGAAAAGCGTTTACACACAAACGTACATATATATGTATATGAATGTATATGTACACACATGGAAAGCGAGTATTCTTTTTAATATTTTTGGACAGTGTAGAAAATTAGAATCTACACTTTCAGCTTTCCGTGTGAAGGAAATGTGTGAGGAGGGAGGGCAAAGAAGGATCAGAGGAAACAGCAAAATGCTGTCTAGCCAAAGAGGCCACAAGGGAAAACAAGGCCAGCCCGTTGCCTCTTGTAAGCCTTTAATAGTCCAGGCGGCATAAGCCTCAGCAAGGCGGAGCTCCTGAGCTCTGCCGCGTAACACAGAGCTTGTCAACCAAATAGGGCCTGTCAGACCTGGGGCTGTGGCCTGACCAAGATTTTAAACTAAAACCCTTTCTGTTTTTAAACCTAAGTAGTTAGTGCTATAAAGCAGCAGGGCCAAGAAGACACCTGGCAATTCATAATTTCAGAACTTTATTCTGAGCTTGGAAAAGTTGAGTGCACTTACCGTAGGTTGGCCACCTGCAATAAAAGGGGGGAAGGTTTCCGCTGTTTATTCAAGCTGAAGAAGGAGGCTCTTGTGCCTGATTTTCATTGCATCATTCTTGAGAAAAGCAAAAGCAAACAGAAAATGGCTCTTTGAAATGGCAGCTGTCTTCAGGGAGGGTGAATGGTGTTCAAGAAAAAGAGCTAGGAAGTCGGGGCCTCTGCTGAAAGAGTAAATGGCCCGTTTGTTCAGCTGAGTTGTTTGAAGGTGGGCCTGGGTGACGTGGGAAGGACAGGCTAGATGGCTCATCTAAAATCACGAGGAGAATTTAGACTTGGGGGTTGGTGGTGATGGGAAAGATGGGAGAGGAGAAGGAGGGAAAGGCACAGGCAAGTCCAGGGCATCCCAGGCTAGGTGTGGGCAGTGAGAGAGGCCCAGCTCTGGGTGTCTTTGCAAAGGGACCTTTAAGAACAAGTTGTCTGCATGAGTGTCTGAGGGCATAGGGCGGCCCTGTAACGCCTCCCCACAGCAGCCTGGTTGCTTCCAGCAAGTGAAAGGGCTGGTCCCGCATGCGTGATGCCAGGGCCAAGATAAAGGAACAACTCCAGGGGCAGAATGGAGAGCCCGAATGCAGGGGAGGCTGGCAGGCAGAGCTGACGGAGTGTGAGCACACTCCTTCCTGCCCTGCTGCATTAGCAGAAATCTCAGGGAGAGCCCTGGACTTCCCGCAGGACACAGAACTGGGATTGTGACCTGTCTTATCTAGACCTTAAAGAAGCAGGGCTATTCCAGCTGACATCAGGGCCACATTTCAAGTCAGGTCTGTTGAATGATGTGGTGGAGGAAATGATTAAGATTATGCATTTTCCTTATGCCTGTGCTCTGAGCCGTTACCAGTTAACAGGCATTTGGAAGTAGTTGAACTCAAAGGGTATAGAAAGTGGCTTGTTTTAATATAGTGGGTTGCTAGGATGAGGGGATTTGTTGACCTGCTTCTTGAGAAAAATGACTTATTGGGAACTTAAACTTTGAGAGACTCAAAGGCCTCCAGACTGCGCTTCCTTAGTGATATGACTTTGGCAAGTTGTGGGAACATTGACCTTGATACTCGTCCAGAGAGACGCAGGGCTCTAGTCCCAAACCACACAACTGGAGACTGTGCCCATTTTCCGTTTCTGAACTGCTGAGAGCTTGGTGAAGTCACAGGTTTTGAAGACTTACAGAGTTATTTGGCAGAAATAAATTGCAATCTTGGAAGACGTTTGAAGAGTTTGAATCATGCTTTAAGTTTCTGTGGCTGCTGCTGGAATTTTAGGAAATGATTTCCATATAGTTCAGTAATTTCCCAGAAAAACTGGTTTTCTTAGTTATGAGTGTTTATTTAAAACATCTGTAAGGTAAATGCGCTGATACATTTTGCACGCAGTGAATGAACCAGGGAATTGGTAGCGGGGCCTCAGCATGGGGCTGTGTGAGGGGGCACATTAGGATTAATCCACTTGTCAAGCTGGGCATCCTTGAGTGGGGCTGCGTATGCCGGGGGTGAAGGCATGCCTTTTTCTAATGCACCTACCCAGCGTGGGCGCCTTTTCCAAATTCACACAAGGATGGTATCTAAGAAGACAATTGAAAGACCTCAGACAACGATGCCACCAAACGATGAGGATGGGTATCATTGTCTCCCTTTGGCTATTCTGAGATGGTAACTGGCGTCGGAAGCCCCTGTGCAGGTCCCCACATAGAGGGAGGCCAAGGAAAACTTGGATGTACCTTTGCACGAATCCCTTTGGATGCATCAGTTCTCAATGGCACTGAGAAAATTGAAATACTTTAGCAGACTTAACTTTGGAGGGCAAGTTTCCAGATGATTCTGGATTAGGATGCGCTTGCTTTATCAATGTATTACATTTTCAGAGAGAAAAATGCATTATGCCCATGAGGCAGTCTCAGGGTCTCTGGGGTTTTGGAGGTGAGTAGATGTCAGTGGATATCAGACAATAAGCATAGAGTATGCACTCGATAAATATCTTTTGAATTGAAAGATATATGCACAGGGGCCCACAGAGTTTATTAGAGCACTGAAGAAAACGCAAACTTTAAACAGTAGTTAACACAGAGAGAAAACCACATTTGTTTGGGGCACATATAAAAGTCCTTCTTGGAGCCGGGCGCGGTGGCTCACGCCTGTAATCCTAGCACTCTGGGAGGCTGAGGCGGGTGGATTGCTCGAGGTCAGGAGTTCGAAACCAGCCTGAGCAAGAGTGAGACCCCGTCTCTACTATAAATAGAAATAAATTAATTGGCCAACTAATATATATATAAAATTAGCCGGGCATGGTGGTGCATGCCTGTAGTCCCAGCTATTCGGGAGGCTGAGGCAGCAGGATTGCTTGAGCCCAGGAGTTTGAGGTTGCTGTGAGCTAGGCTGACGCCACGGCACTCACTCTAGCCTGGGCAACAAGGGAGACTCTGTCTCAAAAAAAAAAAAAAAAAAAAAAAAAAAAAGTCCTTCTTGGGAGGATCAAGATGGCAGATGAGAAACACCGCCAGACAGAGTGTCTCTGCAGAAAAGACAGATTCTAGCAGAAATTAGAAAAAAGAAGCAAGAAGGCGAGCATACAGCAGACGAGGGCCGGAAGGAGGGGTATCTGAGACCCCGGGAGACTCCACGGGAGGAGGCTGCGGAGGAGAACTGGAAGCTGAGACCGCCGGAGCAGCCCGGAGACCAGCGGGAAGGGTAGGTGGATAAATCACCTTTCCCCTCCCCTGCATTTGGGACTGCTGGTGGGCTTCCCAGCGGGTGGAGAGACCTGCGGACACCAGCCCAGAGACTGCCGCCGCCTGCCAACGGTGAGCCTGTAGCAGACGTGGCACCAGGTTCCCAACTTCCTCCGGGCACCTCCGTGTGCACGGACCCGAGCCGCGCGGCAGGCGCCATATTGCCTCCTTCTCCCCTCCGCTGACCCTACCTGCGGCTGCCCAGAGAGACAATACAGCCACCAGCCGGAGGCACCTCCAGGGAAGGGGACCTTCCCTTTTGGAATCCTACAGCTGACTCAGGGGAACTCAGACTGTGAGCTCCCTACCCGCCAGCCCTCCCAGGTGCTTTTGGCACGATGTTCCCAGGAGAACGGTGCCAACTCAGAGGCTGAGAGACACAGACACAGCTTGGGCTCCCTCTGGGTGAATTGGGACTGGAACTCCTCTCCCTGGTGAGGATACAGTTTGAACTCTGGGACCCAGAGGTCGAACCTGCAGACCAGATCCCCTGCACCGAGGGCTAGCATTCCCCGGGGCACAGAAGGGATATTTGTGAACAGCCCGCTAAGGTGTGTGTGCCTCCAGGGGCAGATCAGCGTCCTAGAGGGCAACCCTCCCACCAAAGGGAAGCTGTGTGCCCAGCCCAGGTAGCGTTTCTGCGCAGGGAACCTCCCCGCCGGCATCACAATCCGGGGAGGTCTGGTGGCGTGTGGTCTGGCCTGCTGGCAGAGACCCAGGAGTAGCTGCGGAGTTGGGGAGGGTGGAAAGAAGCGAGGCCCGCTCCAGACTGCAGGTCTCAGACAGCCCCACCCCCACAAGCGGACTTTCTGGCTGAGCGGGACCATTCCAGCCCCGCCCTGACAGCTTTTCCTGGAAGCAGAGAACAGAACTTTGACCCCTGCTAACTGCCTGAGGGCAGGCTTACCTAACCCAGCTCCGCTGAGAACAAGAGCTGATAACAGGACACAAAATCAACAGCATAGCCTGTTCCTCCAAGCAAACGCCACCTACTGACCAGGGACGGCATCTTGCACAGCCTTATCACGGCACCCACTGACTCAACATACAGGGAATGGTCCAATCTCACCCACAGACACCACCTAACGCCTCAGAAACTAAACAAGGTGTGTGAATACCCAAACAATAACCTAAAGGAAAGAAACAACAACTGATCGACATGGGAAGAAATCAGCGAAAGAACTCAGGAAATATGAAGAACCAAACGGAAAACACACCTCCAAAGAGGAGCACCAGCCCCCTAGAAATGGACACCAACCAAAATCAGGCAACCAAAATGACAGAAGAGGAATTTCGTATGTGGATCATAAGAACACTCACCGAGCTGCAACAACAACTCAATAACCAACACAAAGAAACCACAAAAAGCCTCCAGGATCTGGAAAAAGAAATGGACACAATGAAGAAAAGTTTAACCGAACTCCTGGAAATGAAGAATCAATTCTGGGAACTACAAAATACAGTGGAAAGTCTCAAGAACAGGGTAGATCAAACAGAAGAAAGAATCTCAGAGATTGAAGATAACACCCTGCAACTAAATAAAACCATCACAGAGATAGAGCAGAGAAACAAGAGAAAAGAGCAAAGCCTATAAGAGATGTGGGATTATGTGAAGAAACCTAATGTGAGGGTCATAGGGTTACCAGAAGGGGAAGAGGACAACACCCAAGGGTTGGATAAGCTATTTGAAGATATAATAGAGGAAAATTTCCCAGGCCTTGCTCAAAATCTCGATATACAAGAAGCTCAGAGGACCCCTGGGAGATTCAATGCAAACAGGAAGACGTCACGACATGCAGTCATCAGACTGACCAAAATATCAACTAAAGAGGCCCTTCTAAGAGCTGTAAGACAAAAGAAGCAAGTGACATACAAGGGAAAGCCAATTCGAATAACACCAGATTTCTCTAATGAGACTTTACAAGCAAGGAGAGACTGGGGCCCCATTCTCACTCTTCTGAAACAAAACAATGCCCACCCTAGAATCTTTTTCCCTGCAAAACTAAGCTTCATATATGAAGGAGAAATAAAGACATTCTCAGACAAGCAAAGTCTCAGAGAATTCACCAAGACAAGACCAGCCCTACAAGAAGTACTCAAAACAGTGTTACGCAGGGAACACCATAATAAAAACTCACGAATATAAAAACAACCAAAACCCAAAGATTAAATGCCAGATAGTACAATGGCTCAAGAGAGAAATCAAAGCAACAACATCCAACCCAACAGAATGAACAGTAATCTACCTTACCTATCAGTTCTCTCAATAAATGTGAATGGCTTAAACTCTCCACTCAAGAGACATAGGCTGGCTGAATGGATAAGAAAATACAGGCCAAGTATATGCTGTCTTCAGGAAACACATCTAACCTGCAAGGATGCATATAGACTAAAAGTAAAAGAGTGGAGATCAGTATTCCAAGCAAGTGGAAGCCAAAAGAAGGCTGGTGTGGCAGTTCTAATTTCAGATGATTTAGTTTTTAAACCAACAAAAGTAGTGAAAGACAAAGAGGGTCATTATATAATGGTGAAGGGCACAGACCAACAAGAAGAGATAACAATTTTAAATATATATGCACCCAACTTAGGTGCACCCAGATTCATAAAGCAAACTTTACTGGACCTACGCAAATGGATTAATAGCAACTCCATAATCACCGGAGATTTCAACACCCCACTGACCACACGAGACAGATCCTCCAAACAGAAAATTAATAAAGAAATAATGGACTTAAACAAAACTCTAGAAAAATTGGGTCTGACTGACATTTACAGAACATTCTACCCAAAATCCACTGACTATACGTTCTTCTCATCAGCTCACGGGACATCTCTAAGATTGACCATATCCTAGGACACAAAGTAAACCTCAAGAATTTAAAAAAAATAGAAATCATACCATGTATCTTCTCAGATCACAGTAGAATAAAAGTAAAAATCAACCGTAACAGAAACTCACATTTCTACACAAAAACGTGGAAATTAAACAACCTCCTACTAAATGATTACTTCATAAATGAAGAAATCAAGATGGATAAAAAAAATTCTATACTCCTACACTGCTGGTGGGACTGCAAATTAGTTCAACCTCTGTGGAAAGCAATATGGAGATACCTTAAAGCGATACAAGTGAATCTACCATTTGATCCAGCAATCCCATTGCTGGGCATCTATCCAAACGATCCAATGACACTCTACAAAAAAGACACCTGCACTCGAATGTTTATAGCAGCACAATTCATAATTGCAAGGCTGTGGAAACAGCCCAAGTGCCCATCAATCCAAGAATGGATTAATAAAATGTGCTATATGTATACCATGGAGTACTATTCAGCTCTAAGAAACAATGGTGATATAGCACATCTTATATTTTCCTGGTTAGAGCTGGAACCCATACTACTAAGTGAAGTTTCCCAAGAATGGAAAAACAAACACCACATCTACTCACCAGCAAATTGGTATTAACTGAACAGCACCTAAGTGGTCACATAGGTACTGCAGTAATAGGGTATTGGGCAGGGGGGAGGGTATATACATATATAATAAGTGAGATGTGCACCATCTGGGAGATGGTCATGCTAGAGACTCAGACTTGTGGGGGGAGGGGGGGAAATGGGCATTTATTGAAACCTTAAAATCTGTACCCCCATAATATGCCGAAATAAAAAAAAAAGTCCTTCTTAAAAAGAGGCTGTGTCATGTGTTAGTAGTAGAGCTAAGAATCAATAAGGTTTTATAAAGTTACATGTTTATATGTACATAACTGTAAGTATCAAAGTGCCTTTATTGATGATAAAACTGCTTCAAAACATGTCTAGGGCATTCACTACTTTAGTCATCACATTTTATTGAGCATCTACTATATATATGTCAGAGACTGTTTCTGAGCCTAGGGAGACACAAGTGTCCAAGACACAGTTTATGCTTTCACATTGCACATAGGCTTAGTGGGGGAAGGGTCACTCACAGAGGTATCTCCAGTAGAGTGCCAAATGCCATGACAGGGAAGCTCAGGGTTCCATGGGAGTGAATGGGAGCCACACCTAACTCAGCTGGAACGGGGTGAGGGAAGCAAGCTTCCTGGAGGAAGTGGCCATCTTGAGTCTCCCTCAACAGATATGGCTCCTTGGGGTTGGGTGGGCTGTGGCTCTCCTAGTCTCTCAGCCTTCACACGTGCCGTCCCACTCGAAGTTCTGCCCTGGGCTTCAACACCTCTACTTCTATGGAAAGCAGCTTCCGTCTGGGAAAAGCCCACACCTGAAAATTCTTTGTCACTTCCTCCCCTGAAACTGCTACTTGGCCCACACCAGATGACACCAGAATTTCACTTACACCTTTACCTCTCAACATAGGCCAAAATTTGTTCAAAAGAACCCGTGTGTAGGGATTTCTGAATTAAAAATGACCACTGATTGTGATGTTCTAGCTATAATGTTTTCTCATTCTAAGCCTGCTACATTCTTAGATCAGGAAATCTAATTTCATGTTGTAGAGCTTAAAATTTTCCTTTGAAGAATAAAAATTCAAATAACTTGTTTTCCATTTCTTAACATTCAATTTTGTGAAGAGCAATAGGAAGACATTACAAAAAAAAAAAAAAATGGGACTCTCTATCCTGCTGGGTAGCGACAAAATAAAGAACAAAAATTCAGTTTGGGTTTAGAAAGTACCCATCGATTGAATGACAATCTCATTTTTTTTAACTTATTGAATTAGAAAAGCCACATTGGCTCATTTTAAATAGAGAGTACGTACATAATTGTCTGTTGAATGTACCCACATCCTGTTCTCACTTAGGATGAATTTTGGAGGACAGCAAATTTAAATTTATCGGTTATTAAAACGAGAGGCTAATAATACTCTAGATAGCAGGTGGTAGTCAAGGCACTTATTGGTTGGTTCATAGAGAGCTCAGTAGCTTGGAGAGGTAGGGCTGTGGTCACTAGCTGACAGGAAAGTAAGATGTGATGGTCTGCAGAGAACCCAATTACCTACAGTTCCTCTCTATTGGGAAGACCCTTGTACACTTCAGACTCAACCTGTCTAAACCGAAACCCATCATCTGCTTCCTCAGCCCTGCTCTGCCTCTTGTACTCTCGTCCCAGTAAAGGATACTACCATCTGTCCAGTTGCCCAAAGCAGAAACTTGGGCGTTTTCCTTGATTCCTCTCCAGACAGCTCCAGACTCCAGACTTGGAATTTTAACAATGGCCTACTATATATCAGGCTGTGTCCTAAGCACATTACATATATTAACTTATTTAGTCCACATAACTGCTCTATGGGATAGGTACTCATCTCTATGAGTAGAAGATGAGGACATAGAGGCACAAAGAATCAGACCTCAGTTCAAATCTCTGCTCTGTCACTCATTAGCTGCATGGCTTGGGCAATCAGCCTTTCCTTCTGAACTTTCATTTCCTGAGCTACAAAATGGAGATACTACTTGCTGAATCCTTGCCTTCCAAATTTTTAGTTTCCTTACATCCCTTATGTATTACACATACATATTACATGTTGCTCTTTCACAGGTCAATTTTGAAGGCCACTAATACAGTGCCGTGCATCATTGCACAAATGACCGTGACCGTGGCATGATGTAGCCAGTATATTTGTTCAATTATTTAAATACTTCACTGTACCTTGCCCTCATTATATTATTAAAATGTGTGGAAATGAAAATAAAAGTTCTGATACTAGTGATTAATAAGAATAACTAACAATTATTGAGCACCATGCCAGCTATCAAACAACTGTCTTGCAGCTTCAAACTGACCCTCCTATATTCGGCTTTGTGATAAGGGCCTGGGACTCTGCAAGCCACATTTTTTCCTTTATCACCTTTTTTCTGTTAGGCTCTAGTAATAAAGGATATTAGAAGGAGATTGCAGGGTTGGAAGAGAAAAGAGGGACTCACTCTTTCCTGGTGACTTCCTGTGCCTGCCATCATCATCCTGGAATGCTGCCTCTTCTCTCCAGCAGAGGTAGTTTATTCCAGAAGCAGTTTTGCTAATTTGCAAGGCCAGCCTCATTGCATCTCCAGAGATACTCACACAGCTGGCTGCTACCTCCCCCTCAGAAGTCTGTGTTCCAGTCACACAGGACTCTCTTCCAAACTTCTAAGTTTTAATAATTCCAACCTCTTTCCTTCCCTGCACCCCCAGCTCTACAAGCTGCCTCCTGCAGTTGTCACCTCTGAAATAGCTTAGTGTTCTCTTTTTGCCTTTTCAGTCAGTTGCCTAGTTAACAATTCTTTATTACCTAGTTCAACATTCTCTATATTAAATTCTCTCTGTTAAAATAACCGATCTAGTTTCTATCTCTTAATTGGACCCTTATTGACACAAGTACTTATCCGGGTCACTTAATTCTTACAAGAAATTTAAGAATCTAACAATAATCCTAAGAATCTAACAATAATCTTAAGAAGTAGTTTATATCTATCTACTAAAAAATTTGTAATATTATTTTTTAATAGATAGGAAATTGGAGGATAAAGAGGTTAGGCTACTGGGGTAAGTTTACACAGCTAGAAAGTGGCAGAGCTTGGATGTGAATCCATGCAGGCTAGTTCAGAGTCTTTGCTTGGCCAGTGGTTCTCAAACTGTAGTGAGCATCAGAATCACTTGGAAGGCCTGTTAAAACCGTGTTTCTGCTCTTCATCCCCAGAGTTTCTGACTCATTGGGATGAAGCTAGGGTGAGGCCAGGGAATTAGCATTTTTAACAAGTTCTCAGATGATGCTTGTCTGAGGACCACAATTTAAGGACTGTTGCACCGGGCTGCAGATGTCAGAGCTTAATGTAATTAAGACAAAGATGGATGCACTTAAACAGGCTTGAAGTTGTGACTATCCTCTTCTCAATTTCTGTCCATTGAACTTAGATCTGTCAAGTGTATGTTACAAAGGAAAAGAACTAAAATAACATTTGCTGGGAATATTTCATTGAAGAGTTTGTCAATCCTGTGAGGCTGGTACGATTATCATTGATCTTATCTTACAAATGAGAAAACTGAGAAACATATAGTTTAAATAACTTGTCCAAGGTCATGCAACTAGTAAGCTATAAAAATGAGATTCAAATTCTGGCAGTTTAACTCCAAGTACCTTCTCTTAGCCACTGCACTATACTATTTCTCATAGGACTGATAAATAACAGTGTATTTCTGGGAAAAACATAACATGACATATAATATTAGGATCATCTGGGAAAGGATGCTGCCTCCCTCTGTGGACTAACTTCACCAGTAGAGGGTCCATCCATCAATGCATCTTCCACTGGGGACCTTCAAGGCAGCCCAAGCCAAGTAGCACTCTGCAAATTGCGTCTGGGCTGAGAGCAATCCAGTCCTTTGGCAGGCAGAGCGGACCACCAGAGTGTGTCACAGGGATCCTTCTGGCATAGCCTTCTCCAGACAGAATTAGGTACCTGTCCTCGATGCTAGCGACAAGAGCCGTAGAAATCACAAATTTAACACAACCAAAACGAAGATGGCCTCTTTGAAGCAAGAGTGGTGGATTTCGTTTTCTTATTTGAATGTACGTTGGACTTAATCCCATATTTGCTGAGTGTTTGATTGTTAAGAAAAAGGACTAAATCAAAAAACAGTGTAAAATGCTGAAAATATATGTAAAGAGCAGGTTTAAAAGGCTCCATATACTTTAGGACATTTTATTTTCTCACACTACTCTGCATGTTCCACATTCTGTTTAGAGCTTTTCTCTTCCCACGTTGGCTCTACCAGGCTGAAGCCCCTTAAGCGCGGTGATGGGGGTATTTATGAACCTCTATGTCCTCCCATGTCCAGCACTGTGGCTGCCACATGCTCGACATTTAATAAACATTGATTAAACTTAAATTCTGACAAAAGACCCGCTCGAAAACCCTTTTTGTCAGTATCCTTTTGGATGCGGTGACGACTGAGAATGGAGCCCACAGAGAAAACGGCCACCGGTGAAAGGGTGTACTTTGTCCAATTTAGACACATAAATGACTTTCTGTTAAAGTGGGCTATTTTGAGAAGGTTAGAAATGATTTACATGTCAGTCAGTCAGTAGCCAAAATGGTTCTCATTATGTCTGGAGGAAATTTATGTTTCTACTCTTCCCTGCGCAGGATTTGAAACTTTCGTTATTTAATAATAGCTGCTATTTATTTAGCACTATTGTATGCCAGGTGTGGTGCAAAGGACTTTCCATAATGATCTCATTTAATAGGCAAAGCGATGCTATGAAACAGACAGGTAATCCGTTCTATAGATGAAGAACTGAGGAGACAAAAAGTTAGGCAAGTTACCCAAGGCCACACTCTGGTAAAGGCGGTAACCGGGGTTCAAATTCAGGTCTGTCTGACTCTTGAGTTTGTGCCTTCTGAGGGTCTTCTGCTTTCCTGCTTCCTCAAGCAAGGACCCTGACCCTTAAAACAGGACAATGGATCTTCCGTCTCTCTCTTCACACTAGGATTCTTTCTTTAGCTACAAGCACTTGAAATCCCGTTTATCCCTCTGAGAATGTGATGGCTACATTTTCAGTCCCCAGTTTGAATCAGATAATACATGTTCATCTTCCCACACACCACACAGAAGGAGCAATTTTCGATGTGGCAATGGGACATTCAGAAGCGAGCAGGGGGTTTTACTTTTTAAGCCTGGCACCCTTAACTTTTCTTGCCATATTTGTACCTGCAAGGATTAATGGGATGATTAACTATATTATGGTTAAAGTATATTGGCTATTTACTGCACCTTTTAGTACTATTTTCTTTTTCATTTATGCATATCCACAATGCTGAGCAGTGATGCTGTTAATCCAAACTGGTGCTTGTTTAAAATTCTTCTTTCTTTTCTTTTTTTGTTTTGTTTTTTGAGACAGAGTCTCACTCTGTTGCCCTGGCTAGAGTGTAATGGCATCATCATAGCTCACTGCGACCTCAAACTCCTGGACTGAAGCTATCCTCCTGCCTCAGCCTCCCGAGTAGCTGGGACTACAGGCATGTGCCACCACATCTGGCTAATTTTTTTATTTTTTGTAGAGACGGGGCTCTCGTTCTTGCTCAGGCGGGTCTTGAACTCCTGACCTCAAGCAATGGTCCCGCCTCAGCCTCCCAGAGTGCTAGGATTACTGGCATGAGACATCATGCCCAAACTAAAAGTCCTTTTTAAATGGCTTTGGAATGTTTAAAAATGTTTCTACATATTTTTAAGGAATTATAAAAGATCAGAGTTACTGCATTGTATTTATTGTATCAAGTTTCTAAGATGTTAAGTCTAGAAGAACTTTGGTTAATTCAGGGATCTCTGAATAAGGTGGATGATAACCCCATGGGTATACACGAAAGCTTCCCTTGAAATGGAGATATAGGAAAAGCAAGTTTTTATTAACTTAATATTTCCCTTGTTTTTCACCTCTCATCTAAAGGTGTATTGACATTCTGTGGTTTGAAATTTCAAACAGACTTGATCACATTTTTTTTTTTTTTTTTTTTACCCTGGATGAAATGTCTTAAGGATAAAAAGGCCACCTGGCTGCCTCAGACTGAGATTAACTAGACATCCCTCCATCCTCTAACTTCCCCACCCTGTGCTAGGCCTTGGTTTTGCCCTTAGCTGATCAGGTTCACATTAATTCTAATGGCACACCAAGAGTTGACCGTCTCTGGGGGATTTATTGACTCAATTGTAGGTTGTTGTAAGATTGAGTTCTTGGGGAAGCAACGACAGTGGGTGTAGGTAGCAGTGGCATCCAGTTCTTTGTACCAGGGTTGGTGGTGCAGGCTGCAGCATCTACTACTTGGGGCTGGTGACTGTGGGACCTTCACTAGGCCAATCCTTTAGAGCGACTTTGAGCCTTGTTCTTGGCTGCGTCTTTAGGGTCTTGTTCTTTGTGCTGAAGATTTTGTGTGAGTTAGAAAATAAAAACTGTGTGTGTATGGCCCAGCCTCTTCCTCTCCTCTACTTTCAGAAACTGGCTACACTAAAGTGCTAGGATTACAGGTGTGAGCCACTGTGCCTGGCCAAAGACTCATTTTCTTTAGCTGGTTTTGTGTGTGTATGTGTGTGTTTGTTGTTGTTTTGAAAAGGCTTAACATTTAAAAATGTACAGTTCAGTAGTGTTAAGCACATTCACATTGTTGTGCCAATCTCTAAACTTTTTTCATTTTGCAAAACTGAAACTCGATATCTGTTAAACAACTTCCATTCTCCTCTACAGAAAGCCCCTGGCAACCACCATTGTATTTTCTGTCTATATGATTTTGACTATTCAGATATCTCATGATGTGGAATGATATGGCATTTACCCTTTTGTGTCTGGCTTATTTTACTTAGTATAGTGTCCTCGAGGTTCATCTATGTTGTAGCATTCACAGAATTTCCTTCCTTTTTAAGGCAGAATAATATACCATTATATATATATATATATATATATATATATATATATATATATATAATACATACACATACCACATGTTGTTTATCCATTCATCCTTCGATGGACACTTGGGTTGCTTCCACCTTTTGGCTATTGTGAGTAATGTTGCTATAAACATGGGTATTGTTTTTACTTTTTAAATCCAGGATTCAAACAAGAATTACACACCCAGTATTCTGTTAATAATTTCTGCTAAAACCTGCTAGTTTATTTATTTATTTATTTATTTATTTTTTTATGGACGAGGTTCTGGGGTCCCAAGAGAGGGGTGCCCCAGAAGTCGCCCTAAAACCTGCTAGTTTTGATTTGTTGTTTGTCACCAGGGACTCAGACTCTATCCAAATGTACATGGGACAGCATAGTACCTTGTACGTGGTGGAGCTTAATTAAACCTGCTGCTAAATACATTAAGTCACAGTGGGTGTTGGGGAACACGAATGCTACCTCCCCCACTTCTGACGTTTCCTGGCCTTAACCTCACACTCCTGGCCTCTTTCCATCCTCACACCCCTCCCTCATTCTGCCTCAGGGAAAATGGTGAGTTAGAAAATAGAAACTGTGTGTGTATGGCCCAGCCTCTTCCTCTCCTCTACTTTCAGGAACTAGCTCCTCTAAAGTGCTTTCTGCTTTGCAGTTCTGGGGATGAGATGGGGGCAGGAGCCAGCTCTGGGTCAGTGTTGCCACTGCTGGGTGGATAATCTGTTGATTACACAGTTTGGTGCTCTAGCTTAGCTAGTACTAAAGGATTTGGTTCTCATTTCCTAACTGTTTATCAATTGGTTCATCTCCAGGATGAGGGGAGAAAGGTTGCTGTTTATTGGGCTCCTTAAAACACTTCAATCATCAGGCAGACTCCTGAATCCCGAACTTGACTATCTACCTGCACAGTGGACCTTCTCCTGATGTCTACTCAAGACATCAAATCACAATTTGGAAGATGGCTAGATCTGTATAGACCTGTGAAAAAGAAATGTGGTGTTGCCAAAGAGATACTCACATCAAACTAATTTGGCTTTCCCCACTCCAGGGGCATTTCTGTTGAGATCACTTATTTCAGCTACAAGAAGTAGGATACTCCTCCTTGCTACAGGCACAAGGACAATTTTACTCTTTTCTTTTTGGACTCCATTTAGAAAAAAAAATTGTTCATTGCCTAAAACTTGGGAAAAGCTGAAAAACATAAAGAATAAAACAAAAGACATACAGAAGCTTGCCACCTAGAAACAACCACTTATAATGTTTTGGTACATCAATTTATATCTCCAACCCAAACTTCTTTCAGCTCCAGACTTGTGTATTAAAAATTTTATATGATAGCATATCTTGAACATCTCAGCATGATCAAGCATAAACTCATACTCTTCTCTCCGAAACCTCTTCCCTTTCCAGTGTTCCCCATTTCAAAGTGCTGGTACCTCCATTTGTCTAGCTGTTCATACTAGAAACCTAGGCCACTCTTGAAAATTCCTTTTCCTTTACATCCCATATCCAATCCATCACCAAATCCTATTGATTTTAACTTTAAAATATCCCTCAAATTTATCTACTTGTCTCTGTCCCCAGTACTACTTCCCAGACCATGCTGCCATCATATGCCACCTGAATTACTGCAGTGGGTTCCAGACTGGCTCCCTTCTCTTTTATCTCATCCATGCTGGCCCTTAGTAATTTGTCCTCCATATTGAGACAGATATTTTCAAAGTGAGAATCTGATTATGTCTTCCATATCCACCCCCACTTGCTCCCCCAATCTCTTGGTGGTTTCCCATTGCTCACAGGAGAAAAAACAAACTCTTTAACCTGGTCTATAAGGCCCTGGATGATTGGGCCCTGTCTACCTTTCCAGCCCCATCCCACGCCATTCCCTGCCCAACTTTCTTTACTCCAACCATATGGCTTTCCTTCAGTTCCTAATATTGCTGCAGCCCCTCCTATCGCTGGGGCTTTGCCTGTGCTATATCCTCTACCTGGAAGCCTTCTCTCTCTGCTCTTCATGTAGGTAATACATACTAACCCAGCACAGCTTAGTCATCAGACAAACCTTTGCTGGCCTCCCTGACCAGGTCAAATTGCCCCTGATAAAGGTTCTTCACCAAGTGCATCTCCTTCATTGCATTTAGAATGACTGCAATGTGTGTGTGAGTTTCTTCATGTTGGTCTCCCTCACTACACTATAAGTTTCTTGAGGGTGGGACTGTGTCACTTTTTGCTCACTGTTGTATCCTGAGCACCTAAAACATATTTATTGAATATTTGATGAATGAGTGAATGCCTTTCCTTCTAGTCTTTTATATATTTTATATGTATCTCTCTCTCTGTATGCATACATATTCATATTTGCCAAAATGGGAGCATATTGCACATACTATTTTATAGATCCCCATCTCTTCACTTAGCAATAAGCGAACATTTGGGGGCTATTCTTATAGACAAAACTCACTCTTCGTAATTTTTGCTATTTCCAATTTATTCCTTGACTCTTCATTTGGAAAGTCCACTTTAGAATTGGGTATGGATAGCAGACCTGAATTACCACTGGCTGCAGCTATGGTATCTGGTCATTTTCCAGGGCCCATCTCTGCACCTAGTGACATCCGTGGTCTGTGGAGGAAGAGGTAGTACAGTGGTTGGTTAGTATGTGGGGTCAGACAGAAGAGCTTCACAACACTGCTCTGCTTCTGTTCCAGGGAGGCCCATTCGGATGAAAGGAACAGAGTCTCAATTAAGCGACTTCAAGAAAAGTGGGATCTGGGCAGAAATCTCTTTGAGATCCAAGAGCAGTGCCCTAACTGGAGCAGGAGGGTGTGCCTAGATTCACAGTGGCCTCAGGACTTTGGCAACAGGAGCCTGTGGTCTTCCATCCAGTCTCAGTGTGACTTGTCTCAGTTACTCTCTACATGTCAGCTTTAGTCTCCTGTTCATGCCTTCTGGGACTTCTGCTTATAGTTTTTGCTTTTCAGAAGTTTGGCTTGCACACTACTTTAGCTTGTCATGGTCTGACTCTATCTCACGGCATCTCTTGATGCATCCTTTTGCCTCCCATTTCTGCTGCCAAATGGCAAACTGTTTCTGTGTCCCTCATTTCAAATTCCAGATAGAGGGAAAGAGGGTTGGACAGAGGAGAGAGAAAGAGAGAGAGAGAAAGAGAGAGAGAGAGAAAGAGAGAGAGAGTCCAATTGTCTCATCTAATATTTTTGGATCACCTGTACATGTCCTTGAACTAATCTCTATACTTGGCTGTCTTTGTGTGGGGGCACCCACTCTAGTCGAATTAACAAGGGGAAAAAATCCAAGTCATGTGGTCCCCCAAATGGCTTCCTAAGCAACAGAGGAGTTAGACTGGCAACTTCTCGTTAGAATAGGGCATAGGCAGATCAAATACTCTTACCAACTTATCTAGTACAGCCTCTGTGGCCTGGCCCAAAGCATTCAGCTTTAGTATTGAGCCCTGGTTTCTCCAGTTGTGAAAAGAGGAAAGTAATCCATTTTATCAAGTTATCAGGATAAAAGGAAATAAATAAGGTAAGGCACATAGAGCACTTAGCCCAGCAACATTTCAACAAATGGTGCTCTTTACAGTAATAGTATCATCTGTAACAGACTGTTTTTCAAATAGCCTCTCTAATCTGGATTATTAAAATACTTCAGGGAAGATTTTCCCAGATGCACGAATCCTTCTATGAATTGTCATGACTCTGGTTAGAATAACACTTCTGACGCACAGGGTGGGGTGATGGGAACTTTATTTCCCTGGGGAGGTGGTGGTCTATGGACCCCTCTACACTGATTGTGTGGAAATGATCCAAGATAACGTGGGGAGAGCAGACGGCCTGCAGATACTAACAAAAGGCATTGTACTGAAGGAGTTTTTGGTCTGAAGCCAGAAGCCAGATTTAGAATGAAGTGTACACACTTTCTTGTCTACAGGAAGGTTTGAATAATAATAGCTAATGCTTACATAGTGCTTAATATATGCCAGGCATTGTTCTAAAGGCGTCACATATGTTAACTCATTTGTTTCTTTTCATAACACGTTGAGGTCAATACTATTATCAACATTATCTCTAATTTACAGGTGAAGAAACTGATGCATTGCCATGTTTTAAAAACCCCTTCAATAAACCATAATCAACTGATCCTGTTTTGACCTTCTACTTATCTCTGGTCCTTGGTCCTCTGGGTACCACGGCTGGCATTGCCGCTCCTGCAGGACTGAAGCCTTGCCTTGCTCCTTCTTTGCAGGGCTTCCCGTTCTTACAAGAACTCCAAACATCAGGGCTTCCTCCAGACCCCTTAATATCTTGAACAAGTCTAGCTAAGAGGCACCCCAGAACATGATGCCATAATGGAACAACAAGTATGAGTCTACATGGGCCTAAGTGGTTCAAAAATGAATATCTGTCAGGAAATTCCCTCTATGAGAACACTGGGTTTGCCCTCAGGGTAGGTGTAGAAGCTAGAAGGTGCCGACCTGGGCTGCAGATGTGGCTTCTATAGTGAGTACTTGAAAGTGAGGCCAACACGGGGGTTCATGGAGGAAGAATGGTCCAGTGGTTAAGTGTGTGGGCCAGACAGAGGAGTGTCCCCAAACTGCCCTGCCTCTGATCCAGTGCAACCCGTTTGGATGCAAGGAGCAGAGACTCAATCATCTACCTCAAGAAAAGGGGGCCTAATCTACCCAAAAGATCAAATGATACTCTACAAAAAAGACACCTGCACTCAAATGTTTATAGCAGCACAATTCACAATTGCAAAGCTGTGGAAACAACCCAAGTGCCCATCAATACATGAGTGGATTAATAAAATGTGATATATGTATACCATGGAGTACTATTCAGCTTTAAAAACAATGGCGATATAGCACCTCTTGTATTTTCCTGGATAGAGCTGGAACCCATTCTACTAAGTGAAGTATCTCAAGAATGGAAAAACAAGCACCACATATACTCACCAGCAAATTGGTATTAACACCTAAGTGGGATCAACACCTAACTGGACATATAGGAATAACATTTATCAGATGTCAGGCAGGTGGGAGGGGGAAGGAGGGGATGGGTATATATAAACATAATGAGTGAGATGTACAATGTTTGGGGGATGATCACACTTGAAGCTCTGACTCAAGGGAGGAGGGGGGGCCATGGGAAATATACTTAACCTTAACATTTGTACCCCCATAATATGCTGAAATAAAAAAAAAGAGAAGGGAGCCTAGGCAGAATTTCTCTGAAATCCAAGAGTACACCCCTTAATTGGAGCTGAAGGGTCGTCCAAATTCAAGGAGGTCTTAGGATCTCAACAGTCTAAAGGGGAAGGTGGGATAACAGTGGTGTGATGGCAAATGTTTAACAACTGGCTCTTGAGAAAAAAGAAAGCCCTGATTTGTAGCATTTACCAATTTTTATGGTATTAATATATCTATCATGGCCAATTTCAACCAACACAATGTCACTGAACATGAAGTTAGGTAGAAATGCACACAGTTGACCTTCTTGAGTCAGTACAAGTCTATTCTAGCACACCAAGTGTTAATTTTGATTCTTTTCCTAATCTTCTAAGTTTTCAACAAGGTACATTTATTTTGTTTTATAATTACAAAAACACATAGCAAAAGTTAATTTTTTAATAAAAGAAATATGGAATTTCTTGGGGTGGGATGGAATATGGGATGTGTATTAAGGACAAACTTTCCCTATTTTACCACTTGCTAAAGGTCAGTCTTGGCTTTTGCCAAAAGCTGCCTCCATTGGTCCCTGGAACCACCTAAGGTCTTCTCTTTCCCTTTGTTAAGCATCTGCAGAGCCTCTGATAGATACACATATACCAGTGGTTCTCAAATAACGGGCCTGGGACCAGTAGAGTCGGCTTTACTTGGGAACTTGTTAGAAATATAAATTCGCAGACTCCACCCTAGACACACCAAATCAGAAAGTCTGGGGGCAGGGCCCAGATAACGCTGATGCACACTCAAATTTCAACATCGCTGCCACAGACCATGTTCCAAACCTCACTGGCCTGATTTCTTACAATTGTACCCCATTTTCCAACACCTCCCTTCTCACATACCTTGTGCTCCAGTTGTACTGAGTGGGTTGTACGTCTCCACATGCTCCTTGTGCAAACCTCTGAGTGCTGATGCTGAGAAGTATTATTAATGTTACCACCTGGAGATTAAACACCTCTTAACATTTTTGATAGGTATATATCCACATCAATGTAATGGGTGGTGGCCAGGGCTGCTGGTAAACATCTTACAATACACAGGACAGCTTCCTACAGCAAAGGATTATCAAGTTCAGGATGTTAGCAGGACTGTGGTTGGGAAATCTTGATCCCCATACATATGTTTTCAATTTGATTTTTTTAAAAAATGGTACTAAATCTATGTATTGTTTGGTAATCTGAATGTGTAGTATTTCTTCAGGCAGAGAAGGAGACAGAGTGTCTAGGCAAAGAAAATAAACACATCTCAAAGACAGGAAAACTGAGTGTATTTAGAAACAGAATAAGTAGTTATGAAATCATGGTGAGAGAATGCATTACAGTGGTTAAGAACCCTGGCTTTGGAGTGAGCAAATAGGGTTTGAATATTAACTCCATCTTTTAGGATCAAAGGACCGAGTGAGAGAAGGGAAGGGGTGCCATTGGGTCTGTGTAAACTTAACAGGCCAGTAACCCTCTATGAGCCTCAGTTTCCACAGCTTTGAGTTGGGGAACAATAATACCTATTTCCAAGGATTATTGTGAGCATTAAAAGATAACAATTGGCAAAGCCCTTCCATCAATAAATGTTGACTATTATTAGCATTGTTTTTACCTTTTTATTGTCAGATAAAGCATAGATACAGAAAATGGCACAAACAAATGCATAGCTTGGAAAGTTATCATAAGGCACATACAACCTTGTAAACATCACTAAGGTCAAGAAATTAAACTTTGCCAACCACCCGAAATCCCTTCCATGTGTCCTCCTCAAACACAGCCTTGTGAAGGAACAGACATGTTTGGTGTGTTCTTTCAGGATTTTTTTTTTTGAGACAGGGTCTCACTCTGTTGCCCAGGCTAGAGTGCAGGGGCCTTCATGATAGCTCACTGCAACCTCAAACTCCTGGCCTCAAGTGATCCTCCCACCTCAGCCTCCCAAAGTGATAGGATTACAGGTGTGAGACACCATGTCTGGCCTCTTTAGCTCTAATAATAGTTGCTATATATATATCTGAATGCTCTGGTCTTTGGTGCATATAAATTTATAATTGTTATGTGCTCTTGCTGAACTGATCTCTTGATCATTCCATAATGACCTTCTTTGTCTCTTTTTATGTTTTTTGACTTAAAGTCTACTTTGTCTGATATAAGTAAAACTACTCCTCCATGCATTTTGTTTCCATTTATGTGGATTCTGTTTTTTCATCCCTTGATTTTCAGTCTGTGTGTCTTTACAGGTAAAGTTAGTTTCTGGTGGCCAGCATATTGTTGGGTCTTTTTTTTTTAATCCATTGAGCCAGTTTCTATCTTTTTTTTTTTTTTTTTTTTTTGAGACATAGTCTTGCTCTATTTTCTAGGCTAGAGTGCTATGGCATCAGCCTAGCTCATAGCAACCTCAAACTCCTGGGTTCAAGCAATCCTTTTGCCTCAGCCTCCTGAGTAGCTGGGACTACAGGCATGCACCACCATGCCCAGCCAATTTTTTATATGTGTTTTTAGTTGTCCAGCTAATTTCTTTCTATTTTTAGTAGAGCCATGGTCTCACTCTTGCTCCGGCTGGCTTGAACTCCTGACCTTGAGTGATCCACCTGCCTCGGCCTCCCAGAGTGCTAGGATTATAGGAGTGACCTACCATGCCTGGCCCAGTCTCTATCTTTTAACTGGGGAACTTAAACATTTTACATTCAAAGTTGTTATTGATGGATGAGGACTTACTCCTCTCAATTCATTAACTGTTTTCTGATTATTTTGTATATCCTTTGTTTCTTTCTTCCTCTTTTATTGAGACAGGGTCTTACTCTTTACAGTTTGGTGGATTTCTGTAGTGTTAATGTTTGATTCCTTTCTCTTTCTCATTTGTCATCTTATTTGCTCTACCAGTGAGTTTTATATTTTCATGTGTTTTCATGATGGTAGGTATTGCACTTTTGCTTCCAGATGTAGGACTCCCTTAAGCATTTCTTATAGGGCTGGTCTTGTGATGAATTCGCTTAGTTTTTGCTTGTCTGGGAATGACTTTATTTCTTCATTTCTGAAGGATAACTTTGCTGGGTATGGTCTTCTTGGTCAGCAGTTTTGTTTTTTTCCCCTTTTGACACTTTGAATATACCATCCCATTCTCTCCTGGCCTATCAGGTTTCTGCTGAGAAATATGCTGTTAGTCTGATGAAGATTCCCTTATATGTGACTTAATGCTGTTCTCTTGCTGTTTTTAGAATGTTCTCTTAATCTTTGAGAACATTTGGCAGTTTGACTGTAATGTGCCTTGAAGAAGACCTTTGACAATTTGACTGTAATATGCCTTGAATAAGACCTTTTTAGGTCGGATCTATTTGCGAATTTTTGAGCTTCCTGGATCTGGATGTCTGTATCTCTCACAAGATTTGGGCATTTTTCACCTACTATTTTATTAAATAGGTGTTTTGTGCCTTTCCCCTTTTCTTTTCCTTCTGGAGCTCCCAAAATTTGAGTATGTGGTTACTTCATGTAGGCTTTCTTCATTCTTTTTATATATATATATATATATATATATATATATATATATATATATATATTTAGCATTTCTTTTTTTTTTTTTTTTTTGCCTGGGTTATTTCAAAAGACCTGTCACTGACAGGTATTCAAGTTTAGAAATTATTTTTTCTGCTTAGTCTTGTTTATTATTGAAGCTCTCAATCATATTTTTTATTTTCATTCATTGCATGCTTCAGTTCTAGGATTTCTTTTTGGTTATTTTTTATGATATGTATCTCTTTGCTGAATTTCATATTCAGAACATAAACTGTTTTTCTGATTTCATTGTATTATCTAGCTGTGCTCTCTTATATCTCACTGAGTTCCCTTAAGATCATTATTTTGAATTCCTTTTTTGTGCATTTCACAGATTTTCTTTTCTTTAGGATCTGTTATTGGAGAATTATTGTGTTCCTTGGAGGTGTCATGTTTCTTCCTTGCTTCTTCATACTTCTTGTGTGTTTATGTTGATATCTGCACATCTGGTGTAATAGTCACTTCTTCAAATTTTTTGGATTGGCTTTTATAGAGAAAGACTTTTTCCTATAGATGTATCTATAGAGTTGTTTGGATCAGATGCTTTGGCTTTGATTCTGAGTGGGTGCAATAGTGTAGTCTCTATATGATTTCTTAAGCTGCAATCAGCTCCAGTGGTGTCCATGAGTTCTTCAGTGATTTAGGCTGTGGTTGATGGTGGAAGCTATGGCAAGGAATTGTTGGTGATGGTGAAGTCAGGTGGGTTGGTCCTTGGGCCTGTGGGTGGTATGTGTGGGCACTGGTGGTGATGGCAGTAGGATGAGTGTGCCAGTCCTCAGGTCCCTGAGTGGCATATGCAAGTTCCATCAGTAGTGGTCAGGGGGCCTGAGTAGGCTGGTCCTTTGGCCTGCAGGTGGTATGTGTGGGTGCCAGCAGTGGCAGCAGTGGGCCAGGTAGGCCAGTCCTCAGGCCCCTAGTTGGTGCTCATGGTGCTGGTGGTGGCAGTAGCAGCAGTGGGCAGCCCTTGGGCCTCCATGTGACACATGTGGGTGCCTATGGTGGCAGTGGTGGGCTGGGCACGCTAGTATCCAGGCCCCCAGGTGGCATGCTTTGGTGGGTGCCAGCAATAGTAGCAAGTCAGGAAGCTGGTGCCTGGGCCTCCAGGAGGTGTGTGAAGGTGCTGGCAGTGGCAGCAGGTAGGGTAGCCCTGTCCTTAGGCTCCTGGACAGCATGTGTGGATGCCAATGTTAGCAGGTGGGGTGGGCTGATAGTCAGTCTCCCAGAGAGTATGTACCAGCTTCAGTGTTGGCAGGCTGGGTGAGCCAGTCTTCAGGCCTCCAGATGGTATGTACAGGCTCTGGTGGCAGCAGCAGAGTGAATTGATCCCCAGGCCCCTAGATGGTGTGCACAAAAGCTTGTGGCAGTGGTGTTGGTGGGCAGGGTGAATCTGTTTTCAGGCCTCAGGCAAGCCAGTTCTCAGGCCCCTGAAAGCATGTGTGGGTGCTTGGTTGTGCTGCCGCTGGAGGGGGCAATGTTGCTGTCAGGGACAGTGGCCCTGGGCAGGCACCTCCCAGGTTCTGGGGACTGCATGCTTTGTCTCCCTTTGTCCTGGGGGAAGCCTTTCTGGTGCACTGCACTGGATTTTCCCCAGGGTGTAGGGCACTGTGTGGGCTAGAGTGCTGGGGCTTTGGCTGCATCACTTAGTCCAGCTGGCATTGCAACACTGTAGCCCCCTGATTGGATGTGGTGTGGTGACAGGGGGCCCCCAGGGATTTGGAGATGCAGGGGCTGTTGGGCCCCAGGGTGGGATGTAGGGGTAAGATCTCAAAATGGCACCACCCTGCAGTTCCTTGGGTCTTGGACGGTGAGTAGGACCCAGCATAAATTCTCTCTCCAGAACAATGCAATCGTGTGGACCCCAGGCAACTCCCCATACCAGGCTCAGGACCTGTGAGGGCTGAGGGGCTCTCCTGTGGCTAGGATTGCAGGTGTCTGTGGTGGGAGTGTGGACTGCTGGATCTCTCACTTACCCTTCCTCCACTGTGGGGAGGCCCTCCTGGCTCTGAGCCAATCTCAGCTGGCGAGGCTGGCTGCTTGGCTTCCCTCTGCTCTCATGCCTCAGTGAGTCCCTCTCACTTCCCTGAGGCATTCCAGTGTCCTCTCTTAGATGCATTTGATGTGTGATTATCTACTCACTGTTTTGGTCCCTCTTTGCGGAGGAGGCGAGTGCCAGGTGCCTCTAGTCAGTCATCTTGCTGACTCCTCCTCCCTTGGCTTCTATAATGTGAGACTCCTATTGTTCACACCACTGTTGATGGAATATTCTCTTGTTGAAGCCAAAAGCATCTTAAATGAGACAGCTCTGGATAAAGAACAAGTTTGGGGGGCATATTAAAGATCCTTCTTTGAAGAGTAAGTGTCCATAGAAGAAGAGTAAAAGAGCTGAGCAGAACTGGAACTCCTGGAGAGAGCTCCAATCACTACTGACCAGGACTGAGGACAGGATTTGGACTCTGTCAATCAGGGGAACTGGCAGCGTTCCTGCCTGCTAGAAGGTGAATGAGAGCAGCACCATCACTGAATATCAATCATTTCCCCTACTTGATCCCAATGCCAGTATCAAGTGTCACATATCAGGTTTCTCTATATGCTCCATTATAATTTTATGCGGCCACCATCATATACACAGTTCATCCTTGGCCAAAATGTCACTATGCTGGGCATGACTAGACTTGTGATGGTTAATTTTAGACATCAGCTTGACTGGATTAAGAAGTACCTAGCAACTGGGGAAAGCATTACTTTCGGTATATCTGGGTGAGTATTTCCAAAGGAGATTAGCGTATGAGTCTGACTGGACTAGGTGGGGAAGACCTGCCCTCAGTGTGGGTGGGTGTCGTCCAATCAGCAGGGGGCCCAGAGAGAACAAAAACAGAGGAAAGGTGTACCCCCATAATATGCCGAAATAAAAAAAAACCAACAACAAAAAAAAAAGAGGAAAGGTGAATGTGTCTATCGTCTATCTACCTTCTGGAGCTGGAAAACACTTGTCTGCTGCCTTGGATAACAGAACTCCAGGATCTCCAGCCTTTGGACTCTAGAACTGAAACTGGCACCCCTCCCACCTCCAACCCCAACCCCAACCCCACCCCCACCCCCTACCTCCTGGGTCTCAGGCTTTTGGCCTTGGACTGAGAGTTACACCTTGGTTCTAAGGCCTTTGGATTGAAACTGAATCACACTACTGGCATCCCAAGGTCTCCAGCTTGCAGATGGTCTGTCATGGGACTTCTTAGCCTCCATAATTGAGTGAGCTAATACATTCCCTCTGATCTATCTATTTATCTATCTCTCGCAAATTCCCTAGGATGTAGCAGGATTTTAATAATGACAGTTATTAATAGTTAACTGAGACCTGCAGAGGCAATGAAAATACTTCATGGTCTACCATTGGATGCACGGTCAGTAGGTGTTGGGTAACATAAGGCCAATTTGAGACTTGCTAGGGCAATTGGATATTGCTCTACCCTGATTGGTCTTCTAAGAGAAAAGTCCCTGGGGATGGAGTTTCTGGAAATTGTTTCTTCTCTGCTCCAAGAAGCATATCTGAAACAATAGACATTTTTTTCACCAGTGTGGACATTAATGTTTGCCATGATATTGTTTTTCTCTGAGCAGGGAGGAAGATGAAGATAAAGGCATGCAGTGCCAAGAGAAACAAGAATGTCAGGGATGAGTAGGATTTCCAAGGTTTCCGAGGGAAGGAGTGGAGCTCATTATGGGGTCTCAGACTCCTGGGAGGAGGAAGTGGGAGGACTATAGATGTCTCCTGCCCATCCCATTGTCAACAACTTGGATTATTGAAGGACCCGGAGTACAAATGTAATTACCAGAAGCAGGGCCTTCCTGCTCACGGATATGAGGTGGGAGATGGCCCAAAATAACCACACAGCACTCATAGTAGACTGAGAGGCCACGCCTTCTCTTCCAGAGTCCCCTCCTACACACCTATTCTAAGTAATTTCTAACCCTGCGATTATTCACAGAAAGAAGAAGAATATGAGTTGCTAGCATTTGTAGTAACAGGATGAGAAAGTGCGAGACTTCCTGTTATGAGTGTGTGACAGCTGGTGATAAGTGGAGGGCCCTGCACAGGAAATCCGCTCAGCTTCTGCAATGTGGCCTGCCTGAAACTTGGGCGCTCCTTCAGTCTGGATGTGGATGGCAGGGCAGAGGGGTGCCTGGACCATGGGCGATGTGGTAGAGAAGAGTTTGGAGGGGCCCCTGGCACCTTCTGCAGATGAGCCCTCCCAGAAAAGGGGAGACTTGGTGGAAATCTTAAATGGGGATAAGGTAAAATTTGACGACACGGGACTCTCCTTATTTCTTCAAAATGGCCTGGAGACCCTCCGAGGGGAAAATGCTCTGACAGATGTCATCTTGTGTGTGGACATTCAGGAATTCGCCTGCCACCGCGTGGTGCTTGCCGCGGCCAGCAACTATTTCAGGTCAGCACGCCTGGGACCAGAGTCAAATTGGGTGCAAGTTGCAAGGAAAATCTGTGTTGATGTGAGATCCCAATCTAACTAATTGGCTATTATATTTCTGCTTTACATATCTAGTAGGGTTTCTGTGTTTATTTAAAATATAAGAAAGGAAGCTATCAAGCCTTAGATTTTAGGATTTAGGCCACATTAAAAGAGAGATTGGCATCATTTAAAAGCACTGTTTATATATTACGGTAAACCTTCTGTGTGTATGTCCTTGTTCCAAAGGATGGAAACTTATTGAAGTCATGGGGATTTTCCCCCCTTGGTCTGACTAATGTGTTGGAAATATGATGTTGCCTTGTTCACCAACAGAGGTAGAGAAAAAGGATATGGCCCCTCTTTTGGAATTATCAGATGACTTGCTGAAAATGAGGCGCTTCTGTATGTGTGCAGGGGTGGGTGGAAGGGAGCAGTCACAAAGATGTGTTAGGTGTGAGAGGCCCTAGCTACAACAAACTCGTAGTCTCACGGGGTGGAGGGCGGGAAGACCTGGAGTCAGGAGACCTGGGTTCCATCCCTCGCTGCTCCTTCTTGACAACGAGACTTTAGGCCAGTCACTCAGTGCTCTGAATTTCTGTTTGGTCATCTGCAAGATGGGGACGATGATTACCTCTCAGGATTGCTGTGATAATTAAACACGAGAGCGAAAAGGGTCGCATACAGTGTCGAGCATATACAGGTGCTCAATATATTTTTGTGGAAATGTTTAACCTGATTCTGTGTGGTTCAGCTATGAACCGTGTGTTCAGCTAAGAACCGTGTATTGAGTGCTTACCATGAACGAATCCCTGAGGCAGGAATGTGGGCGAATCAGGAACCCAGTGATGGCTGGATCCAGTGTTCTCCATATCAGTGTGGACATGGGGGAACCGGTCTGCCAGCGCAGTGTGAATGAGGAAGGTATTTTGGGAATTTGAAAACAAATATCCTTGTAATTCTTCTTAACGAGATTCTTCTTAACTCTTGGTTCTTGCTGAGGAAATTAAAAACTATCAACCTATGAAAGTATCATGGAAGGTGTTTTATTTTTTCATTTTGTTTTTTGAGGTTCTTATGGGAAAATCTTGTTTTGTAATTCAAAGAGCAGGGTTGCTGGGCTGTGGTGGGACTGATTAAGTCACTTATGTCGGCAGGGCAAGTGGATATCTGGGTCTGAGGGGAGTAGTACCTGCTACGTGCCAGACAGGTATAGTTACCTGATTTTATTTTTTAAACAGCCTGATGAAGGGGGCTGATATCCGCTTTTACAGAGGAGGAAATGCAAACCCTGCGTTACATATCTGGTCATTGCTGGAGCAGGGATTAGGTACATTCTAGAAATCCTTGTTATTGCAATGCAAGCTCCCGCTAAATTTGGGGCTTCATTCCACAGGAAATGTATAAGAGGTGAAGTATAGGCACGACCTTCAAAATGGGTTGACATAGGAAAGCACATTATTCACTCTGCCAATATTGATTACATGCTTTTACATTGACCACAGCGCCTTTCAGGAGTGAAGGAAAGTCTGCGATTTTGTTAGTGGGTTGGCCTGACCGCAGACCAGGACCACTGGCTATGCGCTCTCCAGTCCATCTCCGGGAATCTCTGGTCCTCCGGTTTCTAATCCTAACAGAAGGGGTTTGGGCTCTGGTCCTTCCAACCCTGCTGGGATCTAGGACACTGAGGGAGAGTCTCTGCCAGTCCACAGAGGAGGCGGCAGCAGTGAGAAGCTGGAGGCACGCGAGGGGGGACGTAGCTGCTTGTGTCTGTAGAGTCTCTTCCCAAATTGCCTTGACTGCGAGGGGAAATTCCTTCAATTCTTTTCTTCAGAGCAGTGACTTTTGATTCTTATCTTGGGATTTCCAGCATGACTTTCCTTCTACAATGAACACAGTCCTGGAGACAGGATTCTTTTTTCCGGTGCTACTATTAATAATGACTCCTGTTCGCGGTGTATTTATTGTGGGCCAGGCCTTGTGCCATCTGTATAGGGGTGGGGAGCCTGCGGCCTTCTGATCTCAAGATTGTTCTTTTTTAAGCATGGAAGGAGGCAAGAAAAGCCTCATCTTTCTCTGCTGCACCCATTTTAATAAAAGGATTTGTTCTGCAAAATTTGGATTCAGTCAACAGGCTGTACTGAAGGACCTAGAACGCCACAAGTGGCCTTAAGGCTACAGGTTCCCCACCCGTACAAGCTGGGGAATTTTGTCCCTCTAACAGAGGTGGAACCACAGTCCAGAGTGTCATGGTTAATAAAAAGGAAGCCAAGCTGGGGTTTGGACCTAGGACTGACATTAAATCTGGCATTGCCTCACTGCCTTGCTTGCTTTGTGTCTACAGTTTTGAAAGGGGCTGGGCGCCAAGTTCCTCTTAGACTTAGGAAGACCAGAGAGTCTGCTCTGTCTGGGAGGTTTACACATAGTTCTTTGTGTTTTGGAGGTCTTGGAAGCTGGTTGTAAAACTATGTAGATTTTTTTTTCTTTATTCATTGAGAAAATAAATACTTTCCACAAGTGACTGCCCATAGTATATTTAACCAGTCCCCTGTCAACAGAAATTCAGACCATTTCTAATCTTTTGCTATTACAAACAATGTTGTAATGAATAACCTTTCAAACACATGTTATTTCATAGGCGTGCAGGAGTATCTGGGGGTGCATTTCTAGAACAGTTTGCTGAGTCAAATGCATTTGTAGTCTTAGTGGTTATTGCCAGTTTCTTCTTGATTGGCCTTGAATCATTTTTCATTTCCCATAGCCTTACCAAGAGAAAGAGGGTTTGTCATCAAACCATAGAATTTTTTTTTTCATTTTTTTCCTCTCAAAGATACATACATCCTAAAACTATTGAATTTTTACCAATATGATAGATGAGAAAAATATATAAATTTAATTTTAATTTGTATTTTAAAAATGTTATTCTTCTTCTTTTTTTTTTTTTTTACTTTTTGAGATAGAGTCTCTCTCTGTCATCTGGGCTAGAATACAATGGTGTCATCCTAGCTCACTGCAATCTCAAACTCCTGGGCTCAAGCGATCCTCCTGCCTCAGCCTACTAAGTAGCTGGGACTGCAGGTGCACATCACCACACCCAGCTAATTATTCTATTTTTTGTAGAGATAGGGTCTTGCTGTTGCTCAGGCTAGTCTCGAACTCCTGGCCTGAAGCAGTCCTCTCACCTCGGCCTCCCAGAGTGCTGGGATTATAGGCATGAGCCACTATACCTGGCCAGTATTTTTATTATTTTTAATGAGGTCAAACATCTTTTCAAATGCTTAAGGGTGATCTGTAGGGTTTGTGTGTATGTGAATTTTCTCTTTGTATACTTTTAAATTTTGGGGTATATTTCCTTTTTTTGAGACAGAGTCTCGCCTCTGTTACCCAGGCTAGAGTGCCGTGGTATCAGCCTAGGTCACAGCAACCTCAAACTCCTGGGCTCAAGCAATCCTTCTGCCTCGGCCTCCCAAGTAGCTAGGACTACAGGCATGTGTCACTATACCAGGCTAATTTTTCCTATATATTTTTAGTTGTCCAGCTAATTTCTTTCTATTTTTAGTAGAGATGGGGTCTTTCTCTTGCTCAGGCTGGTCTAGAACTCCTAAGCTCAAACAATCCACCCACCTCGACTCCCAGGGTGCTAGGATTACAGGCGTGAGCCACCGTGACCGGCCTGAGGTATATTTTCTAAAATTAAAATTTATTTTTTTATCAAAGTGAGACATGCAAATAGTTAACAAAAAGTCAAATAGTATTTAAAGGCTTATAATGAAATACAAAAATTCCTCTTTATCTCCTCCACCTTTCAATATTGCTCATTAAAGGCTACCATTTTCAACTTCTAGCTGTTTCTCCTGGTGTTAGTTCTATATTTCTACAACATATGCTTATACTGCTCTGTCTTGATTTCTCAGTGTTAGACATTATTTATAGATTTCAGGTAAGGATTTAGCATTTCTACCTAACTCCCTTATCACATACACTTTCTTTCCCTATCATCTCTCAACATAATGTTATCACAACTTTTTGTTGAATCTATTCTAAGAGTTTATGTTATTATGTTCACGAAAATATTGTTCCCTATTGAGCCAAATTGCATGATATGATTATACTTTCTTTCTTATAAACCTTTTTGCTTTTCCTGAAGTTATTACTTCACACCTTTTCCCATTTGCTTAGTTTTCAGGGCATCTTCTGCTCACAACATCATAAAAATCGTTCATGCGGTCTAATGCATCAAAGAATCCACTAGTTCGATTTTCTTCAGAATCCTCCTCCCTTCCATCATCTTACATGTGTTCTCTGTATTTGCCACCCAGCTTTTGTCCAGTTGCTTCCCTGCCATTCCAGGAATTCCGTTTGACTCTCTCCTGTGTGGAATGGAGCTTCTCTCCCTTCATCTCCTGTCTTCCTTTTCTTCGATTTACCTTCTTACTTTGATGAAACACATCCTCCAATAATTTCCTAAGAAAAAGTGCATGAGAAGTAAAATTTTAAGGCTTTGCATGATTGAAAATATCTTTATTCACTTGGCTGAATAATAGCCCCTTAAGATGTCCATGTCCCAATCCCAGGAACCTGTGAATATATTGTTTTATGTGATGGAAAATACTTTTCAAATGTGATTAAGTTAAGGATCCTTAGATGGGGAGATCATTCTAGACCATCTGGCTGACCCCAATGTAATCAAAAGGGTCTTTATAAGAGGGAAGTAGAAGGATAAGAGTAAGAGAGAGGAATACAACAAGAGGAACCTATGTCGGAACAATGTGCTTTGAAGGTGGAGGAAGGGGCCATGAGCCGAGGAATGTAGACAGCCTCTGCCAGCCGAAAAGGCAAGGAAATGGATTCTCAACTCTAACTTCCATAGGCAGATTGGCTCTGCTGAATTCTTGATTTTGACCCAGTGACACTCATTTTGTACTTCTAACTCCCAGCACTGCAAGATAATACATTTTTATTGTTTTAGGTCACGAAGTTTGTCATAATTTGTCATGGTAGCAATATAAAACTAACACACTTTGGTATAGAATTCTTGAAAATAATTTTCCTTCAGGATTTTGAAAGCATTTTTCCATTGTCTTCTAGATTCCTCTGTTGCTATTAAGAAGTCTAATGCCCTTCTGATGAATTATCTTTTGTCTGTGATCTGTTTTTTTTTCCTAGAAATTTTTAGGATTTTTTTTTTTTTTGAGACAGGGTCTCGCTCCATCACCTGGAGTGTTGTGGTGTCAGCCTAGCTCACAGCAACCTCAAACTCCTGGGCTCAAGCGATCCTACCGCCTCAGGACCTAGGTAGCTGAGACCATAGGCACCCACCACCATGCTTGGCTAATTTTTCCTATTTTTAGTGGAGATGGGGTCTTGCTCTTGCTCAGGCTGGTCTCAAACTCCTGACCTCAAGCAATCCTCCTTCCTTGGTCTTCCAGAGAGGATTTTCTTTTAACATTTTGATATTCCACAATAATGTGTCTTGGAGAGGTGTGTGTGTATTTTACTCCAATCATTATGCTGTGCATTTGCTGAACCCTTTTAATCTGGAGATTCACATCTTTTAGTTTTAAGAAATTTTTTCCTATTATTTCCCCAGTAATTACATGTTCACTTTTTTCTTTGTTCTCTATTTGTGGATCAGCTGTTAAGTAGATGTGGACTTCTAGAATAGTCTTCTAGTTTTCTTATCTTCTCTTTGCTGTTGTCTATTATCTTATTTTTATTTTACTCTCTGGAAAATTTATCTCAATTTTATCTTCCAACCTGCTGGGATCTCAGTTTTACTTTCTAAGAGCTTTTTCTTGTTCTATGAGTGTTCTTTTTTCTTGTTCTATGAGTGTTTTATGTATATATATATCATATATGTATATATATGATATATATATATAAGAATATATATATAAAAGAATATAGATATATATATAATATTCTGTTCTTTCATAGAGATCATATTTTCACTTAGTCTCTTTGAGGCTTATATTTCTAAAAGACATTTCTTCTGTTCTTTGTACTGTTTCTTCTATGTTTCATTTTTCTCTTTGTTTTAGTCTCTTTCATTTTAAATACTTACCTTAAATTTATATAGTGGTCTTTAGATATTTATTTATATGTAAGAGAAAAGCACTAAAAAGCCAAATGGGGTCTGGGGTGAGGTGGGGCCGGGGCTTTGCTGTGGGGTCATTGGATATTGAGCTCACTTTTTTCTGGGGGAGTTCCCAGATACCAGTATTCAAGATCTTTGCCCCGGTGCCTTTCAGGTTTTCAAAGGAGAATTCTCCAGTTTTCCTGCCTGGGAGGATATAAGCCTAGCTGCTTGTGTTCTGGGAAAGGAAGAAGCTGGGTTATATCACTCTTCGGTTTTTAGATTTATATTTAATTCTCCTGTTGCTGGTTCCCCTCCGTCCACAGTGGCATCCATGAAGCTGGTTGAATTTCTCAAGAGAGCAAACCTCATGTTTCCTGCAAATTGTTTTATTTTTTAAATTTTTAAAAATTTAATTTTTCATTTTAGTTATTTATTTTATTTTTTTTTGTTTTTATTCCAAGAAGGGACCTCATTCATCTCCTGCAAGTTGTTGAGGGATTGTTGCCTTGATGGGTAGGGTGGGGATGGAGACCTGAGTGTAGGGAGAGGTAACTGCTTCTTTTATGCAGATGCTCAACCAAGTCCTCTGTTTTTGGTTCCATGCTGCCCCCGTCCCTCCACCCCACCTCCATTGTCTGAGGTGTCATCAATTCCTGAGTCTTTCTGGGGTTCTTGGGAGAGAACCAGCTCAGAATCCGGCTTAGCTGGCACTTGGGTTTCTGCTTTCTCCACATGGATCTTCTGTATATTTGAACTTTTCTAATCCACAGGAGGAATTCTGGGATGGCAAGAAGTAGAATTCACCCCAGGTTCAGGGTCTATGTCAGATCTTCTGTGATGCTGTCAGAGCTGTCAAGACGGTAGTGGAGGTGCTGATAAAAAACCAACTGGGCTCTTCTTGGTGCCAGGCAGTGCACCCCAGTGCTTTACATACGTTATGTCCTTTAATCCTCACAATACTTAAAGTGTTATTGTCATCTTCATTTTGCAGAAGCAGAAGCTGAGATTCTGAGAGTCTAACTTGCTCATGGTCAGAAAGTGAGTGGGAGGTAGAGATTTTGGATCCTACTTTCTTCTTGTTCTCTTGTGTGTGATAACCCCTGATTTTTGCAAAGACTTACTCCTCCTAAAGAACTACACAAAATGCAGAAGAAGTCTATGGCAACAGCTGTTATTACTCAATGACTATTCACATTTCTGTCAACTAGAGAGATAATGAAACCAATGCTTTGTGTCACTTTTTATATGAGGGAGAAAACCTGTTTGGCCACCAACTATCCCATTGTCTCTGCCACAAACTGTCCTCAAGCCCCAATCAGACACATAGAAAAGAAGTTTCAAGAATTTATTTGTGGTACCAAAGGACTGATGGGGTGGGAATGTGTCAGCCTAGAAATGTAACCATGGTGGCTCCAAACAAGGACCATATTAGTAACTTAGACTTTATGTTTCCCTTTGGGTGCCTATTTAAAAGTCTTCGGTGGAATGAGGAAGTTGGGAAAAACTGTATCATTGAAATTGAGAAATGGGTGGAGGAGAATAAAGCTTACAAAGTAGCCTATAATGTACATTTAAATGTCAAACAGCCAGCTGTTCAAATATTCTCATGGTGAAAAAATGGGGAGAAGCATAGATTTAACATACTTTTTTTTATTTTATAAGACTACTAATGACTTTTTTTTTTAATCATAGACCCAGAGAATTAAACTAATGACTTTTATAAGTCTACAAATACTGCTGCCATTTGTATTATGTCTTCGGACAGGTCCTCAGTCAAAGTCATTGGGAAGGGTTGTACATGCTGCCCACTGAGTCCCACCTCCAATAGATTTCCATCTAACTAGTGGTTCTCACTGCCCCTACTCACTGCAAAATATGGCATGGTCTATAAGTGACAGCGACCTGTGAGAGCAACCGTGCTGTGATTCCGAGGGTTGGCAGAGAGAGGGGAGTAATGGTGATGTGGGGAGGGGTTATCAGGCTTCTCTGAGTCCTGCCTGATGACTGGCCCTTCCTACATGCATGCAAAAGCTTCCAGCCTGAGGCTGAGCCAGTGAAAAGCTCTTTTGTTGCTACTGCTGCCTGAGATCCTTGCCTGGACTCTGACCCCTGCCTTGTATCTCAGTCTTTGGGTCTGGTTCCCCGAGGCTATATTGAGGAAAGGAGATATAAAAATCAAGCATGAGGCCAGGAATAAGAAGGATATTGTGGGCACAATCTATACATTTATTAATCATTATTACATATTATCTAATTACTGGATGGCAGAAAGTGGGTTAAGAGGCCATGTTTAGATGTTATAATTCTTAACTTTTTCTCCATTGGTATAAGATGTCTAGAAAGGAGCCAGCAAGTCCAGGAGATAGAATTAGTGCAAAGGAAAACAAGAATGAGATAAGGCCACATAGGTCTGGATTACAAATCTAGGTGATAGCAAAAGCATTGAGGATCACTGCTGCCACCGTGGGTACCCTCAAGTGAAGCTGATGGTTATACTACCAATGTTGGGTCCTGTATTTTCCACTCTTAATATTTTCTAATATTGTCCAGAACCAATATGGTGGTAAATATTTATGTGCTATATGTCTATGATCTCTTATCTGTAATTCGAAAATTCCCAAAGTGCTGATAAATGAAAAGTTTTTCATAATTTATTTGAAGGCCAAATCCAGCTTGAACTGCACTCAGGTTGGAGACACCTGTCCCGATCTCAGGTGTCTATTGACAGACTCTTTGTTTATTCTACTTAGGGAAACTATTCATATATTCACTGCTGCAGTACTAATGCGTTGGATTAAAGAGTGCTGGAGGTGTTATATAATATTTAAGGTATGCTAATATCCAAAGTGTTCTGAATGCCAAAGCTACAAGATGTTTGGTTAAGAGATTATGGGACTTTATGATAAAGTTAGTTTTCATTTTAGCTTTACTCATCTACCTTTTTCCATAGGCCTATTTTTATATACTTATAAAAATAGTTGGCCGGGCGCGGTGGCTCACGCCTGTAATCCTAGCACTCTGGGAGGCCGAGGCGGGCGGATTGCTCAAGGTCAGGAGTTCAAAACCAGCCTGAGCGAGACCCCGTCTCTACCATAAAAATAGAAAGAAATTAATTGGCCAACTAATATATATATATATAAAAATCAGCCGGGCATGGTGGCTTGTGCCTGTAGTCCCAGCTACTCGGGAGGCTGAGGCAAGAGGATCGCTTGAGCCCAGGAGTTTGAGGTTGCTGTGAGCTAGGCTGACGCCATGGCACTCACTCTAGCCTAGGCAAGAAAGCGAGACTCTGTCTCAAAAAAAAAAAAAAAAAAAAAAATAGTTTACATGTAAGTTTGCATCTTGCTTTGCCCCTCTTTTCATTATAATCTTATTCCTATGATGTTCCATACTTTTCATAATTAGTGTTTATTTATTTATTTTGCTTCCAGTTTTAACAGAGGAATAATATGAAAATCATTCTTTTACTGTAGACATTTAGGCTTGCTTACAATAGTTTGTTTTTTCACAGTTTGGATTACAATGGTCAACATTTTTCCAGGCACTTTGCTAGATTCTTTTTCATTTCATTTAATCCTCACAACAATATCAACAGTTAGATGACAAGTAGCTAGCATTGACTCCATTTCACCCTCAATGGAACTTACCTTGGTAGGAAGAATGGTTTCCCCATGGGATCCAAACTGAAAACAGATCTCTTCACAGATGGCAAAAATGTGGTTTTTAGGTCATTTCCTGTGCCTCTTAAGTCTTCCCAATCTTCCATGCAGCAGTGTGTGCTACATAAGCTGAAAATGAGGAGGAAATGTAATAATCATTGCCTCTATGCATGTGCACACACATGCACAGGCAGGATACGGTTGGCACGTTCATCCCAGTTTGTGTCCGGGGGTTGAGCTAACAGACCCCGTAGCAGCAAAGACCTAGCATGCCTTAGGATGCCAGTCTGGGTCAAAGGGTTAAATAAGAAATAAGAAGGCAGGTCCAGGTGTGCAAAGTGAACAGACAGTATGCTCTGAAAGTATAGGGCCTCAAGAACCTATAGGATATCACTGGGGCTAAAACCAGAAACTTCTTGGTATAGTGGCAAGAACTTTTGGCATTGAGATTTGAGTCCAGACTCAGCCATTTATTGGCTATGTAAATCTTGAGGAATTGCTTGGCCTCTCTGAGGCTCAGCACCAATGTCTATAACACAGTGAGGCTAATGATGTGTGTCTACATATCCCAGCGAGTCGTGAAATGCAAATAATAAAATGGATTCATTTACAAATTTATTTGGCTGAACACGTCATGCATGGTAATAAGTCATATTTCTTAGTTCTAAGGGACAGAAATTCGACTCTGGCTTATGTGAGCAGAGGAATTTATGAAAGTGATAGTAGGAACTTGCAAAATCCCCCTGAGAGTTTGGAAAACCAAACTCAGAAAACAGGTGTACAGGAGGCCAGACAGCTGCCAGGACTGCAGCCCAAAGCCACCCAGAACCATGTGGGGAGGGCTCTGCTGCAGAATCCTGGAGGCCACAGCTGCACAGCTGCAGCCACTGGCACTGCGCCAGCATTGGCTCTGGACAGTGGAGGCTGCTGTTGCTGCTGCTGGCTCCACCCAAACAGGCTATCTGCTGTCCTTGCATCTCTGCATCACTATCTCCCAGTTCAAAGTCTGGGGTTGGTTTATCTTGTGGGTCAAGGCTGAGTTACACATGTTAATGCCTTGGCTATGGCAGAAGCTGTGAAAGCCTTCAGCTTCTGGAGTGGGAAGGGGCTTCTTCCACTCACTATCTCTCATTGGGAGGGAGACTTCTCCACCCCTGGGGAGGGGTTGAGGTGCCGGACAACCAAAAAATGATGAGTGTTTATTACATGCACCTGCTATGTGCCAGGCCTGCAGTAGGTACAGAATAGGTGTTAAGGTGTCACGAAAACTATATGACTCTTGTCACATAGACATTAAAAATATGGATCCTGAGATCCTTGCAGGCAAGAAAACAATTATCAGCACTTTTACTCTTCCTCTCCCCACAAAACTGTGAGTATCCCTGGGTACATTTGTGGGAGTATGTGGAATGAAGGCATCATCCATCATGAGTGGACTAAAAACAGGTTGAAAATCTGGGCTATGTGAAGGCAGTGAACGTATTATTTATTTCTTTGTCTTGGCATCATTGCAGTGACTGGCATTCAGGGGACACCCTGTACATGTTTGAATTGAATAAAAGCTCTGATATTTTTCCTGCAGGTTCAGTTGCTGATTAAGTAGTATCCTGGCCAGAGCACGGAGCCCTCACAGAGTTGGGTGGAAAGCGATTGCACAATTTTAGAAAAGGGAAGGATGATAAAATGTGGGCATCATAGGAAAAATTGGAAGGATTGGTTAGAAAATCCAAAATACTTCTGAATGTTGTGTATTCAGCAGGTCACTTGTGACCATCTGCACATAGATGCACTACACCTAGGTAATGACTCTTGCAGTCCTTCTAACACTGCGAGAAGATGGGAGGGAGGAAAGGGGAGGGGTTCTGCTCCATTTTCTGATCTCCATTGATTTTTCAGTAAAATGTCGTCTCCATCACCTCCACCCTTTGTTTAGGGCATGTTGATCTACTTTCAATCAAGAACAGAAAATTTATTCTTCTTCAGTTTTGAATAATCTTCCATGCAGCTCTGAACTAAAACACAGCAGGGAAATACCTGCAACATTCACATCTCGAGTTGTGAGCTTTGCCTGGCATTAAGCCCATGGATACACAACTGTTCCTCTGTGAAAATGTTTTTGCAGGACTAGGTACTAATATGGTGAACCACCAAATAGTTCATGAGAAGAGCAAGCCACAGAGCGTCTGTGTTTTTAGTAAAACTACCATGGAGCTCACCAGCCATCCTGTTGCTCAATGTTCCCATATTAGCCAGCATCCTTTTGGTTACAAGGAATAGAAACTCAAGTCATACTAGCTCCGGCACAGAGAAAGATATTTGGTCATATTACCAAATTGTCGGAGAGGCTGGGATGTAGCCCAGCCCAGGGGGAAGAGGAACCAGGGCCTTGAATGGAGTCAGAGTGCTCTCTCCCCTCCTCTCTTGGCTTCTCTGTCAGGATGGATTTCTCAGGTTGACTTCTGCCACATGGTTCAAGTTTGCCTGTTGGCAGCCCTGCGATTTCCTTCTTCCAGTTTGGGTTCTGAGGGGAACTGAGAGAATTTCTCCACCTTCAGTTTGAAAAGTCCCTGGGAAAGACTCGAGCCCCTGGCCCAGTTCCATTCAGTTACCTAATACCTAGGCCAATCAGCATCTGCGGTATCAAGGATGTGGGGGGCAAAGGTCAGCCCAGCCTGAGTTAAGAGCCCAACCTTGGCCAAAGAGCTGTGTGTGTGTGTGTGTTTCTGTCTGTCTCTGAGTGAGAGAGAGACAGAGAGACAGAGAAAGAGAGAGTGAGAGAGACAGAGAGACAGAGAGATCTATAAAAAGGTGAGAGCTTCCACTTGAGTAGGGCCGGGGTGGGGAGAAGAGCATTTCCCCAAAGAGGGAGACCCTGGACAAAAGGAAAAATAAATGTCCATTAAGGAGGTTACAAATCCTGGTTTGCTTTCTTTTATTAGCCAGTTTATTGTACTTCTACCTTTGCTTTGGCAGTCAGAAAGCTCAGTGTATTATTAGCTTTCTTAGCTTCGGTTTCAATGATGTATTCTCTTCCTACTTTAATTACTTAATTCTTATCTTTTTATTTCTGACGTTACTATTTTGTAGTTTATAATACTTCTGCTTCTTTAGTATAAGCCATCTTAAATTCTTTTGGGGAGGTCACCCCTGAGTAAAAACAAGTCTCCCTTGCAACCTACATGTCCTCTGCCAGCTGTAAGGGTTGGCATTCTTTTATTACATTTAACTCTTGCAGAAAGCTTTAAGGCCACAACAATTACAGGAGTGCTGATATGGCTGTGACTTTAAAACCAAAAGTCATGGGTTGCATCATAGCCCTTTCTGAGGAAATACTCAAAGATCTATAAAAAAATAATAGAAACTCGGTAGGTTTGCTTATACTGATTCAGGTCCAAGGAGCAAGTAAGACCTCACTGGATTTAAAAGATCATGTATCACATAGAGTTAGCTCATTCTTATAGAGGGCTGAATAGCAAGGACAATTTTGGTATTGGGGGAATTAGGAGAGAAGCAGAGGCCCAGTAATAATTTCTGGAAGGGGGAGTCAGTGGACACAACACACAAAAACTAGGACTCTAGGACTGAAGAGAATGGGAATCAGAAACGTTAGGAAAGTATCACGTGACTAGCAGAGTCCTTAAAACTCAGGGTAACAGGTTTGTTGGCAAGAGATGTCTGTCTCGTTTGCAGGTGGGGCTGGAGATGGGCAGGGAGGGAATTCTTAGTAACTGCTATGAAATCTTAATTCCTCCCACGTGTCTGCAGCGCAGCACCAATAACTCGCAGGCCTTCAGTTGAGAAACACTGGATCATGTTACCTCTCTTAACGTGCAAATACCTGGGGTGGGGGGAAGGCACAAAATATGAAGCTCTCAGAACTGTAGTGTTGAGTGGGTTTAATGAAATTTCATCCATCTATCCAGTCATGTGTTCATCCAATTGACACAAATTTATTAAGTGCCTGTGCCTACTATGCTCGGCACAGGGTGTGCAAAGATGAATGAGTTATGGTTCCTGCCTGACCAGGAAGTCTTATTACTTAATCTATCATTAATAATAATAATATAAATCAATCCATTATTCATAACAATAATATTATGAATCTATTATAGTTAGGGGAGAGTGACAAGTAAATCAGTGTTTACAGTACGGGGTGGTAAGCGCTGTGATGGACCCTTGCACAGGGGCTATGGGAGCTTACAGAAGGACATTATTAAATCAGACTGGAGAAAGAGCAGTCCGAGAAGGCTTCCTGGAGGGGTGGCTAGCTGAGCAAAAATTTGAAAGATCACTAGGCATTAGCTCGAAGAGCCAAGTGAAGAAAGAAGAGAGATGAAAGGAGCATCCCAGGCAAAGGGACACACATCTAGGAAGGTATTATGCGATGTAAGCATGGGAGCCACAGGTAGAAGAGTAGGTTGAGGTAGGGGATATGCCTGGGCGGATAAGGCTTGGAGATGGGCAGGATCAGACCATGAAAGCTTTTATTGGGCGACGCTAGGGAGTTGGAAATATATCTTATAGGCAATGGGAAGCCATGGAAGAGTACTTAAGCAGGAAAAGTGAGATGATGTGAGATCATCTTTGGGCTGTGGTATAGAGGACTCTGTCAATTTAGGGAGATTCTCAGGTGACTGCAAGAAAGTACAGTGAGAGGAGTTGAGGGTTGGAACGAAGGCAAGGCAGTGGGGCTGGGGAGGCAGTCCGAGTCCCATTCAGAGTCCTCTCTGAGGGTCCTTGGGGCAGCCGGACCACAGGGAGCCTTAGGGAGAGGCAGCACTGCCTAATGACAAAGGGGGAGTAGTGAGGTTGGGAGTGCTGGAAGACAAACTGAGCTGACTCCATACTTTGCTGAGTGCCAGCTCTGAGATTCAAGATTGGAAGGAGAAAGAGAAGGTTGTGTAACCTTAAGAACCCTTCCCCCACCCGTGCAATCCCATTTTAGAGCAAAGCCCAGAAACAAAACAAGTAATCTCCAAGTAACCCAAGTTCAGAACTTGCAACTTTTGAACATCTTGAAGGAGAGAAACACCACAAATCTTATTAAAATGTATTCCCGTCTCCTCTCCACACCCCTGATGGAGACCACTGCTGGCTTTTAGGGCGGCTTCCTCTGAAGCCTTATTGACCCATGAATATCCTTTTAAAAAGTTTTTTTGCTGGGCGTGGTGGCTCACGCCTGTAATCCTAGCACTTTGGGAGGCCGAGGCGGGCGGATTGCTTAAGGTCAGGAGTTCAAAACCAGCCTGAGCGAGACCCCGTCTCTACCAAAAATAGAAATAAATTAATTGAGCAACTAAAAATATATATACAAAAAAAAATTAGCCGGGCATGGTGGCGCATGCCTGTAGTCCCAGCTACTCGGGAGGCTGAGGCAGTAGGATCGCTGAGCCCCGGAGATTGAGGTTGCTGTGAGCCAGGCTGACGCTACGGCACTCACTCTAGCCTGGGCAACAAAGTGAGACTCTGTCTCAAAAAAAAAAAAAAAAAAGTTTTTTTATCTGAGAGAATCAGTTAGAAATATGGGCCCAGTTCTTAGGGGACTGTCACAGTCCACACTAGGGCACAAGGCTTGGCAAGTGTAGCAGGGGCAGGATTTTAGCCCAACTCAAGCCCAGCCTGGGCAGCCCTGCATGTAGCCCAACCCATGGTAGCTCTCCCTTCACCTAACCGCTCTCCGTCCCTAGCTGGAGGAGCTCCTGTCTTCCTCCCATTTCTCTCTGGATTCTGAATCATAAAAGCCCTGGCAGTCCAGATTCCTGTGCCGCAGCTGGCAGAGGGAGCAGTCTGAAACGCATGTGCGATCATCTTTGCCTTGTCATAACAGGGATAGCTTTTACAATTCGGGGTGCACTCGACATTTGAATGCCTTGGGGTGAAGATTGGGACCAGTGCCAGTTTTCAAGTTTCTAAGTGGTCAGAACCAGGGAATGGTCAAAAAAATCTCTAAAAAGAGGGTGATCCTTGACTTCTGGATAATGACATGGTGGACATAAGGAAGTCAACATGGCATCGTGGGGGGTTGGGTTGGAAAATGTTTGATAAAAGAGGGTGATGTGGAACCTCAGGGCTACAGCCTGGTCAGGATGTGGCAGTGGACAGTAAGCACAAATGCAGACCCTGTTCCCAGCCCAGTGGGGAAGTGAGACTCTCAGTAGACCTCATTGAAGAGGGTCGAGAGGGAAGTGGTGTTTTGTTAGGGGAAGCCAGGTTTCGACCTCAGCAAGGAGGTGGAAGATGTGCAAAATCAAAAGCAAGTTAAGGCACAGAATAACCACCATGCTTTATAATATAAAATCTAAGGTAAGAAGACTTAGGATAAACACCAATGGGCCTGGAGTTCCAATTCAGAGAATTGCTAGATAATACAGTTCTCCATACATATGCCTTGCTCAAGTTTACTCAGGAACTCATTGTTACTTATTCTCATGAGGTTAGAGAAGAAATGTGGGTTTAGAGAGTGTAGGGTAGAATAGGCAAATCTACTTGGCCTACTTGAAGCATAGGACTGTTCTATATGTGTAGGTTGCTTTCTGTCCATCTTTCCATCTGTCCAACAATTATTTAGTGTCTACCATGGGCCAGTAAATATGAATTCAGAGAGAAATAAAATCCAATCACTTTTCTTTAGATCCTTACAAATCTAATAGAGGAGAAAGCACATTAAAAATGGATCCAGCCAGGTGTGGTGTAGTCCCAGCTACTCAGGAGGCTGAGGCAGGAGGATCACTTGAGTCCAAGAGTTCAAGGTTGTAGTGGGCTATGATTGCGGACTGCACTCCAGCCTGGGCTACAGAGTGAGACCCTACTTTTAAAAAAGTAGATCCAATAGAATGTATATAGAGAGACCTGCTTGGAGCCCAAGGGTGTTAACGTGAACAAAGGCACAAGTTGGAAACTGCCAGTCATTGGGTATAGCTACCTGATGGGGAAGGGAGTACACAGACAAGGCTGTGAAGGGCCTTGTATACCAATGTTGAACATACTTAAAATTTTCTTTTTCTGGGCACTTTTACCATCTTTGGCATTTGGGCCCATTGCTGTTCAGGGTTTCTCTTGCCCATTGTATCAGTCAGGACTCTGCATTGCAAGTGACAAGTATTCAGTTTAAACTGGTTCCAGCATAAAGAAAATAAAAGAATTTGATAGTTCCTGTAATTTTTTTTTAGAAGTCAAGGGATATTTATTTCAGGCATAGTTGAATCCTTGTACTCAAATTAATGTCATCAGGACTCATTTTCTCTCTCTCTCCCTTTTGGTTCTGCTTTGTCTGTGTTGGTTTTTCTCTTAAGGAGGATCCTCACACATGGAGACAAGAAGGTCTCCAGCATCTCTAAACTTTCCTTTCTTCCAGCTCAGCAATCCTGGTGGGAACAGAGCTTCTCTTTCTTGGTAATTCCAGAGAACATCCTGGAATTGGCTATGATTGGAATGGCTTCTTCCTGTGCCCACACCCGAGCCAATCATTGTGGCTTGGGGGACATGTAACTTGGACTGTGCTCACCCCTGGTCTAGTAGGCGGGGCCAGCTACACCAAAACCTCCCAGACTGATATTGGAGGGAGGAACATCTGTGTGCTCCTACTAAACAGGACAGGAATGAGTTGGGCAGGCAAAACAAGAACTGTCCATTATAGCTGTGTGACTGAATCATCTCTGAAGCCTGACCACAAGCATTTGTTGTGATTGATGTTCTATCTTGCCTGAACTTGCAGGACAGAACAAGCCCTTCTTTCTGTCGTAAATGTGGATGGGCTGAGTTGCATGGCATGCTAAGGCATTGGCAAGGGTCCAGTGGGGCCTTGGAGGGATTCCGGTTCTATAGGAACATAGCTAGAGTTCTGGTCCCCAAAGGGGCCATGTGTAGTGTCTAGGAGGAGTGGTGAACTTGGGTAAGAAGCATGGCAGAAGATAGTTCTTTCAAGGCCCTATGATGCTTAGTGCCAGGTGGGGGAAGCTCTGGGGTTCTAGCTTTAAGCTTGGAGCAAAGACTCAACTTGTGGTTGGGGGTTCAAGGAGCTGGCTCCAGTCCCCAGAGAGAGGTAGAGCACTGTTAGTCTCTGGAGTGAAAAGAGAGATGGCTGTGAACTCCCAAATGCTTCCCTGAAGGCATCTCTCCAGTAAAAATGTACATGTTTACAGCATACAAGAACAGAATTTCACACCATTTATTACTAATAGGGCTTTGGTGCCAAGAACTCCTAGTGCCACTGAACTGTGCTACTCGAATATAAGTCACAAGGTCTTTTCTGTGCATCTAAGCTAGAGAAAGACCTAAGAGGCCAAGACAAAACCTGCTTTCTTCTGAGCCTTCTGAGCTGGGAAACTTTCACCCTATTTTGGAGGTGGCCCTAGGTTTTATGGAATTCTAGGAGTGCTGGATCTCAGAAGACAAAATGGAGAATCCATAGCCAGGGAGGACTTTCCAGGGGCATGTCTGTCCCAGCACCATGGCCAATTGTTTCCTTGACCTTGATCTTTGTTCAGTCTCCTTCTGAGGAGTGAGCCAAGGGGGCCTATTTTGGGAAGTAAGGGTAACCTCTTTCTAGGGAAGTTGTTCTTAAACTTAGGTTTGCAAAGGAATTATGGGTGGGGGGCTGGGGCACTTAATAAAATGCGTATCTCCAGCTCTGCTACCAGAGATTTTGATTTGATAGTTCTAAGGTGGATGGGGTTCAGAATTCTGCATTTTTAACAAGCACCCAAAGGATGCTAATGCGGCTGATTCAGGGAACACCACTTGGAGATCCACTTCTTGAGGCTGGAGTATGTGGAGGGCAAGGATGTAGTGGACTTCAGTGTTGGGATGGGATCTGTAGGATAGGACTTAGACTTAGGGAAAGGGTTGAGGTCAGAAACAGGGTCAAGCTGCATGTGTATGTGCTTCCCTTGGTTAGGATTAGCTCAAGAAACAGCAAATGGAAGGTTTTAGAGTCTTGAGCTAAGGAGGTGCTGGGGACCATAGACAGTGGTGTCATGCCATGCCAGGTCACACTTGCATCTGCTGACTCTCTGCTTTCTTTGCTATGGAAACCCCTTTGGTTGGCTGCATTTTGTTTATATCCAATAATGCTTTCTTCACAATAGTGTTCATGGTGTAGCACATGCTGACTAGTTTTTTTAAAAAATTTTAAACTGATTGCATACATATGGACACTTGTATTGTTAAATAGAATGTAAACTCGCTTTGCAACTAATGACATAGCCACTCCAACACAGAATAGCTCAGTGAAGTTGAAGAGTTAGTTCCTGGTAAACAGAAATGGCAAAGGGATTAGAGGAAGGACGGAGCAGGGGCAGGCAGGAGTGGAGCCAGCATAGGAATGAGATAGTGAGGGTGATAGGGGTGGGTGTTTGTTTTATAGGACTATGACTGGCGTTAAGGGTACAGGAGGCAGAGAGTCCAGAGGTGTGGACGTCTGGGGAGAGGGTGAGCCTTGGGGGAATTGGGCTGGGTGAAAAATTCTGAGCTGGTGAAGTTTAGGAAGTACAGGAGCATGTATAGCTCATCTAAGTAGTGCAGATAAGTGGAATGTTCGAGTGCGGGTGTGCCCTCCTTAAGACTCAGGCGTGTGATAGGAGCTCCTTAGTGGGGGTGGAGGGCACACAGGGGCCTCCTCAGCCGCATCCTGCAGGGGATGTTTGAAAATTCCTGGAGGTGCAGATTCTGGTCAAAAGCAAATGCAATGGGACTAGGAAGGAGAAGTTTGCTCATTCATTCATTCATTCATTCATTCATTCATTCATTCATTCATTTTCTCAAGGGACTGAGCCCCCACTAGGTCCCGGGTGCTGCTCTAGCCCCTGGGATACAGTGATGAGCATGATGCAGCTCTGCCCTCACTCAGCCCACATTCTAGTAGGGGGACAATTGCTAACCTAGTTAACAAATGGATATGTAATATGATTTCAGGTTGTGACAGAGCTAGGAAGAAAAATTGAGGAGGCGAAGATGTTAGAGAGTGACGATTTTAGATTGGGGGAGTGTCGGGGAGAGCCTGTCTGAGGAGGTGACAATTGAGCAGAGACCTGGAGTGAGGAGAGGGCCCAGTGGGGGTTGGAGGAGAGCGGGCCAGGCAGAGTGTTGGCAGCCATGGCTGGACTTCACCCCAGGAGACTCTCGGCCGTGGGTATTTTCACGGCTGCTGCTGCCCAGGCTCTATTTGGCGTTGGCGCCGACTCACTGCTGAAGTATTGGGCAGTGGGCTCACTGCTGTGAGACTCTTTCTACCACGATGAGGATCCTGATAGCTACCTCTGTTTTGTAAGAGTCTCATGAGAATTGGTCAGTGTCTTTCTAGAAAGTATTTTTAGCACACTGTCTCTCGCATGTGTGCTATGAGGTAAGTTATTAGCAACTAACCTAGCCGTGCTCTCAGCAAAACTTGGGCTGCTCCACGTGGTGCTGACACTGAGTTGACTCCCCAAAGACGGCCTTGAACTCCTGCTGGTTTTCGTGGTTTTCACGCACTGTTGAGCTCCAGGCTCACTGGGATTCAGTGGCTGGGGCTGGCTCCCTAGGCCCTAGGTTCTGGTCCCCATTCTATTGCTGACAATCTGTGGGGACCAAGCTGTGCCTAGGTGTTTCCATGCACCTTGGGACAGCAGAGGAGGCCTGGGAGGGTAGTCTGGGAGAGATGTGCAGGTTTCCCCTCAGTTTCACCGAACCCATGTTCAGCACGGTGGCCATGGTCTGGACAGTGTACTCAAGAGACAGGAAATTAGTGAAAAGGTCTCAGAGGAGAGCAGAGAAATGCTGGGACTTGGGGAGCCAAAGCTAGCAAAAAAAAGAGCCCTGGAGGGAAGGGCACTTCCTTTGTCTCTTTCCCAGGGATGCCTACTGAGCTCATGTCTTTAGCTCCATTTGTGCACAGCCCGAGCCCTACACGTGCTCTGGAGGGATGGCGGGCGGCAGTGCAGCAACTCTGACACCCAGTTACCTGATACACACCAGGCCGCGTGCTGGCAAGTCAAGGGTTGCCAGCCAGTGCGGTGCACAGCCCGCCTACCCCTAAGTGCTCCCCACCAGCCTGCGAAGATGCCTCTGAACTGGTCTGAAATGCCTTTCCTTATCGAGTGCAGACCAGGTGCTGGCTACTGTGCTAACCACTTGGTGTGCATTATCTTATTCTTCTGAACAACTCACTGAGGTAGGGACTATTATACCATTTTACAGATGAGGAAGCTGAGGTCTACTCACTTGCACTAAGTAAGTCAGTGAATGAGTGAGTGTCAGAGCCTAGCCTAGACTGCAGCCTCCTCTGCCCTCCAACAACCAGGCAGCGGCTCTTCTTCCCTTGCCCTCCCCAGGCTTCTGGAAGCCCCTTTGCTTGTGCACATGCAAACTCTCCCACACAGAAGGCCAGATGTGCCTGAGAACTTACCCACTCCTGGGGTAACTCCTTTGGTTATGGGAAGGCCCTTAACCAAAGACTGTCAGTGATGCGGGAGTGTCACAGCCCAGTGCCTCTGCCTCCTGCCTGGGCAATGCTGAGTGTATTCTCCAGAGGTCCCTGCAGGATGCAGCTGAAGTGACTCTTGTCTTGATTGGCTTCCTCCCCTCCCTGTCTGCTCCCCTGCTCCCTTGCTCACTAGCACTGGACGGTCTGCTTTTGGGGGTTCCAGACACCGAGTCAGGGATGGGCTGAGCTGGGGCAGGATGTCAGCTGGTGACTGTGATTCCAAGAGACAATTCAGAAGCCGCATGTAGCAGTGACAATCGATTAAGAGTCTGGATGACCCCAGAGATCCCAATAATGTGTCACATGGGACATACATCAACCTCAGTGTGCAAGGCATTGAATTGGACTATATATATATCTTATTTAACATTACAACAGCTCTCCATTCTCCATTAGACTTTTCCAGTTTTCATCTGAATGTTTAAGATTATACAGATTCAGCAAAATTCGCCTTTCACTAATCTCACTAGTCTTAAAATTATATTCTAGGTGTAATAGCATTTCTAGATTTCATGTCAGTGGGTCTCCAGAGATATGTGACCTCAGTTATGTGAAGCTTCATTTGTACCCGTGGTCACTTCCCACCCTCTTCTGATAAATGTCCGATTTTCACGTATATGACATTCATTTAAGTGACATTCACTTTACCTCCTGAGATGGTTGTAGATCTGGGTGACCTCCAGCACCTGATGCTCTAAAACTGTATTGTCTAACACAGTAGCCACGAGCCACCTGTGGCTACTGAGCATTTCAACTGTGGCAAGTCTGAACTGGGATGTGCTTTAAGTATAAAATATATATGAGGGATTTTGAAGACTTAGTATGAAAAAAAGAATGTAAATTATCTTATCAGTAATTTAAAAACATTTCTTACATGTAGAAATAATATTTTAGGTGTATATTGGGTTAAATAAAATATATTATTAAGATTGATTTTTATCTTTTTACTTTTTAGCAGTGTGGTGATGAGAACATATCATGGGACACATATGGCTCACGTTAGATTTCTATTGCGTGGCGTTGCTCTGGAGGCTCCAACAAAGGGAGGCTCGGAGAGTGAGCTTGTCCACCTCCTCCAAGTAGGATACGCTGAGAGAGAAGAAATCATATGGTTGTTGTGAGGGAGGATTCTTCATGAAGTCAGGAGGCAGCAAGGCGAGCCCTAGATGACATCACTTTTAAGAGCTCGTGATTGTGGTTCTGCAAACAGCTCTGTGCTGCTGGCCAGGAGGATTTATGGTTGAAGAAAGGAGCTTGTAAATAGGTCACCTGCCCAAATGACACCATGGCTCCTCTGGTTCCAGGCTAGGACTTATTAACTTTGCAGGCCCTGGAGTTTACATTGGCTCCTTCTTTCACACTGTCATATTATTGTGAGGAGAAAGAGGCCAGTTGAGGGAAAAGAGAAGTGGGGAGAGAAGGAAGGACAGAGGGAGACCAGAGGGAGAAGATCTCACTGACTAAAACAAAAGATTCAAAAAACTGGCAAGTCAAGTGATTCTCTCTCTCTCTCTTTCTCTCTTTCTCTCATCTTTTGACATTTTGATGTTTGGTTTGGGGAAGCCGTAAGCAGTTACTTTTGTTTCACAGATTAGGAAAAGGGGAAAAGAAACTGATGAGTGAGTTTCCAGAGATAAATAGGAGGCGTGGGACAGGGAGGACGAGCAGGAGCAGTGGTGTGGAGGGAAGTCCTTTGTGTTAGAGGGAAGTCCTAGTTTGGGGAATGACATTCCATCACCAGGGCTCCACCTTCCCGTTTCATGACTTGGCTAGGAGATGATGGCTCTCTAAGGTACCTGTTCATGCGTCTGTAGCTTAGAAAGTCCCATGACAACTGGTGGGAGAAGTACCCCTAGCAGTGTGGCCATTGCTTCAATTAGCACATTTTCTGGGAGAAGGCCCTGGCATTGTCACAAGCCCCCCGCCTCTGTTTGGGTGCAGTTAACATTGACTCTAGAGGTACCCATTGCCTGCTAACTAAAGTGAGAGCACAGCTGTTACAGATGTTCTCTTGGAGTCCTGCCTCTGCTTATCAACCTTTAATGGTTCCCCATTATCCAGTGAATAAAAACTTAACCCCCTAGCCTGCCTCTAAGGCCCCCCATAATCAGGACCCAGGTTATCTTTCCAGACTGCTTTCTGACCGCTCTCTCTTATCCCCTGGGTTCCGTTGAATAACATACCTGCTTCTTTCTCTACGTGCCCCAAATTCTTGCATCATTTTGCCTCTACTCACTGTGCTTATTATCTGGAAATCCTATGCACAATCTCCCCATGTTAAAATTTTACTTTTCTATGAGCAGCCATTCCTGGCCCCCACAGCACTCTGTAGTCTTTTATGGCCCTTTGTAGACTGTTATTTGTGCATAAATGTCCTTGCTATGTTGTGAACTGAGAGGGGTTGGGTTGATAGATACTGCCAGTATTAGTCAGCTTGGGCTGCCATAACAAAATACCATAGACTGTGAGGCTTAAACAACAGAAATGTATTTTCTCACCGTTCTGAAGTCTGGTTGTCCGGGATCAAGTTGCTAGCAGTATGGTTTGGTTTCTGGGGAGGGCTGTCTTCCTGGTTTGCAGACGACTACCCCTCACTGTGTCCTCACACAGCCTTTCATCAGTGCATGAGCACGAAAAGAAAGAGAGGGAGATATCTCTTTTTATAAGGACTTCCTATCAGATTAGGATCCCACCCTTTTGACCTCTTTTAACCTTAATTACCTCCCCTAACCCAGATCTCCAAATACAGTCACAATAGGGGTTAGGGCTTCAACATACGAATTGGAGGGGAATGTAGTTCAACCCATGGTGTTTCACACTTGGCCCTCCAAATTCATGTCCTTCTCATATGCAAACTTCATTCATTACATCCCAACAACCCCAAAAGTCTTAATTTATTTCAGCATCAACTGTAAAGTCTAATGTCCAAAGTCCCATCTAAATATCATCTAAATCAGAAATGGGTTAGATTTGAAGTACAATTCATCCTAAGGTAAAACTTCTCCCCTGCTGTGAACCTGTGAAATCAAATAAATTACATGCTTCCAAAATACAGTGGTGGGACAGGCATAGGGTAGACATCCCCATCCCAAAAGGGAGAAACAGAAAAGAAGAGACGATGGGTTCTGAGAAAGTCCAAAGCCTAGCAAGGTAAAGTCCATTAGATTTTAAGGCTTGGGAATAATCCTGATTGATTTGATGCTCCATCCTCCAGGCTCACTGAGGTGACAGCATCCCCCTCCCATGGCTGTAGGTGGGACAGCCCTGGGCTGTCCCCAGGGCTCTGGCTGAGGCCATCTGTCCTCTTAAACCGCGGCAGCGGTCCTATGATTTCAGAATCATCCTTAGGGTGGTTTCTCCCTCTTCTTGAACAACGGGGCATGTTCGCAGCTAAGTATCTCTGTCATTCCATACTGTCAAATCCAAGCAGTCGGGAAGTCCAACAGTCTTCCTTCTTTGTCCTGTCTCCTCCCCTCAGCTCAGAGTGGCAGTGCTGCTGCTTGTGCAATTCCATAGCATGTACCAAACGATTGTCCAACCACTGCCTTGGTGTTGTCTTCAGGTCATGCTTTCTCCATTTTTGTAATATGGTAGGCTGGGAATTTTCCAAGTCTTTAATTTCTGGTTCCTTTTTGCTTAAAAATCCCTTCTTCAATTATTCTCTCTTGCTTTGCTTTTTACTATAAGCAGTTGGGAGGAACTAAGCTGCTCCTTCAGCACTTTGTCCAGAAATCTCCTCAGCTAAATATCACCACTCATAAGTTCTACCTTTGACAAAATACTGGAACACAGCTGAGTTAAGTTCTGTGGCACTTTATAACAATGATCACCTTTCTTTCCTCCAGTTTCCAATAACTTGTTCCTCATTTTTGTCTGAAACCTCACCGGAATAATCTTTAATGCCTATCTTCCTTTCTTTCTTCCTTTCTTCCTTTCCTTTCTTTCTCTCTCTCTCTCTCTCTCTCTCTCTCTCTCTCTCTCTCTCTCTCTCTCTCTCTCTCTCTCTCTCTCTCTCTCTCTCTCTTTCTTTCTTTCTTTCTTTCTTTCTTTCTTTCTTTCTTTCTTTCTTTCTTTCTTTCTTTTTTTTTGACAAAGTCTCACTTTCTTGCCCAGGCTAGAGTGCCATAGCATCAGCCTAGCTCACAGCAACCTCAAATTCCTGATCCTTCTGCCTCAGCCTCCCGAGTAGCTGGGACTACAGGCATGCACCACCATGCCCAGCTAATTTTTTCTATTTTTAGTAGAGATGTGGTCTCATTCTTGCTTAGGCTGGTCTCGAACTCCTGACCTCAAGCAATCCTCCCGCCTCAGCCTTCCAGAGTGCTAGGATTACAGGCATGAGCCACCATGCCTGGCCTAATGCCTATATTTCTACCTATATTCTGTTCATGGAAATCTAGGCTTTTTCTAGCATTCTGCAAAATTCCGTCAGCCTCTACACAGTACCCATTTCTACATTTTGGGGCATTTGTTACAGCAGCACCCTACTTCTCAGTACCAAAATCTGTCTTAGCTTGGGTTGCTATAACAAAATACCACATACTGGATGGATTAAGCAACAAAAATTATTTTCTCACAGTTCTGGAGGCTGGAATTCCGAGATCAGGGTGCCAACATGGTTGGGTTCTGGTGGGGGCTCTTTTCCTGGCTTGCAGGTGGCTGCCTTCCTGCTGCACCCTCACATGGCAGAGAGAGAGAGAGAGAGAGAGAGAGAGAGAGAGAGAGAGAGAGAGAGAGAGAGAGAGAGAATTCTGGTCTCTTTTCTTCTTTTTATAAGGACCTTAATTATATTATTAATAGATTAGAACCTCAACCATACGGCCTCATTTAACCTTAATTACCTCCTAAAAGCCCTATCTCCAAATATAGTCACATTGGGGCTTCGAGTTTCAATGTGTGAGTTTTAGAGGGACACAATTCAGGCCAGAGCACTGCCTAATGTTTAAATCCCCTGTGGCCCTAGCCAGTATCTTGTAGTATCCTGGGTGCTCTGTAAATGCAAGGCAAATTGAAAGAAATTGAATTCCAGAGCCTCCAAGGACTTGTATTTATAAGCTGTGCTGTCACAACTTGTGGAATTGCTGGAGTCTCTCAGCCACTGGGAGAGCAAGAGAGAGTGAACGGGTTTTTGTGGGAACGAGACTGAAGAAACTGTCTTAGCTATAGCTATTAGGGACCAGCCTCATGGGATAAGAATGTTGTGAGGCTGTTGTTTATCCCCAAGAGAGATCCCATATGGTTTTAAATGCCAAGAACAATAATAATTCTTCTGAGCATTCGGCTGTGTTAAAAATCTATCACAAGAATTACGAATTGTGCAACTGACCACCTGTAACGACAGTGCAACAGCCATTGTGGCAGACATTTCTAGCCTCACTCACAGATTATCTTCATCTTTTGTAACTCATGTTTTTCTGTCTTCTTCCCCCCTGCTCTTAATTTATGCAATCGTGCTGTATTTTTGGTACTAGTTAAATTTCAGAATTCCATAAATCTTTTCAGAAGTATGGTAAGGTTTAAATGTATTTTAAAAATAAATAAAACTGCTCACACATTCCCTGAGAAGGACTAACAGTTCAAACGTCAACATCCAAGAAGCATGATAAATTCACATATGAGCCTGGCATGGAGTGAAAAAAGAAACTCTATATCCCTATTTATCAATTGGTTATGGGGCTAATCCTTACAAAAAAACTTTGAAATAGCTATTAAAATCCCTATTACAGATGAGAAAACTCAAGCTCACAGAGATTAGGTAACATGTCCAGCTTCTGAGTTGGTGGAGCTGGTATTCAAATCCTGAGTCATCTAACGCTAAAACTGACATCCCTTTCTTCTGTTTTCCTGATTCTAAGATAGAGACTAAATATCCAAAAATCCAGTTTTGGGGAGGGAACAGGAAAGGAACTGTCTAGAGGTGAGACGGCGTTATAGCCCTGGGGAGTTCTGTCCTAGGATGAGGGAAAGAATTCGAGGCTCCCAACTGCCACTGGGAATCCACGGACAAGGGTCCCGCCTCTGGGGTGAGAGGCAGCTGCAGGAGCCATTCGCACTCCTGGAGGGTATCTGGGCCCCAGCTGGCCATGCCAGCACGTGGGGCCAGGCTCCAGGCCAGAGGAGAGGTGGTGCGAGAACCAAGAACTGAGTCAGAAACGCTGTTTGGGTCTTGGGAGTAAAAAGACAGATGAGGCTCAGGAATGCTATGATGCCCCCAGATGAATTCCTTGTACTTTGAGCCAATAAATGCCAATAAAATAAATCAGAGACTGGTTTTGGGGACCACAGTTGGGCATGGCAGAGCAGGACATTTCAGTTTCATTCAGTAAACACTGACTGAATGTCTGATGTGGGGGGGTGCTGGAGAATCAGAGCCATCAGCCCAGGTCCTGGACTAGGGACCCTCCCTGTTCCATGAGGACAGACGAGTCTGAAAAGGGATCGCTTTAGGCCTGGAACCAAGGGCTCTGATAGAATTCACATTCACACGTTTCTTTTCCAGGGCCATGTTCTGCAATGACTTGAAGGAAAAGTATGAGAAGAGGATCATTATCAAAGGGGTCGATGCTGAGACCATGCACATGCTCCTGGACTACACCTACACCAGCAAGGCGCTGATCACCAAGCAGAACGTGCAGCGGGTCCTGGAAGCTGCTAATCTCTTCCAGGTGTGTGAACAAAGGGGCTTGGTGCTCATCTCGGGAGCAGGTGAAAGCAGTGATTCCCCAGAGATGTGCCTGGACTGGCACATTTGACACCCTCCCCCACCCCACCACACACTTAGCTGGGCTTGTGCTTACTTGAAAGTCAGAAGATGCTCATTTGGAAATTTTCTGAAAGGTGGTGAGATGGAGCCAGGGGAGCGTGGTGCCTACAATCTACACTGTCTCCTGACTCCAGGAATGATGCCTACAACTTGCAGAAGCTTAATTGGAGCCTAGGGATGTAGTCAGCTGTTCATATTTGTAATGTCTAATCCTTACCACAACCTGGGGAGGTGTTTGCTTTCCCCATTTTAAGGTGGGGAAAGTAAGCACATAGACAATAACTGCCCAGTATCCCGCAGTATTTGAACTGTGGGCTTTCTGAGTCCAGGGACCACGTGCTGGCCACGGCACCACGCAGTCTCTCGGGCAGCAGTGTCTAGGTTCCGGGGGAAGCAGGACCGTGTGAGGTCAGCACTTTGTGGTGGCTGTGAAAGAAGGGCATTGAGGAGTAAGGCGTATTCTAGAAGATTATGTAGGAAACCCTCGGCATTAAGAACATTTAAATAATGTTTTCTTCAATCTGATTATAATAATTATGTTTAGGTTCATAAAATAATTAGACCTATAGATTATGTCAGTTGCACCCACAATTATCACTAGGGTCTCATTCCAAGTTACCATCTTTGTCTCAGTCTAAAATCATACCACTGAACTTGATTCCATTGGGTTAAGGCAGAGATTGTCTCATTGCCTGGTTATTGAGCCTTATGAGAAACAGTGTCCAGAGACAGAGCAGGTCATTCCCAGGGACCAGGAACAAACAACCGGTCTTGTCTATGGTGTGGGATTTGGGGAGATGGTGTCCACTTGGGTCATCACCGTTGAAGGGAACAGAAAACCAAAGTCCGGGAATGTGGGGAATAAGGGATCCAGGGTTCAAGACCACTGGCGATGGAATTAGCTTTGTTGAGGCTGTAGTCTGGGTAGGCTTTATGAGGTCCAGCAAAGCACGGAAAGTGGAAAGAGGCAGGAAAACCAACCACAAAACAGCTCTGGTGAATTCTGAATAATGGGTTGCTGTAATTTCAGCCAATTTCATGGCTCAGTTTCCCCAGGGTATCTTAAAGATACAGAGCAAGTTACTTCCAGCAGGGCTGGTCTTGCCTTCCCTGCTGATGTCTCCAAGTCAGTTAACACCCACACGCCCACCCCTACCCTTTCTCTGTCCTCATCTGCCTCACCCTCAGCCTCACTGACCCTCAGGAAAGCAGCCCTCATTATGTGGAGCGAGGGACACAGCCGCTTCATGCTCAGCGTCCCCACCTCATCCCCTCCTGCCCACTGCTCCCACAGTCTAGCTCCAGGGAAACGCTTCTCAAGTTAGAGGGTCTCCATCTAGTTCAAATTTTATGGTTCTTTTTTCTGAACTTTCTCTAAAAGGCAGATATTTCCTCTCTGCACTACCTCCCTGAAAAGTGACAATAACCTCAAGCACACTCATCCTATGTACCATTATTCAGTCTAGCCACAGCTGCTGTTGCTATTTCTTTGCTAATCTCCTTTTCCAGGGCCCAGAGAGGGTTGCTGACTTGTTTAAAGATGAACAGGAAACACTGACAATAATAATAGTAATAGCACTTATTGCTTCAAGTATGGTGTCTGACCCCAAAGTAGATGCTCAATAAGTACAAATTTCATTGAGTACCTTTCATGTGCCCTGAGGGATAAAGTTGGGACTAGTAGCCAGGTCTCCTGTTTTTCCCACTAGCTAAAAGCAGGTCCTAAACAATAAGCTAAGGAGATATATTTTTCTGTTCAAAATGCGATTTTTAATTGCAACATCATTACAAAGTCATTACAGAAAAATTAGAAACACATACAAGCAAAAAGAATATAAAAACTACCTACAGTCCCCTCCTATTCAGAACAATAGGATAGCTTCCTTGATATATATACTTCCAGGTCCTCTTCCATGCACTGATGTGGACAGAGATAGCTAGGAGGGTGTGGTTAATAGCACAGCTTTGGAGCCAGTCTGCCTGGGTTTAAATCTCAGCTCTACTACTTACCAGCTGTATGACATTGGGCAAGTCATAATGTCTCTGTGCTCCAGTTTCTTTTTTGGCAAAACAAGGATGACAATAGCACTTATTACATAGAGTTGTTGTAATATTTATAAAATGTTTAGAATAGTACCTGGTACATGGTAAATTCTATATACGTGTTTGTAATGTTATTACTTATTACATATATAGGTTAGAAAAATAGGGTCCTATTGGACACACTGCTTTTAATCTGTTGATTTTACCCATATTGTAATCATCTTTTCATGTTAAATGCATTTCTATAATGACATTTATAATAGCTGGATAGAATTCAGTGATATAATAAAATAGTGAATCAATTTCTATAGCTGAAAGCTTAGGTTGTTTTCATCTACTTGACTATTCAAAAAATGTTGTCATAAACATCCTTTTATTTTTATTTCATATAGATAAGATGAATGTCCTAATAGAAATAAAATGAACTAAGGACATGAACAAGTAATTTACAAAAAAGGACAGTTAAATAGTCAACAAATATATTTTTAAATGCCAAATCTCATTAGTAATCCAAAAGGCAGATTAAGTCAACAATAAAAGCATGTTTGTGTATCATGTTGGCTAACAGTGTATGCAGTATAATAGTGTTTGCATAGGTGAGGGAAAATAGCCACTTCCACAATGGCTGATGGAATTCTAAATGGAAAACTCTTTAGGAGAGTAACTTTGGAAATAAATATTAAAACCTTTTAAAATGTACATGCTAAAGAAATAAGTACAGATGTCCAAAATAGTTCATACAAATAGCTTTCTAGTGGGTTGAATTGTGTCCCCTAGAAAGGTATGACCAAGTCTGTATGTCCTGATACCTGTGAATGTGACCTTATTTGGAAATTGGATCTTTGCCAACGTCACTAAGTTAAGGATCTTGACATGAGTTCATACTGGGTTTAGGGTAAGTCACAAATCCAATGACCGATGTCCTTATAAAAGAAAGGTGGGGATATTTAACAGAAAGACACAGAGAGGAGGCCGTGTAAAGATGTAGGCAGAGATTGGAGTTATGCAGTCCCAAACTAAGGAACATTAAGGGTTGTCAACAGAGACCAAGAAGCTAGGAGAGAGCCATGGAACAGATTCTCCCTCGGAGCTTCCTGAGGGAACTAATGCTGCTGATAACTTGATTTTGGACCTCTGCCTTCCAGAACTGTAAGAAAATAAATTTATATATTTTTTAAGCTACCAAGTTTGTATTAATTTGTTATGGCAGCCCTTGGAAACTGATACAAGCTAGTCCTAGACTATAGCTAAAAGTCTCAAAATGCAGCAATCTCTTGTTCCCACTCCCTTTGTTAGCCCACTCTTCTGGAACGATTAATTTCACTCAATTTAAATGTTTCTTCTTTTGTTTACTTCCATAATTCTAAATGATTAGTGTACATTGCTGTCTCTTGATGCATCAATTTTAGATAACTCTTCCCTCTGGCCTTCTCTACTCTGAGCTGGCTGCTCTCCAGGCCTGTTGCTTGGCTGTTAGCCTGGGTCTTCCCTTTGCTGTTATCCTGGTAGTTCCTTCTACCTCTTTTCTCGTGGATTTCCTTTTTCTGGATCCCATGTGAAATGGACTAAATATTTGTGTCTCCCTAAAATTCATATGTTGGAATCCTAACTCTCAATGTGTTGCTATTAAGAGGTGGGCCTTTGGAAGTTGATTAGGTTGTGAGCATGGAGCTCTCATGAATGGGATTGGTGCACTTATAAAAGAGATTCCAGAGAGTTCTCTTGCCCCCATGTGAGGATACAACAATCTGCAACTGGAAGATGGTCCTCATGAGAACTTGGCCATGTTGGCACCTGATCTTGGACTTCCAGACTCCAGACTTTGAGAAATAAATTTATGTTGTTTATAAGCTCCCAGTCTGTGGTAATTTATTATAGCAGCCGGAACTAAGTCACCATGTCTTCTACTTTCTTGTCTTCTACTCCTTCATTTTAATGGAGTACAATCTTTAATAGCTTATAATAAAACAATATATAGGAGATGAATTTTCAGAGTTAAATGTCTAAAAATTTTTTGTACTACCTATTTACTTCACTGATAAAATTAAATTTAAGATTGAAAATAATTTTTTTGGCATTTTGAAAGCATTGCTCCATATTATTACCTGTTACATATTTTGTAAGAGTGGGTGGCTCCTATTGGACACCAGGTTTTTAATCTGTTTATTTCACTGTATTGTATTATATTGTATTATAATCATTTTTTTCATGTCAATTGATGCATTTCTGAAACAGCACTTATAATCGCTACAGTTCTCTTTTCATTCATTCTGTTGGTCACAATAGGTTTTTTCAATTTGGAAACTCAAGTCTTTCAATTCCGGGAAATTTTCTTTTTTTTGAGACATAGTCTTGCTATGTTGCCCAAACTAGAATGCCGAGGCATCAGCCTACCTCACAGCAACCTCAAACTCCTGGCTCAGGTGATCCTCCTGCCTCAGCCTCCCAAGTAGCGGGGACTATAGGCGTACATCACCATGCATGGCTAATTTTTTCTATTTTCAGTTGTCCAGCTAATTTCTTTCTATTTTTATTAGAGATGAGGTCTTGCTCTTGCTGAGGCTGGTCTCAAACTCCTGACCTCAAGCCATTCTCCAGCCTTGGCCTCCCAGAGTGCTAGAATAACAGGCGTGAGCCACCACGCCTGTCCGGAAATTTTCTTGTATTATCTCTTTGATATCATCTTTCCAACTCTTTTATCTATTCTTTCCTCTGGAGCTATAATTAGTCAGGTGTTGGGCCTCCTGTATTTATTTTTATTTTTTCTTAACTTCTCCCTTTTATTGACCATCTCTAGTTGTTTTGTTCTACTTTCTAGATGATTTCCTCAGACTTTACCTTTCACCTCTTCTGTGAATTGTTTATTTCTGCCACCATATTTTTAGTTTCTAAGAGTCCTTGATATTTATTTTAGTAGATTCCTACTCTTGTTTCTTATTCCTTTGAAGCTGTTATAATATAGTTGGAGTTTTTGTCTGTTCTGTCTCTTTCCTGTGAGTTCCTTTGCTTGTTTGCTTAGTTCTCCAACTTCCATCTTAGAGGGTGTTTCAGTTTCCTAGGGCCGCCATAACAAAAGACCACAAACTAGGTGGCTTAAAACAACAGAAATCTGTTCTCTCAGAGTTCTGGAGGCCAGAAGTCCAAGATCAAGGTGTCAGCAGGGATATACTCCCTCTGGAGGCTCTTGGGAAGAATTTTTTTTTCTCTTCCAGTTTCAGGTGGCTGTTGGCACTGCTTCCCATGTGTCTTTTATAAAGACACATGGGATTACATTTAGGGCCCACCCAGACAATCCTGGATAGGCTCCTCCTCTCAAGCTCCTTACCTTAATCACATCTTGTGCCACATAAAGTAATGTCCATTCTTTGGCCATATAAGGTAATATTTCCATGTTCTGAGGATTATGACATGGACATATTTTTTGAGGGGCTACCATTCAACTCACTACCGAGGATTTCTTCAATTACTCTTTTGATTATTTGATCCTTGGCTGCCTAGTCATATTGAAGAGACAGGCCTTAATATGCTAGTTTGAAGCTCAGTGCACGTGGGCTAGGGTGGGAGGCTAGTGAACTGGAGAGTTTAGCAGGGCCATCAGATGGCTTGAGAATATTTTTTTTCTTTGGGACTTACATATGTCAGTATCTGTTGGACTTTGCTGCGTGTGTTCTGGATTGCGTGAGTCAGTGTGGATGCAAATCTTTACTTAATCTCCTTATTTTCAGTATGATGTTGCATGTGTCTTCCTCAGTTTCCTGTGTCCCTGGGTTGCGATCCTCGCTGGTCTGGTTTCTCCAGAGACTAAACCTTCTTCTCCAATGGGAGTGGGAATGGAAATTGTTGGACTACAAGAGGTGGGGAGGAGGACAGTAGGCTTAAGTCCTTAAACCAACGCCCTGCTATCAGCTCCACCTACCCTTGCCTTCCTGGTTCCTTGAGACTTTAATATTCCTGTTTTTTGGGGTTCCAAGAGAAAAATTTGTTCCTCTTTAGGCACTTGTTCCCACTTTCCTCCTGTCAGCAAAGTCACTTACCAATCTTCACATTATGTAGTTTGAGGTTACTGATGTTTCCTGGTTTCATTGAGGATGGTGTTTGTGTTTCTGTTTTTCCTTCTTCTTTCAGTTTTGGGTGATTTTTCAAGAGAATTATATAAACCCTTTAGATATGAAAGCCTGTAATACTTTATAAGGCATTTTGCAAGTATTTTTCCACTGGTCATTTGACTCATAATTTTATTAATAAATTAGGGCTTTTTTAATGTATGAAAGTTTAAAATTAGTATTTAGTCAGACCTATTGATCATTTCCTTGATGACTTTTGCCTTTGGAGTGCACTTTTAGAAAGGCCTTTCCCATAGATCATATATTTATTCACTTATAATTGTATTTAGTCTTATTATGTTTACGGCTTTTATATCTTTAATATATGTGGAAATATTTTGGCATGAAGTCTTTTTTCCTTCCCTGCTTCCTCCTCCTCTTTCTTCTTTTGTTTTCTCCCAAGCGATGAACTTTCATAGAGAGGCTGGTTTTCGTGAGAGAGGTAGGCTAGGACAGACGCAGCATAGAGACAACGCGAGCTCTCTTTATTGTTTACCTATTCTGGATCCCTGACCTCAAAAATTTTCCAAGTCTCTTTCACTTTCTAGGCAAAAATTAGTTAAGTTTTTCTCTGAGGCTATTTTGCTCAATTTTCCTATCAGTTTCAATTCCTTTTTCGTTTGTTTTTATTTTTTTTTAATTTCAGAATATTATGGGGGTACAAATGTTTTGGTTACATGAATTGCTTTTGTACAGTTTGAGTCAAAGTTATAAGTTTGTCCATCACCCATATAGTGTGCATTGTACCTGTCAGGGGTGAATTTACCCATCCCCCTCCTCCCCGCTTCCATCTGCTTGATTTCCCTTGAATTTTACTTCCAATTTTAGTATATGTGCTGCCGAAGTGAGCACTGAATTTTACTTCCATATGTGCATATAAGTGTCGATCAATTAGTTCTAATTTAGTATTGGGTACATGTGGTGTTTGTTTTCCATTCTTGCCATACTTCATTAAGAAGAATGGCTTCCAGTTCCATCCAGGATTTTACAAGATACTAGATCACCATTTTTTTATGGCTGAGTAGTACTCCATGGCATAAATACACCACATTTTATTAATTCACTTATATATTGATGGGCACTTGGGTTGATTCCACATCTTTGCAATTGTGAACTGTGCTGCTATAAACATTCAAGTGCAAGTGTCTTTTTTTCCTTTGGGTAAACACACTATCTTACTGGGACAGTGTCAATTCTTATGAAAAGAAAAGAAGAGTGCTGTGGGTTTCAGAATATCTGTACAACCCACCTGATTTCTATCGCCTCTGGACTACTTGCTGTGAAGTCTCATATGTAGAAAACTGGGACTATTTTCATGCTTGAAGGCACCATAAGAAATAGCGGTTTATAGGTTGCTGGAATCATTTTATGGTTTTAAAAATTATTTATTCTTTTGAATGGGAAAAACATACTCCCATTCCAAATTCAGAAATACAGAAAAGAAGGCAATGACATTATGCCATTTTTGCTGTTAGCGGTGTCCTGCTGTTCTTAGTATTCTGTGCATATGCCAGTCTACGTGTACATAAATCACTCCCACTCATTGCCTCCCTTTTAAAAACAAATGCAGGCATACTATGCCTCTATTTTGCATCTGTTTTGCTTCATAATATATTTTGGAGATTGCTGCAGGTCAGTGTGTGTGGAGCTGCTTCTGTCTGCCTGTGTGTAGCCTGTGTGTCCTTCACTACACACACCAACCATGTCCATCCCTCAGAGTGAGGGGTGAGCCAAGCCACCATCCTGAAGGTGGCAAGGCCTCCAGGGAGGGTGGCCTCAGGGAGGGATGCCTAGTGGAAGGTTCTGAGACCAAAGCTGCTCTGTGAGAGTGTGTCAGGGCAAGAGCAGCCCAGCTGCCACCCCTCAGGCCCAACACCCTCTGGGGAACCTCAGACACTTGGGGCCACCAGGTGTCCCCACAGTGAGCTTGCTGCCGACCACACAGTGTCTCTTTCAGTTTTACATTTCCCAGTGTTTGATCTCAGTTGTTTACTCTTTTTTATTTTTAGATATAATTTACGTTCTGTAAAATGCACACATCTTATGGATACAGCTTAATGATTCACCCATATAACCATGATCCAGATGGAGACTTAGAACATTCCTGGCATCCAGAACTCTCCCCATATCCTCCGTAGGCAGGATATTCCCAGGGTAACTAGTGCTCTACATCTCTTACCATGCATTAGTTTTGCCTGTTTTTGAATTTTATATTGTTCTTTTTGAGTTATAACCAGTATAGAGGATCTGAGTCTTAGACTATAAATTCAAGTGTGCAAAAAATTGTGATTTAGTCTATTATTTTTCTATTATTGATAATCTCTATCTCAAACTTTGTATCCTACCAGTGGCAGGAATTATAGTCAACTTCATGACAGAGGAAAGCTTAAGCAATTCAGGATTGGGTGCTTATATAGTTCCAGGGGGCATGTATACAGTGCCAGGGCATTGTGGAAAGAGGATCTGGCCTGGGCTCACAATGGTCACCTGCATGACTGGTCCACGCCAGCGCCTGCTGGAGCATCTGTGTTCCCATGCACATCCCTCTCTGTTCTTCGACCCCTTCCCCACTAGCATCAACTGAAGTCCCCGTCTTTGTAGGTCACTCTGCACTCTCTTTGTCCTGTTTGCAAGGCCTCTTCAGGTTTGCCAGTCATCTCATCTGCATCTGTGCCCCCTCAGTGACCCGCACGACACTTTCATCTGCTCTGCTGTGCCAATCCACAACTACAGGAACTTGGAGCAGCTGCCACCAGCCCCTTTGTCTAGAACAACATGCTCCAGTTCCTCATCTGCTGTTGCTATTCTGGACTGCTGCTACTTTTCTGTCTCAACTCAGCAATCAAGGACCAATTCTTTTGTTCTCAGACCTCCCACCTGTAAGGGGCTTATGGCATCCCCCTCACTCTGGAGTTTTGGCCTGGGATGAGAGGCGAGACGTCATCTCAGGGACCTATACCTGCTTCTCACTCTACTGTTGGACTCTCTCTTTCTTCTCCCTCTTCCTGGCCTGGGAATCGTTGTCTCCTCCAGTGTGGGAAAAGCTGACTCTTACATTATCATCCACTCTTCTGTGTCTACTGTCTTGGCATAAATTTTGTGCCTTGACTCTGGAGGATTCTGGCTTTTGAAGCTCGAAGGGCTAGGTTCTTACCACCAACTGGTGTTTCTTGCAAAACCATTTTTCTAGTGTAAGTTCTGAAAGTCTATTGAGAAACTCAAAAGCCAAGAATTGTCTTCTCTTGTCTGCCACATCATCCCTTCCCTAAGTAAGCCTGTGCTCAGTTGCTGCCTATCGGTGTGGAATACAGGAAGTGGGATATGGGGTTTTAGTTGTAATGAAAGTCCGTGTTGCTACCAGATTCTGACTTTTACTGCTCCCTGTCTGCCACAAAGCACTGAGCAATTACTAAGTGCAAGGTACTTTGTGGGAAGCTTTCAGGGGTAAATGAAAGCTTTTATGTAAAAAAACATAAAAGAATTTAAGTATAAATCACATTTATGTAGCAATTTATCATATGCTTTCCCCTATTTGATCCCATTTGATACTGACAATATCTCTGTGGGTGAGCAGGCCAGGTGATACCCTCACAGTGAGCCTGCAAGGTGGGTTTTCTATTTCCAGATGAAGGAACTGTGGCTCAGAGGGAGAGTTCAGCTTATCAAATGGTGGAGATGTGATCTGTCATCTGTGGTCTAAACCCCAAACTGCCGACTCCATCTGTCTGCTTCCATCCACTACCTCAAAGCCTCTAAAACAAGGATTCCCAGTGAGCCTCCACCCAGTGGACAAAGCACCCAGGCTCCAAGGCAGGAAGGAGGTGGGCCTCATAGAATGGGTAGGATTTCCACAAGTGGCAATAGAATTGGAGGGAAAGTATTTCAGGCAGAGAGAGCTTATAAGCAAAGACTTAAGGTTTCAGGCTTCTCTACTCCCCACCTCTTGCAGCTGTGTGCATTCACAGACCTGCTTCTCTTCTCGGCACTTGGCTTATGCCTAGATCCATGCTCCTGTGCCCTACACACACACACACACACACACACACACACACACGCACTTATACACATAGACACACACACACACACACACACACACATACACTTTCTGTGAGCATCAACCATGTCCCACATATAATCTTTCCATTTAATCTTAACAACAGTGCTCCTCCCTGGCCTTCACCTTGTCCCTGGGCTGAGTCACTGAGCCCCAGCCATGCCACTTGCATCTCTAATGTGTGGCCCACATGTATCCCCCTCTTATGCCCTGCTATCCTGCCGGGGCTGCCACTATCTCCTCCAGAAATTCAGGGGCTGTTTGTTGCCTGATTCTTGACTCAGCTTTCCACGGCCCTGGTCCTGTCCCTCTGACTCCACTTTTGAGATTGATCCACTGCTACAATTGCCCTGGTCTCCCCGTGACCGGCCCACTTCAGTGAGTGGGTCTTTGCAGGACTGAGCTCCTTCCTTTCGTGCCGGCTCCATGTGGCTTCTGGGAAGCAGCAGATATCTCAGCCGAGTCTGGGGCAAGGACTGATGGAGGTGGCAGAGGGAGCAGAGGGTGTCCATCCTGGGGGGTGGGGGGCATCTTTTCATGGGAGTGGAGCTTCGCCTGGGAGAGGGGAAGAGAGGTAAGGATGGGAGATTAGGATTAATGGTAATTTACAATTTTTAAGTATGAAGACCCTTTTTAAACACCAATACAGACCTCACAGGAGAAGTGCTTTATTTTTAGTAGCTATTGTCTTAGAAGAAAAGCAGCGACAAAAATCTTACAAGGAATTCAGAAACATTTTGAGATAAATTTAAATTTTATTAATTTTGTCAACTTGCCCTTTGTGCCACTGATTTGTTGGAGCTGAAGGTAAGAGCACCAGTGTCTTTATAGACCCTTTGCAATGACTCCAAGGTCTCTTGGGCATGGTAGTGTAGTCAATGGAATTGCTGACATGGACTAAAATAAGACTTCAGTTATTGTGGAGTGAATTTGAAGGCACCCCAGGGAGATGTGGAGTCACATGGGTGAAGCCCCTCCGGACTCCAAGTCTGGGAGGACACAAAGGGGAAGCAGAGGAGGGGCAGCGGGAACTGCAGCCACGTCGCAAGCGGTTTCTTTGACTGTATTTTTAGTCTCCCTGTCCGAGAGTTAGGTGCCTGGCTGTAACCTTTTGCTCACATGTCTCCCAACCAGGAAGTTGGCTGTCTGTTGTCATTATCTGTCATCTCTCAGCCCTAACAAACAAGCTCATGTGTCACCAGGACAGGCTGAGACAGAAAATGTACCCTGAAGTCTTGAATAATCTTGAATGTGAAGAAGTAAAAAAACACTTAAAAGAAAATAATTTCTTGTTCTTATGATTGGCAGTTTCCCAGCCATTGGTTGGGATCATGGGAGGCTGCCCTACATCCTTCACACTCAAAAAGTGTTGATTGAAGCGTATTTTGGGGGAACTTACACAACTGGAAGACCTCCACCCACCCTTATCCTCATAAAGCCTCTTCAGATCCTCCTGGTATTTTGTTAGCTCAACACTGCAACTAGTTACAAAGGCAGTGTGTGACCCAGGGCAATGCATTTGGCTCTCTGAATCCTCTATTGCTCCTCTATACAAATGGAAAGATTAACACCGTCCTTTTTTTTTTTTTTTTTAACTTGTTAAATAAAATATGTTTGTGAAAAAATGCAATTTATTTATTAAATGAAATAATGAATAAGAAAGTGTCTAGCACAGACCTTGGTACATTTTAGTTGACTGCTAAATATTTTCTTCCTCTGTCCCTCTTTCTCTTTTCTTGACTTTGTGCTAGATGCTACTAGAAATAAAATCACAAGTATGACCTAGGACCTGCCTTTGAGATGCTTGTCTTAACTGGCCATAGTACAAGGTAGAAGTGTTACGGGTGCTCCACAAAAGGGGCAAGTGAGTTGCCCAGTGGAGCACAGAGGAGGGAGGAAGGATTCCATGTTGGGGAATTGGAGGAGCCATCAAGGAAGTAGATTCTGAGAAAGAACTTCATGGATAGGTAGTAGTTCTCTACTTCTTTTCCATTCCTTCTTTCCCATTTCTCTTTTTTCTTCTTCAACAATTATTGACCCAGAATTTTAAATGACTAGAGGTGGAGAAGGTTTTAAAGACAGTTGGACCTGGCTCTGTTTCTTCCTGGTTCTCTTGCCTTGGATGGACACCTGGGAGTAACTGTATTCTCTGCAAACTCAATTCCTAGAAAAATACCACATATGCATATACATGTTTGCTTACAGTGTAGGGGCTCACAGACTCCCTGAGCCCATGTGTTGGTTCCAGATTTAATAACTCTAAATGAAGAAAACAGCTCTCTGTAGATAAAGTGATGGCCATGATATTCACTCCTTCCTCCTTCCTGAGGTAAGCTGAAAGGGGCACTTCTCTGTTGAAAATGGGGTGGGTCATCCTGAGTCCTCCTTAAAAAGCCAGGTTCTCGAGTCAGAATTGTCTGGGTGAGGAGCATGGGACTATAACAGGTGGAGATGAGGGAGAAAGGCAGTCTAGGCTGAGGAATGGCATGGGCATAGAAAGGCACCATGACAGGGCAGCTTTGGGACTGTCTGGAGCAGGTGAGGAGATGGTCTGATCATAGCTGGGGGGTCTACCAGGGAGAGCCCTGGTGATGGCTGAGAGTCAGACTGTGGACAGTTGAGGGATGGGATAGGACTGTCCTTGGTCTCAGGCAGTGGAATCCCTGCACGTTGGTACATAGCACTATCACAGTTGTAGTTTTACACTTCATGTGTGATTTTTCGATTAGTGTGTGCCTCCCCCACCAGTCTTGGCTCCAGTGAGCACAGGCAATTTTTCCCTTTCTGCTCACCTCTGTGCCCCGGCACTAGGGAGAGCCTCCCACATAATAGATGCTCAATACCTACCTGGTACACACACAGTAGATTAATGGATGAGTTGACAGCTTCTGAGTGGAGAGAGCCAAGTTTCAGTGTTTCTAACATTGAATGGATCAATGTTCCTAACAGATGTGAGCTTCGGTACTTGCCTTGCTTGGTTCTCCTCTATGGTTTCCTTCTTTGCTCATCAATAGTTATCAAGCAGGGATAGGAATGTCATCTTGTTGGCCAATCCTTCCTGTTTCCAGGCAGATCAGCTTATCTGAGCTATCAGATGAAGTGTGCAAATGATGTTTGGCATCTGTCAAGCTCTTGTCCCCCCACATACATTATTTGACCTGTGAAGCTTGAGGTAATGTAAAAACGTGAATTTTTGGAATCAGAGAAGACTAGTTCAAATTTTAGCACTATCTCTTATTAGCTACAAGTCTCTGAGGAAATCACTTTTTTGAATCTCATTTCCTCATATGTAAGTCAGGAATGATAATAAATATCTGCTTTGTAGTGTTTGTTGGGATGATCCCTTAACTCTTACAGTTAGTATAAGGAGTCTGACATACAGTTGGTGCTCTTTTATTTTGTACATTTTATTTTCTCATTGTTTGAAGTCACGAGAGTATTTACTTTATTTTATATATTTTTTCCTGATTTTAAAATGTTCATGCTCAGTATAGAAAACTATATAGCCAAGTCAAAACAGCCCAAATGAATATCTATAACCATTATTAGCATGTTATATGCTATCTTCTAGTATTTTCTCTATAAATGAGAAACTGAATCTATTTTACATAGATATTTCCTACACACAATTGGAGAGGGTAGAAAGGGTAGGCAGTGAAAAGTAATTCTCCCTTTCTACCCTAACTCCTGCCGTCAGTTCCCCTTCCCAGAGGCAACCACACTTAAGTGGTCTCTCAGAGATAGTCTACTTATCTAGAAAGATCTGTATAATTTTCCTCTCATCTTCCACTCATGCAAATTCTAGCATGGGGGACGTGATGTTTTGCACTGGAGGCCACAATGTAAGTGAGTTTCCTTTCGGCTGTCGTAGATGTTTCTGTGGGTAGGGCCAGATGGGACTCTTGTGTCAGGTTCTCAGGCTCAACCCTCTTGGTCTCGGTTGTGTATTTTTACTCTTTGAACTGAAAATCTGCAAACAACTAAACAGGTGTTAGAATTTTCAGGCTCAACTGTTTCCACAGTTGCTCATGCGAGGAGCGGAGCTGCCGGCGGTTGGGGCCGGCACACAGGGCAGTCTGAGGCAGAATTCAGGCTTTCTCCAACTTTGCATTGACCCTCAGGGCAGTGTTTTCAATCTGAAGTGTGGTCTGATGTGCAAAGATTATAATTTGCAATTGGGATTGAATTAAAAATTCAGGGATGTGTCCCCCCTAGCATGCTCTGGAGGGAAGGCCAGAGCCCAAGTCAACTTGGTTCACTCTAAGACCAGTTTTCCCCTCACTTCAGGCCCTACAGCCCCTCTTCCCCCAGCTCCTGTCCCCCTTCCAGGGTCAGGTCTGTCCCATCCATGCTCTTCCCACTAGGCCCCCTCAGCTTCCCTTTGCCCCTCCATCCATTAATGGATCAACCCAAACACTGAGAACTTGACCCTCTAAGGAGCCCAGTGGACAAGGAGGGGAGATGGGAGTTTGGACTTGTTCAAAGTTAAGCTTCAGAGAACAAATAATAAGAATGAGCTGATGCATTTGAGATGCCTCATCTGTAAAATGGGTATTAAGCAATATAATGGATATGACAGTGCTTTGCCAACTGCTGTACAAGCATAAGGGACTGGTATTTTTATGAGATGATCATAATTTACAAGTGGGATGTGGGAGCCAATTGGTAATTTTATAATACACAATAATTTTTTAATTACAGAAGTGATACTTATTCATTTTAGAGGACATATAAATAAAATATATACATAAACAAAAATGGAAAAAATTCTCATAGTCTTATTACAGAGTGTGGTACCTTGTATTATTTCCCTGTCCATCCCATGGGACCTTTTTCTGTGGGAGAATTATTGTTCCCTTGATGACAAATTTTGCCACATAACTTACTCTGGCTGGTTGAGAGTGAATGGAAATGATGTGGGCCACCTCTGAGCAGAAGCTTTCAGCCACCTTTGTGTGGTTCCATGATCGTTTTTCCCCTTCGGTCACGAGACCAGCATGTCTCAGGTAAGGGCTTTTCCACACTCCTGGATCCTAGAATGAAAAGCCCCTGAAGGACACACAATGTGAGTGAGAGGGGAACATTTATTGTTATAAGCCCCTGAGATTTGGGGATTATTCGCTACTGCAGCATAATTTGCCCTAAGGTACCCGATACAGAGATAATAACAGTTAATATTTTGATCTTTGTCTCTTTAGTCTTTTTCTATTCCTATAGTCTATGTATTTTTTCTTTATAAAACTAGGATCATAAAATACAAATGACTTTGTGATTTTTCTCATGTCATCTGTAAATATTTCAGTGTACATCTCTAAAAGATAAGGATTCTTCTTAAACATAACTATCACATTTTTCCAAGTTCGAAAATTATTTTGCTTAAATTAGGGATCCAAGTAAGGTCCAAACTTTCCAATGGGTTGATATGTCTCTTAAATCTCTTTTTATCTTCAGGTTCCCCCTCCATTTCTTGCCCTCTCTCTTTCCCCGCTTTGTAATATATTTGTTGAAGAAACTGAATCAGTGGTTTTGTAGAGTTTCCCACGGTCTGGATTTTGCTGACTGTATTCCTATGGTGTCATTGAACTTGTTTCCCTTTTCTCTACATTTCCTGTAAATTGGTGATTAAATCTAGAGGCTTGATCAGATTCAGTGAACAGATTTTTAAACTCAATACATTATGAACATTTTCCACGTCATTTAATATTCTGCTACAACATGCTTTTAAAAGTAACTATAGAGCTATCAACTGTAAGGATGTATTATCATGTATTTAGCTAGTCCTCTATTGTAGGACATTTTGGTTGTGTCTAATTTTTTTGCAACTACACACAACTCACTGGTAAACACCGTTGTGGACTAATCGTTTCCTGGCCTGCTTTGCCACCTTTCTGTTCTGCTAGTTCCTGAGGATGGTGGATGCCTGCGCCAGCTTCCTCACTGAAGCCTTGAACCCGGAGAACTGCGTTGGAATACTGAGGCTGGCAGACACACACTCTCTGGACAGTCTAAAGAAGCAAGTTCAAAGTTACATCATTCAAAATTTTGTGCAGATTCTGAACTCTGAGGAGTTCCTTGAACTTCCCGTGGACACTCTGAACCACATCTTGAAGAGTGATGACCTTTATGTGACTGAGGAGGCTCAGGTGTTTGAGACTGTGATGAGCTGGGTCCGACACAAACAGTCCGAGCGACTCTGCCTGCTCCCCTACATCCTTGAGAACGTGCGCTTGCCGCTGCTGGACCCGTGGTACTTCGTGGAGACGGTTGAAGCAGATCCTCTCATCAGGCAGTGCCCAGAGGTTTTCCCGCTGCTCCAGGAAGCCAGGATGTACCACCTGTCTGGCAATGAGGTGAGCTGAGGATGGGGGTGCGGCTGTATTTAACCAGAGGAGTAAGGAGTTAGCCAGGGACTCACAGAGATATAGGAGAAGCTGATTCATAAATCCTCAGGGCATTAAGTAGAAGATGCTTCACTGTCCATAGCTTGAGTCAGGCAGTTCCAGAGGCCATGGATTCCTGATCTGTAAAATGAGAATGATACTACACTTTCAGACAGCTATTGAGAAGACTAGGTGACGTGGAAATCACCATCCCGGCATCATGCATGGTACGTCCTTCATCTTCCCAGTTGTGCAAAGGCAGGAGGTTGGTGGGGAGGTGGAAGTCATGCATAAACAGGAATGTGCCCTGTCCAGTCACCATCCCATGGGGCTGCTGGTTGTCCTAGAGCACTCTGGGGAAACCTTGTATCATTTGGATACCTTGTTTCAGACTGTCATCATCTCCTCTCTGAATTTCCAGAAATTTCTCAGAACTCATCCCCCTGCCTCCAGCCTGGCCTCCCTCCAATTTCTCCAGCAGCTGGATGATCTAAACCTCAAGTCTTGTCATCTTGCCCCTCGGCTTACCTTGTTCACGGGCTCCCTACTGCTGGCAGGATAAAGCCCACACTTCCTGCCTGAGCCCCAGAGCCTGGTCCCATGTAGTTTACCTCCTCCCACTTCCCTGGCATCATCTGCGGTAGTCCTAACACACTGCTCGTAGTTCCCCAGAGTGTATGTGCTTTTTCAGCTTCCAGACCAATGCAGGTGTTGTTCAACTGCTTTTCTCCTCTTCTTTAGGTAGCTTCTGCTTCGAAACTGAACTCAAGCGTCACCTTCTCCAGGGGCCTCTCTGTGTTCTTATAACACTTGGTGCACTGCTCTATCAAAGCACCACCTGGCTCATGGTAACCATTGAATTTATCAGCTGTAAATATCTCTATCCTGAGAGCTTGTTATAGTATGAAATAGGTCTTATTGGACTTTTTACCTCCATATCTTAAGACAGAGTCCCTGATTTATAGTGAGTAAATAATTGGGAATGTTTCTTGAATGATTAAATGGGCACCAGGATGGTGAATACAAATATTTGGATCTACCTGGTTCTCCTTAACAATCCCTGCAGGAATTTTTTTATTCAGAACTTTATAAGTTCTTAGTGGAGAGGAACAAACCATCAGGAGGTAATGACACAGGGACACTTTGGTAACAGTTGGTGCACATATGGATCACTATACAATGGTTATGGGATTAGCTAACAAACAATCCTCATTGGGCCATTAGTAGAAACTTCATCTGTCTGAGGCTCCTCTGGAGCCTCTTCCTTTTTCTCTGTGTTCTTTTCTAGTGCTTTGCTGTCCATAGAGAAACTGTTCATTCATTCACTCTGCAAACATATCCTTAAATGTCTAGTAGAATTTATCAGAGCCTGGTGTTTTCTTTGTGAGAAGGTTTTTAACTACAGCTTGCATTTCTTTAGTAGATATAGGACTATCCAGGTTATCTATTTCTTCTAGAATGAATTTAGGTAGTTCTAGAATTCATTCATTCTAGAATGAATTTAGGTGTCTTTCAAACAATTTTTCTATTTCATATATGTTGCTGAATTTACTGGAAAGAAATTGTTCACTGTATTTCTCTATTTCCTTTTAATGCCTGTAGAATCTGTAGTGACGTCACATCTCTCATTCCAGATATCGGTAATTTGTGTCTCCCTTTTTTCCCTAATTAGTTTGGTTAGAGGTTTATCAATTTGATAACTAGTTTCTTGTTTCACTTGATTTTCTCCATTGTTTTTCTGCCGTATGTTTCATTTATTTCTATTCTGATCTTAATTATTTGCATTCTTCTGCTTACTTTGGGTTTAATACACCCTTCTTGTTCTAGTTTCTTAAGGTAGAAGCTGAGCTCATTGATTTGAGATCTTACTTTCTTTGTAATTTTGGCTTTACTGCTGTATATTTCCCCCTAAGAACTACTTCAACAGCATTTAATGTTTGAATATGCTAGGCTTTCATTTTTTGCAAATAAATCCTGAACACCAACTATATGCCAGATGTGGCACCATGTACTGAAAAAACAGTCTCTGCCTTACTAAACTTTTGGTCTGTCAGAGACGATGGGACTTTAGCAAATGAAGGATGTTGAGTGGATTGATGGGGTAGCCCAGGCAACCACATGGGTCCTGTCCCATGCTGGATATGTGGGTGCCTGGCAGACAGCTCAGCACTGGGTATCAGAGCCTGCATACAATTGCAGCCAGGTCTCAGTCTCTGCAACAGCCGTCAGTTCAGCCTTTAAAGTACAGTCTTGATCAACTATATGTCTGACATTTCAGCTATTTTTGTTTCTGCTTTCTATTTGCTAAGTTTGTGAAATGCAGGTGATAAAGGCTTTTCTTTAGTATAAAATGTCCCTACCTTGTTTTCTGCAAAATTGCTGCAATAAAATATCTTCATGGATTTTAGTATTTGCCAGGTCCTGGGGGTGGGATGGGGCAATATAAACTTTGGTTGTAGACAGAGACAGAATTCTGCTATCTGGAAAATTCTCCTGTGGTGGGAACCTTGGTCTACAGTCAAGCAGATCTGGAATTTATTCTTGATTGCACAATTTATTGACAGTGGAAGCTTGGTCAAGTTACTTAGCTACTCTAAGGCTCAGTCCTGATCTGTAACATGGGGGTAATAATACCTGCCAACTGGTAGAACTGTTTTGAGAAGTAAATAAGGTAATGAATGGAATGTACTTAGTACACTGTCTGGTACCTGGTAGGTGCCCACAAATGGAAGCTCTTGTTATTCCCACTCAGTTCCTTTACAGTTGCTCTATTTCCTGCAATCAAGCATTTTCTTTCTGTGGGGCTAAAATCTCTCTTTTCACTGTGTCCTAGGTTTTTCCAGCCTATTTTCTCAAGTCCTGCTCAAAGCACTTTCTTATTTTCATTTTACAGTCTGGGTAGTTGAACTAACCACCATGATCTCTGAATTAGGGTCTCATTGCCAGTTGATTCCCTGAAACTCCAGTCTGCCTTCTGCTACAGTGATCTTGAGTTTATTCCTGATGATAGTAGCGTGAGCCTGGAGGGTACTCTGTGAACACACTTTCCATCTTAAGCTTCATTTCCCAAACTGTAACCCTTCTTGTCCTATCATCATCTCTCCCTTTTAACCTTGTCCATCCTCTCAGCTGGTGGTGACAGTAGGAAAGTTTAGAACCCTAAAAGGAAACATCAATCTACATTCAATTTAGGAGTGGTAGCTGGAACCTTCATTGGAAGAGGTCTTTGGGGGCAGAGGAGAGTTGCCCTTTCATTTCATTGCCTCCTAAGTTTCCAGGGACCAACTTGGTCTGTACCAAAGGTGGCTCTGTCAAGTGTGGTGTGGGGAGAATGGGGCAGAGGCTCCACCCCTGAGGACAGCTCTGTTGAACAATATGGCCACTTCTGTTTGGTCCCTTAGCATAGGCTCTAGGGACAATGAGAAGTCAGTAAGGTACAACTGTCTGCTCCACTTTTAACAATCTGAAAACAAACTGGTTAGGCCTGATTGTTGCATGCAATTCATTGGCAAACACTTCTGTATATCTACAACAAACTTGCACATGTCAGACTTCAGGTTGGCATTTGTCATGACTTTCAGGTTAATATTTTATCAAATGTAGCTGGACTTAAAATTTGGCAATGGTGCCACCACTTGGCAGTTCTGTGGTGCTGAGTTACAAGGCAGGCCTCAGCACGCCAGCCAATTCCATCAGCTAGATGCTTGTATTAGTTATCAATTGCTGTGTAATAAATAACCCCAAACTTAACAGTTTTAAACAATAAACATTTACTATTTCATAGGTCCTAAGTATTAGGAATCCAGGACTGGTTTAGCTGGGGTGGTTCTGGCTTAGGGTCTCTTATGAGGTTGTAGTCAAGCTGTTGGCTGGGGCTGCACTAATCTCAAAGTTTAAATGGGGTTGAAGAATGCACTGCCAGATTCACTAACCGATTTGTTGGCAGGCATCAGCTCCTCGCTGGCTATTGGCTGGAGGCCTCAGTTTCTTGCTGCATGGGCATCTCCATAGCAGCTGGCTTCCCCCAAAGCAAATGAGCTAAGAAAGACTGAAAAAGCAATCAAGATGGAAGCTGTAGTGCCCTTTATAGCCTAATTTCAGAAGTGATATATCATCACTTCTGCTGTAATCCATCAGTCATAGAGACCAGTTCTGGAATAATGTGGAAGAAACTACACAAGGCATAAATACCAGAGGGCAGGGATCACAGAGGCCATCATGCAGTGATTTAGACTGGAAAAAAATCTTTGCCAGGCACCTGAGTTACTGAGCTTGCCTATTCATTCATTCATTCATTCATTCATTCATTCATTCATTCTCCCATTCAACCAATGTTTACAGAAGCCCACAAGCTCCACGCACTGTTCTTGGTGCTGAGGATCCATTGGAGAAAAACGGCTGGTTCTGCCCTCAGGGACCTTATAGTAAATTACAATGGAGTGTGAAAAGTGCTAATTTGGAGTTATGGGAACATGTGTGCAAAGTCAGGAATGGCTTCCTAGAGAAAGGGACAAAGTGACATTGCAAATAATTCATAGTACTTTAAAGGGTAAGTGGATTGGGGAGGTGGCATGGGAAATTGAGAACAGATATTATGGGGAGATCCAGGCAGCAGGAAAGAGCCCAGGGATTTCAGTTCATAGGAGTAGAGCCTTTCACAGGCCAGGACCAAAGAACAAGATTCTAGTCCCAGAAGTCAGGAGGTGAGATCGTGGCTAGTCCAGCCTATTAGCTTCCTGCCACCCAGCAGGTTACTGAGGCAGGAGAGCAGGCATTGTGAACAAGATGTGGGGCTTCCGAGTGCAGGCTGAAGCCTGCTCCTCAGATCAGAAGTAAGGGTCACAATGGAACCAATTCTGGGAGGCTAGTGCATTTCTTAAGCATTGTCCTACCATGCCTAAATCCCCTCTGACACGGGACCAGATTGTTGCTGGAGGTTGTGCCTGAGCTGTGGGGAAGAGGGGTTTAGGGACAGGACCCAGGGATGCTACTTCAGGTCCTGGCCTGCCAGCTCAGTGCTCTCATAGTGCCTCCAAGTTCCCTGGCCCACTCTTACCCCAGCTGCCTTTCTGCTGTCAGTGCCCTCAGGCTCAGCCCATTCCCCAGGCTTTGTCCTCCCATTCCGTCCCCAATCCTTTCTACTGACCCACAAGCGACAGCCCAGCCGCAAACTTTATGGCCGCATTCAGCCTCAAGAATTAAGGATGCAAAATTTACTGTATTCTGCTCTTTGGCACAGAAAAACAAACGAAGACTCTTATGGAAAAGTAGAGTGGATGCTGGCTAATCTGCTTATCCGCGGCTATTGCTTGGATTCACCACTTGAGGGCTCAGCCTTTGCTACTCTAACCTGTTTGTCACCACCTATGGGCAAAATCAAAGTTCTGTAGTCTGTGTTAGATCAGCCTAACCTTGTAGGAAAAAGTGGCTGCTTCGGCCACCAGGGACACAGGTGCTGCTTCTCTGTCTCCCGTCAGCACACCTGCAGGACCTTCCCCAGCGAGCCCAGGGGATTGCTGGCACCAGGAGGAGGGCAGCCCTTCCTTTTCTAGTGCTATCGACATGGTATCCACTGCCGCTGCTACACCCACAACCATCTATCGAGGGCTGTGTCTGTGGCGGCTGCTCTCGTCCCTCTACCTCATGACCTCATGAGTGCTCGCAATGCCCTGGTAGCATAGAAATGATTATGAGCATTCTACAGAGGCTGTGTCGCTTCTCCAAGATCACTTGGCCATAGGTGATGGAACTCCAGGGGATTTGACTTTCAAATCTCTGCTTTTTCCACTGGGTTCAAATACCTGTGGTGAGGATTTCTTTACTTATTCAAGGCTCTGAAGGGTCATATACTTGATGTTGGGACCAGACCCACAACCTTCCTGGCCATACCCTGATCTCTTCTGGTTGTTTTTTCCTAAGGCTCTGAATGGTCTTATGTGGTCACCGTCTAAGACTTCTCTTCCAGAAGGCTGGTGGCAAGAAAAGTCTGAGATATCGTCAAGAAATTGAAACCCAAGGAGGAACGGGAAGTAGCCAGAAATAAAATCCCAGAATTTAAGGTTTCAGACCAGGCAGGGTGGGAGAGGCAGGAAGTATATTTGATGGTAAATAGACCCTGACTTCTTAAAATAGCAACAAAAAGAGGTAACATTTATTGAATGCCTATTATGCGCCAGGCCCTGGCTTAAGCACACCACATATATGATACCATTTAATCCTCACAACAACCTATGGGCAGTTACCACTGAAACCCTGTTATGCAGATGATGAAACTGAGGCTGAAGGGGGTGAAGTCATGTGGTCATACAGTGGCAGATTTGGGAATTGGGCCTTGCTCTGACAACTCCATAGCCTGAGCTCTGCACCATTGTGTTATCCTGCTTTTATGTACTCCCACTGGTTTCCAGATCATTTCGGAGCGCACCAAGCCAAGGATGCATGAGTTCCAGTCTGAGGTGTTCATGATCATCGGCGGCTGCACGAAGGATGAACGGTTTGTGGCAGAGGTGACTTGCCTGGACCCCCTGAGGCGCAGCCGTCTGGAGGTGGCCAAGCTCCCGCTGACAGAGCATGAGCTGGAGAGTGAGAATAAGAAGTGGGTGGAGTTTGCATGCGTGACATTAAAAAATGAGGTGTACATCTCAGGTAAGCAGGAGCCAGGGGAAGCTGAAGCAAGCCCCCAGTAGCACCGCATGTGTTCCCAAGTTAGGTCAGGCAGCAGTCCCAGGGGAACTACTGTGAGCTGGCAGTGACCCAGCTCTGACTGGGTCAGGACATGGAACCAGGTGCTCAGGGGGTTTTATCTTAGAGAGCACACTGTTACTTAATAAATACTAAGCTGTGAGCAGCATTGCACTAAAATCTTAGGGAGCAGGCAGGCATGGAAAAGGAAGAATCAGCGTTTATGCACTGTCTGCTGTAGGCACAGGGCACAGAGTGAGGCCCTGGGAGTACAGTAATGAATACAAACGTCTGCTCTTTCCTCAAACCTGACCTCCTCTAAGTTTATTATCTCATACTTTGATATAGTTCAGCAGCACCGGATACTTTTGCATTGCTAAACTGTTTGCTTACCTATTTACATTACTTTATGCCTGTCTTTCCGTTAGACTTCAAGTTCCAGGAGAATGAACACTATATCCCAGGTACCTTGCACTGTGCCTGCCCTCAAGTAAATGCTCAATAAATATTAACATTTACTGAATGACATAGTCTCCACCATCTTCACTGCATGACAGATGAATGTATACTTTAATAACATTTAGCTGTTTGCCTCTCACATAAACTCTGTAAGGTATGTGTTTTTAAGGTAGGAGAAAACCAAGGCTCAGAGAAGTTCTAGGACATAACTAAGGTCACACACTGGTGTCAGGCAGGACTTCAGCCCCGGTTCTGAGTCCAACACATGCTCTCTCCATCACATCAAAAGCCACCTGCCTCTTATGGGGACCCTAAGGGGGGAGACAAGCATTCCTTCCCCTCTCTTAGAGGCTTTTCTCTGATCTAAACTTGTTTTGGGGAGAGCTGATTTCCAGTGCTGGGTTTCTCCAAAATTGTGGGCAGGTCAGTTTTTCTTTGAATATATTCACACCATTGATTAGGTTATAGCTTTCTTTTTATCCTGTAGAGTTGTTTTTTTTTTAGTATTGTAGAAGATTCAAACAATACAGAGCATGTAAAGTAAAACACGGCAGTTTCTCTGTGTCATTATTCTGTGGGTTTTAATTTTTTACAAAAATTGTTTTATATTGTCATAGCGTAATGTTAGCTGCTGTAGCAAATCCTAAGTCTCAGTGAATTTACACAATAGTGTGCAAGTGTGGTGGGGTAGGCGAAGGATCCACTCTGCTCAGGCATTCAGGGACCTAAGCTCCTGCCATCTTGTGACCCTGCCTTTTTCCACATGTGGCCTTCATTTAGGGACCAGAGAAACCGAGTTGATAAGGCACTCCTGCTTATGAATGCCTTGGCTTGGAAGTGCCATCGATTCTGCTCACGTTCCTTTGGCAAAAACTACCCACATGACCTCCTTTACCTGCCCCTTGACCCCTACAGATGCAGGTAGACTGGGAAATGTAGTTTAGCTACATGCCCAGGAGGGAAACACAGGTTTGGTAATCACAGTCAGTCTTTGCCACATGCACTACGCATGTTATTCTACAACTTGTTCTTCCCCTCTCTTAAATTTGTTGTTTGCTTTCTAATGATACAAGAAGGACATGAACACATGCTTGTTATACACAACTAAATCAACAGAAACTTGTACTTCAATTAACAATATAATCTGGACATCATTACATGTTGGTAATGAATATATGTGTTATGTATTAAGTGATATACTACATGCAAAGCTCAGCATCATGCCAAGCTCATGGCGAGAGCTTAATAATATTATCCATCATTATCACTGTTATGATTTTTACCAGCTATAGGGCAGTTTCTTGAATGGTTAAACATGATTTTTTTTAGCTTTCTTTTTTAAATCTCCTTTAAAAAATACTGCAGTAAACATTCTTATACACATATGCTCATTTTAAAATTTTATTTCAGAATATTATGGGGGTACAAATGTTTAGGTTGCACATATTGCCTTTGCCCTGCCTGAGTCAGAGCTACAAGTGTGCCCATCTTCCAGACGGCGCACAGCATCCATTAGGTGCGAATATACCCAACCCCACCCATCTGCCCGACACCCGATGAATGTTACTACCATTTGTGCGCATAAGCGTTGATCAATTAGTACCAATTTGATAGTGAGTATATATTGTGCTTGTTTCCATTCTTGGGATACTTCACTTAGTAGAATGCACGAGGTCCCTCGGCCAGCCCTACCCTAAGGGGAGACAAAAAAATACTGCGGTGTGAATGCCCCATTCTACTACATTCTATCCTGGATAGATTCAGCTCCATCCAGGATAATACAAGAGATGTTAGATCACCATTGTTTTTTGTGGCTGAGTAGAACTCCATGGTATACATATACCATATTTTATTAATCCATACATATACTTTTTATACTTGTGCTGCTACTTGGAAAGTTTCCTGAAATTGGTCATAAAATATGTGAATTGTGAACTTTTGTGCATATTGCTACATTGTTTTCCAGAAAGCCTGTACCAATTTACAGTTCAACCAATGATGAACGGCAGTGCCCACTGAGGGGGCACACAACACAGTGTGGCACCTGGCTCGCCCAGCCTCACGTGTCTCTCCCTGTTCCCCTGTGTTTGCTTTGTCCACCCCGCCACCCCACCGCAGTATTCTTTTGTCTCCCCTTAGGGTAGGGCTGGCCGGGGGACCTCGTGCTTTGGGGCATACGAGAAATTATAGGGGAAGCTGTATTTCTAATATGATGTGCAGATTCTTAAGTGCTTTGTATCTCTTTTAGGTGGCAAAGAAACACAGCACGATGTTTGGAAATATAATTCTTCAATCAACAAATGGATTCAGATTGAGTATTTAAACATTGGCCGCTGGAGGCATAAGATGGTGGTGTTGGGCGGCAAGGTCTACGTGATCGGCGGATTCGACGGCTTACAGAGGATCAACAACGTGGAGACCTACGACCCCTTCCACAACTGCTGGTCAGAGGTACGAGAGGCTATTTCTATGAGCAACTCCGCTGCACTATTACTTCAAACCTCTAAAAAGAGGTGCATACCTACAGTGGCAGCCGCTTTCTGATAGCTCTGCTCCCACGGAGAGCATTTTTGGTGGCTCTGAGCTCCCGTCCTCCTGGGAACCATTGCTTCAGTGTTGCCGATCAAGTCACAGAAACAACGTCCTTCTGAAAGGTGAAGCTCCGTGTGGGCACCTGTCCTATCCTGGCCAGGACCCCAGATGTGGAGGGGAGGCTCACCCTGCCCTTAGTCGGTAGATGTCTTGGGTCACATGTCTTGGCCCCGAATGTTGTCTCCTCAGATGCCCTCTCTCCTATTCTCCACACCAGACACACAAAGATCCTTTTACTGTACTGTTTGTAAACCCAGAGTCATTTGGTCACATGTAGAAGTCAGCCCTTATTTATTTTCCTATTAATGATGAGCTATCTACATCCCTGCAGGCAAGACTTTAGCAGTGTGACCTCAAGTGTGTATAATACCTAGGAAAATAAAAGCAACCTCAGCTCTTGTATTTCCAGGTTATGCCCAATTTCAAGTTTTCTTTCTCCTTATCAGATCTTATGTCAGAGCATCTTCCAGCTTTTCGGAGTATAAAACATGGTCATTGTAGGTGCAAGCAAAGGGAGCCAGGTCACCACGACACCCAGCCAAGGACTGTCAGCCTGAAAAGTGCCATAAAGGGAGCCCTTAACATGTATGGGGGATGGGCCTGAGATCTCAAATCATGCAGTCCCATCACAGAGTTGCTCCATGACCTAAAAGGTGCAATCATGTAAACAGGCGAGAGCCTCTTGGAAGTCCCCTTTAGCAGCAGCGTCCTGGGGTTCACGGTGTGGAAGTACAAGTCTGGCTCAATCTCAAAATCTGCAATCTTGTCCCAGAATGGGAGAGACTGCTTCCTTGTGTCCACCTTAAACCCTTATGCCAGCTCTTCTTGTTAGATATAAGCATCAAGGACAATTAACGCTGGTACATAGTAGCCACTCAGTAAACATTTTTTGAATGAATAAGCACGTGACTGAATAAGAATAATGGATATGCATGTTTGAAAGATCGTTTTCCTTCACATTGGCTGGTTTTGTCCATATAAACACTTATTCCTGCCTATGTTCCTCCTGCCCTGAGAGCTGGGCTCTGCGCGAGGCTGGAGCAGCCCAACACACAGCCTACCCTAGCCTGCCTGGAGCCCGGAGGGAGGGTGGGAGATTCGTGCTTTGATTCTCTCTGCGTCTGAAGGGGAGTCAAGCCCACGGCCTTGCAACTTCAAGCAAAGGCTGCCAGCTCTGTGTCCCCAGGCTCTGGCCTATGTCCTGTGAGCCCCTGCAGCACCCTGGGCAGCATGACTGATATCTTCCTCTTCTGTCCTGTGCCTCCACAGGCCTCGCCCCTCCTCGTCCATGTCAGTTCCTTCGCCGCCACCAGCCATAAGAAGAAGCTCTATGTGATTGGGGGAGGGCCCAATGGGAAACTGGCCACGGACAAGACTCAGTGTTATGACCCTTCGACCAATAAGTGGAGTTTAAAGTCGGCCATGCCCGTGGAGGCTAAGTGCATCAATGCAGTGAGTTTCCGGGACCGCATCTATGTCGTTGGTGAGTGATGGCTTCTTATGTATCTGAGTATCTTAGAACCTGGTTAGTGTCTGACTGCAGAACTTAAAGGATGGTGTGAAGTACTGGCAACTTGCTGACCCCAGGGATCCACTCTGGTTTTCTGCAGAGTCATCAATCTACTATTTCTCCTGGCAGGATGGTAGACTTGCCCTAACTGGAGATAGAATTTTAGTGGATAGTGGGGAAGAAACCAGAAAAGTGCCCATCATTTCCTCTTCCCCTTCAGGTGGGGCCATGAGGGCCCTGTATGCCTACAGCCCTCTGGAGGACAGCTGGTGCCTGGTGACACAGCTCAGCCACGAGCGGGCCAGCTGCGGCATCGCGCCCTGCAACAACAGGCTCTACATCACAGGCGGGCGGGACGAGAAGAACGAGGTCATCGCCACGGTGCTGTGCTGGGACCCTGAGGCCCAGAAACTGACTGAGGAGTGTGTCCTGCCCCGGGGGGTGTCACACCATGGCAGCGTCACCATCAGGAAGTCGTACACCCATATCCGGAGGATCGTGCCGGGAGCAGTGTCTGTCTGACTGTGGGAGGGGACCTTGGAGAGTGCGCCTGGGTGACCCTCACGCTCGGTCCTCACCTTTCACCCTGGCCAGTCCCGCATCAGGCAGCAGGATCAGCTCGAGTTTGAGGCCATGTGTCCGCGGCTCACCTTCAGGCACCTTGGAGGTCACAGCTTTGGGACACTTGAGACCAGCCAGGAAAGTTTTTTGTGACCTACCTCAGGAGGGAAGGTGGGAAGAAGAGTAATATTTAACATTTAGGACCTGCCCTGTGCCAGGTTCTATGCCAGGCACTGCTGTGTCTCAGTTGGTTTAACCATCGTAAGGACCTGGCGACTGGGTATGATCACTCCTGTTTTCAGGTGAGGAAACTGAGTTTCAGCGAGGCTAAGTGTCTTGCCCTGGGCCACTGAGATAGCAAGTAGCTAAGCCAGGAATCCAAAACCCAGGTCTTTCAACTTCACAGTCAGTGCCCTTCCCGCCAAGTTTCCTGTCTCACACCGGGAAACACAAACACAACCACAAAAAACCTGGCTCATTTCTCGTTCCAGCAAGTCTGCTAAAAGACTCACTCAGCAAGGCAGGGAAATAAAGGTGGTTTTTTTTTTCTTCCTTTTTCTTTTTCCTTTCTTTTATATTTAAACCAAGGATCCTTTTGGGCTCCTTATCAAGAGCATCTCATAGGTTCTTCTACTTGACAGGTCTGGGGGAGGGTTTGGGAAGGACTGTTTGCTTGGAAATTGATGAAAGACTTGTGTTCTATTCTCCTCCTATTGGTAGCCCATATTTTTTATATCACGGGATGGCCCATTTTGGACTATTACTGTCATTGCCAGACACAGTCGTACCTTCAGCATAGCCTAGTGCCCTGGCCTCCTAATGTCTAATGATTGTGTTGTAATGTAGAAAAGAGATTTCAAGAGACTCAAACTATTGTCTTATTTTTTAAAACCTCAACATCTTAACACTGCTTGCCACTGCAGGAATGATGGACTCTTCTTGACATTATACTTCCTAGTTTTTAGACAGTGATTTGGATCCAGCTTCCTGATACCCCCCCTCCTCCTGAAACCTTAGTTTTCAGGACTTTTGTAAGCCCTTCTACTTGGTTTTTGGATCAGTGTGATTTAACTGTGACTCAAAGAACAGAGTCTGTCCTTCACTCTAAGAGGTAGAGCTTCCAAATGAGCTCACTGGAAATTCATTCTAATCCCCAAGTTGGAGAAACAGGTTAAGAGATCCTGTTTCATATGCTGTATTTAAAAAGCTACAATGATAACAACATAGTAATTTCATTACCCAATGTACTTTATTTTCATCATATGACTTCAATTCTCTTTATGGAGCTTTATTTCATGTCCAATGTGGCATATTGTGCTTATACTTCTCAGCAGTTTGGGAAGTTAGAGGTATCATAGTTGATAATGAATTTAATTTTCATAAAAAATCATGGTTAGAAGAAGCCAATGTTCAGAGCAGATTTTTTTAAAAACTTGGAAAATTACAAGTGAGATCTCTGTTCTCTGTTTATGCCTAGATTGTTGAGGATAAATATAAATGTATGTTTGTGTAAAAGGCTCTATGCCTTAGGATCAGATATGAAAGTTCAGCTCCCTGCTATGAAGAGTAAGATGGGGCAGTACAAACATATTTGTGGAAATTTAAAACACACTATCACTTACTCATGAGTACTAATAACCTTAAGGAAGCTCTCAACTGAAACAATGTAATCTAGTTGAATTCAGCAAACATTCATGGAATTCTTTACCTCTGTGAAGTATTGAGGACACCAATGAATGACAAATCTCCATGCTAGAGATATTCAATATGGGTAAATAAGCCACCTGTCAATATTCTCATTTTTCTTTTCTTCATTTTAGCTAAAAATGAGATGCATATGAAGTTATGAGGATGTATCTGAGTCTTGATTGCCTTTCAAGGGGTCACCACGGGAAGCTGTGCACTTAGGTCAATCATTGGCCATTGCTTACATTTGTGTCTTTGAGGTTGCTGTTAGAACCATTTGTGAACTGCAGGCAAAATCAGTCTATCCAAAGACTATTTCAGGGAGGAGCTTTGAAAGAGGAAATCCAGTGACAACATCATTGGCATACACAGAGAGCCTCCCCTCACAAACAGAGCGCTGCCTGGCAGGGAGTGGATGGCAGTCCTTTGATTAGAGCAATCAGTAAATGTTGAGCCTGTCAGCGGGCAAACCCTATGCTGGGAAAGTGAAGATTGAGGATCTCTGTGACAAAAACCTGATTGTAAATGTGGGACCCAAGTTTCAGGACTAGTTCAGAATACCTAAATGAATACAAGGGAAAGACTCTTTGTGAATTTTACAATACCAGATATGCCAGTGAGTTGTGGCAAAATCTCAGGTGGCTGGCATTCAGGAAATTCAAGAGATTCCTAATAAAGGCATAGGGTAGAGAACAGAACTTCTCAATTAAAATCTAGGGTTTTGCACTTGAAGTTGCCAGTCTGTACCTTTTAGGGAAAAAAAAAGTTCAAGTAACTTTGGGGAAACTTTAGAAGTATAGTCACCAGGGTTTAATCTTCTAGGCATTAGCTAGAGATGAGAGCTCTTAAAATCTAATTTCCATTCCAAGATAATGAAACAAAAATACAAGTTTGCAGAACGTTAACTGTTATAACTGAGGCCACCAGTAGGGGGAAAGCCAAGGTGGGAATAATCCAGAGATAAAGAACCCTAGGACCTGGGCAGGGTGTTGGGGGATGTTCTGGCACAGCAGACTGGATAGTGAGGCAGGTCCTATGAGTGGGCTGGAAAGAAGAGGACAGGGTAGGAGGAGGAGGTCAAGTTCTAAGAATGCAGGTCTGGAAAATGATATCAGACGCTGGAGTTTGTGAACCGGACTCCAAGAAGAGTAAGGGAGAATGAGGAACAGGGGGGTCCCAGGCAAAGAAATGAAGGAGTCCACTTCTTAGAATGGAGGCATAAGTTAGACTAGGACTAGCAGTTGGGCCAATTTGCTGTGGGACCTCTGAGCAGGTTGGCTGGTTCTCCTACTCTAGAGAGAATGAGGCCCAGAGTCTTTGATGGAACTTGCAGATGAGGTTAAGGGGCTCCAGTTGCCAAGGCTGGTCTAAAATAGCCAGGAAGCTAAGTTCAGCAAAACACCAACAGATAAATGTTCTCTTCTTGGCTTTCTTCCATTCTGGTCTCAATGGCTTCAGGAAACATACATGCACACACAGTTCCCTTGAACTCAGAGCAAACTATGCTTTCAGGGAAATATGAATATAATTTTCTTATAGCTGTACAAGCATAGCTTAGCTACTTATAAAAGTCCTTGAGGTGCTATTGTTAGTTATTTAATTATCCTGTTTTATTTTGATTTATTATTATTTTTTGAGACAGGGTCTTACTCGGTCACCCAGGCTGGAGTGCAGAGGCATGATCACAGCTCACTGTAATCCCAAGCTCCTGGTCTTAAGCAATCCTGCCTCAGCCTCCAGAGCAGCTGGGACTACAGGCATATGCCACCATGCCTGGCCAATTTTTAATTTTTTGTAGAGAAAGGGTCTTGATATGTTGCCCAGGCTGGTCTCAAACTCTTGGCCTCAAGTGACCCTCCTGCCTCAGCCTCCCTGTGCTGGGATTACAGGCATGAGCCACTGCGCCCAGCCTATCCTGCTTTATTCTGAAGAATAAAAGTACTTGATAGAATTTTTAAAGTGGGTAAACATCACAGAAATTTCCTATATAAGTCTTAATGTGGGGTTGCAAATCATTTTTCCCTTAATATCTGGGTGTTGTGTTAGATCTCATAATTTGAAGAGTCACAAAAATCCACCTATGTCTCAAATCTGGCTACTGCAAAACCAGTTTTGACAGGTCATACTTTCATATTTATAGTTATAAATAGTCAACACTTGGTGAACCAAATCCTTTAAGCATTTTGGTTACGTGAGGTTGTGTTTTTTTAAGTGATCAAACTAAGGATGTTGTTTATAGGTTAAAAAAATCCATAGAAATAAAGTTTTTATTTATTCAATAAAATATGTATGAAATGGATAAAAATATGTCATATACATCACTAGGTAAATTTTTCTTTGCTGGTTTTGGTTTGTATAAGTAAATAGTGTCTGAATAGAAATTAACTTATGAGGTGGAAATTTAAAGTATTTCAGTTGGTTCAAGGGATCGTAGATAAATTCATAGGTTAAAATTCACCAGATTTGGTACATAGAATGTCAAACCATAGAAAGTTTTTCCCCCCTTAAAGCCACATTGCCTCTCTGAGCAAGTGTTTAATCAACCCACTTGCAAACTGTGTGATGCTCATCCTGCCTGGCCTCACCCCCTTCTTACAGGAGGCCCCTTAGAGCAATGATCCCCAACCATTTTGGCACCAGGGACTGGTTTCATCAAGACAATTTTTCCATTGACAGTTGGTGGGGGCAGTGATGAGGAAGGTTTCGGGATGATTCAAGTGCGTTACATTTATCAGGCAATCAAACCTCTCTGCTAATGATAATCTGTATTTGCAGCCACTCCCCAGCACTACTATCACCGCCTCAGCTCCACTTCAGATCATCAGGCACTAGATTCTGATAAGGAGTGCAACCTAGATGCCTCGCATGTGTGGTTTACAGGAGGGTTCACGCTCATATGAGAATCTAATGCCACTGCGTATCTGACAGGAGGTGGAGCTCAGGCGGGGATGCAAGTGATGAGGAGAGGCTATAAATATAGATGCAGCTTTGCTCACTCACTGGCTGCTCACCTCCTGCTGTGTGGCCCGATTCCTAACAGGCCATGGACCAGTACCCATCCATGGCCCCAGGGTTGGGGACCACAACCTTAGAGGGCTCTTAGCCCTGCCTTCACCAATGCTCCCTGTGTTGTCTCTGAAGCCCTCACCCACCTGTGCTTCTCAAATCAGGGCATGTGCAACTTGGAATATGAGGCAGAACTTTGAACACTGGAACATTTGTCATCAATTTAGTTTGTTTGGGATTATAATGCAAAGGTCCTATCTACTTGAAAAGGAAAATCTGAGTCCTTAAACAAATCTGAGGTTCCATGAATAGCTTCAGACCATTCCCCTGGGCCTCCGTGGTGGTAGATCTTCTGCCTTAGGAGTTCCTGGTGGGATCCTTGGGAGGCACAGTCTTAACTCACATACTGAGGAGTGTTCTGGAGTTGATCTTGGGCATAGACGTGACAGCCAATGCATCGGCTGTGAGTCAAATGGAATTTTGACCTTAACTTTGCAGCTGAGCCCCTCAATTTCTCTGCTGGGTCTGCACAGTAATCTCATGTCTGTCCAGCTTGTCCAGGGCCAGACATCTGCCCATCTTTCCTCAGCTCCTCCCCCTGCTCCTGCACTCCCCACAGGTGTACGGGACCCCCGAACCAGCCTCCTTTTTGCTGGAGATGCAGCCCTTATACAGGATCTCAGTTCTCTTCCCACCCCGCCATGGGGCCCTGCCTCATTTTCTGTTCCTGTGTGTGGCCACAATTTAAGACTCTTAGTGCAGGAACTAATCCAGGTCTGGCCCTACTGAGCATCAGCCTGCCTGCCCACCAGTCACTCTGGCTTTCACTTCCGTGTTCTGACACCTGGGGATTTTCCTTTTCTTCTTGCATGCTCACATGGCTGCTTTGTTATTGATTCCTACATGACATGCTACCTTGAAACCTATGCCAGCTGTCTCTGATCACCTGCCTGGGGCCCTAACCTGCTGCCTCCTCTGGGCTCTGCAGACATAGGAACCTCAGTACCCTTCTTGTCTTGACCGCTGGCTACCCCAGCACCATAGTGTCTCTAGGTGCTCACGATTTCTGAGGTTTGGAGAAAGAGCAAAAGAAGATATGGGGCATCCTCGCTATCAATTTTTTAGGAAGGTTGAAGCTGTGTGGAGGGAGAGGTGTGTTGCTTTTTGTGGGGGGGACAACTGAAAGTCTCCCTTCATACCACTAACCTGGCAGTAGACGGAGAAGCTCCCAGTGGGGACAGAGTTGGACCTCACAGCCCCAACTTTTGTCCGTATAAAGAAAGAATCCCGTCCAAAACTCTTCATTTAATTTCCCAAAAAACATAAAAGACACTAGCCACTAGCCACTCAGGCCTTTTGACAGTTCCTTAAATACACTGAGCCTCCTGCCTCCCAGCTTTTGCACTGGCTGTTCCCTCTGCCTGGTCTCGTGCTTTTTCTTCACTCAAGTCCCTATTTAAGTGTCTCTTTATGGGAAAGAGCATTTCTGCTCATCTCATGTGAAGCAGTTTCCTATGTGAAGTATAGCCTTCTATGACTTTTACTTATGGCTAGCATTTATCACTCCTTGACACTATGTTATGTACAGTAGGGAGGTGGGGTAGGAAGGTGGAGCGAGCAGGGCACATGTACAGTCGGGGAAGTGACAAATGACTAAGTGTTGGTCAGTGCAGATGTGATCAGGCCAGCTGTGTCTGCTATCTGGTGGGTATCGAAGTCACAATTCTTTCTTCCCACTGGGAGACGGAGGCTCTAGTCCTCCTGATGGTTACTTTCAAAGGAATGGCTTTCAGGTCCCTGAGAAAGGCTCTCCTGGGCTGTAAGGAGATACGTACACGTGTGTCCCGAAGGGATGGAGGAAGGAGCCGCAACAGTAAGCCTCTTTTAGTCAATGCTCTAAGAAAGAGAGGTCAGGGGCCTGTTGGCTCGATTCTTTTGACAGCCTTGAGGTTTTCCAGACGGCAACTCAAAAGGGGGCTGGGTCATCCCAGGGGCGCAGCCTTAGGCTGCAGCAAGCCGTGCTGAAGTTTGGTTGAGTCTGGTAGTGCACAGTTTGAGTGGAGTGTCGTCCTGGGAGTGGCAGTGCCCCAGGTATATTTGCCTTATGAAGCAGAAACAATGAAAGGAACAGATGTGCCACCACTTGCACAGCTGTCGGCAGTATTTTAAAAGAGAACCAACCATTTTCTACAACCCCTCAGGGGCCCGCTGTGAGACCAGGCATGCCAAAATCCTCCTTGTAGAATCTGCTGAAGACAACTAAAGGGAAAAATAGTGCTAAAACTCCTTTGAACCCATATAGGCAAGAGTGGTGTTTTCAAACTTTTTTTGACCATGTATCACAATAAGAAATACATTTCCATATTTCCTATTCTATATTTTCCTGAAATGCTGTTCACAATCTACTAATTTCACCACCCACCAATGGGTCACAAGTCACAACTGCCATCTGAAAGGCACAAAGCTGAAGGGTGCTGGTCTGGGCAAAGGGGGGGAGGTTGGCAAAGCCTTGGTTTAACATTTACAGCAGTGCTACATAGGAGCCAGAGGGGAAAACCTGGTTGCACAGAAAAATGTATGAGTCTGACCTTAGAGAAACAGGATTTTTTTTGTGTGGGTGAAATTCTATTCTTTCATAATAAAAATGTAGTAATAGTAGCATCTATTGAGTAATTTCCCAGAAACATGAGATCAAGCCAGAAATAGTCAAAGAGATTAGGACAGTGACAAAACTAGTCTAGGTAGGAATGCTTAAGTTTTTTTTAATTGCCAAAATGCATCCTGGTAGAATGTTACATTCCCAGAAAGTATCACTGTAGAAACCTGGAGGAAAAATGATACCCTAGACTTTGTTCTGAATCCTAAATAGACATCAGAGAAGGAAGGAATGGGGTGAGTCATTGTGAAACAATGCAACAAGTATTTATTGAGCACATACTGTGTGCCAGGCAAGATTTTGTCCACCTGTGAACAAAACAAAGTCCCTGCTCTCATGAGCAAATATTCTAGTAGAAAGAGAGAGGCAACAACCAAACAAATACATAATTATAATGTCAAGTAGCGATAAATGCTAGCTATAAATAAATAAAAGCCATAGAAGGCTTTACTTCACATAGGAAACTGCTTCAAGTAGGATGAAAAGAGATGCCCTTTCCCATAAAGAGACACATAAACAGGGATTTGAGAGAAGAAAAAACACAGGACCAGGCGGAGGGAACAGCCAATGCAAAGGCGGGGAGGCAGGAGGCTCAGTTGTATTTAAAGAACTGTCAAAAGGCCTGAGTGGCTAGAGGGAGTGCAGAGCCATAGCAGAGAGTCTCAAAGGCCACTGTAAGCACTTTGAGCATCATCAGAGTAAGATGATAGCTGTTAAGACAAGTTCAGAAATGCTGAAGACTCACAAATGTAGCACACCAAAGCTGTGGCTTGCAAATGCAAGTCAGCTACCTTCGCAGGAGGTAGTTAACAGCACAGAATCATCCTGAACCCAAGGTTTTGCTTTTGCTCAATAAACATTGAGCTCATTCTCCAAATCCTTGATTTTTCTGAGCCTGTACTGATCACTCACATCACGGTAGACTGGGTTTGCTGGCTCTCCAAACTGCCTAGTCACCCCATCCAGGGGGAACTGGGGATCCTATTACATTTAGGATGTCTCACCAATAGCTAAGATGCAGCCCTCACTCCCTGCGTAAACGGAAAGGGCAGTGCTGTGCTCACATGGGCCCAAATGCCGTGCAGCGTCCTGGTGTAGCGAGAACACCAGTGGTGGTGTTGGTGGGGGCAGGCAAAAGGGAATGAAAGCCAGAACTTCTAAAGTTAGTGAAGGAAGCCAAGCTAATTGTTGAAAATACCTTATTTGCAGCTTCAAATATTGTGGACTGAGATTCAGCACATTAAAAAACAATAAAAATCCTTGGTGGCTGAATGGAAACCAACAAGCCGTTTTAAAAATCTGTTAAAAAAAAAAAAGTGTGCCAATTCAGATGTAACTAGATACTAGGTGCTCAGTGATTTCAGAGAGTTCATCTTCCTGGGGTGGGGGTGGGAGCTGGAGTCCTCAGTAGGAGCCAAGCTGGAGATGAGGTGAGGGTCACAGGAGGCTGTGGCTTTGTCACGCCACCTCCAGCTCTAAATCGCCTCATCTTGAAAGTAGGGCAATAATGGGCTACCCCTCATAGAGTTTTGATGAAGATTAGGTGGGATCATACATGTGAAACACTTAGCTCATTGCCTGACACGTTGTAGGTGCTCCAATGCGTAGCTACTATCATTGTCCTTAGTTGACTGAAAGCTCGCAGGACTAGGGGCTGTTTTCCTGCTAATCTTTGTGTCTACGGCCCCTAGCACAGAGCTGGGTACACAGTGAACACTGGAAGGACGTCGCTCCACCAGCACCTGCCAGGAATAATGTGTGGGGGCGGGGGCGAGTTCTGAGAAGCTGCCACCCAGTAATTACCACCACCATTACCTCTTGGACACTTTATACACATCAGAGGTTGAACAATGAAGATCACAGGTCTCTTTCTTGGACTGGGCAATATTTTAACAAATTGGCACCATAGGGGCCATATTCCTACTTAACTGTCCAGAAAAGAGTAGGGAATGTTCTCTTTAGAAAAGGGCTTGTGCTGTCTGGTTTGGCGGTGTCCACGGACCTGCTTGTCCCCCAGAGCACTTGAGTTTGCAGCCTCTGACATGCACTATCTTGTTTAATCCTTGCACAATCTCTGTGAAGTAAATTGATGCTTGTGGATGAGAAAGCGGAGGCTCAGAGATGGCGAATGACTCCCCAGAGTCAAGACTGAACACAGGCCTGGGGGTCTGCAAAGCTGGTGGTGCTTCTGCTGGGCCCCTTGCCGCATGCCGGGAGGGGGAGAATGAATGCAGGGATGTCATGGTTCTCATTTAAGTCCATGGTTCTATGGTTCTATGATTCTAGGATTTTAAATCACACATGTTATAATTTTAGAGTCATCCTGAAAAAAATCTAGAAATACTTATTACTAACACACTGTGTGATCTGTGCAAGGCCAGGGACATACCAAAAAACCCCAGAAGGGTTAAAGATGATCTCCAAGATTACTTCCACCCAACAGAGTCTCATGCCGAAAAAAGGACTGCACTTTTAAAAGTGTCCACGAGGGGGCAAAAGATGACCACAAGCTCCTTAGTTACAGTCCTAGTGATGGGGCGGAGCCAAGGACAGCAGAGGGTAATTTTCCTAAAGAGAAGGAAACTCCTGTCTGAACCGCCAAGTCTAGAACTCTGTTCTGTCCTCACAGTACCCTCCAGGCCTCCTCTCCCAGAGTGAGCTCTCAGAGTGACTGTGGCCTGTCTCATCCTGGGATCGCTGAATCTAAGACACCACTGATTGCAAGGTGCATCTTTGCTTCAGGTGACTCTGAGAAAGGAAAGATGGCACAAGGCCTTACTGATAGACTTGCACAATGCACGAACTGGCCACACCAGCCTTTCTCTGCTTTGAAATTTGTATCCCCTATCTTCAGGGATTTGCCCATTTGCCCTGCCCTTCACATAATACGGGCAGTGCTCTGGCAATACTCTCAGTAACAAAGCATAATACAGCATCGTTTATGTAGGCGCCCTATAGGTCTTGTTTGTGGCTTTACAAGAAACTATGAGGCTGTCCTGTCCTCCAGCTCTCAAGCCTTCAGAGGGCCGCACCCTGACTGGCAGCTTTACTAGACTCTCATGAGAGACTCTGAGCTAGAACCATCCAGCTAAGCTGCCCTTCAGAAACTATGAATAATAAATGCATGCTGCTTTACCCTACTAATTTACTACCCTACTTTATTACATAGCTGGAGATAACTAATACGTGGGGAATGGGTGAGGGGTGGAGGGCAGAGAGGAAACTGGCTCAGGGATGTGCTGCCACCTTTGTCCTCCAGATGTGACTTGGGAGCATCTGCAGGAAACCCTAAGAGACTCCCCTTTAGGGCAGACGTCCAACCCCGGGGTCCCCTTGCACCAGGAGCAAACAGGGAGGATGGGAAAATTATGGTCTTGCTGAAAGGCCTACAAGGGAGGGATGGAAGGATGGAGGCAGCCGTGGCCTTGGCCGGCCCCTGTGTGAATAGGAAGGGCTGTGTCTCCAGGGTCCGTGACCTCAGTGCTCCAGACAATGCCGGGGCTGCTAGGGACCACAGAGCCACCCACTGGGAGGCCAGGGGTGGTGGCCTGGCTTCGAGGCCTTCACCAGCCACAGAACACCCACAGCCTGGGCTGGGCAGGGCTGGAGGCAGCACAGGAACTGAAAGAGGAGACAGGTTCCAGCCACTCCGCAGGGTAAGTGGCGCCCTGAGTAAAGTGATTGCCTGGAGCTGGCGGCTGCTGGGCCCTGCAGGGATGTGTGGGGTGGGGAGGGGGCGCAGGGCTGGCACAGACGGGCTCCCAGACACTTGATCAGACTATTTCCAGGGTCATGTGGGCCCTGATTTGCCTGAGCCTGGGAAGAGGAATGATTGAAGTGCCGTCAATACCCAGATTCCACCTCCCTGTGGGTGGACGGTCACTGCGGCCTCTGACAAAGGAGAGAAAGACAGAGGGTCGGCCGTGGACAGTGACAGCCAGCACTGCGGCCTCCTCAGCACCTGGCGCCACAGGTGAGGGTGGGGACGCCTGGGGCACCACGGGGCAGCCAGCTTGGTCTAGAACCGGGTTTTCCATATTCCTTAGAGGGCAACCTCAGGGAGATGCCGATTTCACATCCCAACACGGTGTGCACCTAAATGCATTTATATTAATAAAACCAGAACAAAGCTTATGGAATGAGACTACCCTTACAATGTGTGGTGTCCTCATCTGTCCTGTCCCATCCCGTCTCACCCCACCCCTCCTAGGCTGTGCTCTTCTCCCCCAGGGGACAAAGCAGGGGAGGGGCCGGAGGGGTCACGACACGGCCTTCAAGGGCAAGTCTCTTCTGAGACAACCCGCAGCTGCCCTGGCTGTGCCCTCGTGTACCTCCCCCACGGGCCCCGGGCTCTGGGCAGCAGAGACAATATCCTATTCACCGGGTATCCCCCATGGCTCCTGGGAGAAACCCAGAATTCTTAGAACCTGCAAACCTAGAGCAGCAGTCCCCAACCTTTTTGGCACCAGGGACTGTTTTCATGGAAGATAATTTTTCCATGGACCCGGGGTTGAGGGAGGTGAGGATGGTTTGGGGATGATTCAAATACGTTACATTTATTGTGCACTTTATTTCTATAATTATTACATTGTAATATATAATGAAATAATTATACAACTCACGGTAAGTCGGGGACCATCTCGCAGTCAAAGCCCTGGTTTACGAAGAGGAAAGTGCGGCTCCTGGGGCATCCAGCCAGCGATGGTCATTGACCCCCAGGCTGTGGGCGCGGTGGGGACTGGCTCAAGGCTCCGTGGGGGCTCAGGAGCCCAGTCAGAGCCAGGACTGGGGTGTCCTGCTCCTCCCAGGCCATGTTCCCTCCCTCACCGATGTCCTTCCAGTCCCGGCTCCCTGGGCTGCCATTTGCTCTGTCTTCAGTCATCTGCGTATTTAATCCCCTCCTGGATTCCCTGGCTCTGTGGTCCTAAGTGTCTTAGGTATTAAGAAGCTGGCAGCACTGAGGGGACCCCAGAATCTCAGACTCGGAGTCTGGCCAGTCACAGGCATGTGAGTGAACAAACGAGAGGCCCATCGCCCGGTGGTAGAAGGGGCTTTGCAGTCAGTCAGACGTGAGTGTAATTCTGACTGCCACTCACTAGCTGTGTGAAGCTGAGTCAGTCACTTAACCTCTCTGATCATCAGTTTTGTTATCTCTAAAATGTGGATAATAATATCTATTTTGCAGTGTTGGCATGAGGATTAGCAAAAATGTTGATAAAGTAAAATGCCTGGTACATCATAGGGGTTCAATAAGTAACACCTGCTATGATTATTGTTGATAGTAATTGCACTAATACTAATTGGAGGGTTTCAGAACAACTCTGGGTACTTCAGGTGTGCTATTATTAATATTTAGTTTTGGAGGAGATTTTGTTGCCTTAGTTTTCATCACAGAGAAAAAGGAAATTTTCATAAACATGTCGGGGAGAAAGCAGATTATGATTGTCATGAACAACCTTAGCAAAAAACAGAGGGGAACACACACACAAAATCAAATTGAGCTTGCTGAGCATTCACCTTGGTTACAGTGATAGCTGTATTCTTGGCAAATGGACAGAATGACTCTGGTGCCAGCCAAGATCCCGTGGTGTGTTGGAAAGACATACCCCAGTCTCCGGGCTACTCCCAGTCCTTGCACCAGAATAAACACAAACTGTGCAGCCAGAGAAGGACGAGATGAATGGGAAATGTGGGGAAATTCACGCTAAGGACTGTGAGGCATTATTTCTCCATCAAGGGGACATTTTCATAGCTCATGTATGTCAGCACTAACTGATTTAGGAAATTCAGTTTGGGGGCTTAGTGTTTAAAAGCTAGTGTTACCATTTTGCTTTAACTAATTGAATGGAATCTCTTAACAAGTGAATCTAAGAGAGAATTCTAATTATCCTGATCAGAAAACACATTCTCAGTAAATTACAGATTTTGAAAACAAAATTACCAAAAGATCAATTATTATGTTCTAATTTTGGCATCTCCTTTCCTGTTCGCTAGGTGGCAGAATTAGACCTTGCAGATCCCGCCAGTTTAGTGGCTGCTCTTCCCCTACAGGTTTAAAATGAGGAAAACAGAAGAGAATACTTCAAATGTTCCTAGCATAAAGAAAGACAAACTATTAAAGTTGATGGCTATCCCATTTACCCTGATTTGATTATATGAATGGATCAAATTAACACATGTACCTGGAAAATATGTACCTCCATCATGTATCAATAAAAAAATAAAACTTTAAAAACTGTTTTGTTTTGGTTCCATCTAAATTTTTCTTTGTGTTTCAGAGAAGAAAGGTAAACAATGTATGCATAACTTTTAAAGGACCCTGTCTAGCACATAGCTGGCGGTATGCCATTTCCCTGCCTGAAAGCCTGACCCCAGATGTTTTTCTCTTATCTTGGAGGAACAAACAGTAAGACAGGAAGTTTACCTATGCCAGGTGCTGTCTTATGAGCTCACCTGACTTATTCTGCACAGGGAGACTATAAACAGTGGCTTCCACATTGTTTAAAAAGCACTATCATTTTATTGCAGATTTTGCAGGTACGAGCTCCAGCATAAGAATTGTAAATGCGCCTACACTAGCCAGATGAAGAATCTGGCTGAAGAGTGAATCTAGGAAAGCCAACCTCAGCAAGAGACCTCTTTTGGTGCCCAAGTTTCCATTCCTGACAGTGACAGTTAATGTGACAGTCACATACTTCTTGCACAAAGAAGCAGGAAACATCTTAATAAATGAGTCAACACAAAGCCTGGTCCAGCAATGAAAAGCAGGAGCTGTGGGAGCCCATGATTACCACAGCCAGGAGCAAAGGGGTCCTTTCTTTCCAGCCTAGGCAAGTCCCCACATAACTCAGGACTGGGGCCACCTATTCAGCATCTACCAGGCGCCAGGCATGGTTCTCAGTGCCTTACCTACAATTTAATCCTCATTTACTCCTGACAACCACCCTTTGACGTAGGCACTGTGAGGATGGGAAGATGCACAAGGCAATTCCATTGAGTCACTAGGATTATTTAGTTGTCCTTATCTCTGCAGCCAGCATTCTGCTGAGGGGAGGGACTAACACAGAAGAAGCCATAGTCCTAGTCTCTATAGAACTTGCTATAGGAATACTTCCATTGCTGAGTTATACACACTGGTGTCTGAAAAAGAAAACAGTTTGTGCAGCATGAGTACTCAAACTCTGGGGCTTGTTCCTGACTAATAATGATCTAAATGGAATAAAAATGTGTTTCTATCATGTATCAGATTCAAGAGAGAAAAGTATTTTAATATGTGGACAGAATCAATTTCACTCTAGTTGAGGCCCACAAGGACAGTCTCTGAAAGTGTCCCCTCATCCTGTGATCAGGCTAAGCAATGAACTAATTGAGCATGCACAACTGGAGAAAAATTCAGTACCAGAAGAGAATTTCCCCTTGGTGTTTCATTTATGAATTCACCCAATCAAGTTCAGCTACTTCCTATTCCAAAATTTGGACTTCACGATCCTTTAAAAATATAGGTCAGATCATGGCATGTCTTTCCTCAAAACCTTTTAATGAACCACCATTTCACTAAAGCCAAAGTTCTTGGAAAGGCCTATAGAGCCTTACTTTGTCTGCTTTCCCATTATTCCTATCTCTAACCTCATCTGGTTTCTTCCTTCTTTTTAGTTTTCCCTTTCTTTTCCAACACATATCTACAACTAAGAAAAGATTGCTGTTTGCAGCACCTCGAATCACCCCTGCCTCCTTTCTATTTTCTGTATCAGGGGTCAGCAAATATAGCCTGTGGACCAAATGTCCGTTGTGTATGGTCCACAGGTAAGAATGGTATCTACATTTTAAGCGGTGGAAAAATCAGAAGATCAATACTATTTTGTGGACATGCGAAAATTCTGTGGCATTTAAATTTCAGTGTCTATAAATAGTTTTATTGGAACACAGCCATGCCCATTCACTTCCTTATTGTCTGTGGCTGCTTTTGTGCTGCAAGAGCAGGGTGGAGTAATTGCGATGAGACTGTATGACCCATAAAGCCTACAGTATTTTAGTATGGGTCAAAAGTTTCCCAACCTCTGAGTTAGGCCAGTGTTATATCAGCATTTTCCAGATCTCTCAAATTCCAACCACCTTGAATGTTCTGTTCCAATTCTATCCTTCCATAAAGATGCCTCTTTAGCAGATTCAGCCAAAGTCAGTACCATAGCATTGATTTTGTTTCCCAACCTAAAATAAATTCATTCACAAAATGTTTATTGACTTCATGCTATAAGCCAGGCATAGTCATAGGTACTGAGAAGAGTGAACCAGATGGAATCCCAGCCTTTACCAAGTTCATATCTTACTAGCGGAGATAAGAAAAGATTATAATAATACAGAGTGATAAGGTAATAGTAGGACTTACACAGGACTTTATGTAAACTGGTGAGATGTCTAATTTAACCAGGGCTGGGGGGAAGATGCTGGCAATATTTAGTGAGTGAAGTCTGAGCAGAGTTTTGAAAGAAGTAAGCGAGGGGAAAGGAGGGGAAGTGTGTCCTAGGCTGAGGGGGACACGTGGCGGGGAGCAGAGGCGAGAGCACAGGCTCTGCCAGGTACTTGTAAAGTCTTTGATGGGCTAGTATAGTAGGCTCATAACATGCTGCAAGCAGGTTTGGCCTTAAAGGCCATCCAGCTCATACCCCATTTTACAGATGAAAACGTAGGGGCTCAGAGCCATAGCATGATTTGCTAAAGGCTTTGGAAAACGGGAATGGAAGTTGAGGTGTTCTGACTTTCCCTGACTTTGGTGTTCTTTCCCCTGCACTAGAAAGTTCTGGGCCTGTATGTTGGTGAATCTAAAAATTCTACTTGCTGGCTATGAAATAAAACACAACATGAAGCTAGCATGGTGTTATCAAAACCCTGGGTTTCAGGAAACTGGGGTTCTTTTTAGATCTAGCATACAGGTAAGTCTCCTCCTTTCTCAGGGTCTCAGTTTCTTTGTGTGTCCAGGAGCTAGATTAGATCATCTTGGCTTCCCCTCCTGGCTCTCATAGATCATTCTATGAATATTATCATTTCTATAATAATAATATATGATGTAATCTTTGGTCTCATGGCCTTTGCTTTTCATTTCTCATGAGAAATGAAACAAAGGTCACATGACTATATTCACTTGCAACCTCGATTAACTAGATAGTTAATGAGTAACTGGAGTGCTGAGTAGGGACAGCGATGAGAAGGAGCGTGGACGTGGGCTGGGGGTCCTGGAGAAGTGAGTCTGACCTGCCCTCTGTGAGAGGTGCAGAGCTTGGCCAGGAAGAAGGAAACGCCAGCAGGGGCTGGCGTCACGGCCACACATGGGGACTTGCAGGACCCAGGCTGCCCGAGCGGGGTCTGGATGGGGGCGTGGGAAGCCATGGATGCCACTGAGAAGATGGTTGTCACCTCAGGCTACAAGTGTGGCCCCAGGAAGCAGGCCAGGAAAGGCGAACCCGTTTCACTAAACACAGAATAAGGTCCTGAGGGCTCAGACTTTTGGGAAACATGTCTTAGTTTTACCTCCTTGTTCTGTTTTGATTAGGTGTTCCCAGTTACACAATAAGTTCCCAGAATTATAAATTGTAACAACATGAAGCACTATAGACCCATACAACGATCATGTGGAAGCCAATGTTTTGTTTAAGCATTAATGAAAGATCTGATGAACATGAACGCTTCCCTGGTTTCTAGGAGGCCACAAGCTCACAGTTTTGCTCAGTTGCTGATCTGCTTTCTGTCCCTTCCTTTCTCCTTTTATATTTCAGTTCTGCCTTGTAAGCATTGAATTTGGCCTTATTCTGATTTATTTTTTACATAGCAAGCTATCTCAAATGCTTTTGGGAAGTGGATAGGATATAAATAAATTATTATTAAGGGGCCTCTTGATCTATGTTCTTCAATATTGGATTATACTACCTCATGACAAAGTAGCTCTTTATAAATATAGCCCTTTAGGACAAAGGCTCTGAAGTCTTTTATATACCCAGTCTCATTACACCTAATTCCAATTACCAATCCTTTCATTTGTATAGTATTTTAAGGATTAAAGAGGGTTTTTTGTTTTGTTTTGTTTTGGGTTAATGCATTATTTTATCTACACCACAACCCCCCTGACAGTACCCAGTACCCAGTACCCAGCACCATGCCTGGGACCTAGATAGAGACTCAGTAAGTGCTTATTGAAAGAACGAATGATCAAATTAAGTAAGAAACAACGATTCTGTGAGCAAGGACATGTACTAATTGCTTTCCTCATTTCACGGAAGAGGAAGCAGCGGACATGCTCAGAACTGCCAATAGCACAGGTTCCCTCCAGCTTCACATTCTTTAAGCGACTTCACCTTGGCAGCTTGAAACTGGCCGTGGTGGAAATATTTACACCATGGAAATCAGCAAATATTATACTATTATACGAATCAACACCCCAGTAGCTCCCACACCTTGAGAGCCAGTTTTTAAATATTTGCCAGTTGCCTTGGTTTGAAGGTACGCCCGGAAGTTCATGTGTTATAAGCTAAATCCCCAATGCAACAGGGTTGAGAGGTGGGAGCTTATAGGAGATGATGAGGTCATGGGCACTCTGCCCTCATAATTAATTAATCTTGCTATCATAGGAGTGGGTTGGTTACCATAGCCATGGGTTAGTTCTGTGAGAGTGGGCTTGTTATAAAAGTGAGTTTGTCTCCCTCTTGCTCTTACTCTGAACCACTTGCAATGTCAGCTTTGGAGAGCCACAGGCATGAGACTTAAGCCTCTGGGAGCTGCTGGGTAGACAGAACCTTTGGGGTAGCAAAACCTTTGGGGTGGAGCTACTTGAAGCCTTGGGGTCTCATCTCCCACCCAATGTGCCCAGGAAGCAGGACATGGAGTCAAAGGAGATTATTCTCCAGCTTTAAGACTTAATGTTGTTTTCCCTGTTGGGGTTTGGACTTACTTAGGACCACTTACGTCTGTCTTCTTAACTGTTCCTCCCTTTTGGGATGGGAATGTCTATCCTATGCCTGTCCTACCACTGTATTTTAGAAGCACATAATTTGTTAATTTCACAAGTTCGTAGCTAGAGAGGAATTTGCCTCATGATAAATCGTGCCTTGGCTCTCACCCATATCTGATTTAGATAAGATTTTGGATTTTGAATTTTAAGTTGATTCTGGAATGAGTTAAGACTTTTGGGACCGCTAGAACGGAGAAAATGTGTTTTGCATTATGAGACAGACATGACTTTGGGGGGACCAGGGATGGGATGCTTATGGTTTGAATGTGTCTCTCAAAGTTCATGTGTTGGAAACTTAAATCCCCAATGAAACAATGTTGGGAGGTGGGTGCTAATAAGAAGTGATTAGGCCAAGAAGACTCTGCCCTCACGAGTGGATTAATGTTATCAAGAGAGGGAACGGGTTAGTTATAAAAAGCAAGTTCTGCATCCTTTTGCTCTCTGTCCTCTTTCTGCCTTCTTCCATGGATAATACAGCAAGATGGCCCTGGCCAGATGCTGGCACCATGCTCTTGAACTTCCTGGCCTCCAGAACCATGGGTCAAACAAACTTCTATTGTTTATAAATTACCCAGTCTGTTGTATTCTGTTCTAGCTGCATAAAACAGACTACAACACCAGCATACCACTGGAATTAGGATTCAGACTAGTTAAGTGACTAGACTAAGGTTATATTTCTGGCTAAGAACTTAAGTTCAGGGCTCCTGGCTCTAAGATCAGAGACCATTAGGGAAAATGATAAGTCAAAGATGAAACAGTGGCCAATTTCTGACTCTGCAGCATAGCTCCATAAATTACAGGGCATGCATATAGCAAGGACACAGGTAAGCAGGTTAGAGAAAGGAAACTGCATCCAGGCCTCATATGTTTATGCCCAGATTTAAGGAACCTGGCCTGAGTATCAGAGCCACAGGGGAGAGCACACCCATAAACACACCCAAACACAGCAAGACACTGAGTGAGAGGTTTCTGGCCACAGAAATTGCTGGATACTACAGATAGGAGCTGTTGGAGAAAACCATTATTGCTTCAACACATGGGAAAGAATTGCACTGGCAATGATCCCAGCAGAAGTATCCAAGCAACTGAGTCATCTTCAATAAAGAAAAACATTCTGAAATGATCAATGTCCTTTCATTTGGATTACATGGAAACAAAAGCAGATCTAGTGCAAAAATTCTCAGGGGTGAAAAACATGATTATTACTCAAAGCTAAATACACTCAGAAAAACCTACTCCTTTCTCTGTTTTTATTTATTTTTAAATAACATTAATATATTTCACAAGATACCTTTATTGACTTTATCTTTTAAAAATCATGAATTATATTATAAGAATCATGATTTTCATGTAGTTTTTGCAATATTGACAGTATAGCACAGTCAGGCTTATGGAAGCAGAGCCCCTTTGAGTTTTATAGGAATTAAGGCCCTTGTTACAGGAATTAGAACTTCAACAAGCATGGGAGCATCTGGGAAGGGAAAGACTGCAGGAAGAGGCAGAGGAAGAGAGGACAAGTCACTTTCCAGTCCTCTTAGAATTCTGGCATGGATAGGCAAGTCAGAGCTTGCAGGGAAGTGCAGATGCCAACATGGGACCATAGGGGAAGCCCATAGAGAGGTCCACAGGAAGCCACAGCTACTGGCTTGATGGGTCTGCAAGTATGTTGCCAGTGTCGACCCAAGGCCGCTGTTGCCCAGTGGGGCCACCAGTTAAGAAGACGAGCTGGGTGCAAAGCAGAGAAGAGCAAGGACAAGCATCCTCTGGCACCACTGTGCCTGTCTATCACACAGTAACTGCAACAACCTGCAGAACGTAATGGCTGTTGCTTTACTTCCAACTTCTACATCCCACACAAGTTTTTCTTCAAACCAACTTTACCCTGGTATCATGTAAGGAAGAAGATTCTCAGAAATGTAGTTCTAAGATTGACCACATTGACATTGCACAAACCAGCAGACACTGGAAAGGCAAATGAAACCAACTTTTTTGAATTATTTTGGTCTTTAGATTGTATTTTTAGTAAGCAACTGGAGTTATTGCTAAAATTCCTTATATTTGGGAGCAAACCATGAATTTCATATATTCTGCTTAAAATGGAAATGGAATTGCATATGATCAATTATCATTATCACAGACAATACTACAAAACATACTTTAATCATATATCATTCACATACATTGAGATTTTTACCATCTCTTAAATCAATTCCTGGGGCTGTACAGTAATGTCAAGATTCGATCATGTTCATGCATGCCATGATACACATATATATGGACTTAAGAATAAAGTGAATTATTAAAAAATGTAAGCTTTTACTCTGCTGCCATGTTTCCTTGCCAATTTTAGGCCCATTTTCATCTTTATCTACCCAGCAGATATTCCATTATTCTACTAATCCCTTTACTCCCAAGAGAAATATCAACACAAGTATACCTTTCCAGGATACTGTCAACTGCTTTTTAACATTCCTTTGCTCTAAATCTACAGGATCAATAAGCTGTTGATGTCGTGTTTTTGACCATTTGATCGAACAAGACTTAATGATGAAAATTATATTATTTCAGATCACTTGCATGTGTCAAGGACTTTAGTTGTTGGCTATTTAGAAGTATTAGTGTAAGAAAGATCTCAGTGTGGAAAATTATTTCTAAGACTTAACCAACAATTCTCTTACTTTAAAAAATATTCACTATAAATCCAGGGCAGGCTAACAACTGCATTTTGGAATTGGTTTGAGTGAGATTTGAGCCATAAGGCAGGCAATGAGCATTTAGTAATTATTAACTATTAAGAAAAAGAAAATAGAAAATAACATTTTAGTTGTCCCTTAAATATCAGCACAACCAAACTTAAGTGCAAAATTCCCAACACAAATGATTGCCTGTGGGCCAGGCATGGAGCCCCCATAGCACAGTCACTAACTGTTTCCTGAACCTCTCCAGGGGCTGTAACTTTCCTCCTTTCTTCTGCACCACCCCGTCGTAGGACCCAAATCATTTTGCTCAATTTAGATAGTTGTGCAAAGCTGTCAATTGTCTTTTAAAATATAAGTGTTAGTGAGACAGCATTCAAGATGGGCCCTACAAAAACGTCACTCCTTCGCTCAATTGGGATGTGCTCCCCTGAGTAGGGGAGAAAGAGCTGAGGAAGAGGCAGCCTGGGAACCTGCTCGGTGCCCTGTGTGCCCCTGGGAGTGAGGAGTGTGTGTCTGCCCTGCCAGTGGGGAAGGGACAGGAAACGCTGCGAGCCCCACTGCCAGGTACCAGGTCGTTGTCACAGGGGCTGTCTGAGCATGCGCAGCATGGAGGGAAAGCTGAGCGCCGGCCACGCACAGCACAACTCTCCTGGAGCGAGGAGGGTCCCAGCGAGCAGCGTGTGTCCCTCCAACACTGCCCCTGTCCCCGAAGCCCCCACTGAGTGTTAGATGGCACATAAGGACGTCCTTACGTGTTGACAGGAAGGAGATGATCAGGCACAGGAGGCCCTTGCCCCAGGCAGAGGAGAAGGGAATGGAACAAACTGGGTTCTTAGAAAGGCCTGCGGGGCGGCGCCCCTGTGCTGCCAGTTCCCCTCACCTCCCAGTTCTGGGTGTCCCTGGTGTGGCTTCACCAGGCTGCTGAGGTCCTGGAATTGAGGGAGGTGCTGAATGGTGCCAGACCACAGGCAGGGGCAGGAGCTGCAGGAGACAGCCAGAGCCCCCAGTGTGGCTTTTGGGCCTTGGTGGCAACCAAGAAGCACATGTGGCCTTGTACTATGGATGGGGCCTCTCAGAAAGAAAGTTTGAACAGTTGATGGTGTGGAAGCCTGTGCAGAAATTCAGTTCAGCCAGCAGTTAACAGGCATTCGCTGGGTGCAGGCGTGGGAGGGCGGGTCTCTGAGGGAATGGGAGAAGAGCAGGGCGTGGGCTTTAGTTAGTCCACTTCAGACATGTTAAGCTGAAGCTTGATGTGACAACGAAGTGAAGACGTTTAAGTTTGGAGCTCAGAATCGGGCTGGAAAAATAAACCAGGATTAAAGACAATGGGTGAGATCCCCAAGGAGCACATGTGGAGAGGAAAGGAGACCAGTAAGGACACATGGGGGAGGGGCTAGTGGAAGTGGTGGCAAACATGGTGGGGGAGTTGGGGGACGTGCTATTTTAAAGGTGGCACTGTGTCTCCTGGAGATGTGAAATGCCTCAGATCTCTTTAGGGTCCTGGTGCTGGGATGCAGCATGAGCCTACCCTGGCTGTCTCTCCTGGTGGGCACGAGGCAGCCGACCACCCATGTGCCCATTAGGATGGCCCGGGCTCTGTGCTCACACTGTGCAGTCATTGCGACTGTGTTCAGTCCTCACTGGCCCTTGCAGGCAGGCATTGCTGCGGGGACAGAGAAGTTGAGTAACTTGCCAGAGATCCCGTGTAGGAAGCCAGGTCAGCACCCAACCAGCGTCTCTCTGACTGCCCAGGCCTTGCACGAGTGCCGTCCTGCTCCACAATATATGGCTGTGGTGCACGGGGCCTCTGAGGAATCCTCCTGATCTGACAGAATCCAGAAGGAGCAAATGAGGCAAAATAGCCAAGCCTGACACTGTGCTGATGACATGACCCGGTCGCCTTAGGCATTAAGCCAGTCAGTTATCAATTTTTGCTTCATGAATACTCTTGTGTCCTCTGTTTTTGGGTTTGGTCATCTCTTTCCATGGTTAATGACACTCACCCTCCTCACTGTTTGCAGCTTTCTGAACCCTGACATGCAAATTGCAACTACTCTCATTTTTCAAGCCTGTCATCTTGATGTCACAATTTTTTTCCTAATAGTTTCTGTGGCTCTCTTTTGCTGTGCAAATCAAATTCCCACTTTCCTTCCTTTTAAGCAGCTACTATCTTGTCCACTGTCTTTATTTTGGTCAATTTATCATCATCACTGATCTCTGTGATTATTTCCAATTTATTTCAAAAATTTTTGTGCACTTTTCCCCAATAAAAATAACAGTACTGTGTTCTGAACCGTAAAACCTACAGCTCTTCTTTCATTCTTCAAAGGCTTCCCTGAGGAGCCAATCTCCTCCAGGAAATCTTCCCAGACCTGGCAAAGTAGCCTCCCAGACCATTGTCCCCCTCCCTGTGTGGCATGGCATAGGCACCAAGGCAGGTAGTCTGGGCCACTCTTTCCATCCCATCTTTCATCCACACCCTCTTTCTCTCCTTTTCCACCTAAAGTCCCACATTTTCTCTTCTATCTTCTAACTTACTTTGAGAAGGTCTCCTTTGTTGTGTGTTTATCTATGTGTAACTTCATGTGAGGTGTTGATCGTGGTTGTGTATGTGAATATTAGTCTCCAGGTTGTTGGGGTGGGAGGTGGGGGGGAGGATGGTCCTATGTGTTCTTGCAAGTACAAGTCTGACATGGGGACCTAAGTGGGCGTGACCTGAAAGGAATGTGAACTTGTGTGGACATTCACACATACATACAGTACCCAACGTGATGCCTGCTTCTGCTCAGGATTTGCAGGTGGAACGGGTAGCACAAAGGAACAGATAGGAACAGATGTGATTTGTTCTCTACTAATAGCAAATTAGCTTGTTTATGGATTAATGGCAATGGCTTTGTAACAAATTACAGAATATAAATTAGAACTCTTTGTGGTTTGGCAGGCAAATAATATTTTATACTTTGAGGCAGTAAACTCTATATTTTTCACTGGAACCAAGTAATATTGAATACTGAGCCATGCTCCTCTGTATGGGATCTACAGTAAAAAATGGGAGGATTGAAAAAATATGATATTGCTTAAAGATTGCAATCTTTATGGATTGCTTAAAGAAAGCAATCACAGATTTAAAAAGTTCTCATTTTGCTTCTATTAACTGACGGACCATTTTCCTAGGAGTAGGGAGAGTGTGTGTGTGTGCACAAACATCCAGATGTGTGTGCCTCTCCTCAAATGTCAGCAAATGAGTTTATCTAGATGCATTTCCCTTTAAGATGAACTCTCTGATTGATGTACTCTATTTATCTCCATCTCCTTCTCCCCGCCCCATTCCTTCTATTCCTTCTTGGGTTGCCTCTCTTGACCCTGCCCACCCGAGCCCCAGCCCTCCCATCCTCATGGGACCCGCAGGAAGGTCTGTGCTGGGCAGGGAGGGCAGGTGAGGAGTGCAGGGACAGACGGGGCTCATCAGCTGCTCTGTGCTGCCGTGGGGTCTGGAAATTTATGGAGGTTACATGGTTAACCTGGTATCTCAGTGCCTCAGTTTCTTCATCTGTAAAATAGGGAGATAATATCTCCCTCAAAGGTTGTTGTAAGGCTTAAAGAGTGACTCTATGTGTAAAGCATTCAGAACAGTGACTGGTGTACAGTAAATACATGGAAGTCAGTAACCTGCAAAAGGAGAGAGCTTTGTTTTCTGAGTGGGCAAGAAAAACACTGACAAGAATCTTATTTAGAAAAGCAAGCAGCCCTGTTGGCAAAACAACTGTGTCTTAAGAATGAATACTCAGAGCCAGTTGTGAAAAGCGTATGTTTGACCCCTCTGAGATGTACTTTATATTTCAGCCTTTTCATTTGTTTTCACATTCTGCAGAATCAGCCTAGTTATTGGGAATTTTACATGACTTTTAGCACAACTCCTTTAAAATAAAATAATACTTTATAATCCTTGCGCCACCAGTTTCCTTAGTGAAAATTCAGGACTTATCTTTGCCTATTTGTTCATTTGGCATTTCCCTGCCTTTATTTTCTCATGCCAGTCAACAGAAATGTATGTCTATGTTTAACTTGTGAGGAAAGATATGACTTAGTTGATGTAAGTGGGATGTTATTATTGAATTCACACAGTAGGTCTTAAGTTGCCAACTGTGAGAGATGATGTGATAAGGGTTTCTCCTTTACTCCACATCCATGTTAAGTTGGAATTCAAAGTCTTTGGTCTAATGCTGAATTAAGAACTATTAATAATTCTATATAAATAAATGTGTTGTTTTTTTTTTTGTGAAGGAGTAACAATTCCAAATGGTCTCTAATCTTTGCCCATGGCTTGAGCTAAAGTTTCATAGCTAAAATCATAGCTACCAAACACCAAACCCCAAAATTTGCTAGTATTTTATCTTTTCTAGAGGAGTCAAACAAATTGGATGCCCTTAAATTTGAACTAATAAATGACATAACAACCGAGGAATAGGTCATTTTTCCATACTTTAAAATGTGGTTATAAATTCAAACTTCAGACTGTTCTCTTCTTAGTTAGGTGGCTAGGATAAGTAATTACTTCTAAATAGTAACCATTTATGCCTCTCAGCACCAGTTACTGCAATGAATTTACTGATAAAAATCTATGAAGTTGAAATTACAAGCTTTCTAGTAAATTCTGCGTGATTTGTGATTTGTTTTAACATGCCAATTTGGCTCAGGGATTGGTTTTAGCAGGTGCAAATTTGTTTAACAAGGAATACATCACCACAACAAGCTAGGAAAAAAATACTTAAAATGTGGAAATTGATGTCATATAAATAATTTAGAGGCAATTTTATCTTTCTTTCCTTTGCCATCCCCGGACAAGAGCCAAGAAATAATTGTTCAACCATGAGACTTAAAAGAGTAAAACTAAAAGGTACAAAGAAGGAAGACTGATTTTTACCATGGCTCCCTAGAGGATTCTCATCAGTTTATGTTTCTAACTTTTGAACCTGTCAGTTCTATCTTTAATATTGATATGATTCAAAGGGTATTTTGCATTTTGAATAATCAGATTGATTTTTTAATTAGAACACAAGTCTTATTTCCTAATTCACATGACACTATTCAGACTAGAATAAGAGACCTAAAATTTGAGTATATTTCCATAGAGAAGAAAGCAAAACTAAATTTAGAGTAGCAAGTTTCTTTATAATACTTTATTTCCGCAGCAAGGAGAAAACTGGAGTCAGAATGAAATGATTAGATGACTTAGTTTTTTTTCTGATAGACATATGATATCTCCTAATTATAGTTTACTAGTTTTCCTTTTGGATTATGTTACCTATTTATATGGAACTTTGGGGTTTACTTTTGTTTTGGCAACAATCAAGAGTTATGATCATTCACAGCAGGATAGAACTTTAGATCCCTCTACTGGTGTCCTCTTGAAATTGCACTCTCCACTAATTAATCGTTCATAAAATTCATTTAGTGAGTGGCCACCAGAATTGGAAAAAAGGAGGAAAATGTGTATCACATATACTACGGGTAAATATTGTTTGGTGAAACTTTGTTTCACTTATGTATCTATGAATGCACAATTAAGCAGACCATCCAGTTTGAGAAACATTCAGCACCCAGGGAGCTACTGTAAGCAGGGTGGGGATTAATGAGTATACTTCAGGGAGGCAGGCTTTAGGCATCCCAGGCAATGCCTTCTCAGTACATAAAGAGACCCAGTTTTTAGGCAATTGGTATGAAAGTTTGGGAAAAAAGTATAAATACATATGACAAGCCCCCAAATCGGCCTGAAAGCAAAACTATTTTTAGTGATGAATAGATACAGCATAAATTAATTGTTTTTCAGAGTTGCTATTGACTTTTTTTTATTTTTTTTGCTTCTGGCTATTTATGTTGGCAATTATGATTTGCAGTCACAATAATTGATCAGTCATTTGTGTATTATTCAATGATGCAACTTAAACATATGACCTAAATGCATTGTGAGTGTTAACAGCCCGTCTTTGACTTGGCCTGTGGATTGCCTATTGTGCTTTATACTGAGATAGTGCTAGTTTAATTTTAACACCGTGAACCTTGTGACCATATTTTCTAAGGGTTCAGATAATGAGTATGAGAGTTATTATGATACCAAAGCCAGATGTAGACATCACCATAAAAGAACTTTAAATGACTGTGTTATTTTAATGACAGATGGAGGGACACACACAACTAGATTGGGAAGGTAAGTAACCAAAACAGTATATAGGCCTTACGGACTTTGCATCCTGTTGCTTTCCTGCACGGACAGCATGAGCTTCACCACCCGCTCCACCACCTTCTCCACCAACTACCGGTCCCTGGGCTCCGTCCAGGCGCCCAGCCGTAGCGTCCGTCCCGCCAGCAGTGCAGCCAGCGTCTATGCAGGTGCCGGGGGCTCGGGCTCCCGGATCTCCGTGTCCCGCTCCTCCAGCGTCCGGAGCGGCTGGGGGTCCGGGGGCCTGGCCGCGGGGATGGCCGGGGGTCTGGCAGGAATGGGGGGCATCCAGACCGAGAAGGAGACCATGCAAGAGCTGAACGACTGCCTGGCCTCCTACCTGGACAGAGTGAGGAGCCTGGAGATCGATAATCGGAGGCTGGAAAGCAAAATCCGGGAACACCTGGAGAAGAAGGGGCCCCAGGTCAGAGACTGGGCGCATTACTTCAAAATCATCGAAGACCTGAGGGCTCAGATCTTTGCAAATTCTGTGGACAATGCCCGCATCGTCCTGCAGATTGACAATGCCCGTCTTGCTGCTGATGACTTTAGAGTCAAGTATGAGACAGAGCTGGCCATGCGCCAGTCTGTGGAGAGCGACATCCATGGGCTCCGCAAGGTCATTGATGACACCAATATCACTCGGCTGCAGCTGGAGACAGAGATCGAGGCTCTCAAGGAGGAGCTGGTCTTCATGAAGAAGAACCAGGAGGAGGAAGTAAAAGGCCTACAAGCCCAGATTGCCAGCTCTGGGTTGACAGTAGAGGTAGACGCCCCCAAATCCCAGGACCTCAGCAAGATCATGGCGGACATCCGGGCCCAGTATGACGAGCTGGCCCGGAAGAACCGGGAAGAGCTGGACAAGTACTGGTCCCAGCAGATTGAGGAGAGAACCACAGTGGTCACCTCGCAGTCCGCCGAGGTCGGAGCTGCTGAGATGACGCTCACGGAGCTGAGACGTACAGTCCAGTCTTTGGAGATTGAGTTGGACTCCATGAGAAATGTGAAGGCCAACTTAGAGAACAGCCTGAGGGAGGTGGAGGCCCGCTATGCCATGCAGATGGAGCAGCTCAACGGGGTCCTGCTGCACCTGGAGTCAGAGCTGGCACAGACCCGGGCAGAGGGCCAGCGCCAGGCCCAGGAGTACGAGGCCCTGCTGAACATCAAGGTCAAGCTGGAGGCTGAGATTGCCACCTACCGCCGCCTGCTGGAAGACGGGGAAGACTTCAATCTTGGTGATGCCCTGGACAGCAGCAACTCCATGCAAACCATCCAGAAGACCACCACCCGCAGGATAGTGGACGGCAAAGTGGTGTCTGAGACCAACGACACCAAAGTTCTGAGACATTGAGGCAGTAGCAGCAGGGTGCCTTTATACTAATAAAAAATTGACAGGTCATTGAAAAAAAAAACACAGTATATAATGCACAGTAAACAGAAAATAATTTGGGATTGGGCATGGTGGAGAAAGGGATGTGAAAGCATGAAAGTGTACCTGGAAACTGAATCTCACAGGTCAGAGCTCAGACAGGCAAGTCCTTCAATAGTAATCAAAAGTTATATCATTCCCCAAAGGCATTTCTTGGTCGAAAATACTGGCTGCTCAATTAGCTTGAGCAGAACACATAAATGAATATGCATTGTCATTTCTTTGATTGCTCATGAGACTGAATAAAGTCAAATCTCCTGATTCAGAGGTTCCAACTAAAATGACCTGAGGGTGAACAAAAGGGAACATTTTGATAACAGATGTGTTGGCCCCTTGCAGGGTAGAACTGATTCTGTCAGGTATTACTATAGATGCTTTCTACACTGTATCAAGCAGCATGTCAAATTGCAGCAGCGGCAACAACAAAATGTTCCCCTTGTTTTTTAGGTACTTTGATTTGAAAGATGGAGTTTGAACTCATGTTCTGAATTTCTGTGAAGATTTTAATAAGATTGCAGAAAATACAAAAGATTGTTGATATCTTGTCCAAATAAATACAAACTGGACTTTGCTCATCTATGTACATATTTGAAAAATAGTGCATGTAGTAAAAGAAGAGGTTCAAGGTAATGAGGTGAGTAGCACTGGAGCAAGATGACAAGTTTGGCTTGAACATACTGAGGTGCGGGCAAGTCATTGGACTGAAAAGACCCAGGGAGCAGCTGGTCTGCTGCTTAGAGGAACACAAAGGACACTTAAGAAGCGTGTGGAGAGGAAACAGAGGGCCACATACATATAATGGCCTGGCAAGGAAACTTGGGACATTAGAGAGGTAGGGGGAAGAAGAAAATGGCAGTGGGGCCCTTTGAGGGGAAAGTGTGGAGAGTGCTTTCTGCTACTAAGTTCAAGAACGTACTCAAAGGTGTCCTTGGATAGAGAAAATGTATGACCTCAACCCTTGCTGGATAAAATCCACATTAATTAACAGGATGCTATACTATAGACTCAATGTTTATCCTTCCTGAAATCCACATGTTGAAATCCTAACGCCCACTGTGATGTTATTAGGCCCACTGTGGGGCCTTTGGGAGGTGATTAGGTCATGAATGAGACACGTTATGGTTTGTTTGCTGGATTTTCTTCTTGTTTCATCTTTATACAGTTCTTTCTACCTGCCTTTTAATCTTCTTAGGGAATGGACATCAGGGTAGATGCCATCCCCTACATCTTATTTATTAGGATCTTCTTTTGCACATTTACTTACCGAAGGCAGTGATAACTTTTAATTGATATGATACTTCCAAGGATTCTAGCATTTGCCTTGTTATAGCAGCAGTTTTACAATGAAGAAAGGGGCAAGCATCAAGATTGAGGATAGGGCTTTGCTCACCCCAGAAATTTATTAACATATTATTTTCTAGGTGATACTATTAATAATTAAAATAAATTATGGAATAGTCATTGAATGTCAGAGAGGTTCTTTTGACAGAGTATAAGTTGTGGTCAAGACAAAGCTTGATAAGTAATTTCTGAGTAGGAAGAAATAAGAATTATCAGAATATGGCAACACCAGATGCCATCCAAATGGCATTGCCTCACCAATGCCTCACCAAATGGTGAGGATATGGAACAACAAGAACTCTTACTTGTACCTGGTAGGAATATAACAGGGTATAGCCACTTTGGAAGACAGTTTGGCAGTTTCTTACAAAACAAGGGTACTCTTACCATTTGATCTAGCGATTACATTCCTTGTTATTTACCCAAAGGAGTTGAAAATTTATGTCCACACAAAAACCTGTATACGTTTATAGCAGGTTTATTCATAATTGCCAAAAGTTGGAAGCAACTTAGATGTCTTTCAGTAGGTGAATGGGTAAACTGTGGTATATCCAAACAATGTGATATTATTTGTTGTTAAAAAGAAATGGGATATTAAGATATGAAAAGACATAGAAGAAACTTAAATGGATATTGTAAGTGAGAGAAGCCAATCTGAAAAGGCTACATGCTGTATATTTCCAATCATATGACATTCGGGGAAAGGCAAAACTGTAGGGACAATAAAAAGATAAGGAGTTACCAGGGGTTGGGGGAGGGATGGATGAATAGGTAGAACACAGAGGATTTTCAGGGCAGTGAAACTACTCTGCACGATACCATAATGGCAGACACAAGTGATCATAAGTTTGTCCAAATCTATAGAATGTACAATAAGAGTGAACCCTAATGTAAACTATGACCTTGAGTGATAATGATGCGTCAATGTGGGTTCAGGGATCATAACAAATGTACCGCTCTGGCACAGGATGTTTCCAGTGGGGAAGGCTGTGCATGCGTGAGAACAGGGAGTATGTGGGAATTCTTTGTACTTTCTGCCTAGTTTTTCTGTAAGCCTAAAACTGCCCTAGATAATAAAGTCTATTGAAAAAAAAGGATAACATCCAATGACAATCTTTTATTAAGACTCATTATAGCAATTCCACATTATTGTTATGAAAAAAAACTTTACCGATTAATATAAGAAAACCTTGCTATTAGGTAACTACTTTGCCTGTACCAGAATACATGTTTGCCATACCAGAAGAGGGAGGAATCTTATATTCTAATGCTTTTTTTCTCATATGTAGCAGATAATACTAATACTTGGCATATGGTGCTGATGAACATCTGCATTGATCAGTCTGTGTTGCTGTCAAGCAGCAGCTAAGTCAGAACTATAATATCAGAACTTTTTATAAAAAGCCATGTTTGTGATTCATTTTTTAACTGGAATGAAATATTTACTATAGACTATTTCATCGTCTTCCTTTGAAAACATGGAGTTATGGCAAAAGTACAACTTTTTAAGGAATAAGGACCAAACTACTTTAAAGAAAAATATTCTTTATTGTAATATATTGAACAATTAATATACAATATAGCAATTTTTCTGGCATTTAACCCTAGGACATAATTGCTGCTGGTGCTTAGCAAAAGGCCCTAGTTTGTACTTAGCACTAATAAAATGCTTTTGTGAATAAAAACACACCACCAAACAAAATGAATTCAAATATTTTCTTAAAAAATAATTTTAGGCCGGGTGCCGTGGCTCATGCCTGTAATCCTAGCTCTCTGGGAGGCCGAGGTGGGCGGATTGCTCAAGGTCAGGAGTTCAAAACCAGCCTGAGTAAGAGGAAGACCCTGTCTCTACTATAAATAGAAAGAAATTAATTGGCCAACTAATATATACAGAAAAAATTAGCCGGGCATGCTGGCACATGCCTGTAGTCCCAGCTACTTGGGAGGCTGAGGCAGTAGGATTGCTTGAGCCTGGGAGTCTGAGGTTGCTGTGAGCCAGGCTGACGCCATGGCACTCACTCTAGCCTGGGCAACAAAGTAAGACTCTGTCTCAAAACAAACAAACAAACAAAAAATAATTTTAAAGTACATTCTATTTAGCCTAATGACTAACACAATAAAGGGAGATACACTAGCTTAACATAATTGGCTGATTTTATATAGCACATATCTTTAAGTCCACTAATAAGTATTTTATTAAGTGATAGAGAACACCCAATATAAACATTTTTATTGAACTAAGAAATAAATTTCTAAGAAAGATATTTGTAGACACCCATCATTCATACTCAACCACAAGGGTCTAACTCTAAAAAGGATAAAGCCAATGACTTTCCTCACAAAAGTTGCTTTGCTATCAAAATATGTGTTTCTTTTTTTTTTTTCTTTTCAATTGTTTTATTGATGACAGAAACTGTGCATAATTACAGATTTGGTGAGGAACCTGAAAACAATAAAGAATGTGTCTATTGCCAGCAAAATACAATTATTCCAGATACTTCTGACACACAAACATAATAGTTCTTCACACCAGATGACTCGCATAACAAAGCCGTTTTATTTTATTTATTTATTTATTTATTTATTTTTGAGACAGAGTCTCACTTTGTTGCCCAGGCTAGAGTGAGTGCCATGGCGTCAGCCTAGCTCACAGCAACCTCAAACTCCTGGGCTCAAGCTATCCTGCTGCCTCAGCCTCCCGAGTAGCTGGGACTACAGGCATGCGCCACCATGCCCGGCTAATTTTTTGTATATATATTAGTTTGGCCAATTAATTCCTGACCTTGAGCAATCCGCCCGCCTCGGCCTCCCAGAGTGCTATGATTACAGGCGTGAGCCACCGCAGCCGGCCTAAAGCCGTTTTAGAATGTTTAATTGTGCTTCTACAAAAACCTTCATGGAATGAAGTTTCCTTTACCTACAGTATTTTCCACATTTCCATTATGACCCTTTTAGTGAGCTGAAATCTTAACATAACCTTTAAATAATCTTTCATGAAAGCAAAGCCTCATTTACAAAGTGTTTATTTCTTTCAATTTTTCTCACTCAATTTTTCTTAAAAGGGAATTTCGAGAGTCACTACACAACTGGAGACATTTGAGATTTGCAATCGCCTGGGATTCTCGTTACAATATTAAGTGCAATCAGAGTCAGGTACAAGAGAACAGGTTCCAAAAAATTTATAGTTAAGCTGATATTCAGTTCCTACCTTTAAGCTCTAATTTATAAATGACTTCCTTAAACTATTTTCCCTCAGCCATGGTTACCAAGTAGACACAAATTCTTAGAAACAAGGAACAGTGAGTCAGGCTCCAGCTCCATGTATTAATATTAGCTAACTGGGTGTGTATAAGGGGATCATCCATTGTTAAGTCACCGGGAAATGTCTACAGAATTTATAGATGCATGCAGATTAGCAAGCTTACTTTCAAGACCCGATTCAAAACCTACCTATAGCCATACTCTTGAGAGAATTCCTGCACTCTTCCAAAACTTATCAGTGAAGTTCAAATTGAGGCAGATATTTGCATTCCTTTCTTAACCCTGAGAGTGACTTTAATAATCATGTGAAACTAGTTGGAGGAAATTGCAGTGTGTTGTTGCACATTTTGGTTAAAAACTAATATTTGACCAATTTCTAAATCAGTTAACCTTCACCCAAGACAGGGGGATAGTGATATATAGTATTTCTCAAAGGGGAAAAAAGTCACAATCTACTTATCATTTATTATTTGGCCTCAAGAAGCTTCCTGAGTCTTAGAATAAACTGGTTGAAGAGATGACACAATAGATCTTACTGACTCTGCAATTATAAAATAAAGTCTCATCCAAAGTGGTAGCAATCCAAAGTGTTTTCCAGGTAACACAACCCTCAGATTATAACCTCAACACTGTGGCCTAATTCTAATATCTAACAAACTGATTTTATTTAGTCACTTCCTAATGGCAATATTTGTATTTGACACCTATATTAAAAGCTGAAAATCCCAATGCCTGGCAGATAAGGAAAAATCTCCTTTGGACAACACAAGAGCTTGTTTTCCCACCTCTATTATGTCTTTCTTTCTCTACCTCCACTTATTCTTCCTCCCACATTTTCTTGCATTAAATTTTTCTCCATAATTCAATAGTGAGCATTAAGGAACCTAGCCATTGTGATAATGAATGTATAATCTGTCAGTGAAACTATTAACATTTTAATTCATTCCTATACCACAGTTTACAACAATTCTTTCCATCCCAACAGTAGGTTACATATATTGAACATTATGGAACTCAAGTTCTAGGTCTTGTTAATTGGGTCTATTGTGGTATGAAAAATATACTTTCAGACAAAATAAGATGACTTAAAACTTCAGTACTTGTATCCAGCATATTTTAAAGTGCACCTCAATTTCCAAGACCAAATTTTATGCCTTTATCATTTATTAAAGCAATTATGTTTACATACATCTGAATCCAGGGAATTATTTGCAAACAAATACTACTATACTCTGTTTATATGCTTCATTACCTCCCAAAAGCTGGCAAGTCTTTTATTATGGTAAGCATTCTGAAGATGAAGAATAAACCACTTCTACCTTTGTAGAAGTGGTATTTTTAAATGGGATTTTTGGCAATGACAAAAATTAACCTCTTTGCAGTAGTTTAAATGGCCTTTCTTATTTAAAACCTCAAACTGTGAAAAATCATGGATATATGAAAAGCTATTTTCTGGGTAGCCGGATCCATCACCTTCAAGTTAACAGTTTAAATAGCTTGATTCATAATAGACATTTTCTAGAAAAATTCACTCTGGGATCATTTTCTTTGTTTACTTCAATATAATCCAGCTTTGAATTTAAGAAAATCAGCAAGGATGCTGCTGTAATCTGTGGTGTTAGTTTTGCTTCAAAAAACATGCAGTCTGGCCGGGCGCTGTGGCTCACGCCTGTAATCCTAGCTCTTGGGAGGCCGAGGCGGGCGGATTGCTCAAGGTCAGGAGTTCAAAACCAGCCTGAGCAAGAGTGAGACCCCGTCTCTACTATAAATACAAAGAAATTAATTGGCCAACTGATATATATATAAAAAATTAGCCGGGCATGGTGGCGCATGCCTGTAGTCCCAGCTACCCGGGAGGCTGAGGCAGAAGGATCACTCGAGCCCAGGAGTTTGAGGTTGCTGTGAGCTCTGACGCCACGGCACTCACTCTAGCCTGGGCAACAAAGTGAGACTCTGTCTCAAAAAAAAAAAAAAAAAAAAAAAAACATGCAGTCAACAAATGCACTAAGTTGGTAGAAAATAGTAAATAAGGAGGTAACACACCAGATAGGCAGTGGCCGAGTAAGCCTAAATACTAACTTTACTACCTACTTCTGCACTAGGAGAAAGGAATTAAAGGATGTTTCCTTTAAAAATGACATGAAATGTTCATTGTGATTTCTTGATAAGAGATGCTTGCTGGCTTTCACCTCCTTATTATCTAACTATTAAAGATTGCTATTATAGCTAAAATCAGTTCAAGAAACGGAATATGAACTCCATAAGGGTAAGGTCTATATGCCATTTATTTTCTAAAATTAACTTCCTAATCCCTATTGCTGGTTGGGCTAAATGCACATTTGTGGGTGCTCAGCTAACATTTATCAAATTAACTATAATCTCCCTGGTTTTTGTCAATAGGTGATACTTATAGATGAAAAACAGAGAGCTGAACAAATTCTACTTGAGGCACAACAAAATGACAGTTGTTATAAAATGTCCACTAAAACTACAGGATGGTATTACTATTTTTAACTAAAGTTTCTGCACATTCACAGAAGAAATCCACTTTACAAGGAGGAGTCATGTTTGATCGTATTTAGAATCAGGACATGAAATAAGGGGTTTCTCTAACCCTTATTGCATCCAATGAATATGTATTGCTCTAAATGTTTTAGGAACTACCGCTCATTGAAAGTGAACAAATTTTGTTGCTTTATGCTTAAAATACATTTTTTCCAACCATAACGATAGACCAAAATTACAATGTGAAAAAAATGAAACAAAATGCAGTGACTGAGCATTGAGTGGGACTGGGGAAAATGTTTACTTTGGCAGCTGTTTACTTTGGCAGCTTTAACAAAATGTTCCTCAAATTCTTTTGGCTAAGATATACTCATTCATTACCTTCAAGGGCCTGAGGTGCTTGGATTTGGGGCAAACAAGACTACTGGTTTAGGTACAATTTTATCGAGCAACGAAACCAATATCGTGAGGAATTTTAACCCAGGGTGTATAATGTATGTTTCCCATGTCTGCAGGATTGCTGATATCACATATTACCATATAGCTGATGTTACTCTGTGCTTTCTTGGGGCTGCCTGCCTCTTGATTTTTTTTTTTCTCCTTACAGCAATCTTTTGAGAAAAGAACAGAGAGGGTTTACCAGGTAGAAAAAAAAAATGATTCCCTAACAAGGTTTCTCAGTTACTTTTTTCTCTTTCCTTTTTCCTTTTCTCTTGTGCTTCTGAAAACAAAGGCTAAAGCATGTGTTCTAAACTTATTCATCCCTGTACCAGACAGCGTGGTACACATCCCTGAAGTTGACTCTTCTATTGGTGTATCATGAGTTGAATCCTTAATAAATAACCACAACAAAGAACAATCTCTTTTAGGAAATGCTCAACTTTTGCCCATATCTTAACATTTCATTTTAAAAATCTCAGTTTCTACTGACCTGTTTTGGGAAAAAGCTGACAAATTTGGTCTGAAATGTAAAAACTGGAAAAGTGGAAGAGAACATGCAGAATAAGTTAATCATTATCAATTTAAATGCCACCAGTTCCATCTATATTCATGCACATGTGAATTGCTGAATCTCATTTGATCAACCCAATTAAACATTAAATAATTGCAGCCAATTATGCAAATATCAGCAACAATATTAATTTGTTGATCTTTTTAAGCAGATTAGCTTCATATGTCCCTAATGCTACACTATCTTATGCCTTAAATGATCAATTAGCATGACAATAACTAAGTCTTGAAGAATGGATAATTGCCTAGTTATAATGTGGCACTCTTGCTGTATTAATCCACTGCAATTAAACAAACAGTCCACAAGGAAAAAAAGATGTGCAGATGTTCCTTTTAAATCTATTTAACAAGTCAGTGTCAAGGTCAATTTCCTGTCTTATTACTTAAACAAGAATGGCAGATTGTGTTCTCCGTATTAGAAGACCTCCAGTTTTTAAAAATGTATATATACCCTTAGTCTTCACTGGGTCTGGTAGAAGGGGCTTAAAATGCTCTTAAGGTTTTATAAAAGAAATTGTGCAAACATGTTTTCTAACTTTGACAATGGGTATGCCTTGCCATACTACATTTAGAGATGCAAAGTATAAAATATATTTATGGCAAATAAATAATTTCTATTTCATAGGAATCAAAGTCTAGTTATTATATGCTACTTGACAGTTAAAATTACCTGCAAGTCTTTTCTAGACTATTATATTAAGAATGAAGTCAAATGATTTAGCTAAGGCAAAAGCATACCCTTAGCATACTACTTGGTGAACGTGTGCAGGCAACAGTCAAAAGCACCTAAGGTCTGAGAAGAACAGACTTTCCCAAGATTTCAGATCACCAATTAAAAGCCCCCTAAAAGATATTTTTACCATTCCTTTTCATCTTACACTTCTCTAATTTTCATTTTATTATTTCTATCTATAAAAGACCCTATGGCTAAAAGTTTTGAAAAAGAATCAAAGCCCATTTGCTATGTGTTGCTAAATGCCTTAAGGAAATTTTTCCAGTGCATCAAACTTTTAGAATGTTTTTATTCCCCTTGCTCTGCAAAGAGAATAACATATGATCAGCAAGATGAAAGTTATTAGGACTGAGGGAAACCAAAACACAATGTCTGAGAGTTAACCTTCCAAGGATAAATGTTTTCTATCAAGATTTGACTTTCTCCCAGATAAACCAAGTATACAATTTTAACTCACAGCTCCTAAATAAGGAAAATATCCACTATAATTGCTCTCCCTATACCCTATCCACATGCTCTTCCAATATCCCAGTCAAAAGAAAAGAGCAGCTCTTTCCGTGCTTAGCACAGCCATGGCCCACGGTCCCAAGAAGCATCTGAAGCGTGTAGCAGCTCCAAAGCATTGGATGCTGGATAAGCTGACCAGTGTGTTTGTTCCTCATCCATCCACCGGTCCCCACAAGCTGAGAGAGTGTCTCCCACTCACCATTTTCCTAAGAAACAGGCTTAAGTATGCCCTGACAGGAGATGAAGTGAAGAAGATCTGCATGCAACACTTCATTAAAATTGATGGCAAGGTACGAACTGATGTAACCTACCCTGCTGGATTTATGGATGTCATCAGCATTGACAAGACTGGAGAGAATTTCCGTCTGATTTATGACACCAAGGGTTGCTTTGCTGTTCATCGTATCACACCTGAGGAGGCCAAGTATAAGTTGTACAAAGTGAGAAAAATCTTTGTGGGCACAAAAGGAATCCCTCATCTGGTGACTCATGATGCTCGCACTATCCGCTACCCTGATCCACTCATCAAAGTGAATGACACCATTCAGATTGATTTGGACTGGCAAGATTACTGATTTCATCAAGTTTGACACTGGTAACCTGTGTATGGTGACTGGAGGCGCTAACCTGGGAAGAATTGGTGATCACCAACAGAGAAAGACATCCCGGGTCTTTTGATGTGGTTCACGTGAAAGATGCCAATGGCAACAGCTTTGCCACTCACCTCTCCAACATTTTCGTTATTGGCAAAGGCAACAAACCATGGATTTCTCTTCCTCGAGGAAAAGGTATCCGCCTCACCATTGCTGAAGAGAGGGATAAGAGACTGGCAGCCAAACAGAGCAGTGGGTGAAATGGTCTCCGTGTAACATAATTTAACATGTTAAAAAGTTATTTGTACTTAATTAAAGATATTACAGTGTGAAAAAAAAAGAGCACCTACAAAAAGAGTCTAAGAACCAGAGTATATATCCTCTTTGCTTCCTACCTCTTCCCCCTCCCAAAAAAGATGATTTCTTTTGCATTTAACACTTAACATATAACATCTGTCATTTCCATTTGGTTGGTATGATATCATGACCTCTCTCTAGAGCTATATCTTCAATTCCAAGACAGTGTTCAAATATGAAATGATTCCTCTAACTAACTATACCTCTAATACCTCTAATGACTTAGTAGCCTATGGAAAATACAGTATGAAGTAAATATACATCATATCAGAATCAATCACCAATTCTAATAAAGAGGTTTCATAATATAGAAACAAAGAAAGTACACTTCTATAGAAGCTAAATGGTTCATTATGCATTACACAGAACATTTACTTAGTACCTACCATGTGCCTGGCATTGGGGTTTTGTACAAAGATCCATAAGGCACAAGACCCCAGTCTTGTGGTAGCCTGTCAAGCAGCCAATGACAACACAAGGTGGAAAGGACAGTGGCAGAAAACATGCTCAGGTCTTGCTGAAGCACAAGGTGAGCTTGAGCAGGATGTGTGACATCAGGAAGAAGGGAGATACTCATCTTAGGATGGGCCTAGGGGCCTGCAAAACACTATGATGGGGGGAAATCTAGTTTTTCAAAGTACTGATTAAAAAAAAAACAAAACATTCTCTGAGGATAAAGATGTGTCACAGGAAATGTCACCTATGAAATTTACTCAAATCAGCTTTCCAACACAAAACAATCACATTTGGTTGAGTAGCAGAACATGGCTCATACCAAGAATAAACAAACACTTTACCATCTGAGTGAACTCTAAGGGAGGCACTAAAATCACTGAGAAAATCCTATGCTATATGGCTTACGTTAGTATTTTTCTAGGAAAGGTAAAAGACTAGTGAGTCTACAAAACACCGTTTGATGGTTGCAATTCATTTTCTCTGGCATGAGGAAACAATCACTCTTGTAACACCCTGATAATACAGACTACATTATGCACAACTTCTAACAGGTAGTCAAAGAAATCCACCACCATTCAAATGCAACAGTCTGCCCAAATAGCACACAGGTGGAATCCTGTATTTTTCATTCAGGATAATACGATTGTCCAGTCGCTTTCTTCTCTTCCATACTGAATATCAGTCAATTTGTTCACGATACGACTTGCGAGCTTAGGACCATTCTCCATAGTTGGAATGTGTATTGGCTCACCCTTGTACAGTATATCAGAAATGGGGCAGACAACACAGGCTGTGCCAGAGCCAAACATCTCCTTCACTCTGTTTTCCTTCAGGGCAGTAGTCAAGTTATCCATGGTGAGGTATCTCTCAGACACCTTAAATTCACCCCACTTGTGCGCGAGGTCCAGAATGGACTGCCTTGTCACTCCTGGAAGAATGGTGCCATCTAGCGGAGGAGTTGCCAGTTCTTCTTCTCCATGTTCATTTATCCAGTAAAGAAAAAGATTCATAGTCCCAACTTCAGTTAGCTGCTTATCCTCTCCATGGAGCCACAGAACCTGCTGGCAGCCGTTGTCCATTGCTTCACATTGGGCAAAAAGCGACGAGCCGTAATTCCCGCCCACCTTGTAGTCTCCAGTTCCTCCTTTCCAGGCTCTTACATACTTTGGATTGGCCCACAGGGACACTGGATTAAAGGTTCCACTTGAAAAATAAGGTCCCACTGGGCTCAGGATTACAAAGAGCAGGGCTTTGCTAGGCTTCTTGACTCCGAGAGAAGCCTCGGTTCCGATTAATGTAGGACGGATATATAGACTAGCAGATGTTGAATAGGGGACCCATTCTCGGTCCAGTTTCACAAGCTGTTGAATACACTCTAAAAGCTCTTCCTCGTCAAACACCGGCAAAGTGCTCCTCACGGCAGATCGATGCATTCTACTCATGTTGAGGTTTGGCCGAAACAGTCGAATTTTATTATCTACCCCTCGGAATGCCTTCAATCCTTCAAATAACTCCACTGCATAGTGCAAAGCCGATGAGGCAGGGTGCAGTGACAGGTTTTGAAAAGGCTTGATATGAGGCTTCTCCCATCCACACTTGGAGGACCACTCCACTGTCAACATGTGATCCGTGAACACAGTTCCGAAAACCAGAGCCTTGGGGTCTGGCTTTCCCTTTAAAATGGTGGCTGGTGTGATTACTAGGTCTTTAGCCTCGAAAGTCTCGGCCGCCTCTTTGCACCCTGCTCCTTCCGCACATCCTGGGGAGCATCCGTTACTGCAGTCCCGGGGGCCGAGGGCCGCGGTGGCGCGCGGCGGGCTGGCCACGGGCTGGCTGCGGGCGCGCGGGGCTGCGGAGGGCGGCGGCGGCGCGCGGCGCGCGGCGGGACGCGAAAGCGAGCAGCGGGGCACTGGGTGCCACGACCCGGGGCCGCGCGCCAGGGCCACACGCAGGGAAGCACGCAGCCCCTCCAGCATCACTGGGGGAGGAGCCTCCCGCAGGCCGGTCCCGGTCTCCAAAATATGTATTTCTGATCCAATCTGAGCATTGAGACAAGATGCAAATAGTCCCAAAGAAGCACAATGCACGCTGTGATCACCTATTCAGCAACAGTGAGCACTGCATTCAAAACCAGCTCATTGGCTTTCAGGAGTCTTTGTGGCTTCACGTGGCATGGGGCGTCACAATTAAGAAGATGCCTCTGGCTGCCATAAGGAGAATGAATTGGCAGGAGCCAGCATGTCTGAGGAAGGCAGAGCTTTTAGGAGTCTGTTGCAGTTGCACAGGCAATTAGTTACTAGAGGATGTTCTGCGCCAAGATGCAGTCAACCATGAAAGAAGAGGAGGACATGATACAGCAGCTTTAACATAGATGCAGAGAACACCCAGGATGACAGTCATGCCTCATACTTAGAGATCAACTAGTCCAGACTGTAGCAAAGCAGAGGCTATGTCATAAGGATGAACAATTTGAGAGAGATTTAAGCAATCAGCAAGAAATTTGGGGTGGAATTGGTGATAAATACATGGGAAACTAAGCCAATGGGACATTTAAACAATGTTGTATGAGAAAGGAAAAGTAATAAAAGGTTACTACGTGACTCAATTGTGGTAAGTTTCCACATAGTCCCAATAAAGGTAAATTGAATATTGATTTGGTCAAAATCATGGCATAACTATATTGCAAATGTCAGAAAAAGGAAAATCTGAATGAAAAAAAATTAAAGGTAGCCCAAGATGGTAACAGGATGGACCTACAGGTAAGAGAAACTAGGCATATGAACCAAGCAGAACTCCTGCCTACAAGGCTGGCGTCTGTGAAGTATTTCACTGACATACACTGACTGCAATCTTGGCATCAGATGAAGTACAAAGGCAGGAGAGAGTCCATCATCCCTCTCAAGACCCTAAGATATCTATGTACTCCTTAACTTTTTACCCAATGCACAATAACTGCTTATTTGCTTTATTTTATGTATAACGTTACTGAGCCGATCAGAAATGCAAGAATGCCACTTTTGCTTCAGTGATCCCTTCTCCCATTTCCTATGTAACAAAATGTGTAAATACTGTGCCTCGTGTAGCCCACTAAGGACTGAGTTCTCCATTTGCTCTGAGTTTGTGTACTGGGCTATAGTCCTAAGGCTAAAAAGAGGTGCCCCTAGGAGTATGTCTGCTTTTTTAAATCTTTTTCATTTTAATAACATACCTTCTATAATTATTTGACTGTTAAATCTATGTGCTTTTATGTATAACTTCAATAAAAAAACAAATAATAACAACAACAAAACAATCTCATCCCAAGATTAAATAAGGTCAATCATGTACACTGGCATTTCCTCCACTGTGTTACTGCAGAAATTCTCGATGTCACAAAGGAACCTTTTGTCTTCTTTAACATTCATGGTCACAGTTTTCCTTCCAAGTTGACTCCTACTGCCAATTCTGAACAAAAGAAAAATTATTAATCAGAATATTATTTTACCAAGTACTACATGAACTACTGAATGATATGAGCTTCCTGTCAATCATTGGTGGGTGCTTATTTGCCAAAACTGTCTATAAAGTGCTTCTAATCAGAACCCTAGATAAATATCTACAGAAAAATAAAAGATTTCTTTTGTAGTTAGTGCAAAAAGATTCAAGGCTCATCTGGCTGCAAAATGAGATTTTCTCAGGCATCTTGAGCATTATCATTTATACGGTAGATGACGGTATTGATTTGGCGTAGTAAAATTAAAACCCATATCAAAGTGAACTAGCCAATAGTGGTGTCAGCCTCGGACAGATGTAAGCACTGGGGATGAAAACAAAATGAACAGTTTTGTAATCCATTTTGACAGGCTTTTGGAACTGTAAACTGCAAATGTAAATTATAAAATGTTAACTATTATTTAACAATATGCTATTCAATACAACAGTCACTAGTCCCATGTAGCTATTTAAATTTAAATTAACTAAAATAAATAAAGTAGAAAATTTAGTTCTTCAGTTACACTAACCACATGTCAATGTCCACACGTGTTCTGTCACTCCTATATTGGACAGCATGGATACAAAACATTTCCTTCATCATGGAGAGTTCATTGGACAGCCTTGGTCCAGGACTTAAAACTTTTTCCAGCAGGAGGAAACCTCTAAGAATTTATTATGGTAACCCATATTTATCACCGCATTCTGCTCAGTTCATTTTACCCACTGTAACACAAATGACTAAAATAAAGCTAGGCAGGCTGCACAAGCCTGTAGTTCCAGCTACAGGGGAGGCTGAGGTGGAAGGATTCCTTGAGCCCAGAGTTCGGGTCTAGCCCTTGGCAACATAGTGAGACCTTACCTCGAAAAATGAAAAAAGTTTAAAAAAAAAGACTAAAATGTTTGTCATTACAGCTCTCTACCAAAACAGATGGCACAACCAATCAAAACTGTTCTTGCTGGAGCAACTTATATCAAATAAACAAGATAAGAAAAAAATATGGAAATACTGACTCATTCTTTATCTTGATACAAAGTCATTTTTATATTAATAACAAGGCACAATTCAATTTATTTTGTGATAAAGCCACTACAACTAAGCTAGGGTCAATATAAACTATTAATACTACCAGAAAACTCTAAAAAAATTATAGAGGAATCCAATTATGAGGAATCACCAAGAAAGGACAAAATATGAGCAACATGACTTTAACACCTACATATAGGCTAAAGACAACCAGATCTAATAGCATTACTGATTTTTCCTTTGAATATCAACAGTATAAGATCCAAAATCTCAGCTATATTTCACATTTGTTTTCCCACTATATTCTGACCAACCACAAATCTTCCCAAGTACAATTTAAATTATCATGTTACAAAGTAATTATTTTCTTGATTCATATGCCTGATTTTCAAAATTGTCTGGCTGGCAAAATCACCTTGAAAAACAGTCATGCCCTACATAATGACATTTTGGTCAACTATGGATTGCATATACAATGGTGGTCCAATAACATTATAATGGAGCTGAAAAATTCTCGTTGCCTAGTGACATCATTGCCATCATAAAGTCATAGTGAAATTACTTTTTTTTTTAGTGTAGCTTAAGTAGCTTAGTGTAGCTTAACAGTGTTTATAAAGTCTACAGTAGTATAATGTCCTAGGCCTTCATATTCACTCACCACTCACTGACTCACTCAGAGAAATTTCCAGTCCTATAAACTCCATTCATGGTAAGTGCCCTGTACAGGTGTACTATTTTCTATCACTTATACCATATTTTACTATAACTTTTCTATGTTTAGATACACAAATACATACCACTGTGTTACAACTGCCTATAGTATTCTGTACAGTAACATGCATACAGGTGTGTAGCCTAGGAACAATAGGCTATACTATATAGCCTAGGTGTATGTAGTAGGTTATACCATCTATATTTGTGTAAATACACTCTAAAGTTTGTACAACAACAAAATCAGCTGAAGATGCATTTCTCAGAACATATTCCCATGGTTAAGTGACATATAATGTTACGTGAGTTTATTTCACCAGAATAAAAGCAAGGAATTCAAAGAAGATGACAAATATTCAATTTGAGAATGTAGTTTTCACAAGTAGTAGGCAGATTGTAGTTTATGACCATATATATTACTTGAATGTAAGAATTAAGAACCTGAGATATGATAGTATAAATTAAAATTCTGATTTAAAAAGCAGCTGCTACACACTCTTCTAGGTCACAAAGCAGTAATGAACTATATATAATGGCACGGTTCACTGTGGAGTGTAGTCTTTACTTCCCCACAACTTGAGCTGGCAAAGACTACTATAAACCTTTCCCTAAACCAGCTTTTGGTAGATAGATATTATAATTAAAGAAAGAAGTGAAATACTTACAAGTGAGTCAGTAGCAATCACAAATCGGTTTGTCCTTTATCTGAATTCCCTCCTGATCACATTTTTCCCCTTCTGTTACTACCTGCAAAATATTAACAAACCCTAATTCTCAGGAGTCATTTCTCAACTCAGTGCTTAAGTTGGTAAACATGTATGAGACCAAGCATCCCTGCTGCTAGAGCGCTAGGGCAGACAGGGCTTGAAAGGTAACAGTTTTATTTTGAGCAGGGGGCAAAGACAATGCTGCACTTCACAGCTACATTGTAACTAGATCCTGCATCAATTTAAGGAAATACAGTTGACCTTTGAACAAAAAGGGTTTGAACTGCCCACGTCCACTTATATATAAGTGGATTTTCTTCTGCCTCTGCCACCCCTGAGACAGCAAGACTACCCCCTCCTCTCCTTCCTTCTCAGCCTACTCAACATAAAGATAATGAGGATAAAGACCTTTATGATGATCCATTTCCACTTAATGAATAATAAACATATTTCCTCTTCCTTATGATTTTCTTTTCTTTTCTTTTTTTTTTTTTTTTTTTTTTTTTTTTGAGACAGAGTCTCACTCTATTGCCTGGGCTAGAGTGCCGTGGCATCAGCCTAGCTAGGATTACAGGCATGAGCCACCGCACCTGGCCTATTATGATTTTCTTAATAGCATTTTTTTTTTTTTTTTGAGACAGAGTCTCGCTTTGTTGCCCAGGCTAGAGTGAGTGCCGTGGCGTCAGCCTAGCTCACAGCAACCTCAAACTCCTGGGCTTGAGTGATCCTTCTGCCTCAGCCTCCCGAGTAACTGGGACTACAGGCATGTGCCACCATGCCCGGCTAATTTTTTATATATATATCAGTTGGCCAATTAATTTCTTTCTATTTATAGTAGAGACGGGGTCTCGCTCTTGCTCAGGCTGGTTTTGAACTCCTGACCTTGAGCAATCCGCCCGCCTCGGCCTCCCAAGAGCTAGGATTACAGGCGTGAGCCACAGCGCCCGGCCTTAATAGCATTTTTAATCTAGCCTTTTTATTGTAAGAATATAGTATATAATAAATATAAAATGCAAAATATGTAATAATTGACTATTTGTGTAATTGGTAAGGCTTCCAGGCAATATTAGGCTATTAAGAAAGTTTTGAGGGAGTCTAAAGTTGAATGCAGATTTTTGACTACATGGGGGTTAGCACCCCTAACTGCACTTTTCAAGGTTCATCTATAATTAAATATTAATAGCATCTTAACTAGTAATACTAGGGAAGAGCAGCTCTTACCTCTCTAGAAACTGAAATCCCTGGCATGCATTTTCTCAGAAGCCAGTACACCCTTCACCTTGGTTTTACAAAGAATAGCCTCCCTAAGTGGTCAATCTCTCATCTGTCATAAAGAGCATACAATTTCCCTCCTTACAGCATTTCAGAGAGGAAAATGTTAATTTATATCAGAGTTGGAGTAAAAAGCCATTTGGTTTTCTACCTCTATTCTTACAGAATGGAGACCAGTTATTCATTCATTCTTTTAATTCTGGCTAAATACAGATATTATTGTACCAAATCTTAGAACAACGTACTCTGGACTTAAGAAAGAGGTTCAACTCAATTTTTCTCCTATCTGGTATAGTTGTTCAGCTTTTTTCCCTTGTGTTTTATCTGCTAGCTTTATTACAAATGCTAAGACATAATATTAGTTTCTGTGATTTTAGCACAGAGCTTAAACAAGAAGATAAAATAAGAACGCCCTGATTATACTTTTTATGTATTCCAATTAGAAAAACATTACCCTCTTTCAAAATTGTTGTAAAATGTTGATCCTTTCAAGGGACATTCTTCCTTCTTCACCAGAATTTGAAAAGGATCTGTCATGAACTTCTTGATAACTTCCAACATGATGATGAACATTGAGCAGAAATCAATACAACCTTAAAAAAGAAACAATGACTAATTATACTGACAAATCAATGAAGCAAATATAATAGCTTTCATTACAATATTTAGAGAAATGTTTGAGACCAAGCGTCCCTGTCTTACTATAGAATTGAGCTAGACAGAGATTGTGGGAAACAATTGCTTTCAGCAGGGGGAAAGGACAATATAGCACTGCACAGCTATACTGTAACAATTAACCCAGCCTGCCAAGTGGAGAAAAATCATGTGCACACCTCAATGCTTACATTTAATTTCTAGTTAATTTCACCGATTTGATCCTTAATCCCTTGGCTCAACATTTTGTCCCTTTGGGGGCAGCTCTTAACCAATGACTGACTAGTAGAGATAAGAGATATAAATTCACCACCTTCCTGGTTCTCTAGTAAGGACAACCCCAAGGATTGACTACATACACTGACTTTAGAGTTCTGCAACACTGAGCCACCTCCGGTGGGAAGGAGCTTAATAGAGCAATTTGTTCACCTGCTGGCTTGCCTTCTTTCCCTTTCCTATCCCATTTCTCTACTCCCCTCCTATATTTCCTGGAAATTTTCTAATTACTTGCATATGAATCCCTGTCTCAGGGTTTACTTCTGGGATCCTAAGACACATGATATAATAAGTATTTTTAAATGGATAATGCTTCTCTTTAAAGGAAATATAACTTACCTTTTAAATATATATATATATATATATATATTTTTTTTTTTTTGAGACAGAGTCTCACTTTGTTGCCCAGGCTAGAGTGAATGCTGTGGTGTCAGCCTAGCTCACAGCAACCTCAAACTCCTGGGCTCAAGCAATCCTGCTGCCTCCCAAGTAGCTGGGACTACAGGCATGCGCCACCATGCCCAGCTAATTGTTTCTATATATATTAGTTGGCCAATTAATTTCTTTCTATTTATAGTAGAAACGGGTCTCACTCTTGCTCAGGCTGGTTTCGAACTCCTGACCTTGAGCAATCCGCCCGCCTCAGCCTCCCAGAGAGCTAGGATTACAGGCATGAGTCACTGTGCCCAGCCAAAAATATGTATTTCTGATGTAAAGGATAAAGTCACTTTGCCACTGCTGAGTGTAAATGGAGAAAACTGATAGGGATAAGTCTTAAATTTCATATTCAAATATTAAAGATACAAATCCTCTACCTGTGATATATACTACAAATATTTTCTCCATTCTAGTTTGTCAGTTGTCTTTTGACTTTATGATGTATTTGCCATGAAATTTGTTTTATGTAGTCAAATTTATCAAATTTTTCTTTTATTGCATATTGATTTTGAGTCATAGTTAGAAAGCCTTTTTCTTTTAGTACTTACTTCATTTTTCACATTTATATCCTTGATTCATTTAGACTATTTTTGTGTATGCTATGAGGTATGAATCTAATTTTATCTTTTTCCAAATGGCCAACCAATTGGCCCAGCTCCATTTATTACAAAGCCCAACTTTGCCCAATAATGTGCGAAACCACCTTTTTCTTTAACCTTCTACGTGCACTTGGGACTATTTCTAGGTTATCTATTCTATTCTACTTGTCTTTTTATATGCTCACACACTAGTTCCACATTTTAATTATAGAGATTTTGTAGCCTCTATAGCCATGAAACCTCTATGACAGCCCTTATAACCTGTATAATATAGTTTTAGTTATAGAAGCTAAAAACAGCAATTAACTATAAACCAATTTTGAACTCTTGATTAGTTGCTTTGTTTTTCACAGTGGTATGGGTTAGCAATTTTGAAACTACTTTATGTATTAATATATTATAGGATTGAACAAGTAAGTGAATATTTGTGGATAATGAAAGCCAGGTTTCTTTCTCTCAGAAAAATAGTTACAATTATGCAAAGGGCAGACCTGATTGAACCCTGAGATGTTGCTTTGCCACTGAGGTAATAGTATGAATTCAAGTTGTTGTTTCTTAAACATTCATGCAGATAGAGACTGAAACAGATCTAGATGTGTGCGGGTGTCTGTGTACAATGTATGTGTATATGGATAAAATTTCCTAGAGCCGTCTACTGAGAAAGCCTAAAAGCAATAGCATCCTAGTAGCAATGGACACACACAGCCCACAGCCCAGATATTAGCTTTTAGTAACATGTCTCTGTGAAAGGAACCAGGAAATCTTTGGAGAAATCGTTGATCCAAGGCAGGAGCAGAGAAAGAACAAGATGAGTTTGGAACATCTTGTTGTGCTAGAAAAGAGGGAATGGAGGGGACACGTAAAAAGGATACAGGAACCAGCCTGAAGAGACCCCCACTGACCCAAAACCTGGACAACTGAGCGACAAATAAATATTGATAGACTATAACCCACAGAATAAAATCAGAATCTATGATCCCGCAGATAATAAATAAGTAAATGAATGAATAAACGAAGAAGAAGGGAAAACTCTTCCTTACGGTAGAAAAATAGGAAATAGGAAAACATCTTGTGGCTTGCGTCCTGTCGGGAGGGGGAAGAGAAGGCTGGGAAGCGGGACTGGAAGCAGAACCCCCCGAGTAGCTGCCTGGGTCCCCTGGTCCTTCCCCCCTCGACCCCGGGTCTCTCCGCACCTGCCCCCGCCCCGGCCCCGCGCACTGAGCCGCAGCCGCTCCCCGCGCCGTCACTCGTTGCCGGGGCGGCCGCAGCAGGCTCGGGCGATGCTGCCGCGGTCCTCCCCGCCGCCGCCAGCCGCCCCGAAGCCGCAGAGGCCGCCGCCATGTCCCCGGAGCCCGGATCTGCGGCTGCGTCTCTGCCGTCACCGCTCACCCTCCGTCGGTCGGGAAGCCTCTTGTCCTCCTCTGGCCACCGTCCAGATCAGAACGAAGGAATGAGCCAATCCAAGAGAGGCACTCGGGTGGGCGTCGCCGCTAGCAACCACCGGGCGGCGTCCTCCCCACCCCGCCCTATCCGCCCCCATCCCACGCGTGCGGGGGGGCGTGGTCCCTGCTCCCTGGGGTCCCTGGGTCTGCTGGGTCTCAGCCTCCCTAGGCCCCTTGGGTGTCAAAAAACGATTTGGAAAAGGCAGCAGGAGGATGGTGGCTAACCTGATCATGAAAGAAAGGGGAGCACAGGCAAAATACAAAATGATTTTGTAGGGGAAATAACCATCGAGACAGAAAAACTTAAATGCACGAGATTACTTTATGTAATAAATCTGAAAGCCTGAATGAAATGGATGAGATTCTGAGAAAATATGATTTGCCCGAAACATTCCAGAGATGGAGATTTTCTAAGTAAACCAATTATTGTGGATGACATAGATGTTGTCAGAAAACTGCATTTTCCCATACCCTAAATCCACAAAAGCACCAGGCTCAAAGTATTTTATAGGAGAATTCTGCTGTGAAACTGTAAGGAACAGAATCAGATGCTATTGATTCTGTCTTGAGTTCAGAAAAACAAGGAAACATTCCAAATTCTGGACTAGGACAGTGAAGGTCCTGACCTTGCTAGCTGAAAGCAAACTGCTTTTGGTGGGCTTTGTTAACAAATATAGAGAAAAAACAGCATTTGCTGGATTAATAGCCACATACCAGAGTTTGTTAATTTGCCCAACCAGTGAAACCACATCTGATACAGCAGCTGCACTTGGAGTCAGCACCTGGTTAAATTTACGGTAATCCGCTGTTATCCTCTAAGATCCATCTATCTTCTGCACAGGCCAAAGGAGCAAGTAGAATGGGGATGGGATGGGATCACCACCCTACACCTTTCAAGTCCTTAATGGTGGCACTAATCTCTATAAACCCTTCAAGAATGTGGTATTGCTTTTTGGTTTACTATTTTCTCAGAGGCAATTCTAGTGGCTTCCACTTGGCCTTTATCACCATAATAGCCTTCACTCCACAGGTTAGCAAATGAGTGGGGATTCTGCCAGCTGCTGAGTACATCTATTCTAATTATACATTCCAGAACTGGGGAAGTAACCACAGGATGGGATTGGAGCCCCACTAGACCCACTGTGAGACAGACTTGAGCTAAAACTCTACTCTGTTTTAGTCCATTTGAGCTGCTACAACAAATCTTAGACTGTGGTGACTTTTAAACAACAGAAATTATTTCTTATAATTCTAGAATCTGGGAAGTCTGACATCAGGGTGTGAGCATTCCTGTTAAGATCCTCTTCCAGGTTGTAGACAGCCAACTTCTCCCTGTGTCCTCATGTGGCAGAAGGGGCAACTAAGATGCTCTTAGGCTTCTTTAATAAGGGCACTAATCCCATTCATGAGGGTTCTACCCTCATGACTTAATCACCTCCCAAAGGCTCTACCTACTAATACCATTACTTTGGCATTAGAATTTCAACATATACATTTTGGGGGGACGCAAACATTCAGGCAGTAACAAATTTCAATGATCACCTGATCTCTCCATAGGCCTCTATTCTAATTGGTGGATCACAGTAACATTTTGGGGTTCCTGGAATTAGTGTCAGTTCAGAGCCAGTGTCCAGTACCCTTCCCCAAATCTCATTATTTCCTCCTCTCTAATGTACAGCTATCCTGGTAAGATGCCCTAGGTCCCTTTGAGGAAGCCTGGGAGAAATATCAACAGTATAAATTTGGGGCCAGTACTGGGTTCTTTCTGAAAGGGGACCTAATCTTCTCTGCATTCAGGGGTTCTGTGTCTGTAAACTGGCTCAAGTATGGGAACTGAAGGAGGGGCTGTGATCTCTGTTTTTATGATTCAAATTAGACTTTTTTCACTTACATAGAACTTTTCTGCTGACAGAGATCAAATAAGAATTAGTGGGCCTCCTATCCATTCCACTTCTAGGAACACTATGATCAACTAGCTAATGCCATATGTCTGTAAGAGTCAAACTATTCTTATTACCGCTTTGACTCTGCTGGCCCTTATGGTAACCACACTCACCTTGCCTTTGGCAGTTATGCGCCACCACTTGGTCCTTCTACCCTGGGCTCTAATTATTCCCATTACATTTAGGTTTCCCAATTCAGTGACTGCAGTTCCTGCTATAAGGTTTGGACTACAGAAAAGAATGATTACAGAGTTCTTCAAGGATGTCAGGGCTCCTCTCAGAAATTTATTTGTCACAGTTGTGGTGAAAGGTGTGTCTTTTGGACCCTCTGCCCCAGGGTGGATGAGGGTGCCAATTTGTAGGTGCCAAATGACCAATCCACTCTAACATTCCAATCTCCTTAAGCCTTTGAATACCTTCCTTTACGTGAAACCTAGGCAGGCCAAGCATTTCTAATTCAGTTTGGGGGTTAGGATTTCAATGTATGAGCATATGTTGAACACATGAGCCACCTTTTGGTCCATGCTTCAGCCAACCAACTGAACATACTGTTGGAACCATTTGTAACTTTCTGAGCTACAACATGCAATGCAGACTCTCTGTGTAGTGGGCTCATACCAATAAATTCAGCCTGCCTGCCTGACCCAACTTTGTGTTCCTTCTGCCATTACCTCACACCCTTAATATATCCATTCCCACACATATTCCCCAGATTTTTGTCTGTATAAATTAGAGAACCCAAGTAATTTCTTTGAAGTGTAGGGTACTTCCTCATGGGATATGCTTTGTAATTCACCTTTAGGGTGATGCTGGGACTTGAGTCTAGTTAGTTATAGGTCTAGAATCAAAGAGGGATGGTGGAGGTGGATCCTGAAGAGAATCAACATTGTTTTGCATGGCAACTGCCTCAGGGGAGACCATGACAGTTTCCTTGGGCAATGCAGGATAAATCCCCTGGATGGAGGTGGAGAGGCTACTGCTACTGGCAAAGAAGACTCATGAAAATGTAGGTGCAAAATGTCCCAGCTCCATTAGGGTCTTCTCATGTGTCCCTATTCCAACTTTCAGAATCCCATTCTTTTCAATCAATGTGCTCAATTTAACAGTAGAAATCTTTTGAGGCTGGGAATTCAATTTGTGTTGTAACAGTCACTTGCAGGATGAGATAAAATCCCAAAAGGAAACATGGGAAAAGAGAGTGGAAGAGCAGAGGTAGAGGCAGGTGGGCTACCCACTATTTCCACGAGTATACACATACATGCACACATATACCCCTATGCCGGGGTGGCAGGCTGATTTTGGGAAACAGAAAGATGACAGTGGAATGACTGTTAGGATGGTGTGAGCTTGAGAGACTTTTTCGTTTCTTGGATTTGCCTATCCAATCAGCTGTGGATTATGTGGTATCTTCTTCAACACCACTTTTCACTCTCTGATACCAACGGAGTGTCCAACAATTCAACTCTGACACTATCTGGAGTTAGCATAGACCCCATAGATAAAGGGCTTATTATCGTAAGACTGCCCTCCACTACAGACGTCAGTTGCAAGTCTTCAGACTCCTGTACTTCTGGTTGGCTATAAATTGGGAGTTCTCATAACCTCTCCCTCAGGTTTGATAATTTGCTAGAATGACTCACAGAACTCAGGAAAGTGCTTTACTTATTGTTACCAGTTTATTATAAAGCAGAGTCCCTCAACCTATGGTGAGTTGTATAATTATTTCATTATATATTACAATGTAACAATAATAGAAATAACGTACACAATAAATGTAATGTGCTTGAGTCATCCTGAAACCATCTCTCCCCTCCCTGCTCTGTAGAAAAATTGCCTTCCATGAAACTGGTCTCTGGTGCCAGAAACATTGGGGACTGCTGATCTAAGGCATTTGAAGATCTCTGGCCTAGGCCAGTGGTGCTCAAAGTGTGGTCTTAGGACCAGCAGCCCCAATATTCCTAGGGATTTGTTAGAAATGTAAGTTCTCAGGTCCTACCCCAGACTACTAAGTCAGAATTTCTGGAGTTGGGGTCCAGGAATCTATATTTTCATAAAAATTACCTCTATTCCCAGGTGATTCTGCTAACATTTGAGATCCACTGATATAGACTAAGCTGGGCCTCCATGGTGCTCCAGGCATCCCCACACTTACCTGTGGCACTGGAAACAGAGGAGGCCAAAGTGACAACTGTTACTGTCCGAGGTAGGTTCTTTGTCTTTCTCTCCTTTGCCAGAGGCTGCACTGACAGTCCACTCACAGGGAGATGGGATCTGCCTTGACAGTGCTTGGAGGATGGTTTGTGTTTTTTAAGCTAAAGCCCTTAACCACTTTGGTATGAGTATCGACCATAGTCTACAGCCACAGATGAACGTGCACAGCCGAGCGTCGACTTTAGCAGACAGCCGTGATATGACTTTTCTAATTTTTCATTTATCAAAATAAAATTCTGAACATTTAAAAATAACATAATGGGGGATGGACACGCTTAAAGCTCTTACTCGAGGGGTGAGGGGGGACATGAGCAATATATGTAAACGTAACACTTGTACCCCCATGATACACTAAAATAAAATAAAAAAAAAACAACAATAAAAATAATGTAATGCAAACATATATGTATATGTTACCTATTCTAATTTACATTACAAGTAAAGCTGCCTGTAAAGTAAAACAAGCTTTCAGTGCTTTAAAGCTTTCCTCATCACATAAGGATTTGTCATCAATGCACAGCACAAACTATCATGCAGACTATGAGTGCCTGCTGTGGGCTAGGTTTCATAGCCGGTGAGCGCTGTACCAAAGTGGTTAAAGGTTTGTTGTCAGGCCTAAATGATATTTGTAAAATGCCAGGCACAGAGCAGTCACTTGTTATCTGGTGGAGGTAGTTGCTGTACCTGACACTGCCAGTCACAACCATAACAGATGTTCAATAGATGTGAATGATTGTTAATTGATTCACTAGAGAAGGAGTCAGGGTATTCCAGCTTGTTCCTCTGATTTTGCCAGCCAAGGTGTCTTAGTGCATTTTGTGCTGCTATAACACTATCACAGACTGAGTAATTTATAATGAACAGAAATTTATTTGGCTCACAGTTCTGGAGGCTGGAAAGTTCAAGATTGAGGGGCTGTATTTGGTGATGGCCTTCTTGCTGCATCATAAAATTGCAAAAGGCATCACCTGGGCGAGAGAGAGAGAAGGGTACTGAATTCATCCTTTTATCAGGAACCCAATTCCATGGTAACAGCATTAATCCATTCAAGAAGGCAGAGCCCCTCTGTAAGAGATCACCTCTTACAGGTTCTCCCTCTTGATACTGTTGCATTGGGGATTAAGTTCCCAATGCATGAACTTTGGGGGCCACCTTCAACCCACAACACAAGGAGACAGAAAAGATATCATAATTACCAAGGAGAAAAGGATGCAGGGAAGAGGGGAGGGTGGGAAGGAAGGAGAGAAGGCAGAAGGGATGTCAGTATTCATAAGAGCAATGACCACATTCTTGGAAGAATAAGGAGGTATGGGCTATTGAACACTAAATATGTGGTCATTTCTTCCTAATTACAGTTATAGGATTTCAGAGCTGAAAAAGGGAACTTGTAGATCACAGACCCACCTCCTCACTGCCCAGATGAAGTAGTCACGGCATTGAGACGGCAAGTGTTAGAGATGTGGGCAGAATCAGCTTCTGAGGGTAGGCACTGCCTGCTATATCGTACCATAAATTGAGCTAATTTATCTCCTTGAAGACTGAAAACACAGGGAAAGACATGGGAAAGGAGTGCAGTGCTCTGAATGTGATTTATTTCCTTTCTGAGTCTTTTTTTCTTTCTTATCTTTATTCACAATCTTCTCCTCCATCCGTTTCCTCTCTTCCATTCCTTCTTTCTCTTCTTTTCATAATTCTCAATCATAAGGATGTGGCCTAATCGAGAAAGCTACTCTGGATCTTCAAAGTGAATCCAGACCCTCCCAGATCAGCATGCCCCAACATCAGCTGTGTCCTTAACAATGCGCTGGTTTCTGGTGATCAAAACTCACAGTGGGCTCCAACTGAGCACCAAGGTTCTGACTATTATCAACAGCAAATACCTCATTTGTTTCATCAAAAATACCTGTGACCCTCAAATAGCCAGACGCCACCATGGAAACACAATCTAAAGCTGCTTCACTTCTTTTGGGTCTTTAACTCTTTTCTGAATCTCTTGCAAGAGGTTGCTATGAAAATGGGTCCCCTACTTCTGCAGAGTGCAAAGTGCCCAAACCTGACGGGGGGAGGAACCTCTCTACAAATCTGAAGTCATAGGTGGCTAACATCATTTCTTTTTTTTTATTTCAGCATATTATGGGGGTACAAATGTTAAGGTTACCTATATTGCCCATGCCCCACCTTCCCCCTCGAGTCAGAGCATCAAGCGTGACCATCCCCCAAACATTGCACATATCACTCATTTCGTTTGTATATACACATCCCCTCCTCCCCCCTCCCACCTGCGCGACACCCGATAAATGTTATTCCTATATGTCCACTTAGGTGTTGATCTGTTAATACCAATTTGCTAGTGAGTACATGTGGTGCTTGTTTTTCCATTCTTGAGATACTTCACTTAGTAGAATGGATTCCAGCTCTATCCAGGAAAATACAAGAGGTGCTATGCCACCATTGTTTCCTAAAGCTGAATAGTATTCCATGGTATACATATACCACATTTTATTAATCCACTCATGTATTCAAGGACACTTGGGTTGTTTTCACAACTTTGCAATTGTGAATTGTGCTGCTATAAACGTCGAGTGCAGGTGTCTTTTTTGTAGAGTGTCATTTGATCTTTTGAGTAGATTCCCAGTAGTGGAATTGCTGGATCAAATCGTAGATTCATTTGTATCGCTTTAAGGTATCTCCATATTGCTTTCCACAGAGGTTGAACTAGTTTGCAGTCCCACCAGCAGTGTAGGAGTGTTCCTATCTCTCTGCATCCATGCCAACATTTATTGTTTGGGGACTTTTTGATAAAGGCCATTCTCACTGGAAATAAGTGATATCTCATTGCAGTTTTGATTTGCATTTCCCTGATGATTAGAGATGTTGAGCATTTTTTCATATGTTTGTTGGCCATTATTCTGTCTTCTTGTGAAAAATTTTTGTTTATATCCTTTGCCCACTTTTTGATAGGGTTGTTTAATTTTTCCTTGCTGATTTCCCTGAGTTCTAAATAAATTCTAGTTATCAGCCCTTTATCAGATCCAAATCAAAGACTCAATTCCCTTCAAAATACCAACAAAGAAAGTACCTAGGAATATATTTAACTGAGGAGGTAGAAGATCTCTATAGGGAGAACTATGAAACACTCAAGAAGGAAATAGCAGAGGATGTAAACAGGTGGAAGAACATACCATGCTCATGGGTTGGCAGAATCAACATTGTTAAAATGTCTATACTACACAAAGTGACCTACAGAGTCAATGCAATCCGTATTAAAATACCATCATCATTTTTCACAGATATAGAAAAAACAATTCTATGCTTCATATGGAACCAGAGAAGACCCTGTAGAGCAAAATCAATCCTAGGCAATAAAAATAAAATGGGAGGTATTAATTTACCAGACTTCAAACTATACTACAAGGCTATAGTAATTAAAACAATTTTTAACTGGCACAAGAACTGACATTGACCAGTGGAACAGAACAGAGAACCCAGATATAAAACCATCCTCATATAACCATCTAATCTTCGACAAAGCAGACAAAAACATACACTGGGGAAAAGAATCCTTATTCAATAAATGGTGCTGGGAAAACTGGATAGCCACATGTAGAAGACTGAAACAGTACCCACGCCTTTCACCTCTCACAAAAATCAACTCACGCTGGGTAACAGACTTGAACCTTAGGTGTGAAACTATTAGAATTCTAGAGGAAAACGTTGGAAATACTCTTCTAGACATTGGCCTAGACAAAGAATTTATGAAGAAGACCCCAAAGGCAATCACAGCAGCAATAAAAATAAATAAATGGGACCTGATCAAATTTAAAAGCTTTTGCACAGTCATTTCTTAACCACAGCTCACAACTGTAGTTCCAGAAAGCCTTTAAAAATGTCCCCAACCGCCTGGGATGAGTGGCTACTCCTGGAAACCGGGTCCAGGGTGTTTGGGGCTTGGCTTTTTACATGTGGAAGAAGAAAGACATGGATGAGAACATGTGAGTGGTCCTACTACTCTCAAAGCCGGCGGGATATTAAACACCCCACCCCCGGAATTCAGAGCTACCCTGACCAAATTCCTGTTTGCTTGGGTTTTTCCCCCGCGGAGCTCTACTGAACGGGCGAGTTAGTCTTTTTGCTGCCTGTCAGGTAGTGTCTGGAGCCACCTAAAAAAGCCACGGGACAATGGGGCTGATGGAGAGGAGGCCCAACACCGGGACTGTGCCACCGCCTCCCCAGAAAGGAGCACTGGCGGGCCTGACCGGTGGCAGACGGAGCGGTGGCGCCCGGCAGCAGCTGCACAGAGGAAAAGGCCCCCACGGTGGGAACCCGAGTGTGCACATGCGTGCCCGGCCTTGTCGGTAAACAGCCTGCGCTCCGGCTCCGGTGCAGGTGTGCCCTGTGGAGGCTGATAACTGCGTGAGACGACCCTAACGGGGAACACACTCCAACAGCCCCACCCCTCCGCAGCAGCCATCCCATCCGGAGGCAGAAAGCAGGGCTCCATCCAGCCTTAATGCCTGGGTCCTGGCAGGAGGGCGGCCCCTCTCCCAGTCTCTTCGGGCGGGGAAGGAGGAGGGGCCGAGACCGGCAGGCGCGCGTCCAGACGTGCGAACCCCTGTGCAAGCAGGAGCGCCTACGTTGCTGTCCTCCCTCCCCACGGTTCCGAGGACCGGCGGGAGTCGCCCTCTGTCAGCTCGGGGCTGGAACGCTAGCAGGGGAGGAGGCGCCGCGCTTCCAACCCAAGACGGGTGGAGCTTGGGCGCGTGCGCGCCTCCCCGAGAGCCCCAGCGCCGCCCGCGGGCGGGCAGAGGTGGGCGCCGCAGAGGAGCCCGCGCCGCCGGCCGCTTCCCCTGCTCGGCCCTGGGCGCACGCAGCTTCCCAGCCGCAGAGCATCCTCCGTCCCGAGCGTCCCCGGAGGCGGCGCGGAAGACTCGCCCGCCCAGGACCCCACATCCAGGACCCTCGCGCTCCCTGGGCCAGAGAAGCCCGGGGCGCTGTTACGGCGAGATTGGGGCGACTTAATTTTTTCACCTTTAGAACTGCCTCTTCCCCCTCTCTAAATGCCAGCTGTTACGTTTGGGAAGCCGCCAGCGCCAGACTTAATCTTTAAAATAAGTCCCTGCAAGGCGTGGCTGGCGGGCTACAGCCTCGCGCCCCAGGAGAGTTGGCCTTGGCTGGGAGGGACTATCGCTTTGTGCCTGAAGAGAGCGAGGAAGAGGGTGAGGACAGAGCATCCTCAAGATGAGATGCTTTAAAAAAATCATCCATAGCAGCAGTCGAAACAGTTTTGTCTGGCTTTGTTTATACTGAGTGGGTTTTTTCCAGTGAAATGCCGTTTTGGTTAAAAGAAGAAATGGCCCCCCAGGAGCTCACCCGGCGACTGGCCACCGTGATCACTCATGTCGGTAAATGAAGCTTTTTTCCCCCCTTGAGTTTTAGTAATGGAGGGTGGGGCATAGTCGCTGGGTTGTGTCACCCCTGCCCTCGCCTGCAGCTGGGGCAGCGCGCTCCCTGGGGAGGCCTTGGGCGTGTGCGGGAGGCGGGCGCTGCCGCGGGTAGTGCGTGGGGCGGCCAGTAACCCGCGGCGCTGGGCCCCACGCCCGGCGGGGCCGGGGGAGGCCGTGAGGCAGGTGCCTGCACCAGGTGGTTACTGAGGGCTACTGAGCTGTTATGATGTGTTTCGTGCTTCTGATGGGGGTGGGCCTGGGTGGGAATTATGCTGTGATTTTTGGGGTAGTGAGAAGGGAGAGGACAGGTGAGGAGCGAATGCTCGTGTTTTCCAGCAGAAACTACTGCCAAGCCATTGAAGGCTCATTTGTAAGAAAGAGTACGTAGGGAGATGCAGGTTGCGTTAGAGGGTTGCTGCGTAGTCTGGCCTATTACTGTCCGCTGGAGGTGTCAGCACACGGCTGGCGAACCCCCACAGGAAACCTCTGCAAGCCCAAGAAGACTGGGTAATTTTAATCCTCTTCCCTGAGTTGAAATAGGGAAGCAAAACATGCATTTCTTGTTCCTGAAATAAGGGTTGTGATGGAACCACAGGCCCTATATAATAACGGAAAGAGGAAATTGTGACAATTACTAGTTAATTTTTTCTTAGCACTTTCTTTCCCAATCCGTTCCCTGGGCTTCCCCCAATAAAGACACACATTCAGGTTCAGAACTTTGGATGTGGGCGACTGGCATTGTTGGAATACTTTTCTCTGTTGCTGACTTCTATTTGAGACCCTCGCATAAATGCAAATTAGTTTTTATTGGTAAAGACAGGAACTCTTTGCCTCAGTTTTCTACACATTTGTTAAAGCTTCTTTCTTTCTAGGTATAAGCTTCTTATATGGTAAATATTACTTCAATTAGTGGGCCACTGTTGCTTTTTGAGTGAGCTAGACCAATGTGTTTGGTGTAATAATGATGCACATCTTCAATACACTTGGGATATACTTTGTAAAGATGATTTATATGGGAAGGCCCAGTATGGATAATTCAATATTAAAAAATGTTTCTGGTGCCAAATGTGACTACCTTTTAAGACAAAAGTTCAGTAGAATCCTACCAGGGAAATCTGAATGTGTCATATTGCTGAAGGCAGGGTGAAATAAGAAAAAGAACTAATAAAACAGAATTTGAAATATACTGAATGCTAAAATGATTGTGCTAAAAACCAGCATGTGCATGAAATTGTGGTATAGAGAAAGAACAGTGGGCTGGGGGTATAACTGTCTGGATTTGGATCTTTCCTTGGACAAGTCATTCAGCCTCAGTTTCAAAATTAGGAATTTTAATAATACTTCCTAGCTCAGAGGTGACTTGTGAAGATAAGGAAGATAATGTGGGGAAAAACACCGAGCAAACAGTGATTGTATAGATGTTCCAGTTATTTTTCATATCCCGGGTCACTCTGCCATTAAAGATCTTGGGTAGGTCAATGACACTTACCTAGTCATTGTCTATAGCTCAAAGTATAAGCTCTTTACTATTTGGCACTGTTCTAGCTTTGTGCTCTAATACTTGAGATTTCTACACCTATTGTAAGAGTGAAACCTCCCATCTATTACACAAGAAGGTTGACATGGGCGATTATTATGATCCCTCCTGTTTCTCTGGATGTAGAATGTTCTTGAAGATCTACTAGGTGGTACTCCCCACCAAGCTGCCTGTGGGGCCCAGGCTATGGTATTTTCTTGCCCCATCTTGCTCCCTTCCTCCTTCCATAGACAGTTCCATGTAAGGTACACACATGAATTTGCTGTAGTTTCTGCTCTCAAAGAACTTTTGATGACGCCTGGCATTGTGTGCTTTGCAACCTTCTGTCTCCCTATGTGTAATCTCATAAACCTGTGAAATGGGTAGAATATACATTATTATCCCCATCATACAAATGAAGGAATTGAGACTCAGAGAGGTTGATCTTTAAGGATTCAGGGGTAATGAGTGTCAGGTTCCAGACCAGAAGGCAGCTTTTCATATGCCCTGTTGGGGGGATCTCTGTATGTGGGTAGTCTCTAACTCTGCAACAGTCTCTTGCCTTCATGGAGGATTGTGCTGAGAAGCCAGTGGAGCTTCTGCTAGGGTGGACTGGCTCTATGCTTGCCTGTTCTTTTCAGGCATTTCCTTGGCAAGCAGCTTCTGAGAGGTGTGATTATGAGTTAGGGAAGGGTTGAGAGGTGCTTGGAGCAAGGCTGTGGGTTAGGACAGCCTATCCTCTGGTCCTATCCTGGCTACTTGTCAGGGTATCCACATTGAGCTTCCATATTCACTCTGCCACCTTTGTCCCTGAATTAGTTCCTCCTCCAGCAGGGATTTCTGCTCTTTCCATATCCCTTAGACTTGACGGTAAAGTCATCCCTCCTTGCCCCCTCCCACTTTTCTGTTAGCTCTGGGTCCTATTGATTCAGTTTCTATAATACCTCTGGAGTTTCTTTCCTTGTCTCCCTTCTTACTGCTACCTGCTTCCAACCTGCTTCAGGACTTCATTTCCTCTTGACTAGCCATTGTGCAAACCTCCTGCCTCTCTGCGTCTGCCTCTAATCTATACCAGGAATAATAATAATATAATAAAACCCAGAACACTCTATATTCCAAAGCCTTTAATGATACACTTACCTAGTCATTCTCTATAGCCTGAAATATAAGCACTTTACTATTTGGCACTGTTCTAGCTTCATCCCCTAATACTTGAGATTTCTACACCTATTGTTGGTCAACTTGGACCGTTCGTTTCTTCAGCTCTGTCCCACTAAGTTTATCAACTCTGTTCCTACCTCTAAGCTTTTATGTCTGCTTTTCCCTCCACCTGGAATGTATCCTTATTTATTTATTTATTTTGTTGTTAAATTTTTTTTTCATTTTTTTTATTTCAGCATATTATGGGAGTACAAATGTTAAGGTTATGTATATTGCCCATGCCCTCCTCCCCCCTATGAATGCATCCTTAGAATAATATATTTCTCCTCACAGAAATAGTACACACTTTTGAAGCCCAATTTGAAGCACCATTTCTGATCTTGCCAGCAAGACACAATGACTCCTGACTTAAAATTTCAAAGTAAGCTTTGTTCTACTCACATAACACCAATCATACTCTCCCTTGGTATTATGGTTATTCAATTATTTGTGTGCTTGTTTAACCTCTGCTACTAGACCTTTCATTACTTATCATGTGTCTTAGATAGCTACTTAACACAGGCCCTCACTCTAAGGAGATGCAAAATAAATGTTTGCTGAATAGATGAATGATTGGTTGTGCCTTGGAATGGAGCTGGAGTATTGAGTGCAGGCAATTTTTACACTTAAGGACAGTGTTAAAGTACTTATAAATAGCTATTTTATCTCTGAAACTCCAGTTTTTTCAAGTAAAAAGATGAAGTCCTTCAAGTGTTCTTCATGTAATGTGTGTTTCACTGTGGGGTCCCCCTTCTTTGGATGTTGTCAGTTTGTCAGGGACTCTCATGAAATATGCAGTTCACATGTGAATACAGTGTCCAGATATGTTTTTACCCATGCAGGACACAGCTAGGACCATCCTCTCCCTATATTCTGGACTATAGAGTCACATTAGTCAGTAAAGAGTTGTTTGATTTCCCCCTATCCCATCACTTTCAGTTCTTGAATTCCCTGCAACTTTTGCTGTACTGCTATTTATAGATGCTGCCTAAGTAAACATGGACTTTCTACGACTGCATCCCAGATTGCTCTGAGATTTTGATAGACAGGGCACATGTGGCTTACATGGGGCTTTCAAGCAGTGGAAACCTTTAGCCATGTCAGTAATCCCCTATGCAGGTTTCAGATTTCCAGTCCAGCTCACATTCCACCTTGTCCCATCGTAATTAGAGGTAATTATTTTACATTTTGATCTTTATCATTGTTCTAAAATGGTTTCATATGTTTGGCTACACCCAATTAAACTGTGAAGCAGAAAAGCATATCTTTTGGAACATTCCTTATATAATTAGAGATTGGATTGGTGGTTGTTTTGGTGATAAAGGCTCTAGGATATTGATCTATAACCCAGATTGCCTCTTTGGGACACAATCAGCATTGATAATAGGCAGCCAGAAGAATACTAAACTGAGTGATTCATCTCCAAGCTCATTATTATACAGTGGAGTGGTGGCTGAAATTTCTCCATTCCTCGGCAATTGATGCTGAAGGGAAGGGCTAATTAGAGTAGGGTATCTGCTGCTCAGATGGGAATATGCCCAGTGGGGATTACTAGACATGTTGCTCCATCTGATAAAATCTGGTAGTAGTGACTTCATCTGCCACAAAAGTGAATTAGCCACTTTGGAGTCATTCTTCTATTAGGCTCCATAGATACTGTGCCTGGTGCTCATGGACTCTTCAAGGGCTTCTACAAATATTGGAACCCTAAAAAAATTTGATTGGCAATTGAAACAGGCAAAATAAAATTTTAAAATGTCTAAATATCTACAAAAGCTCTCTTGCCCATAATATTTTATTACATCAAAAAACAGTGTGAAATTGGAACTCCACTTCCAGAAATGCCAATGTAAAAAGCCCCTGGGATCCATTCTCCAGGGAAGCAACCATAATTTGTGAAAACTGTTTTAAAAGAGAATCTTTCAATGCCTCTGGAAGTTGTACTAAGGGCATACAGCAAACAAAGAAACATTTATTCAAGAAAATCTACTCAATCTTGGTAAGAACAGTCAGTGTCTATGGTACTTGAGCCATGATCTGCGCTCTCCTCTTCCCTCAGCTCCCAATCAAGGGATACAGTCCCTTGCCAGGAGGGGCAGGCTTCAGCATTTCTTAGCTTCTCTAACTCCAAGTTGCAGAGGGTAAGTTCCTAGAGAGCCTCCAGCTGAGAGGTCAGGGTCTTCTTTCCTCTACTCAGCCCCCACTTGTAAGACAGAAGCTTTATCCAAGGTGCAGTGGGTGAAGAACACTGAGCCCTACTTGCTTTTGCCTAAGCTTCCTTGTGAAATGGAGGTTCAACATTGAAAGAGGCAAGCCAAGAAGACTGAATCTACTGCCCCTGGCTCAGAGATTTTGTGTAGGGGAAGAAGCAGTTCACAAGAATAGAGTCTGAAGCTCTCCCCACAAGAATTGATTTTCTTGAAACAGAGTGGGGAAGTTCAAGTCTAAAGGTGCTCTTGAAAACAATGGAGATTTTGAGAGGAAGAAATTAAGAGGAGTGGGGTAGCTATAGGAGAATAACAAGCTAAACAATAGGTCAGCTTGTTTGCCAGGGAGAACCAAGGAAAGAGGCAGCTAAGAAGAGCCTTCCTGTGGTTAGAACAAACCCAAAGATTGGCTTCAAAAACTATCCCATCTGAATTTAATTGGATAAGACTGTGGAGCAATTCATGCCCCAGGACATTGTTGAAAATCATAATCAGTAAGTATGTGGAGCCTAATAGCTGGATGTGATATCATATCAACAAAGGAAGACTACTACAGAGATACCAGAAAAATGGACAGGCAATGAAAGCTGTTAAATCCACTTTTACCTTAGAGTGACTGGCCACATCCTAGGCTGTACTGTGTGAGAAGTGACATGGGAGACTTTATACTTCAAGAGAAATATACTTCAGTAAAATAGTCTAGCTATGAAAAAAATAGTCTAGCTATGTCACTAAACAAATAAGAGGCAAGCACCAACAAACAAATACAATCCTCAGCGATGGGAAGGAGAGGAATCACTACCCACAATTGCTACAATATATTACCTAAAGTGTCTAGTTTTCAACAAAAATATATGAGACTTACAAATAAACAGGAAAGGGTGACCCTTACACAAACAAAGCAATCATCAGAAACTGACTATGAGAAGGCCAAGATGTCAGATTTAGCACACTTCAATATAGCCACAATAAATATATTCAAAGAACTAAAGGAAGTTGTGATTAAAGAAGTGCAGTGTACAGGAAACTGATGACTGTGTCTCACCAAAGAGAGAATATCAGTAAAGAGATAGAAATTTATAAAAAGGACCAAATGGAAATTCTGCAGTTGAAAGCTAAAATAACTAAAATGAAAAATTTACTAGAGAGGCTTAACAGTGGATTTTAACTGGAAGAAGAAAAAAATTAAGGAATCTGAAGACAGATTTATAGAGATTATGCAATCTGAAGGACAGAAAGAAAAATGAACAAAAATGAATAGAGCCTTAGAAAAATATGGGGCACTATTAAGTATACCAGAATGGAGATTCCAGAAAGAGAAGAGAGAGAAAGGGGCAGAAAAAGCATTGGAAGATATATTATTTTAAAATCCCCCAAATTGATGAAAAATATTAATCTACACATTGAAGAAGCTCAGCCAAGTCCAACTAGGATAAAGGCAAATAGATGTACACTTAAACACATCATAGTAAAAATACTGAAAGTGAAAGACAAGGAGAAAAGTTTGAAAGAAAAGAAAATAGAACTTATCATGAACAAAGAAATCTTAATAAAATTTATAGCTGACTTTCATCAGAAACAATGGATGCCAGAAAGCAGTGGGATAACATATTTGAAGTGATGAAAGAAAAAAAATTGTCAACCAAAATCTTATATCCAGCAAAACTATCTTTAAAAAATGAAGGCAGAAGACATTCCTGAATAAACAAAAACAGAAAATGCATTGCCAGCAGACCCATGTTATAAGAATACTAAAGGAAGTTCTTGAGGCTGAAAGAAAGTGATCTCAGATGTGGTAATTCAAATTCACATGAAAAACAGGAAAACACCAGTAAAGGTAATTATATGATTATAAAAGACACTATAAATGCATATTTCTTCTTTCTTTTCTTAACTGATTTATTAATAAAAAGCAATTATATAAAACAAAGGTATAGGCAGCCCACTACTTACAATGGTGCAACTTAAGATTTTTCAACTTTACAATGGGTTTATTGGAATGTAACCCCATCATAAATTGAGGAACTCCTTATGACTTACAATGGGTTACAGTTTCTACTGAAACTCTATAAATATATGCTTGTTTTCCTTTCTTTTCTCATTTTTAATAGATATAAAATTATATAAAGTAGTAATTATAACAATGTATTATTGGGTTTGTAACATATATAGATATACTGTGTATAACAATGGTACCAAAATGGAAAAAGGGATTAGCACTATAACATTTCTATATCTCACTAAAACTTAATATAAATCTGAAGTAGATTCTGATAAAATGTGTATGATAAACTGTAGAGTAACCGCTAAGAAAATAACTTAAATATGTATAGTGAAAAGATCATTAAAGGAATTAAGATTCTACACAAGAAATTTTTCCTTAATGCAAAAGAAAACAGTAAATGAATAAAAAAAGATATGAGATATATAGAAAAGAAGTAAAATGACATACATAAATCCAACTATGTAAATAATAATATTAAATGTGAATGGATAAAGAATCCAATCACAAGACAGAGATTGTCAGACTAGATCTGACAATCTAAAAAGAGCGAGCTATATGGTATCTTCTGGAGACACACTTTGTATTCAAAGATATAACCAGTACATTTGAAAATACAAAAAAGTGCAAAAATGAGAAAAGATATATCACACAAATAGTAACTATGCAAAGCTGGAGTAGTGATACTAATATCAGATAAAATAGACTTTAAAACAAAAAAGTTACTAGAGATAAGGACATTTTATGGTGATAAAAGAGTTAATCCATCAACAGGTTATAATAATTATAAACACCTAAAAACAGAGCTCCAAAATATATGGAGCAAAAAATGACAGAATTGAAAGGAGACATAGAAACTATAATAATTGGAAACATCAAAACCCCACTTCTGATAATGTGGAGAAAATTCAGGGAGATGATCAACAAGGCCATGGAAAACTTACATAACATTATAAATCAACCAGACCTAATTGGCATCTAGAGAATGTTCCATGCAACAACAGCAGAATAAATATTTTTTCAAGTGCACATGGAACATTCTCCAGGATAGACCATATTCTAGGCCATAAAACAAGCCAGAATGAATTTAAAATGACTGAAATCATAGGAAATGTGTTGGTTAATCTAAATTGAATAAAATTGGAAATCAACAATAGAAGAAAATTTATAAAATTCACAAAAATGTGAAAATTAAATAACCTTCTAAATAACCAATGAGTCAAAAAAGAAATCACAAGGGGAATTAGAAAATACTTTAAGATGAATGAAAATTAAGACACAACATACGAAAACTTATGGGATGCAGTGACAGCAGTGCTGAGAGGGCTTTATAGCTACAGATGCTTACATTAAAAAAGATGAAAGATCTCAAATCAATAACCCAACCTTCTACATTAAGACACTGGAAAAAGAAAAACCTAAATCTAAAGCAGAAGGAAGGAAATAATAAAGATTGAAGGAAATGAAAATGAAATAAAGAGTAGAGAAATAATACAGAAAATCAACAAAATCAGAAGATGGTTAATTGAAAAGATTGACAACATTGAATAACCTTTAGCTAGAGTGACTGAGAGAACACTTAAATGACTAAAATAAGGAATGAAAGAGGGGACATCACTACCAATGCCACAGGAATAAAAAAGGATTATAGGGGAATAATATAAATAACTGTGTCTCAACAAATTAGATAACCTAGATGAAATGGAAAAATTCCTAGAAAAGTACAAACTACCAAAACTAACTCAGGAAGAAAATAGAAAATCTGAATAGACCTATAACAAGTGATGAGATTGAATTAATAATAATAATAAACTTCCCACAAAGAAAGCACAACAGAAATGGCTTCACTGGTGAGTTCTACTAAATATTTAAAGAAGAACTAATACCAATTCTTCACAAACTTTTCCAGAAAATAGAAGAGGTGGGAAATTTTATGAGGCCAATATTATCCTAACCCCAAACTAGGCAAAGACACAAAAGAAAAGCAAACTACAGGCCAATATCTCCTGAATACCAACACAAAAAGCCTCAACAAAATTCTTGCACCAAATCCAGCAACACATAAAAAGGATTTATATACCCTGATCAAGTGAGATCTCAGGAATATAAAGTTTGTTTAACATCCAAAAATCAATCAATATAATATATCATATCAATAGAATAAAGGACAAAAACCACAATCATTTCAGTATGGCACAAAAGACATTTTGACAAAATTCAACACTCTTTTCATGATAAAAAACAACCTCCGCCCTATACTTGACAAACTAGGAATAGAAGGAAATTTTCTCAACCTGATAAAGGGTATTTATGAAAAGCCCACAACTAACATCATAGTTAATGCTGAGTGGCTGAATACAATCAGGAACAAGACAAAGATGGCCACCCTCATCACTTCTATTCAAAATTGTACTGGATGTTCTAGCCAGGGCAGTTAGGCAAGAAAATGAAATAAAAGGCATCCAGATTGGAAAGGGAGAAGTAGAAGTATATTTTCCAGTGACATGATATTGTACATAGACAATCCTAAGGAATCCACTAAAAATACTATTAGAGATGAGCCTGCAACTCAACTCTTCTTCCCTTGCCGTGGACTCCCTTTGCATTGTGGTTCCCGGGGGCTCTATATGCTTCTATTAGTCCACACTCACTCTGCCTTACAAAATTAATTTAAAAATTATAGGTGATTGCTGCTTATTTGCTTGTATAGGTTCAAGAAAAGTTATGATTTTATAGTTTATCTGGCTTTTTTTGGTTGTTCTTAGGGTGAGAATGATCCTTTTTCAAGCTGTTAGGATGAGAATGATCCTTTTTCCAGCATTCTGGGTTCCAGTGGGAAGCAGAATATGTTGGTTTTTTATTTTGTGTGTACCTCATAGAGAATATTTAATTCATTTTTCACAGTCTTCTTTCATCATAGCATTGTTCCAGGCATGCTGCTGTGTTTGCCATACTAGGATCTTTACAAAGTATACCAAAAAACTGGGTCTCAAAGCTTTTCTCTGTGTTTAGCCAGGTGTCAAGGGTCTTGAAAGTTAAACAACTGTAGTTCATTCTCAAGGGTGCTAAGCTTGATTCAAATGCTTCCTCCCACTTGTTATCTAGGAATCAACTAAGACAGGGATCTTTGATATCGGGGAGCATGGGTGCCTGGCCCCTTAACAGGGCTTCCTGTTCTTTTCAGCTATGGCCAAAGGCCATCATTTGTGCTCCAAAGGCTCATCTATGTTCCCTATTTTTAAAAAAATGCGTGAAGTAGCCTGATATTTCTGCTGAATTTACACTCAATTAACACAGCTAATTTAAAAATCTCTGCCAGATAGTTAAAGTCATGGAGGATCAAAATGGAAATGGTCCTGCTTGTCTTGGGATTTTTCTGTGAAGGGTGAGGCTGTTGTCAGATCTGTTTACCTTTGGGTGTTAGTGCATGTGGTCCAGCCAGAGGGCCTCTGGACCCAAGTTTGGCACCATGGACTAGTGCTTCCCAAATGGATGTGGGTTCTCATTCTGCTTATTGCAAGAAATGGAAATTGATTGATTTTAACGAGTCAGAAAAGGAAGACTATCTCATTATCATAGACTTGTTAAATTCAAGCATTTATTCTTTACTAGCAGGCAATAATGATTATAATAAACTTGAGAGATATTGGAATTTAACACACTGATGTTACCAAAGATGCATGTATTTAATTCAAATTAGCAAAGGATCAAATACTTCCTTTTGGATCATCTTGCTAGTAAATGGCAGGGCCAGGATTTGAACCCAGGTGGTCTTGGCTCCAGAGTCTGAGTTCCTGCCCACTGCTGCCTCATGTGGCATACTGTCCAGGCTGAGGAGTGTCTCACAGAGCCTCAGAGCAGCAAGGTGCATTGTCAAGAACATAGATGGCTGTGCTAGCTCTGGGGTCACCTTTTCTCTGTACACCATCTCTCTATTCTTTTATCAGTGGATATAGATGCCAGATGGCTACCTCAACCCCTCTCCCCTTCCAGCTCCAGAAATTGTTGCCAGCTGACTCAGTCTCTGGGACTCTTTGTTCACATTCTCTTTCCAGAGACCAATTGGCCCAGCTCAAAAGAAACTTAGGCATTTCTGATCTTACCAGCTGTGGGTTTAGGCAGTGGCTGAGTCTTGGGATGGGGGAGGAAGTCCTCAGAGAAGAGGGCTGTTAACTGAAGAAATGATGAGAATTGGGAAATAATAATTGGGAAAGGAGAGCTTCCTTTCTTACAAAGGGTTGCAGCTTGCGAGTGGCCATTCCGGCAGGCCTGGAAAGTAGGGCCCCTAGACACAAGCCAGGAACATGTGCTTCAATGCAGGGACAATGAAAACAGGAATTTATACTGAGCGGGATGGCCAAATATATTTAAGCTATAGGAGGAATATTCATGAAAAGAGAAACATGCACCTGTACAATGGAGCTTTCTGCCCTTTCATGGGGTTCATGTTCAGAAATGGCCACACTCTATGTCAAAAAAGTGGAAGACAGACAAGAAAACCCTCTCTGCACATGCTCCATAGACTGTTTAAAACTACTTCATGGTTGGTGATCTTTTACCAGGATAGGATGCTGGTTTGGTCCTTGCGGAAAAAAGTCTGATGGCCATTAGCAAGCGAGGGGGTAAAATGATGTATATCTGATCTCCCATCCCACTGTGGCTGGGAACTCAGTTTAAAGGTTTCTCTGGGGTCCCCTTGGCCAAGATGGGATCCATTCAGTCACTGGGGAGCTTAGGGTTTTATTTTAGTTCACAGGGCTTTGGACTGAACAGTTACCTCAGAACAAGTCTAATAACTTGGCAAGTGCTGACCTTATCCTTTCAACTTTTAGAATCAGTAATAATATGAAATACTTGTTGGTTTTAATGGCTAGCTCTTGGCAAAATAGGAAACTTGCCCTGTGTTCAGTGTGCTGCTTCTTTCTTTGGGGTGTATTTCAAGGCCTACCTCCTCTATGTGGCTACCTGTGTGCTCAGGCACCACAACTACATTAAGGCTCCACTGGCCAATGAACAGGTATTTAAGGCAGTGCCCACCATGAGCAAGGCATCGTGCCAGGCCTGTGGCCCACACGCTGTCATGGGGAGAGCAGTATGGGGAATCTGAGGACCTGAGTTCTTGACACTAGCTGAATCAGCTCCTGCTTCACCCAGATGACAAGGGTTCTGAGGGGTTTGGGGAGGAGGCCTGTGAACAACTGAACTGGAGGAGAGTTTGAGGCTCAATCTGATAGTTATATCAAGAGACAGTATAAAAAGTCACAAATTGATCCCTGATCAGTTGCCAACACAGGCAGTGCTGTAAGAGTTTGGAGGGTGAGGTCATTGTGAGCTTCAGCGATTTGGGAAAGCTTCGTATGAAATGTATGACTGGAGCTGGATCTTGAAAAAAGGAGAGGATTAGGTAGGTAGAGAGGGAAAAGCTTTCTAGTTGGTGGCATGAGGGGAACAGCCACTTTTGATAATTGCACTGGTCTTCCTGTAGTGGTTGTCCCATTGATTCTATTATCTGCTCAGGTTTCTGTGGCCAGTAACTCTTTCCCGGACAACTGAGAAAAGTTGAGCTTTGCCTTGAGAGAAAGAATGACCTCAAGCTGTGAGTTGGATCTATGAAGGTGTCTGTCTCACTGATTTTCCTTCTTCACATAGCTCCTTTTCTGAGGGGAAGAAATTAGAAAGGATAGAGGATATGGAAATAATATTAAAATGATATTATTATAGCTACCATTTATTTCCTGTCTTTTGAGTGCTTTACGTACATTGTTGATTTAATTAAATTTTAATTGGAAGTACAGGCCATTTTTATGGAGAAGAAATTTGAGGTTTGAACAGGTTGGGAAACTTTACCCACAGTTAGACAAAGAGGAAGGGTCAGAAATGTAAGTTAGGTCTGGCTGTCTTCAGGGTTTATGAAGGATCACATTTGGTTCGATTTCCCATTATGGAATGGTCTATAAACCAGTAAATGATAGAAATGTTATTAGTGAGTTTTGAAAAGCTTTTGAAAACACTTAATAGAAGTTGAAAACATTGATCCTTGGGTATATGTATTTTATGAGCCGCTTGAAATGTTGATTTATTAATAGTTACTCTCTTCCAAAGAAAAACTGTCAGTTAAAATGAGAGGATTTACTTTGTAGTCTTTAAACATGTAGAAGTAATACACATGTAATGCTTAGATAGGAATAAGCCTTTTAAGGAAGAACTGTTTAGGAGTGTTTATTCTGTACTTACACTTCCTAAGCACCAGAGTCTTAAACAAACAAAAAGTCTAATAAGTTGTAAGCTCCTGTTATGGTGGCAAGGTGGCAGCACCACTGTGCACTTTTATTTAGTGTAGAAGAGTCCCTATATATAAAGGATTTTACTATGAGGCCAATTCAAGTACACAGTATATACATGTGGACAAACTATAAGTGCCCAAAATGTTCCAGCACATTGCCTTAGGAGAGTTACCTCTGGATTTCTCTGTTCAGTTATCTGATCCCAGACATTGTCCAGCCCAGGTTTTGGTTTATGTGTCTGTTTTTATTTTTATATCTATTGTTAGATCAATTTAAATTAATTTTAACCTTTTCTTTCTGTACCCTGGGAAGCTAGAATTAATTCAGTTGCTGAAGGGAAAAAGGTCTTTCTGTCTGTTTCTCCTTATTTAACTCCCAATTTAAGACTAGCCACATTTACTGTGGGTCCCCAGGAGCTGGGCACTGGGCCAAGTCTGAGGATGGGGTGTGAAGGACTGGGCGTGAACCCTGCCTATGGCCATAGGCACTCTGAGGCCGGGAACCAGGCCACTGCAGCCCCGGCACCCTGCATGGCTCCTCAGGTGCAATGGGGAGCTGGAGTAATGAATGAATGTCCTACTGGAGCTGATAGTCTAATGGGGGAGCCAGACACTAAGCAAACATAAGATCATTTTAGGCAAGGTCAGCCATCATTCCCCAGTTCCTCACCTGTAGAGTCCCAAGCCTCCCCAGGGCTCACCCTCATACCTGGGCTGATATTGTGGTCTCCTGGCTTCTCTGCTCTGTGCTCTGTCTTTTGCCATTGCTACCTTTCTTTTGTACCTTGTTGGTTCACTTGTGAAACCCAACTCTTTCCCCCAGCATCTCAAAAATCATGTACACAGAAAATTGGGGGTACAGGGGAATTTTCTGAAGATGGGAGAAGAGATGTTTATGGTCTGGCAACACAGAACTTTGAAGTGGAGCTGGAGGCATCTCTGTTCTCAAAGTGTCCTCTGGCTACCTCAGCTCTTCAGGGTTTTGCAGGACCTTACCTTTGCCATTTTACTGGCACCTTCCCTCCCCCATGACTCCTTTCTCTTTCATTTTATTATTTTTTTTTTTTGCTCCCCCATTGGAGAAGAGGGTTTGGTGCAGGACCTAGACTGGAAAGATGGGCCTCATGAACTCTCAAATTCACATTCTTCTACTCTTCATTCCATTTTATTTCCATCGCAGTTTTTATCCCTCTAGCAACCAGATTAAGCTTTGCTTGCAAAGGAAGAACAAACCCTCAGGCTGTGAAATGGGATTTTAGACTTTGACATATGGTCAAGGTCTAAATGAAATGAGGAGGAAAATTCCACTACACAAACCCGGTTTGCCCTTCAGATGTAGGGTGAGCATTTTCTCCCTCAGTGCCTTGGGAAAACTAACTCAGATTTTAAAGAGAAAGCTCATGTGTCCTGGTCACTTTCTGTGGCTTTGCAGTATAATCTAAAAAAAGAAGCAGAAGAAATAGGAAGGTGAATGAGCATTATTTGGTATTTCATAAGGGCTTTAAAAACTATAGAACTAATGTATGGTACATATTTAAGGTTTAGAAGACTCAAGATGTCAATTCTTCTCAAATTCATCTACAAATTAAATAAAACTCTAATAAAATTATCAGGCATTTTTCATAGAAATTTATAATCACTTAAAAGATATGCTATAATAAGCAAGAAAAAACATAATAGCCAATGTTTTTAAAAAAATAACAAAGTTGGAGAATTCACGCTACCTAATTACAAGTTTACTATAAAGCAAAGAAATCAAGACAGTGTGGTATTGGCAAAGGATAGATATATAGATCAATGGAACATAGTTGAGAATTCAGAAACACTCTGAACACAAATATGGCCAATTGATTTGTGACAAAGTTACAAAGGCGATTTAATAGAGACAGGTGTAAAGTTAATTTCAACAAATGGTGCTGGAACAATTGGACATCTATGTGCAAAAAAATGAACCTTTACCTATACATCACCCTATATACACAAATTAACTCAAAGTGGATCATGGATTTAAATATAAAACCTAATTATAATAGAAACTGGGTAGAAAACATAAGAGAAAAATCTTTGTGATCTTGGTTGGTCAACACCAAAAGTAGGATTCATAAAAGAAATATTTTATTAAGTTGGACTTTGTCAAAATTAAAAATTTTTTTCCTGCAAAAGGAACTGTTAAGAGAATGAAAAAATAACCCACTGACTGGGGAGAAAAATATTTGTGAATAACATTTCTGACAAAGGACTTATATCTTGAATATAGAAAGAACTCTCAAACTCAACAATATAAAAACCCTAAAACCCAATTAAAAATGAGGGAAAAAATTGAATGGATACTTTACCAAATAAGATATACATATGGCTAATAAGCACATGAAAATATGCACAAAATCAGTAGTGACAAGAGAAATTATATACCCATTATATTAGAGTGGCTAAAAAAATGATAACACCAAGTCATGGTGAGGATGAGCGGAGGCTGTATGTCTCATGCACTATTGGTGGAAAAGTAAAATGATTCAGCCATGTTGGAAAGCAGTTGACAGTTTCTTATAAAGTTAAACACACACGTACTGTATGACTCAGTAATCCTACCCCAAAAGAAATGAAACTCAAGGTCACTCAAAAATTTGTACATGACTGTTTATAATTGCTTTATTCTTAATCACTAAAAACTGGAAACAACCCAAATGTCCCTCAGGTGGGGAATGGATAAACAAACCAGGGTACCTCTGTCTAATGGAGTATTCAATAATAAAGAGAAATGAATTGTTGATGCATATGACAACATGAATAAATCTGAAATGCATTATGCTAAGGGAATGATGTCAGACTCAAAAGGTATATACTGAAGAGTTCCATTTCTGTAACATCAGGAAAAGGTGAAAAACTATAGGAATGGAGCGGTTGCCAGGGGTTAAGTGTGGGTGGATGGTCTAACCACAAAAGAGTGATTAACTATCCTATATCCTGACTGTGGTGATGCTGAAATGACTCCATGCATTTGTCATAGAACTGTACACTAAAAAGAATGAATTATGCTGTGTATCAGTAAAAAAAAATTAAAAAGCATTAGCAAACAAAAACAATACAGAAAAAATAATACATACTCATGTAATATTTAGAAAGTACAGAAAAGTATAAAGAAGAAAGTCCATAATCCCATCTCCCAGTAATAATAAGTTATCTTTTGAGCATACGTCCTTCTAGTTTTTTTTCTTTGGGCATTTTTACATAGTTAAAATGATATGATCTAGTTCTGTTTACATATACATATTACATATATAATTATGTAAATTATATTCTTTTAAAAACTATCATATATATTAAATTATAAATTCATATAAGGTATCTCCATCAATAATATTTTAATGGATTTATAATTTTTTGCTACATAGTTATACTATAATTTATTTAACTATTGCTCAATTGTTGGTCATGTAGGTTGTTTCCAGTTTCTTAATGTTATTTTTAAAATTACAAGAAGAGTTTTTATTGAGGAATCTGTGCACACATTTCAGATTGATTTTTAAGAGTAGAGTCCTAGAAAATGTTGTTATTGGGTCAAAGAGTATAAGTATTAAGTTTTAAAGTATATTTTGGTCAAATTGCCTTCTGGGAAACTTATGTCATTTTAGTGGCCCCTTAACAAGGTATAAGAGGTTCTTGTTTTCATTTGATCTCTTCATCAGCATTTGTTTCCTCGTATGTCAAATGGGGTGTTGTAGTTTGGATATTTGTCCCCACAACCTCATGTTCAAATTTGATCCTCGATGTTGAAGGCAGGTCCTAAAGAGAAGGGTTTGGGTTATGGGGGCCGATTCCCTCATGACTAGTTTGGTGCTGTCCTCATGGTAATGAATGAGTTCTTGCTCTATTAGTTCCCACAAAAGCTGGTTGCTAGAAAGAGCCTGGCATTCCACTTTCTTCCCTTCTCTGACTTCTTCTTTTGCAATGTGCTCTCTGCACACACTGGTATCCCTTCAGCTTCAGTCATGAATGAAAGCAGCCTGAGGCCCTCACACGAAGCTGAGCAGATGCTGGTACCATGCTTCTTGTACAGCCTGCAGAGCTGTGAGCCGAATAAACTTTACTTTATAAATTACCCAGTCTCTTATATTCCTTTATAGCAACACAAATGGACTAAGACAGGGGTCCTCAAGCTTTTTAAACAGGGGGCCAGGCCAGTTCACTGTCCCTCAGACTGTTGGAGGGCTGGACTATAGTTTAAAAAAAACTATGAACAAATTCCTATGCACACTGCACATATCTTATTTTGAAGTAAAAAAACAAACGGGCAAAAACACCCACATGTGGCCTGCGGACCATAGTTTGAGGACGCCTGGACTAAGACATGGGGTAGTGACAGAACTTATAGGATTGTTTTTGAAATAATTGGACTTCAAGTACATGGCATAATACCTGTGATGTTAGCCCACTTTAGTGATGTGTATTTTTATTTATTATTTGAATTTCTGCTTGTTTGAAAGATAAAAGTGGTATTGTATTTGTTTTAATTGAATTTTTAAAATACTAGTGAACTATAATAATTGTAATATGTTTTATTAGCTGTTTCACTTTTTGCTCTGTGACTAGTTAATGTTTAGTTTGGGATTAATATATTTTTGTGTAAATTTTTTTCTATGTTAAAGCTATTACACCTTTGTTAAGTTTATAGAAGTTATTTTTTTTTATTTTGCAGTTTGCTCTTTAATTTATAATTTTGTTTTTGGTGTCTTTTAACATATAAAGATTTAAATTTTTATGTAGTCAAATCTACAGATCCTTTATTTTGTGATTTCTTCTATTGCTTTTATAGCCTTTCTTAAATATGGAACTTTCTTTCTTTTTTAATTTCAAAATATTAAGGAGGTGCAAATGTTTTTGTTACATGGCTTGATTCAGGGCTGTAAATGTGCCTATCACCCATATAGTGTTCATTGCAGGTGAGTTTTTGCCCCTCTTTTCTACCCCCTCCCCCTGCTTGATTTCCAATGACTTTTACTTCCCTCTGTGTACTTGTGTGCCCATTGGGTAGTTCCAAGTGATTAGAGAGTACATGTGGTGGTTTTCTATTCTTGAGATACTTCACTTAGGATAATGGTTTCCAATTCCTTCCAAATTGCTGCAAAGGAAATAATTCATCCTTTTTTATAGTAGAATAGTACTCCATGGTATATGTATACCACATTTTGTTAATTTACTCATGAATTTATAGATACTTAGATTGATTCCAGATCTTTGCAATTGTGAATTGTGCTGCAATAAACATTCGAGTGCAGGTGTCATTTTGATAAAATGACTTATTTTCGTTTGGTTAGACAGCAAGTAGTGGGATTGCAGGACCAAATGGTAGGTCTACTTTCAGTTCTTTGAAAACTTCATACTGTTCTGCATAAGGGCTGTACTAATAGCAGTCCCACCAACAGTATATAAGCACTCCTTTCTCTCTGCATCTGTGTCAGCATCTATTGTTTTTGGACTTTTAAATAAAAGCCATTCTAATAGGAGTAAGGTGATATCATATGGTTTTAATTTGCATTTCCCTGATAATTAGTGATGTTGAGCATTTTTTCATATGTTTGTTGGCAATTTGTCTATCTTCTTTTGAACAACTTCCATGCATGTCTTTTACCCACTTTTTTAATGGGGTTGTAAACTTCTGATACATGTTTTTGTCTATGATATGAGGTGAGACTCAATTTTCTCAGTAGCATTTATTACATATTCCTTTATTGATTGGTAGTGCCAACTTCTTAAACCATTGTATTTTGGAATTTATAGTCTGTTTCTGGGTATTATTTTAGTCTGTTGATTTTCATATTAGTGCCACACAGTTTGGATTATTATTGTTATATAATATCTTTAAATATCTGTAGGAGATATTTCCTTTTTTCATCGCTCATTTAAAAAAATGTTTTCTTAACTCTTCTAGCTTTATTAATTCTTTCAAATAAACTTTATAGTCATTTGTTAATTCCCCATATCCCCACAAATTTATTGTAATTTTGAATAGAATTGTATTGATTATAACTTAATTTGGGAAGAACTGAAATTTTATAATTAAAAAAAATTTCCTTGTAGAAATACATCTCATTCAAATATTTTGTATTGTTAAATGAAATTTTTTGTTCTTTTCATATAGGTCTCACACATTTCTTGCAAAGGTTATTCTTAGGCAATTTATGTGTTTTTTTGTTATTGTGAATATAATATTTTTAATTTCTTTTCACTGGTTATTATTGGAATATAAGCTATTGATTTGGGAATAGTTATCTTATAACCTGCTATTTTATAGAAATACTATTAAGTCTAATAGTTTTTCCAGTTGATGATCTTGGTTTTCTTTGACACATAGATACCCAATAAATATTTGTTAAATAATAAATGACAATCATGTCATCTATAGATAGTGATAACTCTTCCTCATCCTTTGTTTACTATAGTTATACCTTTTATTTCTACTTCTTGTTTTTGTATTAGTCAGAAGGTCCAAAACAATGTGGAATATGTAAGAAGTATTATTAAAAATAATTAGTTGGCCGGGCGCTGTGGCTCACGCCTGTAATCCTAGCTCTTGGGAGGCCGAGGCGGGCGGATTGCTCAAGGTCAGGAGTTCAAAACCAGCCTGAGCAAGAGCGAGACCCCGTCTCTACTATAAATAGAAAGAAATTAATTGGCCAACTGATATATATATAAAAAAAAAAAAATTAGCCGGGCATGGTGGCGCATGCCTGTAGTCCCAGCTACCTGGGAGGCTGAGGCAGTAGGATCACTCGAGCCCAGGAGTTTGAGGTTGCTGTGAGCTAGGCTGACGCCACGGCACTCACTCTAGCCTGGACAACAAAGCGAGACTCTGTCTCAAAAAAAAAAAAAAAAAAAATAATTAGTTGTTCAAATTTGGGCTCATATTACATGGAGGGTTTTATACTTATTTCTGCTCTAACCCTCTGTTTTAAAAACTACATTTTAATATTAGCTTAACAGCAATATTTTAAAAACCTAATCATAATATTCAGATATTTTGCATTGTTTAGGGATTCCATGCTGCACATGCATCTTAGGTGCACTGGAGGCAACAGGAGGGCTATCCTATCCCATTTGGATATCTTTTTTTTTTTTTTGGTTATTTTTGTCACCTGTATTATTGAAAACACTATTTGTTTATCTCATTCAGCTTACACTAACCTTTGGGGTTATTTATAGTGTGAAGGTATCTTTGAATGTCATGTTGTCTGGATGACTTTTTTTAGTCATGCAATTTAGCTTTTAATTATGAAGAATTTAATGCATCAAAAAAAAATAGAGTGGTCTTACAAACCTTGCCCATCACCCAGCTTCAACAATCATCATCATATTGCCACAGTGGTCAATAAGGTTTGTAAAGGACAGGAAGTATTCCAAACTCTTAGAGAGGAGCATGGTGGAGACTGCGTATATGGAGTTAGTAAACCAGATAAAATAATTTCTAAAAATCTTATTAGTATATTTTTGTTTACTAATGAAAGTACTGTTTGTATAAATTGCAAATAGTGTAGAAATTACAAGTTAAAGTGCCCTTTGTCCCCTGTAAACCCTAGTCCTCCTACCCAATGGGAACCCAATATCCATTTGGCAAGCTTTCTCTAAGGGCTCTTCCACATATGTGTATTTGGGCATGTCAAGGACCCTCCTCCCTGACCCAAAGGGAATGAGGTATCCGTGCGGCTGCCTTGTGAGTGGGGAAAATCAGGGAGTGAGTGGCCAGCTGGTGAATGTGGTGGCTTTCATTGTGCCACCTCCAACAGAGTCCTGCTTATTGCCTCTGAGTCCTGTTACTCCCTTCATTCCCAGGCCAGCTCTGTGGGAAGTTGGTTTAGTCCCTCTAGCAAATACACCTGGCCATGCGGGTGTTGATTTTTTCAAAGTCTATATAGGGAAAAAAAATCTCTCTCCCTTTAGTATGACTTTGATCCTACTTCTGGTAAAATAATAACCCTGGTGCTCTTGTGCTATGGATAATTTAAATCCTTCTAGATTTTGTTAATTCGTTCTCACTGTCCATTTTCATCCTGATCTGTGGAGCAGATGGATTGCCCCAGTGCATTCCAATACATGGATATAAAACATACTCTGCTTTTTAAAAAAGTAGGGGTGAATCTAGAAGTGCCAAGAATTATTTTTGCCCCCTTTTTATACCTGTAATGGTAGTTTCTTGGGGGAAACATTCATCTTCTATTGCCGTTAATTATTGCAATAATCAGTTCTTTCTGAAGGAGAGCTACCAACCAGTTTTTTTTCAGAATCCATTGCTAAACATAAAGAAAATACAATCCTTTATTGAATACCTGATATGGATCAAATGATAAAAATAAGTGCATAGAATATAGGATTTATAAGAGCTGTACAGTTCATATGATATATTCAAATGTAATCTAATAAGGAGAGTTTCTAAGATTTGACAGTCTGTCTGTCTCTGGAGTTCTGTAAGCTGTAAAAGATATAATAATGGTCATTGAATTTCCAATATCAGGAAATATCAGGCAGTCTGTCTGTCTCTGGAGTTCTGTAAGCCATAAAAAGATATAATTATGGTCACTGCTGGGAGTGAGAAGTTGCACGCATATTACCATTGTAGGTATATGTGGTTACAAAGGTAGCTTTTATGTTCAAAGGTGTTGTGATGCCAGCCAGCATTCGTGGTTATTCACGTCTGAATGAAAGGATTAAAGAAGTTAATGCTTAGTAAGAAAAAGAGCCTCCATGTGAGGAATCAGGCACTGTCATATATTGCTAGTGGGAATGCAAATTAGTACAACCACTTTGGAGGGAAATTTGGCAATATCTAACAAACCGTCGTTTCAAAACTAGTTTATTTGCTTGCCTGTATTAGAAGACTTTCGGACTTCACATGTAGCTTGAGTCAGCATATTCACAATACCTAATGGTAGAAAAAAAGGAGCTTTCACAGGTTTGAGTCTCATATTACATTTCTTCCTCTTAATTTAGCTATTTTCTTAAAGTACTTATGTGCAGTTAACACCAACAACTAGCTCTGAAGCTTACTAAATGGAGTAGTCTCTAATTTTAAAAGGCTTTCTGGTACAACTACTTTGGGGAAAATGTTTGGCAGTTTCTTGTAAGTTAAATATACACCTATCCTTTGACTCAGCAATACCACTTGTAGGTATTTAGCCCAGAGAAATGAAAACATATGTCTACACAAAGGCCTTTACATGAATGTTCATAGCAACTTTATTCATATCCCAAATTGAAAAAAACCTCGAATGTCCATCAACAGGAGAATGAACAAACTGTAGCTACCCACACGATGAAATACAACTTAGCAATAAAAATTAATGAATCGCTAATACATACAGCATGGGTGAATCACAACAGAATTATCCTGAGAGAAAGAAGCTAGACACAAAAGAATACATATTATATGATTATATAACATGAAGTTTTTGAGCAGGCAAAACTAGTCTATTGAAAAAAATCACAACAGTGGTTGCCTGGGGTTTAGGAAGCAGGGCTGATTAGGAAGAGACATGAAGGTACCTTCTGGGGTAATGGAAATGCTTTTTATCTTGAAAGGGGTATGGGTTACATGGATATGTTCTTTTGTCAAAACTCATTGAAACATATATTTCAAACGGGAATATTTCGGTATATGCAAATTTTATCACCTCCCCCAAGATAAAGTTAAAGACATTTTTATGAAAAAGGTTTTCCAGTTTTTCCTTGGCCAATTGCAAGCCTTATCCTGAAATTTTAGCTGGAATGCTACAAATAAAGGTTAGATGTTTGTATATAAAACTTCTCACTTGCTTATTAGCTATTTCACATTGCGTTCTTTCTTTAAATCTCAGAGGACAACATTAATAACAATAACATTGAGCATGAAGAATAGAATAAAATGCATTAGGAAAAAGCAGCCTCTCTGAATATAACATCCTCTCTGTACAGTGCCGCTCTGAAAAGTAAGATCACTTTTCCCCATGTGGTAGTAAGTGGGATCACTTTGGTCATACCACAGTAAGCAAAGAACATCCTTCATTTGAGGATCATGACACTGTACTTGTGCCTGATCTTTAGGAGTAGTTCAGGAGACATTCTATACCCCATCTAAGGATTTGAACCTTTACCATTTGCTGTGTCAACCTACATTGCCTGCCCAGATAGTGAATTCTGTTGGCTACCGTGTTAAACCTCTCAGTTGTATTACCCGGCAGCCTAGAGAGGTTGGAAGAAAAGGAGAGTAGAATTGTTGCCTGGAGTAAGTTTAAGAGCATTCTTTAAAACATATGTATGGATGTATGAATGAATAAATGAATGAGACAGAGTCTCTGTCGCTCAGGCTAGAGTTCAGTGGCATCATCATAGCCTGCTGCAACCTCAAACTCCCGGGCTCAAGCAATCCTCCTGCCTCAGCCTCCGACTAGCTGGGACTGCAGGTGCATGCCACCATGCCCCGCTAATATATGTTTTGTAGAGATGAGGTCTTGCTATGTTGCTCAGGCTGGTCTTGAACTCCTGGCCTCAAGTGATCCTCCTGCCTTGGCCCCACTAAGTGCTAGGATTATAGGCATTAGCAATAGTGCCCAGCCAATTATTTCATTTTAAATATCCAGTGGGCCTGATATGTGTCTCATGATGTGCTACCTCTAAAAAAGAAAAGAACATTTAGATTCTCATTGTCTCTAGGATTTTCCTCTCTACCCTGACATCCTCATCCTCCAGTTTCTTTTTTGTTTCCAAATGAGGAAGTCTAGTAATCTATTGGGGCTGTAATCCTGTGAGCACTCACGAATCCAAAGGATCAGCTCTCAGCAATGAAATGACCTTGAGTGAACTTCAGAGAGATTAGCTGGGAGAAAGCATGAAACACATTTATGTGAGTGCAGTGCCTGGAGAGGAATGGAGAGTGAGCGAAGTGGCAGTGTTTCCTGGAATCCAGTGGCTGCTAGGTGCCAGACGTGTGAACAGCAAGACCCTAGATATTTACCTTACACCTTGGTGCGGATAACAGAGGCAGAGATGAGGTCGTATCACCATTTTGTAGAAAGTTGCATCAGGCTAGACTATGTGGCAAAAAAAGGTACTGTGAGCACAATGACATTTGTTTTATGTATGTCTTGTCATCCTCATTCTTAGCAGAATATTTATCATTTAAGAAATTTTACATTTAAAAAAAATTTAATTGGCAATACTGCCTCAAGTTTCTTGTTAAGGAGTCTAAAAAAGGACTTAAAAAAAAGACACAAGCATTAATCAGCTATTACAATATTACAGATGGTCATTAATTGAGATGGGTTCATAATAAAAAGATGATAAAATATTCTGAAGAAATCAGGTAAGATGGACTGTGCAAATATGAGCTTATTTTAAAAGCATACATATGCCTGTACATAGATATATATGTACTGAATATTATTATACACTGATGAGATAACTGGTTAATTTGGGGTAAAAGAATGATGTTTTACTTTTTAAAATTTTTGTTTAGTTGTATTTTCTATTTTTTAAAAATAACCAATACATATTGCTTTTGTAAAATGAAAATAAGAATCCAGATTATAAAATTCTTGTTCCTAAAGAAAAATGTTAAGTCTGAAGGCTTCATGTTAGACACATGAGCTGATAACAGATGGTTGTCTAACAGAAGAGGAGCACTTCCCTTCCGTGCGCTGGTGAGAAGGAACAGCATTTCTAAGTATGTCTGCCATGTATTTGGGAACCAGCAAGACAAATACTCCAGAGCTGAAGCAACTATTTATTTCTGAGACTGCTTTTATGGATGGCTTTATTGGAATGCTCCCATTTTTTTTTTGTTTCTGTCTTGAAAATGTTTATAATAATTTATTCTCCTTGGATCACAGGCTAGAAAAGATGATTAAACCCTTTTGCCTCTCCCATTCCTCTATACTTGGAACTTGTTTCTTCAAGATGAGGGAGTTACTAAATGGAGAAGTGCACCTTTAAAATAATTTCGTCATTTTGCTGTATACTTTCTGACTGAGTTATGATTCATGCTTGCATTATACTTTATATCATGTATGTATATAGTATATAATACATGTTCTATATTCTCTAAGGCAAAGGCTACTATATATTTGCTACTTTGGAAAGGATAATTTGTTAATCAGATTTTGCTTTTGGTATTTCAAACACACGCATACAAATCCTTACAGGGCTTGAATTCAAGTGTAAATTATTGCCCTAATTTTACTAAAGTTAAATCAGAATAAGAGCTTTATAGCTTTGTTAATAGTGATAAGAGGAAGTATTAATAATTTGAAAGAAGAAGAATTTCTGAATCCTAACTCACAACATTACATATACTATCGTTGCTTTCCTTTTTCCCCTAACTAAAGAAGGTTATGAAACATTCACCTACATGCTTTGTCTGTCAGTCATTTTATTCTGTTTGTGACTCAAGACAACAATGAAAGGTTGAATATCTTAAATATAAGTTTTTTAGGTATTTAAATAGCATTTATGACATTACTGCAATCTCATATTCATGGGATGCTATCAGTCGACTTCTTAAAATATGGTGATAATGATTCCTTAGGATTAGGGAAATGAAACTCAAGAGATGACATACTGATTTAAATGTATGGTAATCAAGACCCATATTTTTTGTAATTGTTAGGGGTCATGGAGAGTCAGCAGTTGGAGGTTTGCTTTTTCACTGACTGTCCTTCCCCCTTTTCCTCTTTTTAAAGAAAAGTATATAAAATATTATAAAACAAATGCATACCTGTAAGTTAAGGTAACACCAGCTACTGCAACAAATACTCACATTCCAGTGGATTAATACACTTCAATACACTATCCCTCGTCAGAGAGCCGTTTTTCCTCAGAGTGCTTCAGGGACGCTGGCTGTTTCTATACAGTGGGTCTGCCATCCCTTAATTCTGCCGACAATTCAGAATTGTCACCTTGCAGCCTGGGAGGAGGGTAATGGGTAGTGAGGACACGCCTGTTTCTTAAATACCCTGGCTTAGAAGTAACACGTTATTTCTGCTCATCTCCCATTAGCATTCATCTGTTACATGACCCTAAATGGAGGTAAGGTGGGAGATCAAGGGAGATCGAGTCCCTGGCTAGGCAGCTGCCTTTCAGTGAAAATGCTACTGTGTGGAAGAGGCACTGTGACATTTTGCTGGGCAGCTAGTCATCTCTGCCTCAGGTGCTCATTGTAAAAACATTCAACTTAAGTACCTATGTACATCCATACAGATAAACAACATAAACGATACCATCTTTTCCTGTATCTTACTGCTTTTTCTTAAACCTTAATATATTTTGAACTTCCTTTCCTGTCAGTCATATAGATCTCCCTGATTTTATTTAATGGCTACATAGTATTCTATTACATGGCTGTATCATTTATTTAACCAACCCTCTATGAATACACATTTATGACAGACGAACAAACTATAATAAGCATCTAAGTACCCCCTTATTTTGCACTTGGGTTAATATTACCTTAGGTTAAATTCCTAGATATGAAATTTCTTGGCTAAAAGACTGCATATTTAATATTTTGACAGATATTTCCAAATTAATCAACAGAAGGATTTATATCTATATACTTTTACATATAGAAAATCTGTCTACACTCTTGCCAACCCTATACGTTATTAATCTTTAAGATAATTGCTAATCCATCAAGCAGAAAAGATCCCATTTTGTTTTAATTTACATTTCTTTATTAGTGAAATACTACAGTTTGAATGTATGTGTCTCTCCCAAATTCATGTGCTGAAACCTAACCCCTCAAGGTGACAGTATTAGAAGGTGGGGCCTCTGGGAAGTGATTAGGTCATGAGGGCTCCACCCTTGTGTGGGATTAATGCCCTTATAAAAGAAGCTTCAGAGAGCTGCCTCCCCATGTGGGCCATGGTGTTCCTCCCTTTTGCCCTTCCCCCATTGTGAAGATGTAACAAGAAGACACGATCTAGGAAGCAGAGAGCAAGTCCTTACCAGACACTGAATCTGCTGGAGCCTTGATCTTAGACTTTCCAGCTTCCAGAATTGTGAGAAATAAATTTCTATTATTTATAAATTAGTCTGAGGTATTTTGTTATAACAGCAAGAACAGACTAGGACATGAAGTTAAACACCTTTTAGATGTATATTCATTGGCAGTATTTCATCTATGAATTGTGTGTTTCTAGTCTATGCCTATTGTGTTAGTTTCCTGTGGCTGCTGTAACAAATGACCCCAAAACTTGATGGCTTACAACAATGGAAATTTATTTTCTCACAGTCCCAGAGGCCAGAAGTCCAAAATCTAGGTGCCAGCAGGTCCACTTTCCAGAGGATGTAGGGATAATTCAGTTTCTTGTCTCTTCTAGCTTTCTGGTGGCTCTAGACATATCCTGGCTGTGACTGCATGCGTCATTCCGACACCCGTCTCCATCTTCACATGGTCACCTCTGTGTTTCTGTCTCCTCTCTGTTTCTTGGTCTAATCTCCCTTCTCAGCTCTTCCTATTATATCATATTGTTTTGTCCATGACACTGCTTCCAGCCAATAGACTTGATTGAATCCAGGTTTGTGAGTGGGCTAAGAATGTGGAGGGCTTCAGGTGTGCTGAAGGTAAGCAGATCTCAGGCCAGGGTTGGCTTGTTTCCCAGGGTGCTGACCCTAAAATCACAGAAGGAAATGTTAGGCCAAAAGTTTACTATCACCAAGGCCTCAGTTTCAAGAATATTTTGCACACATATAGATTATTATTTTTATTGACTGTTAAGAGATGCAAACTAGTGAACACCCTCCCCCCATCCCACCTCCCATTTCCCTCCTAATGCTGCATTTTTATAAGCAACAGGAAAGGACCAAGAATAGACTAGGGCTGCGGTCCCCAACCCCTGGGCCGTGGACTGGTACTGGTCCATGGGCTGTTAGGGACTGGGCCACAGAGCTTCTCCTCTTCTTTGCCTCCTGTCTGTGGAAAGATTGTCTTCCATGAAACTGGTCCCTTGTGCCAAAAAGGTTGGGGACTGCTGGACTAGGGCATTGGAATTCAAAGGGTGCTTGCTTCTAATTTGAATCAGCAGCGTCAGGAGAACTCCCTAGAAATGCAGAATCTCTGGCCCTATGCCAGACCTACTGAATCAGAATTAGGTGATTTGTATATACATAACAATTCCAGAAGCTCTGCTCTGGGAGAGTATTTATTAAAATGCAGGTATGGCACTTTGAAATTCAGTGCTAAAACAGAAGAGCCTTTCTGGAAGGATTAGGCATTTTCACAGATTTCCTTAATCTCCTCCAGGGCCATGATTAATTTATTCTGAATTACCCAGGTGATGGAGCTGGTTTTGCCTCTCTTGGAGTCACGGAGAGCTGCAGTGGAGGCCAGAATGCCACTTCCAAGTTACTGTTGCTAAGGGAGCTCTTTGCATACAAACTTCCACCTCAGCCTTGGTGGAATGAATGTTTCATAGAAGGTTACAAGGTGAAATATTAGCAGAAATTAAGAAGCTTTTAAAAAAGTATGAATTTGTAATAGAAAAAAAGGAGAAAAGAGATTTGCATAAGTATTCAAAAACAGAACTACTTATGCCTAATAACATATTAATAGTTCTCAAAGCACTTTTTAAAATTTCAGCATATTATGGGGGTACAGATGTTTAGGTTACGTATGTTGCTTCCTACCCCCCACCCCCGCCAGTCTGAGCTTCAAGCGTGTCCATCCCGGAGACGGTGTGCATCGCTCAAAGCACTTATAGTCTCCCTTCCAACATTTGGAGAACCTGGGGCAAGAGTACAAATGGAAGCCATATTTTAAAATTTAGTTTGCATTTTCATATATATTATATATATCTTAGTTATATCCTTCAATATATTCTATCATTCTACCTTGACAAACACACACTCCTAACAACAAAATTAAAACATATGTAAAGATATGATTTTATAAGACTGAAAAATCAGAAAATATCAAAGATTACTAAATTGAACTGTTGCCCATGTCTGAGTGTTGTTGATGGGCCAGTGATATGTGAATGAGTGATCGATATATACATAATCCATAAGTCATTAGTTATTCTATTTAACATTTTTCTCTTGCCTTCATGTTAGCAAAATTGCCATGTTGTTATTGAGATTTTCACATAATTTGAACTCTGTTGAGAGCAGTGATCTAAAGTAAATGTGATCTAAGTAAAATATAAATGTATTTAATGAGTGCAAAAAGAATTTGAGTATATTTGCATCATGAATTACAAGAAAAAGAAAAGAAAGAGCGTTGATGCCTGTTACTATTGGACAGGATACTTCATTATTTAAGAATCTACAGCATTCATGCCACGGAGGAAGGATTTTGCACATTAATTAATTTGTCTTTTCTCTTACCTAAGCACTTCCGCAGCTCAGATCCTCCTTGCACCCTGAAGCGGTGTGTGTTCCTGGTGTCAGCGGTGCTGCAGCCCAGAAGCCATCCTAGCATTTGGACGTGGTCGCCTTTTCTTTGCAGGACACAGACTAAGAAATACGGCATATTTCCCTGGGTCTGACCAGTGTTGAGAGTAGATATCCAGGGCTACTGTGCGCCATGCTGGCACTGAGCTCTGGGTAACCAGCGACTGAGGCAGGCAGATGTTCCTTAGGACGCATATTCACCAGAGGGAAGGTGTAAGATGGGGAGCCCTCAAAAGGGAGGGCCTGGGGAAGAGGTCACAAGGACACTTCCGGGGGTGAGGTGTTGGGCGTGTCTGAAATGTTCCATATCTTGATCTGTTTGATGGTTGCATCAGTGTATACATTTGTCAAAATTCATTAAGCTGTATGCTTAAGATCTGTGCATTCTGCATGTAAATTGTACTTCAATAAAGTACTGTTGGTATAAAAAATAAAGGCTACCAGAGTATACTTTTCTGTATTTAAATTAAAGGGTGTAACTACATAGGATTCCATCACTTTAACACAACTATTTCATATATTCTTTTTTCATATGCCCACACAAGTACACAGACCTATCTTGTGCTTTCTTCCATCTTTCTTTTTTTTTCTTTTAGCATATTATGGGGGTACATGTGTGAAGGTTATATATGTTGCCCATCTTTCTTTTTTTTAACCTGGCTGTAATCTCGCCATGCATCTGATTTTTATGTCCTTGACATTATATCTTAAATCTTTCTCTATGGATGTGGACTTAAGTATATAATCATTGCTTCCATTTTTTTCACCTGTATAAATAATATTACAGTCTATATTGTTATATACAGTTTTTATTTTATTATGTTCTTATGATACCTTTTTCAGATACAGGATGAATGGGTAAAAGATTATGAAGATTTTAATGACTGTATTGAAACTCTATATTGTAATGATTAACATGTTGGGCTTTGGAGTACGAAATGAGGTGGGTTCAAATTCTGGTTCTGTGTAACCTTGGATAAACTACTTCAAATCTAGTTCAATATCACCCTTAGAATTGTTTTGAGGATTAGATGAGGTAGTGTATATAAAGTGCTTGGTATGGAATCTACCACATAAGTGCTCAATAATCACTGGATAAAATATTGTGAAACTACTTTCCAAAAGGACAGTGCCTGCTTCATTTGCTCCCTGGGGTTATGCAGAACAGCTAGTTTTTCAACAAAGCTCCAGCATTGTGTGTTAAAATCTCATTTATTTGTGGATGAAATGAGATATTCTATGTTCTTTTTTTTTTTTTTTTTTTTGAGACAGAGTCTCACTTTGTTGCCCAGGCTAGAGTGAGTGCCGTGGCGTCAGCCTAGCTCACAGCAACCTCAAACTCCTGGCTCAAGCAATCCTCCTGCCTCAGCCTCCCAAGTAGCTGGGACTACAGGCATGCGCCACCATGCCCGGCTAATTTTTTCTGTATATATTAGTTGGCCAATTAATTTCTTTCTATTTATAGTAGAGACAGGGTCTTGCTCTTGCTCAGGCTGGTTTCGAACTCCTGACCTCGAGCAATCCGCCCGCCTCGGCCTCCCAGAGAGCTAGGATTACAGGCGTGAGCCACCGCGCCTGGCCTAGATATTCTATGTTCTTTTAATTGTATTAGTCGATTACTGGGAAGTTAGACATGTTTTTAGTGTTCTTGATTTAAAAATCTTTTAAATTCTTCCTAAAAAATTCTTCTTTTTAAAATGCCTTTAATCCAGTATTAATTTACGGACCAGACGACAATACTCAAGTCATCGTTATGGGGCAGGTTAAGCATTTCTATAGCATAGGACCCAATACAGGAAGGAAATGTTTTTGTGTTATTTCTGACTTGGCCAATAAGACAGGGTAATGAAATACAGTTTGCCCCATGGAGCAACTTTTTGTACTAGCCCAGAAATGGGTGTCTCTGAGTCTCTGGTCCACAGATGTTTCCTAAGTAGTCAAGTCTGGTCTGGTTGTGGGGGTGGGAGGGTGGTGCAGGCTGGAGGAGGTTCATTTGAGTGCTTGGGTACAATCCTTTTCTGTCATTATCTAATTAATTAAACCAGTTAATCTGTTAAGTTCATGGTTAGTGCCCGGCTGACAGCTGGTGCTCTATTTATGTTATTAGCAGAGAGGCGTGTGGCGCAGTGTCTAAGAGTGGAGACCTTGTCAGTTGTTATTGCAAACTCCGATGTTGAAACCTAGTTTGGCCAATTGGCAGGACTCTTCCATTCTTTCTGTCCACCTGATCCTCTGGGCAAAGTCGTAATGTCACAGGGTCTGCCCAAGTTGGGGCTATGGGTCTTCTCTGGTCCAGGCCATACTTTGTTTTCCTTTAACCTATTTACATATTTCTTTATTCAGTTCTTTTTTTTTTTTTTTCTCAATCCATACTTGAGTCTTCTATATCTCAGTGTAATAGAAATTTCTAAATAGCAGGAGTGGGAGGCTAAGGGTTTCACAATCCTTTATCCTTTACCAGTTGCAGCACTCAGATAGCATCTTGCTGTCAGCACTGTTTTCCTGCCCTCTGCTCTAAGGAGGATGGTTTTTAAGCATTAGTAAAGGTTCTGCCCTGGAGCCTATGGTGCTCTCTCAGACTGGGAAGTGGAAAACACAGGGGGGTTGCCTGCTGCCTACAACTCAATTCCCACGACACGGTAGGCTATTATTCTATCACCTAGGAGGCTAGAGGTGTGTGTGGTCTTTGATACCTTCTGCGTTTCTGGAATTCTGGGCCCAGGGTAAAATACAGTCATACTTCTTTGTACCTATCAGGAATAGAAAAGAGACACGTTTTTCCCTGGTGTATTTCTAACTTTGCCTTCAAAGGAATTGTGTTGAACTTCACTTATCTCTTCCCATTGCCTCACGTGGGTGGGTCACAAAGTTTATCCTAAGTTTATCCCTAATGTGTACACACCAAAAATAGCAAGGAGCAAGCTGGGAGCCTCCCCACAGGCCAAGGAGGCCAGGGCAGATGCGCAACAGGCACCGCCTTGGTGGGTCATCGCTGGTTATGCTCAGCTTCACAGGTGAGAACAGAGACTCAGAGTGTACTTGCCCTGATCGCCCAGTGAGTCGGTGGCAGAAAGGGGCTTTCTATGCAAGGCTGTCTGGATCTGAAGCAGGTCCTTTCCTGCTGCAGCTGGAGGTGCAGTTCCTCTAGGACTGAAGAGCCCCTCCACTTCCTCCCCTGCCCATCTCTACGGGAGTGGGCAGCACCTGCCAGCAGCAGGGCTGGCCTTTGTGTCTCTTTTGGTACAGAGCATAAATGTGCCTTTGGGAGCAGAACTGAGCCTGCTTTCATTCCAACAGGCCCACAAGGCATCACTAGAAGGCATCACTAAAATCTGGGTGTATCTGCAGTCATCTCCATGTCCTGGGTCAGACTCTGAGTCTGAGAATCCTTCCTGATCTGTCACAGCTGGCCAGGTTAGATCATGCGGCTCCCTTGCTAGGAAGACTTCAAGGGTAAACATGTCACTCCCTGGCTGGGGGCCAAGCAACCTCAGCACAACCTGGCTCAAAGGCAAACCAGCTGATTGCTATTCTTAGAAAAACCAGGCATGAATTTTAGTCTTGTTCACTTGGTGACCACACAAAGCTGGTGAGAAGGGTCCTTGTTGGAGGGCTGGGCAAACCTCAGATTCCCATGACATGCATGAGGCACTGGCCAACTTCTCAGGTAGGAGCCTCTGCCCCTGAAGGCCAAGGGTCTAGGAACTCCATCATGTATGGCTGAGGTTTTCCCTCTTGAAGGCAGTTGGCCCATGGCTGACCCAGGCTTGACACTTAATTTATTACATAACCACAGGCAAGTTGAGAATCTCTCTGGATCTCCATTTCATCATTTAAAAAATGAGATGGGTTGGCTTAGCTCATTTCTATTGTCCCTTTCAGCTCTTACGTCTTTAAGATGTTTGATTTAAAGCATATCTCAAATATTGAATTAAAAGAACAATAAATTGTACCCTATAATTTTGTTTTTCTCTGGGTTTATCAGCTCTTAAATATGCTCCCTCAGGTAGGAAAAAGAAATAATGAAACTCTAGCTTTGAGAATGCCACTTTCTTAGATCACTGAGAGGGGAGTGCAGTCCCTTGGTGGAGGGGAGTGCAGTGCCTGAGTATTTTTAAGCAAATCTCAGACTTCATATTTTACTATTAAATCCTTCAATTTGTATTTCAAAAAAAGAAGGCCCTTCTTTTTGTAAAATATAACCTCAATGCCGTTTTATACCCACCTGAATTAACAGTGAAGCAGGAGTTCTTTGGATTTTTAGTAAATTCAGGGTAGGAGGGGTACTGGGAGGCAGGAGCTCTGGTCTGGATTTAACTCTTTTCCTCCAGAAACAATGATAGAATTCCTTGAGCAGGATCTTGGAGCTTGTCCCCCAACCTCTTGTAAGACTTTCAGAAAGCAAATATGGGAAAGGCCTGCCTATCCAGAGCATGTATATAACTAGCATACTGAGCACCTACTGTATACATCTCCATATACATCATCTCCTTTCACTATCACACCAAAGCTGAGACTAGAAACCAAGGCTCTGGAAGGAGCTTCCCCAATGTTACCTTCTGATTGGTCAACAGTAGAATGTCATAGTGTGCCCATGACCTCTTGCTGACTAGGTGCAAGGGTGTGAAGACCCTATGCCGGCTGAGAAAGATTTCTCACACAGGGATAGGATATGCAGAAGTAAAACTTTGTTTCTCCAAGAAAGAAACAAAGAAAGAGAGATAGAGGGAAGAGGGAGGAATTGGCCATGGCATAGAGGAAGGAGTGAAAATGTCAGGCACTAAGGGAAGGTTGTTTGGAGTTTTTAAAGCATAAAAATAGCTTTCTTTTTTTCTGTTTTAGCAGACTGATAACAGAAGCAGCAGTGAAGCTGTTGTAGATGTTCTTTCTGGCTTGTCTGAGTCCTTGGAATCTGGTTTTTGGCAGGAACTAAGGCAGAGAGTTGTAGTGGTAATTCTCACCTCTACTGTCTGCTTAGGGCTCTTTAACCCTAAAAAAGAATGAAGTCTAGTTAGACCACATGTGTTTTAATTAAACAAAACAAAGGAGGTAGTTATGTTATAAGTTTTTTTCCAAAGGGGCAATTATGTGTTGTAAGTTTATTTTTCTTATTTTCTGTTTGATGGTTTATTTTCCTCTGTTAGGTTATTAGTGAGACCCCTTTCAATAGGACATTCCCATTTAGCATCAGCACACAGGCTGTTTGGTTTGTGCCTTAATCTAACCACATGTTTTACTCCCATAGAAATGGTAACCAGTTTATTCTTTAAGATTCTCTGAGAAATGGATAAATTAGGATACTATCTTAAGCAGAGAGATCATAAAAATGTACTCCTTTCCCCAGCCCAGGCTAAGGGATTCTACGCAGTCTTACACCGTCTCTCTCTTCCCCTGTCCCCAAATGAATATAAATACAAATCACAGGGCTTATAGTCACTTCTTAGGGTTAGAGAACATTTGTAGGTTTGTGCTTGAAAAGTTTGAATTTTTGACTTGGAAACCTATAACCTTTTACTCAGTAAGGAGAATCTTTAAATAGAAAAATGGAGAATTGCTTTCTTAAATGTGTTTGGCAGTGGGAAGAGGCCCCTTAAAATATTCTGGAAGGGAAAAAAAAAAGGCATGGAGACAAGGAAGGAGGCAAAAAGGAAATAAAGGAGGTAGGGAAACAAAAAATCAAAGAACCCTAATAAATCCCAGATTGATATTACTACCCATCGTGAGAGGAGCTCTGGTGACTTAGGCTGTTTGTGTTTAAAATGTCCTTCTGCAGACCCAAAGGAGAAGGCAAATACTTGCCTTGGTAATGAGGCCATCCAGCAGGTTTTCTGTCCCTCCCAAAACCTTGGGAAGGGCTCTAGAAATATGTTTGTTCCCATGTTCCTATGTATAAGCTTCAAACCACACAAACCCAGATACAGCCCGGCATCTCAAGAGAATAATGTGCCCACAACCATACCTTGATAAGTCCCAGATTCCCCTACTTGTCAAACCTTCCTTTTTTATTTTTAATTTCTTTTTGTAATTTGTAAGTATTTAACCTAATTTGTGTTTCATTTGTACAGATGAAATCATGCAGCAGGAAGTCAGGCCCTTGGTGGCAGTGGATATAATAGAACAACTTCACAGACAATTTGCCATTCTTTCAGGTAAGGGGCAAATTCATTTGCATTTCCGGATTTTGACGGGAGGGGGTCCTGCTGGGAGGGCCTAGCCTCTTGAACCTTGCGGAATAATTTACTGAAGTCTCACTCATCCCCTAAGCCTCAGCTTCACCCAGGACTAGAATGGACTGAGGACTATCCTGCTGGCGGAGTGGGATCTCATAGATGTTGTTCCTGTTGCAGTTCAGTGCAATCTGATCTTTCCTGAGGAGTGCATTTCTTTGAGGTTGTAGAAAACAGAGCTGAAAAGATTTTGAGAAAGGAAAGGAAATAACTACTGACATCAGCTGCCACTGTGATGTTCTTCCAATGTTCTTGTTGGCTCTAAAAAGATTCAACCTTAAGAAAGTCTTGGTTTTAAGGGTTCATGAGTGTTGCTGAGGTTATTTGTTTTCTGAGAGATTTGTCTTTTATTCTTAGCTCGTTTAAGGAGAATTCCATCGAGCATTTGGTTGGGAATGAAGAGAAGCTGCTATTAATAAAAGGCTAGAAATGGTCTGAGCTAGGCACAACCCTGAAAAGCTGTCATAACTAGAATACCATTCTTTCTTATTCACTTAGCCAAGGGTGAAATGACTTTAATGACTAAAACTGGAGGTACGTGCAAACCCTAAAATGTAGTTAGACCAAACTTGGAAGCATGGAATAGTGACATTAGATGTCCTAGTATATATCACAGACGAATAAAGTGCCAAGTCATTCTCTTCAGCTTTTATATCTGTTCTGAAAAAACTAACAAAGCCATCTTAGTTATTACATCTAGAATATGCAGTTATTATGGATTTTGCTCTATAATGTGGGATATAAAAAGTCACATTTCTTTCCTTTCTTTAAACCATATTTAATTTGCTCCAAACTTCTCATCCCACTGATGTGAGGGAGATGCAAACTCAGTTATTATTGGGGTACCTCTCCCCATGTCAGCATTGCATCCTGGGTGGGCACATCTTACACAGTCCAGAACTTCTGGGGAAATTGTCCGGTCTTTCCTCCATGTTAGTCACGCCTCAGATAGTCACTGTAAGCTATATAAATTCAGGGTCCTCGTTTTTCTTATTTCTATCTGTATTGCCAGTGCTTGGATCAGAAACTGGAGCATAAAAGGTGCTCAGAACAAAATTATCGGAGTCCTGGTGGTCTGTCCTGTGAGGCCCGTGGACTCACTGCCCCGTGCATGCCTAGGTAGGCCTCATGGTCTTGGTCCTGGGGGCACACCTGAAGGTGCTGTCGCATGGCCTCCCACAGTGAGCCTAGGCTTGTCCCAGACAAAAGACGGGGTGGGGTCTGTCCTCTGTGTTCCTGGAAACTGCTGCTATGACCCTACAACACAGAGGGCCCCAAGGCCCGTCAAGGTCTGGAATGATGGGGTGTGGTGTGGTGGATTCCTATAGCCTTAGACCAAAACCCTAATGCTTCAATATGTGATTCTGGCGTGTATAATTACACAAGGGCGCATCTCAGGAAAAAGTCTAGCAACTGATAAATTCATACTTTTAATGATCTAAATTGATCTCTTTTGAGTACTATTGGGGCATTTCTTTCTAATCTTATGACTTAGAGGCAATATAGGAAAAACATAAAATGGTACCAGACAGCTCTGGATATGGATTTGGATTCTGGAACTGCCAGTAGTATCACCCTGGGCAATTTCTCTAAGTCACAGTTTCCTAATTTGTTCAATAGAATCATCATAACCTTCATGATTAAATGACAGAATGTATAAAAAATGCTTAGTATCACAACTGCTAATTGTCTTTTTTCCTGATATATTTTAAATTCCCATAAAATGTTTATTTTAGGGTTCTATTACAAAAAGTATTTTTCAGTATGTTATAGTTTTTATAAGGAACCCAAGTCATGCTCACAGTGAACGTGGTATACAATGCCACCCTTAAGTCAGGAATAGATATAAGTTGTCACTCCTTAGCATAGAACATAGAACTGTGAAAACTCACACAGGACGAAGTGGACATTTCTGCTTTAGGAAAGCACTTTGACCATGGTAAATATAACCCTTCATTTCTGAGTTTCTTTTGTCATTTAAATTTGCCTTTCTTATGGGAGAGAAGCATGGATTTGCTGAGATGGTGCTTACAACATTGCAAGTCTGCACTAATAGCAGCAGCCAAGTCTGGAAGAATATCAGCAGCCGCGTGTTTCTCTGCGTCAACACTGTCTGGAACCGGCAGGCCTGCTTTTCATCTTTAACCATCCCTTTTCTGGCAGAATCAGCAAATGTCGGCAATGAGGCTGTCGTGGGTGCCTGTATAGTTGTGATCATAAAACAGAAATCACCGTGATTAGGTGTTTCCCCACAGCAGTTTTCTTTTTCCCGATTCAGCCAAGCAAGATGAAGATTTTCCACCTACAGAATTTTCTGCAGATTCCACTAGGCTCTGGAAAGAGCCAGAGGTCCTGTCGACCAGGACAGTTATGAAGGAGAGGATAGAGCCTTTTTCTCAATGAAGCCCTGGTTGCCTGGTCAGCTGAGCTCTGTGCATGTGTTCCCACGGCTGGTAGGAGGGGAGGGGATCATTGCATGTGAAGCCTGACCCAAATCTGTGGTCAGATGGTTAGAAGCCTTAGATAGTAAACCTGTGAGCAGGGCCACCAGCAGGAATTGGATAGTGATCAGGACTGGGGCTTCTGGTGGCTCTGACCTTGGAAGACACTATACGTGTTCACAGTGAACTTGGGATATTTCTAATTTTAGGGCTTAGCTAGGAAACAAGAGAATATGAGCAGGTTAGTGTGGTGGAAACAAAGGAGCAATGCTGGCTTCTTTCCCAGAAACTCTTGGCTGACTTCTGCTTATGTCTCGTTCCGGAACCGTGCCATACAGCCATTCCTGGCAGGGAGGGAATCTGAGAAGGCAAGTACGTAGCATTCCTACTTCCACAGTGGAAGGCGCTCAGGGAGTCAGAGAAAGGAAGGTTGGCAATGAATTAGCCATTTATCAGTGTTTGCCATAACTCTTTTCCTTTATATTTCTTTTAATGGTCATTTCCCCCTTAGAATCACTGTACCTGAATCTCTCTCTCCCTTTTCCTCCTTCCACCATATCTATCTCTTTCTCTCTCTCCCTCCACCCCCATATTAATTTTAATCTTTTCAAAGCAATTGATAGTGAAGGGATGAAATGCTCGTAGGCTTGTTGAGTCCCCCGTGTTTCCACCCATTCATACACACCTATAGGGTTGGTGGGGGGTGGAGCTCCCAGGGGGCAAGTGGGAAGAGTGGGAGGCTCCCACCCGAAATGATGGAGAATTTCAAACCAAGAAATTCTCCAAACCAAGAAATTATCAGAGCCAAAATTCCTATTTAGCTCAGATTTGGAGCTAGTGACTTGGAACCTGGGAAGTGAGAACCGATGCAAGAGGTCCAGAGCAGGACTGTTTAATAGCCAGTGTGATGCGCATATGTACTTTTAAATTGTGTAGTAACCACATTAAAAAGGTAAAAAGCAGATGAAATTAATAATAGATTTTATTAAACTATTACATCTAAATGAGTATTTCAACATGTAACCAATATTCAAAATTATTAATAAGATTTTACATTCTTTTTTTCATACCAAGTCTTTGAAATCTAGTTTGTATTTTGTAAGTACAGCATATTTCAATGTGGACTGGTCACGTTTCAGGTACTCCGTAGCCACGTGTGTCTAGTGACTATTGCATTGAGTAGTGCAGGCAAAAGAAATGGTTCTCAAATATGTTGGATTGAGTATCTCCTTTTTATAACAAATGATTTATATTGCCCTCCACTATCCTGAAATGAAATTTATAGCTACTGTAACCTCTATCAGTTAGGGCAGGCTAAATGGCTATAATAAATAGACTCCAAAGTGTAGAATGGCTCAAACAAACACAACATAAATTCAGTTCCTCCTCTTGTCCTGGTTCAGTGTATGTGTTTCTGGTAAGCAGACAACTTCAAGTAGAGGCCCAGGAATGAAGCCTCCTTCACTTCACTTCAGTGAAGGCTCTTATTACTGTTATTCATTGTGCAGCCTTCTCCTTATCTGGACCCAGACAGCAGACAGGCTAAGAGAACATGGAAGGAGCATAGTGCTTCTCAAAACTCTCAGCCCAGAGGCAGCACACACCTCATTCCTTTGACTTCATGCCAGCCAACACCCACGGCCCTGGCAGGAATCTTTTGTACCCCAAGTACTTAAGTGTTTTCTGCAGTAAAGCTAGTTATCTCTCATTTAATGGAATGATAAAAAATCATACTAGGAGAAGTAAGGTTTATTTTATTTAAGTTACCATTTTACTTAGTGCCAAATAGTTTGGGTTTTTTTTTTTTTTTTTTGGTCTTCTTTGAATGGGACTTTGGAACAATCATGCCTTCTTCCTCTTGCATTACCACATTTCTTCACCAGGTGGCACTAGATGCCTTGTTGTGGGTTGTCAATAGTTGTCCATAAGCCCCACTTGGTTTCCTTGATGCTTCTGCCTCTTAAAAGTAATATTCAACAGCAGGTGGTGCCCAGAGTTAGCCTTGGGTCTCCTCTGGTGTGCAGTATTGGCAGTAACAGAGATAGAAGAAAACTTCACTTACCTTTCTCCATTTAGGTGAGAATAACTTTAATTTAGTAAACTATAAAAGGTAGTTTAAAAGTTTAAATGGTAATTAAATGGGATAATAACATCCTAATGAATATTTTAGGGTGTTTTGATTCCTTGAAATGTTTTAGCAATTTCTTCAGCAAATGTTGGTTATACAATTAGTACAGTGCTATACAGTATCTAAATTTAGCCTTACTAGAGATACAAATTCTCTTAATTCATATTTCTCTGAAACTTCCTGTAGTTGTGAAACTGCAAAGGGGAAGAATATTAAGGGAAAGCTGATAATATCCTCATCAGTCACCATAATGAGGTAGCTCAATATCCTTGTAAAAGCTTGACAAACATCTAATCCCGTGGGCATCTTTTTGGAAATTTAAAATAAACATATGGGATTAATAAAGAGGCACTTCTTGGAGAAGGATGTCTGACCATCCAAATTTCACATGGTTTCATTACATAGCAGTTGGTCTCTGACAGCTTAAAACCCACATTAACAATGTTTGCAAGAGATGCAATGCTAACTTATTCTTGACATATAAAAATACTTGTGTTTTCTTGATAGCACATTCTTTCTCTTGAAACAAATTGACATGGAAAGACAGATTGTAAGCAGAAGGTATTTATCAGGCATGGAGTCAGCCCAGGGGGGCTGGCTGGCTGATCTTAATGGTGGTGGTATTAGATAGACTGGCCACACATTGAATTCTGGTGGGCCAGGATGCTCTCCTTAGGCTAGCACTGGTGGCACACTGCCCATTTCTGCTTCTCTGAGTTTCTGTTTTGTATAGTTTCTTCACTGAGCATACATCCTCACCAGTCATACAATCCTCATTAACCCTTACCCCACATTGATATGTCTTTCTTAGACCTGCAATCATTTGTAGTTGGCTTTGACTTGGGAGCCATTAAAGACTCCTCTTAAAGTGGTTTCCCTCCAAGGGCATACCCTGGCAGGTACATGCAGCTTCAGCGTACATCCCATTGGCTCAGGCAGAGGTTCCCACACCTTGCCAGTTCTCAGTTCCTTGCTATCTCAGTCAGTTTTCATGGCGTCCCTAGGCCAAAAGCAATAACTAATGGTTAAAATAACTTACTAACAACAACTACTAATAACTTGGTAACTGTTTGAAAAAAATAACACATTTAAACTAAAATAATTTTTTTCTTTCGATTTTATTCTTAAATAACAACAATTATCACAAACCTTGGAATCAGACTAGATATATCATCACTCTCATTTCTTGTTCCACACTGATTTTTAAACTGTATTTGCTTTTTATCCCAGTAACCACCAAAACCCCAGTTTTATAAGATGCAGTGCCATCAAAAAGAATATAGTGCGATTTAGTATTGAAAGTAGGAACTACCTCAAGCCAGTAGTATACCTGGTATCTGTCAGATGTCAACTATTATGGTGTGTCCCCCCAAAATTTAAAATATTAATAGTGTTCCTGTGAGTTCACTGTGGTGCCCTGGGTACCTGCCACACCATTTAGGAACTTAGTCATATGGCTACATGTAACTGTAAGGAGACTGGGAAATATCTATTTAATTTAATCTGCTGGCCTCTGCCTTAATGAATTAAGTATTTTTATATGTTTATTCCCACGGTGATATCTTGTATTCCTGTTTATAAGTTCTTGAAGGGAAGCTGATTATTGCCTCCTTATAATAATAATTATTATTATAATAATGAACACCATTTATTCAGCAGTTATATATAATAAGTACCCGCTAACATGCTTTTCATTTGTGTTCTCACTTAATCTTCATAATTTCTTTTGCAGTAGGGACAAGTATTATTTTTATTATATGTATATAAAATGGGAGGAAGTACATGGTGTCCCAAAATTTGCCATACATAGGGAAGATGGAAAATTGTAGCTAAATGTACATTTATTTACAAAATATTCATTACAAAATTTTTCCTTTGTATGGAGACTTTTGGAACACCGTGTGTGTATGTGTATATGAGGAAAATCCTACTTAAGTATCTTGGCCAAAATCATATAGCAGTTAAGTGGCAAAGCAGAATTTGAACCAGTCTGTCTGATTTTAGAGTTAACTCTCTTAACCACCCTGTGCTATTACCTTTGATATTTACTAACTACAAAAATGAAGAGCAACATTATATATTTGTGTTGGCATTGCTTGCTATTCTACTTATGCTAAATAATTAAATCAATGTTACCTTTTATACAGTGACCATCTTCAGAGGATTCAAAAATTGAATTCTTACAATGCTATTGGGCAAGCATGAAGAAGAGAGACTTGTCCAAAATAGTTTAGTGTTAACTCCTCCCAAATTCTGGTCTGAGATAATAGTCTGAGATAGAAAAAGAGGAGGCCCATATATTCCGTCTCCCAACTTCATCTTCTCAGAGCCCCTTCCCTGCAGAGTCGTGGCATTTTGTAAACGTTGTGACCGCTCATTTTTGTTGCAGGAGGCCGAAGGGAGGATGGTGCTCCCATCATCACTTTTCCGGAGTTTGCGGGGTTCAAACACATCCCAGAAGAAGACTTCCTGAATGTCATGACCTACCTGACTAGCATCCCCAGGTGAGCTGAGCACAGTGTTCTGCTGCCTTCTTAGTTACCGGCTTTATTCCACATTTCTCATGTAGCAGGGCTGGGTTGAGATGGAATCTTCCAGGAGCACAGTTTACCCTGGTATGCAACTCAGCCAGTTTCCCTCATTCATCAGTCACCATCTAGGGATGTAGAAGGAGACTAGGAAACAATGATAAACAAAGTATCAGTTTGACTATGTTGACATAGCAAGTACTTAATAAGCATTGCTGAGTGAATGGAAAAGTTATTGAACAGCTGGTGTTGCCTTTGTTCCTTCAGGTTCATTGCTGTAGCTTAAGGTTATTCCTGCTTCCTGGTCATGTTATCTGGGGCATACATGACTGTTCCTCAAGGAGTTCAAACCGTGTCAGGAGTTATTTAGTTTATCTTTCCTAAATATGGAAATTAGGGGCAGATTTTATAATTGCCATGGTCAAATGGAGAAACTAAGGCATACAGCAAGGAAACTGCAAGGCCAGGGGTAAAAACTGTGCTTGTAGCCATGCCCATGACAGACATGCTTTCTGACATCTGCTAATTCCACCCTCTTTAGCCCAGGTCTCATATCTTTATGCCACTTAATACTCAGGTCTCCAAGGGGTGGAGTGTGGGACAGAGTTCACATTGATCACTACCATTGCGCAGAGACAGAGCTGGGAATGGGGTCCAAGCCCTGATTCTTAGACATGTTGTATCCACTCTCCAGCACAACAGAGCTAGCCAGGAAAGGCCTCCCTTCCCCTCCAAGGTTTATATAGTTTATGACATTCCTTCCTTAACTTCGGTGTGTTTAAGAATTTACACAACAGCCAGGTATGTGTTCTTTTGCTGCTTTCCATCTGCTGCATATGATTTAGAGATAAACACCAGCTTTGTAATTGAAACGCCACCTGGAATCTGAGCCTATCTGTCCACCTGTGGAGATTAGCAAATTGATTGCTTCAACCAAACCTACTTGAAAAGTGCTTTATTTTGTTTTGTTTCTTCTTTTACCTGTCATCTTCAGAGAAGGCCATGGATTTATTTTTAATGCATTTCTTCAAAGTTCAGTCCTTAAATTATATTTCATTAATTTCCCCCTATCTTCTTTCCCCTCCACCCCCATCTGATATGTGCTATTGAATTTGGGGGAATCTTTTGTTGCTTTGAGGGAAAGATGCTGCACACATCCCTGGGCTTTGCTCATATGGTTCTCTGCAGAAATGCCCCTCTCACCCTGCTAGGCCAAATGCCTACACATTCCTCAGCCCTCATCTCTGACCTCATCTCTTCAAGGAAACTGTCCCTGACCCCAGTTCTGCTTTCACAGACTCTTTTCTTTATGTTCACAGAGTCCTAAATGTCCCTCTTGTACAACACCATAATATATGGAAATGATTCTGCCTCTCCCATTAGACTGACCTTTTCAAGAGTAGGGGTCAGCGGTTTTTTTCCTCTTCTTTTTCTTTTTTTAAAATATATATCTCCAGTCCTAGCACAGTGCCCAACACGTGGTCAATTCCCAAAAATAATGTTGGTAGAATTTCCAGTTTTGATAATGATTCATTCTAAACAAATGGTGTTTGCAGTCAGGTGATGAAGGGGTTAAAATATGCTATTCTGGCATATTGATTATTTAAATTAAAGGCACTTGAAAAACAGCTGGTGCAAGAAGATCTCTTTGACTTTTGTGCTGTTTCTTAAGGGCAGAAGATGAAATTCCCATGTGAAAGACACCCTCTCTGTCCTAGAAGGAAGGGTCACATCCTTATCTTCAATGAAAAGTTGAAGCTGAGAGGATACTGTATACACCTTGTTAGAATAACTCTTATGTTTTAAGCCTCGCTCATAATTTAGCCACATTTTCAGAGTTTATCATTCTTTGTTCAATCCAATGTATAAGTAACTGACTCAAACTTCTTCTTTAGGTCTTCATTTTTTTATGAGGGTTCTTGCGTCATGGGGAACATTGGTAAATGTGTGTGCTTTTCTCCTGTTAATCTATGTTAACTCAAACTTCTTCTTTAGGTCTTCATTTTTTTATGAGGGCTCTTGTGTCATGGGGAACATTGGTAAATGTGTGTGCTTTTCTCCTGTTAATCTATGTTATGTCAATTTAATTTTTGGACCCAGAGGGACTCTAAGAGGATTAGGGTGGAGTTCTTCCACCTCTACAGTGAGAACGGGGAGACTGACAGAGGGGACCCCCCCCCTACTCCTCACTTCTGCCTTTACCTCCCTGAGTTTTAGGAAGTTGAACTTAACCTCTCTCTTTGGCCCAATCCATTTCAGGACAATGACCGCACCAGTTCAGCAACTTCTTCCATGCGAGCGGCAAGGAAGAAGTTGAATAGGGAGGTAGACAGTGTGGGAAACGGTCTCTTCCATTCTCTTTATATTTGTTTTAAGCTCGCTATCTAATTTTACTTAATCCACAGGGATGCAGTCAAATGCTAAATTAAATGGGTGATTTCCTCTCATATTTGCAAGCTTTTCTGAATCCCACTGACGATAGCACATTGAACACCATCTGAACCAGTGTAGAGAGAAGCAGGGAGCATTATAACCCCCATGTCACAGATGTAGAAGATAAGAGAGAACAGGGAACCGCTATTTTGGCCTGTTTCTTTTCTACTTTTTGTTCCTTCCACATTTTCTTGTAAATTGCGAATATTTTCCTTTCCTAGAATGCTGTTTGTCTCTTGAGAAAGAGTAGCTGCCCAGACAGTTATTTGCCTTTCTTCTTCCTGGGTTTTGCTCATACTTAATTGCCGCTCTGCCCTTTGTTCCTTTCAACATACAGCAGAGACAAAGGGGAAGGCCTGAAAGGGGAATTTGACCTGAACCTTGACTTCTAGTTTCCATCTGGTTACAAAGAATGGAGCCATCCTTGTTTGTTTTATGACTTCCATTTATCACGCTTTGCATCTTCCTAGATGCTACTGGTCATCAGGCACTAGAGCCCTTCCCAGGTTGTAGAATGTTTTATAGGCATTTGGGTGAGGGCTCATGGAATAGAAGAAGACAGATTGATACAATAGAATAGATAAAAATGGCAAGGTACTCAGGGTAGGGAAAGAATGCTGCACCTGAAATTAATAAGCATCTCCCATTGTGGCCGGGTTGGGCGAGTACAGAAAGGCTTCCTACAGCAACTCATTCTTCACCAGACCTGGGCTGAGAGCCAGCAGTGTGTAGGGGCTGTGTGAGCTGCCGTGAAGGACTGGAAAGGCTACAAAACCATGCCTCAACCTGAGGACACTCATCACTTAACTCTTGTCATGATGTTCTGTGAAATGTGTAAATAAAGGGCTATCTGAGCTCAAAAGACAGAAAAGCCACTTCAGACAAAAAAAAAAAACAACAACAAAAAACAAACAAACAAACAAAAAAAACAGGGAAAGGGTCAGGAATGAAATGGTCTTGAAGGATGGTACAGTTTCTACAGTAGATATGGAGTGGGCATGCCAGAGAGAGAACAGGATGGGGTTTAAGAGCTTTGGACACAGCCTGAACCTGGATTGAAATCCAGATCCTATTGCTTACTAGGTATGTGCTTACTTGGTATATACTTATTAGGTATTGGCTTCTATTTCTATTTGACACGGGGTTTGAAGTTTTAAACAGAGCATGTTTGGGAAATTACAGGCCCTTCAGGTTGACCAGAACAGAGTGATTTTCAGACAGTAGGGAGCAAAGGCTTAGAGTCCTCAGGGAAAGACAGATGGAGAGAGACTGGGCAAGGCCTGTACCACCAAGTTATGGAGTGTAGGCAGAGTGAGCAGGAAGAGGCCGTGGGAGGCTGTGAGGAGGAGAGTGAGGGGCAGGTGAATCGGGAGTGGTGTGCAGGATGTGTCAGAGGGAGCAGGAAGAGGAGGCAGGAAGAACAATTAGGGGCTTCTACATAGGGATAGGAGCAGAGTGAACAGGGATGAGGGCAGGAGGGCTGGCTAGCAAGGGGCAGACAGGAGGACAGGTACTAGGAGAGGGTACCTAATGAAAATATTTGGCTTTAGGAATCTTACAATTGCATTGGGATTCAGGACTCAATTTTGGTTTTGATGGTCTCACCTTGTTTTATTTTATTCCTTTTTTCTGGCTCTTCTTTATCAAATCATGCCAGCACAGTGGTCCTCAACCTTGGCTGCATATTAGATTGCCTGAGGAATTTGTAAAACTCCTAATGCCTAGACCATGATTCAGACCAAATTAAACGAGGATTTCTAGGGCTGGGACCTGGGCTTCAGTGGTGTGTGAAGCCCATGTGCAGCCAAGGGTGAGAATCACTGCATAAGGAGCAGGTAGGAAGAGCTATGGTGACACCAAATGGAACAGGCGTTTGAGAGGGATGAGGAAGAAAACCTAGAATCAGTCCTAGCTTTTGGGTAAAGTGAGGTGGTAGAGAATGTGCGGAAGTTGAGAGACTGAGGGAGGGCTGTTCCCGCATCTTTTACTTTGGGCTTGACTTTTCATTAGTTTTTTTACTATTTATTAAATGACTTTTTACTATTTGTTATTTACTATTGTATGAGTTCCTGATAATGATGGGGAAGGAGGATTCTAGTATCATTGCCAGAGTTAGTTCATATACTTATTACAGGCTCTCTAGGCACTAGCATAAATTCCTTTCTGTTTGAGTCATCTTTACAAACTTCACTGGGATGATAAACATTGCATACAACCTAGTAATGATGTACATTGAGTATTATCATTCAGAATAGTCTAGGTCAGAGGTTAGCAAACTTTTTCTGTAAAGAACCAGAAAGAAACTCTTTTGGGCTTTTCTGGCCATAGAGTTTCTGCCTCAACTACTGACTTCTTTAATGCTGTAACTCAAAAGCAACAATAGACAATATGTAAGCAAATGGCTGTGGCTGTGTTCCAATAAAACTTTATTTACAAAGATGAGAGAGGGGTGGATTTGGCAGATGGACAGTAGTTTCTTGGCCCCTGGTCTAGAATAGTGGTTCTCAGACATTAGCACACATCAGAATCCCCCGGAGGACTTGTTAATAACAGATTGCTGGCCCACCCCAGGGTTTCTGGTTTAGTAAGTCTGGGACAAAAGAATTTGCATTTCTAACAGTTTCCCAAGAGATTCTGATGCTGCTGGTCTGCGACCATGCTTTTTGAATACTGGTCTAGTCCAATCTCATTTACAGAGATAGATAATAAGAGAGGGAGAAGAAAAGACTTGTGTAAGTCCAATAGCTGGTGAAGGGCAAAGTTTAGGGCTTAGATTAACATTTAGATTTCCTGGTTTCTGGCCCAGTGTTATTCCACCACATCATGCATCTTTCAGATGATGTTATAGTGGTTATCTCCATGGCACTAACAATATATATTTATGTCTTTATTTCTTGATTCATCAACTCTAAAGAATATCTTGTGATTCCTCCCTGTGAAAAATGATTTTTGCGTATTATGATGTTTTCTCTCTCCTCATTCCCATTTATCCCCTAATTTTTGTTAGTGTCATTATTATTTTCAGATCACATACTGGTTACCATTATACATTTAAACAACATATTTCTATATGGTCATCCAGCTACTTTAGATACTATCCATTGATTTTCTACCAAGTATTTGTATTTTTCTTAAAAAAAGAGTTCAAGTTCTCCTACCTATATAACACTTCCTTTTCATTGCTAAGATTTATAATGTATGCACATTTATTCTGTAAGTGGATTTTTTTCTTTGACTATAGGTTGATTGTAAATAATAGAAATCAATAAAATACATTTATATGTATTATGTGATACACATTATGTGTACATAATACAGGTTGGACCTCTAGAGAGTGATGTACTCCTATGTCACTAAACCTGTGTCACTCAAAGGACAATGTTACAAATATTAAGGTAAAATAGTTTCTCTTTTCTTACACTCCATCGTTGCTCAAAATCATGCCATAATTTAATTCGTTTCAGATTCAGACAATGACTTTTTTATGTGCCTTTCCCCCTGACATTTCTAATTGCTTTTCGTTTTTCTTTATTTAAAGGAGTGGCATATATCTTTATTGCATTATTACTATCATACAGCTTCTTTATTGTAGAATTTGTGTAATGCCTACACTTTCTTCCTGAATACATTCTTTTGAGGCCCTCTGGTCTACTCTTACAATTCAGGGTAGTTGTCTAGACCTACTACAAGTTGTCAACCTGGGATTGCTTTTTGTTGTATTTCTGGGAAGGTCCCTTTCTTTCTGGATTTCATTTTCATTAAAATTTTCAAGTTATTTCTTTTTCTGAAAAGGTATATGGTAAGTGATTCTTAACAAGACCTTGAATGTGTGACAATTGCTACCTTTTGTACTCACACTTGATTAGCACCTTGGCTGGGTATGGAATTTTTTATGTAAAATAACATTGACCTATGGATTTGTAGCATCCAGTATTACTGATAACAAGCCTGATCCTTCTTACAAAGATCTGAGTCTTCCTCATAGGTAAGCCACTTATTTCTCCCCTTAGGAAGCTTTTAGGGTTTTTTCTTTATGTGTTGTGGGTTTGAAAGTTCAAAACTTTTCCCTTATTCCTCCTTGCCCTTCAAATCCAAGATTCAAATCTCTCTTAGGCTAAGAACTTATTGTCATTGTTATTTCTTTTACTGATTCTTCCCTATAAGCCTGTTTTCTGCTTCTGGAATTCTGTGTCTTTAACTTTTTTTTTCATATTTTTCATCTCTTTATCACTTTACATTTTAATCATATATATACACACACACACATGAAGGGACTTCAAAAAGTTTGTGGAAAACATGGAATTAAAAGATAAAAATAAATAATATAAACTTTTATTGAAAGAACTGATACGTGTGGTGGATTTCTGTTCATTCTTTTGAGTTGTTTTATCTCTTGAGCCATGGTCGTATCTGGGCTTTGACCTTTAGCTTTTGGGTGATTTTACACTGATGGGTGTGTACTGTGCTGATCCATGTATAATGCAGATCTGAGTACTTCCTGCAGGGCAGATCTGGTCTTGACAAATTCCCTCAGTGTTTGCTTTTGTTTGTCTGAGAGTCTTTATTTCCCCTCATATATGAAACTTAGTTTTGCAGGATACAAAATTCTAGGTTGGCCATTATTCTGTTTCAGAAAACTGAGAATGGGGCCCCAGTCCTATCTGGCTTGTAAGATCTCAGCTGCAGTTAGTTTGATGGGTTTTCTTTTGTATGTTACCTGACACTTTTGCCTTATGGCTCAAAGGCTCAAAGGAGTACCTCTTTCGTGTTTATTTTGACTATGTGTTGTGGTATTTGTCTCTTTGCGATGAACCTCCCAGGAGTCCTATGAGCTTCTTGTACCTGGATATCTAGATTTCTAGCAAGGCCAGGGAAATTTTCCTCAGTTATTCCCTCAGATAGGCTTTCCAACAGTTATGTATTTTCTTTGCCCTCAGGGATGTCTGTGATTCTTATGTTAGGGCTCTTTACATAATCTCATATTTCTTGTAGGCTTTGCTTGGGCACACTTATAACTTTGACAAAGTTATACAAAAGCAATTATACAAAAGCAATTTTTTTAACCAAAATGTTTCTACTCCCATAATATTCTGAAATAAACAAAGGAAATAATTTATTTTCCAGTAGGTTCCTCAGGCTGTCACATACTGTGATTACTGTGATCATTGATAGGTGTGCTTCACAAGTCTTTTAGACATATCCAGATAATCTATATTTTTAGATGCTAACAGTTAAAAAGTTTACTTAAACATTAAAAAAACATAAAATTTATTTCTCAGCATAAGCTCCATCAGGTGCAAAATACTTTTGTAAGTGGTGATACCAGCCATTTAGTCCATCCCTAAAGAACCAAGGGTCCTAGGAATTTAACCATGTCAATGTGGTCTTTTTTATATTATTAACTAAAGAAAAATGGGTGCCCTTTAAAGATTTTTGAAGATTAGGAAACAAAAAGAAAAGGAGCCAAATCAGGACTGTAAGATGGATGCCTAATGATTTCCCATTTCATGAAACTCTCACAAAATTGCCCTTGTTTGATGACAGGAATGAGCAGCAGCATTGTGGTGGTGGAGAAGGACTCCCTGGTGAACCTTTCCTCTGCATTTTTCTGCAAAGCTTTGCCAACTTTCTTTAAACATGTTCATAATAAGAAGGTGTTTTTGTTCTTTGGCCCTTCAGAAAGTCAACAAGCAAAATGCCTTAAGCATCTGAAAAAACTGTTGCCATGACATTTTGCTTTGACTGAACCACTTCCATCTATTGGTGGCCATTGTTTTGATTGTGCTTTGCCTTAAGGATTATATTGGTAAAGCCATGCTTCATCTCTTGTTATAATTCTTTAAAAAAAATGCTTCAGGATCTTGATCCCACTTGTTTAGAATTTCCACTGAAAGCTCTGCTCTTATCTGCAGCTGATCTGGGTGCAACAGTTTTTGTACCCATCAAATGAAAAATTTGATCAACTTTAATTTTTCAGTCAGAATTGTGCAAGCTGAACCAGTTGAGAGGTCTGTGGTGTTGGCTTTTGTTTCTGCTCTTTAACTTGATCCTCTTCAATTAAGGCATGAACAAGATGACTATTTTCCTTGCAAAATTATGTGGATGATCTGTCACTGTGGGCTTTAACTTCAACATCATCTTGTCCCTTCTTAAAACTTGTCTCATTTGTAAACTGCTGATTTCTTTGGGGCATTATTCCCATACATTTTTCATAAAGCATCAATTATTTCACCATTTTTCCACCCAAGCTTCATCATAAATTTGATTTTTGTTCTTCCTTCAATATTAACAGAATTCATGTTGCTCTGATAGGGGCTCTTTTCAAACTGATGCCGTTCTTTTTAATGCCTCAAACTAGATCCTGTTCAGATATGTTATAACTAGTTAGTATGAGTTTCTTTTGTTGTAAAACAATTTTGAACTCCATACATAGTTTTTTTTTTTCATAATATGCATGTTCCATGATCTTTTTGAAGACTCCCTTGTATAGTGAATTGTCTTTTCATGTTTTTGTCATTTTTTTCTATTGAGTTTTGGATCTTTATTTTCCTCTCAGTTTTTAAGAATTCTTCATGTATTGGGGATATTAGCTCCTTTTTTTTTTTTAAAGAAAGAGAGACAGGGTCTTGCTCTGTCGCCCAGGCTGTAGTACAAGTGTGATCATAGCTCACTGCAGCCTGAACTCCTGGGCTCAAGTGATCTTCCCGCCTCAGCCTCCTAAGTAGCTAGGACTACAGGTGCACACCACCATGCCTCGCTAATTTTTAAATTTTTTTTTGTAGAGGCAGTGTCTCACTGTGTTGCTCAGGATGGTCTTGATCCTCCCACTTCAGCCTCCCAAAGTGCTGGGATTACAGGCATGAGCTACCATGCCTGGCCTGACACTAGCTCTTTATCTGTGATATATGTTGCATGTATTTTTCCTCTCACTTTGTATTGTCCTTTGATTTGCTTAGGATGTTTTTTTGTCATGCAAAATTTTTATATCATCAAATATATCAATTTTTCTTTATCTTTCTTTAAATGGCTATTCAGTTTTCTGAACACCATTAATTTTAAAAGTCCATCTTTGCCTCAGTGATTCAAGAATTAATTGGTGTGTTCATTCATAAGTAATAAACACTTTTAATTACAGAGGATTTAAGTTTGTTTAACATTTGGTAGGATCAGTCACCACCACCTTCACTCTTTAAGCTTTACTTTCTTTTTCATTGTTTTCCTAGCTATTCTTTCTTGTTTTCTGTCTGTGTGTCTAGCTTCATTAAAAAAAAATCTTGTTGATCTTGTCATTGGGATTGTGTTAAATTTATAAATTAACTTAGGGAAAAGTGACACTTGTCTGGTGTTAAAATCATCCCATCAAGAAGAAATGTCTTTGTAATTGTTCAGATCTACTTTTGTGTCTTCCAGGAGTGTTAAAAATTTTTCCTGACATAGTTTTGTACATTTATTGTTTATTTCTAAGTATTTGATCTTTGGTTGCTATTGTAAATGGGATCTCCTTACCATTATATCCTTTAACAAGTAATTTTATTTTTTGTACTATCTTTATTAGGTTTAGATATCAATGTCATACTTGCTTTATAAATAGTATTTAAATTTTTTCTTTCTTTTTTTCAGCTCTGAAACAATTTTTATGATGTTGGTATTGAATATATATAGTCTTTAAAAATTTGGTAGAATTCCCCTATGAAATCATTTCCTTTCTCTCTTTCCTCCAAATTGTTTCCTGCTTAAGCTTTATATTTCTCATGAAGTCAATTTTAGTAAGCTATATTTTCCTAGGAAATTATCTATTTATGTCTAGGTTTTTAAATTTATTTACATAGAGGTCTGCAAAGTAGTTTCTTAGAAATTTTTAAGTTTTTGGGTTTCAGTTTTGCCATTTCTTATTTTGTATATCTGCGTCTTGCCTCTCCTCCCCCTCCCCCATCTTTCTTATCTAGTGGCTTATTTATTTTGTTAATTAAAAAATGAGACTTTGACTTATTAATTAGATCTAGTGCTTTTTCATTCTCTACATTATTAATTTTTGTCTTACCTTTAATATTTTTTTCCTTGTTTTTCCTTTTGGTTTGCTTTATTTTTTTCCTCACCTTTTGAGTTAAGAATTTATTTTCATTCTGTCATTTTGTTGATATAAGTGTTTAAGGCTATGAATTTTCTCTGCTTACTACTTTAAACATGTCCCATAAATTCTGATATGTAGTGCTTTCATTGTCATTATATTTCAAGAATTCTGAAATTTTACTTTATATTTCCTCCATACTGAAGTGTCATTTAATAAAAAGTTTTAAAATTTTCAAGTGTTTTCTTTGTGACCTTATATCTTGATCAATTTTTGTAGATATTCCATGTGTGCTTTAGAAGAAGATGAATCCTCTATTATCAGAATGTAAAGCGGAATACATATTCATTAGTTCTTCCTTATTGATTCCGTTGTTAGGTCTTTTAGAACCTTATTGATATGTTGTCTATTTGCTCTGTCTTGCACTGAAAGGAGTGTATTAAAATCTCCTATTTAAAGTGTATTTTTGTTTCCTTGTATCTCCAGTAGTTTTTTACTTATTTTTTGGTTATTATGTTGGTGCATAGGTATTTGTAACAATTATATCTTCCTTGTGAATTGCAGTAAAAGGCAAGTGTTCTTTCTTGTGTTTAATGCTTTATGGCTTGAATTCTACTTTGTCTGTTACCAAGACAGAAATCTCTTGCTATTGTTTCCATTTGCATAGTGTACCATTGCTAATTCCTTTATTTTTAGCTTTTCTAAATCAGTTTTGCTCTGAGTCTTTCTCTTCTATACTGTATATATAGACAGTCCCTGACTTAAGATGATTCAACTTGAGATTTTTTTGACTTTACAATAGTACTCATGAAACCATTCTGTTTTTCACTTTCAGTATAGTATTTAATAAATTATGTGAGTTACTCAATAATTTATTATAAAATAGGCTTTGTGTTAGATGATTTGCCCAACTGTAGGCTAATGTAAGTGTTCTGAATACCTTTAAAGTAGATTAGGCTAAGCTATAATGTTTGGTTGGTTAGGTGTATTAAATGCATTTTCAACTTACAATATTTTCAACTTAAGATGGTTTTATTGGGATATAACCCCATCGTAAGTTGAGGAGCATCTATAGTTGCTTCTTACTTTGTGAGCCATTAATAAACTGAAAAAATTTTTTTCTTACAAGTGAATCAAACCCATTTATATTTATTGATGTGATTGATGTGTTTGGTCTCAATTTTGTCATTATTTTATGTTATAACTACTATATATTATATTTACTAAATTTTTATACATGCATTTTCTTTGTTTTTATTAATTTTTAACTTCTTTTGGTGTTTAAGAAGATTTCTGATTTTTGTCTTTGTATTTATACCTTTTTAAAATGCCCTGTCTCTGTTTTTAAATTTAATTTTTTACTGTCTGATTTGTTAGTTAGAATCCTTTGTCTTCCACCTATTGCCTACACTACAATCAATGAGCTTATTCTTTTCTCTTCCCCCTCCTTTCTCCTTCCATATCTTACCATGCATTATTTGTATATATTCTGCCATGTGTGATATTAGACCTACCATTAAATATATTAAATCTATCCTTTTGGGGAAGTTTTACCAAGTTATTTCTTGACTGGATGAAGATCAGCCTCTACTAAATTCTTCACAAAAGGGTCATAGGTATAAAATTCCCTGACTGTTTGCATGTTTATAACTGTTTTTCTGTTGTCTCAATACTTGAAGGCTAGCTTGTCTGGATATAAAATTCTTGGTTCATGCTTTTTGTTCATGAGTTTTTCTAGAATGCTGTTATATTCTTGCCATAATTTGTATATTGCTTTTGAGAAGTAGAATGACTGCCTGTTTTTCTTCCTCGTAAGTTATTTGATCTTTTTGCCTAAAGGTGCTGAGAATTTTTACTTTAAAGCTGAATAGTTTTACTAGGATATGTCTCAGAGTTGGTTGTTTCAGATAGATTTTCCCAGGTACCTGCTGTGCCCTTTCAGGTAAATGTAGATTAAGGTCTTTTTTTTTTTTTCAATTTTTATATTTTCATTCTTTGGTTTTTGAAAAGTTTTCTTGGATTATATTTTAAAATATTATTTCTCTTTCCTTGTTTTCTTTTTAGTTTTTAGGGACTCTAATTATAAGTATATTTTTTTTTTGTCTGGCTTCCATTTCAACCACTTTTTTTTCTGATACTTTTTACTTTTTAATTTTTTTTTCATTTTCATTCTCTTGTTTGTTTTCTTGATGCTATTCACTTCCTCTTATTAAATTTTTTGTTTAAATATGTTATCCCTTGGATATCTTATAATTTAGACCCCATTTCTAATATGAGTTTGTCTTTATTTTTCTGTTTTTAATCAACTATATTTTATTTCTTCCCTTTTTGTATTAAAAAGTTTATTTCTGTTCTTGGTTTTAGAGTTTCTTATTTAAGGCATGCTCCTCCACCCCATACTTCCAAATGTTTGTTTGAAGACATGTTATTCAGTTTGGAGAACTATGTTATTGTTTTTTTTTTCTGCTTAAGAACTAATGTTTTGGAGGAATTTTCATTATTTAAAAATTTTGTTTAAAGATAGCTTTTATTTTTTAGAGCAGTTTTCAGCAAAATTGAATGGAAAGTACAGAGAGTCCCTATATATATCCCCACCCACACACATGCACAACTACCCTGACCATCAACATCCTGCATCAAAGTGGTACATTCACCCAAAGTTATAGTTTACATTAGGGATTAATCTTAGTGTTGTGCATCTGTGGGTTTTGATAAATGTATAATGACATTGTACCTACCATTGTAGTTTCATACAGAATAGTTTCACTGCCCTCAAAATCCTGTGCTCTGCCTACTCATCTCTCCCTTCCCCCAGTCCTTAGCAACCACTGATCCTTTTGCTGTATCTATAGTTTCACTTTTTCCAGAATGTGATATAGTTGCGGTCATATGGTATGTAGACTTTACAGATTTGCTTTTTTTTTAACTTAGCAATATGTATTTAATTTTCTTTCATGCCTTTTCATGATTTGATAGCTCATTTCTTATTTTTTAGAGACAGGATCTCACTCTGTTACCCAGGCTGGAGTACAGTGGTGTGCTGATGCCTTATTGTAGCCTCAAACTCCTGGGCTCAAGTAATCCTCCCACCTCAACCTCTTGAGTGGTTGGGACAATAGGCATGTGCCACCATACTCCACTAGTTTTATTTTTAAAATTTATTTGTAGAGATGGGGTTTCACTATGATGCCCAGGCTGTTCTCATACTCCTAGACTCAAGTGATCCTACTGCCTTGGCCTCCCCACAAAGTGCTGGGATTACAGGTATGAGCCACCATGCCCAGCCAGCTCATTTCTTTTTAGTGCTGAATAATTTTCTAGTGTCTGAATGTACCACAGTTTATTTATCCATTTATCTACTGAAGACATCATGGTTATTTTCAGGTTTTGGTAATTATGAACAAAGTTGCTGGAAACATCTGCATGCACATTTTTGTGTAGACATAAGTTTTTAGCTCATTTGGGTAAATACCAAGGAGCATAACTGATGGATCCTATGGTGAAAGTATGTTTAGTTTTGTAAGAAATTGCCCAAATGTCTTCCAAAGTGGCTGTGCCATTATGCATTCCCATGAACAATGAATGAGAGTCCCTGTTGCTCCTTGCCAGCATCTGGTGTCAGTGTTTAGGATTTGGACCATTCTAATAAATATATAGTGGCATCTCATTGTTGTTTTGATTTACAGTTCTCTAGTGACATATGATCTTGAACATCTTTTCCTATGCTTGTCATCTGTATGTCTTCCTTGGTGAGGTGTTTGTTCTGGTCTCTTGCCCATATTTCAATAAGGTTGTTCATTTTCTTATTGTTGAGTTTTAAGAGCTCTCTGTATATTTTAGATAACATTTCTTTATAAGATATGTCATTTGTAAATATTTTCTCCCAGTCTGTGGCTTGTTTTCTCAGTATTTTGAAGTGAAAATTTTTTTACTCTTTTCTTTTCTCCCCCTTATAGTAGCTTTGTATAGATGAATACTTCTTGCATCTTGCATTTAGTAGACAGGGTTGGTGGTTTGGGGTGGTTTATGAGATTCCTAGTTCAAGAATACTATCTTCTGGCCAAACATGGTAGTTTACACCTCTAATCCCAGCACTTTGTTAGGCAAAGGTGGGAGGATTACTTGAGGCCAGGAGTTTGAGACCAGCCAGGGCAACATAGTTCGACCCTGTTTCTCTCTCTCTAAAAAAAAAAAAATAATAATACTATCTTCTGTTAGTGAATCTAAATACAGTTTCTTTGATAGATAGATGGCCTTAAACATTTTGGTTTTCTTGGAAGGTTAGGGGAAGCGGTTTATATCCTTGTCTTTTTTTGGTCTTATAAAATGCCCAAATTTATGTCTTGTTTCCTTTTGCCTTTACCTTATAGTCACCATCTCTCCTTTTCTTTGATTTTTCTCTCCCAGAAGGTATGCCTTTCCAAGACTCCCTCTGAGTTCTTCTCCAGTCAGTGCTCTGATGTTCTAGAACTCTTTTTCAGTGCAGATTAAGTATCCTTTATCCAAAATTCTTTGGGCAATATGTGTTTCAGATTTTTTCAGATTTTGGAACATCTGCATACACATAATGAGATATCTTTGGGATGAGACCCAAGCATAAATACAAAATTCATCAGAAAGCCAAGATGTCACAATCTCAGCGCTCATGTGGACAGTCTGTGGTTGTTGGTATCAGCATCATTCCTGACTCTGAATTTATATGCTACTGATAAGCAATCGTTTTCTTACATTTATTTACACATAAGTACTTAACAATAAAAAATATAGCATACCATGAATACAGCGGAAAGATAGTGTGTTTAGGGTCACTGCGCAGCACAGTAACATCACCAGAATACCCGTACCTGCTGGCAAACAGTGGCAACAACAAACAGTGGCAGGCTTTCATGCTCTACCTACAATGCTGTGTTTTGATTAAAAGGTTACTGTATTTGACCCTACCATCATAAGTTAAAAAAAAAAAAAAAAAAAAAAACAGTTACTGTACATTGTACTTTACTTTTTTTTTTTTGAGATGGAGTCTCACTCTGTTCCCTGGGTTAGAGTGCTGTAATGTCAGCCCAGCTCACAACAACCTCAAACTCCTGGGCTTAGGTGATCCTCCTGCCTCAGCCTCTCAAGTAGCTGGGACTACAGGCATGCACCACCATGCCTGGCTAATTTCTTCTATTTTTTAGTAGAGACAGCATTTCGCTCTTGCTCAGGCTGGTCTCGAACTCCTGAGCTCAAAGGATCCGCCTGCCTTGGCCTCCCAGAGTGCTAGGATTATAGGTGTGAGCCACCGTGCCTGGCCTGTACTTTACTTCTTTAGGTGAAAAATGTTATGGTGCTGAGTGTGGGAAAAGACCACTGAATCTGAATTAAATTAAATTTTCAAACCTTTATTAGCTGGCCAGCGGCTGTTCCTGTCTTGCCAGACACAATGAGAGAGAACAGCCCTGAGCCATGATGGCAGAAAACTTTTATACTATTTGGGGTTGGGGGCTACATGACTAGAGGCACATGATGGGGTTGGGGCGTGTGTAACTAGAGGCACATAAGTGTGTGTATTGTTTTCTACATTTTATCATGTTCTCTACAGATGGCAGGAGCCCCAGGCCGGCCATGAGCCCCAGTGCTGAGAACTATCCCAAAGCAAGCTATTTACAGAAGCAGATAGCGTCAGTTAGTCTGGGGTACAGTAAAATGTTACAACATGTGGCTGGCAGAATATGCATTCAGTTACAAGTGGATTGCTTTGCTTTCTTCTTACAACAATTTAAGTTTCCCACCACCGCGAAAGGGCACAAGCAACCAGAACCTTATTTTAGCTGGCCTCAACAAAAAGAAACATCAGAAGCAGTTGAGGGACCAGGAAGTGAGTCCTCCAAGGATGAGGAGGCATTCTGCTGGATGGCTTTTTAAAATGTTTCCTCCAGAGTCACCTGCCTCATTAACAATAGTTTTTGTCTTAGAAATCTCTTTTTATTTTATAAGCTGGCATGATTTCCTGTCCTCTTAGGAATGTATGCATGCTGCCCCAGTCCTTCAGCAAGCCCATCACACATTTCCACCACATCTTCCATAGGCACTTTTTCTGCAGTATTAGCATCACCTTTATTGTCACTGTTGTGATCAACTTAATTCAGAACAATTATAGCTATTTTACCATTGATCAGTGAATGAACAACAGGAGCCTTATTACTGATGTTAATAACTTCTTTGATATCTACTTTTCCAGCTTACTGACTGACTCTGAAGGTGTAGTTTTGCATGTATAAGGATGTCAGACATTATTTTTTTCTCATTTGACACACAGAATCCTTCAAAGTCATCGTACCGTTAAGTGGCGTGTGTTCATCATGGCATTAATGGATTTGTTTTTTTAATACACAATCAAGATCTTCATTTTTAGCTTTATGCAGTGTTTTTCTAGTTTTCATTAACTTCTGTTCATCACTTTCAGCATAGGACTTCAACAGTTTATCCTTCTGTTTCTTTAGGTCAGGCATCCTCAAACTATAGCCCATGGACCACATGTGGGTATTTTTGCCCGTTTGTTTTTTTACTTCAAAATAAGATATGTGCATTGTGCATAGGAATTTGTTCATAGTTTTCTTTAAACTATAGTCCAGCCCTCCAACGGTCTGAGGGCAGTGAACTGGCCCCCTGTTTAAAAAGTTTGAGGACCCCTGCTTTATGTCATACACATGGTGGTCATTCCAACACCATAGTCTTCTGTTAGACGTTTTCCACACTTACTCTACTGTCCAGTGTCTCCAGTAGCTTGATTTTCTGTGCTACAGATAAACATAAATGCTTCTTTTTCTCATCACTGTTACCCATAGGGGTATCTGCAGGCATTTTTGACATTTTCAACAATATCTTTACACCACAGAGAAGAGAATAAGCAAAAACCCACAGTAATCCATGTAGATCTTGGCCCCACGTGTGGCCTCATGGAGAACCTGCCATTGGCATGTCCAGCCTGCACATGTGCATTTTATTACCCTGCATGGGTGTGCTAGTGAGGAGGAATCTGGGTGAGCACAGAAAAGATATATCCCAGCTGAAGGGAGCTGGGAGGGTCTTTATGACCTTGGGGAGGCTGAATAAACTAAATGTTGTGTGTCTGAAACTCATCACATTAGATCTGGTGTGGTATTTTCTACTTGTGCTCAAAAAGTTTCAGATTTTTGGAGCATTTTGGTTCTTTGGATTAGGATGCTCCACCTGTATCTTTACACTTAGGGTGGCCCTCTCTTTTTTTTCTGTGAGTGGGGTTTTATCTCAATGGCCTGTTCTGGCACTCCCTAGCTCTCTGCAAAAGCTGGTAGCAGAAACTAAAGAAATAGGGTTTTTTTTGAAAATTAGTAGTGTGTTTGCTTTTTTAAAAAAATCTATTTATGAATAACATAAGTGTTCTATTTTCCATCTTTTATTTTTCTCAAGGCAATGGGAATTGTGTGGCTCTATTCTCTTTGTTGATCTGTGTAGTTTTGAGAGGATGTGTAAAGATTCAGATACTGCTTAGCTGCTCAGAAGTCCCTTCTTTATTGTTTTCGATAAACTTCAAATTACTAATAATTTCATCACTAATTATACAACTAATTAGTGATTTCAGATCAGCAATTTTGTCATCAGCCAAATGTGTTCTTTTGTTTCAACTCTTCTATAAATTTTTAAGTTCTGGCATCCTATGTTTAATTTCTGAGAACTATTTCTTATTCTCCCATTGCTCCCTTTCCATAACAGTCTTTATATTACAGATGCAGTATCCTTTCAAGTGTCTGAGATTACTAATTAGAAAAAAAGTATGAAAGTTTCTGGTTTTTTCATTGTTTCTAGGTTGTGTGTTCTGTTTATTCACCTCAGTCTTTCTCTTTGATGCTTTAATTTTATTTATTTCAGAAGAACTTTGGTTGCCTTTTCAGATTTATGAAGTGTTATATCGTTAGTATAATTATCTGGTTTGGGTTTCCTTTGCAATTGGGTAGATCTGTTTAACCAAAGTCCTGCACTTGAATGGGAGGAGATTAAGGCCAGCAGACTCTGCAATAGTGGGCTGGTCCTATAGATGGATTTTCCCTTTAAGGATGCTTGAATAGGGAATAGGTAACACTTTTATTTATCATAGCAATGAGTTCTTTGCTCTGGTTGCAGAGATTTTTACTCAATGTTATTTCTAGAAAGAACTGCTTTTCATATTCTTCTAAGTCTTTCCTACATGCAGTCTGGAGTTTCTTGAAGCCCCTGCTGTGTCTTCTCCCTAGCTTTAACTCCCATATCCTAGGGTCTCTCCTGGCAAATCTACATTGTAAAGAAGTTCTCAAGGATACAAATGGGGGCAAACTACAACCAGCTGCTCTCTCTGTTTACAAGGAGTGGGCTGGGGGTGGGAAGGAGGGGCGCACTGCCCTAGCCACTCAATTGTGGCCACAGAATGGCCATCACCTGGAAGTTTGTTAGAAATGCAGACTCTGGGGCCTCACCCCAGGCTTCTTCAGTGGGAACTGTTATGTTTAACAGGACCTTCAGATGATTGGTGTGGACTTTAAGGTTTGAAAATCCTTGTTGTATATAATCACTAAGTAATTACTCTGCTCTTGCTGCTCTCTACCCCCATCTACTTCAAAAGTAAGACTATCTTGGGTGCCACTCAGAAGCCTTCAAGAATTTCCCCCTCCATTTTTTTTTTTTTTTTTTTTTTTGTGAGACAGAGTCTTGCTCTGTGGCCCAGCCAGGGTGCAGTGGCCTCATTGTAGCTCACTGTAACCTCAAACTCCTGACCTCAAGCAATCCTCCCCCCTTGGCCTCCCAAAGCCACAGCACCTGGCCTCCACCTCCATTTTCTAAGGTCAGCATTATTAGAAAGAGAAATTAATTCATATCCACAATCCCAACAAGATCTGATCCTTTTCTAGTGACATTATCTATCTCTTGCTTCTCTCACAGAATCCCCTAGTTTTTTAAATTTTTAAATATTTAATGTAAATTCTAGGATTCAATATAATTTAAAGAAGGTTGTGGTGGAGTATTTGTGTGGAAGGGGGTGAGATCCATAAGACTAAAAGCATTTTATGCCAATGCTTTAAACAACTGTTTTATATCAGTATATACAGTAGAAAAACCTGGAAATATGCTTTAATTCTTATGTTTGTTCCTATATTTATTCATTCATGAGAAATTTATTCCCATTATAGCCTTACTCTCTTCTATCTTTAATGCTATTGTGGTGATATATTTTATTTTACATATCTTATATATTTAATAATATTTTATTATTTTTGCTTTGATTTGTCAGTAGTCTTCAGTAAAAAGTAAAAAACCATAGTTGATAATATTTCTCCACATATTTAACTTTTACAGTGCTCTTCATTCCTTCTAGCAGATTCAGGTTACCATGTGGGATTATTTCCCTTCAGGTTCATTTATTCCTTTGTCTATTCCCATAATGTGCAACCACCACATCATGTGAAAGTCTCCTCTAGTATTTGCTTACTGTGGAAGATCTTAACTCTCTCTGGAATTTGTTCCTTTATATTTCTCTGTCTTCAGAGTTCTCTCACATTTAAGGAAAACTATGGGTTTTTAACTTCATCAGTATTTTGTTTGTTTTTGATAGGAGTGAAAGTCTTTCTAATCTGCTGCTGAACCTCATTGATCACATATTTATACTTTTTTGGCTATTTCTCCATGCTTCCAGCTTCACCCAGCCTAGAGAATATCCTTTAATAGTTCTTGAAGTGTGTGTCTACGGACAATAAATTCTCTCAGCTCTAGTTATCTTGAAATGTCCTCATTTCATCTTCATTTTAAAAATAAATGTTCAATGGATATAGAATTCTAAATGGAAGGCTTTTGGGTCAGTATTCCAAAGATGTCATTCCATTGGATTATAGCTTCCCTTGTTTCTGTTGGAAAGTTAATGATTATTTTTTAATGTTGTTGTTCTGAAGATAATGTGCCTTTTTTCACTGGTTGCTTTTGAAATTTTCTCCTTTCATTTTCAGCAGTTTGGTTCTGATATACCTTAGTGAAGTTTTCTTTGGTTTATCCTATGTGGTAGTAGAAGAACTGCTTAAATCTGTGAGTTGCTGTATTTTATCAGATTTGAAAACTTTTTAACTATTTTAAAAAGTAATATTTCTGTTACATGTTCTCTTACCTGTTGTTTTGGGATTTTTGTTCATATCTCATGTCTCTCATACATCATACATCCTATTCTTTCTATTTTTCTCCCTCTCTGTGCTTCAATTTGAATGTTTTCAGTTGATCTGTTTTCATTCCCATCTATCCTGTCTTCTGCTGTGTCCAGTCTGCTGTTAAACAAATCTAATGAGTTCTTAATTTCAGATATTAGTATTTTATGATTCTGAAAGTTTCATCTGATTTGTTATAATAGATTCTAATTCTCTGTTAAAATAATGCATCTTTTAATCCATTTTGTCTACCTTTTTTTCTATTTTCTTTAGCATATCAATCATAATTATTTCAGTTTTTGTCTGTCAATAATGGGAACATCTCTGAGTCTATATCTATTGACTATTTTATCTCTTGATTATTGGTCACTTTTTCTTCTTTGCATTTGTATTAGTTTTTATTTTATGCTGGACATTATGGATGATATGTTGTACAGGCTTATGCACACATAAAGGGTTTTGATCTGGTAGGCAGTTAAATTACTGGTGGATCACTCTGATCTTTTTGAGGTATGGTTTTAGGTTTCCCTAGGATGTTTCCATTTCTGTTTTGTCCTTACTCTTAGAGTGTAGACAATATGATGGCAGCTCCTATGGTGTTGCCTTTATTCCTAGAGTATGGCTTTTCTGCAGTTTAATCTAAAAGCCCAGGGTGTTCATCAAAGTCTGTTTATTCAGGCTGGGCCCAAACACCAATTATCTCTCCATAGAACTTTGCAATCTTCATAATGTTTCATCAATTCTGAGGCTTGCTGTTCTCTGTAAGCCTCTAGGACTCTTGGCTAAATTTGTAGGGCCCAGGAGTTGACCAAGCATTAAAGTAGAATTTCCATGAAGACTTTTTTGGGATTTTCCCTCTGAGGCTCCCCTTCTTGACAGACATCCTGCCAATACTGACCACTTTTGCATCCATAATCTCCAATCCCTGTCTTTTCCATTTAGAAACTCCTCCTCCTTGCAGTGTGGCCTAGACAATGTTCCTAGCAAGATAACTTGAGCCAATATGGGGCTGTGATAATGGATTGACCCAGTGATGCTTAATTCAGATTAGCTACTTATGTTTTCTCATAGGTTTGGCTTAGATCTTCTGCCTTATTCACATACAGATAACTTTTAGGGTAAAGCCTATCTTTTAGCAACATTAGAGAGTTATTGAAAGTTTACTATGTGCCAACTACTTTTTATGTAATGTATCTCTTTTAATCTCCATGACAAGCACATAAGAAATAATAATAAAAGTGGAGAAGAAAGAAAGAATAATAGTTAGTATTTATACAGTATTACCAAGTGCCAGACATTGTTCTGAGCATTTTATATGTCCGTATGTATATACATACATATTCATTTAATCCTCACATCAACCTTATAGATAGGTACTATTTTATTATTCCTGCTTTATAAATGGAGAATCTGAGAAATTATAGGGATTAAGTAACTCCTTCTTCTCCCCCCAAAGACACACAATATATATGAATGGTAGAATTCAGAATTCAAATTTAGTCAGGTTGGTTCCAGAATTTGTGCTCTAATCACTTCACTATTGGTGATTTATGCTCACATTACAGAGAAGAGAACTGAATTTTAGAAAGGTTAGGGATCTCCCCAGTGTCTTAGTGCTAGTAAGTAGCAGCATGAGGGTTTGAACAAGACTCCAAAGCCCTTGCTCTTTGCTCTAGACCACTCTTCTTTCTAAAGGAGAGAAGAAAAAAGTTTTCACTTTTAGCACATTACTTTTAGGATTTTGTGAGGACTTGAGAGACAACCAAATAGCTTCCTTTTGTTTTTAAAGAAGATGGTATCTTCTTATGCATATGGTCTATTGACCAATTTATGGCCAGGACCTGGAACGGGGTTGTTTTTCCCATTGACATGTGTTATTTTTAATACCTCTAAGGCTAACTCTTAGGGAAGTATATTGACAATTCCATGAGTGCCTGCTTTGAAGGTGGAAAAATGGCAGAGCTCAACCTCGAGGTTCTCTGCCTACACTGGGGACACATCATGCTCAACCGACTCGTGCACTTCAGGCACAAGCACCTGTGTTCCTTTGGTGTCTCAAGCATTTGCTAGCCAGAAACAGGGCCCTTGAGAGGGTCTGAGAAACAGCATATTTGTTTTGTTAAGACTTCCAGGCTCAGACTGGGAGAGGGAGTTTGTTCCTTTGTTGGGGATATTAGACCCAGTTACTCCCTTGTGCTGTGCAGGGTGTTTACACGGTGAGCCTGGAGTGCTATGGAGGCTGTAGGGTGCATTCTGCTGTAGGAGCCACACAGAACCCAGGGGTCTCACCTAATCTCTGACACTGACCACCCTTCTTTGCAGTGTGGAGGCTGCCAGCATCGGGTTCGTCATTGTTATCGACCGACGAAGGGACAAGTGGAGCTCCATAAAGGCATCCTTGACACGAATAGCCGTAAATATTTTTTTCCTGTTATTATTATAAAAGTCACTTAAATTATCTATTCAAGTATTTCATGTTAAAGTCCTGGGGAAAAAGCAATTATGTCATATTTTGGGAAGAAGCTCTTTGTAGCAGGCACTGTTGTGTCTTGTCCATATCTCCTCTGCTACCTGAAGGTCACCTACAGACAATTCCTGAGCATGTCAAAGGCTTCATGAGTCTCTTTACCTTATTGACCTCTCTGGTCACTGAAGAGGGACAGGCAGGGAGTGCTGGGAAGTTTCAGGAATAATCTGTGACCATTGAGTTCCAGGAGTTGATGGATAAATATTCCAGCTTCTGTACCCCTCAGTGAGACAATTCTGAGGTGTGTTCCACACAGTATCTCAGAGGGTCTCAGCCCGTTTTGCCTATAGCAATAACCCCCTAATTGATACACTAGCTCTCTCTTTTCCTCGTTGTCTTTCTCATTTTGTTTCCTGGAATCACCTCCCCAACAAACTATTAAATACTTATACCCAAATCTTTGTCCTGAGGGTTTGCTTTGAGGGCAACTCAATTTAAGACAGTCTTTATTTCAGTTTTCAAATTACTTTTTTCACAGATTAGAAGGACAATGGCAAAACCAGACTGAATGATATTTAAGTAGCTCGATTGGAGGTGCACTTGCATTTGGCATTAAATCATACAATTTTGGATGGGCTTCCTTTTCCTTATTAGTCTGACTTTGATCCATGTTTGTTGCCTTTCCGCAAATAGATGGATCCTCCCTCTGTGGGGACCTCAGACCTGTCAATTCAGCCACATGGTCAAGCAGAGATGCCTGAGGGCCAGCACATCAGCATTTTTACCTGAGCACACACTTGCATATACCCACTTACAGAAGCAGTCATACACACAGACTTGCACACACGCACACACAGTCCCTTTCGGATTGCTTTAGAGCCCCATCCAGATTCACTAATTGTGTCTCAGCTGATTTATTCTGTCATGACATAACAAAATACAGTATTCATCTGTTTAGGATCTTGCATTTCAAAGATAGGAGAAGGGAATACTCCCTTCTGTTTCTGCATAGATTTTTAGGTCCCTTTAATTTAGTTTTGGTTACAGAATTTATCTTTGGGATCATTGCAACTGTGGTTGATGCCCATGACTATTCCAGTGGTCTGGCTTCTAGAGTGTTCTGGTTTTCCAGGATTCATAGACAATATTTGAATAATGTAATATTTGAGCCTAGTTTGTCCCAGAGTTACATTTGTCACTTTATGTGCAAAATATGCTGTAGTGCAAGAATCACAAAATCTATCAGAATCTCCTCAAGTGCTTGTTGAAAATACGATACCTAGATTTCATCCCAGTGCTAATGAGTCATAATACTCTAGAGTAAAAGACCAGATTTTTTTTTTTTTAAATTAGCAACTTAGGAGGTTGTTTTGGGGAATCTCTGGAAGAGCAGAAAGCCATGGGCAGTTCCCATGGAGACTCAGGTTCCTAAATGTACCACTGAGGAGTCATATGAATCTAGGCAATCTCTGCTCAGGACCTCACCTCAAGATGAGGGGAATACTTTCTGAAAGCAACTTGATAATAATATGCATCAAAATGCTTAAAATACTAATTCTTTGATTCAGTACTTCTTCTAGAAATCTATCCTAAGAAAATATTCCAAAATGTGATAAAGTTGTTCATGTCAGAGTTATTTATAATAGCAAAATTATCAAAAAGCCTAAGTGACTAGCAATCCCAATAAAGGATTGGTTAAATAAGCTGCATACCCATAAAATTAATATTTCCAAAGACTTTATTAATAACAGGAATAAAAGCTCATGGTATAATGTTAAGTGAAAAGGCAGGTTACAAAGTATTTCCACAGTATGAGTTTAACCATGATAAAGACATTTAAACAAAGAAAACAGCCCATAAGTAAATAAATTGAAATACTTATGGTTGTGAGATCATAGATGAATTTTCTTTTTCTAATATATACTTTTATTTTTTAAATTTTTCTATGAAGAATATGAATTATTTCTATAATCAGAAAATTTTTCTGATTATAGTTGGTTTGCTTTGGTTTTTCAGAAAGGGTTTGGATTATCTGACCTCTGAGGTCTCTTTTAGCTCTGAAATCCTGTGAAACCTACATCCATGGTGTCTACTTTAACTTTTTCTCTGTAGTCTTGGGCAAGAGGAGACCAGAGCAGACCGTGATAATGGGCATGACATTTTCTCTTGCCTCCCCGCTGATGTTTTTCATGATCCTTCCAGGTGGCATTTCCAGGAAATTTACAGCTCATATTCATCCTTCGTCCATCCTGCTTTATCCAGAGGACATTCACTGACATTGGCATTAAATACTATCGAGACGAATTTAAAATGAAAGTGCCGGTAAGCATGACCTTTCACCTTATCTCCGTTTGGCTAGGGCATCTGGAAAAGATGGCATTTGAGCAGGGTTTCTAAGAAAAGTCCGATTCAACAGGCGGAGAGAGAGAGGAGGGCATTCTGGGCTGAGGGAACAGCACAGGGAAAGGCAGAGGCAGGAAGTGCACATTTGATGTGAGGTCTTCGGGAAGATACATTTTTGTTGGAGTACGTAGACTGTAATCTTTTAGAAGTGAGGTAGAAACATGGAATGGGTCGTCAATGTGAGGATACAGGGTCTGGGTTTTATTCATTAGGCACTGGGGATCCAGGGAAGGTTTTCTAGGTGGGGAGTGACATGGTAAAGTGAGACTGGAGTTATATCAATCCAACGGCGGCATCTAAGAATGTAGAAAGAGATTGAAGGAGGAAGCTAAATTGTACAGATGAAACAAACTACAGATCTAAACTATGGGGTGACATAAATATAGGAAACTGTACAGTAAAAATTAAATTCAACATTGTGATTCTCAGAAAAACAAAAAGATTCAAAATTTTACCACAACTTTGGCAAGCAGATATGGGGAAATAGGTATTCTTATACTTTGCTGGTAGGAATGGAGTTGGTAAGATAAATGCAATGATAAAGTTGATGCAACCATAATAGAAATGAGGCTTGGAAGGAAGAAGTTTATTATATTCACATTCTCAGAGGCAAAGGTCACCTCCTGCCAAACAGAGCCACAGGGGAAGCAGCAGGTTTGGGTCAGGAGGCAGAGGCAGGTGCAAGGGGAAAGGCTAGGCCACAACTGTTAGTGGGGTTTCTGTGGGGAGGAAGAACAGGGGGGATAGCTTAGCATTGGCTAGTTTGAATAATCCCTGCAAGCTTTGGGGCATAGAGGTGGTCTCTGGTTACCTGGCTTCTGACCCTGGGAAGATTTAGGGGAAAGGAAATATTGGCTTAGAATGCGAGAGTTTGGTAAGGAGATGCTTGGGGACTTGGAGTTGAGGTTGGTTGTTGTGCTCCCACCTGGGCCCTTTGCTGTCTCTAAATGGCTAGTCCTGGCAGGGCCAATGTCTTCCCAGTCATGAGACAATGAGTACAAGAGCATCAAGAAGACAGAAAACAAGAAAATGTAGTTCACATAACTGACTCTGTGATGAAAGGATGCCAAATAGACAAACACAGAATCTAAGAAAACACAGAACAACTATTTTAAGGCCAGTTTTATATGCTCAGTGTGTCCTGTGAGTTTGACAAGCAAAATTATTCTGTTTTTTTTCCTTTTCTACTAATATATAGAATTTTAAAACCTTTTTAAAAGCTCTATCCTGTAGAGACTAAAAGAGGGGAAAAGATTTTGTGGTGAAACTGCCTTTCCTTTATTTTTGAAATTACATGTGATTTACTCTTTTTGGTGTACAGTTTTATGGTTTTTGACAAATGCATGGATTTATTTAATCACCACTACAGTCAAGATGCAGAATGGTTCCATCCTCCCCTAAAACTTCCACATGCTGCCCCTTCATAGTCAACCCCTCTTCCCAGCCCTCACCTCTGGCAGCCACTGATCTGCCCTCCATCTCTACAGTTTTTCCAAGAGTCATGCACATGGACTTCCAATCATGCACCGCATAAGGATGTTTCATGTTAAAGAAGTACCAGTTAATCCATTCACCGGGAAAGAACATTTGAGTTGTTTCTAGTTTTTAGTGATTAAGAATAAAAGCTGATATTCACGTACAGATTTTTGCTAGGCCAAAGAGTATTAAATAGATATACGTTTAACTTTATAAGAAAATGCCAAACTGTTTTGCAAAGTGGTTCTACCGTTTTGCATTCCCAAAAGCAATGCATGAGAATTCTAGCTGCTCCATAGTTTTGCCAATTTGCTAAAAACAGGGTAATTAATTTTTTTTTTTATCTATTCTAGTAGGTGTGTCATGGTATCTCCCTGTGGTTTTAATTTGCAGTTCCCTAATGACTAATGATATTGAGCCTCTTTTCTTGTATTTATTTTCCATCTGCCTATCTTCTTTGGTGAAGCTACTATTGAAATCCTTTGCTCATTTTTAGCTGGGTTCTTTCCTTATTGTTAAGTTTTGAGAGTTCTTTATATATTCTGAATATAAGTCATTGTCAGATATATGACTTGCAAATGTTTTCTTCTAGTTTGTAGGTTGTACCTTCATTCTTTTAACAATGTCTTCTATAGAGCAAGTGTTTTTAATTTGATGAAATCTAGTTTATCAGTTTTTCTTTTATGGGTTGTGCTTTTGGTGTCCTATCTCAGAACTCTTTGCCCAACCCAAAGATTTTGCCTAAGATTTTTCTGGGAAAACACTTTCTCCACTCACATAGCATTTCTGACACTTAATGTATAGTGTGGGTTTATTCCACACCAAGCAATTCTCCAGCTCTCTGGACATAAATAATCCTGGTGTTCTACAATTTAGTTCAGTTCTAAAATCAGTTCACTGATTTTAGAATAAGATCCCACAAATTAAGGAGTCGGTGCCACAAGACTTCCCCCACTTCAGATGCCAATAAGTCTGGGTAGGAATTCTGTACTTCTGACCTACTGGCTATAAATTAGGAGGTTCCCACAGACCCCTCTTTGGGTTCTATAATGATTCTCAGAACTAATGGGAAACACTTTACTTATGTATATTGATTTATTATAAAGGATACAACTCAGAACAACCAAAAAAAAAAGAGGGCGCATAGGGCAAAGTGGGGGGGGGCATGGAGCTTCTATGCCCTCTCTAGGTGTGCCACCCACCCAGCACCTTGGTATGTTTACCAACCTGGAAGTAGTGGGTGGGTCCGAAACTTATAATCACTTATAATTTATCACTTATAATCACTTGGTCTTCCTGGTAACCAGCCCATCCTGAAGCTATCTAGGTTTCCCACACTGAGTCTCCTTATTAGCATAAACTCTGGTGTGACTAAAACAGACTCATTATGAATAACAAAAGATACTTCTGTCTCTCAGGAAATTAGGCAGGTTTTAGGAGCTCTGTGCCAAGGAATCAGGGATAAAGGCCAAATAAAGTTTTTTATTATACTACAGTTTTGTTCTAAATTCTCTTCCAAGTTTTATGTTTTACATTTATATCTGTGAACTATTTTGAATTAATTTTTGGATAGATGTGAAGAGTGTTAATCTAAATAACAGAGAGGGTCTCTCAAATAAAAGGGTTTTATTCAGGAACAGGACATTGCAATGGAAACAGTGTGCCATTGTATTCAGGAAGGTAAAGGGAGACAAATTTTTTTTTTTTTGGAGACAAATATTTTTAAAGGAAAAATGAGAAGGATTACATAATTATTTTGAGATAATTATCCTTGGCTACAAGGATCAATAACAAGGGTGATGCCAGTCCAAGGCTGGACAGGGAGTTGCTGGGGAGATGTCTTCCCAGAAGCATTTTTTGTGTAAGGTTAAGAAACCTTTGCTCAACGTTGTGGTTTTTGCAGTGTTTTGTTGTTAGGCATACAAATGTGAGAACCATCTCTTCGCGACTTCCCTGTAACAGTGGAAGGGAGGCTTAGCCTGACTAGCTCCATTTTGCTCCTGACCTCCCACAGTAATATACTTTAGGTTAAAAGCTTCTGCTTAGCTCTGCACACAGACCAGGTAATTATAGGAAGAATTTAGTTTGTAGAGGAAAAATGATAACCATCTTTTTCCCAAAACTAATTCCAGGGGAGACAAAGAGTATGCACACAGGTAACAATGCTATGTTAAAGACAGTGACCTGACCTACTCATCCAAAGTTAACTGACTGAGAGCAAAGAAATTTTACTACCTCCTCAGACCCTCACTGATGCCCAGAAGTCTGCAGTCCTCACTTACCTCTTGCAAGCCCTCTCCCCTTCCCTAACATAAAAAGGAGCCTACAGTTCATACGAACTTAAGATGATTCTTTAGGACATTAGCCCACCATCTTCTTGATTTGCTGGCTCTCCAAATAAAAGCTGCTTTCCTTGCCCCAACACGTTGTCTCTCAACTTATTGGTTGTCCTGTGGCAAATGGTATACGCTTGGACTCAGTTACATCCCTGGCTCTATTTGTTAGATTTTTGTTTTGTTTTGTTTTAACATTAGTGATTCCATTTTGATTATGGCAACTTTCTCAAGTGTGGCTCCAGGTTCCTTTTTTTGCATATGAATGTCCAGTTTTTCCAGCACCATTTGTTGTCAATAGAATTATTTTTCCATTGAATTGTTTTTACACCTTTGTAAAAAATCAGATTAGTGTTTGCCAGGGTTCAGGGATGGTGGGGAGGGAAAGTGGCAGTGCAGGGGAGATCTTTGCGGTGATGGAATAGTTCTGCGTGTCAATTGTGCTGGTGGTTACATGACCCACACGTGGGGTTGGGGGGAGTGACGTAGAACTACACTCACACATTACAAATTCCTGGTGGATATTATACTATAATTATTTAGTTAAATGGAATAGAAAATATGCAGCCTGGCAGAATAAGTTTCTGAAATTCCAGGGCTTGGGGCAAAGTTACTCCTGCCTGATTGTGATATTGTACATTGGTATTTTTTAGAAAATTCAAGTATTACTGTAAGAAGTAATGTTTCAAGAAGCAAAATACACTTTTATTAAAATAACTCGATAATTTATTACCTGTCCTATAATTTCTAATTTTAGAAAGATTAAAAACCTTTTTGAAACTCCTCAGATCTCAGTCCCAAACTGTTTTCAGAAGCAAAGGAGAAGGAGTAAGCCATGGGGCCTGACAAGGTTAGGGTGGTGACAGATAACAATCAGACTCCACTGGACCTAAGTTCCTCAAGGGCAGGGCCTGGCAGGCTTCCTATTTTATCCCCCAGTGCCTGGCATTTATTAGCAGTTCGATACATATCTGTTGAAAGAATAAATCTGTTTTGTTGTACAATTCTGTTTTTGCCTATAGACTGTGGGCCCTAATTTATATATTCTTCTCATTCCACAGTGGATTTACCACTTGACTAATACTGTGTGATAATAGCAGAAAGTCTATGTTCTCATATCCTCTGACCAAGAATCAATTTTCAGAATAATCTACAAGGAGTAAAGAAATATGGTATCACCAGTTAAAGGCCCCAAGGGGGATATGTTTCAGAGATTGGAGAGCAGAGTCCTTGTCCCCGATTAGGAGTGAGTCGTGAGTGTGAGATGGTCCCTGGGTCTGAAAGCCAGAGCCACAGCAGGCCAGGACTGCTGCAGATGGCTAGAAAGGAACGATTTGGGAGGTGTCAGCTTCCTCTAGCTGTGTGGGTGTCCATTCATCAGCAGGATTGTTAGTTTATAAAAACCCACTCCCTATTACATCCAGGCCTCCTCTGTGCAAGATAAATTGGGGGCACACAGAATTATTTGTGGGGGAGCATTATCGTAGTGAATCTTTTCAATACAGACTCTCTATGTCTCCCTATATTCCAATTTTATTTTTATATTCACCGGACCAGCCTTTATTGGGCTTCTCTTTGCAGATTTTTAGGCCTCAGCACAGCATTTGATTTTGGTGGCTGAGGACTATACCTTAGCTTGGTAACTTTTAGCAAAAATTCAGCTCAGACAAGACCTGACTTCTAGATAGCCTGGAATAGCCTGGACCCACACTTCCTAATCCAAGTCAACATTTTGTCACAGATTATACAACACTTTGGTATTTCTTCTTCAAAAGGGAGAAGTGGAAAGAGACTATAAAATATTTATCTGCTGGATATAGAAAACATCTTTAAATATAAATGCCTGATAAGGCTAAGTTGAATATTGTTTAAGTAATAGTAGAATCTGGATGAGCTACTATTTAATGATCTTTGAGGAACATATTTAATTTTCTTTCCCCCTTACAGATCATCTTGTTAAATTCTGTTTCTGACCTTCATGGCTACATTGACAAAAGCCAGCTGACACAGGAGTTAGGGGGGACTTTGGAATATCGCCATAGTCAGTGGATAAATCATCGCACTGTGAGTACCAACTTATGTGCACTTTTTACTGTCTCTCCTTATTGTCCAGAAGATGGGGTGGAGGGTTGAAGACCAACTGTTGAGAGGTCACCCCATGATGTCCTAACCTCAGGAAGGTTGGGATTACTAAGCCACAGGCCGGGAAAGGAGGAGAGTGGAAAGGTAAAGGCTGAGGTTCCTCCTGTTGACCACTTCACCTCACTGCATCTTCTGGTCCAGGGGTTGGGGAGCCTTGACTGAGAGTGCACCTGGAGAGTGTTCAAAAACATTGACACCCTCCTGTATCTCAGAAAAATTAAGTTATTTGGTCTTGAACGGGTCTCAGACATTAGCGTTTCATAAAACCCCCCAGATGATTCTAATGTGCAGACAGATTGAAACTCGTGAAGTCAGAAGAAGCTACATTTAAATATTGTCACCACGACTTATGGTGTGAGCTTAAGTGAGTTACTAAGCCTTTCTGAGCTTGTTTCTGCCTCTGTTAAAATGAGATTAACCCAGTGGCTCTCTCCTGGGGATAATTTTGCCCCTCAGAGGACATATGTCAATGTTCTTAGACATTTTTATAGTCATACTTTGGAGGTAGGTACCAGCATCTAGTGGGTAGAGGCCAGAGACTCTGCTAAACATCTTAGAATGCCCAAGACAGCTCTACACAGCAACAAATTATCTGGCCCAAAGTGTGAATAGTGACAATGCTGAGAAACCCAGGACTAACAGAAGCTACCTGAAAGTTTGATATGGGGAATAAGTGATATAGTGTCTGTGAAAGTACCTGATATTTTACTTTTTCCTTCTTAATCACATTGGTGGTGATTATGCTAAACTGGAAGATTTGGTAATATTGACAAAAAAGTGAGATTGAAACCCATTGCAGTAGTTTGAATGTTGGTGTTTCCCCAGAATTCATATATTGGAACGCAATGTGATAACATTAGGAGGCGGGCCTTTTGGGGCATAATTAAGTCATGAAGGCTCTGCCGTCGAAATGGATTTAGTGCCCTTATAAAGAGGTTGAAGGGAGCTGCCGTGTTCCTTCTGCCACGTGAGGACACAGAGAAGGCACCATCTGTGAGGAACAGATCCTCACCAGACACCAAATCTGGACTTCCCAGACTCCAGAACCATAAGAAATAAATTTCTGTTGTTTATAAATTACCCAGTCTAAGTATTTTTGTTATAGGCCTGTCTTACAGGCTGTTTTTGTGGTTGTGCATGTATTAAACACATGATAATGAACTTGAAAAAATTCAACTAGTGGCTGGGTATGGTGGCTCACACCTGTAATCCTAGCACTTTGGAAAGCTGGGGCAGGAGTGTCACTTGAGGAATTCAAGACCAGCCTGAGCAACATAGTGAGATCCCATCTCTATAAGAATTTTAAAAATTAGCTAGGCATGATGGTGCATGCCCAGAGCTACTCAGGAGGCTGAGGCAGATCATTTGAAGATCATTTGAACCCAGGAGTTTGAGGTTGCAGTGAGCTATGATGACACCACTGCACTCTAGCCAAGGTGACAGAGCGAGAACCTGTCTCAAACAAACCAACCCCCCAAAACAAAAAAATCAACTAGTATTGAAAGATCAAGGATATTCTTTACATGTCATTTACATGTTATATGTATATATTTTATACACATGTACATACAAGCATATCTCATTTTATTATACTTCATTGTGCTTTGCAGATATTGAATTTTTTACAAATTAAAGTTTTGTGACAACCCTGCCTAAAACAAGTCTATCAACACCACTTTTCCAACAGTATGTGCTTACTTTGTGTCTCTGTCACATTTTGGTAATTCTAGCAATATTTTGAACTGTTAAAAAAAATATTTTGAACTGTTTCATTATTATTATATCTGTAATGGTGATCTGTGATCAGTGATCTTTCACATTACTATTATAATTGTTTTGGGGGTGCCAAGAACCATTCCCATATAAGCTATCTATTGAGTGAACTTAATACATTGTCTATGTTTTAACTACTGCATCAACCAGGCATTCCTCCCTCTCTCTCTCCTCTCTGACTTCTCTGTCCTCTCTCTCTCTCTCTCTCTCTCTCTCTCTCTCTCTCTCTCTCTCTCTCTCTCTCTCTCTCTCTCTCTCTCTCTCTCTCCTTGGGCTTCTGTAATCCCTGAGACACAAAATATTGAAATATTAGGCCAAATAATAACCCTATAATGGCCTCTAAGTGTTCAAGTAAAAGGAATACACTGATGCCTCTCACTTTAAATCAAAAGCTAGAAATGATTAAGCTTAATGCAGAAAGCATGTTGAAAGCTGAGAAAGGCTAAAAGCTAGGCCTCTTGTGCCAAATAGTTTGCTAAGTTGTAAATGCAAGGTAAAAATTCTTGAAGGAAATTAAAAGTGCTACTCCAGTGAACACACAAATGTTAAGAAAATAAAATAGCCTTATTGCTGATATAGAGAAAGTTTTAGTGGTCTGCATAGGAGATCAAACCAGTCACAACATTCCCTTAAGCCAAAGCCTAATCCAGAGCAAGGCCCTAACTCTCTTCAATTCGAGGAAAGCTGAGACAGGTGAGTAAGCTGCAGAAGAAAAGTTTGAAGCTAGCAGAGGTTGGTTCATGAGGTTTATGGAAAGAAACCTCCGTAATATAAAAGTGCAAAATGAAGGAGCAGGTGCTGATATAGAAGCTGCAACAAGTTATCCAAAAAACCTAGCAAAGATCATTGGTGAAAGTGACTACTCTACACAATAGATTTTCAGTGGAGACAAAACAGGCTTCTATTGGAAGAAGATGCCATCTAGGACTTTCATAATTAGAGAGGAAAAGTCATTGTTTAGCTTCAAAGCTTCAACGGACAGGCTTGCTCTGTTGGAGGAGCTAATGCAGCTGGTGACTTTAAGTTGAAGCCAGTGCTCATTTACCATTCTGAAAATCCTAGGGCCCTTAAGAATGGTGCTAAATTTACTCTGCCTGTGCACTATAAATGGAACAGCAAAGCCTGGATGACAGCACATCTTTTATAGCATGGTTTACTGAATATTTGAAGCCCACTGTTGAGACCTACTGCTCAGAAAAAAAGAAAAATTCCTGTCAAAATATTACTGCTAATTAACAGTGCACCTAGTCATCCAAGAACTCTAAAGGAGATGTACAAGAAAATGAATGTTGTTTTCATTGCCTGCAGACACAATATCCATCCTGCAGCCCATGGATCAAGGAGTAATTTCAACTTTTGAGTCTTTTATTGAATAAATACGTTCCATAAGGCTATAGTTGCCATAGATAGTGATTCCTCTGATGGATCTGACAAAGTAAATGGAAAACCTTCAGGGAGGGATTCACCATTCCAGGTGCCATTAAGAACATTCATGATTCATGGGAGGAAGTCAAAATATCAACATTAACAGGAGTTTGGAAGAAGTTGATTCCAACCTCATGGATGACTTTGAAGGGTTCATGACTTCAGCAGAGGAAGTCACTGTAGATATGATGGAAATAGCAAAAGAACTAGAACTAGAAGTGGAGCCTGAAGATATAATTGAATTGCTGCAATCTCACAATAAAACTTGAAGAAATGAAGAATTGATTCTTCTGGATGAGCAAAGAAAGTGGTTTCTTCATCTTCCTAGTGAAGATGTTGTGAATATTGTTGAAATGACAACAAAGGACACAGAATATTACCTAAACTTAGTTGATAAAGCAGCAGCAGGGTTTGAGAGGATTAATTCCAATATTGGGGGAAGTTCTACTGTGAGTAAAGTGCTATCAAATAGCATCACATGCTACAAAAAAAATCTTGCATGAAAGGAAGTGTGGCAAACTTCATTGTTGTCTTATTTTAAGAAGTTTCCATAGCTACCCCAACCTTTGGTGACCACTACCTTGATCAATCAGCAGCCATGAACAACAAGGCAAGACCTCCCACCAGCAAAAAGATTATGACTCTCTGAAGGCTCAGATGATTGCTAGCATATTTTAGCAATAAAGCATTTTTTAATTAAGGCATGTACATTTTATAAATTTAATGCTATTGCATACTTAATAGACTATAATATAGTGTATATATAACTTTTATATGTACAAAAATTGTGTGATTCATTTTATTGTGTTCGCTTTATTGTAGTGGTCTAGAACCAAAACCACAATATCTCTGAGATATGCCTGTATATATAATTAGGAATAATACAATTTAACATAACCACACATATACAGTACATATTGTTTTATATCTTATGGGTAAGATATATAGCTTCTGTTCTTTTGTTACAGTGTATTTTCTGGATGTCAGATCTTTGAATGAGAGACTCATAGAAAGTAAGAACTTGAAAGAACCTTAAAGATGATTTACTTCAATCACCTTATTTTATACATAAATAAAATGACTTTCTATGTAAAAGGGTAACTTATCCAAGATCATATGGTCACGTAGTGGCAGAGCCAAGACTAAGCTCTTTGTAAACATCACATCAGAGTCAGGTCCTCTGTACCATTGCCTGTTGTGGCCGATTACAGAATGGGGGATGACACACACAGAACATATACATAAGACGCAGACAGACAGAATTGGCTGCAGTCCCAGAAGAAAAAGGACACAAAGACAAGACATGGTTTCAGACTGCAGCACTGAAAATGTGCTCGTCATTTATTTTATACAGTTTAATTGGACAAGTGTCCCGCAGCCATTTTCTCATGCTAGCCACTTTCCCAGCTACTTTTTGGTATGTGACTTCCCACGGCCAACAACACCTGCTTTTCCAGTCAAAGCAAAAAGCATGGGCTTCTACAAGAGATCTCTTTGATGTTTCATACCACTTTCAGATAACAAACAATCTTGGCTCGAGTGCGAGAGACTGAAAAATCCTTGACCATCTTGTAGCACCTAGCACCGTGTGCTGGTTGCCAGGTAACCTTGGCTTGCATGCGAGGCCACAGGTTCTTGGCCGTTTGCCTGGAGAAACAGTTTCTTCAGCCGGTCAACAAGCCACATCCTGCTGATTGTGGAAACAAGCAATGGGCTCCTGATTGTGGAAACAAGCAATGGGCTCCTGTTCTGCTGACTTGGGGTCTCAGCCAATCTGACCCTGGGACGGCTTGCTCGCTTCCTTCAATTGCCAAAGTGATTACTCCCCAAAGTGATTGACACATAGGATCAGGTTAATTTGTTAGTAGGTAACCTCCTGGGGAAAGCACTGGCTTTCCTCTGTTTCCAGGATGACATTTGCAGGCCTCACATTCAACACTCTTTGAGTTGTTACTGTTACTACTATTACACTTGTAAGGTACTCCATTGTCTCCAAGATCCTTTCACATTTGCTATTCCTTTCTGTTCTAAAAAACAAACACAAATAAAACAAAGCCTGCAAAAACCGCAAGCATTATCGTATTTTCAAATGCGTACACTGGCATTCAACAGCATTGTATGGTTTACCCAAGATCATGTAGTTAGAAGGATCAGGATCTGTACTCTAATTCAAGCCTTCAACTCTCAAGTTCAAGGTCTTTTGTTGATCTTGTTTTAAAGATTGTTTTGCTAGATACAGTGTTAACTACCAGGAGGTGGCATAATGTAGTGCTGAAGAGCGTGGCCCAGGAGCCAGATTACCTTGCTTCAATCCCAGTTCTGCCACTTATTTTTTATATGACTTTGGGGAAATTACTTAATGTTAATATGCCTCAGTTTCCTCACCTATAGACTGTGGGGTGATGGTGATAGCACCTGAGATGCACTAGAAGAGACAGTCCCTATAAAGCAACACATGTCATAACCTTATATTTTCTTATAATTCTCCTGATATATTGGATTTCCTTCCTTCCTTTCCCTTCTCTTCCCTCCCTCCCTCCTCCTCCTTTCCTTCTCCCTTCCCTCCCTCCCCACTCTCTCTCTCTCTCTTTTTTCTTTTCCCTTCTCCCTTCCCTTTCCTTCCCTTTTCTTTTGACAGGATCTTGCTCTGTCCTCCAGGCTGGAGTGCAGTGGCATCATTATAGCTCGCTGCAACCCCAAACTCCTGGATTCAAGCGACCCTCTTGCCTCAGCCTTCCAAATATCTGGGACTACAGGTGTGCACCACCACACCTGGATAATTTTTCTTATTTTTTGTAGAGATAGGATCTCAACTATGTTGCCCAGGGTGGTCCTGAACTCCTGGTTTCAAGTGATCCTCCTACCTCTGCCTCCCCAGGTGCTCAGATTATAGGTGTGAGCCACTGTGGCTGGTTGGATTTTCTTTATATATTATTCATCATAGGCCATTAGTGAATACAGTTGAATGAGGGTTTTATACAGATGTTAGATTATACAAACATAATAACACTTGATGTACTTGAAAGAGAGATTTTCATAAAAGTTATTAATAGCATTTGTCTGACTTTCCAGGCCAAAAGTACTCTGATGTAAAGTACCATCATCATTCTTTACAGATCTAGAAAAAATAATTCTTCACTTTGTATGGAACCAGAAAAAACCTTGTATAGCCAAAACAATCTTAAGTAAAAAGAACAAACTGGGAGGCATCAGTCTTCCTGACTTCAAGCTGTACTATAAAGCAATAAAAATTAAATCAGCCTTGTACTGGCACAAGAACAGAGGCATCGATCTTTGGAACAGGACTGAGATTCCAGAGATGAAACCATCTTCATATGGAAACCTAATCTTTTTTTTTTTTTTTTTTTTTTTTTTGAGACAGAGTCTCGCTTTGTCGCCCAGGCTAGAGTGAGTGCCGTGGCGTCAGCCTAGCTCACAGCAACCTCAAACTCCAGGGCTCGAGCGATCCTTCTGCCTCAGCCTCCCAAGTAGCTGGGACTACAGGCATGTGCCACCATGCCCGGCTAATTTTTATATATATATATCAGTTGGCCAATTAATTTCTTTGTATTTATAGTAGAGACGGGGTCTCACTCTTGCTCAGGCTGGTTTTGAACTCCTGACCTTGAGCAATCCGCCCGCCTCAGCCTCCCAAGAGCTAGGATTACAGGCGTGAGCCACCGCGCCCGGCTGGAAACCTAATCTTTGATAAAGCAGACAAAAATATACATTGGGGAAAAGAATCTCTTTTCAATAAATGGTGCTAGGAAAACTGGATAGCTACCTGCAGAAGAATGAATCTGGATCCCTACTTCTAACTTCTCACAAAAATCCACTCAAGATGGATAACAGATTTAAACCTAAGGCAAGAAACCTTAAGAATCCTAGAAAAAGATGTTGGGAAGACCCTTTCAGACATTGGCCTAGGCAAAGAATTCTTGAAGAAGACCTCCAAAGCAATCACTGCAGCAACAAAAATAAATAAATTGGATCTGATCAAATTAATCTGTGCTTCTGCACAGCCAAGGAAACTATCATTAGAGCAAATAGACAACCCACAGAGTGGGAGAAAATATTTGCTCTCTACACTTCCGATAAAGGTCTGATAACAAGAATTTATCTAGACCTCAAAAGAATTAACAAGAAAAAATCAAACAACCCCAACAAGAAATGAGCAATGGAAATGAACAGAAACTTTTCCAAAGAAGACAGAATAATGGCCAGCAAACATATAAAAAAATGTTCAACATCTCTAATCATTAGAGAAATGTAAATCAAAACTATAATGAGATATCACCTCACCCCAGTGAGATTGGCCTCTATTAAAAAATCCCAAAACAACTAATGCTGGTGAGGATGTGGAGAGACAAGAACACTCTTACACTCTTAGGGGGACTGCAAATTAGTGCAACTTTTGTGGAAGAGAATTTGGAGATACCTCAAAGAGCTAAAAATAGAAATACCATTCAATCCAGCAATAGCATTATTAGGCATCTACCCAAAAGAGCATAAGACATTCTATAATAAAGACATCTGCACCTGAATGTTTATGGCAGCATAATTCACTATTGCAAGGATGTGGAAACAACCCAAGTGTCTGTCAATTCATGAGTGGATTATTAAAATTTGGTATATGTTTACAATGGAATATTAATTCTAAGAAACGACAGCAAGCTCGCACCACTTATATTATCTTGGATTAAGCTTAAGCCCATTATCCAAAGTGAGGTGACACAAGATCAGAAAAATGGGCTTCACATCTACTCACCATTAAATTGGTACTGACAGATTAACACTATGGTGCTCAAAGGGTGGTGGTGTTCACCAGGGATTCAGGGGTTGGGGGGTAGACCCACATCTGAGGGATGTGGTAAACATTGTGTGGAGGGGAGGGGCATACCTCTAACCCTTGCTAGGGAGAGGCAAAGATATAAAATGCAACCAAAATGTTTGTATTCTCATATTTTCTTGAAATAAAAAAAAAAAAGTACTCTGATGTTCAAGGTTGTGGCTGTACAAATGCTTGTGCTAATGGGGAGATTCCTCCTACAGCAGTGCCTCCAGAATGACAATGGCTGAAATAGGGACGACCTTGGGTTCAGACAGCAGGGGAGGTGTGCAGTGCTCTGGAAGCCTCATCATGCCAGTCTCAGCCCCGGCCTCTGGCTCAGAGAACGGCCCTGTCGGATTTGGCACATTCTTTATGATGTGGGTTTGAGTTTTCAGAAATGTTCTCTGACATGTAGGAACAGAGGTCCTTTCTTTCCAAATGAAAATTCCGTTGGGCCTCTTTGCTTCTTCCATTCAGCAGTGGTCTGTAGGCCACCGGCCATGTGACAGGCACAGTACCATGCCTTGGGGCTGCAGAGATGAATGTCACATGGTGCTTGCCCTTCAGGGACAATATTGTCTCAGGAGCAGAGAAAGGGGGCATGGCAGTGCCAGCTGGTGGTGGAATGATTTGCAGAGCTCTGAAAAGCTACCCACCTGCAAACAGATCCTCTGATGGGCAGCAACACTTTTTCTAGGCTAGGCCATGTGTTTCCCAAAGCACTCTGCTAAAATGTGGATTTCTCACCTGGGATATTAGTGGGTATTAATGGCAGAGTAGGGTCCTTAGTGGAAGGGACACAGGACAGGCAAATTTTTATAAAGGAGATGTAAGAGAAAGAGATCCCCAACCCCTCCCCACATCTGAGAGATGTGACTCTTAGGGGTCACTAGTGACCTAATCACTCCATCCATCTTTCTCCACCATTGTCATGTGCTGTCAGCAGCACTGACAAGCTTCTCAATGGTGTCAGGCAGACGGGGGTATTGTGACGGGAGAGAGTAGTGTAGGAGCTACAAGAGAAGGAAAGGTTTATTAGGGTGATGATTGGGTGGCTCTGTCCTTTTCAGCATTTTGCCTAGTGGAAATCCTGTGTCAAACTTAATGCTGGGTGTTCTTAGGGGAATGAAGAAAGCCCTGAACTTGAAACAGCTGACCTTGGTTGAATCCTGCATGCCTCCCTTTTTTACTGCCCAAGCAATATGATCTTGGGCAACTCAACCTGTTGGGGCTTCAGTTACCTCCTCTATAAAGTGGAGATAAGATATCTCCCACTCTAGATTATTGAGATGATAGACAAATGTGGGGCATCAAGTACAGTGTGTGGCCCGTCGCAGATACTCAGGAAATGGTAGCTAATTCTGTTTATTGTCTTTCCATTGAGAGAACGTATTGGTGAAGGTTAACCTCTCCACATTGCTATGATTGTCTGACCTTCCAGGCCGTCGAAAACTTTGCCTTGACATTGAAGGCCACTGCCCAAATGCTGCAGACGTTTGGGGCCTGCCTGGCCTTGACAGAGCTGCCTGGGGGTGTGCTATCCACTGAAGACCTTCTCATGTCCCACACAAGGCAGCGGGACAAGCTGCAGGTGAGTGGTCTGTGGCCTGTCATGGCCAGCCTCTGTGCCAGCAGGTGGGTCTGCCTCTTGGAGAGAGCCAGGAGCAAAATTAAAAGTTAAGCCCTCTTCTTTCTTCTCCAGTGACTTGGCAGCTACTGACCATATTAAATCTTCCAGACAGTTTGTGAAAAGTCTCTTGAGACTGGGTGGTGACCTGTGGGATGCAGCCCAGGGAGGGGAGATTCCTGGCAGGTGTGTGCTGCTGGGATGAGGCGTGTGAGCACCCTGTCAAGGGCTGCACCCCTGTGATCCTGCTCAGGATGAAGCAAGACATAAGTGCTGAAGCTGCAGACAGAGCGGTTGGCTTTTGAAGTACAAGCTCTACAGCAGCAGTGAAGTTTTGAGGCAGACTTATAAGCTGACTTATTGCTTCACAGTCTCAGGCGTGTGTCTTTTTATTTGGGGACTAGTTTGAGAAAAGGGACTATGGAAGTCTGCTCTGAACTGGGTTTAGGGATAGGTGCCTATTAAATGATTAATAAAAGCATGTTAGAACCTGCTGAGAGCAGAGCTTGGCTGGCTCTTTCAATCCTGCAGCAAAGGGGAGCGTCTCTGGGGCTACTCACTGGGTGCATGTCAGCACCTTTCTGCCTTGAGAAGTACAAACAATCCATGTTTCACAGAATACCAGTTTTCAGTAGGGCAGCCAACCCAGAATGGGACAGTCAGTATGTGTGTCCTTGCTGCATGAAACTTGGGCAGAGCTGAACTGTTTTATCTAGGACCCAAAATTTGCAAAAATGCTTTGCTAGATGGCATTTGTTCATTTATTCAACATGTATTATTTACCATTACATGCTAGGAAAACCAGAACTGCAACCTCAAGAACATGTAATCTTTTTAGGTGAGTCTCAGAGTCTAGTAGTTGAGGCGAATTAAATTTTCAATGTGCCAAAGAACATTGTTAAATTCTGTCTGGAAGGAGGTTGTTATCCAAAAAATGTTCCAAATACATGTCCAAGATTACTCTGAGTAATCAAATGATCTGGACTGAAATTGTGAAATCCTGCCAGCATCCTGGAAGTTTTCCCTGAAAATGCCGCTGAGAGGCTTGACCTTTTCTTTTGCAAACGTTGGCCAGGCTCACCCCACATGATTCCTGGGAGGCACAGGTTGCAGAAAGCAGGGTCTGGGTGCCTGTGTGAAGTCTGCTACAAAGGGGTTTGCGGTTGCACAGGCCAAAAGGTTGTCACTGGCCAGTAGGAGTAGCCTGCAGAGCAGTCTGTCCGTGCTAGGGAGCATTTAATTTAATTTGCATCAAGAAGGATGCCTAGCAGAGCAGAGTCTGTGAGACTGCGCTCTGTGCCCAGGCTCTTGAGCACAGCGTATTGTCTGCCTTAGTCCAGGAAGGGTTTGGAGAGGTTGCAGAGCAGAAGCACAAGGTGGCCATGTGGCCAGTCAGAACAGTCTCTGGGGAAAAGGATAAAAATGTTGGATTTTAGACAAGGACACGTATCTCAGACATAGAAATCAGCCATCGGGTCCTGCTGTTTGTGCAGTGAGGGTGCCCCAGGAAAGGCAAATGAGTGAGTGTATAATTTCTATAATTTCTGAACAGGCAAAGAGTTCGACAGAGGGCACTGGGCAGGGGGCAGGAAAGAGCCAGTCTCCAAGATGGAGTAAGAGCATTTCCTTATGGGTGATAGCCAGCTAGTCTCAGTTAAAACAAGCAACTCTGGAAAGCTAAAACTTCTCTCACATTATGAAGTAGAGAAACTTTGTACATCCACATAATTTAGAGTATTAGTTGACATTTATAAGAAGGAATTTTATACTCTAAATATTATATCTCAATTTGGTGAAACATTCCTAATCTAACCTGTAAGACAAGTGAAAAGAATTTAGGAGTTTCCATTTAATCAGCCTTTTAGTAAGAAAATTAATGAGTAAGAAAATTTAGTAAGAATAAATTTAGTAAGAAAATGAACTTGGGCATCATGTTAAGGCCTTGGCCGGGTGCAGTGGCTCACACCTCTAATCCTAGCACTCTGGGAGGCCGAGGAGGATCACTTGAGATTAGGAGTTCGAGACCAGCCTGAGCAAGAATGAAACCCTGTCTCTACTAAATCTTGCATAAACTAAACTGCATGCTTGCATTCATACTCCATGTTGTCCTAAAATCATGGAGAAGACCTATAACTATTTTTGGATAAAAATTCTCGAAACAATTTATCCAAGTGTTTACCTTGATTAAAAATATTATGTGTATTTGGATTAAGATATTATTCTGTCTTTATTTTACCAAATAGTATTATCATCCTTTTAAAGACAAAAGGTTTTGTAAAGCCTTTTTTGAGTACTAATTATTGGCCTAATACAAATTTGATATTTTTGTTCCTATAACTTGTCAAGAATATAAAAATTATTAAACTAGGGTTACATTTATCTGTTTTCTCATTCAAAAATACCCTAAAGAGAGAAATGATTTAAATTAGAAAAAAAGGAATACTGTTTAAACTTTTATTAACAACAGTAGTTTTTTTGTGATTATTTGTATATATTTTCCTCGTATTAGTGTTTTACCTACCGTTTAATCAAAGGTTCTACATGTAATTGAATAATTTCTTTTCCATGGAAGGTACTTTTTCCAAGTGAAAAACCAGTGTAAGATTCATTCCTCAGAACAGTGAGTTTTTAAATCTATTTAAATATCTGTAAAAGTTACAGTGTATGGTTTACTGTTTTCTCCCAGCCTGGAGAATTTTTTTTTCCTAAGCAGCACAGCATTGTGAAATTTGGCTTGATTTCTTGATTTCCTTTCTGTGGGAAGCTTTATCTTGTCTTATCTTATCTTATCTTAGATCCATATAAGCACCTAGCTGCCTCTACAACCAATCAAAATAGTAGTTTCTTGGAACTGGAGAGTTTTTACAGCCTCACTTGCTAACTCCCTATGTTCAAAATTATCTTCCAATAGAATCTCTTCTTTTGGCCACCCTGATATATCAAACCATCTGTTTACACACACAAAAAAAAATCTGAAAACTTTCACAGAATAGTCTTATCAAACGTTTTAGCAACCAATGACTTTAAAGAAAGCTCTTCTCTAGAAATATAAACTCCTTCCCCTTAGGCTGAGCCACAGTTTGGATCTTAATGTATTCTTATAGTCAATATGTGTTATTTTCTGTATAATCAGATTGTGGGCACTTGGGCGTCATGTTAAGGCCTTGGCTGGGCGCAGTGGCTCATACCTCTAATCCTAGCACCCTGGGAAGCCGAGAAGGATCACTTGAGATCAGGAGTTCGAGACCAGCCTGAGCAAGAATGAAACCCTGTCTCTACTAAAAATAGAAAAAATTAGCCGGGCATGGTAGCACATTCCTGTAGTCCCAGCTACTTGGGAGGCTGAAGCAGAAGGATGGCTTGAGCCCAGGAGTTTGAGGTTGCTGTGAGCTAGGCTGACATCACAGCACTCTAGCCCGGGCAACAGAGCGAGACTCTGTCTCAAAAAAAAAAAAAAAAAAGAGAGGCCGGGCGCGGTGGCTCAAGCCTGTAATCCTAGCTCTCTGGGAGGCCGAGGCGGGCGGATTGCTCAAGGTCAGGAGTTCAAAACCAGCCTGAGCAAGAGCGAGACCCCGTCTCTACTATAATTAGAAAGAAATTCATTGGCCAACTGATATATATATATAAAATTAGCCGGGCATGGTGGCACATGCCTGTAGTCCCAGCTACTGGGGAGGCTGAGGCAGTAGGATCGCTTGAGCCCAGGAGTTTGAGGTTGCTGTGAGCTAGACTGACGCCACGGCACTCACTCTAGCCTGGACAACAAAGCAAGACTCTGTCTCAAAAAAAAAAAAAAAAAAAAGAGTTGAAGCCTTATTTTCCCTCTGTGATGTCACTGTCTCATTTGAGGGACAGAAGGGAAGAACCAGCGTCAGCCTCCTCTGGGAGGTGTTAGTTCCTGGTGAATGAAACAAACAGACAGTTACCTCTGTCTCTTCTGTGAATTAGATCCTTCTTCGGGGTGGGGTGGGATGGGGGTGGGCTCCGTTTTCTGAAGCCGTGCTTTGGGCTCTCTCTCAGTTTACAGGTAGTTCCCCTCCTGCCACAGTAGGGCCCTGGCTGCACAAAGAAAGGAAACTCCCTGAAAGGAAGCATGAACTTACACACATGTTCCAGAAGAAGCACCCCAAACTCCTCCTCCAGCTCTAGTGCTGGCTGTAAAAAAATTAAATATCCAAAATGATTAAGGATACTTTCTTTCCATGGAAACTGAAACTCTGCTTTGGGTCTCAGCAACTTACCTTTACCCCTTCCAAGTACCATATTTCCTCCATCTTTTCCGCTGTGTTTATGGCACATTTTTGTAATCTTACTCAAGCTGACCATGTGGTTCAGTCCCAAAACAGTAACCAGGTCACAGTTTTTGCTTGTATTTTTTTAACAGTGTGAAGAGGATACACAGTGTATAGCATCACTTATGAAGATTCACCCTCCCTGTCCCACACACATTCCTCATGCTCTGCAGCTCTTTGAGTGTACGCCTCTTCCTAGCTTCTCCTCCAATGCCTCCTTCTGCCCTGGCAATGCACCTTTTCTCTTTCAGCTTCTGTACCTTTCTTCCCAGCTCTACACCACAAGAGTGCATATAGATAGATAGATAGATAGGTAATGCCAGAATCCTGCTGGAAGCCCAGGAGCAGTTAAAAAACTGAGTGGGGAAAGCCAGGATCCTCTTTGGTGGGTGGGTGGTAGGAGAGAAAGGCTAAAGACATTTGACTCATAAGTACATTTTTACCATCATATCTGATTTGTCTTTATTCATCTGCAACCTGATTTCTTCTAGACTATTACTAATTTATCCAACCTACAAATATTTAATGAGCATTGATGAGATAAGAAGAAATGAGGGCTGACACATGAGAGTGGAAAAGAAGGGATATGTCCAATTCCCAGGCAGCAGTGCCAGCCAAGTGGCTGACTTGAAGCATTACCTAGAGTGGACAGAGCTGGAGGGGGTGTCTGGAAAACTCGGAGAGGCTGTCTCAGAGAGGTCAATTCTATCATCAGCCCCATTCAGGGACAAGTTTGAGGTTTGGTATGGACAATGTAACCTTCTGGGTGAAATTCTGGAGAGGGATGGGAGATAGGAAACAAAGGCATGAAGTTGAGAGGGCCCAAGAGTACTGTGTGAACAGAGTGGGGAAGTGTTTTTCCACAGGGAATGAGCTTTAAGCTGTGTGAAGGCTGTAGAGGTGGGCGGGCATAGAGGAAGACAGGGTTCATGTGCATAGAAATGATCTTTTGATTAAATCTTGCTCAACGGTGTACAAAACCAGCATCCTGTGACCCAGGAACCAAACCTAGAATTCTTAAGGATTTAAAAGGAAACAGACATCCCCAGTTACAAAGCACTAAGTCCCCATATTAAAAGAACAGAATATAATTGCCTTGGAAGTATAAATCTTTCTCTGTCAAACTGAAATTGCTGCCCATCTCTGCCAAACTTTAATAATTGAACAGGGCTGCAGTTGGTTGGCTTATGGAAAAAGCCATGGTCAACTAACAATTATGACATTATTATTGTTTGTCAGTTTTCTAGCACTTGACATTCAATATCATTTTCTTGATTCTGGTCACTATCTCAGACCAGAACCAGATTTTATTATCAATAACTAGTTTTACTTTTAATTTACAACATCAGCTTGAGATACACAAAAAAGTAGATATTACTTTTGGAGAGGAAAAGTGGACAGGTTAGGGGACAAAAGACTTTCTTTTTTCTAGTATATACCCTTTTGTCTGCCTCTTAAAGGCAAGTCAATTGATTAAGTTTTTAAGCTGCATCTTGACTTCATTAGCATTTAATTTCCGAAATAAAAAATATAGTAATCTCCTATTCTCCTCACCCTAAATCTACCAAGAATTTGTTTTTGCTAATTCCTTCTAAGAGAGACTATATTTTTCTTTCCCTAGGATGAGCTGAAATTGCTTGGAAAGCAGGGGGCCACATTGCTGTCATGCATCCAAGAACCAGCAGCCATAAATCCTACCAGCAAACTCAATCCCAATGAACTTGAGAATGTAGTTACCATGGAAAGGTGAGTGAGTGAAGTGGAATCTGCTATTTCATGAGAGAATAAGTAGTCCTAGATATTGTGAAACAACCAAAAACAGATTGGAACAGCTACTGTTGGGTCTTGGTAGGGCCAAGAAAGATTAATATTTGCAACAACAAAGGAAAAAAGATCATGTCCATCTGGTATCCACCTACAGATATTTTTCATGAGAATTCCATTCCCTCCTTTTATATGTATATAATATGCTCTCATCCCAGTGTTTGAAGAAATATGGTAATATTTATTGAGCTTTATTTCCAAATAATAGTTTGGCTTGGTGCTGTGCTTTACACGTGTAGTCTTGGGTGGGAAAAGGAAGGCACAAAGGTAAGGTCACCTGGGGCACAAGCACAGCAACTGTATCTGAAAAGAAGTTTCTGCCTGAACTGTGGGTGTCTTGATTGAAAAATGGAAGGTGTGGGGACCCGCTGAACCATTATAAAGGCATAAGTGACACAGACTTTCACATAAGGAGGTTGCCACAATTAATAACAATGGCTGAAAACACAGGTGTTATGTATACATCAGCCTGCACAGATGCCTGTGGAAATGAATGCTAATGTAATTCCACTTTCTCATTCTTTCTTGAAAGGCTGTTAGTTCAATTGGATGAAACAGAAAAAGCCTTTAGTCAATTTTGGTCTGAGCATCACCTGAAGCTTAACCAATGCCTACAACTACAGCACTTTGAGCACAATTTTTGTAAGGTATTATTTTCTTGTTTAATGTAACTTTCTTTTCTGGTACATTGACCTCTGGTTTTCTCTTCTCCCTCAGAATCTTTGGTGTTGGATTTCCCTCCTATCCCTAATCCAGCTTCTTCCTCATGTCCTTGTGCTTCCTCACAGAACTCCCTCCCCAAACCCCCTTCTCACTTTTTCAGTAGAGTAGCAATGTTCTAGAACCCCATTTTCCTGTTGTCATGCATGGCATTTTAGTGATGGTTAATCTTCCTTTTTGATTGTTAATCTGTTGAATATAGCTCTAATATTCCACCTTCATGTGTCTTTACACCCCCAGCTTAATCTGAAAGTTAATGGGCTTTAAATAGATAGATAGATAGATAGATAGATAGATAGATAGATAGATAGATAGATAGATAGATAGATATAGATATAGATATACAAGTCCTGAATCCTTTTTGGATTTTTGAGTTTTCTTAAAGCATAACAAACCTATACCTCCAGATAACAAACCTATACCTGCCAGTTGGTTTACTTCTAGACTGTACTAATGTGTCTTGTAGGTTAAGCTTGCCTTGGACAATTTGTTGGATGAACAAGCAGAGTTTACCGGCATTGGAGGCAGTGTGCTGCATGTGGAACAACTTCTTAAGGAACACAAAAAACTGGAAGAAAAGGGCCAGGTTTGTTTTTTGACATTTTTGTGTACTGGGAAGGAAGTCATATTGTCTAATCATTATTACTGTTGGAAAGCTACTAAAGGACACAGGAATGCCCAATCCTGCCCTTCAGTCACTCTACCCCAACCCCAGGTCCCCAAGGAGATGTGCCCATTAACAACTATAACAAATAATGCCAGGATCTCAGTGTTCTATTGAAGCTGCCAGAGCCTGCAGTTAAGGTTGGAGGCTCCAGTGGGATGAGGACTCTGGGCCAGCCCTGCCCTCTCTTGGGGTCAGCAGCCCAGTGGGAGAAGGTCACAATGGGTATATTGCCCACCAGACCAATTATCTGAGAGTCTCACCAGTCAGCTTAGAGCTCCTCCCTGGGGCCCAATGGTGTGGCGGGGGCTGGTTGGCAGTAAGGAGGGGAAACTTTTAAAAGAGGAAACCAGAGGAAAAAAAAAAAAAACTAGTTTTATGCCTGGAACAAGATGGTTTGACAGGGAGAAATTGGTCCTCATTTGTTCTGTTATTATAAGGAATTTCTCCTTTCTCATGCCCCAAGAGTTATAAAAATGAAACTTGTAAAGGAAGATGTATTTTACAATTCTCATATCAGAATTAAATAGTTTCCCAGATCTGCACGCAAGTCAGCACTTAGAAGTGATTCCACTTTAAGTTCTTGCAAAGTTGGTTTATTACAAATTAAGAAAACCAGGTTACTTCTTCCCAGAGAAGTTCCTTTCTGCTTTTTAAAAATTAGGTTCTCCATGTTTTTGTCTTTTGGGGACCAAGTTCCTTGTGGTTAGCACTTCCTTTCTAAGCTAATCTCAAGGCATGTTTCCCAGATGACAATTTGGTGGCACTAGAGATTTGCTTTTTGAAGTGTGAGCCTCTGGCCTGCAGCATTGATGGCACCTGAGTCAGAGCTTGTTAGAAATATAGAACCTCAGGACCCACCTTAGAATCAGAATCTGCATTTTAGTAAGATCCCCAGGTGATTATATACATTACAGTTGGAGACATACCTGTACTAAAAGGTACAAAATAAATGTAAACCAAGGCCACACTGCTTTAACAGCTATCAGTTGCAGATTCAGAGCTGGAGGTGCTTCTGCACATGCGTGAACACACGAGCCCAGCTGTGCACCGAGATCCTCACTCAGGAATCTCATTCTTCCCGAGTGGGCACTCTTTCTGTTATCAGTGATCATCTGACAGCTAAACTAGTGCTGATGACACATGGGTCATCAGAAACATTTATCCAACAATTGAAAAATTGAATTTCATATACGATGACTCTATGTCTTAAGATTCTCCAGGACAGCCCCAATTTTATGTAATTTTATTTTTTTCAAAATAATTCCTTATTAAATATAGATACTATGTAATTTTGCTTGTATCGATTCATATGTTAAGAAAAATATTTCATCAATAAAAATGCCTTCATATATACACAGAAGTGTCTACTGACCTGTTAGGAGGTATTCCTGATGTCTGGTATTCCTGTCCTAGGTTCTGTGGACATGGTGGTGAACCAGACAATCAAGACCCTGCTCTCATGGAGCTTACATTCTACCAGAGATAGAGAGTTTATTAACAAGCAATAAAATAAATAATAACATCATATAGTGACCAGTGACATAAAGAAAAAAATAGGATGTAATAGGAAGTGACTTGGGGGGCTACTTCAGCAAAAGTGGTCAGGAAAGGCCTCTCTGAGAAGGTGGCCTTTGGTCTGAGACCTGTGTAGTTATGCAGAAATTTGGGGAATAGCATCAAGGTAGAGGAAGCTCCAAGTGCAAAGATCTTAAAGTAGGAATGAGGTTGGTGAGTTCAAGGAAAGTTGCCTGGAGCACAGTGAGCCAGGAGGAAATGAGGTGGGAGAGATGCACAGAGGCCAGGTGGTCACGCTGGGCCCTGGGATCTTTGGGGAGAATTTGGATTTTATTCTCTGTAGAACAGAAAGGCCAGGGAAGGCACTCTGGGTTGTGTTTTGAATAGCAGCGATGGATCCTACATCACATTCTTTTCTGCCCACCTCCTTAAACTTACAGTCCTTTCATGGATACTTTAAAAATTGCTGGCCAGAACTAGGGGTGGAACCGATGGTGATGGGACATAGGAATACCTGGTGAACCCATGACCTATCTTTTATGGGCAAAATTCTTGAGGCAGCTGGAATAACTCACTGCAAATGGCCTACGGCACTCAAGCAGATTGATTTTGTTTATCTTGTACTTTGCTTACACTGATTTAAAACTTACTTCCCAAAGGATACAGTGCACTTATTCGTCTGCCTTTGGGTGAACAAAACAGAGCTATCTTATGGTAACTGAGACCTTTTTCAGTATGTCTTCTCTCAAATTTCCAAGGGGCATGGTTTCTTCAGATGATTAGGGCTTGGTTAGTCTTTCCATTTGTCCTTGAAGTGTTAGAGGAACAAAGTGGTGTCTGGCCATAATCCACCAAATATCTGCTTGGGGTTTGTCCTTTACTCAGCACTCAGTGGTCGGCTTCCTTCTCAGCGTAGCTACACACTGGTTCTAGGTTGCTGCCAGCTTCCTTATTCTGTGCAATGATATCATCCTCACAGGCAACCAACTCACTAACCAGACTCCTGTCACATGTTAATTGGGCCTGTTCTTTCTCTTGTTCTAGTTTGAGAGTTTAGCAATCTTTTCAACACTCCTTCCTGAATTTGAGAAACAATTGTTTCAACTACTTATAGAAGGTCCTCTATAAAAGCAGAATTTGCTGTAGGGTTTTGGCTGCAAAGCATGCCAAGGACTTTGGTGATGGGAACAGAGGGTCAAGGAACCAACCTGATTTCAGCCTTGACCTATCCTCCCAAGGCTACTATATGCAAGAAGGAACCCAGGCCATTAACATCCTAAGAGTGTGTGTGTGAAATTTTCAAACACAGAGAAGCAAATAGACTAGTATAATGAACTCCCATGTGTCCATCACTCAATTTCAGCAACCATTAACTTTCGGCCTTTCTTGTTTTATCTTGCCCAGCTCCCCATACATACATCCCATTCCTGTGGCATTATCTGTAGGTTCGTTCTTGATTCCCTGATATAGTAGTATCACCCTCTTTCTTACCATTTCTTCCACAGTAGACAATTTCTTTTATCTGTCAGAGCAATAAGTCCTTGGGGGAAAATAAGCTATTATCACAATAAAACTCTCTGAATTACATGTTGCAACTTTACTATCTAGTCTTCTGGAATTTTCAGCATCCGAAAGATGCCAGATGGCCTCATGGTTAGATATTTTAGTCATTTTTTTTATCATTATTTCTTTTTTACTTTAGGTGTTTTGTTGACTATCTTGAGCAGGAGCTATATAAACTTAAAAACAAGCTGCAATTTGGAGGTAGGTAAGTTCCTTTGTAGGTACCAGAAGGATTTCATAGCAATGCAAGGAGGTCAGCTGGCCTGGAAGGTGACAGAAAAGGACATAGGTTGTGAAGTCAGACAGAGCTGGATTCAAATTTTGGCTCTACCAACTATCACCTGTGTGATTCTAGTCAAGTTTCTTGGCCTTTCTGAATATGGGTCCCTCATCTGTAAAATGAAGATGATAATTCCTACCTCACAGAGTTCCTGCGCAGATTAAATGAGTTAAATGCATGGTAAGGACTTAGTGTCTGAAACATGGTCAGTCTCCAGTACTTAGAAGCTATTATCACTGCCCATTCATTTCCATAATGGTGATCTTCCGGCCATGCGGTGGCTGAATCAGGGTTGCTTCTAAGTTGTCTTTATAGATCTTTTCTTCAGATCCATTTGGACCTGTTACATCTTTCCTCTAACATCTCAAATGTTTAAATACAGTTCTGCAGGGTGAGAGACCGATGCCAAGTGAAGGTCACGCTGTGATCCCCAAGGGCAATTTGGAAGTATCCTGTGGGGAATTTTCCTGGACCCAGACAATTCTATGTTATTCTTAATAAATTAGCCAAACTTGAAAAAAAAATGTCAACAGAGACTTTCTTGCCAAGTTTTCATGTTTCTATATTTGACTAAAGTCAGACAAGTTTGAGCCACCAAATGAGGTCTCTGAGCTCAGGCAGAACAAGCGCAGTCTTTCTCTGTGTGTGTGTTGGTCAGAGCCAGATTCCGGAGCCAGACTGCCCAGGTTTGAAGCCTGGCTCTTCTTTTTTCTCCCTGGGTCACCTTGGGCCATTGTGCCTCCATTTTCATTTGTAAAACAGTACTGTATCAAAAGGCTTATTGTGAGTAAAAGAAATAATCAATGTCAAGCATTCATAACAGTGCCTGGCACAGAGTAAGCTCTTGGTACATGTTACCTGTTATTGCTGTCACACAGGAAGTGGGATGAGTTCTGTGCTACAGAACATCTCCTGGGTTCAGTTTGCAGGGGCTGAGCAGTGCTGGTAAGGGCCTTTTACTCCATTTCATTTATTCTGCAAATACTTACTGAACTCCTACCATGCTGAGTACTGTTCTAAGTTCTGAGGACACACCAGTGAACAAGACAGTCAAAATTCACTACCCAAGGAATTAGCATTCTAAGCTCCTTTCAGGGTGGTGACCAGTGTATCCAAGCCTTTGATGTTGAAAACAAATGCACTGAGTATTTATCCCTGTGTTCTTTTAAGTAGCCACTGCTTGATTTGTGTCACTTGATTTCTGTATCGTTACTCCTCTTTGTTTTGCACAACAATAATTTATTCTTAAGTACCTAAGCTGGGCCATGTCCTGTTGTAAGTTGAATAAGTGCTGGTCCTTGTCCACAAGGGTCTATAGCCTAGTGCAGACACTAGGCACATGGTCACAGTGCAGTGAAGCAGGTGCTCTGGGCAAGAGAAGCACAGAGGCAGCTTTTTGGAGAAGGTGAACTCTGAAAGGTGATTTAGGTAGAGTTGACCCCAGAGGAGTGTGGATGCGGTGGGGGATGGGGGCAGTAGGAAAGGATGAGGCTTTCTAGGTCGAGAAGGCATGGAGGCCTGAAGCTGCTTGAATATTTGGGGAACTACAAATGAGTCCTTAGTATGGTTGCAGCAGAGAATGGAGTTGAGTAAAATGGGGAAGAGGAATTGCTGAGAGGTACACTAGCAGTGGTCCCCAAACTTTTTGGCATCAGGGACCAGTTTCACGGAAGACAATTTTTCTGCAGATGGTAGGGGGTGGTTGGGGGGTGGCGGCAGACCTCTGCGGCCAGGTCTGCGGCCTGGGTTGGGGACACAGCACTAAGGGATGAACTACATAATAAAATGCACTGTGTACATTTTTTGATTGGGAGTTTAAACTTTCTCCTGAAGACCTTGGGTGGCCAGGAAAGCATTTGGAGCTTGGGAGTGATATAGATGTGATAAGACATGTTGAAATTGCTGCTTTGTCAACAGCATGGAGCATGATTTGAAGGAGAGCCTGAAGGAAGGCAAGGAGACCTTTTGAAATGTGGCAGTCATCTGTGTTGACCTAAAGTCCATGTTGCTTCACACAATTCCAGCCGAGCAGACCACTGCAGCATCTAGCTAATTGGTTCATTTATTCATTTTGTTGATCAAATATTTATTGGATGCCTACTTCGTGCTCTCATGGAGCTTACGTTTTGGTGGGAGTGGGTGAAAGAGGAAGGGATCATAAAGTAAACAGAGAAGATCAATTTCAGGTAGAGATAAGCACTATTTAAAAATTAAAACAAAGTGAGAGAGAGAGTCTGGGTGGGTGGGTTGGGGGAGTGACTTTAGATACAGAGTCAGGGAGGCTCTGTGAGGAAGAGACCTAGGAGCTTAGCTATTAATGATGCGGAGGAAGAGCATTCCAGAGAAGGGCCCTGAGGCAGCAACCAGTTATCAGACTTGTTTAAGCCACATCTCTCACCTAGATTACTGCAGTAGCCACCTAACTGGTTTCCTGACTTTTCTTCTTGCTCTGTCAACGCTTGACACTGCAGCTGGAGCAGTCCTGTCCAAACCCTGAGTGAGATCCTCTCCTTAGAGCCCTCCAGTGACTTCCCACGTCACCGTGGGTACAAAGTGCTTACGGTGGCTGCCAGGCCCTCCCCACCGATCGTCCTCTTTCCCTTGCAATCACGTCTTCTACCCCTTTCCTGCTAGTTCCTTCTGCTCCAGCTGCACTGGCCTCCTTCCTGCCACCTGTACTTGTCACACATGCCCTCCCCTCACTGCCAGGCACTGCACGGCTCGTCCCTCACTTCAGGTCTTGGCTCCTGTGTCGAGGGCTCCCAAGACCATGCGTAGACTTGAAGATTTACTAGACTGCTAGGACTATGCAGCTAGTTGTATTCAGAGTCATGATCTATTAGGGTGAAAAGATACTAAGCAAAATCAGCAAAGGGCAAAGGCGCATGGGGCGAAGTCCAGAAGAAACCAGGCACAAGCTTCTAAGAGTTCTGTCCCAGCGGAGTCACACAGGACACACTTCATTCCCCCATCTGTGGGTTGTGACATGCTGTCTACCAGGAAAGCTTGTCAGCTCAGTGCCCAGAGTTGGCAGCTGGTCGTGTAGGCAGCCTCTGCCTGGTAGGTACCAAAATCCCAGACTCCAGAAGGAAAGTAGGTACTCACCATAAACCACACTGTTTGCACAAACAGTTTAGGTGCAGTGAACTGTTCAGATCAGAGAATGGTAGGAACCCTCACCAAATCTAAGTTCCCGGATACCAACAAAGAGCCTTTCTAAGGATAGTAGTCTCAGGCTTTCTATGTTAAGTGTTTTCTCTACAGCTCAGGTGGCACCTTCTCAGTGAGACCTTCTCTTACTATCTGATTTAAAATAGTAGCTCCCCCACCAGACTCCCTATTTTTCTCCATAGCACTCGTCACTATCTAAGATACTCTATAATCTATGTATTTAATGGTTTATGGTCCGTGTCTCCCATTAAAATGTAAGCTTCATGAGGACAGGAATTTTTGCCTGCTTTGCTTAGCACCAAACCCCAGCACCTGGGACAGTGTCTGGTACACAGTAGGTCCTCAGTAATACGTGAAGGATGAATGAGTGTATGCTTAAAAACAGGAAGACATGACACATGTGGTAAGAACAGAGTGAGCTATGCAGAAAGAGGTAGGAAATGCAGTTGAGCAGACAGCCCACATGAGCCTTGGGAAGGGGCCTAGACAAGCATATTTCTTAATTGTCATGATGGCCACTGAGTTGCCCAGATCAGATCTTTACCAGTTGCTCAACTTCAGCTCAACTTCATCCTCCACACTGTCCTCAGGGCCAAGTGTCTGTCTCTCTTCCTTTTCCTTTAGTTAATTGGGGGATTTCAAGTCTCTTACTATGTGCATTATAGCACTCCATGATTTTTCTGCCTTAGAGCTTATCACAATTATAATAATTTAATGATTTGTATAATTTAGTTAATATCTGAATTCCTCATTAAACTGAAAATTCCTGGCTTGTTAGCACTATATCCTCAGTGTCTAGCCCAGAACTTAACAAATATTTGAATGAATGACTGCTTTTCTTCAGAGTGCAGATGACCCTGGACTAGGTTCAACTTCCTGGGGACCTGGAACCACCACAGAGCTTTCTCAGGCTCCAGCTAAGACTCGGGTCAGCATCTCCCCAGCCTCCCTACAGGTTTGGAGCACACAGTGCCAGGCAGTTATCAGTCTCATGATGCCCTGGCTTCTGATGCTTGGCTGTGGATGTTCATTTCACAGGAGCCCTTGGAAAAGGCCCAGCTGCTTGCACTAGTTGGGGACCAGCTCATCCAAAGCCACCATTATGCAGTGGACTTCATCAGGCCCAGGTGTATGGAGCTCAGGCACCTCTGTGATGACTTCATCAACGAAAACAAGAAAAGATATGACATTTTAGGAAAATCCTTGGAATTGCACAGACAGCTAGACAAGGTGAGCAAAAGAAAACTGTGAACAGGATATCTGCAAGATTTTCTATAAAGCAGTTTTAATTCTACTTGCCCTCCCTGCCTCACATGACTGCCGAAAGGATCAAGTACTTTATGTGAGAAAGTGCTCTAAAGGCACTAAAAATTGCAGCTTCTAGGTCATAGAGTTATTGAAGGTAAAAAGAAAACACACACACACACAAAGTGCCCCAGCCATCCCACCACACCCCATTAAAATTAACTAAAGTCCATTTCCCTCTGTGGGGAACCAGACTTGAAGAGTTTCTTTTGGCCTGGCCCAGGGGGCACATTTCTTGATTCCCTTTCAGGTGTACAGAGAAACAAGCACTGTATTTGCAGAGTGCTTCCCTCCTATAAAGGCAAGGGATTGTGAGTCCTTTTGGAGAAGGTTAAGTCATGATGACCACTATAACCCCCTGCCATTTATTGAGCACCTTCTCTGTTCTAATCAGGCGCAAAATTATGTTGTCTATTTAATCCCCAAGATAACCTATGAGGAAGGTATTAAAGGCCTCATTGTACAGAGGCAGAAACTGATACTCAGCATGGTTAAGTCAATGGGTCTCAAAATTTAGTATATGAGAATCACTTAGTGAGCTGTTAATAATTGCAGATTTTCTGATGCCACCCAGAGACTCAGATTCAGTGGTCTGGGATGATGCCCAGGAATCAGTATTTTAGTAAAGTGCCCAAGTGTTTCGGGTACAGGTGGTGCAGGGACAGCACTAAGAAATTCTGGGATAAATGATTGCCTAAGACCACACATGGCTTAACTAGCGGAAGCCAGATTTGAAGTCAGGACTGCCAGATTCCAAACCCAGAGCTTCTTAGGCTAGACAGCAAGGCCTCACGGAGAGAGGGATGTGCAACTCTCATGCCCTTCGGAGGTGGCCTCTGTTCCCAGTCAGCAGGAGCAGTGACTTCTGGAGCTTTCCCTGTCAGCTGTTCCCAGGCAGCATGTGGCTGATGGCTGTGAGTCAGCGTGCTCCATTCCCACAGCTGTTTCTGCCATGGCTGTGGGCACCCGCCCAGGCTGTTTACGTCAGCCCATTGCCAAAGGGATTTTAATGTCAATGAAATACAGTTGTTCCAGAAGCAAGTGGCTCAGAAGGGGCTGGTGCATAGCCGGCTGTGTGTGCTGAGCTCGCTGCAGGGTCAGCAGCTGTTTTCCTAACTCCATTTCTGCTCCAGAGATGATAGCCTGGCATGTGTGTGTGTGAGAAAGCAAGTAGCCATCGTAACTCTGTAGAAGACCACAGCGTTTTCTACAGATCTGGACATGAAGTGTAAAGAGTTTTCACAGTATATATCAAAGCATGGTTTCCTATTATTTTGAAAATTAAAAATGTAGGAAGCAGGAGGAAAAAGTTACTCATGGACACCTACACATCCACTACCTCCATCCTTACACAGTGATAATTATTAATTTTGAAATATTTTTATTATTTTTGTTATTCCAAATGTACATACCCAATTTGGATAATTTAAGAAAAAAATAAAGACATCTAAGTTACTTGATACTTTATCTCTTTACATTTTAGAGATAACCACTTTGGAGTGTTATTAATACCTTTTGATTTTTTTTCTCTATTTATATTTATTTACATTGCTTTTCAGGTCATGGTAAAGGGGAATACAGATGTATTTGCACTGGAAGCTTCTTTTTTTATAAATATCCAGGTAGCATAAGGGTCCCCTGTATTTCTTTTCAGGTGCCTCAGTAGAGTTCCAAAGAGCAAAGAAAACAAGTATTTTATAAAGTTGAATTGTTAGAATTCATAACCTATCTGATTTCATCCCAGCATCTATATAATTTGAATATGGCTGTGCTGAGTTACAAAGTTTTGTATTCTTGGATGCTTCTTTACTAAAGATGAATGCCAATAAATGCGAATATGGATTACCTGGGAATCCAAAGAGGACAGTAGTATTTTTGTTAAAAGGGGCATTCCCTTCCCCAGGAAATGTAGGGGCCAGGTCTAACGCATCATTAATCACCCTGTCTTCTGGTAACAAATTAGGGTGCAAGACAAATGGCCTAGCAGGTAAACCCAAAAAGCCATCAATTACATTTTTGTATGGTTAGATCAGCCTTAGAAATCTTTAACTGTCTCTTAGAGATGTAGCAATTACTGTTAGGGGAAAGGAGAAGAATGTTTATGTGATTCATTTTACTGAGTGAGTGACTTCCCTGAAAAGTGGACAGATGTAAAATGGGTTTGGACTTGTGCACCTCACACTTTTATTTGCAATGGTTAGACTCCTAAACTTTATGCTGTCTCATGACAATTTCCCATTGTCTCAGAATCCTTATAACACCCTTGTGAGCTCAGATCTGCTGAGAATTGTGGTGGCTCTGAGTTGTGGTGAGGCTAAACATACACTTTCTCTCTTCAAAAGGTCAGCCAATGGTGTGAGGCGGGAATCTACCTCTTGGCTTCCCAGGCTGTAGACAAATGCCAGTCTCGAGAGGGAGTTGACACTGCCTTGAACGACATTGAGACATTCCTGGGCACAGTCAAGGAGTACCAGTTGCCTTGCCCCAAGGAATTTTATAACCAGTTTGAGTTGATACTCACCCAAGATGTAGAGGTAATTTTTCTGGGTTATTTTGATCTTGCGGTTGGGAAAAGGATGGGGAAGAAGGGGAACTTTGCCTGTTGTCTAAAAAAGTCCATGCAGGATATACTGAGCAGGCTGTATTGAGTGCTAACCAGTTCTGGAGCCCTCAGGTGGCCTTTTAGACTCCTGGCCTGAATGTCCTGGCAAAGTCACCCTTCATGGTCTGACTCAAATATCACCTTCAGTCAGTCATTTGTCTATAAATACTCATGGGTATTTCTGATGTATCATTCACTATGCTGAGTGCTGAGGACACAGTGATGAGCAGAAATAGGCATGTTTCCATCCCTCGTGGAGCTTACAGTTAAGTGGGAGAGCCTGGCATTAATAAAAGAATCACACAAAAGTATGCTGCAAGCTGATAAGTGCACTCAAGGAAGGATTCAGAGTCCTACTGGGTATGTGACAGAAGAACTTGACCTGGACTGGATCAGAAGAGGCTCTTGGGAAAAGTCCCTTGAGGCAAGGTCTGGAGAGTGAGTAGAGAAGATGGGGAGCCTTTCCAGACAGAAGGACAGCATATGCAAAGACTTTAAGGCTGGGGGGAGTCTGGCACAGTGCAAAACCAAAAGCACAGGGTGGCCAGTGTCTAGAGAGCAAGAGAAGGGTTTGTTGGGTGTGATTAGAGAAAAGCAGATGAGATGGGGCTTTGTGGGCCACATTAAGGAGTTTGGTCTTTATTCTAAGAGTATTGGGAAGCCATTGAAGGATTTAAGCAGGGGAATAACTTGATTGGATTTGCATTTTGAGAAGAGCATTCTTCAATGAAGCCAGCAGGGTTACAGGTAGATCTGGGATCCACATCACCTTGTATGTGCCTCTGTTTTAGAAACTTCTTTACCTCTTTTGAGTAATAGACTCTATTATGTATCTGATTCACGTATTTTCAGGGCTCCACACACTCAAAGTGATTAAAAGAAGTTTGATTTAGGCACTGTTTACAAAGATATGGGCAAGATTTGGGGAACATAGCAAGGGATGGTAAAGCACCCTGGGGCTAGCAAGAAACAGGAAACAGTTGCTACTCCCAAGCCCAAAGGGCCAAGGGGAACCCAGGAAGAGCTGAAGCTGTTACTGTACAAGAGGGCAGCTGGAGGAACTGTGGCCTTGGGTGGAAAAATGCAGTCACTGGTAGAAAAATATATACCATACATACCCCTACTGTTCTTGCTTCCTCTTTCTGACTTCCTGGTGGTGCTTCTCATTGGCCAAAGCCAAATAAAAGCTGGCAAGCTCATCCAATGGAGTTGGTAGAAGTCAGCTTCCTGGGGCATAGAGCAGGGCAGAGAGGATGTAGGGGAGGAACAAACAGGGACCATCCAGCATGCATAACATTTTATAAGTGATTTTAGGAAGTATTCTCAAGTCCGTCCATGGACCCAGGCCAAGAACCTTTGCTCTAATGTGACACACATCAACCTGTATTCTAGTTGTTTATTTTTAATATCTGTCTTACTTATTACACAGGGAGCTCCTTAAGGGCAGGGTCTTTGCCTCATCCATCTCTGTGTCCCTGAGCCTAGCCTGTTCCTGGTGTCCAATCCATGCTTGCTGAACAAGTGGGCGGGCAGAGTGGCTATGTGGGCAGAGGGCGGTGAGAGCAGCTGGGCGTGGAGCTTTACCTTTGTACTGTTCTTTCCTGTCTACTCCCAGCGAGTTTTGGTCATGACGTATGAACTCAAGGCGGGGTGGGGAGTAGGCAGGCCACCTTTCCCCAGCATGGGACTCTTCCATTTCCCTGTACAAGGGACAAAGAGGAGGCCCATGTGGCATACACATGCTACGTTGCTGACACAGTATCGGCAGCCCCAGGTTAAATCCCTAAGGCAGAACAGTCTCAACCCAGCCCTGATTCCATTAGCTGATCAAATAAGTGTAGCAGGTCTACCAGGGAGACGTGTGGCTGCAGCTGCACTTCTGCCTGGCTTCAGCAAACTCCCCCACCACACCACCCACTAGAAATGAATACAAATTAATAAACCACCTCTGAGAAACAGGCAGAAATGTGGGCAAAGGGAAGGATTGGAAGAAGAAGAAAAAAATCAAAGCCCACATTTTCTTCTTTTAGTTTAGAGTAAAATTCTAGGTTATAAGATTTAAAATATCCTATTGTATCAGAGAGTGAGATTTGCACACTGGCGAATAATAATTTTGTTGTCAACATTAGCACTGTATATGTACAGAAATATTCCTAGATATGTGTTGGGTTGGTATAGACACATGTACTTCCTTACTTTGACAGTTGAGGAAGTCTAGAAGCAATGAAACCACAGTGTCAGTGGGTACACCCAGCACCAAGATCTTGTTTTCTAACATCATTCTCCAAGAAACAAAGTCAGGGCTCCTTCAAGAAATGGCTGCTTCTAGGACTGGGGCAGGAAATATACAAGATGATCCTGGATCATCTTCTAGTGCCAAAAAGTAAGCAGGTGCTAAAATCCAAAACAAAACAGCACACTACAATGAGGGGGCATAGAGCCACTGAAAGCACTTCCCATGGCCAGTGCTGGGACAATTCAAGCAACAGAACTAATAAAATATTATGGTATTGAATTATAACCCAAAGTATAAAATTTCTATTTTATCTGTGAATCCATAATGATATAAATACATGATGGAATAATTAAATAAATCAGGGGAGACGAAATTGATCTCTCATGCAGAAGGATTCTAAATTATTTATGCAGATACTCTGCCCACGAGAACGGGGAGCATAACTTCCCTACTCCCTGAGTGTGAATTCCACATAGTGAATTACTTCCAAAGAGTATGAAAATAAATAAAATGAAAGAAAAGAGTAACCTTACAGTGGACAAACCTAACAGATATCACCTTACCCAGGTGATCCAGGTCAACATTGACATGATAAATCATGGAGATAGAACGTACCCATGACACGATGTGATAAAAACGGCGATTTACCTCTGTGAGTTTCTTCCCCAAACCCACAGCCCCAGTCTAATCATGAGAAAAACATTAGGCAAATCCCAGTTAATTGATATCCTATGAAATGCCTGACCAGTACTCCTCAAAACAGCCAAAATCATCAAAAACAAGGGAAATCTGAGAGACTGTCACAGCCAGTGGGGGACTAAGAAGATGTGACAGCTAAACATAATGTGGTATCTTGGTGTGGTGGTGGTGGGGAATCTAAAGTATCAACTTTATTTAATTATAATGTGCCAATATTGGTTCATTAATTGTAACAAATGTACCTTACTGTACTTACCATAATGTAAGAGGTTAATAATAGAGAAGACTGGGTATGAGGTACATGGAACTCTGTATTACTTTGTAATTTTCCCATAGATCTAAAACTACTCTAAAAATAAAATTTATTTTTTAAAAATTGGTATTCTATGTCTATAAACGGAGTCTGTTACATTGGAGGCACAGTGGCTATCAAAACTGCATCAGAAATTAGACTGTCGTTCTTAAAGCAGCCACCCTGTCACTGTCAGAGACTCTTAAAGTGCTTTTTCTTAATGCATTGCCATTTTGCCACCCTCGTGGTGCTGCTGTTTTGGTTTCTCTTCCTCGTTCACTTTCACTGCCTAATCCAGAGAGTGAAAAGATCTCAGTAGCAAACAGCAAAATACAATTCTTCTAACATTCACTGGGTGCCCAGTTTGTGCCAGGTATGCTGTGCTCTTTTCTGGGAATAAAATAGTGCAAGTCACAGTCCTTGAAATCAATAGGTAGGTGCTGGCAGTTTAGTGGAAGACAAAACACGTCCCCAGTCTCTGCTCATTGGTCTGAAAGCACATGGAATAGAGGGACAGTGGGGCACACAGGGCAGGCAGTGGTCAGCTTGGCCTGAGAGGGCCACGGTATTCCACATAGGAGAAGGCACCTAAATTTAGTCTGGAAGATTCAGTAAAAGTTTTTTCAGGGAAACAAAGTGGGGCAGGGAACCTCAGCAAAAGGAACAGAAGGTGCAGAGGCAGTGAGGCTTGGAACAGAAGGGCATTTGGGGAACTACCCCAGCTGGAGGACAGGGGTCTGGGGGTAGCAGGTACTGACAGGGAAGAGCCTAGTGCTCCAGGACCAGGAGTCTGGACTTTATCCTGACACAGAGCAGAGCACCTGAAGGGCTTTTAAAACAGGGAAGTTATATCATCAGATATATATTTTAGAAAGATAATTTTGATTGTAGTAAGAAGAATGAATTTCCAGGTAGAAAGAAGAAAGGGGGAAGTGCAGCTGTTAATCTTGTGTGAACATCCCCGTTATCTGAGTTTAGGGATTTAGGGCTACTTCCGACTGTCTCACCACTGCCAGTGTGTACCTGGGACCTTGAGGGGAAATGGCAAAGGTGATCCAGGTCCTGTCTAGTCCAAGTTCTGAGTCATTGAGCTCTGGCATGGGCGCTGACCCCACACCAGGGCTGTCCACTGTACATCACCAATTTCACAGTTATTCATTCAGTCAGATTTCTTGATCTTTGTGCAGCAATTGACACCCATGTCTCAGATTCCTCAAGCTCATCACCAGGCCAGAAGGGCATGAGTTGCTGATTACCAGATGTTGTCATCATCCCCCTAGGAGTACAGATTGATGCTGTCCTCACATTGACGTAAAGGACCTTGGTTTCTTTGGGGACTTGGACTCATAGCTGTGTTATGAGAACCTTTAGTAAATTGTACAACTCAACTTCCTGACACCAGAGAGTACCTTCTCTGAAAAGAACCTTTCAGTACAGACTCTGAGCTTAGTCTAGACTAGGGATCAGCAAACTGCAGCCTTGTGGACCAAAGTTGCTTGTCACCTGTTTTTGTAAATAAAGTTTTATCAGAACACAGCCACACTCATCATTTATGTAATATATATGGCTGCTTTCATGTTACAACAGCAGAGTTCAGTAGGTGCGACAGAGGCCAGATGGTCTACAAAGCCTAAAATATTTACTATTTGGTCTTTTACAGAAAAAGTTTGCTGACCTTTGGTCTAGACCAGCACTGACCAATAGAAATATGATGCAAGCCACATATGTAATTTAAGATTGTCTAGTAGCCACATTTTAAAAAGTGGAAAGAAACAGGTAAAATCAATTTTAATAATGCTTTATTTAACCTATATGTCCAAAAATATTATTTCAATGTACAAGCAATATAAAAATTAATGAAATATTTTACATTCTTTCTTCAAGTGGAGTCTTCAAAATCCACTATGTATTTTATACCTCCAGCACATCTCAATTCAGACTAGCCACATTCCAAGGAGTCGCCAGCCACATGTGGCTGTTACTGCAGTGGTTCCTGCAGTGGACAGTGCAGGTCTGGAGTCTGACACCCTCTAAAGAGTGAAACCCTCCCCAGATCTTGGTCTAGAGACCAGCCTTCATAGGCCTTCAGGCTGTAGGGGAATAGTTGTTCTACAGCTGACATTCCTGCACTATGGAAGCCAGGTTGCTCTGAGTCCTACCTCAGGGCTGACTCTTTGTTCTTTTTATCGGAAGATAGCCCAGCATAAAAAAGACAAATTTACCTTTCTGGTTGCAAAATGTGCCAACCTCCCTGGGTATATACTAGGCCTGTACTTTGGGGATTAGTCATCCTCAGATCACCCTGCATTGCTTATGGTGGTTCAGCTCTTCTGGTACTGGGTGCCTTCTTTGGTGGTTAAAATTATACAGGAGAAGGATGCCAGAGTTGATATGACAAAGCGAAGGCTGCCTGCTTCCTCATATGCACCAGAGCTGGAGGGATGTCCTGCTGGAAATGGGCTAGAAGGAACATAGCTGGAGGCAGGACTTGGTGTAACTCAGATTTCCAGCTCTTCTTGTTTTCCTGAGCCTCTGTCGTAGAACTGACAGTTAAGGAAACATCTGTGAGCTCCATCTTTTCTCTGGTATTTCTTCAGTTTATTACTTTTTTACTTAAATAGAAGGAGTCACAAAGAATAAACTTTAGTATGTGTCCTTTTTTTTTAAAAGGGTTTTCATGGTTCCCTTGATCCTGCCTCAGAATTTAGCCAATTCTTTCCCTTACAATACTTAAAACTGTTTTCTCCATCAGAGCCCTCATTCAGGGTACCTTTCTTATTAATATTTTGATCCTCCTGTTTTGTATGTTGGTCTAATGCCCTTTGTCTGTGGCCTATAGCACGGACATGGACATGGCTAGGTGGATATTTATCCACTCACCAAATATTCATTGAGCACCACCCTGTGCCAGAGAGTGTTCCAGGCACTGGAGATACTGTAGTGAAAAAGATATGGTCATTGCCCTCAAAGATCTCCAATGGGAGATGCTGACTCTTAGAAGCACAATTCTGGAGCATTGCAAGATGTGCAGTGACTTGCATGAGGATGCCCAGAGGAGGGTCACCTGAGGGAGATAGGGCTGGGTGGAGGAGGGGAAGATGGGAGAAAGGGAATGCTGCATGTCCTCAGGCTCAGTACAGGGAAACCTGTTCATCATGATTTGCTTTTGTTACTGCAGGCAAAAGCCCAGAAAGTCTTGCAGAAGATGAATGATGTGCAGGAAATATTTCACAAGAGGCAAGTGAGTCTGATGAAACTGGCAGCCAAACAGACTCGCCCAGTCCAACCTGTGGCCCCTCATCCTGAGTCATCCCCAAAATGGGTCTCATCAAAAACCAGCCAGCCTTCCACTTCAGGTAGATTATTTGGGGGAAGGAACCTTTGTGATTTTTGTGCTTCATCAGCACCCATGAGGATTGAGATCGTGGTTATCTAAGGTGGATAATGATCAGTATTTTGAAGATGTTATTTAAAACAAACTACAGATATAGCATAGTGCTGACACTGAAAACAAACACTTAGATAAATAACACTGAATGCCTGGATACAAGGAGAAGCTCATAATCTGCTAATGGAATAATATAAGTAAAGAAATAACATTAGCATAAAATAGACTGTATTAAGGACCTTAAAAGGCCAACAAGTTATTAGCAATGGAGTGGTAAAATTGGTTCTTTGAGAAGATAAAAAAATAGGTAAGTCCTTATGCCAATACCAGGTAGTTTTGATTACTATAGCTTATAAGTAAGCAGTAAGATCAGGTAATCTAAGTGTTTCAACTTTGTTCTTTTTCAAGATTTTTTGTTTCTTTTAGGTCCTCTTCATTTCCATATAAATTTTAGAATCACCTTTCAATTTCTTCTGGGATTATGACTGAATCTATGGATCAATTTGGGCAAAACTGTTACCTTACCAATATTGATTCTTCCAATTAATGAATTATAACTCTCCATTTATTTAGGGCATCTTTAATCAACAATAGTAGTTTTGAGTATAAAAGTCCTAGGCATTTTATATTTTTTAACCCTATAGTAAGTGGAATTTACCATATATAATAATAAGAGTATATTTCTAAAAATAAATATTTCTACATAGAAATATAATCATGTCAACTGTGAATAAGGATGCCTTTACTTTATCTGTTTCAATATTTATGCCTTTTTTCTTATCTTATTATAGTGGCTAGGACTTCCAGTCAAGCGGATATCCTTCCTTTCTCAATATTAGGAAAGAGGTCATGTTTAAACTTAAAGTATGATGTTAGCTATAGGTTTTTCACAATTGTCTTTTTTCAGATTGAGGAAGTTCTTCCCTTCTATTCCTATTTTTTCAGAGTTTTTATCATGAATGATAACTGAATTTTTCAGATGCTCTTTTTGGTACATATATTGAGATGATTATATGGTTTTCCTTCTTTCTTTGCTAATATGATGGATTCCAAAGATATATTTTCAGATGTTCAAACAACTGTACATTCCTGGGATAAACTGCTCTTGGACATGATGTGTATATCATTTATTGCATCATGTATTATGAAGCTCTGTTATTAAGCATATACATATTCATAATTTTTATATCTTCTAGATATATTAACACTTTTATAATTACAAAATGTCTCTCCTTTCCTCCTTATTTCTAGTAATATTCTTTAAATCTATTTTGTCTGCTATTAATGTTGCCATTCCAGGTTTCTTATGCTTAGTGCTTGCATGGTGTATTTTTGTCCATTCTTCTGTTTTTGTATTTAAAGTATACTCCTTGTAGGCAGCATATAGTTGGGTCTTATCTTTTTAATACAATCTGTTCCCCTCTGCCTTGTACTTAGAGTATTTAGTCCATTTATATACAGTGTAATTATTGATATGGTTGGATTGAGAGCTATTAATACTATTTTATTATTTGTCTCAGGTATTTTTTATTCCTCTTTTCCTTCTTTCCTGCCTTATTTTGTGTTAGTAAATATTTTTTAGTATTTTGTTTTAATTCCTCTATCAGTTTGTTAGCATACCTCTTTGCACTGTTTTTCCCCAAAATATTTCTCTAGGGATTATTATATGCATTCTTATCACAATCTATTCTGAGTTAGTATCATACCACTTTATGCAAAATATAGGAAGTTTGCAACAGTATAGTTCTATGTCCCCCATCCTCTGTGCTATTCTTATCATAAATATTACATCTACATATGTTAAAGTCCCCACTATGGTATTATAATTTTTGTTGTAAATAATCATATATCTTTTAAAGACATTAAGAAAAATAAATATATATTTATATTTACCCTCTTATTCACCATTTCTGGAGTTCTTTATTATAAATCTGAATTACCATCTTGTGTCATTTCTCTTCAGAATAAAGAACTTCTATTAGCATTTCTTGATGGGAAGTCTGTTAGCAATAAATTCTTTCAGTTTCTGTTTATCTGAAATTTATGACTTTTGCAATTCTCCATTTTGTGATTTATAGTCCCTGTCTTCGATCATATATTCCACTTTTTAGATATAAGCCTTGATAATGATTGATAACAAGTACATTTCTTTCCTAAATTTTTCTATGCAAACACACACACACACTTGATGTATACATTCATACACATGCACACTCAGACATATTTGTGCACACATACCACAGACACACACAAACACACACACACAGACATCCTTCTTGGATGGTTGGATATAGGACTTAGTTCTCTTGACCTCTCATCTTTCCTCAAACTAAACTATGTTTACTGCTATGACTTGGCCTTATTCTTTGCTTCAAGGCACATATATCCATTTCAAGTAAATAAAGCAAGAATGAGAGATTGCTTCTCATCTTTTCAAACACAAGTTTTCATGATGGATGATGCTCTTCTAGCACCTCTTGTATTATCGTGGATACAGCTGGAGCACATTCTACTAAGTGAAGTATCACAAGAATGGAAAAACAAGTACCACATGTACTCACCATCACATTGTTATGAACTGATCAACATTTAAGTGTACATATAGTAGTAACCTTCATTGGATGTCAGGCAGGTGGGAGGGGGAGGAGGGAATGGTTATATTCACCTAATGGGTGAGGTGTACACCGTCTGGGGGATGGACACACTTGAAGCTCTGCCTCAAGTGCAGCAAAGGCAATATATGTAACCTAAACATTTGTACCCCCATAATATTCTAAAATAAAAAATTAAAAAAAGATATTGCTCTTTCTTAGGGTAAACAGATCTTCATCATGTCTAAATGGGTGGTCATTGACCTAGGTCAGACAACTAACTCACTTTCAAAACAATCCTACACTTTTATTTTTGGAGAGTAACTACTAAGTGTGATTCAGATAAGTAATTGATAGAATTTTCAAACACATTTGTCTGATTTCTTGGTAACTGAGCCTGTGCCAAGATAAATGATGGTATTTCACAGTATAAGGAAGGTGAGTAGAGGAGCTTAAGAGATGAGAGCTGGAATCTCAGCTCTAACTTTTGGTGGTTGAGTTCTTTGGGTACAACATTTAATATCCCTGAAGTTCATAAGGAATGTGAAAAAACTTTTTATTGCCAAGTGGCTATAACAATAGCTAGAATGTATTGAGCACTTACCATAGTCTACGTGGTTTATGCATATTAACTCGTTAAAGCCCCATAACATCCCTTTACTGTAGGCTTTCTCACTTTGTAGAGGAAGAAGCTAAGGCACAGAGATTACACAGATCACATGTGTCTTGTGCACAGAAGAGCAAGGTTTGAACGTTGGCAATGTGGCTTCTGTGGCTTTGCCTTTAGCTGCTTCACTCTGCCTACAGCGTCAAGGGCTGGTGCTTCTCCGTCACGGTGTCACCAATCACAGAGCACACATTTCTAGCATCCAGTCATCATGCCTGGAATCACTCACCTTACAAAGATCCTATAGAGAGTGAGGAGCCCAAAGGATTGTTCATTATTATAAAGCAGCAGCATTGGTCACATAACTCAGGGCAGCAAACAGTGTACTTTTCTACAATTTTCAACATAACAGTTATGAAAAGCCCACAGAAAGCCCCAGATGCTTCCAGTTGGCTCATAGAATGTGAGGGCTGGGAGGGGCCTCTGGAGGCCGGATAGTCAACCTCCATCAAGTCTATCATAGATAAGAATCAGGGTGACATGTTGGTGGCATTAGATGATAGCATTTTGGCCATGGGACCTAGAAATGCTCAAATTCTGCTTCATGTTTGTTAGTCACACGTATCCTGTGAGTTTTCCAAAGAAACTGCATACACAAGGGTGGTGACAGCGACAAATAAGAACTCAAAGTACTGCTTACCTATTAGCCTTGTAGCCGTCACCTCCGATACTCGGTACAGTGGATTACAAAGGCTTGAGACTGAAACCAGGGCTTCTCTTTCCTAGGTCCTAATGTTACTACCAAATGGCCATGGAGCCTGGAGAAGGGATATACCCCAGGTGTCTAGGGTCCTGAGGGAAGGAGAGAAGGCAGATGGAATGACTGAGAAAAGATAGCAAAAGCAAGACAGCCCAATTCCTTCCTGCCTCAGCTAACTGATTCTACCACATAGCCCTCTGATCCACTGATGAACATGGTTCCATCAGTTCTGGAATCCAATCATTATGCCATCAGATTAGCAACAACTCCTTCTTCTGGCTAGGGCAGGCATGGGCATCCCCTCCTAATTTAATTATAGTATGATCACGTGTGTGTATGTACAAAGAGAGAGAGCATTTTATAGAAGACTATAGGAAAATATACCGAGTGATTATGCTTAAATAGTAAGATTTTGGTATTTTTCACATTTTCGGTAATAAACCCAAATTAATTACCTTTTAGTGGAAAAATATATACAATGTGTTACCTAGAATTTAGTCTTCTAATCCCAGAACAACATCAAGTGCGATAGTACGCAGTACAAACGATAGCGGCCAAAGCGGCAGTGCATAAAAGACCCATGAAGTTTGTACCAGCCAGGGAAGACTCCATGACGAAGTCTGGGCCTGAAAAATGGGACTGATGGAAGTTCTGTCGTTTTTACCACATTGTATTTACTGAGTTGTTGTGGTTTGATGTTTCAGGTAGTGCTGGGCGTGACTTTTCTCTCTTCTGCTCACGTGTCAGGCCCCTGGAGGGAAGACTTTCTTTTCTGAGTCTTTCCTTCACCCCCAATTCCATCCACCACCTAGGAAAGCACCTCAGCAGCTCAATTAAGCTTTGTTAGTCAATCATGTCAACACGGCCCACCTCTTCGTCCAAGCCAGGCAGCGTGCTCTGAGTTATAATTGATACGTTGAATGACCAAATTAATGGCACATTTTCTTGATCCCTCTAGCTCCTCCTCTGAGAACATCTGAGGAACCTCATACAGAGACAGATTTGAACTCCCTGGAAAAGGAAAATGATGAGACTAAATTTGAAGTCAAGGTAAAATCACGTTAATTTTACTGATAGACATTTCTGACATGACAGAAGATTGCTGCCATGGTTATCAATAAATCCACAAATTGCATTCCCTGTCCTGTCTTTCCCATCACTTCCAGAAGATGTGCCCACAAAAGCCCATAGCACAGACTCTTGCTTCCTAGAGCTAAGATTTGCAGGATTGTTTTCCTTTCTTTTCTTTCTTCTAATTGCAACTAGAAATGAAAACTGGACATGTATGTAATTGGTGGTAGATACTGTTTTATTGAAGGAATAGTCATTTTATTTATTTCTATAATCTGACTTCATATTTAAAATTGGTTGAACAATGTGTGGTTCATGTATAAAAAAGCATGACAGAATTGCCTAGCCACACACACACAAGTGCCTGAATAACTGGTGAACTCTGGACAAGCTCAGTGGATTGTGCCAATGTCGATTTCTTGGTTTTGATATTATTCTAGTTGTGTAAGATTGGAGAATTTGGGGGAAAGGGCACATGGGATTTCTCGTTTCTTTGCAACCTCATGTGACTGACTATATATAATTATTTCAAAATAAAAGTAAAAACCAAAGCATAAGCTTTGCAATTAGGCAAACCTGGGTTTGAGCAACATGACCTCTCTAAACCTCAGTTTCTCATCTGTAATAATGGGGATAACAACAGATACCTCCTGAAACCGTTTTTGACCATCAAATGAAAGTTTGAAAATTGCCAAGCACTATATAATATTCAAGTAACATTATATTTAGAAACCCAAGTAAAATGAATTGTGAATATATATTGCTGTACAGCAACCTCAGAAGTAGTTCCCTTTCCCCTGCCTCACTGAAAATTAAATATCCAAGTGGCTGAATGGTTCTGAAGCCCGATGCCTACTGACCATGGGCTCAAATGGACTTCAGCAACAGTTTAGATTCATCATCAATCCCTAATGTATCTGAATATAGAACCCCACAGGGACTCAACTGACGTTTACGGAGTTAGGCAGAAAGCAAATCTTAGGGTTTTCTTTCTGGAGGCAGAAACGATGTGAGAACTAGAGTTCTTAGCACACTTTTCTTAGAGAGAGAAAGCTGCATTCTTCTGCCAATTTGTTTAGTCATCCTGTGTTCTGGGCAGATTAGGATATGCCATTGCTGTTTCTGCATCCCTCATGGTTGGACAAATTGTATCACCATGTCTTCTCAAGTTAGGAAACAGTTTGCAATTTCATATTGTCTTGATCAGTCATTTTAAAAAGTAGATAGCAATTTTTTGAAATAGGTAAACATAATGAGACTTCATCTGGCTTGACACCTATGAAGTCTATAGAATCATTGAGTAATATTAACACGGTTTAAATGTGATCATCTTCAAAAGTGAACATCAGCCTAACCTTTTCTGCACCTCAGACTTCTGAGAGAATGTCACCTCTGAAGGTAAGGATGGTGTCACATGCACTGCAGCCCAGATTTGGCTGAACTAATATAATATGCTGTTGCCATTGACTTACAATGTGATTCAAACTCACTTCATATCTCTTTGACTTACTTTGCCCATCTTCAGACAACATATTTATGACCTTTACACTTTATAAAGATGCTATCAAACCAGGCATGGTGGCATTTGTACCTGTAGTCCTAGCTACTTGGAAGGCTGAGAGAAGAGGATCACTTGAGGCCAGGAGTTCCAAGTGGCAGGGAGCTATAATCATGCCAACCTGGGCAACAGAGCAAGACCCTATCCCTTAAAAAATATATATTTGTGTGTGTGTGTGTGTGTGTGTGTGTGTGTATAAAGATGCCATGGGAGTTTTAGGTACATGGAAATTCTCATATAATATAGGAAGCCAAATTACAATGATTTATTTCAGTAATTGTGAACAATAAGTACAAGTGCCATTGTTTTATTTGCGTAAAAAAAATAGACAATTCAGGAGCAGAGGTGGAGACAGAATCAAAAGCCCATAGGCTTGGAAAGTGTTGAGTAGAATCCAAGAAGCTCTGATCATTGGACTTTTGGTTTCTTCCTTCTTCTGCTATGCTGTTTATTTAATTCAGACTCTAAGCCCATCCTGCTAAGATGCTATCTCCCTCAGTAGTTAGGCAGCTTACAAACAGTATGGGTACTGTTAAGCAAGCACAAGGACATAATAAGATATCCTTCTGTGCTTTAGTTGTTTTCCCCCTTACTGTTGATTCCTTTGTATGTTTAGTGAAGGGTTTTCCTCACAACAGCATGCATGTTAACAGTCACAGTGGAGGAGGAAGCAGAGTAGGAACAGAGGCTGGTCAAACTTCTGCTTAGAAAGACCAAGGCTATGAGAAACACATGTAAGCAGAATCCAAAGTCATGAACAACATGAATAGGAAGAAAGTGGATTTATGTGCAAAATCCCCAAATCCTAGACTTAGAAAAGAATTTAGGACCAATAAATGCAATTAGTGTTTCACAAGTTGGGTATTATAACCAGTGAAATCGTTATTCCTAAATATATAAGAAAAGTAATAAGGAAAAGGTAGGTTAGAAAAAAGGTTTAGATTCATGTCCACCTGAACCATGGTTTTTTAAAAGGGAGATAGGATGGTAGACTAACATCAAGAGGAATTATTGCTGCTTGTGTTTTGTGGCCATTGTCCAAGGCAGATGACCAGGATGGGTAGAGCATGCGTCTAACTCTGAGTGGCAGTTCTGACATCCTTTTTGGCCTTAGGCCTAGAACTCAGAGATGAAATGAAATCACATCCAGTCTAGTAGAATGAATCATGACATTATAATAAATGCCATTCCTTGTACTCAAGATTAAATTCTCTAAGAAAAAATAGCTGTGAAGCAAAACCATCCATAATTGGCAGAGTCACTGATACTCACTACCCACAACTAAAATCATGACGTGGCTTCAGCATCGTCAGAGAAACCCTTCCCTCTCCTCTGGCAGGGTGATCCTCGCTGTGCCAGTTCTCAGGAACTTGAGGAGCTAAACTTAACAAGGTCATTCAGACTGTCCCGAGGCCATCTGGCAATGGTGTTGCCACATGCTCAGCTCACTGACATCATCTGGGAAAGCCCTGCAGTGGAAGAGATATGCTGCGGTTGCTGGCAATAGTGACATGGCTATTTCCTGTTCTTCATGACACAGACTAGAAGCTGCAAGTGTAACTCACAGAAGCCGCTTTCCCTGGGCTGCTCACATCACAGCCTCTCTGGAAGCTGGAAAGAAACCAGAGGTTGACAATTTCTTTTTCCTAAATATGGAACCACAGAATAAATGAAGAGCTAACCATGGTCCTGGGTAGCTATTAAAGTCATTTAAAGTATCAGAAGTCTTTGTAGGCTTCTGAGCTAATAGGCTCCCTAATATATATATATATATTGAAAGCAAGAATCGAAAGGGAAAGAAGAGGTGAGAGGAGGGCTACCAATACTGATTGAGGGCTAGAATTGTATTGGGGACTATATGTATCTGATTTCATTTTCAGGCCTCAATATTTTGTGAGGAATACAGTGTTCCCACTGTACAATTAATCTAAGTATGTGCCTAAACTGTTGGTGCAGTTTTGTCACCTTAACGGTAACCAGTTTATGCCAGTGGCCATGAGGCCTGGAGAGCGAGTGGCGATGAAATCGTGAAAGGCATTTTCCACAACTTGTTGAGAATTGAGTATATTTTCTTGCAAGAAGTGGTCCAAAGCCTGGAAGAAGTGGTAGGCGGTTGGTGCAAGGTCTGGGGAATACGGTGGATGACAGAGAGTTTCCAAGCCCAGCTGCTGTAGCTTGAACTGTGTTGTTTGTGTGACATGTGGCTAAGCATTGTTTTGTCTTGCAAGAGGATTGGCCTGTCTCTATGGACCATTCTTGGCTGTTGAATCACAAGCATCCTCATCATTTTATCTAGTTGTTTGCAGTAGACATCTGCTGTAATTTATTGACCAGGTTTCATGAAACTGTAGTGGACAATACCAGTGCTGGGTCACCAGACACCACTAACTTTTTTGGTGAATATTTGGTTTTGGACTATGTTTTGGCACTTCATCTTTATCCAACCATTGGACTGAATGCTTGCAATTTCCAAAAATAATCTATTTTCATCACATGTAATAATATGGTATAGAAATGGTTCACCTTTATGTCATGACAACAAAGAAAGGCAACCTTCAAGACAATTTCTCCTCTGGTGCTCATTTAATTCATGCAGAACCCATCTATCCAGCTTCTTTACCTTGCTGATTTGTTTCAAATGGTCCAATATTATTGGAATAGTAAAGTCAAATCTTGCTGCTAATTCATGTGTAGGTTGTGATGGCTCCGCTTCTACTACAGCTTTTGGCTCATCATTACTCACCTTGGTCTCAGGTCGCCCAGATGGCTCATTTTTAAGATTCAAATCACCAGCATGGAACTTCTCAAACCATTGCTATACTGTGGGTTCATCAGCCACATCCTTCCCAAACACTTGGTTGACAGTTTGAGCTGTCTGTGCCACATCGGTTCCAAGATGGAAGTCATGTTTGAAAATAACGTGAATTTTTACTTATCCATGGTTTCACAAAAATTGCTCTAAAAATTTTTTGAAAGATAATCACAAGTCAAAATGTGAATTTGAAAGAATAAAATAAAATAACACAATAAAAATAGAACAAGAAATGTCAACGTGAAATGTCAGAGATATCAACTGTCAAACTTAGTACTTAAGGAAATTGAACATTTCATACTTAATAACCTAATATTTCCAATCATTTATAATATAAAGCAGAATGATGTATCTACAGTAAATGGAAGGTAATATGTTAGAGGGCAGAAGAGAGATCAAGAATGTTGGGGGTGGCTCTCAAAGGAGATGACATTTGAATTCAACTTTAAAGAATAAATACGACTTTGAAAGGTAGACAAGACAGAGGAAGGGCATTCTAGAATAGAAAAGGGTCTAAAGTCTCAAAAGTCTGAAGGGGCATAGGCTATTCTGGGAATAGTTCAAAAACAATGGGAAAGTAGACCACAACAGGTTCCTGAGGGCTTTGATTGAAAATTGTTGACAGGTAGAGGAGGGCATCTGTGTATTAGAAAGCTAACTCTGGTAGACAATGAAAAGTAGGTTAGATGAAGCAAGGCAGGCTGACAAGTTGGTGGCAGTTGTCACAGTCAGATGAGACTTCGGTGGTGATGGCTTCCTAGTGGCAGTGGCAAAAAGGGAGATGGGTAGAAGCCATACCCATTGACCCAAATATTCACCGTAGTTCCTACAACATGCTAGACTCAGAGAAAGTTTGATGAATGAAGGAGTGAATCAAGGCAGAGAAGATAGGGGAGAGATTTAAGAAGAAGGGAAAGGAAAATATTGAAAATAAACTTTTGAGGTTTCCATCTTAGATTCCTCATGGAATAAATTTGTCAGTCCAGATAAAGTACTCAGAAGAAACAGTCAGAAGTAAGGGCTGAGTCCAGCTTTGAGGAATCCCATAGGTCTGTAACAGCAGCCTACACCCTATCTTTCCGCCAGTGGGGCTAATGCTGCCCCAGAGACTGCAGCCCTCCCCATACCAATGATGCTAGACAAGTCAACCCACTGGCCTTGTAGCTGTGAGGAAATTGTGAACTAGTTTAATAAATGAGGGACCAAATTTGCTGAGCCAAAGATTGTCCTCATAAAATACTTTTCTGGTTTGTGATTTTATTTATAGTTAAGATCTACCAACATGAAAATTGTTACAATGAAATTTATCCATTGAGTTTAAAATTAGATGAAATCAAACAACATGAGAAGATTCAGGATGTATGGACAACTTCTTTTCAATGCCCTTGGCACACTTACTTCCTTTACATTATCTTGGTTTGGGAATGGGATAAAGGTGCCAAGTGACCTGTTCCTCGCTTTCCGGTGTTTTAAACAGAATTACGGACTTGAAAATCATTGTTACCAATGCTTGCAGACAGTTTTATAAGACATTTTCCCCATAAACAAAATATTCCAAACAGTGTTTAGAGTATTAATCTGGCCTGTAAAAGCCAATTTAGCCAGTAAGAAAGTTGAACTATTTCTAACAACACTAGCTGGGAAATTTAAGATCTTAGATTTTTAAAAAAAAGACCATGGGAAGATTTTGCAGTAGGCAAAGTTTGCATCTGAGATTCATTCTCTTATCTTTCTCTAATCATTCCCTTTTCCATAAAGCCTCAGGAACACTTACGTCCTTTCCTCAAGCCTGCCTTTTCCCTCCAAAGGGCTTCAGTCTATGAAATGGACTAAAACCTCTTCTCCCCTCCCTTTCCTCCTGGAAACCCCCTCCCAATGCAGCTGATCAAGGTAAGGGACAACCTGAACAAGCTCGTTCCCAGAAATGCTTGAATGACAGGCACTGACAGCCCCTTAACTCTCCTGGAAATACTTGCCATCTTAAAACTGTCTAATTATACAAACGAATCTTTAAGTAGCTTTTGCAAGCAATAGAAATGAAAAGTAGGGAAAGACATGCTAGAATGGGGTAGTGAGATGGAGCAAATATAGCAGGCCAGCCAGCTAGCAATGCTCTCCCAGGATAGATTCTCTACATGGTCTCGACTTTTAAAAAGTTCTTCCTATTCTCCATGTCAAAGTCCAGTGAGTCTCAAAAAAAAGGGGGGTTTCCCCTTACCCCCAGCAGTTCCAACAATGGAGAGCAGAAGACAAAGCCACCCATTCCTGAGGCTGCTGTTCTGCTCTCTGAAACTGTGTCTCATAGACCACCCTGGACCAAAGCTGCAGGTAAATGTCCTTTTCTTTCTTCCCACTATCTTCCCCTATCCTCATTTGATAGAGAAAATTCTGATAATTATCCAGTGATTCTTACTTGACTTACCTCTTCATTTTATTTCTCATTTTCATAATTAATTGACATGATCAATTTACAATGCTAGAAAATGTATAACCTTAAACACTTCTTGATCACTCTTTATATATTAAATGAAGAGTATGGTACAGGCCCTTAATATCTATCTGCCTTACCTTTTCTCTTTCAGAATTAGGTCTTATCTTTGTAAGAAATGTGATAATATAGTAAATAACACTTTCACCTTAAATTACCAGATACCATGGCTTTAAAAGTGTTGGAACTGAAATTGCTTTCTATACATTCCTAAAATCATAAAACAAAATCATTCAACTTTAGGGAAAAACTAATTTGATTTCATTCAAAGGTTGTCATTTGCCCTCTAGGGGATAAAAAATAATTTTAGTAATTGATTGAAAATTAGCTATTGGTACTTTTCAAAATATAAGTTTTAAAAAGATTTATATATTCAGAGAAATGAAAATAATTTTTTTTTACAAAATTCCTCAGGCTAAGAAGTTAGCCTGTTAAATTTTTTTTTTTAATTTTTTATTTCAGCATATTATGGGGGTAGAGATTTTAAGGTTTCAATAAATGCCCTTTCTCCCCCTCCCTCCATGTTAGTTAAATTTTGAAAACACATATTTTTTTTAAAATACAGGGGAAATAGAACAATTATATAAGTTTGTTGTGAAGACATAAGAAGTCAACATTCAAGATGCTATTGGAGAAGCTGTCTGTCAGTTGATGTCTCTTTGAAACTGGAGAGAGGATGGGGTGGAGATGGGGGGGTGAAAGGGGAGTGAGGTTGGGCCTAGAGCAGTTCCCTGACTTCAATGACACCCTTTTGCTTTAAGATAAAATGACCATAAAGGGAGAGGGGCTGCCCTAGGAGGCATAGTTTATGAGTTGCTTCCCTTTCACAGGACCTGTTAGCTGAGAAACCTCCTCCTCCTTAGATATAGCCTAGGGGCAACTGTAAGTCAGGGTGACTTATAGGAAACAGGATATGATTTCACATGAAACTATTGTTGCCCTGCTTTTTAAAAGCATCGTTTTATAATTCAGTGGAGTTTATAAGGAATCCCTAACCAAGAAATTGGGCAGCAATTGCTAGTTGGTCTGTGGTCAACTTTTTTGCTCTACTATTTGAATAAAAGACCAGATAAGCAAGCTTTTGCTTGAATATGGCCTCTTTCTCCTAGGCTGTTCAGGAAGTGTAATTTAAATTTTTCCCAAAAGTACTTTAGCTACAGATCGACTTTCATCTCAAAATTGGAAACAAAAGCATCTATCTTGGTATTATATATTATAAGCAAAGGGACATTTCATAGCCAAATTATACATCTCCATCATTTTAGACAGAAGAAAATGTATGCACAGGGATATTGAGTGACTTGCTAACATCTCACAGCTAGTGGAAAATATGGGTCCAGATTATACATGAGTAGGTACCTATCGCCCAGTACTTACTGACGGTCAGGCAGTATACTTTATGGATCTTAAAGAGCCAACCATAAGAGCCATTTATTGAGCCTTTCTTTGTGCTATGCATTTTAATACATTATCTCATCACCACATTAATCCTATGATGGAGAAATAATTCTGTGTTATAGATGAGAGAACTAAGGTGCAGAAATCTTGCCCAAAACTACTTTTAAATAAAAAGCAAGCTAGGAACTCCCACTGAGGGCTACCTCTCATACTCAAGTTTGTGTTCTTTTTTACTCTATAAGAGGTTTTGAAATTACAGGTCATAATGGTGATATTAAACTCAGTTTGGTGAATTCACTAGCACTTTAAAATAAATAAAAAGAATAGAATGAAAAGAGTATATCATGTCAGTTACAATATAAATTTTTAAAAGTTATTTGTGAGAGAGAGTGTGTGTGTATTATGATGTAGTTCTTATGGATTATGGTCAGACTTTGAAAACCACTACACTAGAGCAACTAATCTGTGAAAACCTTAATAAAGCATTGGTATACAGTGTTAACTACCTTGCTGCAGGCTCTTATTAAAGCAGTCCCCAGATCTGCTGTGGATGCTTCCCATCACGTCCTCAGTGGCACCGGTGTTGTATTTCATCAGACATGATTGGCAGACGAGTCTCCCTCTACCCCCACACAAGCTGTCTGACATGTGGCCACAGGAACATGGATTGACACAACCCAGTCCGTGCCAAGGCTTTCTACAGGCCCATGAGGGCGTCTCATGCCTGACAATGTCTATAAATTAGAAAGACATCATTATTCAGTGTAAAAGATGACAAAGTCCATACCTACACCTTGAGTCATTGTTATTTTTCCATCACTTGGTTATTATGAAATAACAGACTCTATAATCTACTCCACAAACAACGGATCAGTAGAGTTGGAAAAAGCACAATTCATTTTGCAATCAGAAGTAAGTTTTACAGTAAGAGGAGGTTTTGTTATAATAGTGGTTACTCTTATTTATTTATTTAGAAAGAGACAGGGTCTTGCTCTGTTGCCTGGGCTAGAGTAACAGGAATGCTCAGTGTAACCTGGAACTCCTGGGCTCAAGTGATTCTCCAGCCTTGCCTTCCAATTAGCTAGGCCTCCAGGTGTATGCTACCATCCTGGCTAATTTTTTAAAAAATTTTTTTGTAGAGATGAGGTCTCACTATGTTGCCAAGGTTGGTCTTTGACTCCTGGCCTTAAAGCGATCCTCCCCCTACCTTTTTCTCCCAAAGTGCTGGGATTGCAGGCATGAGCCACCTCACCCAGCCAATAGTAGTTACTCTTTGTGAAGGCACTGTATTACATACATGATAGGGATCCAAAGATGAACACGAATGGAGTTCAAAGTCTAGTAGGTAAATCAGGCCTAGTAATGTCACAGAAGAGAAACTAGAAAAGGATACAGTGTAACATTAACTGCTATATTAATTAGTTCAACTTGATATAGAAAATGTGAAGAAAGCACTTTGGCACTGTGGTAAAAATAACTAGATTGGTTTGAATTTGAATCCTGGGACTGGTATTTACTTCTGTATATTGGTTCATGAAAAATATTTTCTAGTCTTTGGTCAGATATATATAATAGGGGGAACTAAAGTTTAGATTCTTATTGGAATGACATCCTGTGTAAAAAGAAAAGAATATATTATATATGAACTTGGAATATAAGATTGCTGTTTTATTTTAGAGCCGAATTGGCAAAACTAATATCTCAGATACTTTTTTGTTAGCTTGCTTTCTGGATATGATACCAAATTTGGGAAGATAGGTACAAAAAAGATTAAAGATCCACAGTTTTCTTTAGTCCACTGAAAGTTTTTAAATTGCTGTCTCTGTGATCAGCATTGTGGGTAATAAAAACACCTTACCTTGACTACTTTCTGTTGACACAGGGAGAGAACTCTAGTTGCATTGTCAACAACTAGCTGAGCAGGCTGTCCTCACCTGTTTGCAAGGAGACTTCCCATCTATCCCTCAGTGTGGGGAAAGCTCATCCTTCAACTTCCAGTTCTGATTTACAAGAGATTTTTATGTTTACTCATTAAATTGCCCTTAACAATACTTTTTCAAGAGGGCCTTTTCCAAATCTATATTCCCTTTTCTGAGAATGTAAAATAACTCATTTAAAGAGAACCATAACCTGATTTATAAAGCTTAGATGATGTTTCCATAGTATATGATTAAAAAATATTAATTGAAAAGCATAAACAAATTGTGGTACATCTGTATGATATAAAATAGTCAATAAAAAGTAATTGACTATGGATAGAGGCAACACCCAGGATGGAGATGTAGGACAAAAGCATTTTGCTAAGTGAAAGGAGCTGGATTCAGAAGGCTACACACTCTGCTCCATCATCCATTTATATGACATTCTGGAAAAGGCAAACAAAAGTACATGGACAGAAATTAGAGCTGTGGTTTCCAGTAGCTGGAGGTGGAGGGAGGGAGTGACTGCAAAGGGACAGGGAATTTGGGGCTGCTAAAAATGTTCTGTATCTTGCTTGATTGTAGTAGTTTCAAAGCTGTATGAATTTATCAAAGTGCAATGAACTGTACACATAAAAAGGTTAATTTTTTGGTATGTAACTTATACTTTAATAAAACTGACTAAAAATCAAATATTTTTTTAAAAATTGAAATGGAAGTGCTTTTTCAGAACTGACATTATTTACCATCTAATCTTCACTCACTAATTTGTATTTTGATCCCAGGTAAATTATTTACTCTGACCCTCAGGGATTAAAGTTTGCCATAAATAAACTGGAAAATAAAGAATTACTCCAAAGAAATTGAGCTTCTGAGTCTAAAATGTCTCAATCTTAGATTTTTTATTATACAATAAAAACATTATGAAAATAAAAAGTCTTACCTTAAAAGATTAGCTCCATAGAGATTGTTATTTGGCTTTTTAATTTTAGAGGTAGGTCTTGTACCACAACACACACACACACACACAAAATGTTGACAAGTTTGCATCAATATTCACTTCCATTAGGTTTTTTTTTTTTTTTTTTTTTGAGACAGTCTCGCTTTGTTGCCTAGGCTAGAGTGAGTGCCATGGCATCAGCCTAGCTCACAGCAACCTCAAACTCCTGGGCTCAAGCAATCCTGCTGCCTCAGCCTCCCGAGTAGCTGGGACTACAGGCATGTGCCACCATGCCCGGCTAATTTTTTCTATATATATTAGTTGGCCGATTAATTTCTATTTATAGTAGAAACGGGGTCTCGCTCTTGCTCAGGCTGGTTTCGAACTCCTGACCTCGAGCAATCTGCCTGCCTCGACCTCCCAGAGTGCTAGGATTACAGGCGTGATCCACCGCGCCCGGCCTCCATTAGGTTTTTATAATATCTATAGTCTATTACACTGTTTGAATGGTCCATTGACAAGTGGAGGGAAAAATTTGAAATTAAAAAAAAAAGGTAATTCAATGAGAAACCTAAATATGGCAAATACAACTACAAAGACTTAGATCTTTGAAAATGATCTTATGAAGAATGAAAATGTCTTATGAAGATGCACTTTAAAAATTCACCCGTTTATTAATTTTATTAATAAAACACCTAGCACATTGCCACATTCTAGGCATTCACTGTATGTCAAGTGAATATGAATCTATACTAATAGTGTCTTCTCAGAAATTAAATAGGCATGGCTCTTTCTTAGAATAACATTCGACATTTAATTCTCAAAAAAAGGTAAGACTCCTATTCAGCTTACTGTCAAGAAAATATAGTTTTAATAATGAAGTGAATTTGTATAACATATTGATAGCAACGAGTGTCACAAAATTAACTAATAAGGAAGAAGTAGGCAATTAGCCAGCATTTGAGTGCTTCCTGCGTGCCAGGCACTACATGAAACATTTACACACACTCTCATTGAATCCTTAACACAGCCCTGTAGGGTAGATGGTGCCATGGTGTCCATATTCTAGGTGAGGAAATCAAGGCACAGAGAGGTTAACTGAGCTTGCCCACGATCTCACAGCTGTAAGTGGTGGAGAGCGGCTTCCTATCTTCGGAGCCTGCGCTGGTGGCCAGTCCTCTATCCTGCCTAGTGGACCCAATGTTGTGGAGGCAGCAGGGTAGACAGGACTTGCTATCGCCAGTCTGTGAGAACCCACACCGGACCCACCTCATCTCTGCCTCCAGCTCTTGCTGGTATTGGGCAAGCCACAACTTCTCTAGACCTTGCTTTCTCACCAAAAAAAGAAAAAAAAAATGGAAATGGTGAATCCAAGGATCTCTTTCTTGTCCCTCCTGGCTCAAACTCCAAATCTTTTTTATGACTCCGTGGGGGAAAGAGGAGTTACAATGTGAATAGCCATTGGTAATTAAGGAAAAAGATGCCTACATTTGGGAATGAGTTTTTGACATGCCTAAAGGAAACCTAAAGGGTTTGTATAACGGATTTAACAACCCTGTTGTTATAAAACTGGTTTTTTTTAACAGATCCAGAGTGGCTGGGGAAAACCCAAGAAGAGCAGGATGATGAACTTGATATGTTGGTCATCTAGAAAATCAAAACGAAAATCAAACGCAGAAACTGGGGGAAAGAAAAATATAGCTAAGGAGGCCCCCAAAACATCAAATCTTACCCAAATTTCTTTTACTTCAGAATGAAGAAATCCTTGAGAGCAGTCAGAATGGGGAGAACTCTGGCCTAGAGCAGCTGGCCAGCCGTGGACACCTTTCCCCCCGCAGGTAAGACTGCAGGTCCACGGGGGCAGGGAGAGGTATCCTCTGTTTTAAGCCTCAGCACTTACTTATCTTTCCCAGACAAAAATCACAATATTTATTCTATATACTTCATTTATTTACCTGAGAACAAAACTCATGAATCTCACAAAAGCAAACAAACAAAAGAGCTGAAAATGACAACTTAATAAACCAAATTTCTAAGGATATAGTATTTTAAAAAATGGACTGTGAAGAGAATATTAAATGTAAACGAATGTTGATGTTGAATAAATTATTGGTTTAAACACATTAAAGGCTCTTGGTTCCCAAAAAATAGTTTTATACAAATTTAATGCCATTTATTGGTCTGTAAGAAGGTGTTTGCGTGGATCTGAATACTATGCAGTTCAGAAAACCTAAATTAAGGAGGTAAAGACCAATAGCATTGGGGAAGTTTTGTTTGTTTGTTTGTTTTTAATTATACTCAGAATCTCCATTGTTATCTCTACTGTAGCACTAGTTACATGATTTATACTCACACCGTTTGATTTGTGAGCTGCCTTTATCCTGGGGTCTATCATGATGCTTCTCTCTTAGTGGGCTTCTAAAAAAATGCCTGTAGAATGAATGAACAAACATGTTCAAGAGTTTGCTCCTTGATTTAAGACAATACTTGATTGATTAGACTACTTTATACTCTTTCACTTCAAGGTGTACTCAAGGAAACATATGTGGGCTCTTGCTGATTGAAATGTGTACTCTAGTTATAGTAAAATGGCCCAGTTCAGCACAATGGAATGTATTAAGAGTGCTTAGTATAAGTTTTAGTATTCAGTAAAATTTGAATTAAGCTGAACATGACTGGGACTCTAGATTAATCAGATTATTAGGTTCGTGCAAAAGTAATTGTGGTTTTAGCATTGTTGAAATTTGCCATTTGATATTAAAATACATTCTTAAATAAATGTGGTTATGTTATACATAATTTTTAATGCAAAAAAAAAAAGAGTATTTAATGGGGTAATCTCTGAAAAGCACTACTTGGCAATGATGTGTCCTGTTGTTTTCCTTAAGTGAGAGTTTTTAATCTTTTGAAACTTTTCCTATTACTAAAATCCATACCTACTTTTATAATTTTAAAAGTCTTAGTTAAATGTGTCTTTAAGTTAGTAGATGAATTATTGTATTAACTTACAATAGACCATTAAATCATAACTCTAATGAGAAACACAAAGGAAAAAAGTTACAGCACTTGACTAATGAAACAAAAATCTCTTTAGGTTCTTGTGAAAGAATTTTGAGAAAAGGCAAAATTAGCCACTGAATTAATCAAGAGATAGAAACTATACAACTATGGTTTTTGTTTTACCACCAGCTTTGAATACAGACCTTTAGATGACCAATCTTTGCTGCAACAGTTTATTCTCTATTTCCTTATTTCCTCTTTATTTTATAAATTTGAGTTTTGCTACATAACTAGTACAAGGTTGTCGGGGCTAGAGCTGATGGCTATAATATGCTTGGTATGTAGGAAGTATTCAGATTTTGTTGACTAAATTATAAACTTTTAAGTTTATAATTAATATAGTATAGGTAAAATGTTATGCCAGATAGTGTCCATTAAGGGTTTTGATTAAACTCTTTTCATATTTGAATGGCTTGCCAGAATAACATTATCTTATTATATTTGGAAAAAATAATGATTTTGAGTGCTATGTGGTAATACTGTGCTGAGTCCCTCCCTTCAGAATTTACATTATAGCTAGTTTAAAAAACACATGGAAAAATTAGTAGGAAGTAAGTAATATATGGGATTAAGCATAATTTGGGAAGGAGAAGATGCTTAAGAAAGGAGTGAAGGTAGGGTCAAATTTCCAAGATTTCAACAGGTACAGGAGAAACAGTGTCCCTGGCAAGAGAAAGCAACTTAAGCAAGGTATGGTCATGAGTGAAATTTGTAATAGATAATAGTAGAAGTAGCGGAGGATCAAGCTATAGGAGTGAAGGAGGAAAAGATTACATAGAGTCTTGAAAACCAGGTAGAAAAATTTAAACGTGATGCTAGAGGCAGTAAGGAGCCTTTTAGCTCTGGAGCAAAGGAATATTATAAAGAAAGCTGAGATTAAGGATTGTGTCATGCAGAATGCAGAAGTGATTAGAAAGAAAACTGAGTCAGGGAGACATCTAATCTTCCTCTCACTATTGTAGCAGGATGAAATACCCTACATATCAAGAGTTCTTTCGTTCCATTCTCATTGCAGCTATAGCATCCAATTAAAGTCCTCATATATAGGTCAAGTTAATTAATTCTTCCAAGGAATCATCATTTTAGTCCCAAATACAAACACCCTAACCACGTCTTGTGAGTAAAGAGTTCTACTACAACCAAATAATTCAGATGCTTCCAAGTTTTAAAAAATATATAGATTGACTCATGCTATTTAATATATACTATGCCAAGCATTGAGTAGGAATTAGGTGAAAAATAGATGAGAACATACTATGTGCAAATATACCAAAGCACCAAATATTCCAAAGTAGTTATAAGGGCATTCCTGACATTAAGAGACTAGGGCTAAATTTGAATCTATTTTGGATAGCTCACAATATCAAATAAAAGGAAAATATAACCTTTCGAATGGTATCTTAAGGCACTATGACTACAGGTTACTTCAGCCCTTTTTGAACAAATTAGAGTCATGCATTGCTTAATGACAGGAATACATTCTGAGAAATGTGTTGTTAGGCTATTTTGTCATTGTGTGAATGACATCACAGAGTATACTTACACAGGCCTAGATGGTATAGCCTACTACTACACACCTAGGCTAAATGGTATATAGCCTGTTGCTCCTAGGCTATAAACCTGTACAGCATGTTATTGCACTGAGTACTGTAGGTAATCCTAACACAAAGGTAAGGATTTGTGTATCTAAACATCTCTAAATATACAAACGGTACAATAAAAATGCAGAATAAAAGATTAAAAATGGTACATCTGTATAGGGCAGCTCTATATAATCTTATAGGACCACTGTTGTATATATGGTTTGTCACTAACCAAAACATCATTTGGCGCATGACTGTATTAGGAAAGAATGACCCTCCCCCCACCGAATAGACATTCCAGCATAAGTCATTCAACAAACAGAAGTATCTTAGGTGACTCCATAATACAGAGGACATGATAATCCTCTATCCTGGGCAGAGCAGCAAGCCTGAACAGGCACAGGACTAAGACTGTGTCGTACATTAAACAGAACAAGTTGATTACATAAACAAATGGTGTCCACACAGGAGTTTAAACACACATTTACTGACAATTTTTAAGTTGTTTATTGCAAATCATAATTTTTTTTAAACCCACTAATTATTTTGTCATACAAGAGCAAAATTCAAATAATACAAATATTTAACATTTTGGTATAAAATTAATAATATGGAAAAAAGATGCAAACCAACCGAAAGGTAAAAAAATTTTAATAACACTGTTTATAATCATCTTCTACTCAAGTGACCATCCAGGGTGATTGTTTAGTTTCCCTTTGTTGGTATTTTTAAAAAAGATAGCCCTGCATTAGAGCACCAAAAAGTTTTTTCCTTCTTTTTTTTAAAAGGTTGGAACCCTTTTATTTATAAATACTATTCTTAGTACTGTAAGTCTGATGAAGGAATCATCTGGCAACTTCCTTCTTATAAAAAAAGGAAGTGCCTTCATATTTCCTTTAAATTTAAACATGTTCTGTTCTATTCTAAGCAAAAATAAAAAGAACACAGTTCAGGAGAGCTCTTTCAGCAAATAAGTAGCTGATTCACAAAAGTATTGCTGTAAACAACATCACTTTGATGGCCAGTGACACTGATGTTTTCAACCAAATGGTAAATTTAAACAGTTCCACATATAGATACATAGGGTATATATGGCCAAAAGGCAAAAGGTTATTAAAGAATCAGGCCAGGCGCAGTGGCTCACGCCTGTAATCCTAGCACTCCGGGAGGCCGAGGCGGGCGGATTGCTCGAGGTCAGGAGCTCGAAACCAGCCTGAGCAAGAGCAAGACCCTGTCTCTACTATAAATAGAAAGAAATTAATTGGCCAACTAATATATATAGAAAAAATTAGCCGGGCATGGTGGCGCATGCCTGTAGTCCCAGCTACTTGGAAGGCTGAGGCAGGAGGGTCGCTTGAGCCCAGGAGTTTGAGGTTGCTGTGAGCTAGGCTGATGCCACGGCACTCACTCTAGCCTGGGCAACAAAGCGAGACCCTGTCTCAAAAAAAAAAGAATCAACTAATAAAAATTAATTATAAGCCTGCTTTGTCCAGATATGCTTTTGTTCTCACAGTTTTTAAAATTGATTAGAAAATTTAAACCATGATGCTCTAAAACCTTGAACCTACTCTGAAAGTAACTACAACCTAGAATATTTGATACCATAGTTCTGACATTAAAGATACTAAATTCTCTAAGCAATGTAAACAAGCCTCAAATTTCAAAATAGAAAAAAATTAACAAAAAATTTCTGTAAACATTTTCAAAAAGCTATCTGCTAAAAATTATAAATATCATAATCCAGTTGTGTCTACTGAGAAATCTTTTTTAGTTTTGTTTTGCATGTTTCAGACATCATCTTATTAAATGAGACATCCTATTTTCCCTAACAGGTGCCTCTGCAAACAAGGTTTTATAATCCTTTCAACTACTTTTGCTGAAGTCATTATTTTGGCCCTCATATAATCTCCCTAGCAATGGATATTACCCAATTCTTTCTGTAGTGAGGGGAGGTAGTTTACATCACAGCCACATTTTTATCCTGCCTTGTAAAACAAACATCACTTTATTAGATCTCAGCCACATCCCTTTGATTACAGGGAACATGTAGCTTTACAAATGCTTTAAACCTTTTTGGCAACTTTCCCATCACTTTTACTCTGCTTTCAAGTTTGAAATAAGTAAAAGATAAAGATCACTTCTGATAGTTACTTTATAAAAAAATAGATATTATAGCTTCGATGTTTAATATTCTCAATTTAAAACTCTGAACTTGGAACAACCTACTGTAGTTTAAGAGACCTTCTTGGGGATGGGTGAGCTAATTTTAGTAATCAGTACAATGATGTGGACACCAAAATTTTATAAATTATGGAGAAAAGAGGCTTTTAATGTTCTATCTTTCCTTTTAAAGTCCCCATTATTATATTACTCTATGTAAACTACATTCAAATAACAACCTTAAGTACAGACCAATATTGAATATTTTAAATCCAGCTGAAAATTTCATTAAATTAAAATCATCTTATTTGAAGTAACAATGATTTCTCCCTAGAGAAGGACCCTATGGGCAACAAACTATCCATGTTTTGTGTCATTTTCTAAAATTTTAAAGAAAATTTAAAAAAATATGAAGTACCAGTTAGGACAGAGTTAATGACTTTTCTCAAGGTTTACATTAAACTTTGAAAAAAAGATATATTTTAAATGACTCCAACATCATGTAGGTAAAAATAGCTACTTGGATATAACAATAAATAATTTGGCTGTTTATAATGAAATGATGTACATTTTCCTACATCTCCTCTTAAAAGGTTTTTTTGTTTTTTTGTTTTTTTTTTTTACCAGATTCATGTACTTTCTCCTATGCCAATGCTTCCCTGGCCCTACCACCTCCATGAAGTGCTCTTTAACAAAAATTAACTTGTATACCTGGTCTAACAATCTATTAATTTCTTCAAAGATGGTATTTTCCAAAAGCAGTTATTCTAACAGCAAGGCTTCTTAACTTCTCATCACCAAAAATAGACATGTGGCATTAAATGAGAACTTGAATTTCCCTTTAGTTTTGTTTTCATTAATAGTATAAACTCTTCTAAATATGAATACCTGGAAGTAAATTTAGGCAATGAAGTAGATACGTCATTAAATAGCTTCTAGAATCAAAGAAACATTCTGATAGACTGGGCTTTCAAAATATTTCTTTGTCTTTCATATTCATTTTACTTAGAGTAGACAAACATGTAAAAGTTTTTCATCCAGGTCTGGCTCAGTGACAGTGAAAACATGCAACATTCAAGTACTATTAGACAAATGCAGCCCTACAAGGATATGTGTCCACATAGGTCAATTTGCAAAGGAGAGCTATCTTAATTAACCTGCAGTATATTTGACCAGAAAACCCTTTTGAAATGGTTTTTACTTTAGGATCTGTGGCATTGTCCCAAAGGTACTGAAGATCCTGTACATGTCCATGAGATGTCATCATTTTCTCGTAGATGCAGGGATGATAAGGAGTTTTACCTTCCCCAGAAAAAAACACATGGTGTTGTGGTACTATCCCCACTTTATTGGCACAAAGGCCCATGAACACATCATCTATGTAAAGACTAGAATTAAGTGTCTGTGATGCCTCGTACACTTTGGCAGCCACATCACCAGAGATTACATAGGCCGCTCCAGCAGTATAGTCAGGGTAAGCTGGCCACTGGTACATTTCATAGGAGACATAATATTTGTTGCTTTTATCTCTAACGGGAGGAGCACCACGATGAACACGGCCAATCCAAAAGTCTTGAACACCAATTTGTTCTAAACTTTGAAGGTATTCAATGAGATTTGGCATGTGAATAAATATGTCATCATCAGCAGTCATAAGGAATTTGGCATGTGGACAAAAGGTATTTGCCCAACTGAACTGCAGAAGTAATTTAAGAGTAAGATTGTAGAAAGAATCAATAAAGTCTTGCTGAATTATATCATGGTACATTTGATCTTCCCAAACCAATTTTCTTTGCAGTTCTTCTCCCTTCAATGGATTAGGAGTTCCTAAGGCAAACAATGTTTTGATATTGGCATTAAGCTGAGACCTAACATACTTCTCATTGCCCCATGTTTTTCTAATTGCAGAACGCCGATCATAGTTTTCGGGAGCAGTCTTTACAAACAGTAACAGGAGGACGTCTTGTGCGTGACACTTTTCCTCATGGTTAATCAAGTATTGGTAGCGAGCCCCAGCTAAGCTGTTTTTAAGAGACAGGGTATCATTCACAAAGTCGTAGCTGTTTATGAGGTATCTGTAAGAGTAGGACTTCATATGTCTCACAATGTGATTATCAATCGGGTCCCAAAAAAACATGAGGCTTAGTATAAAACAAGTGGCAAATAACTGAATAAACTGCCATTTTTTGAGTCTTCTGCCACTGATAAACCTTCTCATATCCATTCAGGTCTATTTTTATTTAGGATCAGTTTTAAACAGGTTCTGGCTTTTTTGAGACCATAGAACTTTGTATTCTGTAGAGCAGATGTCCATCTTACTACATGTTGGTCATTAAAAATGGAAAATGATCTTATTTCACAAAATATTTTCTTTTAATACCATTTTTTTTTCTGAGATTGCAAAAGAATGGAACACACTGTAGAATGAAGATACTGGCACATCAAAATTTTTCCACTCTGGCATCCTTCATTAAGTTTGGTGGGTGGCCTTATGCAGCTGTTCCGTGCGCTGCTTCCTGTGAACATTCAATGCCACCTATCAGAGTCAAGAAAAGAAAAGAATAACCAGTGAATGAGTTACTGAGTTACTGAAAAGAAACAAACTATTCCTAATTTCTTAAAACCAAAGTAACCTGACTGATCTGGACAAAAGGTGATGATGCAGTTAGTATTTAGCAGAGCCATATAGCTGTTTATTTTCTTTTTAGAGGAGTAGAGGAAAAGGTAGGAAAAAAACCCTATATTATCTTCCCATTCAGAATCAGAGATCTGTTTCTCCCACTACTCTTAAAAAAAAACAAACCCAAATGGCTATAATCTTGTATATTTAAAGTTCAAATTTCACAAATGGCTATATCCATGAATATGCTGACTTGAATATAATCAGGATGAAGGTAGCTATATTAAAACAAAATACTAGATGAAAAGAAAGTCCTCGCCAGTAAAAACCCATTAAAGCTTGTTGTAGGCAAGTCAGGAATAAGAGTAAGATCTTTTTTTTTTTTTTTAAATCAAGGTTCACAACCAAGGAGTCAAGATTTGCTTCTCAAAAGAACAGTCCAAACTCTCACTAACCAAAATTATTTTGTGAGCTCCAAATCTATACAGTCACCTTCTTTCTGTACTTTTTCATTTGGAAAGTCAAATTTAACATGCTGTAAACTGGGAAGCAGCAGGATGTAGCAAACAAGCACTGCCGCTGTAGTCAGGCAGTGTGAACACGAATGCTGGCTCAGCCACTTGCTCTTTCTGGTACTGTATCATGCATCTAATTCAGAAATTTGAAAAACTGGGATAAGACTGTTTACTCAAAGTCTTGATGCAAATTATATAGACATATAAAGTCAATAGATAATTATGTAGCACACGGGAGTACTCAATGCCATTTCTAACCCATTCTGCTACCCTCACCCCTAAAACCTGCTGTTTCCATTTCTCTTTATTTATGCCTGACTGTACTTCATTTATCTATGCCAGAAATCTATGCCAGAAGTCTTCCTTTTCCTCCATTTCCAAATATTAAATCCTGTGAATCACTTCCTCTAAATCTCTCTTCACCCCTTCCTGTCATCGTTGCTTCTCACCAGACTGAATGACCCCCTGGCCAACCCACCTTCCACTTTATAGTGAGTGACCTTTCTAAAACTCAGATTTAACCATGAGGCTGAGCTCTTTAAACCCCTTAAGAGCCTTGCCCTTATTCAGTGACAAGATGAAGTTGGGGCTGCGATTTAGTATGGCACACAGGACCCTTTAGGATCTGCCTCTCCAGCTATTCTGTCACATCAATTGACAGTACCAAATTATTGGCTGGGAGCACAGCCACACTTGCCACTTCTTATGCTCTGGACTTTGTCCCAGCAGTCCTGTGGCCTGGCATGCCCTACCTCCCTTGCTAATAAGAAGTCTACTCATCCTAAGTTCTACAGACATCCTTCTCTGGGAAGCTTGAATTAGGATCACCCCATTCCCCCAAAGGTACTTCTCATCTGCTTTGCCACAGCACTTTCTTATACCCGATCCTGAGACATTTTAGGCACAATGTTGCAGACATCCTACACTCCGCATCCAGGTCAACATCTGACACCTAATATGCATTCACCAAATGCTGGTGCAAAGAACTATGCTGAGGGTGCAGCCGCCCTTCTTCACTCAAAGTGTTGGTTACTCAGGAAGGAGTGGAGGTCAGGATGCCCAGCCAGGTGCTACCTCGGATGAGGTCCATGCCACAGCTTCCTACTCCACATCTCCTTTCTTCCACCACTAGGACACAGCACCCCCTTCCTCAATGATTCTGTCCCCAGCGTCTTCCACAAGTAAAACACCTCCTTGTCTGGACAAGCAGGCTCTCTCCCTCAGGGGTGGCATATCAGTTTCCTGAGCTTTGGACAGGGAGAGAGCAATGCAGGCTCCACTCAGCCACATCACAAGCCCCAGGGCAAAGGCCCTGCTTTGTGCCCAGACACCTATGCTCAATCCCCTGACCCCTGATGTAAAACCAACTGTACATAATGAGTGCCCTGCAGAATGGGCCCAGCCCCATCTGTGATATCTGCTTCCAACTTCAGAGCTTTTGGATCCAGCTATATTTACCCATTGGTGACAACTGCAAAGGCCAGGCATGCAAAATGCCCAAGGACTGGAGATTAGAGCCAAGACTCATGGAGACTGGCCAGAGATAATCACCACAGGTAGCATTTCATCCCTAGGGCCTAGATTTTAAAACTGCATGCACCCCTTAGGAAGCCACAACCAGCATTAAAAACAACAACAACAAAAAAATATGGCAGCACATACTGAAAATAGCAACAACAGGGATCATTTTGTGAATCTTTCAGTTTTACGTATGTGTAGATTCAGGGTTATGTAAAATGCGTTGCTGTGCTTTACCATCAAAAAGGCAGAAACACTGCTCTAAGGGACAGGTCAATATCAGCATTTCCCCTTGACTGGTCATTTCTGCAGACTGGGTGCTCAAGAGGAAGGTGAGAAGTAGAGCAGGAAACAACAGTTTCTGATGGTGGCATCTGCCTAAACTTTGCAAAATCACTTTCATTCAGGGGGTCACTGCCCTCAGTCTTTCCACAGTGCTCACTCAGATAAGGACCATCCCTCCGAAGGCCAAAAGCAAAGGCCCTTTGGCCTCTTCCACATCTTAAAGTAACTGAAGGCTTAAAGCAAGGTAACAGGATTCTCAACAGGAGATTTTAAGACAGCATAGGTACTTAAGAATTCTAGGGAAATTCTTAATTGAAACTAATTTGCAGTTTTTACTCCAACAGATCCTGGGAAGGGAACAAAGAGGAAAGTAACCTTTGGAATCTAAGAGATAACAGGCGAAACTGACTTCCCACTCCTGAGCAGCTGTGCTCAGTAAGCTCTGATGCCAGCTCTCTTTGTACATGGTACAGTTGTTTACAAGGCGGAGCTGCTTGCTAGAGTAGACACTATCAACCCACAGCCCAACTCCTCCAGCACCCAAATGTGTGCCTGACTCACCAAAGGTGCTGGTATCTCTCCAATGACTCATTAGGTTGGTGTGTTGCTGCCTGCTAGTATTGCTACTATAAGCTAGCAGCTGACTTGTAACATTCTTTTTATCCCCTGCTCAACATGTATGTACCTTATTTTCCTGTATTTTTCCCACTGTTCCGAATTGACCTTAACAAGTCAAAATGTTTTCTGAAAAATGACAAAGGGTTTGTCACAAAGCCAACAGCCTACGCTATTTATTTAGTTCGGTACAGCACGTGAAGTTCTAAAATGAGATTTCTCCCCCTCAGCTGTTTGAATTGTTTAGCTACCATTTATATAAATCATAACCAAATCTCAGTGATACAGTATTGGTATGATGAGGGGAAGATTTAGGAAAGGTAAACTCGTTTGTATTACACAGCTTCACTTTTATAGCAGAAGGACATCTGAATTCCTCCAAACTGAACATAGTCACTAGGAGGCCTTGCCCAGCCCCTCCCCCATCTAAATTCATTAATTGTAAGTAAACAGGGTCTCTATGGCCAGCTCTGGCCTTGCTGATGGAGTTCGATGGGCGCTTACTCTTCTCATTTCTTATACATCTTAAAGCTTCTCTAAAGCACATCTCCTAGCTTTCACGTTCAGAACTCAGGAGAGGCACTGGGAAGAAGGACGAAAGCCAGGCTGGAAGAAAATGCTGGGCCTGGCAGGAAACAAAGCGATCCCAATGACGAACGCGAACGCGGAGCTCAGCAGCCGTCCACAGCAGAGTGCTGTGGGTGCAGCTTCCTTTGTGTGCCCGCTGCACGGGTCAGTGGCCAATCAACAGACTGGAAACTCAAGGGTTACCCATGTTTGGGGCCAGATTTATTGTGCAACCTCAGGCAACCCTCACCTCACTCCGGTGATTTAATCTGCAAATCAGAACAAATATCCATGCAATGTTACCAAGGGGCAATAAAAATTACAGGTTAAACTCCAGAGCCTGCTAAATATAGGAAATGGGAAAGAGCATGAGAGTAAGGACAAAGAATCACTTAGAAGAAAAAATGCAGAAATCTCAACTGTAACTTGGGTTTGCTTTTGTTGGGACTGAGAAGGAGGAATAAGTATCCTTAGTATTCTCTTTTCTAACACAAGTAGTCAGAAGAAAAATGAATAGAGGTAGGAATGTCAGAAAAGGTGACAAACTCCCAAGTACTTTTCCAGTCTGGGAGCTGTGCCCCTCAATTACTTAAAAGAATGTTTTTTCACAACAGGGCTGTTTAAAGTTTTCTGGAAAAAACTAGAGTTAGTGCCCCTACAGGCTACAAGTTTCCCTGTAATTACCCTTGATTTTTCCCCACCTTACCCCTGCTATCAACTCATTTCTTTGTTGAATCTACTTTTGTGATCCTGAAATATTATGTAAAACCTGCTAAGTTTTGATGGTGAGCCCAGGCAACAGAGTAATCAAGATGGTGAGGCCTGCACTTTAAGTTAAACAACCTCAGTATTTACTATGTGGGTTCTTACGCCAGAACAGTGGGAGATCATGAACTGGTACTTTATAATCTCTAATTTCAAAGCATTTACAATCTATTTGTGATAAGACTCATAGTTCCCACATGAAAATGCAGTTCCCATGGACAACAATGGCTACATCAAAGTGAGGTACAGTGTGTCTGTGCTAATTTGCATGATAATTTGCCTCCAGGCACAATAAGAGAGTCCCCAGGAGTAGAGAGATCAGTGGGGCAGGTCCACTCAGCATTTCAGGAGGGTCTGAGGATGACCAGGAGTTAGGTGTTTGCAGGAGAAGGAGCAATATTTGTTTTAGGCAAGAAGGGAAAGAATTACATACGACAAATATTTGAGAAACAGACATATATTTGAAAGCAGGGAGGTTGGGGCCTACTTATGGAGAAACTTGAAAATCGGACAACAGTCTTAGTGGGTACAGAGAACAGCAGGAAGTCAGAGAAGTTTCTGTTTTTTGTTTGTAATGATAACTCCCTTGTTCAATATTTATTAAGTCTGAGCAAAAGGGATTAAACTGGCAATGGCGTTGCAGGATGAAATGCAGAATGCTTGGAGATCAGGACGCTGGTTTCTCAGGGTCTCATACTGATGCAGGATAAGGTGAGGAAGGCCTAGTCCAAGGTGGGAGAAGTGGAGAGGGAAGGAAAGGACAAAGATCCTTTCAGGCCAGGCAGGCCCGGTGGCTCAGTGCTATAATCCTAGCACTTTAGGAGGCTAACGTAGGATTGCTTGAGGGCAGGAGTTCAAGACCAGCCTGAGCAAAAGTGAGATCTTGTCTCTACTAAAAATAGAAAAATTAGGGTATGGTGGTACATGCCTGTAGTCCTGGCTACTTGGGAAGCTGGGGCAGGAGGATTGCTTGAGCTCAGGAGTTTGGAGTTATAGTGAGCTATGATGATGCCACTGCACTCTAGCCCAGGCAACAGAGTAAGAAGTAGTCTCAAAAAAAAAAAAAAAAAAAAAAAAAGAAGACCTTTTTAAGAAAAATAAAAACCCAACAGTACCTGAGAAATGACCTGGGGTTGGGAGGAGGAGTGAGACCCAATTTCAAGCATTTCTGATGAGTAAGGGCAAACTGGTTTCCTGAGATAGGGGTGAGGAGGGATTATATTTGGTTTTAGACTTGTGCTGAGTTTGAGGTGTAGAGAGACATTACAGTACAAACGGTGAGCAGGTAATCTGAGACTGGAGTTAGACAAGACTAAAGATCCAGGTGGGCATCTGAGCATGAAGATGGCTCATGTCATGGACTGGATGAGTTCTCTAAGGGGAGAGATGAGCAGAGAGGCTTGGGGAAAAATAAACTCAGGAGGAGAAAGAGGGAGGAGTCAAGGAAAACAGGACTGATTTTAAAGGGCTTGTTCATCAGAAAATTAAGATGAGGTTAACAAATGGGTAGAGTGGGTAAGGAGGACAAGCAACCAAGGCCCTTGTCACAGGGGATGACAGACAGAGTTGTGCTGGGAGCTACAGGAGTGTCCAAAGTTGGACTCAGCCTCATTTGGGGGTTGAGTGGAAGTTGGGGATGGCATCTTCCAGGAAAAAATTAACATTGAATCTGAGACCTGAAGGCTGAGTAATGTTAACTAGAGAAAACTAGTGGTTTTTATTGTTAAAATGCATATATTTTTATCTTTGTCCATATTTCCTGACCATTTCTGGACATTACTGTAATGTAGTAACAACATCTAATCTTAGAGAAACTATATTTCTGCATTTTATTAAGTAGACATACAATACTCACAACTCTAAGGAAACCTTATTTTATGATATGTATACCATTTTGGCCATGTTACCTCCCAACACTCAAGACAACCTATCAGCCAGAAAATCATTTATGTGGCTTCACTTAAAACTGCATTTCCTCTGAGATCTTAAATTCCAGGACACTCACTCTTCAACCACAACCTCTAAATATTCATCTGGAACTCACTACCCAGCCCTGCCTGCATCCTAATACTCTACCCAGAAATCTCCTGACCTTTTTTCCTTACACACCTCCCTGTCTCAGATGCAGAATCACTGGACACCTTTGCCTTCCTGTCCCTGGTTCCTGTCCCTGGTTCCTATCCTTCCACCCTAAGAACTCCAGACTTTGGATCACTCCCATCCTCTCCACCACTCCTACAACACCTGCAGGGCTGCTGGAGAAACCAACCTCAGCAGGCAGGCAGCGTCTCCACAAATCGCACCGTCTAGCTGTGGGCAGAGCTGTCAGTGCTGCGTGACTGTCCTTGTACTTGTCCTAGACCTTCTCCCTTTCCAAGTCTCTTCAGCAGCCATGCTAAATCCCCCTCTCCCAGGGCCTGTCCCCTCACTCTGAAGACCTCATCTCCTGTCTGCTTCCTAGAGAAAGAAGACATCAGACACATGGTCAACCCCTCGTCCCCACATGTGCCGCCTCCTCAGAGGCTCCCCACCTCCCAGCACTCTCCACTGCGCTGTAAAACATTCTGATCAGGGCCAGGGCTGGGGAGAGGCAAGGAAGGCACTTACTTGGGTGCAAAATTTAAGAGAGGACAAAAACATAGTAGTCAGTGTAATATTTTAATGCAGTATTTTTTTAAAAATTGAAAGTAATGCAAAATATCCACAATGAGCACAATATCAAAATTGTAAACAGGCATGATCTAACCATGCAGGTACATAGCCCCACCTCACTTGAGTCGCCCTAATCACCAACCTGCTGCCCGGAACCCCTGGGTGCTGAATACTGCTGACTTCCCCGGATATGTCTGCATTCATATATGTGTACATATACCTAAATAAAGTATCATAAAATGATACTAATCCTTATTATATACAAGGCACACTTGTATTCCCTTTTTTTTTTTTAATGCTGGACAACTAAGCTGCCTAAAGTGGTTCCATGAACCATTAAGGGATTGTGCCCTATAAATCTGAAAAACACCAATCTAGATGGAATCAAAGCTCTACTATAAGATGATCCTCTCTTATTTCAATTGTTACCAAAACAAAAACAAACCCTGAAATTCTACATACATGGGCAGTATAATTTGACAGAAAAACTAATGGATTAGAAGAAGAAAACTAGGTAACTTATACATTCCATTCTAGCTCTAGTTTTTTCCTTGCTGTGGAAATAAAAGTATTATTGTGAAACCTGCCCCTGAATGGAATCACAGAAAATAAGACTGAATTGATGATTGTCTTTAAAAATCAACCTATATTCAGAATACCCTGAGTCATGCAAATATTAATGATTCCTTTAAAGTGACATGCTTATAAAGTATGACTATAAACCAATTATCCTCTGGTAAGTCACAGATTTTTTTTTAAAAAAAAGCTTTAGTACTTTATATCTTTTATATTTAAACTTCTATTTAAAGTCCCATGTTACTAGAGGGGGGAGGGGGGCATGGGCAATATATGTAACCTTAACACTTATACCCCCATAATACACTAAAATAAAAAAATAAAAATAAATAAAAAAAAAACACATTAAAAAAATAATAAAGTCCCATGTGAGAGACAATTTTGAGTTCCTTTCCAGGCATAACTCAAAGGAAAGAAAGATAACATTTTCTGTCCCATCTTTATGTTGCATTTTATTCTACATTCCAAATCTTTTTCTTCCTGGCTGCTTCTGATCATCTCCCTGTTAAGCATGGCTAGAACCAACCTTCAGGAGGCAAGTTGCCTTATTGAAAGAAACCAGGAATAAAAAGCCAAGAATTTACTGGAAAAGCTATAATTTGAACTTCATAGATTTTTCTTACTAAATCAATTACAGTAATCAGTGCTGAGAAATACAACTGGTTACAAAATTATTTGTTACTAAATGCCTATTCTGTGTGCTCAAGAAGGAAGGATGCAATGTGAAATTTGAATCTATCACATTTTAAGTGTAAAAATCAGATATCCTTGCAACTGTTATATTATTCTTTAATTCAGATTTAAATGGTTCCAATATAGGGCCCATAAAAAAGAAAAAAATGTACCCAACAGCTGTCTTCAGGTATTTTTGTGGCTGTGATTTTAGCTATGAAACTTTAGCTCAAGCCATGGGCAAAATCAGAAGCCATTTGGAATTATTATTTTTCCAAAGAGAATACATTTATATTAGAATTAGTTCTTGAGTCAGCGTTAGTCCAAAGACTTTAAATTCCAAGTTAGCAAGCACGGATATGAGACAGAGGGGGAAATTCGGTAATAAAACCTACTTTCTGAGGCTGTTCCTAGCACTCTAGGAGTCAGAGGCAGAAGGATCGCTTGAGCCCAGGAGTTTGAGGTTGCTGTAAGCTAGGCTGATGCCACAGCACTCTACCCCAGGCAACAGAGTGAGACTCTGTCTCTAAATGAATGAATGAATAAATAAATAAATAAAAACTACTCTCTGAATCCAGTTACGAGATCCCCAGCTACACACACTAAGTTATATGTTTCTTTATAATTTAAACAAGGATATAGATTTGTTTGCTGATTATAGGAAAAATAAAGGGAGGGAAATATTGAATGAACAAACAGGTTTAAAGACAAACCCTAAGACTTTACTAAGGAAACTAGTGGCATGGAATTATAGAGTATAATTATATTTTAGGGGAGCTATATTAAATTACCAAAACTTCCCAGGTACCAGTTTGATTATGTAGAATTTGAAAGAAATAAAAAAGCTGAAATATAAAGGAGACCTCAGGTCAAACATTTGCTTTTGTAAGGTTAGCCCTCTGTATTTATTCTTGCACCACAGTTGTTTGGGTTGACAGGGTTACGTGCTCTTTTAAATACAATGCTTATCTACTTAGTAAACAAACTTCTTTGTTTACTGTTAGCAACAGTTACTAACATGAGTATGTTTACTGTACACCAGGCACTATTCTAAATGCTTTATATCTATAGGAACTCTTTAAGCCTCACAACAACCTATGAGGGAGAAATGATCACCCCATTTTGCAGAAGAGAAAACTGAGGCACCAAGATACCGGGTTATCCATGTAACCTCCATAAATTCCAAACCCCATGGCAGCACACAGCAGAGCAGCTGATGAGCCTTAGTTCCCTGCCCATCCTTCCTGCCACAGACAGAGGTCTTCCTGCAGTCCCCATCAGGATAGGAGGGAAGGGGAGCAGGTGGGCAGGGTCAAGAGAGGTAACCCAAGAAGGAAGAGAATTTGCTTCACTGTCTGAAGTTTAAGGTCATCTAAGTTTTGCTACCACCTGCATTTCGTTAGTGCTTGTTCTCTCTTTACTAACAAACCCTTTTCTCAACTCCCCATCTCAATTGTCCCTCCTTCGTTTTCTTGGTCCCAACAGCACTAGACAATGGGCAGGAGTGACCTCATGAGTCTGTGTCCTGTGAGTACACAGCCTTTCCTCCACAAAGACTGGGGGAATTTAAGGATAGAGATCTAGAGTGGCAGAAGCAGGGGAAAGAGATGGGGAGGAAGGAAGAAGAGAGAAAAAAGTACAGGACTCAGGAAGCTTTAAGCAAGTATTTGATGAGCAAGCATTGGATAAAATGAAAGTTGAGGAATCATGCACACATACCTTAGCCCTAGAACAGCTATTATTCTCTTATTAAAAAGCTATATCAAACCTTTTTTTGTATGTAAGGGCAGGGTAATTTTTGAATATGTATTCAAAATCAGCTTATCAAATGACACACAAGTGAACATGATTAATAAATGTAAACTAGTTACCTATCATAAGGTTTATAGCCAGTGGATGAATCAAAAATACAATAAGAGATATTGCCTAAAATATAGGCCCACTCCTTTAATGTGATATAAAACATGCTGAAAACTGCCACCACTGCCAACCCCACCCCTGCCACCCCACTAGGACTCTTCAGACACAATGACTGCTTTATCTGGATCACTAGAAGAACAACATTCAACTCAAGCTATAATGTTTCAAACATTCTTAAGATTTCTTAGGATGACTTTGTCCCAGAAAAACTGATGAAGGTATGTTTGAAATGCTGCATTCAGTTGGGAAAGGAAGGCCAGTGTAAGCTTCACGCATGAATCTGATATTGGAAACACGTATATAGTCAGCCCTCTGTATTTATAGGTCCTGCATCCTTGGATTCAACCAACTGCAGATTAAAAATATTTGGGGGAAAATGGATGGTTGCATCTGTAATTAACATGTACAGATTTTTCCCTTGTCATTATTCCCTAAACAATACAGTGTAACAACTATTCACATAACATTTAGGTTGTATTAGGTATTACAAGTAATCTAGAATGATTTAAAGTATACAGGAGGATGTGTGTAGGTTATAAGCAAATACAACACCATTTCATATGAGGGATTTGAATATCTGTGGATATCCAGGAGTGTCAGGAGGTCCCCTAGAACTGGTCTCCTGAGATAACCAGGCACTCTGTGAGGGAAGAGCTCTCTTCTGAAATGGGAGAAGATGGAAACTGGGGAAGGGTTTGGGGGAGAGGTGGCAAATGAGCAGGAGCTAGAATAACAGATAGAATTCAAACATGGGTTTGAGGAAAGGAGAAGAGATAGTTCAGAAAGAGAGAGAGAAACAGGAAGAGTGGGACAGGCATCATTTAAGCTGGTTTAAAAGAGTGGGGTAGAGGAAGCAGGGAGAAAGACATTCCAAGAGACTCTACTATAGGAATTTTTTAAAGTATACAAGAGAAAAGGTTGTGGCTCAAGCGAAGAATGTCAAATAACTTAGTTTGGCTGGAAGCCAGGGTAAGAGAGGAGATGGAAAAAAGGAGAAAGGTGAGCTGAAGTCAATCATGATAAGGAAAATGGTGATTCAGAAACAGAGTGATGATATAACTAAGTTTATGCCTGTTTTCCAATGGCAGTTCATATGTCCCATTCTGGACATTTTATATTTAGAAATAATGTTTGATTGAAGGTTTACAACATAGAATACAAAAAGTAAAAGATGGCATGAAACATAAGAGGTATATATGAGACAACTAAGACAATGTTTCTGTCTTAGTTGATCAATATTTATAAGTTAAGTTCACTACTATTTATTAAACACCTGTTCTAGGCATTACACTAGGCAGTCCTGAAAGTAGGTAATACCTACGTTTAATTAATTCAACAAATATCGATTTATCACATACTATGTAGTAGGCCACAGGCAGGATGCTGGGAAGACTCTGGAAATCTTCCAGGTGTGGATCCCCCACCAAAGAGTCAGTTAATGTTCCAGTGCAACCTGGAATCTGGACCTAGTGGAGGCAGGAGAGAGAGAGAAAAAAAAAAGTTTTAGAATTTGAGCAAAAAGAAATTTATATTCTGCCTCTTGCATTTCCTGGTCACATAAGCTTGACTTTTCTCTAAACCATGTACTAGACAGTGTTTTAAGAGGATAATTTGAGATAACTTATTGACAAAGGACTGTCCAAATGTTCCATATGTGCTAATTTCCTTTCTCTAGAAACTGTTCATGTATCTTTATCATATGGGTTAGTTAGTAGATGACTGATATTTTTAGGAGTTATTTCCCCCACCCCAGAATGCTGAGCTATATTCTTAATATACTTCTCAAAAAATATTAATTAGATATGAGTTTTTAAAAATACTAATCTGATTGCTAAGACCCCCTTAACCCATCCAAATACTGTAATGACTGAGAACAGAAGTATAATTCCTAATTAACTGAATACAGTCTTCCCATGTTTCTCATGGTCTTCCATTATTCTTGACAGGAAAGAACAATGTAGTTCCCACAAACACTTAAAATACATTTCAATGATGACAACACAGATATACAGTTACAAGGCCCTATAAGTTGAATCAACGTTTTAACTTATTTTGCTAAGAGCACCATCAAAAAGTTGTAGAAAGAGTTGTAGGAAAGGAATAAAAAAGATAAAACATGCAACTTTAGGTGGATCTTAGGCTGTGTAACAGTATGTTGAACTTGAACTTTTGGGATTTGTTGCCTGCAGACTTGGTAGAACATTCTCTTCTGTAGAAAACTGGCTTCTAGTGTTAAAGCCTTCACTATGGAAGTTAAATAAGTTACGGATCAAAGCCAACCTCTGAATTTTTACAACTAAAGTAAAAAAAACCCAAAAAACCCACACAACACTTTTGTTTATTCAAAGTTTACATCTCACCTGATAAAGTTTCTTATCTTTAAATATGAAGATTCTTCTATCCGATACATATATATATACACATATATGTATATATATATGGGGGTGTAAGAAGATATATATATATATAAAGTTTATATATATAGCTTTTATATATATAAGCTAATGTATAATAGACATTGCATACTGCAAGAAAAGTAATTCTGGATTTACATTATTCTGGCTACATCTTTGCTGGCAGAGATTCAATGTCACATGGCAGAGCTTTTGTAATAATTTGCTATGCCTCAGTTTCTGGAACACAAATACAATGAATTCATCTCCTCAGAAGGTTATTCTAACAACGGAATAAAATAATGGCTATGGAGATATTTCAAAAAAGGCATAATGTACTATAAAATGCAAAGCTTACATCCATTTGATTGAGCATATATAAAATTCTCCCCAATAGAGTATATACTTCATTACACTGAGAAGAGACCATTTCTTTCTGAATGTCTCCTAGTTTCTTTCTACCACATCCTGTGTTCTGAAATGTAGATTCCAGTGCAATTGGACCTCAGAAAGAACTTGACCCTTTATAATTTGAAAGTCACCCAGTGCAATGATTCTAGCCAAAGTGACCCATTTTAAAAGATGACCCATTTCAAAACCCAGGAGTTATTATTCAAGTTGTTCTATATTTGAGAATTAGAAAATTATTTCCTTTTCCTACAATCTCACCATTTGAATGTCCTTTACAAAAAGGGAAATTTGATCTCCATTTTAATAAAATACAATGTAACATTTTTTACTTGATAGGGCCTGCAATTTAATTTGAAAATTCTCTCCCACCTTCTGAGTTTTCTTTGTAGGCAAAGCAATTGTAAGCATCTCTACCTCCTACTTGTTCTCATCTCTCACTTTCTTGGGAACAGCTTCTCTGGGCTCCCCCTTGAGCTTCCCGGCCCTGACACTCATTCAATTTTAAGGTGTCACAGTGAACCCTGGAGGGCTGGGGTACCTCAGGCTGAGTCAGCCTCCTCAGAGGAAGCTGATAAATGTTCTCTGAGAGTGTGTGGGGGAGGAGGAAAGGGAGAGTGTGAGAAGGAGCCAAAGTATATAATGGAAACATTTCGGGTATTAAATTTATCTTGCTTTAAGACCAAAGAGTTTGCTCGAAAAAGCAGGTTTCACGTTGTGATGACATAGAATATACCTTAAGTTTCTTGTGAAAAAGTTAAAACCTTGGCTGTTAACCACTAATCATCCTTTCAGAAAGTTCAGGGTGGGATCATTTCGGTGACACTATTTAAAACAATTACCTTCAATCATCCTTTTCTGGGTCAACTTCAGCTCCTCACATCCCTCTCCCTTCCTCCACAGGGACCACGCAAGGTTTCCCAAAATAAGGGCACAAAGGAACAAATCCAATTCTGATGGATGTACTTTCATCAGAGAATTACCCTAAATAGGAGCTACAAGCCACCACCAGCCATTGTGTGGTTACACTAATGTCCCTTCAACTTAACCTATGAAAACCAATACTGGGAAAGAAAAATACAATATGTAGCCAGAGTCGAATTAAAAGTTGTTACTTTTACCTACATGGTATCTGAGCAAGCAATTAACTGTCACATCAGGATGCAAAATAAAATTTGGCAGAGGTAAGAGTAGCTAAGACGTCCCTCTAACGAGAGATAAGAGATTATCATCATCCCCCGGTTTCCACTGCCTGCCCACTTCCCTGTCTCCATTTCCCCGGCCAGTAACTCATTTCCTCCTTTCCAGCCAGAGGCAGGCATTCTACCCGAATTCAGCCCTCCAGCCTGGAGGTGGCCTCAAGGTTGGGGTCCCCGCCAGATATCGAAGCCGCGGGCGCAGCGTTCGTCTCCTGGCTCCCGCGCTCCGGCCGGTCTCAGCTTCGCGGAGCCGGAGCTCCCCAGGGAGGGGGAACCCGCACGGCCCAGGGAAGTTGTCCCCAACTGGAGCTCACCGCCCCCCCGCCTACCTGCCGCACCTGGGCCGCGGCTCTGCCCGGGGTCACAGGCGCCCGCGCAGGCGGCCGGAGGAAACAAAGGCGCTCCGGGGAGGGAACGCGCCCTCCGCGCTTTCCAGCGGCGGGAAGGGCCTCGCCAGCTTCCCGACGCCGGGCCGCGCGCAGTCCCGGCCGGAGCGCCGGGCCCCGGGCCCAGTGTCTGCTCCGGCCGCGTGGCCCCGGCCCCGGCTCGCGTTCCAACCCGAGTCCTGGAGCCGACCGAGAACCAGCGCGTCTTCGCCCTCGCGACCCTCCCCTCCGCGGCCCTGCGGGGACGTGGCCCGGCCCGGAGCGCGCAGGGAGACTCGGAGGCTCCTTCGCGGCGGAGCGAGCAGCCGGGCCAGGAGGCGCCGCGGGCGGGCGGGGGCGGGGCGGAGGCCGGGCAGCCCGCAGCCCCCGCGCCACAGCCCTCCCGGAGGACCCGAGGGCCCGTCTGCCGGCCGCGGCACAAAGAGCAAACTGTCCGGGCACCCGAGACGTATCCCGCCCAGCGAGCTCGAATTTTCCCCAGGCAGGGATTCGGGGGGAGGGGCAACACTTCCACCCACAGAGGGGCCTCGACCCCCCAGTAAGATGCTGTCGGCTGCGGAGCTGTGTTTTTATCGCACAACTGATCACACATATTAATTCTATATGAGAAAAAAAAAAAAAACTGGCCTCAGTACACTTTCATCAAGAGGCGGGCTGTGTTAGACTCCTGACCTCAGCACTCAGGACGCCAGTTACTCCTGCACGGGAGCAGCAAGTCTCGGCTCGGTAGCAGTCCTCTTATCTGCATGCTCCTTTGCGAGACCGAGCCTCGCTCAAAGGTTTCTCGCCACTCGCGCCACTCACTCGCCTCGCGCGTCTGGGAGCCTCGTTAACAAAGGAAGGAAACCGACTGACAGCGGCAAACTAGGGCTGCAGGACAGCAGCCCGCCTCTAAAACACGCCGGGAGAGGGGAGGGTCCTCGCGCGGGGCCAGCACCCCGGCGACGCGACCTGCGAGCCCGGCTTCATTTCAACCGGAACGTGAAGCGAAACTCACCCAGTCCCAGCTCAGCTTTTTAAACGCCCCAGTTGGGGGTCAGCTGTCCTTCCCGCATCGGAGGGAAAGTCGTTGGTCTAAAGGACGAAACTTGCCGGCTTTAAATCCTGGGCGAACACCGGGCAACCAGCACAGGAGCAGCTCGCGTCCCCCGCGCGGAGCGGGCCGGGCGGGCCCAATCCCGGCTCGGGCGGGGCGTTGCCTTCCCCCCCCCCGCCCCCCGCGGCGGCCCGGCCCTCCTGGCGTCACCGCCCCGGCCGGCTCCGCTCGCCACCACCCGCGAGCGTGGGAGAAGGTGATGGGCCCGGCTCGAGTACGTCCTAGTCCCCAATGAGAACTCCAGGAAGTGTTTCACTGCACCTCTTCAGTCAATTGGGATCATTTTTCTCGGATAACCGAATGTGAACCAGAATCCACATGAACGTCCTCTTTGAGCTGTTTTCCTCCCGCAAAATCCCTAATGCAGGTAACCAGACAATAACAAGAGGATGTAAACTTCTGTTGAAGGAAAGAGATTATAAATAAATCCTTTATTTGTTTGATTTCTTGGGTCCCCAAATGTTGTTGTGCATCTCTCCTTAAAGCACAAAATATTACCATCTAACAGCGGTGATATTTTGAGTGATTTTGTTATTGTATGTATTTCAGAACATGACAGAAAAACAAAAGATTAACCCAAATACTCCAGCAAAATAAAAGCTTTGGGTTTATTGTAAAAGGAATGAGACAGGTAATGAGTTAAACACAGATCGTCTAATCAGAGTTTGAAACTGTAAAAACAACATTGTGCTTGTTAATTCAAACTCAAACTGTGTTTTCAGGAAATTTTGTGATTGCTTTTTTTTTTTTTTTTTGAGACAGAGTGTTGCACTGTTGCCAGAGCTACTGTGTTTCCTCAAAAATAAGACCTACCCATAAAATAAGCCCTAGCAGGGCTTATTGTGCAAATTGATTTCTAAGCATTTGCACAATCAATGTAAGCCCTTCCCAGAAAATAAAACCTAGTGATGGGCGTGGCTACCCAGCGTATTTGTACAACCCATGCATTTCCTCGCCCAGGTAAAGAAGATGAACAGCCTTTCTCATCTGTCCCATGACAGCTCTATTGCTCGAGGTGAGAGATTGAGGCCAATAGTTCTAAAGGAAATAGAGTCGCAAGAAATTCAGGATAGAATTCGGGATTTGGAGAGTTATGATGATGTTCCAGAAGAAGAGACTTAACTATATTTGAATAAATGTAGATTGTTGTACTGTACTTAAAAAAAATAACACATCCCCTGAAAATAAGCCCTAGGGTGTCTTCTTGAGGAAAAATAGATATAAGACCCTGTCTTATTTTCGGGGAAACATGGTAGAATGCAGTGGTGTCATCATAGCTCACTGTAACTTCAAACTCCTGGCCTCAAACCATCCTCCTGCATCAGCCTCCTGAATAGCTGGGACTGCAGGTGCAGGGCACCCAGCTAATTTTTTTATTTTTTAGAGATGGGGGTTTCACTATGTTGCTCAGGCTAGTCTGAACTCATGATCTGAAACAATAATCCCACCTGGAGCTCCCGAAGTCCTAGGATTGCAGGTGTGAGCCACCACTGGGCCTGTATTTGCTTTCTTTAAGCCCTTTAGCATCTATGCAATCATATAGTTCTTTTCATGTATTACGTACAGAGGGTGTTACTCAGCACCTGCAATTATCACCTCAGAGATTATGGCACTACGTGTACATCAGACTACAGACAGAAATAGTTGTATAAGGTGATTTATAAGGGAGTCACTGACAATGACAGTGCTAATCACACACCTTCTCTAATAAGATCCTGACTGAAATCCCATATATGTTCTCCCTAGCCATCACATGTGTATGCTGTATTTATATACACATATTCTGTTGCAATTATATTCCTTTCAGATCATTTAGAACTAGGCCTATGTGTGTTGTCCATGCACAAGCACATAAAACTATACCCACAAGAAATGCAAACTGGCCAAAATGTTGATATACACAAATAAAACTCACATATTCCCATCATAGACACATCAAACAGTATCAGATAGACACATCAGATAGTATGTCCCAAGATTGGTGAGAGGATGTGGGGCTTTTGGTGGTAGGAGAGGAGAGAGTGTGGATGAGAGATGAGGAAGGTCAAGGTGGCCCAGAATGCCCACCCAGGGGCCCACACAAGCCCACATCACACAGGGAGGAAGACAGAGAAGGAAGGACCCTTTGCCCATCTGGGAAGATTTCCTAGAGCAGGCTGGCTCCCTGTCCCACTCCAGAGAGAGGGGAAAGAATGGTAGATTTGATGGTTTAGTACTTAGTTACTTTCATTGGAAGGGAGTGCATGAAGATTTTGAGACGAGTTGGATATAAACTGAGGTAATAGTGATGACACTGACTTGGCCAGTAAAAAGAAAGAGGACCATGTCGTCATGCTCTCCTTGTCCATGGTAGCTGCCTGTAAGCAGAGAGCCCTGTGATCAGATGTATAAATGACTTTGAACTCCACCATCAGGAATGTGCTTTGCAGAGCACTGGAGAACTATGGAAAGTATTGGGAAAAGAAAACTGTAAGATGGTAAGCTTGAAACTTGAAAAATGAGAGGAGTTGGAATCTACACGTTAGATTTAGAAGGGTCAGATAAGGCAGAGAAAGGGCAAAGGGAGTAGCAGACTTAGGAGGGAGGATCAGAGAGCTGGGCAGTAGAACAGCAGTATCAGTTGTGGGGAGGAAGACTAAACCCTGAGTGCAAGAGTTCCTGGAAGACAGCAGGAGCAACAGGGACCCAAGGAAGAGCCAGTGTTACTGAAATCATGAAAGGAGAAGCAGCTTTGATAACTGACTGGCTTAGCGCCTAAGGCCACTGGGGCATGTCATCAGCACAGTGTCAGGCTTGGCTGTTTTGCTTCATTTGCTCCTTCTGGATTCTGTCAGATGAGGAGGTTTCCTCGCAGGCCCCTTGCAGACCCCGTCCTGGGCAGTGTGAGCACAGAGCCCGGGCCATCCTAATGGGCACATGGGTGGTCGGCTGCCTCATGCCCACCAGGAGAGACAGCCAGGGTGGGCTCATGCTGGGTCCCAGCACCATCACCTAAAGGGGTCTGAGCCATTTCACATCTCTGGGAATTTGGGGGAGAATTTCATTTCTGCTGACACAGCACCACCTTTAAAATAACACCCCCTCCCTCCTTCCCCTCCATCCACCCTCCCCCTTCACTGCTGCCAGCCCCTCCCCCATGTGTCCTTACTGGTCTCCTTTTCTCTCCACATGTGCTCCTTGGGGATCTCACCCATTGTCTTTAATCCTGGTTTATTTTTCCAGCCCGATTCTGAGCTCCAAACTTAAACGTCTTCACTTCGTTGTCACATCAAGCTTCAGCTTAACATGTCTGAAGTGGACTAACTAAAGCCCACGCCCTGCTCTTCTCCCATTCCCTCAGAGACCCGCCCTCCCACGCCTGCACCCAGCGAATGCCTGTTAACTGCTGGCTGAACTGAATTTCTGCACAGGCTTCCACACCATCAACTGTTCAAACTTTCTTTCTGAGAGGCCCCATCCATAGTACAAGGCCACGTGTGCTTCTTGGTTGCCACCAAGGCCCAAAAGCCACACTGGGGGCTCTGGCTGTCTCCTGCAGCTCCTGCCCCTGCCTGTGGTCTGGCACCATTCAGCACCTCCCTCAATTCCAGGACTTCAGCAGCCTGGTGAAGCCACACCAGGGACACCCAGAACTGGGAGGTGAGGGGAACTGGCAGCACAGGGGCGCCGCCCCGCAGGCCTTTCTAAGAACCCAGTTTGTTCCATTCCCTTCTCCTCTGCCTGGGGCAAGGGCCTCCTGTGCTTGATCATCTCCTTCCTGTCAACACTGTAAGGACGTCCTTATGTGCCATCTAACACTCAGTGGGGGCCTCGGGGGCAGGGGCAGTGTTGGAGGGACACGCGCTGCTCGCTGGGACCCTCCTCGCTCCAGGAGAGTTGTGCTGTGCGTGGCCGGCGCTCAGCTTTCCCTCCATGCTGCGCATGCTCAGACAGCCCCTGTGACAACGACCTGGTACCTGGCAGTGGGGCTCGCAGCGTTTCCTGTCCCTTCCCCACTGGCAGGTCAGACACACACTCCTCACTCCCAGGGGCACACAGGGCACCGCGCAGGTTCCCAGGCTGCCTCTTCCTCAGCTCTTTCTCCCCTACTCAGGGGGGCACATCCCAATTGAGCGAAGGAGTGACGTTTTTGTAGGGCCCATCTTGAATGCTGTCTCCCTAACACTTATATTTTAAAAGACAATTGACAGCTTTGCACAACTATCTAAATTGAGCAAAATGATTTGGGTCCTACGACGGGGTGGTGCAGAAGAAAGGAGGAAAGTTACAGCCCCTGGAGAGGTTCAGGAAACAGTTAGTGACTGTACTATGGGGGCTCCATGCCTGGCCCACAGGCAATCATTTGTGTTGGGAATTTTGCACTTAAGTTTGGTTGTGCTGATATTTAAGGGACAACTAAAATGTAATTTTCTATCTTCCTTTTCTTAATAGTTAATAATTATCGAGGGGGGGAAATGGGCATTTATTGAAACCTTAAAATCTGTACCCCCATAATATGCCGAAATAAAAAAAAAAAGGAAAAAAAAAAAAACATCACAGCCAAGGACAAAAGAAAACAAAAAAAAAAAAAAAGAAAGAAATTCTTACAAACTTTGGCATCAAGCTGTTAGTTTTTGGATATGGACAACTTCTATAACTTGAAGAGCTAACATGGATGATACATTATTATATTCTATTGTTTCTTCCTATAACTATTTCAAATTAAGCATGTGTACTTGTATGTAAAATAAAATTAATGAAAAGAAAAAAAATAATTATCATGTGCTCATTGCGTGCTTTATGGAGCATACATGCTTCAAATCCCACTCAACCCAATTCCAAAAGACAGTTAAAAGTCTGCCTGGGATTTATGTTGAATATTATTTAACACAAGTAGACCATTAGTTAAAACTTAGAAATAGTTTGCTATACTGAATTTTTTCTTTTATGGTGCTTCTAAAAAAACCAATTCTAAAGTCCTTGACAGAGTCATGTGATCTAAAACCATATACATTTCATGAATTGGTCTTGGTTGCTCTGATGGTCTAAAGTTGTAAAGTCCAATATTAATACCTGATTGACCCTATAGATTTAGGTCTAAGGAATCCTAGCAAGAGAGAGCATTATTTCTGATATAGTTATTTGTATCATATTAAATAAATAAGTAAACCCTCTTGAAGGAAAAGGGATCTATTAGAATAATAGAATATCTGCTAGTCAATAAAGATACAAACAAGTCTACAAAAAGGGCAGAGAAAGCAGCATGTCTCTTCTCAACACTTTTGGCTCTTTGACTATTTCATAAACATGTTTTATATTTGGGGGGATTTCCTTTAGTTTTCATGAGGTAGAAGCTTAGTACAGTCATCCCTTGGTATCCATGAAGGATTGGTTCCAGGATCCACTGTAGATACCAAAATCCGTGGAAGCTCAAGTCCCTATGTAAAATGGTGCAGTATTTGCATATAACCTACACATACCCTTCCTTATACTTAGAATCATCTCTAGATAACTTACAATACCTAATACAATGTAAATGCTCCGTAAATAGTGTTGCTTTTAACATTTGCATGATTTTTTATTGTTGCACTGTTATTTTTATTTTTTAGTATTTTCAGTGTGTGATTGGTTGGATCCATGGATGTGGAAGCTGGGGCTGTGGAGGGCCAACTGTGACTGTCTCACAGTTTCTTTTCTTTATTGAAGATTATTGAGTTACTTGGATGCTCCTGTTTGAGCTATTACCAGTACTACCCTTTCTTGGGAATTGAAGTAATAATGGCTTTCCTATCAGCAGTATTCCAGGAATCTCCTTGGTGTACCAGAATTCTCTCACACAGTGCCTTGTTATATTTGGTTGCAGATGCATCTATGCACCACAGCTTGGAGATTTGAGCCAAATTCCTTCAGTCCTATGCTTTAATGGATGGTGGTCTTAGCTAGCCCTTTTTTTCTAATTTGCTTACCTGTGATCTTATGTACAGGCCCTGTCTTTAATGAAACTGTGCTGCAGAATCAGGAAAGTGGGTACTGTTTCAGTGGGTTGACATTCGTGCTTGGTACATTCACTCCCCTGTCACTAGGTTTAGGGCTAAAGGGCTGGACTTGACTGACCTTTTGCTGGCAGTGCCTAGCCAGCAGTTTGACCTCAGCCTACTTACTTAATGTTCTGAGTCCCAAATTCTTCCTCAGTGAAAGGAGAATAACAGTTAGTACCTATTTTTGCTCACAGAATTGGTGTCTATTCCATAAATCTATCAATCATCCATTCAATTAACATATTTTGAGAATTTACCCATTTGCAAGGCACTGGGACCAAGGATAAATAAAACAGGATATCTGCCTTGAAGAAGCTCTTTGTAGAGATTTAATGGATCAAGTAATATAATATATACATTTTTTAAAACATCAACCTTATTTCACACCAATTAGGTTAGCTATTATGTTTTTTTAAAAAAGAATAGTAATAGGTGTTGATGAGAATGTAGAGAAATGGAACCCTTGTGTACTGTTGGTGGCAATATAAAATGGTGCAACTGCCGTGGAAAACAGTATGGCAGTTCCTTGGAATTCTAAAAATAGACTTACCCTGTGATCCAGCAATTCCACTTCTAGTTATATATCCAAAATTGAAAGCAGGACTCAAACAGATACTTTCTTTTTTTTTTTTTTCTTTTTTTTTTTTATTTATTTTTTTTTTTTTTTTGAGACAGAGTCTCGCTTTCTTGCCTAGGCTAGAGTGAGTGCCGTGGCATCAGCTTAGCTCACAGCAACCTCAAACTCCTGGGCTCAAGTGATCCTCCTGCCTCAGCCTCCCGAGTAGCTGGGACTACAGGCACAAGCCACCATGCCCGGCTGATTTTTTATATTATATATATTAGTTGGCCAATTAATTTCTTTCTATTTTTATGGTAGAGACGGGGTCTCGCTCAGGCTGGTTTTGAACTCCTGACCTTGAGCAATCCGCCCGCCTCGGCCTCTCAAACAGATACTTTCACATCAATTTTCATAGCAGCATTATTCACAATAGTGAAAAGGTAGAAACAATCCAAGTATGCATTAACAAATGAATAGATAAATAAATGGTATATACATACAACGGAAAACATATAGACTTAGAAAGGACCCAAATTCTGATACATGCTACAATATGGATGAACCTTGAAAACATGCTATATGAAATCAACTAGACACTAAAGAAAAAATATCATATGAGTCCATTTTTAGGAGTGGAATAGGAAAATTAATAGAGCCAAAAAGTAGAATAGAGGTTACCAGGGGTTGGGAGGAGGTGAAGAATGGATATCATGTTTAATGGGTACAGAGTTTCAATTTGGGATGATGAAAAAGTCTAGAAATGAGTAGTGGTGTTGGTCGCACAGCATTGTGAATGTGCTTAATACCACTGAACTGTACACTTTAAAAATGGCTTACATAGTAAATTTTACATTATGTATATTTTACCACAATTTTTTAAAACTTTATAATCCCCAAAATGTTATACAAATGTAAGGATTGTTAACTTGAATTAGGATTAATGGGATTGTGTTTATAATCAATCCCTCTTTTAAAAAGTGCTATATGCATGAAATTATTTTGTTACTATTTATTATATGATATTAAAAAGCATCCATGCAGATAAACTTTATTAATAATTTATGTCCCATATTCTCCAAAAAGAATTGAGGTAGTTTGCTCTAAACAAATCAGGGTAGCGAAACCAAAACCAATTAATATCAGACAAAGTACAGAAACTGATAAAAAAGGAGAGAGGAAGAAACAGAAGCCAGATCAGCAACTAAGTAAAACTCTCAGTTTCCTAGAAACCAGGGAAGCGTTCATATTCATCAGATCTTTCACTAATGCTTAAACAAAACATTGGTTTCAACATGATCGTTGTATGAGTCTATCGTGCTTCACGTTGTTACAATTTATAATTCTGGGAACTTATTGTGTAACTGGGAACACCTAATCAAAACAGAACAAGGAGGTAAAACTAAGACATGTTTCCCAAAAGTCTGAGCCCTCAGGACCTTATTCTGTGTTTAGTGAAACGGGTTCCTGGGCAGTTATCTGCCCATCTGCCATGGCCCAATCCATCTCCTACACCTTTCCTGGCCTGCTGCCCGGGGCCACACTCGTAGCCTGAGGTGACAACCGTCTTCTCAGTGGCATCCGCACTGTGCCTCCCACGCCCCCATCCAGATCCTGCTCGGGCAGCCTGGGTCCTGCAAGTCCCCATGTGTGGCCGTGACGCCAGCCTCTGCTGGCGTTTCCTTCTTCCTGGCCGAGCCCCACACCTCTCACAGAGGGCAGGTCAGACTCACTTCTCCAGGACCCCCAGCCCACGTCCACGCTCCTTCTCCTCGCTGTCCCTACTCAGCACTCCAGTTACTCATTAACTATCTAGTTAATCGGGGTTGCAAGTGAATATAGTCTTGTGACCTTTGTTTCATTTCTTCTGAGAAATGAAAAACAAAATCCATTAGACCAAAGATGACAGCATACATTTTATTAGAAATGATAACGTTTATAGAATGATCTATAAGTGTCAGGAGGGGAAGCCAAGATGATCTAACGCAGCCCCTGGACACACAAAGAAACTGAGACCCTGAGAAAGGAGGAGACTTACCTGTATGCTAGAAGTAGAAATAGAATTGAAACCCGGGTTTCCTGAAACCCAGAGTTTTTATAACACCATACTAGTTCATTTTAATTTGTGTTTTATTTAATAATCAGCAAACAGTTCTTCAGATGCACCCCAAACATAGGCCAAGAGCGAAAAGGCAATGCTGCAGGAAGGATACTTGCTTTGCCAAAGTCGCAGGCCTTGGGCAAGTTACTCCACGGCTCTGGGCCTATGGATTTTGGGGGGTTTTTTCCATCTGTAAAATGAAGAGATAAACTGGATTGGTTATATCTGCTTCTAACTTGTGATGAACCTACTAAAAGGTTGGGCTAGGCCCACCGTACAGTTATCAGCACACAGTACAGCTTATCCCCTTCGTCTCTGCTCCTTCCTCCACGCTATTCCTCTCACCCTGGGATACACATCCTCCTCCTTATTCCCTTTACTTTAAAAAAAAAAGTTTTATAAAAAATTTTTTTATTTTTATTTTTTTAAAAGAACTGTGCTTAAACTTCACCTAGTTTAGAATTAGCAGTCTCTCCCTCCCCCCGCCCCCCAGCTTAATTGGGTGCTGCTTTTCTACACCCAACTTTCCTGACTACCCTGTTAGCTTAGCACACTCATTGGAGCCATTGATTTTCTTATCTTTTCCATTAGACTAGGAAATTACTAAGGTCAGGATTATGGTACATTTCTCTATCCCAAGTGCCTGTCTTGGAGCCTGGTTCATAGTAGGGAGTCAATAGGTGTCTCGTAAATAAATGTCGTGGTTTTGGTGTGGGCAAGGACAAGGACAAGATTGTGGTACTGATTTCATCTGACACTGTTGGAGTCCTTAAGGATGATTAGAATTTGAAAGGAAGTGGAAAAGAGTGATGCCACTGTCCCCACTAAAGGGTGGGGGAGTGTAACTGAAAGGAGTGGTCAGATCAGTGCCGCTTAGTTGAATAGGAGACCATCTGCCTTAGAGTCATCCAGGGTGCTTGTGAAGATTACAGATTCTGAATGTGTAAATTTACCTTTACAGAAAGCTCCTTTAAAAGATTCTTTTCACATAAATGGAAAGTCTCAAACCCCAGGAGGGAGCTTTGGCATTTTGTGGGCATGTTCTTGAAGAAGCAGAAGGATGACGTGATGGAAATGGAGCTTTGGAAAGGGCATAGCCTGCTGGCCTGCAAAATAGATTGGTGAAAGAGAGATCCCAGAGGATCCCAGAGGCAAGGGTGCATCCTAGGAATGCACCAAAGTCTTCAAGGTGAGAGGAATTGAGGGCTTGCTCTGTGTTGGCAGCCCCGGAAGTAGAGAGTCAGCAGTCACCCCGCAAGGCGCTGAGGGATGAAATGAGGGGCCTTGGTGACAGACTGAATATAGGGGATGATTTGAAGCAACTGTGTTTTAGGGACCCTAAAAAAATGGTAGTTCCACTGACACACATGCTATTTCCATCTAACGAACTCTAATTCAACTTGACGTGATTGGGGTGTCTGGGAGGCATCCGAGTGAAGACCATGTCGGCCCTTGGCAGCGTGGGCCCAAGCATGACTGAAGGTCTGGGAGGAAGACAAGATGTGGGAGAGTCAACAGCATGAGACAAGAGACTGAGTTTGGGTTTTTAAAAAGCGAAAATCTATAATACTTTCTGAAATGTGCAATGTGATAGGATAGCAGAAGTAAATGAAAACTCTTGGTGGCAAATTTTGTTGACAATAAGAGCACAGACTTCTGATGGGCTGGTTCCTCAAAGAACACTCTTTCTATGTTGGAGAGTTAAGAAAGGGGGGCAGTGGAGGTAGTGGCAACAGTTTAAAGGAGGGGGCAGATTAAGGAGCACAGGCACTTATCAGGAAATCCTAACGTGTATCTGCTTTAATGATCTTGCTTACCAAACAGGGTTACATTCATTTTTTAAAAGACATTCTTTCCATTCTTGCCCTTTGGTTATGGCATCATCTGAAACAATATAAGGTGTTATACAGAATGGAACCAGATAGCCAAAGCTCTGTTTTCATGCTAGAGTGAATTATGACTTCAGAGAAGAAACATTCCTTTAAATGGGGCAGGGTGCACTGGCTCACGCCTGGAATCTGAGCACTTTGGGAGGCTAAGGCAGGAGAATCACTTGTGCCCAGGAGTTTGAAGCTTCAGTGAGCTAGGATCGTGCCACTGCACTCTGGCCTGAGGAGTAGAGTGGGACTCTTGTCTCAAAAAGAATCAATCAATCAATCAATCACATTATGTCTCCATTTTCCCCTTAAGACTTAAGGGGGTGGGGTCTATTTCGAAATGTAAAACAAAGGCTACAATGTACACTAGTGCACAGTACATTAGCGCAGGCTGCTCAAGCGTCATAAACTCCATTTGGTGTCCTAATTACAGTCCTCCATCTCTTGGTAGATATCCATTAAGACATAAATTGCTGTAGGTGCTTAAAATTTTTTAAATTACCTGAGTACTCCCATTGTTTTCTGGGTGTTCATCTGTGTTATAAATGCTTGATGATTTTAGATGATAAATCCTTAAGAGTCTTTCTTTTATGAACATGCTTTGGAATACTAAGGCAGGCATAAGAGTCATAAATTCTCTCCTATTTTAAAAAGCTATTTGAAGGGAATACAGGAGAAGAAAGAAAGAACAATGGCTTAGGTGTAAGAGCTATTTTTAATTTACATGTTAATCTGAACTGAGATGTGGGCAGCCAGTGTTCAAAGGAATTCCTATCATTGGAGTTTCATGTGTTACACTCCAGCAGGTAAAATCAAGCAGTTGGATGAGATCTTTAGGGTATTTTCCAAACTACAAGCTGGGATATGAACCTGATAAGGGCTTTTTTTTCCCTTCTGAGTTGTGAATATTTTCCTGTGTCGGATTCCTGAAAGCTCCAAAGAGTATCTTAAGTTCCTACATAATTATTGAATAATAAAATTTATTTCTGCCCACATTCTAGTTATTTCTGCCCTCTGACTTCATTTAATCGTCAATACATTCTTAAGCCGATTTGCCAAGTTGCTTAAGACCAATGCTTCATGAGGCATAAGAGGCCGATTGAACTTGGGTTTTCTGTGAATGCCAAACTGCTGCTGTGGTCCTGCTTGATATCAAGGCTCATGGAAACATATTGGTGTGGAGGCTTGTATTTCCTTCTGACATAGCAACTGTTGTCATTGTAGGATGATTTATAAAAAGCACAGGAACCTCTTTCTCAGTGACTCTTAGCTAAATATGATCTTAAAGTAACTTTTTGGTAGTCTTCACACTCCTAGAAATTGTATCCTCTGTCAATGCATCTCCTTTATCAGTCTTTATCAGTCTTGTCTTATAATAAGCATTTATATAAAAATGGTCATTTGAAGTCATTGTTGAGCTATAAAATATGCAAATTGTATGATTTATTTATATCTCTCAAATGGAGTTTACATGTTATTACCTTCAGTAACATTTTAAAATGTCATGTAAACCATTTTTTTAAATTATAAAAGCAGTAAATGTTTCATTTTTAAAAAAATACAACATTGTAGAAGGTGTGCAGTAAAATGTAGAAATTCTACTTCCTCATATTTTAGCCTTCACTATCACTCTCCAAAAACAATCACTGTTAACAATGTCTTAAAAGTTTGTTTGCATAAATTTTTTAAGCATGTACAATTTTACGTAGATTTATACATACACACTCGTTTGTATACAAATAGTCATAGTTTGCCTACTGTTCTACATCTTGTTTTTTTTTTTTTTCACTTAAAAGACCTGGGCTCTGTCATATCAGCATGTTTCAATCAGCCTCATTCTTTTTAACAAGACATTTAAATGACATTTAAATGACATTTCATTATATGTCTGTGCCATGATTTTTTGATGAGCACTTAAGTAATTTCCAGCTTGTACCTGATTATTGTTACAGATGTTGATCTATTGTTCCAATTGCAAACAATGAACCTTCTTAGAAACTACTGAGTCAAGGAGCATGTGTTTTAAATTTTGATGAGATATTTCCAAATTACCTTCCAAAGAGCTTGCACAAATTGACACTTCTACCAATATTGTTGGAGGGTGTTTCCTCATCCTCATCGATCAGTCTTTCTTTGAAGTTTGAAATTTTGCCATTCTAGTAGATAAAAAGTGTTACTCCTTTTCAATATGCCTTTCTTGAATGTGTGTATTGAGCATTTTTTTCATAATAGTCACTTGTATATTTTCATGAATTTCCTATTTTGTATCCTTCCCCGACCCCTTTTTTTTCTGTTGGATTTTTTTTGTCACTTGCCATATCCATTTTTGTGAAAAAAAAAAAAAAAAAGAAATGCTTTTCTGAGAGAGGCTATCATTTAATAGATAATCCACCAACAGTTCACAAGAAACCATATATGTATGTATTCTACACATGAACACTTGTATAAACACTTACGTATTTGGAGCTCTGAAAGAAAGCATAAATGTGGCCATATTGGCTAATGAGAGAAAGAAAACGATCTGTCTGGGATAGATATGGGGACTGGCCTCACTCTTGCTGACAGGCAGTGAGGAAGCAGGGAACTCAGTCCTGCTAAGGAACTGACTCCCTCTAAACCACATGAACTTAGAAGAGGGTCCAGAGCTCCACATGAGAACGTGGCCAGCCAAACATCTTGATTTTAGCTTTATGAGACTTTGAGCAGAAAACCTAGTCCTGCTGTGCTGGGGCTCCTGTCCCAGGGACACTGTGAGCTAATCTATTAAATCTATAGTGTTTATACAGCAGTAGAAAACCAACAGCATTCCCAGAGGCTGCCCACATTCCTTGCCACATGGCGCCTCCATCTCAAAAGTCAGCAAAAGGGAATCTCCTTGTGTTAAATCCTTCTTGGGCTTTGAATCTCTGTGACCTCTGGATCCAGATCTCAGTTCATGTGATTAGGACAGGCCCAATTGGATTACCTATCTTAATGTCAACTGAACAGCACAATCCCTTTATAGCAGAACCTGAATTGGTGTTTGATTGACCAACGTGGAAGAGGTGCATATATACCAGGGGCCAGGAATCTTGGGGACCATCTTAGAAATTCTGCCCACCACACCCTCCACCTGCCATTGTTGAGGGAAGTGTGCAAACTTCATATTTCTTGGCTTAGGAAATCGCAGTGAGACATCTAATGCCAGAGGAAGAATCTAGCACACATCTAACCCTAGGTACAGCAAAATACATCCCTGTGGGTCAAAGATCTTGATGTGAGCAATGCAACAGCAGAAAACTGGAGAGAAAATATAGGAAACCACATGCATAATGCAGGTAGGGGTCAGGCAGACCTTCCTTGACCATGGATCCAAACCTGGTGTTTTTGACCCCAATGTCTGCCTTCTTGGCCCTGACACTCTATGGCCCACCCAGAGGGCAGGTTATGCTAATGGATTATGGGTCCTCTAAACTTGTTTGTTTCTTCTACCAGTGTGACCACAGTGTGCTTTCGTGAGATGCTGGCCGTGTGTGTTCAATAGAACAGAATGAACTGACCAGAACCTAAGTAGCTCAGCCACTACTGTATTGATGAGCATTATTTTAAAAGAATTCTAAAAGTGTGCTCTTCCTTCCCTCTGTCTCTCTCTCTCTCTTTCAACCTCTCACCTGCTGCTGCGATTCAGGCGCATTATACATGACTTGCTTGAGACTGAAGAGATTTATATAAAAGAAATTAAAAGCATAATTGATGTAAGTAGATGTGGGGAGTGGGTCTCAAGCATAGATTCAAACTGGAGAAGTTTTGTGACACAAAGAGACTCAAAATAGTTGCCGTATTTCTCTAGAATTCCCACCAAAGTTTCAGATCTTATAACATCACAAGTGTTTCTCTAGTAGGAATAAGAACACTCTTATGGTTCTTGATCTGTGTGGCCAAATGACTTCCAAAGAATCATGCCAATTCATACTGATTCCAGCAGTGCCCAACTAGGTTCACCATATGCTTGCCAACAAAGAATATTATAATGTAAGAGTCTTTAATACTTTAATAAAGGAAGATTATTTCTCAATTTTTAAAGGAGCCTTTTTTCTTAAGAGTAAATATATATATTTTCCTTCTTTTCCTAAAGGAATAATTTTCAGGAAAAAAATATGTGTACAAAATTATTTATACTATTTTAAAATAAAATATCAGAAGTAACCCATATGTCTAATAAAAAAGGGATCATTTAATAAAGTATGATATATATGCTAAGTAAACATCATTCAGCTATTAAAAGATAATTGCTTTTAGATGATATGTAGCAACATTGAAAAATGCTCCTGATATAAGATTAAATTTAAAATAATATATGTAGGCCGGGCGCTGTGGCTCACGCCTGTAATCCTAGCTCTTGGGAGGCCGAGGCGGGCGGATTGCTCGAGGTCAGGAGTTCAAAACCAGCCTGAGCAAGAGCGAGACCCCGTCTCTACTATAAACAGAAAGAAATTAATTGGCCAACTGATATATATATATAAAAAAAAAATTAGCCGGGCATAGTGGCGCATGCCTGTAGTCCCAGCTACCCGGGAGGCTGAGGCAGAAGGATCACTCGAGCCCAGGAGTTTGAGGTTGCTGTGAGCTAGGCTGACGCCACAGCACTCACTCTAGCCTGGGCAACAAAGTGAGACTCTGTCTCAAAAAAAAAAAAAAAAAAAAAAAAAAAAAAAAAAAAAAAAATAATATATGTAGAACTTATAAGCTGAATCTAAGTCATACATGAAAAAGTAATCAAAATTATATTATGTATTATGGTTATAACCATGTACAATGAGTTTTTTAAAAGTCATGAAAGAAATATAATAAAACATAATAGTCATTGCATCAGGTCATAAAATCATGGGTAAGATTTTTTCCTTTCTTTCACATTGGACTTGTATAACTTATAAACATTTAAAAATATATTTGTTCTTCCAATAAAATTACATTTTATTATCATTTCCATTAAGCCATCTCCTAAAGATGGAAATATGAGGAAAATGATATCAAAAGAAAGTATTTGACAGAATAGCTTTCAGGAAACATGTGTGCTGTATTCCCCAATTATTTTACTAACGTTTTGGTTTCTGGAATAGCTAATTCAGATGATCTCTTATATGTTCTTATCTGTAAAACCTACCTTGTTTCTACTTCTGCAGGGATATATCACTCCAATGGATTATATTTGGCTGAAGCATCTAATTCCGGATGTTCTTCAGAATAACAAAGACTTTCTCTTTGGGAATATTAGAGAAATTTATGAATTTCACAACAGGTATTTAGTAATTCACATTGTCAGAAAAATGGGAAATAAGAGAGGGGTGGAAATCAGGCAGATGGAATTTGGAAATGAAGGTCCTTAAATGTTTACAGGCTTAAGCAAATAGATTGGGTTAGGGTGGGATAGGGTAAGAAGGATGGGAGAAGCTCCACAGGTTCTCTGAGGAAGAGGGAAAAAGATGTCAGAGACATGCACTTGGTGTCAGGTATGCATGTTGACTGTTCCTTTGCTTGTTTGTTTATTCATGGGTCAGCATCTATTGAGTACCTATTCTGTGCCAGGCACTGTGCTCAGCATTGGGAATGCAACAATGACCAAGACACATGTCCACATAGCATTATCATAGGATGATGCTGGAAACTAGGGTGTTAGAAAATGCTAACTGGCCAAACAAGTCATACTTTTAACTCAGGGCTGCTTGGCTGTTGAGTTCTAGAAAACTGTAAGGGAAGGGACTTTGGAAATCATCTTCCAACCCCTTTCATTTTACACATGTGGAGATGGTAACTTGTTGACTCACTTTATCACACCCAATTCATGAAGGGGTAAAGAGTGTTTGGTGAAATGAACCACAGTTGTTCCCTAACCCCATCCCTTGTCCAGACAGAAAACTGAAATGGAGGGTTTGGTTGAGGATTACATGAGATATTAGTTGTGAGGCACTTAGCCTGGCTTATAGTAAGCTCTCAGTGATATTAGTCACAGCAGCAGCAGTGGCAGTTCATGATCTATATTATCGTGTGGCGGGGAGCATCAGTGTATTCTGTGTGGCTGTGGGTAGTGTTTAGAATTACCAGAACAGCCACCAGTGGCTTCAGGGTAATCAGTAATACCTAAGAATACATCTTTTTCTTTCAAATTAGTGTGTAGAAGATAAGAACAATAAAGCCTAGTGAACAACATTGTTCTGAGCACCTCTTAAAACCTTATGCAATCTTACTTTTTAAAAAGTTTTTAACCCTATACCTGTAAAAATCAAAAAATTATTACCTGTGTACTTTTATTTCCCCAGGACTTTTCTAAAAGACTTGGAAAAGTGTGCTGAAAACCCTGAACTTCTGGCACATTGCTTTCTCAAGAGAGTGAGTCTATGCTCCCAATAACTCAAAATAACCATGTGATTAAAGTCAGCCCTTAATCTTCTGTGTAAGTGGCAAGGGCAAATGGAAAAACCAGTGATCTAACAACTTATATCTGCTTTCCTCCCTCAGCTTTATTGAAGTATAATTAACAAATAAAAATTGTATATACTCAAAGTGTACTACATGATGGTTTGACATACATTTTGAAATGATTACCACAATCAAATTAATTAGCACATTCATTACTCTGTGTGTGTGTGTGTGTGTATGTGTGTGTGTGTGTAGTGTGTAAACTAAAAAACTTGAACTCATAGAAGCAGAGAGTAGAAGGGTGGTTGCCAGGGGCTAGGGGCTAGGAGAAAAGAGGTGATGCTGATCACAGGGTACAAACTTGCAGTTGTAAGATAAATAAGTTCTGGAGATACAATGCACAGCATGGTGACTATAGTTAATAATACTGTACTGTATATTTGAAATTTTCTAAGACAGTAGATCTTATAATATCTGCCTTTTGAATGGAAAACAGGAGTTGGCCTCCCAACTTGACCTCACTTCATACAGGGTGAGAATGAGTCCCGTTTGAGCTTACACTGATTTGTAGGAGCAACCGCAAGCCTGGCGTCCCGAAAGACACGGAAGGCCGGCCACCCAGGGTCCCCAAAGCACATGATCTTCTTCTGAAGGACTGAGCCGTTTTAGGACAAGACTCAGTAAATGGGTTTAAAGTCCCACATTAAAGTTGTATTCAAGCTCTCAGAGAAGTATTGATGTTAAACTGAAAATCTCAGAAAATATATTGTCTTCTATTTTATCTTTTACAGCATAGAGGATGATTGGAAAATTTCAAATCTGTGGCCTCTCTTAGGCTTAGCACCCAATTTATGAACTTCTTTCTTACAACACCATACCTCTAACCGCCTCCCCTCCCCCACCACCCAGACTTCTTCCCCCTGGCCCTGTTTCTCTACCCCTGTTTTGGGCCAGTGGAAATAAATAAGCCAGTGGGAGCCGGCACAGAGACACATTCTACCCAACATCATTCCTCAAGTGCTTTCTAGGATGGCCATGCAGATGATCCCAGTGACCTCTGCTTTCTAAATCCTTCCTATGTCTTCTCTTTTATCTCAACTAGCCCTTCTCATTCTCTTTGGTATTTTTCTTTTTCTGAGCCAAGACAACAAATCAAATAACTCAAACATTTTTAAATAGCCCACATTATGGCTAAGCCTAAGAGCAATAGTTATAAGTGAAAGCAAACAAACAAAACCCCCAGGTCTCAAGGTATTTGACATAATAGAGAAAGAGTCTTCAATGCTCAGAGCCCTTCGGTGGCCCTGTGTGGCTTTGCAGGACCCCTCTCCTAGGCTTTTCATCAAGTGCTGGAGATTCAAGGTACATTAAAAACTATTTTGCACTCAATCTGATTTGTTTCCTTTTTGAACTATTGTAACGTTGTTCGTGTTTTGTACTGTTTTACATTTTTGTTCTCATCAAGCCACTAATGTGAAATCTAGTTTCAGAGTTTAGAAATATTTTATGGTTGCATGTGTCACTATTGTAGCGCTTATTTAAACTGTTGAATGAGAAAAGGGCCAACTTCCTGTGGGGAAAAATGGATATTATCAAATAAAAAATTTTCAAATATGAGGAGATGGTCAGAGAATTTCTGACTAAACATCTTTTCTTGAAAATATTCTTCTCCTAATGTTTTACAAAGATCTTATAGCCGCCCGCCACCACATTGGGAGGAATCTTGGAAATCATTAATCCAGATTATATAAACATTATCTAATCCTGTATGATTTATGAGGTTAGAGATAAAGTATAAGTAGTGAATTTTTACCAAACATAAAACGATTCTCTGAGACAAATAGAGTAATTAATTAAAAACCACAATGGGGTGGGGAACCTGCAGCCTCAAGGCACATGTGGCTCCTCGAGCAAATCCAAACTTTACAGAACAAATCCCTTTATTAAAAGGGTTTGTTCTGTAAAATCTGGATTCAGTCAAAAGGCTATACTCAAGGATCCAGAAGGCCACATGCAGCCCCAAGGCCACAGGTTATTCTCAATAATCTTTGCAGAATTCCACTAATCTTGGAAATGAATTTTGAAATATTCTTCAGGCCAAATTTTTTTTTTACAGGATCTTGCTCTGTTGCCCAGGCTGGAGTGCAGTGACCCATAGCTCACTGCAGCCTCAAACTCCTGGGCTCAAGCTGTCCTCCCTCCCTGGGCTCCCAAAGCTCTGGGATTACAGGCATGAGCCACTGCACTCAGCCTGGCCAAGTATTTTAATCAGACTCTATAGGCTATATCTTCCAGGAAAGTTCTTCCCCAGAGATCACGCTGTATGTAGAATATTTGTCTGTAGTTTACTTTGGGTTCCAATTACGCTGAGATCTCACATGGTAAAATGGAAAGAGCACTGGGATGGGACTCGGGAAGCGTGACTTCTCACCTATTTGAGCCACTTGTTCTTTGCCTGACCTCAAGTAAATAACTCAAACCCTTGGAATCGCACTTTCCTCCTCCATACAACAGGCTTAATGGAACCAATATGTGAAGTTGTCATGGGAAACAAATAAAATAATGCATACAAAAAGGTTCTACAAAGTAAAAAGAGCTTTGACAATAGCGACCATTTTTTGAGTACTCTGTATGTATCAGGCATTTGTTGAGAGGTTTCTATACATTATCTTATTTTTTTTTTTTTTTTTTTTTTTTTTGAGACAGAGTCTCACTTTGTTGCCCAGGCTAGAGTGAGTGCCATGGCGTCAGCCTGGCTCACAGCAACCTCAATCTCCGGGGCTCAGCGATCCTACTGCCTCAGCCTCCCGAGTAGCTGGGACTACAGGCATGCGCCACCATGCCCGGCTAATTTTTTGTATATATATATTTTTTTTAGTTGGTCAATTAATTTATTTCTATTTTTGGTAGAGACGGGGTCTCGCTCACACTGGTTTCGAACTCCTGACCTCGAGCAATCCGCCCGCCTCGGCCTCCCAGAGTGCTAGGATTACAGGCGTGAGCCACCACGCCCGGCCTCACATTATCTTATTTAATCTCACAAAAATCATAGGAGTTGACTACTATTAGGAGCTCACTTAACATATGAGGAAACTGAAGTCTAGAAAGGCTAAGTAACTTACCTTAGGCCATATAGTTTGTAATTGACAAAGCCAAGAACTACACCTAGACCACCCACCACTATAGCACACAATCTTAATCCATAACCATCATGTCTTCTTGGGTGAATATGAATTTTTGGCAGCAGTTTTATAACCTCCTGATTTATTCTATAAGGATGATGAGGGGAATTGACCATTTCTGTATGTTGCTGGTTAGTGTACATACCTTTTTCCAAGGAATTTTGGACTGTTAGCCTTTAGAAGAGCAATTTAGGTCAATACTATATTATTGTTAAGCTCTGGATTATTATTCTAGTTCCTTAACTAGTCTGAACAACATTTCTCAAGGGCCTTCTTTCTTCATGTGTGTGTGTGTGTGTGTGTGTGTGTGTGTGTGTGTGTGTGTAATTATTTTTTTCCTGGAGGAAATAGCAAAGGACAGAGTTGCTGTAGTTCTTATGCTGAAATGACCACTTATAATCTATCAGGAGAGGAGAAGAGCTACAGAAATGGAAGTCATTCACTACAGCAGAATATTTGAAAGTAGAATAGACATCTTTGAAGTTACAAGGGAAAAAATAGCCTATATTAACATAAAAGAAATGAAGAATTGTCCTGGGCAGGAAGATAAGGGCACAGAAATCTGCAAGGAGGTGGCCACTCGGGCTTCTCCACCAGAGCACGTGGGCTCTGCTGTCGGCGCAGCTGCTGTGGCCCAGGCTCCTCCGATGAAGTGAGTGAAGCTGGCAAGCTGACTCCAGAGGCCTGGGTGTCCTTTATATCGGGGACATTAGCAGATGTGTGCCCCACTTCTTAAGGTCTCCAACACAATGAGAATGTAGAACGAACAGCACTTTGAATCCTTCTTTATCTCTAGCTCTTAAAGAGTTACATAACTCTTCCTATCTCAGAGTCTTGTGCAGTAGGTTAAAGGTAATGTCAGAGGCAGAGCATGCCACTTGAGTGTTGCTCAAATGGCTTAGATGTGGGTTTGTTGTCCAGAGTGCCACATTTCCCTTCCATCTATCAGTTATTTCTTAGTAGGATTGGTATGGCCATGGCTGTGATAAGGAGAGGGTGGGGAAAGAGAAGGGAGGGGCTGTCATCCCCCAGCATTTTTTCCTGCCAGTTTTATCACCTACTACAGAACTATTCTGGGGAGACAGTGTTCATGAGTTTATCTATGCATTTACCAGCAGCCCTTGCAGATGCTGTCAAAGCTCTGTTCATATCTGTGCTTTATACTTAGGGTTGTTTTATAGCCCTCTGTTTACCTCCCCATCACACACCACCCCAACAGAACGCTGTTTTTCATGCCTCCCCAATTCCCTACACCACATTGGAATACTCAGGCTTGTTGAATGAATAAATATCCTGTCCACTTACTGAAAAATGCTACCTGATTAATTTGTTCTAATGTCTTTCCACCTAGAAAGAAGATCTTCAAATATATTTTAAATACCATAAGAATCTGCCCCGAGCTAGGGCAATCTGGCAAGAGTGTCAAGACTGCGCCTACTTTGGGGTAATGTTGAGATTATAAAATCTCCCACAATTTGTTGTCTCTAAAAATGTTTATGTGCATTACATTTTTATAGAAATCAAAACTACCAACTAGGCAGAGGGAATTTGGCATTGGGACTTTTGTTTGTTAAAAGTCTCCCATACTTTGAAATTACACATTAGAAATTTGGATGCTGCCCTTGGTCTCTATGGTACGGGCCCATGAGGAACAGCTGTAGTCTGGTGAGAAAACCATCATCCTCTTCAAGGATGGATTTTAAAAATGAAACTAAGGGCCGGGCTTGGTGGCTCACGCCTGTAATCCTAGCACTCTGGGAGGCCGAGGCGGGCGGATTGCTCAAGGTCAGGAGTTCAAAACCAGCCTGAGCGAGACCCCGTCTCTACCATAAAAATAGAAAGAAATTAATTGGCCAACTAATATATATAATATAAAAATCAGCCGGGCATGGTGGCTCGTGCCTGTAGTCCCAGCTACTCGGGAGGCTGAGGCAGGAGGATCGCTTGAGCCCAGGAGTTTGAGGTTGCTGTGAGCTAGGCTGACGCCACGGCACTCAATCTAGTCTAGGCAAGACAGTGAGACTCTGTCTCAAAAAAAAAAGAAAAAGAAACTAAGTAAAAAAAAAAAAAAAAAAAAAAAGGTCATACTTTGGGGCTCTCTGGAAGGATATCTATAAGTCATCTGTACCCTCCAGGCTCAAAATGACCTTGACCCTGCTCCCCTCCACCTTGAAAACAGGCTGCCTCCTTTTCAGAAGGTCTTAAATGCCCAACTGCCTTCTGATGGACTTGCTTTCTAAAAGGAATAGATGGTCCTGCTTCCCTAGTTGGGAAGGGTCCATCCCTTCCCAACTAGGGTCCAACTTCCCATCCCCTTTCCTCTTTCTCTCATTTCACACACTGCTTCTGGGGGACCGAACACCTCAAGAACATTCTGGAACTGCTTCACACAGCCACCTCTTTTGTCCATGAAAAGCCATTTTGTTTCTGGTATCTGAATTCTGCCACTTTTGTTCTGTGTGTGTTTGTGTTGTTTGTTTTGTTTTATGTTGTTTCTATTTGGCTTTTAAAGGTATGCCAGCGCCAACTGGATCACAATCTCCCTCTTTTTAAGTATCTTAGAGGACCAAGCCGGAGACTTATAAAATACCAGATGCTGCTCAAGGTAAAGTCAATGAGATGGTGCTTTTCCGTGCTGGGAAAACGGATGCCTGCAGGATGGTGCTCTTTTCCTTACACATAGAGAGTTGCAACTTGGTCTTCTAAGGCAAAAGATATGTCCATCTGTTGGACTTTTCTTTTCTTCCAAGTCTAAGTCAGCCGTCTTCAATGAGAAGTAAAACCACTGAGTCATTGAGTTAGAAGGGACCTGGGAGATTGGCTAGTCCAACATCCAGCCCAGGGCAGCCTGGTTTAGGGAAGGAAAGCTCTTTGGGAACAATGGGAGGAAGGGGGCACAGCCACACTGCTGGCAGCTGAGAGGGTGGGGAAGGCAGCCAGAGCCTCTGTCTCAGACATGTGAAATATCCTCTGCCCCATTTTACAGATGAGGCAAGGAGCTTCAGAGAAGACGTGTGATTTTCCCCAAAGTTACTGTTTTATGTGCATTAAAACAATGGAAAGAAGGTGGCAAAACTGTAGTCTTCCCTCCTTTTGCAACACTGACCCCCACTCTTAGATTTAGGATCTTATCCTGAGAGCAGCTTAACACAATGAATTTTGTTGTATCTGAGCTCCTAAGTGGTTCTCCCTCTCTCTCTGATCTTTACCCCTCCTTAGCAGTGAGTGAGGCATCGCCACTAGCACGTCTGCAGGCAAGCACTTCCCAGACCCCAAGCAGGACTCAAGGGTTATCCAGGCTGGTTTCCCAGGCCTGAGCTTGAGGGAAGGGTCTGGCCCGCCCCTAGAAGTTGTCTTTTGAATTAACCTATATAAGACATTTAGGTAGCTCTTGATCAGGGGCCACTGTCTCCTAATTACAAATAAATAAAAAAGAAACACCTACTGTTTACTCCTTATTTAATCCCCATGATCAGACATGCCAGCAAAGCTCTGGACTATGGAGAAACCGAGGCTCAGAGAGGTTAAGCACATTGCCCAATATTCTGCCCTCAGAAAAGGTTACTCTTTCAGGCAAGGTGCCCTAGTGTGCACCTGTAATCCCAGCTACTGGGGAGGCTGAGGTGGAAGAATCCCTTCAGTCCAGGAGTTCAAGGCCAGCCTGAGTATCATAGCCAGACCCTGACTCTGGGGAAAAAAACAAAAAGTTCTTTCAGCTTTCCATCAGAAGTTTCAGTTTCAGCCTCACTGTACCAGCTCTACTATTTACCAGTTATGGGCCCTTGACTTCTTGGGCCTTAGTGTTTTCCTGTGTAAAATGAGGTAGTGGAATCTCTTCCATCAGACTATTACCAAGCAGGCGAATAATCCATGCAGTGAGCTGGGCACAGCGTGGACCCCAGGGAGCTTTGTGTGATGTGTTGCTGTCACCTTAGACATTAAGACTGTCTGTCCCATCAGCATGGGAATGAGACTAATGATCTGCTTCTCTCTGCGAGCAACATCTGTGAGCATATTTTGATACAGGATTCACTTAGGTTCCTCTGTGCGACCTGTCTTTACAGTATGCTCACTTTAGAGGTCCCATCTCTGGACCCCGGGAGGAGGGAGCAGGACAGACGTGGTGGTCTTCCCTCCATCGGCCTGGGCTCGAGTTTTCCCACAGAGCTGACCTTTACAAGGAGCTAGGTTCTATGCCATATGCAGAAGGCCATAGAGGCATAGCATTAGAAACAGACTCTGGAGTTAGACACCTGCATCTGGATCTCGCTTCTGGAACTCACGCAAGTTACTTAACTTTTCCCAGCCTCAGACTCCTCACCTGTAGAATTAAGATAATAATAGTACTTATCCAGGTATGGATAATAGTACTTATCCAGGTATCCAGGTGTAAGTACTATTGTTGGGAGCATGAAATGAGATAATACAGGTTAAAAGCGCTTAGATGAATTTTGTGAACTGCCTTTCACTGAAGAAACAAAAAAGAGAATCACTATGAAATATTCCATGGATGATATTTCATAGCCAAGTTTGCTAGTGCTTGAAAACCAGCTCAAGCCATTGGTATGCCCCTGTAGAAAGGAAGGACCGTGCAGTGTTCTCTTCCTGAGAGGGGGAGCTCAGTCTCCTACGCATCAACCGGCTGGAAGGAGCGTGCATGTTGGACCCATTGCCTCGTGGTTTGGAAATGAGTGGAATCCTGGTGTGGGAAATCCTTTCTAAGTATAAGAGAAAGGGCAAGGAATGCTAGATTACACCACTGAAAACAAAGACACAGGAAACACTGGGGGAAATGTTAGCAAAATATGTGACACATGGTTAATATGCTTAATTAATAATGAACTCATAGGCCGGGCGCTGTGGCTCACGCCTGTAATCCTAGCTCTTGGGAGGCCGAGGCGGGCGGATTGCTCAAGGTCAGGAGTTCAAAACCAGCCTGAGCAAGAGTGAGACCCCGTCTCTACTATAAATAGAAAGAAATTAATTGGCCAACTGATATATATAAAAAATTAGCCGGGCATGGTGGCGCATGCCTGTAGTCCCAGCTACTTGGGAGGCTGAGGCAGAAGGATCACTCCAGCCCAGGAGTTTGAGGTTGCTGTGAGCTAGGCTGACGCCACGGCACTCACTCTAGCCTGGACAACAAAGCGAGACTGTCTCAACAAAAAAAAAAAAAAAAAAAAAAAAAAAATAATGAACTCATAGAAATTAATAGAAAAAAAGATGAACAAAGAGCATAGGCAGTTTACAAAAAATAAATACTGATAGCTAATTTTTTAAAGTTCTACATCTCTAGTTATCTGAGAAATTCAAATTAAAACAACAGTGAAGGCCGGGCGCGGTGGCTCACACCTGTAATCCTAGCTCTCTGGGAGGCCGAGGCGGGTGGATCGTTTGAGCTCAGGAGTTCAAGACCAGCCTGAGCAAGAGTGAGACCCCCGTCTCTACTAAAAATAATAATAATAAAAAAAAGTTAATTGGCCAACTGAAAATGGAAAAAAATAATAATAATAAAAAATAAAACAACAGTGAAGTAGGATTTCTCTGTCAATTCAATTAGCAAAGATGTTTGATTAAATGGTAATACGCCATGTAGGCTAGGGGCCAGTGAGATAGGCTGCCAGGAACACAGTTCCTCTCTGAAGAAATTGGAAATATGCCTCAAAATTCTTTACTTTTACAAATCCTCTTCTAGGAATTTATCCTCAGGAAAAATCCACAAAAGTAATTATTATTATTATTACTATAGTAAAAAAAAATGTTGAACCTAAATGTTTTATAGTAGGAGACATTACATAATTCATAACTATAGTTCAATTATGGTTTAACTATAAGCTGCACTTATATAACACTCTACCATATTTTAGAAAAATACATTGTCATGGGAAAATGTTCCTGATATACTGTTGAATGAGGAAAAGCAGGCCACAAAATCACATATACAATATGATTCTTTGTTTGTGGAAAGAACGCTGTGCCGTATGTATCATTCACTCTTTTCCTCTTACAAATTTATATACATTCTCAGTCAGCTTGGCATTAGCTGCAAGTTGTTTGCAAGTAGATTTTGTTGGCTATCTACTTTTTGATTTTCTATAAGGCTTTTGGGTTAATGCAGGGTCTGCTGGATTTTGAGTCTCCTGAAGATTTGAAGATAGACCCAGGTGACCTAGAAGGAGGCTTGGCTAAGGTACCGTACATTAAATATTACATTTTATATGACTAACTGTTAATGGTGTTTGCCTGTGGGTGGAAGGATTTATAGCAATTTTATTTTCCTTGTTTGTGATCTTTTTTTGTCTAAGTTTTCTAAAATTGTGTCTTATAATTCATAGTCAGGAAAAAACAAAATATTAAAGGCAATTTTGAAGCAGGGATTTGCAGCCCTGTGAGAAGTGGTAATATATTTTCTTCCTTCCGCATAAAAAATTTTAATGGGAATTCAAAATTAACTGAATATGTAAATTGCACACATAAAAGACTGGAAGTGGGCTGGGCGCGGTGGCTCACGCCTGTAATCCTAGCACTCTGGGAGGCTGAGGCGGGCGGATTGCTCGAAGTCAGGAGTTCGAAACCAGCAAGAGCGAGACCCCGTCTCTACTATAAATAGAAAGAAATTAATTGGCCAATATAATATATATAGAGAAAAAACAATAATATATATATATATATAAAAAAGACTGGAAGTAAACAAATATGATCAAATATCTGCTATGGTTTTCCTGAATGGTAGGATTATGTATGATTTATATTTTCTTCTTTGTACCTCTTAGAATATCTAACTTTTATACATTATGCCTTGTTATCCTCTGAGAGAGAGAGAGAGAAAAAAAAAATTCTAGGAGAGACTCCAAGGTTCTCTTGGAAGACGCAGTGGCCATGCCAAGTTAGGAAGAAATTTGTGGTTTAGTGATGGGGCTTGGTTTCAATTTCCTATAAAATGTTTTGGTTTTAACAAGAAAAACTTGAGACATGTGTCGAGGAGCAGTCACTTGCATGCTGCCTCTGCTCAGGGTGAAGCAGCTCAGGGCACAGGTAATGATTTCAAAGCCTGAAGCAAGGGTGGCTAGCTCTAGTTAGAGGAGTTTAATAATGTTTGTAAGGATTTTTCTGAGCCCTACATTATATACCATAAAACTAGCTGCCTGGTTTGTTTGTAAGAGGAGGGTTAGTGGGTAGAAAAGGGGTAGGAACAGATATTACTCCTACATATCTAAAAGGAAATTGAGTTTTAAGTGTTGGGTAAGGAAGAATGTAAGATATAAGAACTTTTGATCCCTTACTGATGACATTAAAATAAACTCAGGTGAGAGTCTGCTGTCTTTCACCAGGAACTGAAGCTTATTTACTATGAATTCAGGAAACTACAACCCCTGGCACATGTTCACTGGAGGCAGCATGGTCTGGTCCGTTCCTCAGCCCTGTCAGTCAGATCTCTGACCCAAAGGTGCTCATACTTTCGGCAGAGATTAAGAGAATACCCAGCCCTTTGACATCATGCGGTAGAGGACAAAAAGAGGTGGGGCTAGATGGGGGGCAGCAAAGAGCTATCTGTTCTTTGTTGTAGAAATTGAAGTGTTAAAAAATATGTACATGGAATAAACCAGAACCTTTTTGTTTGTATTTATCAGGTACCAGATAAATACACCATGTGGGTAGTAGGGGCATAAAATGCAGAAACGCAAGCAAAAGCCTTTCAAACTGAAACGATCACCCCTCTCGCATCCTAAGTGTCACTGTGTCTAATAATGGGAACGTTGGTCTCTTTCAGAGCATGTTGGCTTATCTCCTTGTCATCTTCAATTGTGGTGCGATGTGAGGAGGGCTCGGTAAAGGGAGGAAGGGCAGAGCTACGGGAAATTCGATGTGGGAAATGCGACCTTTGTGGCTTTGACACATATATCATTAGCGCCTGTCTACATGGCAGCCATGTACACTCTGTGATGGTTTCCAGAGGTTGGGGTGAGGGGAATGAGTGGCACTAGTCAAAGGGTACAAAGCTTCAATTATGCAAGATGAATACATCCTAGAGCTACACTGTAGCATAGTGCTATGATTAGCAGACCTTCATTGCACATGTAAAAATTTGCTGAAAGGGTGCCTCTTATGTTAAGTGTTCTTATCATCATCATAATCATCATGAACATCATGATCGCCATCATAAATAAAGAGGGCTGGAGGAAATTTTTGTTTCCATGTGGAGAGTTTCCATGTAAACTCTATTGGAGTTTACAAATGTCCTCTTCTGGGATGGTTTTAAGTATAATTTTACCCATAGGAATAAGACTTTCACATTAAATGTAAGAATATGATACTCAGATGGTATTTTTCAGTAAGCCCCGGAGGTTAGGGGGATAAATGAGGGAGAAGCCTGTTTAAAGGGGCTCAGTTTTTTCATGCTTTAAAAAAGCTGAGTTCTTTATGTTTCTTATATAGCAGGAATATAATGTCAATGGTTTTATGAACTTCATTTGTCACAAATATAATGTACAGAAGGTTTGGCAGATGATTTTGCTTGTCTGTATATCATATACTTAAACAGCAAATATCTTCAGCCACAGTTCCTTAGGAGCAGGGAGATAGATTCATGTGCCCACCTTCTCAGTCAGTGCTGGCTGGATCCACAGCGCCTTATCTCTGTCCTGTTTTTCTTCTCCATCTGGTAGATGGTATGCTTTTGATTTCCAACATGGCATTTGTCTGCCACAGGATGGACCAAAGAGGACCAAGAATTCAGCATTCTCAGCCGAACTACAGCAAGCTTTGGCGATGATAGAGGATTTGATCAAGTCCTGTGAGCTGGCCATAGACCTAGCAGCAGTCACTGGATGTCCGGTATGTTCCATAGCAAGTGTTGGGACATTTCACACAACAGGCAGAGACAGTATTACAAAGGTAGGAGACTTGGTGGCAAAGTTAGAGAAATAATCTGTGGTAAAGGGATATGGCTCTGAAGAAGGCCATGGAATGAGCCAGCAAACCTGTATAACAAGATTCCAAGCAGCCTCCAGCACTTTCAGGAATCTTGGGTTATGTTCCTCAGGATCCTAAATGTTGGGACTGACCCAGAGACCGGACAAACCAGAAACTCAGGGGCCAGAACATATATGGGCAGGGGAAAACTGCTGCAGGAGTCATTTTTTTCTAATTCATGGCACTATGAAAATACTTAAAGATTTAAAAGATGTTCCTTCTTGCCTCCTCTAGAGTTTCTCTGCGAAAAGCATTTCGAAAATGTGTCCTATATGAGAGTTGAGCCCCATTTTACATCGCAGCTGGTCCGACAAGTACACAGCACGCATCCCTTAATCCAGTGGTTGAAAGAAAAGCCAAGAGAGTGCAATTTCCAGACCAACGATGATGCTGGGGAGCTGAGCTCTCTCAGCTCTAGTGTTAGTGTCAACTCCGAGCAGGCCAGTCCCAGGCATTCCAGGCAAACCGTCCTCTATAAATGCATGATCTCTTTGGGAGGAGACATAGTTAATATTGGACTCTTTTTCACTTTTCAGTTGTCTAGGTTTTGGTTCAGGTGTATTTGTTTTTTATCACTGTCATAGTAAGTTACCACAAGCTCGGTGGCTTAGCATGGCACAAATTTATTATCTTACAGTTCTTGGGTCAGAAGTTCAACACAGTCTCATGCTGAGATCAAGGTGTCTGCCTTCCTTTTTGGAGACTCTAGGCGCAAATCTGTTGTTTTCCCTGAGTTTTCCAGTTTAAAAGGGCCACCCACATTCCTTGGTTCCTGGCCTCTTCCTCCAGCTTCAAAGCCAGCAATAGCAGGTTGAGTTCTTCTCACATCGCATCACTCTGACCTTCTCTTATGCTTCTCTGCCACTTTTAGGACCCTTGTGATTACATTGGGCCCACCTGGATAATCCAAAGTAATCTCCCCCTTCTTGGAGTCAACCGATTAATAATCTTAATTTCCTATGAAATCTTAATTCCCCTTTGCCATGTAACCTGACATATTCTCAGATTCTGGGGATTAGGATGTAGACATCTTCGGGAAGCCTTTACTCTGCTAACCACACAGGGTGCAAGCATTTTGAAAATTACATTTTAGACAGAGACTTTCCTTCTCTTTTTTTTTTCCTTTTCATTATTACCTGGTTCTAAACATATTGTTTATTGAGATCTTAGTAGAGGAAATGACCTTTATTTTCTTTCCTCATCATAAATCAAACCATGCAAATTACTTAGGGACTAATGTGATCTTATTCCTTCCTTTCCTGGTATTTCTCTGGCCAGCATCTTGGAAACTTAGCCTCACTGGGTTTGCTGTGACCCCGGGCAGGATGCCGTTACTGTCCTCTGGGGCTCCAAGGTGCTCTCTGCTGATGACTCATGTGATTTAAGAGGACATTCATGAACTACATGGCACAGTTAGGGTGTGTGGGGGGAGGGGATCATTTCCTTAGCAATAATTTTTTTTTCTTCAGCTAAGGAAAGTCAAGAGAACAATTTTTCAAATCAATTTGGGATATCTTTCTGTTCTTTTCTTTTTATTTTGAATCACGTGTCAACTACCCCATCAGATGTCCATTTCCTTGATTCAAATTGATATTCCAGAAATGATACACAGAGCAGGAAACTGAATGTAAATAACACAGGAGGAGGAAGTTGTGTGGAAAGAATGATTAAAACATGAGGAGATAGCAATCTAATTTCATTCCAACCAGCTTATGGGCAAATAAGAGGAACCAGTTTATGGAATATTAGATAGTTTACACTAAATGCAAAGGAACTGTCTTGCCCATGTGTCTTCAGAATTGTGCCTTTGACAGATGCTCTGTAGTTTCTTCTCTGCTAAGACTTCAGCTTGCTTTTATGTCTAATATGTTAGCTAATTTCTCCTGACAGTTTTGTATAATCCTATTGAATTGTGAAGGAGTAGGCATTGGAATTTTCAACTTTCTACTTTGAGAGCCGATCTATGGAAACAATAATTAACCTAAGATCACATGGGTGTCAGCTTAGACTATTTCTGGCTCACTCCCTATCCAGGGTAATAGCTACACTCTTTATTTGGTTCTGAGTAGAGCTGACTAACAACTCAATTACTTCTAACTCAAATCTAATGATTCTGAGATCTCTGCCTCAGTTTTGTAGAATTTAATCACAGGTGTTTCTAATCACATGCCTTAGGCATGGATGAATCCAGAGCTTAACCTCTTAGTTTCACCACTTGAAATTCATTATTAACCTGGTTTTATAAAGGAAAGAAATTGAATGTGAATGGATGAATTCATAATTAAAACAACTGGAAAAAAATTCCCTTCTGATACTAACATTTTTTCCCTCTTGTGCATATTCAATTAGTCCTTGATTTAATTTTATCACAGAAGTTTAAAAAGATGTTTTAAACAAGTTTGTTTTATGGAACGCTGGGATGTAATTTACTTCTCTCTGTTTGCAAAGAAAAAGAAAAAGGTTTTCCTGTATTTAAATTCAATGCATAATAGAAATGCATTTAAATACTCACTTGGGCCGTGGCTCATGCCTGTAATCCTAGCTCTTTGGGGCTCATGCCTATAATCCTAGCTCTTTGGGAGGCCTAGGCAGGAGGAAGATCTGAGGTAGGGAGTGTGAGGTTGCAGTGAGCTATGATGACATCACTGCATTTTTTTCCAGGCAACAGAGTAAGACCCTATCTCTAAAAAAAAAAAAAAACTGACTTGCCAGGAACAAATTCCAAAGTTGAATAATAAAGGTTGAATGAAACATTTTTCTTCTCTAGAATAAATTCAGTAAAGGATGTATTATTATGGCAAGTTCATTGTGGGCTAGGCCAGGTATTTTATTGCTATTTCAGTTCCCTTTTACCTTACTATAGTGTTGGCCGCAGAGATAAGGCTGAGTAAATTATCCTAGTAACACAACGAAATTGCCTTGTGCATCTTCCCACCCTCATGAAGTCTGCGTCAAAGGGTGGTCGTCAGGAGTAAACGCAGGTTAAATCATAGGCAAGGCACTGAGCACCATGCCCGGTGCCTGGTAGATGCTGAATAAATGGTTAGTCCTGAGTTATTTGGGGACCTGCATAGACTGGAAGGAAGAAACCTTTTGCTTCTGGCTGTTGTAATCAGGGGCTCCTACAGCTTCTGCTTTTCATTTCTGGACCAGGTTTTTTGTTGATTCACTTATCCAGATGTTTCCTGCTACTTTGTGCAAGAAGTATGTGACTGTCACATTAACTCCTACTGCCAGGAATTGAAACTTGGGTACCCAAAAGAGGTCTCCTGCTGAGGCTGGCTTCCCTAGATTCACTCTCTCATCTAGATTCTTCATTTGGCCAGTGTAGGCACATTTACAATTCTTATCCCCAAGCTCTTACCCACGAAATGCCCATGCATGAAAATGGTAGCATTTACTAGTTTACCTGCAATCGTTTCCCATATGGAGGAGGCCATCTGACTTCTCACTTGCTTATTTGTTTGAGGTAGCCCCTGTGCTCCATCTCTGAGCTCACAGCCATCAGGTTCTTCAGCACACCATGTGACAAAACCACACTTCTTTGTCACTAGTGGAAAACGGTTGAGAGTATATTAGTTTCCAGGACTGCTGTAACAAAGTACCACAAACTGGATCTCTTCTCTCACAGTTTTGAAGCCTCGACGTCCAAAATCAAGGTGTCAACAGGATCATGTTGTCTCTGAAGACTCCAGGGAAGAATCCTTCCTTTTCTCTTACCAGTTTCTGGTGGTTGCCAGCAATTGCTGGAATCCCTTGTTAGATGACTATATCAATCCAATTCCTTCCTCTGTCTTCACATGACTATCTTCCCTCGTGTGTCTCTCTGTCTCTGTTTTCTCTTTTTATAAGGACTCCAGTCATTGGATTGGGACCCACCTTAATTCAGTGTGACTTCTTTTAACTAATTACATCTACAAAGATCCTCTTTCTAATAAGGTCACATTATGAAGTTCCAGTAGACATGAGTTTTGAGGGGGGACACTATTCAACCCAGTTCCATGCCCTCTACCCCTAGGCACCACTAAATGCCAATAAACAAATTAATACTTACTCGGGAACAAGTTTTTGAATGAGATTATGTACTTGGTATCTGGCCTTGGGATCAATTACAGTCTGGTTGGAAAGAAAGGATACATACGGTTGAAAAGATAGCCAAGGGTCATCTTTACCTGCTCTGGGGGATCTCCCCATAGCTTCCCTTTGGAGGTGGGGTGGCTCCACACAGCATTCGCCCTGCTGACAGTGGCGTGTGTGTGCCTGCCCTTCATTAGCACTGTACAGGGCACGTGCTCATCCACTGGAGGTTGTACCTTGAGCGTCAAGATGTCCGATCCCATCATGAGCATGGTCCTGAGAAGATTTATGCAAGGTGACCCAGAGGATATGCAGCTATATAATTTAGCCAGACTCAAAAGACCTGGTAATTCTCTGCAGTAGTCTCCAGTAATGATGGACTTACTGGAAAAGCTGACCCACGGAACCTGGGAAGAGTGAGAACAATGGCAGAGCCAGGCTCACAGACATGGGACTGAACAAGTCCGGGATCTACAGCAGCTCTGAGGCCTTGGCTTGAGGAGTGAGTTGGGATTCTTACCTGTGTGCCCTGCCTGTCTGTGCCAGGTACACCCACATGCCTGCTCTCCCCTCCTACCTCCTGCTGACTGGTTTTGTCCCTCCACCAATGTCTTTCCCACTTTCTCATAGTTTCTGGTGACTCACCTTCTTCACAGCTCTGTTTCCTTCTCAATTATTCCACCACCTACTTTCTCATAAAGCATCCCACAGCCGCAACTCTTGCTGGTCACTGCCCTCTCCTCAGTTGTCTTCAGCTCAGAGAGGGATCACACTGGAACTCAGCACATCTTTTTTCTACTGGGGTCCTGTGGTCAGTTGCTGGCCCCCTCTGATTCATATCCTTTGGTCACTTGCTTATCAAGATGCAAGCAGCCGTGGCCCTGAGTGGGATGAGAAGTAAAGTTCAGAGGTGATGAAAAGCAAGCCTTGCTGCCCAAGGCTGCCTCTTCTGCAGGGCTGTGGTCAAGGTGGTTTCTTCTACAACAGCCCATGGCCTTGACAGACACCTTAGCCAACATCGCCCATCTTCAGCAGGTCACTAGAGAGTGCATACCTGCACTTGTTCCCCTCCCCCATCCTCCTGGCCTCTTTTGGAATTGCTGCTTACAACTCGCTATGAAGTGATGCCTCCACATTGACCAAATGTGTTCTTCTGAGCAGCTTTACCTGAAATATGTTCCTCTATCTGTCGTAGATGTGGTTGAGGATGTTGCTCAGTGACCCTTTCTCCTGCCGGAGAAAACTTTCTTTTGTCTGATTATTAGAAATAGCTGTATCTTTCCTGAACAACTGGTTTGAGTATGTCTTCAGACATAATGAATCCTATAATTCACCTGTGTTTCTTTCTGTATTGCCTACTTGGAGGTCAGAGCCAAGTCTGCAACAAGTTTACATGGCAGTAATGTATGGATTTTACATAGAGCCTCTTCTTTTTTTTTTTTTTTTTTTTAATCTTTTTTAAAGATACACATTCTCAATACATTGCCCCAGCTGGTCTCGAACTCTTGGCCTCAAGCAGTCCTCCTGCCTCAGCCTCCCAAGTAGCTAGAACTACAGGCACAAGCCACCATGATAGCTTCTTTATTCTTTAATCACCCTAATTTCCTCAGTTATTTTCTGTCTGCCTTTACTGTATATATTTGTGTAAAATGTGTCAAATGTTTTAAATGAGGTAGAGTATAAAAATGTTTTAAAATATTAATAGAAACTACAGGTTATCCAAAATGCTTAGGAGTAGAAGTATTTTGGATTTTGGGGGGTTTTGGAATATTTACATATACATAAAACATATTGGGAATAGGACCCAATTTTGAGCATGAAATTCATTTATATTTCCTATATATCTTATATACATAGAGTGAAGGTAATTTTACACAGAGATGGGGCTGATAGTTTTTAATAGTTTTATGCATGGAACAAAGTTTTGACTGCATCCCACCACGTGAGATCAGGTGTGGGATTTTCTACTTGTGGCATCATATTGGCACCCAAAAAGGTTAGGATTTTGGAACATTTCAGATTTTGGATTTTTAGATTAGGGGTGTTCAACCTGTACTGATGACAGTTGTCCATGTGTCAAGTATTAAGCCCCTACTTTTACTAGTTGCTTTGAAAAAATCTTCTGCACTATTTATATCTGAGTACAAATTGAATGGGTTTAAAAGAGAAAGAAATCACTGAGGGCTGTAGTGATTACATTTGAGTGGGTCCTTGAAGGACAGAGTGAAAAACTTCTCAAGAGTCCTCATGGACCTATCCACCCATCTGTCTTGGAACGTGGTCAAGCCAAGCCTGTGTAATACAGAGCAGGAACATCATGCTTTTAGGAAAGAAGGCCTTATGGCTTGGGGGTCTTTACTCCTCAGTGAGATTTTATTCACCAGTTTATACATGTACGTTTTCCAAAGCATAAAAAGAAAATTAGCATAGGCCGGGCACGGTGGCTCATGCCTGTAATCCTAGCTCTCTGGGAGGCCGAGGAGGCGGGCGGATCGTTTGAGTTCAGGAGTTCGAAACCAACCTGAGCAAGAGTGAGACCCCGTCTCTACTATAAATAGAAAGAAATTAATTGGCCAACTAATATATATACAAAAAAATTAGCCGGGCATGGTGGCGCATGCCTGTAGTCCCAGCTACTTGGGAGGCTGAGGCAGTAGGATCGCTTGAGCCCAGGAGTTTGAGGTTGTTGTGAGCTAAGCTGACGCCATGGCACTCACTCTAGCCTGGGCAACAAAGTGAGACTCTGTCTCAAAAAAAAAAAAAAAAAAGAAAAAGAAAAAGAAAATTAGCATAGAAAATACTGCCACAAACGCCATAGAAATGACTTGAAGTTTTTATTTTAAACTTTCAGAAGTATAGTCAATTCTTTCCAAAAAGATATTCATGGTGGTTTATGCTTGTAATCCCAGCAATTTGGGAGGCTGAGGTGGGAGGATCACTTGATGCCAGGAGTTCAAGACCAGCCTCAGCAGCACAGCTAACCCTCATCTAAAAAAATATTTTTTTTTTTTATAGAATGTCTTTTGTTCTTTTAGGTAGATGCCCAGTAATAGGATTGCTGGATCAAATCATATATCTACTTGTATCTCTTTAAGGTATCTCCATATTGCTTTCCACAGAGGTTGAACTAGTTTGCAGTCCCACCAGCAGTATAGAAGTGTTCCTGTCTCTCTACATCCACGCCAACATTTATTGTTTTGGGACTTTTTGATAAAACTCATTCTCATTGGAGATAAGTGATATCTCATTGTGGTTTTGATTTGCATTTCCCTGATGATTAGAGATGAGCATTTTTTCATATGTTTTTTGGCCATTATTCTGTCTTTTTTTGAAAAGATTCTATTCATGTCCTTTGCCCACTTTTTGATAGGGCAGTTTGATTTTTTCTTGCTGATTTTCCTGAGTTCTAAGTAGATTCTAGTTATCAGCCTTTTACCAGATGTGTAGCTTGCGAAAATTTTCTCCCATTCTGTAGGTTATCTGTTTGCTCTCTTAACAGTTTCTTTGGCTGTGCAGAAGCTTTGTAATTTGATCAGGTCCCATTTATTTATTTTTGTTGTTGCTGTGATTGCCTTTGGGGTCTTCTTCATAAATTCTTTTCCTAGGCCAATGTCTAGAAATGTATTTCCAATGTTTTCCTCTAGAATTCTAATAGTTTCACACCTTAGATTTAAGTCTGTTACCCAGCATGAGTTGATTTTTGTGAGAGGTTAAAGGTGTGGACCTGTTTCAGTCTTCTACATGTGGCTATCCAGTTTTCCCAGCACCATTTATTGAATAAGGATTCTTTTCCCCAGTGTATGTTTTTGCCTGCTTTGTCAAAGATTAGCTGGCTATATGAGGATGCTTATATATCTGGGTTCTCTGGTCTGTTCCACTGGTCAATGTCCCTGTTCTTGTGCCAGTTAAAAGCTGTTTTAATTACTATAGCCTTGTAGTATAGTTTGAAGTCTGGTAAATTGATACCTCCTATTTTGTTGTTATTGCCTAGGACTGTTTTTGCTATATGGGGTCTTCTCTGGTTCCATATGAAGCATAAAATAATTTTTTCTATATCTGTGAAAAATTACGATGGTATTTTAATAGGGATTGCATGGACTCTGTAGATCACTTTGGGTAGTATAGACATTTTAACAATGTTGATTCTGCCGACCCATGAGCATGGTATGGTTTTCCACTTGTTTACATCCTCTGCTATTTCCTTCCTCAGTTTTTCATAGTTCTCCCTATAGAGGTCTTTTACCTTCTTAGTTAAATATATTCCTAGGTACTTTATTTTCTTTGTTGCTATTGTGAAGGGAGTTGAGTCTTTGATTTGGTTCCCAGTTTGACTGTTATTGGCGTATATGAATGCCCCTGATTTGTGTGTATTGATTTTGTGTCCTGAGACATCTGCACTCGAATGTTTATAGCAGCACGATTCACAATTGCAAAGATGTGTAAACAACCCAAGTGCCCATCAATACGTGAGTGGATTAAAAATATGTGATATATGTATACCATGGAGTACTATTCAGCTATAAGAAACAATGGTGATATAGCACCTCTTGTGTTTTCCTGGATAGAGCTGGAACCCATTCTACTAAGTGAATTTTTCCAAGAATGGAAAAATAAGCACCACATGTACTCACTAGCAAATTGGTTTCAGGGATCAACATATAGGAATAACATTTATTGGGCATCAGGCAGATGGGAGGGAGGAGGAGGGGATGGGTATATACATACATAATGAGTGCAATGCACACCATCTGGGGGATGGACATGCTTGCTTGAAGCTCTGACTCTGTGGGGGAAGGTAGGGAAAGGCAACACACGTAACCTAAACATCTGTACCCCCATAATATGCTGAAATAAAAAAATAATAAAAACTAAAAATTTTAATAAAATCAATAAAAGATATTTAGAGTTTGTTCAATATATAAATAATAAATTATTAAGATTTCCAACCAATTATAAATAAAGTACGTATTTCTCAGAAACAGTAGGGATTGATCTCAGCAAGATATAACTCAGGGAGATTTCTTTGTCATGGTCCTATTCAAATAATTTGCCCTTTTGATATTTTGATTCAGGGAAATGAATTTTTGGTCATCTGCTCTAAGTGATCTAATTTTTTAAAAACGCCAAATAAAATACCATGCTCTGAACTGATCTCACTCTCCTGCCCTTTGGAGAGAGCTCAGAGAAGGAATGGTCATCTCATCTGTACTGTGAGCCAGGCATATGAGAGAGGCAGGCTTGCTGGTGGAGGAAGAAGCATCACAATGTGTATCCTAGAGTCAAATAGACTTTTTTTGAAAAAAAAAAAAATCTGTCATTTGGGGTTATCTTTGTATGTCCACCCACTCTGAGAAACACAGTGAAAAATGAAATTACTGTTTCTATCACAATGTATGAAGATTATGTCACTCAAAGTTTTCTCCTTTCAGAACAAACCTCATGTACTCAGGTTCTCATGTACCTGAAGCAGATGTTAGGATGCAGATGGAACACATGGATTATCATAGCTCCATAACGCAGCAACTATTCTGTCTCTCCTGAGCAGAATTAAAATGTTAACTTCTTGCCCTTTTTAAGTAGGCTGTCATATATCAAGCACAAAGAAAAAGAAATGGAATTTTGCTAGCTAAAAGTAATTACAATACAGAGATAAAATACATGAACTAAAATATCTTTAGTTTAAGTATCTCTAACATCCTTTGTCTATTACCTTGTCTAGTTGAACTGATTTTCTTACGTAACCGAGAATGGTGCCTTGCCCAGTGATGCTCACAAAACTATAGTTTTGATTTAGTGACAGATTAGCCCAAGTGGTACTTTTGGAATTGTAAACCTCAAGTAAGCATGTTTTATATGAAAAAAGATTCCAAAGTATTCTTTCTCTGTCAAGTAATTTAACAGCTTTTTCTGTATGTCTGTGTCTCTGGAAGGGTGATATCGGAAAACTGGGCAAGATGTTGATGCACGGCCCTTTCAGCGTCTGGACAATCCACAAGGACCGTTATAAAATGAAGGATTTTATTCGATTTAAGCCCAGCCAGAGGCAAATCTATCTCTTTGAAAGGGGAATAGTATTCTGTAAGATACACGTGGAGCCTGGTGACCAGGGGCAATCTCCTCATTACAGCTTTAAGAAGTCTATGAAGGTAAAGGAAGTCCTCTGGTATCTGAGAGTCACCACAACCCAGTGGAGAGAGGGGGAGAGGGGGAGAGAGAGAGATCCTCAGCATAGATGAGAAAGCTGAATCTCAGAGAGGTCAAGTGAACTTGCCAAATACCACACAACAGAGCTAGACTCCACATCCAGGTCTGTCTGAGTCTAGAGTCAGGGCTTGTAATCAGTTGTAGGCAGAGCCAGGGCTGGCATAGAGGTGCCTTTGTGCTAAGTAAAGAAAAGGGACCTTATGGTAGCCTATCTAGACAAACTAAGCACCCTCTTTCCTCCAGGCAGACGGGTGAAAGACTTGGCGATTAGAGCATGGGCTGGATTTCATCTCAGACTTGCCCTTCTCAACTGCACATCTTTGTGTTTAAGTCTAGGCAGTATCCTGACCCTGGGGGTCTAGGGACTCATGTCTACCCCAAGCATAATTGTTTCTCACCTGTATAAGAAATGTTTCATAGCCACCTAGCTATGAGATACACACACACACACACACACACACACACACACAAATACAAACACTTGTGCTCTTTTGATTAAAGTGATTAATTTATTCATAGTAGCCTTTGTTATTTATGTCTCTAAATGGATACTCATTCAGTTACTGTTACATAGAGATTTGTGAAATAGGTTCTAAAGGAGAGACGATCTCTTCACTTAAAAGTTGAGATCTACCACTCTCTTTATGAAATGATATAGTCTGTGTTACCTTCTGAAACAGACAAGACAGACAACATGGTGCCAGATTGTGTTTTATGCTCCCTTGGAGCCACTAACAGGAAAGTAAAACACTTGGAAGGAAGATGGAAGAAGAGAGCTGTCAAGGATAGAAAGGATTAGAGTGACTGACTGGGACAATTTTAAAATCAGAAAATGGTGACATACAACATTTCTCTTCCTTCTTTTACAATAGTTGATGACACTTTCAATTCGCCAGCTTGGAAGGGGAAGCACTAAAAAGTTTGAAATTGCCAACCAAAATGGACTTGAGAAATACATCCTGCAGGTAAAGAACATACCTTCCCCATAGGTCTCCTCTGCTCTTTCCCTATTGTGTTCTCATGACTTGACAAGTTATTTTCTATGTCATTATTCTAAAGGTTGCTCAGAGAATAAAAGCCCTATCCAATTAATACTCAGGGTGATCTGATACTCATAGTATTTTCTTATCTATAATTGCAGGCAGCTTCAAAAGAAATCAGAGATTGTTGGTTTTCAGAAATAAGTAAATTACTGATGGAGGAACAAAACAATATTAAAGGTAGGTTACCCCTGCGGACTTTAGTCTGGAGAGAGATGCTGATCCAGCTTTGTGGTGGGTGTACAGATTGGAGATACTATTAAAGAAAAGAAGAATAACTAGGAGAATAACTGTGGCCACATTTTCACATTCCCTGGAAGGACCTGTGATTGCTTTAGATAGTGAGGAAGTTTTTTTTTTTTTTTTTTGTGGTTGCATGTGGCTGTGTGAAGTTGTTTTGGCGTGTCCCTTTTAGTTGTGTTCCCCCCATGCACCTGATTGCCAACGTCGACTTTTCAATCAAAAGTCCCACAGCCACTCAAGAAAATGTTAACAGAAATTCCAATGGTCAATACTACCTTTCAAAAGCTGTACTACTTTTTTTTTAAATGCTAAGATACAAACAACATACAATAAAGTTCACTCTCTGAAAGTATATAATTCAGGGGGGTTGACACTGTTCACAAGGTTGTATAACAATAAACACTCTCTTATAATTCTAATTTTAGAACATTTTCATAACCTGCCTCTAAAAAAAGTCCTGCACCAATTAGCAGTTACTCTGCATCTTTCCTTTCTCCCCAGCCCCTAGCAATTGCTAGTATACTTTCTGTCGCTATTTAATTTTCCTGTTCTAGGCATTGTATATAAATGGATCATATAAAATGTGGCCCTTTCAAGCTTCTTTCACTTAGCATAATTTTTTCAAATTTTATTCATTTTGTAGCATGTGTCAGTACTTTGTACCTTTTAATGGCTAAATAATAGTCCATTGTATAGATCTACCATATTTGTTTATCCATTCATCAGTTGATAAATATTTGAGTTGTTTTGCTTTTTAGATATTGTAAATAATGCTGCTATGGATATTTGTATACAAGTGTTTTTGTGACTCTTTATTTCCAATTTTCTTGGATATATGTAAGTGGAATTGCTAGGCCATGTGATAATTATATGTTAACTTTCTAAAGAACTTCCAAATTGTTTTCCAAAGCTATGCCATTTCACATTCGCACAGTGTATGAGTGTTCTGTGTTTTCCACTTCCTCCCCAACACTTGTTATTTATTATTGCCATCCTGGTGGATGTGTAGCAATGGTTTTGATTTGCATTTCCCTCATGATTAGTGATGTTGAGCATCTTTTCATATGCTTATTGGCCATTAGTATATCTTCTTTGGAGAATGTCTATTCAACTCCTTTGCCCATTTTTAAATTGGCTTGCCATTTTATGGTTAAATAGTAAGAGTTATTTATATATTCTGGATATTAGACTCTTATCAGATACATGATTTGCAAGTATATTTTTCCTATTTCATGCATTGTCTTTTTACTTTGTTGGAGGTGAGGCACAAATGTTTTTCCTTTTGATGAAGTCCAGTTTATTTATTTTTCTTTTGGTTTCTTATCTTCTTATCTTTTCTTATCTTTGGTTTCTTATCTAAGAAGGCATTGCCCAATCCAAGGTCAAGACCATTTACACCTATGCTTTCTTCTAAGAATTTATAGTTTTAACTCTTTCATGCAGATCTTTGATTCGTTTTGAGTTAATTTTTGTGTATGATGTGAATTAGGGGTCCAAGTTCACTCTTTTACATGTGGATATCTGTTGTCCCAGAGCCATTGGTTGAAAAGACTATTCTTTCCTCCATTGAATGGTCTTGGATCCTTGTGGAAAATAAATCGGCCTTAGATACAGAATTCTTGGCTGACAGTCTTTTCCTTTAAGCACTTTGAATATGTCATCCCACTGCCTTCTGGATTTTGTGGTTTCTGATGAGAAATAAGCTGTTAATCTTATTGAAAATTCCTTTTATGTGCTTGTTGCTTTCAAGATTCTTTGTCTTTTGATAGTTTGATTATTATATGTCTAGGTGTAGCTCTCTTTGAATTCATGTATCTTGGAGTTTGTAAACTTTTTTGAATGTATAGATTAATGTTTTTCATCAAATTTGGGAAGACTTCAGCCATTATTTCTTTATTCTTTCAGTCCATTTGTCTTTCTCTTCTCTTCCTGAGACTCCCATTATACATAGTTGGTATGCTTGATGGTGTCTCACAGGTCTCTGAGCATCTGCTCATCTTTTCTTCATTCATTCTTCTTTTTCTTCCTCAAACTGGATAGTTTCAATTGACCTATATCTAAGTTCTCTGATTCTTTCTTTGGCCTGTTCAAATCTGCTATTGAGCAACTCTAGTGAATTTTTCACTTCAATTATTATACTTTTCAACTCTAGAATTTCTACTTGGTACTTTAAAAAAATTCTCTATTTAATAAAAGTATGTTCTTGTGCTTTCCTTTTGTTCTTTAAACATGATTTCCTTTAACTCTGAACATTTAAAAAATAGCTGATTTAAAGTTTTAGTCTAGTAAAACCAATTTCTGTTGACTTTTTTTCTTGTGTACCAGCCATATTTTCTTATTTCTTTGCATATCTCATAATTTTCTTTTGAAAACTGGACATTTTAAATAACATAATATGGCAACTCTGGAAATCAAATTCTCCTCCCTTCCCTGTATTTGTTGTTTTTGCTGTTTGTTGTTGTTTCTTTGTTTAGTGACTTTTCTAAACTCATTCAGTAAAGTCTGTATTCATTATCTATGTGGCCATTGAAGTCTCTGCTCAGTTAATTCAGTGGTCAGCTGATGACAGGACAGAGATTTCCTTAAGTACCTGATAACAGTAAATCTTCCAGTCTTTGCCAAGGGGCTCTGTGTGCACATTGGGGCACACCTTCAGCCCTCAGCCAGGCAATTGACAATTCCTCCTTAGCCTTCACTTCAGCATCAAGATCAACCAGAGGTGACAGCACAGGGCCTTCTCAGCTCTTTCCTGAGCATGCCCACAGGATGTGTGTGCATGGCTTTCTAGATTCTTACAAATATTTTGCAGTTTTTCTAAGCCCCTATGAACATCTCATTCCAAAGCTTTTCATTTAAAACTTTTTGATTAGCTCATTTTTGCCCCAACTATTATTCAGTCCCTTAGGCAACCATGAAATTAAACAATTGCCTCTAGTCATTTTCTGCAAATGTCTCTGAGGAAAAGACTTCACACTGGGTAAGTTCTAAGTCAAGTCTAATAAAGAAAGCCTTGGAATACCAAGGAAGCCCTGGTCGGGTCAAATAATGACAATTCTTTGGGGATGAGGCATTGCAGGAGCTCCCTCCCTGTCTGCCCCCAGCCATGGCTGCCAGACAGCCAATTTCACCATCATCGCAGGCTGCTGGTTTCCAAGTCTCCCACCAAGGAGCGGGAGGATAGGAATAGGGCAAATTAAAATGCCTCAAAGTTCACTGTTCATACTGAGATGTAATAATTTTTCTTTAATAAATGCTCTCCAGACTGCTATAAATCCATTTAATTTCCAGTGTTCTGAAGAAAATTGTTTCTAACAATTTTTGCCAATTTTTTCCATGTTTTCATGAAGGAGGGAATTTTTTAGTGTTTTTTCAGCATTTCACTGATGTTACCCACTATACTCCTTTTAATAATTAAAAGTCATCTTTAAGTAGGCTTTACCCTTTTATATTTGTGTTTTTTCAATTAATTTTTATAACAGTAGGGATGTTTGGTGGGAAAATCCTTACCAAGCTTTATCAATTAAGTTCTAATACTCATTTCAGATAATACTGCTATGGTTAGGAAATGCCAGTCTCACATGGGAAATCAAGCTCTTATCATTTATACTGGTAATGGTTCAGTTGTTTGGCAAGAAAAAATATATAAAAATGAAAAGATGAATTTTTTTCCTCCAGAGTCTTAGCAGGAATGCAACCATTTCACATTCTTTCTTTGTCTTCTCTGATCATCAGCCAGTCAGCAGTTGCAGGGGTAGGCGTGCATTCGTAAAGTGTGGGAAAAGATAAACTAAGAAGCGTAACTGGAAAACCAGCACATTAGTTTTCTGTCATAAGAACCAAGGGACATAAGTTCTTGATTTAAACTGTAGGCCTCTGCCAGGAATAGTAACAAGATTATAGAGTTGATTTTATTTTGTGTCAAAGTAAGTTAGGAAGAAATTATGATTTACTTGTGGTTTTGAACTGTTAATACTATGTTAAATATATGTATGGTACTTGAGCAGGAGTGCCCTAGAGGCTTAACACAGAAAGGTATGGCAACTTTAGTGGAAAAAGTTTCTTGTTTTTCCAGAAACAACATTCTAGTCACAAGATTGTTCTAGAAATCCTGACTCCCTGGAACAGTGTTTCTCAAATGGTGGTTTAGGGACTACACTTGCATTATAATTATTTGAAGGGCTTGTCACAAATGCAGATTTCTGGGTTCTACCAGGGTTAGTGGTTCCACCAGGGTTAGTGCCTAGGGATATGCATTTTAGCTTATTAAACTTTCTAGACAGAGACTTTATACTACAATTTCAAAACAGTTTTATTGAGGTATAATGACATAATAAACTGCACATATTTAAAGTGTACAATTTGGTAGGCTTTGACATATTTATACACCTGTGAAAGCACTACCACATTCAAGATAATGAACATACCTGTCACCCCCCAAAGTTTGCTTGTGTCCTTTTGTATTCCCTTCCTCCTGCCCTCCCTTACCCACCCCAGGTGGTCACCAATCTGTTCTCTATCACTGTGGATTAATTTATATTTTCTAGACTTCCATAAAGAGAATCATATAGTATGTACTTTTGGTCTGGTTTCTCTCACTCAGCATAATTATTCTGAGATTCATCTATGTTGCTTTGTGTAAATGATAGTACCTCTTTTGTTGTTACTGAGTAGTATTCCATTGTTGGCTGTATCTGGTTTTCTTTATCCATTTACCTGTTAGTGAACATTTGGTTTGTTTATGCTTTGGGGCAACTTTGAATAATGCTGCTATGAACATTCAAGTATACGTCTTTGTGTGGAAATGTGTTTTCATTTCTCCTGCATAAACACCTAAGGTGTAATGGTTAGGTCATACAGTAGGTGTATGTTCAACTTACTAGGAAATTGCTAACTATTTTCCAAAATGATGATACCATTCTACATTCTCATAGCAATGTATGAGAGTTTGTTCCACTTGCTCAATATCCTCACCAACACTTGGTATTGTCAGTCTTTTAAATTTTCAGGCTTCTAATAAGTGTGTAGTGGTATGTCATTGAGGTTTTACTTTACTTTTCCTTAGTGAGTAATGGTTGAGCATCTTTTCATGTGATTCTTTGCCATCTGCATATCTTCTTTGGTGAAGTATCTGTTCAAATCTTTTGCTCATTGTTTTCTTATTATTGAGTTTGAGCATATATATATGTACACACATATATATATCCTAGATACAAGTCCTTTATTAGATATATGCTTTGCAAATATTTTCTTTCAGTGGGTGGCTTATCTTTTCATTCTCTTAAGAGTAACTTTTGAAGAGCAGAAAATTTCAATTTTGATAAAATCCAATTTAAAAAATTTCATGGATCATATTTTTGGTGTCATGCCTAAGAAATCTTTGTCTAAAGACCACAAACGGCCAGCTATGATGGCTCATACTTGTAATCCCAGTATTTTGGGAGGTCAAGGTGGGAGGATTACTTGAGGCCAGGAGTTTGAGACTAGCCTGGGCAACAAAGTGAAGCCCTGTCTCTACAAAAAAAAAAAAAAATTTAAGAATTAGCTGGAATTAGTGGCACACTCCTATATTGCCAGCTACTCAGGAGGCTGAGGAGGGAGGATTACTTGAGCGCCAGTATTAAAGCCTGAAGTATGCTAAGATCATGCCACTATACTCCAGCCTGGGCAACAAAGCAAGACCTCATCTCTTAAAGAAAACCCACAAAGATTTTCTCCTATGTTTTCTTCTAGAAGTTTTATAGTTAAGTCTCTGATCTATTTTGTGTTTTTTTTGTTTGTTTGTTTTTGAGACAGAGTCTCGCTTTGTTGCCCAGGCTAGAGTGAGTGCCGTGGTGTCAGCCTAGCTCACAGCAACCTCAAACTCCTGGGCTCAAGCAATCCTTCTGCCTCAGCCTCCCGAGTAGCTGGGACTACAGGCATGCACCACCATGCCCGGCTAATATTTTTTTTATATATATATATTAGTTGGCCAATTAATTTCTTTCTATTTATAGTAGAGACGGGGTCTTGCTCTTGCTCAGGCTGGTTTCGAACTCCTGACCTCGAGCAATCCGCCCGCCTCGGCCTCCCAGAGTGCTAGGATTACAGGCTTGAGCCACCGTGCCCGGCCATATTTTGTGTTTTTTTATGCTTCTGTTTCTGTTTTGTATATGTTGTGAGGTATGGATCAAAGTTCAGTCTTTTAAGTATTGATGTCTAGTTGTTCCATTACCATTTGTTAAAAACACTATTCTTTTTCCAATTGACTATTTATATAAGTGTATCTATTTCTGGATGCCTGATTCTTTCCATTGATCTATTTGTCTATCTTGACATTAATACCTTACTATTTTAATTATTGTTGCTTTATAATAACTCTTAAAATCAGATAGTTTGAGCTCTCTAACTTTGTTCTCTCTTTTTTTTTTTTGAGACAGAGTCTCGATTTGTTGCCCAGGCTAGCGTGAGTGCCATGGCGTCAGCCTAGCTCACAGCAACCTCAAACTCCTGGGCTCAAGCAATCCTCCTGCCTCAGCCTCCCAAGTAGCTGGGACTACAGACATGCGCCACCATGCCCAGCTGATTTTTTGTATATATTTTTAGTTGGCCAATTAATTTCTTTCTATTTATAGTAGAGGCGGGGTCTCACTCTTGCTCAGGCTGGTTTCGAACTCCTGAACTCAAGCAATCCACCCGCCTCGGCCTCCCAGAGAGTTAGGACTACAGGCGTGAGCCACCACGCCCGGCCTGTTCTCTCTTTTTAGAGTTGTTTTGGTTATTCTATGTCCTTTACATTCTAAAATTTATATAATTTAGCATTAGCTTATCAACTTCTGAAAAAAACATTATTGGGACTTTTGGATTATGTAAAATCTATAGAACGATTTGATGAAAATCAACTTCTTAATAATATTGAGCTTAACTTACAACTTAAATTTTCATAGAATCCCCTCTGCCCTGCCCTACAGAAAAATGCCCTACATTTATTCAGTTGACAATTCAGAAACACATTTCTCAAGCTCTCCTCAAGACCTGGCACTGTGCTCTCTAGGTTGTGATGGGAATGTGAAATCTGAAGTATGGTAGAGTATTGAGAGTCCTGGTCCTTGGCCTGCTCTAGCAGTTCAATGACTAAAACCTTCATCTTCAGTGACCTGGGATCAGATACAGGTGGACAGGGACGCACCAGCTGGTGCAATGTCTCTAGCCTTTGAGAGGTTTGGGGAAAATGTTATCTATCAGGAAGGTAGAATTGGGAGGCTCAGATTAATCACCAGTTTAAAGCATAGTGTGAGAATTAGCGGGCCTCCTTGCCAGTGTTTAGCCCCTCATCTCCTACTGCACACCAGACTGAGCTAAAGGGAAAATGGCAGAACTCAAGAGAAGGATGAATTCTCAGCCTATGCAAGTCTGCCACCTGGTCACCTACTGCCTGCCAGTAGACAAGCAGACAAAGTCAGGCTCTGATAAGGAACATAGGGGACCCTAAAACTTGGAATGAGGATGTCTGGCTACATGCCTTTGACCTCCTGGGCTGGCAGCAGTGGCCTATTCCCTCTTGTAAAATAAACCCTTTCCTGTTCCCCGAGACTAGACAGAAGCCTCAGGTGAGGCAAACAAAACAGCATTTGACATTCTCAAGATGTGTCCCCACCTCCTTTCCTGACTCTTCCAGAACAATAACTAGGATCAAATTACAACATGACCTGACTAGGGAAGAGGCACACGTGGACCTCTTCCTGCTCCAACATGACCTGACTAGGGAAGAGGCACACGTGGACCTCTTCATGCCCTCATGGGCATGAGCTCAAAATATGAAGGTCTTGTGCTCTAATGCCCACCAAAGAAGATCCATTGCAGATGTGTCAAATGATCAAGCCAACTGGGCAACTTGGCCAGTAGATGTCAGTCAGCTTCCTCCTTGGCACCCCAGTGCCTGCACCATGAGCTCACAAATGAAGAAGCCTTGGTAGCACATGGAGGCTGTGCGTGGGTGCAGCAGTGTGGGCTCCCTGTCATCAAGACTGACCTAGCTGCTACCACTGTTAAATGTCCAACCTGTCAGCAGAGATCAATGCTGAGCCTCCAGTTTGATGTCATTGCACAAGGAGACAAGTGGATTTTATCAGACCCCTTCATCCCAGAAAGTACAGTGTGTGATCAACTGTTTAACATCACTCTAATCAAGAGGCTCACTATGGCAAAATAAGCTGTGCACATGTACCACAGGACCCACTGGTCCCACCCCATTCAGAAGCTGCCAGCCTGATAGAACAGTGGGGTCTCTCAAAGGCCAAGTGGAGCAGCAGCTTGGATGTGGCACTGTGGGGACGGGGTGCTGTCCCTCAGGATGCAGTTTGTACCTTAAAGCAATGGCTGCTTTATGCTGCTATGTCCCTGTAGGCAGAATCTGGGAGCCAGGAAGTCAAAAGAGTAGTGACCTTGCTCATTATCACTCCAGTAACCCACATGAGGAATTCTTTTTTTTTCTATATATTTTTAGTTGTCCAATTAATTTCTTTCTTTCTTTTTTAGTAGAGACAGGGTCTCGTTCTTGTGCAGGCTGGTTTCGAACTCCTGACCTTGAGCGATCTGTTCGCCTCGGCCTCCCAGAGAGCTAGGATTACAGGCGTGAGCCACCGTGCCCGGCCCCACATGGGTTATTCTTTCTCCCCATCTCTGCAACTTTAGCCCCAGTGGCTCTAAAGGTCTCAGTTTCCAAGAGAAGTACTTCTACTAGGGGACATTGTAAGAGTCCAACTTAAATCTGTCTGCCAGCTGCTGCTGCAGTCGGTCCTTTGCTGTACTTTCAAGCCATCTCCCTCCCACTCACTCTAGACACCCCTCGCCCCATCTGACACTTTTGCTGGTGGCATGTGTAGTGAGCATCCAGGACTCTTATCAGGCTGTGGTTCCTCCACTGGCCCATTTAGAGTTACAGCTGGGCATGGGAGGATTAAGAGATGCCCAGTGGATCACCTGAGCGTCACACATGTCCTGTCTGCCTCTATTAAGCAGCAGCCCTCCCTCCCATGCTGATCAGGACCGGTGACTTCTTCCAGTGTGGCAACTGCTTTCTTTGGCTTCTGTCCACTGGCACGAGGACAAAATGATAGGATTCCTATCATAACATCAGTAGGGCTAGGGCCTGGGTAGTGGGGGCGAGGTGGGAATTCTCCCAAGTACCTACACAGTTTTGGATGGGCAGTCGGAACAGGTGGGTGTGCTGTTCCTAGTGCTGTTGGTTAATCAGCCTCTCTTTGGCAGTTGATGGTGAAAATAAAGGAGTTACGCTAATAATATTTTACTAGCTTGGATTGTGCTGAAAATTTTGAATTCTGAATTCACTTTTGTCCCTGATTTGCAAAGCCCTGGCCATGTGAAAGACACATAAAATGAGAATAACTATTCTACTTCATAGTTAATAGAGGAAAAGTCTGTCTACAGACCTTGGAGAGCCACAGGCCCCTCTTCAGGGTTTGCTGTAGTTCTCTTGTTGGGCCCCTCGGGGTCTTGAAGGTGGCCTATGAACTATCTAAAAGGAAATGACACAAAAAATTAGCAAAGAAACAACCTAACAAGGGCACTACAGCAAGGCCTGCATAGGGCCCTGTGTTATTTCCTTTTAGGCCTAGATAATTTCTTTGCTTTCATTATTGTTATTATTTTATTGTTATTCAAACTTATTTTATACACTCTAGTCTAATTTTGATAAAGAAAATAAGTTCCAGCAAATAGTCCTTTCTGGAGAGATTGTGGTTTATTTTATTTATTTATTTATTTATTTTGAGACAGAGTCTTGTTCTGTTGCCCAGGCTAGAGTGCAGTGGCATTAGCCTAGTTCACAGCAACTTCAAATTCCTGGGCTCAAGCAATCCTCCTGCCTCGGCCTCCCTAGTAGCTGGGAATACAGGTGTACATCACCACGCCCAGCTAATTTTTTCTATTTTTAGTAGGGACAGGGTCTCCCTCTTGCTCAAGCTGGTCCTGAACTCATGCAATCCTCCCGCCTCAGGCTCCCAGAGTGCTAGGATTACAGGTATGAGCCACTGTGCCCAGCCGATTGTGGTTTATTTTAGATAGCTGACCAATTGATTTTAATTATTTTAAGTTCCCTTTTCTGATTATAAAAGGAATGTACATATAGACTGTCAAAAATTTAGAAAATATAGTAAAGCATAAATGAAAATGTAAATCAGACATAACCAGATATAAACACTATAAATATCTTCTCACAGACTTTCTGTCTATAGAAATGCAGGATTGTTTAAAAATTGGAGCCATACTAAAGTTTGGGTGGTTTTATATTTTAATCTTATGGAAAATTTTCCATTAAATCTCTGACAAAATGAGCAAGGCTTTGACTAAACCCAACTAGACATTCTGGCTTGTCCTTCACTCCTATCATGCACCTTGGGGCCCACCCTAACCCACACAAATTGAGGGCAGTGGTTGCTGAGCTAGGAGATAGTTTCCCAACAGCAAAGTTTCTTTCACCCCAGCTCTCAGTAGCTCTGAAAGTCTAAGACAGCCAGCTCAGACAGCCCTGGAAATTGCTAAGGACTTTGACAACAGAAAATGCACCAAAAGCAATGTGCCCTGAGAATATGTAGAATCTGAAAGCAACTAATTGAATGCTTAGGAATGATTCACTCCTTCTTGGCCAAATACTCCCCCTTGGCAAATGAAATAGACACTTCAACTATACAGCAGCCTAGACATTCAATTTTATACTCTGGATCACCAAGCAAAAGATCCTAATTCAGCCTGGTATCTCTTGGAACATTCTGAAACTCTCTCCTGTTGTGAGCTCTAAGCAGCTACTAGAATGGATCAGGCAGAAAATGACGCCACATGTTAAATCCTAGAAGACAGGAGGGAGCTTGGTTAGCAGCACAGCATAAGGATAAAGGGTTCAAACTCAGATCTTACAGACGTTGGCTCAAATCCAGCTTTCTCTCTTTTGATGAGTTACTGAGCCCTTTGGCAGGCTCTACAGTGGTCCATTTGTGCCCTCCAGTGGACAGCCAGGGAAAAGCCATGATTTTGTCTTCAAAGTCTATAATTTGCAAAAAATATGTATTCTGATGAGAATAATTTAAAGTCACTAATGAGTTCACTTGTTAATAAATTTCATTTAATTTGCCTAAGCAAAATAAAAACTTACAATTATAGACACTAAATGCTAAAACTAGATTCCTTGAACCATTTAGAATTTACATGATGTGTGCTGCAAAGATCGTCCACTAAGGGGAAAGAGAATACCCCTTAGTCCTTATCAGCATGAATCTTCATGGACACCTTTCCCATTCTTCTTGTCCTTTTCCACCAACAATGTATGTTTATTCTGGTACATGGACTGCAAGTGCCACAGAGACTCAGGGTATATCTGCCCAACATACTGCTAGACCTTGGTTGGGACTAGAGTCATTCCATTCATTTTCCAAGAATGCATGGATGACTTTGCTATAATCAGATTGAATACTCATCAAAATTATATGTGTTTGGTTTGGTTTTTCTGAGGGGGCATGTGTCTTTGTACTGTGTTTCTTTTTAAAGCTATTTATTATCCTTGTAATTTGTTTCATTCCCTGGGTGTTTATGAAGATGAGATGATGGCAAATAAATCTCCCCTAAATTTAAGTAATAATAGAACACCTGGAGTGCTCAGAGCTGTTCTGAGACCTTCTCTTTAGTATTATTGTAATTACTATCAACAATAATCATAACAGATGTTACTTATTGAACCCCTATGATGTATCAGACATTTTATGTTATCAACATTTTTGCTAATCCTCATGCCAACACTGCAAAATAGATATTATTGTCCCCATTTTAGAGATAAGGAAAGCGATGATCAGACAGGTTAAGTGACTGACCCAGGTTCACACAGCTAGTGAGTGGCAGTCAGAATTGCACTCACGTCTGACTGACTGCAAAGCCCCTTCTACCACCGGGCGATGGGCCTCTCGTTTGTTCACTCACATGCCTGTGACTGGCCAGACCCTGAGTCTGAGATTCTGGGGTCCCCTCAGTGCTGCCAGCTCCTTAGTACCTAAGACACTTAGGACCACAGAGCCAGGGAATCCAGGAGGAGATTAAATATGCAGATGACTGAAGACAGAGCAAATGGCAGCCCAGGCAGGACTGGAAGGACCTGGGTAAGGGAGGGAACATGGCCTGGGAGGAGCAGGACACCCCAGTCCTGGTTCTGGCTCGGATCCTGAGCCCCCACAGGTCCTTGAGGCAGTCCCCAACGTGCCCACAGCCTGGTGGTCAATGACCGCCACTGGCTGGATGTCCTGGGAGCCGCACTTTCCCCTCTGTAAACCAGGGCTTTGACTGCAAGATGTTCTTTAAGGTTTGCAGGTTCTAAGAATTCTGGATTTCTCCCTGGAGCCATGGGGGATACCAAGTGAATAGGATATTGTCTCTGCTGCCCAGAGCCTGGGGCCCATGGGGGAGGTACACGAGGGCACAGCCAGGGCAGCTGCAGGTTGTCTCAGAAGAGACTTGCCCTCAAAAGGCCTGTTTTGACCTCCCAGCCCCTGTGCTGCAGGGTACCTGCCCTCCAGCCATGCCTCTGCCCTTCAAGGCCTGCCCAAACCCCTCCCCCTAGATTCTCACCTGAACAGAAACTTCCCCATACACACAGCCAGCACTCTGATTCCCGGGTAATAGGTTATTCAGCTGACCCTCAGTCTGGGGCAGCTGAATGTGGGGATCTTGATGCAGAGGCCCAGCTCCCTAACCTGACTTGTGAACACTGTGGGGCAGAGACCACGTCTTACATAGAATGGGGGGAAAGAGCAGGAATATTGGAGAATCCAGCTGCAATGCCTACAGGCCAAGAGAACGTGGCCACGTGACTGTTGCTGTCTTATTTCAGTTTCCCCATCTGTAAATAGGACTGAGACCATTACAGGGTTGTTGTGAAGCTTAAATTTTGACAAACGCCCAACATCCCACCAGGCACAGGCAGTTGCTCAGTTTTGGCGGTGGCTGCTGTTCCCCACAGTGTCCAACACAGCCCAGGGAATGTGATAGGTGTGCCATAGGCACGACTGATGGCTAAGCAATCTATTCATCAGCCAGAGAGACAGGATGTACTTGCTTGTTCTTCTGATTTTCCCATATGGAGCAGTGACACTTGGCAGAGGCTGCCAGGGAGAAGGGAAATGGACATTAATTATCAGAGTAAAGGAAGCAAGGACGGGGGAAGAGTGGGAAGAAGAGAGGGAAGGAAGGGGGGAAGGTAAGAAGATTGGTAAAGAGAAGACAATGACTGCTTTCTTGGAGGAGCAGGGAGTAGGGCTAGCTATGAACACCGCTTGGGCATTTCTTCTCTGTCACAGCTACAGCGTTTCAGGGCTGGAAAGGTAACCTGGAGATCACAGACCCCCAGGGCCCAGATGGAGGCCCTGGGGCAGCAGGAGTTGGAGATGGGGAGGCCGTGCCAGAGACAGGCACTGCCCGCTACGTGCCAGGGGCAGAGGGACAGTCCTTCCCTTTCTCTCCCCAAGGATGCTCCAGCAGGGAGTTTATCTCCACGGAAGAGTGTGAAGGTGCAGAAGACATGGAAAAGGAGAACAGCGCTCTCAGCGTAACTTGTTTCCTTCTTGCTTCTTTCATGCTCTCCCGCATTCCTGTTCACCCGCTCCTCCCGCCTCCCCTCCTCTCCTCGTTCCCTCTCTCCCTCCTTCTTGTGATTCATCCCATAGGGACCTGCCCTAAGCCAGCAAGCGGAGGTCCCTGACCCTGGAAGAGGCTCTAGAGCCTCCCCGCCAGCGCGCCCCCCCACCACTGTCTGGTCCCAACCCGGCTCCCGCAGGGAACCTGAGTGGCGGGGCGGGGAGGGAGAGTGGGAGAGCTGGGGAGGCCCCACCTGGCAGCGGGACCGCCTCGCGCGGCCCGGACACCACTGCTGACTCCGAGTGTGCACCTCGCCCCCTCCCTTCCAGCTCGCCGGGCTCTTCCAGTCGGACGACAGCTCTGAAACCCGTCTCTCCAAATCGGTTTTCCTGGAGACGGGAGAAAGCACCCAGGGAGGAGACGCACGCGATGCGGAGGAAACGTGAGTGTACAGGGGACAGAAAAGCCCGCGAGTCTGCAGCCGTTGCTCCTCTGACTGTCTTCTTGGAATTTCAGGGCCAGCGCGGAGGAGCGCGTCGGGGTGCGCACTGGCGAGCTCGCTCCCGCGGGGGAGACGGCCGGACCGGGCGCAGAGGCGGCGCAGGCGCGGGCGGGAGGCCCGAGGACGCCCTCCCCGCAGAACTGAGCCTCCCGCGGGCAGCCGTCGCTCCTGCGCTCGGCCCGGCGCCCGCGCCGTCTGCGTTCCAGGGAGAGGCTGCAGAGGGGCCTCGGCTCCTCCCTAACGCGCCCGCTTAGAAGAGAGCAGCCCACAGCCCACGCCTGGAGGGCTCCGCCTCCGCACTCTGAGATCTCAACCTCTGCACTTGGACATGTGGGGCCGGGTAATGCTTTGTTGCGGGGCCGTTCTGTGCATCGAAGGATGCTTAGCGGCATCCCTGGCCTCTACCCACCGGTGCAAGCAGCGCGCCACCCCTGTCCCCCACCTCCAAATTGTGACAAGCAAAACTGCCTTCAGACATTCCCAAATTTCTCCCAGGGTAGAGTGGGGATCAGTTGAGAGCCACTGAGGCTGAGCCTTGGAGGCGCCTGAGCAGCTCAGACGCGACAGGGGCCACAGGCCGGGAGCTGCTCCCCTCCCAGGATCCTCGCGAGAATGTTAAGGTCGTGCCTGTGTTAGTTCTAAGACCGTTTCTTTCAGAGAGAGGTTGGTTTCAAGTTAATTTCTGAGATATTTAGGTATAGATTTATTAGTTTTTGAATTAGTTTTAGTTACTTTTAGTTTTTCCCATTTTTAGTTTTATTAGTTAATTTTCATTCATTTTTAGCTTTCTAGTTACTTAATTTTATAGCTTTAGTTACCAGTTTATAATTATTTTATTTTCAACGTTATTTAGTTTTTTAATTATTCGTTTTCAGTTATTTATGCATATTTTTAGGAATTATAAATTTTCAAGTTATTAATAATTCACTTAGAATTTATTTTTAATAATCTATCTTTACAATTATTATCTGAGTTATTTATTTTTCTAATTATTCCATTTTTAGTTATTGGAGGTTTTGAGCTATTTATTTTTACAGTTACTTATTTGACTATTAAAAACTCACTGGAAGTTTTTTAATTACTGTAGACTTATTTATTTCCAGAGTGAAATGTTTTTAGTTATTTTAAGGGGTTTTCCCCTAGTTATTTAGTTTTAGAGTTTCTTATGTTCACAGGTATTTTCTTTTTCAGTTATTTTAGATTCTGAGTTATTTAATTTTACATCTTTTTTTGAGTTATTATATTTGGTTTTTAATTCTTGCATTTTCAGAGTTATTTCATTTTTAACATTATATTTTCTGAATTTTTTATTTTCAGAGATATTTAGTACTGAGTTACTTTCAGAGTCACTTATTCTCAGTTACTTCTTTTTAGTATGTCTTTGCCATTTAAAATTTTTATCCTGTTCTTTATTTTTATTTATTTCATTTTTAGATTTGTTTTCAAAATTATTTAGAGTCAGAATTACTTGATCCATCAGTCAGAGTACAATCAGGAGACACAATATCAGTTATTTTAACAGAGAGAATTTAATATTAAGAATTATTACTCAACTATTGGAGAACTAAAAGGCAATAAAAGATGATATTGAAGTATCATGGAGGTTTCAACTTCAAGAAGTAGTTAGCACCCCAAGAGCTAAGAGAACAAAGAGAAGAGGTTGGAATTATCAAAACTCAGAAGCTTAGAGGTGGGCTCAAGGCTGGGGGTTAGTCCACAGAGGAGGAGGCACTGCCGATGGCACAGGTGGCTCAGGAGCTCGGGGTCTAGGAGCCGGATGCAGAACTCTGAGGAGGGACCAGCCCAGCCCAGCTGGTATCTCTGAAGGGGGCATCATGAGGCTGCTTATGGGAGCGTTGAGGAAATGGCAAACTGGAACCCACTGCTGCTACTGGAACCAACTGTCACTCTCAGGGTGAAGACTAGGGGAATGCAGACCTGAGCCCAGGCACACAGGAAGGAGCATGGCGTGGCCTGCCCAGCAAAGCAGACAATGGAAGAATAGAGTGGAAGCTGAGAAATCACAGCTCAATTCCCAGCACACTTGGCATTGGAGTTACTTAGTTCTAGAGTTGGTTTTGGAGTTGAATTATTAAGGGTGATTTAATTTTAAGTTGTTACCAGATGTGGGATCTGGCTGAGTCTTCAGTTCGTGCTTTGTTTCTGGAATGGAGTGGGCAAAAAAACACCTGAGAGGAGTCTAATGAGACTCAAGAAAATCACTTTAGGATTCAAGAAAACAAAAGTAATGTCTCACTTTGTTCATAAAAAAGTGCTTTGAATAGGTGGCCAAAAAAGGGCAGAGACTTAAGGAGGGACTCCTCCAAACAATTGTCCAGTGGTGTTTGAAATTTTTTAGAACTTTAAAGCTATTTGTGGGGCTGCCTTCTCCCATTCCCTGTCCTAAGAGCAAAGTTTCTTTCTTGATAGAGTGTGTTTCAAATTTGTAGACTATTTGCACAATAAAATAAAGTTGTTTTCAAATCTATAATCTGTAATCTTAGATTCTTCTACCTGCATTATTTTTCAGCCCAGGTTATTCCAGCTTGACCATAAGAATGTTTATGTCTATATGTATTCCCTCATTCAACACCTATTTCCCGAGCACTCCTCTATCTTAAAGAAGATTCTGGCACCAGGCAAGACCAGGGATGAGTGAGAAACTCTTAGTCCAGCGAGGGAGACAGACATGAAAACATAATCACAACACAATGTGACAAATGTTCTGGGGGCACAGAACACTGTCAGTGACTCTTCCTGTTGTATTCGGGGAAGGGGTGACACCAGAGATGGACCTTATGGAGGGAGTGTTTTCTCCCGGGGGAGAAGGGCATCCTGGCTGGGGGAATAGTGTGTGCTCAGGCACAGGGGCATGAAGGAGCCAGGCACGGCAGGAGGATAAGTTGATAGGGGCCACGGGGCCACAGGGTTCAGAAAGGCACTAACCTTAAGGGCTGGCCCTGGTGCTTGACAGATCCTGCCTCATTTGGTCCTCTGCCTGGAATGTTCTTGCCCCAAGATAACCTCCTGGCTCACTCCCTCACCTTCTCCAGGGCTTTGCCAAGTTGTCACTGCACTAGTCAGGACAATAAATACAAGGAAGATGAGGGAAAAGTGCTTTCCTCTATCCAGGTCTCAGGAACTTTTCCTGGAGGTTCCATTACCTAGGCATGGTTGATAAAAAATTATTGGCCCTTGGTGATTGAACTCACCCTCCAGCACTTCTCCCTTCCTAGAGGTCAGAGGGTTGGGTTGAGATTTACAACCCTTTAATCACAGGGTTGGTTCCTCAGGCAAACAGCCCCCATCCTGAAGCTACCTAGGGTGCTCCTCCTCCCCCAAAACAAAGAGTTACCTCATTACCATAAATTAAGGTATGGTTAAAAGTGGCTTGTTATGAATAACAAGAGCACTCCTATCAACTCTATCATTCAGGAAATTCCAAGGGTTTTAGAAGCTCTTGTGTCAGGAATCTTGGACTAAGACCAAATATTATAACAAAAGAAGCTCCTGTCACCCTATCACTAAGCAAATTACAAGCATTTTAGGAGTTCTATGCCGAGAACCTGGGATGAAGACCAAATATATATCTATTATAATATTGCACTCTTATTATCCTACTTATTTCTGTAAGGTCAGTAGTGATGTCTCCTCAATCATTCTAAGTTTTAGTAATTTGAGAGTTTTTTTCCCTTTAATTAATTAATTAATTAATTAATTTAGAGACTGAGTCTCACTATGTTGCCCAGTGTGGACTCAGACTTCTGGGCTCAAGAGATCCTCCTACCTCAGCCTCCCAGGTAGCTGTGACTTAGGCACACACTGCTGCACCCAGATAATAATTTGAACTTTTATCTCATTTTTCTCCCATGTTAATCTAGCTAAAAGTTTGTCTGTCTTATTCATCTTTTGAAAGAACTAACTTTTGGGTCACATAAAGGAGAGGGGAACTCCACTTTTGGATTTATTGATTTTTTTCTCTATTACTTTTATATTCTTAATTTTATTTAATTCCATTCTAATATTTATTATTTTTTTCTTCTACTTCCTTTGGGTTTAGTTTGGTCTTTTTTTCTTATTTCCTACAGTGGGAGTGTAAGTTATTCACTTGAGTTTTTAAAAAATATATATAGGCATTTACACCTAGAAATTTTATGCTAAGCACGGGTTCAGCTGCATCCTATAAGTTTTGGTATATTGTGTTTTCATTTTCATTCATCTCAAGTTATTTTCTAATTTCAATTATGATTTCTTCTTTGACCTATTAGTTATTTAGGAGTTTTAAAGTTTAATTTCCCTATAGATTTGAGTTACTATCTAATGGCCTTTCATTTCTGTCTAAAGGATTCTCATTAGTGTTTCTTGTAGGGCAGATTTGTTAGTAATAAATTCTTAGTTTTTGTTTATCTAGAAATGTCTTTATTTCTTCTTCAGTTTTAGAAAACAGTTTTGTGGATACAGAATTATTGGTTGGCAATCTTTTTCTTTCAGGACTTTTAAAGAGGTGATTAGGGCATGATAAAAGGATTAGTGCTATTATGGTGGGAGCAGGTTAGTTATCTTAGGAGTGGGTTCCTGATTTAAAAAAAAATGAGAAGTTCAACCCCATTTTTCTCTCTGTATCTTGCATTCTTGTTCACCATGTGATACCATTCACCATGGTCTGACCCTCACCAGATGCACCATGATCTTGGACTTCCCAGCCTCCAGAACCATGGGCCAAATAAACATTTTTTTCTTTATAAATGACCCAGTCTGTAGTATTCTGTTATAGCAACAGAAAACAGAATAAGTCATCCATTACCCAATGAATGGTGCTATGGACTGAATTGTGTCCCCTCAAAATTCATATGTTGAAGCCCTAACTCACAATGTGATGGCATTTGGAGATGGGTCTTTTGGGAGATAATTAGTTTTAGATGAGTTTATGAGAGTGGGGCCCTCATAATGGGATTAGTGCCCTTATAAAAAGAAACACAAGAAAACTTCTCTCTTTCTCACTCCACTATGTGAGGACACAGCAAGAAGAGAGATATCTGCAAGCAAGGAAGAGAGACCTCATTAGAGCCCAACCATGTTGGCACCCTGATCTCAGACTTCCAGTCTCCAGAACTATGAGAAAAATTCTGTTAAGTCAACCAGTCTATAGTATTTTGCTATAGCAGCCAGAGTGAGCTAAGACAAATGGATAAACAAAATACAGTGTATCCATACAATGAAATAGTATTTGCCATAAAAAGAATGAAATACTGATACAGATTACAACATGGAGGAACCTTGAAACATTATACTAATTGAGAGAAGCCAGAAATAACAAGGTACATATTGTATTATTCCATTTATATAAGGTGTCCAGAATAGGGAACCCATAGAGAAAGAAAGTAGATTAGTGATTGCCAAGGTCTGGGGAGGTTGGGGCGATAAGAAGTGACTACTAGTGGGTACAGGATTTTTTTTGGAGGGGGGGATGAAAATGTTCTGGAATGAGACAGTTGTGGTATGCTGTTTCACAACTTTGTGAATACAGTTTAAAAACAAAACACTGAGTAGACCCATTAACATGGGTGAATTTTCTGATATGTGAATTCTATCTCAATTTTTAATGGACAAAATATTTCACTGGATACTTCACTAAAGAAGATATACAGATGGCAAAATTTATATATAAAAGTGCTCAACATCATTGGTTGATAGGAAAATTTAAATTAAAATCACAATGAGAGACCAATATACACATATAAGAATATCTAGAATTTTAAAAACTGATAATATAAAGTATTGGCAAAGATGTGAAACAACTGGAATTCTCATACCCTGCTAGCTGGAAGTAAAATTGTACAACCACTTTGGAAAATAGCTTGGAAGCCTCTTCAAATATTAAGCATATATCAAACATATGACCCAGCCACTCCTATGTATTTACCCAATGCAAATAAAAGACTATGTCCATACAAAGTTTTGTACATGAATGTTCATCATAGTTTTATATATAATAGCAAAAAACTGAAAGAACCCAAATGTCCATCATCAGGTGAGTTGATAAATTTTGGCATATCTATAAAATAGAATACTCTATCAGTCGAGGTTCAACCAGACAAGCAGAATTGGTAGAATATAGATGTATATATTTATTACGGGGAATATTTGTTACAAGGAATAATTGACAATGTGATTGTTGGGGCTGGTTAAACATATCTGAAATACACTGGGTAGGCAGTTGAGAGGGGAAGAGCATGAGCAGGCTGGAAACTCACAGGCAAGGTGGTGTTTCCTGGGGATATAGGCACGTGGAATTTTGGGAGTGATGACACTTGATTGTGTTGGTAGATACAGACTCTGTATTTGTCTAAACTCACAGAACTGCACACCACAAAGAGTGAATTTTATGGTAAGTAAATTTAAAAATAAAATATTACACAATAGAAATATACATAAGCTAATACAGAAGAATTCATTGATAGAGAAAATATATCACATAAAAATATATTACAAAACCATCATGTTTAACTGAGAGAAATACAAATCCTACATATGTCTGTGAATAGATAGGATATGTTTGGAAGGATACATTTTTTAAAAAATTACCAATGGTTAACTGCCAAGTGGGACAAAGGGCTGGGGGTGGGAGGTGCAGGGAGTGAAAGGGATGGGGCAGAAATTTTACTTTTGACTTAATTCCCTCTGTAGTGTTTTTGTTATACATCCATTGGTTGTGTTTTACAACAATTATTTTATGATTTTCTTTGTGTTGAATTAAAATGGAGACTGGGCCTGAGGAATCCCGGAGCAGACAAAGCCAATTAGGCCTCATAAGTGACCTTAACCTTGCTTGGTTTGCCACCATAAATGGAACTTAACTTGGGATATTCCTGGTAAATACCTATATTAGAGAAGAACAAAACTTAAGACTGATCAGAAGCTTCCAACTAATGTAGGGTTATATAACTTCAGAATTTTTCAGCAGAATAGACCAAATAAGGCAACTGTGTAACTATAACCAATCAAATATTTTCTTTGCTTTATTTCCATGTTCTCCCTATGAAAACCTTTCCCTTACAGCCCCTTGGCAGAGCCCCTGAATTACTTCCAGTTTGAAGTTGCCTATCTGTTCAAATAAATTCTTTAAAATTTGATTGTGCCTCAGTTTACCTTTTAACAGTTAGAAACTATAAAAATGGGGAAGAAAAGCAGAGAACATAATACCAGGCCTGCGTCTTTCTCAGCAGACCACCTTTGCTACTATTATGTACTGGCATGGGACTCCCCCTGTGCATGTCACTGTCCCCCCAAAAATCATCTCAAAATAATTCACAGGCTACACTTTAATGTGCTGTCTATGAAATAACTTCTAGAAATAAAGATCCATGTTGGGTTGTTATTGAGTTCAATTAATTTAACTCCTCATAAAAAGAGGCTGTCAGCCACCACATACTGTGATTCCTATCACTGAGCTTCTTAGAAACATGTAGATCAGCTAAGGATTCTATGGCTTAAAAATACTAAAATGTTGATATTAGTCTCATAAAAAGGAGCAGAGTTTTCAGAATTTGAAAGATGCCTTCATAGGCATCCCAAGAACCTAGCAAACGTTTTGCAGTGTGGAAGTTCCGTAACCTGACTCCAGCTGCTTCTGCAACTCCCGGCTGTGGCATCTGTCCTTTAGTCAAAGGCAGGAGTCCACAGAATCAGGCTCAAGACTCTGATCTCCTAAGTTCCTGCTCAGGAGACTGGTTCCAGACATCCCCCAGTAAATGCTGGCTAACTCAGTGGATGAGCCTTCTCCTCCCAAAGCCACTGGGCCCTTCCCAAGTGTCAGGCTAACACCTGCTTCCGTATGCAACTTCCTCCTTCAAGGCCTCCAGAAGCCCCAAGTGCTCCTAAGTTGAGACTGGACTCCTCTGTCTGGCTTTATCAACCTCTCCAACTTGGAACTACCTGGACCTTTCAATCATATTTCCACTGTTTCCTAGTAACCTCCAGTCAAGCCTGTCATTGCTCTTGAGAGTTTGCTCCTTGTGGGCCAACGAAAAGGACAAAGGCTTAAGGGCCACACACACCATAATGCAAATCTTAGCCTGTTGCGTGATGTTGGGTGGTTTGATTTCCACATCAGCAAAGTGGGGATTTAAAAAAAATCTACCTCATTTGCCAGGCATGGTGGCACATAACTGTAGTCCCAGCTACTTGGGATGCTCAGGCAGGAGGATCACTTGAACCCAAGCGTTTGAGGTCGCTGTGAGCTATGATGAAGCCACTGTGCTCCAGTCTGAGCAACTCAGTGAGACTCTGTCTCAAAAAAAAAAAATCTACCTTACCTTTTTGAGGAAGTCAAGGTCACAGATGCTATGGAGCTGCAGTCCACCCACTCCTGCTCCTGACTTGTGGCTATTTGCTCTTGCTGAGAAACAAGTAGGTCAGGAAACCAGAAGGACACCATGGAACAAGAGGAGGTAATTCACCAAATTAGAAATACCCTAATCAGCCACAGCATAAAATCCCCAGAGAAGGGGTGTGCTGACTTGATCAGAAGTGCAAAGGAAAAGAATCTCAAAGTGAAAAGACCGGTTGACATGCCTACCAAGACTGAGACTTCACCACAAGAAAAATACCTCGTGGTGGTTTCGATGACATGGAATGGGTTCCATTGGTTTCTATGCAGTGACAATGCACAAACAACTCACTGACTCACACAGTCCTTCTGAGATTGCTAAACAGATTACTTCCACCAGTATTGACCCAGGGGCCAAGGTTGCAGATACTTAAGTCAACCATTTTAATAAATTATCAGTTATTTAAAAATAAATAAAAATCTACCTTGTAGAGTTGCCATATGCATTACACTTTGTCAAGTGCATAGTAGGGTTTCCTTATAAGGGACCTACTGGTACTGGTAGTAGTATTGCTATTCTCCAACTATTCAGATTCTCTGTGGCCTTCAAAGCCTGTCCAACATCCAAACACTGTGACATCATCTCTGACTATTCCATTCTTCATCTAGTGTGGCTCTAAGAGCAAACAATTGATCAGTCACTCCCTGGCTATTATTGTACATTAATAAATATTGCTCCTCACCTAGGCAGTAAGCAACTTAAAAATATATATTACAGTCTAGTCTAGAATGCCTCTTCAGCAGTAGTACAGCATAGTGCTTAAAGTCGTAGGCTCTCAAGCCAGGCAGGATTTATGGCCCAACTTCTTCATTTATTACCTAAGTGACTCTGGGCCAGTCACTTGACTTCTCTATGCTCAGTTTCCCCATCTGTGAAATGGGACAGCAATAACAACAGTGCCCACATACAGTGGCTGTGGGGGATTAAATGGAATAAGAAGAGTGCCTGGCACATTGTATCCAATTAATTATTGTCTGTGATTAAACTGACTCAAAGACCAGAAAGCAGGTGGTCACTTGGTCACTGAAATTAAGTTCTTTGGCACAAATTAACCCTCACCTTTTACCACGAAAATTTCATTTTGAAACAAGCTTTACTAAATTTACTTGATTAGATTAGTGTTTGGAGCAACATAGTAAGATAAAACAGATATAGCCAAAGTTAGTTTTCAGAAAACAATTTGAGACTAGGCTGAAAGCCCTAAACCCACTAATCAGGAGGGTATCCTACTATGCTGCCTAAGTGTGTACTCCTCACTCCGACTCACAGCCCTGAGAGATAGACCATCACTGTTTTGTCTAATTAACAGAGGAAGGAGATAAAACATTTAAAAAAAAGCTTGCTTGTCAAAGATATTGAGTATTTTCAGTTTTCCAGGAACTTTTGGTCTGTAAAAACCACCTGGGAGTAGGCATTACTATCACCAATTAACAGCAGAAGAAACTGAGGCTCAGAGAGATTACTCAAGGTCACACAGCTGCCAACTTGGCAGGGCCAGGTTCAAAGCCACATCTCCCCAACTGCCGAGCTCACGCACATCCGGCTTCCCACACTCCGAGGTCCCCAGGCGAGGCGGCCGTGGGCATCGGGCATGGAACCAGCGGGGCTCCTCAGACCCTTTATGAATAAGCCAGAGGCGGGGTTCTCCTGACTCCGTTTGAAGACTCCTGCTCACCTCGTGACTGAGGGACTGGTCTTATCCTGGCTGATGAGGGTCTCTAGGTTTCTAGAAATGTGCTGAAGCAGTTAGAGAAAAGAGATCTAAGTTAGGAGAGGAGGAAGCTGGCACTGCCACAGACCCCACCCGCCTCTTGTGGAAAATGATCCTAGAAGCCCTTCCCCTTGGCCCGTCACAAATGCTAAGGCCACTTGTGCTTTCCCTCCCCACTTAGGGGCCACTTGGGCGGGCTTTTCAGCTGCGTCTCATAACCCAAGTGACTTCCCTTTCTCTGCCACAAGTGACTGAGGAGCAGAGAGCTGCGTGTTCCTGGGTGACCCGGCGACCTCGACTGGCCATGCCCCGGCAGCTCTCCGCGGTGGTGGCACTCTGCATGTCCCTGGCTGGTGAGTGAGACACAGAACGTCCTCTTAAACCTAAGTGCATTCTGGTGCCCCTGACCAAGGTGAGACAGGATGGCCTGTAGGTGTGGCGTCAGCCACTGTGGGCACTTGTGGGACAGCATCCCCTCCCTGCTATCTTTCACGGGTGGGACACACCTTCCCCTTTTCCAAGGGCTTTCACAGTTTGGACTTGTTTTCTGTGAGTTGGGCAGAGTGTCAGCCCCAGAAGACAGTGACACTGTCCCTGGTTTCCAAATGGGTTCTGGGCACCTTATCAGGCAGTTTGTAGAAATCACTTGGATTTAAGAGATGGAGAGCTGAGGCAGGGCTTAGAAATGGGGGTCTGTGCTTTGTCATCGAGGAAAAGCAGTTGGGTCTCACTTTTCGTGGTTTTCTCAGGTGGGTGTGCTGGGTTCTATTATATAAACAGTGAGTCCTGAGGATGCATCAGATGTGGTCTGACAGATTGTGCCATTTTAGAAAGGTGTAAGCCAGGGTGTCAAAGACTGGAAAAAAAATCCCATTGCATTTCATATTCAAGATGCCTTCTGCGAGATTATTTTATGTCCCAGCCCCTTGCTTTCACTAGGGCATCTTCTCTCTAAGACGTTGAGTCCTCCTTGCTGCTATTGTTCTGTCCCTGTTATCAAGTTTGCTGGTTAGTTCAAAATTCCTTCTAGAACAACTGAATTGAACATATGAGAGAACCATCTCCGCCAGACTGCCCTGCTCACATGCTCAAATGGGGGACACAGTGGCCCTTGGTTGTAACATGAATGTTATTAAAGCTGTGTGAAGGGTCGTGCCAAGCTGCCATCGTCCAGGCTGTTTGTCCTTGTGCCATGCTTTCAGAATTATAATTTCAAGTTTTGGAGGGGATAGAAGAGGAAGTCATCATTGCATTTCTCAGGCCAAGCAAATAAAAAAGCAAAAGCATCTCAGCCTGGCAGTTACCCACAGTGGTGCCTGTGAGCGCAGATAGAATGGCTGACAGAGACAGATGGGCTCGGAGCACGGTGAGGGTTGACACACGCAAGGGCAAGTGAGAGGAGATGCCGCGTTACCGTGTCCCGTCTGAGCCGAACATTCTTAGAGGGGGAACGAGTGAACAAAGAAGCATGAGAGGTTTTCCCCAGAGGCAAACTACATCCCCCGCCCCCGGGCAGATCAGTGTTGTGTGGCCTTTGAAAGGTCACACAGGACTGGATTGAGATCCTTGCCCTGACCCTTACCAGCAGGGAGGCCTTGTCCACATCACCCAACTTCCGGGTGCTCAGTTTCCTTACAGAAAGATGGGGGAAATAATATCCTCCCCAGGGGTGCGGGGAAGATGAATGAGACGTCGTCTGTGAAGCAGCCGCTATAGTGCTTTGCTCGGTTATGTCAATCCCATCTCTGGTCCCTCTTCCCATTTGCCTTCAACCCTCCCGACCGTGAGCCCCTTCTCCACTCAGCACAGGGGGCTCATCAGCACATGGTAACGATGACGGCCACCACCTGCCGGCACTTCCTGTGTGCCAGGCACATTCTGAACGCCTTAATCCACACAGCAGCTGTGTAAGTACTGATATCGTCTCCCTTTTACTTGTGAGGAAATGGAGGCACAAGGAGGTGAAATAACTAGCCCATGGCCCTGTAGCTAGTAAGTGTCAGGGTTGAACTTTGAACCAGAGTTTCGTGCCCTTAGCAGCTAAGCTATGTGCTCTATACATGCCTCCACTTGCCTGTATTAACTCACTTAGTCTCACAATCCTGAAAAGTAGGTGCAACTTTATCCCCATTCTACAGACGAGTGTGCTGAGACAGAGGCAGGACAAGGAATTGCTCATGGTCTCCCAGTTAGTGAGTGGCAACCCTGGGACGGGCATCCAGGAGGTCAGGCTTTTGGGTTCATGCTCTGCACTGTTGCACTACACGGCTCTGCGAGCATAGGCTCAAGAAATACCCATTGAATTGGGAATGAGCAAAAACCGTCACACATTTTGCTAGGAAAGACACAGCCTCTAGGTAAATGAGCTGAATAATCTTTATCCAGTCACTTTGCTTTCCGGATCTCAAATTCTTCCCCCAGAAAATGAGAGGATTTAAGTTTATGTCAGTTAAGTTTAGGTTCAGCTGTAGACAAGAAAAAAGTGCAAAATAACAGTGAATCCAACAAGATAGATGTTTGTTACTCTCTCATGCGAAAACAAGTCCAGAGGAATTCAGACCAGTTCCAGTGTGCAGGCACATCACTGGGGAATCTAACATCCTTTATGTGACTTCCCCCTTCAAGGTCCCCTCATGGTTCCAGATGACTGCTGGGGCTCCAGCCATCACATTCAAGTTGTCTCTCTGCTGTGCCTGGAGGTACTGGCAAGATGCTGGGAGTTAAACTCTGGTTCCCTGAGCCTGGATGTGGCCAGTGGGTTCCAGTTGCTCCTGCCTGTGCTCCTCAGAGCTCTGCAAATGAAGTGTAGTCTCCAAGGCTTGCTAGGCCTGCTCCCTGCTGGCCTTCCCATGTCTGCCTCCCCCACACCCTCCTTATGTTCCCATCATGCTGATCCCCTTGCTGTTCTCCGAACATGTGGGGATCCGAAGCCCCCATGCCTTTGCACTAACTCTTCCTTCTGCCTGAAATCCCATCTACTCTCTTATCTGCCTGAAGACTTTCTCCTTGTGCCAGATTCCCCATCCCACCCCACACTCCCCGTAGCACCTAGGGACTCGATGATAACACTTGTCACACTGAGGAGTGTGGTCTACTTCTGTGTCTGCCTCACAGCTCTTTGAGAGCCTCCCCCCAGTGCCTGGCATGGAGCCTGCCCCAGAGGAGGCCTCTACACACCTGCTGAATTCCATGCTGCAGGGAAGCCAGGCAAAGGCTGTCCAGGAAGGGACCCAATGTCAGGGAAATACCTAGAGAAGATCCCTTGCTGGTTGGTGCCTTTCCAGGCACTGGGCAATGACTCATTCTCCCAGTTCCTCCTGCCTTTTATAGGGGAACCAAAACCTTCTCATGCCTTTTCCTGCAGATTTCCATCTAGAGGAGTCTGAGCAATGGATTGAGGCTCTGGTGTGCCTGTTTGCTGAGTCTTGTAAATTTTGGAAAGGAGATGCTGGGGCGGTGGGGGGGGGGGCAGGGGATGAGGAATCAGTGTGTGATCCCCGGTGTGATGTTCTGCGAGTAGAGGGAGGGTTGAGGCAGAGTCTGAGCTATGTCTCCTGCCTTTGCTTTTGCTCACTACCCTTTTTGTGGGTCTCAGACAGACCAGTGACCTGACCTTTACTAAACCTCTACGTGGCCAAAGGTTCTGTTTAAAAAACTGTGACCCGGTCAGATGCAGTGGCTCAAGCCTGTAATCCCAGCGCTTGGGAGGCCAAGGCGGGAGGATCGCTTGAGCCCAGGAGTTCCAGGCTGCAGCGAGTTGTGATTGTGCCAGCTTGGGCTACAGAGCAAGATCCTATCTCAAAAACAAAAAATTATGACCCAATTCTGACAGAAATCAGTCATATATGTGTAGTTACATACATAGATTTTATAAAACAGAGTATTATATTTCCGGATTTATTGAGTACTTCACAAACATACAGAGTTTCTGGGGACATATGACAATGTGTGGCATACCCACCCCTGTCAGTTTTCCATTTAATCACCTGCCCATCTCCTATGACCCACACTCCTAGAGGGAGAGGGGGAGGAGGAAGGACAGGGGAGGGAAGGAGAAGAGGAATGTGAGAACAATGTTTCTCAGACATGTTGACCTGTGAACTTGGCACTTTCAGTCCAACCACCTGCCAGACAGCCTCTGTCCACCACCAAAGACACACCTATGCCATATCAAGACCTGATGGCTCCCATAAATATGTGCGATTATTGTTTTTCAATTTAAAAAAACTTTAAAAAAAAGAAGAATACCCAGGCCAAGCATGGTGGCTCATGCATGTAATCCCAGCACTTTGTGGGGAGGTTGAGGCGGGAGGATCACTTGAGCCCAGGAGTTCGAGACCAGCCTGTGTAACATATAGTGAGTCCTCATCTCTACTAACTAAAAATTTGAAAATTATCCAAGCATGGTGGTGCACACCTGTAGCTACTCATGAGGCTGAGGCACTTGAGCCCAGGAAGCGAGACCCTATCTCTAAATACATATATATATATATATATATATATATATATATATATATATATATCCAATTGCTCCAGAATCATTTATTAAAAGACCATCCTTTCCCTTACCATGTATATGTGAGTCTATTTCTGGACTGTATAGTCTCTTTTATTGGTTTATTTGTCTTATACTAGTATCACACTGGACTTTTATATTACTATAATTTTATATTAAGTATTTTAACCTGGTAGCACAAATAAATAAATAAAGAGATAGCATGACTGCCATCACCTCCGGCCACCCTAGCAAGGCTCCCTACATACCAAGCACACCTTGACCGGGTACCACACGTCCCTTTGGCCTGTTTAGGATGCTGTTCACTTGTGAGCAGCCAAATCGCTAGTGTGGAAAGCTCACTAGGTGCTCACAGCTCGAGGAAAGAAAGATTTCTCACGCAGAGATTAGGACATATAAAAATAAAAAAGTTTATTTTATCTATTTAGAAGGAGAGAGAGAATGAGAGTGAGGTAGAGAAGGGAAAGAGAGGGGAAAAAAGAGAGCAGGGAGACAGCACGGCATCTGAAAGAAAGAGAGGAAGGTGCCAACCCTGAGGCCAAGTGGCTTGCTGATTTTAAGGAGGACCAAGAGAAAAAAAAAATAGTGATCACTGTCAGCTGATAACAAAAGCAGCAGCAGCAGGATGTCAAAGTCCAAGAGTTGGTTTCCCAGCCTTTTCTTGGAGACAGGATTATCAGGATCATTACTCAGACATGACTCTGCCCTGTAGATATGGTTGAGGCTATAGCTCGTTCACCTGCTGTTTACTCAGGAACTCATTAAAGGCAGATACTCAAAAAACAATTTTAAAGAGAAATATTTACATCCCTTTTCCATCCATTCAGCTCTTTTCAGAAGTTTTGCAAACTTGCAAAAATAAAAGGAAAATACCTAATCCTACAATTTCTAAGTAATAGTTAAAACTCAATCCTAGGAGTTCTCCTGCTAACAGGCGCCACTCGAGAGTTCTGTTTGCAAATGATTCTGGAGCAATTGGATATTTGTTCACAAATGTTCCTTTTTTGTTATTTGAGTTCATTCATCCCTACTGAGAGAGGAGTTCTAAATGCATCTTGAAGAAGGCTCCCTTTTTTAAAGGGTGTGCTACTCAGTTTAAGAAATTCTCCTCAGTTGAGAATATCGTCTATAGCTTATAAACACCAGCCATACACAGTTGGATTTTAGCAAGGATATAATCACCTCCCCAAGAGAACAATAGGCAAGTAGTTTTTCAATCTCCTGGAGTTCTTTGCAGAACACTTTGCTTTTCACCACAAAATATTACTGGAAACCACTTCTGAGAGTGAATTCTCTTTCCCCATAGTAATAGTATTAATAAGAACCTAATGGGGTTCTTATTGGTTCTTGACCAAAGAACCAACAACTCAGATTTAGCCCAAATGAATTGTTAAACTAAACCTTCAACAACAGTCAACCTCCATAACACTCTTGAAGTGAATAATCTTTCTCCAAGCCCTACGATGTGGACTTAAAGGTCCTGTGTGTAAGGATTTTACAAAGGTTTATGAAGTAATCCTATAGCCCATAAAATCTACAACTCTCAAGTATAATGCATTTAACCTATGCAAATAAATAGTTTAGATATAAAAGAATCTTAAATAATGACCTCAAATAACTTAATGTCTTTTTAAAAAGTATCCAAGGTGATTTCAACTGATGTTTTTGTCTTTCTCATTTTGCGAACCAGTTGTGCAGAAAAAATTCACAGATCTTACTACTGGGCTGAAAGCTAGAACTTTTTTTCTGGAAAATAATCACTATTTTGGCACACAAACCTTCAAAAACCTCACCAAGGACCACTATTATGAGGATTTGGTGAATTGGGGTCACTGAAGGACCACTGCTATCCTTCCATCCTCTGCTTTTGTCTCTTCTCTCACCATTTTCCCCAGTGCCACACTCCACCTCCAGCTTCCCCCAAATCCAAGGGCAGGCTTTGATTCACATGTACAGGGGCTCAAGTCTCAGTTCCAGTATTGACTGATTGTATAATTATGACCAAGTAGATTGAATTTTCTAAGCCTGAGTTTCCTCAAATTTAAAAGATGGATAAAGGCCGGGCGCGGTGGCTCACGCCTGTAATCCTAGCACTTTGGGAGGCCGAGGCGGGCGGATCGCTCAAGGTCAGGAGTTCGAAACCAGCCTGAGCGAGACCCCGTCTCTACCAAAAACAGAAAGAAATTAATTGACCAACTAAAAATATATATACAAAAAAAAAAAATTAGCCGGGCATGGTGGCGCATGCCTGTAGTCCCAGCTACTCGGGAGGCTGAGGCAGTAGGATCGCTGAGCCCCGGAGATTGAGGTTGCTGTGAGCCAGGCTGACGCCACGGCACTCACTCTAGCCTGGGCAACAAAGTGAGACTCTGTCTCAAAAAAATAAATAAATAAATAAATAAATAAATAAATAAATAAATAAATAAAAGATGGATAAAGATAGTACCCACCAAAGGGTTTTTGAGGGAAGTTGGTAAAAGATGACCCTTGACCTGGGGCCTGACATGTAGGAAGTGTCCAGTAATTTGCAATTTGTATTATTAATATTAAAAAAAGTAACCACTTAGAAATGTATCGAATGGAAGAGGGAGTTAGAAAAGGCATTTATGGATTATGGATTATTTGGTTTGGCTATGAACTTTAGGACTTTGTAAATACCAACACAGAATGATCTCCTTTTCCTTTTCGAGTATTTTCCCAAGTCCCAGTGCAGCACGGGACAGCTCAGCTCCAGTGAGTGTCTGTGGGTAAATATGATGAAAACACAGAATTGAAGGGACACAGCCACCTCCCAGTCTGCCTGGTCATAAGCTCCCAGAGAACGTCATCTGTGTTTTGTGTACTTTTCTGGGCTGCGATGTGCCTGGCAGGAGGCAAGGATAGAGCTGTTGTGGCTGAAAGAGAGCCAGAGGCCTTCTGCCCCTAAGGGACTGCCTTGGAGGGAGCCTGTGACAGCAGTAGACACTGCGTGTGTGCTTAATGGTCCATGAAGGCTTTCATTTAAACCAATGTGTTTGGGCCTTACCATACTCCTAGAAGGTCTGCAATGCTATTATCCCGTTTACCCATTCAGTTATTTATACATTCAATCCGGATTTACTGAGCACTGTCTATTTATAGGCACTGGTGGTGGAAACAGTACACACAGTTCCCACCATCAGGGTGCTTTTAATATGGGAGAGATGCAAGATCAACAAATAAACCAATAAGTAAACATTTAATCAGGGCTGATATTCTGCTGGTGCACACTGACTAGGTTAAACATTTGAATAACATCCCAATATATAATTTCAAGTTGTAATTAATGTGGTGAAATCAATGAATATAACATTGCAATGGAGAATCATGGGGGCGGGGTCCTATTTAACATAAGGAGAACAGGGAAGGCTCTCTGAAGAGCTGACATTAAAGCCAAAACATGAAGGACAGCCCACCTGAAATAACAAAGCAATTACTGCTTAATTTTCTTTCTCGGTCAAGAAAGACTGGGTCACTCAAAAGGTTAAGTAAGGAAATGACAGGAATTGGTCTAAATTTAGAAAAATAATGAGTGGCAAGATAAAAAATGGAAAGGCCTATATAGTGAGGAAATGAGTCTCTCATCCTTGGGGGCGATTAAGCATAGGCTGGGTAACCACATGGCAAAGATCTACAAATACGATTCATGTATCAGATTAGAGTTTGGACTACATGACCCTTAAGACCTTTTTCAAACCTGGGATTATATGATTCTATGAAAACTATAAAATTGTGTAAATCTTCATTACACAATCTTTATTCATGCTTCCCCAGCTCTGTTTAATCAAGAATATTATATATTCCTGATTGTGAATGTGAATGTGAATATGAATATCTGGATTCACATTTGAAGGTGGAGAATGAAGAGACAATGACACCTAGATACCTAGCTGAGTATGATCACTTTGGTGTGTATTATCACCACACCCTATATAGACAGAGAGGCTGAGTGCAGAAGAATGTCTGTGGTGTGGTCATAACCCTGTAAAAATCCTGGGTGCAACCAAAACATTGCAATTGTGGCCGAGTGGTAGAACCTTTGGTGATCTTTGCTTCATTATTATATCCTTATAAATGTCTCCCAGATCTAATAATAGTTTTTTTTTAATGAACAAACATTAAAATGGGAATGGGAGAGGGACCCCATAAGTAATCAGTTAGTGTTTTAACACTTTTATTTCCTAATTTGCAGTAATTTTGCAGGATGGCAATCAAGCAAGAGCAAAAACATTTCCAGAAACCAGAGTCTATCTTCAACCCACTACAGCAGCCACAACAAAACCTTCTCTCTTGCAACAAACTAACCAGGTGCCTCACAAAACTTTAGCAGCCAGATCAACGGCTGGTCACATCACCTCCGAAATAGCTGTCACAGTAAAAACTCCAACAACTACCCCAGGAACTACAGAAAACACCCCACCCACCAGCCCAATTATGCACACCTTGATCACAACCCAGGCCACAGCCAACAACTCTCACACGGCTACTCCAGTGACTGAAGCTACCATCGGCAACAGCTCAGCCCCTCATTCACAGACACCCACCAGCCCCCCGCCAGCCCACACGACGGGAACCAGCCCATCAGCTGTCCGCTGCAAAACTGGGCAAACCGCCCACCCCAGTAACCCGACCACTCTCCCAACAACGTTGTCCACAGCACCACACAAAAGCACAACCAGTCAGAAGCTTACTCAATCCAGCTACGCCCCAGGAACAACTACAGCCGCACACAACGCCACCCAAACAGCCTCACCTGCCTCCACAGCTCCTGGGCCCACTCTGGCCCCTCAGCCATCATCAGCCAAGACTGGAACTTATCAAGTTCTAAATGGAAGCCGGCTCTGTATAAAAGCAGAGATGGGGATACAACTAATTGTTCAAGACAAGGAGTCGGTAAGTTGGGTCCATAGGACTATAACACTCTCTTCAAAAAGTTTGAAGGGAGTTTGCCTTGCTAGGAACAAGCATTCCCCTGCATCCTGGGTCTTAAGATGAAATAAAAAGCTATGAGTTCATCTTTCTCCAAGGTGCTCCATTAAAAGATGGATATGTTTTAGAATACATATAAAAAATAGAACCTAAGTAGCAACTCTTTGGAGAGAGGAAGGCACGTGACAAAAATTTAATATTCACAATATTCACACCCACACTGTAGCCAACATGGGCAGAGTGTTGGGGTATGTTCTGTGTCAATCCTGCCTGGCCCTGCCACTCCAGATGATTGGCAGCCTCAGATCCTAGTCCGATGGTCTCTCTGGTTCCAGCCAATGTTGACACTAACACAGAAAATCCAGACTAAGAAGAAGACCGAGGGAGAGAGGTTATGATTATTTGATTTACTAAAGAAATCCCCATAAAATAATGCGTTCTTTTTTTGCACAGTTTTTATGATTTCAAATAAATCTTCCACATTCAGGTTTTCATTTGAAACAGAGGTACCTTACAGAACAAACCCTTCTCTATAGTACCTTTCAATGTGTTTAACTTAAATTCCATGCAGTTTATCAGGAATATACTTGCCATGAATTATTGACCAAGGAACTCCCACCTGTGGGAGAACTGTTGAACAAAACTGTGGACATGAGCAGTGTCATCCGGGGACTTCGTAGCTCTCAAGTGAACACCCACTTAGCCTGGTGTTTGGGGCTCATTTACTAGTCTCGTACTTCTAGTTTCCTAGCTAGAGTTTTCTCCTATATCTCATTGAGCTGAGATCTATCTTGTTTGTTTTAGGTTTTTTCACCTCAGAGATACTTCAACATCGAGCCCAACGCAACCCAAGCTTCTGGGAACTGTGGCTCCCAAAAATCCAACCTTCTCTTGAATTTTCCAGGTGGATTTGTGAATCTCACTTTTACCAAGGTGAGCTCCTTCGTGCTAACTGGCTCCAGTGTGGCTTTCTCTTTTTCTCACCAGGGGCCCAGTGATACAATCCTCCCACCTCAGTTCTGAGATTGTCCCTGATAAGAATAAGAGGTGTCGGGATAGAAAGGAGGAAGTGTCGACATCTTATGTTTGCCTTCTTCCCCCTTCAGCCTGTTCTGTGCAGCCCAAGGAGGGCTTCAGTGCCTCTTAGTGGCGACTTGGCCTCTGGGGAACACAGCTTCTCGTGCCCTTTGCAAACACACAAAGGAGGAAGTGGTACAGATAAACAGACCCGTAGAAATTCCCAGTGGGCGCCAGAGAAACAGGATTAATCTAAAACCAAAATCAAATGTCAGAATGGGTTCTTTCCAACCACAGCAGGCAAAATTCAGGGACTAACCAGGCCCTGGGTTTTCCAGACCACATGCTGGAAGTGAGCAGACAACAAAGTGGAGTGGACAGAGCAGTCAGAGATAGAGGTCAGAGAGTCTCTGACCTCAATTCGACTCTGTCAGTTGTTCTCCTGATGACACCGGGCTGACAACCTGTCTGAGCTTTATTTTATAATTTAAAAAAATAAGATAAAGGACTTAGAGATAACCTCTGTAGAGAGCATTCCCCATACATGGAAAGGCGTGGCTGTTGAATACCCTGCAGCTATAATTGCTGTGACTGAAATTGGCAAATGTCTTGGGGACCTGTCCGGGCTGGTCGTCACACTCTCCAGGGAGACACTTGCCCCTGCTTGCTCCAAAATGTCTTTCAAATAGGCCAAATAAGAGCTGGGGAGGAGGCACTAAGAGGCCCCTTGTAGCTGATACTAGCTGCATGGTCTTGGGCTAGTTAGATCCTGTTTCTTGATCTATAAAATGGAAATAATTATATTTACCTAAAAGAACCCTTGGGAGGATTAGAAATAGTGTGTGTAAAGTGTCTCGCACAGCGCTTGTTGCATAGCAATGTTCAATAAAGAACATTGTTGGTTATGATGGTTGTTGTTATTGTTAACTTGCTCTCAAAGGCTGTGTTCTGGTGCATATATCTCTCTGTAAGACAGAGATGAACTTGAGAAGTCAGTGGTTTCCTTTCCTTATGAAATGGGAAAGACATAATCCCTCACACCAAATAGAAAAAACATTCAGGGCAAAATAAGTGCTCTATCCCTGGACAATTGAAAAAAAACTATAGAGGTGCCAGGAATTTCTGAAGAAAGTCACTTCAGCAAAATGGCAGAGGATGGCCGGGTGTGGTGGCTGATGCCTATAGTCCTATCACTCTGGGAGGCCGAGGCAGGCGGATAGCTTGAGGTCAGGAGTTCAAAACCAGCCTGAGTAAGAGCGAGACCCCATCTCTACTAAAAATAGAAAGAAATTAATTGGCCAAGTAAAAATATATAGAAAAAATTAGCCAGGCATGGTGGCGCAGACTTGTAGTCCCAGCTACTCGGGAGGCTGAAGCAGGAGGATTGCTTGAGCCCAGGAGTTTGAGGTTGCTGTGAGCTAGGCTGATGCCATGGCACTCTAGCCAGGGCAACAGAGTGAGACTCTGTCTCAGAAAAAAAACCGAATAAACAAACAAACAAAAAATTGGCAGAGGATACACACTTGCCCCATTATGCTTTGGTTCAGGGCTCAGTTCCACCAGGACCACTGCTGCTATGATTCATTGCCTAAGGGAAGGGATCAGAACCTCTAGCATTTGTCCTTGGCATGCAAGGTCAGCTGCTGCCAGGCCTTAGGCAGAACTACAAACAGGAGTTTCTTTGATGCTTTCAACCTCTCTTTTTATTACTTTCCTGTCTTCCGATGCTCCAACTCTGCCTTTCCGGTGCCTTCATGCTGGACTCTGTTTGAACAAGCTCCACCTAAGTGTTGAATCCCTGCCTTTATGAAAATCCTTTGTGCTCCCAAATTACTTCTCCCTCCAGAACTACGGGCAGGAAATGAGTATTCAGAGAGAGCTAGAAGCACCAGCAAACCCTCCCACCTCCCTCCACTTTCCTTTGAGAAGGGGCAGGGTGAGCAGCTCTCAATCCACAGCCCCAAGTGTTGCAATAGCTGTTTTTCCTGAGTCCACTGGCCAAATTCACCTCATTCCATCCATTTCCCAGCACAAATTCCTGAAGCAGCTGCCCTCAGTTCCAGGACAGGAGGAAAGCAAAGAGGCTCATAGAAGGTCAACATTCCCATCAGCCTCAGTCCTCCTGAGGAATTTCTGCATTTTATTTTACAAAATTTTTGTGTTCAATTATGTAAGTACATAATAGTTGTATAAATTTGTAGGGTACATACGATGTTCTGATACAAGAATACGATCTATATTAATCAAATCAGGGTAATAGGGGTATCCATCACCTCAGGCATTTATCATTGCTTTGGGTTAGGAACATTCCAATTCTACTCTTAGTTATTTTGAAGTACACCCTAACTTATAGTTCACTATAGTCACTTTGTTGTGCTATTGAATATCATTCATTCTATCTATTTTACTGTATTTTTACACCCATTAACCAGCCCCACATTATCCTCCCTTCTCTGCTACCCTTCCCAGCCTCTGGTAACCATCATTCTGCTCTCTGTCTCCATGAGGTCAATTGTTTTAATATTTACTTCCCACATATGAGTGAGAACATGTGAGATTTGTCTTTCTGTACTTGGCTTATTTTACTTATCATAATGTTCTCCAGTTCTACTCCTGTTGTTGCAAATGACAGAATTTCTTTTGTGTATGTGTGTAGCTACACAATATTCCATTGTGTAATGTGCCACAATTTCTTTATCCATTCATCCGTAGATGGACACTTAGGTTGATTCCAAATCTTGGATATTGTGCATAGTGCATGTAATAAACATTTTCGATATACTGATTTTCTTTCTTTTGGATATATACCTACAAGTGGGATTGCTGGGTCATGTTCTATATTTTTAGTTTTTTGAGGAACCACCATTCTGTTCTCCATAGTGGTTGCACCACTTTTCATTCCCACCAACAGTGTACAAGGGTTCCCCTTTCTCCACATCCTCACCTGCATTCATTGCCAGTCCTTTTGATAAAAGCCATTTTAACTAGGGTAAGATGATATCTCATTGTAGTCTGTTTTGCATTCTGCCAATGACATTGACGTTTTTCATTGACCTATTGGCCATTTGTATGTCTTCTTTTGAGAAATGTCTATTCAGATCTTTTGCCCATTTCTTAATTAGATTATTTGATTTCTTCCTGTTGATGTGTTGGAGCTCCTTGTATAGTCTAGCTATTAATCCCTTGTCAGATGGGTAGTTTGCAAATATTTTCTCCCATTCTGTGGGTTGTTTCTTTACTTGGTTGATTATTTCCTTTATTGTGCAGAAGCTTTTTAGCTTGATATGATCCCATTTGTCCAGTTTTGCTTTGGTTGTTTGTGCTTTGGGGGTATTACTCAAGAAATCCTTTCCCAGACCAATGTCCTGAAGCATTTCCCCAATGTTTTCTTTTGGTAATTTTATAGTTTTGGGTCTTAGATTTATGTCTTTAATCCATTTTGATTTGATATTTGTATATGATGAAATATAAGGGTCTAGATCCATCCTCCTGCATATGGATATCCAGTTTTCCCAGGATCATTTGTATTAATAGAAGAGATAGTCCTTTCCCCAGTGTATGTTCTTGACAACTCTACTGAGTTGCCAACTCTGATAAGTTCACTATAGATGTGTGGATTTATTTCTGGGTTCTCTGTTCTATTCCATTGGTCTATGTGTCTATTTTTATACCAACACCATGCTGTTTGGATTACTACAGGTCTATAGTATAATTTGAAGTCAGGTAATGTGATTCCTCCAGTTTTGTTCTTTTTACTCAGGATGGCTTTCGTTACTCTGGGTCTTTAGTGGTTTCCTGTGAATTTTAGGATTATTTTTTCTATTTCTGTGAAGAATGTTACGGGTATTTTGATGAGGACTGCATGAAATCTGTAGATTGCTTTGGATAGTATGGACATTTTAACAATATTTACTCTTCCTATCCATAAGAATGGAATATCTTTCCATTCTTGTGTGTCCTCTTCAATATTTTTCATCAATATTTTATAGTTTGCATTGCAGAGATCTTTCATTTCTTTGGATACATTTATTCCTAAGTGTTTTATATTATTTATAGCTATTATACGTGGGATTACTTTCTTGGATTCTTTTTCAGATTGTTTGATGCTGGCATATAGAATTGCTACTGATTTTTGTATGTTGATTTTATATCCTGCAACTTTATTGAATTTGTTTATCAGTTCTAATTGTTTTTTGCATATGTGGAGTCTTTAGGTTTCCCTACATATAAGATTGTATCAGGCCAGGCTCAGTGGCTCATGCCTGTAATCCTAGCACTCTGGGAGGCCAAGGCAAGAGAATTGCTCGAGCTCAGGAGTTTGAAACCAGCCTGAGCAAGAGCAAGACCCTGTCTCTACTATAAATAGAAAGAAATTAATTGGCCAACTAATACATATAGAAAAAATTAGCCTGGCATGGTGGCGCATGCCTGTAGTCCCAGCTACTCGGGAGGCTGAGGCAGTAGGATTGCTTGAGCCCAGGAAGTTTGAGGTTGCTGTGAGCTAGGATGATGCCATGGCACTCACTCTAACCTGGGCAACAAAGTGAGACTCTGTCTCAAAAAAAAAAAAAAAGAAAAGAAAGATTGTATCATATACAAACAAGGATAATTTGACTTCCTCCTTTCCAATTTATTTCTTCCCTTTATTTATGTCTTCCCTTTATTTCTTTCCCTTGTCTGATTGCTCTAGCTAGAATTTCCAGTACTATGTTGAATAACAGTGTTGAAAGTGGGCATCCTGTCTTGTTCCAGATCTTAGAAGAAAGGCTATCAGTTTTTCCCCATCCAGTATGATACCAGCTGTGGGTCTGTCATATATGACTTTTATCATGTTGAGATAAGTTCCTTCTAGACTCAGTTTTTTGAGAGTTTTTATCATGAGGGATGTTGAAGTTTATCAAATGCTTTTTCAGCATCAAGTGAAATGATCATAAGGTTTTTGTCCTTTGTTCTGCTGATACGATGTATCACGTTGATTGATTTGCATACTTTCAACCATCCTTGCATCCCTGGGTTGAATCCCACTTGATTATGATGAATAATTTTTTTTATGTGTTGTTGAATTTGGTTTACTAGTATTTTTGTGAGGATTTTTGCATCTATGATCATCAAAGATATTGGCCTATAGTTTTCTTTCTTTCTTTCTTTCTTTCTTTCTTTCTTTCTTTCTTTCTTTCTTTCTTTCTTTCTTTCTTTTCTTGTGTCTTTATCTGCTTTGGATATCAGGGTGATACAGGCCTCATAGAATGAATTTGAAAGCATTCCCTCCTCTTTGATTTTTTGGGATAGTTTACATAGGATTGTTATTATTAGTTCTTCTTTAAATGCTTAGTAGAATTCAACAATGAAACCATCAGTTCCTGTGCTTTTCTTTGATGGGAGACTTTTTATTACTACTTTTATCTTGTTGTTTGTTATTGGTTTATTTGGGTTTTGGATTTCTTCCTGGTTCAATCCTGGTAGGTTGTATGTGTCTAGAAATTTATTCATTTCTTCTAGGTTTTCCAATTGATTGATACATAGTTACTCATAGTAGACTCTAATGATCCTTTGAATTTCTGTATCAGTAGTAATGTCTCTGATTTTATTTATTTGGGTCTTCTCTCTTTTTTTCTTAGTTAGCTGGCTAAAAGTATGTAAATTTTATTTATCTTTTTAAAAAACCAACTTCATGATTCATTAATATTTTATATTCCTTTTCTGGTTTCAATTTTATTTATTTATGCCTTGATCTTTATTATTTATTTTCTTCTACTAATTTTGGGTTTGGTTTGCTCTTGCTTTTCTGGTTCTTTAAGATGCATCATTAGGTTGTTTATTTGAAGATTTTCTAATTTGTTTACATAGGCTCTTATTACTATGAACTTTCTGCTTTTTTCCTATATTTCATAGATTTTGATATATTGTGTTTTCATTTTCATTTGTTTTTAGAAATTTTTAAATTTCCTTTTTAATCTCTTCATTGACCCATTGATCATTCAGGAGCATATTGTTTAACTTCCATGTGTTTGAATAGTTTCCAATGTTCCTCTTATTATCGATTTCTAGTTTTATTCCATTGTGGACAGAGAAAATATTTGATATGAGTTCAATTTTTTAAAAATTTTTTATGACTTGTTTTGTGCCCTAAGATTATTCTTACAGTCTATCTTTGAGAATTATCCATGAGCTGAGGAGAAGTATGTGCATTCTGCAACTTTTGGATGAAACGTTGTGTAAATATCTATTCGATCCATTTGGTGAATAGTGCAGATTAAGTTCAATGTTTCTTTGCTCATTTTCTGTCTGGATGATCTGTCCAATGCTAGAAGTGGGGTGTTGAGGTCTCTAACAATGACTGTTTTGGGGTCTACCTCTCTCTTAAGCTTTGATAATATTTGCTTTATATATGTGGATACCCCACTGTTGGGTGCATATATATATTTAGAATTTTTATATCTTCTTGCTGAATTGACCCCTTTATCACTATATAATGACCTTCTCTTTTTATAGTTTTTGTCTTGAAATCTATTTCAGTTACTAGAAGTAAAGCTATTCCTGCTCTTTTTTGGTTTCCATTTGCATGGACTATCTTTTCCCATCCCTTTGTTTTCAGTCTACGTATGTCTTTATAGGTGAAGTGGGTTTCTTATAGACAACATATAGTTGGGTCTTTGTTTTTATTATCCACTAAACCACTCTGTGTCTTTGGATTGGAGAGTTTAGTCCATTTACATTCAATGTTATTATTGATAGGTAAGAAATTACTACTATCATATTATTTGATTTCTGGTTGTTTGGGGATCTTCTCTTCCTTCTTTCCTTCCTTCCTGTCTTCTGTAGTGCAAAAGTGATTTTCTCTGGTAATGTGTTTTAGTTTCTAGCTTTTTATTTTTTGTGTATCTGTTGTAGGTTTTTTGATTGAGGTTACCATATGGCTTGCAAAAAAACATTTTATAATCAATTATTCTAAATACATTACAACTTAATTTTGCCTACAAAAACCAAATAAACACACAAAGAGAAATCTAAAAGAAAGTCTACACTTTAACTCCACCTCCCCCCACTTTTTGACTTTTTGTTGTTTCCATTTATGTCTTTTTATACTATCTCTCAAAAAGTTGTTGTAGTTATTATTTTGATAGAGTTGCCTTTTAGTTTCCCACTCAAGATATAAGTGGTTTATACACTGCAATTACAACAATAGAGTATTCTATATTTGTGTGCTTACTGTTACCAGTGAGTTTTATACCTTCAGATGATTTCTTATTGTCATTATCATCCTTTTCTTTCAGATTGAAGAACTCTTTTGAGCATTTCTTATAGGACAGGTCTGGTGTTGATGAAATCCCTCAGCAAAAGTCTTTATTTATCCTTCATGCTTAAAGAATATTTTTGCAGGATATAATATTCTAGTATTAAGGGTTTTTTTCCTTCAGCACTTTGAACATGTCATACCATTCTCTCCTGGCCTGTAAGGTTTCCACTGAAAAGTCTGCTGTCAGACATATTGGGGCTTCTTTATATGTTGTGAGTTTTTTCCCCCTTTTTCTTGCTTTCCTTAGGACCTTTTCTTTCTCTTTGACCTGTGGGAGCTTGATTATTAAATGCCTTGAGGTAGTCTGGTTTAAATCTTCTTGGTGTTATATGACCTTCTTGTAACTGAATATTAATATCTTTCTCTACATTTGGAAAGTTCTCTGTTATTATTTCTTTGAATAAACTTCTATTCCAGTCTCTCTCTCTATTGCCTCTTTAAGTCCAATAACTCTTAGATTTGCTCTTCAGAGGCTGTTTTCTATATCTTGTAGACATGTTTCATTGTTTTCTATTTTTTTCTCTTCTGACTATGTATTTTCAAATAGCCTGTCTTCATGCTCACTAATTCTTTCTTCTGCTTGATTAATTCTACTCTTGAGAGACTCTGATATATTTTCAGTCTGTCAATTAAATTTTTCATCTCCAGAATTTCTGCTTGATTTTTTTTTTTATTATTGCAATCTCTTTGTTAAATTTCTCAGATAGGCTTCTGAATTCCTTCTCTGTGTTGTCTTGAAGTTCATTGAGCTTTGTCAGGACTTTGAATTCTTTCTCTGAGAGATCATTTACTTCTATCACTCTGCAATTGGTCACTGCTGCCTTATTTAGTTCTTTTGGTGAGGTTTTTTCCTGGATGGTCTTTATGCTTGTGGATGTTTGTTGATGTCTGGGCATTGAAGAGTTAGGTATTTATTCTAATCTTTGCAGTCTGGGCTTGTTTGAACCTCTCCTTCTTAAAAAACGTTTTCCAGATATTCAAAGGAAATTGAGTATTGTAATCTAAGTCTCTAATCACTCCAGCCATATCGGCACTGAGGACACCCCAAGCCCAGTAATGCTGTGACTTGCAGACTCCTGCTGATACTGCCTTGGTGGACTTGGGTAAGATATAGGAGAATTCCTGGATAACCAGGCAATGTGTCTCACTTTCTTCCCTTACTCTCTGTGCTGTGCTGCTGCAGTTGTGGAAGGAGTGACATGGGCACTTCCTCGTGGCCCCTGCAGCTGGGACTGTGCCAGGTCACACCTGAAGCTAGCCCAGTCTCACCCAAAATCAGTGATGACTGCTACCTGGCCAGCTCTGATGTTTTCTCAAAGCTCAAGTGTTCTTTAGTCAGCAAGTGGTGAGTCCTGCTAGGACTGGGTCCTTCCCTTTAGGGCAGTGGGTTTCCTTCTGGCTCAGAGTGGGTCTAGAAATGCCATCCAGGAACTAAGGCCTGGAATGAGGGGCACTAGGAATCTTCTTGGTACTTTATTTTACTGTGGCTGAGATGGTACTCAAGTTGCAAAACAAAGTCCTCTGAACTCTTCCCTTTCCTTTCCTCAACTGGAAGAAGACACTCCCTGAGCCACACTGCCTGAAGTTGGGGGAGGGGTGACACGGGCACTAGTTTGGCCACTGCCATTGGTGTCTCACTGGGTCACATGCACCCAAGTCCACTGACTCCCAGCCAACACAGCAACAAGAATTGCCCAAGGACCACAACCTTTGTGGCCTGACTGCTTTATGGATTTATTCCAGACCCCCTGCCACTTTTTGTCAACCAGTGATTGGGCTAGCTGGAACTCAGGTTTGTACCCTGGGGTGGGGCTTTCCCTCTGACTGGCTGGTCTAAATGCTTGTCCATGGACACCAGCAGAATTCTGCCTGTGCTGTGTTCCCCTGTGACAGGGTGGCCCTGAGTTCCAATGCAAAGTCCTACAATTACTTCCCTCTCCCTCTCCCAGACACATAGATTCTCTCCACCCAGTGTGGCCCTGCCAGGGGCTGGGGGAGGGGTGGCTCAGGCAATGCCAGGCTGTCTTTTCTGCCCTCTGCAGTGCCTCTTTCCTTGATATGATGTTAAGACCAGAGACTGTGATCACTCACCTCATATTTACTTCTTCTGAAAGTGCTTCCTTGAGAGGATAGCTGTTGAATTTGGTGTTTTTACAGAGGGACAGTCATTGGAGGTTTCTATTTGGCCATCTTGCCTTGCCCTACCCTTCACATTTTAAATGAGAACTCATTTAAGCCAAAACAGGGACCATAAATTCAAGAATAACAATGGCTACGTATATAATTTAATGAATAAAGGAAACTAGTAAAAGAAACTTTTTCCCTTGAAATAAGCAGTCCTAAATTTTTATTTTCCCAATGAAGATCAATTTTGATCTTTATGAAAAGCTAAAGACATGGCCCGGCGCGGTGGCTCACGCCTGTAATCCTAGCACTCTGGGAGGCCGAGGCAGATGGATTGCTCGAGGTCAGGAGTTCGAAACCAGCCTGAGCAAGAGCGAGACCCTGTCTCTACTATAAATAGAAAGAAATTAATTAGCCAACTAATACATATGAAAAAATTAGCCGGGCATGGTAGCACGTGCCTGTAGTCCCCACTACTTGGGAAGCTGAGGCAGAAGGATTGCTTGAGCCCAGGAAGTTTGAGGTTGCTGTGAGCTAGGCTAATGGCACGGCACTCACTCTAACCTAGGCAACAAAGTGAGACTCTGTCTCAAAAAAAAAAGAAAAACTAAAGACAAGAAAGTTGAGTTGAAGGACCTAGAGTTCAGCATATGAGTGTCATTGACCTTACTAAAACAGTTTGTGTTTATGGAACCCTTCTGTTGCATAATGAATCATCATTTCATACACTAATAATGGACTATAGTGTGACTGAGATTAGTGTTGTTAAATTTCTTTACTGGCTAGATTTGAAACTTCTAAAAGTAATTCAATTTCAGATTCTAATTTTGGCTACTTTGTCCTTTTTTCACCTCTTACTTGTAGATAGTTTTATAATGAATGTTAAAACTGAAAAATGAACATAGTAAATCACCTATGTTAAAAAACAAAAACTCCCTTTTCAATTTAGCTATTCATACTCCAATTCAATTCCCTTGAATACTTAATACTCTTTGTCCTTCAGAAGGTTACAGGGCTATTTTGTAGTTCTTTTTTTGTTTAGTTTTGTTTTTCTAAAAGAACAATCCCTAGATAAGATGTGGGGGCACTGCTTAGTGTTTGAAATTCAGCCACCTGGGGTCCTCTTCTAAAGAACACCCAGTGAGGTCAGGGTAAGCCACTTCTTCCCAGGATCCCTCCTGGTGGCCCCATTTAAACATTTTGGAGACTTAGACCCATTAATCTGTTTAAAGCAATTGATACCCCACTTAGGAACATGCACACACAATTTTGTATACTTTATTTTTCCTGGAGGGTTTATGGAACCCATGGTATCCTTAAGGATAAGTAATCTCAGAATAAGAATCCCTACCCTTAGATATTAATTACTGATAAAAGTTTAATGTGTGTCCTCTAGCCCCTCCACCTTCCAGATGTACTTGCATTTTACAGGGAGAAATTTGACTTACTGAAGGGACTCAAATTGTACTGGCAGAATTTGAATTTCAGGCTCTAGCAACAAGCATGCAATAGAGAAATCTGGGGCCAGAAGCAAACTTTTACTTATTATTTATTTATTGTGTGGTATGTTTACTTTTTAAAAAAATTTTCACACACAATTATGGCCCAGTACCAATATACCTCAAACCCCCCATCTCTAGGATTTAATAGCTGGAATCCTGCCTAAACAAAGTTTGTAAGCCAGGATTATAAACATGAAAATGGAGATTACCCAAAGGTTAACACACTGCTGTTTTACAGGAGGAAAAATCGTATTACATCAGTAAAGCGGGAGCCTACTTGACCGTCTCAAATCCAGGTTAGTACTTAAAGAATGGCTGTTGTACCAGGGATGACACTGTGTTTCTGGTTGGCTCATTTTTCATCCCATTAAATCTACTAATCCTTGTTGCTGCTTTTAAGAAACGAACTGACAGTAGCCAGTAATATAACCCTGGGAGAATGTTAAGCTTTTGTGTGCTTAATTTGTCTGTTTATTTATAGAGTAGATTGGACTAGATTATGTCACAGATCATTATTCGTAACAAAAAAGAGTTAGTGACTTTTTGATAGATTTGATAGATTACTGATAGTGAATTTATTCTATATTCTTGAAATCATGCATTCACTCTGCTAAAATGTAGTTAGTGCCTGCTAGGTGCCAAGCCCTGTATTAGGCACTAGGGATTCACAATTTTCCAAACTATCAGTTCCTGCCCTCATGGAGCTTACATTCTAGAAGGGGGAGAGTGCCAAAAACACATGAAATTGAAATACAATTGTCCCCCACCCTGCGGTTTCGCTTTTCGTGGTTTCAGTTACCACAGTCTGAAAATGGGTGAGCACAGTGCAATAAGATATTTTGAAAGAGACCACGTTCATATAACTTTTATTATATACATTGTTATATTTGTTCTACTTTTACCATGAGTTGTTAATCTCTTACTGTGCCTAATTTAAAAATTAAACTTTATCATAGGTATGTACGTGTAGAAAAAAACATTATATATATATACACACATGTACATATGTGTGTGTATACATGTGTGTGCACAAATATATATAGAGAGAGAGAGAATGGGAGAGAGTTCGGTACTTTCCACATTCATTGGGGATCTTGGAACATATCCCCCGAGGCTAAAGCGGGGCTACTGTGCACTGTCAAGTGTGATGAGTTCTAGGAGCAAACACCAGCAGGGAAAGTGGAGAGGAACAGAAAGCTATTTTAGGTGGAGCCTTAGGAATGCCTTCGGGAAAGGAAGGCCTCCCTGCAGAGGTGAGGTCTGAGCAGAGAAATATTGCTATTTGGAGATACCTGGGCCTGGGGAAGCTCTTCCAGGTGGCAGGAACAACAGATGCACAGGCCCTGAAGAGCTCGCTTGCTAGTGGGTTCAGGGACCAGCAGAATGCCAGTGTGCCCGAGAGAGGGGACAAACAGCACATGAGGTCGAGGGACAGCCAGGCACTACAGCCTGAGGGCAAGGCAAAGTAAGGACTTTGGACTCTGTTCTAAAATGTGAAAGGAGGCCAGGCGTGGTGGCTCACACCTCTAATCCTAGCACTCTGGGAGGCTGAGGTGGGCGGATTGCTCGAGGTCAGGAGTTCGAAACCAGCCTGAGCAAGAGCTATACCCTGTCTCTACTATAAATAGAAAGAGATTAATTGGCCAACTAATATATATAGAAAAAATCAGCTGGGCATGGTGGTGCATGCCTGTAGTCCCAGCTACTCAGGAGGCTGAGGCAGCAGGATTGCTTGAGCCCAGGAGTTTGAGGTTGCTGTGAGCTAGGCTGACGCCACAGCATTCACCCAAGCCTGGGCAACAGAGCAAGACTCTGTCTCAAAAAAATAAAATAACATAAAATAAAATAAAATAAAATAAAATAAAATGTGAAAGGATGCCATTGGAGGGTTTGAGAGAGGGAAATGATATATCAAATTTACATTTATAAAATTTACTTTGGTTGCTGTATGGATAATTACCTGCAGTGAGGCACGTTCTGATGACCCCTACAATGTTCACAACTAGAGAAGTAAAGCTGCCAATCAAGTCAGATGAGTCTCTGGGAGGCTTCAAATGTCTCCCTAGAAAGCCTAGACTTAGGTGACAACCTTACTGAGCACCTCCTCTGTGCCAGGTACCATACCAGCAGTTTTCATGTCTGTTTTCTCCTTCTGAAAGCTCTATCTTTTGACTGGCTTAAACATTTGTCTATTAATTAGGGAACTTATGCCAAAGAAACTTGCCAAGAAATGAAAGTGTGGAGTAATGTCTCCTTAAAATATTAGCTACATTGTATTGACATTGTTCAAGAGGATTTTGTCAATGATTGTTGGCTAAACGTAAGTAAAATGTTGTAGCAGACAACTCATATTCATATACCTGAACTTAGACCTGTCTCCTTATATAGTCTGGGAAACAAATATTGTGGATGCCAACATAAATTAATGTTAGCACTAGACATGGACCAAATTTTAGCTGGTGATAGGATAGTAATCTCTCAAGAGGCAGGGGAAGGGAAAGTCAGGTCCGAAATTAATTTAGAGGCTAAGATGGGGGAAAGGTCAATTCCAGGCCCGATGACCAAGGCTGAGCATTAGCAGCAGGAGCTCTAGTAGTCACATAACAATGATTTTCATGTCAGTGGTGGTGGTGGTGCTATTAGGAGTAGAAGTCAGTTGTAATTACAGCTATAACAATAGTTGTAACGTTAGTGGGGATGGCGGTAGCAGACTGTCCCAGGATATAACTCATGATACAATGTGAACCCTGACAATTCTGTACATTATGTAGGGCATTTGCTTGCACAAATGCTGGAGTTAATGCCAGCTGGTTAATTTATCATGTGCCTATTTCTTACTGTCAGCCACAGGGACCGGACAGTTGAGTCCTCTGGCCAGTGAATTTTCTCCAATTCAAGAAGCCAAAGCATAGTCAGAAGGGTGCTTGGTGAGCATGGAATCAAAGCAAATGGAGTTTATTATATGATTTAAATGTTTAACTCCATCTGCCTTGAAGCCTCTGCTTCCTTGAAAATGGCGTACCTGTCACAGGACAGGGCCGGTCCTTGGGTGGGTCTCTCTCCCCGGACAGCTCTCAGCTGGGAAGAGACAGGCCTCTCCCTTCTCTGTGTTTCCAGGGACGAATGCAGAACCCCCCCCCCACATCCCCTTGAGAGTTCTTTCTTCTGCTAGTTTAATACATTCAGCCTGCAAATATCCAAATACCCCATTTGCTGACTTTGTATGTCCCTGCTCTGGCTCATTAAGGGCTCTGGCGACTTAGTAAAACTCAGGAAGCAATATTACCTCTCTTATTTCTGAAATTTCATGGTACCCCCCCAGATCCCCCAAGCATTGACAGTAGTCCACACCAACTCTGTCCCCAGTGATTTAAAATAATCAAAGCAAACATTCTCAAAAGCTCTCATGTCAGTATCTTCACATTCCAGTTGATGTTAGATGTCACCCCTATACTTCAAACAGAGCACCAGAAAAAGTCTAGGAACAGCACCAGGTGTGTTTTCATGAGAGGAGGGTGGCAGAACCCCCAGGTAGACACGGCTGGAGGAAGGCCATCGGACTGACGTGGGCAACCCAGCCACAGCCGGAGCTCAGGGGATATGTGTCAGGATTTCACCTTTTCTTTCCAGAGACGATTTACCAAGGATTGAAGGGTTCGCTGGTGCTGTTTGAGACGGTGGTCGGGCATTCCTTCAGGTGTGTGAGCGAGCAAAGCCTCCAGCTGTCCGCCCAGCTCCAGCTGAAAACAATGAATGTCCAACTTCAAGCCTTTGATTTTGAAGACGACCACTTTGGAAATGGTAAGTTAAGGGTTCACTGGGTCACAAAGACAAACATCAGAGACCCAGGGTAGTTCCAAGTTATTTTCTGTCTGAAGCTGCCAGAGGAGCAAGAATCCCTGCCCGGCCACCTCTAAATCAGACTCCTTCACTCACGTCTATAGCCCTCCCGCAGCAGTATTCATTCTCTTTGACTAAAGCACATATCTTCACTCATTTAAACACACACACACTCAATAGAAAACCACAAAACGCTATCTGCGACTTCCCCTCACCTGCTGTTGAGCATTGGTAAACTCAGGTATGTTTGGGGAACACTTTAAAGACCTGAGTAGCCATGATGTCTAGAATTCAAGATTTCAGATTAGATTCCTTTCCACCTGCAGAGGGAAAGAGCACACGTGGCATCTGAGATACAAATAAACTCTGTCGGATCCCCTCTTCTTGATGACGAGCTGTTGCACCCAACAGTGTTTCCTTGAGGCAGTTTTAGTTTCCACCTAACTTCCGCTTTGGGTTTGGACCTCCGCAGGCACAGACTGCCTGGGAGGGAAACCAGTTCTTGGTCAGGGGGCAGATGCAGACCAGGGTGACTTTCTAGTAAAGTCCTTTTCTGCCTTCCAGGAAAACAGTGTTACAAGGATTTTTACATATGATCAGAAGGGTCATGAACTTCAACATCTAAAACATCCCTCTTGTAATAACTCAAAAACGTTATGAGTACTTCTCAACTCTCAAAAATAGATTTGGCTATAAGTTTAACCATATATGAAATTTCTATAATACAAATCTGACTTTGCTTTGGGTTCCATTATGAAATTGCAGATGTGTCTAGCAGAAAACTTGTCCTGACATACTTAGTGGAAGGCATTTAGTAAAGGAAGTATTAAGGTGTTTCTTGCCTTGGATCCCTGATTTCTGTAGGTTCTGTCTGAGTCTTACAGTCTGTACTTTTGGTTTGGACCTCACCACAGTGCTAAGATTAAATATTAAAATTTTCTAGTAGGTGTTGCTCCCACTTTGTCATCTGGTCTCAAAACTTCTAATGTTGGAAAACTATTTCTTTTAAAATTCATTATGAAGGTTTGAAAAAGCTCTGTAATTAATCATGTGATCTTAAAATAAGTTAAACACACGTGCTCTTCTTCCCCATCAGAACCTCTGTAAGGCAGGAGGTTAACAGGTCTAGGAAATGCCTTGGTGGCAGAGCTGGGACATAAAGAATAAAAGCTTCCAGCAGCACACACCTGGCCTCCTATTAGCAGTGTTCACAGGGAGAGCTAGAAAATCTCTCGTTTCTTTACATTTTTTTCTAAAATCACCATTCATTGGATAATTCCCCAAAGAAGAGACTTCAGAGTTCCCCTTAACTCCTCTCCTGCCATCACCCTCTTATATAAATGGCCCCAAACCCCTGCCAAGTCTACTTCCAAAAGGTCTCTCTTGTTTACCCACTGTCATTGCTTTAGCTCGACTCCATTTTCTAGTCTTTGCACTTCAAATTTCACTAAAGATGCTCAAATGTGAAGATGTATGTCCTTCTGGAAATAGTATTTTCTGCCAGAGAGTAAGAGAAGAGAGAAACAAGGGGAGCGAGTTACCATACAATATAGTGTTTAAAAGACACACAGGCAAAGGACTGTCGGAGCACAGAGGAAGGCAGGATGAACACAGCACTAGTGGTGACAGGGTGGGTTAAAGAAGTGCAAACCAATGGGTGACATTTAAACGGGGCTCAAAGAACTGGAGAGGAGGCCAGCAAGTGTCACAGCTGAGCCTGGTAGAAGAGAGTGGCCATCGCAAACAGTGCACTCCTGACTCGCACATTCTCAACCCCTCCTCCCTAAAATTCTGGAGCCTGCAAAAGGTTTGGTTTTTTGCTGCCTTTCCTTTCTTCTCTTTATTTTGCTGTCTGAGCAGCCCCTTTTAAGAAGCATGGTGTGAACAGAAAGCTTTGGCTCTGTGACTTGGTGCAGAACCCTGTCTCTGGAGTTGGGGGATGCGGCTCCAGGGCTTACTCTGGCTTGAGAGTCAGGACACCGCTCTGATTACAACTCTGTAGAACAAACCAATTTCTCTCAAAGGTGGATCTGCCTCCCAGTAGCATCAGAATCCCCCGGCCATCAGACCCACTTAATTATAATTTCTTGGACGTGGCCTGGGAGCTACACTTTAATAAACTCCTTAAGTAATCAGCAGCACTGCAAGTTTCAGATCTACTGGATTGGCGCTTTCTCTCCCTGTTTTCACCCATCTGTTGACTGAGGCAGCAGGAGGAGGCCCAGCAGCTCCGTGTATCCCTCAGTTTCCTTTTTTGCGCACCTGAGGCAGACTGGGGCAGTAGCATTTCCCCGAGTTCGTGGCCAGCCTGTAACACCTGTTACTCTGACTTCAATTACAGCGGATGAATGCTTCAGTGACAGAAACAGGAGAGAAGTCCCTGTGGCCATGGGCCTGAGTGTCTCAGGACTGCTTGTCATATTGCTAACCGCATGTCTGGTGGCCAGAAAGAGGCCCAGTAGAGGATATGAACACCTGTAAAGCCCCACTTTCTTCAAAATGTGCAAGGTTAAGGCCTTGGGAACTCTGGCTTCATTTTTCAGTCTTAAGTGAAAGGATTACCTCTCTAGGTGCCTGTCCCACCCTTCCAAGCTGCTTAGGAAAACTAGGTTTCCACCAAAGGGCCATCCTAGGGCTAGGAAAGGGCACCCCTCCACCCCACTTCCTCCTGTTGGCTTGGGGAGGCCGCGTCAGATGAGCTGTAATGCCATCTGCCACACCTGGATAAGCCGGAGCTGACTTCGAGAATTAGGGGGCAATAGAGACATGAGCTTGTGCAAAGAAGAAAGAAAAAACCCAAGGGAAGAATTGTGGGAAAACATTTTCAGACTGCAGTGATTTTCTTATACATTTTAAGAGTCTCAATTTTGTTTTTTAAAAAATATTACTTTAAATAAATCCATTTCAAAATAAATTACAAAGTGATTTTAAACTCTTAAGATTTTACCGAAATTCTGATCCACTTAAATTTTAGAGGGTCTTAGTATACTATTAAAAAAAAAAAACATATTCTACACTATCGTAATATATTATTAGTAAAAAAATTAGAATACTTCCTGGCATTTCACTTTTTAAATGTAAAGCACATACCAAAGATCTCAGCAAACAAAAGAGGCTCAATAAATGTTAGTTCTCCAATTCCTTCAACTTCATTTATTGTCTGCCTTCTGAACACTTTTTTCCTGATATTGTCTCTGTTTTTCTTTGGTGCTGTTCTAACCTTGTAATGTGTTAATTTGGGCCATTTTGGGAGGGAAGGTAGGCAGAGCATTAAGACAACCAGAAATGGCAAGCGTGGAAAGGTAGACCTGTGCAGGTCTTTACCCACTTTCTTTTTTTTGCAAACATTCATCAAAAAAATTATAAACCAGTAAATATCTGGAGGGAAAAATTCTATTAAAATATGGCTTAGGATGTTATTCATAGTTTTCTATAACATCGATGGTTTAAATATGAGAATTGGGGTTTTAGTTCAGAGAAATGGGAGATTAATAGACTTCCACATGTTCTTATTAAATCACTGATTTTACAGACAGAAAGTTTTCTTGTTTATCTGCATTTCCCAGAGGTGCCATTCATTATTTTAACATGAAGCTTATGAAATTTGGCAACAGTTCTATAACTACTGCTTATCTAGGAAATGTGCTGGCTCTCCCTGGAGGTGTTTCCACCTTCCACTTTCTTAGAAGTGAGGGGGTGAGAAGGGCACTTCGCAGCTTCAAGAGGGAGCTTTAAGAGCCCCAAAGGATAATCTAGAGTGTCAGGAAATGCCTGTTAGAAGACGTTGATGACAATCTGGGTTGTGAGGACCTGGTATTCCCCGAAATGACTCAAGCCTAAGAGCAAGGCCTTGGCTTTGGAAAGCTGCAATCTCCTCTCCCTTCCCCCCTCAATTAGGCACCTGCTCCAGACTCCCATGTGTCCAGTGTTATGGGCACTTTGACAAGGTGTTTATTCATTGGGCCATTAACCATCCTGCAGAATGACTAATTCAAGGTTAATCTTCTAGTATGTAGAAATTTCTGTCATTGCAGTTAGAAACAAGAAGCAGAATTTAAAGTCAAGAGCAGAGGGATATCACAGTTCACTTAAATTTAATTTCCCTTCCTGTCATCTTCAATGAGTTCTTTTGGGTGGTGGCTATTGCTTAGATTCCTGCTACCCACTCCCAAGGCCAACTACCCTTAAAATTAATTTGAATTGACACTCTAGTAACCATGAAGAACAAAGGTTCCATTGGAATGACCAGTAGACAAATGCTTGGCTGTGTGATTTCCTCACAGTCCTGCCCCCTTTCTGAGGGGGAGCAGCAGGGCCAAGCCCCTCGCCAGCGCACCCTCCCCTGCCCCTGCTCCACACATCCACCCTCAGAAGCTTGTGATGAGAGAAGAGAAATCCTGTGCACTCTTACTTTCATTACTAAGTCTGGAGGGAAAGAAAGGGTGGGTTGCTTTATCTTCTTCCTTTTCCACCTGGGATATGGAAAATGGCTCCCAGGAAGACTAGGAAGAGTGAACATAGGGACTGATGGAAGTGAACTGGGGAGCCAACCCCAAACCAGGGGTGGCTCTCCAGGCTGTAGCTAGTGTCCATGCTACAAAAAAGAGGATAGAATCCAAATATCTAGCTCAAAGGGAAACATGAACTGAGCTCAGATACAATGGGAAAAAGACTGTAATTTACCCAAATGATATCATACGAAATTGAATTTCTGGACTGACATGCTCAAGCACGAGCAAAATGAAAACAAACTGCATGGCCCCTGTGCAAAAATACTGCAGCAAAATAACAATAATCATATTGCAAAATTCAATTAATTAAAGGAAGGAAGGTCTATTTATTTGCTAAGACTATCATACTCAAGTACCACAGACTGGATGCCTTATACAACAGAAATGTATATATATTGTCACAGTTCTGGAGCTAGAAATCCAAGGTCAAGATGTTAGCAGCATTGGTTTCAACACCATCATATATTATAGAGAAGCAGGAAGAAGCAGAAAAGATAGAGTTGAAATTACGGGTTTTTTTTTCATAGAGAGCATGACTGAGATAACCACAGTTAATACATATAAAATCTTATAATTAAAGCATTATAGAGACCTACTAGATGTAGAAGCTATTCAAACCATCCAACATAAGGATAATTCGTGCCTCCGAAGTAGAGAGCTCAAAAATAGAATGAAGATGTGGTTGAAGATTTAAGACAATTTCCTTGAGATAAATAATTGAAGTTGAGATTGAAAAAGCACAGTATGTACCAGAAAAGAATTGATATAGAGAGTTTGACATTGAGACATATCTGAAGTAAGCTATAGAATTTCATAGATAAAGAATTTTTTAGACCTTTATGGGGAAAAAAAGGAAAGAAAATCACCTATAAAGTGGGAAAGTGAAAGTTCACCTCAGATTTCTTCACAACAACATTTAAAGCCAGCAAGCAATGGGCCAATGTCTACAATGTCCTAAGGGAAAGAAAGCGTGACCCCCAAATATTATTTAAGTATAAAGACAATAGGCAGATATTCTCAACCATGAAATAATTGAAAGGATGCAGCACCAATAAGTCCTTAAAAATATTGCTTGGCAATGAAATTCAATGAGATAGGAGATGAGCCACACTATAAACAAGGAAATAAGCAAACAACCTTCAGGAATAGAAAAATCACAGTAAAAATAAATAAATGAAACAAAATAAAAACAACTGATACTGGTGAACATGTTACCCATTTAAATATTAAAAATACTAAATACTTATGGGTCTGAGAACACAAATATACCTCTCATATGTGAAATGACATTTTTATATGGTTACTCATTATAGCATTTTTTTTTTTTTGAGACAGAGTCTCGCTTTGTTGCCTAGGCTAGAGTGAGTGCCGTGGCGGTAGCCTAGCTCACAGCAACCTCAAACTCCTGGGCTCAAGCAATCCTTCTGCCTCAGCCTCCCAAGTAGCTGGGACTACAGGCATGTGCCACCATGCCTGGCTCATTTTTCTATATATATTAGTTGGCCAATTAATTTCTTTCTATTTATAGTAGAGACGGGGTCTCACTCTTGCTCAGGCTGGTTTCGAACTCCTGACCTCAAGCAATCCGCCCGCCTCGGCCTCCCAGAGAGCTAGGATTACAGGCATGAGCCACCGCGCCCGGCCCTATAGCATTATTTTTAATAGCAAAAAATTGAAAACAAACCAAGCATCTGTCAATTAGGGTCAGAATAAAAAACTGTGATAAATCCCACAATGGACTACTACATAGTTACACAAAGAATGAGGATGCTATGTGTGTATGTATGTAGGTATAAGAAAAGATGTCAAAAATGTATTGTGAAATCAAGAAAGCATAATGCCTAACAGTGATAAATGGGGAAATAAGAATATATTCATTTTGTTTCTATATGCATAAATAAACATCAGAAATATGTATGAAAACTAAGAAAAGTGGTTATCGAATGGGAATGGGAGAACTAAGAAGATGGGACAAAGGTGGAAGTAAAATTTCTCAATGTGCAGCATCTTGTATTATTTTGACTTTTCAAATCATATAGATTTGAAAATCAAATCAAAACACATTTTTTAAAGGCTAGAGGAATGATAGTTATCAAATAGAACTGAAGTGTTATAAACTTGGACAATGTTAACAATAGTAATATAACTATTCAAAACTTACAGTTGGAGAGAGGGGAGATAGAAGAGAATATGTTAGTGTTAATCTTCCAAAACAGTATCAATAGATAATGTTTAAATTGGAAACTGATTTTGGAAAACATATGACTCCAATTTATTTTATAACCTCTTTAATGTGTACTTCATAATCTCTTTTTTTGAATCTTAAAGGGATCCTTTATGAAACAATACTTCCTATGACAAAGAAACATTGACATGCAATGATTCCTTCAGTTTCTGTTTAGTTTTTTCTTCTATTAAATTCAAGTAAATTAAATTTTTAACAAATTAATAACTGTAATATATAGCACTTGTATGATTCTATCTTAAAAAATAATTCTATTTATTTTTTCTACCCACTTATCTGTATAGTTCTGAAGAAAGATGCCTGAGATAATGTTTGTCCATGTTAGAAGTGACAATTTCTGGGTGGGTTGTTTTGGGGTGACTGGTTTTTGCTTTTTTATTTGTGTTTTTCTCAATTATTTTAATGATTTGTAATGAGCATAGATCATTTATTAAAAATAGAATGATTTTTCTTTAAGCATACACACAAGTACACATACATGCATACATTCACACAGGACGCAAATGCCTGAAAAGGTTTATAGTGATTGATTCAAATAGAAGAAATGTGGTGATATTACTTTTCTTTGTGTACTCTTCTGCATTTTAAAAATATTTAAACAATGTTAAATAATTTAATAGTGTACAAAACTATATAGGAAGTAAAAGTGCCTTCCCACTTCCATCCTAGTCCTTCTCTCAGTTTTTGCTCTTTCATACCTGACACACAAACATTTGTCTGAGTTCCTGTGACGCTTCATGGGTTTTAGGGAACTTGTACTACAACACAGTGATACCTGCCACATTCTTTTCTTTTTTCTTTTTATTTATTTTTATATTTATTTATTTATAGTTTCCATATAAAGCATTGAACCAAATTCTTTTTAATGGCTACATTATATTCTATCACAAGAATACCATTTTAAATTTTTTTTTTTTTTTTTTTTTTTTTTTTTTTTTTTGAGACAGAGTCTTGCTTTCTTGCCTAGGCTAGAGTGAGTGCCGTGACGTTAGCCTAGCTCACAGCAACCTCAAACTTCTGGGCTCAAGCAATTCTCCTGCCTCAGCCTCCCGAGTAGCTGGGACTACAGGCATTCGCCACCATGCCCGGCTGATTTTTATATTATATATATTAGTTGGCCAATTAGTTTCTTTCTATTTTTATGGTAGAGACGGGGTCTCGCTCAGGCTGGTTTTGAACTCCCGACCTTGAGCAATCCGCCCGCCTCGGCCTCCCAGATGCTAGGATTACAGGCGTGAGCCACCACGCCCGGCCCCATTTTAAATTTTTGATGGATATTTAGATTATCTCTCATAAAATGGACATTACTATAATATGTCTTTGTGTAGTGTCTGAGTATATGTTTAGTACAAATTCCTAAAGGTGGAATTACTGGATCAATAGTTATATGCTTTACATTTTGCTTTAACTTATTTGCAGTTTTTTCCTACTCATGTTAGTTTCTTAGCTTGTCCAAGTTTTTTTATTTAAGAAATATATGTAAGTAACAAGAGTATCATGTACTTTTGTAACAAAAGTATCATGTAACAAAAGCAACATTTCCCTGTTCTGCCCCTGAGAGACAAAGTATTTTAACTAAATTGAACAGTTTCTCCTGATGGCTAGCTCCATAACTCTACAACATAAAAAGCTTATCAAATTATTTCTTATCAGTTTTAGACTTCCTGGTATGATAGATAAGAATTTATGGTTATACCACTATTATTGGTTAAATCAATGAGGTAAACATTATTATACTTATGTAAATATTGTTTACTGTGTTCATCAAGCACAATTTCTTTCTTGTACAAATTTTCTTTTTCCAGGAATCTCTATTTTCCATACTCTCTCCTCTAACCTCTTCTGATCCTTTTTTTTCCTTGGATCTAACATACACAGAATTGAGTTAATGGTGTTCCTCAGTTCAGGACATAATTTCAGTGCTGGTTCATACAAGGACCTCGTGCATATATCTTTTTAGCTATCCATGAATGAGATACAGATGGATTTCTCCAATTATTTGCTCTTTTTTTCCCAAACTCTTCATTATATTGAGTACTTTATTAAATTCCCCTTTATCCCCAGGCCACTCCATCTTTCTCCTGTCGAGACTAATCAGTCTCTGACCCAATCAATTATACCTGAAAGGAATTAAACACTCTCTAATGAAATAAAGAAAAAACAGTTTTGACAGGTTTACAAACTCTCACTTTTAAACTCTTATGAATAATTTGGTTTATTTTCTAATATTACCTAAATGTAATCCAAGAAACCTCAAGGGTGACAAAAGTGTTTTATAAAGTAGATAAACATCACATGTTTTCAAAAGCTCATCAGTCATCTAGTCATACAAGTGCTCTCTGTTACGTAGGCACATCCCACTTTGCAAGAAGCATGCCTAGAATGACTTCTTTCTGGGTTCAGGAAACAGGGATAACAATTATTCATTGCTAGAGAATTAATTGCTGAGAAGATAAGAAGGTTACTTAATTTCATCCTCCAACATATTATTTGCTTACTTTATAAAGGAGGAAACTGCAAGGGTAAATTACCTTCCCAAGGTCACACAGCTAGTTAATGGTAGAATTAAAAGTCAAGCCTGGATTTGTGTGACTCCAAAGCTCATGTTCTTTCCATTCTAGCCTGCCTTCTGGTCTGTCATCACCAAACCTTACCGGCTATGTTGTATTTGTTTTTTTTCTCTTAGTGGATGAGTGCTCGTCTGACTACACAATTGTGCTTCCTGTGATTGGGGCCATCGTGGTTGGTCTCTTCCTTGTGGGTATGGGTGTCTATAAAATCCGCCTAAGGTGTCAATCATCTGGATACCAGAGAATCTAATTGGTGCCCAGAGGAAATGAAAATAATGGAGTTTAGAGAATTCTTTCATCGCTTCCAGGATGGATATTGGGAACTTCCCTAGAATATGGGTGCTTTGAACATGTGAACCACCATCCTCCACTAAAACCAAGTGGGCCATTTGTGGTTTAAGTTCAGGCAACACATCAATTTCTAAATACTTTTTGCTCATTTTATGAAAGATTTAGTGATCTGTTTAAGAGTGTTTTCTAGGTTTCTTCAGAATATTTTAACTCAAAGGCAACATTTGAGATATGCTGAATTAACATAATATATGTAAAGTGGCATATGCCTCCAAATTGTAAACCAAAGTGTCAATTGTAATTAATGCTACTTGTGTTTGCATTGAAGATTTTATTTTACCCTTGATATTTTTTATTTTAAAAAATGCCTTTGTTTTGTCTATCAATGGACTTTCAGTGCTTTCGCTATCTGTGCTTTTGTGACATATATATATATGCCTGGCATGGTACTTACCCCCTTTCCCATTTTAAATTCTTTTTTAAATCATCAAAAAGAATATCTCTGGTTGTCTGGGTTTTTGATGTGAAACCAACAAGATGAACAAATCGGTTTATACTTTTTATCTTGATGACTCCTCCTCCAGAATCATTAGGCTGAGAATTAGGTGCCTACAGACAAGAGAATTAAATAATAAGCAAGAAACAATAATAACGGCTCTTAGTTATTGAACACATAAGTGCCAAGCACTAAGGCAAGCACTTTACATACATCTCATTTAATTATCACAACTTATATGCAAGTGAACTCTGGCCCGAGAGAATTAACTCACTTAATGTCATCCACCTAACTGGTGGCAGAGCCAGAATTTGAACTCATGTTGGCCTGGTACCAAGGTCTTTGCTCTTCTCACTCCATCAAGTTTCCTACAAGAACAATGACACCAAGTGCTGCCTGAAGCCTCACACTTTACAGGGGAAATGGTTTATCCAGAATCCCGAGACATTAAGGTAGACAGAAGAGGACTTTACAGATAATGAAATAGCCTGTCTTAATAAATCCTCCACTCCCTTGAAGGAGACTAAGGGGCTCTGTAAAACATCAGTCAGTTTCTCATTTTTATGGGATTGTTTAGCTGTGGCTCTACAGACGAAGGCATGGAAAAAAATTTCCAAAGTATTTTTATTTCTTCAAAACCAGAGAAACCGAACTGTTAACCAACTTTTCTCTCTTGAATGTAGATCCCCCTCTTGTGGTAATGTGTTGCTTCTGCACTTTTATGCCCACATTTTCTATTGCAGTTCACTTATTCCATAGAGCAGCCTGCCAAGAATTTATTCCTGTCTCATTTTGCTGCTAGAGAAAGGAACTAAGTCAGAATAGTAACAGAAAAGACCACATAACCCTAGTATTCTTTAGTAAAGGAGTATTTCAAGTCAACCTAGAAACCATTTGACTTTTCTGATTTGTTTCCTTATGAGTCAGTAGGTTGGCAAGGTCCTAACTTAATCTTAATAGAATACTGAATTGTATTAAAAGTTTTTGTAATAAAAAATTATTTTGGAAATTCATTCATGTCATTTATTTCTTATCATTCATTTTTCATGTTGTATAAAAATTTTTTACAATTGTCTTAGTGGTAGGCCTTTAATATGAAGGATGTTGTTTGAATCAATAAGTTAAATCATCTTCCTATAAATAATTTATCTTATTCTGTTCTCCATTGCCACATTATTACTAGGTAGGAAGATCCTAAGTGGGAGAAACTGAATTCCTGTGACGATGAACCACATTAAAGTTACAAACTAAATCTTTCAGCTCTAGCTCAGACTGGCTGCATTACTGGTTTACTTAAGAGCTGCCACAATTTGTCCATTTATTTATTCGACAAACATTGATTAAGGATTTATTAAATGCCAGACACTCTGGTAGGGGCTGGGATGAATAGGAAGAGGTTCTGTTTGGTTATCTATAATGATCCAAGGGAGAGAGAGAGACTGACCAAGATAGAAACTGCAGTATTTTCTATCACTTAATCACAGAAGTCACATACCATCACTTCTCTATTTTCTGTTGGTCACATAGACCATCCCTGGTATAGTGGGAGGGGCGTGTCTACACAAGGGTGTGAATTTCAGGTGTGTTAGACAGACTGGGTAATTTATAAACAATAGAAGTTTATTTTGCTCATGAATCTGGAGCCTGGGAAGTCCAAGATTGAGGAGCCACAGCTGGTGAGGGCCTTCTTGCTACATCATGACATGGTAGAAGACATCACATGGTGAGAGAACACACGAGGGAGAACAGTGAGGGGCCAAACTCACTTTTATTAATGTAACAGACTCATTCCTGTGATAACAGCATTAATCTGTTCATGAGCCTCAGGACCTAATCACCTCTTCAAAGTCCCACCTCTCAACACTATTGCACTGGGGATTAAGTGTCCAGCACATGAGCTTTGAGGACACGTTCAAACCACAGCACCAGGAGAAGGATGAATCATTGGAGGCATCTTGGATACTGGTTACCACAAGTTGCTACTGTCAAGAAACACTTTGTGGAATTAGTGATTTACTTTTGGGGGATGTTTGAGGAAAATCCCAGGATGGTATAGAAAAACCTTCCTTGAAACTGAGATGGCATCAAGAGCCAAGAGAATGGCTCAGGCAAGTCCAGCTGGGCAAGTTAGATGAGTTTATTAGAGGTTACTTATACAGGGCTCTCACTCCTAGTCAAGACCAAGGCCACTTGCATTATGTCAAAAAGAAATTACTTTAATCCAAAGACATAAGCTTTGATTATGAGGTTTTAGGCCTGAGCACAAGATTAGTAATAGAAACCTTTCAAGGCAGCAGGATCTCCTGGCTTCCATGAATTCTCCCAATATTTCCTTGAAACTCTCTCATCCGTGTCCTCTGATTCATCCTACTCCAAAGTCTCCACTTCCTACTACTCGTCCCTCCTCTTATCCTTTGCTGGCTCATCTGCTTTCCTCCAATTTCCTAAGGATAGACCATCAGTCAGGGCTCTCCAGAGAAACAGAACTAATAGCATATATATATATAATTAAGTCGGAAATATCAGGCAGGAATTCATACTGCAGTTTTGAGGCAGAATTATTTCTTCCCTGTAAAACCTCAGGTTTTGCTCTAAAACCTTTAACCGATTTGATAAGGCCTACCTACCATATCAAAGGGAATCTCCTTTACCCAAAGTCAACTGATTATAGATATTAACCACAACTACGAGATATCTTCATAGCAACACCTAGACTAGGATTTGATTAAATAACTGAGTTTTGGCTGAGCGTGATGGCTCATGCCTATAATCCCAGCAACTTGGAAGGCCAAGGTGGGAGGATCACTTGAGCCTAGGAGTTCAAGATCAGCAACATGTTGAGACTGCCTCTCATCTCTATTTTTAAAAACTAAAGGAAAAAAAAAAGAGAGAGAAAAAAATAACTGAGTACTATAGTCTAGTCATGTTGACAAGTAAAATTACACATGCTTTGGGGAAAACCAAAACATAAGTTTTCCTCAAAGTTCTCTCCTTAGCCATGTTTTTTCAAAGTCCTGTCTCTTGGTGATCCACATAGAAGGGTAGGGGACAGATCTCAAATCTAACCAATTGAAAATAAATTCTCGGCCAGGCGCGGTGGCTCACGCCTGTAATCCTAGCTCTCTGGGAGGCCGAGGCGGGCGGATTGCTCAAGGTCAGGAGTTCGAAACCAGCCTGAGCAAGAGCGAGACCCCGTCTCTACTATAAATAGAAAGAAACTAATTGGCCAACTAATATATATAGAAAAAATTAGCCGGGCATGGTGGCTCATGCCTGTAGTCCCAGCTACTTGGGAGGCTGAGACAGAAGGATCGCTTGAGCCCAGGAGTTTGAGGTTGCTGTGAGCTAGGCTGATGCCATGGCACTCACTCTAGCCTGGGCAACAAAGCGAGACTCTGTCTCAAAAAAAAAAAAAAAAAAAAGAAAGAAAATAAATTCTCAGTCCCCCATCCTCACCCTGAAGACCCTCAAATCTACTCTTTCATCCCATCTCATCGCATCCCATTTCAAAGTCATTACCAGCTGTAAACTCCTTGGTCCTTGTCTTCTCCTGATCCAAGAATGAAAGCAAGAGACAGTTTTGAAGTGGCAAAGTTTATTAAAGTGAAAGTTCACTCTTAAAGGGGTTAAGAATGGCCACACATCCCAGCAGACTGTGGTCCTGGGGTTTCTGTATAATCAGCAAGGGATAGTACCGTCCAAAGGGGTAGAAGCGGGCACACATCCCACTAGATAGTGGCACTGGGGTCTCTTTGGGTTTCTCCTTTTTTTCCTGTCTGGCCTCTCCTTCTCCATGATATTATCACTTCTCCTTTTTCTTGACCAATTGGGATGTTGTCTCCTTCCTGCCATCTAGTGGGAGGGGGCAGTTTTTCACCATATATGGTTAGGCCCAGATGTGTCCCTGTCATGGTGCCCAAAGCCCACTGTGGGGGAGGGGCAAACTGCAAGGTTGTATGATGTGCCCTGTGTTGTTTCTGTTATGTTTCATATGACACTTGCAGCTACCCTTATCTTGTTGTTACAGTATGTCCTCTTACTCAGCATCCCATTTATTTATGCTGCTTGCTTTCGTATTTTCTGTGCTCACATCTCACTTTTCTTACACTAGCATTCTGTGACAGTTGGGTTACTCTTATCTTGCTGTTGTTACAGTGTGTTCTCTTACTCAGCACCCCATTTGTTCACACTGCCCGTCCATACTTCCTCTGCTCACATCTTACTTTCCTACCTACACTAACAAAAGCCTCTTGTTTTGATTCTACAAACCTTGGAGGCATCCCTGGTCCTTCTCTTTCTCTCACCTCTGTACTCAATCCACCAGCAGGTCTGTCAGTATTGCCCTTTATATATACCTGGAATCCCACCACTTCTCACTGCCTCTACCGCCACCACCCCCGTCAAAGCCGCCATCCTCTCTCTCCCAGGCTGCTGTAACAGTCCTCTCTTCTGGCGTCCACTCTTTAAAACACAGGTCAGGTCACAGCACCCTTCTGGAAAACCCCTTTCAATGGCTTCCACTGTGGCCTTCAGGGGCCTGTCTGCTCTGGCCCTCAGCTTCCTCCCACTGGCAGGGCCTACTTCTCTCCCCTTGGTTCACCACCTGCAAACCACGCCAACTTGCTCCTGGCCTCCACTTTAACCTCCACTGGGCTTTGGCCCTGTTGTTCCCCAGGCCTTATGCTTCCTTCCTCTTCACTCAGGTACAATGCAGAGAAGCTTCCTCGAGCTCCCTGCCTAAAGTAGACCCACCCACATGCCCAGTCCCTCTTTATCTCACTGCCCTGTTCACTTCCATCATGCATTCAACCACCAACCGAAAAAATCTTATTTATTTGTTTATTTTCTGTTTCCCAACTGTCACATAAGTTTTATGATGGGTGAGGGGAGACAGCATAAGGAAGTGGCATCTACTCTCCATGCTCCAGTCTGTGGTCGCCATGAGAATGTGCCTGGTGGACCTCCAAGGACAGGATGTGTCATTGACCAAAGGCCCCCGCTGCTGTACTTTGAAAGCTATTGCCACTTTTGCCCCAAAGCCGCAGGCATCTTCCACAGGCAGCCCCCAGGCAGTGAGTGAGCATGGCAGGAATACTAATGTAGAGCCATTCCTGGGACACACAGGACTCATCTGACAGCTGACTTTGGTTCCAGGACTCTCCAACAGCCAGACAGACTCCCCTTAGACTGCACAGCAGAAGCTCTTCCACCCAACCTCCTGTGCCCTTCCTTTTCGTCTGGGTTCAGACTTACATCACGGGCTGAAAACTCGCCAGCCTCCTCTGGCTCCCTCTCCATTTTCTCCCACAGGCTCTCCCCTAATAAAATTCAAACATGTTTAATTTTGTCTTGGCCTCCTTTTCTTGGAAGTCCCAGACTAACCTAAGTGGTACTGAAGGCTGGTTGTAGCGGCTCACACCTACACCTATAATTCTAACACTTTGGGAGGATTGCTTGAGGCCAGGAGTTGGAGACAAGCCAGAGCAAGAGTGAGATAGCTTCTATACCAAAAAAATAGAAAAATTAGCCGGGCATGGTGGCGCATGCATGTAGTCCCAGCTACTTGGGAGGCTGAGGCAGGAGAACTGCTTGAGCCAAGGAGTTTGAGGTTACAGTAAGCTGTGATGTTACCACTGCACTCTAGCCCAAGTGACAGAACAAGACCCTGTCCTAACAAAATGAACGAAACAAAACAAAATAAGGTCATTGGTAGTGACCTGAGAAAATATCCCGTTGGAGAGGAATGCTGTGGCAGGTGTGATTTTGCAAGCATTTGAACAATATGGCGGCATGATGCCTACAATGACAGCAGAGTGGGCTAGTTACAGTTAAGTTGTGTTGACAGTCCTGCGGGAGGATAATGAGAAACCAAGGGCTGTTAAGAAGCATTTAATTGCAAAGTATGCAAGTAGCAGAGCCTCAGTGGTGCTTACAAAACAGTCATTATCTTCCATAGTGGAAATATAGACACACTATTGAGCAGCAGGCAAAAAAAAAAATCTAACTGCAAGTCTACAGAGCTTCAGAAACATTTGCATGCCCAGCCAAGGCATTTACATACCCTTGTCTGGTATGTAAAGAACAAGGCCCTGGTGGGGAAAACCTGGGATCCTGGACCATGGGACAGGGACATCTAGATGGATGCCACTAGTGATGTTTAACTCTGCAAAAGCCCAGAACCTCTGGGGTTTCAGAGGCAGCTCAGCCTTCCTTACTAGGTGCTAGCACTTCAGCTGCATGGGAGATGTTACCGAAGCTTCTCTCTCACAAGGCAAGAGGTGACCCCTTGATGGGATTAAGACCACTGGGACTTAGGGATGCTATGCCTGAGGCTGTGAGAAGAGAGGTGAAGGAATTGCCTAAGCAGAAGCCTGAAATAAGTGCAGATGTTAACTGCCTAGTTGGGGGACACATGTCGGCAAGCTGGGAGTACGGCAAAGCTTGTTCCAACCTCAGAGCCTAAGGGGTCTCATGCCTGAAAAGCTACGGAGTGGCCTGACATGAAAACTTCTCATGGCTGTAGAGGTAGATTGCAATATGTCAGCCCAGGAGAAGGGTCTTAAGACTTCCATTGTTAGAACACTGGGCCAAATTCCTTCTCTCCCTTTCTCTCAACAACGTCTCAGTTAATGTAAAACCAGTCTCCCATTAGAAAGCATGTAGTTTCTTTGTTCCTTGATCAAATGGGTTGCAGCTACTGAAGTTAAAGATTGATATTCATGTACATAGCTTGAGCTTGGGATAAAATTAGTTAGTTTACCTTGGGACAGGTTGTACATACTGAAGAATTATGTGTTTTTCACTTCCAGAAAGGAGAAGGTGATTAGCTAGGAAACCTTGTGATTTGGGGGGAAGCCCCGAGACCTTTGATCATTGTATCTCTTGATTTTTTTCACATGAGATCATTGTATTTTGCAGCATGGCAAAGAGAATAAAAAGCAAGTGCTGAAGCCGGGCGCAGTGGCTCACGCCTGTAATCCTAGCACTTTGGGAGGCTGAGGCGGGCGGATTGCTCAAGGTCAGGAGTTCGAAACCAGCCTGAGCAAGAGCAAGACCCCGTCTCTACTATAAATAGAAAGAAATTAATTGGCCAACTAATATATATATATAAAAATTAGCCGGGCATGGTGGTGCATGCCTGTAGTCCCAGCTACTCGGGAGGCTGAGGCAGCAGGATTGCTTGAGCCCAGGAGTTTGAGGTTGCTGTGAGCTAGGCTGATGCCACGGCACTCACTCTAGCCTGGGCAACAAGCGAGACTCTGTCTCAAAAAAAAAAAAAAAAAAAAAGCAAGTGCTGGGTTTCAGTCACCACCACCTTGGCACTGGAGTGCCAATCCCCTGATTTCCCCACTCTCTTAAATATTATTTCTGTGTCTGTATCTGTGTTTTTTTCATTTCTTGTAACGCTTTCTGCCTGAAGACCCTATCTTTATCGGGGACATTGAAAACCCCTGATAACCCCTCAGGAGTTCCCTCATCTCTGCTCCTCCTTGCCAGGCTGAGAACTAGGGTTAAATCCCAGCTGAAAACATGCTGGGCCTGATAAGAGACCATACACACAAAAAAAGATTGCAAGACTCAGCTAGAATGTATAGGTAGGAGCCTGGTGAGTACTCACAGGGTTGGATTTAGAAGGTGTTTGACCAAAGGGGCCAGAACGTAAATCTGAATAAGCAAGAATTCACAGATTTGTGCGTAGATTCTTGGAACATGGTATTTAACACCTAGCTAGGACTCCAGGGAATTGACACAGTCACTATGGATGGCTCTTAGAAGCCTAGAAAAAATAATGACCAACTCTCAGCAAAGCGATGGTACACGCCTGTAGTCCCAGCTACTCTGGGAGGTTGAGGCAGGAGGATTGCTATGACTATATGGATGACTTCATTTCAAGAGGGTCTAAATTTAAGACACTTTTTGAATGGAAATTCTGAATTTATAGCCCTCCTGGACTATGAATAACTTCGCTAAGAATAACTAACATGCGTGTAATGCTTTACAGTTTTCAAAGGTCATTTGACATAATTTATTTAATCTTCACAACGACCCTGTGAGGTAACAGGGCTGCTGCATACAGTTGTGTACTGCACTAGGGTTCCCAGTTGACGGGATTTATGGAAGCTGAAATCCAGCCTCATTTACCACTTACCATGCTGTTCGTGTCCTGTCCAGTCTGCCTATTCCAAGAGGAAAAGGAACTTTCATCTAAATTGCCCAAAGATGCACAGGCTAATAGTAGTCCTGATGATACAATACATATGTAATCATCTTTGTCACCATTAAAAAGCATGTTAAAATCCTTCAAAACTATAATGGGTCATCCTTTTGTGCCCTAGTTTTAACACAGATATACCTAATGAACACCTGAGAGGCTACTGGGATTGCTCTTCACTTCCATTGGAGCAACTGAGAAGAGGGGTGGGTCAACACAATTGTCCTTGCCTAAGAAATTGGAAATAATCATGCCTGCTCTAAGTAGGATTGGTGGGTAGAGTTACAGAAAGGACAGCACACCAGCTTCCATCTCTGTACCTCCACTTCTGCTTCCTCTTCCTCTCATGTTTTTACAATCAGATTTAAACGTATTTATTGTTAAAGTCACACTTGTTTCTTAAAGAACTTCTCAAAGTACAGAAAAGTGTTAGGAAGTAATAGTGAGAAGGAGTGGTGGAAAAGCAAAATTCTACCTCTCAGAGATAAAAATCATCTAGAATGTTAAAAAATATTTACAGTGAAGAAATCTGGCAGACACCACTTGATTAATCAAGTGATGTAGATAACATCACCAGTCATGGGACAAACTGACATTGGGTACCTTCTGATACGATGCACCAAGAAGAATACAAAATCACCTCTGTGTTATTCTTGCCTAAAAGGCATAACCTAAATCTAATCAGGAGGAAATACCATATGAACCTGTTAAAAATAAAATTGGAGGTCACAGATTTTATATACCACTAGGCCAATCACCCAGAGCCATGTAACCAAAACTTAAGCTACCCTAATTTCCCTGAAAAAAAAATGTTATCATGTTTGTTTTATCTCTTTCTCTCTTCACTTCTCTCTCTCTCTCTCTCTCTCTCTCTCTCTCGATACAGATATATAGTTATAGATGTGTACACACATAAACAGTCGCACATGCATACACTCACATTTTTTTTCTGCCCTGTTTTTTTTTTTTTTTTTTTTTGAGACAGAGTCTCGCTTTGTTGCCCAGGCTAGATTGAGTGCCGTGGCATCAGCCTAGCTCACAGCAACCTCAAACTCCTGGGCTCAAGCGATCCTCCTGCCTCAGCCTCCTGAGTAGCTGGGACTACAGGCATGCACCACCATGCCTGGTTAATTTTTTCTATATATATTAGTTGGCCAATTAATTTCTTTCTATTAATAGTAGAGATGGGTCTCACTCTTGCTCAGGCTGGTTTCAAACTCCTGACCTCAAGCAATCGCCCACCTCGGCCTCCCAGAGTGCTAGGATTACAGGCATGAGCCACCGCGCCCGGCCCATGATAAAATATTAATACAAACATTTGGGAAATCAAGGTGAAGAGTACTATTCTTGCAACTTTTCTGTAAGTGTGAAGTTATGTCAAAACAAAACATTTAAAACCTGTGTATTTTTGGATAGTGTCAACCTAAATAACAGAGAGAGGCTCTCTAAAAGAAAAGAATATTTATTTGGGAATAGTGCATTGCAATGGGAATAAGCATGCCATAGTAAACTATGCATATTTAGAGGGGTAAAGGAAGACAAAACTTTTTAAAGGAAAAAAATGAGGAGGATTATTTTGAAATAATTATCCTTGGCTACAAAAATTAATAACAAGGTTGAGGTCAGCCCAGGGTTGGAAGGGCAGTTGCTGGACAGATGCCCTCACAGAAGTATTTTTTGTTATCAGGCATACAAGCATGAGAATCCTCTCTTCATGGCCTTCCCCAGCTCCCTATTTGTAAGAATTGGGGATTTTTTTTGGTTGGTTGGGCGATTGGTTTGGGGACTGGAATTCACTCTGTCGCCCTGGCTGGAGTGCAGTAGCCAGATTGTAGCTGGCTGCAGCGTCTAACTCCTGAACTCAAGCGATCCTGAGCTCAAGCGATGCTGATCTCATCTTACCCTTCCAGCTCACCCAGATTTTTGCTTATTTGCTTAAAGTTGAGCAAAATTAGTCTCTTACGAATGTACAATTTGTTTTCTACATCTGTGTTTTCCCCCACTTATGTTTTTTTAATCGTGTCAATTGTGTATTTTTCTCCCTTTATTTTTGATTAGATAACTATTGTATTCGTTTTTTTTTGAATCCCTAAATTTATTAGTCCTTTGATATTAGTTTCCTTGATTCATTAATTTCTTCCTTTATCTTCACTAATTACTTCTTTCTGCTTTCCTCATGAAGCATCTATATATGGTGTCTTTAGTATCTTTATTTTCTAGATATTCTGCAGTTTGTCTTGACCTCCTCTTTTTCCCAATAGTCAATCAGAACACCTTTTATGGACTCAGCTGGCTTTAAGACTTTTAGCTTATCTGTTTATTTAGTCATCCTTGAGCACGCTATTTTGTGTCTCGCTCTCCGCCCGCATTTGGCTTTTTCCCCACGGCCCGCCTCCCCTACTTTCTCGCAGCTTTCAGGAGAAAGGTCACGAGGAGGGTTCTCCCTGACGCGACCGAGAGGGGAGGAACACCGCGCGCAGCGGGAAGCAGCAGCGGAGGGCCGTCGGGAGGCTCGGGACAGACCACCTCGAACGGCTGAGGAGGAAGTGACCACACCCCCCGGGCTCGCGGCCCGACGAGCCAATCGCCGCCACTGAGCCGGGCTCTGTCCTTTGATTGGTTTTAGCGGAGACGCCCCCGCACACGGGATTGGCCCATTGCAAGGCTCTGACTTGGATGGTGGCCGGCGGAGGACACGAGGCTCACGGAGCGGAGCGAAGCGTGCGAGACTCGGCAGCTGCCGTGCAGGGGAGCCGGAGCAGCTGGGCCTCGGGGCTATGGCTCCGGCCTCTGCAGTATCGATGCTGCTGGTGGCAGCGGAGGCGAACCGGTGGCAGCGTCTGCCCTGCCTGCTGCTGCCGCCGAGGTGGGTGGAAGGGCTGGGGCGGGAGGCGAATGGGCCCATGTGAGCGGTGGGCGGAGCGGAGGGACAGAGTCTGGGTGCGGGAGGACTGCAGGAAAACCCCAGCCTCTTTAGCGGGATTCTGCTGTCAGTCCCGGCATCGGGAGGGAGACGTCCTCACACCCAGCCCTTGCGTTCCTTCCCTCTTCCCCACATCCACCCTACAGCCCGCCATTGGCTTCCGTTTTTCCATTTATGAGGACTGCAGAGAGGTGGAGCTGGGCCTGCCCTCTTCCAAGCTCCTGTCGACGTTTGTACGGCTGTTGCGCTTTCGCAGCATTCCTTGTGTGAGAAGCGTTGTTATAACCCGGTTCTGATGAAGCCCAAAGAGATCAGCGACTTAGCCAGCTTTATACAACTAGTAAGAAATGGGGCCAGGATGCCTTCAAAGTCCATTTCAGTTCTGCTATCGCCCATCAGATGTCCAGTTCAGAGAAAGACTCCTGGAGTTCCTTCTCGTTGTTAGAATGTCAAGTGTCAAGAGCAAATGTACCTTCCAGAGGGCTGGGAAGTTGTTTTGTCAAAAGCTCTTGTCTTGGACCCAAGTTTGAACAAAGCTATAAGGTGACTGACTCTAGCTAAGTTGACTCCAGATCTATTTCAAATTTTGAGCTCTAAGCTTCTGTGACAATAACTTTGGCAGTGAAAACACTTTCAGGCTTGTAGATAGTTTGCTTTTTTATCTCCCTTTGCTTCATCATTGTTATCATTCTGGAAAGAACAGACAGTATAACTTGGTGCTTAAGGATACAGACTCTGCAGTCAGAAGGCTAGGGTCTCAGCTTAGCTGCTCACTAGATGTCTGACTTTGGGTAAGTTACTTAATATCTCTGCTTCAATTTCCTCACCTAGGAGGAGGTGATGATACTAGTGTCTAGAGGAGATAATGCTAGTGCATTGTGTTGTGCAAATTAAATGCATTAACACATGGAAAGGAATTTAAACTGAATCTGGTACATATGAATCAATCCATAAATGCAGCCTTTAAAGACTCCACCATTTAGATCAACTTTTTCATTTGCTTTTATTTTCCACAAGTTACTGTAGATGCCTTGGATTTTCAGTTACTTAATTGTAGGATTAGCCCCAGAGCAAAATAGGAAGTTGGCGAAAGGTAATATTAGTGTTCTTGTTATCTATTTATTTATTTTTCTTCTGAGATGGAATCTCATTCTCTTGCCTGAGCTAGAGTGCAGTATCATCATCATAGCTCATTGCAACCTCCACCTCCTGAGTACAAGTGGTCCTCCTGCCTCAGCTTCACCAGTAGCTGGGACTACAGGCATGCACCACTACACCTAGCTAATATTTCTATTTTTATAGTGATTAGGTCTTCCTATTACCTTGGCTGGTCTTGAACTCCTGGTCTCAAGCCATCCTCCCACCTCAGACTCCCCAAATGCTAGGACTACAGGCGTGAGCCACTGCACCCAGATAGTGTTCTTTTCTTTCTCCTGATTTTTCTTTTCTTAGGTTCCCAGGGCTCTTCAGGATACTACTGCAAATCCACTTTTTCTCTTCCGTCTCAAAGCTTAGCTATTGTCAATAGAACTATGCTTAAGTATGTGTCACCCTGAAAAGTGTTAGAGTTATTAATGGCTTATAGAATTAAAAATCTCATCAGTACAGGAGATTTCATATTTCTTTTTATATCATGATTCTCTAGTAACTCAGAGGAAAGACTCTCTAGTGGTAAAATTATAGACATGAGAATAGACTGATATAGGGAAGCCATTTCCTAATCGTGTTGCTTAAGCCATTGTTCTAAGTTGTAGCTTAGATAATTGTGAAAAAATGGAATAGCCCAATACCCATCAGAACAGTTGGGATAGAGGATCTTCATGGATTTCTACCTAGTTAAGACACTTCAAACAAGTCATTTTGCCTCTTTCTTTCCCCATTTTCTTTTACTATTAATACAAGGACTTAAAATAGAATTGTATACTTTTAAAACCAAAGAGTAGGCTGGGCGTGGTGGCTCACGCCTGTAATCCTACCACTTTGGGAGGCCGAGGCGGGAGGATTGCTCAGGGTCAGGAGTTCAAAACCAGCCTGAGCAAGAGTGAGACCCGTCTCTACTAAAAAAAAAAAAAAAAAAAAAAAAAAAAGAATAAAACCGAAGGGTATCTTCAAGATCACCTCTTATAGTCTCCTCTCTTGTGTGAGAACACTAAAACCCAACATATGAAGTTCACATCCTCAACTGGGATAATGTTGCCCCTACAGGGGTAAAAACTGGTTCTTAAAGAGGGGAGCCAGAAAGTCTTAGATGTTGTCATGGTTTGTGGCCTTCCAAAGCTCAGCCCTACCTATCTCTTCCTACAAGGACTAAAATTTTATTTATGTAAGTTTTCTCATTAGGAGGGTAATAATGAGAAAAAGGTTGAGAAACACTCATGTAAAATGACCCAAAACAAGCTGGTTGTTGGAGGGACTCAGATGAGAACTCAGTTCTTCTGACCCCATGACCAGCATTCTTTCTGCTGCCCTTGTTCAGCCGCCTTCCCTTTACTTCTCTGGTCTTAATTTTCAAACCTGTCTTATCAGAGGGTTGAATTCAATTAGTACTTTTCAAACTGTAGATTAACCAGCACATTTCATTTAATAAGGTAGAACAGAAAGTATCAAAACACAAGGTGAGTCATCTTTCATGAAACTTCTGTTTTAATTGTATGTATACTGGGTAATTTGTATTGTAAGTTGTAGTCAAAAAAGTTTGAAAAATGCTGAACTAGATTATCTTGAAGTACTTTGGTTTTTTTAATTGTCTCTGACTCTGTGGTCACATGCCAGCCTCTGGAGCAAACGGGTTAGGTAACTTCTTCAAGGACAGGTAGTGCAAGGGGAAAACAGCCAGAACCCCTGCTCCTGATTCATACATTAGTTTTCTTCCAGAACGTCTTTCTAAGTCACTTTCTTAGTAGGCCTCCTTTTTGTTATGAGGCTTAAAGTTTCAAGTTTTAAGAAATTTAAATTCTTTTGAAAGAACAGTGACTGGTCTTGAATATTTTGTTCAGTTATTATTCCATTTGGATTTATTTTATAGGAGATGGGCTTGGATGCAAAGAACCATGAAGTATGCAACAACCACAGGTATTGACAGACTTTGTTGTACTATTTGATTTTTGCTTCAGATTGTGAACTAAGGCAGGGAAATATTTAACATCTTAATCTGTCCATAATAGAATTAGTTCTCATAAATTTTGGATTTTTGTGATAATTTTCTTAGTCTTAAGTCATGGTCTTCACCTCTTTTATATAAAATTTCTCTTGCTATTGAGTCTAAAATATAGAAGATAATAATGGAAAACATTGTATATTCCTGTTGTGTATTTCTGTTTGATCCTCTTAGTGTATTGCATTGGAAAAACATAACTATGATGGTCTAAATCAATGCTTTTAAAAGTTCTTTTAAGTAGCAGAACATTTTTACAAATAGAATTTTACATGTAATTCCTAGCTATTAAACATATAGAAGTGCAATAAAAGTATACCTTCTACTTGACTGAGTGTAACCCTCTAGCTACCCTGCTTGCCCCCCCCACACACCCATACACATACTTCATCCCAGCAGCCCCTGTGACCTGTGACAACTCTTGGGCTCTGTAGATCCTCATTGAAAAACACTGTTTTGAATTATATGAAACCTTATTTTTTTTAGAAGAAATAACTTTATTATAAACTATCAAAGAACATTTATTTTGTGTGTGATGAGTAGAAGTGCATTTTTTATATATGTTAAAGCAATAGCATGTTATTATGGTGCTGATGCCAGTAGACTGGCACAATAGTCATTTTATTGTGAAAGAACCACACTTCTCTGTGTACATAGGGATAGAGGCAGGGGAGCAGAGTGACCAAGAACTCAAATTCTGGAGTGAGGTAGACCTGAGTTCAAATCCTGGATCCATCACTTGTTTTGGCTGTATAACTTTGGGAAAATATTTCTTTCAGCCTTTGCTTCTTCATCTTTAAAACTGAGACAATGATAATACCCACTTCATTAGGATAGTTGTAAAAATTTAAGTCCAGGTTGAATCTTTAGCATAGGGCCTTGGGCATAGGGCCTAAGTACTATAGAAAGTACTTATTAAAGATTAGTTATTAGCTGTGATGATTTTTAAGCTATTATAATTTGATCTTTGACATAAGAAAGAATCTTTTAATTTATTTTAAGTTGCTAAAGCTCAGTAATTTAAGAGTTTATGTTAAAGGTATCTGGAATTTCAATGAAAAGAAATGCACAGTTTAATATTAGCCAAAGTAGGCCAGGTGCAGTGGCTCATACCTGTAATCCTAGCACTCTAGGAGGCCTAAATAGGAGGGTTGTTTGAACCCAGGAGTTTGAGGTTGCAGTAAGCTACAATGATGCCACTGCACCCTCCCTGGGTGACAGAGTGAGAGTTTGTCTTAAAAAAAAAAAATTAGCTAAAGTGGTCATTTTAGGGTCTGTTATGCTGATTTTATCAAAACAAATTCTTATCAACTGATTAATATCATATTCACATTCTCATTCTTTGCTTCCTAGTAATGTTTGTATATCATTTCCGTGGTGTTTTAAACAGGAAGAAACATTACCAAGGTCCTCATTGCAAACAGAGGAGAAATTGCCTGCAGGGTGATGCGAACAGCCAAAAAAATGGGTATACAGTCTGTGGCGGTTTACAGTGAGGCTGACAGACATTCCATGCATGTAAATATGGTATGTTGTTAAAAACTGGAAACCACGTCTTGTAAGTGATCACATTTATCTGTTTACTGTTACTGTTTACTGAGGACAGGTCTATGCAAACCTGCCTACAAAGTCCAAGGAAACTGAGAGGCTGAGGAAAGAGGCCGACATATCCAATTTCTCAGAAGAAACATTCAGTAGGAACTTAGGAACATAAGCCATGTCTTGGGCAATGACAAGATGAGATGGTGGACACCCATACCATTACCTCTCAGATGCAAGCTTATATATCATAGGGAAGGAATGTGTAGGACAATTGAAGTCAGTTCTTTGGGGAGTGGCAAGAATGCTATGTGAATCTGCCTAAGGACAGGATTTGCGGGCAGGGTTGTTCTGATCTAAGGGCAGAATTTATGGTAAAGGAGACATCTTAGAGGCATTCCCAGAACAGGGGTTAATCAGAAGTCAGCATGGCAGATCAGCATCTTAGATGGAGTTGCTTTAACCTCCGCATGTGTCAATATTTTAGTTCTTTATGATGACAGTTGATATTTGCTAGTGTTAAACAGGGTTTAAGTAGTAAGTTCAAACGGTTTACTAATAATTCTTCTTGGGGAAATTTTCCAAATATAACAGCAGTTCAACTAAACAGTGTGCTTGGTGGTATAATTGATTTACAGGCAAGATCCTTGTCTCATTGAGGATTGGTTAAAGCAGTTTGTAGACTGTAGCTGATCCACAGACCACACTTTGGGTAGCTCATGTCTAGATCCCTGATGTACCAGGAGAGATCAAGGCTCTGTTCTTATCAATTACCATTTACTAGCCAAATGATCTTAGATAGGTCACTTTATATTTCTGAGCTTTGATTTATCTGTAAAATTATAACTAAAAAGTCCCAACTCCCCTGAGGTTGCAAACATCAGTTGTTGCTAGCTGTTACCCACCAGACAACCCCAGTCATGGGTGAATTCAGCGTTTGGCCTTCCCTCTGCCTGCAGCAGAGTGAATTCATGGTGACTAGCTTCACCTGGGCTTTCATCTCTACACAGCAAGCCCGTGTGGTTCTCTAGCCGCTCTCTTTCTCATTCTGTGCAGTGACTATGTCAAACTTGTTTTGCTTTGTTCCAACTTCTAATTCTCCCTCTTACCACCTATGCTCAGCAGATGACCTTGATTTCACAGAGAAAATAGAAGTAAACTTCCTGCCTCAGAACCTGCTGAGCTGCGCACACCTACATCAATTCTCCTCTCCTCCAAGGCCAGTGCTCTAGATTCCTTCCCTTCTTGCCTTTTTAAGAGTTATCCCCGCCGGGGCGGTGGCTCACGCCTGTAATCCTAGCTCTCTGGGAGGCCTAGGCGGGCGGATTGCTCAAGGTCAGGAGTTCGAAACCAGCCTGAGCAAGAGTGAGACCCCGTCTCTACTATAAATAGAAAGAAATTAATTGGCCAACTGATATATATATAAAAAATTAGCCGGGCATGGTGGCGCATGCCTGTAGTCCCAGCTACTCGGGAGGCTGAGGCAGAAGGATCGCTTGAGCCCAGGAGTTTGAGGTTGCTGTGAGCTAGGCTGACGCCACGGCACTCACTCTAGCCTGGGCAACAAAGCGAGACTCTGTCTCAAAAAAAAAAAAAAAAAAAAAAAAGAATTATCCCCAAATAGCTAAGACAATAAAATTCAAATGTCTTACCATAAAAAAATGATAGGTAAGCAAGGTAGTGAGTATGTTAATTAGCTTGATTTAATTATTCATTCCACATTGTATACATATATCAAAACATCACATTATATACCATAAATGTGTACAATTATGATTTGTCAATTAAAAGTATTAATAAAAAATAAAGATAATAAATTCTTATCTCAAAAAAAAGACATCTTCCATTTTTACTGTCTTTACTTGCTACTGGATCCTTCCTAAAAGCATTTAAATATGGTGTGGTCTCTCCATCTTCATAACTATTGCAGCCCCACATCCACCCTCCTACTCACCACTCTCTTTTCCCATTTATTGCCAATTTAAGAATTATTTGCCCTACTCTTCCCTCTTCCCTACCGCCAATCCTTTTCTTAGCCACTCCTGTTGACCTTATGACCTCACTCTTCCTTCCATTGACATTGTTCCTGCTAATGTCGCTAATAAAGTCCATGTCCCTAAATCTGATGGAGTCTTTCTAGGCCTGAGCTGACTTGACCTCTCAGCAGCATTTAACACCATAGTAAACTATTCCCTCCTTTTAGAAATAAATTCTGTGGCTTTCCTGACCTCTTGCCTTTCTGTCCTCTCTTAATGTCCTTTTTTCTGGACACTCATCATCTGCCAGACCCTTAATGTTGAAGTTCCTCAGGACTCGGCCCTTCACCTCCTTCTTTTCTCACTGTGTACTCTCATTCTAGATAATTTCACCTATTTGTATGGCTTTGTAAAAAACTCCCAAATTTCTATTTCTAGCCCAGACTTTGTTTTGAGTGTGTTGCATATATATTCAACTGCCCACTCGATATCCACACTTTGAGATGTCCCAGTTACCAAAGTAACATATCCGAAATTGAACTCAGGACTTTTCATCTGTACCAAACCTGCTTTTCTTGCAAGTTTCCCTAACCCAGTAGATGCCAACACCATTGCTCATTAAAATAATGCCATAGATGAAGGAGTCTTTGAGCATCTTTCCCTCTTCTTCCCCACTCTGAATCCTTCACCCCTTCCCTCTCCATCAAGAAAATCACCAAGTGCTGTTACTTCTACTTTCCAAACATTTCTTTCTACTTCTTTCCACCCTCTCCCACCTGTACCTTAAGTCAAAGCCACTGTCATCTCTTGCTTGGTCAAATGCTGTAGCCTCCTAAGTAGTCTCCCTACTCCCATTCTTGACCCCCTCCAACAGTCTGTTTTCTGCATTTCAGCCAGAATGAGAGTCTAAAATAAAAATTTGGTCATGCTACTTCTTTGCTTTAAATGCTTTAAACTTTTATATAATCTACCAGATTAGCAATAATTTATTTATTTTTATTTTTTTTAATAAAAAGTCTTCATTGGGAAGCAATAATTTAAAAGATAGATAATATTCAGTGTTGATGAAAGTGGTTAGGAATTGGTATGTTGATGGAAATGTATATTGGTAAAACCATTTCAAAAACTAGCCGGGCGTGGTGGCTCACGCCTGTAATCCTAGCTCTCTGGGAGGCTGAGGCGGGCAGATTGCTCGAGGTCAGGAGTTCGAAACCAGCCTGAGCAAGAGCGAGACCCCATCTCTACTATAAATAGAAAGAAATTAATTGGCCAACTAAAAATATATACAAAAAATTAGCCGGGCATGGTGGCGCATGCCTGTAGTCCCAGCTACTCAGGAGGCTGAGGCAGGAGGATCGCTTGAGCCTAGGAGTTTGAGGTTGCTGTGAGCTAGGCTGACGCCACGGCACTCACTCTAGCCTGGGCAACAAAGTGAGACTCTGTCTCAAAAATAAACAAACAACAAAAAAAAAAACCTGATTAACCAGGATATATCAAAATGCGCATATCCTTCAACTCAGCCATGTAAGCATTCTGTCCTAGAGACCTGCTCACATATATGTGCAAAGAGAGGTATATACAACAATGCCTGCTTCAGCCTTGCCCACATTCAATGTAAGTGCATCTTAAGAGGTACATGATTGAATGAACTATGGTACCTCTGAAATGCGAAACATATGCAACTGTTATACAAAATGAAGTGGACATATGAGTACTAGCAAGGAAAACGCTCCCAAGACACTCTGTTAATGCAAAAAGCAGTTGCAGAGAATAACTGTATAGTATGGTTCTATTTGTGTAAAAACCAAAACTATGTGTTTATATAAATATATATGAATAAATAGGAATATGGACATGGAGAAATATCTCCCACATTGATCATAATGGAAGTTATATCTAGAAGGGGATTATGACTGGGGGAGGGGTTCCAAAGGGCTACTTTGCATTTGCATTATCATTCACATTCCTTAGAATGAGAATGGACCTATGTTTTGTGCAATTAAATGTTAAAAAAAAATTATGAAAACCCCTCTTTATGTGCTCCCATAGGAAAATATCCAAACTTTTTTAACGTCTCACAAAGCCCTATGAAAACTGTGCCCAACTTTCTGTCCACTGTCATCTCTGGCTCCTTGACCCCTCACTCACTGTATTCCAGCACACAGGCCTCCTTCAGTCCCTCAGATGGGCCAGGTTTCTCCCCATCTTCATGTTTTCTCTGCCCCCGTCTCCGTTCTTGTTTCTAACTCCACAATCTCCATCCATTTGCCAGGCCAAGTCCTGGTCATCCTTGAGGAGCCTTCCCTGAGCCTCCCTCCTAGGCTTCTCTATACCACCGTCAGACCAGATCAGGTCTTCCTCTTACATTCTCTGTGCCCCTGGTTTTTCCTTCAAAGCCTTTATCACAGTTGTCATTAAGGGCATGAATATGTTTAATGTCTGTCACTCCCTTTATATGGGGATATTTGTTTGCTGTGGTACAGGGAGCTCTCACCTCAAAGTGAGGCATGTTGTAGACATTCAGTGAGTCTTTGAATGAATGAATGAATGAATGAATGAGTAAATGATGTGTTCTATCTGGTCTAGATCAAGGGATGCTGTAGTTATGAGAAAGCTTTAAAGGATAGTGTAAAATAATTCACAGATTTATGGAAGGAAGGAGCATTATCATCATACTGTATATAAACTTCAGTAAACTTTGTAGTTTTTTTTCTTGCTATATACATCTGTGGTATATTTTGTTTCTATTGTCAAATTGTAAATTTTTGGCATTAGATACATTTAAAGTTATTGTTGTTAATAATAATAAATACCATGACTAATGCCTGTTGCTTTCTATCCAAAGACACTTTAATTTCACTCCAGTGTGTGGTTTGTACATGAAAATAAAATTTTGTTATAACATAGATATGAGCTGGTACTTTAGTTGCTCAATTCTTGCACTGTTCTTTGAGGGATGGTATTTTTATTTATAATAATAAAATGACCCTAAAATAGTTCCATGTGGTATGTGAGTATGTAGTAGCCATGTAGTCTTTTAAGCATGTGATGTTCTTTAAACAGGCAGATGAAGCATATTCCATTGGCCCTAGTCCCTCCCAGCAGAGCTACCTTTCTATGGAGAAGATCATTCAAGTGGCCAAGATCTCTGCTGCGCAGGTGAGAGTTGTGAAGAAATTTGCAATGCAAAAGGAATAAGTTTTGTATAATTTATGCAAAATTACTTATTTATATTTTCCATTTTTAGCCATTCTTAAGATTTTTACATTTAATTATTGGATTGTCATTGTAAACTAGGCATATCCCTTCTCATTGCTCAGCCACTCTGCCTTTTTACTGAATCCTGTGTACTTCAATTTTTGGGGAAATAGGTAGAGGGAATGTCTAAATTATAAATTAAAGTTAAGAAAGAATTCAACTCATACCTTCAGAATTAGATGCTAGGAATATCAGATCTTTTGGGTGAAATAGGTGGTGCTCTGAATTACAAGCCTTCTTTGCTTTTTTTTTCTTCTCTTTCCTCCCTTTTTGCTCTCAGTGTGTTTACTCTTAGAAATCTTGCTGTCCTGCAGTTACTAATTTTCCTTTTCTATGGGTTAGAAAACCAGATAAGTAAATTTGTTGAAATTATCAGGAAATTAGAAGTGACCAGGCTAAGGCCGAGCATGGTGGCTCATGCCTGTAATCCTGGCATTTGGGGAGGTCAAGGTGGGAGGATCACTTGAGGCCAGGAGTTCAAGACCAGCCTGAGCAACATAGTAAGACCTTGTTTCTACAAAGAATAGAAAAATCAGCTGGGCGTGGTGGTGCACGCCTATAGTCCCAGCTACTGGGGAGCCTGAGGCAGGAGGATTGCCAGGAGTTTGAGGTTGCAGTGAACTATAATGACACCACTGCACTCTAGCCTGGGGAACAAAGTGAGACCCTGTCTAAAAAAAATAGTGCCCAGGCTAAAGTCTTAGGGGTTCCCTTTTCACTAAAGTATATATACAGTAGTCCCTCTTGTCCATGGTTTAACTTTCAGTAGTTTCAGTTACTGTGGTTCAAAATGTTAAATGGATAATTTCAGAAACAAAAGTTTTAAATTGATATCATTCTGAGTAGCATGATAAGGTCTCATCCCTTGTGCTTTGTTCCCCCTAGGATGCAAATCATCCCAATGTCCAGCTTTTCCATGCTGACTGTGCCACCCACCCCTCAATCACTTGGTCTCTGTCTCAGAAACCAGATTGATTGTCACAGTATCACAGTGCTTGTGTTCTAGTCACCCTTATTTTACTTGATACGGTCCCAAAGCACAAGAGTAGTAACACTGGCACATGAGATGTGCCAAAGTAAAGCTGTAAAATACTGCCTTTAAGTAAAAAGGTGAGGAGAGAAAGGAAAGAGAAAAAAAAAGAAAACACTTATGCCGAGGTTGCTAAGATCTATGGTAAGACTGAATCGTCTATCTATGAGAAGGGTGAAGAAGGAAAAAGAAACTTGTGCTACTCTGCTGTTGGACCTCAAACTGCAAAAATTACAGCCACAGTGCATGATAAGTGCTTAGGTAAGATGGAAAAGGCATTAACTTTGTGGGTGGAAGACACGAACAGAAACATGTAGAGTTCCGTACTATCCACAGTTTCAGGCATCCACTGGGCATATCCTCCATGGCTAAGGGAGGACTACTATAGACTTTAATATATGACTGTTTGCTTTTTCTTCTGGAAAGATGACATTGGCAGACAGTGGCCTAAAGATAAATGAGGAATTATTGTGCTAGTGTGATCTTTTCAGCTTTTGGATACCATGGTTTCATTTCTAGGCCAGTTTTGCATGGAGACAGTAAACAGATCCCCCTTACTATACTGAAACCCTTTACTCCTTGACAGTCTCCTCTAATAGCAATAATATCTTAAATTAAAGTATATATTCTTCTGTATCATGTGATCCAGTACTTCTATTTCTAGGTATATACCTAAAGAATTTAGAGTGGGGACTCAAACGGATACTTGTATACCAATGTTTATAGCACCATTATTCATAATAGCTAAAAGGTTGAAGTAACCCACATATCCATCAATAGATGAATGGATAAACACAATGTGGAATATACATACAGTGGAATATTATTCCACTTTAAAAAGGAATGAAATTCTGATACATGCTACATGAATGAACCTTGAAAACATTATGCAGGATGAAATAAGCCAGACTCAAAGAGATAGATATTATATAATTCCGCTTATAAGATACCTAGACTAGGCAAATTCATAGAAACCGAACGTCAAACAGAGGTTACCAGGGACCTGAGAGAAGGAGGAATTATGTTTGAGATGATGAAAACATTCTGGAGATGGATGGTGGTGATGTTGCACAACATTTGTGAAGTTACTTAATGCCACAGAATTGTATATTTGAAAGTGGTTAAAGTGGTAAATGTTATGGTATATATATTGCCACAATAAAAACAAATACAGATTCTTCTGGTTTAGGTAAAGCTTCACAGCTTTGGCATGAATGTTTCAGATTGTTTCTTTAGAAACAGATTTTGGTGGAGACCACAGTGTACCTATTACCAGTGTAGGGAGAGGCCTCCCCAGAGAAGACAACTTCACCTGCATCGAAGCTTTGCTAGTTAACCACTAACTACTAAGCTTGTCATTTTATTTCTCACTTTTAGGCTATCCACCCAGGATATGGTTTTCTTTCAGAAAACATGGAATTTGGTGAACTTTGTAAGCAAGAAGGGATTATTTTTATAGGTCCTCCTTCATCCGCAATTAGAGACATGGGGATAAAAAGGTATGAGTTTAAGTCTTTTTAAATATAACCATATGAAGGTCAGTTGAAATTGTTTATTTTACCTATAATAGGTGTTTTAATTATACTCTTTTGTTGCCATAGGAATAATTTATCTTCAACAATAGGAATTTATTTATCTGCAACACAGGGAAATACCACTGAGTTACATATAATAGTTAATGTTTCTAATCAGTATATTACTTTGCTTTTTTTGGATAAAAATAAGGTGGGATGAACTGCTACATGAAATGAGGACAGCTAACTAATAGACATTTTAATGTTTGTGTTAACATTTATTGTCTCAGACTATAATCTTTTCTTTTTACCTGTGGGATTTTTTAAAGAGAATTCCATTATAATTTATAGATTGGGACATATTTGTGTTTCCCTTGAATTATATTATTCATAGAATTGGGGCATCTTGTTTTGTTTTTTTGTTTTTTTTTTTTCCTCTAAAGCACATCCAAATCCATAATGGCTGCTGCTGGAGTACCTATTGTAGAAGGTTATCACGGCGAGGACCAATCAGACGAATGCCTGAAAAAACAGGCTGGGAGAATCGGTTACCCTGTCATGATTAAAGCTGTCCGTGGTGGAGGAGGAAAAGTAAGATTGTGTATGCTTGTGTTTGCCATTTCAAGCTAGTCTCCTTTGTTTTATTCACATGTAGTCCTAACCATCTTTTCTCTCTTAGGGTATGAGGATTGTTAGATCAGAAAAAGAATTTCAAGAACAGTTAGAATCTGCCCGGAGAGAAGCTAAGAAGTCTTTTAATGATGATGCTATGTTGATTGAGAAGTTTGTGGAAACACCAAGGTAGGTTGCGCCTACTTTTGTGACTCACAGACTTTTAAAATCAAATTATAAAGTAATGCATGCACATTCTATAAAATATAAAATTGTAACAGTACGTAAGTACATTAAGTTTCCCAGTCCCACCCTCTGAAGTAACCTGATTATATGATGGAATGCATTCTTCCAGATGTTTTCTAAGTGAATAGAAGCATATGTGCATATGCAAACAGAAAACAAAATACATACCTAAGAATAGTAAATAGAATCACATATATTATACATTAATATTATAGCATATTATGTACTATTATTGTATCATGGTTAATATCTTTCCATGTCAGCAAATATAGATCTACCTCATTCTTTTTATTGGTGGCTTAATGGTTTCATGATATTGGTATACCATTAATTCATTCAATGTATTTCTTGTTGGTGGAATTTAGGGTTTTTCAATATAAAAAATTCTTATAATAAATTAAGCCATATTTAAAGAACTCTGTGAGCATCAGAGTTCAGAAATGGAAATCATTACCCAAATTGAATTTAATTATAAATGATATGTTAATAAATAATAATAATAGCTGCTAGTGCTGATGTAACACTTACCATGTGCCAGATTCTAAGTATTTTACATAGACTAAATAATCTTGCTATCCTTCTAATTCTTTTCTTTTTTTTTTTTTGAGACAGAGTCTCACTTTGTTGCCCAGGCTAGAGTGAGTGCCATGGCGTCAGCCTCGCTCACAGCAACCTCAAACTCCTGGGCTCAAGCAATCCTTCTGCCTCAGCCTCCCAAGTAGCTGGGACTACAGGCATGCGCCACCATGCCCAGCTAATTTTTTCTATATGTATTAGTTGGCCAATTAATTTCTTTCTATTTTTATAGTAGAGACATGATCTCGCTCTTGCTCAGGCTGGTTTTGAACTCCTGACCTCAAGCAATCCGCCCGCCTCGGCCTCCCAGAGTGCCCCTAACCTAACGTTGTATTTGCAATTACTATTTTTCTCCTTAAAAAAGGTCCCCTAATTTTTTGTTGTTGTTGTTTCAGGCCCTACAAACCTTGGAACTGTCCCTAAGAATGGCGTAGTAAATGAAATTCAGTTAGAGTTTGATGGTAAAAAAAGTCAATCTTAAAATAGGTCAGTGGATTAGGAGAACACAGCATATGCCATCCATTAGTGGAAAGTAAGGCAAAAGTGGAGGAGGTTCTAAGGTAAACTTGAAGCTTCCTTCCACAGTCTTTCAAAAAAGAATAGGCTAACCAAGTTAGCACACTCTTGAGTTAGCCTTATGGAGATATCAGCTAGTTATTTCAGTGACTATAACTCAATGCCTGCAACATTAAAAAAAATTTTTTTTCACTTTAAATTTTTCTCTAATTTTTTTATTAATTATTTTTTACTTCTTTATTTTTATTTTTTTTACTTATTCCACATCAAAAGAATGAGGTAATTTTTTTAATTTATTTTTTCTTTGCTGTCACCTATTTGTCCAAGATACAACATTTTTTGAAGACGTAAATTCTTTACTTATGAAATGTTAGCTATACATTGTCTTACATTGTAATTTATTCCCCTAATAGCTGGAAACTCCTGGGAATCAAGGACCTGGTAGTATATTTAGGTATTAGCATTTCCGTATATAGTCATGTGTTACTTAACAAAAGTGATATGTCCTGAAAAAATGCATCATCAAGTAATTTCAGCATTGTGCAAACATCATAGAGTATACTTCCACAAACCTAGATGGTATAGCCTACTACACAGCTAAGCTATATGGCATACTCCTATACTACAAACCTATACAACACGTAAAGGTTTTTTTTTTTTTTTTACTATTCCAAATACTGTAGGCAGTTATAACACAATGGTAAGTATTTGTTTATTTAAACATAGAAAAGGTAATGCATTGCACTATGACATTGTGGTGGCTATGACATCACTACATAATAGGAATTTTTCACTTCTGTTATAATCTTACCCACCATCGTAAATGCAGTCTGTCATTTACCAAAATGTCATTGTGTGGTGCGTGACCATATTTCTATTCTGTATTTTCTAGTAATAACATTTGAATATCATGATAATCATAATGTATATACTTTATATCCTGCTAAATAATTACCTGTTGGATTAATGGAGTGACAGAAGTTTGTCAGGGTGGTGCCGATAACTGAGAAAACCAGATATCAAGATGTTTTATAACTCTGATCAGAACTATTAAGTATATCTGAAAGACTGGGAAACCATCTTTAAAGTATACTGTTTTAGAGGGGAAAAAAGAAATCAGAGTCCTTCCTCAGTTCATATTCAATTACTAGATGGATTAAAAAGGTAAATAGAAAAATAAAAATTTCATAACTCTTAGGAAAATATCAAGGCATTCCTAGTGGACTCCAGCCCTATCTCGCCAGACTCCACCAGTGGCTAAAGTGGAGCAGCTGGGATTAGATGCACTTCTAGTTCAGACACTTGTAGACATTATGCTGCAGAAACTGTAAGTTGGATAAAGCAACACAGAAAAGAGTCAGTCAGAGAAAGGAAAATAACGAGTGACTTAATGACTACAGAAGTCGTAATAGAAAACACAGATCTTCACCGAGCTTCCTTTGGAAGCAGCCAAAGGAGAAGTGTTTCTCACTTGTGAGAACTTAGGAAAGAGCTGCTCCATGCTCTTGGTGTGGCCCACACACGTTCCTTTCACAACCTGGAATTCCTGCTGTGGCATTTCTTTCCCTGGATCAGTTATATAAAAAAAAAAAAAAGAGGAAGAGTCAGTGGACATGGTAGAATTTTACAGTTGAAATTTGAAAAACAGACACTTCAACTCCAACATGTAAAGAGCTTGGCAGTCATCACTCACATCCAAAAAGCAAGAAAAAACCTGAACAAATGAAAGTTCAATGACTTTTAGACCCAGCAGAGAATTGAGGTCACAGGACAAACCACCACTCTGGAATCTGGACAAGTGGTATGAATACAATGGATCATAACCAAGATCAACTGACCTGGATCAGGAGTTGCCGAAGCCATAACATTTTTTTTTCCAACCCCTCTCCCACCTTTTGAAGCCGTAACATTTAAATGAGAATTTTGACAAATGACTGGTGGCTGAGCGTGGGCTAGCTTGAAAGTGAGAAACTCCTGGGGCCCAGTCTTAGGAGGACCTCCCACTTCCATGTTTTTTGCCTGTAGGATCCTCACCAGCTTCTCACAGTAAAAATTGGAGAAAAATTGTTTTGGGGTAGTGAGAGAAGAAAAGTAACCATTTTGATATAGGCCCAGAACATTCTATTCTCCTTAATGAAAGAAATACTCGCTCCAAAGGAAATGTTACCAGAGCTTTTTCTGTCCTGAGGAAAATGTAGATAGCCAACACTAACCCCCTCTAGCCTTCCTGTTTCCTGGGGGAGAAAAGAATAAAAAAGCTAAGAAAGCCTAGCACTGTGGCCCACATCTGTAGTAATCCTAGCACTTTAGGAGGGCAAGGCAGGAGGATTGCTTGAGGCCAGGAGCTTGAGGTTGCAGTGAGCTATGTTCAGGCCATTGCACTCCAGCATAGGTGACAGAGTGAGACCCTGTCTCTTAAATAAAAAGAAAAATTACAGTATTGAGAGAAAAAAACCCACCAACCTAGACTTCTGTATCTAGTGTGATTAGACTTCAAACACGAAGGAGAAATGAGGACTTTCTCAAATAGAAATTGAGGGAATTTGTCACCAGTAGACCTGCCTTGCAAGAAACATTAACAGAAGTTTTTCGAGGCCAGGCGTGGTGGCTCACGCCTATAATCCTAGCACTTTGGGAGGCCGAGGCAGGCAGATAGCTCAAGATCAGGAGTTTAAAACCAGGCTGAGCAAGAGCAAGACCCGTCTCTACTATAAATAGAAATAAATTAATTGGCTAACTAATATAGAGAGAGAAAAAATTAGCCAGGCATGGTGGCGCATGCCTGTAGTCCCAGCTACTAGGGAGGCTGAGGCAAAAGGATTGCTTGAGCCCAGGAGTTTGAGGTTGCTGTGAGCTAGGCTGATGCCATGGCACTCACTCTAGGCTGGGCAACAAAGCAAGACTCTGTCTCAAAAAAAAAAGAAAAGAAAAGAAATATGGAAGAATCTTGGTCATTGTCGCTAACAGTTTAGCTTAATAAATGTCATATTTATCACCCTTAACAAAGCATATTAACATATATGTTTGCTTTTAAATAGGCACGTAGAAGTCCAGGTGTTTGGTGATCACCATGGCAATGCCGTGTACTTGTTTGAAAGAGACTGTAGTGTGCAGAGGCGACATCAGAAGATCATTGAGGAGGCCCCAGCGGTAAGGACCTTGTAAAGAAATTTATAAGCTTCTCTGTCCAGTTGACCCTTGAACAAGGTATGGGTTTAGCACACCAACCCCCCTTGAAGTCAAGAATCCATGTATCTTTTGACTCCCCAAAAGCTTAACTGCTAATAGCCTACTGTTGACCAGAAGCCTTCTCAATAACATAAACAGTCAATTAACACATTTTGTATGTTGTATATATTATGTATTGTATTCATACAATAAAGTAAGCTAGAAAAAGAGAAAATATTATTAAGAAAATCATAAGGAAGAGAAAATATATTTACTATTCATTGAGGGGAAGTGGATCATCATCGTCATTCTCATCCTCTTCCCCTTGAATAGGCTGAGGAGGAAGAGGAGGGGTTGGTTGGCCTTGCTGTCTCAGGGATGGCAGAGGCAGAAGAAAATCTGCATGTGAATGGATCTTCACAGTTCAAACCTGTGTTGTTCAGGGCCCACATGTAGTGTAAACTTTATTCACTCTGATTTTCTCATCAGAAAGCTGTGAAGCTGGTGTATCCAATCCCCCAAAATCCTGCTGGACAGCTACTTCCCAGTAGTAATATAATGGAAAGCCCTCCTGCAGTGTTGGCATGAGGAGGGGGTTGATGTTCTAGGGGTAGACACAATAGGGCCAGGTTCCTTCTGGATAGAATCTGGGAAAATCTGCTCTCATCTAAGTAGCTGACTTAGAGTGGGCAGCTTACCTCTCTTATAGTGAGGTTTCAATGAACGTTTTAATTGTAATTAACTAAATTTAATTACAGGAATGGAATGGTCTGATTAGTTAAATGTATTTTTTATGGAGGCGACTCTTTTGTTTTAACTATTATGCTATTTCAGATGTTCCTAAAATATATTAGTCATCTTCCTGCTTTAGTGGTCATATTGTAGAGAAAAGAGAGTTGCTTGTTTGGCAGGTTTTGCTTCCTTAATGTTAATTGTTTACATCTCTTTGAGCCTTCCTCCTGATTGATTAGGTTATTATCTGGGTCAAGGCCTTCTACTAGGACTACCTATTTTTTTATTTGTATTTTATTTGTATTTCTTTGGAACCTGCTACTGCCGTGGGTTTTGCTCAAGATTATGTACATGGTTTTTTTTTCGATACGTTTTTACAAAAAGGCAGGGATCTGAGGTTTCTCGTTAGTATGTTATTCATATATTGTATTCAAAATTAAATTTCTGTTGCAGAATATATTACATCAGTTGAAGTCAATGTCAACAATAATGACAGTAAACCTTATTTCAAGCATTGCTTACTTAAATGTATATCTGTGGAGCACTGTTTTAAAATGTTAAAAACTTTGTTTACTTTTTGATAAGATTTCTTTTTATGAACCTTTCTTATTAACTTGGGGTCTCCAGGGATCTCATTATTCCAAGGTAATCATTAGGCATATGACTCAGATTGCTCTATCATCCTTAAACAAAATGAGGATTGTTGAAAAATTTTCCTATTGATACATGTGAATTTTAAGTGAACATATAGTTATGAAAGTTGTCATGTAGGTACAGGAGACAAAGATATGTGATTATTATGCTGAGTATAGCTGCAATTCATAGAAATTACGAGCAGAACCATTCAACTATGCCATAGTGGTATATTGACAGTTAAACTGATACAGGACGGTATTTCTTGATAAGGTGTGTAACGTTAGCTTTTTATCCTTACGTTTTTAATGCAATATTTGATGCATAGAACTATTAATATAATGTAGTCATACATCACTTAATGATGGGAATACGTTCTGAGAAATGCATTGTTAGGCAAGTTCATCATTCTGTGACAATCGTGGAGTGTACTTACACAAACCTAGATGGTATAGCCTACTATATACTTAGGCTTTATGGTATAGCCTAGTGCTCCTAGGCTACAAACTTGTACAGCATGTTACTGTACTGAGTCCTGTAGGTAATTGTAACATAATAATAAGTATTTGTGTATCTAAACATAGAAAAGCTACAGTAAAAATATGGTATAAAAGATAAAAAGGGTACACCTATACAGAGCACTTACCATGAATGGAGCTTACAGAACTGGAAGTTGCTCTGGGTGAGCCAGTGAGTGGTGAGTGAATGTGAAGACCTAGGACATTACTACACACTACTATAGACTTTATAAACACTGTACACTTAGGCTACAGTATATTTATTAAAAATATATTTTCTTTAATAATAAATTAACCTTACCTTACTGTAACTTTTACTTGATAAACTTTAATTTTTTTTTAACTTTTTGACTGTTGTAATAATACTTAGCTTAAAACATAGACACATTATACATCTGTATAAGAATATTTTCTTTCTTTATATCCTTATTCTATAAGCTTTTTCTTTTTTTTTTATTTTTTATACTTTTTTGTTAAAAACTAAGACAAGACACACACATTAGCCTAGGCCCACACAGGGTGGATTATCAATTTCATTGTCTTCCAGCTCTATGTCTTGTTCCGCTGGAAGGTCTTCAGGGGCAATAACATATATACACACACACACACACACACACACACACACACACACACACAGGGAGCTGTTATCTCCTATGACAACAATGCCTTCTGGAATATGTCCTGAAAAACCTGCCTGAGGATGTTTTACAGTTAACTTTTTTTTTTGTAAGTAGGAGTATGCTCTAACATAACAATAAAAAAAATAGTGTAGTAAATACACAAACCAGTAACATAGGCATTTATTATCATTATCAAGTATTATGTACTGTACATAATGTATGTGCTATATTTTTATAAGGCTGACAGCATAGTAGGTTTGTTTACACCAGAAACACATAAGTAATGCATTGCTCTACAATGATGTTATAATAAGTACGACATCACTAGATAATAGAAAATTTTCAGCTTCATTATACTCTTATGAGATCACATCATATATGCAGTTCTTTGTTGACCAAACCATTGCTATATGGCACCTATTTTAGATTTTAATGGAAATTTCAAGTAAAGCAAACTACTAATGGAGATTTATTTTAAATATTTTTTTGTAGCCTGGTATTAAACCAGAAGTAAGAAAAAAGCTTGGAGAAACTGCAGTCAGAGCTGCTAAAGCTGTAAATTATGTCGGAGCAGGTATGTTAAGATTTGCTTCTAATAGAAGAGATGAAACAATCCTTTATTTACATTTCAGAAGACTAGAGAAACATAGAGCTTTAAATCAGTGGCTTTCAAGCTGTTTTGATCATATCCATGGTAAGAAATACATTTTATATTGAGACCAAATATGTACACTTAGGGTTTGTGTTTATATACATATATATTTGAAATAAACAGTTTGCTAAATATTACTTATTTTAATTATATATGAGTTTTGCTATTTTCTATTCTGTTTCAAAATAGCCAGGTGCAGTGGTGTGCACCTCAGTCCCTGCTCCTCAGGAGGGTGAGGCAGGAGGATCACTTAAGTCCAGGAGTTCTGGTCTGTAGTGCACTCTGCCAGTCGGGTGTCTGTGCTAAGTTTGACTTCAATATAGTGACCACCCTCTCCCCTGGGATCAGGGTACCACCAGGTCAGATACAGAGAGGGTCAAAACTCTCCTGCTGACCAGTACTGGGATCACACCTGTAAATAGCCACTGCACTCCAGCCTGGGCAAGTATAAGATGCTAGCTCTAAAAAAATAAATGAATAAAATAAAATAAAATAATGAAAACAGTATGTTGATTTTTTTTGCTTATTTTTTAGTTGATAAGCTTTATGTTTGAGAACAGTTTTAAGTTCATAGCAAAATTGAGCAGAAAGTGCAGAGTTCCCATTTACTCCCCTGTGCCCCACCCCTACATACAACCTCCCACACTGTCAACATCCCTGCACCAGAGTGGGACATTTGTTACAGTTGATGAACCTACACTGACACATCATTATTGCCCAAGTCCATGGTTTACTTTAGGGTTCACTCTTGGTGTTGAACATTTGTGTGTTTTGACAAATGTATAATATGTATCCACCATTGTAGTATCATATGGAATTGTTTCACTATCCTAAATATCCTCTGTGCTCTGCCTGTTCATTCCTCCCTTTCCTGTAAACTCTGGCAACCACTATTATTTTTATAGCCTCCATAAGATATCTTGGTGGCTATGTTTGGATGCTAAGTTTTGGTAATTATAAATAAAGCTGCTATAAACATTTTTGTACAAGTTTTTGTGTGGCCATAATTTTTCAGTTCATTTAGCTAAATGCCAAGAAGCATGATTGCTGGATCATATGGTAAGAAAATGTTTGGTTTTAAAAGAAACTGCCACACTGTCTTCCAAAGTGGCTGTACCATTTTGCATTCCAACCAGCAAAGAATGAGGGTTCCTGTGTTCCAAATCCTCACCAGCATTTGGTGTTAATCAGTGCGTTGGGATTTTGGAAATTTGGTATCTCATTGGTGTTTCAATTTGTACTTCCCTAATGACTTGTAATGTTAAGCATATTTTCATGTGCTTACTTGCCATCTGTATATCTCTTTGATGAAGTATCTGTTCAGGTCTTTTGCCTGTTTTTTTAACCGGGTTGTTTGTTTACTTTTTTTTTTTTTTTTTTTTTTTTGAGACAGAGTCTCACTCTGTTGCTGGAGCTAGAGTGCCATGGCATCAGCCTAGCTCACAGCAACCTCAAACTCCTGGGCTCAACCTCAAGCCATCCTTCTGCCTCAGCCTCCCAAGTAGCTGGGACTACAGGCATGCGCAACCATACCCGGCTAATTTTTTTCTATATATTTTTAGTTGGCCAATTAGTTTGTTTTTATTTTTAGTAGAGACGGGGTCTCGCTCTTGCTCAGGCTGATTTCGAACTCCTGACCTTGAACGATCCACCCACCTCAGCCTCCCAGAGTGCTGTTTGTTTACTTACTATGCATTAGCAAGGATATTTTCACATGATAGCATCTAGGTCTCAGTCCAAAATAAAGGCGAAGTAGACTGAAAGTCTCTAATCCCCACCACTGGGTCTCAGAAAGAAAAGAAGTTGGAGAGAATCGTTCTCCCCACAGCACTGGGTCCAGCCCTCTCCTCCCCAGCCGTCAGCCCTGTCGTTTACTCTCACATTCAATGACCTCGTTTTCACATGATACTCAGTTCACAAAGCCCATCAAGTAACTGTCATTTATTATTTCATCAAATAGATTAGTGTGTTCTTTACCGCGGGCCTCACCAATTTATATCATATCTTCATACCTTTTATCTCATACTTGTTTATCTTCTACTGTTTCCGTAGACCCCTGTAAATAGCCTAGGCCCATGTCCCTACTTAGCTGGTTAGAAGTTAAGTGATCCAATTCAATGGTCATATTACAAATGAGAGAAATTAGTAGAAGCAGCAGAAATAAGAGTTTCATTTGAATGTCCCTCGGATTCTTTTTTTCTTCTTCATTATCATTGTTTTGACTGATTATAAAACATAACACCAGGCACTAAAAAAAATGTTTATACAAGTCAAAAATGTATCAAGTACAAAGTAAATTGCCTCCACCAATAACCCTCCTCTTCCAGAGACCATCATATACAAATATATTTTTTGTATATAATACAAATACATAATATAATGTAATATGTATATAATATATTAATGTAGTATATGTATGTAGTATATTAATATAATATGTAATATTTATGTAAATACATAAATGTAATATAAATGTAGACATAAATATGAACATGTAAGTGCAATAATATTAAATATCCAGTTCTGTATTTTCTTTTCACTGAACAATATATTACAGATGTCATTTCATGTCAATAAACAGAACTTCACCCTCCTATTAAACAGCCACTGAGTATTTATTCCAATCTGGGGGTATATCATAATAATTTAAATAATTTCTTATTAGTGGAATATATCTCATTTCCCATTTTTCACTCTTATTAATGAAGCTTAGATGAATAAATTTATAAATATACCTTTGAATATCTTTCTGATTTTATCCTAAGAGATCACTTAGTATAAAAAAGATGAAAAAGAGATCACTTCACCAAACGGCATGAACATTTTTAATTTTGAAATGTATTAACAATGTGCCTTGTAGAAAAGTTGATCCAACACACCCACATTCTCACAAACACTACATATGATCAATATTTTTTATCTTTGACAAACTGATAGATAATTATCAAATATAATTCTTTCAGGTACATTTCTTTGTTAGTAAAATAAAATATTTTCAGATGACTTTCATTAATATTGTAATGAAATCTAATTTTTTTTTTTTTTTTTTTTTTGAGACAGAGTCTCACTTTGTTGCCCAGGCTAGAGTGAGTGCCATGGCGTCAGCCTGGCTCACAGCAACCTCAATCTCCTGGGCTCAGCGATCCTACTGCCTCAGCCTCCCGAGTAGCTGGGACTACAGGCATGCGCCACCATGCCCGGCTAATTTTTTGTATATATATTTTTAGTTGGTCAATTAATTTATTTCTATTTTTGGTAGAGACGGGGTCTCGCTCAGGCTGGTTTCGAACTCCTGACCTTGAGCAATCCACCCGCCTCGGCCTCCCAAAGTGCTAGGATTACAGGCGTGAGCCACCACGCCCGGCCAAAATCTAATTTTTAAGGTAAAAATTCTTCACATTATTTTACAGATTGAAACTATCCCTCAATTTATTGGCTTCTATCCACATTTATCACATTTATCATGATATTAAGAAATCATTCCCATTTTACAGATGAAACTGAGTCCAAAAATAGTTAAATAGATGGCTGAAAGAGAGTAAATAGTTGACAAATATCTTAATGCTACTTCTTAAAAAAAAAATGAATGGAGCATACTCTGTGCTCTAGACAGGATGTAGAAAGCAGAAAAAAGCTTTTGGAGATCCAACCGAGCTGAACCAATTCAGAGTCTCTTAGAGTAGGACTAAGTGGTTACATGAAAAATAAGGTTTTTTGTTTGTTTGTTTTGAGACAGAGTCTTGCTCTGTTGCCTGGGCTAGAGTGCCGTGGCTTCAGCCTAGCTCACAGCAACCTCAAACTCCTGGGCTCAAGCGATCCTCCTGCCTCAACTTCCTGAGTAGCTGGGACTACACGTGCGTGCCAGGATGCTGGGCTAATTTTTCTATTTTCAGTGGAGATGGGGTCTTGCTCTTGCTCAGTCTGGTCTCGAACTACTGAGCGCAAGCAATCCTCTAGCCTCAGCCTCCCAGAGGGCTGGGATTACAGGGGTGAACCGCTGCGCCCAGCCTTTTACTTTAAATCTGTTTCATTATGCAGACATTTAAGGTTATTGTTGATACAGTTTGATTAGTATCTACTATATTTGTTACTGTTTTCTCTTTGTTCCTCTTGTTCATTGTTCCTATTTTTGTCTTCCATACTTTTTCTGCCTTTCCTGGGTTTTTGTTTTCTCTAAGACAAGGTATCACTGTATTGCCCAGGGTGACCTTGAACCCCTGGGCCCAAGCAATCCTGCTTCAGCTTCCTGAGTAGCTGGGAATACAGGCATGTACCATGCGCTTTTGTGGTTTTAATTGACCTTTTTTTATGATTCCATTTTCTTTCCTTTCTTGGCATATCATTCACAGTCATATGCCACCTAATGACATTTTGATCAATAATAGACCACATATACTATGGTGGGCCTATAAGATTATAATGGAGCTGAAAAATTCCTATCACCTAGTAACATCGTAGCCATTGTAATGTTCATAGCATAAAACCTTGCCTTTTCTCTGTTTAGATATGTTTAGACACACAAATACTTACGTTATGTTATTAAATACAATTGCCTACAGTATTCAGTGCAGCAATATGCTGTACTTGTTTGAGGCCTAGGAACAACAGGCTATAGCATATAGCCTAGGCATGTAGGAGGCTATATCATCTAGGTCTGTGGAAGTACGGTTTGTGATATTCACACAGTGATGAAATCACCTAAAGACACATTTCTCGGAATATATCCCCATCATTAAGCAATGCATGACTGTACATTACCTTTTATAGTTTTCTCAACTGTAACTGTAGTTTGTAATGAACATTCAGAACTAATCAAAGTCCACTTTCAAATAAGATATCACTTCTCAAGAAGTGCAAGTGCCTTGTAATAGCAAAATATCCCTGATTCCTCCCTCTTGTCCTATCATTGCTATCATGCATGTCATTCACACATGAGCATACACATGTAAGCATACATAATCAAATACATTGTTGCTGTTGCTCTTTTGAACAAACTGTTATCTGTTAGATAGGTTAAGAATAAGAAAAAGAAGACATTTTACTTTACCTTTACTTATTCATTCTCCAGTACTCTTCCTTTCTTTACATAGCTCCAAATTCTGACCTCTATCATTTTCCTTTTCTTTGAAGAACTTCTTTTCACATTTCCTACAAGGCAGGTCTTCTAACAATAAATTTCCTCAGTTTTTGTTTGTCTGAGAAAGTATTTATTTCTCTTTCACGGTTTTTTCATTATTTATTTATTTATTTATTTATTTTTGAGACAGAGTCTCACTCCATTGCCCTGAGTAGAGTACCATGGCATCAGTCTAGCTCACAGCAACCTCAAATTCCTGGACTCAAATGATCCTCCTGCATCAGCTTCCCCAGTAGCTGAGACCACAGGCGTGTGCCAACACGCTCAGCTAATTTTTTCTTTCTTTTTTTTTTTTTAGTTGCCTGGCTAATTTCTATTTTTTTTAGTAGAGATGGGGTCTCGCTCTTGCTAAGGCTGGTCTCAAACTCCTGGCCTTAAGTGATCCTCCCATCTTGGCCTCCCAGAGTGCTAGGATTACAAGCATGAGCCACCACACCCAGCCTCTCTTTCACTTTTGAAAGATAATTTTGCATGATACAGCATTCTAGGTTAGTGAGTTTTTTCTTTCAACACGTTAAGTATTTCTCTTCACTCTCTTCCTGTTTGCATGGTTTCTAAGGAGATGCGGCATATAGTTTTTATCTTTGCTTCTCTGTAGGTAAAGCGTTTTTTTCTTCTAGCTTCAGTTAAGATTTTTCTTTATCTTTGATTTTCTGAAATTTCAATGTGTTATGCCCAGGGTTTTTTTGTTTGTTTTCTTGTTGGTTGGTGGGGGAGCATTTATCTTTCTTGGTGTTCTCTGAGCTTTCTGGTCTTTGTCATTTGGTTTCTGACAACTTGAGGAAATTCTTAGTCATTATTGCTTCAAATATTTCTTCCGTTCCTTTTTCTTCTCTTTCTGATGTTCCCATTATGCATGTGTCATACCTTTTGTAGTTGTCCTGCAGTGCTTGAATATTCTGTTGTGTTTGTTTAAGTCTTTTTTTCTCTTTGCTTTTGAGTTTTGGAAGTTTCTGTTTTCATATTCTTAAGTTCAGAGATTCTTTCCTCAGCCATGTCCAGTCTACTAATGAGCCTCTCAAAGCATGCTTCATTTCTGTTGCAATGGTTTTTAAAACTCTAACATTTCCTTTTGATGTTTTTAGAATTTTCATCTCTCTGTTTAACATTATCCATCTATTCTTGCATATTATCTTCCTCTTCCATTAAAGCTCTTAGCCTATTAATCACAGTTTATAATCTTCCTAGTCTGATAACTCTAACATCCTTGACATATCTAACTTTGGTTCTGTTTCTTTTTTCTTTTTTTTTGAGACAGAGTCTCGCTTTGTTGCCCAGGCTAGAGTGAGTGCCATGGCATCAGCCTAGCTCACAGCAACCTCAAACTCCTGGGTTCAAGCAATCCTCCTGCCTCAGCCTCCCAAGTAGCTGGGAGTACAGGCATGCGCCACCATGCCCGGCTAATTTTTTCTATATATTTTTAGTTGGCCAATTAATTTATTTCTATTTTTAGTAGAGACATGGTCTCGCTCTTGCTCAGGCTGGTTTCGAACTCCTGACCTCCAGCAATCTGCCTGCCTCGGCCTCCCAGAGTGCTAGGATTACAGGCGTGAGCCACCGGCCCAGCCTCTGTTGTTTATTAATTCTCTTTAGACTCTGTTTTTTGCCTTTTAGTATGCCTTGTAATTTTTTGTTGAAAGGCGGACGTGATGTAATGGGTAAAAGGAGTTTTGGTAAATAGATCTTTTGTAATGTCGTGAGATGTCGGGGGAGGGGAAGTGTCCTATAGTCCTGTGATCACAGTCTTAGGTCTCCATCTTTGCTGAGCCTGTGCTCAGACTATGCACTTCACCAGTGCTTGTCAGTTTGTTTTTGTTTTGTTCTCCCTCACCCCTTAGGTGGAACAGGATGTCTGGAGGGAATTGGAATGGCACATTTCCTTTCCCCCAGTCAGGTTAGACTCCAATAAAACCCAAATAGTTTAGGCTCTGGTAAAATAATTTCTTCTGAGGACAGTCCTGGTTAAGAAGAACAGAATGTTCTGGTGTATCTCAAAATGGTTTCTTTTCCCTGGAAGCATGAGGAGATTTTTCTCTGATATTCATTGTGAAGACCTGGTGAAGTATGGTGGTCCTCCTGTGACTGGGTCCTCTTGCAGTTTTTAACTGAGTTGTCCACACTGAGCTGCCAGCAATTGTCTGTTGCAGTTCAATCTTCTGCTCATGGAATCTACGTATCTGCCTGTCTCTCCAATTTGGGGGGCAGTAGTTTGCTTACCTGATTTCTCTGACAATCCTGAGAAGAACTGTTGATTTTTTTCAGCATGTTGCACTTTTTACTTGTTGGTAGGATGGAGTGTCAACTTTTAAGCTCCTTATATGCCAGATCAGAAACCAGCAGTCTTCACTTAACTTGATTTTTAAATCCACTAATGAATTGTAAGTATAGTTTGAAAAATTGTTTCAAGTTATTAATATATTCACTTTGGGCTAAGGTGAAATAAACACAAAAGACTACAAACAATATGATTCCATTTCTATGAAATTCTAGAAAAAACTATCATGACAGAAAGCAGATGAGTGGTTGCCTGGATCCTAGGGTCTAAGGAAGGGAATGATTGCAAATGGGAAAAATGGAACTTTTGGGATGATGGAAACGTTCTATACGTCCATTGTTGTAGTGGTTACATGATTGTATTCAATTGCTAAATTCAACACACCTACACCTAAAATAACTATATTTTATTGTCTAAAATTAAACCTTGATAAAGCAAGAAGAAATTTTGTAGAGTTTAATAGAATGTCAATAACATTAACATAAGGTTTGGCTGCTGAACATTCCTTCAATGGGTCACCAGCAAAAGGAACTTTAAAGGAAACTTGGATCCAAGAGTCCACAATCAGAAAAAAAATGTTGACTTTTTCTCCATGGTGTTAAGGTGAGATCGGATGTCATGGTGTGAGGCTCCCATGGTCTTAATACTCTGATGCAGTAGCACATGGTCCAACCTTGTTCTTACTGCTACAGCAGCTGACACTGATTCATAATTTGGGTTTACCATGTGCTCACAACCCCAAATATACTTCTCCATTGCTAATTTCATGCAGCTCCCTATTTTTGACTGAGATTCATTTGCTGCTGCAAAATGTGAGATGTTTTCTTCATGAAATGCAAGATGTTACCATTGAATGAAGACAGCAGTAAAACTAAATGTAATATAGCATACAAGGTTTTGATTTGCTGCTGATTATTATATACTGTTGAAATGTGACCATTGTGTTTTCTCTTTTAGGAACTGTGGAGTTTATCATGGACTCAAAGGACAATTTCTATTTCATGGAAATGAATACAAGACTGCAAGTAGAACATCCTGTTACTGAGATGATCACAGGAACTGACTTAGTGGAGTGGCAGCTTCGGGTGAGCATTTTTTTTCCATAAAAATAAGTTTTGAGGCTGGGCGAGATGGCTCACGCCTGTAATCCTAGCACTCTGGGAGGCCGAGGCAGGCGGATTGCCTGAGGTCAGGAGTTCAAAACCAACCTGAGCAAGAGTGAGACCCCATCTCTACTATAAATAGAAAGAACTTAATTAGCTAACTAATATATATAGAAAAAATTAGCCGGGCATGGTGGCACATGCCTGTAGTCCCAGCTACTTGGGAGGCTGAGGCAGTAGGATTGCTTGAGCCTAGGAGTTTGAGGTTGCTGTGAGCTAGGCTGACGCCATGGCACTCACTCTAGCCTGGGCAAGAAAGCGAGACTCTGTCTCAAAAAAAATAAAATAAAATAAATAAGTTTTGAGAATAGGTTACCTTCTGACCTCCTAAAACAGGTATCATTTTGGACAGGGTTCAATTAATGGTGGCTCTGATGAGGACAGGAAAATGGGAGGTGAAAAGTGAAGCTACATTTCATACTATGACTTTATTGGTACTTTAGGGACTTGAATTACTAATTTGTTACTAATCTTCAGTTCCCCTCAGGCAAGGGGCAGGCAGCAGGCAAGCTGCCATCACTGAGGCTTGCTTGTGACCACATCATCTCAAGGCCAAAGCCTCATGATCTACCTAAGGCCACTGCATTCTGGGCCATGCATCATTAGATTTTAGCGATGCTAGCCAAGTTGAAATTGAAATGGGCTAAGGCAGACTGGGAATGAAGAGCTAAGCAAATGGTCTAGACCAATAGAATCATCCATGGAAAATGCCTATTTACCAACTGTTGCCAGCCCATGATAAATGCTCATTCAGAACAGCCATTAAAGGTAAATGTTTAGAAACTTTTTAAAGCATTTTGACATTGCTGTAACATGTCTACTGTATTTTTCCGACATGTCAGTTCATAGCTGTTCTTTTGCTATGGATAGTTTGAAAAGCACTGGTATAAACTAGAGTTCCACAAAGCTTATTTCTGCAAATATTAATAATAATAGCTTAGTCTGTTTTTGTTCTCTCTAGTGAAAATAATAGCTTTACCCTCACCTTTTTCTTAGTATGAAAAAAATATTAAGTAGTATATATATTCCTGATTTCTGTTGGATTCTTGAATCTAAACTGGTTTTTTTCTATGGTATGATTTTCCATGGTATGCTGAAGTCTTTTTTTTTTCTTTTTTTCTATATATATTAGTTGGCCAATTAATTTCTTTCTATTTATAGTAGAGATGGGATCACACTCTTGCTCAGCCTGGTTTCGAACTCCTGACCTTGAGCAGTCCGCCCACCTCAGCCTTCCAGAGAGCTAGGATTATAGGCATGAGCCACTGCACCTGGCCTGAAGTCTTGGTTATTTTGATAATTTCATCTTTTCAGAACTGTGGACAATAATGTGATATTCCTTTTGTTGGTTCCTTGGGGATGATCAGTAGTTTTAATTGAGCCAAAAGATTCTTCTGGGCCTCTATAGCCTTAGGAACTAATGAAAATCAGGTGTATCAGGTTAATAAGTTAGTAAGTGTCAGGAAAAACTGTAGATTTGGAAGCTTCTGGAAAGAGTGTTTATATTTCCAGAATTCAAGGAAAAGGAGGATATTTTTTCTGAAGCAGTAAACCAAGAAAGTCTAGATTTTGAAATCATGGAGGATAAAAGGTTTCTAAGGATTGAGGATAGGGAAAGCTTTTGGACATTAGGAAAACCAACAGAGATTTATTTCTGAAACTCAAGAAATCGGAAAAAGGCTCTTTAGAAAGCAAAGTAGGCTTTTATCATCTGGGGAGGGACTCTAGAGTTTAGGGAAATTGCTGGACCTGGTTTATAGAGTGTAAGGTACTTTGGAGTCTGGCTTTCAGGCAGAGGCAAAACAAGAGGACTCACCGTTTAGTGAAGCAAGAGTTCAAGCATCGGGACCTGCCTGTGGAGTCGAAGGCTTCCAAGAGCCAGGGTGCAGTGAGGTGGGCAGCCAGGGTTTAAGCTGCAGATGGTTAGCAGTGTTCAGGGGAAGCTGGTAAGAATGTCCAAGGTTAGGAATTCCAAAGAGTCAATGTCTAAGCTTGAGAGAATTCAAATGGCACAGATTTCCAAATACCCAAAGGCATGGTTGGGGCCAGTTTCTTCCGGGCTTAGGTAGAAGCCATTTTCAGATGCTCATCTCTATTGATACAGGGAGGGGAAAAAAAGAAGAAGAAGAAGAAGTCATTCTCAGAGAAAAATAAATAGACAAAGACAAGCCAGGTTGAAATGGGGCTGTATAGTTAGAAATAAGATCACATCTTGGAATACAGATACATGGTCATTCTTTTATTTTTGTACATTAAAGCAAATAGAATTCTTTATTAAAGCATTAAAGAATACTTTATTATAAAGGGTAAGAATGAGATGATAATAGTTAACACCTACATAACGCTCACTGTATGCCAGGCATTTTTCTGTGAGGTATGGAGAGCTTAACAAACTTGCCCAGGTCACAGAGTAAATACAGAGACAAAATGTGAACCCAGACAATACAGCTGCAGAGTCTGTGGTTTGAAATACCATGCAAAGGCATTCAGCTTAGTTCCTGTTCCTTTTGTTCTTCTTTGTCATAGTTCCTGATCTTTCTTGTTTACAGATTCAAAGAGATGAGACCTTTGCCTCTGTTTTACGCTTATGTGTATAGTTTAGTGTCATACTGAGTTACCTAGAGTCTTTTTTTCCTGTATCCATATTGCTTTCTCACATTGTCATTTTCTCACCTTAGAGAAAAACCTGAGGAGGAGAGTAAAGAGAGAAAGTAACAGTGTGTCCTCCAAAAGCCTTTTCCAAGTTATACTAATTGATGCGTGATTTCATATATTGGTTCATGATAGCCAAAATAGTAATAATTATAGGAGTCATACCAATAGTGATTATCCTGTTTATAATCTGATATCATGCAATACACTTAAAAATAAAATTTAAAAGCCATCCTGGTCCCCTTTCTGTTTTGCTTTATCACTCACTTGCTTATGAAGATTATTATACTATAGAATGACTAATGCCTACCACATTTTTTCCATGGCTGTGAATGTAGTCCTAAACACCAACCAATAATTTACTATAAAAAAATGATTGATTTGGGAATCGACTGCTAATGTTTTAAATCAAAACTGAGACTATCTTGCCAGTGAGAAATTTTGGTTTTTATTATATTGTACTGATTTTTATATTTATAAGTTAGTCATCAGTTTGCCTGCTTTCTCAAAAATTTAAAACCCTAAAAACCTACTGTAACTAATAGATTATTCCCAAACTACATCTGGGTTATTTTGTGTGTATGTGTGGTGTGTTTGTTTTGAGACAAGGTCTCACTCTGTTGCCAGGCTGGAGTGCAATAACATCATAGCTCACAGCAACCTCAAACTCCTAGGCTCAAGTGGTCCTCCTGTCTCAGCCTCCCAAGTAACTGGGACCATAGACATACACCACCATTCCTGGCTAATTTTTTTTTTTTTGCAAAGATAGGGGTCTTGCTATGTTGCTCAGGCTGGTCTTGAACTCCCACCTCAGCCTCCCAAAGTGCTGGGATCACAGGTGTGAGCCAGCTGCCCAGCCTGCATCTGTTTTTGTTTTGCCCAATACTCCAGTGGGTAGATAAAATAAGATTTTATTTGGCTGCATTGCTAAGCCCAAATGTACATCTTATGTAGAAAAAAGTAAGACCATCAACTTAGTAAATCTTGTAGCTACTGCAAGGTAGATTTTCATGAGAAGCACTGTTCTATTACCAGATTGCAGCAGGAGAGAAGATTCCTTTGAGCCAGGAAGAAATAACTCTGCAAGGCCATGCCTTTGAAGCTAGGATATATGCGGAAGATCCTAACAATAATTTCATGCCAGGGGCTGGACCATTGTTGCATCTCTCTACCCCTCGAGCAGACCATTCCACTAGGATCGAAACTGGAGTTCGGCAAGGTAAGGTGAAATAAAACAATAAGTCTCACTCTTCTAAAATTTTTATTGCATTATTATTTTTGAATGGAGTCTTATCCCTAAGTCTTATGGAAATGCATGTTTTACAATAAAAGATTTAGTTGATTTCTCATTAACATTTTCCCTTCTAGAATAGTTATTTTAAAAGAATAACTAGTATTTTAAATAATGCACTCTCATTTTGAAAGGCAGCAGTACTTAGTCAAGCCTAACCAAGAAATATTTTATATGTACTGTTTTACTTTTTCACTTTGCCTATTCCAAAAGTGATTCAAGGTGACTGATATCTGCTATGCTTAAGGCACTCTGCCTTCAAGGAACATAAAGTCAGGTTGGAGAATTAAGATGTAAGCTTAGTATAAGCTAAACAATACTAAAAGAAATAAATTGCAGTTAAAAAAATAACAGTGCAAGAGCTATCATAGTTCAGCATATGAATAATATTTAATAACAATGTATGTAACTAACAATTATTTAGTGCTTTCTATGTACAGGCACTCTTCTGGGTGATTTTTCTATATGGACTGCTTTAGCCATGAGAATTATCCTATGAGTAGGGATTGTTATCACCCCCATTTTCTAGATGAGGAAACTGGAGCACAGAGCAGTTACGTGACTTGCCCACGGTCACCCTTGGAGCCAAGATCCAGACCCAGGCAGTCTGGCTCCAGGGCCCTGGCACTGAGCCACCTCTGTCTACTGCCAGCTTGATTTCAGTTGCTGGAGTAAGTTATACAGCGATGGAATATAGCAGTTCTCAGGACTAAGAGGTTATGTTAGGCTGATATAATCAGGACAGGTTTTTAAGAGGATATCTAGAATAGATTTACATAGGCAGATTTAACAGCATAATGAAGAGTAAAGAAAAAAAAAAATTTTTTTTTTTTTTTTTTTGAGACAAAGTCTTGGTTTGTTGTCCAGGCTAGAGTGAGTGCCATGGCGTCAGCCTAGCTCACAGCAACCTCAAACTCCTGGGCTCAAGTTATCCTCCTGCCTCAGCCTCCCAAGTAGCTGGGACTACAGCCATGCACCACTATGCCTGGCTAATTTTTTCTATATATATTAGTTGGCCAATTAAGTTCTTTCTCTTTATAGTAGAGACGGGGTCTCGCTCTTGCTCAGGCTGGTTTCGAACTCCTGACCTCGAGCAATCCGCCTGCCTCAGGCCTCCCAGAGGGCTAGGATTACAGGTGTGAGCTACCGAGCCCAGCCTGAAAAGAAAAATTATTAAAGGTGCGTTCAAAGAATAGAATAAAAATAGGTGTCTGGAGAAAAGCTTTCAGGAAGGTGAGTAGTTGGAGATGTGGCTGGAGACATAGGTTAAGGACAAATCATATAACATCTGGAAAGCCAAAATGAGGAATTAGAACTTTTTATTTAATAAAAAGTGGAAGCATTGGGAGAGCTCTGGCAAAGCCACAGCAAGGTTTGGTAGTCAGTAAAGTTTTTAACTTCTCATCCTAGCTCTGCTTGCCCCACAGGTTCCGTCTTTTCTGCTGCAAGCATCTCTAATCTTATAAGTGAGAGCCCTCAGGTTCAGAGAGATCAAGTACCAAGATCCTACCAAAATTATGAAAAGGTCCTACAACAGTATTCTTTATAGCATACCACACCGTTTCAACTGGAACCATTCTTTCTTTCTTTATTTTTTGAGACAGAGTCTCACTTTGTTGCCCCAGCTAGAGTGGCATGGCGTTAGCCTAGCTCACAGCAACCTCAAACTCCTGGGCTCAAGCAATCCTGCTGCCTCAGCCTCCCAAGTAGCTGGGACTACAGGCATGCGCCACCATGCCTGGCTAATTTTTTTTATATATATTAGTTAGCTAATTAATTTCTTTCTATTTATAGTAGAGATAGGGTCTCGCTCTTGCTCAGGCTGGTTTCGAACTCCTGACCTCGAGCTATCCGCCTGCCTTGGCCTCTCAGAGTGCTAGGATTACAGGCGTGAGCCACCGCGCCCGGCCTCAACTGGAACCATTTCTAACCAGTGGGATGTCCTGTGGTTCAGATTCTCGTTCTCTAGGACTGTAACCATCATAGTAATGATAGCTGCCATTGGTTATCAGTCCTGCCAGGATGGCACTTTATTGTTACTCCTCCCAACAATCCTGCAGGCTAGAGGAATTATTATACTTACTTTACTGATGAGGAAACTGAAAGAGTGGAGGGAAGGGAATGCTAAGGGCAGGGAGTATAATGTGAGAGGGTAGAGGGAGTTTGACTTCCAAAATGAGGAAAGGAAAAGTTCAGACGATAGGATGGGGGAAGCCAGCCTGTGTGTCTCCATGTTGGAGCCTGGTGCTCTTGGATGGCCATATCTTCCTTGGACTTTGGATAGGTTTTAAACCCCTCTGAGCCTCAGTTTCTCCATGGATAAATTAGTGTTAATGATACCCCTCACGTAGAAGTTTGTGAGGGTTAAATGAAACATACACAACAAATGTCTGGCTTATCCTATTTTATTCCTTTATATTTTGGCTTTGAGAGGTTACTGTGGTTTTTCACTTTCAGGAGATGAAGTTTCAGCGTATTATGACCCCATGATTGCGAAGCTGGTCGTATGGGCTGCCGATCGCCAGATGGCCTTGACAAAACTGAGGTACAGCCTTCGTCAGTACAATGTGAGTGATCCGGGGCCGTCTTAATGACCTTGCTGCATGTGGTCAGGACCAAAGGTCAGCCTTCATTCTGGTCAGAGGCTTGCTCTTGTCACCTTATTTCCACCAATTGCCTGCATGTCACAAACAGAATAATTTTACAGGTGGAATTTCCCATGGGTCAGAATAGGGTTTGAGGACTTCTTGATTTCAGTTACGAAAGAAAAACTGCAGAATTAAAACTGTCTGTGTCAGTGCTGTATTTCAGTGAAATACAGCTATCCATTCTATAGTAAGGCCAGCCACTCAAGTGTGGCCTGTAGTCTGGTCATTTTTCTCCAAAGGAAAATAATTATGTTCAGTTTCATCTATATGATAGAGTTTGTTATTTTTCTGCAGAATGTTAATTTCCTTGGTGCAGAAAGTCCTCTACCACATTGATTTAGCTTCATAGAAGATATTCAAATTGTTATATGTTAATAATTTGGTCAAACCTCTGATCTCTGTGGCTGCAGCCACAATGGCCTCCTTGCCATTTCACATACTCACCCAGCAAGGAGCCATGTGTTTCTGTCCTCTCTTCCAGAATGTTCTTTCCCTACATGATCACAGGGCTTGCTCCTGACTGTCCTCAACCCTGCTCACCTCTTCAGAGTCTTTTCCCAGTCTACCTCACTTAAAATAGTACCCTTTGTTCTCTTTCCCTTTAGCCAACCTTAGTTTTCTTCACAGCATGTGACATTATAATTATATTAGATATTTGTTTATCAATATTGTTACCTGTCTCCCTAGAATGTAAGCTCTGTGAGGGCAGTGACTTGGTCTCTTTTGTTCCTCACTTTTGTCCCCAGTGCCTAGATCAGAGCCTGATACCTAAAAGGTGTTCAGTAAATGGCTATTAAATGAATGAATGAATGGATGAATAAGTGAATGAATGAATGAACCCAAGGTTGAAATAGCTGATTTTACTTTTGATCCTGTTTATTGGGTACATTTGGGTAAATTTTATGCCTTTTCTTATTTTTATATCAGTGTATAAAATTTGTATTTTGGGCCGGGCGCTGTGGCTCACGCCTGTAATCCTAGCTCTTGGGAGGCCGAGGCGGGCGGATTGCTCAAGGTCAGGAGTTCAAAACCAGCCTGAGCAAGAGCGAGACCCCGTCTCTACTATAAACAGAAAGAAATTAATTGGCCAACTGATATATATATATAAAAAATTAGCCGGGCATAGTGGCACATGCCTGTAGTCCCAGCTACTCGGGAGGCTGAGGCAGAAGGATCACTGGAGCCCAGGAGTTTGAGGTTGCTGTGAGCTAGGCTGACGCCACGGCACTCACTCTAGCCTGGACAACAAAGTGAGACTCTGTCTCAAAAAAAAAAAAAAAAAAAAAATTGTATTTTGGTCTTTTGAAGTCATTTAATCCTATCCCATCCCCAGTATAACAACCCTGCCTGCTGTTTGCAGTCTTCCTATTTTGTGGGAGTGTTTTGAACACCAAGTCTTCAATATCTTACAAACAAATTTCACTTATGTTCCTTAACATTTACCACTTTCCTAACCTGAGTTAATTAAATATACCACCTAGGCTTGGTCTTGGTAGTAATGCCATTTCCTACATCCTCTTTATCATATAAAAATGTAATTTTAAATGTTAAGCTCAAACAGTAGTGATGAATATAGCGATAATGAGGTGGTTTTTTTTTTATTTTGTTTTGTTTTTTCCTGAGAGTTGTCCCAATGCCACATGGTACCTTCGTAGGTTTTTAAATTTTTCCTAAGAGTTGTCCACAGTAGAAAATAGAAAAAAGAGCAGATGTTTTTCTAAATACGTTGTTTCCCTTACTCTGTAGGAACTGGGGCTTTTTTCTCTTCCTAGATTGTTGGACTGCACACCAACATTGACTTCTTACTCAAGCTGTCTGGCCACCCGGAGTTTGAAGCTGGGAACGTGCACACTAATTTCATCCCTCAACACCACAAAGACCTGCTACCCAATCGGAAGGCTGCGGCCAAGGAGGTTTTATGCCAAGCAGCTCTGGGTCTCATCCTCAAGGAGAAAGGTCTGACTGATGCTTTCAGACTTCAGGCACAAGGTAGGGGATGCTTTCCTTTTTCTTCTGCTTGCCAAGTTTTATGAGTCATCATTGAACATGGTTTCCTTTCTTTTGCCATTCTTGCCTCCTTTTCTTCTGTCAGTGATTGACACCATTCTCTGCAGGTGTGTTTTTTAGAATGAAGGCAGGCACTTCACATATCACAAATGCTCCCGTAAGCACTATTTAACCTATTAAATGTTGCCTAACTTATCACTTAACATTATAGAAATGGGTCTCTTTTCAACCAAGCACGAGTTCTTCCCTCATGCTATGCTGATTTCTCGTGACTCCTTTTGTTCGCTGCTCTTCATGGCCTATTTTGTTGTATCCTCTATATTTGGGGCAGCTCTCTTTGTCCCAGAGTCTAAAGACACAGCGCAGGAGACTCTCAGATTCCCTTGGGTTACCCATGATTTACTGTTGAGTTACTTCTTCCTCTTTTTTTTCCATCCTGTGCTTAAATTTCTGTCTAACTAGAAACTTAGGTAATTCATAGTATCATAGAATCTGAGCACAGGAAGGGCCATGGCAGTGATTCATCCTGGCTGTCACACATGTGCAGCGCATCCCTGCTTCACTGTTCCTACTAAGTTGTTGCCCAGCCTCTTCCTGACTCCTTAGGAAACTGGAAATTCATTACCTCATAGGGTAGCTAATGGTTTTAATCAGCTGTCCATCAAAACTTCCTCCCTCTAAATTGATCCAAAATCTGAGCTTTCCCATATTGCTCCATAATATTTACTCAGGCAAACTCTGACCTTTGGAGCAAACTGATTAAACCGATTAAAAAAATCTAATCTATTTATCTCTTAGTAGTAGTAGTAGTATTACATTATCCTATACAGGTTGAGCATCCCAAATCCAAAAATCCAAAATGTGAAATGCTCAAAATCTGAAACCTTAGAGCACCAACATGACACTCAAAGGAAATACTCATTGAAGTATAATACAAATATTCCAAAGTCTGAAAAAGTTAAAATTCCCAAAACACTTCTCTTCTCAAGCATTTCAGATAAAGGATACTGAACCTGTGTTATTATAGGAGCCTATTATTTGAATCTTTAATTTCTAGATTAATTCAAGATAGTTATATTGAAATCTTAAACTGTACAATATTTTAAAAGCTTAAAACTACGTCTTTGGGAGATTTGTGTGTTCTAGCCTCATTTCATCCTTTTACATTGAATGAAAATGCATCTAAATATACCCCATGTGATATTCCTGAGCCCAAACTGAACATATTTAGAAGAGAGTGTCCTCTTACTCTTACCTTCCTTTTTAAAATTTATGGCTAGTACAGATATGAGCTTTCAGAATAAATTGCTTCAATTTAGCTGTGCTGTAGCTCCTAAATAAAGTGAGTGGTAAAAATTTTGGTGACCTGGAATTCATTTGCCCTATCAAAAGGGGGTGACATTTGTGCAGTTTATGCCATCAGAGGATGAGAGTTCATGCAAATATTCTGATTCTTCAAGAGAAGCTGGAGCTGGGCGTGGTGGCTCACATCTGGAATCCTAGCACTCTGGGAGGCCAAGGCGGGTGGATCGCTCACGGTCAGGAGTTTGAAACCAGCCTAAGCAAGAGCGAGACCCCGTCTCTACTAAAAATAGAAAGAAATTAATTGGCCAACTAAAAATGTATAGAAAAAGTTAGCCGGGCATGGTGGCACCTTCCTGTAGTCTCACCTACTCGGGAGGCTTAGGCAGGAGGATTGCCTGAGCCCAGGAGTTTGAGGTTGTTGTGAGCTAGGCTGACACCATGGCACTCTTGCCCAGGCAACAGAGTGAGACTCTGTCTGAAAAAAAAAAAAAAAAGTGAAGCTGGGATTTTTCACATGAAATTTCCAGAGATGTAAATGAAAATATCTATTTAAATTTAAAACCATGAGAAGAACAAAGAAAATACATCTAAGACCTGCATTTTATATTTTCTTTTGTAAGGTATAAATTTATCAGACTTGATACTCATAAATTTGTTATGGAATTCTGAATTTTTTCTAGATCAATTCTCTCCGTTTTCATCCAGCAGTGGAAGAAGACTGAATTCCTCTTACACCAGAAACATGACTCTTAGAGATGGTAAAAATAGTAAGTAATGTTTCATTAAAAGAGAAATGTGAGTCATAGAAATGTATCACATTAGGCCGGGCGCTGTGGCTCACGCCTGTAATCCTAGCTCTTGGGAGGCCGAGGCGGGCGGATTGCTCAAGGTCAGGAGTTCGAAACCAGCCTGAGCAAGAGCGAGACCCCGTCTCTACTATAAATAGAAAGAAATTAATTGGCCAACTGATATATATATAAAAAAATTAGCCGGGCATGGTGGCGCATGCCTGTAGTCCCAGCTACCCGGGAGGCTGAGGCAGAAGGATCACTCGAGCCCAGGAGTTTGAGGTTGCTGTGAGCTAGGCTGACGCCACGGCACTCACTCTAGCCTGGGCAACAAAGCGAGACTCTGTCTCAAAAAAAAAAAAAAAAAAAAAAAAAAAAAAGAAATGTATCACATTAACCTGAAAAAGAAGATTCAGCCCGGTCATTTTTTTTAAATGCCTACCCTAAACATTGGAAGGAAATATACCAAAATAATACAATTGGTTGGCAGAGTAGCAGTAACTCTGCTACTCTGGGTAGCAGAGTTAATGGCATTTATGTTCCTTCTTTACACTTTTATATATTTTATAAATGTTCTAAAAATATGTCATAAAATATATGTAGCAAAACAGCTGAAATAAAATATGCCAAAATGTTAGTGAGGGTAGTAGAATTTGAGGTAGTCTCTTTTTCCCCAATTCTTTGTACTTTGCTTTGTAGTTTTTTATTTACACTCTAGTAATACAGGATGTATTATTTTTAAATAAGAAAAACAATATCCAAAACCATATCAGAGAGGGAAGATTGCCTACTGCTTAGGCAATGTTTTTGGGTGTTTCCGGTAGAAGTGGGTCACTAAAGCGCTGTAATTTGTTGTGTCTTATCACATGTAAATTTTTATCTTCACAACAACTTAATGAGGGGGAGTCACTGTTCCTCCCACCTATGGGTGATGAAAGCATGGGTGAGGAGTCTCGGAAGTAAAGTCACTTACTCAAGGCTGCTGAGTTTCGGAGCCAGAATTGACACCCACTCTTCTTGATGTTGACTCCCATGCTATTTCCACCACTTCTCCAGTGGAAAATTGATGTTTGATTGCAAACTAATTTGAGTAGGCTCACTTTAGGGACTGGTTTATTTTACCTGAAGTCAGAAAAGGCTGACACCTAAGCCAGAAGGCAGATTATGAATTTATGGCTGGAGCAATGTACCAGAGGGACCAAAATCCTGTGATAGCTGGGACTGTATCCCTTGTGCTGTAGAACAGTTTGCATGGGAAGCCAGATGGGCGCAAAGTCAGAGCTGAGAGCACTGGATAATCTTGAATGTGAGGTATATTGAACTGTGACAACTCCAGCACAAAAATGTGCCTCCCAGCCGGGTGCAGAAAATAGTGGTGCCGATGGATCTCACAGGTCTGCAGGGGAAGTAGGTGGAGGGGAAGATGATCTGTTGGACCCATCATGTTCATTTTTTTTTTTTTTTTTTTTACAAGAGTTTCACACAAGTTCAATCCATCATGTTCATTTTAAGGTGCCAGTGTAGCATCCGGCTGGGAATGACTAGTCAGAGTTCTAGAGAAGCAAGGCCGGGGCTGGAAACATACTTGGGTAGGCAGCATCAAAACGATGGTTGAAGTATCAGAAGGAGATGAGATGACTTTGACCTATATACTCTACCCCACAAACCTTTTGATTTCTATCTCCTGGGTTTGTCTTCAACCAATTCTGTATTCATGTAACACAGGCCCACCTCAGAGATATTGCAGATTCAGTTCCAGACCACTGCAATAAAGCAAATATCTCAATAAAGAAAGTCACGCAAATTTTTTGGTTTCCCTGTATATATAAAAGTTATATTTATACCATATCATAGTCTATTAAGTCTGCCATGTCTAAAAAAAGTCAACATACATACATTAACCTAAAAATATTTTATTACTGGCCGGGCGCTGTGGCTCACGCCTGTAATCCTAGCTCTTGGGAGGCCGAGGCGGGCGGATTGCTCAAGGTCAGGAGTTCAAAACCAGCCTGAGCAAGAGCGAGACCCCGTCTCTACTATAAATAGAAAGAAATTAATTGGCCAACTGATATATATATAAAAAATTAGCCGGGCATGGTGGCGCATGCCTGTAGTCCCAGCTACTCGGGAGGCTGAGGCAGAAGGATCACTCAAGCCCAGGAGTTTGAGGTTGCTGTGAGCTAGGCTGACGCCACGGCACTCACTCTAGCCTGGACAACAAAGCGAGACTCTGTCTCAAAAAAAAAAAAAAAAAAAAAAAATATTTTATTACTAAAAATGCTAACAATTATCTGAGCTCTAGCAAGCCATAATGTTTTTTTGTTGGTGGAGGGCCTTGCTTCAATATTGATGTCTGCTGACTGATTACAGTGATGGTTGCTGAAGGTTGGAGTGACTGTGACAATTTCTTAAAATAAGAAAGTTTACTGTTTCTGGATACTCTCAAAAAAAAAAAAAAAAAAAAAGAAAGTGAAGTTTGGTCTATGGCCATACCACCCTGAATGCGCCTGATCTTGTCTGATCTCGGAAGCTCAGCAGGGTCGGTCAGGCCTGGTTAGTACTTGGATGGGAGAAAGTGAAGTTTGCTACGTTGATCGACTCTTCCTTTCTCAAAAGATTTCTCTAGAACATGCAATGCTGTTTGATAGCATTTTACCCTTTGTAGGACTTCTTTCAAAATTGAAGTTAATCCTCTAAAATCATGCCCTGCTTTATGTGCTAAGTTTATATAATATTCTGTATCCTTTGTTGTCATTTCAACAATGTTCACAACATCTTCACCAAGAGTACATTCTATCCCAAGAAACCACTTTCTTTGCTCATCCATAAGAAGCAGTCCTCATCCATTCAAGTTTGATCGTGAGACTGCAGTAATTCAGTCACATCTTCATGCCCCACTTCTGATTCTATTCTCTTGCTATTTCCACAAATGCAGTTACTTCCTCCACTGAAGTCTAGAACCCCTCAAAGTCATGCTTAAGAATCAAAATCAACTTCGTCCAAACTCTCGTAAACGTTGGTATTTTGACCTGCTCCTATGAATCACAAATGTTCTTAATGGCATCTAGAATGGCACATCCTTTCCAGAAGGTTTTCAATTTGCCCACATGCATCAGAGGAATCACTATCTATGCCAACTGTAGCCTTACAAACTATTTATTAAATAATAAAACTTGAAAGTCAAAATTACTCCTTGATCTATGGGCTATAGAATGTATGTTATATTAGAAGGCATGAAAACAACATTACTTTCCTTATACATCTCATCAGAGCTCTTGAGTGACTATGTGCACTGTCAATGAGCAGTAATATTTTGAAAGGAATCTTTTCTTCTGAGCAATAAGTCTCAATAGTGGACTTAAAATATTCAGTAAACCACTCAGTAAACAGTTGTCCTGTCATCCAGGCTTTATTGTTCCATTTCCCCGAGCACAAATAGAGTAGATTTAGCATCATTCTTAAGGGTCCTAGGATTTTCAGAATGGTAAATGAGCACTGGCTTCAACTTAAAGTCACCGGTTGCATTAGCACATGACAAGACAGTCAGCCTGTCCTTTGAAGCTTTGAAGCCAGGCATTGACTTCTCCTCTCTAGCTGTGAAAGTCCTAGATGGCATCTTCTTCCATTCAAAGCCTATTTCATCTACATTGAAAAATCTGTTGTTTAGTGTAGCCATCGTCATCAATGATCTTAGCTAGATCTTTGGATAAATTGCTACAGCTTCTACATCATCACTTGCTGCTTCATCTTGCACTTCTGTGTTATTGAGATGGCTTTGTTCCTTAAACCTCATGAACCAAACTGCTAGCTTCAGTTTTTTGTTGTTGTTGTTGTTTGCAGCTTCCTCACCTCTCTCAGCCTTCATAGCATTGAAAATAGTTAGGGCCTTGATGTAGATTAGGCTTTAGCCTAAAGGAATGTTGTTGTGGCTGGTTTGATTTTCTACCCAAACCACTAAAACTTTCTCCGTGGCAGCAATAAAGTTGTTTCACTTTCTTATCATTTGTCTGTTTACTGCAATAGTGTAGTACTTTTAACTTTCTTCAAGAACTTTTCCCTGCATTTACAGCTTGGCTAATTGTTTTGCACAAGAGGCCTAGCTTTCGGCCTAAGTCAGCTTTTGACATGCCTTCCTCACTAAGCTTAATCATCTCTAGCTTGTGATTTAAAGTGGGAGACGTGTGACTCTTCCTTTCAGTTGAACGCCTAGAGGTCATTGTAGGGTTATTATTTGGCCTAATCTCAATATTTTGTGTCTCGGGGATTAGGGAGGCCCTAGGAGAGGGAGAGAGATAGGGAATCGGGCTGCTGAAAAAGTGGAGCGAGCAGTGAGAACACATACAACATTGATCAGTCTTACGTGGATGTGGTTCATGGTGCCTCAAAACAATTACAATAGCAACATCAAAGATAACTGATTACAGATATCCAGAACAGATACAGTAATAATCAGAAAGTTTATAGTATTGCAAGAATTACCAAAATGTGACACAGAGACATGAAGTGAGCACATGCAGTTAGGAAATTGGTGCCAATAGACTTGCTTGAAGCAGGATTACCACAAATCTTCAATTTGTAAAAAATGCAATATCTGTCAAGCAAAATAAAGGAAGCACAATAAAATAAGGTGTGCCTGTAACATGAATAATTTCTTTATTTTATTTATTTATTTTTTTGAGACAAAGTCTCGCTTTGTTGCCTAGGCTAGAGTGAGTGCCGTGGCATCAGTCTAGCTTACAGCAACCTAGGTTCAAGCAATCCTGCTGCCTCAGCCTCCCGAGTAGCTGGGACTTCAGGCATGCGCCACCATGCCCGGCTAATTTTTTCCATATATATTAGTTGGGCAGTTAATTTCTATTTATAGTAGAGACGGGGTCTCGCTCTTGCTCAGGCTGGTTTCAAACTCCTGACCTTGAGCGATCCACCCGCCTCAGCCTCCCAGAGTGCTAGGATTACAGGCCTGAGCCACTGTGCCTGGCCTCATGAATAATTTCTTATCTGTATAGTCTTACAGTTTATAAAGTACTTTCACATTTGTTTAATAATTGTTACATTTTCATACCCATTTAATGGCATAAAAATCAAGGCTCAGAGATTTAGTGACTTAGTCAAAATCATAGAAGTGATCAGATGGCAGATTTTAGTGTTTAACCAAATCAAAACTCTTCTTTCTTTACCAATTCATTACGTGTTCTACTATAACACTGCAGCCTTATTTGTTGAAGGAAAAATATCTAAAATATCCTACAACCTTAAAATAGCTAAACCTCCATTTTTAAAAGAGAAAAGTTTGAAATGCACTTTTATTGAAAGCTGCCTGACAGATGTATTTCTAAGAAAAAATGCTCATTTCCAGGGAGTTAAACAATGTTGATATCTCTTTGAATAGCTGGTTGTCTTTAGGTTGAAAGTGAGATTTTCGATATTTTAGTTATTGAATAAATGAATGTCTTCTAATTTTTTCTTTCTTTCTCCCTGTTCTGTAAAGGTGTAGCAATAGCTGTAACATATAACCATGATGGATCATATAGCATGCAGGTAAGACTTATTGGTTTTGTTCTACCCTTCAGAGCTAAATCTGATCTCTCTCATACTGAATAGGGTCTTTCTTCACTCTCTCAGTCCTCTTAAGCATTTGACTATTGTGACTGTAGTTAGGAGAATGTCCCATTTGGGGAAATTACTCCCTAAATAGTTTCTTTTTTTTTTTTTGATACAGAGTCTCACTTTGTTGCCCAGGCTACAGTGAGTGCCATAGCGTCAGCCTAGCTCACAGCAACCTCAATCTCCTGGGCTCAAGCGATCCTGCTACCTCAGCCTCCAGAGTACCTGGGACTACAGGCATGCACCACCATGCCCGGCTAATTTTTTCTATATATATTAGTTGGCCAATTAATTTCTTTGTATTTATAGTAAAGACTGGGTCTGGCTCTTGCTCAGGCTGGTTTCGAACTCCTGACCTTGACCCTAGCCTCCCAGAGTGCTAGGATTACAGGCCTGAGGCACCGCCCCCCCCACCCCTAAATAGTTTCTGATTGTTTGCTCGGTTTGGCTGAGGTTCCCTTAAGAATAAAAACTTGGGCCGAGTGGGGTGGCTCACGCCTATAATCCTAGCACTCTGGGTGGCCAAGGCAAGCAGATTGCTCAAGGTTAGGAGTTCGAGACCAGCCTAAGCAAGAGTAAGACCCCGTCTCTACTAAAAATAGAAACAAATTAATTGGCCAACTAAAAATATATAGAAAAAATTAGCTGGACATGGTGGTGCATGCCGGTAGTCCCAGCTACTCGGGAGGCTGAGACAGGAGGATCACTTGAGCCCAGGAATTTGAGATTGCTGTGAGCTAGGCTGACACCACGGCACTCTAGCCCGGGCAACAGAGTGAGACTTTGTCTCACTTAAAAAAAAAAAAAAAGAATAAAAACTTGGCAGAAAGTAATAGCCTTGAATCAGACACTAACATGCCCCTAAAGTATGTATGTGCATGTATTTATATCAAAATTAGTAGTTCTCAAATTTTTGGTCTCAAGACCCTTCCCCCCAAAGAACTTTTGTTTGTGCTAGTTGTATCAATTGATACAACTAGCACAACATTTAGAAAACTTAACGGAGAAAATTTTATTTTTTATTATTACTTTTAAATTCTGGTAAAATACACATACCGCGTTTCCCCAAAAATAAGACACGATCTTATATTTATTTTTCCTCAAGAAGACACCCTAGAGCTTCTTTTCAGGGGATGTGTTATTTTTCCCTCAAAGCCTCAGCTTGCAGCACCCACAGGATGGCCGGGACCTGACAGGGGGAGCCAACCTTGTTGGTGGGGCTGCCCGCACCTTTCCAGTCACCTCTGGGATAGTAGCTGTCACGATGGGACAGATGAGAAGGGCTGCTCGTCTTCTTCACCGCTCCGACGAAATGCATGGGTTGTGCAGATACGCTGCGTAGCCACGCCCATCACTAGGTCTTATTTTGGGGGTAGGGCTTATATTGCGCAAATGCTTAGAAATCCTGGTAGGGCTTATTTTATAGGTCTTATTTTCAAGGAAACACGGTAACATGAAATTTACCATTTTAACCATTTTTAAGTGCACAATTCAATTGCATTAAATACATTCAAATTATTGTGTAACCATTATAATTATCCATCTCCAAAACTTTTTTCATCTTGTAAAACTGGAATTCAGTACCCTTTTAAACAGTAAAACAGGAACAGTACCTATTCCTTCTTCCCCCCAGGCCCCTGAAAGCCACCATTCTATTTTCTGTCTCTATGAATTTGACTACTCTAGGTACCTGATAATAATATAGTGTTTGTCCTTTTGTGACTGACTTTTTTCACTTAATATAGTATCTTCAAAGTTCTTCCATGTTGTAGCACATGTCAGAATTTCCATCCTTTTTAGGGCTAAATAATATTCTATTGTATGTGTATACCACATATTCTTTATCCATTCATCCATGAATGGATACTTGGATTGTTTCCAACTTTTGGGTGTTGTGAATGATGCTGCTGTGAACATGGATGTACAAATATTTCTTCAAGACACTGTTTGCAATCCTTTGGGGTATATCCAGAAGTGGAATTGCTAGATCATATGATAATTCTATTTTTAATTTTTTGAGAAACTACAATACTGTTTTCCCTAGGATCTACACCATTTTGCATTCCTACCAGCAGTGCACAAGGGTTCCAACTTCATCATATCTTTGCCACTGCTTATTATTTTCTGAGTTTATTGTTTTTAATAATAGCCATCATTATGGGTATGAAGTGGTATCTCATTATAACTCTGACTTGCATTTCTGAAATGACTAATGATGCTGAGCATCTTTTCATATATTAGACAGCCATTGTATATCTGCTTTGGAGAAATATCTATTGAAGTCCTCTGCCTGTTTTTTAATCTAGTTTTTTTATTGTTGAATTGTAGGATAAACTGAGAAATTTTTAAAGCTTAAGATTATACAATTAAGGCCGGGCGCTGTGGTTCACGCCTGTAATCCTAGCTCTTGGGAGGCCGAGGCGGGTGGATTGCTCAAGGTCAGGAGTTCAAAACCAGCCTGAGCAAGAGCGAGACCCCGTCTCTACTATAAATAGAAAGAAATTAATTGGCCAACTGATATATATATATAAAAATTAGCCGGGCATGGTGGCGCATGCCTGTAGTCCCAGCTACCCGGGAGGCTGAGGCAGCAGGATCACTCGAGCCCAGGAGTCTGAGGTTGCTGTGAGCTAGGCTGACGCCACGGCACTCACTCTAGCCTGGGCAACAAAGTGAGACTCTGTCTCAAAAAAAAAAAAAAAAAAGATTATACAATTACACAAACTATTAGCCATCAGAACAATAACATCACATATTTGGTAGCCTCTGGAAAATTCCATTGTGTACTTATAAGAGAATAAGGGTAAAAAAGGGAAATAACATCTTAGTCTTATCATGAAAATTGTTTGCCTTCATGGACTTCCTAAAAGGGTGTTGGGGACTCCAAGGGATCCACAGGTCACACTTTGAGAACCACTAACTTTCCAATAGTGCTTAATTAAAAGAAGCCCATTACACTGGCAAAATGAAATGCTAAAAAAGTTTTAAAAAAACAGTGTGGGAAATCAACCAAATTCCTATAGTAAGGTACAAATTCAGGCAATAAATCATTTTTTTTTTTTTTTTTTGAGACAGAGTCTCACTTTTGTTGCCCTGGCTAGAGTGAGTGCCGTGGCGTCAGCCTAGCTCACAGCAACCTCAATCTCCTGGGCTCAAGCCATCCTCCTGCCTCAGCCTCCCGAGTAGCTGGGACTACAGGCATGCGCCACCATGCCCGGCTAATTTTTTGTATGTATATTTTTAGTTGGTCAATTAATTTCTTTCTATTTTTAGTATAGACGGGGTCTCGCTCAGGATGGTTTCGAACTCCCAACCTCGAGCAATCCGCCCGCCTCGGCCTCCCAGAGTGCTAGGATTACAGGCGTGAGCCACCGTGCCCGGCCAATAAATCATTTTTAATATGAGCTGAGAGATGTCAAATCCTGCAAAATGAATTTATCAATGATATGCATTAGACCTCCCGACACTTTAAGACATATTATTTTTCTTTCTCTATGATTCAGGAAAATCATGGGAAGTTTGCATGCTTTTGTATGTGACACTTGTAATTCATATTGGTGCCCCTGGTTTGGGACATTTTCTTGTCCCTTGGTAACTGGTAAAGTAAATTGCCAATTTCTTATAATCTGCTCATGGAACTACATTCACAGTTTTAGCATGTGCTTTTGTGAATCTTTATTTTATTTATTTTTATTTATTTATTTATTTATTTATTTATTTTTTGAGACAGAGTCTCACTTTGTTGCCCAGGCTACAGTGAGTGCCATGGTGTCAGCCTAGCTCACAGCAACCTCAAACTCCTGGGCTCAAGCAATCCTGCTGCCTCAGCCTCCCGAGTAGCTGGGACTACAGGCATGCGCCGCCATGCCCAGCTACCTTTTTCTATATATATTAGTAGGCAAATTAATTTCTTTGTATTTATAGTAGAGACAGGGTCTCGCTCTTGCTCAGGCTGGTTTCGAACTCCTGACCTCGAGCAATCCACCCGCCTTGGCCTCTCAGAGTGCTAGGATTACAGGCATGAGCCATCGCGCCCAGCCTGAATCTTTAAACAAAATTTTTTCCAATCTAACCTTTATGTACTGAGAATTTCACAAACATTCAAATGGCTGTTTTAGTAGGTTACAAAGCAGAGTAAAATGTCATATTTAACTTAGGATAGATGAGAACTAATGTATAAATATTACAGTGTGACCTGTTTCACTTTAGCCTACATAATATATTTTAAAAGAATAGCTACAGGACTTTTACACTAACACTGTGGGAATTGAAATGAAGACTATAGAGGGAAGATTTAAATAGATTTTTTGTGTGTAAGGGAAATTTTCTCTTGAGTGTATATGTGAGAAAATCTTTAAAACAGAAAAGTTTCATGTCCTTTTATCAGCTTCTTTGAAACATCGAGTGAAATCTGTTTTTTGGCACATAGTCTCTTAGATTGAGAAAATTGTGGTCAATCTCCACCTAATTTATCTTCTTAAGTCATCACTGAAACCCATGAATTGGGTCTACATGTTGATGAGGTAAAAGAAATGACATCTAATAATATGGTTCTGGCTTTTTTCCTTATTGATTTTGGCACAGGAAAACCAAATTTGACTTCAGGTAGTCAGAAATGAATACTGACATGTAATATTTGCAAATGAATTTTAATAATTTTGCTTGATTTGATGTATATTTTTATTTCACATTTTTAGTGCTATCTTTATGTTCCTAAATGAACCTTTACCTGTAGCATTATGATTCTAAGGATGTATGTTATATAAGTAAATTTTTTTCTTTTAATTATCTAAAGTATTATGGTTAGGAATCTTAGGGGAAAAGTTCCTACATAGCTTTTTTTTTAAAGTATTTTATATGTTACCTTTTGAAACTGCTAATAGCAAAGAGTTGATTCTTATTTTATTCATTCTATAGGATTGTTCATTTATTTTAAAGATCTTATTTTTCTGTTTTTTCAGATTGAAGATAAAACTTTCCAAGTCCTTGGTGATCTTTATAGTGTGGGAGACTGCACTTACTTGAAATGCTCTATTAATGGAGTTGCTAGTAAGACTAAACTAATTATCCTGGAAAACACTATCTACCTATTTTCCATGGTAATGTCTCTTCTTTATAATATCATTCTTGGGGTTTGGGAGAAGATTGCCCAGGCATCTCACTGAAAGAGATTATAAAGATCCTCCTTCCTTTGACCACTGCTAAGACCTTTTTCCCTCCATTTTCTTCTCCACTCTGTGTTTCTTTGTCACATTCCTGCTTTCTCTAGTTTTCCTTTTGCCTCTTTTGTTCATGCGGATTCTTTTTTTTTTTTTTTTTTTTTTTTTTTTTTTTTTTTTTTTTTTTTAGTATGGACTACAGAAGGGTATTTCATGCGGATTCTTACTGATAGACATATCAGTTTGCTTCCTTGAATTCTGAAACAAGTCCTTACACTCTCCTTGTCAGAGAGTATCTCCTTGCTCATTGGGTGGTGTTCTCTCAGGGCTTTCATGCCTGAACACTTTTCCCCAACTGCCATTCTCCTGACACTTGGAATCCTGCTGATTTTGGAGTAGGTGACCACTGGGAGAGGAGTCTGTGGCCCAGATGTTCCTTGTGGGGAAGGTAGAAGGGCTTAGTGATGGCGTCTTGGCAGTCCAAAGATAGTTGAGGCAGGATTTGCATGGTTTTGGTTAGGAGCTTTCTGCCCAGTGAGTCTTTTAATGTCCTGCCTGGGCAGAAGAAGGAGGACAGATTATCAAATATACTGTGGCCTCACAGTGCTTCATGATGAGATGTCTTTGGTATTCTAGTAATTAAACTACTGTATATGGAGTTGAGGATGAACCCGCTTTACTAGGCATTCCTTTCCACTGTCAATTGTGCTATAACAACATGATGGCAGAGGCAGTATCATGGAGTGGTGAAGAGCATGAGTTCTGGAATGTGAAGCTGCTTTGGTTCAAATCCTGGCCCTGCCACTTAGCAGCTGTGTGACCTTGGGCAGTTAAACTCTGGGCTGCAGTTCCCCTATCTATAAACAGTAATAATAACAGTACCCACCTCAGCTGTTATGATGATTAATGACATGGTATCCAGAAATGTTAAAAACAACTTCTGCCATAGACTAAGCACTTGATGGTGGGATTGCTACTTAAAAATGGCTCCCTGTTACCTATAGTTATGTATTTAATACTTTAATTATCTTAATCCCCTGTGAGGCATGTGTACCATTACACCTTTATAATGGGAAACCAAAACTGAGAGGGGTTTAATAATTTACACAAGGTCACAAAGCTAGATTAGAACCTGGTATTGGGTATTGGCCAGGTGCGGTGGCTCACACCTGTAATCCTAGCACTCTGGGAGGCCAAGGCGGGCAGATTGCTTGAGGTCAGGAGTTCAAAACCAGCCTGAGCAAGAGCCAGACCCCATCTCTACTATAAATAGAAAGAAATTAATTGGCCAACTAATATATATAGAAAAAGGTAGCCAGACATGGTGGCGCATGCCTGTCGTCCCAGCTACTCGGGAGGCTGAGGCAGAAGGATTGCTTGAGCCCAGGAGACTGAGGTTGCTGTGAGCTAGGCTGATGCCACGGCACTTACTCTAGCCTGGGCAACAAAGCGAGACTCTGTCTCAAAAAAAAAAAAGAACCCGGTATTAATGATGGCTAATATTTAACAAATAACTTGAAAACAATCATTATGTCAGGTATATTAGTAAAAGTACAATGATAGGATCTTGATTCCATTTTCAGTTTGTTTTCTATTTATAGGAAGGAAGTGTTGAGATTGGCATTCCAGTCCCCAAATACTTGTCCTCTGTGAGCTCAGAAGGAACTCAGGGAGGCACCATTGCTCCTATGACTGGAACCATTGAAAAGGTAATCTTGGGGCATCTGTAGAATAATGTTTAATAAGGCCTAATGGCTTCATTGATTTTTGTCATATATATCCTTTTCCATCTCTAAATCTTGCTCCTTGGAAAGCATCTATTTCAGAAAACAATAGGATCTATTGTAGATTCAAGTTCTGTATTACAGTCTTCAATGAAAATACCCATTTACCTAATTTGTGATAAAGACTGCTGCTTTTGTCTTTTTATGTTTAAATAGAGCATTCTACAGGCATTATCTAAAAAGGCTGGTTTTTAATGTTAAGTCCAACAGCAAGCAAATTTGTCATGATATTTTTCTTTAATATACATAATTGCATTAGTGTTAAAATAGAATTTGAAAGCCTGGTATTGATATTGGTAAAGAAAAATGTGGTTAGGTGTTGATTGCTATATATATTCAGAGTTGAGATCTATACTGTCTCAATCTGTTTGGGCTGCTGTAACAAAATACCATAAATTTGGATGGGTTATAAGCAATAGAAATTTATTTCTCACAATTCTAGAAGCTGGGAAATCCAAGATCAAAGCACCAGCAGATTAGGTGTCCTATGAGAATCTGCTTCTCAGTTTCATAAACAGTCATCTTTTCTCTGTGTCCTCACATAGTGAAAGGGGCAAGGAACCTCTTTCAGGAGTCCTTTCTAAGGGCACTAACCCCGTCTATGAGAGCGGAGCCCTCATGACCTAATCACCTCCCAAGGCCCCACCTCCAGATACTGTCACCTTTGGGGTTAAGACTTCCTATGAGTCTTCAGCTATTGATCAAGCAGCAGGAAAAAAAAAAAAAAAGACTTCATATGCATTTTAGAGGGACACAAACATTTAGACAATAGCACACTAATGTTACTTCAAATTGTGATAGATCAGTAGTCTTCTTTTATATACTTGACTATAGTAGAGTCTTCTCAAATGCATTTAAATTATAAAAATTCAACTATCTACTCTGGTACAAAAACAAAGAAGAAAATTACTATTTAAATAGTGTGGGTTATTTCACCCACTGTTCCCCTCTGGAAATGTGTACCCCAAAAGGAGTATGAGCTAGGAGACCTGGATCTGCTTTTAACTCGCTCCATTTCAGTCCCCACAGGCCTGTCATGGTGTGGGCATCCCTGCACAGGTGTTAGTCTTCCATCTCAAGATGCACACTTTCCCCATAACTGGCCCATAACCTAGGCCATTGATTTCACTGGGCTCTACTAAAGCATCACCTAGGATTGGGTGATTCATGGAGCTTTCAGGAGTGCTTCCTACTTTTCACAAATTTGGTCCACACAATGACTTTAGAACCTAAGTCCATTGTGTGATGTTTCCAAAAATTCCTTGGTAGCCATGTTAACCAAAAAGACAATGAGACCGTATGAGATATGTGAGTGAATTTATACATGTAAAAAGGAAAATAGAAATATTTTTCTGGGGCTGCTATTAAGTTTAATTTTCTCATGTGAAGACTGTCACACACTACACGGGGCTCTGAAGACCTTAAACACTACCCAGAAAACCCCAAGACCATCATCTCTCTACCCTGTCTGTGGTAAAGATATTTAAGTGTATTATTCCTTCCCTGTCAGGGATGTGTCTTATTTGTACATTCATGAAAAGAACAAAATGATACCAAGGTATATAAAGTGTATTCATCTGATTTAAGCAAAACTACGTGGTTTGTGGGGTGAAGATAGGGAACTGCCCAATGCTGCCCACTGACAGCAGTGCCAGCAATGCCACATGGACCTGTGGGTCTCTGATTTGCATCTGTACATTTGTCTTTCACAGACAACATAACCACAGAGTCATACTTCTGTTTGTTTACACACAAACTCTATGGACCATGAAAAACCTCTGCATTATTTTTGTTTTTTAAGTAATTTTTGGTGTATATTGGTGGTTTACAACGTGATATGATGGGATACAGTTGGATAGTCAACTGGTTACTATTATATAATGAAGCAGATTAGCATATCTAGGACCTCTGTGTTTTGAAACATTAACCTGTCACACTGAATCTCTAGGTGTTTGTCAAAGCTGGAGACAAAGTGAAAGCTGGAGATTCTCTAATGGTTATGATCGCCATGAAGATGGAGGTAAGTGAAATCACAAGATTAGCTGCCAAGTAACTTTGGGAGCTATCAGACCTAAGTGTTCTTTTGCCTTATTTTGTAAGTTAATACCATTTTAAATATGAAGAGCTATGGATTGACCGAATATTAATTATAGAAAACAAAGCTAAACCATCCTTCTTATAAATATGCTTTAATTTTGTGAAATCACACTTGTCATTTGTAATTCTGAAATTAATGAAATTATTAATAGCTTGCAATCAGGCAGTAACCCAACTGAATGTTAACAGTTGGTATTTTCTAAGGCTGAACTTAGAATGCCAAGCATCAGTATCTAAGTGAAAACTTCTACCAAATTAAATTAGCTAGATTTTTAGATGGTTGGAAATTGTAGGTCAGTGGTTCTTAGCCCTGGCTAACAGCCCTGAACCCAACTTACCATGGTTCAGTTTGGATTTGTCAACTTTATAATGGTACAAAAGCCACATGCACTCAGTTTACTCTTCCACTCACCATGGGTTTATCCTGACCCAGCCCCATCCTAAATTGAGGAACATCAGTACAGTCCCCTGGGGAGCTTTTGAAAAATAACTTCCCAGACCAGTTGAATTGAGATCTCCAGGAGTAGGGCCCAATGATCAATACTTTTTAAAAGATTCCCAGGTGAGATTCTAATGTGAATTCCAAGTTGAGAACTATTAATACTAGCTAGACCAGGGCTTCCCAATCATGTCCTTGAATGGTTTACTGGTGTGTCCAAGTATGGACTCCTCTCAACTCCCAAACATACTATAAAATGTTACCATTTTCTCTGTGTGCTGTGATGTAAAAAAAGAAAAAGGAAAAAAAAGTTGGAAAGCACTGAGAGACTATAAAACATTGAAACAATCGGCAACGTTTTTCACTTTTCATCTCACTTTCTTGACTGGGTATCTACTTTTCATTAGTATTGCAGCTACTGTTTGTCATGCCTTGTGTCTCTGCAGCATACCATAAAGGCTCCAAAGGATGGCACAATAAAGAAGGTGTTCTACGGAGAAGGTTCTCAGGCCAACAGACACTCCCCTTTAGTGGAGTTTGAGTCGGAAGAATCTGACAAAAGGGAATCAGAATAAACTCCAGCAAAGAAATGGCTGATTAAGTGGTGTCTTATCTCTATACCAAAAAGAGAAAGTGCCTCCTGCTTTTCTTGAGGTCTTCTAAACAGCAGTTTTACTAAATGATTGTATGATTGTGCTAAATCCCTTTCATATTTCAGAATCATGCATTTGGGTTGCAAATCAAACACATTATCTCAAAATATTTCATACTAATAAAGTTAAGTTATACTTTTTTATTGGAAGTTAATGCTTGTTTCTGCCTCAAATTTTATAAAATATAGTTATCTTCTGCGGGGTGGGTAGCAACTTGGTCAAAAGAGAAAGATTGGAAGAGAAAAGGTCATTTAACTAAATGAATCACTTCCCACTTACAATCATGATGAAAGTGGATAGTAACATATTTCAGAGACAGATGCCATAGGACTAAACTCAACCAAGGTTTTGTTTCACCAAAGAGTAATTAGGGGAATTTAAAAACACAGATATGGTTTGAGTCTTTGTGATTAGAAAGTTTCTATCTAGACTGCCCTTGCCTTTATTGTGTCTTTTAGGCTTGTTTTCTTTCCAAGTATTTTATATATATAAAATATATGCTAGAATATAATATTAATACTTAATAATATAAATGTGGGGTAAACTTTAAAAATATAATTTTATAGAAAGAATGAATAAAAGTAGAAAGCCTGACTCTTCTGAATATTTTTTTTTAGAAACACTTTTTTTATTATGGGGAAAGGAAACCTTTTAGTTTTATTTCTTTGTCTAGATTCTGTGTTACTAATAGATATGTAACCTTCTGCATTTTCATATATTCATTGAAGTGTTAAATATTTGTTGAATTGAGTTCTTGCTGAATACATAAGACTATGTTAAATGTGAAGAATACAAAGAAATATGAAAAATGGTCTCTGTACTTTGAGATGCTTATAATTTAATTGGGAAAGTGAAACATAATCATGTCTGCTGTGGTTTGAATGTGTCCCCAAATCTCATGTGTTGGAAATTTAATTCCCAAATTCTTATCTTTATTGAAGGTGGGGCTTTTGGCAGGTAACTAACATTAGATAAGGTCTTCAGGGTGGAGCCCCCATGGTGGGACTGGTGGCTTTATAAGAGGAAGCGAGACCTGAATGCTCTTGTTCACGCTCTTGCTGTCTTGCCATGTGCTGCCCTCTACCATGTTACGATGCAGCAAGAGGGCCCTCACCACCCCTTAGATCTTGAACTTCATAGCCTCCAGAATGGTAAGAAACACATTTCTTTTCCTTATGAGTTACCCAGTCTGTGCAGACTAGATCAATGTCAAGTTATATTATGTGGGAAAACATCAAATCCAAAATTAATCTTTCTCCTGGCTTCCATCATCAAGGCAGTGGAAAGAAAGGTACCAAATACTAAAGTTGAAAATGCAGAGTTCCGAAATAAATCTGATTACACAGCTTAGTTAGAATGTCTTATCTTTCTAACAAGGCAACATAAAACTCGTATCTCCTAAGACGTGGATGAAGGTAAAGACTGCTGTCACAACCAGTGCAAAAAGTAGGTATTTTAGGAGCTAGGGGTCAGGGAGAGAGTTCTGTTGGCAAGTGTGATCAGGGTGAGTTTCATAAAGGAGGAGAATCCAGGGGCAGGGGTGGGGGTTGGGAGTTGCAGACTGGAAATGAGGAAGGATCAGGGCTTCTCTGTTCAAAATGAGCAAGGTATGCTCTATGCCAGGGAACAGATCTGCCCAACTAAAGTGGGAGGGGCTTTTGGGTGTCTATAGGAGAGACGGGGTGGAATTTAGGTGGACTGTCAGGTTGGGATTTTATGCTACAAGTTGTGCTTACATTGAATTTTTTTTTTAACAGGGAAAGCAGTGGTATTTTGGGAAAATTTATCTGGCTATTAGAGCCCCTTTGAAAAACACTGGCATTATTTCACACAGTTGAAAATTTTAATCCCCTATAACCTAATATCGCACTTCTAGAAATGCACAAATATACTTGTGCACCAAGAATGTTCATAGATACATCACCTGCAATAGTAAAGCATTGGAAACAATCAGAGTTGGTTGGCAGGAGAATAGATAAGTGTGGTTTGGGCACATGGTAGACTACTATGCAGCAACAAAATAAACTGATTAATAGCATCAACATGGATGAATCTTGGAATTACAGTGCTGAGTGAAATAAGCATGTCCCAAGAGACACACACAGTACGGTACTACCTTTACAGACTTCCAAAATCAGCTATGCCAACAATATAATATTTAGCACATATATACTGGTGATAAAACTGTATTCCTGGCCAGGCGCAGTGGCTCACCCCTGTAATCCTAGCACTCTGGGAGGCCGAGGCGGGCGGATTGCTCAAGGTCAGGAGTTCAAAACCAGCCTGAGTGAGACCCCGTCTCTACTATAAAAATAGAAAGAAATTAATTGGCCAACTAATACATATATATATAAAAAGTTAGCCGGGCATGGTGGCTCGTGCCTGTAGTCCCAGCGACTCGGGAGGCTGAGGCAGTAGGATCGCTGAGCCCAGGAGATTGAGGTTGCTGTGAGCCAGGCTGACGCCACGGCACTCACTCTAGCCTGGGCAACAAAGTGAGACTCTGTCTCAAAAAAAAAAAAAAAAACTGTATTCCTTTTTTAAAATGGAATAAAACATTCAAAGTTGAAGATAGCAATTAGCTCTGGGTATTAGGTAAGGGATTGGAATAAGTGAGGTATATACAGCTACTATTAATGTTCCAGTTGTTGGGTTGGGTGGTTGGTTGGCTATATTCATTTATAGAATTATTCTTTGTAACTAACACGTTACATATAAACTTTTTATAATTCAAATAATATTTTTTAAAAAAATTTTTAAAGTTCAACTGGCAGCAGTATGCAAGGTAGATGGAGGAAGAAAGGCCTAGAGGCTGGGAAACCAGTTAGGAAGTAGTTCTTACTGACACGTGGGCATGAGGTAATAAAGGACTGGGCCATATAACCAAGATTTTTTAAATTATACTTTTAGCATCAGAGCTTTTTCCCCCCTTTACAAACCAAACTTTCTCTCTTTAAAAGAGGGAAAAGCAAAGGTGTGTGGTGGAAATTTCAGATTGCTGTTTGCCCCTTTTAGAGAATACTGTTTATGTCCTTCAGTGCACAAGGTGGTGTTCTCTGTTTCATTGTGAAGCAACTGTGTTGGGGATATGTGTACAGAAGTAATTTGAAGCCCAGCTAGCCCAATCACCCACATATTGGTGGAATTCTTTCTTTAGGATCATCACCAGTCATGGTGCTGTGTGAGCCGAGTTCTTTTATGCATGAATGCATCTGTTTATTCTGCAGACACTCACAGGGCCCTTGCTGCACACCAGGGCCTCTGGAAACAAAGATATAAGAAGTGGTTTCTGCCCTGGCCCTGACTGTGTAATGGGAAACAGGATCCAGCTATACAGAAAAATGTAATATAGTTGATGGTAAGTGGCATGATATACCCGTGTACTGGGTGCCAGCCAGGTGAGTGAACTAACAAATTCTACTATGGGTCAGGAAGCTAAGGGAGAAGAGTGACATTGGAACGGGGCTTTGGAGGCTAGCCATTTGCCAGGTGGAGAAAGAAGGTGGTAAGTCCAGGTCATTGCAGGCACAGGGACTAGCAAGGGCTAATGATAGCGGTAAGGTTTGCAAGCGCACAGTGTGTTTGGGACACAAAGTGGTACGGCACAGCCTGGGACACAAGGGGCTTGGCAGAAGGGGCAGGGGAAGTGGCTGCCCAGTAGGGAAAGGGCTTTTGCTGTCCCCGAAGACTTTATTCTGGAGGCAGTGGGGAGCAACTGGGGATTTTCAAACAAGTTTTTTAAGTTGTGTAATGTCCACGGTGTAAAGTACAGATTGGAAAGTGGGAAAAGACAGGAGACAGTCCACAAGAGACACCAAATACATGGGTCTGGGATCAGTGCTCGGGGTGGGCAAGACAAACCTTGGTGCACATCTCCTTAACTTAAAAGTATTTCGTCCTTTGGTTAAGATCCATTTGTAGGCATGTACCTAAAACAGAGTCACATAACTGGAAGAAAGCAGTTTGCTACTCTGACAGTAGCATTCTGGATGCAGTGTGTTCAGGTCTGTAATAACCAAGAGGACAACAAAATTTAAGAGACCTAATGGTTGCTTTTTTTTTTTTTTTAACCATTTACAAACATGTTTAATAGCAGGATTTTTTATATTAAAGAAAAACAAAGTTCAAATGCCCAACAATTACATTTAACACTCAGTACACATATGAATAAAGACAAAAAGCTGCTAAACTGGATTTAAATAAAGGTATTAGAAGCACATGGGTATAATTAACTATAACTTAGGCTCTCCCCACCAGGCAATAACACACTGGACCACTAGCTCTGCTGGCTCAGAAAAAGTGTTTGGCCCGTGGCTCCACACTTTTAATCCTAACCTGGTTCCAACTTTAGGAGCCCCGTCCATGCCTTTGGTTACCTGAGACTTTTAAACAGCAGTGGCACCTCTAGTTGGTTTGAACCTTAAATGCCACCACCGAACGAAGTGGAGGGTCTTACAAGATTCCAAGTCTGTTATTTAAAAAAATCCATTTTCAGTTAAAAAAGAGGAGAGAAGTGGCTCATGCCTGTAATCCTAGCACTCTGGGAGGCCAAAGCGGGTGGATAGATGGATTGAGCTCAGGAGTTTGAGATTAGCCTGAGCAAGAGGGAGACCCCGTCTCTACTAAAAAATAGAAAAAATTAGCTGGGCATGGTGGCATGTGCCTGTAGTCCCAGTTATTCGGGAGGCTGAGTCAGGAGGATCACCTGAGCCCAGGAGTTTGGGGTTGATGTGAGCTAAGCTGATGCCACGGCACTCTAACCCAGGCAACAGAGTGAGACTATCTCAAAAAAAAAAAAAGAGAAGAAACTTATCAGAACAAGGCCACCTAGGAATGTTCTTAACCTCCCCATTTGGCTTTTGACTGACATATTAAACTATAAATAATAAATATAGCCTTTTCCCCAGCAGCTTCTGGGGCTTGGTCTACAGTGTTTGGAAAGATACAATGCCTAACGGGTCAGGCTAGTGATGTAGCTCCAGCGGCCTCTGCAAACGAGGCCTCGCCAACCACCAGTGGACAGACACATAGTATCCAGCACCAGTCCTCGGGCCTTCCCTCCGAGTTTCACTAGCAGGATCCATGTGAGGGAAGCAGCCCATATTTCTGTTGGAGGATGGCTGTCGTACTTTCCAGGGCACAGCCTGGACGAATGATGCCAAACTTTCCAGGTACAGATAAATCAACCACAGTGGAGCCAAGGCGACACTCAGGGCTCTGGCCATCCCCAATTGGTCCCCCATCAATGACCAAGGACAAATGAGGCCAGAGGTCTTGGAACTCCTCGACATTCAGAGAACTGCTCTGGGAGCTGAGGTTGGCACTAGTGAGAGCAAGAGGTCCCCCAAACATCTGGGCCAAGTCTTGCATAAAGGCATGGTCAGGAATCCGGATGCCTACAAGGGGAGTAAAGGGGTTCAGATCCTTGTTGAGAGCCTCGGAGCGTTCCATCACCAGGGTCACTGGGCCTGGCAACAGGTCTTTCAGGAGCTCCTCAGGTACTCTCACATGGCAGTACCTGTAGACGTCGGCCACGCGGCCCAGGCACACGGCCAGCGGCTTGGCCTCGCTGCGGCCCTTGAGGCGGTACACATCGCGCAGTGCCGTCGAGCAACTCGCCGAGCAGGCCAGGCCGTACAGCGTATCGGTGGGGACGGCCAACACGGCGCCCGCGCGCAGCTCGGCCACGGCGGCCCGCAGCGCCTCGGTCCAGCCGGCGCGCTCGGGGCTCGCGGCTTGCCCGGCTCCGCTCCCTGGGAGCCGCAACAGCCGGGCCCCCGGCGCCGCCGGAGCGGGGCTTGGCGGGCGGAGGAGGCGGCCGCTCCGGGAGTCCACGGGCCCCTCGCTCAGCCCCACGCTGGCAACCACCGCGGCCCTCATACCCCTGCAACGAAGCGCCGGAGACATCCGCTCCTTTTTTTTTTTTTTTTTTTGAGACAGAGTCTCTTTCTGTCGCCCTGGGTAGAGTACAGTGACATCACCTTAGCTCACAGCAACCTCAAGCTCCTGGGCTCAAGTGATCCTCCTGCCCCAGCTTCCCAAGTAGCTGAGATAACAGGTGCACACCACCACACCTGGCTATTTTTTGTATTTTTAGTAGAGATGGGCCAGCTCTTGCTCAGGCTGGTCTCAAACTGCTGAGCTCAAGTGATCCTCTTGCCCTGGCCTCCCACCTTACAGGCGTGAGCCACCGTACCCAGCCCTAATGGGTGCTTTTGATCATGTGGAGAACACATAGCATTGTAGTTAAAAACACACGTTTGGAGTTAAAAGTCTTGCATCCAGACTCTAGCTTTGTCACTTACTAACTGTATTGCCTTAGACAAGTCATGTAACCTCTCTTGAGCTTTGTCTATAAAATTGAGGTGGCAGTACTACCTCACATTTTTGGAGGATAGAGGATAAAATGTAGGGGCTACCTTTAGCACTGTTCCTGGAACATAATTTATACTTAACTGCTAGTTATTATTAATTTCTAACTCCAGTTATTTCTAGGGAGTGATTAGGAAACTGCTCTAAATTCAGCCTAGCTGGTTACTCTTGCCAGCAAAAATCCCAGGTCCCAGCGTGGTGAAAAACCCTGCCTGACATGCATCACCCTGTCCCCTGTCTCCCCTTCCTCCCCCAGCTCTGGCCTGCTCCAGTGTCACCCAGGCACCTTTGAACCATGGGCAGATTGTGTTGCTGTCAGGGCATTCCTCTGGGCTGCCAGGCTGGCGTGCAGCTAGAGCCTGTGTGCTACCAGGACAGCAGCAAGCCCAGGAGCAACTCAGTGTGTGCAGCTGGCACTGGAGGAGAAGCCTTTGGGTCTGGCTTCAGCGTCAGTGTGCGTGGACGTCACAGCTTCCGCTGGGCAGCAGCATAGTGCAGTCTCTTACTTAGCTGGGCTCACTTTCTTTTTTTCTCCTTGGAGATCAACTTGTCTCCTCACTCGTGCACACTTACTGTTCTTAGCCCTCAAATAGTTCTCTTAGGAATATTACTTGAAATGTGCATCTGTGTTCTGCCTAGTCATGGCACTTCTGCTGTTAATACTTACTGTGTTGATAGGAACGCTTTGCACTTCTACTGCACTTTTCATCAAAGGGTCCCCAAAAGCACTCCTAGATACTCACACCAAAAGCTTCAAAATACCCAAGGAGAAGAAAATGTGATTTAAACTGTATGGTGGGAGAGGAAGAGACGTATGTCCCCAAATGCTTTGCTCTCTGCCCAAGGCAGAGAACCTTGGGTCATTGGTCCCTTCTTGCTAATGACATACTGTTCTCTGAGGGCTGGCCTCAAGGCATGGCAGCCTTGGGGTTAGTAGTTCTTCCCCACCAGACTCTGAGTATTGGGCATTCCAGGAGGCCCTGCCCACAGCTCTCAAAGCCACAGGCTGGGTGGCAGCAGTCTTGTCCATTCTCCCCCAACCCCTGTAAATAACCTTGGAGACACCATTCCTTCTGGGCCACGGGGTGCCTGGGCCCTCAGTAGATTATAACCCTGATACCAATGATTACCCTGTCACCCTGACATTTGTCTCCCATCTGCTGGATCCCCAGGGAATCAGAATGCCTTCCTGCCTCCAACTGGTTCAGTCTCTAATTCAGACTCTAGTCTCCACAGTGAGTTCCAAGTAGTGTGCACTCTCCTCTTAAACCTCCAAGCCACAGCACTGATGTCAGCTCCCTCCTTCCTAAGAATGGCTAACTTGGTTCTCTGTCCATACCACTCCTCATTATCATTTTGCTAAACCTTTAGATTAGGTTAGAAATAATTTCTCAAACCCAAACCAACCCTCCCCCAAAACAAAAAACCACTAACAAAAAGAAGATAATTTGGGACTTTTCCCTCTTCCTGATTCTCCCTTTATCATTACCAGCTATATCACGAAAGCATTGTGGTTTTTTTCCATTATTGAAAGCAGGCTGTGTGTTAATTATAATTCAGATTGGCATCCCTCCTAAGTTTGTTCCCCTGTTGCCCATCTGGCTCCACTTAGATCTTCTACTTTTCATGTGCCAATCTAAGCAGGCTTCTGCATCCAGCCTGGTTGGTTGGCAGCATCTGTCCTCCACCTTCCCCACTCCTCTCTGAGGCTGACCCATCACCCAGCTTAACCTTGGAGTCAATTCACATTAATACAATACATCAAATAATTATAGAAGGTCTATTATATGCAAGATAAGCCATGGGTAGGTATTTAGTTCCTTGACCATGTAAATATTATTTATCTCTTTCTAATAAGTATTAATTTAATTTTTGAACAGGTAATACATTCCCATGATTCAAAAATCTAAAACTATACATTAAAAGGTATACAGTGAAAATCTCCCTCCCACCCCATACAGTCCTCCCAAGCCCCTCAAGGTTAAGCAGTATTATTTGTTTCTTGTGTGTTCTTCTTTATGCACTCAAAAGAAAAACATATAAATACAGTCTAATCTCCCCCTTCTTATAGAAAAAGTAGTAAGTCCACACCCATTGTGTCAATTTAACAAAATATCTTAGAGATCCTTCCATAACAATATCGTAGTAAATCCTTTATTAAAAGGGTTTTATTAAAAGGATTTGTTCTATAAAATTTGGATTCAGTCAAAAGGCCACACTCAAGGATCCAGAAGGTCACACATGGCTCCAAGACTACAGGTTCCCCACCCCATCGTCAATGAATAACTTTACAACACCTCGCTTTGCATGTATACAATTTTATTCATTAGGATAAATTCTAAGAAATGAATTCTAATAAATTCATAGAAATGAATTTCTGGATCAAAGACTATTTAATAATGTATTCTTGAAAACATAAGCTAAAAACACCTATATTTGAAGGTATTCTTACTGTGCCCAGAGTAATGAGTCTTATTGATAAAGCATTTTATGATGTACTGACATTTTATCACCAAGGGAAATGTCACCAATATTAATCCTTATAGAAATTTGAGGAAACTATTATTAAGAGAGTAAATTCCACACAATCACATTTTTTGTAGTTGTTGAAGCCTACACAGAAATCAATACTTTTTATTCCAAAATTCTCTGCTTTCTAACTACATAATGCTGCCTCCTATAGTAGCCAGGTGGGGCTGGGGAGAGATAATTTTATTCATCCAGCACCTCTGTTGCCCTCTTGCCCATTTCCTGAACACTTGCTCTCTTTGACTGAGCATCTTCTCCCCCACTCAGATCTCCAACTGAGGAACTTAATGGCCCCTCATCCTTGCTTGATCAGAGAATTATACCCATGCTACTTGCTGGACCAGTCACCTTTTAAAAACTCAGTGCAACTTAACGTGAAATTGTAACCTTGGAAATAAAAACTTTATTTTTTTTCAGAATGGGACTTTATCTTAAAACATTCGTCCAAACTGATCCTCTGATTGCCTAATTTGCAGGATAACATTAGTCACTTGAAAGCCTCATAGAAATGCCACTTTTCAACATTGACAAGCAATTTGTTAATTTTCCAGATGAAAATTGTGGGATCGGGTGGTGGATGGACATGAGGAGTGGACAGTGAGGTCCAACTTTCAGAGATTTGTATTTTATCAAAGGGCTTTGGAAATATCCGAAATTTAGGAAATGTATTTAGGTAGAGTCAGTGACAATTTAGGTCTTTTACACAGAAAAGCAAAACTTCACCCTCCTAGAAAATGATGGAGATGGATTTAGGGAAAGATATTACTCATTAAGGCCAGTATTTCATTTATAAAAACTGAAAGAATTTATTAATTTAAAAACTTTTATCAATTCGCATTTTCAGATGTTTTATTTCTTGTATTTTTTTGCCCATTTTATTATTTGCTAATGTACTTCTCCTTTCCAAAAAATCTGACTTGCTTAAGTGAATGTTTAAAGAAGTTAAAAACTACACAGTGGAATCCACATAAAGGAAACCTTTATAGGCAAAAGTATTTGTCCCTTCTTCAGGTAGAATAACATATACACACACAGAAATTTGCTGTTGCCATTTTTAAAAAGTGGGTAGATCTCTTAGTTATACTTATAGAAACCACAGTATAATATGGCAACACCTTAATGATAATTTCTTCTTTTTGGTGGAGAGATTTGTCTTTTTATTTATTTATTTATTTTGACAATTTCTTGATTCACAGAGAGAAATGTACCTGTCACTCCATATTTATATTGATTTTACATTGAAATGACATTAATAGCTGGTGAAAAATAAATAAATAAGAAATAAAAAATTCAACCTAAGGTATGAAACTATTAGAACTCTGGAGGAAAAAGTTGGAAACACTCTCCTAGACATCGGCCTGGGCAAAGAGTTTATGAATAAGTCCCCAAAGGCAATCACAGCAGCAACAAAAATAAATAAATGGGACATGATCAAACTACAAAGCTTTTGCACAGCCAAAGAAATAGTCATGAAAGTAAACAGACAACCTACAGAATGGAAGAAAAATTTTGCATCCTATGCATTCGATAAGGGACTGATAACTAGAATATACTTAGAACTCACGAAAATCAGGAAGAAAAAATCAAATAACCCCATTAAAAAGTGGGCAAAGGACTTGAACAGAAACTTTTCTAAAGAAGACAGAAGAATGGCCAACAAACATATGAAAAAATGCTCAACATCTCTAATCATCAGGGAAATGCAAATCAAAACCACAATGAGATATCACTTAACCCCAGTGAGAATGGCCTTTATCAAAAAATCTCCAAACAACAAATGCTGGGAGAGAGAGGAACACTCCTACACTGCTGGTGGGACTGCAAACTAGTTCAACCTCTGTGGAAAGCAATATGGAGATACCTTAAAGCAATACAAGTGAATCTACCATTTGATCCAGCAATCCCATTGCTGGGCATCTACCCAAATGATCCAATGACACTCTACAAAAAAGACACCTGCACTCGAATGTTTATAGCAGCACAATTCATAATTGCAAGGCTGTGGAAACAGCCCAAGTGCCCATCAATCCAAGAATGGATTAATAAAATGTGGTATATGTATACCATGGAGTACTATTCAGCTCTAAGAAACAATGGTGATATAGCACATCTTATATTTTCCTGGTTAGAGCTGGAACCCATACTACTAAGTGAAGTATCCCAAGAATGGAAAAACAAGCACCATATATATTCTCCAGCAAACTGGTATTAACTGAGTAGCACCTAAGTGGACACATAGGTACTACAGTAATAGGGTATTGGGCAGGTGGGAGAGGGGAGGGGGGCGGGTATATACATACATAATGAATGAGATGTGCACCATCTGGGGGATGGTCATGATGGAGACTCAGACTTTTGGGGGGAGGGGGGAAATGGGCATTTATTGAAACCTTAAAATCTGTACCCCCATAATATGCCGAAATAAAAAAAATAAATAAAATAAAAAATTAAAATTAAGATAGAATAAAATATATATATATATATATATATATTGATTTAACTGATGTGTTTCTGTGAAAGGCACACGGAAGCCAAATTATAATGACAAAGTTCCTTAATGAGCAAGGACCCAGATGAAAGGAGTATAGTGCCTGGCTCCATAGAGGATCTGAGGAGGTGATGCATCTCCCCACAAATGGAATGAGTACCAGTGGCTACAGAGCCACCAGTTCCCTCCTCTCAGATTTCTCATTTTTCTGTTTCATTTGCTCGTCTCCATTTTATTAACATATCCTTTCTTTAGATTTATTGTAATAATACCACTGTTAGCCTGTTTTCCCTACAATTCCCTGATGAAAAGAATCACCTGGAATGCTTGCCAAAAGTAGATTTCTGAATTAGAATTTCTGAGGGAAAGGCCTGGCATTCTGTATTTTTAACAAATGCCTTAAGTCATATTTGTAAGGTTTTCCAGCAGCAGCGGCAAAAAGAAAAGACAGAGAGAGAAAGAGTGGGGCCAAACCACGTGGCTTTATTTAGTGCTCCCTGACGAGGTTCTGGGGCCCCAAGAGAGGGGGGCCCCAGAAGTCGCCCCCGTTTGAAGGGGCTGAGGCCTTTTATACCCTTTGGGCCTGGCTAGGACTTTGGGTGGGAAGAGCTGGGGATTTTCCACTGTGACCTTGGGTGGTCCTTGAGAAATAGGAGGGGCTGGTGTTATTTGCTGAACCCAGGAGCCAAAACGTTCTTATCCAGGAGGACATCTGGGTGTGGTTTTTCTCAGCGGAGGGGGCCTGGTAGTTTGTCCTTGGCGGGTCTGGTCTGGTGAGCCTTTTCTTTTTGATCTAGAGAAGGGGGGTGGGGTGCCCGCCACCAGCCTTACAATTTTTACCAAGAATGTTTGAGAACAACGAGTTAGTCCAATTCATCTCAAAATCTAATGTTCCTACGCACTACCGCAGATCCTGATTTCACTGATCTAGAGAAGAGCTGAGAGATTCTCCCTTTCTAACAAGTTTCCAGGCTCCACTGGGGGACCGCATCTTGGGTGGCATGCATCCGTGACTCTCAAAAAGTGGTCCAGGGTCAGCACCATCAGCAGTACCTGGGAACTTGTTGGAAATGCAAATTGTTGGCCCAATTCTACACCTACTGAATCAGAATGTTGGGAATGGGGCTCAGAGATCTGTTTTAAGAAGGATTCCAGGTGAAATTTTGATATATACTAAAATTTGAGACCCACAGGTCAGATCTACAGTTACGCTTAGCTGCTGCTTACTGCTTCTGGCTGGGAGGTTATTTCATCTGAGATAAACCTTTGTATATTTCTAATCTTACTCATTTGCATACATTTACCCAATTTAACTCCATTAGGGGAGGTGTCTTGCTAGCACCTTTGTAAAGGGTTCAGGAAATATTGGCAAGAAAGTCATCTTAGAGTATTTTGAGGGAATCTGTTCCTTGTTAGCTTCAATTTTAATTTTTTAAAGATCACTACAGAAACCACTTGGGATTTATATAAGATAGTAAGTTAGAACAGGATGCAAAGCAAGTGCCTAAATGGACCCAGCACACAGTCAACACCAGTAAGACTTGGGGGGGGGTGCGGAGGGGGGGGAAGGAAGGGAGGTTTGTGGAGGAGGAACCTGCAGGCTTCAGCGAGCAGCTGCTCCTCAGCTCCACCCAGCTCGCACCAGGCCAGGTGGGAATGTGGGCCCAGGGTGGACGCATGTTCCAGCTGTTTGTGTGAAAACTCTGACTTTTAAATTTCTGCAAACTATTCAGATTTGTTGTAAATATTCCGTGTGCTTAACAAGCTGGGCTTGGTTAGGGCTCTGCCTTGGAGTGACTGCCCGGGGAAGTGATCTCCCAGCCTGGCTGCCCCACTGTGGTTGTCTGTCTCACAAAGAAGCAAGCCAGGCTGCTGTGTTATCCCCAGCTCTGGCAGTCCTCTGCTGTGAACCCCAAACCACTTTCCCTGCTCCTGCAAAAGGCCAGTTAGCTCTACTATTTAAGTAGCTCCCTATGTAGCCAACTGTTAGAGGCCATGGAAATAGTTGGAGCATTTTATATTGGGAAATGGACAGTTTCAGATTGTGTAACCCATGTAGAAGCAAAGAATACTTAATAGTCTGGATAGTGCTTCCAGAGCAGATCCAGGTTTTGTGGGTCCTAAAGCTTATACAATTTGGGGGAATCCTACTGAAGAAGAAGAAGAATGTGAAATTATACATAAGAAATTAGGCCTGACTTGGTGGTTCACGCCTGTAATCCTAGCACTCTTGGAGGCCGAGAGACGTGCGGGATCACTCAAGATCAGGAGTTCAAAAACAGCCTGAGCAAGAGAGACACCCTTGTCTTTACTAAAAATAGAAAGAAATTAATAATATATAGAAATAATATATTTTTAGCCAACTAAAAATATATAGAAAAAATTAGCTGGGCATGGTGGCATGTGCCTGTAGTCCCAGCTACTCGGGAGGCTGAGGCAGGAGGATCACTTGAGCCCAGGAGTTTGAGGTTGCTGTGACCTAGGCTGATGCTATGGTACTCACTCTAACCTGGGCCACAGAGTGAGACAAAAAAAAAAGTCATAAAAAAGCTATTTTATTATACATTTAATTAATTACCTTTACTGTAAAATCTGGGGTTATGTATAAGCAAAGCACTAAGAGGCAGTCCCTCTGCTCAAGCAGATTATAATTTCTTAGGACATCAAGAGCATAAACCTGAATCAATTAACTTTCTAAGTAAGTTTATGTTCTTAAAAAGTACATACGACACTCAAGGAAATGTAAACATAAACCAGATATTTGAAGGTTTTAAGAAATTACTGTTAATTTTTTAGGTAAGTTGATGGTACTGTGGTGATTTTTTTTCCTAAAGCCTCCTTGTTGTAGAGATATATCCTGTAATACTTACAAATAAAATGTTATGGGCCGGGCGCAGTGGCTCACGCCTGTAATCCTAGCTCTCTGGGAGGCCGAGGCGGGCGGATTGCTCGAGGTCAGGAGTTCGAAACCAGCCTGAGCAAGAGCGAGACCCCGTCTCTACTATAAATAGAAAGAAACTAATTGGCCAACTAATATATATAGAAAAAATTAGCCGGGCATGGTGGCGCATGCCTGTAGTCCCAGCTACTTGGGAGGCTGAGACAGAAGGATCGCTTGAGCCCAGGAGTTTGAGGTTGCTGTGAGCTAGGCTGACGCCACGGCACTCACTCTAGCCTGGGCAACAAAGTGAGACTCTGTCTCAAAAAAAAAGAAAAAAATAAATAAATAAATAAATAAAATGTTATGATATCTGAGATTGGTATCTAAATTATGTAGATCAGGGAATAGTGGGGTATAGAGGAGAGGAGCCTGGCTTTTGGTTGATAATTGTAGAAGTTTGGGGATGAGTACATGGATAGAGAGACTTATACTATTTGGTCTACTCTTGTATAGATTTGAAAACTTTCAGCATAAAAATTATTAGACTTCATTTAGTCTTTCTTCAACTGTGAAATCAAAACACAAAATGTTACAGGAGCCTCAGTGATCCAACACCCCTGAAGCTCTTCAACAGTAAGATCCGCAGCGAGCCTGCCTGCCGTTTCCTCCCCTGCCTCTACATGGGTCTCAGTATCTACCCTGTGTTTCTTAGAAGCATGTACCTGGAAGGGAAATGTTGACAGTCAGATTTAGTTAGTTAGTTAGAAACTGTGATTGCTTGACTCTTGCCTGAACTTGAAAATCGATGCTTATTTGGGAATAAATAGAAGTAGTTCATCTTATGAGTTTCCTCGTGGCCAGTGAAATCCTGAATTCTCTTGGATGAGTTTATTCATTCAAAGCTCTAACTGAAACCACAAGATGGAAACTGGTTGGTTTTCATCTTATGTACTGTATTCTCTATCTCTTAGAAACAGCAGCATCTGCCAGCATCCCAATTCCTGCCTTCCTGGGCACTGGGTTTAATTAATCAATAGACTATATAACTAGCACAACAACAACAAAAAATCGAAATCAAGAATCTACCAGCAAAACAAATGGAGAAATACATGATACAAGCTTAATTTTCTGCACTTCTTCAAGTAAGATAAAAATGTTTCATTTTTGGTTTTGGGATTATAGGCATGAGCCACCTCGCCTGGCCCTTAGGCTTTTTTATATATTGAAAATGATCTGTGATCCATATTGCTACCTTTGGAAATGGTGATTGGGGTAACAATGCTGTTCATTAAATTATATCCTTTGAGGATCCTATAAATGGGCCTTGAAATAAAAAAAAAAAGAAATATTTCTGTAGACCCCCCCCCTTTTCCTTGATAGGGATTATTACATGTAAAAGTGCATGAACTAGTAAATAAATTTTGAGGTATATTCTTTCTTCCAATCTTTCTTTTCTGTAAAGCAGGTGGTTTGTTTTGAAGCCCGTCATCTCCTTGCCAACCTTCTCTTTTCCCCCAGGTATTCAGTTCAGTTCAATTAAATTCATTGCACGTGGCGTGAGCCAGAAGATACCCTAACACGGTGGTTCTCATCCCCTGGGCTGCTGCAGACCTGTGTTTACAGCCACTTCCCATTGCTCGAATCACTGCGTGAGCTCTGTTTCCCCCCACCCCATCTGTGGAAAAATCGTCTTTCATGAAACTGGTCGCTGGTGCCAGAAATGTTGGGGACTGCTGCTAGTGGACCTAAAAATGTACAGTGTATGGTCCCTGCTCCTGGGAAACCTACAATCTAGTAGTTAGTAGAGGAAGAATGACACGGGTAGAAATATCTAAGATTCAAGGGAAAATAAGATCAATGTTCCAGGGATTTCAAACATCCTGCCGGGGATGCACCCCTGTGGGGGAGATAATGGGGAGGGTGTTACTTCTAGCTCTAGGAGCTGTGGTGCTTCATGGAGAAGCTGAGTGTTGAAAGAGGAAGAGGCCTGTGGAAAGTAAAGGTGGGGAGTTGGGAGTAAGGGTGTTCTTGACAGAGAAGCAGAACCATTAGATGATTATATATACTATATATACTGTATATATTTGCTACGGAGAATTGACCTTGCGCAATCAATTGTGGGAGCTGATTAAGCAGTCTCTATAAGGCTGTTGTCTCCAGGTTTAATGTTGGAGCTAGAGGTCCAGAATGCAGACAGGAAGAGACAACAAATGCAAATTTGGGAGAACCAAGAGCAGGCTGGAACACAGAAGCATGAGCTGGAACCCCGCAAGGATAGACTAAAAGTTGTGTCAGTTCTTGTTGCTTCTGACCTTGGCATCAAGGCTATTCTGCAGAAGCTAGGGCTCTCTGTCACAAAGCTGACCACATACACCTGTCCTAGGAGTTGGAGAAGCTGAAGGAGGATCCAAGGGAAAGGAAAGAAGTTCCAAGCTTGGCTGCTGCTTCACACCAATGAGGTGAAACAGCAAATCAGCCAAAATGTGCTGCTTCCCTTTTGCCCTCAAATCTCCCAAGAATCTTCCTCATAGCCCACCCTAATAGGAAACATTCAAGAAAAGGAATTCAGGGAAATGTAGATCAGATACATTCCAAGCCATCACAAGTTGTGTCCAGACTATGGAGCTCCTGAAAAATCAAGCTAAGAATTTGGTTGACATAGACAATGAGTGACCACTGGAATCTTTTCCAAGCCAGATGTGACAAGAGTGAAGGTGACTTTAAGGATAGTGACACCACAGTAGTAAGCAGGACAGACTGGGGGGCCTGATTCTGGAGCCCAGAATGTCAGGTGAGGGGTGGCAAGGTGATCTGGAAAATTGGCGAGGAAAGGACAGTGGCAGAGTCAGGACAAGAAGTTTTGTTGGTGGGGGTCAGTGCACAAAGTTTGCTCTTGTGTATTTGGGGAAGAGGGCTGCTCTCCACACAAAACATTTTCTGCTCTGGACATTGGTACCTTTGTCCCAGCCATCTTTTAAGCCCATAAAATTTAAACTGGGTCAAAGTCCCAAGTTTGTGACTCTAAAAAGCATCCTAAAAGAGAGGCTATCAGCGGTTATTTGTCATGTTTTTTGACACCCAACCATAGCAATTGAAAATCCTTTCTGGGCCGGGCTTGAGCCTGTAATCCTAGCACTCTGGGAGGCCAAGGCAGGCAGATTGCTCGAGGTCAGGAGTTCAAAACCAGCCTGAGCAAGAGCGAGACCCCGTCTCTACTGTAAATAAAAAGAAATTAATTGGCTAATATATATAGAAAAAAATCAGCCAGGCATGGTGGTGCATGCCTGTAGTCCCAGCTACTTGGGAGGCTGAGGCAGCAGGATTGCTTGAGCCCAGGAGTTTGAAGTTGCTGTGAGCTAGGCTGACGCCACGGCACTCACTCTAGCCTGGGCAACAGAGTGAGACTCTGTCTCAAAAAAAGAAAGAAAGAAAATCCTTTCTGTGTTTGGGGACTTCACACTAAGTATGGCCACCCTAGCTCTAAACCAGCAGCTTACTTTCCTAGCTTGCTTCCAACCTAGGGAGATTCCAATCTGTAAGCAAATGGGAAGAAGCAGGAGCCACACAGAATCATCTTTTTTTGCTAATACAGTTATATCTATTGTATAAATATACCACATTTTCATTATCACCAATTGATAAGTATTTTAATAGTTTTCAGATTTTGTCTATTATGCATACTGCTGCTATGGACATTCTTGCACATGTCTTGCATTTCTCTTAAATAGATATCTAGTAGTGGAATTGCTGGGTCCTGTAGAAAGTTTGAGTTTTTAAGAAACTGCAGACTTTTCCCAATCAGTTTCTACTTTACATTCCCACCAGCAAATCACAAGAGTTCCAGTTTTCTACGTGCTCACCAAAACTTAGAAAAGTCTATCTTTTAAATTTATAGCTATTCTGATAGGCGTGTAGTGGTATCTCATTGTGGTTTTAGTTTACATCTCTCTAATAACTTCTGACGAACTTTTTTTTTTTTTTTTGAGACAGAGTCTCGCTTTGTTGTCCAGGCTAGAGTGAGTGCCATGGCGTCAGCCTAGCTCACAGCAACCTCAAACTCCTGGGCTCAAGCAATCCTGCTGCCTCAGCCTCCCGAGTAGCTGGAACTACAGGCATGTGCCACCATGCCCAGCTAATTTTTTATATATATATATATCAGTTGGCCAATTAATTTCTTTCTATTTATAGTAGAGACGGGGTCTCGCTCTTGCTCAGGCTGGTTTTGAACTCCTGACCTTGAGCAATCCGCCCACCTCGGCCTCCCAGAGAGCTAGGATTACAGGCGTGAGCCACCACGCCCGGCCCTGATGAACATTTTAATGTGCTCATTAGATATAAATGGATCTTCCTTTGTGAAATGTCTATTCAAACCTTTTATCCATTTTAATGTTTTTGTCTTATTCAGTTGTAATGGTTTTTTAAAAATATATTGTGGGTATAAGTCCTTTATCAGGTATAAGATTTCATTTTCTTTTTTTTTTTTTTTTTTTTTTTTTTTTGAGACAGAGTCTCGCTTTGTTGTCCAGGCTAGAGTGAGTGCTGTGGCGTCAGCCTAGCTCACAGCAACCTCAAACTCCTGGGCTCAAGCAATCCTCCTGCCTCAGCCTCCCAAGTAGCTGGGACTACAGGCATGCGCCACCATGCCCGGCTAATTTTATATATATATCAGTTGGCCAATTAATTTCTTTCTATTTATAGTAGAGACGGGGTCTTGCTCTTGCTCAGGCTGGTTTTGAACTCCTGACCTTGAGCAATCCGCCCGCCTCGGCCTCCCAAGAGCTAGGATTACAGGCGTGAGCCACCGCGCCCGGCCAAGATTTCATTTTCTTAATGGTGTCTTTTGAAGTGCAAAATTCTTAATTTTGGTAAAGTCCAGTTATCAATGTTTTTTCTTCTATGGATTGTACTTGTACAGTCATGTCTAAGAACTCTTGGACTAACTCAAATTCATGAATATTTTCTTATATCTTTTCTCCTATATCATTTTAGCTCTTACATTTTAGGCTGTGATCCATTTTTTAGTTCATTTTTTTTAGTATGGTACAAGATAAAGGTCTAAATTCATTCTTTCAAATGAGGTTATCCAGTTGTTCCATTGGTTGAATAGACTATTCTTCCCCCTATTGAATTGCCTTGACACTTTTCTTGAAAATCAATTGACCATAAATATCAGGGTTTATTTCTGGATTCTCAACTCTGTCCAATTAATCTATGTCTACCCTTATTCTAGGACTGCAGTGCCTTGATGCCTATAGCTTTATAGTAAGGTTCAAAATAAATAGGAAATGTAAGTCCTCCAACTCTGTTATCCTTTTTAAAAATTGTTTTGCTATTCTAGGTCCTTTGAATTTTCATATAAATTTTAAGACAAAACTTCTCTTCTTCCTTCCAGTCAGGGGAATTGAGGCTCAAAGAAAACAGGTACGACTTGCCCAGTCACATGGTGATAGCCAAACCAGAAGACAGTTGTCTTAGTCCATGACTCTTTCATGTAGCCCATAGGCCTGTTTCAGAAGTTTCAAAGCTAATGCCACTCCTCAGTTTTTAAGTTATATAAAAATAACAAAAATGTAGAAAGAAAATACCAAGGGATCTTCAAATAATGTAGAGATAACATTGCAGGAGGAAAAATTCCAACTACATTGACTTCACAACTGATCGATACTATTCTTTACTTCTTTTGAAAAATCATCCATCTGAAGGATTGGAATCAACTCTTAGACCCTTCTCAGGCACAAAATCAACCAACCCAACAAAACGCCTGGCTCGATGGTGGTGGACTAAGAACCTGGGCTCCGTGCCACAGCCTTCACCCGAGGTATGTAGCCCTGTCACGTTGCACAGACTGAGTAAGGTATTCTCTTACACATTTCACAGCTATGCTGTTACCCTGTAGGGCTGTAGCCTATCGGTCAAGAATGAAAATAATCCCTTCCTCTCTCTTAACCCCTCCTGCTGGCTGTTCTTTCCAGCCAGACCTGATCTGCCAATAGTGCTGTCACCAACACCTCCCCAGAGCTCACCTGGCAGGCCTGACATGGACCTTCAGGCTTCCTTCCTCTCTACTCAGTCCTCATCCCTGGCATCTCCCTTCTATGTCAACAAAATTATTTTGTTTCAGCGTGGTGATCTGTGGCGGCAGCATTTTCCTTTCTTTTACCTTGTGTCAATCCAGAGCTGCTATGTAACATTTTATCTCTAAAGAACTTTGCCCAATCATCTCCTTGCCCAGATACCCTGAAGGAGTCTTTCTGATCTCCAACAACAGATTAACCTGTTTGGGCTTATTTAATTTAATATAATTAATTATTTAATTTAAATTTATTTAATTTAACATAATTTATTTATTTATCTTGGTGGGGGCAGGAACTTCACCTTTAGGTTCCTTCATTGATTCCCTCTTTCTGTGTATATATTCTCAAAATGATCATTTCACAATATTAGCATTTGTTAATTTATTGTTTTGTTCTCTTTCACAGGTCTAAAGGCTAACCTAACCCTGATAGTAACCTTTTTAGTCTTATAATATCTATACAGAAAATTTTCTTTTCCTCAAACCCTTCTTTCCTCACCCATCCTAAATAATTTCTTTGAAAAGGGTGATATATCATGAAGGAAATGGAGAAAATGGCATTTACTTACTTATTGGATAGCCCTGAAAAAAATAGCTCAAAACTCTAAAGTGCTAATGACATGTGTTTCAGTATTTCAGATGCCTTATTTTGATTGAAAAATCCTTGTGCAGAAATCACATTTAACAGGATGACACGTTCAGGCTCAGACAAATTATTGGTGCTTGGAAGACACTTATAAATTTGCACAGGTGATTTTCCTAGTTTGCCATACACACTGAAAACATTTATCCCATAGATACTTATTTAAGAATAATTCTTATTGCCCCCTTACCAAATGTTTTTCTCCAATTGAAGTATGTTAACTTCCAAATGCTAAATATTTCTGTGCTTACTATTGGGTATATATAAATCTTTCAGGTTTATCTTGGTTTTCATTTACTGCCTGAAGGTAAGAGTACTTATTACTCCCAATTATTGAGCATCTATTCCAGGCCAGCCACTGTCTAGGCCTGTGCTGGTTAATATAGTAGACACCACCATACATGGCAGCTGAGCACTTGAAATGTGGTTAGTCCAAATTAAGATGTACTTTAGGTATAAAATACACATCAAATTTCAAAGACTTACTATGAAAAAAATGTAAAATGTCAATAACATTTTATATTGAGTACATGTTGAAATGCTCATATTTTGATTTTTTTAATTTTTAAGTTTTGGGGTTTTGTTTATTTGTTTGTTTGTTTTTTGAGACAGAATCTCACTCTGTTGCCTGGGCTAGAGTGCCATGGCGTCAGCCTAGCTCACAGCAACCTCAAACTTCTGGGCTCAAGTGATTCTACTATCTCAGCCTCCCAAGTAGCTGGGACTACAGACACACACCACCATGCCTAGCTACTTTTTTTTTTCTATTTTTAGTTGCCCTGCTAATTTTTTTCTAGTTTTAGTAGAGACAGGGTCTTGCTCTTGCTCAGGCTGGTCTGGAACTTCTGATCTCAAGGATCCTCTCGCCTGGGCCTCCCAGAGTGCTAGGATTAGAGGCGTGAGCCACTTCGCCCAGCCCATATTTCAAATACATTAAATGAAATGTTAAAAACAAAATAGATGGTCGGGCATGGTGGTTTACTCCTATAATCCTAGCACTCTGGGAGACTGAGGCAGGAGGATAACTCGAGGTCAGGAGTTCAAAACCAGCCTGAGCAAGAATGAGACCCCATCTCTACTAAAAATAGAAAGAAGTTAATTGGCCAACTAAAAATATATATAGAAAAAATTAGCCGGGCATGGTGGCACATGCCTATAGTCCCAGGTACTTGGGAGGCTGAGGCAGAAGGATTGCTTGAGCCCAGGAGTTTGAGGTTGCTGTGAGCTAGGCTGATGCCATGGCACTCTAGCCTGGGCAACAGAGTGAGAATCTGTTCCCCCTCCCCCCAGAAAAAAACAAAACAAAAAAACAAGTGAAGCCTGTTTCTTCTTACTTTTTTTACATTTACCAGTTAATTAAAAAAAGAATATAATAAAGGAAACAGATTAACAGTCAGATGGAGATATGCATAGGGCAAGGTATGTGAAAAGGGGTGCAGGGCTTCCATGCCCCCTCTGGGTGTGCCACCTTGCAGGCACCTCCGAGTGTTTGGCAATCAGGATGCTCCTAGTTTTTGTAATGTCACTACAAAGAATTTAAAATTTCATATTTGCCCTGAATTTGTGCCTTGCATTATATTTGTCAGACAGCATTGGCCTAGGCCCATCATATACTTAGAATAAATGAATGAGTGAATGAATGTGACTGGTTATACATTCCTTATCTTTGAGGGCAGCTCATGATAGTCTACCAGGAAGGGATCAAATAAACTTAAAGTTTGATGGAAATTAATTATAATTCAACTCAATCTTCTCATTTTGTAATTGAGAATGCTGAATCCCAGATAAATTTTCATCCCTTATATACTATCCACCTAATAAAGACAGGAATCAGGGGGTGATAAAATACTAGCATCCCTGTCATAATCAGCAGAAATGCCTTGGTGAGAATTACCAAAAGTATCCAGGGGCAAACACCCAGCACTCTAGAGGATCATCTACTCTGTGGCCTGTGGAACTGTTTCCGCCATTGTGGTCTCAATGAATTCATTCTTTGCAACTGACTAGAACTGTCCAGGACAAACATCCCGGGCTAAGCTGTGGTCTCATCTTGGAGTGACCAAGCTGGACTGATCAGGGAGGTCCAGGATGGACACTCAGGGACAGTGGGACATTGTGACATCATCAGTGATCGTCTTGGATAATCTCCCCTTGATAGACCTCCAGTCCCAGCTGTCACTGCAAGTCCAGTCCTCTACCATGAGTGTGGAGCAGCTAAAATCAACGGATCCACATGTATCTTGAGGTGACAGACTGGCTCTGGTGAATATTCCCATTATCCTATTTAGAAGGTGACCCACTGGAATATTCCTTCTGTTGGCTCTTTTGTATGAAGGGGATAATGATGCCCAATTTCCTTTTTGTACAGTCTCCAAGGTGTACCCCTTTGTCCTGATTAAGGATTCATCTTCAATTGGTTTCTAATGTGGAGGAATGAGTCCCAGGAAGTTAGTTATTCCTTTTGCTTTGCTGGAAACACTTACTGGGGAGGGAAGAGCCAAAGGCTTTTGCTTCTAACTCCATGCTGGTGAGTTTGGCATGAACTTGGAACCATGGCTCTTGCATTCGACTTCCTGTGGCTATACTAGGGCCCATCCCTGACCCTGAGGTCTAATCCTGTCCGCTTCACCCTTTAAAAAATTGTTATAATTTTGAATTGATAAGATTTAAATGCCATGCTTTATTCAAACCAAAATAGGTTGTATCGATCAATCTCATTTACCTTTACATACTTATAAATAGGCAAGCTTGAATCCAATAAGCACATTTATGTAAATGTTGGGCAAAACTGAGTCCACCCCAGTTAAGTGTGGGATGGTGGTGGCTGTGCATCCCAGATTAGTGCCTTTGAACTGTGCCTCTGTATACATAGTTACCCTGCAGGCTTAATTTTAGCTAGATGAACTACCAGAAATGTTAGCAATCTGTCTTTTCAGATTACTTCTGCTCTTTCTGCTAAAGACGGATTCTAAATATATGAAATTCTTACTTTTACATGTTTCCTTAAACAGAACTGCAACTATTTTATCAGTGAATATTATTTATCTTAAAATGAACTTTTAAGCTTTTGTGGCAACAGTTATTTTCAAATAGTTGGATGTTTTACCTTGAAATATTACATATCTATAAACACTCTATATTAATTTTTCTATGCAGCTATAGGTGTACAGTGAATGTGTGTGTGGAGACAGACAAAATAGTCGATTTCAGCTAGATCATTTTTCTTATTCTATTGAGATTTTGACTATATAAAATAAATCTTAGAACTTCTATACTTGAAAAAAACTCAAAACCTTAACTTATATATTTGAAACCTCATGACAAAAAAGTAATATGAACATATTAATATTATTTTGTTAGTCATATATTGTAATTTATGCTTTATCTTCAGAACTCTTTTCTATTTCAAAACTAATCAGAACAATTTAAACAAATGTGTTTCTCTCACTCAATAATGACAATTGAGTAATAAGTTTCTATTTCACATCCAGTATTGTAGCTAAGGAGTGCAGTAATGTGTACAGTTGCTACTACATTTACCATCTGACCATATGGCATAACATACATCTGCCAAGGAAGACAAACTTTCCATTACAGTAACACATGATATAGGCACAGTCTTAAGACAGATCTACAAACCTTTTCTTTCTTTTATTTGTTGATACACCCATTACTGTGTAGCACATATATATGTCACATATGTCTAGCACTCACTTTGACACTGAAAACTCAAAAGATGTGTGCAGCCCACTCTGTGACCTGGAGCAGTGCATGGCCTGGCAGGGGAGGTGGTCATGTGGGCAAATGATTATCATATGATGTCACAAGTATAACAGAAGTATGTACAAGCTGTCAGACAAATGCAGGGGGAGGAACAAGCCTAACTGCTGGAATCCAGGATGAGGTCAGGAAACAATCATAGAGAAAAAGATGGTCTTTGAGTTGAGTACTGAGGCCTTGTTAGGAAATATAATGTGTGGTGGTCAAGGGTGGTCTGTAGCCAGACTGAGTTCATATCTTAGATCTACTACTTACTAGCTGTGGAATCTTAGGCATGTTATTTCTCTGTGCTTCAGTTTTGTCCTCTATAGAATGGGTATCAGCAGCAGTCCCTAACCTCTTTGGCACTAGGGGCCGGTTTTATGGAAGACAATTTTTGCACCAGGGGGTGGTGGTGGTGGAGGGAGGCAGAGCTCAGGTGGTGATGCACTGCCCAGTTCCTAATAGGCCATGGACAGGTACTGGGCTGTGGCCTGGGGGTTGGGGACTGCAGGGTATAATAACTGGGCATAGCTCTTAGGGCATAGCTGAGGTGAGGATTATGTGAGTTTGTATGTGTCCTGGGCTTAGAACAGCACATAATACACAGAATCCCTTCAGTGGTAGCTACTATTCCAGGGATAGCAGAATGAGAGAAAACAAGGAAACACAAAGGAGTATGGCAGGGTTGGATTATTAAAACTGAAACACCAGGTGCATTTGTCTGGAAGGTGGTGGGTAATGGCAAGAGCAGCAAATAGATTAGGGAAGAGAACTTTACATGCCATGCCAAAGAGACTCATGCTTATGCAGCTCTTGGAGACCTTTAAGGAACAAATTCAGAATTGCATCATAAAAAGACAATTATCCAGCAGTGGGGAAAGTGTAGGGGCTGGAAGATTAGTTAAGAGGTTACTGAGAGACAGATGATAAAGGCTTGGCTAAGGGACAGAAGGTAGGGTATAGATTTGAAAGCTATTTAGGAGGTAAAATTGACAAGAGTTGTTGACAGATTAGATTAAGGGGGATGAAGTAGACAGAGTTGTGGATGATTCTCAGGTTTATGGCTTGGATGATTGGTGAAGAGTCAGGTGGATAAGCAGGTTTGGAAATAAGGTTATGGATTTGTTGAGTTTGGTGGGCCTGTGGAATGACCAGAACTAGTGAGCTCCCCCAGACATAGGTGGTAATTGACATTGTGAGAATGTGGGTGAGAACATGACACAAGCTGCATGTAGGAAGAGATTCATGGATAGTTCTGGAAAGCCCTACATTTAAGAGCCAAAGAGAATAAGACCAGCAAAGGACAGTGGTCATAGAGGAAGGAGGAGATTAGAAGAAAGTGAAGTCATGAAAAGTGATGGACAGGAAATTCAAGGGGGAAGTGTTCAAATGCAGAAGAGAGGTCAATTAGAATGAAAACTAAGAATTGTCCCTTGGAGTTGGCAATTAGGGAAAAGAGTTTAAGAGAACCCAAGGGTTAGGTTATTACTTCAAAGAAGTAAAACAGCGTAGGGCAAGAGATCAGTGAATACTCTTCATTATGAACCTAAGTGTTAGTTAATATTTTAGGTCACATGCTAGGTGAATTCCTGGAGAAGATCCATGGATGAGGTCCAGTTTCAGTATTGCTGCATGAGGCAGATCTGGCCTGTCCTTGCAGGACTGTTTTCCCAAAGCCTGACAACGAGCTTGGAACATTAATATGCAGCCACGCAATGTTAGTGGAAAGAATGGATGTTTGTGGTGGCCAGAGATCTGCCTTGGTACAGCCCTGGGAGCTCCCAATACATGGCTGGCTGCAGAAGTGTTAGGAGGACCCCAGGAGTTGCCAAAGAAGTTCTATTGTTTTGATAAGAACTTAGAAGTTGTTAAGTTACTGGGCTGATCTGGTAGTTTATGCCTGATTGGGGGAGGACAGTATTGGTGATGATGGTGACAAAAGGTCTACTCAAGTTGGTCTGGCTCTTGGTCTTGGCCTAGTCTTAGATGTGATTTTCTGAGTAGGTTTGCTTTATACCTGTTTTCTTATTTCCTTCCTTCCTATATGAATGTGCCATATCTCTCCAATTGGACAATTCGTTTCTTAGGGATGGAAACTGCTCCAAATTGAGTCCTTTGTACTTCTTGCACACCTATTTGTCCACTCGATCCCCAACTCTGAATCTTGGTACTCCTCAGCCTCAGCAGACTTAGAACTCAGGGTAGGTCAAGCTTGGACTGTCCTCCTTGCATGACATCAACCTTCAGAGAAAAAATGTTCCTCAGTTACTTCCCAAAATTTATCCTGGGAAGGTTGAACTGAGGTGACATTTAGAGCAAACAATTACTGCAACTTCCAACTCTCCTGGCATGGGCCTTGAATCCTGGAGTCCTCCCCCGCCCCGGCACCCACCTCTAGGACCAGCCCACTGGTCTCCCTGCTGGCACTCAGGGTCTGGGAAGAGCCTGTGCCATACCAAAGGGCGTTAAGGCTACGACAGGGCAAAACTAAGGTCTCCTCTGACCTGTCCACGTGGGGAACTGATGTAGTCCAGATCCTGGAACCGGGAGGAAAAAGCAGAAAACAAGGGGTGGAGGTGTTTTCACTTTTTTTCCTTTTTTTTTTTTTTTTTAATTTCCCGGTACTGATGGGGAGGGGTGATTTGGGATGGACGGACCTAGCGCCTCCATCATCCCTTTCAGTCGCCCCGAGCTGCTCAACTTTTTGGCCACCGCCGTACCCTCTTCGCACCCGCGTAGACACGGCCGTGCCCGTCCGAGAGCGGAAGGAGCCGCGTAGGAAGCGGGGCTGGGGTGTCCCCCCAGGGCCCCCACCCGCCGCGCCAGAGGCCGCCAGATGCGGCGGAGGATGCCGGCGCGCGGACGGCGAGCGGCGGCCGCCCCTCCCCCGGCCCCCGCCCGGGGACCCTGCGCCCGGGGAAGCCCCGCGCGGGACGCCCTCCGCCCGCCTCCGTCCCTCCGCCTCCCCGAGGCCCGGGGCTGCCTCCTCGGGCCGCGCCGGGCCGCCCCGCACTGCGCATGAGCGGGAGCCCGGCAAGCCCGTGAGAGGAGCCGCCGCCGCCGCCGCCGTCCATTCGCTGCGGAGCCGGAGGAGGAGGGGAGAGGCCTGGAGGACACCAACATGGTGAGGCACTGCGGCCGCCCGCCCGCCCGGCCGCCTTCCGCCCGCCGCGACCCCGCCGCCCCAGCCCCGGCCCCCGGCCCGGCCCGCTCCCCGGCCGCACTCTCCCCCGCGCCGCTCCCTTCCTCCTTCGCCCCTTCCCGCCCGGGCGCCGCCGCTACGCGAGAGCCGAGGAGGCGGAGCGCAGCCGGGCCTAGTCGGGAGTCCCAGGGAGTTCGGGGCGCGGGGAGCGGCCGCGGTGCCCGGCCCGGCCGGCGCGGGTGGCGGAGGCGTTGGCGCGGGGGGAGGGGGCAACGGCCCTGCCCCGGCCCTCGCCGGCTCCATTGTGTCTGGCCCGGCCGGGGTCCGGGGTTCCGGGCGGGGAGCCTCCCCCGCCCTCCGGTCGGGGCTTCCCTCTCCGCCCGCCGGGGAGGAGGAAAGACTTTGCCGGCGCGCCTCTCCCTCCTCCGCTCCGGCACCCCTCAAGTCTCCCGGGCAGTTTTGCTTGGAGCAGGGTATTAGCCCTTTCCTTTCTCCATCACCTCCCCATGCGCCCCATGCTTTGGGAAGAGGAGAGTTTTGCTGGCCAGTTGGTGGAGGTTATATTTACCTCTCTGCTGAAAACATGGGAGGCTGCCGGGCTTGGGGGAGGGGGGTACGGAAGTGCAACCTGTTCTCTCTTCATAAAATTAGGGGACACAGACTTGCTACCTTTTAAGCACCTATTTTATTTGCTTGGGGTGGGAGGAGTAATTACTTTATTATAGCAGTTAAGGACCATTTGTGATTTAAGAAAAAACAGTTTGTCAAGTTACTCCCCTCTTTTTTGTTTGGGAAAAAAAAAAGTCCTCCAAGCTTGAAGACCCTCGTAGTGAAGTTGTTTACTTTGGTAATTAAGTACCTGCCCCTGTTGGAAGCTCTTTGTTTTTCTGAAGGGATGTTTGGCATTATACAGTCTGAGCATGAGTTGAATTCCACGCAGGTTACTGTATGAGTAGTAGAAATGATATTGTTGTCCTTTTGCTTATGGAGAAGATAAAGGCCTCTTTGAGGAGGGTGTGTGTGTGCTGGTGTCAAGGGAATGTCTCAGCATCTTTGTTTTTATTATTAGTTGGCTTTATGTTTGCTGAATGACACTTATCTAGCCCCAGCCTCCAACTTAGCAGTATTTTGGTGTCATGGATGGATATGTGGTTTAGTGTGCCACATATTCAAGATTTATGTTCTGTGGTAAGTTCCATAGAAAGTTACAATTTGAATTTGTAAGAAAACTTTCCTGTAAGTACAGGTTAATGTTTGGATTGATATTACAGTGTTCAAAGATCCACCAGGGAATCTAAACAGTTTCTAATTTCTTAAGTATGTAGACGGTTGTAGATATTACTCCGAAAGTTTCCAGACTCCTGGCATTTAGGTGAGTATAGTAAGCTTGAATTAATGAAATGTAATTCCCTGGTAAACGCTCAGCGAGAGGCCTGAAATGTGTGCTGTTGAGGATAGTCTCCAGATCGGCAGCATCCCCTAGAATCCAGGGTCCTAAAAAGGCTCATCACCTGTTCTGGAATTCGGGATTCAAGCAGTTCATGGGGAGTTCAGCTTGTGTGGGGCTTGTAAGCTTCTGTCCTTTTTGGTTAATATTAAGTTAGCTAGTTTTGAAACTTAGCCATAACTCATGTAATTGTACCAGTGGTTACAAGATATCATTAATTTAAAACATTTTCTGTGGCTGAACTCAGTTCATGTCATAGGAATTGTCTTGGTAGGCACTTGTTAGTTTAGAAACTGTTGGCCTTAATTGAAGTTAGGCTATAAGAATTTTGTAGTTATTTTATTGTAATCTTATAATTGTTTCTTGATACAATTTTGGGGCTAATGTTAGTTTTATCGTGTGTGTGGTGCAGCCCATTTCTACAGCACATGAATTGTCAATTCTAGGGCAAACTTAAATGATGGGATATCTGGAATATTTTGTATAAGAAAAAAAATTGTTCCATTGACTTACCACACACAAAGACCAAAAATGACTCCAAAACTAGACAATATTCTGTTAGCTTTGAAAGTCCTTTAAAAAAGTGTTCAAAAGTTCTTGGCCATTTTCTGAATTGTAAAATGACAGGATTGAATGTGATGATTTGTAAGGTTTTATCCAGCTTAGAAATTTTATGATTCTAATGACTTATATTAAATGTTTGAGAAGTGTGCAGATGGTCCTCTACTAGGTTTTTATAGAGTCATAGTGTCATAGAATTTTTAGACCTGAAATGACCTTAGAGATCATCTCTTTTACTCTTCACCCCTTTTACAGAAGAAGAAATTGAGGATCAAGGAGGTTGTGAGGTTCAAGTTTGCAAGATTGATTGATGCAGAACTGAAACTATTTTTTGCTGGTCTACCATTTCCCTGAGTATTTGTGGTACATGTAAATCTTTTAACTCATATGAAATCTAGAGAAATAGTTGAAAATTATATTTGAAATTAAATTATATTACTCAAACAGGAAACCCCAAGTGTTATTAATGAATATGTTAAGTAACAAAATTAAAATTAATGGATGCTTAATGATGTTAATGCCTATATTTTTAATGGCTTTAAAAAATGTGTAAACTTTGAAATTTAAGATTATATTTTCAACAAATACCAAAATTTGTAAATCCAAATGGATGTAGGCCCAAGGTTGTCTCTTCAGGACTTGTTGCACATTCTTTTGCATATCCTCAGGTAAACTGAAGGGGGTCATTAATTCATTTCAACAGTTATTAAATGTCTGCTATATGTTAGACACTGTTCTGGCACTGGGGAGATACATGTATCACTGAACAGACAAAAATCTCTGCTCTAGTGAGTGTTACATTTTAGTAGGGAGAGACAAATAATAAACATAGTATATAATTTTCTTCTTACTATGTTAGAAGGTGTTAAGTACTATGACAAAAATAGAGGGAAGAGGATTTTGAGTGTTTGGGTATGGTGGGAGTGCTGGGGTGTGGTGGAAGTGGGGTTGCAAAATGGTGTCTGCATCACTGATGAGGTGCATTTTGAACAGACCAGGAGATGAAGGAATAAGCCATGCAGAAATATGGTGAGAGAAATATTGTGGAATAGTGAGACCCGTGTGGCTGGAGCAGTGTACATGTGTGTAGAGAGGGTTGTTGGAGCAGATGAGGTCTAAGTGGTGAGGAGTGGACCTGGGCATGGGTGAATGGGCATTGTAAGGATTTTGGGTTTTTACTCTAAGAGAAATGGAAAGCCACTGAAGGATTCTGAGTGGTATGATATACCTTGTTTCTTCTGTCCCATAGTGTCATATTATTATACAATATTAATACAATATTACAGATAGTTATTTTTAAAAGTATTTTTTATGACAAGACCCTCATTATAAAAACTTTCATTCTTTACTGTGCAGCTGTTGTGTATGGAGTTTTGAATTCTGTTTAAGATGACAGTCTATAATGTTTCATAGAAACTAGTTGACCATTGAGTTTACCTAGCCACAGTAGGGTAAATAAAAGTACAACAAACATTTTTCATAGATTGTTGAATACGTTCTAGTGGTTCGTATGTAGTTTAATGACTATGAAGAAAACTGGGCCTTTGGAGAAAAAGAAAGGAAATTAACATTTATTGAGAACATATTGTGTACTAGTCAGTCAATTTATAACTATCATTTAATCTCTACTTATGAAATGGGCATTATAACTATCTTCACATATCTGGGAATGGAGACTTAGCAGTTCTACATGATTTGACACTAGTTTGTGGCAGAGCAGGGATTAGAAGCTTGGTCTCTGGTTCCAAATTTTATTCCCCACCTCCCCTTTTTCCTCTTTTTTAAACCCAGCAAGCACCCTTTCAGTGTAGGTGTGGAATCTTTGATTACTTTCACTTTAGTTTCCTCCTTATCATATTGAATATTGAGTGACATAGTTGTTTTCATATCAAATCAAATGATTTGAAGTAAACATTAAGTAGTTGAAGAATTAAAACTGTTTGGGTGCATATAATAAAAAAGTTAGAAGTAAAATAAACTCGATGTATTGATTTTTTTTAAGTTTTAAAAGAGCAGAGTTTATTTAAGTGGCTGTTTTGGTTATGATCTTACAGGTTGGGTCAAGTGTAAGGAAAATCTGGAATAAATTTTAAATTTCTTTTTAAATTTCAGTATGTGCTGTTCAGGTTGTGGTAGTATTTGCCATAACATTTGATGAAGAGAAATTTCCAAATAGGGTTTAATTGCTCTGTGGACAGAAACAAGCTCTTGACTATCTACTTTACCTAGCCACTTTAGGTGTATGCCCCCCACCTAAAAAAAAGCAAAGACAGAAGGAAAAAAGTTGTTGAAATAGTCTTTCATCACTTTGTTGAATTTGTTTTATATAATTAGTACTAAATCACTGAAAGTGATTAGGCTGCTTGTCTGCACTGTAAAATTTTAAAAGATTTACTTTTAAATAGTTTTTTTTCTAAAAAATTCTATTGAATTATACTTTTGAATCCTTTGGCACTGAACACAAAGCTAAATTGCTGATGTACATGGTCCATTCCTTTGTTATAGTAGGGTATTTTCATTTTAATAAACATTTGGAGTACTTATTATTCATAGGATTCTTATGTTTCCTGATTTAAGATTTGGGTAAATACCACTATTAGAATGAAAAGATTTTATTTTTCAAGGATCATTTATTTTCTTTATGAAACAAACATTGTGTGGCTGTTGAATGCTAGCCATTATTATAAGTTAACTGTGGAACTTTAAAAATTTAATTCTTTTAATTTACTAATTATTTGGTGTGTATTTTTGGCCTCAGTAATCTCTTGTATTTTGAGAGTACTTTAGAAAAAAATGTTTATGGAGAGAGGAGAGCAAATTTAAATTAGCTACCTTGATTTCTTGTTAGAAGTTCAAGCAATAAGTTTAGAAGAATCAATTGAAATATGATGGCTCACATAAGTATTTTAAGGAGGTTATTTCTATCCTATTATGATAGGTAAGGAATTAGCAAAAATAACTTTAATAGTCAAAACAATCTCTTAGCCAAAATCAAGACATGTATTAAATTTTACAGTGGTAGTCGTATTATGAATAGTATTTTTCAGGGGTGATGAGAAAATTTATTAAATTTTCATTAATGGAGTACTTTTTAAAAACCTGTGAGGAAAAATATACAAAAGTCTGTAAAATCAGTTTGAATCTTACAGGTATACTTTCTGAAAAATTTTTTAAGTAGATCGCCATTGTATATCATTGTGTACAGTAACTACATAGTATGCATATTATTCAGCCTTTGGCTTAGTAATATGGTAGTCCCTTGTTTTCTGTGGTTTCACTTTCCTCAGTTTCAGTTACTTGCAATTAACTGCAGTCTGAAAATATTATGTGGAAAATTCCGGATATAAACAGTTCATAAGTTTAAAATTGTGCACTAGTCTTCCTTTTGTCCATCTTATTCACTTATCTACCTGTTAGTTACTTAGTAGCCATCTCAGTTATCAGATCGAAGAAACATTGTATCTGCAGTTTCACACATCCACTGGGGATCTTGGAACATATTCCCCCACCGCAGGCATATAATAGGGGGGACTAGTGTAGGATAGCCTGTTAAAGAAGAGTTAATTTTAAGTGTTATACAAAATGTGGCAAATTTAAGAATAAATGGTAAGTGTTACCCATAAGTAATTATTTTTAACTGCAGATTATAAAGGAGTAGGTGCTAGGTGTAGTGGTTTATGCCTGTAATCCCAGCTACTCTGGAGGTGGAGGTGGAAGGATGGTTTGAGGCCAGGAGTTTGAGACCAGTCTGGGCAATATAGTGAGTCCCCACCTCTACAAAAAAATTAAAAAATTAGCCAAATTAGCCAGGCATGTAGTAGCAGCTACAGGCCTGTAGTAGCTGCAGGCCTATAGTTACTGGCCTGCAGGCCTGTAGTAGTTGCTGCAAGCCTGTAGTAGCAGCTACTCAGGAGGCTAAGACAGGAGGATTGCTTGAGTTTAGGGGTTCCAGGCTGCAGTGAGCTGTGGTCATGCCACTGCCTGAGCAACAGAGTGAGACCCTATTTCTTTAAAAAAAAAAAAAAAAAAGTACTTCGAGGGGTTTGTTTTTTTGTTTTGCTTAATAGGTGAAATTGTACATAACTTCCTTATATTTTCTGGCCATAACCTGTACATGTGTTTGTATCTTCTCTGGGTTTCATACCTTCTCATTTGAAAAGGAAACCCTGACTTCTGGTGTCTGGTGATTTTTCTGCTTCTGTACATTGAAAGCTATAGGTTGTAGCCATCTGTTTTTAAAATAGACTGTGACGGGACTATAAACACATTTTTCTTTCTGTTGTATTACTGGTCTTAAAAATAACCTATTTCCTTCTCTTTTACCACCCCTCAAAAAAACCCTAAAAAGAAGTTTCATCCCTAAATTAGCCTTTTAATAGGTTGTGAGGGAATGCTTAATGGGGAATTTTTAGTTAGAATGCAGATTGTTTACATTTGAAAGGAGAAAGGTGAATTAACTACTTCACTAAACTTTTCCATAAAAATAGGTGAAGAAATATTGCTCACATTTTCTCTCCTCTGCAACACACACATATTCAGTGGTTGCACTTTTGCCCTTTTTGTTTTCCTTTTCACTTGAGGACAATGTAAAATAAATGGAAAGACTAGTGCCTGAAGCCAGGCACCAGGGTTTCATTCCTGGCTCTGCTACTTTTTGGATAAATAGGTAAATCATGCTGGAAGCTTGGGGTCCAGATTGGTAAAATGCAATCAGTGATACCACCTTGCAGGAGTGTTAATAATTAAATACCTTGTGCAGTACCTGGCACACAGTAGGAGCTCAAATCTTACTTTTCTGATTATGGATATTATTTCTTACTTTACCTTTAAAAAATTTTTTTTATTTGCTGAATTTTCTGGGGAAACTACCTTTAAATAAATTTACTCTTTTCTCTGCAGTATTTCTCCTTCCTTCATGCACTCCTTACCATATGCTAATTACAGTTCTAAGAATTTAACCTGAATTGATTCATGTAACTTTAATACTCTGTTCACAGATAAAGAAGCTCAGAGAGATTAAGTAATTTTCCCAAAGTCACAACAATTGAGAGGCACGAGTGGGATTAAAATCCCACCAGTCTGGTTTGAAACTCTGCACTCTTAATTAATCATATTGTGTTTCATCTCTGTGCAGGTAAAAGGAAGAGATAGAAGAGCTATTCCTACCTGGATTCCTATTCTGACTGTCCTGCAGTAGAACTTTGCCCCTAGGTGAAAGTCTTTTCCAGGAGTAGGCAGTCGTTAGTTGAATTGTTTTTTCCTGCACTTTTGATTTTGGATCTGTAATCCATGGGAAGGCCTTTTGTAGATGAGTGATTTTGGATATTAGTAACATTTGGCTATATCTGCTGAATACTGTATATCATATATGGAAAGTATGATTTTGCAGACTAAAACTTTTTTTTTTTTTAAGAGACCACGTCTTACTCTGTTGCTAAGGCTAGAGTACAGTGGCATGATCATGCCATCATAGCTCCCTGCAGCCTAGAACTCCTGGGCTCAATAAGTCCTCCTGCCTCACCCTCCTGAGTAGCTGTAACTACAGGTGTGCTGTGCCACACCCAGCTAAATTTGCTTTGCTTTGCTTTTCAAAAAAATGGGGTCCTGTCATGTTGCCAAGGCTGGTTTCAAAGTCCTGCCTCAAGTGACCCTCTTGCTTCAGCCTCCAGAGTGCTAGGATTATAGGCATGAGCCACTGTGCCCAGCTTCTAAATTTCATATGAAGTTAAACTGTTAATATGGCAATCATGTGGCAATCAACATACAGAGCTTTTAGTGAGAATTATGAGTGACCCTTAAAATGTTTTGATTTTTATTTATTTGTTTGTTTATTTCTTATACAGGATCTCTGTCGCCCAGGCTGGGGTGCAGTGGCATGATCATAGCTCACTGCAGCCTTGATCTCCTGGGCTCCAGTGATGCTCCTGCCTCAGCAGCCTCTAGAGTAGCTGGGATTGCAGGATCCACCTGCTGCACCTGGCTTCCTGTTTTGATTTTTAAAACATTGACTTTTGTGAGCTAGATTCATCAAATCCTGAGATAACTAAAATCGAATTAAAAATTCTTTTAAAAATATAAAGGGCTAAGTGTTTCTTTCTGGAATTCAAACTGAAGTTGAAACTTAAGTGTGAGAAGACAAAATTCAAGATAATAAAAATAATAAAATGGATCTTAAACTTTTGCTTTTAAAGGTATCACTCATTAAAATTATTTCTATTTTGAAATTGTTAGGACTTAGTTGACTAGAAAGTCATTTTCCATGTTCGTTGTTTTTCCTTAGAGAAACACTTATAATGGGAAGACTTTCTTAACTTCATTAATATTAATTTTTAGTATAGAGCCTTTCTGAGCCCCCATTCTTTTATTCACAGTAGACTATGTAGGTTCAGTGGTAACTTGACTATATGATGCTTGGCTACATGTGAAATGTTTGAAGTTTTTTTTTCTTTTTTCAGATAAGCTGTTCTTTTAAATGTGATTCTTAAATTTCTTGAATGGAAAAAATGCAAACGTGCTAGATTTAAGTATAAAACAATATATGTTTGATAACCTGGACATTTTCTATTTTGGAAAGATGAGCAAATAAATGGAGCAAATAAATTACTGTTCAGATTATGATAGTATTTTTAACTTTTAATCTTTGAAATTAGCTTTCTATTACAAGAGACAATATTTTCCCTCCATCATCAGTTTTTCTCCTAGAATTAAAAATAATCTATATATATAACCTGTTTTACACATTTTACATACTTACCACTATTGAATTTCCTTGAAAACTTGATAATATCTAGTTTTCACGTCTGTCTTGTGTACTAAAGATTCTATTGGTTAAACTTAATGTAATGACCACTTGAGTTCATTCCTTTTAAATAAGTATTAAAGTAAATGGCATATATTACATTTGAATGCTGAATCATTGTGGCTGTCACATATTTTTTCTCTTGGGAAGATCCCCACTGGGTTTGTAGTAGAAATAGAGAAAAAATCCATCTGTTTTTTTCTTCCACCTCAGCTTTCTTTCTACCCTCTCATTCTCTATAATTCTTCTCTGGTTAGTCATCCTTTTTCTCTTCCTTAAGTTGATAAAAATTTAAATCTTTGGTGCTATACTCTCAAAATCAGAACACTTTGCCTGGTGCACCCATGTGGCCCGGGAAAGGGAGTGGTAGGAAAGGTTATAGCTCTCCTAAATTGGGCAGGTATTTATAATCCACTCCAGTTTTACTCTGGGACAGCCTTTGAGGCTATAGAATTTGAATATGTCCTCCCTAGGAGGGAAACAAGTGTTAACATTTACTCTAGGCACAAACCACTTACAGAAATGGTAAGAGTGCATTAAAAGTACAAAAATTGGAGGGTATTTACCAGACTTTGCAAAAATGGGATTGCCAATATCCACTTGGCTTAGCAGGAATCCATACTATCAGTTCTTTGCCTGGTTTCACTCATTAGCCTTTCTGGTGTTGGAAGTGGGTAGCTATAGTCCTTTTTCTTCAGATAATTTGGTACTGCCCCATCTGCTAGGAATTTTTACTTAAACCAGTTAAAATAGCTTACATTTACATATACATTATTTATTATATATACGTATTTTTCAAACAGATATGACATGGAATTAAATAATTTGTATATTCTTGTTATTAGTTTGTATGGGTGAGACCGTTTTTATCTTTGTTCCTCCAGTTTTCTATTATCTTGCTTTCTGACAGAAAGTCATTGATAGAATGAACAGCTCTTTTTGGCTTGCAGAAGTGACTTTTTCCTGTACTTTTTCCTTCCTCTCTTCAACAAAGGCAATTAAACTGCAGGGAACAGAGCACAGGATTTAATACTGTAGGATAAAACCCCAAATGAACTGGATTGTTTTGCCATCTCCAACTTTGAGGAGAATGAGGAGTGGGGGAATCATGCCAAAAAGTTATATCAGGTTTAATTTTAAAAGTATTAGGTTGGTGCAAAAGTAATTGCAGTTTTGGACCATGAATTTTAAATCGTAACTAGGCTCAAACACATCTTTATTTTTATTTTTTATTTTTTTTGAGACAGAGTCTCGCTTTGTTGTTCAGGCTAGAGTGAGTGCCATGGCGTCAGTCTAGCTCACAGCAACCTCAAACTCCTGGGCTCAAGCAATCCTGCTGCCTCAGCCTCCCGAGTAACTGGGACTACAGGCATGCGCCACCATGCCTGGCTAACTTTTTCTATATATATTAGTTGGCCAATTAATTTCTTTCTATTTATAGTAGAGACAGGGTCTCGCTCTTGCTCAGGCTGGTTTCAAACTCCTGACCTCGAGCAATCCGCCCGCCTCGGCCTCCCAGAGTGCTAGGATTACAGGCGTGAGCCACCACGCTCGGCCAAACACATCTTTATTAATTAAAATAGGAACCATTACAATCAACACATTTTTGCCAACAAGAAGCTAAGTTTGTTTGTTCCTGTAGTGTAAAAATCCGTGCTTCAGGATTCGATGAACTCTTAAATTAAAAGCATTTTATGCATCCTGCTGGTTGTCGAAGCATTTTCCCTGCAAAAAATTGTCAAGATGCTTGAAGAAGTGGTTGGCAAGAGGTTAGGTGAACATGACGGATGAGGCAAAACTTCATAGCCCAGTTTGTTCAACTTCTGAAGGGTAAGTTGTGCAATGTGCCTTGGACATTGTCATGGAGAAGAATTGGGCCCTTTCTGTTGACCAATGCCGGCTGTAGGCATTACAGTTTTCGGTGCATCTCATTGATTTGCTGAGCATACTTCTCAGACGCAATGGTTTTGCTGGGATTCAGAAAGCTGCAGGGGATCAAACCAGCAGCAGACCTCCAGTGACCGTGACCTTTTTTTGGTACAAGTTTGGCTTTGGGAAGTGCTTTGGAGCTGCTTCTCAATCCAACCACTGAATGGGTTGTCGTATAAAATCAACTTTTCATTGCATGTCACAATCCCAAATGGTTCATTGTTGTTGCATACAATAAGAGAAGATGATACTTTAAAACAACGCTTTTTTAAAATTTTCAGTCAGCTCATGAGGCACCCACTTACTGACTTTTTTCACCTTTCCAATTTGCTTCAAATGGCAAACGACCATAGAATGTTTGAGGTTGAGTTCTTCGGCAACTTCTTATGTAGTTTTAAGAGCATCAGTTTTTGTTTTTTTTGAGTCGGAGTCTCACTCTGTTGCCTGGACTAGAGTGCCCTGGCATCAGCCTAGCTCACAGCAACCTCAAAGTCCTGGGCTCAGACAATCCTCCTGCCTCAACCTCCCGAGTAGCTGGGACTACAGGCATGCGCCACCATGCCTGGCTAATTTTTTCTATATATTTTTAGTTGGCCGATTAATTTCTTCCTATTTTTAGTACAGACAGGGTCTCTCGTTCTTGCTCAGGCTGGTTTTGAACTCCTGACCGTGAGCGATCCACCCGCCTTGGCCTCCCAGAGTGCTAGGATTATAGGTGTGAGCCACCACTCCCGCCCAAGAGGATCAGTTTTGATGATTGCTCTCAACTGGTCGTTGTTAACTTGTGATGGCCAGCCACTGTGCTCCTCATCTTCAAGGCTCTGGTCTCTTTTGCAAAACTTCTTGAACCACCACTACACTGTACATTCGTTAGCAGTTCCTGGGCCAAATGCGTTGTTGATGTCGCAAGTTGTCTCCACTGCTTTATGACCCATTTTGAACGTGAATAAGAAAATTGCCAGAATTTGCTTTTTGTCTAACATCATTTCCATGTTTAAAATAAATATAAGATAAACAGCAAGTAATAAATCATTAGCCAAAAAACATAAAATGAGAAATGTGCATTAAAATGATGTATATAACATAACCACTTGTATTTAAGAATATTCCAATATCAAACAGCAAATGTCAACAAAGCTTAAAACCGCAATTACTTTTGCACCAACTTGAAATTTCCAGGATGTGGCCTGTGGTTGGTATACTTCTAGGTTAATCACCAACACTTTCTACAGCATTGTGCAGCAGTCACTGATGATCACATTGACCGTCTGGTGCTTCCTTGTTTCTTAACCACTTCGGTACTAGCATCGACTATAGTCGATAGCCACAAATGAACGTGCACAGCCGAGCGTCGACTGAAGCCTATGGCCTTGATATTAAGGCACACAGCCTAGTGTCGACTTTAGTCTATAATTTTGAATTGACTTTTCTAATTTTTCATTTATCAAAATAAAATTGTGAACATTTAAAAATAACGTAATGAAAACATATATGTATGTGTTACCTATTCTGATTTACATTACAAGTAAAGCTGCCTGTAAAGTAAAACAAGCTTTCAGTGCTTTAAAGCTTTCCTTATCACATGAGCAAAACGGATTCGTCGTCAATGCACAGCACAAACTGTAATGCAAACTATGAGTGCCGGCTGTGGGCAAGGTTTTGCAGCCGGTGAGTGCCGTATCGAAGTGGTTAAAGGAAGATTAAAACATATGTTAGTGTATGGTATTGCTGAGGAGAGAAAAGCATAGTACATTTTAAAATAATTTTCAGTAAAATGGAAATCAAAATGGTTTCCTTATAATTTTTAGTTAAGCAGAAAATTAAATCAGAATAGTAATCTTTCTTGGCATTTGATTTTATTGTGAGTTTTGTTGTCATTGAATAATATCGAGGACATAGTTTTCAAAAAGGAAGACTCCTAGACAGTTGAGAGATGTGTTGTATAACGGCATATGTATGACTTAACTGGTGTTGAGACAGTAGAGTTAGTGAAGTAGCAGGAGGTTAGTGAATTTATAGTTTCTCAATTTTAATGGAGAACAGAGGTTGAGATTTTAATCTGTAAATCTGTAATCCTTAACAGTAACATATAACATATTTACAGAGAGTGAAAAGCATGGCTGACAGATCAGACTTTAGAGCATAAATATTTCTCATATTGCGAAAGATAGGGTTGGTTTTCATGTTTGACTCTGTTGTCTTATTTTTACTTTGTGATAGGTGGAAACATTGGTTGTCTTTTTCTTGAAAATCTCAAAAGCTTTATAAATATGTACAAGTAGTGTGGTTAAGAAAAGATTACTGAGACTCAGATTTGTGAGGCCTCTTTGTTCTTGTCTCATTTCTGCTAATAACCTAAGTGATCTTTGAACAAATGCCTTAACCTTCTGGTCTGCTCTCTCATCTGTCCAATCAAGGAGTTGAGTTTTTTGATCTATCACTTTGGGCCAGAACACAGATTCTGTGCTTCTCAGCTGTGTTACTTAAACCACAGAGCACTGTATCTGTTAATGTACGTACTTTTCTCCCCTTCATTTACAGTGATAGCTCAAGAAGAACCCAGATATTTTGCTGAGAGATGGTATTGGGCTTGAGAGGAAAAAGAGTAAATGTGGGGCCGGGCGCGGTGGCTCACGCCTGTAATCCTAGCACTTTGGGAGGCCGAGGTGGGCGGATCGCTCAAGGTCAGGAGTTCGAAACCAGCCTGAGCAAGACCCCGTCTCTACCAAAAATAGAAAGAAATTAATTGACCAACTAAAAATATATACAAAAAATTAGCTGGGCATGGTGGCGCATGCCTGTAGTCCCAGCTACTCGGGAGGCTGAGGCAGTAGGATCGCTGAGCCCAGGAGTTTGAGATTGCTGTGAGCTAGGCTGATGCCATGGCACTCACTCTAGCCTGGGCAACAAAGTGAGACTCTGTCTCAAAAAAAAAAAAAAAAAAAAAAAGAGTAAATGTGGGGAGACTGAATTTGCACAGGAGACCCACTTGGGTAGGAGAGGAGGGAGAGTATGATCCTTCATACTGGGAGAAAGTGGAGGGCAAATTTGCGGTGCCTTATTATTTTGCTTTGGGTTCAGGTCAATGAGAAATGAATCCTTGGGAACATGGGGCTAATGAGAAGAGGGTATTCCAGTACAAAGGCTGTTTAGAAAAAGCAAGGGCCTGTGTTCGTTTTGGGCTAAGGAAAAGAGGTGATTTCAGGAGAATCCTATTAAAAATTACCTCAGTAGGAAGGATGCTTCTTTCAATTTGAGCAAAAATATGAGGAAATTCTATTGATAATTAGCTTGGTTCCTGAACACTACCAGGAGAAATGTAGAACACTTATTATATTCTATTGTTTCTCCCATTTTGCAAAAATAGCAAGAAAACAAGGTAGGTGACTTTGGGGAGAGTGGTACCCCTATCCTTTATAGTGGGCTTAGGACTGCTACAAACACCTGTTAACCTCATTGTTCCCTAGGGTCATTTGACTGACTAGATAATATCACCTTCTTCCCCACCACTCCTTATGCATCCCTTTTGGAGCTTTATGCTTGGTCGAGATTTTGAGGGTGGCCATACTTCCCTTCTGGAGCCTTTATACATGCTCTCAGGATCCACTTTGGGAGAAATGCAGGATGGTTGAGCTACCTTTGCCTCTGTCCTAGTTTCTTTTCCAAAACTATATCAAATTTTGGGTTTCAGATTTTTAAAAAGTTTTTCTGGTTAATAATAGATCAAAAATAAGCTAAACTCTTTTAATGTTTTATGAGGAAAAAATATTACTAAGAACATTTAGTCAGCCATGTAGCAATATTTACTTAGTCTTATGTGATTTTTACATAGAGTTTCAGTTTATTTTCTGGTTTCAATAGAACAAGTTGAAATCATCGCAGAAGGATAAAGTTCGTCAGTTTATGATCTTCACACAATCTAGTGAAAAAACAGCAGTAAGTTGTCTGTCTCAAAATGACTGGAAGTTAGATGTTGCAACAGATAATTTTTTCCAAAATCCTGAACTTTATATACGAGAGAGTGTAAAAGGATCATTGGACAGGAAGAAGTTAGAACAACTATACAATAGATACAAAGGTGAGTGTTTCTTGTGACTTTAAATATTTTGAACCAGTTTTTCCAAAGTTATGGGCTTATGAGAAATCAAATACTACATAGGACGTAAATTGGGTAGGTATGTCCAATAGGGCACTGTATGTCTTGGAATTATTTCAGTAGATCTGAGAGTAGAAATTATTTTCTTTTCACTAGTTTTCTTCTTGGCCTCTTTATTTTCTTTCCGTCCTTTTTTCCTCCTCCATTATCCAGTTTGAGAATGAGGGATGGGAACTAATTTTTCTCCTCTCATTTTTATAAAACTCAGCTGAACTAGATTTTAAGAAAATTTGCATAATAAATTTTTAAAGAATTCTAAAGTAATACATATTTTTAAAAAGTTAAACAGTACATAATAGGTGAATGAAGAAAAGGTTAATAGTTTCTCCATCTTTTCCTTGTTTATTCTAAGTAAACAATATTTAATAGCCTGATGTGGATCCTTCTGTGTCTTTTATGTTTATGCAGAAATACGTATGTACATGGGATTGTATTTTATGCATAACTCATGCTCCAAAGTCAAAGGATGTACATATTTTTTACTGCTAGAGGTATTGCCAGATTACTTGTAGAAAAGTGTTAGCAAATCATATTTGATAGCAGTGGATGAGTACCTTTTTCTCCTTGTATTTGTCATTATTTAAAATTTTTGCCTGATAAGTAAATGTTGATTTTTTTTCTTTAATTTTAACAACAGATGTTTATATTGTTAAGAGTAGGATTGAATTATATAGTTCTTCATAGTCTTTATAATATTCTTAAGAATTGAGTCCTGTGGTAAAATAAACCTTAAGATAAACAAAAAGAATCGCTGTATATAATACTGGTAATTTAGAATGCCTACTAAATAAATAGATGGAAAAGTCATGGATAAAGGTTTTACTTATGTCTGTATTTAATGAGACCGTGGAAGTATTCAGGCTATTGGTAGGTAATAGGCTACCCTTTCTGTTTTTAGTGAGCCAATGTTGAATAGTAATAGCTAACATTGAACATTATTTCAGTTAACTATGCTGAGTACTTCACCTACCTCTTCACAACAACTTTATTCTATATGTTGAATTAGAATCTCTTGTTCCTTGTATAGGAATGTTTGATTTTCTGAATGTGTTTGAGACATTTTTCACACGAATAAATGAGACTTAAAAATTAAGTATCCATCTGCATATATCTCTATGTACACTTTTAAGAATGCTGTTTAGAGGAGAAAGTGGCTTAAATATTACATGGGGAAAATATCAGCTAGAGTAACATTGCTTCATGTCTTTGGCATACTGTAATTGTTTTTAATTTTTTTTCACAGCTGATACCTTGATTTCAATTATGATCTTTTCTAAAAAGATGGAACATAAAGCATTACCTTTTCCAGTTTTAGGAATGTAGCGTAGTAAAGTATGGCACTAATTTAGTATTGCATTGTTGTTTTTAAAGATCCTCAAGATGAAAATAAAATTGGAATAGATGGTATACAACAATTCTGTGATGACCTGGCACTCGATCCAGCCAGTATTAGTGTGTTGATCATTGCATGGAAATTCAGAGCGGCAACACAGTGTGAGTTCTCCAAACAGGAGTTCATGGACGGAATGACAGAATTAGGGTAAGTATATAATTACAATAGGAAATGAGGTACATTACTATGAGAATTACTGTGGAACTGAAATATGTCATGAATTTTTAAATGTAAATATAAAAATTTACTGGCTCATAGATACTGGTATAAATAGAAATGGGCTAACTTGCTATTTTCCATGTTATATAGTTTTCTGGATTTATCAAGTTATTTGTATGTTAGACAGCTTATTCTATTTGTATTATAGTTTTATCATTTGCTTCTAAAGGAAGAAGTTCACTTGTATTAAGATTATTATGCATTAATATTTAATAAGGAAAAGTAAAATAACCAAGTTTGTAAGTTATTTCCTAATGTGAAGCTATGAACTGTGAATTTATAAAATGTTATTTTAAAAACTAGGAAGTACCTTAGAAGTAACTCTTTATTTCACTTATGCTTTGATAGCTGGTTAGCTCAATGTCTTTGGGTAAATTGAAAAGTCATGGATAGAGGTTTTACCTATATCTGTATTTAATGAGGCTGTGGAAATATTCAGTCTATTGGTGGGTAACAGGGTACCCTTTCTGTTTTTAGTGAGCCAATGTTGAATAATAATAGCTAACATTTATTGAACATTATTTTATTTCAGTTAACTGTACTGTTAACTGAGTACTGGCGCTGAGTACTCCACCTACCTCTTCACAACAACTTTGTGAGAGAAGTATTGTTTATGTCCCCATTTAGAGATGTCCCCATTTTAGAGATGAGGAAACTCAGATACAGAGAAATTATAGAATTAGGTAGTATTAGAGTCAGGATTTTGAGGCAGGCATTCTGATTCTTGAGCCTGAGGGACATTGTAATCAGTCATGGTCCAGTCATAAAAACCACACCAGTAATTTGAACAGGGAAAATTTAAAGACTTGTTTTACTCTGTAAAAGTGGTAAAAGAAAACTCTAAGATATAACAGAGGTAGCAGTTGCGCGAAGCTGCTACCACCCCTGGGATGTAGGAAGTGAAAAAACAAGAAATTTAGAAACTTAATAGGTCCCCATAAGGCTGAGATTCAGACCTTGGGGGAGAGAGTATGATGTGATGCTTCCACTCTGGTGGCAGAAAAACTAGCTAGAGGCTACTTGCTGTAGGGCTGTGAGAGAGTTGCCACTGCTAGTGGGCAATGCTGGGACCTCCTTGCGCACTGAAACCCTTGCCCTCTGCAGAAAACAAACTAGGGTAAGAAAAGTCCCTCCTTCTCTTCCAGCCTTTTATTGCCCACTTTTAGTAGAATCTAAAGTTGAGCCAGCTGGCAAGAAAAACGAAGTCTCACAGTTTGTAGTCCAATATCACAAAGTAGGGCAAAGAAAGAAGGATGGGTTTAAAGAGGCAATAAATTAATTGGCCTGGACACTGTGTCCTACAGCCAAAGTCAGCCCCATCCCGAACTTGTTGGAATTTTCTATGCTAGGAAAGGTTTCATTAGAATTTGAGGAAACAATGTTTTACTTTTTAATTTGAAACTGAATTCATATATAATGAACTTTCAAATCAAAATTTTAGTTTACAAACTAATAATGATCTGGAAGGTGTTGCAAAGGATATAGAAGGAAAATCAAGCAAAAATGATTAGAAGGGGGGAAAAGTGGATTGATTTATTTGTGGAATCTTTGAGAAGTAGAATATTTCTATCTTAAGATTATTGTGAGGAAAATAAGTCTTAGTACTTGGACCTTTTCAACTCTTTGAAAGTTGACTGTTTTACACATTTAGAAAAAGCTTAATATTGATTAGAGATAATTCAATTGGATGTGGTAGGACGTTCAGCTAATTATTATTGTACTCTGTACATAGCAAGAAGCAAGTTTTCAAGAAATGCTTCCTCTCCTAAGCTAGAGACCATCCTTTCAGTTAATTTAGAAGCCAAACATGTAATTAATTACTGTGTCAGCATTTTCTAATACAGTTTAAATTGGTGATTGTTATGCTGATTACTGTATATACTTATCCATTCACTGAAGCTAACTTCTAGTCAGTGTGTTGATAGTCCAGTGAATTATGTAATTAAAAGTAATAGCCCATTTATTTTAAAAATACTAATTTTTTATATCATTTAATCACTCCAGATCTCCTCTTCCCCCACCTAACCCAATACTTGTTTATAGTTATATAAAAGGATGAAATTCTAACTATATCTTATTTTTAAAAGAGAAGTTCTAGGAAATAAATATAAGCCCTCATAGGAATAAATAAGTTAAGTTCTTAATTCATAGTGAAAAAGTTAATCTTTTATAAACTTAATTTTATAATGTAGATGTGACAGCATAGAAAAACTAAAGGCCCAGATACCCAAGATGGAACAAGAATTGAAAGAACCAGGACGATTTAAGGATTTTTACCAGTTTACTTTTAATTTTGCAAAGAATCCAGGACAAAAAGGATTAGGTAAGAAATTTTAAAAAATTATATTTGGTGTTTCAAATATATTCAAATACATTGACAGTGTCACTTTTGTAATAGAAAATCATGTGTTTTGAGCATAGTCATCATGAAAATACCAATTACTGAAAAATAAGAAGAAACAGTGAACTTTTAATCAGAAAATACCATGCACGCTGAGTAATAGGGTTACCCTGGGTATCATATGTGAACTACTGATTTTTTTCTTTAAATAAAAATTATAACACAGGATATAAATTCTTGTTAAAATTCCACTGAAATTTATTTACACATTCATTCATTCATTCATTTATTGATTCATGATCTGGAAGATATTTTAGGATCTTAGGATCTATAGAAATAGTATTAGAAGATTTCTGAGTCATAGAATGTCAGATAAAGTAATATTTTTGGTTATGATTTATTTGAAAACTGTAGGGAAGGATGAAAAAAATAAAGGATTATCATTCATAATCTTATCCAGAAGTTTAACTGCTGTTAACAGTTTAGCTCAATCAATTTATACTAAAGGTGATATTCATCCATTTGCTTTTGGGACAGCTAGGAGATATGGAAATAAAAAATACAGTGTAATTTACAAGTTACCTAAAAAGATTAGATAGTGCTAGTAGATAATACAAAATAATAAATGTGTGTAGAGGTTTTAGAGAAAAGTAGAAATGAGTAAAAGCAGGAGTGTTTGGTAAATGTTTTCTTGGCAAGGTGGGATATAAACTAAAGGATTTGTTATTTGGCTCAGCAAGGGATGATCAAAGGTGTTTCAGTGAGAAGATAGTTAGGAATGAAGATCTAAAACCTCAGGAATAAGCTTAGCTGCTTTGTGGAAGAGAGAAGGCATTGATTTGATTTTAGTGAGAATGCTTATTTGGAGGTTAAATTGGTGAGACACAAAAGGCTAAATAACCACAGGCTTCTTTTGAAAATGAGACAGAAAAGTTTAAGTTGGAATTTGTGGTAAATGAGGACCTACTGAAGATTTTGATGATTGTGGTAACTTCCATTTAATGTGAGCTTTTAGTGTGCCTGGCAATATGCTAAGTACTATACTTTACATACATTGCCTATCTTTTAGTCCATGTTGGTGTTACTATAACCTGAGACTGGGTAATTTATCAAGAAAAGAGTTTATTTAACTCCTGGTTCCACAGGCTAGGAAGTTCAAAGGCATGGCCCTGGCTTCTGGCGAGGCCATTTATGCTGTGTAATAACATGGTGGAGAAGGCCAAAGGAGAAGTGGGCGAAGGTGAAGAGAGAGACCAAACAGGAGGAGAAACCCTGCTTTATGACAGTGCACTCTCACGGGAGCTAATCCATTCCCACTGGTGAGAACACACTGCTGCAAGAACAAGTGTAGCACCCAGCCATTCATGAGGCATCTGCCCATAGGATTCAGTCACCTCCCACCGGGGATGAAATTTCAATGTGAGTTTTGGTAGGGACAAACAGACCATGTCTAAACCATAGCACTACCCCATTTGAAATGTTTACCAATTTTATGAGTTATTCATTCAATAATTTACTACCTGCTGTGTGCCCAATACACTGTAATAGAATACAAGCTCTTTTTTATCCTTAATTTGCAGAAGAGGAAGCTTAGGCACAGGAAGGTTATAAATAACTCAATGATAGAAAGTTAGTTTTCTGTTTGTTTTTGAAGATATAGTAGTTGGAGAGGGTAAAAGGGACCTCTTGTACTAATCCTTTTTTATATTTTAGATTAGAGAGGAGAGCAAAAGCATTGATAAACAGATAAGAGTAAGGATTAGAACAAGTAAGTGATTGAAAGCTAGAGAGGAAGGGATAAATGTACATTTGTAATGGAGTATTGGCCTAAAGAGAAACTAAACGTGACTGAATTGATTAAAGACTTACAAAATATTTGTAAATCAAAAATCTAAATAATGAAGCCTCCTTTCCAACTGGTTTTGCAGGGCAAAGAAGCTGGGATAGTTACAGTTAGTTTATCTGTGGCCACCAGTTAACTGGGCTATATTTTCTAGTTTCTTTTTTCCTTCCCACACATAAAAATTTGTTAAATGTCTTTGAATTTACATGTATACATTAGAAGGATTATTTTGTGGTATTTAGAAATGTAGTACAATATTTTCATAAGAGTAAACAATGTTGTGAGTGTCAAATGTTGATTTAAAGGACTTAACCTGTTTCTTAGTTATATCCCTACCCTTTACTGGAAGCACAAAATAAATGGTGTTTTGGGTGAATATATAGTTTGGATATTGAATCTTAGTTTATATCATATGCAGTAAAAATAGAGCAAAATTAAATTTTTATAGCTATTGGATATCTTAATATGATGATAAATTGGAATTTTAGATTACAGGGAAAAAATTGAGAAAAAGGTTATATGAAAGCATATTAGATTTAAAATCATTTATCTTATTATCTAATATTGTGCTTAAGAAAAATGTAATATTTAATGGGTATAGAGTTTTTGTTTTGCAAGATAATGAGAATTCTGGAGATTGGTTGTGCAACAGTGTGAAATATGTAATACTGCTGAATTGCACACTTAAAAATTGTTAAGATGACAAATTTTATGTTATGTGTATTTAACCACAGTGAGAAAATTATTTTAAAACTCCCCAAACCATACAATGTGCAATACAAAGGGTAAAGTCTGTAACAAAGAATGTAGACTTTAGTTAATAATCATGTATCCATATTAATTCATCAATGATAAAAAATGTACTACACTATAGCAAGATGTTAAAAATAGTGGAAACTGGTGGCTCACACCTGTAATCCTAGCACTCTGGGAGGCCGAGGCGGGTGGATTGCTCAAGGTCAGGAGTTCGAAATCAGCCTGAGCAAGAGCGAGACCCCGTCTCTACTATAAATAGAAAGAAATTAATTTAATTGGCCAACTAATATATATAGAAAAAATTAGCTGGGCATGGTGGCGCATGCCTGTAGTCCCAGCTACTCTGGAGGCTGAGGCAGCAGGATTGCTTGAGCCCAGGAGTTTGAGGTTGCTGTGAGCTAGGCTGACGCCATGGCACTCACTCTAGCCTGGGCAACAAAGTGAGACTCTGTCTCAAAAAAAATAAAAAATAAAAAAATAGTGGAAACTGGAGTGGGGAGTAGTGAAAGAAGAGGGTATATGGGAACCTCTCTACCTTCTGCTCAATTTTTTCATAAACCTAAAACTAAAAAAGTTTTAGTGATTTAAAAAAAAGACAAACCATAGTTTCTCTTTTTGTTTTGCATTGGTGTTAGATATCAGGAAATTTAATGACTTGCTTAGTTGAAGAGCTTAATTAAAAAGAAAGTTTTCTTGACAGTCTTTCTAAGGGTTCACAGGGCTCTTAAATTACAAGATTTGGCAGAGAGGAATTAGAAGATCATAGGAGAAGAGGTGAGGCCCAGAACAAATTGACAAAGAGTGACAGGGACAGCACTGTGGTTTGTTTATAATATTGCTGTGCTAGTTATAATGAGAACTGGTGTTTTCTATTTTTTTTTTTTTTCACTTTCTATAACCTTATTTCTTGTGATACCAGGCGAGGGTGCTTCCTATACCATCATCTGCTTCTGGTAGTCAGCTGCCATCAGACAGTTACCTGAATCTTAAATGTGAAGATTTCATAAGTCCTGTGTAAAATCTAACCTACCCAAAATAGCATCCTTACTGATGCTTATTTAGCTTCTATAATACTTTTGAATATGCAGAAACTGTATACACATTGTTTTAGGAAGTTGTCCATTTTTATCACAGGACATTCTTGTTATTGCATAGTTCTCCCTCATTAAGCTAATGTCTTTGTCTTTATTACTTATACCATTGCTCTTATTTGCCCTCCAGTGTAACACAGAGACAGTCTAACCATTTTAAAGATCACTAGCACTCACCTTTTGTCCTTTTTTTCCAGGCCAGCATTCCAATTATTTTAACTGCTCGTCATTTGAAGAGACGAGTGTTATTCCTGTTATGTTTCCTCCAAACACATTTTCAATTTCTCAGTTTCTTTCAGAATATAGCCCTTAAATTTGAATATAATATTCTAGAAGGAGGCTGTTTAATGTAGAATACAGTGGGTCTGTTATTTTTTTGTGAGACTATTAATTCTATTACTTTGATCAAAGATTGTATGTGTTCTTTAGCAGTCATGGCATTTTTAGCACCATACTGAACTTTTGTTAGACTAAAATCTGTAGGTCATTTTTTTTTTTTTTTTTGAGACAGAGTCTCACTTTGTTGTCCAGGCTAGAGTGAGTGCCGTGGCGTCAGCCTACCTCACAGCAACCTCAAACTCCTGGTCTCAAGCAATCCTGCTGCCTCAGCCTCCCGAGTAGCTGGGACTACAGGCATGTGCCACCATGCCCGGCTAATTTTTTACATATATATATCAGTTGGCCAATTAATTTCTTTCTATTTATAGTAGAGACGGGGTCTCACTCTTGCTCAGGCTGGTTTCAAACTCCTGACCTTGAGCAATCCGCCCGCCTCGGCCTCCCAGAGAGCTAGGATTACAGGCGTGAGCCACCGCGCCCGGCCTTGTAGGTCATTTTTGTATGAACTGTGGTTCACCTAGAATCTTATACCTGTACTGTTAATTTAAAAGATTTTAACATTTTAAAAACATTTACTCTAATGTGTAGAAATAATTTTATAATGTTTTAAAGAGCATTTTTACGTATATAATATCATTTGGTTCTTGTAACAATCCTTTGAGCTAAGTAAAAAACATACTATCCTTTCCATCATGTAGATAAGAAAACTCAGCCAGAGAGACTGACTTATTAGTAAGGTTGCGTAACTTTAGAGTTAGTGGAACTAGGATTAGACCACAGGTTTTATGACCCCGCATTCTGTATTCTTTTTGTTATATTATGTTATGCTAACTATAGGTTCTTCTAAGTAAATTAAGACATTAGGGCCAGCACAGTGGCACTCCTGTAATCCTAGCACTCTGGGAGGCCGAGGTGGGCGGATTGCTCGAGGTCAGGAGTTTGAAACCAGCCTGAGCAAGAGTGAGACCCTGTCTCTACTATAAATAGAAAGAAATTAATTGGCCAACTATAAATATAGAAAAAATTAGCTGGGCATGGTGGCGCATGCCTGTAGTCTCAGCTACTCAGGAGGCTGAGGCAGAAGGATTGCTTGAGCCCAGGAGTCTGAGGTTGCTGTGAGCTAGGCTGACGCCATGGCACTCACTCTAGCCTAGGGTTTGTAATCACCATTTCATCCTTCCTAGTGAGTTGGTAATATTTTGTTTCCCTTAGAGGCTGTGTTTGGGTCTAGACTCAACTCATTTTCATGTTCACCCTGCATTCAACTGATTATCTTTTATGAAATCCCACATTGCCCTTGTCAACTCTGTTTGAAAAAATGACATTGGGAGTATCTCTGTTTGCATTTAAAATTTTACTATCAGGGCTTAAGAGTTCATTCTGCAAGAATATGAGTTTTAGTCAATACTGTTAATGGGACTTGCTTGTCTCTTTCCTGCATTTTCCTTCCCTTTATTCTAACTGTTCTTGTTACCTTATCACTGAATTTGCTCTTTTTTCTAATACTACTTCAAAATCTAAAATAATAATTTTAAAAATTATTAAAAGTAAATAATAGTAATAGTAAAGACTCATATATTAATTTACCAGTTACTGTTGTAAATACTTAATGTGTACAAACTCATTTAATCTTTACCAGAACCCAGTAAGAGCAGGTACTGTTGCTGTCTTCATTTTAAACTAAATCAGTTACCCAAGGTCATTTAACTAATGGTACAGTTGGGGTTTAAGAGATTAAAATTCATGTTCTAAACTACTATTTTAAATTGCCTCTGTATCTAACTATGCTGTTCTCTCCATTGCTTCTTTCTAAAGGGCTGTTTCTTCTATATCTGTGGCAATTAACATTTTATGCTTGTATAATTTAACCTTATATATTTCAACTCTTAGCTTTAACTTATTAATCTTTTTGTGTCTTCCTTTTTTGTTCAAAAACATTTATTGACCACTTTAAGAGCTTGGAGTCAGGAGCATCTTAAGTCTGTCTGTGGGAGTTTGTGATATATTCAAAAAGGTTATAGTTTTTGAGCCTTGAAGAATGTATGTACATTTTCAAGGCCAAAAATAAAAAGAAGCCATTCCAGGTGGAGGGATTAGCATGTTCAGTTGCTCAGACGTCAGAGAATATCACACCTTTGAGGAACTGCAAGTGAATTCATTTGATGAAGTATAGATTTTATCTAAAGGCAATAGGAAATCATTGACAAATTTTAACATGGAAATAAAATTCAGATTCATGTCTGAAAGGTCCATCTCAAAGCACTGTGGTCCTTTAAAAAGAGTGGAGGCAGGACTATAAGAAGAGAGACTGGTTATGGAGCTATTATGGTGATTTAGCCAGAAGTGAAGAGTACCCTAAGATAGGCCTGCCAGTGAGGATTGAGAAGAGATAGATTCAAAAGGTGCTTTGATTAAATTTGTATGATAAGGAAGAGAAGGAGTCTTCCCCAGCGATTCTCAACACCTTTAGGGAACATTTAGGAGCCTGTGGGGTTGTTTTTTGTTTGTCATAATAACCGAGGGTTTTTGCTGGCATTAGGGAGATACTAAATGTCCTACAATTAGTATGTAGGACAGTTCCTTACAATGAGAAATTGTTTCATTGGGAAACAATATAGGAGTGGCATTTATTGAGAGAGAGAAAGAAGGAATAGCACGTCTGTACAGGTATGATAATGAATTTCAGTTTGAGCCCTGCTGAGTCTGAGTTACTTGTGGTTATCTAGTTGAAGATGTCCTCAGGCAATTAGATATTTGAATTTAGAATATAGAGATTGGTTTCAGATTTAGGAGTTGTTAGAGGCCGTTGAACGGATAACATGAAAAATGGTATAGGTTTAAAAATCCGAGGGAAATAGGAGAAATGGTTATTGTTGACATACGCTCTTACCACCAACATTTAATGGATGAATGGAGAAAGAGGAGCCAGTAAAAGAGAATGAGATGCCTAGACAGGACAGAGGACAATCAGTAGAGTGCTATCATTGAAGCCAAAGAAAACGACAATTTCATCCAAGAAGTGTGCTCAGTTCTGTCAAATATGGCAGAAAGCCAAATAAATTGAGGACATAAAAAAGTATTTATTTGGCAACCAGAAGGACTGGTGACCCTTCAGAGATTAATTTCAGTAGGGTAAAAGGTGGACACTGGTTAATAGGATTAGAGTATGTCAGAGGTTAGGAAAAGGGACAATGAATGTAGAATACAAGCAGTTCTTTTCTTTTATTATACAACCTGAACTTTCAAACACCATACACGTACATGCTTGTCAGATTCTTATTTTAGTGTATCAGCTGACAAATGGGCATTTACAGGTGTCTCATGCATTGTAGTTATTTAAATATTTCATTGATTGTCCTTATTTTATAAAAATTAGTTGAAAGGGGGAAAATGCTAATAACACTAGTAAAGTTTAGTTCTCATAAATTTAATGCATTTGAAGTGAAGTGAATTAGGCATGCTAATAACAACAAATCTTTGTTTCAATTGAATCACATTTACTGCATTTAACCAGACAATTGTATGTTGAGCTGGTAAAGAAAAGCACAGAATTAAACAACGTGGAAGGGCTGTTGAGTATAGAGCTTTAAAGACTGCAAAGACTAAAAAGGAAGTGCCATTTAGAATTGGTGTCATATATTTTTTAGTTCTCTTAAAACATGGGAATCCGAATTTGACTGTCAGACATGTTTTCAGGAACAAATTGCATATAAAAGTAGAAGATTCCATGTGCTAGATTTCAAGATCATCTGTGAAGGGAAGGAGACAGAGGGTAGCAGATAAAGGCGATAACAGATCCAAAAAGATTTTCAAAGTAAAAATGATAACCTGAGCGTGTTTCTTCATGAAATTCTAAAAACTAGAGGACAAGGCAAAGTTGTAGATGTCGAGAGGGGAAAGTTAATCAATAGATAAGGTTCCTTGAAGAGACAGGATGATACTAGAATCAGAATCGAGGTGTCAGGGGCTTCTCTTTGGATACAAGAAAGGAGAGGCACCTTTTCCATTGAGTTTGAAGGAAGATGATGACGATGGATTGGAAGGTAAGTATGTTTGTATGTGAAACCATAGGGAGTTGTTCACTCAGCAGTTTCTGAATGCCTACTGTGTGTTTCAGTCTGCTAGTTTGGGGATATGTACTTCCTATCTTTGAAGAAGTTAGGGTCCAATTTTGCAGGTTCCTAGGTGTGATTTTTAATTGATTTCTTACAAATCATCTGTTTTAACAGTGAATAAACATCAAATTTACTCTTTTTTATTGGTTTTAAAAATTGGGGCAGCGCTTGCCCAACTGTGTCTTTTCTGGTCTCATGATTCCTCAGATTAATGAGAGTAGTTTTGAGATCTCTCTAAAAGGACTTTTAAGTTACTTGAGGTGTAATTTTTCTTGTCCTGGAAATGTAAATTCACTTGTAAAAACTAGATACTTTCTTAACTACTTTAGTTCCTTTAAAGAGATTGTAGACTGGGCGGGGTGGCTCACACCTGTAATCCTAGCAGTCTGGGAGGCTGAGGCGGGTGGATTGCTCAAGGTCAGGATTTTGAGACCAGCCAGAACAAGAGCGAGACCCTGTCTCTACTAAAAATAGAAATAAATTAATTGACCAACTAAAAATATATATAGAAAAAATTAGCTGGCATGGTGGTGCATGCCTGTAGTCTCAGCTACTTGGGAGGCTGAGGCAGAAGGATTGCTTGAGCCCTTCTGTTTGAGGAGGGCTGTGAGGAGTTTGAGGTTGCTGTGTGCTAGGCTGATGCCATGGCACTCTAGCCGAGGCAACAGAGTGAGACTCTGTCTCAAGAAAAAAAAAAGAGAGATCATAGACATAGTTCTTCCTCACTGTCACATGATAGGTATAGTTATTTGTCATGTGGCAATATTGATCTTTACTCTTTTCTGTTCCATTCCTAATTAAAAAGCAATTTTTGTTGTTTTTGACAAACTTAAAAATCTTAGTTTATTATTAATTTTAATTTTTAAATCAGTAGTCTTACTGTTCTCCTTGTGGTAGGACCAGTCAACACCTTTAGAATGTAAAATTAGTAGGATTATGAGTAGCAATCCTTTGTATTCCAACTTATATGAATCATCAGTGATTCTCAACTGGGGGCAAGTTTTGCCCTCCATGTGACCTTTGGCAATATCTTGAGATATTTCTGATTGTTACCACTGAGGGTGGAGTGAAGCTGCTCTTTGTATCTAGTGGGTAGAAGCTAGGGATGCTGCTAAATTTCCTACAGTGCACAGGACAGCCCCCTACAACAAAGAATTATCTGGCCCACAATGTCAAAAGTGCCAAGATAAGAAGCCCTCATGTATATTAACTAACATTTGAATACTTGTGAAATAGTATGCTTAACTATAGTATCTAATTTAAACCACAGAATACTCCTGTGAAGTAACTGGTATCATTTTTGCCCTGAGGCCTTGGTTATTGACAGGAGGCAGTCTACAAACCTTGGACTTATCTCTATAGGAAATTATATAAGTGTTCAATATATAAGCTTTTCTCTTTCTTTCTTTCTTTTTTTAAGTCTTTCTTTGATCTTACCTGTTTTTTTGCAGGGACAAATATTCATAGCATTGAAATACATTATTTTTAATATTACAGATCTAGAAATGGCCATTGCCTACTGGAATTTAGTGCTTAATGGAAGATTTAAATTCTTAGACTTATGGAATAAATTTTTGTTGGTAAGTTCACTTTTATGTAGTTTTGTATGTTTTCTCTAAAATTCTACAGTGTTTAAACATAAATGAACATATTTTAGAGCATGACTAACTCATCTCAGAACATGTAATGGACATAAAATAAGAACTTTGGTTACCAGAATTTTTTCTACTTGTTTTGCATTCTTGTATTGTCTGAAGTGTTTTTTCCAGCTCTTTTTAGTGATTTGAATGTTTTTTGTTATTTTAAATAGGAACATCATAAACGATCAATACCGAAAGATACTTGGAATCTTCTCTTAGACTTCAGTACAATGATTGCAGATGACATGTCTAATTATGATGAAGAAGGTAATGAAATTTTTTTCCCTATTAGTTTTTTTTTTTTAACCTGCCTTCTTATCTCTCTTAAACTTCTTATGTACTTCCATTTTCCAGGGGGGAGTTGGATTACCTTCTTCTGAGCTTTTATTTATACTCGTATGAATGTATGAAATACCTTCATCCTGTTTACCAATCTGTATTATTCTGTTTCTTTCAGTTCTAACTCAGTATTCATGTCTTCCAGACAGCCATGAGTAATTTTCTTCCATGTTTTAGAATTTCAGCTTATTTTAGGAACCTGTTCTCTTCTTGATGTACTTTTATACTTATTTGTATATATATATATATATATTTTTTTTTTTTTTTTTTTGAGACAGAGTCTCACTTTGTTGTCCAGGCTAGAGTGAGTGCCGTGGCGTCAGCCTAGCTCACAGCAACCTCAAACTCCTGGGCTCAAGGGATCCTCTTGCCTCAGCCTCCCGAGTAGCTGGGACTACAGGCATGCGCCACCATGCCCGGCTAATTTTTTTTTATATATATATCAGTTGGCCAATTAATTTCTTTCTATTTATAGTAGAGACGGGGTCTCGCTCTTGCTCAGGCTGGTTTTGAACTCCTGACCTTGAGCAATCCGCCCGCCTCGGCCTCCCAAGAGCTAGGATTACAGGCGTGAGCCACAGCGCCCGGCCTTGTATATATTTTTTATTGTTATCTCTTATCTGTTAGTCTTGTGTATAAGCTTGATTGTAAACTTAAGTTCAGTGACTAATTTGAAATATACTTCAGCTGCCTAGTGTAGTATTATCAACATTCAATAAATATTCAGATTAAATACTTTCCTGCTGTTTCTTAATGTATATATAAAGATGATGTTACCATCCACTACCAGGACATGGACTTTTGTTTTCTGTAAGTGGCAGTGATTCACATGGATTTCTTCACACATACTTCCTTAGTCCCCTTGGAGAACTAGCAGGATGCATTTTTGAGATGATTGAATAGATGCAGGTATTCTTTGAAAGACCTTCTATGACCTTGGCCTCTTAAAAAGTATCCTGGAACCATCTAAGCTAATCAGGGATGATGTTTCTTCTCTTTTTTTATTTTTTATTTTTTTATTTATTTATTTATTTATTTTTTTTGAGACAGAGTCTCACTTTGTTGCCCAGGCTAGAGTGAGTGCCATGGCGTCAGCCTAGCTCACAGCAACCTCAAACTCCTGGCTCAAGCAATCCTCCTGCCTCAGCCTCCCAAGTAGCTGGGACTACAGGCATGTGCCACCATGCCCGACTAATTTTTTTTGTATATATATTAGTTGGCCAATTAATTTCTTTCTATTTATAGTAGAGACAGGGTCTCGCTCTTGCTCAGGCTGGTTTTGAACTCCTGACCTCGAGCAATCCGCCCGCCTCGGCCTCCCAGAGAGCTAGGATTACAGGCATGAGCCACCGCGCCCGGCCTCTTCTTCTCTTTTTTTAAATTGTCATTTATAGTCTTGACTTAAAAGTGAGAAATGTCTGCATATGTCTGATAATTGTGCTTTCCTTTAGATATTACACAAAATCGGAGAACTTTGTTATTTGGAGATTGGCATGTGAATGTGTATAGACATGCATATATGCAAGTTTATATCTTTTAGTAATTTATTAAAATAGGACACTTCCTGTTAATTTCCTTTGTAAGATTGTGACAAAATGCCTGAAAACTTGTTCTCCAACTATGCTTTCAGCACTGGCAGTATGCCATCATATCAAAGCTATCCCTTAGGCTGCCAGTTTTGACCAGATTACTTCCATTGCCTGACTTCATTTGGCTTCAAAAAATGATATTAATATTGATTACCAGAGGAGTTATTTTTATTGCTCAAGAAATTGTTGGAATAATAGATCTGAGAGGATACAAGGAATATTTTGGCTAGAAACTTCAAAAAGCTTGTGTTTTCAAAGACTTATCAGTGGGAATAGATAAGAATGATATCTGTAACTTTTATGAAAAAGATAATTTAAAAAATGATTCTATTAAAATATTGGCCTTATTTCTGTTTTCTTTTTTCTCTTCTGTATTTTTTTCTTTTATCCAGGAGCATGGCCTGTTCTTATTGATGACTTTGTGGAATTTGCACGCCCTCAAATTGCTGGGACAAAAAGTACAACAGTGTAGCACTAAAGGAACCTTCTAGAATGTACATAGTCTGTACAATAAATACAACGGAAAATTGCACAGTCAATTTCTGCTGGCTGGACTGAACTGAAGATCAATCCTCACAATTCAGACTGAGGGTTGAGACAAAACTTTAAGGATACATCTTGGACCATATCGTATTTCATTCTTCTAATGGTGGTTTGGGCTTGTCTTCTAGTCTGGGCCGCTCTAAACATTTATAATTCCAACATTGTGGATTTCATCTTATATCTGTGGACCATCCTAGTTTATTCTCCCATAAGTCTTAGAAGCTTTATGGTGATTATTTTGAGGTTTCCATTCTTGCATAAAGCACAATGCTGTCTTCATCAGAAAACAGTTGGCATAAGAATTAAACATGTGAACATCACAAACAATTTATAAAAACTTCTTAAATATATGCTTTGGGCTAGTTGCAAAGACTATGCTGATAGCACTTCCAATGAGAGTGATATATTTAAGTGTACCAGATCTGGAATGGTGTTTTGGTTTGGCGGGATTTTTTTTTCTTGGCAAATCACATGTATTGTTGACATGATTAGAGTATCTGATGAAAAAAAAATGTCAAAATAACCAACATGAAGAAAATTTAGGGTAACTTGGTGCCTACCTGAAAAATGTATTGTGTTTCAGACTCTCAATTTCAAAAAGGTTCCACAGAACTAGTCTACGCTTACCCATATTTATATATAGTTGTCCTACAGGGAGCTTTTATTTAGAAAATATCTGCATAATGATAGATTCCACTCCTGTCTACATTATGCACTACATAATTGGATTTCATTATGCTTTTAAAATGCTTTTTGCCTGTCGAATAAGTTAAACTATTTTATTTGTTTTGAATGTTTTGATTGCTACACAATACAATATTCTAAATTTAGGCATGAGGGTTTATTTTTTGTTTTTCCTTTTTTTTTGGTCATCGCACTATGGAAAACAATGAAATTCTCTTAATTTATAAGAAGATAGTAGGAATTAAATTTTGAAAATGGTTGTGATGAGCCATGAAGTTCAATCTTTATAATATAGGTACTGCTCTTTCAGACAAATAGTCCATTTTTGATGACTTCTTATTTTGTTGAAATTGCTTTAACTGCTAATCACTGTGGTTGCCAAATATTTACTTCAGGAGCAAAGATTTTCAAACAAGCGTACACTTGATGCAAAATACTAATCTGGCTTCTATTTTTGTAAATTATTTAGTCTCTTTAGTGTTTTTGTTTCACTCAAATTAGCTCAGTTTTCTCATCAAAGCAGAATGTAATCTTGTATGTATTTTTTTCATTACAAGACCCATGAACTGCTTTCATGCTGAAAATGCTCATTTCACTGTTCACTTACTGACATGTGAAGAAGGGTTTATTGCTTTCTTAAACATTTCTGTAAGGCAGGTCAAAAATGTAATGCTTCATATGTTGGATGACTGTGGTCCTTAATAGGAATAGATTTTGCTGGTATATCCAGGTACTCTCTAAGGTCTGGGGTTGGTATTAACAGATGAATGTACTTCAGAATAGCAGTACATTTTATGCAAATGTGGAAATGATTTTACAGAACAATGACATATTAAAACTTTTTATTTACATGATTTTGAAATTAACTAGAAGGCTTTTTCCATAGATATTATATTAATATTCCAATCATAACTTTAAGAATGCAATTCTACCAAAAGAAAAAAAATTCTATTTAGGCTACTGGAATTGGTTATTAAAAGAAAAAGAAAAAAGAAGAAGAATCCTGCTGCTTTCAGTATTTCCTGATTTCATTTTTGTAAATATAAAGAGGAACTTCAATTATGAAAAAAATTTTAAAAGATATATATATATATAAATGTACTGTTTTGTTTTCTGTCTTGAAGATTTTGAGTTACGGTATTGTTTTCAGATTGAATTAATTCAAGTATGCTGTGTTTTGAAATGAGATCCCATTAGCTTTTTTTTCCCCCCCAATATAAATTGTTTTCCTGTAAAAGTCTGATATTGGTTCATGGCCTAGTGCCTTGGGTTTTACAGATTTTTCCTTTTAAATGCAAAATCTTTTCAACAAAATAGTGTTTGTCATCAGTTTGGTACTAAACATTTATAATTACTGTGTAATTATAAACAAAAGTACATAAAGCTTTGAATATAATTATGTAGCATAAAAGTTAAGGTTGTTCACTATGATGGCATCGTAGAATTAAACAAAACTTTTACTAGGGCTGAAAAGAGAAGACTGATTTAATGTGGTGTGATTGTTCTGAAGATAAATGTCTGGTTACAGGGAATATTTGTACTAAAAAATGCTTACACATATGTCTGTGTGTGTGTGTGTGTGTGAGAGAGAGAGTCTATGATAGAGATTGACAGAGAGAAACACATACACACAACTTGAATTGCTTTAATTCATAAGTGTTTCAGTCTTCATTCTGGTAAACTCCCCATGTTGATTCTTTGTTTTAAACTGAACCACAGGTACAGTTTCTTTTTTGCCAAATGTCAAAACAGGTACACATTTTAAAATGTAATGCTTTTTAAATAGTAAAATGTGTAAAATTAGAAGTGCCCACCTATAAAAATACTTGAGATCAAAATTATCTTTAGTGAATATCATCTGCATATCTCTGTAAGTTCAATTGTGTTTCTTACAATCCCTGTCATATTACCAACAGAGGCAATAAAAGCTTCAGTGAAATTGCCATGACTAAATCTTTTCACATATTTCAGTGTATTTTTTTAAATAGACTAAAATATACTTGAAAACTTTTCCAGGAAGTATAATTATGTATGGAAAGAGCATTGTGATGGCAAGTTTTGGGGAGAAAAGACATGCCAAGTTCTGTTTACTACATTTAAAATGTTTACAGCTATACTGGGCTGCTTTATTTAACAATACTATAGTTGTGTAACATGGCATTTAAATATGTGTCCTTTGTTAGACTTTTAAAAAGTTTTAATGAGAGAAAGTAAATTTACTCAGCAAAATAACATGGGAAATCTTTTACGTAATATCCTTACTGGAGAATTCTTATTTATGCAAGGTACACTATTTTTTTTTTCCTCAGAAAAATTTAAGTGAATGAAGTGTTCATTTATTTTTTGACAATAATCAAAAGTTTGAGTAGTTGTAGCTAGTTTGATGTGCACTTTGCTGATGATTTTTAAACATGTTGCTATAAAGACTACGTATTGTAAAACTTCTGTAATTTCTACATATGAATGACAGAAGAAAGTTAAGCCTAAGTGAAAGAATTTTGGAATAAACAAGGAAAGGGGTGCTGGGGAAATTTATTATGGTTCACAAAGTATGCCTTTGTAAAACTGAATCAACTTTTAGTAAGAATTAATTTATGTAGTTCTAAATGTTAAATTATGTATATTTAATAGAAAATAATTATCTGGCACCTCAACAGTTTTCTTTAAATGTTACCTTTTACTTTTAATAATATTTATATTGAATACATAGATGTTTTGATAAGATTTTATCAAATTTGATAATGTAATGATAAAATGTTTTTAAATGTGAACTATTTAACATATACCTTAATAACTGAGGACACAAAACCTGATTGTGATTTCTACATAATGTGATAATTAGGGTTCAAATTATGGTTCATCATTTAATTGATTATAAAGGAGTATATTTCTGAACTCTTTTTTGCCTCCATTTTTACAATCATAGCAATAATTTCTATTTTTATCTTATAGAAATGTGGTGAAGTTATTTATCATAGCATCTTTTTCTTTGATTTCTGAGGGAAAGGGGTATATATTTTGTAGTTAAGATAAAATAGAAATTTCCTTCTAGTACAAATCCCCTTTTCCAGGTTTATTTTTGCTGTTTGTTGCCATTTTTGTTGAATATTTGCTTTATTTGTACCTGATTCTGGAGGCAGATAGTGCTATTTTTTCAAAGTCCTAATACAGTTGTATAAATGGTTTTATCAGAACATTCTTGCCATCTTATTTTCTTTACTACCTGTTGGGTAAGTGGCATTTCTTCCTTACCAATTCATTTCTTTGACAACTTTACTAGGTTCAATGCTTTGTGTTAATGTGGCTTTTGATTTTTCTTTGGTTGATTTTTTTTTCTTTAAATCTGTTATAAATAAGGAGGTTATGATTGATAAAACATGCACAGCCTTTGTAGTAAATGGAATTCCTAAAAAGTAATGTCTTTATAGATTTTTAAAGGGAAATTATTTAAAGGGAATCATTTTATAGTTATATATTTTTTAAATTGAGATTTAAAAAGTATTTTTTATTTAAGTATATCTCAAGTTTCTCTTTCTTACAAATGTTGCTTAAGTTGCTTAAGTATCTTCAGTTTAATTTTTTATAGTTGTGCTGTGCAGAAATCATAATGTAGCTTGTAATTTAGGGCACTGGTTTTCAAGCTGTAACTTGGGCCTGCTATCTTTCATGAGGTTGGGTCATAGCAGTCAGGGTTCCTCTTCTACTTCCTTTATAGATTTCTGCTTTTATCTGTTATGGCCTATTAGTGTTTTATATGAGATTTGGCTTGGGGAAAATTTCTCGGTTAAAAAAAACTTTTTTTAAATGTCTGGCTTTAGAGGGAACATTACCTTTTTGGCAAATCTGAGAGTGTGACATAAAAAGAAATGGAATCTGACCAAACTGGCCGAAATTAAAGCCAACCTGACTATGGAAGGCAACACTGCTTTGAAAAGAATTTTGAACCAAAATAGTGAAAACGAAGCTTGATTTGAAATAATATGATGTTTGATACTTACCAGGGGCATCATGTGAAATGGTTTAAGGAGCAAACAAAAATATGAAAATGCTCATTTTATATTTAGAAAGTATGTATTTAAATGCATGTTCATATAAATATTAAAGTTTTATTTCAGGTTATGAAATATTCTGAGAACTTTGTATCTACAGGAAAACTTGAGCAATACCAAGTAAGCGATTTTTACAAAAAGGAGTACTATAGGCATAAAGTTGGGGAAAACAAATTAATAATACGGCCAAGAGGCAGTGCTAATGTAAGTCAGCAGTGATTTTGTGACATAATTACATGGCTTATAGCTGAAACAGGAAGGTTTAAAGATGGGTGCACTTGGGATCCTCTGGTTTTCAAGCAAATGCTAATATTCTTAGTACTAATAATAGTATATTAGAATTCATTGTATTGGAAATATATGAAATGAGTGGGCTATGAGCCAGAGCCTTAAAATAGTCACTTTGTTGTAATCATACTTTAAAAAAAAATAGCTTTATTGCTGTATGATTTACACACCATAAAATTCATTGTCACTGTGTAATTCAGTAGTTTAGTAAATTTATAGAGTTGTATAACCATCATTGTAATCCAGTTTTAGAACATTTCAATCAGCCCACAAAGTTTCGTGCTGCTTTGTACTTCATCCCTGCTTCTACTCCCAGCCCTAGGTAGCCATATGGGTATGATTTCTGTATACATTGTCCTTTCTAGAAATTTCACATTAAGTAGAATCATACACTTCATAGGCTTTACATCTGGCACTTTTCATTTAGCATGTTTCTGAGGTTTATCCATGTTGTAGCATTTACCTGTACTTAGTTCCTTTAGTTGCTGATTTAGTGTTCCATTATTTGGATATACCTAACACTTTGTTTAACCGTTCACCAGTTGATGGACACTTGGCTTGCATACACTTTAAAATTATGAATAATAGTGCTCTGCATGTTTGCATATGTGTCTTTGGACATGTTTTCATCTCTCTTGTAGATTCCTAACAGTGGGACTGTCAGGTTATGTGATAAATTTAACTTTTTAAAAAACTAGTAAACTTGGCAGGGCGAGGTGGCTCACGCCTGTAATCCTAGCACTCTGGGAGGCCGAGGCGGGTGGATTGCTCGAGGTCAGGAGTTTGAAACCAGCCTGAGCAAGAGGGAGACCCCGTCTCTACTATAAATAGAAATTAATTGGCCAACTAATATATATATATATAAAAATTAGCCGGGCATGGTGGCACATGCCTGTAGTCCCAGCTACTCGGGAGGCTGAGGCAGAAGGATTACTTGAGCCCAGGAGTTTGAGGTTGCTGTGAGCTAGGCTGATGCCACAGCACTCACTATAGCCTGGGCAACAAGGGAGACTCTGTCTCAAAAAAAAAAAACAAACTAGTAAACTTTTTCAGAGTGGCTATACCATTTATAAATAGCTGTATCAATGCATGAGGGTTGCAGTTTATCCACATCCTTGCCAATACTTGTTATTATCTTTTTTATTTTAGCCATTCTGGTGGGTATATATTTTAAGTGTGCAAGTTAGACCTTGCTGTCCTATGATGCAATGGCTGTTATTGTGTGTATCATGGTTGATGTAACTACCCCATTAGCCTATGACTGGTGGTGGTAATTAAAACTTTGTACAAATTGCTGTGCACAGATAGTTACCATCTCATTATTAAGTTTCCCAGAGCTTTTACTTTTGAGATGACTTTGAGAATGAATGATTGTTGATATCATTTAGTTGCTGCCAGCTACCTGTGTTCTTTCTTATACATTGTGGACATTGGAGTGAGTGCTTTTTTATTTTTAATGGAAAATACCAGACATATATAAAAGGATAGTAGTATAATGAACTCATTTCGACATGATCAATTTATGGCCAATCTTGATTTATCTATATACCACTTATATTTTGAACCCTGGTTTATTTTGAAGCTCCTAGATATAGCAAATAGTTTCATTTATAAATATTTCAGTATATGTGTCAAAAAGATAAGGACCCTTAAATATAACCACAATTCTATTCACTTAAATGTTAACAGTTGGTTAATGTTAGTAACTATCCAGTCAGTACTCCAGAGTGTCTCATTTTTTGTCTTCCAGTTCAAGTCAAGATTCAAATAAGGTCCCTACATTGTATATATCACCTTAAATCCCTTAAGCTGTTGGTCCCCATACTCCAAACTCCTTGGCTTCAAATTCATTTATTTGAAAAAGCAGTGGTTGCTTAACATTTTTAATTTCTATGCAATTTAAAGTTAAAATTTGATGTACTTAATAAAAATATATTCTGACTTTAAAATATTTTGAAAGTTAATGAAGTATGGGACAAGAAGCTATTTTATCAATAGACTTTCGTTTAATTTAAAAATACTCTTTGACTTTTATCCAGAATATATAAGTAACTCTTACAACTTAATAAAAGACAACCTAGTTTATAAATAAAGAGTTTTGATAGACATTTCTCCAAGGAAGATACACAAATAGGCAATAAGCACAAGAAAAGATGTTCAACATCATTAGCCGTTAGGGAAATGCAAATCAAAACCACAATGAGATACCATTCACACCCACTAGGATTGTTTTAATCAAAAAGAATAACAAAACAAGTGTTGATGAGGACGTGGAGAAATTGGAACCCTTGTAAGTTGATTGTGGGACTGCAAACTGGTACAGCTGCTTTGGAGAGTGGTTTGGCTTTCTGAAAGTTTACAGAGGGCCAGCAAAATGACCCAGTAATTCTCATAGGTTTATACTCAAGAGAATTGGAAACATGTTTATATAAAAATTTGTACACAAATACTCATAGCATTATTCATAATAGCTAAAAAGTATAAACCCAAATGTCCATTAACTGATGATTGGATAAACATGATGTATAGCCATACAATTGAGTATTATTTGGAAATAATACAAAGGAATGAAGTATTGGTACATGCTATAACATACATGAAACTTGAAAACATGCTCAGTAAAAGAAGCCAGTCACAAAAGGGTACTTAATTGCACTATGTATGTGACATGCCCAGAATAGGCAAATCTATCGAGAAAGAAAGTGATTGCCAGGGGCTGGGGTGGGAGGTGGAGAATGGGGACTGACAGCTAATGGATACAGGTTTCTTTTGTGGATGATGAAAATGTTCTTGAATTAGAACATTTGTACAACTTTGTGAATATACTAAAAACTGAATTTTATGTTTTAAGATAATGTTATGGCATATGAATTATATATCCATAGTTATCAAAAAAATAAATATAGGCATAAATCTAAAGCCACAGTACAATGGAACTCCATAATACTAGCATTCTTTAAAGGCATCAGGAAAATACATAGTTCTCCATTTCATCTGATTTTAGAGAGACACAACTTCTGAGTACACATAGGATTATTACATTCCTATTTCATCCACATATAGCTCTAAATTTTTCCTTTTCAAAATGTCCCCATTTAAAAACAGGAAGCACTCCTCCCAGTAATCTTCAATGAAAGGAACTTGGTAAATAATTGAAATAGGAAATCCAGCTAAGAGAATTTTAGGTAAAGGTATACTTCTGTTAAAAAGTATACTTGCTTTTGGAAGGAATATGGGAGAATATATTTCTAGTGGTTTTTGAAAGCTTTAAGCCTAGCAGACTATATCTTTACTACGTTTTCTTACTAGCAGGAGTGTGAAGGGGTCTGAGAGAGTTACTGCCTAGCCCAGTTCAGCTGGAGACAGGTAGTTTTGGGGTCTCCTTATTGTACCTCTACCAAGCAGCAGGGGGGAGGAGGTTGGTAGTTTCTATGTACTAGTCTTACCAGGGGAAAATAATGACATAAAATATTAATACCCTACCTAGTTTCCAAAAGCATTTGGGAAGTCTGTATTCAGATGGAATAGAGTTGTTTGCTTTGATTTCACTTCAAACACTCTTTCTCCTCTTAACTTTTAATAGCACTGTGACTTTATACAAGGGAACATATATTCTTTAGGCCAATGCTATTATATTAATAGCTGGGATAAACTCCCTTTTCCTTTGGATCTAGGTGCCTGGATCAGGTTTCCAGCTCCAGCCAGTTCCTTGTCAGCTAACTCACTTGAGCTGATGAGCTGTGGGTTCTTCTAGGGAGAGATAACCGTTGATATTTATAACTGTTGAAAAGCAAAATTTCAACAAATTAAATGTTAGATGATCTAATTGGCTTTTATCCAAGATTCATGAATTGGGTAGCATCTCATAAAAATAAGGAGCTACGCTGAGTATGGTAGAACAGTTGGTTTTGATAAGGTAGCTTGAGCAGGAACAAGGAAACGGCATAATTCAAAAAGTGGATTGGTTAATGTCAGTTCAGGTTAGTTTCCTTGTAAGGGTGAAACGGGACTTCCTTGCTGTGCAGGCTAAAACTGGCCTATTTGGGAATTTGGCTGTTATCTTTCTCTCCTGATTTCTCAGAAGGTCAGATAAACAGCTTAGTTTTGCTTTGGTGACCTGGAACTTTAGCATGAGTGACTCCATTTTGGTCTGGTCTGTTGGGCCTAGTGCAGGAGCTCAGTCCAAATCGATGGCCACCTATAAATTTATGTAACACAACAGAACTCAAGGTGTTTCACATTCTAGAAGGGAAGAGTAACTTTTACATTCATTTCAAAAAAGATTTTGTATTTCTCTCTAGAAGAAGAGAGATTAAAGAAGTGGTTACTTTAAAATGTTTTAAAAGGTTAACTTACGCATTATACCATAGCCTTCAGACAGCCTGTTTTATTTGTAGGTTTACTACAGCGTGAGAGATCTCAGAAAGTTTTATAACTTAACTGCTTTGGAAAGTGTCTTCCTCTTTAACCAAGCCAAGGAATCCATCCATTGGTCTAAAGATGCCAGTACCAGAATGTCATTCTGTCAGTGCCAGGATGTGGCTTTGAAGGCAAGTTCCCAAAGTTACATGGGGATGAATACAAGTTCTAAATTCAAATAATCAGTTTAGCCTCTTAAGCTCTTATATGCAGGATCTTCTCTGATGACTGTTTTCTTTCCTTTCTAGTAAAGCCTTATCACATCAGGATCACAACCTACCATTTCCCCATTGCTAATGGCATATTTAAGTACTGATTGGTTCAGCATGATATCTCTGTCTTGATGAGCACTTCGTGCTCGGTTTGAGGAAGTCATCCATAAAATGATGATCCATCTTTGAATGAATCCCTTTTGAAAATGTTATCCAGTGACTAGAACAGGTTCACTTTGATGCCTCTTATATGTGGTTAGCAGAATCTTATGTTTCATTATCTACCAACCTTGCTCCTGCCTCATGACTGGAAGGTAGGACATACCAGTGCTTTATATTAATAGATAATGTTATTGAAAGTATTTTGAGATAGCACAGGACCTGATATGTTTGCTTCAGTTCTGTTGCTGAAAAACACCCATTTTCATATTTAGAGTGCCTTGAAGATGTCAATTCAAGGGCTATTAGAATATAATTTGTCTTACTGGGTTATAGGAGTTTTTAAAAAATATATATTCTGGACAAAATATTAAATATATATTTTGTATTTACTTTCTCCTAGTTGGTGACTTGTCTTTTCATTTTCTTAATGGTGTTTTTTTGAAGAGCAAAAAAATTTAACTTGAATAAAGTCCAATTTATCATATTTTTTCTTCTACAGATTATGCTTTTTTTTTTTTTTTTTTTTTTTTGAGACAGTCTTGCTTTGTTGCCTAGGCTAGAGTGAGTGCCCGTGGCGTTAGCCTAACTCCTGGGGTCAAGCAATCCTTCTGCCTCAGCCTCCCAAGTAGCTGGGACTACAGGCATGCACCACCATGCCCAGCTAATTTTTTCTATATATATATATTAGTTGGCCAATTAATTTCTTTCTATTTATAGTAGAGACAGGGTCTAGCTCTTGCTCAGGCTGGTTTTGAACTCCTGACCTCGAGCAATCCGCCCGCCTCAGCCTCCCAGAGAGCTAGAATTACAGGCGTGAGCTACAGATTATGCTTTTAATGTTGAGTCTAAAACATCTTTGCCTAGCCCAGGGTCACTAAGATTTTTTCCTGTTTTTTCCTATAAGTTTTATAGTTATAGGTCTTCAATTAAGGTTTATCATTCAGTTTGAATTAATTTATATATATCGTGTGAAGTAAGGGTCTAGGATCTTTTTATTTTTTTTTATAAATGATATTTTGTCAAAATCATTGCCCATGTATGTGTGGGTTTGTTTCTGAACTCCCTTCTGTTCTGTTGATTTATATGTCAAGTCTTAACACTTATACCACCCTGCCTTGGCAGCTTTGTGTTTTGATATCAGTGCTTTGAGTTTTCTAATTTTGTGCTTTTATAAGATGTTTTGACTATATTAAGTTGTTGGCATTTGCATATGAATTTTAGGATCAGCTTTTCCTTATAAACAAAAAACAGCTTTTCCTAAAAATCCTGCTGGGATTTTGAAGGAGATTGTATTAAATCAGTGGTTTTCAACAGGGACACGTCTGGAGACATTTTTAATTCACAATTGGAGTTGGGTTGTGCTACTGGCATCTAGTGGGACCAGGGATGTTGCTAACATTCTATAAAGCACATACAACAAAGAATTATCCAGTCCCAAGTGTCAGTAATGCCAAAGTCTAGAGACCTGGTATTAATTTCTACAGGTTAATTTTGGAGAGAATTGTCATTTTAATAATGTTGAGTGCTCCAATCTAGAAACATAACATCTGTCATTTATTTAGGTCTTCTTTAATTTCCCTCAGCAGTGTTTTATGATTATCAGTTTTCAGGTATTGTATTTTTATTTATTTCTAAAATATTCTTTTGATGCTATTGTGAATTTGTTTTCTTAATTTCATGTTTGCTTTTTGTTGCTAGTATATGGAACTAAAATAGAGTTCTGTGTATTAATTTTGAATTCTGTGACTTTGCTAAGTACCCTTTATTAGTTTTAATAGTTGTTTAATAGTTTAATAGATTTCTTAAGGTTTACTACATATGAGATTATGTCATCTGTGAATAAAGACAGTTTAATTCTTTGTTTTTATTCTATATGCCTTTAGTTATTTTTATTGTCTTATTGCACTGGCTAGTACAATATTGAATAGAAGTAGCGAAGGTGTCATTTTTGCCATTTTTCTAATCTTAAAGGGAAAACATTCCATTTTTCATTATTAAGTATTTTTTTCATCGTATTATAGGGGTACAAATATTGTTAAGGTTACATATATTGCCCTTGCCACCCTAAGTAGGATATTAACTGTAGATTGATTCCCTTTTATTCCTGGTTTGTTGAGGATTTTTGTCATGAGTGGATTTTTATCACATGCTGTTTTCCTTTTTTTTTAACCACATGCTATTTATGTGTCTATTGTGATAATCTTGTGGCTTTTGTTCTTTATTAATATAGTGTGATAGTTGATTTGGGGATGTTAAACCAACCCTGCATTTCTGGGCAAACTGCATTTGTCATGGTATATAACCTTTTTTATATGTTGTTGGATATGGTTTGCTAATTTTTTATTGAGATATAATTCATACAACATAAAATTCACCCCTTTAAAGTGTACAGTTCAATGCAATTTAGTATTTTCAGAAGGTTGTACAATGCTCACTGCTATTTAATTTTAGAATATTTTTATCACCCCAAAAAGAAATTCTATTAGTAGCTATCACTCTTCATTATCCCTTCCCCCTAGTCCCTGACAACCACTACTATACTTTCTGTGTCTGTAGATATGCCTACGCTGGACATTTCACATAAATGGAATCATATAATATGTGACTGCTTGTGACTGGCTTCTTTCACTTAGCATGATGTTTACACGATTTATCAGTGTTATAGCATATATCAGTACTTCATTCCTTTTTATGATTGAATAATATTTAATTGTATGGACATATATTTTGTTAATATATTCATCAGTAATGGACATTTGAGTTTCTATTTTTTACTATTATATTGAATAATGGTGCTATGAACATTCATGTACAAGTATTCGTTTGAGTACCTGTTTTCACTTTTTTTAGGTACCGTGTTTCTCCGAAAATAAGACCTACCCATAAAATAAGCACTAGCCGGATTTCTAAGCATTTGTGCAACATAAGCCTACCCCAAAAATAAGACCTAGTGATGGGCGTGGCTGTGCAGTGTATCTGCACAACCCATGCATTTCGTCGCGGAGCAGTAAAGATGAGCAGCCCTTCGCATCTGCCCCATGAGAGCTCTATTGCTCAACATGGGAGATTGGGACCAATGGTTCTAAAGGAAATAGAGTCGCAAGAAATTCAGGATGGAATTTGGGGTTTGGAGAGTTATGATGTTCCAGAAGAAAACGACTTAACTATATTTGAATAAATGTAGATTGTTGTACTGTACTTAAAAAAAATAACATATCCCTGAAAATAAGCCCTAGGGTGTCTTCTTGAGGAAAAATAAATATAAGACCCAGTCTTATTTTCAGGGAAACACGATATATACCTAGGATTGGAATTGCTGAGTCATATGGTAATTCTATGTTTAACTTTTAAATGAGAAACAGCCAAACTGTTTTCCAAAGCAGCTGCACCAGTTTACATTCCTACCAGCAATGTATAAGGATTCCAATTTCTCTCTACATCCTCACCAATACTTGTAATTGTCCATCTTTTTGATTAAAGCAATCCTAGTGGGTGTGAAGTGATATCTCATTGTGGCTTTGATTTACATTTTCCTAATGACTAATGATGCTGAGCATCTTTTCATGTGCTTATTGACCATTTGTACGTCTTTTTAGAGAAATGTCTTCAAATCTTTGCCCATTAATTTTTTTTATTGTGGTAAAAAACATAAAATTTACCATCTTAACTTTTTAAGTATATAGTTCAGTAGTATTAAGTACATTCACATTGCTGTACAACAGGCCTCCAGAACTTTTTCATCCTGCAAAACTGAAACTCTATCCCCATTAAACAACTCCCCATATATCTCCCTCTCCCCAGACTTGGGTAATCACCAATCTACTTTCTTTTTCTATGAATTTGACTATATAATAATTTGACTTATACTACTCATATAAGTAGTATCATAAAGTATTTGTCTTTTTCTGATTGACTTATTTCACTTAGCATAATGTCCTCAAGGTTCATTCATGTTGAAGCATGTGACAGGACTTCCTTCATTTTTAAGGCTGAATAATATTCAGCCTTAAATGTGGTAAATGTATATACCACATTTCGTTTACTCATCTGTTGATGGACATTTGGGTTGCTTCTACCTCTTGATTGTTGTGAATAGTGTTTCTATGAACTTGATTATGCAAATACCTCTGAGATTCTGCTTTTAATTCTTTTGGATATGTACTCAGAAGTGGGATTGCTGTCTACGGCCACAGCACCCTGAACATGCCCGATCTTGTCTGATCTTGGAAACTAAGCAGGGTCGGGCCTGGTTGGTTAGTAACTTGGATGGGAGAAGTGGGATTCCTGGATCATATGGTGATTTTATTCTGAATTTTTTATGGAACTGCCATACTGTTTTCCATAGTGGCTTCACCATTTTACAGTCCTATTAACAGTGGACAAAGGTTTCAATTTCCCTGCATCCTTTCAAATACTTGTTATTTTCTGTTTTTGTTGTTATTGTTTTTGACAGTAGCCATTCTAAATGTGGTGGAGATGATTCTCATTGTAGTTTTGATTTGCATTTCTCTGATGATTAGTGATGTGTTGAGTGTTTTTTCATATGCTTGTGGTACATTTGTTTATCATCTTTGGAAAAATGTCTATTCAAGTCCTTTGCCCATTTAAAAAATCAGGTTATTTGATTTGCTATTGTTGAGTTATAGGCATTCTTTATATATTCTGGATATTAACCCCTTATCAGATAAATGACTTAAAAATATTTTCTCCCATTCCACAGGTTTCCTTTTCACTCTGCTAATTATGTTTAGCAGAGTTTTTTTTTTTTTTTTTTTTTTTTTGAGACAGAGTTTCGCTTTGTTGTCCAGGCTAGAGTGAGTGCCGTGGCGTCAGCCTAGCTCACAGCAACCTCAAACTCCTGGGCTCAAGCGATCGATCCTCCTGCCTCAGCCTCCGGAGTAGCTGGGACTACAGGCATGTGCCACCATGCCCGGCTAATTTTTTATATATATATCAGTTGGCCAATTAATTTCTTTCTATTTATAGTAGAGACGGGGTCTCACTCTTGCTCAGGCTGGTTTTGAACTCCTGACCTTGAGCAATCCGCCCGCCTCGGCCTCCCAAGAGCTAGGATTACAGGCGTGAGCCACAGCGCCCGGCCTTTAGCAGAGTTTTTATTGATGCACAAAAGTTTTTAAGTTTGATGTAGTATTATTTATCTATTTTTGCTTTTGTTGCTTGGGCTTTTATTTTCATATCTAAGAAATCATTGCCAGATCCAATGTCATGAAGATTTCCCCCTATATTTTCTTCTAGGAGTTTTATAGTTTTAGGTCTTATGTTTAGGTCTTTGACCCAATTTGAGTTAATATTTGTATATGGTATAAAATAAAGTAAGGGTATAATTTCGTTTTTTTCGTGTGGATGACCAGTTTTCCTGATACTATTTGTTGAAAAAACTGTCCTTTCCCTGTTCAATGGTCTTGGATGCCTTGTCAAAGACCATTTGAACATATACGCAAGGGTTTATCTCAGGGCTTTTTCTATTCCACTGGTCTATATGATCTTCATGCCGGTATCATACTGTTTTGATTACTCTGACATTGTTGTAATTTGTTTAAAATCAGAAAGTGTAAGTCCTCCAACTTTGTTCTTTTAAAAAAATATTTTGGCTCTAGAGGATCCCTTGAGATGCCACTGAATTTAAGAATGAATTTTCTATGCATGCAATAAACACTGTTGGGATTTTCATAGGGATTGCATTGAATCTTAGCTTGCTTTAGGTATTATTGAGATCTTAACAATATTAAGTCTTTCAGTCCATGAATACAGGATGTCTTTCCATTTATTTGTGTCTTCTTTAATTTCTTTCAGCAATTTCTTTTTCTCCTTGGTTAGGTTTATTTCTAGGTATTTTTACGCTATTGGTTTTTTAAAAATTTTTTTAAATTTATTTTTTATGTTTTGTAGAGATGGGAGTGTTATGTTGCTCAGGCTGGTCTTGAATCCCTGACCTCAAGTGATCTTGCTGCCTATGCCTCCCAAAGTGCTTGCCACCATGTCTGGCCTGTAAATGGAAATGTTTTCTTTAATTTTCTTTTTGGATTGTTCATTTTTAGTGAATAGAAATGCAACCAATTTTTGTGTGTGGATTTTGTATCCTGTAACTTTGCTGAATTTGTTTATTATTTCTTACAGTTTTTTTTGTGTGTGTATGTGTGGGTATATTTAGGGTTTTCTATATATATAAAATCCTATCATCTGTGAAAAAAGATAATTTTACTTCTCCCTTTACAATTTAGATTCTTTTGTCTTTTTTTCTTGCCTAATTGCTCTGGCTAGGATTTCAGTACTATGTTGAATATTGTTAGAAGTGGGCATCCTTGCCTTGTTCCTGATCACGGAAGTAAAGCTTTCTGTCTTTCACCATTGAATTAATGTCAGCTCTGGGTTTTTCATATATAGCCTTTGTTATATTGAGGTACTTTCCTTTCATTCCTAGTTTGTTGAGTGTTTTTGTTATGAAAGGGTGTTGAATCTTGTCAGATGTTTTTTCTGCATCAATTGAGGTGATCATGTGGTTTTTGTCCTTCATTCTGTTAATGCAGTGTAGTATAATGACTCAGTTTTTTTATGTTGAACCATACTATCATTCCAGGAATAATTTCCATTTGGTTGTGGTATATAATGCTAATCCTTTTAATGTGCTGTTCAAATTCAGTTTGCTAATATTTTATTGAGGATTTTTGAATCAATATTCATCAAAGATATTGGTCTGTAGTTTTCTTGTAACCCCTTTAGGTTTGGTATCAAGGTGTAATGCAGGCTTCATGGAATGAGGTTGGAAATGTTCTTCCTTTTCAATATTTTGGAATAGTTTTTTTTTTTTTTTTTTTTTTTTTTGAGACAGAGTCTCACTTTGTTGCCCAGGCTAGAGTGAGTGCTGTGGCATCAGCCTAGCTCACAGCAACCTCAAACTCCTGGGCTCAAGCAATCTTTCTGCCTCAGCCTCAGTCCCGAGTAGCTGGGACTAGGTATATATTAGTTGGCCAATTAATTTCTTTCTATTTATAGTAGAGACGGGGTCTCGCTCTTGCTCAGGCTGGTTTTGAACTCCTGACCTCGAGCAATCCTCCCGCCTTGGCCTCCCAGAGTGCTAGGATTACAGGCGTGAGCCACAGCACCTGGCCCATCCTTCTTTTTATTCTTATTCTTCCTTCTTCCTTCTTTATTCTTCTTCTTCTATATTTTTTAGAAATAACGTCTTCCTCTGCCACCCAGGCTGGAGGGAGTGCAGTGGCATAATCATAGCTCACTCCAGCCTCAAACTCCTGGGCTCCAGTGATCCTCCTGCCTCAGCCTCCTGGGTAGCTGAGACTATTGGTGCTATTTTTCCTTCTAAGAGTTTATATTTTTAGCTTTTACCTTTATATCTTTGATCTGTTTTGATTAATTTTTGTATGCTGTGTGAGGTAGGGGTCCAAATTAATTGTTTTACATATGGATATCCATTTGTCCCTATGCTATTTATTGAAAAGACTGCTCTCTCTTCATTGAATGGTCTTGGCATACTTGCTGAAAATCAATTGCCCCATAAATGGATGGGTTTGTTTCTGGACCGTCAAGCATATTCTGGTGATCTATGTGTCCTTCCTTATGCCAGAACCACACAGTCTTGATTATTGTGAATCTGTAGTAAAGTTTTGAAATCAGGAAGTATGAGTCTTTCAACTTTGTTCTTTTTGATTGTTTTGGCTATTCTGAATCTTGCATTTACATATGAATACTAAGATCAGTTTGTAAATTTTTGCAAAAAAAAGCCAGCTGGTATTTTGACAGGGTTTGTGTTGAATTTGTCTATCAGTTGTCAGACCACTCATAAATTTTGCTTCACTATTTCATGTGTCCTTATGATGTTCTCGATTCCTAGTATCACTGCCTTCATTTAAATTCTCATCATCGTATATTGCCTAGATGCCTGCGGCGGCTTCCTATATGTTCTCCATGCATTTAGTCTGCTTCTCTTTCAATCACTTGTTCTCACTGTTATCAGGATGACTTATCTGAAAGGTTTACGGTCCTTTGGGTAACTCCCCATAGCTTTCAGAATGTATTCACTCATTTGCTCATTCATTCAAATAAATGTCTCTAAGTCCTTAATGTGTCAGGCATTATCCTGGGAATACGGCAGCGAACAGAGTAGGCAAAAAAATATTTGCCCTCGTGGAGCGTACATTGTAGTGTGGGGGTTGTAATAAACAAAATCAGCAAATTACAGTGTGATACATAGTGAGAAATGCTATGGAGGGGAAACAATGCAGGAAATGGGGTAGGGAAAATACGATTTTAAATAGGATGATCAGGTAGGGCCTCACTGAGATACCTGAATAAATTTCTGAATAAATGAGTTAGTAAGCCATGTATGTGTCTAAGGAAGGTTTCGTAGGCCAAGCAAATAGAAACTTTAAAGGTTCTGAGTTGGCAACCTTGCCTGGCATGTTTGAGGAATATCAAGGATGCTGCCAGGCTGGAGAGGAGGGGTATGAGGTCAAAGATAACAGGTAGCAAATTGTGTACAGCCTTGTAGGCTATTATTAGTGCTGTGGCTTTTACTTACAGCGAGGAGGGAAGTCACTGAAAGATTTTGAGCAGAGGAGTAACAGGTCCTGACTCAAGTATTAACAAAATTGCTTCAGCTGATACGTTGAGAAAAGACTGTTGTGTCTGGGGTAGAGTGGAGATCAAATGAAAGTGGGGACCAGTTGTGGTAGGCAGCCTCTAAAATGCCCCCAGTGGTCCCCGCATCCTGGGATTCACGCCCTTGTGTAATTCTTTGCCTTTGAGTATGGTGTGGACCTAGTAACTTGCTTCTAATGAATAGAATATGGTGAAAGTGATGCAACATCACTTCTGAGACTAGGTTCTAAAGAGATAGTAGCTTCCATCTTGCATGCCCTGTCTTGCTAACTCTTTTGGAATCCAGCTGCCATTTGGAAAGGCCCATCAGGCAAGGAACTGAGGGCAGTCTGGGCCAACAGCCAGTAGGACACTGAGGCCCTCAGTCCAACAATTCATGAGGACTAACATCATCCCAACAATCACATTAATGAATTTGGCAGCAGATTCTTTCCCAGTTGAGCCTTCAGAAGAGACTGCGGTTCTAACCGAAAGCTTGTAGCCTTGTGAGAGATTTTGAGCCTTTGGAACCCAGAAAATCTGCACCCATATTCTGGATCCACAGAAACTGTGGGATAAGGCCTATTGTTTTAAGATGCCAAATTTTGGGATAACTTATTATGCAGCAATAGGTAACTAATATGTCAGTTAAGAAGTTAATACAATTATCCCAAGAGATGATTGTGACTTAGACCAGGGTGGTAACAGTGGAGTTGACAAAGGTAGTTGGACTCTGGATATATTTTATAGGTAGATATAACTATATTTTCTGAGGAACTAGATATAAATGGGGAGGGGGTGGTGGTGGTTGTCATGGTATAGCAAGAAATGATTCAAGGCTGATTTTAAAGTTTATGGTGTGAACAACTGGAGGGATGGAATTGTTAATAACCAAGATTTAGAAATTAGGAGAAAACAAATTTTGGAGGAAAAGATCAGGAGCTTAGTTTGGAATATAAATTTATGCCTATATGATCCAGTGAAATTTTGAATAGGTATTTAGACATATGAATCAGGTGATAACATGAGATATAATTGATGAGAGATATCTGTTTGGAAGTCATCATTATTAATGGCGTTTAAAGCTGTGATGTAAGATGAGTGCACCAACAGAGTGAATATGAACAGAAAAGAGAAAAGATTCAAGGACTGATCTCCAAACCACCCCAGTATTATGAGATCAGGTTGGTGTGGAAGAACTAGCAAAGAAAACCGAGAAGAAACAACCAGTGAGATGGGAGAAAGTCTGAACAGTAGAAGCCAAGCGAAGAGATTGTTCCAAGGAGAAGGGAGTGAAGTGATGAACTATGTCAAAGGCTGCAGGTAGCTCAAGAAAAATAAGAATTGAAGGTAGGATTTAGCAACATGGAAGTCGTTATTGACCTTGATGAAGTTCAGTTCCAGTGGAGTAATGGAAGGGGACATGGAGATTGAAACAGATTCAAGAGATAATCAAAGAGGAACTGGAATGGTGAGTACAGAAAATTTAAGGAGTCTACAGCCATACCACCCTGAACATGCCTGGTCTCATCTGATCTCAGAAGCTAAGCAGGGTCAGGCCTGATTACTACTACTTGGATGGGAGAAAATTGAAGGAGTTTTCCTGCAAAGAGGAGCAAAAAAACAGCGTGGTAACTAGAAGAGAAAGAGCAGTCAAGGAAAGATTTTTTTAAAGATGGAAGAAATTACTTATGTTTGTATGCTGGTGAGAAAGTTTCAGTAGACAGAAAAAGTGATGCAATAACAGAGGAGAATCATTGGTGAGTTGTCCTGGAATAAGCAAGCTGAAATTCTTACTAAGTTAGCACTCAACACCCTCTGTGTGACCCTGTTTCTGCCTGCCTCCCAATTCATCCTTTTTGTACGTGGGTTTTGGCACTGCATCCTTTGTGCACTTGGGTTTTGGCACTGCAGAGATCTTGCACATTCTCTTTCCTCAGTCTGGAGTTTCTGCTTTCAATACACCTTCATCTAAGTGATCCATATTAATTTTTTAAAACAGCAGTAACAAAACCTCAGTTTGAGTGCCACCACCCTGGGAAATTTTCTCTGTTACCAGTCAGATTTCAATAGTCTTCCTTTGTACTTCTGAATCCTCTATCCTTTCTTATAGCGCTTACCATAAAACACCATGATTCCATACTTGTGTGTCTCCCAATAGACCGTCGGGGCAGTATTGATAGCAAAGACCATGCCTTATCTGATTCTGAATCCCCAGTGCGTGTCACAGTGCTTCTTACACAGTGAATATAACCAACTCTTTAAAAGAAGAAATCAAAGGACTTTCTAAGTAAATTTACTCAGTTCTCATGACAGAAGTTCTAGCAATGAAAGATAGTAACTTTAGATTTGAAAATGGTATTGATTAATCAATTAAGAACGTGTGCAATTGATCCTTATTATTTGCTGTTCCATACTTGTGAATTTGCTACTCTCTAAAATTTATTTGTAGCCCCCAAATCAATACTTACAGTGTCTTGAGTCATTCGCAGCCATGTGCAAAGTGGCAAGAAAAACTGGGTTGCTCAATGCTATGCATTCCTTGCTGAGGCTGAACAACATGATGCTCTGCCTTCATGTTTCAGCAAGTGTCCTTTTTGCATTATATGTAGTGCCACATTTTCCATGTTTTTGTGCTTTTCATTGGTGATTTCACTGTCTAAAATGGCCATCCACACATAAAGAAGTCTGTGATGTATCTTACAGAGAAAATATGTGTGTTAAGTAAGTTTTGTTCAGGCATGAGTTGTAGTGTTGTTGGCCATGAATTCAGTGTTAACAAATCAACATATATATGAAGTTAAAGTGTCTTTAAACAGAAACACACATAAAACAAGTTTACGCTTTTTTTTTAGGAGACAGGGTCTGGCTCTGTTGCCTAGGCTGGAATGCAGTGATGTCATCATAGCTCATTGCATCCTTGAACTCCTGGGCTCAAGAGATTCTCTTGCCTCACTCTCCTGAGTAGCTGGGACTATAGGCACATGCCACCCACACCCGGCTAATTTTTTTATTTTTTGTAGAAATGGGGTCTCACTATGTTGCCCAAGCTGATCTTGAACTCCTGGCCTCAAGTGATCCTCTTGCCTTGGCCTCCCAAGGTGTTGGGATGTGAGCCACCATACTCAAGGTTTTAGATTGATTGATTAATGAAAATGTTGTGACCAGAGGCTAGTAGGAACCTACCCCTGTTTTTTCTCTAGGTGCAATTGTTCAATATTTGTTAATCAGTATGTGGGGCAACTTTATAGAACATAACTACTACAAATAATGAGAATCAACTGTAGTGTGGCCTGATTCTAAGGTTGCTGGTCAGATTCTTCTCACTTCTCCCTATAGATGAGGTGCAGGTGGATTTAGATTGTTCCTTGTAAAGTAGCTGTAATCAAAATGGATTTCTGACTGTATACTAAACAATCTGGTCTGGAGCTACCCCACTTAATTTGAGGGGAAAAATACTGCAGTAAGTCTTAGGAGATATAATATCTTGGGGATATATATCTGAAGAGAGCAGAGTTATATGTATGTATATATGTCATATATATCTGAGATATATATCTGAGATATATATCTGAGGAGATCTAATATCTCAAAGATAGAGTAGCCATGAAGTTCTCCTACACGTATGTCAGACATTAGTTCCTAGAGTGTTTCCAGTGGGCTGGGCACAGAGGCTCATACCTGTAATCCCAGCACTTTGGAAGGCCAAGGCGGGAGGATCACTTGAGGCCAGGAGTTCTAGGCCAGCCGGGACAACACAGACCCCATCTTTACAAAAAAATAGGAAAAATTAGCCAGGTACAGTGGTATATGCCTGTAGTCCCAGCTACTTGGGAGGCCAAGGCAAGAGGATTGCTTGAGCCCAAGAGTCTGAGGCTGCAGTGAGCTGTAATAGCACCACTGCACTCTACGCTGGACAACAGAGCAAAATGCATACATAATGAGTGCGATGCGCGCCAACTGGGGGATGGACATACTTGAAGCTCTGACTTGAGGGTGGAGGGGAGGAAAGGGCAATATACGTAACCCTAACATTTATACCCCCATAATATGCTGAAAAAAATAAATTAAAAAACAAAAAAACAAAAACTAGAGTGTTTCCAAGGCTGCAAATTTCCTGGAGATTGTGTTTATCTTTGACTTTCCAGATACCAGAATTCTGGAGTCGTTAAATGCTTGATAAATGAATGATTTTGGTAATTAAATTCTCACAAAAAGAGAATTTATATTATCGTTGATTTTGAAAAGCAATCCAAGCATTAAAAATATAGCTATTTTGTAAAGTGTCCCTCCTCTTTTGTGTTTTGCTTCTATTTATTGAGCACTTGCTATGTTCTGTATTGTGCCAAGCACTTCATAGACACTATATTGTTTAATGTTGAAAACACTATGAGGTGCAGGCATTATTTCTCCCATTTTTCAATCGAAAAGCAAGGCTCAGAGTGTATCTTATAATTAGCTAATAAATGACACAGCCATGATTTGAACTGGGTTTAAAATTACAATCTTCCAGTTTGTAGAACCTTTGAAATCTACAATCTACAATTCTCATGAATGAGAAGTCTTTTAAAAATATTAGAACTAGAACTGTATTTACTGCAGAATAGCTATTTCACATTGCATTTTGGCATCATTTTCAATTTTTCAATTATTAAAGCCTCACACAGTATTTTTTTTAAAGCAAGATTATTGGAAGATGCTATGGTTTGAATATGTTCACCAAAGTTCATGCATTGGAAACTTAATCTCTAATGCCACACTGTCAGGAGGTGGGGCTTTTTGTTGTTGTTGTTGTTGTTGTTTTTTGTTTGTTTTTGAGACAGAGTCTCACTTTGTCGCCCAGGCTAGAGTGAGTGCCGTGGTGTCAGCCTAGCTCACAGCAACCTCAAACTCCTGGGCTCAAGTGATCCTACTGCCTCAGCCTCCCAAGTAGCTGGGACTACAGGCATGCACCACCATGCCCGGCTAATTTTTTTTTTTTTTGTATATATATCTAAGTTAGCCAATTAATTTCTTTCTACTTATAGTAGAGACGGGGTCTTGCTCTTGCTCAGGCTGGTTTTGAACTCCTGACCTTGAGCAATCCTCCCGCCTCGGCCTCCCAGAGTGCTAGGATTACAGGCGTGAGCCACCGTGCCCGGCCAGGAGGTGGGGCTTAATAAGAGGTGATTAGGTCATGAGAGCTCTGCTCTCAGGAACTAATTAATGTCATTACAATGGGAATAGCCTAGTTACTAATATTAAAGTGAGTTTGACCTTCCCTCTTTCCCTTATTCTTTCTCTCCCTTCCTCCCTACACAAAAGAAAAAAGAGAATGAAAAAAAATTTAAAAAGAGAAAGTATAAGGTGAGTTCAACCCCTCTTGCTCTCTCACACACTCTCTGACCATCTTGCCTTCCACCATGGGATGGACAGAGTCAGCAAGACGGTCCCCACTAGATGCCAGCACCTTGATCTTGGACTTTCCAGCCTCCAGAACTGTGAGAAATACATTTTCTTCTTCTTCTTCTTTTTTAAATAAATTACCCAATCTTTGGTATTCTCTTATAGCAACATAAAATAGACTAAGAAAGGAATAAATGTGTTTTACTTTTTGCCATTAAGATTTTTATGAATTCAACATAATAAGGGCATACCACTGCTTTCAGTATATGGAAAAGAAAAAAAACATGGAATGATTTCAACTGTGTCCTATAAGCAGCTCAGAGGTAGTTGAAAGGCCAGTTTCTTCTTTTTTTTTTTTTATTCCAGGATATTATGAGGGTACAAACATTTTGGTTACATTTTATATCTTTACCTCTCCCTAGCGGGGGTCAGAGGCATGCCCTTCCTCTCTACAATGCTCACCGTGTCCTTTAGTTGTGAGTTTACCCCCCTTAACCCCTCATCCCTGGAGAATATTACTACCATGTGAGCACCATAGTGTTGATCAGTCAGTACCAATTTGATGGTGAGTATAAGTGGAGCCTATTCTTCCGATCTGTGTTACCTCACTTCGGATAATGGGCTCAGGCTCAATCCAGGAAAATATGAGGTGCTAGATCGCTGTCATTTCTTATAGTTGAGTAATAGTCCATTGCATACATATACCAAATTTTAATAATCCATTCATGAATTGATGGGCACTTGAGTTGTTTCCACATCCTTGCAATAGCAAATTGTGCTGTGAAAGGCCAGTTTCTTAACGTGCACATCTACCTTAATAATAGCTTAGTGGAGTTGACAACTCTTGGAATTGAGAATGTGGTTGTCTTTCAATGGTTACATTCTGGCAAGTATCAGAAACATGGGTGTGACCTTGAGAACAAGGCTATTTCAACTCTGAGTCTATTTTCACATCTGTAAAACTAGGTTTCCTTCTATATCAGTGACCTCTGATTCCATAATGCCTTCACATGAGATATGCAACCAGTTTACAACTATCTGCAAGCTTTTGTTCACTCTCTAGTGAACACACATATTATATGAAACTAGCTTTACGTAATCTATCAAAATCTGTTCTTCCCTTTTTCCATAGTTAATTGTAGCTGGTATGTAGTTACCTGTCTGGAGACTTTGCTTGGTTCCTGCTTGTAGGTAGGTGTGACCATGTGACTAAGTTCTTGCCAGTAGAATGTGGGCAGATGTGATGTGCTTCATTTCTGGACCAGTGTCTTAAATAGCACGCCTTTCCCACATTATCCTTCCCCTTGCTGGCAACTAGATCCCGTGGCAACCCAACTTAAACCTGGTGGTGATGACATCCTAACATGGTAGAGCATCAGGATAAAAAAAAGTGAGTCCCTGAATGACTTCATGGAATATTGCTGGCTGCTAGCTGAAACTCTCATCATAGAACATTGTATCTTTTCTCTTTAAGCCTCTTCTTGTTGTTGGGTGTCTCTTTTAATATGGCCTTATTCTAACCAATACATGCACCGAATGTGAAATAAATTTTTCTCAGGGAAACAAGAAAAATAATTGAATTGCACACTCAGATGAGTTTCTTCTCCAGGTTTATTAACAAATCTGTAACTTACAGAGATAAGGAAAAATAGTTTAGCTCATTGGTTCTCAAACTTTAGTGTATTTGAGTTTTCCTAAAACTTATTTTTGGCTGGGCATGGGCGCATGCCTGTAGTCTCAGCTACTCGGGAGACTGAGGCAGGAGGATTGCTTGAGCCCAGGAGTTTGAGGTTGCTGTGAGCTAGGCTGACACCAGGGCACTCTAGCAAGAGAGCAAGACTCCGTCTCAAAACAAACAAACAAACAAACAAACAAACAAACAAACAAACAAACACCTTATTTTTCATATAACCTCTTAGTCCTACTCTAAGAGAGACTCTGAATTGGTTCAGCTGAGTTGGATCTACAAAAGAAAAGGAGCCAGCCTCATGAAGGCCTAGTGGGGAAGAACATCTGTGGTGAAGAGAACAGTAGTGCAAAATCCTTGAGTAATAAACGAACTTGGCAAGTTTGAGGAACAGAAGGAAAGGCAATGAGGTGGCATTACCGTTAATGAGAGAGTGGCATGAGATGAGATCAGATAGGCAGGAACCACATCACACATGACTTTGTGGGCCACCATGAGGAGTCTGAATTTCATTCTAAGTGCAGTGAGACACTTTTGCACATTTTAAAGCAAGGAAAAAAAATGACTTGAGCTTTTCATTTGAAAAGTCACTGGCTGCTGGGTGGAGATACATTCCCAGGCAGTTAGGAGGTTGATGCTGGTTTGAAATATAGTGACAGTGATAGGAGAAGAGAGGTGGGAAGATCAGGAGTATATTTTTAAAGGCAGAGTTAAAGAATTTAATGATGGATGGGATATCAGAGGGGAGGGAAGACAAAACCTTTTAACTGGAACAATCGTGTGGATGATGGTGTCATTTACTGTGATGGAGAACAATTGGGTTAGAAAATAGGTTTGAGAAGAAAAAAATCAAGAATTCTGTTAAGGTTAAACATGAGTGTTTCTTATTCTTTGAAAACAAAAAAGCCAAGATAAGTAATGCTGTAGAGTATAGCCAGATACTCGCATCTGGGTATCTCTTATGAGTGCTCTGAGCATTTTGAGAAGGAAAATTCTACATTGAATTTGGTAGATTCCTGCCTCCTTGGCATGTCAATCCAAAATGTCCAAATATTTTTAAATGCATTTGCAGGGTTGTTGTAGCCCAGGTGTAGCTTTACTAGTACAAAGAGTCTTTACATCCTTTTTTCTTTCTATTTTAGTTTACCAACAATTTTTGTTTTTGGAGAATTGATCAGTTATCCATTGACAACTTGCATCATTTATTCAGTGCTATATTAAACAGTGTATTGGAAGATAGATTTACTAATAGCTCCAAGCCTTCTAACAATTTAAATGAAAATTACAAAGTGTCTGAGACCCTATTTTGGAATACAAGGGGTATCTGACTTTTTCTTTCTTCCTTCTTTCTTTCTTTTTTTAGACAGAGTCTCACTTTGTTGCCCAGGCTAGATAGTGCTGTGGTGTCAGCCTAGCTCACAGCAACCTCAAATTCCTGGGCTCAAGCAATCCTACTGCCTCAGCCCTTGAATAGCTGGGACTACAGGCATGCACCACCATGCACGGCTAATTTTTTCTATATATATTAGTTGGTCAATTAATTTCTTTCTATTTATAGTAGAGACGGGGTCTCGCTCTTGCTCAGGCTGGTTTCGAACTCCTGACCTTGAGCAATCCGCCCACCTCGGCCTCCCAGAGTGCTAGGATTACAGGCGTGAGCCACTGGGCCTGGCATGACTTTCAATTTCCATTCTCTGTAGAACAAGAACTTTCAGTTTCCATTCTCTGTCATTCCTTTATTGGCATGCATAAAATACATCACGTTTTCTGTTCTGCTGATGCTATAAATTCAATACAAATTCTTCAGCCACATCAGTTATGAGTAGAAAGTATATCATGTAACCTCAAATCTCTAACAGTGGAAGGTGTAAACAAGAATGGGTTCTCCTAGAATAATGCTGCTGCCTTTGATGTGACAACTGAGCATCCATCTCGCTCCCTATCAGATGATTCCTTGAGCATGTTAGAGCAGTGAGGAGTGGTTGTAGTCTCCTAACCAAGTTAGAGTGAAGACGTTGGCCACATAATACACACACTCCATTTTTAAAAAAATTCTGAGTCTCAGGCTACTATTCTTTTGTAACCACTTTATAGTTTCTAAAAGCAGTTATTGTCCAAAGCTGGAAGAACTTAAGTCTTCTCATGATTATGGGAATGAATGGAGGGAGGTAAACAAAAAATAAAATCATCAGGCCTAATAGGGGAGTGGCCAGATAAGAAATTCAAAAATGGAACAGTAATTTAACCACTTCTGTACGGCGCTCACCGGCTGCGAAGCCTTGCCCAGCCGGCACTCATAGTCCGCACGGTAGTCTGTGCTGTGCATTGACCGCGAATCCGTTTTGCTCTTGTGTGATGAGGAAAGCTTTAAAGCACTGAAAGCTTGTTTTGCTTTACAGGCAGCTTTACTTGTAATGTAAATCAGAATAGGTAACACATACATATATGTTTTCATTACGTTATTTTTAAATGTTCACAATTTTATTTTGATAAATGAAAAATGAGAAAAGTCATATCATGGCTGTTGGCTAAACTCAACGCTCGGCTGTGCACGTTCATCTGTGGTTCTTTGAAAAGATTTTTTAAAATGATTACACTCCTAGTGGATTAGTCAGGACAAAAAGCAAAAAAACAAAAAACAAAATAACACCCAACAAACAAAAACAAAAAATCTACACATTTCAAAAAGGAGAGCAAGAACCTTACTACAGATCATACAGCCTTATAAAAGGATAATCAGAGAACATACTGAACAATTTTGTCAAAAAAATTGGCATTCCATGAAATGAACAAACTCCATAAAAGATACAACTTGCTAAATTTGACACAAGAAGAAATAGAAAATCTGGGGTGATCAAGGCAAGATGGCTGACTAGAGACAATGGTGGCCAGAGCATCTGAGAAGAGAAAGTTTCAGATGAAAACGCATAGTCCAGGTGTAATTCTGAGGGAAGAGTATCAGAACCTATTGGAGATTCTACAGGAAGAAGCTGTGGAGCAGAACAAGGAGCAAGATTTTGGCAGAGATGGACCCCCAAGGAATTAGGAGTCCCAGGGAAAGGGTAGGGTGTTTAATTTTTCCTCCTTTCACACCTCTGGCGGTCTGCAAGCTCCCAAACTGTCAGAGAGTTCTTCTACCCTCAAGAGCCCAAGTGCTGTTGCTGTCAGTGAACTGGGAGCTTCCTGAGGATAGAGCACCGGGCTGCCAGCAGCCCCATGGTGGCTCCCCCTCACCCCAGACCTCAGCTGAGGCAGCAGGTGCCATACTGCTTTTTCATCATTGTGTACCTTTGTCCTGCCCACACAGATATTCAGTTGTCTTGTCACTGAGCCCCACACAAATATTCCCTGACACCGGCTTGGACTGCAGTAACCACAGGTGGGTGGTGGGTCCCAGGGAAACTATGTGACCCCAGAGCTTGGACATTCAGGGCAGGTTGCCTTCAGGGGAGAGGAGAGTGCAGCATGCCTTAGGGGGTGGAGACTTGGGACCAAGGGGACCACGGTGCAAGCTCTCTTCCATTCAGATACTTTGCCTCCCCCCACACACACTGCTGCCAATACAGCTGTAGCAGTTCCCATGCAGGGTTGGCATGGGTCCCCAAGGGATGATTAAGTCAGGGCACTCACAAGTGTCTGCTTCCCCTCTGTAGACATGCCCACCACACCCAGGCTTCTATGAAGAGTGTGGCCCATGCCTTTCCCCTTAAAAACCTGCAGTGGACCCAGGGGAGCTTGGATTGTAAGTTCCCCACCCGGCAGCTCTCCCAGGCACTGGCTGTCTGGCTGCTCCAGCAGAGCTGGGCAGACACTGAAGCAGAGGGACATTACACCTGCTCGAGCACTCTGCAGGCAACTCAGGACCAGCACACCTCTCCCTGTCATTGTCAGGGCTGGAGCTCAGAAGATCAAAGGAAAAGTCCGCTGGATCCCATAACCCCAGGATTCAAACATGTCATTCAGGTACCCCTGAGGGAGAAGAAAAAGGAAAAGGCCTGGAAAACTTATTTGAGGAAATAATGAAGAAAAACTTCCTTGCTCTTTCTAAAGATATGGTCATCCAGATACAAGCAGCTCAACAAACACCTGGGAGATTCATCACAAGAAGGGCATCACCAAGGCAAATAGTCATCAGACTGGCTAAAGTCAACAATGTGAAAGAGGAACTCCTACAAGCCCTGAGGCAAAAACATAAGGTAGCTTGCAAAGGAAAACCCATCAGACTAACAACAGACCTCTCAATAGAAACCTTACAAACCAGAAAGGACTGGGGTCCTATCTTTAGTCTTCTTAAACAGGATAACTTGTCAGCCAAGAATTATGTAACCTGCAAAACTAAGTTTCAAAAATGAAGGAGAGATAGTCTTTTCCAGACAAGCAAATGCTAAGGTAATTTGTTACCACTAGACAAGAAATGCTCAAAAGTGCTCCAAAAATTGAAAGGAATGGTTGATACTCACCAGTATAAAAATACACAAAAGCAAAAACTCATAGCTCTTCTAAAACAATAACACAAGGGAGAATACACAGCAACTGGTAATAATCAACATGATGATTTTTAGCTGTTCAAGTAATTTCTTTCTATTTTTTTTTTTTAGTAGAGATGGATCTTGCTCTTGCTCAGGCTGGTCTTAAACTCCTGAGCTCAAACAATCCACCAGCCTCGGCCTCCCAGAGTGCTAGGATTACAGGCATGAGCCATTGTACCTGGCCTAAGAGGGACATTTATAGCACTAAATGCCTGCATCAGAAAGACAGAAAGATCACAAATTAACAAGCTAATGTCCCACTCCAAGGAACTAGGGAAACCTAAGTGAAATAAGAACCTAGTAAAATAAGAACAAACCAATCCCAAAGTTAGCAGAACACAAGAAATAACAATCATAAGAAAAGACCTAAATGAAATTGAAACAAAAATTACAAACGATCAATGAAATGAAAAGTTGGTTCTTTGAAAAGATAAACAAAACCAATAGACAGCTAGCTAGATCAACCAAGAAAAGATGAGAGGGGATTCAAATTAGCTCAATCAGAAATAAAAAAGGAGACATTACAACTGATACAACAGAAACACCAAAAATCATGAGGCTACTATGAAGACCTCTATCTATGCACACAAGCTAGAAAATCTAGTTTGGATAAATTTTTAGACATACAACATACCAAGCTTGAATCAGGAATAAAAAGAAATCCTGAACAGACCAATAAAATAGCAAGACTGAATCAGTAATAACAAATCTCCCAATAACAACAACAAAAGCCCAAGACTAGATGGATTCACAGCCAAATTCTACCAGACATACAAAGAACTGGGAACTGGTACCTATGCTACTAAAGCTGTTCCATAACTTCAAAAAGGAGGGAATCCTCCCTAACTCATCTATGAAGCCAGAATCACTTGGATACCAAAGCCAGGAAAGAACACAATAAAAAAAGAAAAGTACAGAACAATATCCTTGATGAACACTAATGCAAAAATCCTTAACAAAATACTGGCAAACTGAATCCAACAGCACATCAAAAAGACAATTCACAGGCTGGGCGTGGTGGCTCACACCTGTAATCCTAACACTCTGGGAGGCCGAAATGGGAAGATCACTCAAGGTCAGGAGTTTGAGACCAGCCTGAGCAAGAGCGAGACCCGTCTCTACTATAAAAATAGAAAGAAATTAATTGGCCAACTAAAAATATACAAAAAATTAGCCGGGCATGCTGGCACATGCCTGTAGTCCCAGCTACTCGGGAGGCTAAGGCAGCAGGATTTTGAGATTTGAGCCCACCAGGATTTGAGCCCAGGAGTTTGAGATTGCTGTGAGCTAGGCTGATGCCACAGTACTCTAGCCTGGGTAACAAAGTGAGACTCTGTCTCAAAAAAAAAAAAAAAAAAAAAAAAAAGACAATTGATCTTGTCAACCCACCATGATCAAGTGGGTTTCATTCTAGGGATGCAAGGATGGTTCAACATACACAAGTTAATAAAGAGAATTCAAAACAAAAACCATATGATCATCTCAATAGATGCAGAAAAAGAATTTGACAAAATACAACAACCCTCAACAAACTAGGCATAGAAGGAACAGTCCTCAAAATAATAAAAGCCATATATATAAAAAACCCACAGCCAACATCATACTGAATGGTGAAAAGATGAAAGCATTTCCCCTAAGAACTGGAACAAGGCAAGTATGCCCACTTTCATTCCTCCAATTCAACATATTACAGGAAGTCCTAGCCAGAGCAATCAAGCAAGAGAAAGAAATAAAGGGCATCTAAATCAGAAAAGGGGAAGTAAAACTATCCCTATTTGCTGATGATATGATCTTACATCTAGACAACCCTAAAGACCCCTCCAAAAGACTCCTAGAATTGATAAATGAATTCATTAAAGTCTTAGATTACAAAATCAACATACACAAATCAGTAGAATTTCTATACACTAATACCAACCAAGCTGAGAATCAAATCAAGGACTCAATCCCATTTATAATAGCTATAGAAAAATTAAAATACCTTAGAATATACTTCACCAATAAGCTGAAAGATCTCTACAAGGAGAACCACAAAACACTGATGAAAGAAATCACAGAAGGCAAAAACAAATGGAAAAGCATGCCATGTTCATGGATTGGAAGAATCAATATTGTTAAAATGTCCATGTGCCCCACTGTAATCTACAGATTCAATGCAATTCCTATCAAAATACTAACTTCTCATTTTCCACAAAATTAGAAAAGACAACCCTAAAATTCATATGGAACCAAAAAGAGCCCAAATAGCTAAACCCATCCTAAGCAAAAAGAACAAATCTGGAGGCATCGCATTACCCAATTTCAAATTATACTACAAGGCAATAGTAACCAAAATAGCATGGTACTGGTATAAAAGTAGACACAGACCAAAGGAACAGGACCCAGAATAAATAAATCCATATATCTACAATCAACTGATCTTTGGCAAAGAAGACAAAAGCATACACTGGGGAAAAAACACCCTATTAAATAAATGGTGATAGGAAAATTGGATAGCCTAATGCAGAAGAATGAAACTGGATCCCTGTCTCTCACCATAGATAAAAATTAACTTGAGGCCGGGCTCAGTGGCTCAGGCCTGTAATCCTAGCATTCTGGGAGGCCAAGGCGGGCGGATTGCTCGAGGTCAGGAGTTCAAAACCAGCCTGAGCAAGAGCCAGACCCCGTCTCTACTATAAAAATAGAAAGAAATTAATTGGCCAACTAATATATATATAGAAAAAATTAGCTGGGCATGGTGGTGCATGCCTGTAGTCCCAGCTACTCGGGAGGCTGAGGCAGCAGGATTGCTTGAGCCCAGGAGATTGAGGTTGCTGCGAGCTAGGCTAACGCCACGGCACTCACTCTAGCCTGGGCAACAAAGCGAGACTGTGTCTCAAAAAATAAAAAATTAAGATTGACTAAAGACTTAAATGTAAGACTTGAATCCATAAAAACAGTAGAAGCAGCTCTTTCCGTGCTTAGCACAGCCATGGCCCGCGGTCCCAAGAAGCATCTGAAGTGTGTAGCAGCTCCAAAGCATTGGATGCTGGATAAGCTGACCAATGTGTTTGCTCCTCGTCCATCCACCAGTCCCCACAAGCTGAGAGAGTGTCTCCCACTCACCATTTTCCTAAGAAACAGGCTTAAGTATGCCCTGACAGGAGATGAAGTGAAGAAGATCTGCATGCAGTGCTTCATTAAAATTGACGGCAAGGTCCGAAATGATATAACCTACCCTGCTGGATTTATGGATGTCATCAGCATTGACAAGACTGGAGAGAATTTCTGTCTGATTTATGACACCAAGGGTCGCTTTGCTGTTCATCGTATCACACCCGAGGAGGCCAAGTACAAGTTGTGCAAAGTGAGAAAAATCTTTGTGGGCACAAAAGGAATCCCTCATCTGGTGACTCATGATGCTCGCACTATCCGCTACCCTGATCCACTCATCAAAGTGAATGACACCATTCAGATTGATTTGGAGACTGGCAAGATTACTGATTTCATCAAGTTTGACATTGGTAACCTATGTATGGTGACGGGAGGTGCTAACCTGGGAAGAACTGGTGTGATCACCAACAGAGAAAGACATCCCGGGTCTTTTGATGTGGTTCACGTGAAAGATGCCAATGGCAACAGCTTTGCCATTCGCCTCTCCAACATTTTCATTATTGGCAAAGGCAACAAACCATGGATTTCTCTTCCTCGAGGAAAAGGTATCCGCCTCACCATTGCTGAAGAGAGGGATAAGAAACTGGCAGCCAAACAGAGCAGCCGGTGAAATGGTCTCCATGTAACATAATAACATGTTAAAAAGTTATTTGTACTCAATTAAAGATATTACAGTGTGGAAAAAAAAAAAAAACAGTAGAAGAAAACCAAGGAATAACTATCCTTGACATTGGCCTATGTAAGAATTCATACTAAGATCCCCCCCAAAGCAAATTCAGCAAAAACAAAAATAAATAAGTGGGACTTAATTAAATTAAAAGGCTTCTGCACAGTATAAGAAACAATCAACATAGTAAATCGATAACTTACAAAATGGGAGAAAATATTTGCAAGCTATACACCTGGCAAAGGCCTAATATCCAGAATCTACATGGAACTCAAACAAATCAGCAAGAAAAAAACAAATAACCCCATTAAAAATTGAACAAAAGATATAAACAGACATTTTCCAAAGGAGAAACAAATGGCCAACAGATGTATGAAAACATGCTCAACATCACTAATCATTAAGGAAATGCAAATTAAAACCACAATGAGATACCACCTTACCCCTGGCAGAATGGCCATTATTAACAAGTCAAAAAACAATGGATGTGGCCCTACGAGGTGGCTCACGCCTGTAATCCTAGCACTCTGGGAGGCTGAGGCGGGAGGATCGCTCAAGGTCAGGAGTTTGAAACCAGCCTGAGCAAGAGCCAGACCCCATCTCTACCAAAAATAGAAATTAATTGGCCAATTTATATATATATATAGAAAAAATTAGCCAGGCATGGTGGCGCATGCCTGTAGTCCCAGCTACTTGGGAGGCTGAGGCAGCAGGATTGCTTGAGCCCAGAAGTTTGAGGTTGCTGTGAGCTAGGCTGATGCCATGGCACTCTAGCCGGGGCAGCAGAGTGAGACTCTGTCTCAAAAAAAAAAAAAAAAAAAACCCAACAAAAAAACCCCCAAAACGATGGATGCTGGTGTCCATGTGGTGAAAAGGGAGTGCTTATCTATTGTTGAGGGAATGCAAATTTGTACAACCTGTTTGGAAAACAGTATGGAGATTTTTCAAAGAACTAAAAATAGATCTAAGATTAAATCCAGCAATCCCACTACTAGGGGGGCCACCCAAAGGAAAAGAAGTCATTTTTATAAAAAAGACATCTGCACCTATATGTTTATCACAGCATAGTTCATGATTGCAAAGATGTGGAATCAACCTAAGTGCTCATCAACTGATGAGTGGATAAAGAAAATGTGGTGTGTGTACACAAACACAGAAACCCACACATACCGTGGAATACACACAGCCATCAAAAAAGGATGAAATAATGTCTTTTTCAGTCACTTGGATGGAACTAGAGGCCATTATTCTAAGTGAAGTAACCCAAGAACAAAAACCAAATACCACATGTTCTTACTTATAAGTGTGAGCTAAACAATGAGTATGCATAGTCATCCAGAGCAACATAATGAACATTGGAGAAGGGTGGGAGGGAGTACAGGATGAAAAATTATCTATTGGATACACCGTACACTATTTGGGTGATGGGTATATTAAAAGCCTAGACATCTTCATTATCCAATTCATCCAAGTAACAAAAAGCCACATATATTCCCTAAATCTATTTAAATAAATAAATAAAAAGGAAATTGACTAGCCCTGTATGTTTCAGAAATTGAATGTGAAATCTAAAACTTTCCCACAAATAAAAAGCTCTAGGCCTACATGACTTAAATGATGGGATTCTTCAAAATATTAAAAGAAGAAATAATACCAACCTTATCATAAAGTCTTCCAGAAAATAGGGAAGGAGGGAACACTTCCCAAATCATTTTACAAGGCCAGAATAACCCTAATACTAAAAGCTGCCAAGAACATTATAAGGAAATTACAGAATGATTTCCTCCATAAGCATAGCTACAAAAAACCCTAATACAGTATTAACAAATCAAACAGCAAAATACAAAAGGATAACACATCATAAGCAAGTGAGATTTATTTCAGGAATGCAAAGTTGGTTTAATATTTGAAAAATCAACCAAATAATTAACTCTATTACCAAATTTAAAAAATTAAAACATCATCTCAGTAAATGAAGAAAAAGCATTTTTCAAAATTCAACATCTATTCGTGGTTCTCTCACCATGCTTATTTAACACTGTACCAGAAGTACTAGCCAGTTTGACAGGGCAGTAACAAGAGAGGAAAGGCAAAGGCAAAGATTGGAAAGGCAAAAACTAAAACTTGTTCTTAGATGACATGATTGTGTATATGAAAACCCAAAGGATTCTTTATTAAAAAGGGGGAAAACCCTACTAGCACAAGTGAGTACATTTAGCAAGGTTATAGGTTACAAAGTCAAACTTGATTTGTCTGGGATCATATTATTTATTTCATTTCAGAAATGCATACAAAATTAATTATATTTCTGTGTTCTAGTTGAGTAACTGGAAAATGAATTCTAAAATAATTCCACTTACAATAACATCAAAAACCATACAAAATTTAGGACTTTATCAAGGGATTTGCCAGATGTCTACACTGAAGTCTACAAAACATCACTGAGACAAAATAAATGGAGAGATATACCATGTTCACGGATTGGAGGACTCAATATTGTTAAGCTGTCCATTCTTTCTAGATTGATCTATAGATTAGAGCAATACAAATCAAAACCACATCAGGTTTTTGGGTTTTGAGAAATTGATCAACTGATTTCAAAATTTATATGGAAATACAAATGACCTAGGATAGCCAAACAATCTTGGCAACTTCAACTCAAAGCAAACTATAAAGCCATAGTAATCAAGGCAGTGTGCTATTAGTGCAAAGATAAATGAATAGAACAGAACAGAATCCAGAAATAGACCCATACTTACATAGTCAATTAATTTTAAACAAAGGTACCATACTAATTCAAAGGAGGAAGAGATTATTTTCAATAAATGGAGCTAAACCAAACATACAACCTTATGGAGGGTTGGGGGGAAGGAAGATCCTTATTCTTTGCCTCACATCACACATAGATGAATTTGAGATGACTGAAACATAAAAGTTAAGAGTATAACGCTTTCAGAAGAAACACAGGAAAATATCCTCATGACCTTGGGGTCACCAAGGAGTTTTTAGAAGACACAAAAAGAACTTAACCATAAAAGAAAAAAAAATTGCACTTCATCAAAATAAAACATTCTGTTCCCCAGAGTCACAATTAAGAAAATATACAGGCAAGCCACAGATTGGGGGAAAATGCTAGCAATACATAAATCTGATGAAGGACTTCCAGGATTCCTATGATTCAGTAATAAGTAGTCTAATAAAAAAATGGCCAGAGACTTGAGTAGATTATTTTAGAAAAATGATAAACCACCAATAAGCTTATGAAAAGGTACATCATCAGTCATCATGCAAATTAAAATCATAGTGAGATATTTCACATCTATTATGAGAATGGTGAAAATTAAAAAGACGGACAACACCAAATGTTGGCAAGGATTTGGAAATGGAACTCTTATCATTGCTGGTGGGAGTGTAAAACTGTATGTAAACACTTAAGAAAACTTTCTCGCAGTTTCTTACAAAGTTAAACATGTGCCTACTCCATGACCCTACAATTCTACTCCTAGTTATTTCAAAAATTAAAAAATAAGTCCACAAAGGATGTTCATAACTTATTTACAATAGCCACAAATTGTAAAAAACCCAGATTTCCATAAAGAGGAGAAAGGATAAACAAATCATGGTATATTCATGCAATGGAACACTGCTGAGTAGCAAAAAGAAATAAACTATGGATACACATTACAACACGGATGAATCTTATGGACAGGTCAGACACATAGACAAGTAGAGTAACAGAGCCTGATACAAAAGTAAACACATTGTATAATTCCATTTATGTAAAACAAGAACAGGCACAGCTAATATATGACAATAGAAGTCAGAAAAAATAGTTGTTGGAACAGGAAAGGGGGAATGAATTCACTGCAAAGGGAACATTCTCTGATGATGGAAGGATTCTTTATGGATTGGTGTAAGGGTTACACAGGTGTATAGATTTATCAAAAGTGATTGAACTATAATCCTAAGATCTATGCATTTTACTGTCTAGAAATTATATCTGAATACAAATAATTTTACCTTAAAAATTATGAAAAAGAGTTGTTCACAGAGAGATGTGTGACTTACCTCCATTTACATCAAACAGCCTTGCCCTTTGATTCAGTTAGGTCTTCAATGTAAAAACTTGAATTGTTTTTAAATTCACTAATTTCCTGGTGAAATGTTTCTAATGAAAGCTTTTTCTGGTCCTGAATTTCTTACTCATTATTCATCATGTTCTACTTGCTGTGCATTAGAAGTTAAAGAAAGAAATCACCCTAAAGATAGTCTAAACATAAAACTTCTTTTTTTTTTTTTGAGACAGTCTCGCTTTGTTGCCCAGGCTAGAGTGAGTGCCGTGGCGTCAGCCTAGCTCACAGCAACCTCAAATACCTGGGCTCAAGCAATCCTCCTGCCTCAGCCTCCTGAGTAGCTGGGACCACAGGCATGCGTCACCATGCCCGGCTAATTTTTTCTATATATATTAGTTGGCCAATTAATTTCTTTCTGTTTATATTAGAGACGGGGTCTAGCTCTTGCTCAGGCTGGTTTCGAACTTCTGACCTCGAGCAATTTGCCCGCCTCGGCCTCCCAGAGTGCTAGGATTACAGGCATAAGCCACCACACCCGGCCCATAAAACTGCCTTTTTTTTTTTTTGAGACAGAGTCTCACTTTGTTGTCCAGGCTAGAGTGAGTGCCGTGGCGTCAGCCTAGCTCACAGCAACCTCAAACACCGGGGCTCAAGCAATCCTACTGCCTCAGCCTCCCGAGTAGCTGGGACTACAGGCATGTGCCACCATGCCTGGCTAATTTTTTTACATATATATATATATATCACTTGGCCAATTAATTTCTATTTATAGTAGAGACGGGGTCTTGCTCTTGCTCAGGCTGGTTTTGAACTCCTGACCTCGAGCAATCCGCCAGAGGCGCCTCGGCCTCCCAGAGAGCTAGGATTACAGGCGTGAGCCACCTCGCCCCGCCAAAACTCCTTTTTAAATACAATAAGAGATGCCTAGATAAATTGATTTGTCCAGGATCATATTCTTATTTCATTTCAGAAATACAGTATATAAATCATGCATTATAAACCTCTGCAAATACTAACATCTGGGCTAAGACAACAGCTTCACTTTTGAAATAAATGTAGATTAAACAATTACATATGTTCTAACTGGCAACCGAGGAAGCTTTAGGAATGACTGTCATTGGGAAATTGGAAATTTTATATATAACTATATATTGGATCAGTTATATATTTTTAAACAGCATTTATTTTATATGAACAAGGGCATTTCCAAATTTACAAGTGCTCTTGGCTGACCTTCATGAATGATGCAATTTCCAGTTGAAGTATGTTTGTCTTTACAGTTGGTACATTTCTATCAGACCCTTTTTGAGGAGTTGTACTAATAATCTATAAAACCTGGGTAATCAAAGAATTACACTTTTAAAAACCGCAGGCAGGGAAAAGCATAAATGATATTTCTGTACTATAATGGAGAGTAAATATAATAAAATTTAACTTGAAACAAGTTTAGCAGTGCTGGTTGTGGTGAGCAGAAAGAGGCTTAAAATGCTTAAATAATGGAGAGACACTTAATTTTGTATGAAAATTTTTATTTGATAAATATAGCTTCATAAACATTAAAAAAATTACTGAGAGCTGTACAATAGGTATACTACACTTACTGACAATGCAGAGAATTTTTAAAGGATTACATTAGACAGCCACAGTGTCTGAGGTCCAAAATTTTAAACTGAGTATTGCTACAATATTTCCAGATACTCATATCTCATAAAAATCTAACAATAACCATGATTACAAACATATCATTATGATCTTTTTTTTTAAGGAATATCACTCATTTCATGTAAAACAGCACTTTAATAATGTTTTACTTTTATGAAAATATATAACTCATTTCAAGATAGAAATAAAAATGTCTATAAATGGGGACCAAAATTAATAAAACATATTTTATGTAACTCTTTGGTGTGTTAGTTTTATTAATACCTGCTTATACCATACCCCAAATTTATCTTTACAGGAAAAACACAAACAATGAAGATTTTTTTCCCCCAGCTTCCAAGAGATTTTCAGAGTTAGCATATTTTAAACACTTTCAGCTGTGAACTGTCAAATTGTTAGTGGCCTTGACTCCTGTTTACCAGGAGTCTCAAGCTATCAGACAAGTTCAATTTCACAATCTTCTGCAGTAGAAATGACCTAAGTCCTGGTATTAATAATAGGCTGAATGCAGGTATTTCCTAACAAGGTGATTTGCCTCTGTTTAATTTCCTGCCTAGGATAGTGCCTGGGTTTGGGTCAGGTCTGGATGCCTTTGCACATCTTAAAGCTTCAGACCCAAGGAGGAGGGCAGTTAGAAAATTTAGATGTAAATTCTCTCCTTTTCTCAACTCACAGCAAACCTTGGTAGCCATAGTTCTCCCTGGCCCACACTCTATTCCTCCCAGGGTGAGCCGATGCTTACTGAAGCTGAGGCAGGGTGCTGGTGCCGAGTCACCTAACGCAGCTGATGGGCAATTTTGAAACCTGACTTGGTGCTTGCCACTATCTTCAGGCTACAGCCGCAGACTAGGCAAAGGCAGGCCAGTGAGGCAAGTAGATTTGAGAACACTAATTAACTAGCAATAACACATTTAGCATCTTGCTCTGGTTTGGGCAAGATAAGAGTAACTATCAACATCATACTTTCCAAAGAATTTTGAAGAAATATGCAAAGGGGGAAACTTTTCTTGTGATTATTGGTTATGTAGTAATGGTTTTACAATATGAATATTAGCTTTAGAAAACTACTGAAAGATTATAGACTACATTGTTACTTTCTTAAATAAATAGAATAAAATTCTTCATAAAATTACAAGATAATCTTCCTTTAAAAATGAAGGTTTTGAACACAGAATAGGATGAGCACACCAGTGGATGCCATTTACTTTTTTTTTATATATATAAAGCTTTTAACTTCAAATGGTGAGTGCAGAAAATTACATCAATCACCCGTTAAGCACCATGTAGGCTAACTGCTGCTCCTGTTTTGCTGCAGTTGGTCACAGACTATTGATGACTTTGTAGTCCTTCTCTAGTGTTAGTAGTTTATGGGATGGCAAATAAACACCATAAGAGGTAATGCAAGGCTACTGAATATCAATTTGTTATGTGTACATTTTATAAGACATTCTATGAGAAAGCAAATTCCATATTATCCTCCATTAAATTACTCTACTGAATATTTCTGCAGTATTTCCTTTTCTGGAACATGAGTTGGTGAGTGTATACACTGTACACTGTATTACCTCTTTAATGTATTATCAGAAAAACAGATCTTCTTAAACCTAACTCTGGAATTTCTAAGTTAAAGAAGGGTTATTTTTGAAAATTAATATTTAGCCTGAAAGTAATAACTTAATATCCTTGCATATCGAAACAGAGAAATGTTAAGAAAATAGTTTACTAGTAAGCAAAGGTAAAGCCTTAATTCTTGTCTCTACTATTCTTTCCCTACCAGCCCAATTCCAGAAGTTTTGTATTCATGAAATGGGAAAGGAGTGAAGAGCTGCACAATAAATCTCCAAAAAGGAATTATATTTTCAAGGAAAAATTTGGCAAAACCTCATTAACTGTTTTTCTTATAATTTTTTTTTTTTTTTTGGAGATAGAGTCTCACTTTGTTGCCCAGGCTAGAGTGAGTGCTGTGGCGTCAGCCTAGCTCACAGCAACCTCAAACTCCTGGGCTCAGCAATCCTACTGCCTCAGCCTCCCTGGTAGCTGGGACTACAGGCATGCGCCACCATGCCCGGCTAATTTTTTGTATATATATATATTTTTAGTTGGTCAATTAATTTATTTCTATTTTTGGTAGAGATGAGGTCTCGCTCAGGCTGGTTTCGAACTCCTGACCTTGAGCAATCCGCCCGTCTTGGCCTCCCAAAGTGCTAGGATTACAGGCGTGAGCCACCGCGCCCGGCCTTGTACTTTTAAATATATTTGTATATAATCATTATTTGCTTATAGCTGGGTAATAGTTCTTAATCATTTCTAAATCTTAACATCACTTTTTAACAAATGACAAGATTGAACCTATATGAAAAATTTGGGATGGAAATTAAGTTTTGAAGTACAATGAGTTAATTAAGGTAACATATACCTGAATAATCATTTTTAGCATTCATTTTAATTTATTGTTGCCATTATCTGATAAAAACTTAGCATTTTAGACTTTGTTTCATTTACATTCCACAGCCATGCCTGACGTTATACCTTATAATGGGACTCTAGGCAGAATTTACTTTACTGTGGTAACTTAGATAACATATGCTAGCCTAAAAACAACAAGATTCTTAACTAAAATCCTTTATGCTACCTTACAGAAAGGCAAGAGCAATTCTAAGTTGGTCACAGAAAGAGGTTATTTTCTTTTTATTAATTTAGTTACCCATAATATTTTGATTTGTATAATTAAAAGTATTTGCAATATTTAAATACTGTCCAAACTTGTTTTTTATTGATATAGTTGAACTTCACAACATTGTCATAAAATACTATAAACAGAGCCTTCAGATAAAGAGAAAAGAAGCAAATTTAAATATATTAACTGGATTAAAGCATGCAAAAGATCCAATGATAAAGACATTAATAATATGCTAAGGTATCTAATTTATCCACAATAGATTCTTCATATTGTGTCACAAAAATATCAGTACAGATCAATTTGAAATTTGGTGAATGGACCTAATTCCTGATTTATAGATAAGATATGATATACCCTTTGTATTTATATGGCTAGCTTTACAGGTTGCATTACAGTACAGTTAGAGAAATTTGGTATTGGTATAAATTTACTACCCATACTGCAGTAAATAATGGTTGGAAATTATTCACCTAATTCGCTCTGTGAACTTAGAAAACATTAACGAATTAACAATACAGGTCACTGAGGGACCAAAATTCCTTATTATTCACATTAACTTTTCCCATGAAAAGCTTCAAATATAACTCTAATAAAAAAATAGAATTCTCAAGGCAGACTTTCAGCATAATTTACAGAAGCAGATTTAAATAGAAGAGCTAATACTAAAAAATACACATAACTAGGATTTATCTCTTTTTTACCTTGACATTAAAATATAGTGGCCTCAGCAACAGGCTGAAATGCCATTAGGAGGCCCATAAACACAAGGGACAAACCAGACAAAGAGATGAAAAATGTCTCTTGATTCACAAATTTTAACATGTTCAGATTCAAATTAAGGGGCTCCTGTTAATGCTTTCTGCTTGTTTGCCATCTAACTCTGAGTGTGTATGAACTACTCCAAAGATTTCAGGAAGTAATTTCAGAGCTAGTGTGGCCATTAACAGGATGATCACACTGAATTTTAGGAAAGGAAGTGGAATGGCTCCCACAAAGTACTACTGCCCCTTTAACAAGTAGATGAGTCCATTGTGGAGAGGGTCAAGATGCTCCTGTCGTTGGTATAGAAAGGATCCGATGCACTCCATGATCTAAAGTAACAATAAGAGAAAAGTTTGGCTCACCAGAACCTATGTTTCAATTGAGAAAAAATTACCCTCTAAAACTTAGGACCAAAATGCAAATTGAGTTTTAAAATCATCACTGATTGATTTATTTTTAAATGCTAAAGAGAAGTTCTTTATACTGAGTGCCCATTCTATTTATACATTATACAAAAACGTGGGGAAAATAATGCTCTAGTCATCATATAAAAATATTAGCCAAAATTCAGACATTCATTATAGCATTAAAATAATTTTTATATGTAGTAAAGCATAAGCTGCTTTAAAAATCTTAATAATTTAATAAGAAATAAGTACGTTATTAAGAGTTACATATATCCCATTTTACTGAAAAGTTAAGTTTACAGAAATAAAAAAAAAATCCCACTCACCCAAAGCTTTGGAATGGAATAGTAGTATGTTCATATTATTGTTCATTTCTTTTCAGCTATAAATTCTATTCTAAAGACTTTAGCATAATTAGCTTGAATGTAGCAAATAGTTTATTCAAAAGGTATCAAAGACACCTGTAGGTCACTATCGTTTTCACTTAACTAAGAACTAAGATCCTCTACTGGGCCTGGAGAAGTTAACTGCGGTCTGAATGATAAGGCCCTTAAGCAATTCATTACATAACACTTTATTTGCAGCTGTAAACTTAAATTAGCTTGAGTTAATTTAAGCTAAAATAACTCAAGACCAAAAGTAGCCTGCTATGCTTAAAATAGACTAACCTAGTTCAAGGACAACATTAGGATTACCAAGTGAAAGGTGGCTTTTCTTACGAGACTAAAAGCATTTAACAAGAAAGACATTTTTATGTAACTTTTGCCAGGGTTCCCACCTTTGATAAACAAAGATGTTAGAGGAAGATAGCATTTAAAATGACCCCAATTCACCTTTATAATATATCTTGTGTTTCCAAGAGACTCTAAGTTTGTATGCAGTTCAAGTTTAAATCAATTATTAAGTGAGCACAGCCATAATGAAGTTTGGAATCTTGAAACTCTATAAAATTGGCAAAGAAAAAAACGAGCAGCAACTATAGCAGTTTCTAATTTTACTAGTCCCCAGAAAAGTTTGAATAGTATCTATTTAGTTTAAGGAAGAGTTTGTTCCCTATTGTTACTCTAGCATCTAGAACTGTGTCTGGCACCTGGTATTTCTAGAAAAATGAATAAAATGAGAATATAGAAATTTCTAAAAGTATTTATGGGGGAAAAAGTATGCTTTTAACTATAACTTTTAACTATAACATAACTATCAACACCTAAATTACCTGGAGTAAAATGTCCAATTCCAAACTGCCAATATTTTATATTAGTTTTTTTTCTTTCCAACCATTGCTTACAAAGAAGAATATTATTGAAGTTTCCTTTATTTTTTAACTTTTCACAGCACACACGTGCATTTAGGTTAAATATGATTTTTGACAGAGCATTCAACACCTGAACATACTATTAATTTCTGTCTATTTAAAAGATAGTTTTGATTATGATAAAGTAACTATTAGTAACATACACACACAGAAAATGATTTATTGCTGAAATACAGCTCTTTAGGGTACAACATGGCATATCCTTTATACATAATAGCACCATGATGCTCCCTTTGAAACTGAGCTTGCAATAGGGATACTCCATTAACAACATCGATTAATAAAATGCAGGTAGAATTTTTGTGCCTGGATGGCAAAAATTTAATAAGCAAAGAAATCTGTCATATGAAAAGCACTAGCTCTATTTCTTTCTTTCTTTTTTGTTGAGACAGAGTCTCACTTTGTTGCCCGGGCTAGAGTGCTGTGGCATTAGCCTAGCTCACAGCAACCTCAAACTCCAGGGCCCAAGCCATCTTCCTGCCTCAGCCTCCCAAATAGCTGGGACTACAGGCATGTGCCACCATGCCCAGCTAATTTTTTCTAAATATTTTTAGTTGACCAATTAATTTCTTTTTTTTTTTAGTAGAGATGGGGTCTCGCTCTTGCTCAGGCTGGTTTCAGACTCCTGACCCTTGAGTGATCCTCCGGAGTCAGCCTCCCAGACAGCTAGGATTACAGGCGTGAGCCACTGCGCCCAGCCTAGTTCTATTTCTAAAGTGATGCCTATTACTTTTATACTTAATATGTCAATGGAATAAATGTCTGAGGGCTTCTATATCATGTAATGGCAGTCTCAGTCTTGCCCTATCTTTTAAAATAGACATAAAATAGAAATGTAGAATATAAGCTGCTCCAAAATAAAAATGGAAATGCCAAACATATTTCACAAATATATATAAAAAATAAAAACAAACCCCTACCTATCAAGATGACTTTTAGTATTATATATTAAATATCATGTTAATGGATCTATGGCAATTTTCATATAGCCCTTTGAAAAGCACCAAGTAGCTCTCTGCGTATTATATGATTTTGTCCCCTAGAAAAAAGTTAATAGATCTGAAAAGACTTTTAGATTATTCATCTGAGGAAAAAAGGGAGAAAATAATGGTAACCAATTATATAACCTGAGATGTTGGACAAAATTGAAAAGGCATTTATAGTCTGTCAAATATAAGGTTAACTTCTAAGTTAAACATTTTATTAGGAAAATTAAAAAAATCTGAGAAAATAATACAATATAATTTTAAATGAAAAGAAGTACAGACGGTAATAGCCACCTTCAAGGGAACATGCCAAATTAAATTCAATAACCCCCTGGGCAGGTTCAAAAGGGGTAATTCATAATAAATATGGCTATGTAAAGAATATGGGGGTCTATATTACCTACATAATTGATATCAAGACAATGGATATATGTATAAAGCAGAAATTTTGGGGAGCATTTTAATTCTAGTTTTTTAAAAATATCAATAAAATGTATATTGTCATTAAAGAGAAATTTCTGTTGAAGTAGAAATTTTAAAAATTCCTATTGTATATTAGTCTAACTCCCATTTTGGTTCTGTGAAGTAAAGTTGTGTCATTGGGTAAAGTAATATTATAAATTAGGTCCTTTTGGAACTTCCTTTGGAAAACCTGCTGGCCTAGGTACATGACACAGAGCTATACTTTATAATACAATTGTGGAAGTCATAACAAAGTCCCAATAAATTTAATTTCTCATAGTAATCCTTTCACATAAAATGCAATTACCACAAAATGATATCACAGCATTATGGAAATATTTTAGATCACATGTTATAATCAAGTTGGAATAAATGGAGACTGAAACCATAGACATTATGTTAACATAAGAATGCTGCACCATAAAGACATGGCTATAGCTAAAGATAATGTGAGACCTAACAAGTTCATCAGTAAGTTACCTGAATTTTATGATAGATGAATGATATCATACTCATCATTTTTTGAAACACAAAGCTAACCAAGTATCAAAAATTCTTTTGTTAGTAGATAAGATTAGTGCCTCCTACACCCCTTATAACCTTCTCCTCAGGTACCCTCCAGTCGTTCCCAAGCCACAGCACATGTGTCTCTGGCACACTGGGGACAATGGGAATCCCCACCTATCCCTGCCCACCTGCAGCCTTCCATGCACACTAGTGCACTGCTGCTTTGATTTTGAGAATATGATACCATTCACCTAAGTAATACCATGTGTAGAAAAAGCTATTTCTACTCCCTAATATCCCCTAAATAATGGTGTTTTTCTTGAGGAAATATATTAAGAAATAAATCCATTTCACCTTTAAACAAATTTTAAATGGCATTTACCAAAAATGGTATTTTTTTTTGTTATGGTCCACAAAAGCAAGCACTGCAATAAATCTAATTCAAGAAATAGATTTGGGAATGGACAAAAATGCTGATTCTTCTAATCCATAATTTAAAGTGCCTGTTCTTACTTATAAATGTTTAATTAGATAACAAATACCAAGCAAAAGAAACTTAAAAATCACAACTCAATTCAGAGCTCCATTACAGACACGAGAAGGGGCAGGGGAGTAGAAATATAGCCTTTTGTGTTTATAAATACCTGAAAGTCTCAAGTGACTGACCAGAAAATACACATGAAGAATAAGAAAAGCAAAGCCTTTTGACTTTACTGTTATATGGAGATTATTTTGTAAAGACAAAAAACAAAGAAAAGGCAAGAAAGAAACTATTAATGTAGGTATAATTTAAAAAAGAAAGTTATACAAACCAACAGAGAGTACTATATACATACTCCTATTCACATTTTAGAAAGATTATAAAACAAAATTTTTGTTCATTAGATGAAAAGTCTCTTCAAAGGTGCTTTCTGTTCCTTTGTGTGTGAAAGAACCTCTTACCCCAAATTCACAAAGTGAAATCTACCACCAAAGAGTGCTAATAAATAGCAGACTTCCTGCTTCAGTTGGTTAAAACCAGCTGCCGATTTATTAGGCATCTACAGCTGCAGGTTCATCCTGTTCCGGTTTATAGGATACTCATTTGCAGCAAAGGCTACTTAGAGAAATTTCACACCTGCTGATGTGGGTCGGACTACATCTTCCTATAACTCGTTCCAGCATTCTTCTAACAGATGTGCACGCTGTTTCTCCTGGGAAACAGCACATGGAGTCCAAGCACTTGATACCTGCATTTGTTTCAGTAAGCTGGAAGAGTTGAAGCAGAAAAAAAATTAGTTATTTATAGATTTGGACTTCTAAAAAACATTAAAAAATTACAACAAGCACTTTAAAACTAAAAGTAATGTATATAAATATACATTTTTCTATAATATGGGAAATGTATGAAAGGCTTTAATTTACTAGAGTATAATCATACAAAATCATTTAAAAGCCTTGTGTCTTAAATGAGAGGTCTAGTAAAATAATTATATAAAAATAAATAGCTGGATATTATTTAAATCTGCAAAGATTTAGGCTTTTAATATTTCATTTTAATAATTTATTTTGGTCAAAATGATTTATGTCAACCACTCAGAAATTTAATGAATTCTAATTCTTCACATAGTTTTTGTTTAGGTGAAATGCTTCTACAATTTCACTTAAAAATGTCTAGCAATTGAGATAAGGGGAGTATGGACTATTTTGAAGGCTGGGAAATAACAACCGGACAGGACCTAATCCCAACCTTCAATAATAACACAATAATAACAACAACAGTAGCAAACACTTCATGCAGCGTTTACTATGTCCTGGGTTCTAAGCACTGTACATATATCTACTCCATAATTATTCTTGGAAAAAAAAATCATTTACCTTAAATTGCTAAACAAGTATTAAGTGCCAACTGTGCCCATAATCAGCTCATCCTGATTTTTAACAGTTAACTGATGGCACATGGATTAAAATTCATTAAAGAAGTGAATAGTACTATTATGATTTGAAATTGAATTACTTTCTGAAAATATGCAAGATTTATATTAATTCGGGCATAAATGGCCCAGCAAGATAGTACTACTGACAATTTTAATTATGCTAAAATGAGGCGGGGAGGGAAATGGTATGACTGCATAGCTCAATGAATCCCAACCCTGGTTTTGCTAGTCAAGGGTACTCCCAAATTTCTCAAGGGCTGTTGTTTTAAAAAAAATCTTAGTTTAATTCACTTTCCTTTACATATATAACATCCTGTATAACAAATCTTTTGAAGATATGGAAGGAGAATAAAAAAATAAATTCATTAGAAACTGCACTTCCACAAAGGTTGGGAATCACCATGTGTTGGGTGTAGGTATGGCAACAGAGGACATGTGTGTAGACGCTCACAATGGACAGAAGAGATGGATGTGGTGGAACAGGAATAACCTGGCATTCCGAACATCAGCAAATGGTGATGTACTGCAAGATCCACGCTCAGAGTGATTTTGTCCAACACCGAACAGTGCGAGACAGAACATGGTTCCTATCTAGCAACTGCCTGCTTGCTCCAATGTCCTAGGATCTCCTAAACACTAAGAGCGAGCCACATTTTTCTTGTTCTTTCACTACAATACTCTTGGTTTGGGAACGTTTAGAGCACTGTTTCTTTTTCTTTTTTTTAAAGTTTTTTTTGAGATAGAGTCTTACTCTGTTGCCCTAGCTAGAGTGCCATGGCGTCAGCCTAGCTCACAGCAACCTCAAACTCCTGGGCTCAAGCAATCCTTCTGCCTCAGCCTCCCGAGTACCTGAGACTACAGGCATGCGCCACCATGCCCGGCTAATTTTTTCTGTATATTTTTAGTTGGAAAATTAATTTCTTTCTATTTTTAGTAGAGACGGGGGTATTACTCTTGCTCAGGCTGGGTTCGAACTCCTGACCTTGAGCGATCCTCCCACCTCGGCCTCCCAGAGTGCTAGGATTACAGGCGGGAGCCACCTCGCCTGGCCAGTGGACTGTTTCTTAAAATTTCTGTGGCCAATCAAGTCTGGGAAACACTAATCCAATGAAGTTCTAAACAGACTTTTTTTTTTTTTTTTTGAGACAGAGTCTTGCTCTGTCACCCAGGCTCGAATGCAGTGGCATCATCATAGCTCACTGTGCCCTCTAACTCCTGGGCTCAAGCAATCCTCCTACCTCAGCCTCCTGAGTAGCTGGGATGATCACCACCCCCAGCTAATTTTTTCTATTTTTAGTAGAGATTTGGTCTCACTGTTGCTCAGGCTGGTCTCAAACTCCTTACCTGATGCTATCCTCCTGCCTTGGCCTCCCAGAGTGCTATAATTACAGGCATGAGCCAACCACACCTGGCCATAAACAGACTTTTTATATTAAGCATTGTCAAAAAGTCAGGACAAATGGTCAGTCTCCATTGGGGGGGGGTGCTTGAGATATCATAATTCTCCCACTTGTTTTCTCAGTGAACTCTCTCCCCGCTGCAACCAGGTAACATTAATCAACACCAGGGGGAACACTAATACTCCGAGAAATAGTTTGAGAAGTGCAGGTTTAGGTAATAGGATTTCATCGGTTTCCCCATTTCCTTTTTGGGTCCCTGGGCTCCAGTTTCCCCAATCTACAATTTCCCCTTTGCAGCAACCAGGACTTTAGCACTCCTCTCTACTCAAAGGATAAAGTGCAACACCCCAAGAAACCTTGAGGATCCACTATAACCTGACCCTAGGCTGTCTTTTCTACTCTACTTCCCAGTGCTCTTGTACAGTCTCCACTCCAGCCAACCAGGCAGTGTTCACGTGGGCACGTGTCAGGTCCTGCCACCAATGAGGATCAAAATGCTGACTCCTAAACCAAGGTTCAGTTTATACCCAATCATCTCCATGAAACTTCTCTCACCTCTCCAACAATGAGTAATTTATTTCTCTCTGGATTCTATACCACTGCTCATTTGAATCATTTAAATGGCACAAGCATTTAAATTCAACTTATATATGTTGAGCAAGGTACTGAGCCAGTTTCCACAGGGGATAGCAACCAATTGCCCTCAATCTACTAAGTTAAAGAAGGAGGTGGCAGAGATGACAAGTCAGGAACACATACTAATAGCAGTTATATTAATGGAGTGCTTACTATGCATGTGCCAGTTACTCTGTAATATGTTTTTCATGGATTGTCTCATTTAACTTTCAACAACTCTTTGGAACACGTACCATAATTATCCCCATTTTATAGATGAGGAAACAAAGAGGTTAAGAGTTTATATAAGGTCACCCACTCAAGCTGGGCTTGAATCATTGGTTTCTTTGATTCCAGAGCCCAAACCCTTTTACCATGCCACTACCCTGTCATCTGCTAACTATGGCATGAGGCAGACTACGCAGAAAAGAGGACAGAAGCTCAGATGCAGCCGTTGGTGGTACTGGTGAGGGCATGAAAAATTTGATGCAAAAGATGGCATTTAAAATACATCTTGAAAGGATGGGGGTATTTCAATAGCTGGTGATGGGGGAAAAGGGCATTCCAGGCTGAGGGAAAGGAATGAGTAACTGTGTGTGGGCAGAAGTGTGGTGTGTATTCAGCCCAAACTTAACCTAAGTGTAAGGAGTAGTTGTTATGACTGCCCCAATGCAAGAAGACCAGTGTGACTCTAAGTATGATCCACGGATCAATGTTAATCCACACACACTGTTTTTGGCCCATGAAGAAATATGCATTTCTGGTCTGTGAGAATAAGAGTTTAAAAAATCCTATAGCAATTTGACAGAATACTTTTGTAAGTGGTAAATCTAATAATATTTAAAATTGGGGCTTAGTTTATATATCTCGTAAATTTCATTTCCCTAGTAATTCATTATTTATCATATTTCCAAAAGTATTGGTCCATGATGGACTGGAAATTAAAAACAAGAAAACAAAATAAGAAAACAAACTGGTCCTTAGCAACATTTATTTGGGGAACACTGAACTAAACAGGAGAGAATAGGAATCTTGTCTCATACTTCTTAGTTTAATGATATGTTCTTTGCTCAAAGCTGTTGCTCAAGCAACTGACAGGGATTCGTTGAAGATGACATCCAGAAGGTCACCAGTATTTGAGTGTCGATACCGGTATAGGATATGTACAGGTTAGGTCTGGATCTGACCTTAAGTAATTATCTTGCTTTGCATTCATCACCTCTCACTTTAAAATCTAAGGACAGGTATTAAAATATGGACAATCCAAGAGAGAAAAGAAACATCTTGAAATGTAAAACATATTATATAGAAATGACCTCTACAGATCACCATTTAAACTAAATAAAATCTATTTCCTTTTTTCTCTAAAGAGGTAAAATCCCTAGCTACTTTGAAAATACTGAATGCAGGTTAACTGTGTTTCTGTGGAGCTATCTATAGAAAATGCTATACTTGTTCTCTAGCAAACCTCCAAGCTGTACTACTTTCCCATATACACATCTTTGATCTCAATACTCAGGAACTGGGAGCTTAGCCAGACTACCCCTGGCCACAGCTGCCAGTGTAAGTAGGGGGTGGGAATGGAGTGGATCATTTAGATCTCACTGTATTCAAAGTCAGGGGAGGTTATCCTTACTTTTTTTGGGGTACTACTTATATACTAAAAAAGAAATACAGGATAGTAATGGGAGTGAAACTCTACCTGGTGGCACCAAGAAGTAAATTTTAACTTACTAGAAGTTTTGATTTATTGATAAGCTTTGCTTTCTACCACACTAGCTTTCCAGGAATGATCCCATAATTTATTGCTAGTGAGGCTGCCAAGAAAAACAACTATGTATATTCAACATGACTGTGCATGGCTAATAAAAATGTCCATCTTTACAGAACTTGCATTTTGAACTAACTTCTAGCTCACTGCTCTTATTTCCATTATTTTCCTAACAATAATGGTAAACACTTAGAAGCTTTTCTTGTTGCTTAACAAAATATCTTCCTTAAATCTTAAAATCTTTGGCTGGGGCCGGGCACGGTGGCTCACGCCTGTAATCCTAGCTCTTGGGAGGCCGAGGCGGGCGGATTGCTCAAGGTCAGGAGTTCAAAACCAGCCTGAGCAAGAGCGAGACCCTGTCTCTACTATAAATAGAAAGAAATTAATTGGCCAACTGATATATATATAAAAAATTAGCCGGGCATGGTGGCTCATGCCTGTAGTCCCAGCTACTCGGGAGGCTGAGGCAGAAGGATCGCTCGAGCCCAGGAGTTTGAGGTTGCTGTGAGCTAGGCTGACGCCATGGCACTCACTCTAGCCTGGACAACAAAGCGAGACTCTGTCTCAAAAAAAAAAAAAAAAAAATCTTTGGCTGGGCGCAGTGGCTCATGTCTGTAATCCTAGCACTCTTGGGAGGCCGAGGCAGGCGGATTGCTTGAGGTCCAGAGTTCGAAACCAGCCTGCGCAAGAGCGAGACCCTGTCTCTAGTATAAATAGAAAGAAATTAATTGGCCAACTAATATATATAGAAAAAATTAGCCAGGCATGGTGGCACAGGCCTCTAGTCCCAGCTACTCGGGAGGCTAAGGCAGCAGGATTGCTTGAGCCCAGGAGTTTGAGGTTGTTGCTGTGATCAACGCTGACGCCACGGCACTCACTCTAGCCTGGGCAACAAAGTGAGACTCTGTCTCAAAAAACCAAAAAAACAACAACAAAAAAATCTTAAAATCTTCCTTACATCTTATAAATGTTAGAAAATTATCTCAAATTTCTAACTTTTTTTAGTTGTGCCTATGACATTCTTTCTAATTAAAGTTTTTTTAATGTTTAGGTAAGAATTATTAAACTATTAACCATATTAGGCCTTTTGCCCTTAAAATTGCTTTAATTAATTAATTATTTAATTTATTTTTTAGACTTAGGGTCTTGCTCTTTTGCTCAGGCTAAAGGGCAGTGATGCTATCATAGCTCACCACAACCTCGAACTGTGGAGCTCAAGCGGTCCTCCTACCTCAGCCTCCCCAGCTGATTTTTAAAATTTTTTTGTAGAGACACAGTCTCAATATGTTATCAGGTTTGTCTCAAACTTCTGGGCTCAAGCGATCCTCTGGCTTTAGCATCCCAAAGTGCTGGGGTTACAGGCATGAGCCACTGCGCCTGGCCTCAAAATAGTTTTATATACTGGATAATCAAAGTGAGCACCTTGTATAACCTTAAAGAAGGTATCTTTAAAGAAGCCTTCAACTGTAATTATGAAAAAAAAAGAGGTTTGTGTTTAAGAAAATGTTTTTCTTTTTAATGTGAAATAAAAAAATCATCAAATATTATTGATTTCCAAATTTGGGTAAGAATCATGAAACCCCTAAAACAAGTAATAGCTCCATCACATTATTCAGAACTGCAATGGAGACAGACCTTTAGTGATGTCATTTTGATAACTGGCGTATCTTATTCAAGGCCTGTTTCTCCAAAATATGCTTCAAGCTAACATTTGCTCCTCTAAACTCCCTGCCCTCTTCCCTTTTCCCCTAAGTAAAACAAACCATAATTTTGAAAGATAGTTACAAAGATAAATAAAATACTTCTGTACTGTCTTTTAGAGACTTCCCAAGAGGAGATTTCTGAATGTGTTGCTTAAATAAACCATAAAAATAAGAATACGGTAAGAATTATATTAATTAGGTAAGCTTTAGATAATTTGGCTTATTTCTAGTTTCAAAGGGGACTAAGTCCCCTTTGTTTTGGTAATATACTTATTCAACTGGTTACAAAAATAACAATATATGACTAGGAGTTTGTAGTTCAGATGAAGAAGAATATCTGTGAAAAATGATAAAAACCCCTAATTTAATGCAAAGGGCACTTTAATGTCACACGGTATAAAGGGGAAAAAATTCACTTATCATTCTTTTGCAAAAGTAATGATGGCATCTATTATTTAATAAGAACATTTTAAGAACCCAATTCTCAGCTATATTGTACATTTTAATGGACATATTAAAGCAAAGCAGCACCAGATTCATTTCTTATGAAATATCCACATGAACTTGAACCTTTGGGGAACTTCTATCACAGAAGACAAGTCCTGAGTAGATTATCTGCTTTGTAGACTATTCAGAGCATAATATAAACCTGGCCAGTTCCTGTTCTTTAACCAGCAGCTCTACACATGAGCTTTCCTCGCAGCTCAAGAAGGGCATATTAAAAAATTAAATATCTTTCTACAGCAAAGCACAAGATAAATATATTATTACAATTATTTATTTTTTATTTTTTTTGAGACAGAGTCTCACTTTGTTGCCCAGGCTAGAGTGAGTGCCATGGCGTCAGCCTAGCTCACAGCAACCTCAAACTCCTGGGCTCAAGCAATCCTCCTGCCTCAGCCTCCCGAGTAGCTGGGACTATAGGCATGTGCCACCAAGCCCGGCTAATTTTTTCTATATATATATTTGTTGGCCAATTAATTTATTTCTATTTATACTAGAGACGGGGTCTTGTTCTTGCTCAGGCTGGTTTCAAACTCCTGACCTCGAGCAATCCGCCTGCCTCGGCCTCCCAGAGTGCTAGGATTATAGGCGTGAGCCACCGTGCCCCAGCCACAATTATTTATTATTATTATTATTGTTGTTGTTTTTTACAAAAAAATAATCACATGAAGCATACCAAAACAAAATAAAAATTCAGAATTCTTTTCAACTGATAATAACTGAGAATTAATTTTCCATTTAGGGCAATTTACTAAAGGAATCTAATTTAAAAATATGTCTTATAGAATAATTCAGATTCTTCAAATTATACATGTCTGATTTATTATGTAGTTAAAAGATTTATAATCTTCAAGTGGCTTTGCTTTAAAACAGGCATCCTCAAACTACGGCCTGCGGGCCACATGTGGGTGTTTTTGCATGTTTGTTTTTTTACTTCAAAATAAGATATGTGCAGTGTGCACAGGAATTTGTTCATAGTTTTTATTAAACCATAGTCTGGCCCTCCAACGGTCTGAGGGAAAGTGAACTGGCCCTCTGTTTAAAAAGTTTGAGGACCCCTGTTTTAAAGTTTCATCATTTGCTTATCTCAGATGAGACAATAGCATTTTCTTGACCAGTAATTATAATAAACAAAATGGCAATTATTCCAAGTAAAATACAATTATTAGTGGCAGGAACTTTTATGCCCCATAATTACTACTAATGAAAATATTTTGAATATCTCCAAGAGGTTGTTAGGGTTTATTCCTAAATAGAGGAATAAGTCAAGTCCTCATCAATTGTATTATTTTATTAAAAAGATACAACTATGAGCATTTGTGAATAGTAAGAATTGACAGTTTGCTGATTATCAGTCAATAGAAAATTACTCAGTAAGCACTCATTCATTTGATCATTCAAGAGGTAAGCTTAGATAGGTAATTCAGTATCTAGCTACATTAAGATGTATAAAATGATATACAACTACAACTTCATGGGGGAAAATTATTTCAGAAATAATAGAAATAGCATGAAATTTTTAAAAGGAGAAGTGAATAAGGAATAATTTCTTAAAAGTAAGATAACAGGTTGTGAGAATACCTTTCTAGGTTAGAATTTATGGTAAAGTTTGGTTTACCACTGTAACTCTAAAGAAAAGATTAATACAAGTTTCAGGGATGGACATATGAAAAATGTAAAGACCACAAAGAAGAAAAACAACTAAACTAAAACAACACATGAGAAACAGTGAAGGAATTAGTAAGTAAATATGGAAATGTCAAGTCAGTGCTCCCATGACACACCCCAAGCATGAGAACTTAGCGGATGAGTCCCCAGGAAGGTCCAGCGCAGTACTACCTAGTGCACGCAACAACTGTCCTGCTGGCTGCAAGCCTCAGCTAGCAGGTGCCTACTGTCCTCCCCTCTGTGCTGGCTTTCAGCAAATTCATATGCTGAGCTGACTGAACCCTTATCTTCTTCCATCTGGAAGGACAGAAAAGCAACAAGTCTCATATCACAGAAAGATACTCTTCACCATATATAGGTTTAAAATCAAAGCAACAAGTTGGGATCCACAGTATGTGAGGCACAAAGGAACGTTCACACAACAGCACATTCACTGTCACAAAAGAGGGCTAACAGGAGCTTCTACAGGGAAACACAAAGCATACAAAATAAAGCCATGATTTTCCAGTACACAAAGCTCTTATTAAACATATAACACAGCTAAGTTAAAACCAGGTTTCCTTCAATAAAATTCAATTTCTTCTATTAAATTCATTGCCACCAAGATTTAGGGTTCTTACTGCAAAGATGTTTCCAATTTCTCACTTCTCACGTTCTGTTCTCAGAAGACTATGCTACTCTAACTGGATTTCTGCAGAACAGTAGGGTCATGTGGCCTTACAAATGTTATATGTGTGTGAGGGGCTTGACTTATTTGTTAAAAAAATAAATTTAATCCTTAGTTTAAATTATATATATATATACATACACACACACACACACACATATATATATATATATAAAATTATTATTATTTTTTGAGAAAGAGTCTTACTCTGTTGCCTGGGCTAGAGTGCCATGGCATCAGTCTAGCTCACAGCAACCTCAGACTCCTGGGCTCAAGCAATTCTACTGCCTCAGCCTCCCAAGTAGCTGGGACTACAGGCATGCACCACCATGCCCAGCTAATTTCTTTCTATTTTTTTTAGTAGAGATGGGGTCTCACTCTTGCTCTGGCTGGTCTCGGACTCCTGAGCTCAAATGATCCACCGGCCCTCGGCCTCCCAGAGTGCTAGGATTACAGGCATGAGCCACCATGGCTGGTCCTGAATTATATATATATTTTTTTCTTTTTTTTTTTTTTTGAGACAGAGTCTCACTTTGTTGCCTAGGCTAGAGTGAGTGCCGTGGCGTCAGCCTAGCTCACAGCAACCTCAAACTCCTAGGCTCAAGTGATCCTTCTGTCTCAGCCTCCCAAGTAGCTGGGACTACAGGCATGAGCCACCATGCCCGGCTAATTTTTTCTATATATATTAGTTGGCCAATTAGTTTCTTTCTATTTATAGTAGAGACGGGGTCTCACTCTTGCTCAGGCTGGTTTCGAACTCCCGACCTCAAGCAATCCGCCCGCCTCCCAGAGAGCTAGGATTACAGGCGTGAGCCACCGCGCTTGGCCTGAATTATATTTTTAATGAAGGTCAAGTAATTTACATAAATTTCAGTTCTTTGTTTTTTCTACATTTGTATTAAAGATCTAAGGGAGTTAAAAAAAAAACGTGCCTAGGTGCCGGCGCGGTGGCTCATGCCTATAATCCTAGCACTCTGGGGAGCAGAGGCGGGAGGATCACTCAAGGTCAGGAGTTTGAAACCAGCCTGAGCAAGAGCAAGACCCTGTCTCTACTATAAATAGAAAGAAATTAATTGGCCAACTAAAAACATGCAGACAAAACAATTAGCCAGGCATGGTGGCACATGCCTGTAGTCCCAGCTACTGGGGAGGCTGAGGCAGATGGGTTGCTTGAGCCCAGGAGTTTGAGGTTCCTGTGAGCTAGGCTGACTCCACGGCACTCTAGCCTGGGCAACAGAGTGAGACTCTGTTTCAAACAAACAAACAAACAAACAAACAAACAAAAAAGTGCCTATAGCCATCCTTATTTTAACTTTTCTTAAATTATTAGAAAATATCCTTAATAAATGAAAAACAAATTTTGCCTCATCTCAATGTGTTTTCCCATCAGTCTTAGGACTGATCAATAATTATTTCTATAAAAAAATGCTATGGTGAATATTTTACATGAATAAAGAAATAAGAGAATTCCTTGGTTTCAAGAGTATAGTAAGTTTATGTAAAGACAGCTTAATAGATTTGCCTATAACAGAGGGGAAGGGGAATTACTCAAAATAAGCTTTCTTTTATTCAAAAGAAAATTGTTAATAGTTTTGTGTTAACGGTTCTTACGAAGTACTAACCTGCTTAAAGATTTGAAAGCTCTTAAAGATATCTAATATCCTTACAATGTTCCTCTTTGGCATAAGAGTAAACAGTTAAGTTATCATAGATCACACTTATGGAATATTGTTCAATGTAGTTTAAAAACAAGATGTATTCAAAATTCACAGGCTGCATCAGCAGTTGCATCACTAGTGGTCACTCACTGCTCACCTGAGTAACTTATTTCTACCTGCCTTTTTGGTCAAGCATAGTATTTCTTCTTTTTGTTTTCTTTTTTGAGACAGAGTCTCACTTTGTTGCCTGGGCTAGAGTGCCATGGTATCAGCCTAGCTCATAGCAACCTCAAACTCCTGGGCTCAAGCAATCCTTCTGCCTCAGCCTCCCGAGTAGCTGGGACTACAGGCATGTACCACCATGCCCAGCTAATTTTTTCTATATATTTTTAGTTGGCCAATTAATTTCTTTCTATTTTTAGTAGAGACAAGGTCTCACTCTTGCTCAGGCTGGTCTCGAACTCCTGACCTTGAGCGATCCACCCGCCTTGGCTTCCCAGAGTGCTAGGATTACAACAGGCATAAGCCACTGCGCCTGGCCCTTCGTATTGTTTTCTTAGATGCTAATAGTAAGTAAGTAAATAGACCACAGTACGTAAAATGATTATTTGATAGGTCAAAAACCTGGAGGCCCAAAAAGATGCACTGACTTGGTTAGAACCCACTGGGAACAGCACCAAGTGTGGCATTGGTGTTTGGGTCCCCTTATCCCTGAACTGTGCTCTTTTCCCTTTGTTACACCACCTGACTGAAGAGTGGCTTGCAGAAAGGCAATATTCTGATCAATATCCTGCTCTCACTGTGATCTTCCTAGATGAATGTTAAGCTTACTTCTTTATTAAAGTAATCTGGAGCCTGGGATCTCTGATTTATGATTTCCTTCCCCAGTCTTTTAAAGTCTATTATTGTTCAAAAAATGTGACTTGATTTAAGCCAACATGATATGTGAAAATGTGATTTCATAAAAATATGACTATTCATAATGCAAAAGTTATCTTCACTTGACAAAAGAGTTGGCCGGAGTGTTCTTTTAAATAATGAGCACTCTTATTGCCTGAGAGTTAACCCTTTGCACTAGGATGTCGAGTGTGACTTGACACGGTTAGCATCGGTAGCAGCTCGTTTGTTGAGCCACACTCGACATGTAGTTTCACCTCAGGGGGAAGGGGGATTTTTGTCTATTTTTCAAGTATTTTTTCTTATTTTCATTAACATGAAAGGACAAGTAAAATGTAAATGTAGAGATGGTACACTAACTTCCAGGGGTAGATTATTATCCACTAACTTAGAGCAACGTTTAGATGGAAAGCTCCATATAATCACACCTCATCCTAACAAAAAACACAAAGATTGTATTGTTTGTTCTAACAGAAAAATCAAAGGAGGAAGAAGAGAGACAATTTATCTTTGTGAAACATGTGAATGTAAACTAGGTCTTCATGTGGGTGAATGTTTCAAAAAATATCACACCATGAAAAATTATAGAGATTAAAATTACTCTTTGAATGTATCAATAATTTGAAATATAAAAAAAATTCCAAATAAATAAGTCTGTATGAAAACAAACTCCAGTTTTTTATTCTACTGCCACGCTTTGTAAAATCTGGGGTATTTAAAAAATACCCCAGATTTAATAAATCCTGGGTAGAATCAAGGAATCGAGAAAAAAGCAAGCGAGTGCAAAGAGTTAAATAGTTAGAAGTTCAAAAGTGTGATAGAAACTCACTGTTTTTTAGAAAGACACCTACCAATAAAATTGTGATATTTATATTTGGCTCAACCAACAGTAAAGGCAAATCTTCAAATTTGTTTTGATTTTAGTTCTTGTTTTAAACATGAAATTTAGTTGACTACCACTTAAACACCCATTTATATATTCATCTATAATTATTACACCTTTGTAATTCAAAGTAGAATATCTAAGAAAAGTTAAAGCTAATAATAATAAAAATGCTGAAAAGTTTGGTAAAACTTTAAAACAGGTCAATATTATAGACTCATAGTAACATAAAAGGTTATTAAATGGTGCTTTTGTCAAAGCCATTCATTTGATTAAATGAACACAGATAAGAAACCTTGAAATAAAAAAATATTTAAAAATATATGATTAAGAATACATTAGATACCAACAGGGTAAGAATTGAAAAGTGTCAAAACTAAAAAAAAAAATTTTAGTTATATTACTTATTCCCTTCAAACCATACTGGAGTCAAACTTAATACATGATTGTGGGATTTTGACATCAAAAGTTCTAGAATTTAAGCTTTCGTTCCCTTCCATCAAAAGACATGTCTAGACTACCAGTAATCTTTTTACAGAAACTGACAAAATGAATGTCTGTGGAGATAAAGATATATAGAAGACATACAGACACATTGTTCAATTTATAGATGCACTAAATAGTAGCAAAGATATGAAATGTTTTAGCAGCCATTACAGTGTACAAACACAAATAGGCACATATATTTATAACACAGATTAAGGCAAGATAAAAAATGGCCAACTCTCACTTCCAAGTAACTACAAACTACAACTTAAAACTTAAATTTTATGATGAATATTTGTAGCTTTAATTACTCAACATGCAAGAGCATTCTTAAATATGAATAATATGACAAGCAGAAGCATTAGAATTATGCTAGAAAAGGTAGTTAAGGTATAAAAATATATAACAAGGTATAGATCTCTGTCCTGTTATCATGCTGAATTTTCATCTGAATTTTTTTCTCAAAGAAGAAATGGATATATATTTTTTAGGTTTAACAAACATATTAATAAAGGTCAAATTAGCCAGAGACAGAGCTATGCTAATAAAAATGTCCCACTCTTTATTCATGCCTCTGCCCATCTTTCAGATATTGTTTAATTGACCTTTAGCATGCAGAAGAGTTAATGAGGTTCTACTCCTCCTACTCTACCTAAGTTTGCTCAGCTGATTCCTTGCCCTCGACAATGGCTGCAGTGCGATGAACTCGTCACTTAAAGCAACTGTGTTGGAGTACATCTATAAGTGGACAGAAAAGGGATGGGACACACAACAAGTCAGTGAGCTGTATTCATCACCTAAGAGACAGACACAGGACAAGCTCTGTAAATACATCTGTTCCTACATGAGTAAGAAATATCATACATGATGCACATACATGATTGACATTTGTAGGGTTGTTAGCTATGCCATTAAAAGAATTTGTCTTCACTCTTAACACCACATTCTTATTCTGGAGAAAAATAAAGCTCAGAATAAATGCTGATAGCTCTTCTTTTGATACAATTTTTCATGCTACTTTTGGTAAATGATAAAGTAGCTGACAATTTGAAATCAGAAATAATGGTATAAAGCTGAAATAATAATGATTGCTGCCTGTAGCAAAGGAATAATGTCACATATGGGATTTGAATGACCATATATTAGTACTATTTCAGTAAAAAAAAAAAAAACATATCAGCAGGCTAAAGATCCCCAGAGTGGAAGTAGAGATTTTCTTCTTGGATTAGACCACCTATAACATCTGGTTGTCATTTGGAAATAAATACAGTGAGCCAAAAGGAAGCATATAATGGCTTTCACATGTAGATAAAATGATTGATTTACTGTACATTCCATTTTAATCAGTTTTAATTTATGGTAAAAGAACCAAAATATATATAAACACTTTTAACTTGTGTCAGTGCCTACCTGAAGGTATGAAATATTTCCTATGTAAAAAGATAACAAGAACTAATATCATATATCATGATAGCATTAAGAAGAAATCCCCATGAAAATACATCATAAATTTGTCAATGCTCTGCCTATAGTAGAATTTCTAAGGATAAATGTAAAGAAATTTAATTACAGGTTATCTCTAATCTGAAAATTCAAAATGCTCCAAAATCCAAAATTTTTTGAATACAGACATGATACGCTTAAAGGAAATGTTCACGAGAGCATTTCAGATTTTGCCTTACGGATGCTGAGCAAATATAATGCAAATATTCCAAAATCCAAAAAAATCTGAAATCTGAAACAATCATTTTCGACAAGGGATAGTCAACCTATATTTACTGTTACAAAGAATTAAGTTTTTAAAATGATGCCATTCATATATTTTGGTGAAATATAACTGTATATAGGCCCAGAGGGGGAGACAAACTATTCTCCATAAAGGGAATAGACAACGTACTAAAAATAACAATTATATTATAAATATTTATCTCTAAAGATTAAAAATAGTAAGATAGGCAAAACTTTCTGATATATATTTAAGAAATATACCGTGGAGTGGAAAAGTCTGTCTATACTGATATAAATATATGTGTAGGCAGACAGAGTAATCAGATTATGCAAGTTTTTTAGCCCCATTTAGAGATCAGTATCACAGAGCAACATTCTCATCCGTATTGTACTTAAAATCATAACATTTTTTACTGAGAACCAACCACATACAGGCTGAATTTCAGGTGCTTCATATTCATTATCTCTAACAATCTTATAAAGTAGTTATTATATTTCTGATTTTACAGGAGGAAATTGAGTCTTAGCAAAGTAACTTGATCAAGTACATACATCATATAAATAGTTAAAATTGCATTTGAATTTGTTTGTCAGGCTTTACAAGACTATGTTATCTCAAGGGTGTTAAAATGTATGTAGGCTAGGATTAAGTTACCAAAGAAAATAAATGCTAAAAAAATGTTGCTGATATGACCAATTGAAATTAAAACTGATACACTTTTCAGGAAGCCTACCTTAAATCACTAAATACTTAGGGAACTCTTTTTCTATTTGTAGTATTAATATACAACTAAATCTCCAAAATTTAAACAAACTTTGCTTGGCATATTGCAAACATGTTGAAAAATCTCAACCTCGGCAGAATTAAATGCTTAATAAACTCAGTGTTTATCAGGGTATAAGAATTGATCAGAATATATTCTTGAGAAAACATACCCAATACTATGGTACAGTTAAAAGGACAAATTAAGATAGATTTCTATCTCATGTACTAGTCAAATATACAGGAAAGGCTCATTCAACTAAACAGCTACCAATTCGTGAGGGTCTACTATGTTTTAAAATTGTTTCATTTAATCCTCACTACAAAGATAATGAAAGGGACATTTCTACCATAATTTTACCAATGAGGAAACTGAGACTCAAAGTCACAGAGATACCAAGTGGCAGAGCTGGGATGTGAACTGAGATCTATCAGGCCCCAAAGACCATATTCTCAAGCCCTATATAACATATTGCTAATATTTACGGTAGTTTAATATTTACTAATAAATGTTTAGTGAGAATACATTTCATGAAATTTTCCATAAAAATTATTTAAGTTAAAAAACTTATTTCATACTCTTTTGTTGAAAACAATATAACCTGAAAAAGTATTACTCAACTTCTAATGTTTCTACAGACATGACTATATATCTCATGTACATATAGAATAGAATGCTGTGATATTATTTAAAACATATTTATTATTGTTAACTGGACATAACTTGACAGATTTATATTTAAAAAGGTGGAGTTTTGATAAAAACATAATGTAATTTAAAAAACTCATAATTTATCAATAGTCATCAAATTAATAGAAATGAAATATTCTTAAAATATCACATTTAACAATGTTTATGTTATAAAATACTTGATACAGAAATAGGTAATTTCCTATTTTCTGATGTAAGCAAATTATAATGACAGCTAATCCTTTAAGACCACTAACTAAAAAGATACTGAATACAGAAAGTGGTTACCTGTGCCTTTTGAGTACTTGTAGGATAGAGGTGTCGGTCAAATACCTTCTTTATGATATCAAGAAACAGACATGTAACAACCATGAGAATTATGGCAAACCAAGCAGAACCACTTGATAGAAGCTGAATAAATACAAAATACATATTCTGGGAGCTCAAAAATGGCCTGCAAAGAAAGACAGTGGACTTAATAAAAGTAGAAACTGAAAGATTTAAATCAGGACATCATATAAACACATTGTGTTTGAAAGTAAAAATTAAGTACTTCAGGAAAATGTTCAAAATCAAAATCAGTATAATTTAATTAGATAATAAAACAAGATAGACCGTAATTATTAAAGGCAAATGTAAGTTTTTATTACTAGAAAAGTAGCAAGCAGTTGACTATCTTGGTGGTAGGGTATCATAAGAATAATGTAGTAATACAGACTTAAGAGACCAAGAAAAGCAAGGAAAAGTATATAACAAAATATTTTCTACTGAGCAGTTAAAAGACTGATTACCCAAGTCTTAGGATAAAAGCTCTATTCAGAGGCTCTTCTTTAAAAACATTTTAAAATAGGCCGGGCGTGGTGGCTCACGCCTGTAATCCTAGCACTTTGGGAGGCTGAGGCGGGCGGATTACTCAAGGTCAGGAGTTCAAAACCAGCCTGAGCGAGACCCCGTCTCTACCAAAAATAGAAATAAATTAATTGACCGACTAAAAATATATATACAAAAAATTAGCCGGGCATGGTGGCGCATGCCTGTAGTCCCAGCTACTCGGGAGGCTGAGGCAGTAGGATCGCTGAGCCCCGGAGATTGAGGTTGCTGTGAGCTAGGCTGACGCCAGGGCACTCACTCTAGCCTGGGCAACAAAGTGAGACTCTGTCTCAAAAAAAAAAAAAAAAAAAACATTTTAAAATAAATGTACTCACAAATACTAGTTTTACATAGTAACAGGTATTGCAAGATATTCTTTTTGGGGTTTTTTTTTTGGTTTTTTTTTTTTTTTGAGACAGAGTCTCACTTTGTTGCCCAGGCTAGAGTGAGTGCCCTGGCATCAGCCTAGCTCACAGCAACCTCAATCTCCGGGGCTCAGCGATCCTACTGCCTCAGCCTCCCGAGTAGCTGGGACTACAGGCATGCGCCACCATGCCCGGCTAATTTTTTGTATATATATTTTTAGTTGGTCAATTAATTTATTTCTATTTTTGGTAGAGACGGGGTCTCGCTCAGGCTGGTTTCGAACTCCTGACCTTGAGTAATCCGCCCGCCTCGGCCTCCCAAAGTGCTAGGATTACAGGCGTGAGCCACCACACCCGGCCTCTTTTTGGGTTTTTTATGTCTCAGTTCAAAAGAGTATGGGGAAATAGAGAAAAAAGCAGAGAAATAAAGATTATAAACAAACAATATTCATATGAGTATCCTTTTATGAAACTAAACAGAAGGTTTTTTGCCTGATAAATGGATCAAAGGCACAGCAGGCAAATGTAATAAATTCTCAAAAAGAGAGAGACTTAGTTGTCTATCACCTACCAAAGAATCTTAGGAGAAGCATCAATTTTTAATCTATTAAAGTAGCCAGCCAACTATCTGATTCTACCAATGAAGATGACACATACTACTTACTTTTGAGAGACAAGCTAACTCAACAACTAAAATTTAATAGTTCTATGTGATTTATTTTATTGCACACATTAATAAATAATTCGGACGTAATATGGTTAGTGTAGAGAAAATTAATTGTGAAATAACACTTGGAGTTTAAATATTGGCCTTGCTATTTTTTTACCTTTGTGATCTAAAGGCTCAGTTTCCACATAGAAAAAAATGGGGATAAGTATTGTGATTAACCTATGTAATATCTTACATTAAAAAACCACATTTAGAATATAGTAGATATTCAATAAATGTTACTTTCTTTTTCTCTCTGTATCAGTAACATCAACTGAAAAAAATAAATTTATTATCAGGATAGAGTCTCAAAACTATTCTGAGCAGAATCTGGTCATAATATAACCTATCACAATAACAGATGTTTATTATAGTTGAATCAATATAATTAAAATACAATAAAGTTACTCACCAGAGAATCCCTCCATAAAACAAAGAAAATACAAAATAAAATATAATAGATCCCCAGGTAACAAGATGGTTGATCCAAGTCCAAAAACGAGTTTCCAAAGCCATCTAAAAAAATGTTTTAAAAAATTATTAGATATATAAAATAATAAAGCTTTACTTTTTAACCTCTCAGATAAAACTCAAGAATATAATGTATTAATTATAAGTATTTAAAAGTACCATGGTAGAATCCCTTAAAAGACATATTAATGAAAGAGTCCTAGTATAAAATTGAATAATTTTTAGCTTACAATATTTTTCTTTTGTGAGGAAGCAGCATTGAAATTTCATGTGATTATTGTATTTCAACTCCACAGCCTAAAACAAATTATGTTCTTGCACTATCTACAAAGAAGCAACATTTCAGAGATTTTTATTTGATCATAAAAATCAGCTGAGGCTTCCCAAAATAATGAACTTAAGAATTTTTTGACAAAAATTTAAATAAATTATTAAAATAGCAATCAATAAAATAATTTATTATTGAAAATGGACAAATATCTATGACTAAAGAAATGCAGAAAATTAACTAATTATGTATACAGACATAAAATGTGTCTGTTTCTAATTTTAGTAACATACCTTTGCTGTGACTGTGATAACCATAACTGTGAAGACCAAAGTGCCAAATGTCCAGTTTCCAAACATCTAAACAAAAAGAATAAACTATTACATTATGTGTTAACGTGATGCTAAATCAAATGTAAGCGAAAAAGTAATCTACTAAAAATCACTTGATGTATTTAGCTCTTCAAGAAGTGCTAGTTAGTTACACTTGAAACTGGTAACCATATTAATAAAGTTAAGAAGAGTATAAGAAGAAACACCATTATGCTTATTATTTTTATGCTCAGTGGTTCTTAACATTATCAGACTGGAAACCTAAAGATGGGGTCGAAGTGTGTGGCACAGACTGTTTTTAGTTAGAATAGAATAGTTGTTAGTGACTGCTTTATTCCTGACACGGTGAAAATGGTAACAAAACTGTTCAATCACCATTATTTTTTTGCAACCTTCCCAACCAGAAAGTTACAGCAGATTATTTGCCACAGTATTTTTGGACACAGCATTAGTAGAGCAAGAAAAAAAGAAACTTATACTTAAAAATGAAAGGAAAGATAATGGACAATGGAATAGCTCCTCAAAAGAGTCCATGTAAAAATGTAGTTAATGCCAGTCAGAAAGTGTTCCCTTGGGCTTTATAGCCAAAACTTATTAAGGTTTATTAAATAAGCAGAATCCCAAAAGAATATCAGGATTTTATTTCCACAAATAAGAACATGAGGAGACTTGAGGCAGAAGGATTGCTTGAGCTCAGGAGTTTGAGGTTGCTGTGAACTAGGCTGACACCATGGCACTCTAGCCCAGGAAACAGAGCAAAACTCTGTCTCAAAAAAAAAGGAAAAGTGATTAAGTTTGGATTAAGTGGGGCATATTTATGTCACACATCATCACTTTCAGGTATACTTAAGTTTGTATTTGTAATTATACGCTTATTTTTTCTTAAAGAGGGCCTGATAAAATGTTTAGACTCCGTTACACCTTAGATGCTCAAAATGCTTTCTATCCCAACCTGTCTGCTTTCTCTATCATTTCTTAGATGGGAAGGATGAGAGTACCTAGTGTACAGATAAAGAAGAACTGACGGCCTAGGACTGAGCCCTAGGCTACTGTTCCATTTAGAGCAATGGGTCTCAAGTGGGGGTGGCTGTGCCTCCCTGAGGACACGTGGCTGGGTCTGGAGACAATTTTGGTTGTCACAACTAGGGGAATGTATGTGTGTGTGCTACTGGTATCTAGTAGGTAGAGGCTAGAGATGCTGATAAAGAACCTATAATTCATAGGATGAGCCCTCACTACAAAAAATTATCCTGTTCAAATGTCAATAATACAGAGTTTGAGAAACCCTGACTCTGAGGGCAGGAAGAGGAAAAGATACAAAAGGAATAATAAAAAATAGTAGGATGCCAAAGTAAGCTACAGACGCTGAGAGAAGATCATGTGGCAGGAAAGAAGGCTTTATAAATTGTGCCCAGTGGTCAAGTTCATAAGATCTGAGATGTGCTTTTGGATTTAGGAACATAAAATGATGATGACCATAAAGAACATGGTTTTGAGAAGAGGGCTAGGGGCAATAGCCCCAGTGGAATATGTTCCAGGGGGAACAGGAGTCCAGGAAGTAGAAATAATGAGAAAACATAACTTCTTCAAGTTTTGCTCTAAAGACACAAAGAAAAATATAGCCAGAATAAGATGTGGGCCAAAGCAGTGTGCTTTTTATTAGAACATGGGAGATCTTAAAGCATGTTTGTGTTTGTATGGTGATGGGTTTGATCCCACAGAGGATGAAAGACTGATGGTGAAGGAAAGAGAGTACAATTACAGAAGCAAAGTCTTATGTCAAGTAAGAAGGTTTTTAAGAATAAACAAAAGGTGAAAACTTTCTCTTTATCAGGCTTAACTTAACTATATATCTGTCTACACAAGAATTACCTTCCCTAGAGTTAATTAGTTGTTCAGTTCTCCAGTACAAACTATCTCTTTACTATGGACTGACCATTGGGTAGTACTATAAGAGGCAAGGCATACGCTTCTTTTTTTTTTGAGACAGAGTCTTGCTTTGTTGCCCAGGCTAGAGTGAGTGCCGTGGCGTCAGCCTAGCTCACAGCAACCTCAAACTCCTGGGCTCAAGCAATCCTCCTGCCTCAGCCTCCCAAGCAGCTGGGACTACAGGCATGCGCCACCATGCCTGGCTAACTTTTTCTATATATATCAGTTGGTCAATTTCTATTTATAGTAGAGATGGGGTCTCGCTCTTGCTCAGGCTGGTTTCAAACTCCTGACCTCGAGCAATCCGCCCGCCTCGGCCTCCCAGAGTGCTAGGATTACAGGCGTGAGCCACCACATCTGGCCTCCTCTTTTTCTTCTGACGCCTTTGGTTGGAACCACCAGAGAAACACAATGTCATAAAATATTAGGATGGGGAACTCAGCTACCTCTGAAACGGTTCTCCTGATATTTTCCTCCCTATATCATTAGTTTTCCACTCTCACCACATGACAATTCCCTTTCCTGTTTCCTTCAATGTAAAATTCTTATTCATCTAATATACTCTATGACAGACACAATGCCTTTTCCATTACATTCTGTGGATGTCTGTTTTACTGGGGGTGAATTCTTTCAATCTGAATTGTTTCTCTCACATTTTCCCATCACTTTCTTTCCTTACCTATAATCTTAAGTAGCATCTTTATTTATAGTTTTAAACAGCTTCTTCCCTGAGGAAGTTTCCTTACTGAGACCCCAGTAAGGCAACATAAGCTATTTCCAAAAATACTTTGTACAACAGCAACATTGTTAGAATAAGCATGCACTAAGATGACTTATTCTCTAGGGGTCAAGAAAGGAGAAGATAAGTTCTTCTTTAAAAAATACACTCATTAGTTTTTAGTTACTTCTTTACTTTATAGTATACTTAATAACCATTCTTCGTTGGTATTTACCTTGCACTTATTTAGCCTTTTATTTAGCACATATAAATTCTAAAAAAGCTGTAACACTTACTTAGTTTTTTAAAAACAGATTTCACAGGTAGTAAATTCACAGAAACAAAATGTAGAATGGTGGTTGTCAGGGTCTGATGGGAGGGTAAAATAGGAATAGTTGTTCAATGGGGATGGAGTTTCAGTTTTGCAGGATGAAAAAGTTCTAGAGATCTACTGCAGAACAATGTGAATATACTTAAAACTACTGAACTGTACATTTAAAAATGGTTTTAAAAGGGTATCAAATTGCATATTTTAAATATGTAAATTTGTTATATGTCAATTATACCTCAATAAACCTGTTTCAAAAATGATTTAATGGCAGTGAATTTTTCTAGGTGGTATATTATTTTGGGGGAACTTAAATTTTTAAAGTTACATCAAAAGCTCTCATGAATATTTTATAACATAACTTTGTCAAAATTTTATTAATAAAAAAGAAATGATGATTGCATTTTTCTTTAATGATACAAATTTAAAGTAGGATGACAGTAATAATCTCTAACTATCAAAAATTAATTTGTAGTACTCTACGAAGCCCTGTTTAAAAACAATAATTCCAGTTTTATTTTCTTTTTTTTTTTTTTTTTTTTTTTTTTTTGAGACAGAGTCTCACTTTGTTGTCCAGGCTAGAGTGAGTGCCGTGGCGTCAGCCTAGCTCACAGCAACCTCAATCTCCTGGGCTTGAGTGATCCTTCTGCCTCAGCCTCCCGAGTAGCTGGGACTACAGGCATGCGCCACCATGCCCGGCTAATTTTTATATATATATATCAGTTGGCCAATTAATTTCTTTCTATTTATAGTAGAGACGGGGTCTCGCTCTTGCTCAGGCTGGTTTTGAACTCCTGACCTTGAGCAATCCGCCCGCCTCGGCCTCCCAAGAGCTAGGATTACAGGCGTGAGCCACAGCGCCCGGCCCAGTTTTTTCTATGACAAAAAGTTATCAAAAACCAAACCAAATCAAAATATTACTAAGCATTCTTTAAAAAATTATATATTTTACCTGGCCATTTCCAAGCAGAGATACATCTTCCCCTATCAGAAAATACGATCCAAAAAAGAAAATAAAGGCATGACTGAAACCCAGGATGGTCCAATAAAGAAATTTATTAATGCTTAAGAGACGGTTTTTACTAATGTCTCTGTAAATTAAAAAAAAGAAGAGAAAAAGGAACATATTAGGAATCATTTATTATTTACCTACTATACAATTATAACTTAGTAATTTTTAATTTAAAATGCTTGAAAATATTAGCAGAAACCCAAACTTACAAACCACTGTTTGTAATATACATCTGTGTAACAGTTTAGAGTTTATATATGATATAGACATAATGTGTCAATTAATTGTGAAAAGCTGATTTATCTGTTATTATATTCTTCTGTTAACATTTAATCACGCTGTCATTATGGTCTCTTTTTAGTGAGGTCATTTGAGTTAGGGTCAGCACTGAGGGTCCTAATTAAGTTCACTTTCAACAATATCTATAATGGGAAGAACAATCTGTGCCAATCTTGGATCAAGCCCTGTCCTAGATATCCTGGAAATCGAAGTAAGTTACTCCATAACTGAATAATTAGATACCTCTATAAGTGGGATCTCTATAGCAGTTTATAGTGGAAACCATAAGCTGGTCCTGAGGAATAGGTCTCAAGCACATCTCTGTGATTACTTGGTTCAGGAATAAAGCAGGGGATCTGGGATGGGAATTAATATCCTTAACCCTGCATTTTGTATTGATTACTACTTATAAATTGGGCAATAGTAGAACATAAACTAATTTTTTAGGAATTCTAGAGACCACCAATTCCTAATTTCTTTTTTGCACACAAAATGGAATATTATTGTTTTGCAATATTAAGTGCAAATTACACAATTACCCAATGCATTCCTAAGATGAAAGTATTCATTCTTACAGACACTAGAAAAATTATTTAAATTTTCTCTTTGAAAAAAATTATTCAAAATTTTCTCCTTGATATTCAATAACTTTAAACCATATGACAATTACTAGGTAAAGTTTTAATCATCAAAGTACTAATATGCTTATTTTTAGGTACTTTTAAAAAATGGTAACTATTTAATACGCTGCTTGCAATCAGAAATATTATGGACCTTTAATACTGGAATATACTTACCGATAGAGGGTGGGCTTGTTCTGTAATACATGAGGGTCTATATGTTGTTCCAAAAGACTATATATCAGAACAGGTAGGGAAGTAAAACAAATATTGTACAAAGTCAGGTACACGCTGTCATACAATGTCTAGAAAGAGAAATTGGTAGGAATGCTGAGATTCTAAATTATGAGTTAGTATTATACTTATGCATATAATCACAAAGAAGCATATTAAAATAAGCATAAAATTATAGTTTATCAAGTTATAATAAAATTAATTTTAATAATTTCAATTAGCTTTCAATATAGACATAAACATATAATGTTCCTGGATTTATATTCTTTGTGGGAATTGGAATATTTTACTATGTTACTATGTTAGGTGATTCTAAAATTCTAGTGAATTGAATCACAATTTGGTCACTGTAAAGTAATTTTACACAATTCTTCTATAAGCACCCTAGCATTCTTACTTACAATTCCTTTAGAAGAATTCCTTAAAACACATAGAGGTTTTTTCATGGCTTTGTTGCCCCATCTATGTCCTACTTTTCCTTTGAGGCAATGAAACTTTGCATCAAACTTCCATCAAACTTTGCACAATTGCCTAAGTTCTTGATGATAGCTTTCTCCTCTAAACTGCCATAGGTCCTACTGTTGGTATCAATTGCTTAGCATTTTGCGTAAGCTTCATATATTGTTTTAATTATTATTAATACTGCCTCCTAAATTGCACTATAAACTCCCTGAAAACCTAATTAAAATAAGTCCGATCCCCTTGTTATATGGTCTTATCACATTCTTTAGTTCATTTAGGAAAATGAACTGTTACTGGCAATCAACAAGCAGATATTTGGAATTTAGAGTTATAGGTTGTAAAAAGAAAAGAAAAAGCAATTAAGGATAGGAACAACTCGTTAAAAATCTAAGATAATTAAGATCTTGTTTTTTCAATAAATTTGGATCAATGTCTTGATAAATTTGAGCAGTAGAGTGTTGTATGTGAAAAGGGTGCTCAATTAGTGAGAAGCAGTAGCTCCAAGTCATGGTTTAGTCATTAAATTAGCTAAGGCGAGTTACTTAATATCTATGGATTTCACTTTTCTTTTCTAATAAAACAGACTAGATCAGGAATTGCAAATATGTAACATGTGTACAAAAAAGACCCACTCTGTGCCCATTACAGCCACTGTTAACAGATTACAGCATTTTCCCTCTGAGCCTATGGCTTCAGAAACCTTTTCAATATAGCACTCCAGGTATCTCTAACAATTATTATCTTTAAAGCTAGCTTCTGAGGTTAAAACCTATATTGCCATCCCTATACTAAATCACTAAAGTTTCTTCCAAACCTAAAAAATTGTCAGCTAAATATAAAAATGAGGTAAATCACCAATATTAACTGGTCTGGCTTGATATGGATTCTATAGAAATATCACAAAGAAGTTGAAAAAAGTTATCAAAATTCTCTGATAAGCTGTTAAGAGTTAATATTTATTTTTAAAACATCATCCAGAATTACAATATATTTTGGCATTAACATTCACCTCAAAGTGAAAAGGAGAATATTATGTTGCGCTGATTAAACACACTGAGTAAAACGTTTTGTCTAGTTACCTGGAGAAGAAAAATGAGAAGTCCCTCCAAATGTCTATCAAAATCCAAACATAAATACCTTATTCTAAAAGGACAAAATATAAACTTCTGTTTACTTACTTGTTGAGAAAATAAACAGTAGAACTGATATAAAAATTGAGGTGTTATAAAGCACACATTCTGAAAAATAAGATTAAATAGGAAATAATTAAAATATTCAGGTCTAAAAGAGAAACACTTTAAAAATGGTTACAAAGGTGTCCATAAACACAATCTCAGTTAATATGGTAAGTAGAGGATAAGGACTTGTCTATATAACACAGGAAAGTAGGATTTCCATTTTGTTAAAAAACATCTAAAAGCATTTTATGCACCAGTACAGATATGAGAATGAAAATACCCTTGACTCCTATCTTTGCCAAGCAATAGTACAATTTTGAATTTATTACCTTCCAACTATTATTCAATTCTTTTCATATATAGTACAATAAGATTTACCTAAACTTTAGGGCTATGACAGCTTTAAAATGCAAAAATACTTCAAACACACAATAAATAGAATTGTCAAAACATCTTTTCATCTCAATATATTAATATTCCAAGTAAAAGCTAGAATAATAAGTCAGAAGAAAACTGCCATCATCATCTTATAGCAATGTGTGGTCTACTACTTATGTTCTTTCATTGGCTTGTAGCTATTAGTTATAGGAATATATACAATATAGGACATTGCTATATTAAATATATTGGTAACAGGAGCTCTTAATGTGGGTTTCTGCTCTCATCAAAGGATCCAGAGATAGAATAGTATTTCAGTATAATTAGTTTCCTTATAATCCTATGTATTTTATTTTATACATATAAAAACCCCACTAAAGGGCCATTCATGGCACAAAAAAGGTTAAGAACCTCTGTTTGAAACCATCATATTGTAGTTAAATTAAAACTTATTACTGGTTCAGGAAAAAATAACTTTAAATAAATCAAATTTACTTTGTTCTAATTTGCATGGAATAAAACATCAATTTTAGTTTTAATGTATTCTGGAAATTTTTTATATACTACCACCATAATAAAACTAGAAAACTTTTCTATCACCCCAAAAAGTTCTCTTACATTCCCTTCCAGTCAATTCTACCACCTGAACCCTTGGCCCCAGGCAACCACTGATCTGCTTTCTGTTGGTATACATTAGATTTATGACAAACTACTATTATTTTTACTTATAGACACTATTTTTAAGAAAAATATATATGGTTATAACATTCCTCAAATTGAAACTTCAAATTATTATTTCAATAATTGAGTCTAAATATCTATATGAAACTCACCTTGTAAAAAAAATACTGTACAAGGGTAGCTATTCTAATATAATAAAAATGACCATGAACAAAAAGCAATTTGGAGAGGAATTTAAATCTAGCTATTGCATAGTCACTGTTTCTTGCAGCCTGTCTTCCTTCTTTACCCATGATTCCTGTAACAAAGGGGACAGAAAGGCATGTTCACTTATGACTGATTAGTTCAATTTTTATGATGTATCTGCAGATATCTTAATTATTTATAGTAGTTAAACATGGACTTTGGAAAACTGAATCCTAATAAGTCAGCAGATAGCAGATGTCTAAAAGGTTGTTCTACCTAAATATGTATTTAATATAAAGCTACAATATATACCAGACATATAATACCAATTTTCAAAGAATTAAAACACAATAAGATAAAATACAATTAATATAAAAATAATATTGAAAGTTCAGGATCTAGCAGGAGCATCACTTATTATACTAGTAAGCACAAATACTGGGTGAGTAACAGAGTTCTCATGGACAGAATGCTATAAAATAGATTTAACTTCACTATTTCCAATGAATATAAAAATATTCAAATTGAATAATTTGAACCTAGCAAAAATAATGAGCATATTTAACCGATTTAAAACTTTATGGTGCTGGGCACAGTGGTTCACACCTGTAATCCCAGTACTTTGGGAGGTCGAGGCGAGAGGACTGCTTGAAGCTAAGGATATGAGACCAGCCTGGGCAATGTAGTGAGACCCCACCTCTACAAAAAATACTAATTCCAGGTTACAGTGAACTATAATCGGGCCACTACAACCCAGGCTGGGCAGCAGAGTGAGACTCTGTCTCTAAAAAACAACCTTTCATGCATAAGTCAAACAAGCTGTTCTTTTTAATAAAAAAAATATAAATTTAGAATAAATTAAAAAAGAAAAATGTACAATATCATTTGAAATCGGTACATTGTTTTATCTGACAAATATGAGTACTTTTTGGGGGGGTTACAATGATCCTTTAGGTTTCAAAAAAGCAAGAGTTATTGCCAAGTTTTTAATTTGAAAGCCACTTTTAAAATTAAAATTTAAAATTTTTGGCTGGGCGTGTTGGCTCAAGCCTGTAATCCTAGCACTCTGGGAGGCCGAGGTGGGAGGATTGCTCGAGGTCAGGAGTTCGAAAACAGCTGAGGATAGAACGAGACCCCGTCTCTACTATAAATAGAAAGAAGTTAATTGGCCAACTAATATATACACAAAAAATCAGCCAGGCATGGTGGTGCATGCCTGTAGTCCCAGCTACTCGGGAGGCTGAAGCAGTAGGATGGCTTGAGCCTAGGAGTTTGAGGTTGCTGTGAGCTAGGCTGATGCCATGGCACTCACTCTAGCCTGGGCAATAAAGCGAGACTCTGTCTCAAAAAAATAAAATAAAATAAATTAACATTTTTGTCATAAAAGTATCAAAATGCTGCAAAATGTATAGGCAGTGAAAATCATCTATATTCATAACACCTAGGGAAAACCATGTTTTTAGTCCATGTCCTTTCAGAATTTTTCTTTCTGCTTATTTCCTATGTATATTTAATATATTTTAAAAACGTGTATAAAAATGGGATTATTTGGTAACATGCTTTTGTTACCTAACAGATTATGGACATTGTTTCTAATATACAGCATTTATTAACATGTGCAATTATTTTCTTAGAAGAAATTCCTGGATGCATAATTGCAAGGTCAATAGGCATATATTTAAAAATTTTGTTATGTATAACAATGCAGGGCGTACCAATTTACTCTCTCACTAACATTGTATAAGAGGATTTCTTAATCTATATCTTTGCAAACTTCAGATTTATCAATCTTTGTAGTTTCTGCCAATCTGAAAAGCAACTTTAATTAGTATTTCATTGATTGTTAGACACTGAACATTTTTTTCATACATTTAGTATTCATTTTAAATTTCTCTTTTTATGACAACTGATGGCTCACATACTTCTGCATATTTCTACTTTAGTGTTTTTCTTATTCTTTTTAATTTGTTAAGACTTCATATATTAGGAATATTAAGACTTTGTTATCTATTTTGCAAATATTCTTTACTAGTTTGTCTTTTATCTGTAAAATTTGTTTTGGGAGAGTTTTTACCATTGTATGATCTTTTTCCTATAGTTAACTATAGTTCCTTGCTTTGGTATTATGCTTAAAAGACCCTTCCACATCTCAAATAAGATTATTCATTAAAATTTCTTCTATACTTTCTATGGTCTTAAAAATTATTTACATTCTAATCCATCTGGAATTTGTTTTACTATAAGTAATGGAAAAAGATCCAACTTCTCTTTTTTCTAAATATTAATAACTAACCAATTTTATCAGTATTTTTTACTTAACAGTTTGTATTTATGTGAAACATCTTTGTTATATACTAAAATCTTCCAGATTCTTGAATCTATTCTAGTCACTGACCTGATAACTACCCATTGCAGAACACTGTAGAGACTATTCCAAAACAGACTAGCCTCTCTTTTAACTCTCAAGTTTTATTCTTCAATTAAAAAAACCCATGCCCATACTTTTTCTCTTTTGCTGTGTATTTGTAAAATAAAATTATAGAGGAAGACAAGTCAGAATATGGTTAAAATAGGAAAGGATTAATAAATTAAATATAATTAAATAATAATAGTAGTCTGAATCCAATAAAAGTTTTAGGCAAAAAGAAAAGAAATTAGAATAAAAGTTATTAAAATCAGAAAACTATTTGAAATTTTATATTTTATTACAGTTTGGTGCAATTTCTTGTCTCTAAAATTATCTTTAAAATGTGTGAAAATACTTTAAAAGGTACAAAATGGCATGTAAAAATAAAGTTACTTTTATTATGGAGAATAGGCAAAGATAAAATTCACTAATGTATTTATTTCCTTTAAAATTTGGAACTAAAATATACTATCTAACATACCATAACATATAATAAAAATAAAAAATAAAATATACTGTAAAATATAATATAGTGTACTTAATTACGATAGGTTTCTGATAGGGATACACTGTGATACACAACCATGTTGCATTTAATTTTCATTCACATATTTGATAATGTAACTTAATCTACAAAAGGAAAATTCAAAACCACCAAATAATTATATCAACTTAAAAAGTTTAGGAAAAAAAATCAATTACCTATACCAACATGTGCTTCCTGTATCATGCTTACATCATTAGCACCATCACCAACAGCCAATGTTATGGGTTTCTCAGGTGAGATTTTTATCAGTCTTATTACCTGAAAGACATACAATGAATTAGTTCTTTGTGATAAAATTTTAACTTTCTTATATTTACATAAAGTAATTTATCTGAAATGACTGTAGTAAGAACAGTAGAGTAATGAAAAAAAGATTGAATTTTATATTAGACAATATGCACTGGTGTTCATTTTTTTGAGGGATATCTCCATTAAGATTTTAGGAGTGTCTCTCAGAAATGTCACAACAGAGAATTATCTTTCGATTTTATGATGAGAAGCAAGAATCTTTTAAATATATAGCTTAAATATTTAAAAACCTTAATAACTTAATTATGTAAAAAAGTAACTGCACTTAATTGAACTGTTAGGCAAAATTTTTCTTTCTCAAAAAGTTATTTTTTTCACTTAATATTAAGAGGAAAGACAACTGCTTTCTCCTGATAAAATTTAAAAAATTTTAAATAAGCAATCAAGATTAAATTCAGTGAAATCAAAAGAAAAGTTTCTTTGGAATTCTTGAATGTTCTTTTTATAAAGAACCTAGGAATTAATTCTGTTTGGCAGTTTTATTCTCCAAAGACTGGAGTACATTAGTTATTATATAGGCACTGTAGCAAAATTCTATGTAGTCAAAATAAACTGCAAGTTTATTAGGCCTATATATGAAACAATCAATATATGGACATGCATTGCAAAAGATTTGTGAAAAATACAATCTAAGACCTCAAATTCCCAATTTGGAATTATAAAAATGTTTGTATAGGCTTTCAATTGAATCATAGGTAGCTGGAATTTAAATATTTCCTGTATATACAATAGCTTCACATTACAAGTAGCTTTTCAACTTTTTACTAAAGCTCTATTTATATTTATCACTTTATATCCATTTTAACAAAGAATTACTACATCATCAGTATACAAGAATAAGGAGAGATCAAGAGAACCACCTGTAAGTACAGATGAATTTGAAGTCTTCTAGGCTCTTTTACTTGTATTTCGACAAGAACACAAATCTGCTACCCATTACAGACTTTCTATGTCATTATAAATAATTGAATCTTTAAAGTTCATTGTGAGAATTCCAAAAGTCTAATGTTTGGTTAAAATTCACAATGATAAGTGACTGACTCCTAGTAAAATGGAACTATGTAAGGTATTAACTTTTTTAGATCAAAATAGCAGGCTTCTTATAACATACATACTTTTGCTTTCTGCAGTGGTGCCATACGACAGCATAATACAGCTGAACAATTTTTACAAACTTCCATAAATAGTTTTTCATGTTCTCTGAGTGCAAGAGATAGGCTGGTCCCATCCACTACCAGCCCATGCTGAATCACATGATCCTCTGTAATTCTAAAAGAGAAAATAATTATATGTTCTGTAAGATACTTTGAAGCCATATTATTTATATTAATATTGAACAAAAGATTCTTATTGAAAGATGGATTGTTCACCCATAGACCTTACTGTTACAAGACGGATAAGTTAGGAAAAAATTCAATTGTATTACCTGAAGGTTACCATTAAACAGAACTGAGAGTCACTGATACAGACTGAACAGATTACATTCAATACTACAATGAACTGATTGGTAAATATAGTAACTATATTTTCTAATGTGAATCATAACACATAATCTGAGGATATTCTCCCAAACTGTGAGCATGAAAAGTCTTACAAAAACTGAAACATTATTAAACATTTAGCAAATGCTACTAATTTAAAAAAATTAAATGAAATCAAGAATGTTCAGGAAAATCCATGAGCTAGATTCACCACATATATTGTAAATAGGAAGGAAAAAGATGAAGGAATCAGTACTATCTTTTAATATTAACCTCTATGATGGATTGTAACACCAGATATTACTATTACGGAACATGGATAACACCTTACTTGTGGGCATATGCTACACAAATGCTACTCAAAGTAGAGTGTGACTACTGGCAGCTGGGCAAACTATTTGTTGCCAGGGAGAAACAAGAAGCTTGCACTAGTATATAAATCAACTGTATCACCAAACACACTATTTTATTCAACTGTTTTTTCTTTCAACCTCCCATTGGTAATAAGACTTTCTTGATGAACAAAGTAGTACATAGATTTATATTTGGGGGCAAGCTCCTTTATGTTATTGAAAATCAGCACTCAGGCTAGCAATGTGCTATATACACCATAAGGAAAGTACTACAGGTTCACAGTGTAGCACACTGCTACTAAGAAATATCCCTCCATTTTCAAATAAATGAGAATACTATTAAATGAGCAACAAGCTATAAAAGCTAAACATATATTATAGATTTTAGTCTTATAATAGAAAAAAATTTTCATAAGTTAAAATGATGTCTTTCATAGTATGCCTAATCACTATTTGTGTTGCACTTAACTAATAAGTGGCAAGCAATTCACTATACATCATAACATTTTTAAAAATTTATTTTTCTCTACTTTATTAAACTTTCAGTATCTGAAACCAATACCTGCAATTACTGTTTTTCTTCCCCATTGGCCAAACTTTAGCAACCTGTGGTGCCTTCAATGTCTTCAGCCTGTCCTAAGCATTGCCTGGGCAACATGCCTCAGAAGTGATAAGCAGCCAAGAGCGGGATAGATCAGTGTTTGCTTTTTTTTTTGAGACAGAGTCTCACTCTGTTGCCCCGGCTAGAGTGCTATGGTGTGAGCCTAGCTCGTACCAACCTCAAACTCCTGGGCTCAAGTGATCCTCCTGCCTCAGCCTCCCAAGCAGCTGGGACTACAGGCATGTGCCATTATGCCTCGCTAATTTTTTTATATATGTATCTTTAGTTATCCAGATAATTTCTTTCTATTTTTAGTAGAGACAGGGTCTTGCTCTTGCTCTGGCTGGTCTCGAACTCCTGACCTTGAGTGATCCTCCCACCTCAGCCTCCCAGAGTGCTAGGATTACAGGTGTGAGCCACCATGCCTAGCCAGACAGATCAGTTTTCTTAGGGAATCTTCCTAAGGCACATTAAATTAGGTTTTCCTCTGGATAGGTTTCATAAATCATCATATTATGATCTCACAATCCATGGGATTATATATATATATATATATATAAATATATAAATATAAAGACAGGATCTTTTTCTGTTGCTCGGGCTGAAGGACAGTGGTATAATTATAGCTCACTGCAACCTCCAACTCCTGGGCTGAAGCAATCTTCCTGCCTCAGCCCTTGAGTAGCTGGGACTATAGGGACATGCTACCATGGCTGGCTAATTTTTTTATTTTTGTAGAGATGGGGTCTTGCTATATTGCCTGGGCTGTTTTCAAATTCCTGGGCTCAAACGATCCTCCCGCCTTAGCCTCTCCAAGTGCAGGGATTATAGGTGTGAGCCACTATACCAGTCTGTGGAATATTTAAGAAATATGAGAAAGCACCTACATTTCTTGCATACAGTGGGTAGCCTCTGCTCAACTCTGTAGCCTTCTGTCTCATAATCTCTTCCCATAGTCTCTCCGACCTACCCCATTCTCTGGCCACAATTTACTGTCAATTCCTCAATTAAGCCTCTTTCCCAGCCCTGGGAATCTGCACACACTGTTCCCTTTTCTTCTTGGTGTCACTCTCTATCCAGTTAACATTTCATCTCTCAGGAGGCAACACAGTCACTTGTATTCCAGAGCTCTCCTTAATACATCTGGTCTAGGCTAAGCTTCACTCTTCTGTCCTGTAGCTTCTGCCTCAGTTACAAATCAGTTGTGACAGGTTTATAACAAAATATTTACTTCCCTGTTTTTCCTACAACTGTAAGCATTTGGGGCATAAACAACACCCCTATGACTTTGTGTTTCAAATGCCTAGATAGGAGATGATATAAGTTTGTGAAGGAATGGATATATAAACTAAAGCTTTCAAAGGTATGAAATTCTTTGTTCTACACAATATTTTTATCAAGATTTTTAGAATAGATACTACTTGCCAGTCTGTAAATCAAAATCCTATTGACTTACACATTTCAGATTTTTTCCATCAAAAAGATATATCCCTACAATATAATATAAATCTTACATAGCAAGTGCTATGGTTTGAATGTGCTGTCCCCTCCAAAATTCATGCTGAAACAATCTCCAATGTGGTGGTATTAAGAGGTGGGGGCCTTTTAGGAAGTGATTAAGTCATAATATGAGATCTGCCTTCATGAATGGATTAACACCCTGATATAAGAGACTTCAGAGAGAGTTTGCCCCCTCTTGACCTTAGTTTCTTCCCTCTGGTAGGACACAGCAACTCTTCCCTTAGGAGGATGCAACAACAAGGCACTGTCTCAGAAGCAAGGAACAGCCCCCACTATACAATCTTCTGGCACCTTGATCTTGGCCTTCCCAGCCTCCAGAACTGTGAGAAATAAATTTCTGTTCTTTATAAATTACCCAGTCTTGTTATAGAAGCACAAATGAACTAAGACAGCAAGTCTGAAATTTACTTTAAGGGTATAGCATTCAATTTGTAATACAGCTTTTGTACAAAAAGGGATGAACAATACTAATGATCATAACACATTCATTAAAACCATATATATAGAAGACTTAAAGAAAATATGCTAAAATATAAATATCTTTAGATGACTGCATTATGGCATTAACCACTATATCTTTATAATTTTCAGTATTTTTCAAGTAGACATTTATTACTTTTATAATCAGAAAAATATATAAAGGCATATATGAGGTAAATGGCTCTAAGCAGTTACTTTCTATGTTTTAGGAAATTCTCCTTGACATTATGGTATTTAAATGTTTCACCATTCACAACGGTGTTGGCTCTGCTCTCAAACTATAATTATTAATACCTAGATCACCTTTTTTGCATTCAAGCAAACACCCTTCTGACAGTTGTACTGTCTTTTAAAAATATCTCTTAAATAAGCTTTTCTCAGATGAAATCCAGAGGTTAGTAACACATCAATGCCTGCACAACAAATATAAATAAAGCATTGAATGTATATTAACAACCATGATGTTATCTTTTTGTATTTGTTTTTCTGGGTTAGTATCACAAGACAGCAAATGACAGGAAGCTGTAGGAGACCTAATATTCCTACATGCAAGCAGCCCTGATTCTCACAATGAAGCCCTTCTTAATTTATTGTGAAAAATTAGACTGTGTTAAATGGAGGCACCATTTACCTCCATAGGGGGCATAAATTTGATCTGCCTATAAAAAACGATTTATAAAAAAGACAGAATTTAGAGTATTATGAAATAATCTTATTTTTTTTTTTTTTTTTGAGACAGAGTCTCACTTTGTTGCCCAGACTAGAGTGAGTGCCGTGGCGTCAGCCTAGCTCACAGCAACCTCAAACTCCTATGCTCAACAATCCTTCTGCCTCAGCCTCCCGAGTAGCTGGGACTACAGGCATGTGCCATCATGCCCGGCTAATTTTTTCTATATATATTAGTTGGCCAAATTAATTTCTTTCTATTTATAGTAGAGACAGGGTCTCATTCTTGCTCAGGTTGGTTTCGAACTCCTAAAGGAGCCGCCCGTCTCGGCCTCCCAGAGAACTAGGATTACAGGCGTGAGCCAACGCACCCGGCCCTGAAATAATCTTTAAACAGTAAAATGCAGCTTAATATCACAGTTTGGTCATACAAACTAGCTCAGAAGTTGGCAAATATTTTTTGTAAAGGGCCAGCATAAACATTTCAATTTTAAACTTCGTAGGCCAAGAGACAAAACTGAAGATGTTATACAGGTGCTTATATAATGAAAGAGAAAAGAAATTTAAGCAAGTTTTTTAATGACTAAGTTAAAAATATAGTTAAGAGAATTTTTTTAATAGAGAATAATATATAACGAGAAGAATGAGAATCTTTTCTTGGTGGGGAGACAATAATCTGCTTAACTGGAGTTCAAAGTTAACGTTCCCTACCATCAAAATTAATTATAAATGTCCATCTGATAATGCCTATTTGTAATGAGATTTTACATTTCAATACAATGGAACTATATGTAATGAGATTCATAATTCATCTTTGAAAATATCTTTTCAAACAGGTAGCACAGCTAAAATATTACTGCATAATAAACAATGCTTTGCCATGTAATTCAATAATAAAATAATCCCCATTCCATCGTACCTTAAAATTGTGATATTAAAAGTTAATTTATCTTTTCTTGTTTGACATGATAGTTATATACTGACAATAAAAATAGTAAAATATGATACGGTAATACGCATGGCACTTAAAACACTGTCAAGTTATAACTGTGTCACTGTGATTTGTAGTGTATCAAGCAGCAGTGTGAACTGATGAGAGAGTACATCATAAGGTCTCTGTCTCAACTACTCAACTCTGGTGCTGACATATGGATTTTATTTTTTTTTTTTGAGACAGAGTCTCACTCTGTTGCCCGGGCTAGAGTGCTATGGTATCACCCTAGCTCACAGAAACCTCAAACTCCTGGGTTCAAACAATCCTACTGCCTCAGTCTCCCAAGTAGCTGGGACTACAGGCATGCACCACCATGCTTGGCTAATTTTCTGTGTGTGTGTGTGTATATATACACTTTTAGTTGTCCAGCTAATTTTTCTTTTTTTCGTTTTTTATTAGAGACGGGGTCTCGCTCTTGCTCAGGCTCGTTTCGAACTCCTGAGCTCAAACAATCTGCCTGCCTCGGCCTCCCAGAGTGCTAGGATTACAGGTATGAACCACCATGCCTGGCCCTGGTGCTGATATATAAAAGCAGTTGTTGGCAATACGTAAAACGAATGTGGCTGTGTTCCAATTAAACTTTATAGACACTGAAATTTTAATATCACATAATTTTTACTTCATAAAATATTCTTTAGATTTCTTTTCAACCATGAAAAAAATATAAAAACTGCTTTAAGCTTATGGGCTATAAAAAAACAGGCAGTGGGCCCTATCTGGCCCATGGGCCATAGTTTGTTGATCCCATGACTACATGATACAGATATCTATATTCTTACCTTCTGGAAAGCTGCCTCAACTGTTCAGCACATTCGTTGTCTGATTTCTGGTTTGTAAGTTCAAGGATGTTCATGGTTCTATGAAAGTGTCCACATGATAAACTCACACTAACAGCTGTTTCATGTTTATCTCCAGTAAGTACCCATACTTTGATACCAGCCATTCTCAAAGCTTCAATAGTTTCTCGAACTTTATCTTGTAGTCTGAAAATAAAAGAAACAAATTAAAAGTAGAGAATACTTTTCTGCTGTGCATGGTGGTTTGTGTCTGTAGTCCCAGCTACTAGGAGGGGTGAGATGGGAGGATTGCTTGAGTCCTGCAGTTTGATGTTATAGTGAGCTATGATCATATCACTGTTCTCCAGACTGGGCGACAGAGCAAGACCCTGTCTCTCTCATTCATTCATTCATTCATAAATAAATAAATAAAATTTTAAAAAAGAGAATACTTTTCTGACTGTATATTAAGTATAAACCACATAGCATATAAAACGTAAATTTTTAAATCCTTGAATTAGGAATGTGTATATAGAAATATAACTGAAATTTTTTCCCATTAGGAAATAAATAAAAATAAACAAATTAGTGATCATCTGGTTAACAGAAAATCAACTAACTAAAATCTGTAACTTTCTATTTTAAGAGTATATCTTCAAAGTTGATTTTTATAGGATTAAACTATGTAGTCTTCATAAACTCCTATTTTATTGGGAAGTCTTAAATTTCAAATCAGAAGATGATTTTTCAGCTAGAAGCAATGGCTCACTCCTATAATCCCAGAACTCTAAGAGGCCACGGAGGGAGGACTACTTGAGGCCAGAAGTTCGAGATCAGCCTAGGCAACACAGTGAGACCGTTGTCTCTACAAAAAATAAAAAAAAATTAGCGGGGCCTATTGGTATGTGCCTGTGGTCCTAGCTACTCAGGAGACTGAGGCTGGAGGATTGCTTAAGGCCATGGGTTCAAGGGTGCAGTGAGCTATGACTGTGCCACTGTATGCCAACCCGGGTGACAGAGCAAGACTTTGACTCAAAAAGAAAACCAAAAAAACAAAAAAAAAAAGGAAGAAGAAAAAGAAGAGTTTTCTCTTTTTGTTTTATTAAGAAAATCTCTCAAATCACTCATATAATTTAAAAAATCAGACCATGGAAAATAATGGACTACATAACTTCAGGTAAGCCTCAGAAATTTCATGAGGACAAGTAATGTCATGAAAAGTAAATGAAAGCCTAAATTAAACAAACATGCATACAATCTTATGTCTATGGTGTAGAGGTGCTGGGGAGCAGACATGCAGCATAAAAGAACTTCAAGGAATTCATAGGCCAACAGAGGAGAAAGTTTTTAAACATGATTATAATATAGTGCCACAAGGACTGCAATAAAACTACCTATAATCAGACTTCACAAAGAAGAGAAATTTTTTTTTTGAGACAGTCTCGCTTTGTTGCCCAGGCTAGAGTGAGTGCCGTGGCGTCAGCAAAGCTCACAGCAACCTCAAACTCCTGGGCTCAAGCAATCCTCCTGCCTCAGCCTCCTGAGTAGCTGGGACTACAGGCGCACACCACCATGCCCGGCTAATTTTATATATATATATATATGTATGTTGGCCAATTAATTTCTTTCTATTTATAGTAGAGACGGGGTCTCGCTCTTGCTCAGGCTGGTTTTGAACTCCTGATCTCGAGCAATCTGCCTGCCTTGGCCTCCCAGAGTGTTAGGATTACAGGAGTGAGCCACCGTGCCTGGCCAAGAAGAGAATTTTTAATCTTGTTACATGCCACGAAGTCTTACTGGAGTGGGGCTAATATTTGAGCTATACTTTATGAATAGGTATTCACAGATGGATAGGGAAGGGAAGAATCATCCAGGCAGAAGACACAGCCTTCCCAAGGAACAAAGGCACAAAATAGAATCGTTTTAACTATGGTTAGGGTGCAAAAGAAAACTACAGTTTGGTATTAATGAAACATAAAATAGAAGGGGACAATGGTGGGAGCTGAGGCTGGAGAATTAAGCAGGTTTTTAAAGTCTTTGCATGACCACTGAGGAGTATTCTAAAAATCTAAACTTATGGGGAAAACTATAGATAGCTGATTCTTAACATCTATTTCAGATCTCTAGCTAGACCAAAATTTATATAGGTTAACTGGGAAAAATTAAGGTTTTAATTCTCTATTTTGACTTTAACTATATTAAGTTATAGGATGTTAATAAGTAGAATTTATGTCATATATTAGAAACACTTGGTTAGAAAAATTCTTAAGAGAGAAAAATGATACCACTTACTTATCTGATGCTTACCTGTCTTCCACTGCTGTAGCTCCAAGTAATATCAGGTCTTTCTCTATGAACTGGAAGGTGTCTGCCAATTTTTCTTCCCGTTGCTGCAAGGCAGTCCTGGCTTCAAATAGGCGTCTATCTATTGCCTCATACTCTTTAGATGTAAACTGTCTATAGGCTATACATAGAGTTCTTAGCCCTTTCTAAGACAAAAAAATATATAGAAAAAAAGAAAAAATTGAACACAAATGACTAATGGAAAATTAAGAACTCATTGAAGTAAACTGAGGACCCATTACCAAAAATTAATTACAAACCACTTAAAAAGTACTATCATCTAGTGATAGGAAATAAATGAAATGTCACAAAGCCCTAGTTATCTGAATTATGGGACACATTATCATAGCATTTTCAATTTCTGATGAGTTCTTAAAAATAATTAAGGTCACTGAATTATAGAATATTAGAGCCTAGAAAGGATTATAAAGACTATCTTATTTGTGGTTTTAAAACTGTGTTACATGGAAAGCCAGAAAGTCCTATAAGGATACCTTTAGAATTGTTAAGAGAGAGGCAGCCCCAGGTTCTACTTTCCTGTTGCAAATCTGCTTTTACCTATTTTGTAAGGTTTATTTTCTTTTAAAAAAGCAAAGGAGAACATAATTTCCTGAGAACTAACTGTATGACAAAATCTGCCATTCAAATAAAGAAGTCTATAAAATGGATATTATCAAACAAACAGTACTTTCTAGATTTAACAAACGAATGATTTTAAATATCATTATATCTTCAATAATAAATTGGAATCAGAATTGATCATCAGATTCTATAGGGCTCAAAGTTTTCTTATGACATTAATCTCTGAAAGTTTATATCTAAATTCTAAGATTTACAAAAGTTCCTTTTCTTTCTATACATTTTCCTCAGAAAAACTCATAATAAACATTCTAATAACAGAACTTGGAGGCTGGGCGCCCGGTGGCTCACGCCTGTAATCCTAGCTCTCTGGGAGGCCGAGGCGGGCGGATTGCTCAAGGTCGGGAGTTCGAAACCAGCCTGGGCAACAGCGAGACCTCGTCTCTACTATAAATAGAAAGAAACTAATTGGCCAACTAATATATATAGAAAAAAAAAAATTAGCCGGGCATTGTGGCACATGCCTGTAGTCCCAGCTACTTGGGAGGCTGAGACAGAAGGATCGCTTGAGCCCAGGAGTTTGAGGTTGCTGTGAGCTAGGCTGACGCCACGGCACTCACTCTAGCCTAGGCAACAAAGCAAGACTCTGTCTCAAAAAAAAAAAAAAAAAAAAAAGAACTTGGAAAGAGTAGATTTTAAAATACTATATGACACTACTTGGCATATTTCTAAATACTGGCATTCCTTGGTTTATAAAGGACTTATATCTATAAATATTTCTCTTAAATAACAGTTAAGTGACGATAAATTATTTATATATGAATGAATTCATCCTACAACAAATAATTATTGAGCACCAGCTATGTGCCAGCATTGTTCTAGATATAAAATGGTTTTAAGGTAGAATAATGTCTTTGTTCTTATGGATGTTACAGTGTGGTAGAGGAACTAGATCATAAACAATTAGGAAACCCATAATGGGAAAAATGAAATCATAAACTAGTACAGGAGACAGGTGAGCACAGATGAGTACGGAGCATAAATTTATAGAAATACAAAAAGGAGGCTCGTGAGGTTCTAAGACTGAGAGAGAGCTGCTTAATAATTCTGCTATCACATGAATTGTGGTTCTTTATTTTTGTAAGATTCTCCTGTATTTTTTCATATTCTAAATAAGAGAGATATAATTCACATATCCTAACATTCACCCCTTTAGAGAGTACAAATCAGTGGTACTTTAGAGAGTACAAATCATCCCCCTTCCCTGCTTTCTCCAGCCCCTGGCAACCACTAATCTGCTTTCTCTATGAATCTGCCTATTCTGGATATTTCATATAAATGTAATATGTGGTCTTTTGTGACTGGCTTCTTTCACTCAGCATAATCTTTTCAAGATTCATCCATGTTGTAGGATTTATCAGTACTTCATTACTTTTAATAGCCAAATAATATCCCATTATATGGATAAACCACAGTTTGTCTATCCATTCATCAGTTGCCATTAGGATTTTCCCATTTTCTGGCTATTAGAAATAATGCTGCTTATGAACATTATGTACAAGTTTTTGTGTGGACACATGTTTTCAATTCTCTTCATGTATACCTAGGAGTAGATTTGCTGGGTCATATAGTAAACTCTATGTTTACCTTTTGAGGAACCGTCAAACAGTTTTTCAAAGTGGTTGTGCCATTTATAATCCCACCAGCAAGGTATGAATGAGAGTTCTAGTTTCTCCATATCATTAGAATTCCCCTACATTTTTTTTATAAACACCCTTTTGTAGTAGTGCAATTTGAGTGGTGCTTGCAACTAGAAGTGCCATGACTGTAATAGTTTTGAAGAGAAGACTTACACTTTAGGAAGTTAAAAGTCGGTTTTTACAGAAAGAATGTGCAGCCAACAAATAATGTAACAGAACTGCAGAATTTCCATAATTTTTGGTAAATTATTAAAAAAATGAATTGCCAAATCTTTGATAAATATATTTTTTAGAGTTTTTTAAATCATAGAAATTTGCACTCACCAAAGCAAATTCATCTACATGAATTCGGGTTTTTTCTATTTCTCCACCTATACATTTAGGAAGAATTGATGATTCAGCTCCTTTAGCAAATAAAAACTTCTCACCTAAAAAGAAAAAGTCAGTTATTAGGCTCTTAATATTAGGTAAATAAAAATTAATGAAAGTTTAGACTGGTTACCTGAAGGTGCCTGAACAATTACACTCATTCTCCTACGATCTGAATCAAATTCCAGAATATGAAGTAGTTTGTATCTAAAAAAAATAAGAGACATAAAAACTTTACTTTTTTGAGTAATATTAAGCAAATATATGGAAAGAATCTCTATAAAAGATAAAATAGCTAACTTATAACACAAAATTAATCTCAACTACATTTTCATGATGATGGGTTGTGAATTATTAATAACAAAACAGGATAGAAATAGAAAGAACTGACATTGAGTACTTAGCAAATGCCACGTGCTTTACATACCTTATGTCATTTAATACTCATGAGAATTCAAGTAAGTAGGTCTTAACTCATTTTTATAGATGGGGACTATTAAACTCAGAAAGATTAAGTAATTTGGCTAAAGTCAAATAAGTTTGTAAATGGCAGAGCAAGAACTAGAATCGAGATCTGCTTCCTAGCTTCATGTTTTCTGACTAAAAAGGGTGATTGATTTTCAACCCCTTTTTTAGGTCCTATTAAACCTGACAAATACAACATATTCACATTAGTATCACAGGGTCATTACAGTAGTGATTCTGAACCTGGGTGTGTGCCCCTATGTAGGGGAGGGGAGTGACAAAAACCTTTCCAGGGAGCTGTGAAAGAATCTGTGTGGACAGGCAAGGTGTGGCTTAAAAAGTCTTCCAGATGAATCTTACACAATGATGTACATATGAAACGCTTTTGCACATCTGAAAGGAAAATAATGAGTTGAATGACTGCTTTTATAAGTTGATAAAATGAGCTAGACAGGCTCCCACATAAAAGTAGTGAAAGAATGGACCATATTTAGTATAGAAAAGCACAGTTTGAATTGAGATATAATCAGAATTGATAATACCTGAATGGTTTAAGCATAAGTGTAGATTAATTCATTTATCAAAAAGTGGAAATATATTGAAAATAAACAGCTGTTCCTTAATGTTTGAAAATAAAATCATAGGAAATACAAGGAAAGTTTTTTTTTTATTCAGTGAGTAGAGACTTATGAAACCCATTACCCTAGGAATGTCTAAAAATAAACATATAACTAAATTCAAGAAGCAGTAAGCTAACATACAAATACAAGATTCAGAGTAGAATATTGTTATAACTGTGATAAGATAAAAGGTAATATTGGGATCATCCTAGAACAGAAATCAGTAAACTTTTTTCTGTGATGGGCTGGCTATTAATATTTCAGGCTTTGGCTGGGTGAGGTGGCTCATGCCTGTAATCCTAGCACTCTGGGAGGCCAAGGCGGGCAGATTGCTCGAGGTCAGGAGTTCGAAACCAGCCTGAGCAAGAGCAAGACCCTGTCTCTACTATAAATAGAAAGAAATTAATTGGCCAACTAATATATATAGAAAAAGTTAGCCGGGCATGGTGGCGCATGCCTGTAGTCCCAGCTACTCAGGAGGCTGAGGCAGCAGGATTGCTTGAGCCCAGGAGTTTGAGGTTGCTGTGAGCTAGGCTGACGCCATGGCACTCACTCTAGCCTGGGCAACAAAGCGAGACTCTGTCTCAAAAAAAAAAAAAAAAAAAATTTCAGGCTTTGCAGGCCATACATGGTCTCTGTTGCATATTCTTTAATTTTTTTAAAAAACAATCCTTTAAAAATACAATATGGCTAGGCACGGTGACTCACACCTCTAATCCCAGCATGTTGGGAGGCAGAGGCAGAATGACTGCTTGAGCCAAGGAGTTTGAGACCAGCGTGGGCAACATAGTGAGACCCCATCTCTACAAAAAATTTAAAAATTAGCAAGGTGTGGTGGTACACACCTTTAGTCCTAGCTACTCAGGAGGCTACGGAAAGAGGATCGCTTGAGCCAAGAGTTGGAGGTTGTAGTGAGGTATAATCAATGTCACTGCACTTCAGCTTGGGAGACAGAGCTTGGCTCATGGGCCATAGTTTACTGATCCCTATTTGATACTATATACTTATAAACAACTTTAGAATATATGAAAAAAATTACCGTTCCAGTTTTCCAAGTGTTTTAATTTCCATAGTTTCTTCAGAATTGCCAATAAATACAATGCCAATCCTAGGGATTAAAAGGACAAAGAAAGGTAAGACTTAAGAAATGATATTTCACATTTCACAATGTCATTATAGTTTAGCTTGAGAAAAAAACTTCTAAAATAAAAGTTCAAAATGTATTCAAAAGTATTGCCTTTGAAAAATACATCATTACTTTTAAGAATTTGAAAGATCAGAGCAGGTTCAGTACAATATAAACACAAGTATTTCTCACAAATTATATTACACAGATTTCATAGTAATCAGATTTGTAAAGAGACCTTAAAAAATATGGCTCAATGCAAGTTTGGTAACAAAATTAGTGATATACTTCAAATTTTCATTTAAAATTTAATTTAAAATACACTTCTGTTTTATGTGTTTATATGAATTTTGACAACTTAAGATGATGAACTTACGTTTGAAAACTTTAAATGATGATTCTCTAATATTCTAACATTTATTTAAAAGAGATTTTCTAAAGATTTGGAAATTAGGCTAAATTACCTTGCAGCAGCTTCTACTAGAGCTTTTTCATCTGGTGAAGATGCATAGTATTCCAACTGGGAGGGTGCCAGGTTGGACTGCCAGGGACCATCACCAATGCATTCACTCTGAACATTGCTAATCTGTACAGTGTGACAGAGACTGACTGCTTTAAAGAAGAGATCATGTTCTTTAATCTGTAGGGACACAATTAATATTCATGATAAAAATACCATTTTGAAATCTCACTTAGGAAATCAGTGAGAGTGGTACAATCTTGATTCCCTGAATAACAGCTGGTTGCTTTTGAGTTTAAAAAGTAAAATATCACATTTGCTTAGGACCACTCAACATATGAGCATCTTTTAGGAGGCATAACCAAATTGCAAATAAAGGGGAATATGCTTTTGTGATAGTAGTGAGGTCTCAAAAAATATTAAGTATATTTAAGCTCTATTTTTCAATAAAGTCTTCTTTACTTCAAGGCAGTAAGGGCTTTTCTTAACTCAGTTCCATTTGTATGCTCACAGAGCTAAGGCAGACACCCATTAAATAACAAGTTAAATTGAGCTGTAACTATAAATTTTTAGGATATTTTGTAGCCTTGAATCAAAGATATACTTTGAAATATATATTCCTTGCTCTGTTGACACTTAAAACTTTTTTTTTCATACAACTCATCAACTACAGAAGAGAATTATTTCATGTGAAGCCCTTATTTATTAATTTAAAAATTGCTTACTAGTTCAGTTTCGTTTTCAGGGCTAGTTCTAAAAGAGGAACCCGTAAGATGGGATAAGTTGTTAAGATGGGATAAACTACTAAGATAAGTTAAGTCTCCTTCTGAAGAGTCTGGTGTTGGTCCTTCGGGTACAAGTCTACCATTGATTTCTTGGTATTTCATGCCATTAATTGAGCATTCCCGAAACTGCATTTCATTTTCTGTCAGTGTTCCAGTTTTATCTGTAAACACATATTCCACCTAGACAGAGAGAGAAAACAAAAGAAAATAAACGTTTGTATTTATTCATGGTCCTATGTTAACCAAAACAAAAAAAAAGAGAGAGAAAAAAATTCCTTGCCCTCTGTCACCTAATACCAAGTTTACCTATTAACATTGACATACCAATGCCGACATTCTTGCACTCCAACCACAATTAGATAATAAAGATGAGTAATACATGTTCATCTGTAGAGGTAACTGAGAATGTGGTATTAGTACTTTTTCTCAATCTCTTGGCTAAGGTGTTTTTAAGTAGTAGTACTCAAGGATTATCTTTGAAACAATGGGATGAAAGAAGGGATGCTTAATAATAACCTAGAATGCAAAAGGGTATCTGGGCCAGGAGAAATGGTACAGAGCTGGGAATAGGAACACAAAATGATAGCAACATAAGAAGTTGTCTAAAATAGACAAAGGAAGTTGAAACTGAGGGCGGGAAACAAATTTGGTGGAAAGAATGAATGTTATAAATAAAAAAAAATTTTTTAAAGTAGATAAGACAAATTATTTTATTACTTTTGGAGACTAATTACAGAAATTTACTTTAAAAGAAGATATGTCCATGAAGAGAAGGATGTAACAGCCAAGTCTTGATCCAACCAAGATTATAGAGAAGATGTGATTACTGCAAGTATGACTTGAAAGAAGTCTTTTAAAAAGGGAGGTAGATATCACAAGGAAACAAACTACAGGCCACTATCCCTTATAAATATAGATGCAACCCCAAAACATAAAAAGGATGATATTCCATGAATATATGGGACTTATTCCAGGAATGCAAGATTAATTCAACATAAAAAAAATCAGCCGGGCGCAGTGGCTCACGCCTGTAATCCTAGCACTCTGGGAGGCTGAGGCAGGCGGATTGCTCAAGGTCAGGAGTTCGAAACCAGCCTGAGCGAGACCCTGTCTCTACCAAAAACAGAAAGAAATTAATTGACCAACTAAAAATATATATATACAAAAAATTAGCCGGGCATGGTGGCGCATGCCTGTAGTCCCAGCTACTCGGGAGGCTGAGGCAGTAGGATTGCTGAGCCCAGGAGTTTGAGGTTGCTGTGAGCTAGGCTGACGCCACAGCACTCACTCTAGCCTGGGCAACAAAGTGAGACTCTGTCTCAAAAAAAAAAAAAAAAAAAAAAATCAATGCAATCCATCATATTAATAAAATGGTACTTTTCCTTTATTCTAGTAATAAAATAACCATCTTGATAAACAGAGAAAGCATTTGACAAAATCCAAAGGCGCACTGGAAAAAAAATTTGTTCAGAGAAGTAAAAATGAGCTATGCTTAAAGAAATGTGACATAAATTTATATTTAGCATAAATTTTAAAGCCTCCTAAATGCTACTAAAAATACATAGATCAACTTCTAGTTAAACATGGCAGGTTGAGCTCATGCAATTATCTCTGCTCCTCTTAAAACTTCATCATAATGAGAACAAAGAAATAAAAAAAACCCAAAAATAATGGTAAAAAAGACAACATAAGAAGGGAGATTTGACACAAGTTTGGAAGATGGAAAGATGAATAAGTGGTAACTGACTGATTCACCAGAGCTTAGAATCTGAAATATAACAATGGAGAAGCCCACTACCAGAAACTCTCAGAAGTAGACACAACAATTACTGAATGTAGGAGTACAGGATTGGGCTAAAAATAGGAGGTATCAGGAGCAGTTTAAATCTTGAAATTCCTTAATAACTCGCAAAGTTGAGAATGCCCCTCAGCCACTGGAGTAACAGCTAGAAGGTTTATTCCTGAGGAAGCTGAACCAGAGAGAACACGGACTGGGCAAATAGCTAAAAACAGAAGTAAGGGCAAACACTAAAAACAGAGATGTCCACTGGCCAACGCTAGCAATCAAAAGCAGCAGAAATAATACCTATAGTATTTCTCTCTTGGGAAACCAAGGAAAGACCAATAGATAATGTTTAGGGAATATCCCCCCAAAACATCTGGGCCTGTCACAGCCCATTACCTTAAGGTGGGGCCCAGTGAATCAACAGCTCCTAATAAGCATTTTAGCACCTCACTTTTAAACTTGAAAGGATAGCCAAAGATTAGTATTCATTTAAGAATCACTCCTTACATGAAAGATAGAGTCTAAAACCAATTACAATCAGTTCTGCTATAACACTGTCTTGAAAACATAAATTTATTCTAATGTAACTGCTATTAATATATAAGGGAACAATTTTAGCATAATGCAAACTTTGCATTTCATTATGCATAATTTTGTCTGCAAGAAATGCTAAGTGAATTGCACATAAGCTGTGTAAAAATACACAAAATGCACAAACCTCAAACAGCTCCTAGCTACTTCTCAGTTCATGTGAGCCACACTCATCCACATCTGGTATTATAATTTTCCTTCTGATATCAGATAACTTTCCCAACATTTCACAATAACACATACGCTGAAACCCTTTGATGCCTACCTTCCACAAGCAAACTTCAGGTCTTTTCAAGGTAAGTGCCATATTTACTGTAGTATTTATGTATTTTGTAACAATTTAGTAAGTGCTGTTTTTATTAAGTTCATATATATATTTATATATATATATATATTTTTTTTTTTTTTGAGACAGAGTCTTACTCTGTTGCCCTAGCTAGAGTGCCGTGGCATCAGCCTAGCTCACAGCAACCTTAAACTCCTGGGCTCAAGCAATCCACCAAGCAATCTGCCTCAGCCTCCCAAGTAGCTGGGACGACAGGCATGCGCCAACATGTTCAGTTAATTTTTTTTTCTATATATATTTTTAGTTGGCCAATTAATTTCTTTCTATTTATAGTAGAGATGGGGTCTCACTCTTGCTGGTTTCAAACTCCTGACCTTGAGTGATCCACCCACCTCAGCCTTTCAGAGTGCTAGGATTATAGGTGTGAGCCACCGTGCCCAGCCTATGTTCCTATATTTTTTTAATGTGTTATTGAAGAAGTTTTTGTGTTATACCTGTAATTCCATCTCCCATAATTCCTGTGGTTTTTACTAAGCAATTTGCACAGCACAGTGATTTTTAGGAATGAATATGTGATATCATAGCAGAACTGACTGTTCTGAAAAAAGAACTAGGAGCAAACAAAGATAATGCAGAGAACAGAAAAAGACTTTAAATAAATTGTCATTAATATCATTAGAGAGGTAAAAGAATAGATTACATTGAAGAAACAGGAATAAGAGGCAATTAAAAAGAGACTGTTCAGAGAGTACTGCAATACTAGAAATTAAAAATATTACAGCAGAAATAAAAGAAATTAAAAATTGTTAAATTTTCCCAGAAAGTAGAATATAAAAGCAAACAAATAAAAACTGAAAGTTGAAGTAAGAGAATTAAAGGATCAATATAAGTAGTCTGATATCTACATAGCAAGTTTAAAAAAAAAATGGAAAGACATGTTATCCAAGAAATAATACACCAAAATTTTCTAGAATTGAAATACACGTGTTTCTATACTGAAAGAGTTCAGAGTTAACTGGCCAATGAAAAAATAAAAACTCACACCAAGGTACATCATCATGAAATTTCAGAACTATTGCATAAAGAGGAGCTCCTACAAGCTTCTGAGAAAAAACAGTAGATCACACATAAAGAATTGGGAATCAGATTGGTACTGGATTTCTTGACAATACTGAAAGCTAAAAAACAATAAAGAAATGCCTTCAAAATTCTGAAGAAAAATGGTTTCCAATCTGGAATGCAATACCCAGAAAAAATTATTATCAAGGGTACAGAGACTAAAGGTATTTTTGGATATGCGAAATTTCAAAATACTTTCCTCTCATATACCTTTTTGGGGAAAGTTATTAGAAGATATGCTACATTAAAATAAGAAAATAAGCCACAGGTAGAAAGACTTGGGATGCAGGAAATGAGATCTAAAATAGGAGAGGAAAAGACATTTCCAGAGTGATGGTAAACAGAAGTCCAAGCGACAGCTGAGAAAAGGCCCAGAGAGAGTAAATCCAATTGGAACAGAAGGATAAAAGGTTCCAAAAAAGCTGGCACCAAAAAATAAAATGGGGAGGGGAGGAGGGAAAGAAAAAAGGAAATCCTAGATTACCTGATGTGTTTGAGTATGTAGAGAGATGTCTCATATATTTGTCAGGGACTTGTTTGTGGTATGTGGAAATTAAGCAAATGAAAAACAGCAATTAACTCTAGGGAAAACAAAATATATAAATAAATGTAATTATGGCATTACAGGGCACATATATAGAAGTGGGAATTAGTGGACAATATTTAAAAAGCCATAATAATGTCAATAAATAAATATTTATTAAATCTCAAATTGTGACATAACAATATTAGGGGGCTATGAAGAAGCAAAAAGTGGGCACGTGTTATCTGGGTATGTGGGTAGGAGTAGTAGTGTAAGAGTCATATGTTTCTATTTTCTAGTAGATAATGTCTAAATTTAAGAATCAAGAAAGAATACCATACATAAAAATAGTGGTAAATAACACAAGAAACAAGATTTGAGAATCAAAAACAAGATTAGGAGTGAAGGAAACTAGGGTTATTTTTTGGTATAAGCTCTATAATATTCTCTGTTCTGTATTGTTTTGATAAAAATAACAAATTAGAAAAACAAAATATTAGGATCGTTTTCACCTGTCCAAGCTCTTCATTCAGATCGGAAGTATTGACTTGAGCTTTCTGATCTGATTCCTCATGATATAAATCAAGATCCCAGCCAATAAAGAATGATCCAAGAAATTTCTGCATTTCAACTGTCACGTATAATGAAATTGGAATGATGAAATTGTAGAGTACTAAAAAAGCAAGGAAGTCTGAAATAAACCTCAGAATCTAGGAAAAAAGAAATAATTGTTTGATAAGAGAAAATACATGAGAATTTCTTCAGTATCACTGAAAAAAAATATCAGAAAGTTTCATGCCTAAATAGACCATCAACTATATTTTGAGGTAGGACAGTTTCACAAATTAAAATTCATTTACTGAATTGTCATTTAACACTACATTCCGTCTGGTTATTTTATTGCTCATTAGAATCTTGATCAAAGTAAAAGAAAAAAAGGTTAAATTCAAATTAGTTAATTGTTACTTTTCAGAAGCTAACAAAAAGCCTGGTGAGACTGAAACTACCTTTGGCAAAATTGTAATTTTTGGAGCGCATTTATCCATTCTACTTCTACCCTTCACAATCATAAATAACTAAAAATTGAGTGCAAGAACAAATAATCAAATAATTACTAGGCTATAACCGCAAGAAATAAAACTTTTTAAATACAGAATATAAAGAAATAGCCTACTTCAATGGCTTAGCAGCACCACATTTCAACATACATTCTGTGAAAGGCAATGTACTTAATTGTGAATAATATTGAAAATATGACCCTGTGATTATCTGTTTTGTGGTTTCTTGAGATCAAAATTTATCTTCCATTATGTATATTTTATTTTATTTATTTATTTATTTTTTTTGAGACAGAGTCTCGCTTTGTTGCCCAGGCTAGAGTGAGTGCCATGGCGTCAGCCTAGCTCACAGCAACCTCAAACTCCTGGGCTCAAGCAATCCTGCTGCCTCAGCCTCCCAAGTAGCTGGGACTACAGGCATGCGCCACCATGCCCGGCTAATTTTTTCTATATATATATATTGGCCAATTAATTTCTTTCTATTTATAGTAGAGACGGGGTCTCGCTCTTGCTCAGGCTGGTTTCGAACTCCTGACCTCGAGCAATCCGCCCGCCTCGGCCTCCCAGAGTTCTAGGATTACAGGTGTGAGCCACCGCACCCGGCCCATTATGTATATGTTAATTCAAAGTGAAATCTGGAGAGCAATTATTTACCAAAATTGTAGGTTAAATTCTCTTGGTAGTCCATGTTTAATCAGTTTAAAACCCTATATGGACATAATTTGTGTATTATTTAATATCATCACGACTGACAATAAGACTCCTTGAAATATTCAGACAAAATTATAAATAAGTCAACTTACTCTTTAATTTGTTTATGATAAGATATAGTAAATGGAATAGGAAACTGAATTTGTAGTATTGAGTTGGAATGCAATTATAGACAGATTCAAAATTTTGTGACCTCTTGGAACTAGTCAAGTCATGCCATAGGGACTACAACTGCCTACGCCCTAAATTGCAAAAAATATACCAGTACAAACACATGAGTTTCTCTTTATTTGCAATACCATTTTATCCTCATTCAGTACTAATGGTTTTAGGAGATCACGGTGGTCCCTCCTATCAGAAGTCACTACCAAAGCATCAACTATGTTGAAGAATAAAGTTTCCTTTGCAACAGAGTCAAGAACACCATAAAATACCTTACTACTATTTCTTTGATGTTCTGTTTTTTGGTTATACCAAGGTTCATCCCATTTTTCTTCAGCTTGCCATGTATATTTCAAGATAGTACTGATGATGGCTTCAGATACTAGAATTATTAGATAAATTATCAAAAATGTATTCATTGACCTGAAGCAAGAAAAACAGAACATAAAACATATCAATTATGTGTTACTATATTTGTTTGCTTGGAAATTAATACTTATATTAAGAAGATGTTAGAATATAGAAGGATTTACTGCTGTAAGAATTACTGTGTCCTTTAAAGTAGGACACAGTTTTTCAAGAATTTATCATTCATTAAAATTTATTTATTAGCAATAAAATATCCATATATACAGATTATAAGACTATTTATTATAGCTATGTTACTGTTCAAAATGCTTATAGCAAATGACAGTTTTGACCCATTATTTTTGCCTTAAGTAATTATTCTACAATTTTTTACATTTTCAGGACCCATCTAATTATAAGCATATTAACTGACATTTGTACAGCATTACAATTTTATAAAACTTTTGTCACACTATCTTATTTGATCTTTATATATACCTTGTGAAGAAGAGATATTACATCTTTTTCACTAATGAAGACCAAAGGCCAAAAAATTCATTGTATAATTTTCCCAAAATCACATGATAGGAATTATCTTGAGAATTCCCTCTTCACTAGGCAAGCTGTTTTTTTTTTTTTACCACCCTGCCCCCTTACTAGGCAAGCTTAATGACACATGTCTTTGATTTCAAATTTAAAAACATAAATTATTAATAGAATTAAAGAAATGTTTTATCATTAAGAAATTCAAATCTATACAAAAGAAACAGAATGGTATAAGGAATCCCCATGCATCCAACAAGTGTTAAGAAAAAAATACAGGTCATGGGCTTTGTAAAAACTCATAAAAGAGAGAAAAATGCCTGAATTCTGATTTTTCTCCTTAGCCTTATTTTAACTATGCAATAAGTTGATATTCCTCTATCCTCCAACATAAAAAACTCTGTACTGTTTTTGTTTGGTCACTGTGTGCTAGGCACACTTCACATACTTCACATATAGCATATACAGATGAAAACACTTGGATCAAGGGGATGAAACATCTGGTCCAAGGAAACAGCCAATAAGCAGGTGATCTAAAGTTTAAATCTACATCTGTCTGACTCCACATTCTGACCTTTTTTTCATGTCGCCTTGTAATAATATAACTGTAACCCTTGGTTTATTTCCATCTTTCTGTCTTTGCTCATTACTTCCCTCATCATACACACTCTTCTTTTTCCCCTATAAGTCTATTTTTTGCAGTTTAACTCAAAAAACCATCTCCCTCCTACAGTCTGTACTAATTACTTTGGTTTATATTCAACTTTCCCTAATTTAATTTTCAAACTAGTATCACATTATCTAATTTTTCATTGTATATTAGTTTTAATTTCTTATTTGACAGAAAAAAAGGAATTCTATTTCAGAAAACCTACCACAACAACAGATCACACAAAAATATTTGTAAGTAATTTCTACATTGAGTTTTCTCATGAAGAATTCAGTCAATAGTTTCAAAGTCTCTTATAGTACACAAATAAGACTCAGCATTAAGGTTATAATAATAATAATAATACCATGGCATATGTTCTATGTTTATTAATGTATCACCTCTCACCACCAGACACCATTAGCTTTTTTTGATAAATATTCAGTTTTGGACTGTGTTTTGGCACTTCACCTTTATCTAATCACTGTGCCAAATACTGGCAAAAAGCATCCATTTTCCATCACACACAACAATACGGTGTAGAAATGGTTCGCCTTTATGTCGGGACAGCAAAGAAAGGCAAGCTTCAAGACGAGTTTTCTTCTGATGCTCATTTAATTCATGTGGTACTCATCTATCCAGCTTCTGTACCTTGCTGATATGTTTCCAATGGTCCAATATTATCGGAATAGTAATGTCAAACCTTGCTGCTAATTCACGATAAGTTGAGATGGATGTGATGGACTCCCTTCCACTACAGCTTTTAGCTCATCATTATCCACCTTAGTCTCAGGTCACCCACATGGCTCATTTGCAAGATTAAAATCATCATAATGGAACTTCTCAAACCCCTGACATACTGTGCGTTCATTAGCCACATCCTTCCCAAACACTTCATTGATATTTCGAGCTATCTGCACTTCACTGGTTCCATGACGAACCATATTAAAAAATAACGTGAATTTTTGACTTATCTATGGTTTCACAAAAATTGCTCTAAAAACAAAAAAACTGAGATAATCACAAGCCAAAATGTGTGTTTCAAAGAATGAGAATATACTTATATACCATCACTATCAAGAAACTGATCCGTTCTACTACCTTAAAATAATTCCCTTATGCTATCTCTTTGTATTTTCACCCATCTCCTACCATAACCCTGTTCCCTGGCAACTACTAATCTGCTCCCCATCTCTATAGTTTTGTCATTTTGAGAATGTTATGCAACAGGAATCATGCAGTGTGTAACCTTTTGAGCTTGACTTTTTTCAGTAAAGAGAATGCTTCTAAGGTCCATTCAGGCCGTTGCAGGCCATCGCATATGTTAATAATTCATTCCTTTTTATTGTGTAGTAGTGTTCCATCGTATAGATGTACCAGAGTTTGTTCAACTGCTCACCCTTGAAAGACACTGAGGTGTTTCCAGGTTTTTTGCTGTTATTAAATACAAATAAAGCTGCTATGAACATTCCCGTATGACTTTTGGTGTCAGCATAAAATTTATTTCTCTGAGATAAATGCCCAAGAGTATAATTTTTAGGTCATATGGTAAAGGAATTTTTAGTTTTGTAAGAAACTGCCAAATTATCTTCCAGGTATAATATTTTTCATTCCCACCAACAAGGTATGAGAGATCCAGTTTCTCTACCTGATAGCCAATGTGGCTATAATTTGCCAATAGGTAATGATGTTGAACATATTTTTAATGTGATTATTTGCCATCTGCAACTCCTCTTTAGTGAAATATGTATTCATATCTTTTGACTATTTCCTTCCTTCCTCCCTCCCTCCCTTTCTTTCTCTCTCTCTCTCTATCTCGACAGAGTCTTTCTGTCATCCAGGCTGGAGGACAGAGGCATGATCCTAACTCACTGTAACCTCAAATTCCTGAGATCAAGCGATCCTCCTTGGCTCAGCCTCCCGAGTAGCTGGGACTACGTATGTGCCACCACATCTAGCTAATTTTTAAAAATGGTTTTATAGAGATGGGGTCTTCCTATGTTGCCCAGGATGGTCTCAAACCCCTAGCTTCAAGCGATCCTTTCAACCTGGCCTTCCAAAGTGCTATGACTGGAGCGGGCATGAAAGACCGCGCCTGGCATTTTTTGCTTATTTTCTAATTGGATTGTTGTGTTATTGCTGAGTTTGAGAGTCGTTTACATTTCTAAATATAAGGCCTCTGGGAGATTTGTGGTTTGCAAATATTTTCCCCCAGTCTGTGGCTTGTATTTTTAACAAGGTCTTTCACAGTACAATAGTTTTTAATTTTGATGAAGTCTAATTTATCTTTTCATTAGAAATTGTACTTCTAGTGTCATATCTAGTAATTCTTTGCCTAACTCTAGGTCCTGAAGTTCTTCTATATTTTCTTCTAATAAGTTTTATGTTTTACATTGAAATCTATGCTCCAACTGCATTAATTTTTATATAGGGCGTGAGGTTTAGGTTCTTTTTCTTTGTTATGAATGCTGTCCAATTGTTCTACCACCACTTGTTGAAAAGATTATCCTTCCTCCATCGTACTGTTTTTGCACTGTTGCCAAAAATCAATTTGGTGTACTTCTGTTGGCCTATTATGGGATTCTCTATTACTCCACCAACACCAAATTGCCTTGATTACTATAGCTATATAGTAAGCCTTAACATTAGTGATTCTTCCCACTTTCCATTTTCAAAATTGTTAGCTATGCTGGTTCCCTTGCCTTTCTATATAATTTTCAGAATAGGACTGTCTATTTCCACAAAAAAATCTTGCCAGGATTTTGACAGGAACTGCATTAAACTTATTAATTAATCTGGGGGAAATTGACATATTTACTATATAGAGTTTTTCAATCCATGAACATGATATAGTGTTCCATTTACCCAGATCTTTACTTTCTTTTCTCAGCATTTTGTAATTTTCACCATAGAAATTTACAAATATTTTGTTAGATGTGTACCTAGGTTGTTCTTTTTTGGGAAGCAACTATAAACAGTATTGTGTTTTAAATTTTGATTTCTGTCATTGCTGTTTCTGTTCTAAAGCAAATATTTAGTGCTATAAATTTCCATCTCCACATTATTCTAGCTGCACCCCACAAATTTTGATACACTGTATTTTCATTAGCTTTTAGATATTTAAAAAAAATTTTTTTGGATTTCCTCTTTGACCCACGAATTATTTAGAAGAGTTCTACTTGTCCATATCCTTATCAATACTTGGAACTTTTAGATTTTCAAATTTTAGCCATTCTAGCTGAGTACTTGTATCTCCTTGTAGTTTTATTTTATTTTTTTATTTTTTGGTACTCACTATTGTTATACCAGATCTCCTTGTAGTTTTAATCTGCATCTCTCTCATGACTAATGATGTTGTACACTCTTTTTATGTGCTTATGGGACATTTGTGAAGTGTCTCCTGTCTTTTGCCCATTTTTTCATTAGCTTGTTTCTCTTTTTATTATTAATTTGCAGGAATTTTTAAAAATATATATGTATTGTTATATATTCTGTATACAAGTCCATTGTCAGATATATGTTTTATAAATATTGTCTCTCAGTTTTTGGTTTGTGTGCTCATTTCCTTTCATGTGTAGCCTGATAAGCAGAAGCTTTCAATTTTGTGGTAGTCTAATTTATCCATATTTTCTTTTAAGTTTGTTTGTTGTATCCTAAAAAATCTTTATCTACTCCAAGGTCATGAAGATATATTCCTAAGTTTTCTTCTAAAAGTTTTATAATTTTAGCTTTTATGTTTAGTTCTATGCCTCATCCTGAAAAACATTTTGGAGTATAATGTGAGGTAGGGTATATTTCCCCATATGGATATCCAATTGTTGTTGCATCATTTGTTGAAAAGACTATCATTTTTTTTATTGAAAGTGACTTGATGTTTTGGTTGAAAATCAACTAGCTATATATGAATAGGTCTATTTCTCAACTCTCTATTTTATTCCATTGAACTATTATTTTTGTTAATATCATACTGTAATTACTGCAGCTTTATATTGTCTTGAAGTTAGGTAATATAAATCTTCTAGCTTTCTTTTCTTAAAAGGTTGCTTTTGCAAAAAAAAAAAAGGTTGCTTTTGCTGTACATTTTGGATATGCATTTTAATATATATTTTAGAATCACCTTGTCAATTACTACAGAAAAGCTTGATTGGATTTTAATTGAAACTGAAAGAAACTATACATCAATTGACAGTGTGACAATACTGAGCCTGCCAATCTATTAATATGTTTTCTCCATTTATTTAAGTCTTCTTTAATTTCGCTCACCATGTTTTATAGTTTTCATTATAGAACTCTTACAGGTTTTGTATTTTTTTAAGACAGAGTCTTGCTCTGTTGCCCTGGCTAGAGTGCCGTGGCATCAGCCTAGCTCACGGCAACTTCAAACTCCTGGGTTGAAGCAATCCTTCTGCCTCAGCCTCCCAAGTAGCATGCGCCACCATGCCCAGCTAATTTTTTCTATGTATATTAGTTGGCCAATTAACTTCTTTCTATTTATAGTAGAGACGGGGTCTCACTCTTGCTCAGGCTGGTTTTGAACTCCCGACCTTGAGCGATCCACCTACCTTGGCCTCCCAGAGTGCTAGGATTATAGGCGTGAGCCACCTCGACCGGCCCTTACGCAAGTTTTGAAAAACTTATTCCTAAATATTTTACACTTGACACTACTGTGAATATAACTGTTTTTTAAAAATTTTCATTTTCCTACTGTTTCCTGCTATTATATACACATAAAAGTTTTTCTTTATTTACTTTGTGTCCTGAAACCTTACTAAACTCACTTATTACTTTAGATTTTTTGTTGAACCTTTATAACTTTATGTGAAAAATCATGTGTCTTCCAGTAGATCAATTTTACTTCTTGCTTTCTAATACTTATGGCTTTTATTTTGTTGCATTAGGCTTCTAGGATAATGTTCAAAAGAAATGGTAAGACTGAATACTCTGGGTACAAGTCCTTTATAAGATAAGTGCTTTGCAAACATATTCTTTTCGTCTCTGGCTTATCTTTTTTTATTTTTGTAGAGTATCTTTTGAAGTGCAGACATTTTAAATTTTGATGAAGTTCAATTTGCCAATTTTTTTGTTCATTTTTTTTGTACGTTTCCTATAAGAAATCTTTACTTAAACCAAGGTCACAAAAATATTCTCCCATGTTTTATTTCTTATATTTAGGTCTTATATTGAGTTAGTTTTTGTATATTGAGGGGGCGGAATAAAGGTGAAGGTTTAACTTTTGACATACAAATGTACAAATGTTTCGGTGCCATAGTTTTTGTATATTGAGGGGGCGGAATAAAGGTGAAGGTTTAGCTTTTGACATACAAATGTACAAATGTTTCGGTGCTATGTGTTGAAAAGACTATCCTTTTGTGTGAAGATATTAATAATAATAAATTAAATCTCTTTGATAGATATAGCCCTATATAGATATAGGGCTATATTTAGATATTCTGTTTCATCCTGTGTGAATTTTGATAAGTGTTTTCAAAGAATGTGTCCATTTCATCAAAGTTGTAAAATTAAGTGGCATAAAGTTGTTCGAAGTATTTCCTTTTTAGTCTTTGATATTTGTAGGACCTATAAAGATATCTTCTCTTTCATCCCTGATAGCGGAAATTTTTTTCTCTTCTGCTATTTCTCTTGTTTCCCAATCAGTCAACCTGAGTAGGAATTTATGGATTTTATTAATATTTTCAAAGAATCAACTTTTGTCTTTGTTCATTTTGTGTACTGTTTATCTGTCTTCTATTCCTCTGGTTTTAGCTTACATCTTTAATTAATTTTTTCCTTTTCTTCTCAGTTTGTGTCTAATTGTTCTTCTTTACCTAGCTTCTTGAGGTGGAAACTCAGATGATTAATTTTAAGCTTTTCTTCTTTTCTTATATAAATATTTATAGGTATATATTTCCCTCTAACACAGACTGTGCCTCAGGTCTGCAAAGTTTGATGTGTTATTGGTTTCTAATCTAATTCCCTCTGACAAAGAACATGTTCTGTATTATTTCAATCTTTTGATATTTGTTTTATGCCACCTCATATGATTCTGCCTAGATGGACTTGCCATGTGCAATTACGTAACAATGCTAGCTTTCACATGCTTCCCATTAATATTTGTATGGTATATATCTTTTGATGTCAACCTATTTGTACCTTTGTATTTAGAGTGCGTCTCTGGTTGGGCATGGTGGCTCACGCCTGTAATCCTAGCACTTTGGGAAGCCAGGAGTTTGAGACCAGTCTAAGCAACATAATGAAACCTCATCTGTACTAAACAAACAAACAAACAGCATCTCTTCTAGATAGCATATAGTTGGGTCTTGTTCTTTTATCCAATCTGACAATCTCTGATTTATTAGACTGGTACATTTACATTTAATATAATTTTTGGTCAGAATTAGGAATACCATTTTGCTATTTATTTTCTATTCATCATATTTGTTTTTTATTTCTCTATTTTTCTTTTCTTGCCTTCTTTCGTGTTTACCAAATATTTTTAGTATTCAATTGTTCTATGACTTATTAGATATAAATCTTTGCCTTACTGTTTTTCATGGTAGCTCTAGGGATTAAAATATACATCTCTCTTCCTGTTCTGTATGTTTATGCAAAAAAAAAAAAAAAATATACATCTCTACCTTATTGCAATCTAGAGATGATGTTGTACTACTTCACATAAAATGTAGGACGTTTGCAATAGTACAGTTCATTTATACCCATCCTCATCTTTTGTGCTGCTATACACACACACGCACACAAAATAAATGCCACAATACAACGTTGTACAATTTACTCTGAAATGCTCATAACTTTTAAAGCAATTAAAGGGGAAAAAGAATATTTTACATATAGTCTTTTATACCTAGGAACATATTTGTCAATGATTCTCTTTATTCCTTCTGAATAACTTTATTTAGCATTTCTTATCATGTAGATCTGAAAGTGAATGCTTTCTGATGATGTCTTCATTTTGCCTTTTTTTTGAAGGTTAGTTTTGCTGGATATAGTATTTGGGGATGACATTTCTTTTTCTTTCAGCAATTCCCAGAAGCCTTCTGTCCTCTGCTGTTTCTGAGAGTCAGATATCATGCACACTGTGAATCACTTGGATGTGATGTGTTTTTCTTTGGCTATTTACAATATTTTCTCTTTTTCTTTGGATTTTATAGTGTGACAATTACGTGTTTTGGTGTTTTTTTATTTGCATTTTTCCTGCTTAGCGTTTGCTGATCTTCTTGGTAGGGCAGGCTAAAATTTTCTCTCAAATTTCAGAATTTTTTAGTTGTTATTTTTTTCAAATATCTTTATCCTGTTCTCTCTCTTCTTTTTGGGGGATCAATTATACTCATGCTAGATAGCTTCATATTGCTCTACAAGGCTCTGGTGCTCTGTTCATTTTTTCTCAATCTTTTCTCTCTGTTCTTCAGATTGAATAATTTCTATTGCTTTTTCTTCAAATTCACTGATAATGTCTTCTGTTTTCCTCAATCTGGTGCTGAGCCCATCTAATGATATTTACATTTTAGTAATTATATTTTTCAACTCAAGAATTACCGTTGGATTTTTTTTTTACAGTTTCCACTTCTCTGCTGAGTTTTCCCATATGTTCATCCAAATTTTCCTTTAGGCCCTTGAACATATTTATAATATATTACAGTTCTTATCTTTTAAATTGCAAGATCTAGGTCATTTTGGAGACAGTTTCTATTGAGTGCTTTTTTTCTTCAGTATGAGTTACATTTGTTCACGTCTGCTTAGTTTTTATTGCATATTGGACTTTATAAATAATACACTGTAGACAGTCTGCATTCTATTATGTTCCCTAGAAGAGTGCTGAATTTTATTCCAGTAGGCAGTTAATTTGGCTGGCAAATACCAAACTCCATTTCCAATATAATGGGTAGCATCAAAGTTCTCTGCTGAGTTCTTTCAGCTTTTGGTGGTTGTACTTTTGCCAAGCCAACTGAGGTCTTCCTTGCACATGCATAGTTCTAGCAGTCAGCCAAGGATTTGAGCAGAAAATATGTGCAGGTTTTGGAGTTAATTCCTTCTATGGCTCCCTCCCTTCATATTTCCCTCTAACTTTCTAGCTTCTCTTTGAGCTTTAAACTTTATCCCCTGATATTTCAATTCAATAAAGCTCAGACTTTTTGATGCCCTAAGCAGCACAAAAATTAGGAAGTGACTTTAGTCAGAAAGTTGCACTCTTAAACTTTTCTCTTATTGCTGCCATCTTTCAGGATTAGACTCCTTGCCAGTGTCTATATGCTTTTGGTTAATCTCCAGTGCTTTCAAATTGTTGTTTTTTTTTTTTTAATTATTCTTTCAATATTTTAAATTGTTATTTTTGGAGGGTTAATCTGACCAAGTGATTCCTCCATTTACACAAAGTATTAATTTTTAAAGTTATACTTTAGAACCTACTATATGCCAAATACTATGTAAAATGCTGCGTATACATAAAAATATAAAAAACTATTCCCATTCCAAGGCTATCATCTTGTTTACCTGACCTGATAATACATATATTTATATACATATTTTATACACATATGATTAATATACACATAGTTATAATTATATATAAATAAATGAAAATATAAAGTTCTCTTACTTTTCTACTGCAGATCGTTTCTGTGATTTGCTTTTGTAATTTAATGCCATCTTAGTTTCCATTCCAGTGTAAACAGCAACACCTACAAAATAAAACTATCATTTAAAATAATCTTCTAGCATGTTTCACAAAAATAAATACACTCACTAGCATGAAAGCTTCTAAGAAAGTATATTGTATCACAATTATAATTTTGCCTTCCTTTAAGTCTTTTCAGAGTTTTAAATGCTTTCGATGTCCAATTTTGGGGAACCCTGGTCACTCAACCTGCTGAATGGGATAAAGATGGCAGGGAAAGCCATTTAGATACAGCAAACGATATTTAATAAAGACAGAAATGGAAAAGTACTTTTTGTTAGGGTAGAACAAAGGATTGGGGCCAGAATGTGAAAGGCCCTGAATGCCAAGATCTGGAGTCTAGACACCATTCCATAAGCACTGGAGAGATAATACGGAAGTCTGTCTAAGTTGAGCAAACATAAGGGAAGTGCTATTTAAAAAACTTGTTCCCATGTGAACGACTCTGAGATGAGCAAAAAGACAGGAGTAATGGGACTAACACTGGGGAATGAATGAAATTAGGAAAGACTAGCCTTGTATTAATATAAAAGTTTGTAGACTTTGGTTTGAATACTAGCTCTGTCACTTACTAGTTCTATATCCCAGGGTAAGTAATTTGTCTGAGTTTCAATTTTCCCATCTTTAAATGGGAAAAAAAAGGCCGGGCGTGGTGGCTCACGCCTGTAATCCTAGCACTCTGGGAGGCTGAGGCAGGCGGATTGCTCGAGGTCGGGAGTTCGAAACCAGCCTGAGCGAGACCCCGTCTCTACTAAAAATAGAAAGAAATTAATTGACCAACTAAAAGTATATATACAAAAAAATTAGCCGGGCATGGTGGTGCGTGCCTGTAGTCCCAGCTACTTGGGAGGCTGAGGCAGGAGGATCGCTTGAGCCCAGGAGTTTGAAGTTGCTGTGAGCTAGGCTGACGCCATGGCACTCACTCTAGCCTGGGCAACAAAAGTGAGACTCTGTCTCAAAAAAAAAAAAATAAAAAATAAAAAATAAATAAATAAATGGGAAAAAAATACTTGAGAGTTATGAAATCTATATGAAAAATTAGCAAAATGCCTTGAAACAGATCATCAATAAATGTTCATTCCCATCCCTGAATACTAAGATTTAAAAACCAGTGTAAGGCCCACCATACCCTCTTCCTAAAGATTTGCCCTGTAATTCTTATCATTAGAATTATTCCTGAAAGGCAGGGCTTATAACTCAAATGACAAAGGGCATTAAAATTACAGGAATGTGAGAAAACATCCAGAATAATAAAACAGGTGGTGGTGGTGCTGAGGAAAACAATAGAAGACAGACCCATCTAAAGGCATTCAATTACACGTTTTCTTTTGAGAGTGTACAGAATTTGGACACCTGCTTTAAGGTAAACAAGAGTGAAGGTATTAATGCTAGGATGATGTGTTAAAATACAGTGTTACATGAAAAGGTCTAAAAGCCCTGAAGGGTTACTCTGGCTTCTACCACTAAAAAACATTATTATAGATTTTTTTTTTTTTTTTTTTTTGAGACAGAGTCTCGCTTTGTTGCACAGGCTAGAGTGAGTGCCGTGGCGTCAGCCTAGCTTACAGCAACTTCAAACTCCTGGGCTCAAGCAATCCTTCTGCCTCAGCCTCCTGAGTAGCTGGGACTACAGGCATGCGCCACCACGCCCGGCTAATTTTATATATATATATTAGTTGGCCAATTAATTTCTTTCTATTTATAGTAGAGACGGGGTCTTGCTCTTGCTCAGGCTGGTTTCGAACTCCTGACCTCGAGCAATCCGCCCGCCTCGGCCTCCCAGAGTGCTAGGATTACAGGCTTGAGCCACTGCGCCCAGCCGATTTTTTTTTTTAATTATGGTAAGATACACATAACATGTAGTTTACCAAATTAACCAGTGACACTTAGTACATCATAATTTTGTGTAGCCATCCTACTAAGTAGAGAACATTTTCATTACACCCAAAGACAACCATTAAGCAATCATTCCCCCATTCTCCTCTGCTCCTCAGCCTCTGAGAACCACTAATCTACTTTCTGTCTCTATGAATTTTCCTGGATATTTCAAATAAATGGAATCATATAATATATGACCTTCTGTGCCTGGCTTGTTTTAGTCAATATAATATTTTCAAGGTTCACCCATGTTGTCGCATGCATTAGTACTTTATTCTTTCTTTGGCTGAATGATATTCCATTATATGAATATACCACATTTCGTTTATCCATTCATTAGGTGATGATATTTGGGGTGTTTCCGACTTTGGCTATTGTAAACAGTGCTTCTATGAACATTCTTGTACAAGTTTTTTGTTTGAACACCCATTTTCTGTTCTTTTGGGTATATATTTAGAGTAGGATTTCTGAGTCATATGGTAATTATATGTTTAACTTATTAAAGAACTGCCAAACTATTTCTCTCAGCATCTGCAACATTTTACACTCCCATAAGCAATGCACAAGGGTTTCAATTTTTCCATATCCTTATCAACACTTGTTATTTTCTTTTTCTTTCTTTCTTTATATATATATTTATATACACACACACACACACATGGATTTCTTTATTAGAGAGCCTAAAACTGAGAGAGGTAACAGGAAAAAAAGAGAATGAAAAAGAGGACCTTGAAAGCTGTAGACAGCCACTGGGCAACAGGGTAGGCCAGGATACTAAGGGCCATTCCTGAAATGAGAGGAGCTAGTTGACAGCTAAAGGTTATCATCAACTTCACAATTTGCCTAGAGTTGATTCAGAGTATATTAAATTAATTTAGATTTCCAAGGCAAGGGAAGTATTTATTCATCCTTTTGATCTAGTCGGTATATGTTCCAATATACTTGGTATACAACTAGCGTCAACAAGAATTTATTGAATGAGTGAATGTATGAATGAATAAGTCAGCAATAATGAATCTAATCTAAGAATAATCATAATGGAATTATAGAAGTGGTCTACTGGCACCATGATGCCAGATTATATTGGTTCTTATACACGTCCACCATTACTAGAAGTGTCAGAATTATATTGGCACTCATTTCACAAGTACTCACACAAAGACAATATAAGAATAAGGGTCTAGTCTATTACTCAAAAACAGTGATCAACAAAAACAAAAAAAATACAAAACTATATTAATATGATGTTTATACAAAAATTATCATAAAAACATTTAGTTAATAAATTATCCCATCAAAAGACCACAAATATTATGCTTTTTAAAATACTTCATATAAAGCACCAATACAAATCAATAATTTAAAATGTTTAAACATGTACAAACCAAAAATTTCTTTTGTGTTTTTTAATCTGGCTCCACGAAGCAAGAGACTCTCTGGCCCCAGAGGTCTAGGAAAAAAGGAAAATAACACAAAAGCATTGAATATATTAAAAATTCAATTCCAAAAATGGCATCTTCAACAGGAGGTACTTAGGCTATAGTTACAACATTGCTTTCATAGAAAACCAAAATCCTAGCTGTATAAAGCTGCCTAAACCAATCATGATGTTAGTTACTGTAACAACAAACACCTGCTTTAGTATTTCAGTCACTTTAAGATTAGTGGCTCAGAAAAAAGAATATGCGTGTAAATAAACTCACAAAGCCACTAGTATCAAAAAATTTTACACAGAAAATTCAGCAAAATCAAAGATTAAGTACTGATTTTAAAACATTTAGCAGAAGGTGAAATTTAAAATATTTTTGGCAAAATTAATAGTTTGAAAGTGAAAATATAGAATTAAAATGCAATGTAAATATAGATTGTAGTATGATTTGTGTAAATGCATGAGTTCTGCACAATTAAAATTATACTGGATTATAAAATATAATGTGAAAGTATGTTAGTACTTTTTCTAGGCAAGATTGCACAGTATAACTTGACTACTTGCATTGTATACTTCTTGGAGCACAGGTCTTCTTGCTGTTTGAATTTCTCTCCATAAAGGAGATATAAAACGACAAGGAATAACTAGAAAGGAAATTGTATCTTCTTAGTGATAGCAAAATGATAAGAGTCTGCTATGGATAAGTTAAAAAGCCTTTTTAAAATATTCTTTATGCTTTTCTGCAATATAAACAGTTATCTAAACCAAAGAGAATCTGAACCATTTATGAAGATATCTGCAAACTCAAATACTGTTAAAAAAATTTTTTAAAAAAGCAACGAACCAAGGAGGACCAGATGTTTGGGATATAGTTAACAAGTATGATTCTACTAGGCAGTCATATTTGGAGTGCGCTCCACGAATATTCCAAAATAAATATGGGAACCAATCATGAGCTATAAAATAGCTAATTTTCACTTGATGCTGCTTCTAACAATAAATAGGAATTCTTTGTGCTCATATTGGCATATCAAATTGGTATACAATGATAGCTTCAGATTAAAAGATAATTCATCAAATGAAGGAAGAGTCTTTGGAGAAACAAAAATGGATGCTCTCTGTGGGTTCAGGAGTTCAGTTGGTTTTGCTCAGAAAAGTACATTAACTAGCTTTTTTATTCTGATCTAGACAATTTATACATGCATAGTGTATCATGTGTCCAATCACGTCTGGCAAAATGCAATATCTAAATAAGGGAGCTTCGTATTACAAAGTTAATATCTTCAATCCCAGCTGTTTTGAAAGATTTCTACTAGTATATTATTAGGTACCCAGACAGAACACAGAGTTTAAAATGCTGCTACTTCAGGACTTCCACGCTGACATATCCTCATCCAAGTATCTAAGGACAAAGACCTCCTAATGCCACCATCATCAACCTAGGGATCCTTGTCAGTATTGGGCCTAATAAGCCATTTTCTATATTGACTGAGTTGCAGGGCCCCTCCATATCCTCCACACAGAACCTCCTCCCTTTCTGTGCTGCCATCATCCTCTAATCAGTGGGCTCCAGTTTAGGTGCAGGTCCATCCAAGTTTTCAATGGTGTTCAGTGAAATGAGAATACACACAAACAAAGATAGGCATGTACAGAAATTATATATACATATGTGTATATATACATATACTTTATTTATTTATTTTTTTCGATTAGGCGACGTGGCCTATATATACTTTATATCTTATATAAAATATGTATTTCATTATATATCACATAATTAACATATATGTCAAGAAACCTTTAAACTGATATAATTTTTTTTTACGTTTTAAAATTTTGTTTTTAAATGTCCTTTCTTTTATAAAATTGATTAGGATAGATGATAGTTGTTGTGGCTATGATTGTACTTTCCTAACTTGGCAAAATAAAAAGTTGGGAACCCTGCAAAAAACACAAATAACAACAAAAATAAATAAATAAATAAATGAAAGATAACTCATCAATTCATTCAGGTTGCTTCAGTGAAGAACATGGTTCATTTTTAACCACCCTAGAACTAAAGTAACATAATTGCTATTTTTCTTGACTAGCCATAATATTTTAATGCAATTCAGTCTATGTAGTCACACATTTCCCACTATTTCACCACCAAAAATCAAAATAAATTTAGTTACTCAGCAGGGGTCCTACACATAAAATATTTTATTACAGAGTTTATTGAATGTACTCCTATGTTAATGCTTATTAAAAATGTGAATCAGTGCTAATACATAATATTTTTGTTGGCTTGTCTTAAGGATTTTATTGAAAAATGCTCCACTCTTTGTTAGTGACTTATTTCATACAGCCAGTATAAATTGACCATGTCCCAAGAAAAGAAATAGAATGTCAAATTTGATTAGAAATTCAAGGACTGATTCCAAGATTGATTATAAATTAGGTTTACAGTCATGAATAACAGTGTAATCTCATCCTATCAGCAAATCTTTGCACTCATGCAAATTAAGGCACTGGAAATTAACCTGGATATTGAGGGAAAATAAAATAAAACAACCAACCAAGCAATAAACTAATCAGAAGAGTGAGTAAGCAGTTTTGGATCAGCCATAAATACTTTAGCTTGTGCTGAATGATTCTGAAGTAAAGAAAACCATAGCATTTATACTTGTTAAATATTATATAAATTATTTTTCATATTCTAGCCTTTAAGTGTTGTGGGTTTAAATGCATAAGAATCTGAATTAAAGCAGCTATGTTTTATTTTAATGTTACTACCAAATATTAATAGAAAATGAAATATAAAAATTCAAACAATCTTACTAAATTATTCTTATGTCATTTCATAGGATTTGTTTCATCCTTACTCACTGCTGCTACAAATTACTAGCAGATGAAATGTTAAATGTTTTAAGGTAAACCATTTCCATGATATGCTGTTTATTCAGCTAATCTCCCCTTTAACTTCTAGTCCTTCCAAACAGTTCCCACTTAAAAGTAATTAAATAACATGAAGTTATTCTTACCTTACGATTTCTTCCATTTGGTGAGTTATTATCATTCGTCCCATGAATCTATTAAAAAATTCACCATATTATAAATATATATGTTATATTACTTATGACATCAATGGGTGGAACATTCTGGATAGTTTTAGCACTATTCTCATAAATGAAACAAAACCAACCTTTTATATATACAAATGGTCCAATATTCATGGCAGAAATTATAAAAATAAATAGTCCTCAAGCTTTAAAAAATCTAAAATTATTGCCACCCGTACTCCAGCTATGAATGAGGTAATAACTAAAAATGTTTTCAAAATGGCAATGTAGATGTTATACATTATTATTAGTTTGGTTATCATGAGAATTTATAACTGCTAAACAAAGATATATACATTATTTAGCCAACAATGAATGTTCATATATTTCATTACCATTTACTAAATAAAGCCTTCTGTGACCTATGGATCACTGGAACCAAATCATTTATCTACTTATTCATTTATTCAACAAATATTCATTGAGCAACTGGCATGTATGAGTTAAGTGGCCTACCACTAACAGTAGTAAGCAAAAACCTCTAAGTGAACTGGAGAGCTTCTTTAACCTGATAGTGATATTTAAACTTCTGGCTGCCTTAAATCTAAAGTGCAGGAAGAAAACCAAGAGAGGGATGTATGCAGGAAGACAAACGGGGGAGATATACAATATGATGATAAGAAGCTTGGCCGGACGCAGTGGCTCACACCTGTAATCCTAGCACTCTGGGAGGCCGAGGCGGATGGACTACTTGAGGTCCGGAGTTCAAAACCAGCCTGAGCAAGAGTGAGACCCCATCTCTACTATAAATAGAAATAAATTAATTGGCCAACTAATACATATAGAAAAAAATTAGCCGGGCATGGTGGCGCATGCCTGTAGTCCCAGCTACTCGGGAGGCTGAGGCAGCAGGATTGCTTGAGCCCAGGAGTTTGAGGTTGCTGTGAGCTAGGCTGACGCCATGGCACTCACTCTAGCCTGGGCAACAAAGTGAGACTGTCTCAAAAAAAAAAAAAGAAGCTGAGGGTAATTTTTATAATGTGCTTGCAAATTATAGTCTATCACCAGTTACTGAGTAGAAATGAACTTAGTGTCTCATATAAATCCTTAACAATAGAAAGCTGTTTCTATTACATAGCCTATAATAATTAGCAAGATCACTGAAAGATGACTGATATTTTATTTAGTAAACCATAATATTAAAAGAAGTTTGTTCCTTTCCTTCTTTCCATCCTTTCAGAAACAAGATCTTTAAATATCTAATAAATTTTTAAAAATTTTTAATTTTGTGCTCATTATGATAGGTGATATATGAGTAAGAACAGTTTCTATTCCTGAGGAACTCATAGCTGTTAAGAATAATATTTATATAAAATTATATCTTTTTTACTTTATTAAGTGCTATATATAAGTGAAATATTGAACGCTATATAAATGCTTTTAATTTAAAAGTAGTATCCTCTAAATAATATAGTAGTGAAAACAAAAAAATAGCCCCTCCCTTCACGGAGCTTACCAAAAAAATTAGATTATTTTTTCTAAGGTAATATTACTTCTACTGCAATTACTGTTATAGCTACAAAGCGAGCATGCTAGTTCATACCAAAATAGAAGGTAATATGAAGGAAATTGTGAACAAAAACACAGCTTTTGAATTAATATTTTTTCCTTAGACTCCTGGCAAATTCTGCTTTTAGCATTTTTCCCCTTATCTGTATCCCCCTTCAACCTGCTCCACAAATAATGTCTCTAATTGGCTAAAGATTTCATTGTATGTTTATGAGTTATAAAAAATGAGGTCTGTAAACAGGACTTAACATAAGTACATTGAACATCACACCATACCTGTACAAGTCTGCTTCTGGTTGCTGGCATTCTATCACAGCTATGAGGGTGTCTAAATTGGCAACTGTTTGTAATAATGCTGTTTCAGGAACTGCCACGTGTGTCTGAAAAACATGAATTAAATTGCAGAGTTTCAAGATCCAAATGGGACCTTAGATACCAACTACTTCAAATCTCTTTTATGGATAAAAACCACAGCAAACTGTACTTAAGCTCACTCAGCTAGACAACAAAACAGAGAGAGAAAAATGTAAAATAAACAAGGAGCAAACAGAGCTACTATAATTACCCATCTACAAAGGCCATTTGCATATAAGGAAATTAAGTCTGTGTGTACAGACACTATTGCTCAAAGTTTACTATAAGCAATTTAACAGGAAAAAATGTGACTATTCCCCCTTGATTATACTGTGAAAACTGAGAAAACTGAAATCTGTCCCTTATTCTAAAAGTTACCAAAATATTAAAAGGTTATATTTTTCCTAAAATTACTTTGTTTTTAACTTGAATTGACTAAACCATGTGAGGCTACCCTTAAAATACATATATAATAATATCAATTCTTTTTCAAAACTTTAATTTTTAAAAAGTTTCAGTAATTTAAAATAATTTCTCCTTAATCAGGTCAAACTTTATTACATTAACCAAAGAAAAATATTACTATAACCCAAAGATATTTTGTTTACCCAGAGCAACACTCAAACATATGCATGAACAAACCTTCAGGTTGGTTTCTCCATCCAAACTAGCAGTTGTAACATGACATGAACCATCAAGTCGATCTGAGGATAGAAGCACCAAATCTGCAGGAAAAATTTCATCTTTGGCTATCCGAACAATATCACCCACCTATGAAGAATTTGGAGGAAAAGTGAATATACAGATTTTAGAAGGCAAGGACGTATTTTTATTGGATACTAAATAAGTGGTCTATCACAGTATTTTAGTACAGGAAAGCAGGTTTTTAACTAAACCACAATCAATATTAGAATTATGTGCTGCCTATGGCACCAAAATACAACTGATTTCTATTATATACCAAATGCATACCCGAATATTTTTTGATCTAGTCTTTACAAGGCCACCACTTCGAACAACATAAACAGGAGCTCCATTTACTTCGTTATCTGAGTTATGTCGTAACCAATCTTCATATCCCTGTAAATATCCAAAGAATAAACAATATCTTTTTAGTATAAGTTGAAGAAACTTTTGCCAGATGAGAAAAGAAAAAACAAAAACATAAAACCTTGCCCAAAACATTTCACTTACCAGAATTATATGAGGCTTCTTTGATGTATAAGGTATGCTTATAGGTATTTGATATTCCTTCCTATTAGAAACACTCTCTTTTCTTGGTTTTCATTATACCCATATTCCTGGCTTTCAAAGGACCCCTAGTTACTTCTCAATTTTTATGGGAGGCTCCTTCTAGGTCACCTTTGTGGGCCTTTTTCTCATACTTCACTTTCTCACTAGATTTCTTCTATCCCTGCATCTTCAAATAGTATAAATATGCTGGTAATTCTGAATTTATATCTCCAGACCATATCTCTCTTCTGGACTCCAAACTTGAATATCTAATTGCCTTGTTAATATCTCTATTTTGAAGTCTCATAAATATCTTAAACCTATTAAAAAACAAATTGATGTTATCTCCAAAGTCTGTTGCATTTCCAATGTCTACCAGAAATTTGCTTTTGCCAGAAATCTGGGGAGTCATTCTTGACTCTTACCTTTCTCTAACACTTGATCAGTCACTAAATTCTATGTACAAATGATATTTTAATCATAAAGTATAAATTTATAGATAATAAGTAGAAAAAAATAAAAAAATTTTGAAACTAAGATTGAGTTCTTTTACTTTCTTAAACAATAGACCAACAGAAGTATTTATAATTAGTAAAGTCGAACAGCATGAGTTTGAATGTACATGTGCAAATCCACTTACATGCAGACTTTTTTCAATTAAAGTTGCACGGAGTATGCCTGCTTCTCCTGCCTCCCCTTCTACCTCCTCTACCTCTTCCTCTGCCACCCCTGAAACAGCAAGACCAACCCATCCTCTTCCTCCACCTCCTCAGTCTACTCAACATGAAGAAGACAAGGATAAGGATGAAGAACTTTATGATGATACACTTCCACTTAATGAATAGTAAACATATTTTTTCTTCCTTATGAGCTTCTTAATAATGTTTTCTCTAGTTTACTTTATTGTTAAGAATACAGTATCCTGTATAATATATATAACATACAAAATATGTGTTCATCGACTATTTATCATATCAGTAAGACTTCTGGTCAAAAGTATGCTATTAGGCCAGGTGCAGTTGCTTATGCCTGTAATCCCAGTGCTTTGGGAGGCTGAGACAGGAGGCTCACTTGAGGCTAGGAGTTTGAAACCAGCCTGGGCAACACAGCAAGACCCCATCTCTACAAAAAAATGTTAAAAAGTAGCCTGACCAGGTGGCATACACCTCTAGTCCTAGCTAGTTGGGAGGCTAAGGTAGCAAGTTATTTGAGCCTAGGAGTTAGAGGTTGCAGTACGGTGGAGTCATGCCACTGCACTCCATCCTGGGTAACAGAACAAGGGTCTGTCTCTAAAAAATGTAAATAAAGAAAATAGATAAAACAGCACACTATTAGTAAAGTCTTTGAGAAGTCTAAATTTATACATGGATTTTCAATGCTGGAGTGTCATTTCCCCCAACCCCATGTTGTTCAAGGGTCAACTGTACTTACAAAAATATAGTGGGCTATATGGATCATCATTAAAAAGGGAAACAAATGAAATCATTTCACAAGAATCCTGTGATTAAACATTAAGGAGTGGTGATTTTTTTTAAGTGAAAAAGACTTCCTGTGCTATTTTATGAAGATTCAAGGACCCAGAGGTACAGCATAAGTACAGATAATGGAATGATATCTAAGAGACAGTATCAAGTGATAAAAAGTAAATTACAAAATAGGTTGTGTTCTATGTTGCCATTTGTGAAAAAATATGCTTGCCTATGTGAACACTTTGTATAGATATCTGGACTAATTTACAAATAACTGCTCCCTCAGGAGAACTAGGAGACTGGAGGTTAAATGTGTAAGACAGACTTTAATTCTATGCTATGTTATAATGTTTCCAATTTTAAAAGTATCTATTACTTTAAAAATATTAAAATACCATAAAATAAAAAGCAAAATATTAAAGATTCCTTTAAAGGTCTATTTTTTTCAGGCAGAAACTTTTTGGAAAGCACTCTTTAGATAACTAAATTATGTTGGCCCCATTTAAGCTGTAATATATCATTTCAGAGAAATTTAATTAAGAGTCAAAACATCATTTCTGAAATTGTCAGAAAGCACACTTTCTTTTATAGTCAGATGACATTAATAGCACAGCAATAATTCACTTTCTTTTTTTTATCCAAGTTCACAAATTCTAAGGCAGCCTACATATTACTACCAGTTTAATCTTCCCAAAACACTGTTTTAACTCACTATCCTGCTCAAAGCTCCCCTTCAATGACTCTCAATGCTTACTGCAAAGAATCTTTCAGTTTCCTTAATTTAGAACCAACCTACACTTCTAGTATGATCTCTTAATACTTTCCTAAACAGGGCCAAACATTAGTTAGACTTATAATTCCCCCAAAGAGGTTTTGCCTTTTTTCTCATTTGGTCCTTTGCCCAAGTTGTTTGTTTCTACCTCACCTTCTTCATCAATTGTCATTTTATCCATGTTCCAAGACTCATCTTAATAATATTTCCTCATCTTTTCTGATCACGTGTTCTACCACTAACTGGATCTCACTACTATTCTATTAAACTAATTATTTTTATGTTTTGTCTTATGTTCCTACTTTATAGGTTTTAGGTTCATGGAGGGCAAAGAATATTTACCAGAGCACTATATTTGCATTATACAATTGCAGAGAAGACTTAATATGAAAATGTGATTGGGAGAAGTTAAAAATAAAGAACTGACAATCTCATTCATATTAAAGTATAAGTAATTTGATAATAGAGCTTTTTCTTATTTTAATACAGTACAAAGGGCAAAGGCAGACAAAAGGGGAGAAGAGAAAAAGTTGAAACATGGCAATAGTCAAAGTATGATGATTCCAAGTTTTATGGTGGGTGGATGGGTAGTGCCATTCAATAAACTGGGAAAAGTAAGAGTAGCACAGTTTTAGAAGAAAAAAAAGAGAACTATTTAGGATTCTTGTGAGATAACCAAATGGAAATGTGCAAACAGTTGTATACGTGTGTTTGGAGTTGAAAGAATAGTTTCAAGATAGATATAAATTTGAGAACCATCAATATATAGATAGTACTTTAAGCCAGTAGACTGGATGAAATCACCTAAGAGGAAAATACATACAGAAAAGAGGTCCAAGGGACAAATATGTGTTACTTTGATGAAATAAATGACGTCTGCAAAACCAAGTAAATATGTAATTGTATGGAGTGATCTGGATGCTTATTGACTAATACACACAAACCCAGTCTCTAAGAGTGAAGAAAGGGAAATTAAGTTTAGTGAGAGTTGTGGCTCAATATTCTGACACATTGAATGCATAATGTAATTGTTAATCTACAGGCTCCTCTTATCCTTCTTATGTAAGTAACAAACAACAGATTTCATCCTAGAATTGTAAAATGTTTGTTAATTTTATTTCCATGTCAATTTATACCTTATGCTTCTATCTTTCAAAATGAAAATTTATCACATTTATATAAGAAAATTCATTAACTCTCTTGCAGGTAGACAAAATCATCCCTATATAACTGAGTCTCTGTCGAGATTTTTTGAGGAGGGGTGGTTATATCAATATGACATTTCTATAAATTTCTTTACTTCTTATTTGTTATGTTTATCCAATAATCCTGTTTCTCTATACCTAGATTTTAATGTCAAACTATGATTTGGTTGAAGCTATTTCCCCTAGGGTATTACTTTACCTAAAAAATAACTTTATCAGAGAAAGCTGTAAAAAAGTAGAAAAGCACTATATAATTTTTATTCACAAATGTTCATGCCAGAAGTACATTTTCCACTCCCTATAAATATATCCCTTTTGAGCTGTATTTCCTTTAAATATCACCAAACTCTACAAAGATGATTATAATAAAAACTCAGTATCATATATAAATTTGTAGGTATATATATAATACTTATTTTGGGATGCTTCCTAGATATGTCAAGGGAACAACATATTTTAACAATGGTAATCATTTCATGAGTCACCAGGTACCTGAAATATTAATATAATACAGTGGCTGTTTTTGTTTAATTTTACCATGTATCAAATAAATTTGCTACTTTCTTATGGAAATTATTTTCACAACAATAAATGTTACTTTGGAGTAGAAATATTTAGCAACTTCTGAATGACTTAGGGGAAAACAACAATAATAGAAAGTATTTCATACCTGCTTTATGGCGGTTACTGTTATCACAAAGAATAAAGGAAGTCCACTGGTAATTGGACTGGTAGGTGTATCAATCATAAGCTAGATTAAAAAAAAAGAATGGAGAGTTATTATATTTTTATATTGTATGTCACACTATTAACATCTGACATCTCATACTATTACACAATGGGTATAGTTTCACAATTTCACTTTGTTGGCCGTTATATGGGGTTGGAAGAATAATTATGTCTATTGCCTATCCACATATACTGTTAGAGTGAACTCGGTCACTCTGCTTTCTTAACACATACAGAGTCCTTAAGTTTTTTCTCAATATATACCAAGGAGTGGAGCTATAGCTGCTCAGATCTCATTTCACATTTCTTTGCACATACTAATAAATGCTGAAAAGTCTGTCAGCAAGTTTTACCTTGGGATTCAGAATAAACTCAACTCAACACTAGGGACAGAGAACTAGGAACAAGACTATGGAAAGGGTTTTTTCTACAACTGAAACCCTTTTTGTTACATCTAGCAGAGCCAGAGTGAGATAGCTAGGAAAATGATGCTGCAATCAGGATTTAAATCATACAACTGAAGTTTCAATAAACTGCTGAAGAAGTAAAGAAATATTTATAAAGTAATTACATATGGTTACTTAGAACATGGATCTAATGACTTACTAATGTTCCTTTATTGTGGATAGGCCAATTAAATTTCTTCTTTTCCACAGACAAACTGAATTTCTGATCTTAGCTAGTATTTTCACAAATGCATGGATGTTATGTGGATATGGTTAGTATAAATTTCTTGCTTTTCCAAGAAAATCAAGATGATGCTCTATTAACAGAAAATTAGAAGTTCCTTGTCTCTTCATGAAGGAAAGTAATTTTTTTAAAAAGTAAATGTTTCCTAAAGCTTTAAAATGATCATTTGCCAAGTTTTAATTTTTCTTTTGAAATTGCAGGTTGTTCTGGGAGAAAAATTCAGAGTTTATGCAAAAATTCAGTGCAATACTAAAAGAAGTTGCTAAAGTTTTATCAAAACAATAACTTCTTTAAAGGAAAGGTGACAATCATTATTTTTTGACTTGACCTATACTTAAGTTTCATGGGCAGTTCCCTTGGTATTTTGATAGAGATATCAAAGCACAATGTGAAAATTAAGAAACTGTCAAGCAGTCTATAATTAAAACAAATCTAAGCTAAGAAAACAGACTCTTGAATAAATAATCTATACCCACAGGGATGCTTAAAAATTAAAATTCTTTTAAAAAATTAAAATTAAAAAAATTAAAAGCCAAAGAAAAGTTTACTTTGAACAAAGATAATTCCAAAGATAGAAATACACCAAAAACATGCACTGTATTTTAAAAGCCAAAATATTTATGTTCTGAGGCAGAGCATCTGAAAGATGATAGATTTATATTCTTGGCTTAGATTATGGTTAATCTAAATACTATAGCACATCACTGATGAAACAAAATATTATTAATCTTAAAATTCATAGGCTATGTTTTAGAAATCTAGATGTGATTTTGATCATTATATATTCACTGAATAAAATGGCAAAGCTTTCCAGAAAAAAAATGGTCACACGGTCAAATAATTAAAAACACAATGTAATTTTTCTCTGTTCTAAGATACATTTTTAGAGACCACATTTACAAATTTAACAGTCTATTGAGTGATAAAGCTTACCTGAACCAAAAATATAATAAGAAAATAAAAATTTGCCACTCTTCTGAATTGTTCAAATAAATTTTTTGGAATAAAATTCCACACAGTATACTAAAAAGAAAAAGGAGAGATCAATGAATTAATATTGAAAAATAATATATACATTATATAGATACAATGAGAAAAGTAAAATCAAATTTACTAAGCTGTTAAATAAAATCTGTAACTCTTGATAATACAAAAACTATTTACTTGGGTTCCAGAGTTCAAGACTTTTATTCTGCTTTCCTTTGTTCTTTTTCTATTTATTGGCAATTTTAATATAATATTTTAGAAGTTGGAGAAGGCAGATCTAAGACATTTTAATAATTTATTTTGACTTTTGAATTAAGTTGGCAATGTCCTAAGTTTACACCAATCTATTTAAATCATAACAGTGGCCGGGCGAGGTGGCTCATGCCTGTAATCCTAGCACTTTGGGAGGCCGAGTCGGGCGGATTGCTTGAGGTCAGGAGTTCGAAACCAGCCTGAGCAAGAGTAGAGACCCGTCTCTACTATAAATAGAAAGAAATTAATTGGCCAACTAATATATATAGAAAAAATTGGCCAGGCATGGTGGCGCATGCCTGTAGTCCCAGCTACTCGGGAGGCTGAGGCAGTAGGATTGCTTGAGCCCAGGAGTTTGAGGTTGCTATGAGCTAGGCTGACGACAGGGCACTCACTCTAGCTTGGGCAACAAAATGAGACTCTGTCTCAAAAAAAAAAAAAAAAAATCGTAACAGTGACAATATACTTTGTCTTGGCACATCTTGATGAGAGCAGTTGTATAAATTAGCAGTAAGGGCTGGGCGCGGTGGCTCACGCCTGTAATCCTAGCACTCTAGGAGGCTGAGGCGGGTGGACTACTAAAGGTCAGGAGTTCGAAACCAGCTTGAGCAAAAGTGAGACCCCATCTCTACTATAAATAGAAAGAAATTAATTGGCCAACTAACATATATAGAAAAAATTAGCCAGGCATGGTGGTGCATGCCTGTAGTCCCAGCTACTTGAGAGGCTGAGGCAGGAGGATTGCTTGAGCCCAGGAGTTTGAGGTTGCTGTGAGGCAGGCTGACGCCATGGCACTCACTCTAGCCTGGGCAACAAAGAGAGACTGTCTCAAAAAAAAAAAAAAAAAAAAAAAATTAGCAGTAAGATCATTGGTTTCATGGTGGTTTTTTTTTTTTTTTTTAATTTTTTTTTTTTTTAATTTTGGCATATTATGGGGGTACAGATTTTAAGGTTTCAATAAATGCCCATTTCTCATGGTGGTTTTTTTTGCTAGCTCAATAATACAAGAAAAAAACTCAGAACAAATAAAAATTTCTTATGAAAACTAACATACAAATGGTAGGAACTGTTGTTTCCAGGTTTTATAAAATATAAATATGTTAACAGATTGAATGAGTCTAAATTCTGTGCTTGGCCAATATATAAGAGGAGGAACTCTAATAGTATAATATTGAACACTATGAAAATATTACCAACAAAAGTAACAATTTATTATGCTTCTCTTAATTATTATGTAATAATGGTTAAGATAAAAGAATTAAAATATAACTTCCCTATAGTTATATATGACTGTATAATTAACCCTATCTTGTTCCTTAGTAAGCAAACCAAAGCATGGCTATAAAATTAAATATTTTACAAGAAAGTTTAAATTTAAGCTAAAGTAGTTACTATGGTCAAATAAATTAGACAAAGACATATCAGGTATCTACAATGTGCAAGACACTTGCACTATGAAAGAAACAAAAAGAAGATGCTTAGTATTAAATAGAAGAGAGTAAGAACAAAATATCAACAGCTGTATTCAGAGATGCTGGAAATGAAAGAGAAACTTAACAAAGATTATATTTGACATGGGCTTTAAAAGAGGAACATTCAACAGGCTGAAAATCAAAGGCAAATAAAGGAGAACATTTCAGAAAGATTGGACTGCATGAGCAAAGAACAGAGGAGGAAAGTTCACCATGGCTTTGTAAGATAGAAAATAACACAGTCTAGAAGGGAATAACAGGAAATAAAAGGTAGGAAAAAGAGTAACGAGAAGCAGTACTCATTATGCTCAGGAAAAAAGTGACAGTATCTGTATAAATATTTACATTCTAGAAACTGTGGTCAAAAACATGAATTCTATATTTCTACAAAAACAAAACCTTCAAAGTCCACAAAAACATAAAATCTACATTTAAAAAACTGTAGCTAACAACATGAAATCAAAACAAAGGCACAATGATGGGAAAGTTCAACATGAGTTTGTGGAACAGCAAGTAATCTGGTTTGAAAGGAGTTTAAAAAAGCCACAGTGGCATAATAAAGTAGTAATGAGTCAGTAATGAGAGAGAGAGTCCTCCTTCATGCTAACAATAAAAAAAGGGCAATGTTCATTTAAATATCTACATTTTTGAAACTATGGTCAAGAACATTAAGCCGAATACTGATACATATGAAAATAGCCATATAAAGATATTTATTTAATCCCAAAAGTTTTCCAGAAGGACAGTTTCCAGTATTGGCAGAGTAGTTAAGTGGTCCAATGAACTCCTAGGAAAGACTACATTTAAAAAACTATTTAAAATCCTGGAAGGTCTCCAAAATATAGATAGAAGTAGGAAGAGAATTTAACTTCAAAAAATTGCAAATAGAAGAAGTACGAATTGTGAATTTTTGGCTTCTTAGCTTGGAGACAGTATCCAACTCCAACAGAGCTAAGTCAGCAAAACAGCAGGTGAAAAACTACAACCTTATCAACAAGAGTTAAGGGCTGAAATGTAAAGGGAAAATACTAGTATTGAGAGAACCACATAAAAAAATGACCCAAATTCAGAACATAAACTATCCAAAACAAGACTGACAGCTAAACTATGCACTAGAAAGGAATGACCTACTGGTACTGATACAACAACAAAAATGACTCTCAAAAGCATATTATGTTAAGTGAAGAGAAATCAGACACCAAAGACTTTTACTGTATCCATGATATTACACATTTGTCAAAACTCACCAATTGTATACTTAAAATTGGTGAATTTTATTGAATGTAAATCACACCCCTAGTTAAAAAAAAAAAAGTTTTCAAAAGAACTTTTATTTCCTGAATATCTATATAAATATTTACATTCTAGAAATTGTGGTCAAAAACACGAATTCTATATTTCTACAAAAACAAAACCTTCAAAGTCTACAAAAACATAAAATCTACATTTAAAAAATTGTAGTTAACAACATGAAATCAAAGCAAAGGCACAATAAAAGGAAAGTTCAACATGAGTTTGTAGAACAGCAGGTATCTGGTTTGGAAGGAATTTAAGAATGCCATAATTTACTAACAGCTGTGGAGCTCCATCATTCTAGATTCTGATATTTCTTTTTCCTACCTTCTACTTTAGAACCATCATCCAAAATGAGAGATGTCACTAATAGGTACGTTACATACATAAATAATGTGAAGGCAGAAAAAAAGGACAGGGCAAAGGAACTGCTGACTTAAGGCAACATTTTGGAGAAAGATAACATCAGGTTTAGAGAAAAACTATTAGCTGTTCTGGAAAGGAAGAAAGAACAAGAAATACAAAGATGTTTCTTAAGGTGCCCTTTCAAGCAATAGCTATGATCTAAGGAGAAATTTACCCTCAATCTCTTTGACTCACATCCTCTATAACTGTACTGTCCAATAAGGTAGCCACTAGTCACAGGTGGCTACTGACATTTAAATTAAAATAAATTAAATTTTAAAATTCAGTTCCTGAGTTGCACTAGTCATATCTCAAGGCCTCAATAGGCCTGTATGGCTATTAGTCATCATATTGGACAATTCTATCATGAAAGAAAAGTTTATTGGACAGCACTACTCTAAAAATGCCATAGGAAAAACTGAAACAAGAATATATGTAAGTGAAGCAGTACTTTGGTACCATAAAATGTTTACAGATGAGTGATAAAATTGGAGGAAGCAGGCTTGAAAGTCACACAGAACTGAGTTCAAATTTCAACCTAGTCACTTACTGGTGTGTAATCTTGGAAAAATTATTCAATTTCTCAGCACGTCAATTGAAGAAACTGATATGAGTATAATAATACTTTGTAAAATAGATTTTATAAGAGCTATTTTATAAGGCTGTTGTAAGGATTAAATGATATTATATGAAAAGCACTTAATATAGGACCTGGCACCCAGCATAAATATTATTAATAGTTCCTTAGTTTAACTGTAACTAAAGATAATTGGCATGCTGGCTACTTGATATCAGAGACTAGCAACTCCTTTTATTTTATAGTTCACTATTTTATTTAAGATAAATTTCTCAACCACCATTTTCTTGAATTTGTAAGGATATAAATATATACTCAAACAAAATAAATCATTTTCAAAATAAAATACCATATATCTAAAGTTTTAATAATAAAAGTGTTAATCCTTACCTTAGATGAAATGATCCGGTTATCTATAAATTTCTGAGGTGTGTAAAGGCCATTCTGAGGAAACCTGTTGGCTATGTAAATGGTTCTTGTATCACTTTGATGTGGTGGGTCAAAACCCTAAGACCAAGCAAGAGAAAAAGTAATTATTGGTCAACCAGGTTAGTTGTTATGATATGTTACTGTTGGTTTTACGTTAATTATTGGACTTAAACTGCATATAGACTCAATCTAATTATTAGAAGAGTTATGCCATTTATTTTTTTCCCCACAGGTAAACAGGTACCTTATCTCCAGATATAAACTAACTAGGTAATACTTCTAGTAATGAAAAAGTTCATAATTCTGTCAGAAATGCTACTATAAGAAAAAAATATATAGGAGACCTATAGAGGCATTTGAGGATAAGGTTTCTTTCTCCACTGCATTCCTTCCCTTTCATTCCTCTGGGTTCCTTGCCTTCCCTTAGAATGATTTCCAATCAGTGATATGAAAGTCCTGGGAAGCTATAGCCAAGTGAGCACCTACCACATCTGATGAAAAAGGTTTGTATTTCTTTTTACTTCTACATCCAGATCAATTTGGTTTTAAAAAGCTTTGTTCCCAGAGGACTTAACAATGCATTAGGTAGGGTCTTGCCCAGATTCATTCCACACAATCATTTATTTGTGCCAGTTACAGTATCAATTGACTTCCTTAAATACTAATGTGAATATGCTGTAATTCATGGCCTTGAGGAACTCACATTCTGGCCTCACATTTATTAATAGAATACCATCTCTCAAGGTATATTAGTAATAGTAATTAGTAATCTCTAGTGGAAAAGTTTTCCTTAGTGACAAGAATACCGATATTTTATCTCTACAGTACTTTACTTTCTTCCAGGATTGCAAGTGAATCTTTAAGACTCCTTTGACAGACCTTGGGAACCCCCAACAGGCTGAAAGCAATCTCCAAATGCAAGACTTCTTTAACAGGAAAATGATTTGCAATTCTTTAGATTTTCTTTTCTTTTCTTTTTTATAGTAGTCAAGGGCTATTTACTAGTACTACTAAGTTATTAAAAGGTAAATTAAACTTGGCATTAATAAACTACAATTCATTTTTAGACATTACTAAAAACTCTAATTTAGTAACCTACTTAGTAATCTGGCTGACATTCAATGCTTAGCATCCTTATAAAATTTCTCCTGGGCACAGACATATAGAGATAGTGAGAAATCCTGTACTGCCTAGGGGGATATTTTGTTTAGTACATCAGAATAAAATGGTATTATGTATGGTATTTAACTATTATTCTTGGTTTTAAAATTTTATTTTGTGATCTCAGAAACAGCTAGTACAGGGCTGTACAAATGCATTACATGCATCACAAAGAACATGTTTGTTTATACTATTAAAGTCCTATGATTTTCGACCCTGCTTTTGCAACACCTTGTAACGGTGATGACTACATTTTATAGATGTAAATATGTTACTATGTGCCTGATTTCAAAATCAGTCTCTTCAAGGAAAAAAATACAGTGGCACACATTCTTATTTTCCTCATAAATTTTCTTTTAAACTTTTTATAATTTTGTAAATAAATGAATAAGTGAACAAATAGCTTGAATGCTATTGCTTTAGTCTATGGCTGTCCTTCTCAAAGGGAGTTCACAGGAAGTTTACCTATAAACAGGTAATAAAGCATTAGACTACATGAGGAATATTTATTTAGCATCCACTTTGTAACCATGTTAATATATCACCCCATACACTAGTTCCTGTCTCTCAATATGCTTTCTACCATCTTTCCAGCATCACTCTGCCTTCAGCTCAACTCAACAGACTCAGATGGAAACCTGTCAGAGCATATTTAAAATTGATAAAATATAACTAAGGTTTTCTTTAACACTAAGTTACATATCATGCATGTAAGCTTCTGGAATAAAGGAAAAAAAAGGAAAAAAAAATTCAATGTCTGAAAGAACATGTAAATCTTTAAGATGTCAAGACAACTAAGACTGAGAACCACTAATACAGAATTTTAATTTTTTGCTAAATTTCCACCAAGATTGGAATTTATTATTATGTACATCTAAAGTTAAGGAAAAAAGAACCCAAAATAACTATAAAAAGTTATAGTTGCTATAGAAAAAGAAACTATAGCAACATCTCATTTATGACTAGAAATGATACATAATGCATGCACTTTCCATGAAGCAAATGCTCATCATTTTCCATTCATCTCTACTGGATATGAACCAGTGATCATATTCTAAAATTTTGGAATTCCTGAGATTTCTACAATTATTTCAAGGTGATATATTGAAATGTTCTCCCCAAAATCAATTTTAAATTAAATTGAATTCTAAAACTTCTATAGAGCAGCTCTATATTCAAAGATACCACAATTTAAAATGACAATTCCAAAAGGAAAATAACAAGCTTTTCCGCATTCCTAAATTAGAGATATAACATCCATTTACACATTTCGAGATTTTTTTCAGTTCCAATGAATTCACATAATCTTATCCAATCATATTATAGTCAATGTTATGTATATGTGTATGGATGAACATGTGCATTTTGTTTCATATACAAAATAGTTAAATTTGATATCTGTGTTGGTAGTGTAAGTATGGCCAAATGTCCCTTATGGAAATTAAACCTGTAATTTCAGATCATTAGCATCATCGTCTCTGCAACAAATTCAGCAAGTTGCAAACTAAATAAAATTAAAAGAACAAAACCGTCCAAAAATGAAGAAACTGACTTAAAGCAGGGTCCATAAATGAGCTTTAGATCTGTAAATCTCTGAAATTGTATGAAAATTTGCATTATGTGCATTTTTTGGATAAGGATGTGCATAGGTTTCATGACATTTTCATGATGCAAAGAAGCTTAAAACCACTTAACCTAAAATCTTGCTTCCTAATCAGTTCCCCATCCTTATATTCTCTATTTAAACTGCCTAAAGAGAATCTTTATGTTTCAATGATACCCCCACCTTCTTTAATGAGTCAAAACAAATAACTATTGTCAAAATTAAATGTATAACTATACTACTAGTATGAAATTCAAGTATAATTTCACACTATTTCTAGCAAGCATTATCAAGCAATTCTATAGCGCAGAGGACAAAATACAATTTGAACTCTCTAATCAGTAGGTCAAGGCTACATGGCAAGGTTCAGAAACCTCTGGTACATTTTTTGTTTTTGTCTCAGGCTACCCATTCACACCCTCAACTTCTTGATGCTTGCCCCTGCCTGTTCCTTTCTCCTCTGATTTCATCCTGTCCTGGGCAAAGGAACTGAGAAAGATTAATGCTCTTCTAGCCACCCTGATTTTATGTCAATGTGTGCTAAAAAGTAGAGTACAAGTATTAGAGGCACACAAATTTAAACTATTTTAAAACGGTCATATTCTTAAAAAGTATGAAATTCAAAACCTCTGTTTTCCTCTCCTGACTGGATTTGTGAGCATCTGTTCAAGCCATAGGTATTCAAAAAAAAGTAGGTGAGTATTTAAGGGGCAAAAAAATCTCATGGTGGCAGAGAGGGGAAGAATTGCAATAGATGGGCTTGATTTGAGAGACTCCTTTTGTAACCACAACCTGATGAGACCTGCAGAAACCAAATCAGTAAATAGCTATATAATTTATAGAAGCTGGTCTCTGGCATAAAGAAATACTTGGATTTGTTGGGAGGCCGAGGCGGGCGGATAGCTCAAGGTCAGGAGTTCGAAACCAGCCTGAGCGAGACCCCGTCTCTACCAAAAATAGAAAGAAATTAATTGACCAACTAAAAATATATATACAAAAAATTGGCCGGGCATGGTGGCGCATGCCTGTAGTCCCAGCTACTCGGGAGGCTGAGGCAGGAGGATCGCTTGAGCCCAGGAGATTGAGGTTGCTGTGAGCGAGGCTGACGCCATGGCACTCACTCTAGCCTGGGCAACAAAGTGAGACTCTGTCTCAAAAAAAAAAAAAAAAAACAAAACAAAAAAAAAGAAATACTTGGAAATGAATCACAACATTCTCAGGTCAAATATATAAGCTTCTGCATTATCTTAAAATTCCAAAGATTTTATTAAAAAATATAAACATTACAAATAAATGAAGAGACTCAAATTATATTCATGAATAATGTAATTAAATAGTCATACTTCTTTAAACATAATTAAGAAAACATCATCTTTAGAGTTTACAGTAATTAGAGTAAATATGTGCCTTCTATTATTAGAATATATGTTCTATGAATGTTATATGTTACATATTTGCTCTATGAAAGAAAAAACATCAAAACAAACCCCCAAACAACAAAAACAGTATTGAGTCAAAACTGCAACCATAGTAAGTTATTAAAATAAATGAATAGCACTTTATTTAGATAACAAACTTTCTATGACAGAAAGTGATTTTTGTTGGCTATATGTTTCAATATACACAGGTACATGAAAATAGCCTAGCAAAAATACCAAGGCTTCTGGGGAAGAATGATTTAATGTACTTTACCAAGATCTACAAAGTTAATTCTGAATTACTGTTTCCTGGACATAGACTTCCAATAAAATATACCTTTATGAAGGTACTATAAAGGCAAGATAACAGACCAAAGTAAGGTGATAGAAAAACTTAAAACACCGCAATGTAAACAAACACAATAATTTAATTTTAACTTTCTGTTTTAAATTATGTGACTTTCACGTAGGATTTAAGTTAGTTAGCAGCTATCTATCACACCAATGTGGGCTTCCAAAAACTCTGGCTTAGGGCAGGGACAGGTTGGGACTGGCTTTCAAGCTGTAGAGGGATCTTACAGAAAGATAACTCGAAAATTCTCAAATCATCTGCCAATACTTTCCTACAGGAAGCTCATTACTTATAGGTTATGATGTTACTCCTCAAACTTGATTTCCTACTCCAACATACACCTCCAGCAAAAGCCTTCAGTTTCAGCTTAAGAATTTCCTTCTCAGCGAAACTTTACCTGTTGTCTCTTCTTTCTCAGAAACAAAAGAAAGCATATGTTGTCTACTCCTCTTGCTAAACCTATTATACACTCTCATCAAAAACTTTATCACACCAAATTATAATTCCTTACCTTTATATCCATCTCCCCCTCCAAACTGTAAGATCTTAAGGGCAGCATGTGCTCAGATATCTGGCATAAATTAGTTCTTTAATGAATATTTTTTCAATGGACTAAATTCTCTAGTTTTCATATTCTGAGTTTAGTTTTTAAAATATCTTTAACAATAAATTTATACCAAATTGAATTTAACTTCTATGATATTTAAACGGGAAAAAAATTTTAAAGTGATTCTGTAGAGTGAAATCTGCCATAACCAGGGTAAGAGGGGCTAGCAGGAAACATTTTATTTGGTGTTATTAGATTTGCCTTATTCTCATCAAAGCCATTTATTTTGGCCTCACAGTTGGAGAGGGCTCATTTCTAGACGTCAAAGAAATCAACTTCCATTAGGGTCATGCAAATCAAAACTATAATGAAACACCACTTCATATCCATTAAGACAGCTATCACAAAAAAACCCCACAAAACAGAAAACAAGAAGTACTGGCAAAGATGTGGAGAAATTGGGATCCTTGTGCATTGCTGGTGGGAGTGTAAATGGTACAGCAGCTGTGGAAGACAGTAGAGCAGCTCCTAAAATAATTAAACACAGAACTACCCTATGATCCAGCAATTCTACTTCTAGGTATATAGCTCAAAGAAGTGAAAGCCAGGACTCAAAGAGATGGATATTTGTACACCCATGTTCAGAGCAGCATTATTCACAATAGTAAAAAGGTGGCAGCAACCCAAATGTCCATCAACTGATGAATGAATAAACAAAATACAATGGAATATCAGTGTTAAACAAGAAGACAATTTTGACACATGCTGCAACATGGATGAACCTTGAGGACAGACATTATGTTAAGTAGTCAATCAAAAAACAACTTTTTCACAATATCTTCAAAGTTTAATACTTTAAAAATATCTCAACCACAAAGACACATCATAAAATTCTAACCAATAACAACATTAAAAAGTGTATTAAAGGCCGGGCACGGTGGCTCACGCCTGTAATCCTAGCACTCTGGGAGGCCGAGGCGGGCGGATTGCTCAAGGTCAAGAGTTCGAAACAAGCCTGAGCAAGAGCGAGACCCTGTCTCTACTATAAATAGAAAGAAATTAATTGGCCAACTAATATATATAGAAAAAATTAGCCAGGCATGGTGGCACATGCCTGTAGTCCCAGCCACTTGGGAGGCTGAGGCAGCAGGATTGCTTGAGCCCAGGAGTCTGAGGTTGCTGTGAGGTAGGCTGATGCCACGGCACTCACTCTAGCCTGGGCAACAAAGTGAGACTCTGTCTCAAAAAAAACAAAACAAAACAAAACAAAAAAGTGTATTGACAAACATAATGAGTGAGATGTGCAATGTCTGGGGGATGGTCATGCTTGAAGCTCTGACTCAATGGGGGAGGGAGGCATGGGCAATATATGTAACCTTAACACTTGTACCCCCATAATATGCTGGAAAAAAAGAGTATATTGAAGTAAAAAAAAAAAAAAACATGCTGGGCAAATCCTATTTGATTATTTAGATAAGAATTGACACAAAAGGTAGAAAAAAGGTAGAAGAGATGCAATTGTCCTACTAATTTTGTATGCTGGAAATCTGTTTTCAGGAATGCCTGAACCAAGACACCACTACTAGATAAATAACTAACAGCAGCAGGAACAACAAAAATCAATAACCTTGTACTTCCTACCAGTCCCACTTTACACAATCTAGATATCTTACCTTTCATCTTGCATAATTATAAACATTTTTAATGTTTCTCATAATACATAATACTCTTGCTCTTATATAGAATGAAAGTATATGTATGTTGTTCCGGTTGTCAGATAGGTTCAATGTAATATCAAGCATTTAAATTGGGCAAATCAACCAAAATAATACTATTACTAAAATACTGTTTCTGAATGAACACACAGTTTGCTCTATAGGCTTTTTCTTTTAACCTATTATTTTCTGATTTGTTGCTTAAGTATGTTTCCCTATTCTCATATAGAAAACTATATGTAATAGTTCTGTTACATCCAAGAGATTGTATACCTCAAAGTGAAAACTCCTTTTTGGGGAATGACCCAAAGGAAGGAAGGCAGACTTCTAGGGAGCATTTCAGAAATAAAGTTGGTACTGATTTTCATAATAATTGGAGGATGCAACTGGCATTTACTTATTGGGTGGGTGGGGCAGAGATATTAGACATTCTGCATTGGATTGTAGAGCTCTGCCAACAAAGAACTGTCCTGTGAGCCACACAACTTTCAAATGCCCTGCCTGAAATTCATGCTGGTAAAAATCTCTTTGAAATCATCTGAACCCTCTATTTAAATATAAACACAAAATATCTTATATGGATTTATGAATTTTTCAAGAATGCAACTACCATGTAAACTGAAGAAAGATTATACTCTGCTTTGTCAGAACTTTTATGAAGAGTTGTTTACTGTGTTAGAAAATTGCATCACCAATGGAAATGTTATTTGAGTCACCAATACAATATATTTTTAGCAGTCTACATTAGTAGCCTTGGTATTCACAATGACTTTAGTATCTGATTATTTATTATATCTAGTGTAGTCATGATTGAGCATTTATACACTGAAATAGGTATTATTGAATATAAATGCATTTCTTTATTTTTCCTTCATATGATAATTAGGATATTAATGTTGATTTTTAAAAAATTATTTGTATAGGAAAGTTATTTAAATTTTTTTTCAGGATAAAGAAGGAAGAAGTATTTATAAAATATCTGATATAAATAGGAGTAACTGTGTCTGATAAGGTCGAGAATCAACTATGTACACAGAGACCAAAATATATGTTATAAATATTTACTATCTCTCAAGTTAAGAAGGTGCTGCTTATACTGTATGAACAGCATAGCCAATATTCAATTTAGGAAACCACTATATAACAAATATTTCCAAGTACAGATTTAAATAGGATAATGTATTAGGTAAAAAAAATTCTCAACAATAACAATATAAAAAATATATTGAGGTTAAAGAGTAGAGATGCTGGGTGAATGCTACTTAGTCATTTAGACATGAAATAACACAAAAGGTAGAAAAAAGCAGGGTAGAAAGAAATCTGTTTTCAAGAACCTGAGAAACATGCTTCAGAAGAAAGTAAAACATGTCTATATACGGTTCAAAAAAAGGCTAGTAAATTCTAAACTACTGCTATGAAAATTAAACTTTAAGCAGACAAATGATTATTTAGCAACACTGGGTCAAACCAGCATAATTCTGAAAATGTATTTTAACAAACACAAAAAGAATTTTTAGTATATTTTCAGTTATTTCAGAAAGCAGCTCATTAACCCTATATAATAATGACTATTAAAATTATACTGCTGACCTGCAATTCTTGCCTTCTGATATCATCCTGTATACAATTAAAAAAATTTACTCTAGTGACAAATCAAAGAATATTTACTTAATATTTACTATGTGCTTTGTAGTATGCTAAGTACCACCGATGATAAAAGAAATACATAACTTAGTACCTGCCACTTGGAGTTGATGAAATCTTAGTGATTTAGGCCTTATTTATCTTAGATATAATCTAATTTCCTATTTCTCTCACATATTTAAGATCAAGCCAGAATTATTTTCTGGTTTAAATGTGGAAGAACCAGTACAGATATCTAATATCCAGAAAGCCACTGGATATGCTTGTTTAAAGCTTAAACAAGAGAGTTGGACTTGAGATTGGAACCCAGCAAGCATAATGGTGATGGTTAAAGCCAAGGATATTTATGTGGTTGCCTATAAGGAGTATAAAGACCAAGAAGAGAATACTGTAAGATGAAATTCTCACGGCCATCATTTAGGATGCATATGGGAGAAAAGTAGAAAAATTATCAAAGTAGAAGAACAAAAAAGTGGGGTGGCAGAAACCCAGAAAGAAATTCCAAAAAGGAATGATTTCATATGCTGCAAAGAAAGATGAGAACAAAAAAAAAACCAAACTATTGAGTTTAATAACTGGGAAATCATTAGTGGCTTTTGCCAGCACAGTCAAACTATAATGGATTGGTGAATGGGGTGGAATGGAGGGTGGGGAAGTAGGGATAGTGCTAACTACTAGATAAAGTGAAGGATTTTTAGTGTAAGTGAATCATAAGCATATTTTTAGGTTAGAAATGAAAGATGTGATGAAGGAGAATACTAAAGTTTGGGGAAAGAAAAAATTACTGAAGGATCAAGAAAGAGGAAGAAAAAAGGAGCCAAAGGTTAAAGCATTAACTCTGGAAATGGATAGGCTCTCTTCTCATCTGAAGAGATTTTTTTTTTTACTTAAACATGAAAATTAAGAAAGCTGAAACCATATACTACCACATTTTCTATTTGGCAATAATTCTAAGAAATATCTTCGTGGTAAGTTGATATAATATGTGTTCAGTTACTCAGTGTGTGCTTACAAACTTCATATCTTCCTATGGCTTTCTGCATACACTTATATCTCTAATGGAGACTCAAACTGCCATCACAAATCAGATCGCCCTAATTAATCTTCCCTAATTAACTCTAAAATTCACATTCTTTTTTCCCATTGATATTTCTTATACAATAAAAATAAAACATAATTAAGAAACTTGGAGACTATCTAATTGTTAATGGTCATCACACTGACTTCTTACAACCAAAGGCATTGGTTCTTGGAGTTGTGGATTTCCCAAATCAGTAAAACTTTTTTAAATTGGGAAATTGGGTGGGATATATCAGGTACAATGTACACTACTCTGGTGACAGGAACACTAAAAGCCCTGACTTCATTATATAGTCCATCCATGTAACAAAACCACTTGTATCCCTTAATATTTTGAAAAAAAAAAAATTGGGAACTTGACAAAGGGTTACCAACACTTTATTTTTCCAAGCAAGAATATTGAGAGAAAAGAAAGCAGGGAAAACAATCTAAGACTTAATATAGTTCTCAACAGTCTGGGAAACTGTTACAGCTCAGAGCAGGCTAAGAACACATGTTGACTAAATGTAATGTGGTATCCCAGATGGGATTCTGAACCAGAAAAAGGGCATTAGAGAAAAACTAATAAATTCAAATAAAGTATGGAGTTTAATTAATATGAATGTATCGGTATTAGTGTAACAAATATAGCACAGTAATGTAAGATGTTAACAGTTAAGAGAAACTGGGTGGGAAAAGAATGTACAGGACTTCTCTATACTGTATTTGTAACTTTTCTGTTGATCTAAAGCTATTCTAAAATAAAGTTTATATTTAAAAAGTAAAAAAAAAACACATTCCTCAAAAACAAGGACATCTATGTATTTATGCAATCACACATGACACTGACACACTTTTTCTCATTTTGCCATAGACCACTGAAAGCTTTATCTCAATCTATAGGAAATATCACCATTAGGAAAACTATGGTCTAGGAGACTATAAATTAAAAAGAATGTTAAAAGCATACCTTATTACTTAAGAATTGTGACTTTTGCTTTCTCATAATAATTCCTTAGATGCTTCAACTTCCCCCTGACCTCCTCATGACCCTTTTTTTAATTCTGCAAATATATGCTGAGAAAAAAGTTGATCAACATTGGCAGGTAAGCACTGCATCAATTTCCTTTAACTCTACATAAAGTGTTGGATCCAGAAAGTATGGGTGTCTCCTGCATATCTAAGTTAGTGGCCAGAGAACCTAGAAAGAGTCCAAGATATATGAAAGAGAATGCTGGTATGTGACACAGAACACTATCATTTAGACAGAGAAGGCAAACACAGATTAGTAGGAGAAAGGATGGCTCATTCAATAAATAGCATTGGGACAAATAACTTTCCACATGGGAGAAAACAAATACCCTTATTCCATGTGCAAAAATCAATTCCAGGTATATTAAAGGCCTAAATGTTTAAAAACTAAATTTTAAAACAATTCGAAGAAAACACTAGAAAAACAGCTTTATGCTGGGGGGAGGGGGCATAGCTCACACCTCTAATTCTAGCACTTTAGGAGGGTGAAGCTGGAGGATCACTTAAGGCCAGAAATTTGAGAACAGCCTGGGCAACACAGCAAGACCCTGTCTCTACAAAAAATTTAAAAATTAGCCATGCATGGTGGCACATGCCTGTAGTCCCAGCTGCAGTTAGCTGTGATTGTGCCACTGCACTCCAGCCTGGCTGACAGAGTTAGAGAGCAAGACCCTATCTCTGTAAAAAAAACAAAGAAAAGAAAAGAAAGAAGCTTTATGATCCTAGTTTAGGAAAGGAATTCCTAAACATGTAATAAAAAGCAAAAATCATTTGCCTAATAAATTAACCTATAAACAGATTTAAAATTTCTGTGTGAAAAAAGACTATAAACAAAATTAAATACAAGGAACCCAGACTGGAAGAAGATATTTACAACACATACGACAAAGAATTAGCATCCAGTCTACAGCAGGAATAAGGAAAAGATAAACTACTCAACAGAAAAATGGGTAAGATATGTATATGAATGAAATAGAACATACCAGAATCTTTCTAGCAATCAAGATAATGCAAATTAGAACAAAATGAGGTACTATTTCACACCCGTCAGACTGGTAAATTTTTTCAAGTCTAATAGTACAAAGTGTTGACCAAGATGTAGAGAAAGAGTAATTCTGATGTTTTGGAAAATAATTTGGCAATATGCACTAACAGTTATCATATGCATACCTCATGACCCAGCAATTCCACTTTCAGTTATTCCACTTAAAAAAAACCAAAAAACATAAACCTAAAAAAGAATGGTCACTGTAACACTTTTTGTAACAGGAAAAAATCAGCAACAAACCAAATATCCTTTAGAGAAGAAAAGTCCCCTAGAAGACTGGCTGAGGCAGGGAGTGCTTCATGTTGGTAGTTCCAAAGCCTAGCAACATTCTATCACAGTGAAGATGTTCAGAAAACGTTTGAATGATTAAATAAATAAATGAGAAAGAAATAGTATTACCTAAAAGGGGATGCAGTGGAGAAATAGTTTTTGAAAAATGGAGAACTAAAACAAAACAAAATCCCTGCCTTCATGAGATAGAGACAAACATGTAAATTACAGAGTATGTTAAACAGTGACAAGTGCTACAGAAATAAAGCAGGGAAAGGGGGATAGGGAAGTACTGGGGAGGGTTAGAATGTTATACTGAATGGCCAGAAAAGGCCTCACTCATTAATAAGGCAGTATTTGAATAAAGACTGGGAGGTAGTAAAGGAGCCAGCAGATATCTGGAGGAAGAACATTCAGGTATAGGTAACAGCTTCAGGACAAAGATCCTAAGATTGAAGTAAGCCTGGGACTTCTAAATTGCAGGGAGGCCAGTGTGGATAAAGCAGAGTGAAGAGTGGTAGGGGGTTAAGAAATGGATTGGGGGAAGCTGGGCGGAAGGGAACACAGATCAAGAAGCATCTGTGGCTTTTACTCGAACAAGAAGAAGGCAAGCCCTTGGAAGGTTGGAAGGTTTTAGGCAAAGGAATTACATGATTTAAACACTTTAATAAGATCCCTCTGGCTGCTATATTGAAAACAGACTACAGGGACACAAGGGGAGAAACACTGAGATGAACTAGGAAGCATTTGCAAAAATCTAGGTAAGAGAGATTGGTGAGTTCATCTAGGGTGGTGGCAAAGGAAGAGTAAAGAAATGGTTCTGGATATATCATTTTAAGCAACAACAAAGAGGGAGACATGATTTGCTCCCCAAACACTTAAAACCGCACTTGTGTTATAAACAAAGCTTTTTTAAAAAATGTATTATTTTTTTAATTGACAGAAAAATTGTACATAATTCTGGTATACAACACTGTATTTTGAAGCAAAACATTTTTTTGATTCATGTTCCCTATCGTGATTTCATCTCCCCATAGATGTAACAAACAGGAAAAAAGTAGTTGACTTTTAAACTTTACTGCTTAAAATTTGAGAATTTAAAGAAAAAAAGAAGGGAATACATAAACTGTACCGGAAATTATAGTTATACACATCAAACAAAAGGAGTTCTTTTCTTTTGGAGATAAATATAGAAATATTTATGGGTGGAATTATATAATGTCTGGGATTTGTTTCAAAATAACTAAAGGGAATGGGGATAGCGGGTGGGGAAAATAGATAAAACAAGATTGGTCATGTGCTGATAATTGCTGAAGTTGGGTAAAGGGTATATAGGGACTCATCATACTATTTTCTCTACTTTTGTATATGCTTGAAATTTTCCATTAATATGAGGCTTAATGAAAGGATAAAAATAACCTATACCAGATATATGGGCTTCACATAGTAAGAATAACCTGTGTATACACAACATGTTTTGTTCCTAATTTTTGCTAAATGTAAGAGAATGACTAAATGGATGATACCAGTGCATATTATCCTATTTTTCCTCCTTTCCTGATGGTACTCACTTCTAATAAAAATGTGGAGATACAAAGACAGTACTTAATTTGTTAATAGCCTTAATTTGTCATTTTATCTAAATTGTGGATAATCTAATAGTTTTAAAGAGAAACAAGTATGATTATTTGCATAAGCTAATTCAATGTTAAGTAGGACAGACTATGTGTCAGAAATTTGGGAAGAACTTGCCAATAACATGCATAGGATAAGGAAAGAAGAAAATAAAAAATTAAACTATTGAAATCATTTTAAGCGAACCATTCAGCATAAAAAATTTAGCACTCTAGATTTCTCCTAAACACACCCAAGAGTCAATACAATTCCCTCAGGGCCATTTCCAAGTGCTAAAATGTAAAAGAAATTCAATGCATGTCTCATTCACAACACTGGGGAAAGCTTATTGAATCAATTATAACCACATATACAGAAGAATTCAATACACCTATCTATTTCTAACCTGAAATACTGGCTTAAAAGTAAGTCTCCTAGTATTGCCCATATAAATATCCAACCAAGAATGTACTGAATTTTGCCTGGTATACTGGCTTACACCTGTAATCTCAGTGCTTTGCAAGGCTAAAGTGGGAGAATCACTTGAGACTAGGAGGTCAAAAGCAGCCTGGGCAACATAGCAAGACCTCCTCTATATATTGTTACAACAATCTAAATCAGTGCTATCCAACAGAAATATTATCTAAGCCACATATGTGATTTTCTTAGTTTCCACATTAAAGGTAAAAATAAACATTAATTTAATAATATATCTTATTTAACCCAACATATTTGTATATTTATATAACCCAATATAATTTCAACATGTGATCAATTAGAAGATTATTAATGAGATATTTTATATCCTTTCTCCCTTAAGTCTTCAAAATCCAGTATGTGTTTTACTGGAGCACATCTCAATTCAGAGTAGGCATATTTTAAGTTTTCGATAGCCACATGTGGATACCATATTGAACATCATAGGTCTAGAAAATATTTAATGACAATAATGTTAACCATAAGGTTCTATGGAGAATCTAGAACAAGGTCTCTCCCTTCACTGCTACTGAGAATACCTGGGATTCCTCTAATGCTTTATCCCCCTCAACCCCCAACCAAATGAAAACTAGGGCTGGCCCAGTGGCTTGTGCCTGTAATCCCAGCTATTAATACTTGGAAGGCTGGGCCGGGCGCGGTGGCTCACGTTTGTAATCCTAGCTCTCTGGGAGGCCGAAGCGGGTGGATAGTTTGAGCTCAGGAGTTCGAAACCAACCTGAGCAAGAGCGAGACCCCGTCTCTACTATAAATAGAAAGAAATTAATTGGCCAACTAATATATATAGAAAAAAAATTAGCTGGGCATGGTGGCACATGCCTGTAGTCCCAGCTACTCAGGAGGCTGAGGCAGGAGGATTGCTTGAGCACAGGAGATTGAAGTTGCTGTGAGCTAGGCTGACACCACGGCACTTACTCTAGCCTGGGCAACAAAGTGAGACTCTGTCTCAAATAAAAAAAAAATAAATACTTGGAAGGCTGAGGTGGGAGGATTGCTTGTATTCAAGATCAGCCTGGGCAACACATTTCTACTACAAAAAAAAAAAAAAAAAGAAAGAAAGGAAAATTGATATTTGAGAATATATGTCTGACTACAGAGATAGGGAAGCACATATTCACAAGTTAAGGTTCTTAAACATTAATTTTTGAGGTTAAAACTTACTTAGCTCCACACACACAAAAATACCATCATAGGCCAGTGCTGCCTTTTTCTACTCCTCCATTCATTCCTAGGGAGAGAGGCAAAGAATGCAGGTACTTCCAAACAGATGTTGTATTCATTTGTTAAACCAACATTTGGTGAGTACCTACAATGGGCCAGCTGCTGTCTTGAGTGCAATATAAAAACAAATAAGATACTGTCCTTGCCCCAATTTACAGTCTAGTCTAGTCAAATATACGGACTTGGATAATGTGCCATATAGAAACAGGAGCTCACTTTTAATGTTACATCGCAGCACTACTAGAAACAGAACATGAACCACAGATGTAAGCCACATACATAATTTTTTTTTTTTTTTGAGACAGAGTTTCGCTTTGTTGCCTAGGGTAGAGTGCCGAGGTGTTAGCCTAGCTCACAGCAACCTCAAACTCCTGGGCTCAAGCAATCCTGCTGCCTCAGCCTCCCAAGTGGCTGGGACTACAGGCATGTGCCACCATGCCCGGCTAATTTTTTTTATATATATTAGTTGGCCAATTAATTTCTTTCTATTTATAGTAGAGATGGGGGTCTCGCTCTTGCTCAGGCTGGTTTCGAACTCCTGACCTCGAGCAATCCGTCCACCTGGGCCTCCCAGAGAGCTAGGATTACAGGCGTGAGCCATCGCGCCTGGCCTCACATACATAATTTTTAAATTTCTAGCAACCACATTTTTTAAAATAAAGTAAAAGAAACACATAAAATTGCAATAATATACTTTACCTAATATATCCAAAATATTATTTCATGTAACTAATAAAAATTGAAATGATTTACACGGTTTGATACTGCTTTTGAAATCTAACATGTATACTTATACTTCAGAATATCTTAACTCGAACTAGGCACATTTCAAGTGTATCAGCCAACAGTTATGTAGCACAGACCTATTTTTTAGAAAATTGAAAATTTGGCAGTTGCAGGTATGAGACAAAGTAAGATAGCGGCGAGAGGCTTGAACATATTCACAGGTTAAAGGAAAAGAGAAAGAGAACAAACATACGGATGATAATTAATGGGGCACATGGAGAGCAGGATGAAAGAACAGACTCAAAAGCACAAGTGGACTGGTTAGCCTGGAAAAGAGGAGGCGTGCATCTTCCTTATAACAGGTGGAAAGAAGAGAAGAGTTAAGTATAGATATAAGCAAGTTTGTTGAGTGAGAGTAGGAGAGAGAGTAGAAAGCTGAGGGAGCTCAGGTTAAACCTTTCCATTTTTCTCAAGTCACTCAGAATACAATCTTAGCAACCTTCATCCACCATCACCAATACAAATCTGAAGGCACTATATTTTATGGAATAATTTAAGAAAGTTATCTTAGCATGACATATTGTGTTTTTGTATAGTGACAGTCATTTTCCAGCTTTTTTTCTGGGCTAGTCGATCTTGAATTTTGTCACTTTATCTCTAACACAGAAACAGACTATAGCTTGATTTTCTTTCCTTACCTATTCAACAAACATGTACCCAATGTTTATTCTGTCAAAGGTGATACTGACCTTCATTTGTATAGCCAGTATTTAGCTTATTTTAATACCAGCACGCAGTAAGTGCTTTAAAAATGTAGTACCACATTGCTCTATAAAGAAATATGACAGGAGCAGGGTACAGCGGTTCACATCTGTAACCTCAGCTACTTGGGAGGCCAATGCAGGAGGATCGTTTGAGGCCAGGAGTTGGTGACTAGTCTGGGCAATACAGTGAGACCTTGTCGCTAAAAAAATTTTTTAAAGAAATATTATATATTAATTAAAATACATATCGCCAAAAACTTTCACTTAAAGTCTAAATCACTGCTATCCAGCAGAATTTTCTGTGATAATGAAAATGTCCTATTCTGAACTGGACAATATGATAGCCAACAGCCACATAAATTTAAATTTTAATGGCCACATGTGGTTAATGGGTACAATACAGGTCTAAATATTAGAATACAGAGAGTAGCTAATGGCATTTCCACTATTATAAGGTGCTGTTATCTCTAACGAGTTAATATATAAATTATAATGCTGAAAAATACTAACTGTACCAGAAAGACACCATAAGAGAATTTTTTTAGCAAAAAATAACTTTAACATTGTAAGCCAAAAAATAACAAAAGAGAAAGAAAAAGAGAAGAGAAAAAGAAACTCCAATCTTTTCTTTTTCACCCTACTTCCCCAATGGAAAAGATCAATCTCTGTCAACTTTTTGATTTTTCTCATTTTGTCAAGCAGTGAAAATATTTTGTGGAGATAAGGAGTCAAACTTTTTAAAACATTATTAATAGCTGTATGCTTGAGGCCAGAGGAGCAGGCACTGGCAGTGGGCAGGCCAAAGGAGCCACCCAGTCAGAGACTGTTTCTTATTCCAGCAAAAGAAAAAAAATATATTAATAGAAAGAAATTAGTAGAGCACAGGAGCTGTTTCTGTAATGAAATGACAAACTTTTTTTTGATAAGACAACATAAGTAATTGAAAATCAGGATTCATATAATAAACAAAGTATGCTTATAACTCCCAACAATTTGCAAATCTTTGCAATTTGCTTATCAATTTCCCCAAATTTGTCCCATTTATCTGAATTTTAAACCCATAGTTAAAAGACATGGTGATTCAATTCATTGAGCAAATGTTACTATAATCTAAAGTAGACTTTTTTTTGAGCTGAATAGTAACTAGAATAGCTATTTATGATTGGGATGGTAAAATAAACTTTCATTACTCTGTGTATCCACTGTCCTTAATGTTTAATTTAAATGGTCATACAAACTTAATCAGAACTACACAATCCTGGCACAAGTCTGGATTACATACTTAGAAGATCTGATAACTTAAAACCAGTGAGGTGAGCAACTGTATGTCAAAGATAGCATTTTTATACACAGCAACTTGTTCAACTCGTTAACCCTTCCAGTAAGGCAGCTGCCTTGTAAATTAACCGCACAACTTCCGGCTCTTCCTTTCAGTTAGGTTCATTTGAAGCCATTTTTAAAAACATTACCAGATTTTGTCTTGAAGATGAGAGTGGTTATACAACCAGGATTTTATTCAGGCTAACAAAAATACCTAACACTAAGAAACAGTGTCTTAATCTATTAGGAAAAGCTTTATGAAACCACTTTAGTATTATCTTACTACCACACAAAAACATCAGGCAAATAAGCTCTCTATAGACACGAAGATTTAGCATATCGAAAGCATGAGATCAGCTCTGTAATAATTAACTTTCTGAGTCAAATTACTGTGATAGGGCTTATTGCAACAAAGCCGAAGTATTACAACAATACCAAATTATAATGACATCATTAGCTTGATTTCCTAATAAAGCATTTATCTGGGATATGTGAATTTACAATTAGCTAAAAATAGAGAGCCAACATTTGTAGGAGGGAGTGGTAGGCCATTCTATTTTATTTATAAGATTTTATTTTTGAGAATGATGCCCACTGCAAAATGAAGTTAACAGAAGCTTGGCTCTGAAACACCATACTTCTTAAACAGTAAAATGCTTTTCTAGAGCAGAAGAAAAAAGAGGCATCAATCAATGTTTTAGTCCCACAAAGACAGTTCCTGCTCCACTAAGATTTACCACTAACTTTAGAATTAGTAAAGGAAAACACTGAATTGTAGAAGCATTTAATTAATTCGATTTATAAATTAAACAGTAAACAGAAATTGCCAATTTCTGTCCTAATTGTCACAGTTCTGTACTTCGCTGTGTACTTTCTGGGCTGTATTTGCGGGGAGGCAGTAAATATTTTTCTCTGAATTAATTCTGGGAAAGATGGCTCTTTTTATAGGCCTTAAATCACCCTTTTCTAAGATTTTTTTCCTTCAGATGTTCTAGTAATACAGGAAAATGAACCACTGGTTCCAAATCTGTCCAGTTCAAGCTGCCTTGAGGAGAACCGGAAAAAAGTAAGGTTCACATTCCAAAAGTTTTACCTGGGGTTGAGGACAAGGAAGGAAGGAAAACTAGTCTTCACAACTATCATACTTATCTTTTTTCTGAAACCAGACGGAGAGTTGGAATATTATTTCTCTCATTCACGTGAAATTCCTTTCGCTGACAGGAATTAGACTAGATAAGGTACCCTCTTCCTCGCTAACCAACACAGCATAGAATCGTGACACTCTTCTAGACGACCGGGGGCTGTAGACAAGTTCCCCTCCCCTTCAACCAAACGTGTCCCAAATTATCAGAGACAGGAAACACAAGCCTCTTTAATCTCCCCGAGGCCTACTCTCCTTCAGCTCCCTCTCCCTGGTTCCTCAGGGGGCACAGCCACCCCGCTCGGAACCTCCAATTCTGGCCGCGGCCGCCCCGGAGCAGCAAGCGGGAGGAAGTAAGAGAGAAGCGCCGGCAGGAAGCGGCCGCCTCCCGCCGCTCGGCGCCAGCCTCGGGGCCCGGGCTTGGAGGCGACACTGGCGCCGAGGCTGTGCGGGCTTCTCCGGCTCCGGACTCCCGGCCCGTGCCCGCACTCTCCCCTGCTGCGGCCTAGCCCAGCCCCCGCGCCCCGGCCTTCACCGCCAGCCCTTCCCCGCCACCTGGACCAAGAGGCCGCGTAGGGGTGGCCGCGCGGAGGTGGAGGAGCGGAAGCACCTACCAGCTGCTGCCGGACCCAACGCCACATGCCCTTGTCGTCGCCGTCCCGGCCCCGCGGGGCGCAGGGGCCGAGGGGCTGCAGATGGAGGCGGACAAGCCAGAGGGGGGAGCGGGCGAACCCCTCAGGCTGAAGTTCCTCTGGTCGCCGCCGCCGCCACCTCACTCCCCGCGCTGTGCCCCCATCCCGCCGCGCCGGCCCGAGGTCCTACAGGCGCGGCCCTGGCGCCGCCCACGCCCGGCGCAGCTGAGCTTGCCGCCGAGCCGCAGCCACCTTCATTATTGACCGTTGTCACCCGAAGCACCCCTACAACCCCACCTTCGCCCTGCCCGGCCCCTGGCCCCACCCGGGTCCGCCCCCCGGCACCCCGGCCCGCCCCCGGACGTGACGAAAACGGGTGGTAGACCGAGGGGGTCTGGGCGCGCACGGCTGCGGGTCAGAGTCAGGGGCGGCGGCGCGGCCGGGGCAAGGGCGATTGTGGAAAGGTGCCGGGTTCTCGAACGCGGCTTCTGTCCTCCGCTCCCACCCGCCTTTCTTGTGGTGGAATTAAGATGTGACTGAGTCTGCCGGTCTCCGGAGACTGCAGCTTGTGGCCGACTCCTCTGTCTGTACCTCCTGTTGCAGGTCTGTTTCTGGCTCCCCGCCTTCTTCAGTAGACGCGTCCCCCAACACGCACACACACAGACTGGAGTGTATGTGACTGAAGGTTAATCCCCAGAGGTCCCAGTTTTGGTTCAATTAAATTGTCAAAGCTTTTGTCTCAACACATAACTCAGCCCTTTTCCTTAGGAGAGGACTGAGATGGGGCTAGGGTAGTCTGAATCACTCCCCTTAAATAATTTTGAAGGGCTGCAACTTCCTTTAGCCTGCTCGACTTGTGTTTCATGGACAATGGGTGCTATATTCTGTCTGTCTTCCTGTGCTGAATTGGACAGGTGAGGGGGAAAACAATACGTTTTACGGAAAGTAGTTGTTTATTGCTAACTGCCAAACTCCTGCATTCAAAAACACCCTAGAAGTAGCTTGACGTAGGTAAGGTAAGTGTGTGAATGACGAGGTAAGAAGGAATATGAAAGCAACTAGGGCGACGCATGATGGCTCAGGCCTATAATCCTAGCACTTAGGGAGACTGTAGGCCAGGAGTTGGAGACCAGCCTGAGCAACAGTGAGATCCTGTCTCTACCAAAAAAAAAATTTAAAAACAGCCTAGCATTGTGGCTCCCACCTGTGGTCCCACCTCCTCTCCAGGCTTTGGCGGGAGGATTGGGAAGATTGCTTGAGCCCAAGAATTCCAGGTTGCAGTGAGCTATGATGAGGCAGCTGCACTCTAGCCTTGTGGACAGAGTGAGACCCTGTCTCCAAAAAAAAGAAAAGAAGAAAAAAGGCTGGCTTTGTTTAAAATCATCTCTATATACAGGCTATCTTGTGTTACGTATATATATTGAGTGCAGTATTGTAACGGCATTAAAACACACTTCAACAGACGGAACGTTTGTGGTGGTAAAAAAAAAATTAAGGATAAGCAAATCTAAATGAGATTAGCATGACTAGGCAAGTTGTTGCATATATACTCAGTCTTGTCGTTTCACTAGACATTACTTATTAGATATAATGATTATCCAGCACCACAAATAGAACCTTTCTTTAAGGATATTTATGATATATAAAACCAGTAGTGGCATTTTATATTTTAAATCACCAAGCTTCAAAAATAGATATTTAAAGAGAAAAAATAATATTACTTTTGTTCTTATGACTGAACCTTACTTTATGACCCAAAAAGGAAGTTTGAGATACATTTACTTATTTGTCATAGTGATAAAATATTATTGCCATTCATGGAGCACTGTGTCTGTTCATGGAGCATCCAGACCCTGTATCAAGCTCTTTACTTAGCATGCTTTAATTTAACCCCTCCCCAAGTAGGTAATATTATTCCCATTGTGTGGATGCAGAAATGGAGGCTCAGGTTAAGTGACTGGGAAAGCTACAATTCAGATTCTGGATTGTCAGGCAACAAAAGTCATGTTTTTAAGCTATGTCAAGAAACAAAAATAGGACTATCCCTATTTTTTTTCATATGCAAATCATTTGATTACTAATTAGGCCTGGAAATTTTTACTTATATGCCACTAAAATTTGTCAAAATAACATAAGAAATAGCAATCTAGAGGATACTTTGTGCATCATTTTTTAACTGTCACAAATTGCAAAAGCAATAAGTTGTGGGGAGGAGTTGATTCTAAGTGCTATTGTTTAATATGGTAAGAAGTGATCTCAAGGTAACTATGGAAAGGTCAAATTGAAGTTCAAACTGTCAGGAACAGAACGAGCAATCCAAGCAGTATTTTGTTTTAAGCATTTTTCAAGGGTTATATTATATACCTCATATTGATACAAGGAGCATAAGATAGAGTATTTTTATACTATAGTTATAACCCTGTAGTTGTGGTGAAATCAATTTGCTATGATCAGTATTTTAAAAAATAGAATAGAAAACATCAGAATACATTGCACAGGGTAAGTACTCATATGTATTGTTTTGTGAAATTTTGGTTTCAGTTGTCCGCGCGCACACGCACACACACACACACACACACACACATCAGGTAACAATATAAAAGCAATTTCTTTCTGTTGGTTGTGGTTGGAAAGGTTGAGATGGGAAAACACATGACTTAAGAAGGCAGGCAACAACTGTAAATGAGGGAAAAAAAACATGATTGGAGTCAGGGGTAACTCATTCATTCCACAACTATTTATTAAAAGTATTTTAACATCAAATATATGCATAGCAACTCCCTAAAACTAGAAGGAGACACAAGAGTAACTTCTAAGGTGAACCTCTTTCTCTGGGTAGATTTTACAGTCTAGTTGGTAAGAGAAGTTGCATAGGAGAATCAGTTAAATAACAATCCAAGTCAATATAGGATTATGTCCTAAAGAACTATGCTGACAATAAGCACTAATTTCTGAAAATTGATATGGGCAAAAGCAACTGGGGAGAGCTTCAAAAGGAGCTGAATTTAAACAGAACATGAAAAGCGAGGATGAAGGGAAAGGTTTTCCAACAGGAAGAACTGCAGGAGTGAACACTCAAACTGTTGAGGTACAATTAACTTGGTGTGATGAGATGTGGGGTTGGATAAATAAGAGGAGGCATAGTATAGGGAGAGTTTCTGTCTGGCCACAAGAGTTTACAGGAAATGGGCAATCCCTGGAATTTTCTGAACAACTTAATGGCAGAATGAAATCAGAGTGTTAATCCATAGACGCCATATGTGATAGATTGGAGAGAGAAGAAAGATCATGTAGGAAATTATTGCTAGATTGAAACATTAAGTTGAAAAATGCTGGACAGACCAAGAGCCAGAAGTGGCATGTTACAGGAAGTTTTGCCAAGGTACAAGGAAACATGAAACTTAAGCCATTCTGAGTGAGGTGACAGACCCTCTAAGAGAATAGGTTTACCAGCATCACATAACAGCCCCTGAATAAATGTTAAATGTGATTCTTTTTGTTGAGTAAACTTGTTAATATAATTCTGTGCTAGTTATACTTGTCAGACATGTTAATTCCCAGGGGTAATAAAAAAAAATATCCTAGTTTTGTGTAATAGAGATTCTCAGGCATAACAGAAAAAACAAAGAGAGATATTTTTCTTGAGCAGAACATCTTTTGCCATCAATAGAAAGCACAGACTGTAAGCTTGTTAAGGTTGAGACTTGTGGCTCATTCATTTTGGTACCTATAGTGTTTAAAGAATACTCAATAAATATTTGTGAAATGAATTAATAAATTAAGGCCAATGACTGAATAGTTAGGGGAAAATATCCAGTTCAGGAATATTAAAGAGATACAATAAATGACTTTAGTACAGTAAGACCAGTGGTCACCATCCTTTAGGTCCAGGACACTCTCCATTGTGCCTGCCAGAACTCTTCAGAGGTCAGTCTGCTTGGAGGACACTGAACCTTGCCAATCTGTTGCCTTGATTATTTCTTATCAGATGGGCCCCAGAAATTGTTCTATCTCATTTTTTAAAATGGCAACTTTTCATTTCCTCAAAATCATAAATCTAGTAGATTATAAATTATTCCACTTAAAAAGCAGTTTCCTTCTGATTAATTATCATTTCAAAATTTCCAGAGCAGATTTTAGGCAGAGAAAAAAACAGACTTTAGGCATGCTTTTCTAGTACTGAACAGCAATATATATATTTTGTCATCTTGTGAAGAATTTTATTAGAAATATCTCATTACATATTTGCATCTTTTCATGAAAATTCTTCAAACATATATCAGTTGTGAGCTGTTATAAGAGCTCAGTTTTATTTTTTAGCTATTTATGCTTATACAGAACTGCAACTCAAAACCAATGTAAGAATTAGAATTCATAAAAATAACCTCTTTCTTGAAAGGTGAGAAAGTATGTAAAACATAAATATATTCTGTACTTCCCTTCTTCCTTATTTTACAGTTGACTTTTAATAACTTGATACTACCTTAGTATAAACTGGATATGGTATTCTATTACCTCTCTTGTAAAAACAGAATGAAAAATGAATGAACTTTGTTGTATATGTTTTTGACTTAGAGACAGAAGCAGATTAAGGCCACGAGTGGTGGCTCAAGCCTATAATCCCAGCACTGTGGGAGGCTGAGGCCAGGAGTTCAAACCAGCCTGGCCAACATAGCGAGACCTTGTCTCTACAAAAAATAAAATTAGCCAGGCATGGTGGCACACGCCTAAAGTCCCAGCTACTAGGGAGGCTGAAACAGGAGGATGGCTTGAACCTAGGAATTTGAGGCTGCAGTGAGCTACAACCATGCCACTGCACTCTAGCCTGGATAATAGAGCAAGATACTTCCTGCCTAAAAAGAGAGAGAGAGAGGGAGAAGTAGGTTAAATAGACAAATGGCCTGTGATTTAATTACTGACAGAAGTATTGATGGCCTTAGATCAGCTGCAGCAAAACAAATTGTTAAAACTACTATTGTTAGCCGGGCGCGGTGGCTCACGCCTGTAATCCTAGCTCTCTGGGAGGCTGAGGCGGGCGGATTGCTTGAGGTCGGGAGTTCGAAACCAGCCTGAGCAAGAGCGAGACCTCGTCTCTACTATAAATAGAAAGAAACTAATTGGCCAACTAATATATATAGAAAAAATTAGCCGGGCATTGTGGCACGTGCCTGTAGTCCCAGCTACTTGGGAGGCTGAGACAGAAGGATCGCTTGAGCCCAGGAGTTTGAGGTTGCTGTGAGCTAGGCTGACGCCACGGCACTCACTCTAGCCTAGGCAACAAAGCAAGACTCTGTCTCAAAAAAAAAAAAAAAACAAAAAACTACTATTGTTAAGACAAACCAAATTTTTGTTACCTGTGCTACACAATAGATCAAATTATTTAGCCTTCTAGGGGCATTAGTTTTGTAATACTTTCTCTTATAGATGTCATGAGTAAGTTTCATTGCTTGACATTAGAGATTTTATGAGTTTTTCTCTGATTACAATGACTGCATGATTACATAAGATTTACATTGTATTAAGGAAAAAAATGACTGCATAGTCTTCTTTTGGCTCCTTATGATCACTTTTATTGAACTGCAGTTTAGGATCATACAAACAGCCTAAGTCTAGGGATGGTAGGAGAAGCAGCCTCACGAACCCCAAGACCAACTTTTTTTTTTACTGTGGAGATGCATCTGAGAATGCTGCTCACATATCACACTGTATTCTCTTAATGAGAGCCTGCAGAAATTCAGTACCACAAATAACTGTGCTTTTCTTGAGCAACTAGTTTGTTTTATAATCATTGTGGGCATTTGGGATTACGTAACTGAATGTGCTTCCTTTCATTGTTGTGTTGATTGTTTAAAAATTCAGAGGCTTACCTATAGCAAGTGCCCAGACTCTATGGTTCCTTAAAGTTACAAGAAGTATAATGGTTGGAAGTTGTTGAACACTGAGAAATTCTAGTTCAAAAACGCTTCTGTGTGGAAAGCAGGAAGAATGCAGCTACTTGTTCAAGGGATTAGCCTAAATTTCTGGTTTTGGTAATAGCTCACCACTAAGGAAGAGTCATAGTAAAAACTACAAAGGGTAATAACTACACAGAGTATATAGGGTGTAGTGGAACAGAATCCTGGGTGATCCTGGAGGACAAACAGAAAGCACATTGCTTCCTTGGTACTCAGGGGGGCTGAGGGAGGGATTTGTGGAGGACTGAAGATAGTAGCTGGGTTGTTTGGGGATTAGGGAAGATAGGATGCCTGGGCAGAAAGAGAATGCAAGCCACAGGAGAAGCCATACTTTTCAAGAAGTCAGGTGAGAGAAAGATATGTCAGGGGAGAGCTGCGATTTGGCAGTGGGTCTGAGAGAATCCAGAGCAGAGGAAATCCCTGGATAAGCCCAGACCTTAACCTAGAGCCTGGCACATAGTATGTGTTCAAAACATTTTTTTTTTTTTGTCATATAATAAAGCTGGACCAAATTGAGCCCTGTATCTATGCTATTGTGACTGCCTGCTGCGTATGGTTTATAGCCTGACATGGCTCTCACAGCAGGATGGCCTTTCCTTGAGCAGCATCCATGGCAGGACCTGGGTGAGTCTGCCTTTGGAAATGACTCCCTACAGAGGAGAGGAAAGAGATGAATGGGCCGGGACTGTGTCTCAGCCTCCTTTGGGTGTTTCTCATGCTGCATGTACCCTCTGTCTGGAAATCTCTTCTGCTGTCCCCTGCTGCCTTCATACTCAGCTAATTCTTCTCTATCAGTTACATATCAGCTTAAAAGTTACCCTTTCAGAGGTTAGGTCCTCTTGTGGAGCTGGGTTAAGACATTTATAAACCCTAAGCACTTCTGTGGCTTCTCCCCCCACCCTACCCTGACCTAAATAAAAAATAAAACAAGTGTAAAACAAACATTTATTTATCTTTTGAAAGAACATAAAACAAAGCATATACATATCCTGAATAAATCTTTTCTACATTTTCTTCTGATTCAAATTCTCTTCCTCTGTCTCTCATATATGCCTCATGCTGCCCTATGCTTTTTCTCCTTTTTTTTTTTTTTTTTTTTTTGAGCCTTTCTCTGCTGGTGCCCCAAGCATGTGCTGAGTCTGCCAGCCAGGCGGTTCTGTGCATTCCCCCATTAAGCATTCCCAAGGTGTCCCGCACCTCTACAAGTACTCACATACTACTGATCAGGTGGTCCTGTGCCATAGTCTCTCTCTTTTTTTTTTAGACAGAGTCTTGCTTTGTTGCCCAGGCTAGACTGAGTGCTGTGGCATCAACCTAGCTCATAGCAACCTCAAACTCCTGGGCTCAAGCAATCCTGCTGCCTCAGCCTCCCAAGTAGCTGGGACTACAGGCATACGCCACCATGCCCGGCTAATTTTTTCTGTATATATTAGTTGGCTAATTAATTTCTTTCTCTTTATAGTAGAGACGGGGGTCTTGTTCTTGCTCAGCTGGTTTCGAACTCCTGACCTTGAACAATCTGCCCGCCCCGGCCTCCCAGAGTGCTAGGATTATAGGTGTGCGCCACCTCAACTGGCCCCATAGTCTCTTTAATGTCTATCTTCCCCACAAGACTGTTCTTTTGAAGGGCAGGGACTGTTCTTCTGGAGGGCAATTTGTGAAGTTCACCTAAAATATTTGCTTGCAGGGGACCAGCTATTCTGTAAAGAGTAAACAACTTTTAAGTGATCAGTGGAGAAATCAGGGAATCTTCTAGAGTGATAAATTAGACTTTTATGCGTAAAAAGAGGCTAAAATAAGATGACTTAGTCAGTGAAAAGACCAAATGAAATAGGAGGTATTTTCCTACACAATACCGATTTTATCGAAGACTTCACAGCCTATATAATGTTGCTATTCTGGAGAGACAAATTGCTTTCCTCTAGATAATTCCTAGTCAAATACAACATAAATCTGTCATTACAATCAGTCTATTGTTGACAGTTTTATAAGACTCATTCATAAAATCATACTAAGCAGGTTCCTATCCTGGTGTCCAGCTATACCAAGAACTCTGGCTGTCTTTCTCCACCATCATCTATTCTGCCACCATTTAATTATTTAACAAATATTTGCTGAGCATTTAGCAAATACTACCCATTGTGCTAGGTGCCAGGGCAAATAGTCCCATAGCCTTGCCCTCAAGGAGTTCATAGTTTAAGACCTAGGGCACTGCCTCAGAATTAGGTTTTTAACAGCAACACAATTTTATATCTGTCATTTTGAGAATAATGAAAATGTTATAGATGAAAGTATTCAGAAAGGTGCTGACTGTACCTATATAGGAAATTATGTGTACATAAAATAAGAAAGCTCTATAAGAAAATAAAGTTTAGAAATTCTTAGTTTTGTCGCCTCCAACTTAAGACCTACTTGCTCACTAACCAGGTCTTTACTTATTCAGCTGAGACATAGTAACGTTTTGGGATGTGGCAATGCTTCTTGCTAGTCAGCATACACAGACCCGGTGACCTCACATGAAGAAATATCCTGTCTGCAGAAAAGGAAGTTGCACCTTATCTACCCAAAGCAAGAATGATGATGTTGCCAGTGTATGTGTTAATTAATTGAATAGTATATTGGGAGAGATGTCAGTTTTTAGGTTGCAGCCATCATTTTTATTGTTAATGCCATCTGTTGTGTTTTATCAAGTTGATGTTTAAACTGATAAAATACAGTTTGTAGGATTGATATTGTCCCCACTGGCTTCCCTAAAATGAATCTTCCATTCCCAACCCCTAAAAATGCTCTTATGCTCCTCAGCATCTGGGTGGGTATATTCGTCCATGACCAGAGAGAATCTATTCTTAGCTGAGGCCAGTTCCTGAAGACATCAGAGTCTCACAGTCTTATGTTGACAGTGAGTCGGTTCTCACTGGGGCTTTTTATAAAACATATAGATGGAATTTTTCTCCAGTTGATAACCATAAGTCTCTTATACCTGGATTTCCCTTCCTCCTCTTCCCCCTCTGCTCTTTGCCAGAATCCCAGTTCCCAGCCTCTCCCTGCCCCTTGGGTTAGAGCCCAGGGAGATGCACCGCTGAGTCCAACCTGAGAAAATGACAGGAAGTACTTGCATTCTTCAGAGATGGGCATTTGCTGCTTTTGATCACCTATTTTAACATAATTTTGAGAAAGTATTATTAATTTTTATATTAATACTATTTTATTTAACAATAATTAAGTATTGAGGTAGTCTTCTATATTAGAGGTGAACAAATATGGTACAGCCTGCCCTTAAACTCCTTTTTCCTCATCTGGCTCAAATTTCTATAGATTAAATGTTAGACTAACAATAAAAGTATGCTTAATTAAATTATATTTGGGTACATAAGTAACCTACAGTTTAACTGTGATGCAATAATCACACAGTATTAAACACAATACATTCTTATAATTAATACAGAAGTTTTTTCATAACAAATTTAGTTATTCATAAATGGGAAGATCTCAACATGGTATTCAGAGAAAATAATTGTAGAATAAAGGAAATCTTTTGTGAATATACAGTGTGGGGGTCTCAAAGTCTGTTACTTTACATTTCTCCCTCCAACAAAATATTATATTTATGGATATAGATCTTTAATATCTTGCTCTTACCTGTCTTTCCTATCTGTATTCCCAGTTGTTGATTTCAACTTCCCTCCTCTGCAAGCAATTGTCTTTATTTCATCATTCAGATAGTCTGAGCCTTTTGAAAACTGATGAATCAACAGAAGCCAAAGCCGGGGGTGGTGGCCTGTAATCCTAGCTCTCTGGGAGGCCAAGGCGGACAGATTGCTCGAGGTCAGGAGTTCAAAACCAGCCTGAGCAAGAGCAAGACCCCGTCTCTACTATAAATAGAAAGAAATTAATTGGCCAACTAATATATATAGAAAACATGAGCCGGGCATGGTGGCACATGCCTGTAGTCCCAGCTACTTGGGAGGCTGAGGCAGAAGGATCGCTTGAGCCCAGGAGTTTGAGGTTGCTGTGAGCTAGGCTGACACCATGGCACTCAGTCTAGCCTGGGCAACAAAGCAAGACTCTGTCTCAAAAAAAAAAAAAAAAAAAAACAGAAGCCAGAAAATTATATATGCACATAGCATGTTTAATAATACTATGCAATCTGATTCCCATAAGTACAATTTTTTAAAAAATGTCTGTTCAAACAGTTTATATGAATACTAACCTCTGTTCTCTCAGGCTTACTTGAATGGAAAAGTTAGTTCCCTTTGAGGCTATAGCAGGTCTTGTAGTACAATATTGATTAATTAGTTATGAAAATTAGCTTTGAGTTTACCATAAAAATGTGGGAAAATATATTTGAATAAAAAAGTAAGACACTTCTGGCTCTGTGCCTCTTTAGGTAGTTGGTACCTTCAGACACACCTCCCTCATAATGATGGTCTAGATTGTTACTTTAAGGATTAAAAAAAAATCTGATGACTAAAACCCTAGGAATAAAATACTATTAATATTAGTTGTAGGCAACCATCTCAACCACATTTTATAGACCCATAGACCACTAAATGTTCACTGGAGACTTTAAAGTCATGGTAAAATGGAGATTGCAATTTGTAATTAATTGATTTAATATTGAGTGCCAAGAAACAATTGAGGCTTAAAACTCACAAACACCAAATCCATTCAATTATCCTGTTTTGAATGTTTACTTTTCAAAAAATAAGTAGGTTATTTAAAAATAGCCATTTCATTTTGTGTTGTGTACCCATAGTCTGAGGAACTATTAAATCGTGTAGTGTAGGAAAGCTTTCAGAAGACTCTAAAGATTTGAGCTGATATATTTTATTAAGGAAAAATCATTACCTGCTTGTTAATTTAGCAAAAAATATTACTTATCTCTAATATAAACTCCCGGAAAAATGTACCATTGAATTTTAAATTATCAATAACAATAATTAATCAAGATTAAGGTTATTTCAAAGATGCTAGAGTTGATTTTGTTATTTTGTCAATTCCTTCATATTGTGCCTTCTCTGGGTTTACAGCCAATAATTAGTCAGATGCAATTATGTTTATGAATTTAATTTTCTTTTTCACTGTATGACAAACTAGGTATATTCCAGATTATAAGGTATTTTGTCAGTTACCCTTTGTTTTCCAAAAATTATTCACTAGTTTTTCATACTATTAATATTTCCCATGATCTCATTTAATCTTACAACATAAATGTAGTTATCATTTAGTAGCTAGAAAAGCTATGATATATGTACATATTTGCTTGGCCCTGAGTAGTCTTTTAATCCACTGCATCCAACTTAATCCATACACCAGGCTTTAAATAACGACACAACAACAATGTAATCAATAATAATGCCTACAGTTTGTTGAGAACTTACTAAAGGCCAAACCCCAAATTAAATGCTTAGCACAATATCTTTTTTATTTTTCTTTTTTTTTTGAGATGAAGTCTCTCTCTGTGGCTCAAGCTGGCCTTGAACTCCTAGGCTCAAGCAATCCTCCCACCTAATCCTTCCAAGGAGCTAGGACCATCGATCCGGTATTCACCACTGTCCCGGCTATGTTATCTTATTTAATCCTCTCTATAATCCTGAGGATGCCATTATTTTATTCCTATCATGACACTATTACTGTTATTATAATAGCTATCATTTATTGAGCTTAATATGAATGAAGTGCTTTGTATATATCAATCCTCACAACAACTGTATTTTAGGCATGGCTATGTCAGCCATATAGCCAAAGTGGTTACTAAAATACTGAAATACTTCCACAGTGGTCAGTGAGGAGCAGGTGCCCTGAGTTCCCCAAGTGCCCTCCACATCATATCCTGTTTCTCTAGTTGACTAGCTCTTCTCCTGGGGAGCCTTAAACCTTGTCCTCCTCAAATTCAGAAACTAAAGGGTTAACACTGGGCACAGCAGGGGCCCTCTAGGACCCTTGCTCCAGGGGTAAGGCCAGAGTCCATTCTGATTGGTTGGTGCCCAAGATGTACTAGTTGTTAAATACTTTGGCTATTAGCAGGGATGTAGAAATTATCATTCCCATTTTGCAGGTGAGATAACTCACATACATACATAAAATGTAAGCACCTTGCCCAAGATCACCCATCTGGGAAGCATTAGAGCCTGATTCAAATTTAGGTCTCTCAGATTAAAATCTTTGCTCTTAACTAGTACAGTCTACTAAAAACTGGAGAAAGCCAGCCAACCATTGATGTTGACTTCCCAAGTCCAATGTGAATACTTTGGAACTCCAAACTCTATGACTGACTACTTTGTACCATAAATTTAAAATTTCATGACATTTTTATACTTATCTTAAAGCTGTGAGAGTACTGTTCTCCTAACTGGTTCCCAGCCACTATAATGAGCATGCAAATACTAGTTGATGATGGGTGTTGCTTTATATTATTCTGCCAACATCCTATATTCACTAATTTAATGCATGTTATATTTTGCAATAATCTCTCTATAAGTAGAAATTACCTTATTCATTTTGTGACTGTGTCCCCAAATCAGCCACTTTGGTATGCATTAAGTGCATTAAGAATTGTAATTTAGGCCGGGTGCAGTGGCTCACGCCTGTAATCCTAGCACTCTGGGAGGCCGAGGCGGGCAGATTGCTCAAGGTTTGGAGTTCGAAACAAGCTAAGCAGGAGCAAGACCCTGTCTCTACTATAAACAGAAAGAAATTAATTGGCCAACTAATATATATAGAAAAAATTAGCCGGGCATGGTGGCGCATGCCTGTAGTCCCAGCTACTCGGGAGGCTGAGGCAGAAGGATCGCTTGAGCCCAGGAGTTTGAGGTTGCTGTGAGATAGGCTGACGCCACGGCACTCACTGTAGCCTGGACAACAAAGCGAGACTCTGTCTCAAAAAAAAAAAAAAAAAAAGAATTGTAATTTACAAAAAATGACATTTTTATGTACTTTTAAACTATATTTGCTTTTATATAATTTTAATGTCCAATATCCAAATACCAAAGGCTGAAATGAAAACCTTTGCCATTATATTTTTCTTCTCTACTTCTGTACAGGTCTCATCTACAATGTCTTTCTCTCCATTTCTGATAAAAAGCTAGCCTCCAATTTAGTGTACATAATGTCCAAGTCACTTATACAACCTCATCCTTAATATTAAAGAAATTTTAACGCTGTTATTACAGTACTGTGTACCTTTTAAAAGCAGTTACTTAGGCCAACACATGAATAAATAAGTCTCCTGAATACAAAGCACACTTTTATTTAACAAAGCAGCAAATTTCCCAGAATTGGATATACTGCATCCATGCGTGAACACAAGAAAATTTGACTAGGGGAGAAAGCAGAAATAAACTGGACATGGTGAAAGAAACAGTACCCTTTATCTGTAGGTGATGTTTGGAGAGAGAGGAGGCAGCAAGATCTCTTGAAGGTTTGTCTGGTGTCAGGGGAAGGGCTAAGATTTCTTAGTGGGGAATCCGGCATTATAACCAAAGGAAGTCTGGCTCTGTGTCTGGCACAGCACGTGCCTATCTCTTGCTGTGATATTGTAAAATATATATATATGGTGTTGGCCCCCATTTCCTGACATACAGCTCCTAAAATCCCTGAAATCTCCAGAGTGATGAAAGTGTCTTCTGCATGCTAATGAGATGACTGGTGGCTGGAGTCCCCTAGATAGTCTCAGGATGGGGGGTGTTTGCGAGGGGAACCAACCATGGAACTTTCAGTCTCACTACGTTGACCTCCAAGAGAGAAGAGAGAGGCTGAAGGTCAAGTTGCTAAACAATGGCCTATGATTTAATCAATCATGCCTACTTAATGAAACTTCCATTAAAAAAATAAACAAAAACAAAACCCCTAAGCTCTGAGGGCTTCCTGATAGCTGATACGTGGAGGTTCCTGGAGGGTGGCGTGCCTGGAGAGGGTATGGAAGCTCCACACTCCTTCTCCCATACCTCACCCTATGCATCTCTTCCATGTGGCTGTTCATCTGTATCCTTTGTGATAATAAATTTGTACATGTAAATGTTTCTCTGAGTTCTGTGAGCTGCTTTAGCAAATTAATGGAACCCAAAGAGAGGATCATGGGAACCCCATTTATGGTGAATCTGTCAGAAGTGCAGGCCACATCTGTGCTTCCAACTGGAGCCTGAAATAAGGGGGGAGTTATGGGGGGAGGCGGGCTTGTGGGACTGAGCCCTTAACGTGTGAATCTGATGCTATCTCCAGGTAATCTGGCAATCTGAGATGTGTCTGTTAAAAAAGTCACCCAAGTTGTGGGAAGTTCTGTTCTCTTTAGGACCACACCCTGAGACTAAATGGTCCAGTCATTTATTAGTAGTCAAAAAGATACTCCCCGGCTGGGCGCGGTAGCTCACGCCTTTAATCTTAGCACTCTGGGAGGCCGAGGCGGGCGGATTGCTTGAGGTGAGGAGTTCGAAACCAGCCTGAGCAAGAGTGAGACCCCATCTCTACTATAAATAGAAAGAAATTAATTGGCCAATGGTGGCGCATGCCTGTAGTCCCAGCCACTCGGGAGGCTGAGGCAGTAGGATCACTTGAGCCCAGGAGTTTGAGGTTGCTGTGAGCTAGGCTGATGCCATGGCACTTACTCTAGCCTGGGCAACAAAGTGAGACTCTGTCTCAAAAAAAAAAAAAAAAAGATACGCCCAAGATGGTGAGCTGCCTCCCTCTCTCTCTTGAGAGACCATCATATTTGTGCAAGTGCAGCCATCATGTCAACACATATTTATTGAGCACCTACTATATGCTAAGAGCTGTATTTGCTACTACATTGTTCTAGGGAGATGAGGCAAGTGAGGTCTACATCACCTGAAGGACACAGTTAACTTCTGGATTTCATTCCTGTGCATCCCCCATTATGTTTACATTTTGCAGCTGAAGTGTGGCCTGGAACTACCCCTGCTCATTAGAAACAGTGTGGACATTTTGGAAAGGAAAAAGGGTCATTTAACATTCATCCATGCAGAAGGGATTAGCCAGGGAAGACCTGGAGAAATCAGTTTTATTGAGTTTGGTCCAAACATCATAGGATTAGAAAACATGTCTCATCAATATTTTGAAATTGGTCAGACTTGTAATGTTCAATTTAGCAAACTTCCCAATAGAATGATACATGAAAACAGAAATATATTTTATTAATTTACAATGAGAAAAAGAACCTTTGGGAGCCAGAAGCCCATTGTTTAATTTCTCTTCCTCTCATTCTCTCTGAACAGAAACCCCATAAGAAGCCAAACTTTCAGAAGATACCTTGAGAAGCATAGGCTTAGAAGAAGAGGTGATATTTATAAGAATCTTATTTTTAATGTTAGCATGTGAAGAGAGCCAAACACGTGTATTTCTGCTCTGAGAATATACTTAAAAAGCAGACCAGATACTTGGTAGAAGCCAGATGGGCTCGTTTTTCTCAAGGCAAATTAACTCGGCTTTGCCAATGTTCACTGTTGTGACTCTCCTTTTCCTATATATTTTTTGCCTGATCAAATCTCTTTACCATCGGTATGTTAGGGTGGCAGGCCATTTTGTTTCTTTAAGGTGACTTTGTACATCTCAGTGTTGATTTTTGGTTTAACACCCAGAGGGCAATCTTATTTCCCATTCTTCAAGGGGCTCTCCTTATCCTGTGTATTATTTTTTTCCCTATATACTATTTATAAGAGAAATCACTAAACATTTAGCTATTAATGATTTTGATATTATTTCCAATTTTACATTAGTTTCAAAAATAGAAGAAGTAAAGGAGCATGGAAATAGAATACATCAAAAACAGGGTAGGTTTAAAATTAGGGTTTCCTAATGCCTATCCCTTTGATAAATTCACTACTTTTCAAAAGTTAATTATATATTATTATTGCTACTTTAATTAGCTTGCTTATTTAATTAGGCACTAAGGTACCAATTAAAAGAAGAAAAGTCAATTATATACGAGGGAAAACAATTGATTAAATTTCCTAGAAGTAACATCCATGGGAGATAAAAAATGTTCTGTAAGATCAGTGTTACCTGGGCTTTCGTTTACTGTGATTGTGTGTGTCTATAGACTGAGAAAATTGCTAAGGCCAAGAAATTGCTCAAACTAGATGAGCATGAATCCCTGTCAGTTTTAAATCAGCTAAGGCAATTTGGTTGCTTGCCAATGATAACCCTGACTAGTATACAAGGTCTAGACCGGGACCAGGTCTGGATAGCTCCTATGTGAATGTTTTCTGCAGAGCCTCCTCTTCCCCTGACTTGTCCCTCTCTATCTGCCAGAGCCCTGGTTACACTTGGAAAATCACCTTCCCAGGGGAGCAGGTAGTACATTGACCTATATTTGGATGGCCACAGGATTGGCTGTTAAATCTACTGGGTTTTCTGATGGAAAAACAAAACAGGAGGGAATGTCATCATATATTCTGACCCCTAGGGAAACTTCCTCCCCAAAACATTACTCCCTATTCCCATCCTCAAGAAATCCAGGGATTTAATTAATATTTGCTAAATAAATTGATTTTTCAGAAGAACTAGTGTTTAAAAACTTTTGATTTCTATCTACTCCATTTTTTCCCTCAATAGGAATGTGTAGAGGCTGACAGTTTTATTATGTGGAATAAATTCCCAGTCTCAAGTGCTATGGTCTGAATGGTCTGAATGTTTGTGTCCTCCCAAAAATTCTTATGCTGAAACCTAACCCCCAAGGTGATAGTATTAAGAGATAGGTGCCGGGTATGGTGGCTCACGCCTGTTATTCTAGCACTCTGAGAAGCAGTAGTGGGAAGATCGCCCGAGGTCAGGAGTTTGAGACCAGCCTCACCAAGAGCAAGACCCTGTCTATACCAAAAATAGAAAGAAATTAGCCGGACAACTAAAAATACATAGAAAAAATTAGCCAGGCATGGTGGTGTGTGCCTGTACTCCCAGCTACTCAGGAGGCTGAGGCAGAAGGATCATTTGAGCCTAGGAGTTGGAGGTTGCTGTGAGCTAGAGGCAACAGAGCAAGACTCTGTCTCAAAAAAAAAAAAAAAAAAGAGGTAGGGCCTTTAGGGAGGTGATTAAGTCATAACCAAATAAATGGGATTAATGCCCTTATAAAAGAAACCTAGGGAGCTTGTTTACTCCTTCCAACACGTGAGGACACAGCAAGAAGACACTGTCTATGAAGCAGAGAGTGAACGCCCACCACACATCCAAATCTGCTGGCACCTTGATCTTTGACTTCCCAGCCTCTAGAACTGTAAAAGGTTTATAAGCCACCCACTTTAATGTATTTTGTTATGGCAGCCCAAGCAGACTAAGATACCAAATTAAGGGATATAATTGAATGTAAGAAGATTCAGGGCTAATCTTGGATTAACTTTTTTTTGGTAATGCTAAATTCATAATTTTAAAAGTATACTTTAAAAAAATACTTAAAATAATTATTAAATACACTCTTTTTCATAAGACTTTAAGGTATTTTCTGTATAGCCTTCTATTGTGGTTAAAGTATATATAGCCCAACTTTATGAAAAAGGGAATTAAAACTAGATGTATTTATATTCACTCCTAATAAGCCAGTTCATGAAAATTGAGAATTTACTAGATTATGAAATGTCCTGATGCCATTATATAGTTATCTTGTTTAGACATGCATAGTTCAAGAAGAATATATTTCTTCTACCTAAGAGAAAATATCATTAGTAAACAAATACATGATAACATGTTCATAGTTGATAGTAATCCAAGAAATGAAAGGGAAAACAACTTTAAAATGACATTTTATATCTACTAAAAGAGCAAAAAGTATAGCTTTTTATTATGACAATTGTCAACATTGAAGTGAAATTATATACTTATTCTTGATAGCACTGTAAATTAATACAATTCTTTTGAAAAGGAATATGGCAATAAGCAACAACAGCCATAAATGTAGTCAAACACTTTGTTCTATTAATTCTACTTTGAAGAATTAATCCCCCTCCCCAAATTCAAAAGAAATAGAAAGATAGATATATGAATATATTCGTCACCTCTTTATTCAGAATAATAAAACATTTGTGTAAACTAATCAACATTAAGGTATAGATTAAAATTTTGGTTGATTATCTTTGGAAACCAGGTACCACACTGCTTCATCAATCTTAGTTGAAAATGAGCATCTATTTCATAATACATATGTGTAGTACAGAGACTACAGACACAATTCAGCAGCTGACAGTGATGAATAATGATTGATTCTGCAATGTAATGTCAAATTTATAAAATTTAATTAGTAAAATTTTAATAAAAGTATAGTTTCTGTGCCCGCAGCAACCTCAGTTCGTATCCAAGTCACGGCACCAAAAAAATATTTTAAAAAGTATAGTTTCAATAGCTGTTGCTACTAGTGCCTTGGAGTAACCTAATACATGATGAGGGAATGTTTCTTTTTAATAGTATTACAGCGAACAAATGAAGAAGGAATAATAGAATTAAGATATAATTATATAGGCATTGCTCAATAATGGCTGCTAGCATCCCAGGAAGACGACAAGACATGATGTGGTTTTCTGATGGAAGTGTCTGATACCTATGAAGTATTCTTGTCCTCCATAAAAAACAAAAAAATCTAAAAATGATCAAGTTTCAGATTTGAATTTATAGAAAATACACAAGCCAGAGGAACATGTTTGATGACTCCATCGATATTTATTTAGTCAGCAAAAATCCAAAGAGTGGGGACTTTTGCAAGACTATGACCCTTTTTCTTCAATGTTAAAATTACAAGGAAGAAAAAAAAGATCTAGGAGAAAACGTATAGACTTTTTTAAAAGAAAAACCCACTTCAAGATATATATCAACCAATAACAATGTACAGACATTGTTTATCTCTAGATATGAATAAACTTTTTAATAAAGATTGTATAATTATAAGAAGGAAAATATAAGTACCGGATATTTGATAGTATTAAATTTTTCTTGATTTTGGGGGGAGTGAGGGTATTGTGGCTTTTTAAAAAGGGAAGTACCTTTTTAAAGATGCATATTGAAATATATATAGAAGAAATGATATATCTTGGATTTGCTCCAAAATAATCTGGAGGTTCTTTGAATAGAACTCATATCAACTCATGTGTGACTAAAACCTGTAGAACATGCTCATGTGCTCCAGACTTTTCTCTTTGTAAGTTTATTTGTTCCTTTGAAGGACCTTATCTTTCTTCACCAGAGTCTACTTAGAGCTTATTTCTGCTTCGTGGATTTTTGTCTATCTTCCCCCACCACTGCAATAGCACATGAACTATTTTTCACATTTTTTTCCTTAAAAAAAATATGAGCACAAATTCTGCTGTTAAAGTGTGCTCCTGCTGCCATTCTCAGTATAAAATGAGATTCAAGAATCTGAGAGCAATTAAACCTATAGATCCTTATCAAATGCACACGATAGAGTAAGCATGAAGTGTGGTTGAGAGAGTTTTAAAAATATTCTCTGTCTGGAGGAATTGACCATCTACTCAGGTGACAAAATCATGTGGAAATAACTATAACAACAATTAATATTTATTGAGTTCTTACCATGGGCTCAATACTTAGCTGCTAAGTCCTTTCCATGCAGTTAATCCTCAGAACTCTATGAATAGGTGCTACATACTATAATTATTCCTAAAATACAAAAGAGGAAACCAAAGTGTACGAACTTTAGATAAATAACTTGCTCAGTGTCACATGGATAGGAGATTGGCATATTAGGGCCTGGAACTCAGATCTCTCTGAAGCAAAAGCCCATGCTAGGTACAATTGCACAAAACTGGCAGTACTCTATTCAGTCGAGATTTACTCTGAACCTTCAGTGTGCAGAGTAATATACAACAAATTGTGCCTTGGTAGATATTGCCACATGAATGTTGTGATGGTTAACTTTATGTGTCAACTGGTCAAACATTACTCTGGGTGTTTGTTTGAGGTTGTTTTTCGATAAAATTAACATTTTAATTGATAGAGTAAAGCAGGTTGCCCTCCATAATGTGGGGGCAGGGGAGGGGGTACTTGTCCATCAGTTGAAGGCCAGGATAGTGCAAAAAGACTGACCCTCCCCTGAGTAAGCAGGAATTCTCCAGCAGACTGCCTTTGGATGCAGTTCTCCTCCTGGCTCTCTGCCTACTGGCTCACAGTGTAGATTTAGACTTGCCAGTCTCCATAATCACATGAGCCAATTCCTTATAATAGATCCCTTTCTACATAGATACATCCTATTGGTCTGTTTCTCTGGAGAACTCTGACTAGTACAAATGAATTTCAAGAAACCCAAATATGGCCGGGCACGGTGGCTCACACCTGTAATCCTAGCACTCTGGGAGGCCGAGGCGGGCGGATTGCTCAAGGTTAGGAGTTCGAAACCAGCCTGAGCAAGAGTGAGACCCCCGTCTCTACTATAAATAGAAATAAATTAATTGGCCAACTAACATATATAGAAAAAATTAGCCAGGCATGGTGGCGCATGCCTGTTGTCCCAGCTACTCGGGAGGCTGAGGCAGAAGGATCACTTGAGCCCAGGAGTTTGATGTTGCTGTGAGCTAAGCTGACGCCATGGCACTCACTCTAGCCTGGGCAACAAAGCGAGACTCTGTCTAAAAAAAAAAAATAGTTGTGATCTTTGTGACTGTCTTAAATGAAATTCACAGTTTATAGAACCGAAACACTACAATATTTGCTGCCTTACAGTAAGATATTTATGGCAGCATTTGTCTCTTGCCATATGACTGTCACCTGTTAGATTTCATTGTAATCACAGACTCATACCTTTGGCTGCAGCTCTTGTTTGCTAGGGCAATGTTGAACTTAGATATGAACTCTTTGTCAAGTTCAATGGTTGAAAAAGTCCCTTTAGAACTTCAGTACCTGATTCTTTTCCATTTGACCTCTTTGCATTTTCTTTCTTATCTTGGTAACCATAGAAACAACTTGGAGAAGTGAAGTTGGACCAGATCCACTCCTTCATTGCATGAAAGGTAATAGTTGCATCAGTGCTTTGTCAATGATGATTTGACACAAAAGGTGAAGGGTTGAACTTAGAACAGCAACTATTCTGGTGTTTGAAGGAGGTTGGGAGAAAGGGGGATTACTACCCCTGCACTCTTTTTTTTTTTTTTTTTTTTTTTTGAGACAGAGTCTCGCTTTGTTGCCCAGGCTAGAGTGAGTGCCGTGGCATCAGCCTGGCTCACAGCAACCTCAATCTCTGGGGCTCAGCGATCCTACTGCCTCAGCCTCCCGAGTAGCTGGGACTACAGGCATGCGCCACCATGCCCAGCTAATTTTTTGTATATATATTTTAGTTGGTCAATTAATTTATTTCTATTTTTGGTAGAGACGGGGTCTCGCTCAGGCTGGTTTCGAACTCCTGACCTTGAGCAATCCGCACGCCTCGGCCTCCCAAAGTGCTAGGATTACAGGCGTGAGCCACTGCGCCCGGCCTACCCCTGCACTCTTATCTCAGCACTCTCAAATCCCTGAGCCCCTCCAGTTTTCCCTCCACAGATTCCTGATGCCTCCTGCCACTTAGTCGTGCCCTCCCACTTGGATTAATTTGTCCTGTCCACTTCTGTTGTTCTGGTTACCTCAGTGTCCTCTCTCAAGGAGTGCAGTGAATGTGAATTTTGGAATTACAATAGTCTCTTATGTGCAAGGGTACCTGATTCCCAATTTCCTGTTGTGTTTAATGGAAAAAAAAAACCTACTTCTCAAAGTTATTTTGAGGATCAAATAAAAAAAAAAAGATGTATTTATGTATACATTTCTAGGCATACAGTGGGCATTCTATATATGTTGATTTATTTCTCTCCATATTAATCTTTCTCCTCTGACTATTTCCATGTTCTTTTTACCTCTAAAAAATGTGTACTTGAAAGTGGTAGCCGAAACAGCAACATTGAAAATGCCAAATCTCAGGCCCTACCTCACCCCTACTGAATCAGAATCTGCATTTTAACAACATTCCGTTTTAACAGCAATATCATATACGCATTAAGGCTTGAGAAGCATAGCACTAAAACAGACTATGCTTTTTTTTTTTTTTTGAGACAGAGTCTCACTTTGTTGCCCAGGCTAGAGTGAGTGCCATGGTGTCAGCCCAGCTCACAGCAACCTCAATCTTCTGGGCTCAAGCGATCCTACTACCTCAGCCTCCCGAGTAGCTGTGACTATAGACATGTGCCACTATGCCTGGCTACCCCTTTTCCAAAGGGAAAAAAATGACGGCCACCACTGATTGCATGCCTGCTCTGTGCCGGCTGCTAGCTTCTTGACTGCCATTTCCCTCATCATCACTCTGTGAGCTTGGCACTGTTACCTCCCCTTTGCTTATAAAGCAATGGAGACTAAGGGAAGTTAATTCGTTAGCCCAAGATTAGTGGGAATGGTCCAGGTGAGACTCAAACTCAGGTCTTTTTGCCCTAAACACTTTGCACTACTGGCTTTTGTTGCTGAAGAAGACAAAAATTGGAGGCAGAGGAGGAGGAGGAGAAGAAAGAGAAAGAGAAGGAGGAGGAGGAAGAGGAAGAGAAGGTAGAAAAAGCCACCCCCCAAAAGATGGAGACATGAAACATTAAAGGTAACCTTGGGTTTTAATGAAATCAGTAGAGAGCCACTTCCTTGATGAATGATTCCTTCTGTTCTTTAATTCCCACTACATAATTTTGTAATAGCAAGGGGAAAAAAACCTCCATTAATATTTATGTTTCTGGAATGGGAAATAAAATTTAACTTTAGGTTATTTAATAATTTTAGTTCATTTGCAATTAACAGATTAGATTTTATTAATGCTTCCCCTGGTTTGGGCAAGGAATCTATGCTGATCAATTTTCTTTTAGATGAAGAGACAGTATCTCATATTTTGTCTTTTGCACTCATCTTAATGTCTTATGTTTCTTGCTGTGTTAAGAATAAACTCCCTAACTATAACTTTTGAAATGAGAAAGGCATAAAAGCATTAGGTTTGACAAAAAAAAAAAAATTTTAGGCCGGGCGCGGTGGCTCACGCCTGTAATCCTAGCTCTCTGGGAGGCCGAGGCGGGCAGATTGCTCGAGGTCAGGAGTTCAAAACCAGCCTGAGCAAGAGCGAGACCCCATCTCTACTATAAATAGAAAGAAATTAATTGGCCAACTAATATATACAAAAAATTAGCCGGGCATGGTGGCGAATGCCTGTAGTCCCAGCTACTTGGGAGGCTGAGGCAGGAGGATTGCTTGAGCCAGGAGTTTGAGGTTGCTGTGAGCTAGGCTGACGCCACGGCACTGACTCTAGCCTGGGCAACAAATTGAGACTCTGTCTCAAAAAAATAAAATAAAATAAAAAAATAAAAAAAACATTAGGTTTGGGAACTCCACAAAATAATGGGTTGAAAGTATTTTTAGCCTGGTGTGGTGGTGTGTGCCTGTAGTTCCAGCTACTTGGGAGACTGAGGCAGGAGGATCGCTTGAGCCCAGGAGTTTGAGGCTGCTGTGAGCTGGGCTAATGCCACAGCACTCTAGCCCAGGCAATTGAGTGAGACTCTATCTCAAAAAGAAAGAAAGAACAAAAGAACGAAAGAAAGAAAGAATTTGATGGAGCTTTTAAAAATTAACTGAAATATTTGTTTCCAATGTGAGTTTTAATAATTACACTAGTTTTTCCATATGGATCAAAATAAGTCAAATCTAGTATGTGATCCATGTAGAATATACTGTATATTTCTCTAAATGTTATTAAGCAATCTTAGGGGGAGATATTAGAGACAAATATTTTATCTTTATAACATTCTTAAATAATCCTAAAAAATCTCTTGAAGTGCTCATAATGTATACTGTAAACACAGATGTATTCTATATTTGAACTATCAGAGTTAATAAACTGGACCGATATACCAATTTTTCCACACTTTTAAGCACAATCCACCAGACGACATTCCCTGACTAGTCAGAAATGGGATAATAACTGCTCCCAATAAGTTTTCAAAACTTCTCTGTTCCACTTATTTATTGAAGCTTGTTAAGACATCATTCCATAAGAGGGGTTCATGATTCACTTTTGTCCCCACTGGACACCAAAATCGTGCCTGTGAAAGTCAGGTGGTATCCATCCATTCCAGGTATCTATCTGCTGTGGGGATGAATTTCAGTTCACAAACGCACCTGTGCAGGAAATACCACATTTCTTTGTTTTCTTCAAATCAGCTGAAATCTGACTCTGAGCCCTTATCCCAAATAATAGGCGGAGTGAGTTCACTCACTGTCATGGTTGTCTCTTGCCCTGGGACCGTGCAAAGAGTCTGGGGAAACCCTGACCATTCTGTTTAGTGAGTGATGGCCCACATGGGTTTCTGCTGACATTGTGTCTCATGAGTGCTCTGACACCTTACCTGCTTCCGGACGGTTCACACAGGGCAGGAGAATATTGGGGGAGCCTGGGAGCCCCTGGGCCTGAGGTCTGTTCTCCTTAGGAGCACTACAAGCCTTGCCCTCGGAGGACTTGCCTCCCCCTCTGGGCACTGCCATCAAGCCTTGCACAGGTATCTGACACTCCTTGGAACCCACTGACTTCTGTCCCCTGTCTAATCTCCCAGAATGTCTGTTCTCTCTCTTTTCTGCTTTTAAAAATGCTTTCCTCTCTCTACTTCCATTCCAAGACACTCAGGGTTATATCTTCAACAGACTTCGGTTTTATAGACAAGAAGAGCCTCTGACTTCATCTGTACATGTTTTCAGCTCTGTAAAAATTCCTGAGGTAATTTCCTTCTTGCTTGAGACAGGAGGAAGAGAAAAACAAGAGAACTGAATAAATTAGAATTTTATAAATTATCCTGACATAGGTCTATGCCAATCCTTCAAAGAGATTTTTTTTTAAATTTCAGCATGTAATGGGGATACAAATGTTTAGGTTATGTATATTTCCTTTACCCCACCCGAGTCAGAGCTTCCAAGAGATTTTTTAGCTTGTGGTTTTATAAAGACAATAAAAGTGTTTGTGGTTGATTAAATCTACTGTAAAATGAAAACTCAAAATACTTTGCTGTGTATTACATTAAAGATAAATACATGGCTCTGATATAAATTTCCAGTGCCTCCAAGAACTTGTAGCCTGGGTTCAGTCTGATCTGCATTCCTTTTTCCCCCAGGTTCTGCTCAGCTTGTCCGTGTGAGTTCCTCGTTGACCTTGTCTCATGCTAGGATGTCAGCTGGTTATAACAGGGTCCATTTACACTAAGTTCTTAGCCTTTGCCAGTGTACACTTTCAAAGCTTTCTTTAAATTCTGTATAGCGGCTTTATCCCTGTGTTAACCAAGGAGGGTTGTTCTATCCAATAGGCTGGAGAATCCCAGGTATCCACTGAACCTGGTAACTCTTGGGGAGGGTCAGGGATGTGAAAACTTTCCTCTTGCTCAAATTGAGCATTCTTTGTTCCCTACTTTCTTTGTGGCATTTCCTCTCTTAATGCAGCTCATGGAGGCATTTTAAACCTCATGTTAGGTAGAGACATTGTTTACTTGGTGTCTCAGGGGGAAACAGATTCCGAAGCAATTGCTTTGTAATATCATTAAACATTCTTCCTGCTACATGTCCCAGGGACATTACTGTATATCATTCTTGCTATGATAAAGATTATAGTTGCACTTGCAGGAAATTCTCCCTCTAATTTTTAAAATATATAAATGGTATTATATGTTTTATGTCAGCGCTATATGCCTTTAATTATGTTTTGAAAGATAACACCTATGTGTTTCCCTTTTCCTAATTTAAATTCCTCATCAAAGTAATACATGAGTCTAGTTTATGAAGTCAAACATTGTTTTCTGCTATAAACCATTTATGGCTGTTTGACTTCATAAACTAGTGGTTCCCCAGTTTCGCTCTCTAGAGACCACTACTTTCACTCTTAACAGTTTTTTCTGGCATTTGCTTCCACATTTTAACATTTCTTTGGAGAAGCTGTGCTGATTCCTGGCGATTCATGGCAGGAGGAGGCTGTGGGGCACCTCAACTTGCCTCAAGCCTAACGAGGATGCTTCATAGAACCATTTGGAGAGCTTGATACGTGTCCTTGAGCCACAAGGCACAAAGACTCATGCGTGACTCACGTCTGTGCAGGACTAGTTTCTCTGGTTGTGGGAGTGAAGGAACATTGTTGCTGATCTGTGAATGCCCTGGCTACCCAGAGTTTGTTCTGGTAAAGAATGTTTCTAGATGTGCACTGTGCAAGAGAGAGTAAAATGTCTTGGGGATCATCTTAGAGTCTTCAACTGAACCATCTGTAGAGGCAATGGGAACTAAGGAGACAGAGACTGGAGATGAACCCCCAAATTCTTGGGGCTGTGGAAAGAGCAAAGTGACCGGCCAGACTGGAGATGTATCACTTAAGTCAAGGGAACTATGTATAAAACTTCAGATGAGGGGAGTCTCCAATGAAACAATGAAAGCACCTCTGAGAAAAAACACCCTGAAAGCAGTGGTTCAGGACCTGTCCTTCTTTCCTGTTCTTCCTTTTCTCCACCCCAACCTCAGGGCAATTGAAACTGCAGCTAGGGAGTGGGGATGGAAGTGACTAAGGAAAATAGAAGACAAAGGCCACACTCTTTTGCCCAAAGACAGGCAGCTCACTTGCAGATGGCCTTGGCTGGGGGAGGCCAGGCAGGAGTTCCCCCTTTCAAAGGAGATTGATGAGTTGATGTGTTAATATAAGTCTAGAATTCTAAATTATGAATTAAGACTGTAGACTCATGGCTGGGTGTAGGGGTTCATGCCTGTAATCCTAGCACTTTGGGAGGCTGAGGTGGGAGGATTGTTTGAGCCCAGGAGTTTGAGAGCAGTCTGGGCAATAGTGAGACTCCATCTCTACAAAAAAATAAAAAATTAACCAGGTATGGTGGTGTACACCTGTAGTCCCAGCTATTTGGGAGGCTGAGGCAGGAGGATGGCTTGATCCCAGGAGTTGGAGGCTGCAGTGAGCCATGATGACACCACTGCACTCCAGTCCAGGCAACAGAGCGAGACTTTGCCTGAGGGGGAAAAAAAAGACTGTGGATTCCCTTTCTTGATTTAATCCCTCATTACTGTAGATTTTTCATTAGATTCTTATGAAAAAATTCATGGAGATAAAGTTTTTGAGTAACACATGAAATGACTAATCTCATACTTGATCGATATCTTGACTGGATATAGAAACAGGTTGGAAATCATCTGTTCTTGGAATTTTGGAAGCTTTGCTTTATTGTCTTCTATCTTCTAATGTTATGGTGAGAAGTCAATTGCCAGTCTGACCCTTGATTTTCTGTGACATGTTTTTTTCTTCATGGAAGCTTTCAGGATCTTCCTGAATCCTTAGAGATTCTGGGATTTCACAATGACTTGCTTTGGTATGAATCTTTTCTCATTCATTTCACTTGGCATTCAGTGGACACTTTCAATCTAGAAAGTCATAGTCTTCTGAAAATTTTTTTTATGTTATTTATCTCATAATATCATTCTTGGAGCTATGCGTGGTGGCTGTAAATCCCAGCTATTCAGGAGGCTGAGGCGGGAAGATCAGTTGAGGCCAAGAGTTTGAGACCAGCCTGAGCAACATAGAGAGACCCTGTCTCTAATGATAAAAAGGACTAAAATAAGTAAATAAAAAGACAAAAGAACATAATATCCTCTCTTCCAGTTATCTCCTTCTTATTGTTCTCTCTTTCTGGAACTCTTTCTGATAGGATATGCTAGATGACTTCTAAGTTTCTAATTTCTCTCCTATTCCCCACCTCTTTTCCATTTATTCTAGTATAGAAGTTTTCCTCAACTTTATCTTTAAACACCTGTCGTATTTTTAACTCCTGCTATTTTATTGCTGGGTAACAGACCACCCCCAAATCTATCAGCTTAAGCCTTCAAAAATATGTATTATCTTCATTTCTGTGGGCCAGAAATTCAGGAACAGCTTAGTTGGGTGGTTTGGTCCAGGATCTGTCATAATGTTGAAGTCAAGATATTGACCAGGGCTGCAGTAAGCTGAAGGCTTGATTGGGACTGGAGGATGGCCTTCCAGGCCGGTAACTTGCATGGCTGTTGGCAGAAGGGCTCAGTTCTTTGTCATGTGGACTTCTCTATAAAGCTGCTTGAGTATCCTCAAAGCATGGCAACTAGCTTCCCACAGAGTAAGTGATCTGTGTCAAGAAAGGCTGGACCAGGTGCTCATGCCTGTAATCTAGTGCTTTGGAAGGAATGCTTAAGGCCAGATGTTTGAGACCAGCCTGGGCAACATAGCGAGACCTCATCTCTACAAAAAATTTTTAAAAATTAGTCAGGCATGGTGGTGCACACTTGTAGTCCCAGCTACTTTGGAGGCTGTGGTGGGAGGATTGCTTGAACTCAGGAGGTTGAGACATTATGAAACCACGGTGTCTTTTATGTCTTTTATTTATATTCTAGTCTCAGAAGTCAAATAACATAATTACTACTGTATTCTATTGGTCAAGCAGACCAACTCTGATACAGTTTAGGAAGGGACAACACAAGGCTTTGAATTCCAGGAGGCAGGAATCAACTACTAGGGACCATCTTGGAAGCCGGCTACTGCACATTTCCTGTTTTCCAACTGTTCTTTTTAAAAATGTCATCCTGGTTTTGTTTCATGGCTTCAGTGTTTTATCTTTTTCTTAAAGATACTATTTGTAGTTTTCTTGAAATTTTTTTATACGTTGCAGTACTTCTAGCACTGAAAACTATGCTACATATACATGTATCTCCAAATAGAAAATAGTGTTTTTAGTTTTGTGTCTTTTAGGTTTGTATTTCAAGTATATTTAATGAGTAACTATGTATAGATTGATTGAAAAGCATTTAGGCAGATGACTTGAAGGTAAAAATCATTTTAAGGAAAGCAATATGCTGTTTCTTTTAGAGTGAATTGATAAAAAAACAATGTTATGCAAATTATGTGCCCCTGGGATGTGTGTGATACAGGGTTTTATAAATTATATCATTTTTAAAGTATTAGGATATGATGATAAAACTTTTAGTAAACTCTTTTTGGAAAGTGAAGAGTTGTCTGATAATTTATCTCTTTGCAATATGATGAGATGTTTAATAATATGGGCTCAGAAATCAGACTACATGTTTTTTGTTTTTTTTTGAGACAGAGTCTCACTTTGTTGCCCAGGCTAGAGTGAGTGCCATGGCGTCAGCCTAGCTCACAGCAACCTCAGACTCCTGGCTCAAGCAATCCTCCTGCCTCAGCCTCCCAAGTAGCTGGGACTACAGGCATTCGCCACCATGCCCGGCTAATTTTTTTGTATATATATTAGTTGGCCAATTAATTTCTTTCTATTTATAGTAGAGACGGGGTCTCGCTCTTGCTCAGGCTGGTTTCGAACTCCTGACCTCGAGCAATCCGCCCACCTCGGCCTCCCAGAGAGCTAGGATTACAGGCGTGAGCCACCGCGCCCGGCCCAGACTACATGTTTTGAATCATCTTTACAACTTCTATGTGATATTGAGCAAACTACTTAACCTCTCAGAGCTTCCATAAAATAAGGATAATAATAATATCTACCTCACAGGGTTGTTGTGGACATATAAGGAGAAAATACAGGTAAAACACTTAGAACTATTCCTGACACATATTACATACTCAGTAAATGTTAGCTGTTACTAATATTTTTTGTAGAATGAGGCACCACTGAAAATGATCACAGTATGCAACCCATCCCACCAATGCAACCCATCCCACCAATTATTTATGAATAACTGTTACATGTTCTTTTGTTAAAAATTATTGTGTATGATATATTTGACATATTTGCTTCTTATAATAACAATGAAGCTTCAGAAAATCCACCAAGTGTTACCAAATGTGATTGTCTTTAACAGCTATCAGGTATAATCTCAATCACTAGAGTGGAAAAATCTTACTATAGAATCATATGGGCTGGGCGCGGTGGCTCACGCCTGTAATCCTAGCACTCTGGGAAGCTGAGGCAGGTGGATTGCTCGAGGTCAGGAGTTCGAAACCAGCCTGAGCAAGAGCGAGACCTCATCTCTACTATAAATAGAAAGAAATTAATTGGCCAACTAATATATATAGCAAAAATTAGCCAGGCATGGTGGCGCATGCCTATAGTCCCAGCTACTCGGAAGGCTGAGGCAGAAGGATTGCTTGAGCCCAGGAGTTTGAGGTTGCTGTGAGCTAGGCTGACGCCAGGGCACTCACTCTAGCCTGGGCAACAAAGTGAGACTCTGTCTCAAAAAAAAAAAAAAAAAAAGAATCATATGGAACACTCCCATGAAACTCTCCAATACATACTCACCCCCTAAATAATACCCACACATTCACATACATATAGCAAGAGGTACTGTTTGTCTCAATGTTTGCAGGCTAAAGAAAGAAAGTCTATGTCTCTGAAAATACAATGTTGACTTTTTATGCTGACATAGGTATCTTTATTTGGGGAACATCATTTAGTACACAGGCATTAGAATTTTATAATTGTTCATTTGTGGTACTGTATTTTAACTTTGCATCAGTTGACCTTTCTGAAATGTGATGTATTTTCTACTTTTCTTTAATGTTAGCCCTAGTAATGATGGCATATCATATTCATTGGCCAATTACTTCATGCCTATGCTTCCCTTGTATTAACTTGCAACAGCCTATGAGGTGGATACCCATTATTTCCATTTAGGAGGCGAGGCACAGAAGTTGAATAACTTGTCTAAGTGGTGGAGCCAGGATTTGAGTCAGACAGTCTGGCTCTAGCACCAACTTGCTTAACCACTATACCACACTATACACTAAGTGGTACTATAGTGAGTTACACCGCTACTATACTACTACTACATTACTAAATGTATAGTTGTGTATAATATTAGTGAGTTATATATATGATGTTCCACAAAATACTTGATTAGGGTTTGCATTTACCATGGGGTTGAGTTTAAGTCAAGTGAAAATCAGAAATGTGACTATGTTACAATTAACTCATCACATTTTTTGTAAAATATTTTATAAAGAAATTTACCTTATCCAGTTAACATAGATTTTGTCTTTTAGCTCTGCTTTTTTTTCTTTTTTTGAACAGGTTCTATAATGAAGCATACTGTGTCAAGGACTATGTTGAAAGAGACTGTAAAAATAATAAAGGTATCAGTTTATATCTGTCCAGTGTTTTATTTTTAAAATGTTTATAGGTATTGAATTCCCTATTATAGGAGGACAAACTCTTCACTTTGCAAAAATGATCCAGAATTTGCTAAGAATTTCCCTATCACATTCATTTAACTAATGAAGTCCCTAAGGCTTTACAAATATTATCCACTGTCCTCTGGTCACAGAATGGAACAAAGTATGTAACTTTGTTACTGGCCTCAGGAATGTTGGGCTGATAAGGGGAAAGTTTATTCTTTTGTTAATTCCAAGGAGCTTTTAAAAATAATGGTACAGAAGTTACCTATTATTTTATACAGAAATCACCCTTATCCTTTGCTTCAGAGCTCCATTTGTTGTAAAATCATTTGCCCTGTGAAGCTGGAGGCCCAGGAAGTCTCCATAGTGTTCACTTTCATATCTCAAGCCATCTAGGGAGATTTGAGATGGGACTGGGTATTAGGCTAGTGGTAAAATCTTCCCCTATCTGCAAGCTTATTTGGTGCTTGAATTCCTCTTATAATCATGCTTGTCAATTGTCTACCTGTACGCTCTACAACAGCCCACAGACACCTGGGAGCTTGTCACTTCTCAAGGTAGCCTCTAACTTCCTTCCTTCCTAGGTTCTTCCATTTCTCTTCTTTCCTATCTCTCCCTTCTTCTTTTTTTTTTTTTTTACTAGTTCCTTATAACATCTACTCACTTTTTTTGTCCTTTCAGGGCCATACAAAACAAATCCAGTCCCTCCTACAACTACCTGGAGAGAATTACTATTAATATTTATCTTTATTATCCACATCCCTTCATCTAAAATAAATGAATCACTCTACATTTAAAATTTTTAATTATTATGGGTACATAGTTGTATACCTTTGTAGGGTACATTTGATATTTGATACAGGCTTACAGTGTAAATCAAATCAAGATGATTGGGGTACCCATTACCCCAGGCATTTATTACTTTTTTGTGTTAGGAAAATTCCAATTCTACTCTTTTAGTTATTTTGAAGTATACCCTAACTTATTGTTTGATTACAGTCACTTTGTTGTGTTATCAAATATTGTTCATTCTATCTAACTGTATTTTTGTACCCATTAACCATCCCCACTTTATCCCCTCCTCCCTGCTACCCTTCCCAGCCTTTGGTAACCATCATTGTACTCTCTGTCTACATGAGATCAATTGTTTTAATATTTACTTCCCACATATGAGTGAATCACTCTGCATTAAAGGCTATAGGTTTCTTTAAGCATTCTTCCTAAGCCAATATTAGCTAACATTTATCGAGTGCCTGCTATGTGCCAGGCACTATCTGTATACCATTTCTAATCATTACGACCTTGCCAGGTGAGTTAATGATAGCCAATACTTACACAGCCTTTACAATCAACTCTTCTAGGATATGGTATGCGCAAGTAAGGCACTTACAGTAGTGCTTGACACATAGTAACATTCAATAAATGTTACCTGTTATCTTTTTGTTCTCCTGAGAGAATCTGGGGAGCTTTTGATTCAGCTACAGTGTTCTACATAGAATTAACCTGAGGTAAGCTTCTGGCCTCTGATGAACTATTTCTCCTAGCTTTATATTAACGACATATTTTGGTACTTAAAGCCATTCAAGAGAATAATCAAGGATCAAAGAATAATCAAGGAGGCCTGCATTTTCCAAAAGTGCCAGGTTATTCTAAGCCAGACCTTTGCATGGTTCTTTGTGGTCTGTTTCTTTCATGGAAGAAGCCCTATCCTGCACAAGAAGAATGACACCTGAAAGTTGAGTTTTAGCTTCAAGGGGAGACAGCTAAAAAGACAGCTCTAGTTTGAGTTTCACATATTAAGATTCATCTTGAAAAAACTACCACTTTTCTCAGTTCATTTAAAGGGGAAAGAATGAATGCCCTTCGTTGATCAGAGGTGGGGCTGCAGGTGGCAGCTGTTACTCCAGTCCGAGAACTGGTATATATGGGCATTTATTGTTTGGAAAATATCATTTAGTAAAAAAGCATTTGAATTTTACAATTACTATATTTTAACTCAGCATCACTCTTTTGCCCCTACAAGCATGAGTTTGGACTTTTGGGCCAATCCTGTGGGCTCAGACTTCTTGGAACTGAGGACTTTTGGAACTGGTCCAGGTGGTTAGACAAATCTCAGCAGCTAGACAAAATGGTGGCTGGGGCTCTGGAATGTTCCTCTTCAGGGAGGTGCTCTAGAATAAGGAGTTCTCAGTCAGATTTAGGGAAATATGGGAAGAAACCTGCTAGAAAGAGATAATTTGCTTCCTGGATGCTACACCCAATCTCAAATGGTATTGGGAGCTGTTCTTGCTCTGAATAGGATTGTGTCAGTTCTACAACTACTTTTCTGTTTTTCTCTTTGGCTCCTTCTTTAAAACTGCAAATTGACATAAAGTCAAGATGCCCTCCAAAGCATACAAAGTCACCTCTAGTTATCAGCTGTGTCACAAAATGTCAGGGCCAGAAGCAAAGGCTGGCTTTCCATGAAGCTAAGAAAACTTAATTAGAACCTCATCTTGCATGGGCCCCTTCCCATGTTCTAGGAGAGGCCCTATGAATGTGTTTATATTGTTAAAGGATATTTTTTTAAAAGGTAAAATCATGACTCTCATAGAAATAAAATGAACATGTAGCAAAGATTTTATTTAGCTCATTAATTAATGAAGGAACCAATAAAAGGTTACAACTAGTTCAAACGAGAATTCAAACTGTATATATATACACACACATTGTGTGTGTGTGTGTGTGTGTGTGCAATCAGGATTGTGGAGATGCATTTACATATAAACCCCAAAGTAGTTGATGTCCATACAACAATAATCAATTTTATTCCACAAGATAATGTACACTTGCATTTTTATGGACAACAATCATTTATATTACTATAAATTTTTTAACAATTTGCAGAATTTGAAAATAGCTCAAAGGCAGTGAAAAAGCACAAGCCCCTGTAGAATGAGAAAACCAAGTAGGGTGTGCTAGATAAGACACTCATGACCTTTATTTTTGGTCCATTTCAAAGTCATTCACATTTCTTCCTAGCAATATGGCCATCTGTTTTTGTAAAATTGCAACAAATATTTACAATTGATTAATTTGGTATGACTTTCCACTCCACCTTCTGCTTTATACCACTTTCCCTTAGGCTCTTAGAGTGGCCATGAACATTTCTGGGATCCAGCTAAGGGACAGTTGAGTTGGAAATATATTTAGTGAAGATTTTAGTAAGATATACTTACATGTTCACTGTCACTACCTCAGGTAAAGTTATTGCTAGCCATGCCAGTGAAGGAAATGGAATGGCATCTGAGAATATTCTTTCCAACCTCTGTGCTGACTCACTTGTCCCTCTATACTCAAAAGAGCAGGACTATAATTCTTATCATCATATTAATATATATGTTCCACGGCACCCAGTACCAGAGGCAGTGGGTCATAAAGAAGCAACAAGGTTTAAAATATTAGGAGCCAGAAACTAGTTTGTTGAAAACTTTTCCAAATCTTATAGATCATAAATTAAAAAAAAATCTGGCCGGGCATTGTGGCTCACACCTGTAATCCTAGCACTCTGGGAGGCTGAGGCGGGAGGATCGTTTGAGCTCAGGAGTTCCAGACCAGCCTGAGCAAGAGTTAGACCCCGTCTCTACTAAAAAATAGAAAAAATTAGCCAGGCACGGTGGCACATGCCTACAGTCCCAGCTACCTGGGAGGCTGAGGCAGGAGGATCTCTTGATCCCAGGAGTTTGCTGTAAGCTAAGTTGCTGTGAGGTTGCTGTGAGCTAGGCTGACTTCACGGCACTCTAGCCCTGGCAGCAGAGTAAGACTCTGTCTCAAAAAATAAATAAATAAAAATTTAAAAATTTGATGGTAGCCCTTTCCCCAAAGTTGACAGCATCCTAAATATTTATATGACCTTACCAAATAGCAATTGTGAGCCTGAAATAAGTTTTGAAGTATATCAATAAAAAACAAAAAGCCTCCACTGAGCTATAGGAATGTTGAATTATCTATTTACTGTACAGAAAATGATTGTCAAATGATAGAGCTGATTAAAGAATAAACAGCCAAAAAAGTAGTAAACAAGTATTATAGAGAGGCAGTTTATTAATAAAAATATTTTTGCTTTTTATATCTTGTGATGTTTGTGACATGTATCAGCTTTTCAAAGTTCATTATTAGCTGTAAATTATTTTCTCATTCGATATAAATATTCACTTTATACTAACTTTTTCTATCTTTACCAATCTTTTGGTTAAGTGTTTACAATGTGACAATAGAAACTATACTGTCTCCTGCTACCATCTGCCAGCTCACAGTCAATAAATGTTAATTGAGTCAACAGAAGCATAAATCATTGTAATCTGGGATGGTTAGGTGGACCAAAAAGACAGTGTCCTGATCTTGGGTTTGGGGGATGGGTAGGATTTGAAACAGTGGTAGGGGTCGTGGCATAAGCAAAAGTGTGTAGATAGGAAAGACCACGTAAATATCAGAGGATAACAAATAGTCAAGGTAGGCTCCAGCAAAAGGTGTGTGTTGAATAAGGGTGAGAAAATAGGAGCAAAAGTTTGAGTCCACATTAAGGTACAAGGATCTTGAATATCAGATTAAGAGCATTTAACTTCATCATCTAGTCATGAGAGAGTGTACTGGACATCTGTTGCTTCTGCCTACCCAGAACCCAGGCTTTGCTCTGGTAATAGTACCATCATTTTCTACGGGAAACATGCTTTTCTTTTCTTTTCTTTCTTCTTTTTTTTTGAGACAGAGTCTTGCTTTGTGCACAGGCTAGAGTGAGTGCCGTAGCGTCAGCCTAGCTCACAGCAATCTCAGACTCCTGGGCTCAAGCAATCCTACTGCCTCAGCTTCCTGAGTAGCTGAGACTACAGGCATGCACCACCATGCCTGGCTAATTTTTTCTATATATATATTAGTTGGCCAGTTAATTTCTTGCTATTTATAGTAGAGACGGGTCTTGCTCTTGCTCAGGCCGGATTCAAACTCCTGACCTCGAATAATCTGCCTGCCTCGGCCTCCCAAAGTGCTAGGATTACAGGCGTAAACCACCGCGCCTGGCCTTCTACTCTTAATCCATGTACTTTGGATGAGTTGACATCGCCCTCCTGGCTCTAGAGTTGGGCCTGTGACCCAGGTCTTTCAAATTGAAGTCAGTGTTAGGACTTGTGGTGGATGATTGAGAAAGAGTTTACTCTCTTTCCTTCTGCTAATGACGCTACACTTCTATAACACAAGTCTGCAAGAGGTGGCTGCTATTTTATCACACTTATGAAGAATGTGGCTGGCAGTGAAGGTAACTCACAGCCAAGAGATGGAGGGGGAGATATTCCTAACAACATTGCTTTAGTACCTAGATAATGAAGGTAGATACCCTTAGCCTGTTTCATTTAGGTGAAGTACAGAGGAAGAATTAAGATGGCTTGGTAACTAGAACAGATAAAGGAAGCAACAATGACTGGAATTTTGAGATTAAGTGAATGATAATGCCCTTGACAGAAATTTGTGAGTCAGAAAGGATACCATGTTTCCCCCACTCCTCTAGGGGTAAATACATTTATTCTTACACTTTGAGTTTAAGGTCATGATAGGAAAACCAAGTGGAAATATTTAGGAGGTGGTTAAAATGTAGAATTAAAACTCAGGAGAAAACTCAGGATCCGAGACATAAGAAGTAAATGTGCTGCCAAGGTGGGAGAGTGCGGTGACCTGAGGGGAGAGTTGAGTCTGTCACAGCAGGATGAGCAAGGTGGGGAACAGGGCCAGGGATGAGTCAGGCCGTTTTTCCCTGCCAGACATCTAGTCTCCACCTGGGGCAGTTTGGGAGGCAATGAGTATGAAACAGGGACATGCTGCTAAAGTAGGCACAGCTGCTGAAATGTGCCCTGCGAGGCCTGAACTGAGCAGTTGGAATACCTGAGCGTGGTTGAGATTTCTGGGGAAGTGGTTGTAGAGAAGAAAGGAATGAAGAGTGGAAAAAAAAAAAAAGCAGAGATGGGGGGATTGATTAGAAAACTCTCTTGGAATTCAAAGAAAGAGTACCTTTCAAATAGGGGAAACAAATAGCAGAAAATTGCAGAGAGACAAGGTGAACGTCCCTGGAGAATGTAGATTCAGTGGAACTCTGGAAGTGAGACTAGATTAAAGTGGATGGATAATATGAAAGTGGAAGCAGTGGGTGGAGACTAGGAATCTGGCAGAGAAAGGAAGGGGGGAGTAGTGTGCTAATGCAGCAATTTAGCCAAGGTTTTTTGTTCATTTTGTTTATTTGAGGGGGGGGCGCTTTTCCAGAGGGTGGACAGAGGAGAAGGGCAGTGATCCAGAAGAGAGTAAAGAGGCTAGAGAGAGAAAGGATTCAACAGAAGAAGGAGGAAGGTAAAGCCCACAGTGGTGGAGAGAGCAGATGGGAAATGTAGCAGCTCATCCCCTGCCTGAGACTGGGGGAAGAGGATGAAAGAAAGGGTGTAAAGAGAGATGCCTGGAGGCAGAATGGAGGGGGGAATGAGGCACCTCTACTGTGTTTCCAGCATAGATAAGACAGTAACATGAGGTGTCTGCTGCATTCAACAGGGTCTGTGAATCCGGTTACAGTGGGGATGTCCAAATTGCGTTACCCCCATGAGACTTCACAGAAGATTATGTTACTGTAAACTGATGTTTGAGCTAGAGAAAAAAAAGTTAAAAGGACACACAGTCTACTGTACACCTTAGCTCCGTAACTTTCAATGAAAATGGGGCAATTGTCCCTGTTGTCATGACAAGAAGTAAATAATGCAATCCCATCACAGCTTAATACATACGACACAGCTTGTCATTTCTATAAAAGTACAGCCTTAATTGACTCTGACACAAATTTCATAACTCTGTACTGTGAAATATACACTTTCTTTGGGAGGATCTCAGAGAAGCCAATTATCAAGTTTGGTGGCTGTGACTTACTTTGGTGAGTAATAGATTCTTTACAACAACAAGAAAAACTTGCTCTGAGTCAGAGGCAGAGCCGGGAGGTAGTCAACCCTGGGTTCTCACTATCAGATCAAACTACCCAAAGGCAAAACTGGTGAAACCTGCTGGGAAGGAGCAAGTCATTGTGCCCTGTCTGATAAAGGTTGCTGCATTCTCTCCCTTTCTCTCTCTCTGGCAAAAGTCAAACTATTCTTCAAGGCAACACCTTTTGTCCTGGAAAGGCAGCCAGTGCCAGTGGTGTGATGGCAGTAATGGACCCCATCCAGGTTCTCCCTGTATGATCCAGTCATTTGGCATGCAAGCCCCTCTAACTGTGTCCCTTCTGGGACCCCTCTGTGCTCCTGGGTACAGCCTTCCATGGGTCTATATAAAAAAATAAAAAGCACAGGTGGTGGCAGGACTGGGCGGGCAGGGGTGTGAAACAGGGTGGAACTCTCTTATTAAGACCAACTTACTTAAAGACAATTACTTCAAAGAAGTGTGAGCCCAAGGGAACTAGTCAAAAAGTCCACGATGATGCTTGTAGGAGAAAAAGAGTGTGGGAAAATATAATTATTTCTTGCAAAAGAAATAACTGGACCCATCTCAGTATCGTGGACTAGTGATAACATAATTGAGTTAGACTATATGACTACGACTGACATGATTATCCATAGCGAAGTGGTCCTAATAAATGCACAACTTGTGGCTCTTTATTGGGAAGTATCAGCACACCCAAGAGGTGTTTGGAAATGTGTGGGGTGCTTTCAGTAGTTGCAATGATTGGGGTGCTACTGGAATTTAGCAGGGGTGAGGACAGGGATGCTAACATCCTACACTGACTGTATAGAAAGTGCTGGACCAGGAAAAATGGTCTCACCGAGCAGGTTAATACCAATCTGTTGAAAACAGAGCCATAGATACCAGAGAACCATCCCTCACAACACTAGATTTCATGGCATTTTAATTTGGCAAATCAAGTTATTTGAAAATACAATTCAAATAAGTTGAAAATTCTAGGCATTGATTAATTTTGGTGCCATTTTCAAATATGAAGAACAATATACGTACCAGGAATCAACCCTGAGTCTGTGGAGAATAAGTAAAGTTGTTTGGATCTACCTTGAAAATAAGATATAAATAGCCTGGGAATTGGTCAGGCCTCCATTTCAAAGCTTTGAAACAGAAATTCCATACAGCAGGGCCAGACATAGGTGAACCACGGAGCAGGAGAAGTTTGTATTGAGAGAAGGGGCTGTTCATATCAGCAGTTTTCCCCTTACACATTCTCATTCATGAAATTGTAGCCACAGATAGAAAACAGGGCGGGGGGGGGGCGGTTCCTGCTACCATGTTCCATCTTTCCCATCTCTACACTGAACTCATGCATAGCTCAGCTGGAGGAGGCTGGATAGCACGGTGGTTCACAGCGTGGGCTTTGGAGGGAGACAAACCTGCAGTTCACTCCTAAGTCTGTGATCAACTAGGTGTGTGTGTCTACATAAGGTAGTTGTCTTTTCTGAGACTCAGTCCCTTTTCTCATAAAATGGGAATAACACCGCTGACGTTTTGAAGTTCTTTGGGGGATTAAATGAGAGACCGTGTCTAATGTTTGGTGTGGAATAAGTGCCGAATTAAGGGTTTATTGTCAGAATGTTATGAGGACAGAACTGAATGGGCCTAAGAGAAGTTGAGTTTTCCAACACTGCTTTCCTCCACCAGTTGCTTTCATGAAAGGAAAGTTAATTTCTAGCATTTAGAACTGACAAGCCCTCAGCGATCACACAGTCAAAATACTTACTAATAGACTGTACTTTGGCCGGGCGAGGTGGCTCACGCCTGTACTCCTAACACCCTGAGAGGCTGAGGCAGGAGGTTCGCTTGAGCTCAGGAGTTCGACACCAGCCTGAACAAGAGTGAGACCCCGTCTCTACTAAAATTAGAAAATTTAGCCATGTGTGGTGTTGCATGTCTATAATCCCAGCTACTTGGAAGGCTGAGGCAGGAGGATCATTTGAGCCCAGGAGTTTTAGGTTGCTGTGAGCTAGGCCAATGCCTAGGCACTCTAGCCCAGGTGACAGAGCGAGACTATGTCCCCCCCCCCAAAAAAAAAGTTTGTACTTTGAGGACACTCAAGACCAGAGAAAGAGATGGCTTGCCTGTGTTCACTTGGCCAGTGGTATAGAAATTGAAGATGGAAATGGAATGGAGTCAGACCTAAATGCACTGACTCCTGTTTGTAACTCTTTCTACTCACTGTTCATGTCACAAGGCATGGAAATCTTAGATTTCCACCTACTCCTTCCTTTGGTCAGTGTTCACAACAGAAGCCAGAAGGGTCCCCATGGGGCAGATAGGATTACACAGATAGGGGCAGGGCCTGTGGGGTCCTGGTGTTCTCCCCAAAGCCCATGTACTAGCTGTGTGACTTGGGCCAGTCACTTCCTCTCACTGGGTCTTAGTTCTACCATATGTAAAATAGGCATAATAACAGTACCTACTTCTTAGGGTTATCATAAGGATAAAATATAATAATAAAGTAACTGCATAAAATTGCCTGCAACATAGCAAACACTCAATAATAGACCTATTTCTAAACTTTCATTAAAAGTGAATTTAAAGTGGTTTTTTTAGGGAAACACATAGTTTTGTTAATATAATATAGTATACTATATATAATAATATTCTATTAACCTTGGAAAAATATTAAATAACATAACTGAAGAAATGTATTGATTACCATAAAATATTGGTAGCTAGCATAAAAATAAAACATCATGAATTGACTTAAATTAAGCCCTATACTATATATGTGGTACTATAAGAGCAAATAATGGGAGTGTTTTTGTTAAATACTAGTATTAAAAAATGAGTTATGGCTGGGCACGGTGGTTTATGCCTGTAATCCTAGCACTCTGGGCGACCAAGGTGGAAGGATAACTTGAGGTCAGGAGTTCATGATGAGCCTGAGCAAGAGGGAGACCTCATCTCTATTAAAAATAGAAAAAAATTAGCTGGGCAACTAAAAATAGGGGAAAAAAATTAGGTTGTGGTGGGGTGTGCTTGTAGTCCCAGCTACTCGGGAGGCTGAGGCAGGAGGATCACTTGAGCCCAGGAGTTTGAGGTTGCTGTGAGCTAGGCTGATGCCACCAAACTCTAGCCCGTGCAACAGAATGAGACTCTGTCTTGAATAAATAAATAAGTAAAACAGGACTTTCTCTAAAGAAAAAAAAAGGGTTATAATACAAAATACATTAGAATAAATTTCTGCATAGTCTATAAAGAGTAGATATATCAATAAGGATGGGCACAAAGCAAGCAGCAATGTAAAATAAATTTGAATGCATTTCTATGCAGGTACTGACAGCATAATGTAGCCAAACAAATATTTCAATAAAAGCTAGCACAAAATACAGAAGGAAATTATTGCATTTGAAGGAATGCCAATATCATAGTCATGCAGGCAGTTAAATCAAATGTCAGTTAAATCAAATACAGAATATTAGTATACAGAATAAAACAAGGGAACAAACTGAATTCCAAGAGTACCAGTATTACAATTAATACTATATCTCCATAACAACGAACAGAACTATGGGGGAAAAGGCCTCATAGTGGTTTTACTCTTTATCTTTAGAACCTAGGAAATCCTTTTCCTTAACACTAGCCAAATGTCAAGCCCAAACCCTTTGTAATGCGGATCCCATGGGTCTGTTCATCGCTGGGTGTCACTGCACTAGACATGGAGGCCATGTTCCTTAAAAGCAATGACTCCACATTTTTAAGCCTGATCTCACCACTATCTTTTGCTTTACAATACAGTGTTTATTATCAACTCAATGCTGCTTTTATTGTTTTCTTTAAGTCTTTGTAATGTTCTTGGTTGTTGCAAGATCTGAATACTACTTGGCAATCAAATTATGGTCTTTTCTCTCAAAGTCTTAAAATGCTAAACTGACTCTAATGTTAGAGAAATGCTAGTACTGCTTTTGAACCATGAATTATGCAAAAGACAGGGAGAGGCAAGAATGGAAAAACAAGCACCACATATACTCACCAGCAAACTGGCATTAACTGAGCAGCACCTAAGTGGACACATAGGTACTATAGTAATAGGGTATTGGGCAGGTGGGAGGGGGGAGGGAGGCGGGTATATACATACATAATAAGTGAGATGTGCACCATCTGGGGGATGGTCATACTGGAAACTCAGACTTGTGGGGGGAGGGAGGGAAAGGGCATTAATTGAAACCTTAAAATCTGTACCCCCATAATATGCCGAAATTAAAAAAAAAAAAGAAAAGACAGGGAGAGAGAGATTATAAACTTTATACTGATGAACTCTGTGACTTAAGACAAATTGGTTTTTTTTTGTAATTTTTAATTATTATGGGTACATAACAGTTGTATATCTTTATAGGGTACATGTGATTTTTTTCATACAGGTGTACAATGTGAATTAATCAAATCAGGGTAATTGAGTACCCATGACCTCAGGCATTTAACATTTCTTTTTGTTAGGAAATTTCCAATTCTACTCTTTTAGTTATTTTAAAGTATACCCTAAGGCCCGGCAAGGTGGCTCACGCCTGTAATCCTAGCACTCTGGGAGGCCAAGGCGGGCGGATTGCTCGAGGTCAGGAGTTCGAAACCAGCCTGAGCAAGAGCGAGACCTTATCTCTACTATAAATAGAAATAAATTAATTGGCCAACTAATAGATAGAGAAAAAATTAGCCAGGCATGGTGGTGTGCGCCTATAGTCCCAGCTACTCGTGAGGCTGAGGCAGGAGGATCGCTTGAGCCCAGGAGTTTGAGGTTGCTGTGAGCTAGGCTGATGCCATGGCACTCACTCTAGCCTGGTCAACAAAGCGAGACTCTGTCTCAAATAAAATAAAAAAGTATACCCTAACTTATTGTTGATCATAGTCAGTTTGTTGTGCTATCAAGTATTGTTCATTCTATCTGACTATCTAACTGTATTTTTGCACGCATTAACCATTCCCACTTTATTCCCTCTTCCCACTATCCTTCCCAGCCTCCATAAACTGTCAATCTACTACTCTCTGTCTCCATGATATCAGTTGTTTTTAATATTTACCTCCCACATGTGAGTGAGAACATGCGAGATTTGTGTTTCTGTGCTTGGCTTATTTCACTTAACATAATGTTCTCTAGTTCCATCCATATTGTTCCAAACGGTAGGATTTCATTCTTTTTGTGGGTGTATAATATTCCATTATATATATGTACCACAATTTCTTTATCCATTCATCTGTTTTTTCATTATTTTGAAACAGAGTCTCACTCTGATGCCTGGGCTAGAGTGCCGTGGCATCAGCCTAACTCACAGCAACCTCAAACTCCTGGGCACAAGCCATCCTCCTGCCTCAGCCTCCCGAGTAGCTGAGACTACAGGCATGCACCATCATGCCCGGCTAATTTTTTTTCTGGTTTTAGTTGTTTGGCTAATTTCTTTCTATTTATAGTAGAGACAGGGTCTCGCTCTTGCTCAGGCTGGTCTCGAACTCCTGAGCTCAAGCAATCCGCCCACCTCAGCCTCCCAGAGTGCTAGGATTACAGGCATGAGCCACTCTGCCTGGCCTCCATTCATCTGTTGATGGGCACTTAGGTTGATTCCAAATCTTGGCTATTGTGAATAGTGCTGCAACAGACATGGAAGTGCAGATATCTTTTCTTTCTTTTTTATTTTTATTTTTTTGAGACACAGTCTGGCTTTGTTGCCCAGGCTAGAGTGAGTGCCATGGCGTCAGCCTGGCTCACAGCAACCTCAAACTCCTGGGCTCAAGCAATCCTGCTGCCTCAGCCTCCCGAGTAGCCGGAACTACAGGCATGAGCCACCATGCCTGGCTAATTTTTTCTATATATATTAGTTGGCCAATTAATTTATTTTCATTTATAGTAGAGACAGGGTCTTGCTCTTGCTCAGGCTGGTTTTGAACTCCTGACCTCGAGCAATCCACCTGCCTCAGCCTCCCAGAGTGCTAGGATTACAGGCGTGAGCCACCGTGCCCGGCCTAGATATCTTTTCAATATACTGATTTCCTTTCTTTTGAATGTGTACCTAGCAGTGGGGATTGCTGGGTGATATGGCAGCTTAATCTTTAGTTTTTTTGAGGAGCCTCCATACTGTTTTCCATAGTGGTTGCCCTAATTTCCATCTTTGCTAACATTTGCTATTGCCTGTCTTTTTCATAAAAGCCATTTTAACTGAGGTAAGATGATATCTCATTGTAGTTTTGATTTGCATTTCTCTGAGGACTAATGAGGTTGAGCATTTTTTCATATACCTGTTGGCCATTTGTTTTTTTTTTTTTTTTTGAGACAGAGTCTCGCTTTGTTGCCCAGGCTAGAGTGAGTGCCGTGGCGTCAGCCTAGCTCACAGCAACCTCAAACTCCTGGCTCAAGCAATCCTCCTGCCTCAGCCTCCCAAGTAGCTGGGACTACAGGCATTCGCCACCATGCTCGGCTAATTTTTTGTATATATATTAGTTGGCCAATTAATTTCCTTCTATTTTATAGTAGAGACGGGGGTCTCACTCTTGCTCAGGCTGGTTTCGAACTCCTGACCTCGAGCAATCCGCCCGCCTTGGCCTCCCAGAGAGCTAGGATTACAGGCGTGAGCCACCGCGCCCGGCCCCTGTTGGCCATTTGTATGTCTTCTTTTGAGAAATGTCTATTCAGATTATTTGCTCATTTTAATTGGATTATTTAATTTGTTCCTAATCAAGTTATTAGAGCTTCTTATATATTCCAGTTATTGATCCCTTAGTAGTTTGGGCAGTTTGCAAATATTTTCTCCCTTTCTGTGGGTTGTCTCTTCCTTGTGCAGAAGCTTTTTAGCTTGATGTGATCCCATTTGTCCAATTTTGCTTTAGTTATCTGTGACTTGCCTAGACCAATGTCCTAAAATGTTGCCCTGATGTTTTCTTTTAGTAGTTTCATAGTTTCAGGTCTTATATTTAAGTCTTTAAGCCATTTTGACTTTATTTTTATATGTGGCAAGAGATTTGAGTCTAGTTTTATTCTTCTACTTATGGATATCCAGTTTCCCCAGCACCTTTTATTTATTGAAGAGACTGTCCTTTCCCCACTGTATATTCTTGGCACCTTTGTCAGAAATAAGTTCACTATAGACACGTGAATTTATTTCTGGGTTCTCTATTTTGTTTCATTGGTCTATGTGTCTGTTTTTATGCCAATACCATGCTGTTTTGGTTACCACAGCTCTGTAGTATAATTTGAAGTCAGGTAATGTGATTCCTCCAGTTTTGTTCTTTTTTCTCAGGATGGCTTTGGCTATTCTAATTTCTTTTGTGGTTCCATATATATTTTAGGATTATTTTTTCTATTTCTTTTTTTTAAATTTCAGAATATTATGGGGAAACAAATGCTTTTGTTACATATATTGCCGTTGCAGTGCCTAAATCAGAGCTAAAAATGTGCCCATCCCCCAGACAGTGCGCACCGCACCCATTAGGTGTAAATTTACCCATCCCTTTCTCTCCCCTCCCACCTGCCTGACACCTGATGAATGTTACTTCCATGTGTGCACATAAGTGTTGATCAATTAGTATCAATTTAATGGCAAATAGATGTGGTGCTTTCCCCCCCATTCTTGTGATACTTCAATTAGAAGAATGGGCTCCAACTTCATCCAGGATAATACAAAAGGTAGTTCACCATTTTTTTATTTTTTTTTATTTTCTGAACACGGTGGTGGAGAAAGTTCACCATTTTTTTAATGGCAGAGTAGTACTTCATGGTATACACATACCACATTTTATTAATCCACTCATATTGATGGGCACTTGGATTGTTTCCACATCTTTGCAATTGTGAATTGTGCTACTATAAACATTCTAGTGCAGATTTTTCAAAAGAAGACAAATAGCCAACAAACATGAAAAATTACTCAACATCTCTAATCGTCAGGGAAATTCAAATCAAAACCACAATGAGATGTCACTTAACTCCGGTGAGATTGGCTCTTATCAAAAAGTCCTAAAACAACAAATGGTGTGGATGCGGAGAGATAGGAACATGCAAACATTGCTGGTGGGTCTGTAAATTAGTACAACCTATATAGAAAGTAATATGGAGATACCTCAAAGAACTATTAATAAAAGTAGCACTATCATTTCATCCACCAATCTCATTACTGGGTATTTACCAAAAGGAAAAAAAGACGTTCTATTATATTTTTTCTATTTCTGTGAAGAATGTCATTGGTATTTTGATGGGGATTGCAATGAATCTGTAGATTGCTTTGGGTAGTATGGACATTCTAACAATATTGATTCTTCCACCCTTGAGCATGAACTAGCCTCCCATGTTTTGGTGTCCTCTTCAACTTCTTTCATCAGTGTTTTATAGTTTTCATTGTAGAGATCTTTCACTTCTTTGATTAAGTTTATAGCTAGGTATTTTATTTCATTTGTAGCTATTATAAATGGGATTACTTTCTTGGCTTCTTTTTCAGACCATTTGCCATTGGCATATAGAAATGCTACTGATTTTTGTATGTTGATTTTATAGCCTACAACTTTACTGAATTTGTTTATCAGTTCTAATAGTTTCTGAGTGAAGTCTTTAAATTTCTCTAAATATAAGATCATACCGTCTGCAAACAATAGATAATTTGACTTCTTCCTTTCCAACTTGGATTCCCTTTATTTATTTATTTATTCTCTGTCTGATTGCTCTAGTTAAAACTTCCAGTACTGTGTTGAATAACAGTGGTGCAAGTGGGCATCCTTGTCTTGTTCTAGATCTTAGAGGAAAGGCTTTCAGTTTTTTTCCTGTTCTGTGTGATGCTAGCTGTGGGTCTGTCATGCATGGCTTTTATCATGTTGAGGTAAATTCCTTCTATACTCAGTTTTTTGGAAGTTTTTATTATAAATGGATGTTGAATTTTATCAAATGCTTTTTCAGCATAAAGTGAAATGATCATACAGTTTTTGTCCTTCATTCTGTTGATATGATGTGTCACATTGATTGATTTTCATATGTTGAATAATTCTTTCATCTCTGGGATGAATCTGACTTGATCATAATGAATAATCTTTTTAATGTGCTGTTGAATTCAGTTTGCTAGTATTTTGTTGAGAATTTTTGTATCTATGTTCATCAGACATATTGGCCTATAATTTTCTTTTTTTGTTGTGTCTTTGACTGGTTTTGGTATCAGGGTGATATAGGCGTCATAGAATGAGTTTGGGAGTATCTCCTTCTCTTGATTTTTTGGAATAGTTTAAGTAGGATTAGTATTAGTTCTTTTTTGAATGCTTAGTAGCATTCAGTGTCACCTGAGTTGTTTGGCTACAGAAGTAGTAATCTTTCATTACATGTATTTATACCCATCGCTGGGGTTTTCTTAGCTGTTGATGAATGAGTCTTTGTATATAGCAGTGAGTTTGCATCTCAACAATAACTGAGTATGACAGTCTCTTCCAGGTGGACTGTTTATATAGCAAAGAGTGCAAGTCTACTCATTCAAATGTAGAAAGAAAATGTCAGAACTTCTAACTGCTAAAATATTATATTATAAAATGTTTACTTTTGTGTTTTTCCCATTAATGGTGCCTGCATAAAATTAATAAAAATGAATATAAATTTATTGATGGTATGTGGTCAGTAATTTTTTACTGAACAGGATACATAATCATAAAATATTAGAAACCATTGGCCCATAAGGCAATCAGTTAGGCATACAAAACAGAATATATTAGATTTTAGTTTGCTAAGTAATTTCTCACTTGTGTGATATTTACTTGTCATTTAGCCATTGGTTTTGTGAGCAGGAGTATGAACCTGTAATGGGGGAACAATCTGCTGCTGATAACAAAGGAACTCCAAATTAAACCACTGAGTCATGGCCATGGTAAGATGCCCTCTCCTCTCCCTTTACTGTAGGTAGAAGGGTGCAGTGGCACAATGGTGTGGGAGTCAGACACACTTCAGTATGACTCCAAACTCCTCCTCTTATCAACTTCATGATTTTGAGAAAGTAACTTAACCTTTAACTTAGCCGAGCCCCAATTCCCTCACTTGTATGATGTGTTTTTTGTAAGAACAAAATGAAATAACATAATTAAAGCACCCAACATAGTGCCTGGTGCATTGCAGGCACTCAACAAATGTTCCATTTGCTTCTTTCATCTCTCACTTGTAGACCTCCTTACATCTGCTGAGAGTATTGCCAGGTCTATAAGATATGGCCAAGTGAAATACTTGAGAAAGCATGGCTTGGGAACTACATGGCCTTGCCAAAGTAAAAACAAAAACAAAAACACTGCAATTAATAATGAAAGGGAACCATGCCAGATGGTGTTGTCTAAAAGGGAGCTCTATATTGACACGGAGGGCCTGATACTCCCACCCCCACCCAAAGAAGAGGAGATCACAGTATGTACTCCCAATCTCTGGTGCTGGCCTTGGTGGGGCTCTAGGTGGGCACTGCAGAGAGAGGAAACCCACCAGTGCCTCTCTCTGTTGTAGCTCTGCCACTTGCCTGCACACTCTGGCATTTGCCAATAGCCCCAGCTGGGCAGGTGAGGCACCTGTGACAGAACAGCAGCAGCAGGGACTCTGCAGAGCTAGCAGGGGCCCCTTCCCAGGCTTCATGAAGACCAAGCTAGGGCTGGGTGACTCGTGCAACTTCCTTTCTGGCTTGCTGTAGCCAGGATAGGGATATTTTCCTATTCAGTTGGTTTTAACCCAGAATGAAGTAGGATAAGGGGGAGCCAGGGTGGCAGAGGCATTTTATGTTCGATATATTTGATGAGTTTTGAAAAGGTCACTGGATCTCCCCTCCTTCCCTAAAACATATCTTTTTTTTTTTTTTTTTTTTTTTTTTGAGACAGAGTCTGGCTTTGTTGCCTAGGCTAGAGTGAGTGCCAAGGCGTCAGCCTAGCTCACAGCAACCTCAAACTCCTGGGCTCAAGCCATCCCCCTGCCTCAGCCTCCCGAGTAGCTGGGACTACAGGTCCCAGGTTTTTTCTATATATATTAGTTGGCCAATTAATTTATTTCTATTTATAGTAGAGATGGGGTCTCGCTCTTGCTCAGGCTGGTTTTGAACTCCTGACCTCGAGCAATCCGCCCGTCTAGGCCTCCCAGAGTGCTAGGATTACAGGCGCGAGGCACCGTGCCCGACTCCTAAAACATATCTTGAAGATAAAACCTGTAGTAGGCTATATAATGGCCTTAGAGATATCCAGGTCCTAATCTGGGAATGTTATTTTACATGGTACCTTAGTTGGTTTGTGTTGCTATGAAGGAATGCCTGAGGCTGGGTAATTTATAAAGAAAAGAGGTTTCTTTGGCTCATGGTTCTGCAGGCTGTACAAGGATGGCATCAGCATTTGGTCTTGGCAAGGTCCACAGGCGGCTTCCACTCAGGGTGGAAGGTGAAGGGGAGCCAGCATGCAGAGATCACAGGGCAATGGTGGAAGCAAGAGAAAGAGGAGGGAAGTGTCAGGTTCTTTTTAACAAACAGCTCTCCTGGGAACTAAAAGAATGAGAACTCATTCATTACCATGAAGACAGCACCAAGCCATTCCATTCATGGGAGCCCCCACGACCCAAACACCTCCTATTAGGCCCCACCTCCAACACTGGGGATCACATTTCAACATGAGATTTGCAGAGGACACACATCCAAACCATAGCACATGGCAAAAAGATTTTGCAGAAATGATTAAGTTAAAATATCTCAAGATGAGATTATCCTGGATTATCCAGGGGAGCTCTAAATGCAGTCATAAGTGTCCTCTTAAGAAAGAGGCAGAGGGAGATTTGATGCAGAAGAAAGCAAGGTGACCACTCAAGCAAAACGCTACACTGCTAGCTTTTGGCTGGAGGAAGGAAGGCAAGGAATGAGGTTCTAGGGGCTGGAAAAGGCAAGGAAATGGATTCGGCCCTAGAGCCTCCGGAGGGTGCACTGCCCTCCCCTGCCACAACTTGAAATTGATTTGGGACTTCTGACTTTCAGAACTATAAGAGAATAAATGTATGTTGTTTTAGTCCCAAAGCTTGTAGTAATTTGTTACAGCAGCTATAGGAAATGGATGCAGATCTTTATACCTAATGAAATTCAGTTTTTTCCCCAAGCTGTTATATATACATAATCTCAAAGGAGCCCTGCAATAATATATATTGTGCCACTCCATGTCATATACATTATTATAACCATTTTATAAATGAGAATATTGAGGTTCAGAGAGGTTAAGTAATGAATGGCTTAAGATCATCCAGCTAATAAGTAGAGGGACATTGGAATTTTTTTTTTTTTTTTTTGAGACAGAGTCTTGCTTTTTGCCCAGGCTAGAGTGAGTGCTATGGCGTCAGCCTAGCTCACAGCAACCTCAAACTCCTGGGCTCAAGCAATCCTCCTGCCTCAGCCTCCCGAGTAGCTGGGACTACAGGCATGTGCCACCATGCCTAGCCAATTTTTTCTATATATATTAGTTGGCCAATTAATTCCTTTCTATTTATAGTAGAGACGGGGTCTCACTCTTGCTCAGGCTGGTTTTGAACTCCTTACCTCAAGCAATCCGCCCGCCTCGGCCTCCCAGAGAGCTAGGATTACAGGCGTGAGCCACCAAACCCGGCCAGGACATTGGAATTTGAACCCAGCTCTGTCTGACTTTATAGAGCTTGTCCAGTTAATGACTATGCACTTCTGCATATCATTATGTGCATTTTACTGTTGAAAAATGAGTCACAAAGATGCATTTGTCATCAGCACTTGCCTGATGACATAAACAATGAGTGGGGCTGCAGGGAGAAGCTAACGCCACTGACTATTTTCTAATGTCCTTTATTAGGATATGAAGAACGTGGAAAGCAGATGATTACCTTTCCTTTTTCTGAGATTGCTTCATTTTCTAAAAAGAGCCGCTCAGTCTTTCAGATGTGCCTGATTGGGTTGCTGTAAGGGTGGTGGCTTCCTACCTTTCTTTTTCTGTCTCCAAGTTTCAGTTTTTGTGTTTGGGTCACAAACAAAAATCAGGGTGACTCCCTTCACTGGGTTGCCCCTATTTTGTGAGCAATGAGGTGGAAACTTCAGGATACAGAGAAATTAAACCATTCAAAAGGTTATTTGACTGCCACTTTGGGGTCCATTTAAACCAATGTTAAACAACTGTATGATATTTTGCTGATATTTTCCAGCCCTCTGCAGTGAGGACTTCTTTCTCTTTCTCCTTCTCCTCCTCCTACTCCTCCCTCTGAGTGTCTAGGAAGTGTCATTCCTCAATTTTTGCGTGTGGAGAGGATTGTACTCACAGGTTGGGCAGCAGCCAAGGTACTGCTTCAGAGAGGAAGCTCAGCCCCCTTCCTCACTTCCCTTTGGGGAGACATGATCAGCAATGTTAAGATTCAACACTGAGCCCCCCCCCCCTCGATGCCGAGGTCCTGCTGAGTTTTTTAGTGAACAATATGACAGCATGACTTTGGACACTGAGGCTTCCTGCCCGGGCAGTCTCTTCCACCCCGTCTCCCCCTCACACCTACAGACACTGAATCACAGCCATATTAGGGCTGGGGTCCAATGTGGTATGTGTGCATTTTCAACCAATTCTCTGCTTTTTGGCCTCACAGAAGGTCCCATCTTCTGTGGTTCCTGGTGCCTCCAAATCCTTAAGCTTCTCAACCATTCTGCAAAGCAATTGTCTTGTTTCTCCTTGAGATTCCTTTCTACAGACAGTTGTGTTAGCTCTTTCCTCTTTGCTAAGACAATCTGCTTGTCTTTTAAAAATTTGTTACATCAACTGACATTTCCCCTCTTATTCTTTTTGTCCTCATGGAGTTATACCTTTTTCTTCACTTAGTGAAATTTTAGGACTTGATTAGAAGAGGAAATAGAAGTATGTGATTAATCTATTCGTTTATTTTTTCTTTTTGAGACAGAGTCTCACTTTGTTGCCCAGGCTAGAGTGAGTGCCAAGGCGTCAGCCTAGCTCACAGCAACCTCAGTCTCCTGGGCTTAAGCAATCCTCCTGCCTCAGCCTCCCCAGTAGCTGGGACTACAGGCATGTGCCATCATGCCCGGCTAATTTTTTCTCTATATATTTTTAGTTGGTCAGTTAATTTCTTTCTATTTTTAGTAAAGACTAAAAGACCAGCTCTTGCTCAGGCTGGTTTCGAACTCCTGACCTCAAGTGATCCACCCGCCTTGGCCTCCCAAGTGTTAGGATTACAGGCGTGAGCCACCACGCACCCAGCCTCAATTTACTTTTAATTATGTCTCTTCAGGGCAACACATGATAAAATTACAAAAAAAAAAATCCTTTTGTAGGGAAGGCAAAACTTTACCAATACCCTCTTAAGGTCCCCAGCTGGGCCTGAGAATTAAATTAACACAAGATAGATTAACAGGAGAAAAGCACACAAATTTAACTTTTGCTTGACACAGGAACCCTCATAAGGAAATGAAGACCCAAAGTAATGGCCAAACCCAAATGCTTTTGTATTGGGTAGAACAAAAACAGGCAACTGTGGAAAGTAACTACATTAGGTGAGAAGGCTTAAGGAAGGTAAGAATTATTTTAACAAGGTCTGTTTGTACAGAATTCTCTTGGCTATGACTTCCCATCAAAGAATGCTTCCTTTCTCCTGGTTCAAGGAGTGTACCTTTCATGTGGGAATTTTAACTCTCCTCTTTTCAGGAAGAGAGGGGAGGTTAGAATGGCTTCTTGCATCTGTGTTTTTCAAGTGCCTTTAGCTCAAAATCATCCTTATGCCAAAGTGGCATATTTCAGAAGCTGTTCTTTCACCTTTACTTTCCATGACCCTTTTAATTTTATTTTTTTAAATTTTTAAATTTTTTTTATTTTTTGAGACAGAGTCTCACTTTGTTGTCCAGGCTAGAGTGAGTGCCATGGCATCAGCTTAGCTCACAGCAACCTCAAACTCCTGGGCTCAAGCAATCCTTCTGCCTCAGCCTCCCGAGTAGCTGGGACTACAGGCATGCGCCACCATACCCGGCTAATTTTTGCTATATATATTAGTTGGCCAATTAATTTCTTTCTATTTATAGTAGAGATGGGGTCTCACTCTTGCTCAGGCTGGTTTCGAACTCCTGACCTTGGGCAATCCACCTGTCTCAGCCTCCCAGAGTGCCAGGGTTACAGGCGTGAGCCACCGCGCCCGGCCAACCCTTTTAATTTTAAAAGGGAAGTTTAGTTCTTTTAATGTTTCCGTTGGTCCTTTTATTAAGATATAGTTTTGACCCTCCATATTACTGTTCTGTAATGAATTATTTTGATTATATAATTAAATATTTTTAGAGCACAGTTTAATGTCTTCACTTAATATCAATATAGATGACTATCAAATGTTTTAAACCCACTTTTTAAGTTTCAGTCTTCTAAATAGTATTTCTATTCCATGGCTCCAAATTTGACTTAATTATCTTTAAGCCATTTCTGGAATTTTAGCCTTTCGAATTCTCTATTCTATTAGAAATTTTTGTCAATATTTTCCAGTTGGTTAAATTCACCTTTCAGGCATCTTAGTCATTCCTAACAAAATATTAAGAATATACATCTAGAATGTTATTGTTTTAAATCTCTTTTTATGCGAACCATTGATTTTATTCTCCCAACAAACTGTAAGGGAGACAGTGAAGATATTCTCTAAATTGACAGAGGAATGACTGGAGGCTGGAAAGGGTTTCATGATTCCCCTAAGACTCCAAACCTAGTGGAGCCACAGCCAGGCCCAAGCCACCTAGCTCCTAGTAGGGCGCTCTCGCCAATTCTAAGCTTTCTGACATTTGTTCCTCACAATAACCAATCGATTTCTCACATATATTGCTCCCTATTGCCACTATCTCAGGCCAAATCCTCAAAGCGTCAAATCCAATTTACTGAAAGTCTCCATTTTCCCTCGTCTCCCCTGGGTCTTCTCTGTGTCAACATACTGATCTTCTACTGGGTTTTTGTCTTCATCCTACCTTCCTGAGTATGTCTCCTTGCTGCTTACCATCCAAACTTTTCAGACTGATTCTCAAGGCCTTCCACAGTCACTACTAACAACTAATGTTTATTAGGTGTTTTCTGAATGTCATTCTTTTCATTTACTTAGTGATCCTATGAGATAAGTATTACTATTATTACCATTATCATTCCCACTTTATAGAAAAGGATAGTGGGCACATAAAGATGAAGTTATTTGCAAAGCTAGCCACACGCCAGTAAGTGGCAGGGTTGGAACTCATACGATTTACCTCTAGAGATTTGCAGACTCCATAATCTCGCTTTGACACGATTTCCAATTGTTAAAGCCCATCGTACAAAACCTCTCACCTCCACCCTATCCTGAAATCCAGATGGAGTCTCAGACTCCGTCCAACTGTAACTAGTTCACTTTTTCTCTCATGCCTTCCCCACATCTTAGACATCCAATAATTCTTATTGTTGCCAAAGACTAGGACTTTTCCAATTTTTTCTTACCATCGCGCCTCTAAAGAAGTGCACAAGGTCACTTGGACTTTGTGGTCAACTCACTGGAGAAACTGGAGATGAAGTTGAAGGTCTACTCTTAGCCTTCACATTTATCTTGCCCTGTTGTTACCCACAGAACTAGGAATGGTATGTTCCTTAGTCAACCTAGTCACAAGGTTATTTCATTTCTTTCCTTAGCCTAAGATTGCTTGTTGGCTCATTTTCCAATGCTTCTCTGTACTGTAGATAGGACTGCTTAAATTAATCTGAACTAAATGCATGAAAATGTTAATGGTTAAACACTTTTGGGGGGTTTGTTTTCTTTTCCTTTTTGAAAAAAAATTTTTAAAAAATATTAATTATGATAAAAAGTAACATATAATTTACCATCTTAATCTTTTTTTTTTTTTTTCTGAGACAGAGTCTCGCTTGTTGACCAGGCTAGAGTGAGTGCTGTGGCGTCAGCCTAGCTCACAGCAACCTCAAACTCCTGGGCTCAAGCCATCCCCCTGCCTCAGCCTCCCGAGTAGCTGGGACTACAGGCATGCACCACCAACCCCGGCTAATTTATATATATATATATTAGTTAGCCAATTAATTTCTTTTCTCTTTATAGTAGAGACGGGGTCTTGCTCTTGCTCAGGCTGGTTTCGAACTCCTGACCTCGAGCAATCCGCCCGCCTCAGCCTCCCAGAGTGCTAGGATTACAGGCGTGAGCCACCTTGCCCGGCTCATCTTAATCATTTTTAAATGTACAGTTCAATAGTGTTAAATATATTCGCATTCCTGTGCCGCAGATCTCCAATGATTAAACATTTTCAAACAATATAATTCTAGGTAGATGTCATTATTTTTTTTTTGTTAGTAAAGAATACAATGCCTCAAGTGTTGTGAATGTAGCCCACTGGAAAATAGTGGTAGAAGATTTGGTAAACTGAAATTAAGAAACAAAGAGTTTAGAAATCTAGTATAGGGAATTTAGGAGGCTGAAGTTTTGGGGAGAAGTTAATGTTTATCTCTGGGTTGTAGTATTATGCAGAATTATTTCTCATAGTATTTTAAATTTGATGGCTTTCCTACATTCTGTATGCATTACTTTTGTTCACCAGAAATGAAACAAAAGAAGCGGAAAATAGCACAGCTTCCTGGCAGGTGTCAAAACTATGTGCCCTGAGTAATATCAGTACAACAGAAGGTTATTTTTAGGCACAGTTTTGCAAAGTAACTTTTCTGGTCTTACCCAAGATGAAACAGTTTCATCAGTTTGGGCAGAGACGGTTCTAGGAAGGTGCAAACAGTCCAGGCCTTTCCGGGATATCCAGTTAACATAGAAGGTCCTGCTTGAATTCCCAGACTTTCTGGCTAGCTGGAACATCTTGTCCAATGTGTAGAACCACAGATTAAAACATCCTTTGGCACCACCTTATGCTTAATTGGAGGAATTGCATCTATTTAAACTGATTTCACTGGACTAGACTCAGTAGCTATACCCTCCAGGAATTAGAGAGATCAGGAACCTGTCTTTCTGACCATACACATTAATTTCTTTCCTTTTTCAAATTTACTTTTATGTGATGTGATACTTATATTGTTTAATATTAGGATTCATGATCCAGTTAATACTTGTTAGGGAAAATATTTGTGTGACTTTATATATGTTTGTATCAGGTTCTCCTTCTGTTTATATTTTATACATAGGCTACCCTAAGACTCCTTTGGGATGATGCACATAAAAGCACTTTGTATGTGACATGATTGCCAAGGGAGGACAGAGCAAGGAAGTTATGACTAAATTAAAGGAGGAAAAGTACTTCATAACAATGGTATGGTCAGTCATTAATAACAATAATAGTCAACACATATTTGGGTGCTTACTAAGTGCTCGGCCCTGATATAAGCACTTTTTATGCATTAACTCACATTATCTCCACAACTCTATGAGGTAGGTACAGTTACACTTTCCATTTTGTAGGCCAGGAAATGGAGGCCCAGAGTGGTTTAGTAACTTGCTCAAGGTCACACAGTTAGGTAAGTAGCTAAGCCAAGATTTGAACTTTGAACCTATGTATGAGTCCATAGTCATTAAGCATCATTGTCTCTAGCATCGAGATATTTAATAGAATAGTTTCCATTTATTGAGCAATTACTGTGTGGAGTAAGTGCCTCACACACTTCCTCTTATTTAATCCTCACACTAACCTTTTGAGGGAGGTACTGATTACCTCACTTTAGAGGTCAGGAACCTAAGCTTGGGAAAGTTAAGTAACTTGCTCAAGATTGCACAGCTGTTACATAGCTGAGTCTAGATCTGTCTGATTTCAAAGCCCTGGTTCTTAATCACACAATCATATAGTCTCTTAGAGCTTATCTAATCACCACGTGAAGAGAAGAAAAAATTACTGTAGTAAAAACAGTGGTCTGCGTAAGTGAGTTATACTTCCACATTCCCTCACTTTCCAAAATAACTCTTGATTATGTTTTAGTGGTACTCTTTCTCTAATGCAATACACATTTCTTGCTGTTTTCACAATTAACTTTTTCTTGATCTTTGTTAAAATAAAATTTAAAAGATGTTGGAACCCTCAAAACACTTTGAGTCTTGGAGAGAGATGTGAATGTTATCCTAAATTAGATATCGTATAACTTCTGCTTCTTAGATTATAGATTAACTCTCTTCCTCATTGTTCTTGTTTTGTAAATGAGTAGGAAAGACCAGAGACCAGACCTCCTGTCCTTCCGATCACTGATCTTTGCTGTAGATGAACGGCCTACTTTATTTTCCTAACTCAGGCCAGATGGTGTAAAGACCCCGTGACTATTATGTCTTCAGTATGGAATGTTAAATATACCTTTCCTGAAAGAAAAAGACCACCTCGACTAATCAGATCATTGTAACTATGCATATATAGAAAGATGTTGAAATTCTGTTAAGCTTCCCTAAAATTTGTCTATATGAACAATCTCAAACGTCTACACTGACTTCCATTCTTTGGAATCTGTGCTTCCTGGCTGTCTGTCCTTAAACATTGTGCTTGAATAAGTTCTCTTTTAACAAGATTCTAACCCTTTTGATTATTTTAGGTTGAGTTCTTTAAGGCCAATCATTATGTATTCCAGCTATTATACAATGCTGCAATGTCCCGACTAAAAATTGTGGTGCCATTTGCCCATAGATAAAATGGGCCCAAACTGCCATATTTTTTTGAGATGTTGCATCTGTATTTTAAAATTTTTACTCTGGCTTCTAGAGGTCAGACAGTTATTTCTGGTTGCTGCTAATGTATTAAAACATTTCCTATGGTAGCCCATCTCTCACCTCTAATATCGATATGTTGTATATAACTCAAAGAAAAAAGAACTGAGATAAAAGAGAACTGAGAGAAATGTGAATAACCTAAGAGAAAAGAGACACTTTAAAATTTAAGCCTTGTTAAATCTATTTGAATCTTTGGATCCTTTATTATTTATTATCTTTCTTATATCTGCATTCTGGATAGCCGAAATAGCTAGATAGCTGGATCCTGAAGAGATGAAGTGTTGTCATACATGGGAATACAATGGCTGTTTTGACTTCATGGCCCATCTCAGGATATGTAATATTTAACATGTGTTCAAACACAATCTAGGAATGGGAAACCGTTTTCCTTAAAGTTTTTAATGCTTGCCTTTCTATTTATGCCATAATTGCTTTACTTCTACTTCATTTTTCAAGAGTAGTCAAAAACTGCTCTCTGAAGTTTTGTACCAGTCTATGAATATGTTCTGTCTCTGCAGCAGGAAGACTGATTATGTGTTCAACTACTGCTCAGTGGTTACCTATTTTGTGCTATCTGTAACTTTTATCCCTGGCGCCATGGCCTGATCTTTTTCCACTCTGAGGACATCTCAGGTGACAGAGGTGACTTTAACTGAAGCATTGGGTAGCAGAAGACACAAAAATGCCCACTGGGGATGAAGGAGGGAGAAATCAGAACTGGTGATCTAGGTTGAAAACAGGACCTGGATTGTTTCAGGGGCGTGGCTGGTTCCTGCACTTTTCCAAATCTTTTGCTGTAGATATAGCTGTTTCAAATGAGGAGCCAGACTCCTGGGAGGCCAGACCTGGGAGAGCAGGGTTTGAGTACGATATACCCAAGGCTGCTAGTTTCCCAGCCTGGAATATGAATAGGGGTCCTCACTGTTTTCCGCCAAATCTAATGAAATATCTCACATTTCTCTGCAGTCTCCTCTCTTGGCATATTAGTTATGATTTTTTTCTTTTGGTTATATAACTGTGGCTAATTTAGGAGGGAAAAAGAATGCATTGGAGTGTGTTAAATTAGAATCAGAAAAGATCTACAAGCTTTTTTTTCACAAAGCTACCAGAGCAATTTAATATAAAGATAAGTTATTTCAAGTCTCTCCACACTAAGAACTATTCATCACACCTACAATAAAACCCTGCCAGGTCCTGCACAATCTGACCTTGGGCATTTTGACCTCATCTATGCTACTCTCCCCTCACTCAGTCTGCTCCAGGCACTCTGGCCCCAAGCTGTGGTTTTAAGTACTAAACACTCTCCTATCTGAGGGGCTCTGAACTTGTTTCATCTGCCCAAGAAGCTCTTTGCCAGGATTTGGTGTAATTTACTCTCAATCTATTCAGATATGTTTACTTGTTTATTATTCCTTTCTTCAGCTAGAATGTCAACTCCTTGAGGGCAGGGCTTTACAGCGGAATCTCCAGAGCCTAGAACAAGCTCAGGCAAGCAGTAGCCCTCAATAAGTATGGGTTAAATGGGGAACCAGGTTATAGGTAGCTCCAGGAACTTCAGTGGCAAAACTGAGAGGATAATCTCTCTGAGGAATTGTAACTAAAGAGCTGAATAAAACATATTAAAATTTTTTTCTGAAATGCATCAAAGAGCAAACAATGTAGTGAACAATAACTGGACTGAGATCTAGCAGGGCGTGGGAGCTCAGGATGTGAATACATCACTTGATCTGTGAGGCTGAGCTGAGGTCCCACTGACCTAGGGGTGACATATTTGAGTCCAAGGCATGCAAAGTCTATGTCTCTTGATAAATAACACTCTGCTCCTACTTTTTGGACTGGGAGCATAGCAATGAAAATGAATTGGAAGTAGATCAGATCATGCAGGGTTTCTATCTACCTTTCTATCATATGGGTTGCCTGGAGAATCCCGAATAAGGTGATCCTGACTGCTAGTGCCTCTAGGTGCCTGAATGAAGCAAATAAAAATGACACCTGTAAGATTATAATGTTATTCTTGCCATTAAATTATTTCTACAAATAACTTTTCAATTTACATTTGACTTTATAAGTTAAGGATCCATTTTATAAGTTCTAGGGTAATCACTAAAGAAAAAATTCTAAAAGCGTATGTATCTTTCAAACTAACAGAGAAAGTAGCATAATAAAAACCAACCAAAAAATAAAACCCCAAGCAATCACTACACAAGAAGGCAAGAGAGGAGAGAAAGAAAAGGAACATAAAGCCAGTGGACAAACAAGGCATACAGCAAGATGATAAATATAACTCTAAGATACCAGTAATTACATTAATTACAAATGAACTAAATGCTCCAGTGAAAAAATTGTATGTATCACTGGATATATGTAAAATTTTTTCAAGCAATATACCTGAAAGATAAAGATGATAAGGATAAGGAAAGACAGAAATTAAGATACTAACTTCTCTTCTCTCCCAAATTTATTTTAAAACTGGAGCAGCTACAGTAATATCACACAAAATAGAATTTAGGAAAAAAGCATTAGTAGAGTTAAATGGCTTTACTTCATAAAGATAAAAAATGAAGCTCCTCAGAAAGATATGGCAATTCTACATTTGCATATTTTTTTTTTTTTTTTTTTTTTTTTTTTTTTTTTTTTTTTTTTTTGAGACAGAGTCTCACTTGTTGCCCAGGCTAGAGTGAGTGCCGTGGTGTCAGCCTAGCTCACAGCAACCTCAAACTCCTGGGCTCAAGCGATCCTCCTGTCTCAGCCTCCCGAGTAGCTGGGACTACAGGCATGCGCCACCATGCCCGGCTAATTTTTTCTATATATATTAGTTGGCCAATTAATTTCTTTCTATTTATAGTAGAGACGAGGTCTCGCTCTTGCTCAGGCTGGTTTCGAACTCCTGACCTTGAGCAATCCGCCCGTCTCGGCCTCCCAGAGAGCTAGGATTACAGGCGTGAGCCACCGCGCCGGGCCTACATTTGCATATTTTAATGATATAAATATATAGAGAACAAAACCAGGAAGAACTACAAGGAGGAATAAATTTGCCATCATAGGGAAGATTTCAGTACATCTTTTTTACTCATTGATAAAGCAAGAAGACAATCAGGAGGTATATAAATGATTTGAGCAATATGATTAGCACATTGGACCAGACACATTTACTGTATCAAACTACTGAATATTGCATATTCTTTTCAAAGTCATGCAGAATATTTATAAAAATTGACAAGATATGAAAACTGTAAAAAAGTTTTAACAAACTTAAAAACTGAAATAATAAAGAGTATGTTCTCTAATACAATGTATTAGATAAAGCAATAACAAAAAGATAAATTTTAAAATCCCCATTTGTTTAAAATTTAACCAATATGTTTCTAAATAATCCATGGGTCTAAGAAGAAATTACAAGATAATTTAGAAAATATTCTTGCCTGAATAACAGTGAAGATGCTACAAATTAAGTTTTCAAAGATAGGGTTAGATCAGTGCTTAGCAGAAAAATGACTGCCTTAAATGTATATATTAAGAAAGAGGCCGGGCGCTGTGGCTCACGCCTGTAATCCTAGCTCTTGGGAGGCTGAGGCGGGCGGATTGCTCAAGGTCAGGAGTTCAAAACCAGCCTGAGCAAGAGCGAGACCCCGTCTCTACTATAAATAGAAAGAAATTAATTGGCCAACTGATATATATATAAAAAATTAGCCGGGCATGGTGGCGCATGCCTGTAGTCCCAGCTACTCGGGAGGCTGAGGCAGAAGGATCACTCAAGCCCAGGAGTTTGAGGTTGCTGTGAGCTAGGCTGACGCCACGGCACTCACTCTAGCCTGGACAACAAAGCGAGACTCTGTCTCAAAAAAAAAAAAAAAAAAAAAAAAAAAGAAAGAAAAAATGTATGTATTAAGAAAAGAAAAATGCATATATTAAGAAAGAAAAAATGTATATATTAAGAAAGAAAATTATTTAGCTATACATCAATTTCAAAAAGTTAGAAAAGAAAATGAAAAGTGAACCCACAGAAATTAGAAGGGAGAAGATAAAACAGACGAGAACATAAATTAATGAAATAGAAAACAAACATTCAACAGAAAGGATTAACAAAGCCAAAAGGTAGTTATCTGAAAAGACTAATATTATTGATTAACTTCTACTTATTTATCAAGGAAAAAACAGAGAAGGAACAAATAAACAATATCAGAAATGAAAAACTGCCAATCATGCAGACATCAACAAGATGATAAGAAGATAATATGAGCAACCTTATGCCAAAAAAATTGAAAATTTAGATGAAATGTTCAGATTCCTAGAAAAATAACAAACTTACCAAAACTGACACAAACTTACCAACCTATCAAAACTGATAACAAAAAAGAAATAGAAAATCTAAATACTTCTATAACTACTAAAGAAATGAAATCCCTAATTAAAATTCTTGCTGCAGATTCTACGTCTGCTTGGCTTAACTAGAGAGTTCTACCAAAAGGAAAAAAATGCTAATATTCTAAGGGCTCTTTCTTGGTCTAGAAGAAGGAAGTACACTTTTCAACTAATTTCAGGAGGCTAAGATAAACTTGTACCAATATCCAACAGGGACAGCACAGAAAAAAGAAAAACAAAAAGAAAAACCACAAACTAAATCACTTATGAATACAGTTGTAAAAATTCTAATAAAATGTTAACAAACCAAATCCAACAAAACATAAAAAAAATACACCATGACCAAGCTGAGTTTATTCTAGGAAATAAAAATATAGTTTCACATTAAAAGCTTAATAAATGTGAGTATTCATATCAACAGGTTATACGAGGAAAGTCATATCAATTGATTCAGAAAAAATACTCAATAAAAGTTGATATCTGTTCATAATTAGGAAAAATACTGTTGGAAAATGAGGAATAGAAGGGAGCTTTTTAAAGGTAAAGGATATCTAAAACAAAATAAAACAAAAAACTAATGGAGTATTGGAAGGTTTCTCCTTTAGATCAGCGTGTTAATCAGGTTTTTATTTTCCGTATCTTATGATGTATTGACATCTTTAAAATCTTGCTGGCTGGGGTAAAACTGCCCTTCCAGGATTTGCTAATTTCAACACCTTGGGAGCATGCCTCTGATATGCAAGCCAACCTCTCCCTTTATCTAACTCTCACACACCAAGCCTATGCTTCCTCAGCCCTAAATCATCCCAGGGCCAGGCACCAGGCAGCTAGAGAGCCCCCTACTGCACAAAGCCTGCCTTTTATTGTTCAAATTTGCCAATCCTGAATTGTTCACTCTGCCTTACCTTGCTTTCCTAAGGAAACCCCAATAAAGGCACTGGCCTAGGCATTCTCCTTGCCTCTGCTGCTGCCTCCTGACAAAACCCTGTGCTCCCCATGTGGCTCTGTATGTAGTGGCTGTCTCTTCCTTTTGGGAAATGTCTTCTCCTTTAATGGAATTAACCTTTCCATGTTGTCACTCAGTCACCTCTGTAAATTAAAATCACATGCAACGAAAAGGGCCTTAAAAAAAGGGGAAAAAAAGTCCCTTGAGTACAAATGGGAGAATCAGAAAACATACAAGGATGCCCATTATTACTATTTCCATTCAGAATTTTAGCTGAGTCTCAGAGCTGTAAGATAAGAAAAAGAAATAAGAAGTGTAAGGATTTGAAGGAAAGAAACAAAACTGTCATGCGTAAAGATGATATGTTAGTGATATAGAAAATGCAAAATATTATAGTTGGTACTTTAAAGATGGCTGACGAGAGACACCAGTGGCCAGATCATCTCAGAAAGAAGGAAAAGTTTTAGATGAAAAAGAAAAAACAAACAAACATAGATCGGATGTAATTCCAAGGGAAAAGTTCCGGAACCTACCAGAGATTCCACGGGAAGAAGTTGCGGAGCAGAACAAGGAGCAAGACACTGGCAGAGCTCAGCCCGCGAGAGGCCCGCAGTCCAGTGAAGAGGGCAGTTGCTGGGCGTTTGCTTCTCCCTCCCTCACATCCCTGCCAGTCAGCAGGCTCTTGAGCTGCTGGAGAGCCTTTCTGCCCTCACGAGCCCAAAAGGTGTTGCCACCAGTGAACCGGGATCTTCTTGAGGACAAAGCACCAGGCTGCCAGCCCCTTGGGGTGCTTCCTGTCACCACAGACCCAAGCTGAGATGACAGATATTGCTTCTCCATCCACCATGCGCCTTTGTCCTCCCTACAGGGCTTCAGTCCCTCAGTTGTTGTCTCACTCATTCCAACACAAACATTTCCCAACTGTAGCCCAGCATGTGGGAGCCACAGGGGCCAGTGGCTGGCGCCAGTGTTGCGGCAAGTGTACAGCTAGCGTTACAGCTCTTGACCGGGGAAAGAACTGAGCAGCACTCATCGGAGAAGAGCCTTTATTCCTCTGGCAGGCTCAGCATACCTAGTGTTACAGCTCTCTTCCTGTCTTTTGATCTTCTGACCCCCTTCCTTGGTCTCCTACTGCTTTTATACCCTTGGTAGGGCTCAAAAAGCGTCCAATCAACTACAAGCTTTAACATCCAATCAGCAACAAGCTTTAATATCCAATCAGCAACAGTGGGATTCAAAAATTACCCAATCAGAATCATGCGACCAGCGCAGCAGCAGGATGACAGGAGGGTGCCGAGCACTGAGCATGGCCCGGACAGCGGATGTCAGTGCACAGGGCCCAGAAGCACCTGAGCCGGGGGGCATTCCAGTACACTGGATGCTGAGTGACAGAGAGGCGGCAAGCGGCCCCCTCCAGGCACCCGACGTTTTCCGCGTCACCAGAGCCTGGACATTCTGGGCCGCCTGCCATCCAGATACAGGGAAAGAGATGACCAGAGTGCCAGCTCTCCTCCAATAAGACTCATTTCCTCCCCTTCCTCTCCCCAGCCTGCTGGCTGCTGAGAAAGACAATTGGGCTAGGGCTCTCAGGGGCTTCTGCTTTCCTCCTGTTGGTGCGTCCACCACACCGGGCTTACACCGAGAGAGGGCTCAAACCTTTCCTCTTAAAAGACCTGCAGCAGACTAAGGAGTGCTCACACTGTCAACTCCCTGCTCACCGGCTGTCCCTGGCGCTGCTTGCCTGGCTGCTCCATCAGAGCAGGGCACACCCCAAAGCAGAGGGACATCATACCTGCTTGAACACCCCATAGGCAGCTCAGAACTAGCTTGCTTCTTACTGGCACGGTCAGGGATTGATGATCTGGGACCCAGGGACAGACCCTCAGGCCAGATCCTGTACCCCCAGGACTCAACCATGTTGCTTGGGGGCATGAAAGGAGATTTGTGAACTAATCTTGGGATTAGTTCTGCCTGGGCAGAACTGTGGGGAGAATGCAGTGTGGATCTGAAACCCAGCACACTCTTGGAGCACCCCTCCCTCTATAGGAAGGCCATGCTGTCAGCCCAGGGTGGGATCCTGGACAGGGAAGATCCTGGCCTGAAGTGCCATCATGGGGGAGCTCAGCTAGTTTGAGCTCCTTCCTGCTGGTAGATGCCAGAGGGAGAACGCAGAGCAGGAGAAGGGGGAGAACAGTGAAACCCACACCTGACAGCAGACTGTGAATTTCAGATGGCCCCACCTGTGCAAGCAGACTTTTTGGCTGAGTGGGGCCACTTCTGACCCTCCCTGGTGCTTCCCCCACCTAGGGTACAATGAACACTATCTGGGACGTGGGCATGCCTACAGCCATGACTCAAGCATTACAAAAGTGATCCATGTACCCAAAAACATTTGTACCCTCTAAAGTTTTGAAATAAAAAGAGAAAAGAGAAAAAGAAAATCCAAAAGAACCTATAAATACATTATTTGAATAACCAAATTTGGCAGTGGGTACAAAATTTAGTATAAAAATTAATTGCATTTCTGTATATCAGTAACCAATATTTAGAAAATGAAATAAAAGATATCATGCAAAATAACATAAAAGTCATGTATGTAGGTATAAATCTAAAAAAAGTGCAGAACTCTCATAAAGAAAACTTTATAGTTTTATAACTTTGTAAGAGAAAATAAATACAACTTAAATAAATGTGCTCTTTTTTATGGATTTAATGACTCATGTTGAGTGTCTTCAAATAAATCTATAAATTCGATGTAATGCCAGTCAAAAACAGCAACTTTTTTTCTGTGTGTGTGTTTGTGTGTGTTAACTTGACAAGCTAATTCAAAAATTTATTTTAAAATGCACAGGGCCAAAAATAACCAAAATACTCTTGAGGAAGAGGACCAATGTGCAAAGACTTTCTCTATTTGATACTAAAGTATTAGTAATTATGAAGCATCATTTTTGTTTAAGAATAAACAGATAAGTGAACATGATAGAGAGTTTAAGACCCATACAAATACTTATAAATTGATCATATTGATTACAAAGGAGGCAATGCAAAAGTACAGGGAAAGGACTATCTTTTCATCTTTTTAATAAAAGGTGCTAGGACAGATGAATCATAAATTACAAAAAAGAAAAAGGGGAAAAAAGAGAAACTGGATCCATAATCTACACATGACAAAAGTCAGTTTTAGGTGGAAAGTAGATCTTAATGTCAAATGCAAAACAATAAAGGTTTTGGAGGTAATCTAAAAGAATACCTTTATGCCCATGGGCTAGGGAAAGATACATTTCGATAAGGCACAGAAAAAAAGAGATTCTTAAATTTTATTACATATGTCAGAAGACACATTAAGAGAAGGAAAACGAAAGTCACAGAGAGGGAGAAAACACTTGTAACACATCTAACAGATAAAGGGCTCGTATCCCAAATATAGAAAGAACTTCTACAATTCAATAAGGGTAGGGGGAAAGACAGCCCAATAGAAACATGGAAAAGACTTAAACAGGCAATGCATGAGAGAAGAAATTCAAATGGTCAATAAATATATGAAAGGGCATTTGGACTCATTAGTAATAAAGATCATGCAAATAAAAACTACAGTGAGATATGACTACATACCCATCAGATATTTCACTCACTGAATTACATATTGTATCTATACATATATTGTGCTTCTTTTCATATAATTTATAGTAAAAATGATTCCTTTAATGTGTGTACAAAAATGATTTATTTGAATACCTTGAATAATTTCCAAATAAATAAATCCATATTTGAGGGATAAACTATAAATTCTGATTGCTGGTAAGGGACTCTGATCAATAGTCACCACAGTCCTGAGGATCATGGCCTGGTCTCCCCATACAGGACAATTTCCCCAGCTGGAGAGGTGAAGTTGGAGCACAGTATGAGGTCTTCCTAGCCACAAGAGGGCAAAAGTCATGGACATGAAATTTTTGAAAACTGGGTGGAGGCTTGATCCTGCCCCTGTGCTATCCATAACCTAAGACTAAATGAAAGGTTATATAAAAGCCAATAACAGGCCGGGCGCTGTGGCTCACGCCTGTAATCCTAGCTCTTGGGAGGCCGAGGCGGGCGGATTGCTCAAGGTCAGGAGTTCAAAACCAGCCTGAGCAAGAGCGAGACCCCGTCTCTACTATAAATAGAAAGAAATTAATTGGCCAACTGATATATATATATAAAATTAGCCGGGCATAGTGGCGCATGCCTGTAGTCCCAGCTACTCGGGAGGCTGAGGCAGAAGGATCACTCTAGCCCAGGAGTTTGAGGTTGCTGTGAGCTAGGCTGACGCCACGGCACTCACTCTAGCCTGGACAACAAAGCGAGACTCTGTCTCAAAAAAAAAAAAAAAAAAAAAAAAAAAAGCCAATAACAGCACTGATGGTAAATGACCATTTAGAGAAACTTTTTGGTTATAAGTTTTGTAGAAGACGTTTCATGGGTGTTGCTAAAATACCTGGCATTTTCTTTTCTCTTCATTGATTTTTCTTCTTAATTTACTCAAGGGCTATGATTTTCTGTGGACTTTAGAACAAATACTAAGAAACATTTTGGTGTTACTTGGTGTGGGTGGGGTGTGACAATGTGGATATGGAAGGGAAGAAAATAGTGCTCACCTTGATATGGATGTTGCCGCTGCTCACCTCAGAAGTGATGCCAGAAACGACAATGACAATAATGGTGACTATAAAAATGATTTGGCAGCGATTTTGTTTGTTGTGCTATAAAATGGCTGGCCTGTGGCTGTATATGTAGATTTAGGAGTAAACTTTCAAAGCATGCTCAGGAGGCATGCATGGTAATCCCATTATCTGATAACAGGATTTGTGCACATACCTCCCACATGCAGCATCAGTAACCCACCCTTTTAGTATCGCTGTGAAATGCAATTTGTGTGCAGATGAAAAGTTTACAGAACATGGGCCTGTGCCATGAAGCTCAACAAAGCCAGCGCACTGTGTGGCAAGGTTTCTGAACCCGACCCCTGTCGTTCCTGCTGTCTCCCTCCTTATTGATTTCCATCCCTTGGCCAAGCGGGCTTTGTGATCATCTGCATTGACCCAGAAACTTGCAAAATGAGCTAATGAAATGGGTGCAGCAGAAATCAACCCTGAATTTCTGGGAGGTTTGGAGACGTGCCACACACAGGATGTGGGAGATGACTGGGTCAAGCAAGTGGTGGCAGAATGTAAAGAATGAGGAGGCCAATGGACATGGATTTTGGTTATTTTACAGAAATGTACACAGAAATAGGTAAAGCCAAAACTAGAGGCAAATGCTTGATAAACTACGAGATAGGTAGTGCCTTAAAAATAGGGTCTTGATATTCATATTTTAAGATTTTGGTTCACACATGCTCTACCTATCTTTTTTTTTTTTTATAAAGCTTAAGAACACTGGCATATATCTTCACTTAAACATCATATAAAGAGGAGCAGATGTTAGTGACAGAAGCTGCTTTGAAAAGTATGGAAGAGAATATACTCATTACTTCTGCTTGCAAGTAAGGAAATACAGATTCACACTTTTATTTTCTAGAAAGGATTATATGGTAAATTCATACCTTGATACTTGAATTTCTTGATTTTTCCCAACAAGCCAATCAAGAACTGAAAGTTATTCTAGTTGAATGTATTTATGTAAGCCATTACTGTTAATAAAATGTGATTGTATGTAGTTTAAAGAACATACAATCATTCCATGAAAAATAGATTACGCAATGAGTACAGGGTGCATAGATTTAGTTAGGAGAAAATTCTGAATCCTAAATCCTAAAATTCTGAAATCCTAAAGCTAGTATGAAACTTAAATATAGGGACTCAGTGGGTGCCTAATGGGCTATTCTGAGTTTTTTATTTCCATATGCATTTTGAAATTAACTTGCCTATTTCTAGAAAATACCTACTGGGATATTTACTGGAAATGCATTGATTCTGTAGATGTATTTGGCAAGGATTTATACCTGAACAATATAGAATATTCTGGTCTGTGGATTCAGCACAGTTATTTAGCTCTTACATTTTTATTAGCAACATTTTATACTTTTCTGTGTATGGTTTTTATACTATTTTGTTAGATTTATCCCTAAGTATTTCATGCTTTTTGATGCTAAGTAGTTACGCTTTTAAATTTCAATTTCCAATTCTTCACTGCTAGTATATAGAATTATAGATGATATGTTTTATATTAACCTTGTATCCTGAAACCATGCTAAACTCATGGTTTCTTGTCTTTTTTTTGGTAGATTCTTTATAATTTCTATGTAGAAAGTTGTAGCTTCTGCAAATAAAGACAGGTTTATTTCTTCACTTCTAATTTGCGTGCCTTTTATTTCTTCTTTCTTGCTTTATTTCACTGGATCTTCATTATGATATGAAATAGCAACAGTGAGAGTGGACATCCTTGTACTGTTACTGATTTTAGAGGAAAAGCATTCAGTCTTTTATCATTAAGTATGATATTAATTTTAAGTTTTTATAGGTGTTCTTTATTAACTCTTACCTTAAAAATCTAGAAAAAGAAGAACAAATTAAACCCAAAGTAAGCAGAATAAGGGAAAACAATAAAGATAAGAACAAAAATCTGTGAAATAAGAAATAGAAAAACAATAGAGAAAATCAGTGAAATCAAAAGCTGGTTATTTGAGGAGATCAGTAAAACTGATAAACATCTTGCCAGACTGAGGAAAAAAAAAAAAAAGAGAGAGCACACAAATGACTAATGCCAGCTATGAAAAAGGAACATTACTACCAACCCTACAGGCTTTAAAAGGATAATAAATGGGATGTTGCATGTAAATTTAGGCTCAGAAATTTGACAACTTAAGTGAAATAGGCAAATTCCCTGAAAGCATAAAAGTTCAAAGCTCATGAAAGAAGATGCAAATAGCTCAAATAATCTTGCATCTATTAAAGAAATTGAATAAGTTGTAAAAAAATCTTCATACACAAAAAAATTTTTCTATTTATTCTTGTGTCACTTTTGGCAAGTTATATTTTCTAAGATTTTGTCCATGGCATCCAAATTGTCAATTTTTTGCCATAAGTTATTTATTGTATCTTTTAAATTAATTTTTAAATGTCTGTAGTATTTGTAGTGATATCTCCTCTTTTACTCTATCGATAACAAGATAGATATTTTTAAAAACTCCCACTGGTTGCATATTTGTTTATTTCTTTTGTATGCTTTATACATATTGAGGCTATGTTATTGGATGAAGATTTCAAATTAGCATATCTTCCTGGTGAATTGATTTTTTCCTTACTGTGAAATGTTCATTTTATTTTCAGTAATGTTTCTTGTCTTACATTCTACTTTATCTGATATAGTATATCCCAAACATATCAACCTTATGTGTAAAGATACAGAAATATTGAAAGTAAAAGGATGGAAAAAGATATGCCAGCTTTTTTTGGTTCGTATTAGCATGACATACCTTTTCCCATTCTTTCTTTTCAATCTTTTGTATCTTTTGTTAAAGCTGTCTTTTATAAACAATATATAATTATTTTATTATTTTATTTTTTTGCCTATTATATAATTATTTTTGAAAATTCAGGTTGACAATCTTTGCTTTTTAATTGGAAGTATTTAATCTCTTTACATTTAATGCAATTACAGATATAATTAAATTTATGTTTACCACCTTACTATATGCTTTTCACTTTTCTCATTTTTCCAACACTATTTTTCTCTCTTATTTTGCCTTTAAAAAATTAAACTTTATTTTTAGAACAATTTTAGATTTACAGAAAAATTGAGCAGATAGTACAGAGTTCTTATGTACTCCCCAGTTTCTCCTATTATTAACATTTTATATTAATTATTATGTTATTATAATGGATAAATAAATATTGACATATTATTACTAATTAAAGTCCATAGTTTATTCAAATATCCTTACTTTTTACCTAATTTCATTTCTGTTCCAGGATCTCATCCAGGATGACACATTACATTTAGTAATCATGCCTCCTATTCTTTATGATTTTCCTTGCTTTTAATGACCTTAACAGTTTTGAGGCACACTCGTCAGGTATATTGCAGGATGTCCCTCCATTGGAATTTGTATTCCAATAGAATTGGAATGAATTTCACACATCTAATAAATATGTGAAAGTTGTCAGAATCAAAATGTGTTAAAAAAAAACCAACCCTGAGAAATAGAGGCAGGGAATGCCATAAAGGGAAGGTTCTCATGCACAAATGCCAGATAACAAGAACTGTCACAAAAGACTCTGTAAAAACAACAACCTTACACAAAGGCCATTGCAGTCTTCCACAAAAAAGGTACTTCTATGAGGATATCTGCCCAGCAACTGCCTGTCCAACCTCAGACTGGTGCCATCCTTTTTATTGATTTTTATAGCCAAGGGTAATTATCTCAAAACAATTATGTAATCCTCCTTTTTTTTTTTCCTTTAAAAACCTTTGTCTTCTTTTACCTCCCTTAATGTGTATGTAGTTTACTATGGCGTGCATATTCCTATTGCAATGCTTATTTTTGAATGAACATTGTCTTCTTTTAGAGAGTCTCCCTCTGTTATTTAGGCTGACAGATGTTTTTCTCATGATTAGAAGGGTTATGGGTTTTTTGGGAGAAGATCATGGGGGAAAAGTGCCATTTTCATCATGTAATATCAAGACTATCAATATAAGTTACAACTATTGATGTTGACCTTGGTCACCTGGTTGAGGTAGTATTTGTCAAGTTTTTCTCCACTGTAAAAACACTCTTCTCCCCCTTCCCTCCTTTCTACACTGTACTCTTTGGAAGGAAGTTCCTTATATTAATATATCACCCTTAAAGAGTGGGAATTTATGTCCCCCCTCTTTTAGGGTAAAGTATTTACATAATTTACTTGAAATTCTTTTGCACTGGCTATTTGTATCTTTTTCGGTGCTTATTAACTTATTCAGCCATTTATTTATATCAAGTATGGATTCATAGATATGTATTTTATACTTTGAGCTATAATCCAATACTACTTTATTTTGTTGCTTAAATTTTTTCTAGCTTTGGCCATTGGGAGTCCTTTCATTTGGTTTTGGAGACCCTTTGAGATATCCCCATCAATGTGTGTGTGTGTGTTTGTGCGCGCGTGTGTGTTTGTGTGTATGTGTGAGCACTTCCTTATTTTCTGACACTACAAGATGCTCCAGGCTTATCTTGCATATTTCCTGCCCTAGTCCTAGTCAGCTATTTCTCCAAGGGGCCTGGTTCTTTTATGTGGAGAATGTATTAAAAACCAGCTGCTAGGTGTGTTCATTGCTATTGGGATGTTGTTTTGTTTTAAGCCCTCTCACCTGATAGAGCAAAGACATATATGTCAATATACTGACTTGTGTATGGACACATATTTATAAATATTTCCATATACAACATCTGTATCTATACTGCCAATTATTCTTACTAATGTCTCTAACTCTAATCCATTACCACATATATCATCCTAGCTTTCTCCATTTCCTTATCTATAAATTCCAACTTCAAAAATGAGAAAACTGCTGCTTACTATCTGCTACCCATTTACTTAATTGTTCAATTCCTGTATACATGTATAGTAGTAACAGGAGGTATTAGAACTGTTAACCTACACCTCCATGGGATAAAACTTTATTGACTAGAGTACTTACATATAGTTTCTTTTGCCTTGAGTCTTACAGATGCCATTAATTTCAAAGCAAAGTGTCCTTTGAAGAATGGAAGTGTTTTTTTTTTTTTTGAGACAGAGTCTCACTCTGTTGCCCAGGCTAGAGAGCCGTGGCATCAGCCTAGCTCATAGCAACCTCAAATTCCTGAGCTCAAGCGATCCTGCTGCCTCAGCCTCCCGAGTAGCTGGGACTACAGGCATTCGCCACCATGCCCAGCTAATTTGTTCTATATATTTTTAGTTGGCCAATTAATTTCTTTCTATTTATGGTAGAGACGGGGTCTTGCTCTTGCTCAGGCTGATTTCGAACTCCTGACCTTGAGCGATCCTCCCGCCTCAGCCTCCCAGAGTGCAAGGATTACAGGTGTGAGTCACCCCGGCAGGCTGGAAATTTTTAATTTTAATAAAGTCTAACTCACTAGTTTCTCTCCCCCCATGATTTGTGCTTTTAGTGTTGTGTCTGAAAACACATTACCAAACCCAAAGTTACATATATTTTCTTCCATGCCATCTTCAAGAAATTTTACAGTTTTGTGTTTTTATATTTAGGTCTATGATCTACTTTGTTTATTTATTTATTTAGAGACAGACTCTGCCTCTGTTGCCCGGGCTAGAGTGCCGTGGCGTCAACCTAGCTCACAGCAACCTCAAACTCCTGGGCTCAGGCGATCCTCCTGCCTCAGCCTCCCGAGTAGCTGGGACTGCAGACATGCACCACCGTGCCCAGCTAAGTTTTTCTCTATATATTTTTAGTTGTCCAGATAATTTCTTTCTATTTATAGTAGAGACAGGGTCTCGCTCTTGCTCAGGCTGGTCTTGAACTCCTGACCTTGAGAGATCCTCCTGCCTTGGCCTCCCAAAGTGCTAGGATTACACTAGGAGCCACCTCGCCCGGCCCTATGATCTACTTTGAATAGAATTTTGTGAAAGATGTAAAGTCTGTGTCAAGATTTTTTTCTGAATTTTTGCATAAATAAATCCAATTGTTCCAGTACCATTTGTTGAAACAACTGTCCTTTCTCCATTGTGTTGCTTTTCTCAGTTGTCAAAGATATTGCCCTTTATTTTGATTAAGCATTTTTTATTATTCAATTCCCCTCTTTATTAGTTTACTAATTATGTATTTTTTTATTATTCTTTTAGTGGTTACCCTAGAGACTGCAGCATGTTACTCAATTTATTGACTGTCTATGTAAATTAGTAGATTTGTTATTTCCTAAGCCAGTGGTTCTCAAACTCGACCAATCATCAGAGATGTCTTAAGGATTTGCTAAAGCACAGATTGCTGTGTCTGATCATCAGGGGTTTCTGATTCAGTAGGTTTAGGGTGAGGACAGAGAATTTGCATTTCCAATAATTTCCTAAGTGATGCTAGTCCTGCTAACCTGGAGATTACACTTTGAGAACAACTGTACTAGGTAAAAAGACTTTAGGGCACTTTGATTCTACTTACCTTTTGCTTGACTTCTGTATATTGCTGTTTTTTTTTTTGTTTGTTTGTTTGTTTGTTTTTGAGACAGGGTCTCAGTTTGTTGCCCAGGCTAGAGTGAGTGCCGTGGCATCAGCCTAGCTCACAGCAACCTCAAACTCCTGGGCTCAAGCAATCCTGCTGCCTCCGCCTCCCCAGTAGCTGGGACTACAGGCATGCGCCACCATGCCCGGCTAATTTTTTCTATATATATATTTTCTATATATTATTAGTTTCTATATATATTAGTTCTATATATATATTAGTTCTATATATATTAATTTTTTTCTATTATAGTAAAGACGGGGTCTCGCTCTTGCTCAGGCTGATTTCGAACTCCTGACCTTGAACTATCCGCCCGCCTCGGCCTCCCAGAGTGCTAGGATTACAGGTGTGAGCCCCCGCGCCTGGGCTGTATATTGCTGTTATATGTACTTGTACATCTAGATTCCACAAGGCTGCTGTCCCCAACCTCCATGGCCTGTTAGGAATCAGGCTGCATAGCAGGAGGTATACCGTGGGTGAGCAAGTGAAGCTTCTTTTGTATTTACAGCTGCTCCCCATTGCTTGACATCCCCTCTGTCCCCAGTAGGTGGAAAAATTGTCTTCCATGAAAATGGCCTCTGGTGCCAAAAAGGTTGGGGACCACTGCTGTAAGGCAATATTCTTATTGTTTTACATAGCAAATGTTCATTTATATTTACCCACATATTATCCTGTTATTCTTTTTTCTTTTTGTAACTTTCAGTTTCCATCTGAGACCACTGAGCATTCGCCTTCTCTCTGAAGAACACCCTTTAGCATGTCCTGTAATGTAGGTCTGCTGAAACAATGTTTATTTTGCTTTTATTAATATATTTGAAGGACATTTTTGGTGAATACGAAATGCTACATTATTGTTATTTTCTTTTAGCACATTGTCTTCATGGTTTCTGTTGGGAAGATGGTTGCTTATCTTACTGTTGCCCCTTTGAAGGGATAATATTTTTTTTCCAGTTGCTTTTAAAATTTGCTTTTTGTCTTTGGTTTTCAGCTGTTTTACTCTGATGTACTAAGTTTTCTTTGTAGTTATTTCTGATTAGGATTCATAGGATTTCTTGAATGTATAGTTGGAAGTCTTTCATCAAATTTGTATTATTGTTTCTTTACTTTTTGATCGTATTATTGCCAGAGAATATGGTCTTTGTGAGACTGACCTTTGAGATGTGGTGAGACTTGCTGTCTGGCTAAGTCTCTTAATTTTTAGAAATACTGCTTGTGAGATTGTCTCTAGTTGTTAGGTGCATAATTCTAAATATCTTAATTATAGAAATCTTATTATGTAAATTGTTTAAATATTCTTTATATTAATTTGCTATTTTCTAAATCATCAATAATTACTAGAGGTGTGCTAAAATATTCTATAATTATTTTGAGGCAATTTTATTATGTACATTCCAGTTTAAAATTGTTATAATCACATAATGAATTAAAAACTTTAATCATTATATGGTACCCTTCTCCATTCTCCTTGTCTTACATTCTACTTCATCTAATATTGATGTAGTGGCATCTGCATTATTTTTGTATTTGTCTGGTATTTCCTTTTTTAACCTTTCCACATTTTTAAGTTTGATTATTATAAACACTATAGGTAGATCTTAAAAAAAACCCTGATTTTAAAAATTGGTGTTTAATCCATTTACATTTGTTGTGATTATTGATATATTTGGACTTGTTTCTATCAACGTAAAGTTTACCCTTATTTCACTCTTGCTTCTTTCTTCCCTTGCCTTTTAAAAATTAATTCTGTTTTCTTGGTCAAATGTTTTTCTTAACCAAATGTTTCCCCTGTACTAGTTAAAAATAATTATTTTCTTTTAATAATTAATGTTGAAATTTTATCATACATATTACATTTAAATAAGTTTAAAGTAAGTGATATGGTTTGGATGTTTGGCCTTTCCAAATCTCATGCTGAAATCTGATCCCTACTGTTGGAGGCAGGGCCTAGTGGGAAGGGTTTGGGTCAGGGAGGCAGGTCTCTCATGAATGGCTTGGGACCTTCCCCCATGGTGATGAGTGAGTCTTTTCTGCATTAGCTCACACAAGAGCTACACACAGGCACATCCTCCTCTTCCTCTTGTTCCTGCTCTCCCCATGTGACATGCCTGCTCCCCCTTTGGCTTGATTAGAAGCTCCCAGAACCTCTCCAGAACCAGATACTGGCATCATGATTCTTGTATAGTCTGCAGAACAGTGAGCCTAATATAAACCTATTTTCTATACAATATAAACCTCTAATATAAACCTCTTTTCTTTACAAATTACCCAGCCTCAGGTATTCTTTTATAGCAATGCAAAATGAACTAATACACTTAGTCCATAATTTCAATGCTCTCCTAAAAATATACAAGGATCTTAGAACACTTTCCAATCAGCTACCCATTTCTGATTCAAATGCCATTGGAAGCAAAAACTCTAGTTCTATATTTTATTTTTTAAACACTATAAATTAAATCTCCTTCTCTTCCTCCCCTTCTTTCTTTCTCCTCTTGTTCCTCCTTGTCCTTGTTTTCTCTTTTTCGTACACATGATATTATCTTAGAATTATCCACATATGTACCAATTTATTCTTTTTACATTTTAAACTTTCCTTTTGCAATAATTTTCTTTCTTACTGGAGCACATTTTTTAGAAGTTCCTGTGGCGAAGATCTGCTGGTAGCAAACTCTCTAGGTTTTTGTTCAACTTAAAATGTCTTTATTTTCTTATTATTTCTGAAAGGATAGTTTTGCTATATTATTCTCATTTCTTTTGCTTTCTATTGTGTTACTGTTGAGAGGCTAATCATCACTTCTTTTTTTCAAGTTACATTTTAATATCTTCTTTTTATCTTTTATGGTCTACAATTTCACTACAACATGTATCTTTGTGGATTTTGTTTTACTTACCTTGCTAATTGTATATTGACTTCCATTACTTATCAACTTATATATTTCATCAATTCTGAAAAATTATTTGTCATTTTCTCCTCAAATATTGCAGCTCCTCCATTCTCTGTATTCTCTTCTCTAGGACTCTAATTGGATGTATATTAAAGTCTTTTGAACTATCCTCCATATGTTTTAATCTCTCTATCTTAATATCTACCTCCTTTTTTCTCTATACGAGATCCTGGGAATCTCTTTCTTCTATCTTATCCAATTTACTAATTCTTTCTTCATCCACATTGAATCTGCAATTTAAACTGTTTTCTTTTTTAACAATTATAATTTTTATTTCCAAAAGTTCTTAGTTTTTATTTTTAAATCTTCATGATATATTTGGCAGTCTCTTAACAATCATTTCATGAACACATTTTTAATTACTTAGTTTATAGATAACAATTTTATATTCTGTATCTAACAATTCCAAAATATGAATTCTCACAGACTTAAAACTGTTGTAACTACTGATGACTTAACATAATTGTGATTTCTTTTCATGTGTATTTGTTGATTTTCATTTTCAGCTCATATTTCTTTGCTTTTAATCTGTTAAAATCCAGTGGGAATAAAGTGTGGATGTTCTTTTCCAGAAAACATTTATTTTGCTTTTGGTAGGAAATAGCGGAACTACTGACTTGGAATACTTTAGTGGTTTTTCAGAATCTCAGCTTAAAGTGAGACTTTCAGTTTTAACTCCTGTACTTGCTTCTAGCTCAAGAGTTAGTTCAGCTATTAAAGCTCTGACTTTGGCTTTTGTCTTTAGGGAGTCCACTTTCCCTTTTTTATTACTGATCACCATCTTGCATTTTTAAATTTATTTCTTGGAGGAATAGCTGAAGATTTACATCTTTCCTTACAATCCAGAAATGCAATAAAGGATGGTTTATCCAAGATCTACTTGTTTTTATTGGAGGGAGGATCTTTCAGGATATTTAATTTCTCTTACTGCCAGAAGCAGAAATCTGAGGCCTTTTTTTGTTTCAAGTGTCTCTTTAATAAGGTTTAAAATATTTACAACTAGTTCTTCACATGAATTTAAACAAAGCAATTAAGACAACAAAACTGATCTTACACACCATGATCAAGCATTGTTCCTCACAGCTCCAGTTTTATGATCCCCCCATTCACTTTATCTCGCATGAGGAATGTAAACTTGCCATGGAAGGCTAGATTTAGAATGTTCAAATGAGCAATTATCTTTTAACACCAACACAAGTCATGCATACAATTTGGCAGATTGAAGATTACATACAGAAGAGAGTTGAAGTTCCTTGCAAAACAAATAGAGGAGTGAGAACATTACTGAGTGAAAGCCAATGAGCTTCATCTCTTTAAAAAGTTAAAAAAAATGGCAAAGAAATCAGTGGCCTAACATTAATGAGACTGGCAGTTTTTAAAGCTTTATAAAATTTTTCTCTTAAACCTTCATACATATTCAGAGTATACAAAGCTTTTCTGTGAATATATCAGCATATAAAATTTGCATTCAGTGTAAAAGGTTGACTCTGTGGAAGTTTCATAGCTATTTCCGTATCCTGTACTTAACGTTAAAAACAGAATGTAGAAGGTGGAATACCACTGATACGTAAACTATAGTCTCATCCCAAACAATAATCTTGGTGAGATCATGAGCTTGATATACCAGTTATATTTTCTACAGTGTGCAATGCATCCTTTGTCATGTTGAGAAAACACCATATTAAGCCAAGTTGAAGCTGTGGGATCAGGACGAAGTGAGCCTGCTTTCTTAAATTGGACCACAGAGCCTTCTTCATTGGTCTGCCTGGTTGGTCTCGAGTGGTTGAAGTTCTGGGTAAGACTCTGATTTCCAATTGTTGTTTCTTGACTGATAAACAAATTTGGCATACAGAGGCTTGATCCCCAATCACATTTTTTTTTTTAATTTTTTCCTTTTACTTAATTAATTTGTTCTTGAGACAGAATCTCACTCTGTTGCCCAGGCTAGAGAGCCGTGGCATCAGCCTAGCTCACAGCAACCTCAAACTCCTGGGCGCAGGCAATCCTCCTGACTCAGCCTCCCGAGTAGCTGGGACTGCAGGCATGGGCCACCATGCCCAGCTAACTTTTTCTATATATTTTTAGTTGGTCAATTAATTTCTTTCTATTTTTAGTAGAGACGGGGTCTCGCTCTTGCTCAGGTTGGTTTCGAACTCCTGACCTTGAGAGATCCTCCCACCTCGGCCTCCCAGAGTGCTAGGATTACAGGCGTGAGCCACCGTGCCCGGTCCCCACTCACATTTCTTCAGTTCTCATAAAATGAAGTTTATGTTCCATTCCCCTCCCTGGGCCTCAGTTACTTCCCTAGATACTGAAGAGTCAAGAGTACATGTTCTCTGAGGTCTCTTTTAGCACTAGTAGTTTGCTGTGATACAGGAAGCCTGGGGTATGTGTTGGTATTCAGCACAGCCTCTCTTTACTGGTATAGATTTAACATTTGTACTATAACAAAAGGGAGGACAAGTTCCTCCCTCATGGGTCTAAACAGGCTCACAACAAAGAAAGTTTTGTTACTTAAATACTGTCTAATCTATAGATTATTTTCTTTTTGGGGAAAAAAGTCTCTTTTCAAATGACTTCACCATTTTCGTCTGTTGTTGCTTCTTAGAGAACACTGATTACCTCCTTCAGCAGCCATGATAGTGTTGGTGGCTCCATTAATCTGCCTTTAGGAGGAAGCCAATACCTGGGATGATAGAGCAGAAAAATGGAAAGAAACTAACACTTTGGTGACACTATGGGAACCTCTGTATCGATCCTTGCTTGAAGCTTGGGCTGAATTAATTTTCAGTTATTTGAGACAATGTACTGCCTTCATTGTATAAGACAGATTTGGGTTTTGGCTACTTGCAGCTGAAAGCATCCTAATGAAAATATCTCTTATTAGAGTATAACTTAAACCTATGACTCAGATAAATGTTCATCACTTCTGAGGGAAACCAAAGTTCTAGGCCACATTTTCTGTGCTTTAAGAAAACCAAGTCTATACAAATCCAGATTTATAAATCAATAAATTATTTGCATTTCAAAAAGAGTTTAAACATTTTTTAAAGAAAGTTCACTACAAGGTTTCATTATTTAGCTAGTTTCTCCAGCAGATCAAAAATATAACTCATCTGAAGTATACGTTTCAGAGACCTATCAGTCATGTAAAGTGGAGGCAAGCCCATTCTGGGCTTCTGGAGTACTTAAATGTCATCTCTGTATTCAACTTCTGAGGGCTCCGTAGCAGACAACCTTCTATGGCAGATATTTAGAGTTCCCGCAGGGGTTACTTTGAAGCTGCAAAGTCTGGGATTTGTAGTTAGACAAACCTGCTTTTGAGCACACAAAGGTCGAGGACCAGGCAGCAGATACACTGTTTCCGAAGAACGTTTATTGGGGGAAATTCATGGAGATGTGAGCAGTAGCATGTGTGGTTGCCTAGCTGCTCATCACATTCTAGGAGGGCACAGTGACCCTGGCCCTTGAACTTTAGGGTTTATGAGTAGGGTAGCCCTATGTCCCAATTTACCCAGGATGGTCCCAGTTTATATTGTCATAATTATCAATAACCCCCGCTACCAGTTCGTACCGATCAGCTGCATGATTGAGGGAGCGCCCGCACAAAGAGGTGCACAGATCAAAGTAAGTCTGAGGACTAGAACAGCGGATGAAGGATGGAGCAGATTAGAATCTGGAAAGCCAGGAAAGAGGCTACAGCAATAATTATGGAAGGAGAGCTTTGTATCACATAAATAAAATGGGTTTATTTTTTGGCAGGGTTAAGGAGATATGATGAATATACCATTTTGACTTTTGAGATTAAAACAAAGGCTGAAATAAATGAAATAAACTGGGTGACAATAAGCCAATGGCCAGCACTGTTACAGATCAATAATACAGGTTTCAGGCGGGGTGCAGTGGCTCACGCCTGTGGGAGGCCAAGGTGGGCGGATTGCTCAAGGTCAGGAGTTCGAGACCAGCCTGAGCAAGAGTGAGACCCCATCTCTACTGAAAAATAGAAAGAAATTAATTGGCCAAATAAAAATATATAGAAAAAGTTAGCCAGGCATGGTGGTGCATGCCTGTAGTCCCAGCTACCCGGGAGGCTGAGGCAGGAGGATTGCTTGAGCCCAGGAGTTTGAGGTTGCTGTGAGATAGGCTGATGCCAGGGCACTCTAGCCTGGGCAACAGAGTGAGATTCTGTCTCAAAAAAAGAAAAAAAGGAAAAAAAAAGAAAAAATAATAATACAGGTTTCAGCGCCTTGGAGGCAGAGTAATTAACTCACTTTCTGCATTGCATCACTCTTTTCCTTCTGAGCCCAAACTCGGTCTCGGTAGCAGCCACTGCTCATTGTTGAGAGCTGACACATGAGATAACATCTATTTTTCTTGCCACTTCATTTCATCTGCTTCCAAATGTCGGACGGGGGACTAACACAGCTATGGGCTTTGCAAGAAAATGTTCTCACCTTTCACCATAAGTTGGAAAGCTTTCGGAGGAGAAAAAAAGATTCATTCATTGTTTTGAACAAATATTTAAGTTTCCATAGAAGAAAAGAAGTGAGATTCAACTCACAGATGTTGATGGAAAAGTAACATCAGACTCCACGTTGGGGGTGGGGGTGGGGGTGGGGCAGAGGTAAGGAACTGAGGTTCCTAAATTGCAGCCGCAACCACGAAATCAATCAACTCTAAGAATGAAAAAGTGCAGTACCCACCTTTCTCCACTGAGCGGCACTCCAAGCTCATCATTGAAAATACGCAATTTTTTTTTTTTTTTTTTTTTTTTAGTGACCAGTTGTAGAGTTTCCAATCTTTTCTCCATACCTAGGGATTCTATTAAACGGGTAGAATTCAAAGTAAATTTGCAGGGGTCTGTGTGAATGAGGCAAAGCCATTTTAATATCCTTCCCTATGGTGCCAGCAACCTATTCTAAATTAATTCACTTTAAAAAATGTAACAGAAGTGTGTTAAATTTTGAAAACAAATTTCACTTAGGGACTGTTTGGGTCTCTGTTGCACAAAAGGTGAAATAATGTGGGAGAAATATAGTTCTCATTTAAAACTGAAATGTGGTTTATCAGAAAACTATGGTCAAACACTCGTGCCTTCATGAGACCGGGCGATATAGAATCCAAATGACATCTTGAGCAAACAGAATTTTAGACAAATAAATACGAGTTATGTCTGAACACATTTTCAACATCTTTATCCTTGTGTCTGGGACGAAAACCCTTCAAGGCGTCCACGGGCCCGACTGCATTTCCCGGCAGCGGCGGGTGCGGGTGGGCCCGCGCTGCTCGGGTGGCGCGGACACGCGCGCGCGGGGCGGCCCCGACACTTCGCGTTTTACTCTGCACACTGGAACCGGCCGGGTGACCTTCGCCTCTCCCGGTGAACACAGGGAGACCCTGGAGGCCACAGGGCTGGAGGCCGCGCGAACGCCGCCCCGCGGGCTTCCCAGTGGCCGAGCCCGAGTGCGGGGCTGGCGGGGGCTGGCGGGGGCTGGCGGGGGCTGGCGGGGGCTGGCGGGGGCTGGCGGGGGCTGGCGGGGGCTGGCGGGGGCTGGCGCGGCGCGGCCGCTGTCCCCTGCTCGCGGGGCAGGCGGGAAGCGCTGCTGCTCGGCGACCGGACGGCGGGTTAAAGGCGGCGCTGGCACGCAAGGGCGCCGCGGCCCGGCCGCGCGCGGGGTCCCGGGGCGCGGGGGAAGGGGCGACGCCCGCGCCGGCAGATGGCCCCCGGGCTCCCGCGGCGCGCGCGCGGGGGCGGCCGCCCGGACATCCTCCCGCTGGGTTCGGGCGCGAGGGCTGGAACAGGAAACGCTCCGCTTTCAAGTGCGCCGGCGGGCTCCAGGCGGCGTCGCCCCTCCCGGCGAGCGCGGAGGAGACAGCCGAGTCCCGCCGCATTTGAAGTTCCCCATTTATTATTGAAGAGAAGTGGCAGCGATGAGCGCCGCGTCCTCAGAGGGCGAGATAAACATTTACCACAGAAGAACGCTCGGGCGTCAGCGCGCGGCGCGGACGGGTTTCCGGCGCCCCGGCAGGGCGTGGGCCGCGGGAGCTGCCACCCGCGCGGCACCCGGCAGGACCGGCCGAGCGGAACGCGGGGCCCTCGGTCCGGGGTCGTGCGGTCGCTGTGTTCGCCCGCGAAGGCACAGGCGAATGCCCAACTAAACTTTGACTCTTCCTTAAAAATAATGTAAACAATAAAGTGGTGTTTTATTGCCCAATTAAAAGGGATGATCTGTGTTGCTTCCAACATATCAGGAGGATTTTCTTAGCCCCAGTAGACTCCAAAAGGTGCCCAATTGCGAGCATTCAAAAAAGTATATGTATACATACTTCAAAATATCATGTCGCGCTCTGTAAATATATAAAATTTTTATTTCAGTTAAAAAATAGTAAAAAAGAAAAGGAATGTATTTAGACAGTCTGTTTGGCAATTAACGTACAGGGTGTTGGTTATTTTAAATGCTATCCTCTTAATTATTAGAGTAGACTAATACTTTCACTGTAGAAAATGTTGAATTTACCTGTATCCACACATCGGCATCATACTATAGCTATCTCTGGTTTTGTATTATGCTTGTTTCCCCACTGTATTTTGTTGTGAGCGTTTTCCAATGATGTTAAATATTTTTAGAAAAAAAGTTAATGTCTGTATCAATTTATTTAACTTATCACCAATTGTTGAACATTAAGGTGGTTTCTGGCTTCCCCTATTATAAATAGCACAATTAACAAACACCTGTACACAAATCTGCTTGCATCTCTCTGATTATTCCCATAAACCATTTTAATTTGAATTTCTTTGATTGTAAATTTGGTTTACTATTATACTGCAAACTTTTTCAGAGCAGGGCCAGTTTTTACTCATCATTGTGTACTTGGTGTCTTGTGTTATGCCAAGCACATACCAGGTGCCCACTAATATTGATTTGAAATAATAAAAGAATGAAAAAAAAAAACCCTGCTAGTAGAACATTTAAATTTCTTGTTTTGTGAATTGCTTTTTCATATTATTCATTTATTATTGTGACAGTTGTCTTTTTCTTATGAATTTGTAAACTATGTCTCCCATCATAAAGATCTAACCTTTTGTTTGTCACATTTGTTGCAAGTCCCCCTCTCCTCTACAAAGAGTAAGCGTGTGTGTATGGTATGTGTGTGTTTGGGTACATTTTGACTTCCAGAAGTTAAAAAAAATTTATAAGGATGTATTTGCATGATAGTGTTTGTCACAAATACAAATTAATTTCCTACAGCCAATACTCTCTAATCAAATATTAGAGGCATTTTTACATATTTTGGACAGCATATCTTCATTCTCCTAATTACCAAATTCTTCCTTGAACTTGGAATTGTTTTCAGGAATTAATGCATGCCATGAAAAGGTATTGCGATTTTAGTCTTAGTCTGACAAACACTGGATCTTGAGCCTGATGTTATACTAGGGAAAGATCTGTTAATTCTTTATTTGCCTTTTTTTCTTGTACATTATTATGGAAATACGTGTATTAAAAAGATCTTTGCTTCTTAAGGGGTTTTCTGCATATATTTCATTCCAACTGGACACATAGCCCCCTCTGGTTTCCCACCTTGGCTGTGGTTGAGCGACAAGTGCAGGTCATGAGACTCCACCAGGAAATGGAACCATGAGATGGAAATGAGAACAACTATTTGATACACTAACAATCTGAAATTTCACAACTATGGAAATTGTAGTAGTTTGCCAGGCCTGCCATAACAAAACACCATGGACTACATGGCTTAAGCATTAGAAATTTATTTTCTTACAGTTCTGGGGGCTAGAAATCCAAAGTCAAGGTATCAGCAGATTGGTTTCTTTTTTTTTTTTTATTTAAAAAATTTTGTTTCTTTTTTTATTTAAATTAATATTACATAATAAAAATCTTTTCTTTCTTTTTTTTTTCTTTTTTATTAGAGGTGGAGATTGGTTTCTTCTAAGGCTTCTCTCCCTGGCTTGCAGATGGCCTGACTCCTTCTGGCCATGGTCTTTTCTCGGTTCATGCACATGTTTGTATTGAAATTTCCTCTTCTTATAAGCACCTGAGTCATTTTGGATAATATTAAACCTTATTTTAACCTAATTACCTCTTTAAAGACCTTATCTCCAAATACAGTGAGATTTTGAGGTATTGAGGGTTACAGCTTCAACATACGAATTTTGGGGGAAACACAATTCAGCCCATAATAGATAACTAACACACAGAGAGAGTAAGCTTTAAATTTCTTTTATTTGCATAAATATTAATGGAAATAAAAGCATGGTATAGAAGCTAAAAACTGTGTACGGCAATGCTATAGCATTTAACTCACAAAGGCAGACAAGATTTCTCATCTTTTTTGCTAGGTTACTTTTTGTTAGGTTGGGCTTAAGGCCTGGCGATGGGAAAGGAGCTTGCCTGAAGTAGGTTTTATTATTTTTTTTTCTTACATCAAGACCTGCTCCAGTTACACGTGCAGTTCTGTGTCATTTTTATCTTTACTCTGATGTAGAGGAGTCTCTAGCTGGGATACTGCTGTTCTTGTGACTCAACCAAAACAACCCCAGTGAACTTCAAGGTGGCTCTTCTAGCTTCTACTCAGAAGTGAAACATGTCACTTGAACTTGTTTAAAAATTAGGTTATTCAAATCAAAACAGTATTCAGCCATTGCTTTTGGAGTTAGTTGTTTGAGCTTTAAAGATGCTGAAGGAGGGAAAGTGCCCCAGTGAGAAAAAAGGGAAAGAGAGTGAGCACAAGCAGGTTCTGATTGGTTGACCACTAGTTATCCTTCAACGCCTGGTGAGTTTCTGGAGTCTTTCTTCTTGGATAACTCCAGTCAACACTGAAATGCTTCTTTCTGCCTACCTTTCATTTACTTTCTCATTCCATAAATTTTCACTGAAGCCAGGTGCATGTAGTGGACAGGACAGGCGTAGTTTGTGTTTTCACGGAGTTGACTTTCTAGTAGGAGGAGACAGACAATAAAAAGGACACACATAAATCTGACCTCTTCAGATGGTGAAAAGTGCTGTGAGGACCAATACTGGGTGAGATGCTAGAGAGTGTTAGGCTGGGCCGAGTGACTGCTTGATGCTCGCTGGGTGGGTAGGGAAGACCTTTCTCAGTGGGCAACACGAGAGCTGACATCCTACTGAAGACAGCAAGCTGCACCAGGGGCGAGACTGGCCAGTACAGAGGCCCTAAGGCAGGAGACAGCTTGGCTGGCAGAGGAATAGACAGGCCAGTGTGTCTGGGCGCTAGAGAGAATGCAGATGTGTGGAGGAGATGGAGCCTCAGATGTGGGCGGGGCCCAGGACATCCAAGTGTTTCTGGTATGCTGGCAAGGAGTGCATCCTCCTCTTCCCTGGTGAGTAAAACGGGAAGTCATGAGAAGATTTTAAACCCCACAGTGACAGAGCGGCAAGCTGTGGTTCATGTCTTTGAAGTGATTATTCAGATTGCTGTGTGGAGAAGCGACAGAGGTAGTGAGGAGTGGAGGCAGAGGGACCAACTTAGATTTTGGCATCTGATCATTTCTAAACTCATTCTCTGAGGGGTCCTCGGTAACAGGTCACAAGCGCCTTTCGGATAGAAATATGCTGTCTTCTGTTCTCCCTCCTCCTCTTTATCTTCCTTCTTTCTTTTTTGTTTTATCACTTCAAGAGGTTTTAATAAGGTCAGCAACATAATGGGCTCAAGCAACACTCTCAAGCTGGATGGCCCTCCACAAATCATTGCCATAACTTTTGGGGTGTGGACTTGTCCCTGAGTATTTGGCACTTGCCTTGAATGTGTGGAATCAAATTCTTTCAGTGACTTCAACTCCTTGGAAGAAGTTAATAGCATAATGAAGAGGTGGTGTTTTCTTAACGTGCATTTACTACGATGACTATTTTCTCCTTCTTGAAACTAGTCATTGTTACATATTTAATATAGTAATTGAGAAGTTGGAGGCCTTTTGTAGTTATGTGGAAACAGATATTCATTTCCTCTTGTATATTTTCCTTCATTCTTCAGTAGGAATGATCAACCCTTGGCCTCAAACCGATTATCCATTTTTTTCTTTTTTTTTGCTAAGTTTCTACTTGGTGAGGTCAGAGAGCTCAACAACAAAAAAATACTCTTTCTTTAGTTGACACACTATAAATATCCTTCATTTTTTGCATATTCTCTTTCTATGATTGTAATTCTGGTGTGTCCTAATTCATTAACTGTAACTGTAGGGGTGCTTCCCAGTAATCATGAGTGGTGTTCTGCTGCAGCTTACTGTAGGGGAAGGCTGGGGTGAGGGAAGGAGCCAATGCTTGGGAAGAGGAGGCGAGGGGGGAGTCAGGGGTTTGTGGTAGCTGCTAACAGAGTTGAAGTGGAGCAGTTGTATGGACATTCAGAATCAGGAATTAGGGATCCCTGTTCTGGTTGGCTTTGAGGTTGTGCCTGCTTTGGATCATAAAAGAAAAAGAGAACTGTTCATCTCCTGTCTATCCTACCCCATAGCAGCTAAGAGTGCAGACCAAAGTCTGGGCTCTTTACCGTGTGACCTTGGACAAATTCTTAAGCTCATTAAGCCTCAGATTCCAAAGCTGCAATAAGAGGTTAATTATAATATTCCCTCATAGTGCCTCTTGGAGAATTAAATGAGATGGCACATATAAAATATTTGTGCTTAGTAAATATTAATATTAACTATTGTCATTAGTGACATTTTCTTATAATAGTAGTGATACTGTTTTATTACATGCAGTTAAGAAAATACAGACAAGCAAAAGGAAATAAAATTGTGCATAATCCTGTCATCCAGAGATAAACAAAGATAATCTACTCCCAGTTATTTTCTCTGCATACATTGTTATCTCACAAAATTTGATTTTATTATGTAGTATCTATTATTAACATTGTACATCATTGTATAATCTTCTATAATATCATGACTAGCTGAATAGAATTCCATTGTATAGGTGTACTGTACTGTAGTTTATCCTTTCAAATCCCTTTTGTTTGACATTTAGGATTGTTTCCAATTTTTCACTATTGCAGAGTGCTGCGATAACCTCCTCATACAAACTTTTATTTTTGCATGTATCCATGATAATTCCTTAGATTCAATTATAGAAGTAGAGTTACTGGGCTGAATAATATCTATATTTTAAGATTTTGGATCCTTCTTGCCCACGTAGTCACCAGAAAGTTGCTAAAATTTATATTTTATTTGTTTATTTTTAAACTTCTACCATCCCCCCTAAAATTTATATTTTAATCAGCAGAATATGAGAGTATCTGTTGGTCTGCACCCTCACCAACATTAGGCATTAGCTTCTGAAACAAATTTTCATTAATTCACCTAATATTTTCTGAGTGCTTCCTACAGACCAGGCATGAGCATATAGCAGTGAACAAAAATCTCCCTGCTCTCAGGAAGCTAACATAGAATGTGTTGGATGATGTAGTTGGTATGGAGAAAAATAAAGCAGAGTGAGAAGATGGAGTGTCTGCTTTGTGGGGTGAGAAGAGGTGCAATTTCATTTAGGACATCAGGGAAGGCCTCACTGAGATGGTGAATTTGTGCAAAGACCTGAAGGTGGTGAGAAAGCAGGCCTTCAGGATCTCTGCGGAGTAAGCTTTCCAGGCATAGGAAACAGTAAGGACAAAGATCCGGAGGCCAAAGCATGCCTGGTATGTTCAAGAAAGAGCCCGGAGACCAGCACAGCTGGGGTGAGATGCACAAGGAGGAGAACAGAAGACGATGGGGTCAGAGAGGTGACTGGATGGTGTAGGGAAGTTTACACCACTGTAAGGACACTGACTTTCACTCTGTGTGAGTGAACTCCCCAGTTGTGGAAGGGTCTAGAGCAGAGGAGAGGCATCATCTAACTTATGTTTAAAAGGACTACTCTAGCTGATGTGTTGAGAATAGATTGAAGAAAGACAAAGGCAGAAATAGTAGGGAGGCTGGTTAGAGAGCTATTGATAGCAGTAATTTAGAAGATGAGGGATGGTGGCTTAGATTAGGGTGGTAGCTGCACAGTTGATGATGAAAAGTCATCCAAAAGTAGGCACAGTGAAATGACAGGATTTTCTGATGAGAAAAAAGAGAGGAGTCAAAGTTTTTGACCTCGGCAGCTGGAAGGATGGTGTCACCATTCACTGAGATGAGGAAGACTGCATGAAGAGCAGGTTTTGGGGAGGGCTGGGAGCTCAGCTTGGATATATTACCTTCGAGAAGCCTTTTAGACATCCATGTGGAAGTGTTACATGGGGATTTGGATATATGAACCTGAAGTTCAGGGGAGAGGTTCATTCTGGAGGGAGAGGTGGTTAAGGGAGGTAGGTGAGTGAGGTTTAGGGAGAATTTTCTTTTTTACAGTGCAATAGATTATAGTGCATTTGTTTTGTGATGGGAATGATCCAATAGAAAAAGGAAAATTGGTGATGCTGGAGAGGGGAGAATCATTGGAGCAAAGGCATCAAGTTGGTAAGAAGGAGTGGGACCTGGAAGACAAGTGGAAGAGTTGCCTTCAGATGGGAATGCAAATAGTTCATTGAGTGTAACCAGAAGGAAGGCAGAATGGATGAATGTGGACACAAATAGGTGTCTGGATGTAGTGGCAGAACCTTGTGGACGTTCTCTTTAATTTTCTTCTAGTTTATTAGTGAAATAAGAAGGAAGATTATTAATTGAGGATGAGGGGGCTTGGAGAGACCCACTGAGGTGCATTGAAAGTACTTCATTCACTCTTGTGGCATTGAGGAGGGTGGGCTGAGTGGGACAACACCAACCTGAAGAGATCATTGCAGAGGTTCTGGGAAGAGATGCCGAGGACATGGACCATGGTGCTAGACATGGAGAGAATGCATGGATTCCAGGTATGTTTTGAAGACAGGACATGTAGAACTTGCTAATGGTTAGCATCAGAGGTGAGGAAAAGGGAGAGATGAAGAACAATATTGTAAAAACTATCTTAAAAGGCAATACATTATAATTGCTCCAGCTATATTGAAATGAAGGCCTGGGAGCTTTTACTATTTTGACTCACACAACTAAAGTTCACTGTGGCTATTTTCTTATCTTAAAATCCTTCCTAACATTCTGATGGTCTTTGATTTTGACATACTATGGTTAACAAACAGCACAAATGATTTAGAGAAGTTGTTGGCAATCACTGGGCTCTGTGAGAGGGTGGTATATCCTCATTTTGCAGATGAAGAGACCGAATCCCAGAGAGGTCAACAGAGCTAATTACAAATGATGGGGAGGGGGAATTAAAAAAAACAAAACTGTTTCATAAATTTAGAATAATGAAAATACTTTACATCTTAGATTGCAGAACATTAACCACATTCTTATTTTGTTTTATAATGCCTCAGACAGACTCTCATGCAAATGGATACTTAAGAAATGCACTTGACAGTGCTTCTATGTGATACATTAATTGCCGTTGATTGTCAAGAAAAGCCTTCTAAATATGTATAAAGGAACTTAGAATATTGGCAGCCTCTTACATGTGGGTTATGAGATTCCAGCTTTTCCTGGAAAACTAAATTTTTTTCATGTTTCTGCATTTAGCAGAAAAATAAAAAGTAGACAATAACTTTAAAACACGAATAGGCCTGGTACATAGTTCAACGCCTGTAAACTCAGCACTTTGGGAGGCAGGAGCGGGAGAATCATCTGAGGCCAAGGGTTGAAGACCAGCCTGGGCAACAAAATGAGACCTCCATCTCTACAAAAAAATAAAAAAAATTAGTTGACTGTGGTAGCACACACCTGTAGTCCCAGCTGGGAGGGAGGCTAAGGCAGGAGTATTGCTTGAGCCCAGGAGTTCAAGGTTGTAGTCAACTATGATTGCACTTCAGCTGGATAACAGTGAGACCCTTGTCTCTAAAGTAAAAAGAAAAAAACAGCAATACATGACATATTTAAAACACCGATATATCAAAGTTTTAGATAGGATCTTATTTTTTTTGTTTATATCGAACTCATAAGAGTGTTTGATACTCGGGTTTCATTACTATGCCTTTAAAAAAATGTTTGCTATGCCAGTCACCCTTGTTCCTGGAATACGACAGCATCCTTAAGAAGCAAACAGTGGCAATGTACCAGAAATAGTTGATATTCTTTTATTCATTGCCTTAGAACTATTCCTTAGTTGTTAATTTAAAAAATATTTATTAAGCACTCTGTAAATGTCCAGATTGTTTTTAGGACAGATTTGTGTTTTCAATTTGAGTATCAACCTTTTGATGGCAGAAGAGAGTCTCTACTTCTGAACGTGGTTCTTACACATTTGGCATAATGTATAGTAGCTGCTCATGAATGTTACTTGAATAAAAAATAATTTGAGTTAGTTTCTTTTAATTTAGTTAGGCGTGTTTTAAAAAGTCACATTTCCTGCTGTGTACAAACATGCATGTACAGAACCACATTGTCTTTGGATTCATCTACCTCTGACAATTAACTATCTAATTAATTAATCATCTGATAATTAAAATGACCTCCTTTTGGCTGATATTGGATCCCAAGAAAGGTTCAAAAGAAACTTGACACATCATGTTGTGTCATGTTCCATTGTGAGACACCCCTGCTATTTATCACATTATGTCATATCTGATCAGATTATGGCAATGTTAAATTGAACAAAACAGTGATATATTAGAAAAAAATCCAGTACATTAGATTTATATAAAGTCATCTATTCTTCACTCTTTCCAAACAGAATAATCAGTAGGCAAAGTTGACAAATTCAGCATCTTTTGCCCATCAGCAAAGTTAGGACTGCTATCCATCAAATAAGTTCATGCTACTGGATTTAGCCCTTCACTTAATTTTCTAGTTCGAGGTTTTGGTTAAGGCCTCTTGATAACATGTAGGCTTATGTGGTTTACAAGTCTTGCACTATCCTGTACTTTCGTCTACTGAATTCTTCAGTTCGGTTAGTTCTCACAATGGATGAAAACCAGAACACAGAACCTTTAATTGGATTTAGGACACACCATTTTCCCCCCTCTGCCTCCCCAAAAGACGTTAACCAAGAATTAAAATTATAACGGAGACTTCAAGAAAACCTAAGTTTTATACCCTTTATCTGACCTTCTGTATTCATGGCAGGCTCAGCTATGGCAGCATTATTGCCTTTATATTTATGGAGATATTTTTGGGTTCAAGATGGCGTATTGATTTCCAAAATGATTCTAGGATTCTATGGCCCTGTGGAGTACATTGAATCCATAAAAATATAAAACGTTTTTAAACATTGCATGCTAAGCATTATCATAAAAATACATTGAATCCATAAAAATATAAAACATTTTTAAACATTGTATGTTAAGCATTATTATATATGGTATGCATAGGACTTAGCTCAAAATTCCAATTTTCACATACTGTGATTAGTGTATTGTGTTATGGAGTAATATGGAATTTAGGGAGGACTTACACAGTAAGAGTGACCTATGGCTGACACACTGTATCCTTAATAAGCTACAGATGACATGGGTCTCTTCTCAAAGGGGATATTGGCTTTCTGTATATAATTAATAACAAGAAAACTGTATCCTGACTTTAAGGTCTGCAGTAGTATCCTGGAACAAAAAGGGCCATAAATTAACATCAATTATGTATTAAAGTTCCAATTAACCTGGCTGACACTGATATACTTTAACAAGGCACATTTAGATAAAAGAAGAAACTCTCTAATTACTTGGAACAGGACCTTATGACCCATTCTGCTCTTTTATCCCAATTCCAACCTAATAAAGAATAAAATGAGAGGGAGAAAATTCCATATAAAGTGACAACACAACACCAGAAGCAATTCCCTGGAATACACTTTTACCATCAAAAACTGCCCATGATAAATATTTTATTGTACTTGGATTCTTAAAAACAAATACACCCATTGAAGATGAAGGGTATTTTAAAGTTAGAAATGGTGACATCTTTTGAGATTTCCCACTGGAACCAGTTGGGCACGTTATAAACTTTCAATGTGAATCCCCTCCCCACTCCCACCCCCCCATCCTGCCCTGGACCCACTTTAGGCACATTCTCTAGGAAAGGAGCTCATTGGTCACAATCCCTTCTGCATGGCTCACTTTCCCTGCCCCCAAATCTTTGGACACCTTCCTGTTTTCCATTTGATTTGGGAAGAGCATCTTGGTCCTCGGTCTCCATCTGTTCTCCAGGTGGCTCTTTGGATTTTGTTCATCTCTGTCTCCTGGTCTGTCCACTGCCTGGGCATCTTGCCCACTTAGTTCTCTAGGTCCTCGTGTTCCTCCTGGTGTCTCTTGGTCAGTTAGCTTCACCCACAATTGTATATGTATCTTCTAGGCTGCACATTGCAAGCACTGAAGTGTCTCTTCATCTGAGAACACAGAAATAGCAGATGAAGATATTCATAGAATGGATGAGAGAGAAAATGCAGTGATTGTGGGTGACAGGGAGAGAGTGGGAGCAAGACAGGTCTTAATAGCTGAAGAGACAGAGGAGGGGAGGACACACGGAATAAAATAAGAAGTGATTTGTCTTTATCATATTTCTATCTTTCTGTGGATCGTTATCAAATATTACAGTCACTTGCTTTCCTGTGGCGATCTCCCATGAAATAATTGCTCATTTCTTGACATCACTTCCTAAGTCTGTGCTCTAACTCACCCTGCGCAGTAGATGGAGGAGCCTGGTCTCACTTACCCTTTATTCAGCCAGGCTTCCCTGCTCACCGCCCTCCCCACCACACAGCACAAGGCATAAATACTTTCTTCTAGGCTCTTCCCTGCCTACATCCAAATTGAGATCAACTTTTTATAGAGATGAATGAACTCAGCTTTTAGCCAAATATGAAATAAAAAAATCAAGAAATGCATCTAAATAAAGCAAGATTTCTACTTATACATTTGAATAAATATATCCAAGTTCTTTCAGGGCCACAGATATGTGTGAATAGATACTTAGATCTAGCTAAATACTAAGTAAGTATCCAGCACAGATGCATATGAATAGAGATGAAAGCAGACATATAGAATTTAAATGTTGTCAACATATGTGGCCACTGAAATTATGCCCAAGTATAACTATGACCACGTATTTTTTTTTTTTTGCAAAGGAAAAGTGATAGTAAAAGCATAAGGCAGAGGATGTTGTTTGTATAGCCTGTGGGCTGAAATCTAAGGTTAACTGGTTTGAGCTGAGGCTGATGGGGAAAGGGCAGCTGTTCTGAAGCCAGATAAATGCTTTGGGAACATTCTTTGAAGACTGACTTTTTGACCTTAACCCATTTTGACCTATATTCTCAGGCCCAGGGTTTCCAATTGTTTTCCTATCCCCAATTTTGTGTTTTTCTGACCTTGATTTGACAACCCAACTCTATCCTCTATAACGCCACTTAATACCACCTTTCATTGGAAATCTTAGTTCCAGGATAAGCAGGAAAGTCCTACAAGTTTCCAAATAGAACAAGTTACATAAAAAAGTAAAAAGAATTAGAGTGGCCCTCTTCTTTTCTTTTGAAACCTGGAAGCCAGGAGACAATGATATATCACATCTACAGAAGACTGAGATGAAATTATTGTAATCTAATTCATCCAAGAGAAAAAAAAGCAGCAAACCCATTAACTGTTGTCTGAAACAACTGATTTAACCCACAGTGATCTCTCACCTGGATGACTGCAATAGCCTGCTAACTGGAGCCTGTTCTCCGTGCGACAGCCAGAACGATGCTTTTGAAAGCAATGATGAGATGGCATCACTTCTGTGCTCGGGACCCTTAATGGTTCCCATCTCCTCTTTTCTTTCTAATTTAGTCTCTGACTCCTCTCCCCTTGCTCATCCCTTTCAGGTCACAATGGCCACCTTGCTGTCAGCTTAGAAGGCACTTTGCCCAACTCAACATGTCTCCCTCCTTCCCTCAGATCTTTGGTTATTACCTTATCAAAGAGAATTTCTGTAACCCCTTGCATTTTAATAAAATAGCAACTGCTCTCCCCAGTCATTTTCTTTGCCTTAGTCTGTTTTATTTCCTATATAGCACTTATTATTGTCTCTTTTACTATGTTTGTTTATTGTGTCTTTTTCCCCATCATGTGTGCCAGGAGGACAGAGGATTAGTGTGATCACTGTTACCACATAGAACAGTCCCTTAGTAAGCTCTCATCATTTGTCAAATGAAGGGAAAGGGTCCTATACCCAGTCAAGATATTCTCTTGTCATGAAGGACAGAAAAAGACATGTGCTGATATGGAGGAATTGAGGAAGTAAATTTCCCACAAACACCAGTTAAATTCTTGAGAAGACCTTGAAATTACCTAGAATGCTTGTTAAAAAAAAAAGAAAAAAGAATAGATTCTCAGATTCCAACCCAGATCAATGGAATCAGAATTTCCAGGGAGAAAGTTCTGGAATCTGAATATTTCAAACTATTAAATTGAATATTTCCAAAAGTCCCTTATAATTCCTATCATAAGGCAAGCATGGAAACTTTGTGAGTCTAATCTTACAACAAATTAATGTGAATAGACTTTCAGTCTCATGGATTGCAGTGAGTGTATGTGTCTGAGTATATATAATGTATAATATGTTATCTATCTATCCATCCATCAATCAAGAGAGAGGTTAACAGAAACAAGATAAATGCAAGATAAATCCTATATAAAGATGCTTGAAATAGAACAGACTTTTGTTATCTGACCTATTCTTTAAATTGCTCACTTTTCATTACAGTTTCAATTACAGTTAGTCCAGTTGTGTTTCAGTACTAAGTTCCTTTTATCAACAGACAGATGCAGCTGGAAATGCATAGACGTGATACTGTACTTGTTAAAATGAGCTCATCTGTTCATTTTAATGGGGGGAGGAGAGGAAAGGAATTAGATACATGAGTCTCACTGGCAATACTCATGTAAGACACATTAGGATTCTGTGGCTGACATTTGGTACAAGGATAAATTACCCTATTCCCCAATATTCTGTGACAGCATCATTATCTTACAGCATGGTACCATAACTGATGTTCATATTGATTAAACATATTGGAGAAAAATTTAGGTTCACAATACTCAGTTAAGAAGGCAGAAGGCAAGGAATTGTTAAAATAATCAAAAGTGGTTAACATAAAATAATGTTTGATAATTAAACAATTGTTTGGAAAATACAAGTATGGCAAAAATTAATTCATGGATACCAGATATGTAATGTACTATTGCATAAAATAAGATCCTTGGAAACAATATCTTGGTGCAGAGACAAAACGTGTAAAAACATGAAATAATTAAAGAGTAATGAAACAATGTCCTGTACAAGTTACCTAATCACTCTGATTCACACAGTATCCTTACCAATGAAATGGATATGATAAATCTCCCAGGGAGGTTTGTGGATTAAAGGAGATAATTTAAGCCCTTAATAAATGGTAGATGATGACACTAACTGAGGCACAACAGAGGTTCAGAGAAAGAAGTGGCAGCTGAGAATCAACATATAAGGGAAGCCTTTATAGAGATGGAGAGATTGAAGCTTGCTCTTGGAGAAAAAGAAAATGAGAGTTCTAGGTAGCAAGGAACAGTATAAACAAAGGTGTGAAGGTAGGAAAAGGCATGGTATTTTGGAGGGGCAATGAGGAGACCATCTGACCAAAGGGGTGGGTCACGAAAGACAAAGTTGACAAGGTAGATATACTTCTTCACAATAGAAAATATGAACAAAGGAGAGAAAAGAACAGTATTTCATGATTCTACTATCCAGAGATAACTGCTTTGGTATGTTTCCTTCTAGCTGTTCTTTTCCTACACAAGTATTTACTTTTATAATTAAAACATAGCTTTGGATAATAGTACATATACATTTTTGTAGGTTGCTTTTAACATTGAATACCACTTTGTCAGCATTTTTCATGCCATTATATATCTTTGGAAACATGATTTGTGATGACCACATGACATCACATTTTGTAGCTTTGTTAAGTTAAACAGTCTATTGTTGTTGGACTTTTAGGTTGCTCTATCCCCCTCACCCCCCCACACCCTGCTAACAAATAACATTACCGTGGGAATGATTTTAAAAATAATCTGATTGTTTTTTCCCCACAGGAGGAATTACTAGAATGACATGTCTTGGTCTAAAATATATGAATATTTTGAAGGTTATTGATATATTGTGTCAAATTGCTTTACTGAAATGTGCCAATTTGCATTCCACTAGCAGAATACGAGTATATGCATTTCATTCCACTACTGGCAGAGGAATTCGGACTAGTGGAGATCTTGATCAGAGGAGGGACGTGAGGAAGAGACGCTGGAGGCAGGCAGTGATCCAGACAGAGGTGCCATGACTAGGTACTGAACTCCAGTGGTCCAATTATGAGCAGAGAGGAAGGAATAAGTCTTAGAAATTCTCCCTCCTTTCCATTCTTCCTCTTTCCTTCTTCTCTTTCTCTTTCCCTTCCTTCTTATAACTTGCTTTTCCCCTTTATTAAAAAAAATACATATCATTGAAGAAAATTTGTAAAATATAGAATGTGAAAATTTAACATTTTATTGTCTATCTTTTCAGTGTTTTTCAATGTATCAGTCAATATATTTTATAAGCATTTTCACATTAAATATTCATTATAAAAATGAAAACATTTCATTTCTTCCATTTTTTACTAATGGATATACGAAACAGAGATTTGCTATGATTTTTTACTATTATATATAATGCTGCTATAAATATTTTTGTATCCATATCATCTTTTTTTTTTTTTTTTTTGAGACAGAGTCTCGCTTTCTTGCCTAGGCTAGAGTGAGTGCCGTGGCGTCAGCCTAGCTCACAGCAACCTCAAACTCCTGGGCTTAAGCAATCCTGCTGCCTCAGCCTCCCGAGTTGCTGGGACTACAGGCACGAGCCACCATGCCCGGCTAATTATATATATATATATATATATATATATATATATATATATATATTAGTTGGCCAATTAATTTCTTTCTATTTTTTATAGTAGAGACGGGGTCTCGCTCAGGCTGGTTTTGAACTCCTGACCTTGAGCAATCTGCCCGCCTCGGCCTCCCAGAGTGCTAGGATTACAAGCGTGAGCCACTGCGCCTGGCCCCCATATCATCTTTATTTCTGATTTTTCCTACAGCAGAAAGGAATGACTCATAAGTATTACAGATAGATTTTGGGTTTAAGAAGTATTTTCAAAGAATCAGTAACAGGATTCATCTCATATACCACACACACACACACACACTCCACAACTAGGACAAATAAAAAATGGTCTCTATATTTCTAAGCTTGAAGACTGAACCACAACATAGAAATTCCAATTAAGAATTGGTTTTGGAGAGATGTGATTTTGATGAGTTCAGTTTTTGGTTTTGGTTTTGATGAGTTCAGTTTTGAACATAAATTGAACAGATAAATATAGATGAAAGTAAAAATGAGGATAGACATTATTTCAAAAAGTAGAGTTCATATATCCAGTAAATTCTATTTCCATTATTGATGTTTTGTATCATATTGTAGTATACCAATCAAAATTACAAGAATGATATAAAAAGATCTAGGGCACTATTTTATATGTTCCACACTGAAACACATTATTTCTGTAAATAGCTCCTAGCAGAAAAATTAAAGAAAAAATACTTGAGATTTCATCCTCCTTTAAATTTCATGCTCGGCTGGGTGCGGTGGCTCACGCCTGTAATCCTAGCACTCTGGGAGGCTGAGGAAGGAGGATCACTAGAACACAGGAGTTTGAGACCAGCCTGAGCAAGAGTGAGAGTTGTCTCTATTAAAAATAGAAAAAAATTAGCTGGACGTGGTAGCATGTGCCTGTAGTCCTAGTTACTCAGGAGGATCACCTGAGCCCAGGAGTTTGAGGTTGCTATGAGTTAGGCTGATGCCATGGCACTCTAGCCCAGACAACAGAGCGAGACTCTGTCCCCAAAACAAACAAACAAACAAATAAATGTTATGCTCATCCTTTCACATTAGTATATATCATCGTGATCCTTTTTGTTGGTGAATGGAAGAACTAGATTTTTCCATATAAAGTGTCTAGTGAGGAAGAATGCCTAACCAAAAGTGTTATATGAAATGGATCTATCTGTTCCAAAGTTTCTCAAGTGAGCTGGTATAAAATTCAGTTTACTGTCTTCTTGTAACTTGAATGGGTCCATCTTGTTCAAGGCTATCTTCAAGGCTTTTCTTTCCTTTCTGTTCCTCCCCTCACATTGTTTTTTTATAAAAAGTAAATACTTTCTCCAGAAGAGAGGAAGAAGAAAAGCTTTAAAATTTCTCAGTAGTATCTTGGAGAATACAGAGTCACCTTATCAAATCATAGATGTGTTGTCACTGTGGTGGTTTGGTTGCCACAACAGAGTTTGCCTACTCACCAAGACCTGTTCCTTTTTGAAGGACTAAGTTTGAGTCAGAGTTAATTTATAGCTTTGCTAAATTACAAGGCTACTATCTTCTCCAGTGCTTTCTCCAGCAGTTGAAGGTGTATCAGTGTTTTCATTCTAATGTGCTTCAAAGGTATATTTTAATCTGGCAGAGAACAAAAAAATGAGAAATGCTTTTCCCTTTGTCCACTGTTGAATTAGTATGCGGTCATTTTGCTTCATGGTTTGGAAATAAAACTTGTCTAAGTTGATGATTGTTTTCTGCTGTAATGTATACTTTTAGTTTGACAACAGGGGCTGAACTTCTTTATCTCTTACTTGCTGTAAGTGCTATGAATGCATTCATTCAGAAACTCTGGGTGACTTCCACGTGCCAGACACTGTTCAGTGCTGGGTATGTGGCACTGGAGAGAAACAGACTTGGTCCTGGTCCTCATGGAGATTTATAGTTTATAAGAAAGTAAAAAAAATGAGCATAGATGTAAACATACTATGATAGTGTTATGAACACTATTATAAATTATGAACACAAATATAAAAAGTGTAATGAAAGAAAAACAGGATGCTATCTGAATCCTCAAGAAATAGCCAGATCAAGAGTGGAGAACATAGGAAGGTCAATTAGAATACTATGGCAAGATTACAGGTTAGGAATCCAAACTGCTATTGAGAATTACCTTTCATCCAAGATATTTATGTGCAAAATGGAGTGGATTATTTATATTTTATTTTCACCCCAATTTCGGATATATTTTGGCACTCTGTATTTATATTGGCAAAATGTATGCCACTTCTCTATATTGTGAGCCAGTATAAGTTTACCCTTTCTGAGAACAACTAATTATATTGACCATTTGCATAACTGTGAAAGAATTAGAGCATTTAAAAAAATTACAAAAGTCTCTTAAATTGGCAGTTATCTCTGAATATCACAAGGATTTGTCAATTTCTTGGTGTAGTTCTATTAATATTTGCTTTATATATTTTGAGGCTATTTTATTGGGTGCATACAAGTTTAAAATTGATTTACCATTTAGAACAATTGAACATTTTATCATATTAGCCTCTGATCTCTAATTATGCTTGTATTAAATTCCATTTTGGCTGATAACATAGCACCTGCAACTTTCTTTTGGTTAATATTTTGCAGGAGTATATTTTCCATCTATTTATTTTTAATCTTTTTGTTTTTTAGTATGGCTCTTGTAAACACATCTGAATCTTTGTATATTTGTCCAATATATCAACATCCATCCTTAAACTGATAAGTTTAGTCCACTTAAGTGTTTTTTAAAATTATTAATATATTTTGGTTTGTTTTTGCTTATACTTTCCCACTTTGGCCCATAATACTACCATAAACATGCCAAGGATAGCAAGATTGTTATTCTTTCCCAGCATTTTAAAATCTGCTATCAATCAGAATCACCTGGGAGATTTTAAAAACTATTAATATCTAGGCTTTATCACTAGGGATTCTATTTAAGGTCTGAACTGGGGCCTGGACATTAGTATTTTTGAAAAGTTACCCAGGTGATATATTATAGGTACTTTTTCATCTCTTTTCAATGTCTCACCATAACCACCTATAATACCTGGATAAGCTACCTTTCTTTATTCATTCTAGTAAAATCCTTGGAACAATCTGGCCTGGAATTGGTATCCATACCATCTACACCATGTTCCTTAGGAGATGTCTCCCTGACTGATTTCCATCTCCCACTGCCTCACGACTCCCTGGACCTCCACATCCAACCTGTAACTTAACAAAGTCAGGTATTTTAGGTACTCAGAGTCAAGTATTGTTCAGAGGTCTTTTGACTGTCAGATCTTTTAATGGAGTTTAAAGTTGGGGGCAACTCAAGTTATAGCTTTGACTTGATCCTGTGAGTTAATATTAGATTCTTTCTCTACTTCACTGAAGCATCCTCTAATCTCTCATCAGGTTCACTATTTGCCTGGCTCTGGTCTACTAATTTGGCACTGAAGATGCCAATAAGAACATTATTGAAATGTTCACTGGAAAAATATAGATCTTGGTAGCTTTGGGAGGTAGGGTTTCTTTCTAATAGTCAACAATAATGTCCTCTAATCTAGTAGTTCTCAAAATGTCATCCCTCGGCCGGGCAAGGTGGCTCACGCCTGTAATCCTAGCACTCTGGGAGGCCGAGGCGGGCAGATTGCTTGAGGTCAGGAGTTCGAAACCAGCCTGAGCAAGAGCGAGACCCCGTCTCTACTATAAATAGAAACAAATTAATTGGCCAACTAAAAATATATAGAAAAAATTAGCCGGGCATGGTGGCGAATGCCTGTAGTCCCAGCTACTTGGGAGGCTGAGGCAGGAGGATCCCTTGAGCTCAGGAGTTTGAGGTTGCTGTGAGCTAGGCTGACACCACGGCACTCACTCTAGCCTGGGCAACAAAGCAAGACTCTGTCTCAAAAAAAAAAAAAAATGTAATCCCTGAACCAGTAACACCAGCATTAGCCAAGAACTTGTCAGAAATGCAAATTTTGGGTCCTTCCTGAGACTTACTAAATCAGAAATACTAGGGAGTAGGGCTCAGTGATCTGTGTTTTAACAGATCTTCCAACTGCTGCTCAGTCAAGTTTGAGAGCCACTGCTTTAATCCAAAAGATTTTTGATGTTCAATTTAATAAAGAAGATGGGAAAATTTTCTTTGCAGTGGCAACTGGCTAGTTAATGATGAAATGAAGAGTGGTGTAATCAAGTCTCAAAAGGGAATAAACTATTCGGCATGGAGTATTATATTTTGTAGGTTGATATTTAAATTTTAATTTACTCCAGTACTCAAACTAATCTTCATTTTAGTCTACTTTTCTTGAAGCTGAATGTTAGTTCATAAGTGAAGTCAAGTAGGAGGGTCAAGGCAAGCATTGTGAGCAAATCATCTAAGTGGAATGTGGATTTGTTCCAAAGTAGTCACATCCAACCCTCCTGCACAAAAACAATTATTGTTACTTTCTGAAATGTAATATGGAGTAAAATTCTTTTGTTGCTGCCTCTACCAACTGTGATTTTCAAAACAAGAATAACAAAACTCTGTTGGTTCTCCTTAAATTATGCTCATTAGGCACATAATAAGTATATGACAGTACACAGAGTGCTATGGTATAACTAGGCCCCAGTGAAGTGAAGATGCACAGCAAAGACATCCCTTTGTAAAATTTGGTTCTTTGCAGAAAAAATAAAATTGGGGCTGGAAAAAATTAAGTTTGACATCTAGAGTCTTAAACATCATACACTTGCTTTAGCTCTGAATTGATTTTTTAAAAGTTCACTTTTGTCATGTTTACTATAATAGCTTCTGAACTCATTTTCCTTTGCTTAAAGTAGTGTACCCTTTAGCTCTCCAGATAGCTTTTAATGGAAATGTAATTTTCCATTAGCAGTAATCCTAGGAAAAAGAAGATAATTCAGCCACTGAATTTTTTTCACCAAAATCTAGTTTTCATATATTTAATAGCGTTTTATTACACTTAAGGAAAAATAACTGAAATTATATATTTATAGACTGAGGAGCTCTAAGAGGACCATTGAGGCTGTTGGCAGTGGGACTGAGGGCCATGTGCAGGAAGCATCGTGGAGTCTAGAGTCACAGTGGTGGGAGGAGGGAGATGGGGAGGGAGACACAAATGGCATCTGCCAGTGCAATGGCATGTCCAAGCACACACTGAGATCACAGGGTCCTCCAAGCAGAGTAGGCATTGATAGAGCCATCTAAACAACCACATTGGCCATTTCTGTGAGGTAAGTGTTTTATGGATAGTGTTTCATAAACATTATTGGGAAAAATAAAAATTTCTTTAGAGATATATTTGATTACAAGTCTGTAACTAAACACCAGATTAACCAACTAGTGATTTCTTTGGGGGACAAATAACCTCTCTTCTGGAGCTTCCTTGGATCTGGAGTGTCTTTCCAGTTCAAACCTAGAAACTCCCTTGAGCCTGGTGGTTTGATTTTTCTGGGTTTCCAAGGGGTTTGGACATGTGTCTGAGTATCCTATTTTTCTTTTTTCCTCATTTTGTATAAGTGCAGTCAAACCAGGAGGTTATCATTTTTACCCCCAAAGTGCTTATAACCAAGCATATCAAAATGAAAAATACTCCTGTATTTTCAAATGTTTATGCAGGAAAACTAGGAGTCCAGTAGATGTTCCTGCAGAGTTGGGACCAACCTCTTCATTTTGGAGGCGTTGGTCCTGTCTGTGTGTAGCCTGCTCTGTTTCTCTCTAATCTTCCTCTGCTTTCCTATAGCCTCAGGCTGTCAGGCCTCTCAAGCAAATCTATCCAGTAACCTGTCAAATCATCTCAATCTCACCCTTGACCATTCTCCTGGCTGTTGTTTCCTGTTTACAATACCATCACCTCACTCAGTCATCAAATCTCCCTGCAGTCAGGATCTTCAGAAATGCTCAAAACTGTCCTGATATCATGCCAAATGTATTTGCAACATGGCACAAGCTCTTTCAGGCTCAAAGCTGTCTGCATAAATAAACACCATGCATTTCTCCCTCCTTCCACCTCTTCCTTATGAAACAGACTTATGCTGGGTATAATTAGAATTAGTGGGGACATATATATTAATTTCTTTGGTTTATGTTTATCAAATTATCCTCATGCCACTTGATGTAGTTGTGCTAGAGCTGTGTTTGATTGCAAAGGTCTGGAGTTCAGGATGTGTGACCTGCCTTGTTTGAATGGTGATCCTCTAGGGCCACATGTAGCTAGCTGGGTACTTCATAACGAGAAGGCAAAAATTCTGTTTTTGGATCTGACTTACATTGTCCTGAAAGGCTGAAGTCCAGCCCCTTAGATTTGTGGACTTGTATATTTTGGCTCTAACACAAAGCAGGTTGTTAAACTTTTTCCTTCAATCTGTATAATTTATACATTAGTTTATGTCTTTAACATTCAGGTTTGGGTTTGTAGAATAATATCCTTCCACCACAAAACCAGGCACAAAGGATAATATTCTGTTTTGTCCGATGACAAAAATCTTCCAATGCCATTGCCCTCAGCATATTCAAAATGAGAAAGGAAATGCCTCCCTTTATATAAGAAGGATTTTAGCTTACATTTCAACACCATGGAAACTAGGCACTGGGATAGGATCTTTCTGTCTAAATATATCCTTAGCTTTCAATTATACCTTCTATTTCACTAAAATGGCTTTTAAAATTCCTCCAACTTCACAACGGATTCCCTTTATTTTTGGCTGGCAGGGTCACCTTGGGCTCATCCCTCAGCCTTCATCAGCAATTATTATCATTTCGCAAGAAACATAGTTGGGGCAATCTGAGTGCAAAGGAGTCTCTGAAAAACCATTCTGGTGCCACGAGGATGTAGAATAAGATGAAAACACAGCTCAGATTAGGGGTGGCCACTTTTAACACTGTCACTTCCATAGGAAATAGAATACCAGAATAAAAGGATACAGTCCTTTCTTTGGGAGGGGAGGATGAAGCCCTCCTCCAAGAAATGCCAGCAAGATGTAATGAAAGCAGCATGGTTAGGTTGCCAGATACTTGTGGCTATGGAAAATCATTTCACTCCTTTAGTTTTCATTTCTCCCCCTGTGGAAAGAAGTATTCTGTTGACAGATATTCTAAGGTTCTTTCAAACTCCACTTATTCATCAACAAATATTTGTGAGTACCTACTAAGTACCAGGCACTCGGTATGAAGTGATAAACCAGGGAGATAGGATCTCCTGTCTCCCATAACTCATGGATAGTCTTATATTTGATAGTCTCTCATTGGAAGGAAATTTGCCAATTACATTTCATAAAAATTTTAGTTTGATATCAGCCTTTGGATTGTCCCTATATTATTCCAAGCCATGCTTCTTTTCCTTTCTCTATTTACTGGCCTTCCTCAACCATTCCCAGAGAAATACAATGCCATGGCACTAAGTCAAATACTTGTCTTACAAGATGCATTGAGAAAAGGCTGAATATATTTTATTGGTCAATATTTGTTTTGATGAATTGTAGTTCATAGGTCCTGCATTCACAGGTGTGATTTAGGAAGGGAGAACAGATACTTGTGACCACATTTGGGTCTTATTTCTATATCATAATTATATGATTGTATGGATATACTTTCCTCAAAATAAAACATAGTTGAAATCTCTCCTCATCTTAGCCTTATAAAAAATATTCCTTGGGAATCAGTAGATTTTTTTCTTACGTAGATTCATATATTGCATTTTAGCAGTGGGTTTATATTTTTGAGTGCCAATGCATGCTATTTTCCTACACAAACAGCTATGTTTAAAGCTTAATGAAGTAGGAAAGGCATTCAGGAAGAGCGAGAGCCAACATCTTGTATATTTGAACCTGTCTGTTCTGCCAGTGACCCATAGAGTGAAGAGCTGTGTCAGCTGATCATTTAGCTGACCATTGCTGACAGACAAATACCTTATGCTGAGCTCGGAGGGAGTCACAAAAACATCAGAAGTCAACAAGGTGACACACAATTCCTGTGGGGTCCTGTGCTTATTTTTTGCCATTGCTTGGAGCTGCATAATTACAGAAAAAAATACATCTTATCTGCAAATAGCATACACATTTTAACTGTTTAAATTGCTTCATTTTGAGAAGGTGTTGTTAAAACTACTTGGACGCATATTTTTCCAATGATGATAATTAACTGATTAATAATATCATAGTCATCAAAAGAGATAGCATGTTTTCAAAATCAGGCAACAATAGACGAGCCCTTACATGGCTTTAATTGGAACACCTAATAATTATAACTTTGTAGATGCAAGGGAATAAATGTTTTCAACTGTAAACACAAACACAGAAAACAAAGCAAAAATTTGTCAGCATAGACCGCCTGCTTATATGACTACTAAGCCAGAAAGCAGCTGCTTTATTTAATGCATTTTTTTCAGGGGACATGGAAGTAGTGGTTTCCAACATTGTTAATATCAAAAGTCCACTTGCTCCATGATCTATAAATTTTGAAAGATTTTTCCCCATCAAATTATATATATTAGGTAATTATGCTTTTTTTCACTTTCTGTTTTTCTTTTTTCTTTTCTTTTCTTTTCTTTTTTTGTTTTTTGAGACAGAGTCTCGCTTTGTTGCCCAGGCTAGAGTGAGTGCCATGGCGTCAGCCTAGCTCACAGCAACCTCAAACTCCTGGGTTCAAGCGATGCTGCTGCCTCAGCTTCCCGAGTAGCTGGGACTATAGGCATGTGCCACCATGCCCGGCTAATTTTTTCTATATATATATTAGTTGGCCAATTAATTTGTTTTTATTTATAGTAGAGACGGGGTCTCGCTCTTGCTCAGGCTGGTTTCGAACTCCTGACCTCCAGCAATCCACCCACCTCAGCTTCCTGGAGTGCTAGGATTACAGGCATGCGCCACTGAGCCCAGCCTAGTTTTTCCACTAAAAAGCAAAGAATTATAGCTAACAGTTAACCATTGTGATGAAAGTGCAACAAAAATATTCAACACTGAATTGCTGTAATTCCCATCTAAACCAAAGAAACTTGTAGTAGACATCATAGACTTCCTTATGGTGATCAAATATATGATTTTCTTTAGACAAAAATCTTGAAAATGGCACATAAAACCCATTGATACCTTTAGGAAGTTTGGAGCTTCAGGGATTTCTTACAAGGGAAGCTCAATGATGCATAAAACTATATATGTGAATTTAGCTGTGTTTGATGCATTTAGGATTTGAAGAAGCTTTTATTGCAACTACTTGTTCCAAACGTTTTCCTAAGAATATGAAGAACAAAGTCATATTTTCCTGGCAGAATCAAACAAACTCTCTTTCCCATTGTAAGAAATATTTGATGAGGTGCCTTATAAGCTGAGTCTTTTGATAATTATCGAAAGATGTATGGCTCAACAGTGGGACTGTTTCTTGTTTTTGGTAGACCTGAAAGGGCACAATTTAAAACAGGCTGGGGTGCCCTCAAAGAACAAAAGAAACCAGCTAAAAAGAAATATTCTTCATAAAAATGTAAAGTATCAATTTCATTGTGAGATGCTTGATCTTGTAAGTGGAGAAAGCTAGGAAAGTATTTTTTTTTTCTCCTAATTAGTTATACTGTCTTTGAGAATTAATGTTGGTTCTTGGGAAGCATGTGTGTGTGTGTGTGTGTTCCAATGGCTGTCTAATGAATACATTGTATGGCGGACATGTAATACCAAAGGAGACCCACTTGCAATTCTTAGGCCAAGTCTGACTGCTTTGTGGTCTTAGAGACTTAAAGCCATTATCGGCACCCCCACCCCATTTCCACCCACTTCTATACTCCAAACCTGATGTGTTAAATGCTATCCAGTCTGTTTCAGGAATTCCCTGGGAATGTTCTTCTCTAAACTGAATACCTTGGGCTCAGGAAAATATATTACTGGGGAAAAGAGGTAGGATACTTCTACTTCTTAGGAGGTAAGAAGTAAGATTTGCTGACGGCAGAAGGAGGTGTGCCTTGCAGAGATGTTCCACTGGAGAGGCATGGTTGCAAGTAGAGAGAAGCAGAGTAAGGGGCTAGAATGCACGTTACTGTAAGGACCCTCCTCCCACCATAAAGTATCTTCTTGGATGCTTGTTGTGGTCTGAATGTTTGCATCCCTCTAAAATACATGTTAGAATCTAATCGCCATTGTGGTGGTACTAAGAGGTGGGGCCTTTAGGAGGCTGTACCCTCAGGAATGGGATTAGTGTCCTTACAAAAGAGGCTTGAGGGAATCTATCCCTTCTACCACATGCTAACAACACAGTAACAAGGTGCCATCTATAAAGCAGAGAGCCCTCACCAGACACCAAATCTGCTGGCACTTTGATCTTAGATTGCCCAGCCTCCAGAACTGTGAGCAATGAATTTCTTATATTTATAGGCCTCCCACTCTTAGGTATTTTGTTATAGCAGCCCAAATAGGCTAAGACAATGCTCTATGCTTGGATGGGAGAAAAGTCACACATAAGTTTACATCCATCAACATACCCTCTGCTCACTCCACCTCCCGTGCTTTATGATTTCTAGTTATCCCAACCGTTTATTCAAGGCTGATGTATCTAAACAGCCTTGTGTGCTGGTGTCAAAGAAAGGTAAAGCAAAAGGGCACGTTATGTCCTCTTCTCCATCACCAAATCTATTAGTTATAGAGGGTGGGCTGACAGCTGAGCTTCAGCTACATGTGGCCTCCTGCAGTGCTCCCAGACAGTGTCTCCAACCATGTTAACAGTTGTTCTATCCCAAGAAAGGGCTCTGTGGCCAAATAAGTTTGGGATATGCCATATTCCATGACAGAGTCACAATACTCATTATTAAGCTAAAATATCTGAGGAGTCCATCAGTAAAGAAAACTATTTAACTTTGCTTGATTCAATATTTCCCAATGGTTTTGACCACAGACTCCTTTTTTTCAAAAGACTTTTTTTTTTTATGAAATAAAATTGACACATGGAGAACAGTACAACATCTTCTTTCTTAAAACAATGTCTTTCTCTGCTTTTATGATGTCACACTCCCTGTTTTCATCTTACCTCTCCAGGAGCTCCTTCTGCCTCCTTTGCAGGCCCACTGTCTTCTGCTTTGTCATTGGATGTTAGATATTCTCAAGGCTTGGCCCTAGGTCCTCTCCTGTTTCCAGTCATTATTCTCCTCTTTTCCTCCATGCCTGAGGCTCCCATGACTGCCTCATGCAGAAGTCACACTGATGTCTAGCTCCAGTTTGGACATCTTCTATGAGCCTCAGCCTTGTATATCTGCCAGCTTACTTGACATTCTACTTGGATGTCCCAAAGGCACTTCCAGCTCAATGTCAAGTCAAGATCATTATCTTCTTGCCTTTCTCCAGTATTCTTGCAATGTTCCTTTTCTCAGCAAATGGCACTACACTTTACTCTGTTGTGCAAATAAGAAACAATGAGTGTCATCCCTGACACCACCCTCCGTCACACTCATCAAATAGTAGAGATTTTACTTCCTAATAATCTTAAATCTATTTCTCTCCATCTCTGCCTCTGCTTACTTGGTCCATGTTACCGACTTTTCACACTTGGGCTCCTACAAAGACTTATCTGGCCTTTTAGCATCCCTTCTTGCCCTCTTTAATCCATTATCCATAATACAGCCAAAGTGATGGTTCTTATCACAAATCTAGTCATATCTCCCTTGCCTTTAAAAGAATTCATTACTCTTAGAACAAAGACCAAATTCTTAAGTCTTAAAGGCCCTCTGTGATCAGGCTCCTATCTCTTAGGTTTCAGACTCATTTTGCATTTCACTGCCCATAACCCTCTTTGCTGATCTTGCCCTTAGAGTTAAAATTAATTTTTTTTGTACTTATTAAAAATATTGAGACATCATTCACATACCATAAAATTCATCCTTTTGAAGTGTACAATTCAGTCGTTTTCAGTATGTTTTCAAGGTTGTGCAACCACCACCACTATCCAATTCCAGAACATTTTCATGCCCTTTAAATAAACCTATTAGTAGTCACTCTCCATTTCCCTCTCCTGCAGCCCTGGGCAACTACTAATCTACTTTCTACTTCTATGGATTTGCCTATTCTGGAAATTTCATATAAAGGGAATCATAAAATGCAGGCTTTTTTGTCCGTCTTCTTTTACTTTACATACTGTTTTCAAGGTTCATTCATGTAGCACATATCTGCACTTCATTCCTCTTTCTTGCCAAATAATATTCCATTGTGTGGATACACAACATTTTGCTTATCCATTCATCAGTTAATGGATGTTTGTTTCTACTTTTTGACCTTTATGAATAATGTTGCAATGAACATTCATGTACAAGTTATTGTGTGAATGTATTCTCTTGGGTGTAATAACTAGGGGTAGAATTACTTGGTCATATAGCAATTTTAGTTTAACTTTTTAAGGATCTGCCAAACTTTTCCAAAGTGGCTGCACCAGTTTATATTCCCACCAGCAACGTGTGAGGGCTTCAATGTCTCCACATCTTTGCCAATACTTGCAATTGTCTGTCTTTTTGGTTATAGGCATATTAATAGTTTTGAAGTAGCATCTCGTTGTGGTTTTGATTTACATGTTCCTGGAAGTAATGCAGTTTCTGGCTTACTTCTAATTTCTGAAATGCATCATATTTCCTCTTGCCACAGGGTCTTTGCATATGAAGTTCCTCTTTCCCCAATCCCTTCCCCTATAACTTGATTCTTCTTTCTGCTCTCTTTATATAGGTCATTGCTGTCATTTCCTTAAGGAAGTGTTCTCTAATATCTCTATATCAAATCCATTGACTATAAAGTCTCATAGGACCATGTAATTCTCACTCATAGCAATTACCACAATTGCAACTCTACATTTATTTATGTGATTTTTTGATGATTAGTGGCTTCTCTTCTAGCCGACTACAGGTTTCATGAAGGGATAGAACCTGTTTGTATTATTCCCCATTGCACTCTAAGCACAGACAATGCTTAGCACATAGTAGTTAGTTAATATATATTTTCCAAATGAATAAAGAAGTCAATAGATTAACTCTGGGTTACAGAAATAGACTTAATAAATAAAGATGTTCAATGCCACTATGCATTCCTATAGGATTTCTCAGAAGACAGTCAAAGTGACAAATTCCCTCCCTGTATGAATAATTATATATTTGGTGAGTTAGAAAAGATAAATAGGAGGAGCAAATCAGGAAAGGAATGCCTATAGGGATGAAGATTTGATACTTTCAGCAGCTCACTTTTGGAGAGCCTTATGAATTACAAAGTGATGGGTTATGATTTCAGACTGCTTGTTGAGATCAACTCATTTGTGTTTTAAACTCACTTCCCTATGAATTAATTTTCCTACAATTATTAAAATTAAAATTCAGTTTTCTTATAGTGCATTGACCCTTCCTCCACTACTCATTTTTACATTGGCCTGTAGACACCATCTGACGAGGCTTAGACTTCTTAATAGAAGCAAAATGGAAGAGTTCTAGCAACATTTATCCACTGAAACCTAAGATTCTTATTCTTTTCAGTTGAATGCTATTGCTAAGCATTAGATGACATTTATTTACACAAATGCAAGCTAAAATTTCAAGAAAATCTAATCTAACATCCTCCAGCATTTATCATTTGAAGTGACCCACACTGAAGAGTAGCATGCATACCTCAGCACTCTGACACTCAGTGAGGTATCAGCTGGCAGTTAGGACCCTTTACTCAAATGCATTGTATCTAGCAAAGGAAGAGGGTGACCAGTACTTCATACATATCAACAAACACTGACATCCTGAAGCCTAATGACCACAATCGAGGTAGCTGTTACCTCACCTGTAGTCAAGTGCAGCCTTGGGTAATAAAGATGGAAAACAGCAATACTAAAGAAAACATACCTGTAAAGGGGCTTTTACTAAATTGCTAAAGGTGTCAAGCTCCTTTTTCTTCCCCCTGTTAGTAAACTTTTCATGGTTGAAGGCATGGAAGCCTAATGACAGGAGATGGACATGCCACAGACAGAAGTGGCCTTTGGACTCTGGAGGTCACAGTGTGATGGTGTGTGTGAAGGAATGCGAATCCTTTTTACGGCTTTGTTCAAGTGGATATGGTCCACTGGCAAATCCTGTTGCACTAAGATTGGAGGGTGCAGATAACCCAAACATAATCCAGACATGTGGACGTTGTTTTCATGACATGGGTTCTGAATCCAAAGTGCACCACCCCCCTCAAAAAACAAGCAAGAGTGGCTTCTTCCTGTGTAGAGGACTCTATCTCTGTAAGTCTCTCTGATTTTCTCTTTCTCTCAATCTCTAACTCCCTGTCTCTTTGTTGCTTTTAGTCTGTCTCTGTTTCTACACTTTTCCTTATTTCCGCATCAACATCTTATACCTACAGATGTATATATCTCTTAGACTTTGTGTGTATCTTACGTATAAATACAATTGCTTATCTAATGTATATAACACATGCAGGATATGTGTACAAATCTTATACTTATATTGTCCCTAAATCCTTAGAATCTCCAAGCAAAAAGGAAACTCAATTCAATCTGCCATTGAATGGGCACACATAAATCACTTTATCTACCTCTTATGTGCAAAGACAATGCTAGTTTTGCCAGAAAGAATGTGAAGATGAATTGGTACTTATAACTGTTTGTGTGGATAGACTTGGTGCCCTTAACTGGGCCACAGTCACCCTGCCAAATACTTTTTTCCTCTGTATCAACTCTTCGGATTAATCTGGGCTCCACCTTTGGGACTTTTCCCAGTACTGGCTGTTATTTGTTGTTAACTTTGCACTGTGGATTCTGTCCTGTTCTCTATCTACTTGTTTGGACCTGACTTTTTGTATCTGCCTAGATCCTGGATCTATCTTCCTCTGGGGTACTGATCCCAATGCCACAGGAAGGTGATGTCAAACAGGTATTCCCAGAGACCCTGGGGTTTCCAGAAGGTTCCTTCTGGTCTCTGGGCCATCTGCCCCCATGGGCCCACTCAGTCCTCTAGCTGCAGAAGATTTGGGGGGGGGGCACAGAGTCCTTCTTGGGTGGCTTCAGTAGGTGTACCTGGGCCTCAGTGCCCAGGTTCTCAGTACCAGGTGCCTCTAGGCCTCAGAACCCTTCAAAAGCCAAAGGGGGATAGACTATGCTGGTAGTTTATATTCTAGTACATATCCCAGGACACCTGGTCCTGCTGGCATTCCTGCTGCCTCAATCCTGTGACAGCTGTACTTGGAGAAACGCACCTGCAATTCAAAGACATTGCTGTGCTTTGTCCTGCAGGTGCAATTATATCAGGGCATGTGGAACTCCAGGTCTCAGAGGGTAATGTGGTTTGTGTTGCATTTGGTGAAAGAAGCAGGGTTAAGTAGAACCTCTCAAATTGGAAAGTCTCCATCATAGGACTGCCTGAAACTTCCAATATCATTAAGGCACAAATTTGGGGCTGTGTTTTTTGTGTAAATTGGACTCAACACTATGATGGTGGAAATTTTTTTTCTGCCTACAGGTGGAAAAATGGCCAGCTGCAGCATATTGTTTTAGAATGGAATGATCAAGTCTTAAGATTTAGATTCAGGAAGGGCTAAGGGGCATGATCTTGCATGAACTATAGTTAGTCCTTCCCTTTCTTCTTTTAATCTAATCTCCAGCCAACCTCTCTTGCACTGAGTGATGCTGTGAGGTAGATGTTCTCACCAAGACTCTACTCATCACCTTGCACTGCCCAGGCCTGGTTCCCATCTGCATCCAGCTTAGGTCAGAGGGCAGGTTCTGGATTCAGATGCATGGATTTAAGTTCCACTTCCACTGTTTATTCATTGTGTGGCCTTATGCAAATCCCTTTACCCCTGAGCCTCAGTTTCTATAGGTGTTAAATGACAATAATAATAATAGGTACTACATGGGATATAGCAATGCTTGACACATGGTGAGCCTAAAACATCAGCTGCTATTATCATCATAGCCATCACAATAGTCTGCCTTCATGGATCACCCAGAATCCTAATGTGGGACATGACTCACTGGTCGGGACCTTCCAAATATGTCCACCATAATCTACACTGATAGTCAAGTAAACTGCCAAGAGGAACTCAAAGAGGACCTGCTGTGATATATCTGTTTATGCCTACCTCACTTCAGGGCAAATCACACACAAGGAAATTCTCACAAAATAGGAACCGAATTTCTATTATAACATCTGAATTTGGAGCAATTATGGCATTTGCCTCTGCTACCTCGGGGCACCTTTACATCATTCTTGCAGTGTCATCAAAACTCTGGCAATTGACCATATCTGATATAGTTTATGGAACTGCAGGGTGAATCATGGCCTGCCAAAGCCAAAACACAGAGCATGCACTCTAGCACTGGGACCTTTGGAACACCATCCAAGAACAAAAGAATGCCTCCTCCTGGTATCTACACACCAAGATGTTGGAGGGTGACGTCTAGGGGCCTTTCAGACAGATAATATCTCCAGAAGTTGTCCATATCTTACATTGCTTTCCAATGGAGCAGTATTTAACCCAGCAAGACCATATGTCAACCAGTGCCCTGATGACTTCAACCCAATAATCTTGCACAGGGTATGAGGAATATTGTATAGAAATTTTGGATTTAGGATGATACCAGAGTTGGCTCCTATTTCTAGTCCACTGGAAGATGGCAAGCCAAAGGAATGATCTCTGAAACCCATCTTTCACCTTTAAAGAATTTGAACTTACCACTAATCAAATCTGATTAGTCCTTAGATCCATGGTTAAGAACAGAAGGGAAACTGAATGGATATAGTGCACCTGATACTGCATGCAGTCCACTTTTCTTTACTGGTTTTAACTCAGATGTTGCTGACTGCAAAGCTTGGAACTCTCTATAATACCTCATTGCTTCTTTTCAAGGGTACAGTTGATGTCTGCTTTCAAAGAGACCCATCTCCCTAAAAGGGCATAAGAAATGGTTTAACTTACGATGGTACAATGTTTGAGCTGGCCTTTTACAAGTAGGTGGAATACAGTCATTAGGAAATGGGAAAAGGAAAGGACATTTCAGGAGAAGGGACAGTGAGGACAGACACAGGCGAGATATAGAAGAGCGTGTCTGGGGAACATGTGTGTGAGCAGTGCATGACCCTGGAGGAAGAAACTATGCTGTCGCCCTAGTATGTAATGTATTTGTGCCATCTGTGGACTAGAAAAAAGGTCTGAGAATGAAAATATTCTCACGGTAATGGTGATCGTGCAGTACAGATGGATTATAGGTAATCTTTTCTTCAAACTTTCCTATGTGACCTGAATGTCTTTTGGCTGTGCCTGTGAATTAGCCACTGTGCCTCACACTGCCTCTTGTGTCATTGTCACTGCTCCACTTGGGCTCCCACCTCGTGACCCCTCTGTGCTGCTTACGTCATTGGCTTGCAAACCATGTTTCTGTGTGCTTTGCCCAGGCCACCCACGCCAGGACTGCTCTGCACAACAGTCTTAGGCCTCTGCTAACCCAGGCACTCTGCTCCTTGTGGCATTCTCCCGACTGCATGTAGCCATGGGTGCCACCCTACCCTCCACTGGCTCCCCCACCCCTTCTTGCCACCACACTTCTGCTCTGGTCCACTGCTCATCTGGCTATTGCACCACTCCCTGGGTGAGTCTCTTTGCGGGGGCTCCAGACACAGTTGTGTAGGGTCAATGCATTCAGGGCTACCCACACCACCCCCATGCATGGACACGCCATCAGCATGCGTGATTCAGATTAGTTGAGTGCTTACTATGTGCCTGGCCACCGTTCTAGGTGCTGGGACACAACAAAGACAGGAAAATCCAAGTCCAGCCCTCATAGAGCTCACATGGCAACGGAGGAGTTGCCCATAAACAAGTCAGTAAACTAACGTAAACAATGTAATTTCAGACGGTGATAAGTGCTGTGAAGTACATGGGTAAAGTTAGGAAAGTCAGTGGTCAAAACAAATACTTATGAGGAGAGGGATGTCAGCCTCACACATCCAATCTTCACCTGGAGAGGCATTTTTACAATTTTTCCTTTTTTTATTGCCTTGAAATTCCTAAGCTTCAAAATAGAGTCTTTATTTAATAAAAATATACTGCAAACGCATTTTTATAATGAAAAAACATTTTTATGTTGCAATTGGTAGTGAGTTAGGTCATCTTTGTGAAATTGAAGATAGAAGTGTTGCGAATATTTATTCTACTTTTATGTAAGTACACCTCTTGGGAAGATTTGATGTCAGTTCCTAGCAATTTGGGCACAGAAATATATATTATAAAGTTATTGTTCTGGAATAATTTTAAAAGCTAATTTACAGTTGGAATTCCGAATTCACAATATTGGTCCCAGAGTCAAGTTGAGTGCTTGTAGTCGTAGTTTATTACCTGTGTTTCCCTTTGTGTTAATGATCGTGCTAATTACCTGCAGGTGTCTTTAGTTCTCTCAGTTTAAGGAATAGGGTTTTCATCTGGCTTAATTCCAATTAAGATATTTACCTTTTTTGCTATGCAAATTCTCCCTGCAACTGGAAATATTCAAGTAAAATTTTGCCTCCATTTGAGATGCTGCTGCTAATATTTAGAGTTTGGGACTACATTTTGCTACTATTGTTTTGCATTTTTTTTTTCGCACAAGGAGAGCAAACATATTTTCAAGATGATTTGTGTTTAAACTAAAAATATGATGGTGATGATAATAATGAGAAATACTGGTTCTAACTAAAAAATATTGTTTTTAGTTAGAAACTTCCAAACAAAAAATACAGTTCAGAGGTTGGTCCCTGTGATATACACATCCCCTCCATAACTTAAAAAGTTATCTATAAACATATGCATTTCTCCTACTGAATGGACTTTCTTAAGATGGATTGTGTACAATTAGATTATTACCAATATTGAGGTAAAAATGTACATGCAGTTAAATGCACCAGTCTTAAGTATAATATTCAATACATTTTTGATAAATGTACCTAGGTAACCGCTACCTTAATCAAGACATAGAATATTTCCATCATTCAGAAAGTTCTCCTGTGTAGGGAGCATAATTTGAAACATGCAGATTATATCTGCCCATAAAAATTTTATAGTCAGAAATATGGCTTATTTATTCCAATAAGTTAAAAAGATAGGTTTCATTAATACATTTCACCAGCACCTTAACCAAACAAGTCATTTTCTTTAACATTTGTTGGCAGTTAAAAATTGTCCATTGCCCATGGGCTTATCAGGAATGCCAAAATCATTTGGGAAATTGAAATTTACTCCTGAGGCAGCAAAATCTTGCTGATTAACTTAACAATGAGCTAGTTATAAATAACTTCTTATAATTAGTCGGAGGCAGGAGGTTTTGTTTCATTTACATCAAACATGTCCATCATCAGGTATCTTTTGGGCCCAGAAGCCAATCTCCGTTTTCCTGTTGAAATGGACCAGTGCCACCTGAAGAGACATGGATTGCAGCAAGAACTGCACCGATTTTATTTTCATTCATTCATTTAATGGATTAAACTCTTATTATGTGCCAGGAACTGCTAAGTACTGAGGTTACAGCAGTGATCAAAACAGACTAAATCCCTCTCCTCATGCAGAAAACAAAACAAACAAAAACCAAGCCTAAATGAGTCCGTAATATGATGTCAGGTAATTTGAAGTACGAAGAACAATGAAGCAAGGTAAGGGCTAGGCAGGGCTCGGGATGAGAGACACAGTGTTACTGTAGTGTGGTAACGGAAAGCCTCTTGGAAAAATTGACGTTTGAGCGGAGTCTGCGAAACATGGGACCATGTAGGAATCTGGGAATAGCAAATGCGAAGGCCTGAGGCGAGAATGTGCTTCAACTTTTCCAAGAACAGCAAGGTGAGGAAGAGGCAAGGATGCAGGAGAAGGAAGAGGGAGTCAGGTCACCAGGTTATATAGGACATTCTAGCCCATGGAGAGGACTTTGGAATTAAAATTGTGGAAAATGTGTGGAGTCTTCTGGGGTATTTTTTTTTTTTGAAACCAAAAGTAAATAAATACTATTCTGGAAGTATCTCGGCTATCTCAAAATGATAAAACTAAAAGTTTTTCATCATTTGTAGAAATGAGGTTTCAAAAACTAAAGTTGATTACAGAAATTTAAAGACAATTACATTTCTACATGAGTTTTTAACATAACCTTTTTATTTTGGAATAATTTATATTCATAGAAAAGTTGCAAAGATATTCCAGACAGTTGCTGCATACCCCTTATCCAGTTTCCCCTATTGTTAACATCTTACATTACCATGGTTCACTTCTCAAAAGTAGAAGTACTATATTACTATGAACTAAACTCCAGATTTTATTTGTACTTTACAAGCTTTTCCATCCATGCCCCTTTTCTGCTCCAGGATCCAATCTATGCTATCACATTGTATTTAGTTGTGTGTGTTCTCAGCCTTCTCCGGTCTGTGAGTCTTTCCTTGTTTTTCATGACTTTGACTGTGTTGAGGAGTATTAGTCAGGTATCCCATAAAATATTCCCAGTCTAGGTTTCTCCTTTGTTTTTCTCATGATTGGACTAGGGGGATGAGTCCTTGGAAAGAGTACCACAGAGGTGAGTGCCCCTCTCATCACATCATATCAGCAGGTACCTGATGTCCACATGATGTTAACCTTCATCACTTGGTTAAGGTGGGTTTGCCAGATTTCTCTATCATAAAGTTACTATTGTCCCTTTGCTCTATTCTTTGGAACCTAGCTCAGCATTAGGGGAAGGGGATGGGAATTAAGTTTCTTTGGGGTGTTTTTAGCAGAAGAGTAACATAATCCTATTTATGTTTTTATAAGGGTCACTCTATGCAGAGAGCAGACTGTAGGGGCAAGAGCAGAAGCTGAGAGAATGGGCAGTATCCAGTGAGAGGTAGCAGCTTGGACTCGGGGGAGAGTGGTGGAAATGATGAGAAGTGGTTGGGGTTTGTGTGTGCTTAGGAGATCGAGCCTACAAGTTTTATATTGCCTTTCTGCCTTCACTTTCATTAGGGCAATGACCATTGATAATGATGACATTCTCTTGTTTTACTAATGACAACATCACTTTCTGGAAGGACAGTTCTCTCCTTCTAGAGTTGTTGAATGTTATGAAGATTGTTGATTGATTTGTTTATGTGCTCAAAGTAAACCTAATGGTTCCTTGAGCTAAGTTGAAAATGTCTCAGACTTTAGAGATAAGTATTGGTAGCATAAAAAATTAAGGTAACCTAGACTAGGGAACTAATTTCTTCAGAACCTCCTATTTGTTAGGCCCTGTTTTAGGCGCTTTATATTTGTTGTGAGTAAATATTTGTCATATTTGTATTTGTTGTGAGCTTCAAGGCCCACAAAAAAAGCAATATGGCTTTTTAAATGTTTCTGTAAGTGGACTTAAAGTTAATCTTAAACCCTAATTTTTTCCTGATGCATAACAGTACAGTTGTATCTGTCAGCTCAGTCCCTTTGATGATTATAGTAGTCATTTCATGTTTAAACCCCTGCAAATCTGGACTTTCTGTCTTCATCCTCTCCCCTTCCTGATAAATCCTCAAAACTGCAGAGATCCGTAAATACGCTGCTGATGGTCTGGAGCAGAGGATGGCGTAGCCTTCTTGATTCTGATTTGTTGAGCTCTCGTTCCATTTCTCATGAGATGTAGCTGGATGGTTTGGTCTTTGGACCTGTCTTCCACGCTGGTAATCTCCTAAGAAATAACTGCATTCTTATTAGCTCCCCAAGGGAGGGTACATGCTATGTCCTTCCTACAGTGTCCCCTAATTCTGTCCAATAGTCCTTACAAGTCTACCAGCAGACCTCTCAGAGCAGGTGGGTTGCCAGTCCTCTCTCTTCAGGGGGCCTCAAACCTACAAGTGTTCTGTCATCTTCCTCCTCCGGCACTGACTCTCCTTACTGGGACTTGGCCCCAGGGAGTAGGGGCTTGGCCTCCAAACCAGCATCTATTAATAACTTGTTCTCTTTGCTTCTCCCAGCTTGTAGAAGATGTCTAACATCTCCCTTTCTCTTTCTAAATTTCAGCCTTCAACTAATAATGATTGAGTGCCTATAACGTGGTGCAGGGATACGATGGTGAACAAGCCAGTTCTTGCCCTTAAGGAAGTTGGGAAAGGAAAGAGACAAGTGAAAAGATACTTAAAATTCAGCAAAATGAATTGCTCCTAACAGAGTGAATCAGCTTGCTATGAGGGACCCAGAAGAGGCCCCTAACTCTGCCCTGGGGGATCCACAAAGACTTCAGGGAGGACAGGATTTGTAGTACCAAGCTATACCACTGGCTGTGGGATATGGGGTGGTCGAGGAGGGAGTGTGCTAACCCATTACGAACCTCCCTTTTGTAAGTAGTGTTCTCCTCCTACTCCCTCAAAGCAGTGAACTGAGATCCAGTTGAGGCAGGGACAGGTGAGGCCATCTCTTCCTGGGTCCAGCCTCTAAGATAATGGAGCCCTTGTCTGTAACCAAAGGCTGGCTGTCTACCCATCCTCCAAACGGGCACGGAAACCTCTGCAACAAAGCTGCTACTACCTCTTATTGATTGCTTTGGAAAAGGCTTCCACTGCTGATGTGCAGCCTGCTCACCTTCTAGCCCATGGAGTTCTTTTCACTGGCTTTGCCTCCCCTCTGGCCTGAACTAGGCAGCATTTGTGAGGAAAACATCACCAGGGCAATCAAATGCCACAGACATACAGCAGAAAGATGCAAAGCAAACTACATCATTTCCTCCTCCCTGGGTTTAGAAGCCCCAGGAAGAGCTGAGGGGAGGACACTTGTTGGAGACTGCTTATTCTCCCCTGAACAGGCAGTGTTTTTTAAAAAAGAAAAGAAATGTAGTTATTTTCAAAATTTGGCCTTTTCCCTCCATTTTCTCCCTACTGCGGACTTCTCTATTCAAAGACTCATTTTCTCCTTCAGACATTTCAGCTTCTGAATTTATTTCACATAAAAAAGCATGATGTATTTTTTCCTTATATCTTTTTTAAGGTGACAGTGAATTTCCCAGATTCCCAGCATTTTCTGCTGTTTATTTCTGCAGGGAATACAGAATACACTCTTAGCAGTTGTGGCTGCCAGAATGAAGCCCGGAGGGCCAGTGGCAGATGGATGGTGATGCTTGTCCTTGGGGGTTTAAATGCTCTGGTGGAATATCTTACCCGATGTGCAGGCTTTTATGCTTCCGGGGACAATGGAGTCTCCGGTGCCTGGGGAAAAACAGAGTGCATCCAATTGCCTGCCTGCTGGGCTGGGCTTCAGGAAGGCCAGGGCGGGAGGGCTCCTGCAGCAAGCCCCTTCCTGTCTCTGGCTGTTTCTGGCCATGAGTGTCTGAAGTTGAGCCAGCCACGGCCACACTGTCGCCTTCAGAAATGTGATGGGGAATCTGTGCTCTCCACCCTCTCACATGCACATTTTCTGGAGGCTACAGTTTAAGTCACCTACTTTAAGAAACCCCAAAGGGAAAACTGGAATTTGGGAGTATGATGGTGGGGAGACAGAAGAGGGGATGTTGAATATTGATGCTGCCATATACTATGTTTGTTCTCTATAGAACATCTAAACTATGGTTTATTTTAAAGATCCAGTGTGATATATACCCTCTCCATGGGCAGATACACATAGTTGATAGGAGAAAGGAAACACAAAATTTGTGAGTGGCCTTTGTCCCCTGTCACCTCATCAAGTCCTCATAACCATCATTTATTGTAGGTATTTTTATTCTCAGTTTTGAGGTGAGAAAATTGAAGAAGAGAGGTCACAACATTAACAAGTTAAGTAGCTTTTAATTGGCAAAGCCAGGATTCCACCCCAAGGCCAGGCCCGGTGCCGTGAGCCTCCTCTGGGTCCCAATCATGAGTCGGGACCCCAAGGTTTGAGGCTGGGCTTCCCTGCTAGTGTCCTTGTCAATCATTCCCTCCTCAAAGTCTGATTCTCAGGATAATCCTGTCTTTCTGGCTTCCCTTGGTTGTTGCGACAACCATGACCATGAGACAACATGAGGAAGTGTTTCGTAAATGACAATGCATTATACAAATAACAGAGGGTATCGTTATTCTTTTGTTGCCACTGAAGGAGGCACACCTGTTGATGAATTACTGAAATATGTAGCTAAGGACTTGCCATGCGGTTTTGTCTCCTGTAGCAGAACACTGAGTGAGGCCTCTTGTCATGGGGCGCACTTTCCACACTGGTTTTTGTCCCACATTGATGCAAAGTGCAGGCCATATGGTAGGCACTTAATGCCCACAGAGAAAGTGTGTAACCTTTTGGTAACCCTTAAGAGCAAGGCTGCTGGAGCCAAATTGCCTGCCTCTGCCACTGGCCAGCTTTGTGACTTTGGGCACATAACCTCTTTGTGCCTCAGTTTTCTAAGCAGTAAAATGGGGATACAAATAGTATCTATCTTGTAAGATTATGGGGAAAATTAAATGAGTCAATTCATTGACAGGTCTTAGCACCATGCCTGGAACATAATAACTGCTGTAGAGGGGCCGGTGATCACACCTGCTAGCTGATTCTGACCAGCCTTGATAGAACTTGCAGAGGACACACCTTGGTGGCAATGCTAAGTGCCATGGTAGAGTGCCACAGTGTAGAATGCTCCAGGTCAGCACCTTGCCCTACAAAGAGCATTCTTTACAGTTCACAAATAAGTGATTTCTATAACCAATGTTTCCTATCTTGAACAAGTGCTGGTGCTAGGCCCCATGAGGGGCCAGGCAAGACTCTGTCCTATTTGGCCTCATCTCCACTCATCTCCAGCCGGGTCTCATGTCACGTCATCCTGGAACTCCACATCTGTCACACTGAACTCCTTTAGGTCTGAGAAAGGGATATGTGCTCTTCCCTCCTGCACACACCATTCCTTCTCCTTGGAATGCTCTTTGCTGCCATAGCCCCAGGCCCATCTCCCAGCTTACTCACATCTGTCTCAGGTTTCAGTTTAGATGTCATTTCTTGGGGAGGTTTGTCCTGAAGCCCTTCAAATGGTTTGAAAAAAAGTGTTGGGATGCACTGTAGAATCTAATATTGACCCAAATGAAAGTTGTTACTCTGAAAACTCAGTAGTGTAATGGCATTTGCTTTCTAATATGTATGTTTCCTATAAATGATAGGCTTTTTTTTTTTTTTACATCAACTGAAAGTAATTTATACATTATATTCTTTGCTTTATTCAAAGTAGTTGACTCACTTTCTGAATGATACAAATTTTCTATTTTCCTATCTTTCTTTCTTTGGCTACCTACTCCCTGATACCAGGTCATGACTCCTTCCTTCCACTTTTTTTTTTTTTTAAAGAAAGAATGAGTTAAAAGTTTTATGCCATTGAGAAATCTAGAAAATATCAAATGGCTTTAGCTCTTTTTAAAAAATTTATCTGAAATAGTATTGCATAACATTCAGATATTGCTCATTGGTTTCAGCCCTCATTTTAAAAATAAAAACAATGGTAAAAAATACCCCAGCTTAATAGTGTTACCTGTGAAAGGAAGGTAAAAATGAATTTTATTTTACTCTTTCTGCTTCTTCTGTAGTCTTTAAATTTTCTACAATTAACAAATAATTATAAAAGGTTTTTAAATTTTAAAAAGAAAACCAGGAAAACTTCAATATTCTCTAAATTTAGTTCCAATCAACAAGCTTCCATACCCAAAGAAACTGAGAAGGAGGAATATTCAAAAAAAGCAGACTGTTCTCTGCTTCTGAGATGAACATCCAGAAGACTAATTGCTCGCAAGAGCCTCCAGGAAGATGGTCCCTCAGCTGGCTGCACTGAACTTTTTTTCATTGTCCTTTTTCTTCCAGCTGTCCTATCCCCTACTTCTACCGTTTTCTTTTAAACACTTTTTCTTTCTTTCCTCCTTTTTCTAACCAGCCATTCTGCTTCCCCGACCATGAGCCCAGCCTCCCTTGTGTAGTTCTCCTTCATGGATGATTTTCCATCTACCCTTTTCCATACCATCCTTGTCACAATGTTTCTTCCTTGTCTTCCACTCAGTCACCCTGACTTTTTCTCACTAGTGGAAGGTGAGGAAAACATATAACATTGGCATTTTAAGATATCTGGAGATCTCTTTTTAGTTAGTGCTTCTCCTAAACCACACTTTTCACATAAGTTTTTGCAGGCATCAAATGGAATTTTAGTTTTTTTTTTTTTTTAATTCTAACTATATTTCAAGTAATATAGAAAAGAAATTAGCTATTTAAAATTGGGTTTCAGAGACACTTGGTTGAATTTCCTGTTATGAGCCTAAAGAGCCCTGACACACACTATATGTTTAATGATATTTACTTCTTTCTTGCAAACAGCTGAAATTAACAAATTGTGACTCTTATCCACTGTTTCTAGTACATCTCACCAAGATCTGCCTGCACTATTCTCAGAAATATAAATTTTACATTTCAGCAGATAAAACATGTAATGCTTATGAGGTTCTTGCAAGAAGTCTTTGCAAAAATTGTGCCAGCTTCTTTTCTAATACTACAGCTGAAAACCAGAAGAGGATCTGCCCACTGAACGCACTTCATGTAAGTAATAGTGCTGTGATTGAAATTCTCCACTGCCAATCATTTCTGTCTGAAGAGAGGTCATAAAAGAGGTTGGAATGCCCCCTACCTTTGAAACAAACACTCTTGTGCATAAACCCATTATGTCTGTCCTGCAAAACAATGGGGATCTAGATCTGCTTAAATATTTGATAAAAAAGTAGAGACCAGTATTATAGGTACAATATAACATCTCATCATTGTTTTAACTGGCATTTCTTTGATTACTTTGAACATTTTTCATATATTTCTTGATCATATATATGTATATTTGAATATTTTCTACTCATGCCCTTTGCACTTTTTTCTATTGCTATGATTTCTATTGCTATTGCTATGATTGTCATCATATTGATTTATACGAACTACTCATGTATTAAGACATTCTTTAGTCTCATTTGTTTCAAACATGATAATTTTCCAGTATATTTGCCTTTTACAAATACCTTTATTTGACATACACAAAATTAAAAATATATGTGGTTGAATTTTTCAATCTTGAGCCTTTAAAAGTATATTTATCACTTATTTTCCCTGTTTCCAACACACTAGAATATGAGAGGGCTGGCGGGGGGGGGGAGGGGCGAAAAGAAAGAGAGAGAGAGAGAGAGAGAGAGAAACTTTTGTAATCTGGTATTTTCAGGGAGTTAATCAGGTTCTAAATGTTATTGAATTTGAGAGTTAGAAAACAATTATGTCCCGTCTCCTAATTTAGAAAAAAGCCAAGTGGTGGAAGGAGAGGAAGACACATAAATTGGCATTCACTCTGAATAAAAGTAGCTGTATGTGTGCTCACTGATTTGCTCCACCCTACCATGTCAGAATCGAAAGGGACCTCAGCAGTCAGAGGTCATCTCTTTCAACCCCTTATCCAAGGAATCCTGCCAGTACTATTTCCACCATCTCCTTCACAACAACCAGGAAAGCTCAACTTTCCCATTGGAGTCCATTACAACTTTGGATGTCAGCTGGCATAGCTTTTTGATATTATGCTGAAATTTGCCTGCCCATAAGCTCCATACACCAGGCCTAGCACTGCCCTTTTGGAGCCACCTTTACCAAGTGGGTCGACCTGGGAAAACTTTGGCTGTTCAGAGGAAGCCGCCATATTACATCCAACGTGTCTCTGTTCCAGGAAAAACACCAAGAAATTTTTTCTCTATTCCTCCTCCCACATGGTGTTGAGACTCAGCACTGGCCTATTTGCTGTTCCCTGGATACATCCCAGTGTTTGCCTTTCTCCTCTCTTGTTGGTGCCCAGCATTGAGCACAGGACTCGGTGTGGCAGAACCAGTGCAAGTATGGCATGCTCACATCCCTCCTCTCTGCCCAGGCTGGTGCCCCACAGTCTTCCCTTGCTGCTTGTCACTTTCTGAACTACTGCCCCTGTTTCTCAGGAACCTTACAGTTGGTGGCCTGGACCCTGTATTTCATTTCCCACCCTTCAGTGGAGGTTTATTTGTTTGCCTTTGTTTTGTTTGTTTTTTGGGCTTCCGAGTGTCTACAGAACCCTGATAAACCTCTTATTTAGCTGCTAGGCGAGAGTGGCTAGGGCACGACTTACTGCCTGCATTTTGCTTGTGATGGTGGCAGTTTTCAATCTGGGTTTGTGGGTCAAGGTTTTGGTTTTGGACCTTGGCCTCACTATCCTGTTAGTCTGGTGCTCAGGCCTGGCTGGTCTAGAGCCTCCTACTGAGACTTACCCAGGGTGGCTGGGGAGGGCAGGGCAGGGCAGGGCAGGGCCCAGGCAACACTGGGGTGAGTAGAGCTGGGTGGGGCCCGGCTGTAGGGGAAATCAACTGGTTTCCCTAATCGGTTACCCTTGATGATGCAGAACAATGGAAAAAATGGGCTTAACTGAATCCTAGTCGAGGCTAACTAGCTGGGAGACCCTGGGAAAGTCATGAGTCCTCTCCAAAAGGATGGCACTGAATAGTAGTGCCAACTTCTGCTGTCTTTCAAGTGCTGACTCTGGCACTCAGCAACTAAGTGTGTCACAGGCACCATCCCATTCTATCATAGCAGCAAACTCCCAAGGAAGATCCTATTAATATGCTCTTTTGATAGATGAAAAGATAGTAACTTAGAGAAGTTAAATAACTTGCCCAAGGTCACATTGTTAGTAAGGAGCTGAGCTGGGTGGGATTTGAACCCAAGTATTCTGAGCACCTGTGCTCTAGGACACAGAGCTATGCACCTCCTGCTCCCAGTTCTGCTTAGTTCTACGGGTGGACACAACTCAACAGTAGCTCTAAGGTCTGAGAAGGATCATGTTTAGGCCATTTGCCATTGGCTTGGCAGCAGCATCCTGGAGACCTGTGTGTTTATGCTCATCATTTTTCCACCTCTGAGCTAAGGCCACCTACCCTCTGCTATCTTGTTTGAAGCTGCCTGCAAACTGTCAGATAGCAAGAGAAAATTTCTACCAGAAATAGGTTTATATCATTTTTAGTATCCCCATCACTATATTCAGGAGTTGAAAGGCCCCAAACAAAACCAAGCATAAGTTTTCCTTGACTGGGATGGCTCTCTAAAACATTGTTATTAATTATTCATGTTGACTGAGTTTGTTTACTTAAAATACTTTTTCTTCTTGTAGACATAAGAAAAATTAATTGCTCTGGATTTTTCTCTGATGTCCTGGCATGCCAATGCCTGAGAAAACCTAACCCACAGAATGAGTAATATTCTGTAGCTTAGGACTGGTATTTCGATTGCCCAAGGTTGTGGAAATCTTATTGCAGCATGGGAGTCAGCCCATTACAAATGAATGAACGAACAAATAAATGAATGAAAAAATAAAGAAATAAACCAGGCTCCTGTCCTCTCCTGAAAAATATCTATCTCTCTTTAAGGATTTTGATTTGCCTTCCTTCAGCACAACAGGTACAATATTGTAATTATTCTCTCCTTGGATTCACATGTAGTATCAATAGGACACTGTGATCCTTGGGTTGTGTAATGTCTTTCTATGAGTGGAGCATACTCCTATTTATTATCACAATGTGTGTGTGTGTGTGTGTGAGAGAGAGAGAGAGAGAGAGAGAGAGAGAGAGAGAGAGAGAGAGAGAACCAGGATTAGGGAGATATTTTCATATTGAAAGATAACAGATATGAGATATCAGGAATCACCAGCAAACTGGTTAGGGGCAAGAGAAAACACCAGAGAGCCTTACTTCTGTAGATTCATGTACTTTGTGTCTTGGAAACAAAATGCAACCTTTCAAGGAAAACACCTAAAGTCTTGGCATAAATACTACATGGCCTATAATAGGTATACTCAATACATGTCAGTTCTATTCTTCTTCTCCTCCAATAATACAATCATACTTACCATAGAAATTTTATTGCCATAACAACTAAAATTAATTGGTGCTGTCACTTAAAATATTTCTGGGTTTCTATAGTTCTTTTTTTTTTTAAAGTTAATTTTGATCCTAACTGCATCACAATGAACCCTCCCGTAGCATTTACCTAAACATGGTTGTAGCTTACATGGCTTCTCCTGGGTTTTCTCTCTCATCTGTTTGTACCTGTGTATAACTTAATCTTCTGCCTTTTTGTTTTCTTTCTGCCTAAGTGAAAAACAAGAATGCCAAGATTTCTCCAGGACACACCTGTGCACTGTTGCAGAACAGCTGATCCTGAGGAAGGCTGGTTTTGCCACACAGGTGGCGACTGGGAGGCCTAAGTAGGCTCCCAACCAACCAAGTAAAGAAGGTGGAGGGCAAAGCCAGTATATGGGGATGTAGGGGCTGGAATGGGGGAAAGAGACACCTTTGACAGAGTTGTTAATAGATGTTGCTTAATTACTCTGAATGCCAAAATGTAATCACTAGGCCAAATGTCACAGGGACGGACACACACACACACACACACACACACACACACACTCTCTCTCTCTCTCTCTCTCTCTGAGGCACACCCTTTCCTACATGTTCTTTCCCAGGTAGTTCCTCTTTCTTGACATCATAATAGAAAACTTGAAGATGGAAAGACTCCGTTCGGTTAGCCCCATGCCACGGGGCAGAGGTGGATTACGACTAGATGTAGTTAATTTTTCAATGAGGTTATATCACATCTTTTTTTTATCCACATGGAAAGCAATCTGTCTCAATTTTTACACAGCACATCTTAAGGAGGAAGTGAACATAGTTACTTTTGGCATTTTAGATATTGTTGCAGGAGAAAGAAGGGGCCTAATTTTGGGGTTTTGGAGCACAAACTCAAATGCTTTATTAATTTTTTGTTGTACATGCAATTGCAGTTGGACTGTATCTAGCTTGGATTAGAATGGGGATAAATGTGAACTTTTTTCTGCTTTCTACATCCTCTCTGGAGTACAGAGTATGCTCCATTCATTTTTTTTTTTTAAAGAAGTAGCAATAGGATGCTTGTCAACTACTAACTCTCTGTTAGCCATCTATCTAACATTTTTTGGACTCAGCTTCATCTATAAAATGGGAATGATTTCTTAATATCATGTAATGTGAAGAATTTTTACCTTAAAAATAAGATTTCATTATGATATTAAAGAAATAGTCATCTGAAAATATTTTATTTTACTAACAAAAGAAATTCACCTGAAAGAATAATATTATATTTGATAATTATTTATCAGTTTGTCAAAGATAAAAAATATAGATCATATGTAGTGTTTGTGAGAATGTGAGTGTGTTGGATCAACTTTTCTATAAGGCACATTGTTAATACATTTCAAAATTAAAAATGTTCATGCCTTTTGGTGCAGTGATTTCTTTTCCAGAAATTTGTTCTTAGGGTAAAATCAGAAAGATGTTCAAAGGTGTAATTATAAGTTTGTTCATCTAAGCTTCATTAATAAGAGTGAAAAATGGGAAATGAGATACATTCCACCAATAAGAAATTATTTAAATTATTATGATATACCCCCACATGGAATAAATACTCAGTGGCTGTTGAATAGGAGGGTAAAGTTCTGTTTATTGACATGAAATGACATCTGTAATATATTGTTCAGTGAAAAGAAAATTACAGAACTGTATGTTTAGTATTATTGCACTTACATGGATATGTTCATATTCACATCTACATTTATGTTTATATACATAAAAATACATTTGTATATAATGGTCTCTGGAAGAGAGGGGTTATTGGTGGAGGAAATTCACTTTGTACTTGACATATCTTTGCCTTGTGTAAACATTTTTTTATAGTGCCTGGTGTTATGTTTTATAATCAGTCAAAACAATGATAATGAAGAAGAAAAAAAGAATCCGAGGGGCATTCAAATGAAACTTTTCATTCTGCTGCGTCTACTAATTTCTCTCATTTGTAATATGACCATTGAATTGGATCACTTAACTTCTGACCAGCTAAGCAGGGACACGGGCCTAGGCTATTTACAGGGGACTACGGAAACAGTAGAAGATAAACAAGCATGAGATAAAAGGTATGAAGATATGATATAAATTGGTGAGGCCCGCAGTAGATAACACACTAATCTGTTTGACGAAATAATAAATGACAGTTACTTGATGGGCTTTGTGAGCTGAGTATCATGTGAAAATGAGGTCATTGAATGTGAGAGTAAACGACAGGGCTGACGGCTGGGGAGGAGAGGGCTGGACCCAGTGCTGTGGGGATCATGATTCTCTCCAACTTCTTTTCTTTCTGAGACCCAGTGGTGGGGATTAGAGACTTTCAGTCTACTTCGCCTTTATTTTGGACTGAGACCTAGATGCTATCATGTGAAAATATCCTTGCTAATGCATATTAAGATGTGACATGCTTCCTTTTTAAAATTTCGTGTGCCTTTGTATCATAAACCTGAGAGGGGAAAGAAAAAAAAAAAAAAAAGAACCCATATCCTGGTGTGTAACTAAAAACCTCCCGGTGGGATTTGTTTAGTGTGAGAGAGTGATTAGTAATTTTTAGTGATTAGTAATTTTCTCCCTCAGGTGGTTTTTCTGCATTCCTGTAGAGACTGTGTACACAACAGGGCTGCCAAGTGAGAAGAAAAGGCTCAGGCAGAAAATACCACGCTTTAGGAAACGGTGAGTGTGTGTGTGTGTGTGTGTGTGTGTGTGTGTGCGTGCACATGTGTGTTTTAAACAACTATTTTAGTTCCTTTGACAAATAAAGTGCTTTGATTTGGAATCATGTCTTTCATGTTTTATACAACCTCTGGTCTTGCAGAAATTGTAATTCTGTAATAATTTTATTCAAGGGAGTTGTATCTGTGGGCCCATCTACTCACAGCCCAATCTCACTCATGCCCTCGATATTCCCACACTGGTTTTGGAAAAGCAAGCCAATTCTAAAAATCTTAGCTCAAGGAGGCCTCAGGGTTTTATTTGTAGTTTTTTTAGGGCCTACTGTGGAAGTCATTGGATTGAGGCAGAAAGAGTTTAGCTTTTTCAATTAAAAAAAAAAAAAAGACGGCAGATGTCTATAATGAGAGCTCCATGAAGGAGGGCCATTTTTTTTTTTTTTTTAAATTGTCTTGTCAGGTCAACTCATTCCCCTTCCTAATAAAGCAAGCATTCACATGAACTGAAACACACCCAGACAGTTGGGTACCTAGCAAGAGTGTGCAGTTGTTTTTCGTCTTGCCACTCCCTGGGGATTGAAGCTATTTAGCAAAAAGATTAAGCAACCTGTGTGGCCTTGAGATTCTCCCACTTGAAGCTTTCATAATTTTATTTTTGTGTCTGTGGGCACATATACTGGGCCCAATGACCGCATTAGTAACTGTTAGCACCTGAGAATGTTGCTCTCTGAACTCAAGAAAGGGATACATTGTGTTTGGGTTACCCTTAGAACAGTTAAAAAAATAAGTTTTAGAGTTGACAGACAATGCACTTACACTGACAACATGGAGTAATTTGCTGACCAATATTATCCAATTGAGGGACTTGAATGTGCTCCTTCATCATCATCATCATCATCATCACTATCTTTCACAGGTCTATTGCACTTTGCAGTTATAAACATTTGCTCATGGATTGACCTGCTTGGTTACTATGGCAGTCCCGTAAGGTCCAGGAGAGTGTGGATCATCTCACCATTTTAGATGAGGAGTCTCTGAAACCACCCGTCTGGCATCAGAGCAAATAAGAGAATCTAGACTTTCTAATTCCTAGCTCTACACTCTTTCTGAGAAGGCACTTGAGGGAGGACTGTAGGAGTCCTACATGTAGGAGGACTGTAGGGGTACATCAAGCACTTTAACTCTGGGCTGAGATCCTAGCTTACCTTGAACTCTAATCTTGAGCATAAATTGAAGTTACCCTTGGAATACAAGAGATGGCTTTGAAAGAATGAATTAGTTATTCTGCAAGTTCAGTGTAATAATCTAAAAAAATATTATTGAACCTCTTCTGTAAATTGGTCATGTGATGGTACAGGGAAGTGTTCTGACAGGTTAGACGTGTCACCTTGTGAGGTCTGCCTGAGAGATTGCTCTAGGTTACCGGTTACGCACAATGGGTGAGCCCGTCCCTTCAGCTGCAGAGCTATCTCCATGGAGACAAACACAGAACTCACTCTCTTCAGTTTGCTAAACCTGAGTGTGTATGGCCATTCCAAATTGGCTGTCCTAATCCATTCAGAGCAGCAGGAAGCATTTAAATGTTCAACATGTTAAATGAACCAAAAATAGGTGAGTGAGGCTGACTCATGGCTGGAGAAGAGGCAAAAGTGGATAACTCTCCATTGGCCTGCCTAGACACCCTTGGATGGGCTAAAATGCATCCTCTGTTTCTCCACACATTCGCTCCCATCCTGACCAGGCCTCCCCACACTGGTGTTGCACCAGACTGTAAGGCGTTGCACGTCGTGGAGACAAGAAAGGAAGCTGGGGTGGAAAGGGGCCTCGGAACAAGAGCCAGAGAGAATTTAGAAGTTCCAGAAAACAAGGCAGAAGGCTTCTCACTAGAGTGAGAGCAACTCTAAAGTTAGGGAAGAACATTTATTTCTTTTTTATATTCCTCAGGATTAGTGCAGTGCCTGGCACATAGTAGTTGCTCGGTAAAAACTTGTTGACAGAATAATAATAAACTGATGTGGACCTTTACTAACCCCACCAGCCCCTTCCTTTGGGCATCAAGCTTTCAGGTTCAAGCTGCTGGTCCTGTCTGAGGGTTGCTGCTGGAATTCTCACCTCTGATCCTGCCCCGGCTTGTAGACACCCAGCTTTTTGCCTGCCTTTGGTGGCCCACTTTGGCCCCTAGCCCTGGTCTTCTATTTCTGCTGCCTGTTCTGAGGTTCTGATGGCATCAGTGACAGGTAGCCTGTTTTAAAATATCTAAGCTTTCCATTTAGTTATATTAAAACTGCAAATTGTTCTGAAAAAAATATAGATCCTTTTAGAAAATTGTTTGTGAAACACGATTTTTGTAACAACATGAGACTCCACCCATATAGTGGTGGTTTTACCAAAATTTTCGGTTACATAATTACTGCCTATAGAAGTAAAAAGTTTAGATGTTTTGGAGGCAACTTGTCAGTATCTACAAAAATAAAATATGAAACTTTGATTTGGTAATTTAAGTTTTAGAAATTTAACTTGCAGAAATATATAAGTGCGCAAGGGCATAATTGTAAAGATGCTTAATACCACATTATTTGTGATTATAAAAAACAGAAGCCATTATAAGTCCATTAACAGGGAAATAGATAAATTATGATGTGTTCAAACTATAGAATATTATTCACCAAGAAAGAGAATCCTGGCTGGGCGCGGTGGCTCACGCCTGTAATCCTAGCTCTTGGGAGGCCGAGGCGGGCGGATTGCTCAAGGTCAGGAGTTCAAAACCAGCCTGAGCAAGAGCGAGACCCCGTCTCTACTATAAATAGAAAGAAATTAATGGGCCAACTGATATATATATATAAAAAATTAGCCGGGCATGGTGGCGCATGCCTGTAGTCCCAGCTACTCGGGAGGCTGAGGCAGAAGGATCGCTCGAGCCCAGGAGTTTGAGGTTGCTGTGAGCTAGGCTGACGCCACGGCACTCACTCTAGCCTGGATAACAAAGCGAGACTCTGTCTCAAAAAAAAAAAAAAAAAAAACCAAGAAAGAGAATCCAAGAAATCAGGATATGTTTTTATATTTAATATGCAAAGGACTCAATACTTTGCACAGTATGGACTATATTGTTTTTTAAAACCTTACATATGACTATACATATATATGTGTGTGTACATATATATATATATTTATTTATTTGTGCATAGGAAAAGGTCTGGAAGGATACACACCAAACAGTTAAGAATGGAGGGAGGGAGTAAATATAATAACATAATTACATAATTAGCTGATCCTCTATGGCTCTGATATCTTCTTTTCTTTTCTGCCATTTTGGATCATGTATCTCATAGGAAAATAAAATCAAATTTGGTTAACTAAATTCTATATCTCTTAGCATTTGTGCCTATGCCTCTTTTCCCCCATAGTCTTTGTGTGTGTGTGTGTCTGTATTGAAATAGAAATTATTGGAAAAATATTAGTAAATCTGAAGTTATGGATTAGTGTCAAAGTTCATATATCTGTTTTGTTTTTTGCTTGTTTCCTTGTAATCACTGATCAGCAGATTAAAGATATTTATAAATGGGAGTAATATATAATTTCCAAGGGTTTTATACATGTTACAAGGCACATGACTCCTTCCTCAGGCTCAAAGGAGGCCTTAAACAAAACGGTGAGAAAGATGAAAGTTCTTTGGTGTTTTACCCTTTCAGTGCCTGTGCTCTCTTGTTGTCTTGCAGTGGCAGAGATTTTCAAATAGACTCAGGTATGAATATCAATTCTATTGGCTATCAACCATGCAAACTCGCCTTAATTTTTTCCTAAGTAACAATTATATGCATCAAGAAAGGCTTTTGTGAAGATTAAATGAGATACCACATGTGAAAATGCCTAGTATATCCGGGAGATGCTCAATAATTGTTTTCTTTCTTCTGATCCCTGTTTCAAGGATTCTCTCAAAAACATTTTTGGGTTTTGCTGTTCTCAGAGCAATCTCTACCAGAGCCCTGTGGTTTAGGAATGTCTGCAGCTATAGTACCTCTTTTCCTACCCTGTGTCCTCCCCCCCCTTGCCCCCCAGTCCCCTTCTTTTCTCTCCATTCTTCTCTCCTCATTGCCTGCTTCCTCTTGCCATCTTCTCTTCCTCCTTCTATTTCCACTTTTTTATTTTTGCCTTTTTCTAATCTCATACCTTCTTATACCTCCTGCATTCATTTCCTAAGACTACTGAGGGAAAGACATGTGGTTAAAAGAAAGAAACACAAAGAAAGAGAAAGAATTAGAAAACAAATAAAACCTGCTCTTTGCTTCTCTTTCACACAAACCACACCAAGTTTCTCTCAGTTCTCCAAGTTTCTGTGTCTTTGCATATACTCTTCCTTCTTTACTTTTCCCTACTTTACTTGGCTAAATTCTACCTGTTTTTTAGGTCTGAGTCATTTCCTCTATGGCCTGGGTTCCAACATGCTAAGTCACATGCTCCTGCTCACTGTGCCCACAGAAATCCATGCTTCCCAGATCAAAATACTGACATAAGTAAATCGCAATTGCTCATTCAATAGTCTATCTTTCCTGCTAGACCATAAGCTTTCATGCACAAAAGATGTGTTCCACTTGTTTATTTTTTCATCTCCAGAGCTTGGCTTAGTGCTTGGCACTTGGTAGGTGCTTGTTGGATGAAGCTGTAACTTTAGTTTGTGTCCATCATCAAGACATCTGGGAAAGCCAGCCTCATGTTTCTCAAGCTGAGTTCTACTCTGTGACTTTTGCCATGTTCTTACACTAAAGTTTTGGTCCACGACCTCAAGGAGCCCAAATAAAAGTAAAAGTGTCAAATACTACCTGTGCTTATTTTATTGGAATCAATTTTCAAACCCTTATAGCCTGGAATTTAAGGCTCCAAATAAACTTTTTAGTTCATTCTCCCTCCATGAACCTTATGCTATACTCACACCAAATCTGTCAGCCATCTTCACCTTCTTGTCCTTGCGCATACTATTTCTTCAACTTCCAGATTGGTTTTCCTTATTCTTTGCCTATGAAAAGTCTTTTTATCTTTCAAGCTCAAGTTAAAACAATGGTTCTTATCTCTTGGAGTTATTGTGAAAATGAACTGAGATAAAATGGATAAAAAGTTTGTTGCCATAGAGTAAGCACTCCATAAAGATTAGCTATTAGCATCTTTTCTCAACTAGACTTAAAGCACAAAAGAAATGGGAACCAGGTTTATGTTATTTGTATCTGTATCTTAAGCATCCAGCCTAAGGCTGAGTACATGGCAGGTGCTTCATAAATGGTTGTTGAATAAATGAAGGGAACAATGGTCCAAATAACCATTCGATAGGTTAGACCAGATAGTAAATGTGGTATGCTACTTCTGGGCTATGCCAGTTCCCAGGATGTAGTGGGCTTATTCACATTAATTATTAAAATACTAATAACTCTAGTTATTTAGATACCTAGATATGACCTAAAAGGTTTTTGAGAATCACTAATAAAGGATTTGTTATGTATGTGGTTAGATGCTATGAAAGTACGAACAATATGGACAATTCTTTGGTTAGCTGAAGGTTCTGTTTGAACGTGTGAAATCTTAGGGTGAGAGTGATCAAAGGTGATTGTGTGTCTAATCTGGTCTGGTTCACCAGAACCTTACAAAGAGGCAGCTGTGGAAAACCTGCTTCCTCCCATTTCCTCATCCTAGTTGTACACACAGTTAGAGCCAATGTTAATAGTAAAAATCAAATATGCTGTTTTTGCATATTAAATTCCTTTTGAGGAAGTTTGAAATGGTCAACTGAATCTTTTAACTAAATTGAACAGAATGCCACAGAGGTATTTTTGAAATATAAAACAGTTTTAGTTTGACAAAAAGCCATGTGGATCGTAAGAATGTTTTGAATGTGAGAATATTGCTTTGGCAGCATAGTCATACTCGTGTGCAAAATGTCAACACTTGCAGAGTCTGTGGCACTTTGGGATAAAGTTCTCTGTAGTTTCCAGGTACAATTATACATGATTTTCCCACTAATTCTTTTCTAGTTCTGTCTCCCTCTGCATTCCTTTTCCCATTCCCTCTTCCCTTGAGTGATAGCTAACCTTATAACACCAGGCTTTAGAAAAAGAAGAATTAAAAATTAAATTTAGAATGACTATGCCCTTCTTAATGGCAACTTTGTTTTCAGGCAAAACGCTTGAATTTAAGATGATTACCACAACTGGCACCATAAACTTATACAAATTAATGGCAACTATGAGGCAACCCTGAGTCTTCTGAGACCGAGTAGAGGTGTCCCTGAGGTGACTGTGGGTAGTCAGGAGTCCTCACGATTTTGTCAGGTGCTGTGACAAACTAGTAGAAGAAGCAGGTGAGCCCTTGGTCCTCTCTGCACTGCGGATTATGGGGAGAATGTGACTCAGACCTACATGCAGTTTGAGCAGTTTGAGCATTGCTCTGGAAATCTCAAGTTATTCCTGTGCTAGAGATTGTGGAGGGTGTTAAATCAATTTTTGTGGGGAGTTGACCACTTCTTATCAAGGTTAAGGTCCATTCTCATCTTCGCTGGGGTGTCAACAATCCCAGTGAGGCTTCTGAGGCCTTTCCCTTTCCCAGGGGCCAGATTCCCCAGGGCACCCAGTGGTCTCTCCTGCAACATGGCTGCCTCACTGCTACGAGTCATTCCCAGTGTTGCTGGGAACCACTGCTAACCAGTCACTCTCTCAGGCCCAGGAAGGGGGTCTCAGCATCATAAAGGGATGGTCCTGGCTTATCGTTTTTCTGGTAATATTTTTTCTTTGTTGCTTTAGTGGGGGCTCTTGTCTAAGGAAAACTGACACTGACAATAAGACTGTCACTGTGCACCAATAACCTTTGAAAAAATAAGTTGACATTAAAAGCTATAAAGTCACATTTCAGTGACTAATTGTATATCTTCCTATATAACACAAGTCTTCAGACCCTCTGTTCAAAGCCTCACTCAGTCACCTCTGGTATCACTCAGTTGCCTCTCAGTTACTTCATGGGTGCCCCCATGAGCTCATACCAGTTTAATTGGGTTCTTCTAGAGTCCCCTTTTGATCCTGTCCATCAAAGCCAAATTTGTGACCCCACATCAGAGTGGCTCCTCATTGTCCGCCAATCTCCATGAGAATGTGGACTCTTTTCTAGTACATTCCAAGCTTGCAAACCTGGGAGATGACAAAATGGCACCACATTTAGTTCCCATTCCATTAGAACCATACTGCCTTGTAGAATTAGGAGATAGCTCCTCTTTTTCTAAATATCATCCCTTGTCACCTGGTCCTCAAAAAAGCCTATCTGTCCTCCAATATTTCACAGAATTGTCATGAAAGCAATTCTTTTGTCATCTAATTGAAGCCCTGTTTTCCATGAGGCTCATGGATAGCAAGCAGTCTGGGCTGGGAGGAGGCAGAGAACCTGTTCTTCATCTTTCCATACCTTGTTCCAGGTGTCTCTACCAAAACTCTTCCTTATAGGCCTTTGGCTCCTGTTTATATATTTGTATTTTGGGACATTTCTCCCCTCTTTCAGGAGACTACTCAGAAACTCACAGAACATTTCCTCTAACATTTTATTGGCCAGAACTTGGTCACTTGGCTATATATAGCTGCAAGGGAGGCTGAAAAATTGTGGTCTTTTATTCCACATGTATTTTTTTTTTTTTTTTTTTTTGAGACAGAGTCTCGCTTTGTTGCCCAGGCTAGAGTGAGTGCCGTGGCGTCAGCCTAGCTCACAGCAACCTCAAACTCCTGGGCTCAAGCAATCCTGCTGCCTCAGCCTCCCGACTAGCTGGGACTACAGGCATGTGCCACCATTCCCAGCTAATTTTTTCTATATATATATTAGTTGGCCAATTAATTTCTTTCTATTTATGGTAGAGACGGGGTCTCGCTCTTGCTCAGGCTGGTTTCGAACTCCTGACCTCGAGCAATCCGCCCGCCTCGGCCTCCCAGAGTGCTAGGATTATAGGCATGGGCCACTGCACCCGGCCAACACATGTATTTTGTTTTAAGGAAAGGAGGAGGATGCCAGGCACAGTGGCTCATGTCTATAATCCCAACACTGAGGAGGCTGAGATGGGAGGATTGCTTGAGGCCAATAGTTTGAGACCAGCCTGGGCAACATAGTGAGACCCCATCTCTACAAAAAAATAAAAATTAGCCAGGCATGGTGGTGCACACTTGTAGTCCCAGTAACTGGAGAGGCTGAAGCAGGAGGATAGCTTGAGTCCAGGAGTTGGAGGCTGTGGTGAACTTTGATCACCCCCCTCCCCCCATACTCCAGCTTGGGTGACAGAGCAAGAACCTGTCTTTGGGGAAAAAATAGAGGGGGAGGAGGAGAATGCGTTTCTAGTTTTTTCCCTATCATTCCTGCATCCCCCATACGCCTGGTGTGGAAGCCACAGTGTTTGCTCATTGGCCTGAATACGGTACACATTTTCCCACTTCTGTGCCCTTCTTCATCATGTTCCTTTGATTGAAATGACTCTGGAATTGCTCTGAGTTCTCATCCTTTAAGGCTCAGATTGAAGCTTTTCTCCTACACAAAGTATGGTGATAACATTTTCTTCCAGATTCCAGTGGTTTTGTCTAAACCATTCATGGAAACTTTTATCTTTTTAATTTACACAAAATACTTTCCTTATAAGCCTGTCAGTACACGAGCTGATAGTTTTCTGAAGCTAAGGAGCTAACACAAGGTCTTACAGCCAGTGCTCAATGATTATTTATTTTTGCTGTTGCTCATAAGCTAGGATAAGGTTTGAGGAGGAATTTTAAGGATTTGTAATAGACCTGAGTATAGTTGAGTCAATATTGGAACAGTGTTATCTCTGTACCTCTCTTCTGCAGAGTAAAAACAATACTGGGAGCATTAGTTCATCATAGTGCAATAAGGAGAACAATTAAGAAGTTTCAAAAATTATTTGAACCTCAGTAATAATTAAGCCCTCCTATTTTTGAATGATATCAGGATAACCATAGTACATTTTTTTATTTTTATAAGTTTTTGAATTCATAATACACTCACATGTTTTAAATGTAACACATGTGAAAGCTATTCTTTAAGAGACTCTTTTCCTTCACTTCCCTTCATGAAACTATCACTAGGTAGTTAAATAGATAACACTATTGTTGATTTCTTTTATCATATTAGAGGTGTTTTTTAATGCAAATAGAAGCCAATACAGATAATAATATATATCCCTCTTCTGTCTCTGTTTATTCAAGAGTAGTAAAATGCTATGCATACTTTACTTTTAATCAATATAATTTAGAGATCTTTCCATATCAATGCTAATATTAATAGCATTTTAATTATTTTTTACAGTTGCATAGTACTCCACTATGTGGCTATGCCATACTTTATTTAATCAGTCCTCTGTTGATGAACATTTAGGTTGTTGCCAAATTTTTTTTATTACAACAATGCTGCAGGCAATAATATCTTTGTTTTTTTTTTATTTTTTTTTATTTCAGCATATTATAGGGGTACAGATTTTAAGGTTTCAATAAATGCCCATTTCCCCCCCTCCCCCCAAAAGTCTGAGTCTCCATCATGACCATCCCCCAGATGGTGCACATCTCACTCAATTATGTATGTATATACCCGCCCCCCTCCCCCTCCCACCTGCCCAATACCCTATTACTGTAGTACCTATGTGTCTACTTAGGTGCTACTCAGTTAATACCAGTTTGCTGGAGAATATATCTGGTGCTTGTTTTTCCATTCTTGGGATACTTCACTTAGTAGTATGGGTTCCAGCTCTAACCAGGAAAATATAAGATGTGCTATATCGCCATTGTTTCTTAGAGCTGAATAGTACTCCATGGTATACATATACCACATTTTATTAATCCATTCTTGGATTGATGGGCATTTGGGCTGTTTCCACAGCCTTGCAATTATGAATTGTGCTGCTATAAACATTCGAGTGCAGGTGTCTTTTTTGTAGAGTGTCATTGGATCATTTGGGTAGATGCCCAGCAATGGGATTGCTGGATCAAATGGTAGATTCACTTGTATCGCTTTAAGGTATCTCCATATTGCTTTCCACAGAGGTTGAACTAGTTTGCAGTCCCACCAGCAGTGTAGGAGTGTTCCTCTCTCTCCGCAACCACGCCAGCATTTATTGTTTGGAGATTTTTTGATAAAGGCCATTCTCACTGGGGTTAAGTGATATCTCATTGTGGTTTTGATTTGCATTTCCCTGATGATTAGGGATGTTGAGCATTTTTTCATATGTTTGTTGGCCATTTTTCTGTCTTCTTTAGGAAAGTTTCTGTTCAAGTCCTTTGCCCACTTTTTGATGGGGTTATTTGATTTTTTCTTCCTGATTTTCGTGAGTTCTAAGTATATTCTAGTTATCAGTCCCTTATCGGATGCATAGGATGCAAAAATTTTCTCCCATTCTGTAGGTTGTCTGTTTACTTTCATGACTATTTCTTTGGCTGTGCAGAAGCTTTGTAGTTTGATCATTTCCCATTTATTTATTTTTGTTGCTGCTGTGATTGCCTTTGGGGACTTCTTCATAAACTCTTTGCCCAGACCGATGTCTAGGAGAGTGTTTCCAACTTTTTCCTGTAGTGTTCTAATAGTTTCATACCTTAGGTTTAAGTCTGTTATCCAGCGTGAGTTGGTTTTTGTGAGAGGTGAAAGGTGTGGGTCCTGTTTTAGCCTTCTGTAGGTGGCTATCCAGTTTTCCCAGCACCATTTATTGAAGAGGGATTCTTTTCCCCAGCGTATGTTTTTGTCTGCTTTGTCAAAGATTAGCTGGCTATATGAGGATGGTTTTATATCAGGATTCTCACATCTGTTCCACTGGTCAATATTCCTATTTTTGTGCCAATACCATATTGATTTAATTACTACAGCTTTGTAGTATAGTTTGATATCTGGCATATTGATGCCTCCCATTTTGTTTTTGTTGCCTAGAATTGCTCTTGATATTCAGGGTCTTCTTTGGTTCCATACAAAGCGTAAAACTATTTTTTCTATATCTGTGAAGAATGCTGATGGGATTTTAATAGGTATTGCATTGAATCTGTAGATCAGTTTGGGTAGTATAGACATTTTGATGATATTGAGTCTGCCGATCAATATCTTTGTTTTTAATTTATTTTGCTTTTGTATATCTGTAGCATAAATTCCTAGAAGTAGAATTGGTGGGTTAATGGCATACCCATTTAAAGATTTGATAGATCTTGCCAGATAGCCCTCCATAAAAATTCTGCCAATTCACACTCTCAACAACGATGTGTAAAAGTGCAATCTTACCAATATAGCTATTATTAAACCTCTGGAATTTTGCCAATCTGATAGGTTGGGGAAATAAACCTTTACCTAGTTTTAATTTGCATGTTTATAAGCATGAGTGAAGTTGGGCACCTATTTTTTCTTCTTATTTGAGAACCATATCTATTTTCTTTTCTGTGAATGATGTGTTATGTCTCTGTGAACATTTAATTGGATGAATGATCTTTTTTCTACTCTCATGGATTTATAGGTGCTTTATATATATATGAGAGATCAGCCCTTTGTGTTTCAGTTGCAAATATGTTTGTCTAGTTGTAATTTCCTTTTCATTTGGCTTTTTTTCCCCTTAGAAAAAATTTTCTTATCTTTATAGAGCAAATCGCATAAAATATTTTCTTCCATGGCTTCTGGATTTCATGCCAGTGAGAAATGCTTTTAACACTCAAGATTATACAAGTATTCTCTCAAAGTCTTAATTTTATATTTAAATATTGAATCAATTTGAAATTTCAGACTCCCTTTTAATCTATTTTAAGCAAATATGCCCTTTGGATAGGGTTGCTAGATTTAGCATATAAAAATACAAATGTTTATTTCAGACACATTTCATAAATTTTTAGTAAAAAGATGTCCCATGAAATATTGGGAGCTTGACTGGGAACATATTTATACTAAATAATTATTCATTGTTTACTTGAAATTCAAATTTAACTGGCATCCTGTATTTTACCTGGCAAACCTAGGTTGGGAGCCACTAGCCCATCTGCTTAGACACTACAGTTTGATTTGAATATCCATTTAGGCTGTATCTGGGCCCTCCTAGTCTTACTCATTTGCTATTTAAAAGTTTAATAATATTCTACAATGTCTTCATGCATCTCTTACAGGCTCTGAGGTCTGTGCATGCAATTGGTATGAAGCAGATTGAAATAAATTCACTTATTTATGAGTGGTTGAATAAGTAGTTCTCTTCTGACATTCAGTCCAATGTGTGCTACAGGAAAATCATTTTCAGGAGTAGGGGAAACTACGTGTGGTGGCAGTGGAGAGCTAGTCCCATGTTTGTCCTGCTTTAACGAGTTTCTAAGAATATTTGGTTATCAAAATAATAGTCTCAATTATTGTTTCAAGGAGTTAGAGGCCAGAGTCTCAGATTTATATAACAAAGGTATTTTTTTTCTTATGGGAGTTTAAATAATAACACTTAAAAACTGTAAGTCTATTCTGCTTGATTAAATCAGACAGAACCAAATCTAATGTGTCTTTTTCCCCCTGGTTTTGAAAACACATATGCAAGAGTCTTATCTCCCTTAGCGCTCCCATTATGATTAACAAAGCACAATGTTGAGATAACAGCCCCCTTTCCCTCACAGAATTGTAGCACCAACCACAAACATCATGATAAATCCAGGCTGTGGTATCACTGAAGCAGCAAGGTCCTGGTCATGTTATAGCCAGAGGAAGACAGTGTACTTACCTCTATCTAATTTACTTGATTGCATATCATTAATAAAGGTATACAGTCATACAACAAATATTTTTTGAGTGCCTACTAAATGCTAGGCACTGTGCTAGGTGTGAGGTTGAATAAAACAGTCATGGACTCTGTCCTCATGGGGCTTTGCAGTGGTGAGCTAAAGACGGCTCCTACTAGCTCGTTGAAAGCCTGCTTTTAAATTTTCTGGAACTTCGTGAGCTTCATGATTGGCAATGGTGAGAGTACTTATCTATGAGAATTGGCTAACACTACAAATGAGGGATTTCTTTCTCGTTGTTTTTTTCTCTTCCTCAATCTTCTTACTTAAATAGGGAGCTGGTTGTTGAACACCTAGCAGCACAGCACTGGGATTACAGAGCTGCTCCTGAACTCTGTCCCACTCCCTTGCCTCTTTACCCCCATGCTAGGGCCCCAATACAGCTTGCTTTTTGAAATGTTGAAGAAATCAAATTATTATAGGTGACACATGTTACAAGTTGTTGGCCATACAAAGAAATCCAAAGTGAAACTTTAGAAAAAACTTTGTAATGTTAAAAAAATGTATTAGCTATTTATTTAGCTATTAAAATGGAAATAACAATAGCATCTCCTCCATAGAGTTGTTGTGGAGATTAAATGGGCTAATATGTGTAGAGCATGTTAGTACAGAAGTGCCTGGCACAGAGTAGCATGGAGTAAGCATCCTACAGGTAAGGTCCATGCTGTTCTCAGGATGCATGGGTTAGATACATTTTCTTTGTGGTGCTGATTGTGTGGAAGGTAAGTAGGAAACTTTAGCCACATCGCTCAGCTCCATGCGATAAGCTAAAATGATATCTTTAATTAAAAAAATCCTCAAAGGATTTTAGATCTGAGATCTTAAGTGCTGGAAGAAAGGCAGAACGTTATGTCCTTAGAGCCAGGTGAAGTGCTGTACTGGCTTCTTTTCGTCATCTGACAATATTAAGGCTTGTAATGAGAAACCTTACTATTTTTCCTCTTTGTTCTCTCCTTAGCTTTCCAAGATGAGTTAGGGCACTCTGAGTATGCCACACCCTGGCTCCCTTATTCTATCAGAAGACCACAGCAGAGAGAAGGAGCCCATATGGCCTCTGATGGGCTACTAATTCTGGGATTTTGAAATCTAAAGTCTTGTCTCAGGCAGAATTCCCCAATTTGTGCAAAGATAAAGAATGCATTTTATGCCTTGTTCTGCTAGCCTTTTAAAATATACTAGAATGATATTTTAGAATGTTTTTTTCTCTCCCCACTGAAGATAATTTTTTTACGTACAGATCCTATATGTATTTTGTTAGAATTATGCTTCCATTACCTCCTCCTCCTCCACCTTCTCTTCTTCCTTCTCCTCCTCTTCTTGTTCTTTTTCTTCTTCTTCTTGGTGGTATTGTAAATGGTATTATTTCTTAATGTCAAATTCAAGTTTTTCATTGCTGGTGTGTAGGAAAGTAATGAATTTTGTTTATTGATTTTATATCTTGCAACTTTTCTAAACCTGCTTAGTAGTTCCAAGAATTTTTTTTGATTCTTTGGAGTTTTGTAACATAATTTTTTTAACAATCATGTCATCTGTGACTAAAGACAGTTTTATTTCTCCTTTATAAATTGTGCACATTTTATTTCTTTTTCTTGTCTTATTGTATTAGCTAGGAACGTGACTAGGAGTGAAAGAGGATATCTTTGTTTTGTTACTGATCTTAGAGGGGAAAGCTTGTTGTCTCTCACCATTAACTATGTTTGCTTTGCAGTTTTTTTGTGTATGCCCCTTTTCAGATTAAGAAAGTTCCCTTATAGTTCTTATATTTTTGAGACTCACAGAATGTAAATGGTTTGTTTAATTCTCATCTATCAGGAGATTTTTATTTTTTTTTTTTTGAGACAGAGTCTTGCTTTGTTGCCCAGGCTAGAGTGAGTGCCGTGGCGTCAGCCTAGCTCACAGCAACCTCAAACTCCTGGGCTCAAGCAATCCTGCTGCCTCAGCCTCCCGAGTAGCTGGGACTACAGTCATGCGCCACCACACCCAGCTAATTTTTTCTATATATATTAGTTGCCCAATTAATTTCTTTCTCTTTATAGTAGAGACGGGGTCTCGCTCTTGCTCAGGCTGGTTTTGAACTCCTGACCTCGAGCAATCCACCCGCCTCGGCCTCCCAGAGTGCTAGGATTACAGGCGTGAGCCACCTCGCTTGGCCTTATCAAGAGATTTGATTTATGATCATTCCAGTCAGGGCCAGGATAGTTTGGAAATGGTCGAGGGAAAGAAGAATATTCTACCCTTGCATCCTACAGTGACTAGTCCCTGAGTCAGCTCTCTGCTGCCTCCAGCCTTCACCCTTGTCATAAAACCAGGTGATCTCCAGCAGCTGCACTCAGGGAAGAGGCAGCATGAGGTGGAGTGATGAATTCACTTTTAAATCTGAAGAACTGCCACTTCTTATCTGTGTCACCTTGGATGAATCATAAAACATCATTTCTAAAATCAGGACCATAATTACCTTATAGAACTGTGAAGATAGGTTGAAATGATAATAATTCTAAAGTACTCTACAAATTTATCTTTTAGATGATAAGTTATCAGAGAGCAGGATCCATGTCAGTTCATTTTTGTATCCCTTAACTAATCTGGGGCACAATAAATGCTTAATATGTATCTAATTATTATGTTCTTACATATATTTGTCCCCCTGAGATCTCACTGCTTGCCCATTGGCTGTGTGTGTGTGGTACTACACAGTGAGTGCCACTGCATGGGTTATCAGAGTCAGGCTCTATGACCTTACTCAAGTCACCAAGGCTCCCTAATAAACAACAGGACTTCGAATGACTAAGTGAGATGACCCAACGGGAGCTCTCTGCAGAATATTGTCGCATAGTAAAGGCTCAATAAATACTAGCTGTTATTTTTATTTAGGTAGGATCTTGATTAGGGAACTAAAGAACTGGAAAAGGAATGCTTTGGGGTTTTTGGTTTATTTGTTTGTGGTTGGTTTTTGGTGTCTCCTTGAGGAAACTTTCTTGTTTGTTCGTGATTGATAACAGAGGGCAAAAATGAGGAGAAAATGTGGCCCAAGGTTGACAGTTGGCCAGTATTTCCATTTGTGCAGATTCACGTTTTCCTCTTTTTCCGGTGTCATCTAGTCCACTAGGTGACACTGTTTACTCATCTATGCTACTCCATTTAGGACTTTCCACAAATCTTAATTCAAAAGTAGTATGTTTTGTTTGAGGCGGTGGTGAGGGGGAAAGCATGTTGAGAAAGAAAATATAAATGAATGCCAGTGGCTAAGCTTTGAGGTACAATTAGGGGCCAATTGTCACCTATGCTTATGTGACTCTATGGGCTAGTTTCAAACTATTTTTTTTAAACTGACTTTAAGAGCAACATGCAATTAGTTTCCATTTCTAAGACATGAAGGAAAATATGGACTGCTGCCCCTCCCAAGCCTTCACCAAACCAAAGGATAAAATAAAATGTGTGGCCTTGAATGTGGAGTTGAGTAAATGCTGTCGAATGTCTATATTTCCCCTTTACTCTTTAATGGCAGTTAATGAGGGCACAGACCAATAATAAGCAGTGGAAGCAGCTTCTAGGCTAAGCTTAAATTGGGCCTTCAAATCTAATCAAAATTAGTCACTGCTGAGAGGAAACCAAACGCAGTGTGTTCATTTGGATGTGGAGCCTGGAGAGGCCCTCCTTGTTTTCCAGGTCAGTTACGCCTCCGTTTCTGCGTCGCTGTATTGCCGCGACTCGCGGGAAGCTGGCGCTTATCTGGGCACCACCCAGCCGAAACTTTTGATGATTCCAAAATGATATATATAACTTTTGGGTAGTAAAAAATCAAAATGAATTTCTTCTATTGTGTTTTCAGACTGTGAGGCCACAGGAAGCATGTCATTTCAAACCAAAGGATCAAGAAACCAAAGATTTTATTCATTTATCTTGGAGTTTGGGGTCTGTCATTTCTATTTATCATAACCTCCTCACTGTCTATTATAACTTTAAAGTTGACCTATTTATGCTGCTTCTGTTTATAAGATTATATATGTGTGTGTGTGTGTGTGTGTGTGTGTGTGTGTATATATATATATATTTTTTGGTCCTTGGAGGTAACACAACCAAAATTCTCTAACAAATATTTCCAAGTTCAGAATTTCCTTGCCTCCCTTGCTAATGAGCTCCAATTTTCCTTGCTTTTTTGTGTGTCTACTAGCACGCACCACCTTGAGTTGGTGTGTAATAAACAGCTAAATATAGTCAGTTTTGGCAGCTAACTTTTGGATGACTGTCACAAGGCTCCCTAAAACTGGAATTAAGCAGATTTAAAATGAACAGGCAAACTCTTGTGCTTGAGAAGAGAGGATGTTTTTATATGTTGTGAGCAGTAGTTACCACCAATGTCTTCTATGTATTTATGGCCGGCTTTATTTAAGTAACAGTAATAACTTTAAACATTGTTAGCTGAGGCACTGTTAAATACTCTGCACCCCTCTCTGAAATGGGAACTCTTCTAGAAAACTCTTTATGTGAAACCAACACTGTGTAACCAACAGTTGCAGTGAAGAGGTTTGGGGAGCAGACCAGATAACAGTAGCCTCTGTTTGCTATGCACAGAATGGTGGTGGCTGAAACATGCATTTTGTTGCTTGATTCCGTGTAGAGCACCCATGACATCTGGGATTTGCTCACTTGCATCTACAGCTTGTATGGTCCCCTCAGGAAGAAATGAGAGAAAGAGGAGAGAGAAAGGGAGCAGGGGGAGGAGGGGAACAGAGAGAAATTCAGGTCTGGTTCCAGTACATTTGCATTCTAGCTGTCTGGGGCATTCTCCCAAGTAGCGAATGCTAATTATACTGAGTGTGTCAAATTGTGTCGTGTTTTGTAAATCAAACAAATGTTCCCAGGAGGAAGGCGGAGGCCACCAAACCCATTTCATTTATGATGCAACCTGAATTTAAAGCCAGGACTCTCGAGGGGCAACTGTGAGTTTATTTAATTTTATAACATGTGCCTTGCACCTTCAGTACTAGCTTGACATAAGGACTGCAGGCTTTAATATAATGCTTTTATTTAAACGGTTAATATGCTTCGTACGAGAGAGGGCTATAGTACTTTTAAGGAATGGTGAGGATAAACAAACTGTTTTGAGGGACAAGAGTTGTAGGGCTTTTGTTGGGGGAAAGGAGAACAGATTCTAATGTATGGATGTGTTCCTTTCATGAAAAACCCCCACAGATCTTTATAACACTCTAGCCCGAATCTGTGTCCTAAGTATTGGTGAAAATGTAATAGTGTTGTTTCCAAGAGGAAGACTTTGTATGTTGCATTTGAGCACTGTAAGCCATCAACGATACTGTCTGAGCTTTGAGAAGAAAGTAAGTTTCTCTTTTTGTTGCCAGATCCATCTTCCTAAAGCACCTCTGAGAACATTCTTCCCTTGCTTTTCAAATCTTGGGTAAAGTTTTGCCCTTGTTCACTAAGCTTTGTGGAGGCAGAGCATCCCCGGCAGGGTGCTCACTGCTGCCCTGTACCTCACACACAGACCAGATGGGACGCTGCCACTTATCCATGACATGGATTTGTCTCACTCAGCTTTTGCTGAGGCCTGTCCTTTCCAGTTCCTGAGAGACCCTCAGGCACTCTCCTCCCCCAAATCCATCTCTTACCGTCGGAATCCTGCTTGCCACTAAAGAAGCAGTTTAAATATCGTCTTCTTCAAGACATGCTCCCTGTTTCTTCTCCGTCTTTAGTCAGAAATAATTTTTCCTTTTTCTTTACTTTGTACCTTTTTAAAATAGCACACCAATATTGCTTTGTTTGATAGGTACTTTTGTGTGCCGTATCTTTCCTACTAATACAAGACTAAACAGCCTCCGAGGGGGGATTAGATAATCTGTATCTGCGTCAGACTTGCACAGCATCATGTACAGAATATGTGGTTGCAAATAGTTTTTGAGTAAATAAATGACATAAAGCACACACATGTCATGGACTAATTTCAGTAGTTGTATGTAAGGGGTGATGGTAAAAAATAACAGTGTCAAAAAATAAAGTAATTAGGAGTATATTTCTTTATATAGGTTTTGCTTCAATGATCTTTTTCAAGCATTTACATTCTTTCAGATATGCTAGACACACAGTGGGTGCTCAGTCAACCAGCTCATAGCTGGTTTGAATAGCTGGCTGAATGCAATATTACAAAAAGTGAGGTTGCACAGTGAGGCAGAGAGTTTTTATTTTTATTTTTTAAGAATTAATACATGCCATATACTATACAAAGCATGTTACCAATATCACAAGAATGAATGCAGACAGTTTTAAATGACAGTTTTGAAGTTACGAACTGGAGAACAGTTTTTGCAGGTTTACACACAAACCAGAAAGCTTAAAAGGCAAAATGAATTATTTCCATTCTTGATGCACATGGACCCATGGACTGTTGACAGTAAAGGATGAGAAACATTTAAATGTAATGTGAACTAATACTTGTTGAGCACATATTGTATGCAAGGCACTCTGCTCATCAGTTTCAATGCATTCCTTCATTTGGTATCCTGGTAATTATATTTTCATTTATTACAAATAATAAAATTGAATCTTAGAAAGGTAAAAAAGTTGCACAGAGAGACATAGCTGGTAAGTGGCAGAACCAGGATTTGAACCCAGGTTGACTAACTCTAGTGTATATATCATACTGCCTCTTTGTGTAAAGTTATGTCCTTCCAGAAGAGAACATAGTATAGTGTCCCTTGGACAGTGTTAGAAATGGAAGTTCTAATTGAGCCCAAACCTTTTCTTCTTAGTGCCACATTTTACAGATGAAAGAATTGAGGCCTAGAGAACTTAAGTGACTTAACCAGAATCACAGAGCTAGTAAGATCTGATTAGACCATAGGCATCTGGACTTCCAGTCTAGGAGGCTCCCATGAGAAGATGGTGTATTATCACACAGATTTGGGATATACATGAATCTAGCCACCTTCCCTTAGGCATAACCCCTATTTGCAATGAAAACCAGAGGCAGCTTAGCTGACTGTAGGATGGTAGTAATGCTGTCGGCTTTATAGAGGGGTGCGACTGCCTCTTTGTTCACTCATTGGCTAATCCAGTAGTACTCATCTCAGTCTGGCATCTGTGTGACTTATTTACACTGATCTTTCTGAATCTCTGACCAAGCCAACCAAGGGTGCTGAAGTTGGCCATTAGTGTCTCAGAGACTGAGACAGCTCCTCTTCTGTGGCTGACTTTGTCCTATATGACAAGCTTGGGGTGAAGAGCTGGCCTGGGTATTGGTTGAGCATGTACTTGCCTGTGGTGCTATTTGGAGACTTCTGGTCTACCTGGAGACCACAGATGTCTCTAAAATGTTCACAATGATGTATCTCATAGGGTTAAAACATTTCCTTAGTTAAGGATGCCGAGATTGTAGAAACAAAACAAAGTAAACGAACAGCAACAGCAACAACAAAACAAGGCATTTAGCACCAGAAAGCTGGAGGACCAGGCCGCAAAGGGTCGGACCTTAGAGTGAGTGCTGCTTCCTTCATAATTAAGCAGGTGATGGCCCTGCTTGTAATCCACAAGGGAGATTATGAGCGCTCAGGTTTTCAGATGTTGAGATGGGATTTGAAATCAGAAATAACTGCCTCTTCGTTCTGTGTGATCATGGGAAAGCTACTTAGTCTGTTCAGACCTCAGTTTCTTCATCTGTGAAATGTTATAAATCTTAGGGAGCTTCTGTGGAGATTAGGTTAAATTGGATGATGAATCTGAAAAGTTTTATTAAATTCAGTGCCATATATGCACCTATTTTCCATTAATGACCAATTGATGCATTTAGGAGGTTTACATAAAAGTGAAAATATACATTCTGAGAAAGCAAACAAATTCAGTTATTTTTATATTCACATTATCTTTTTAAAAAATCAGTTTCATTATAAAGGATGATTCTGGGTGAATGGGACATAGGTAGAGGCATTTCTTTGGTTGGGATAGGTGGGAAGCAGGAGAAGAATAAAAAGTCAGGAGCCAAAGCCTTATTTAATGGAGGCTCTGAAAAGCCAGCCAATGTGACGGCCATAGGCTGGGGCAGGGGGAAGAGGATGAAGCAGTTGATCATGTCACTGTGTGTGGCCCAGGGCTGTCTTTCTGCAGGTGACTGAGCAACTTCAGGTGGTCTTTCTCAGTCACTGGGCTTTCAGGTTGCTAATATCAAAATTACTGTGGTGACCCAGGAACTTATAGATCTTATAGTTGTCAGATAATGGAGCCTGGCATCCCAGCAGCAGGAACATTGAGGGGGAGGAAGACTGAAATGAGTTTTAATGGACCTCTTTCTCTTCCAATTATGTTTCACACACCTGTGACTTTTGTCTGGAGAGGTGAGGCTAGGTTACATCTTACATTTTCAATTTCAGAGAGAAGCAAATGGAAATTATTAGGGTGATTTTTCCTTTACATACAGGGCAACTCCCAAATCAGACAAATGCGAGTATCAGGTAAGAGCAACTATTATGGCATCTATTCTATATTTTATACCTTTCTTTCCAAAAGATCAAATCAGTGTTAATAAAATCATAAAATCTTAGGATTTTTTTTTGAGGCAGGGTTTTGCTCTGTCACCCAGACTGGAGTGCAGTGCATGATCAGAGCTCACTGCAGCCTCAAACTCCTGGGCTCAGGCGATCCTCCTGCCTCAGCCCCCCAAGTAGCTGGGACTAGAGGCATAAGCCAGCATACTTGGCTAAGGTTATTTTTTGGAGAGATGGGGTTTTGCTATGTTGCTCAGGCTTGTCTCAAACTCCTGAGCTCAAGTTATCCTCCTGCCTTGTCCTCCCAAAGTACTGGGATTATAGCCACCATGCCCAGCCAAAACCTTAGGATTTAAAAATAAATTAAACATTTTCTATCTTCTATACATATTTAAACCATTCTAAACAAAAATGAAATTCTCTTGCATATGGAAGGAGATTCCCAGTGTCCCTGGAAAACCCACTTCAATATTTTGCCAGTCTTCCCATTGCATATTTAGCTTTAACTGGTATTGATTTTTCCCTAAATGAAGACAGAGACTAGTTTATTGCCACACTTCCTGTGGATAACACTTTGTGTCATATTCATATTTGCATTCCTATCACTTACCATTGTCCTTGGCACCAGGCAAGTATTCAATTAGTGTTGTCGAATGAATGAAAAAGTACATGAATGAATGAATAATTTTTGCTTCTAATTTACTCCATTGGTATGTTTCCTTTTTAGTCAGAATAATTCTAGTTCTTTAATGTTTCATGAAGAATCTGCCTCCTTTTTGAATACCTGAATCTTGCAGGTTCTTTACTCAATCCTCTCTAAGTTTTTCATGTTTCTCTTTGGTTTGAAGTCCAGAATTGAAGACGACTGAAGTCTATCAGGTAAAAATGCTAAAACTCTCCTTCATTTATAGAATAGAGTAAAAAGCTTCAGGTTTTAGGAGTTTGTGCTATAACTGACTCAGGTCTAGCCTGTCGGAGGCTTTGAGCCTTGAAATGTTTAAGATGAACAGGATTGAAGTGGTTTTGTTCTTTTGTTTTGGGTCTTGTCAGTTTGTTTGTTTTGATGCATGATGATAACATGGTTAAGGCAGGATTCTTTATCTCTTAGAAATACTCAAGTATTTAAATATGGAAAGTTATGCTGTCTAGAATTTGTTTTAAAAAACATCAGCAGGGAAGAAGAGGTGTGGGAAATTAAAGTGGTAGAGATGAAACAAGATATACTGATATTTACTAAATCTGGATTAATTACATTAATCTCTCTACTTCTGTGAATATATTTTTTCGTAACACAAAGCTAAGAATAATGTGAAAACCACAACCCAGACAGGCAAGGGAGTCATGCCTAACATCTCAGAGCTAGATAATAAAGAAGTTGGATTGGAAGTTCCCACTCTAGTGGAACAACTTCCATTGCCCACTCAAGTGCTCTTTCCAGTAAAACTGTATACTAGTCCAGCTTGTTGTGCTCTCTCTGTAGACTTTATTCATGTCACCATCAGCCTGCTAATGATAATCCTGACATGCAGAGGCCACTTATTAATATGATTCTAGTTAACTTCCAAACTTAGTTTACTGTCCCCTGTGAATTTAGTAAGCACAAAGATTTCCCCACTCCAGGTAACTATCAAAAGACAAAATAATGTTGATACAGCTCTTTATTCCATAGCATAAAATAAAGGATTTTATTCCTAGGGGAATAAAATAAAGGGGCTAAAATAAAGGATTGGTATGAAACAAAACAGACAAATATATGTACAAAGAATAGTCACTAACCATAGTTAAACTTTTAAACAAGAAACTGTATACTACAACAGAATTTAAATAATGTCCCAGAAGTAATTACTAATTTAAGTGTGTAATAAAATGATAAAATGCTTTGATAGGGCTCTGGCCCGCTGAGCCTCTGTGACACATCCAGCATCTTGGCAGCCATCCAAATCCCAGAGTGGCTTCAGGTTTGGAATGTCTATTTCATCAGAAGCCAGTACTACCTCAGGAATTCACCTGTACCCAGAACACTCAGGGTTACATGGTTTTATCCATGCTCCTCTTGAAAAAGAAAGGGCAAGCGTCTCTTCGTTTGAAGGAAAGGAATAGAGATTGGTCTAAAGAAGGGAGTGGATGGAGAGTTGTGTGTGCATATATGGGTGGGTGGGTGGGGGCATGGGAGGAAATACTTGAGGAGTTCACTCATTCAGGCGTAACCCTAAGGCAAATACCATGAAATAGTTAACAGCAAACTGTCAGTAGTATAGATGGACAACAAGTTTTTTAGTAGGAAGCCTTAAGTCAGGTGATTAAATCAGATGAGGAGAGGTATTCTCAGGGAGAGCCTAACCAGGAAGTTACCTCCCTGTTCAAAACCAGGTGAGATGACTCTGTAAACTAGTAAGTGCTACAAAGTGTTGGAGACACTAAAAAATGAATTTCTAAGCCGGGCGCGGTGGCTCACGCCTGTAATCCTAGCTCTTGGGAGGCTGAGGCGGGCGGATTGCTCAAGGTCAGGAGTTCAAAACCAGCCTGAGCAAGAGCGAGACCCCGTCTCTACTATAAATACAAAGAAATTAATTGGCCAACTGATATATATATAAAAAAATTAGCCGGGCATGGTGCCGCATGCCTGTAGTCCCAGCTACTTGGGAGGCTGAGGCAGAAGGATCGCTTGAGCCCAGGAGTTTGAGGTTGCTGTGAGCTAGGCTGACGCCACGGCACTCACTCTAGCCTGGGCAACAAAGTGAGACTCTGTCTCAAAAAAAAAAAAAAAAAATGAATTTCTAAACTAATGTGGAATTAAAATAGCACTCACTTCCTTATATAGATTGCAAAACATTTTTGAATTAGGTTTAAGACAATTCCTCTAAGTGATTTGTACTTCACAGGCAAGACAATTGTGTTTTGCCACAATAGTGTTTTGTCCATTTCCCCCCCAATCAGAATGAATTCTCTTTGCTCATAAGATGCGTGTCATCAGCATAAAATTATTCTCCCCTCTCGTATAATACTTTTTTGATTGTACCCTCCAATTCCCAAGGTGTTTAAAACTTTTAAAGAGGTTAATATTAACTATGGATTTCAATTTTAAACAAGCTTCTCAGTGAGAACCAGTTAAACATGAAAGCATACTTTCAAGTGAATTGTGTATTCATTTAAAGTTCAGGAAAAAAATAAAAACAAACCCTGCTCCACTCCCACCCAGCATGTAACCCCAGGTCACCACCCCTGGAACATTGTGCTTTTGAGCTTTTGACTGGATTTGCTTCTGAGGTTAAGAGAAGTGTGTGGCAGATGTGGGGAGGCAGTTGGGATGGGGGTGGGGCGCGGGGATGAAGGGGCTGCCAGATGTTGAGCGGGAGGGAGGAGTGTGAGGATAAAAGCCTGCCAGATGTCTGCGGCACAGAATGCTGGGCACCTGCTTTCCATGATCTTCAGAAGATGATTTATATCATATCAGTGGGATCCCATGAAGGTCCTCCCCCTCCCTGATAAATACAGAATCCGGGGCTCCAAGAACAATTTTCTACATGATTTCTTCCCTCAGATTATGTCTTTTTAAAAATTCAAGTTGAGGGTTATGTGAATGAAAATACACAATCAACCAGTATGCTCATTTGTAAATAAAAGAGGGTTGGGGGGGGGCTTTACATTTAAATCTGTTGTTCTAAATTATAAAGACAATCACCTTTTATTTTCTATTTATGTTATCTTTCCAATAAGAAGTGATTTGTTCTTCTCTCTCCCCACAATGGATTTAATAGATTTATTCATCAAGTTTTCTAAATTTAGACACCAAACTGATGTTTTTCTCCCACTGCTTAATTTTATTCTTAGCAGCACTTACATAAAGCCAAGCAGTGAAAGATATGGCAAAACTACTAACTTGCTGTGACCTGGAATGCACTGATAGAATAAAATAACAATAATGAAGATTGATGTACCAGAGAGACTTAATACCAAGTGTCCCCAGTGAAATATGTTTTATGTTTTCAGTTTTCCCCCACAATACTTTTGGCCACATGTTTCCTGTGGTTTTTAGAAGTCTAGGTTTTCCTTGTGATGCCTGGACGAGACTCAGTTCTTAGGCTAATAGATGAGCCACATAAAAGAAAATATGTGTGTTTTAGGAAACTTTAGTGTTTCCTAGGACTAGATTTGATTATGGCAGGTAAAATTCCTCTCTTAGATCTTGTTTGAATGGCTTAGAAATAATGGTATTTGGGCACTTGGAGGGTTAACCAAGATAGTGGGAAGATTGAGAGAGAAGCTACAATTGTCCCAGTGGCTTCTCAATCTTCAGAAAGCCAGGCTTTGTCATTCTCCTGTGTCATGGACCACAGGCAGCAGCATTGATCATTACTCCTTTAGGCCAGGGGTCCCCAACCTATGGTGAATTGTATTATTATTTCATTAAATATTACAATGTAATAATAATAGAAATGCAGTACACAATAAATGTAATGTGCTTGAATCATCCTGAAACCATAGGAGAAATGGTCTTCCACGAAAATGGTCCAGGTGCCAAAAAGGTTGGGAACCACTGTGACTGCACTAGCGTTCATGCATTCAGCAAATAGTTATTGAGCACCTAGTCAGTGCCACTCTGCTGAGTTCTGGGAATACAGTAGTGAAAGAGGTTTCTTCCTTCTTGGAACTCCCAGTGTACTGAGGAAGACAGACATTGAGCAGATAATTGCTGACATATTTATTTACAAGGGGTAAATGCTATAGGAGAAAAGAATAATGTGTGCTATGAGAATATAATAGAGGGGACTTTGATAGATGTCATCAGATAACCATGGAATGAATTCTTTATGATTTGGCAAATTGCTCCCTCATTTAGGATCACCAGATAGCCACTAGATGAGGCGAGTCGGCTTTAAAATGGGATGGCGTGCAAGCATTTTGTCAGACAGTATTCTCTTAAGTGCCACCAAGAAAACAAGAAAATCCTTTGAAGCCTGAAGTCTAGGTTATTCCAGGGCCAATCCTAGAGTCAGAAATTGTCTTTATACCCAGGCCTTGTATTTTTTAAAATAAAATTATATTTTTAAATTTTTTTTCTTATAAACTTTGACACTGCCTTTAAATAAAATAAAATTTTAATTTTAGAATAGTTTTAGATTTATAGAAAAGCTGTGAAGATAGTACAGAGAATTTCCACACATCCTATACTCAGTTTCCCCTATTAACATTTGATGTTAGAATGGTACATTTGTCACAATTAATGAACCAAATTCATACATTACTATTAATTAAAGTTCATATTTTTATTCAGATTTCCTTAGTTTTTACTTAAAGTTCTTTTTTGCTCCAGAATCCCATTCAAGATATCCTATTACCTTTATTCATTATGTCTCCTTAGGCTCCCTGGCTGTGACAGTTTCTCAGATTTTCCTTGTTTTTGATAACTTTGATGATTTGAGAAGTATTGGTCAGGCATATTTTAGGATGCTCCATTAGTGGAATTCATTTCACATGTTTTTCTCAAGATTAGACTGGGGTTATGGGTTTTGGGGAGGAAAACTAGCAGAGGTAAAGTGCCATTCTCATGACATCATATCAAGCGTACATACTATCAGCATGGTCTATCATTGTTGATGTTGACTTTAATTGCCTGGTTGAGGTAGTGCTCAGCAGGTTTCTCTACTACGAGGTTGCTCTCCTCTCCCCACCCCTTTTCATACTGTATGCTTTGGAAGGAAGTTACCATGCAGTCTGTGCTTAAGGAGTTATGCCTTGCCTCTTTGAGGGTGGAGTGTCTACAGTATCTACACAAATTATTTAGTAGTTGCCTACAGCCGAAATTTGTCTATTCTTCCTCAGTTATTCTTTATTTAATCATTTATTTATATCAGTATGGGCTCATGAATACTTATTTTATACTTTGGGCTTTAATCTAATATCACTTAATTTTCTTGCACAAATTGTTTTAGCATTGGCCATTGGGAGCTCTTTCAGTGGGCTCTTGTACCCCTTAGACACATGCACATCAAGATGTGTGTGTGTGTGCATCCTTAAACATTTTCCTGTACTTCCTTACCTTTTGGTAACTACAAGATGGTCCAGGTTCATCTTGTGTATTTCCTGCTACAGTCCCAGAATCAGCCATTTCCCCAAGAAGCCCTGGTTTCTTTTATTGGAGAATGGTGTTAGAAATCAAGACCTGTCTAAAACAAACCACTGGTTTGTGTTTCACACTGTAAATCACCTGTGAAATAGTGACTGGACAGGAATGTGGGGTGGAGAAGGAAGTCTGAGCTTCAGAGTCAGGTCGAATATCTGTTTCCCATATTTTTCACTTACTAACTACAGAGGCCTGGACAAATTATGTAACCTCAGAATCTCAACTTTCTCACCTATAAAATGGGCACAATATTACTTACCTTGCAGGGCTGTTATGAGAATTAGAGAAAAAGTGTTCATAATGAACCTGGAATACAGCATCTGTTCAAAAAGTCATTTCTATGGAGCAGGGTAGGTCCATATGGGTGTCACCACCCCAGAGTTGGCTGAACACCAAGGAAAATAAATGTGTAATTTTTTTAATTGCATAAGCAAAACCATATTATCCATGAAGGAAATAAAAAAAGAGGACGTTTTACTTACAATCCCTACCCAAACACATGTTCCCTTCTAGTTCCTGTCATTATGTACCTATTTAAAAACCATTTTAATCACATTGTATATGATAAAAGAAATAACATTTTACCATCATGTATATAGTAATAATAAAATGTCAGCACTTGTTGGGTGCTTATCTTGTACTCAACTTTTACATGGAGTATTATCATCTCCATTTTATAGCTGAGGAAACAGAGCACAGATAGGTCAAGTACCTTCCCAGAGGGCACACAGTAGAAAAGAGGGAAAGATAGGATTTGAACTGAGGTCTGTCTGATGCCAGAGCTTGAGACTTTTAATCATTGTTATATTTTCCCTTTTATGTAAACACCCTGGCCCCACAGTCATATGTGCACACATATGTGTAGTATTCATTTCTTTATGCCACATATACTAAGTGTCTACTATGCTGGGGCATTGGGTAATGTTGGTAATAAAAAATGAATTGCTCATAGTCTTCTCTTTTTTAAGATGCTTAGGATTTGATAGGAGATACTACACATAGACAAATAATCGCAGTGCAGTTCTACTGGCGCTATACAGATTTTAGTGTTTAGCAAAAGTTTGATGGAAGAAGTGACATTTAAACTGGAACTTGAAAAATGGGCTAGATTTAAACAGGTAGGTTTGTAGATGGTAAGGGCATTTCAGCCAAATGAAATGGTAAAAATAAAATTGTTGAGACTTGTGGTAGATCAGATCACTAAGTAGCAGATATTTATTTTATGCTCCACACTGTTTGGGGAGGAGCATACTCCATTACCCCCAGTGACTTTGGGCTTGGCCTTGTGACTTTCTTGGGCCAAAGGAATGTGGGTAGAAGAGACATCATAATATCTGTGAGCCCAGCCCTTAAAATAGCCATGCCAAGCTTCTGCCAGACCTCCTGAAGCTCTTCTCCTCTTTCTTTAGAATGGTTTGTCTGCCAAGTAACAACAGATATGCAGACCTGTGAGTGTAAAATAAATGTTGGTTTTTATGAATCCTTGAGATCTTTGGGGATGTTTGTTATGTAGCATAATTTCAGCAAAAACCTGATTAATACAAGGCCAGTAAGATCTGATGAATACAAGGCTAGGCCAAATTGGAAGAGGAGTTAATGGTCTAAGAATTTGGCCAAAGAATATGCATGCAGGCCTGTGCCTGCAAACAGAGAATTTTAGCTTAAGCCGTGAGGATAATGATAAGATGACTCAGACTTTGTTGAAGTTTGGCTGCCAAAGTGGCCACAGTTATTTTATAGCCACTTTATATAGGATTTCTAAGAAAGCTACAAAATTAAGGACTTGGCATAAAAGCACAGAATGACTCAGGTATTTTTCGTTTTCCCCGCTTACTACTTTACCGTTTTATGGGATCCAGCACATACCAAGTATAGAGTAAACATCAGGACATGGTCCTTCCCTCAAAGGACCTTATAATAAGTTTCATAGGCAAGGTGGATATGTGCACAGGAAGTACAAGGGAAGTGCTCATAAATAAGAAAGTGGTGGAATTTAAAGTAAAGAAGGAGTCTGATATATTTTTTTAGCATAATAGTATAAAGAATATATGCTAGTTGGAGGTTAACTATGACAACATGATGGGTATGATTAGTTTATAAACACCCTATCCTGAGGCCAGGTAATTATTAAGGGTTCTCTATGCTCTTCACTTCTCCACCCTCAGAGCCCAGTAACATAAATACATACTGCTGGTGGCACATGCCACCTGGATGCTTAGCCCAAAGTAGAGCCCTGGTAGGAAGAAACAAAACACTTTAAAAGCAAATGGGGTGTGGAAGAAAAAAGATTGAGTGGATAGCTCTATAAGAAAGGACTATGAGGGGGTAGCTTTTTGGGAAGGTCCTAGAATTTATACAATTTATATTCCTAGAATATAAAACTGAAGCTTTATGCTAGTTGAAGTGGCTGAGGATGAGTGCAAGAGGATATAAAGACCTTTTGTTAATCTCCATCCCTTGTGGGCTCAAATTGGACGATGTTGCTCCAATTTAGCAGTAAAAGAGTGTGTTTCCTCTTGGCTCTGTTGGGTGTGCTTTACTTTAGTCCATTTGGTTATGGACTATGTCACATCTACCTCTTGCTTGAGAGTCATCTATATGTCATCATGCTAATAGAGTTTCTGTCTCTTCCTTGCCTTAGTACCACACCCTTGTATTATGTGTCTCCTTTATGACAGTTACTTGTACCATTACATTTCCAGTGTGAATTCTATGCCATGGAGTAAATTTACAATCATAACTTCCCTCTGGCTTCAAGATGAGGAAACATTTGTGTCGACAGTGCATGATTCTGAGCTGCTTCTAGGATTCCCTTTAGTCTCCAGTGACTCAACCACACTCTTTCCAGGATGGGCAGGGAAACACAGGGTCCTCCACTTGAGTTCTGACTGAGCATGGCCCTGGCCTCCCCTACTGGTGCGACCACAGGGACCCTGACTGCAGCTGCAAACCAGCTCCACAGGAAGCCCTGCCACTTAAGGAACTATAAAACATACTCCACAAACATTTGTTGAACACTTGCTATTTGATAGGCACTGTGGTAGGCATAGCAAGGGACACAAAAATGAACAAGACATGGTCTCTCCTTCCTGGGGGTTTATAATCTAGTGGAGAAGACAGACAGGCACAGAAGCAACACAAGGATGCGGCAGTCTGGGTGGAAGGACAAGTTTGAGCCTGGGCCAAACATGGAACCACCTGGCCTCTAGTTTCCAAATGGGAACACAGTGTAATGGAAATCCTGTCCTGGCCACGTGGAAAGCCAGAAGCAGGCCCGACAGGAGGGACTGATTTAAAACATCAACCCGGCTGGGGTGTGTGTGGGCAGTGATGGTCACAGCTGAAGCACTCTATTCTGGTCTGGGGAGAGAAGAACAGACTTGACTGGATAAAAGGGCCTCTGTTTAAGGCCACACCGCAGTGTCTTTTCTTATTATTTTTGTTTTACCTCCCAGAGACACTGTCTGGCAGACTCCTAGAACATTCCTTGCCTGTGGGATGAAGGTGGTATGATTCTAGTGGGCCTCAGATCAGAACCAAGTAGATTTGTACTTTTAGTAATAAAACTAGCACTGACCATGAGCTGGTTTCTCTTTGAATTGAATACAAATGGAGCTAGCTCTCCTTTCTTGTATGTGGAAGTTAGACTCCTTTCAGCTTCAGTGAGCTCTCATGAAAATTATTCTGGAGATCTGGTAGCAAAAGGCCACTTGCTCGTAGTTCATTCATTTTTCTTCAGTGGGAGAGTCTTGGAAGGCAGGCCTGGGAACCAGGCAGTTGGCTGGGAAAACAGACAGGGACCCAGGCAGCAGCTGTTTTTAATGTGCTTGGAGACTACGTATGTAATATGTAGAGAACACATTGCATTCAGTAAGATCATCAAATATGCATGTGAGTGTGGTAAGAACACGACAGTAAAAATGGTGCTGCCAACACAATAGAAATGTCATTATACTGGCTAAGCCGTGTGGTTTCTTGTCCCAGAGAACCGCAGCCAGGCTGTCTTCTTTTGAGTTGGGCTTCAGTGTGCTCTAATGCTACAGTCCTCTACTTTTCCTACATGTTTAATATACAACACTGATAGAATTGTTTGTGATAGCTTCTAACCTCTGGGGAGAACTCAAGCCTGTTCTTGGACAAAATGCAGTCTTCAGACATAGGCAATTAGCTGTGCTACCGAGGGGGGAAGCTTTGACAGGGAGAGTAAACAGTATCACAACTAAAAACTAGGTGAGGTGAGCAAACTCCTACACTCTCATGTAGTGCACCTTAAATAGTTGCTCCTTTTTTAAAAATAAGCTTTAAAAAAAATTGAAATAGTTTTAGACTTACAGGAAAATTGCAAAGAGTATAGCAAGTTCTCCTTTACCCCTCAACCAGTTTCAGCTTTCTCCCTGTTACCATCTTACATTATCCTGGTACACTTGTCAAAATTAAGAGACCAATATTGGTACATTACTTGCAACTTAACTCTAGACCTCACTTGGATTTCAGCAGTTTTTCCAAAAATGTCTTTTTTTTCTGTTCCAGAATTCGATCCAGGATACCATATTGCATGTTTTTCTTTTTTTCATGTTTCCCTAGTCTCCTCTGGTCTGTGACAGTTTCTCAATCTTTCCTTGTTTTTCACGATCTTGACAGTTTTGAGGAGTTTTGGAAGATAGTTTTACAATTTCAAAAAAATTGCTGCCTTTTCACATGAGGGCTGACCATCCTTGCTCAGGAGAAGCTGCTTCCTGTGTAGGGAAGCCAGAGAGAATCCTGCTGGATCCTGAGGGAGAGAAGGCATGGAGGAGACTGGAACGCCCTCTCAGTCTGACCCTCGCCCCAGGGGAGGAGGAGCACCTGAAGATCACAGGTGGCCCAATACATCATATTGGAGGGCAACTCCTTGAGTCAGGGGTCTAACCTCACTACACATTTGAAACACCTAGGGAACTTTTAAAAACACTGACTCCCAGAACCCACTCCAGACCAATTCCATCAGAATTTCTGAGGATGTGGTCCAGGCATGCATATTTTTAATAGCATACTAGGTGATTCTAATGGACAGCCAGCATTGGAACTGCAGACTTAGCTAGTAATAAAGAATATATTTTCCTAAGTGTCCTAAATACAGCCATGGAGAAGGAGTAGGCCCCAGCTGTACAAATTGATCAAGGATTTGGGATTTGGAATCCTGAAAAAGTCTCTTTTTCATAGAGTTAACTGACAGTATTATTCTATTTGTTTACTTTTCTTAACTAACTGAGTGCTAAGCAGTGGACTTGTTTCCTTAATCATCATCTGATTTGGGGCTAAAACAAGTGAGTTATAAAACTCTATTGCTCACTGAATACCCTAATTTCAGTTATCTCGTGACCAGAGCTTCCCATTTAGAGGTATAATCTATTGCCCAGGTAAAAACACTCAACTGGGAGTTGGGAAACAGAGTTTCAGTCTTAGAGTTTTATTTTATTTTATTTTTTTGAGGAGAAGGAAAGAAGAATTTAGTAATTAGCTGGCAAACAAGGAGATTGGCAGACTGCTGTCTCAGGGCACTAACGTCCTGTTTCTGAGCAGAGGTACAGAGTTTTAAAGGTTCTGATTAATCCCATCTTAGGCTAAGACAATTTCATGTCCTCCATTGGGACAATTCCCTTGAGCCACCTCCTGTGGCACAAAGAACAAAGGACTCTCTACTGCCCCTTTTGTCCACTGGCCTGAGACAGGGATGTAGGTTTTAGTTCTCAATAAGGGTGAGGGGGTTTTGAAGAGACAGAAAACCTTTTTACCCCTTTTCAGGCTACTCTTTCTGTTACATATTCCCCACTGTCAATTTCACCCCTTCCATCTCTGTGGGGGGAAGGGTGACGTAGTCATCAAGCTACTTTCTGCTGAATTGGGGTGATGTTGTAGATGGTAGGTGCAGATTATCAGGCGAAAAAGGGCATAAGCAATAACTACAGCTGTCCGATACAGGGCTGGGTCAGAAAAGAAACATGGGATCTCTGAGCACAGAGCTATTAGTTGTGCCCTGTAGGTGATCCGAGAGACCGGCTCTGCAAATTCAGAAATACTTTTACCAAATGAGGTTTAAGATAACACACCCAGCGGCAAGACAGATCAACAGAAGAGGCAATAGCCTGGGGAAATCCTCACTAAGGAGTTGTCCCTCTGTCTTTGGTATTATGGACCCTAGGTTTGCTTCTGAAAATTTTAATGAGGTGTGAGTTGTTAGAGCTACTTTATAGGGTCCTTTCCACTTCTCTGTTTCCCACCGGGGTGGGGACCTGAAAGAGGCAAACTCATTCATAGTGGTAGCACCTGACCTACTTATTTGACATAATGCTTTATTCTGTTTTTCTCCTTTTTTTACTCATGGTTATATTACTTTTTCCCTTTTCCCTCACTCTGTTGTCTGGGCTAGAGTGCCATGGCATCAGCTCAGCTCACAGCAACTTCAAACTCCTGAGCTCAAGGAATCCCCCTGTCTCAGCCTCCCAAGTAGCTGGGACTACAGGCATGTGCCACCATGCCAAGCTATTTTTTTCTACATATTTTTAGTTGTCCAGCTAATTTCTTTCTATTTTTAGTAGAGATGGGCTCTTGCTCTTGCTCAGGCTGGTCTTGAACTCCTGAGCTTAAATGATCCTCCCATCTCGGCCTCCCAGAGTGCTAAGATTACAGGTGTGAGCCACCACGCCCAGCCTCGATGGTTATATTCCTATACTTACCTCAGAGTGCTAGGAAGGGCCTCTCATAAACTATCTCTTAGGGGCTTTACTTAAGCCTATTTCTAAAGGGCTACCTTTATCCAGAGGAGGGCAAGCAGCAACATCCTATCTAGGTGTAAGGCTTTGCTTACTTGTTGGGTTACCTCTGCTACAAAGGACGGTCCATTATTACTCTTGTGAAATGCCCAGGGCATTCCACAGAGTGTTTCTGGGTCCTGTTGACAATGGGGTGCCTGCTGACATCCATGCTGTAGGATAGCAGTCCCCAATCTTTTTGGTACCAGGGACTGGTTTCCTGGAAGACAATTTTTCCACAGACTGGGGCTAAGGAGGTGTCATGGGTGGGTGGAGGGTGGTGCAGAGCTCAGGTGGTGATGCACAGCCCATTTCTTAGCAGGCCACACACTGGTACCAGGGCATGGCCTAGGGGTTGGGGACCACAGCTGTACAAGGAGGAGCTGCTGAGCTGTCTCTGTAGCTGTCTGCCCATGGCGTCTGTCACCAGCATGCCATTCTCCATCTGCTGAGCTCTTTCCCTGGACTGCTGAGGCCCATTATCCTGTCATCCTCTGAGGCCTGTTCCTGCTCTGTGTTGGCGTGTATGTGCAGGAACTTGGAGCGCACACGCCAGCAGCTCCTGGTAGGAGCCCATCTCAGAACCCCAGTCCTTTCCATTTGGGTAGGGCAAATCTCTACCCAACCTGAAAAGGTATTTACTGACACAAGCCTAGATATGCAAGTGAAACTGTCAATCATTGACAAGCGAGACCCTCCCTGCCATGCTGTGCTCCCTGTATAGCGAGTCGCTTTTGTGTCCTTGGACTGCCCTAAGTACATAAACAGTTAGTTGCAAATGGGGTCCTTTCAAATGAGATCCCACCAAATCCATCAAGGCATCACGCTCCCTATGTGTGTATTCAAGCAGGTGCCTCATAAAAGGCTGAACCAAAGCTTTGGGTGGGAGATGGGTCTATGAGAATTCTGTCTCCAATTAGCTGTGCCATTCCAAACGTCAGAGCCCCAGTCTTTAGTTCTAAAGGGGATCTAAATCTAGCTGGGATATGCAGGCCCCGAGGAACAGAGTCCCTCCAGCAGCCTCTTTAGCAGCTCTGCCAGTGGCCTGATTTCTTTTTGTCATGCTGGCCACCCATGTGGGCTCAGCCATGGCCTGTATTAGGGCCATTATTTTGGTGGCATACTTAATATCCTTACTCACTTTTGGTAGCTTTCTTCTTGCCAGTGCTGTAATGATGTGCAGGTTTGCTGAGGCCCAAACTTCAAAGCACAATGGCCTTCTCCTGTATACTTCACCAGGCTCTGGTATTCATCCAGCAGAAGCTTGGTTGTATCTCCCCCCCCCCCACTCCCCCAGCCCCCCGCCAAGAGGTGAGCTGCTGATTCTGAAACAACCCCTGGTACTCTTGCTGCTTGCCCAGGTCCACTTCCTGGGCCTGCTGCAATGAGTTTTGCAGCCACCACTGCCTCACTGCCACCCAGCCCCTCCCCTGTCACCCCTTGCCTGGCTCACAGACCACCATGTGTAGGTGTGGCTGGTGCCAGGGATCAGGGTGAAGGCTAGGGGAAGGAGTCCCCCATACTGCCTCCATTCACGTGGCTAGTGTCAATCAAATCCCCACTGTCAATTTTGCCCAGGGCTTCTGTGGGAGATATCTGGAGACAGGGGGCTCCAGGGCTCTCCTTTGCCATCTGAGTCCTGGACTTAAAAAATCTATCTGCTCTCTTTGAGCTTTCTTGTCACTGGAGTCCTTTGCAATTTTGGGCCATGTTCCTTTGAAGGTCCTTCTTCTTCACAAAAAGTCAGTCTGGGGCAGCTTTCTCACCCTTTCCTTTTGACTGTCTCAAAGGACCCTGCCAGCTGTTCTTGCACATTTAAGCTCTTTATCTCATATTGCTATAAATTGCTCTGCTACGACTATGGGTTCCCTCTGGCCCAAATTGAGGTTGCTCCTGGGAGAGACTATTCCGAACCTGGAGTCATAATTTACTGGGCATGGGACTGAAGAGTTAGTTCAGACAGCGCCCCCTGAGCCCTGTCATGGCGTCAAGATGACAGCGGCAGAAGACATTCTTTCACCTTTGTTGCCCACTGCTCTGCTGTGGCGTGCACCAGTCCTCTCTCCAGCTGGGTCCACCCCCAGGCTGTGGCCCCACCTGGTGCCTTGTCCTGGCCAGCTGTGGGGGTTCCGGTGGGCATCATTTATCAAAAATGATACAAACACAGATCATTTTGTATATCATAAACGAGTCTATCTCAAGCAGAGAGCTTGATCCTTGACATTTTAACCTAGAGTAGCAGGTCGACAATTTGAGCTCTGAATGTTAATAGAACCAATGACTCAGAGTAAACCATGGACCATCAACCACCACTTTTCCTCACACTCCATGTAAGCAGTACCAACCACTACTTTTTTTATACTCCACAGTATAGTGGAGTGGTACCACAATATAGTGGTATAGTGGTATAGTGGTACCACAATATGAAAACTCATGAGACAAGTGGTACAAAAATTCACAATCAAATACAACCAATATGGGGAATTCCCCAAACAATCTAAAATGCCACAGTCTATCAACCAAATGGGAATTTTCATTTAATGGGCACTTATCCTCACACTCCAGCATGTACATTGGATTATAAATAACACCATTCTTTTCACTATAATTTTCACTTAACAATTGTTTCTTACACTCCAGTGCATACATTGGCCATTCTCTTTGCTATAAGTTAACCATTCAGCCAAAGTTTTTTTCCAAGGGACTTAGAGATAGAAGTTCCTTATGTTGCAACAAAATTCACAAATAACAAACAGACAATACAGGGGATCCTCAGCACAAAAATGCCAGGGCCTATGAAACAAATGAGAATACAAAGGAAACGAACACCACCCCAAATGGCATTTCTAGAAGGCTCACAAATGGGAATCCAAAGGGGATAAATGCCATCCCAAACAGCTGGATGGTTCAAAACCCTCTCCAAATGGGTGGCCTAAGCCTCCATTCCCTGGGAACCCAAATGGTGGCCTAGTTCTCCCATTGCCTGGGAACTGCAAATGAGCTCTGAATTCAAACCAGGTTCCCTAGTTCCACTCAACCTCATGACTTCCACCCCCAAAAAGTGGAAGCAAAAGTGCTTCAGAACAAATTCCCCTATAGGGCCCCAAATGAATGCCCTGCCACAGTGCTGTAGGATTCAAAACCCTTTCCAAATGGGTGGAATCAAGGTCCCATTGTGCACTCCAGGGAACTTACCCAACAAATGGCCTGGCATCCAGACACTTCTAAATCCAGTTCCTTCTCCTCAACTTGGTTCAGGTTGTGGGGAGCTGTGTCTAACTTGGAGAGACAGAGACAGGTGTTCCCTGGAGGTAAAACAGGCTCTGGCAGTTGCTGGGGCTGTCCCTTGATTTCTCACCTCAAAAAGAAGTTGATCTATCTGCAAAGACTCACAGCTTTTACCTGGGGCTGCTCTGCCTCTTCCAGCAGTTGTGGGGTGCCATTCTACCAGGGTGCCACCCAGGGATGCCAGATTCTGTTACTGAAAGTTTAGTGCTTGTCCCTCAGTCTACATCAGAAGAACAAGGACAAGTGGTTTGAGGAGAAAGAAAGAGGAGTTTATTAATTTGCCAGTAAATGAGGAGGTTGGTAGACTCCAATCTCAAAGTACCAATGCCCTGGTCTTAGGGTTCTAAATGCTCACTGTTTGGCCACTGGGTGATCAAGTCAAGTAATTTTTCTGGGAACTCAGGGCACTCATCAGAAAAATAAAGGATTTGAATTAGATCACCCCTGAGATCTCATCTGGCTGTAAAATTCTATGATTCCAGGAGTCAGAAGACTGCCTTTTAAATCCATTTGCCTGTTACTAAATGTTCAGCCTTGAGAGAGCCACTGGATCTTGCCAGCTCCACTTTCCCACCTGTCACGTGGGGATGGGGACACCTGTGGGCACTAATTGAGGTCATTCCTCCTGAAGTGCTGTACAATTATGGCCATAATGTTTTCTGGAAAACCAGGTGATTCTTTCCTCTCTTGATTGTATCACCATGATATATCTTTTTAATGCTATATAAGGGCCTCATAACAACTCAATAAATATTTGTGGGTTGAGCAAATGGCAAAATTTGAAGATAAAACCTTATTCAACATAGTGGATCACATGGGTGGCTTCTCATTAGATTCCCCTGAGGAGTTTTAAAAATAGTGACTCTCTGGAATTCTAACAGTTTCACACCTAAGGTTCAAGTCTATTACCCAGCGTGAGTTGATCTTTGTGAGAGGTGAAAGGTGTGGGTCTTGTTTCAGTCTTCTACATGTAGCTATCCAGTTTTCCCAGCACCATTTATTGAATAAGGATTCTTTCCCCCAGTGTATGTTTTTGTCTGCTTTGTTGAAGATTAGTTGGCTATATGAGGATGGTTTTATATCTGGGTTCTCTGTTCTGTTCCACTGGTCAATGTTCCTGTTCTTGTGCCAATCACAAGCTGTTTTAATTACTATAGCCTTGTAGTATAGTTTGAAGTCTGGTAAATTGATACCTCCTATTTTTTTTTTATTGCCTAGGATTGATTTTGCTATACAGGGTCTTCTCTGGTTCCATACAAAGCATAAAATTATTTTTTCTATATCTGTGAAAAATAATGGTGGCATTTTGATGGGGATTGCATTGACTCTGTAGGTCACTTTGGGTAGTATAGATATTTTAACAATGTTGATTCTGCCAACCCATGAGCATGGTATATTCTTCCACCTGTTTAGATCCTCTGCTATTTCCTTCTTCAGTGTTTCATAGTTCTACCTGTAGAGGTCTTTTGCCTTGTTAATTAAATATATTCCTAGGTACTTTATTTTCTTTGTTGCTATTATGAAGGGAATTGAGTCTTTGATTTGGTTCTCGCTTGTACTGTTGTTGGCGTATATGAATGCCTCTGATTTCTGTGTATTGATTTTGTATCCTGAGACTTTACCAAATTCATTTATCAATTCAAGGAGTCTCTTGGTTGAATCCTTGGAGTTTTCTAGGTATAATATCATGTCACAGCAAAGAGTGAGAGTTTGATCTCTTCTGCTCCCATTTGGATGCCCTTAATTCTGCTCTCTTGTCTGATTGCTATAGCAAGGACTTCCAGCACTATGTTGAATAGAAGTGGAGATAGTGGGCAACCTTGTCTTGTTCTAGTTCTAAGTGGGAATGCTTTCAATTTTTCCCTATTCAGAATCTAGAGGAAAACATTGGAAATACTCTTCTAGACATTGGCCTAGGCAAAGAATTTATGAAGAAAACCCCAAAGGCAATCACAACAGCAACAAATATAAATAAATGGGACCTAATCAAATTAAAAAGCTTCTGCACAGCCAAAGAAACTGTCAAGAGAGCAAACAGACAACCCATAGAATGGGAGAAAATTTTCGCAAGCTACACATCCGATAAAGGGCTGATAACTAGAATCTATTTAGAACTCAGGAAAATCAGCAAGAAAAAAATCAAACAACCCTATCAAAAAATGGGCAAAGCACATGAACAGAAACTTCTCAAAAGAAGATAGAATAATGGTCAACAAACATATGAAAAAATGCTCAACATCTGGCCGGGCGCTGTGGCTCACGCCTGTAATCCTAGCTCTTGGGAGGCCGAGGCGGGCGGATTGCTCAAGGTCAGGAGTTCAAAACCAGCCTGAGCAAGAGCGAGACCCCGTCTCTACTATAAATAGAAAGAAATTAATTGGCCAACTGATATATATATATAAAAAAAAAAATTAGCCGGGCATGGTGGCGCATGCCTGTAGTCCCAGCTACTCGGGAGGCTGAGGCAGAAGGATCACTCAAGCCCAGGAGTTTGAGGTTGCTGTGAGCTAGGCTGACGCCACGGCACTCACTCTAGCCTGGGCAACAAAGCGAGACTCTGTCTCAAAAAAAAAAAAAAAAAAAATGCTCAACATCTCTAATCATCAGGGAAATGCAAATCAAAACCACAATGAGATATCATTTAACTCCAGTGAGAATGGCCTTTATCAAAAAGTCCCCGAATGATAAATGTTGGCGTGGATGTGGAGAGATAGGAACACCCCTACACTGCTGGTGGGACTGCAAACTAGGTCAACCTCTGTGGAAAGCAATATGGAGATACCTTAAAGTGATAGAAGTAGATCTACCATTTGATCCAGCAATTCCATCCACTACTGGGCATCTACCCAAAAGATCAAAAATCACTTTGCGAAAAATAAACCTGCACTTAAATGTTCATAGCAGCACAATTCACAGTTGCAAAGCTGTGGGAACAACCCAAGTGCCCATCAATTCATGAGTGGATTAATAAAATGTGGTATGTGTATACCATGGAGTACTATTCGGCTTTAAGAAACAATGGTGATATAGCACCTCTGGTATTTTCCTGGATAGAGCTGGAACCCATTCTACTAAGTGAAGTATCTCAAGAATGGAAAAACCAGCACCACATGTACTCACCAGCAAATTGGTATTAACGGATCAACACCTCAGTGGACATATAGGAATAACATTTATCGGGTGTCGCGCAGGTGGGAGGGGGGAGGAGGGGGTGGATATCTACAAACACAATGAGTGAGATGTGCAACGTTTGGGGGATGGTCACGCTTGAGGCTCTGACTCGAGGGGGGAGGGGGAACATGGGCAATATACGTAACCTTAACACTTGTACCCCCATAATATGGTAAAATAAAAAAAAATAGTGACTCTCCTAGACCAATCAAATTAGGATCTGTGGGAAGGGGCTCCAGGTGTTGGGTTTTATTTTTTTTAAGGTTCCCAAGTGATCCCAGGGTGCAGCCAAGGTTGAGAAACCCTGTCTTAAGAGGGCCAGTTTTTCCTACTCAGTAAGTTAAAGAAATAGAATATGGCCCAATTATTAAAGACTGCCCAATCCTTGAAGAAGTTCATTGTGTTTTTATTTTTCTCCTCATCTGCCACACACACAGCACAGGCCTGGCCCATGGCAGGAGCTCAATGTGTATTTGTTGAATTGGATAAATTAAAAAATAAATTCCCAGATTGCATTTCCTCCCTCAGCTATTTTACTCACTATGTGAAAATATGTGAAAAGCGGGTTGTCAAGAGTTCTAACCCACATTTCCCATGCAATCATATTCTCATTACAACACAGGGTACAACAGTTTTGGGTTTGCACAATTAATGAGCCTAGTTTGAAAAAGAGCCTCTTCCTCATTCCAGGCCGGCTCTGCATCTTCAAGCCTGTTCAGTTCCCCAGTCTGGCAGCTGGTTGGAGCCTGGAACTGGTGGTGCTTCAGCGTGGAGGCAGTGGCATTTTCAGTAGCTGGAGTTACTGCAGCTAGCCCACTGCATGTCACCGCTTCAGGGGGTTTCACTCACCCACCGAAAGGCACCTGATTTGATCTTCACACTCTCTTGGGCTCCCAATGCTTTATTCATCTTCATATTTAAAACATATTTTTAAAAAAGATCCTGAGATGTTCTTCTTATTATTAATACAGGTGCTTACTTAGTTCCAGATAAATACAGAAATCCCCCCCCCTTTTGAATGTGTTGTAGCTTTATATGAAGCTAATGGAGCAAGGCAATGCTCAAACGTCAAATTAAACTGCACAGCTCTGTAATCACTCAGACTGACATGGCATAAAAGGATAATTAGTAGTTCATTACATGGAACATTGTTTGTTCAGCTAAATTGATTTCTCAGCTGCCCATGTTTTCTGTTTACTTAGTAAGCGCTCCACTGCACATTTTTATTTGAGAGCTAGGAAATCCCTTTCCCTGAATTTTTTTTGATTAGTACAGTTTTAAAATATAATTTGCTTGAGCTGGGTGAACCTCCGAATGACATACAGGTGTACGGTAACAATCATGAGTGTGGATTGATGCACGGAACATAAAACCGGCTGTGGTTAGAGACCTATGAGACTCTACCAAAAGGCCGGAATATACCCAGTGGCTTTGTACCTGGAAATGCTTTTGTGGCTATTTGCTTTTCAACTTAACAGTGAACTCCCCTCTCAGAAAGGGAGGGGGTGAGAAAGAAATTGGAATAGACACCTAATCCTTTGCTGTTCAAAGTGAAAAATTTCCAACAAAGTTTTCTTCAACCCTTCATGTTGCCTGTTAATGCCAATATAAAGAAAACAGTGGCTGTTTTAGGATTTCCTGCCACCCTGCTCACCATCAGCAGGATTTAGAAAAAAGGCTAAATGCTGACTTCAAAACTTTCTGAACTTGCTACCTTATAAAGATAATGCGAATTTTCTAGGTTGGGGCAGCACAGCTATCCATAGCACATCCCCCTCAGCTGTGTCCATGTCCTTTGTGCCTCTCCTCTCTGGGATTTAAGGCATCCATCCACATAGATTTTGCTGGACAAATATAGTCACACAGACACATGGTCTTTGACAACATCAGCATTTGCCTCCTACCACATAACTCACCTCGACTTTGCCATTGGCTTGCTTAGCCGGGCTTGGCCAATAGGTTAATACATTGCACTAAATGATACCTCGGAATTTTGACAGTCACAAAGAGAAGAGAGAGGCCAGTTCTGCACTAAGTTCAAGCCTTTGGGACATGATGAAATATAAATCCAGGTAGCATGTCAAGCTGAGAGTTCTGCTACAAAGAAGTTTGTTTCCCAAAAGATTCTAAATATTAACTAGGTTTTGCTGGTGCTTGAAGGAGCTTGGTAATCTGCCTTTTGAATTAAACATTTTCATCCTCTGTTTGTAGGGGAAGGATTTTAAATGGAGAAGGTGGGCCAATGTGAGGAGAGGGAAGGCCTTTTGGAGGCTGAGCAAAGAAAAGCTCAGTGCTCACCCTGGTTAGTATTCTTTCAAAATACATATGTGCAGCTGGGGTGCACCCTAGTGGAACTAAAGACTGTATTAAATTCCACTACAACTAAGCTCTGGGTTTCTTTCCTTGGCCCATTAGAACATTAGAAGGCTCATATAACATACACGCAACATATTGAGCAGGTGACTCTCAGTTGCCAATATTAATTGGAGGAAATAGAGCCTGAATGAATAAAATCCGTAAATAATCCCCAAGGCTCACCAATGTCCTTTGATTTAATGTTCTTCCCTGGCAACATTGTTACCTGCTGGACTCAGAGTTGAAGGTTGCTCAGAAGAAGACAATCCTGACCTTTGAAGACAGCATGGACATATTATAGTTGTGTTCTTAGCATACAATGACCTGGTAGAAATTTGAAACAGAATTTCAAAGTTTTTTTTTTTTTTCCTGTAAAGAAAGTAATTTTGGGGTCAAACTCCTGGACAGACCATTCTCTTAGAGGCTTTGAATATGGAAACCAGTCAGGGTAAAGATCTGTGAATGCCCTGTATATAGGAGGACATTGTTCTGGCTAAAACCATAATAATAATTAATGAGTGTGACTGCCATGAACTGAAGCCCTATTATGTTCCTGGCACTGTGCTACGTGTTTTATGTCTGCCATTGTGGTCCCTTCTTTCCCAACTCTAATTATAGGCTTCCTTTCTCTCCTTGGGCTAGTTCCAGAGCTTCAGGTTAAGGCAACTGGGTAGTTACCAATATAAGACTGGCCTTTTCTTCTCAAGCACTATCTGGCACCTGGATGTTTACCTGGAGGCTTGCCCACCTATTCTACTATTGGAATATTCTGCTGATCTCCTGATTTTTCTTGGCCAAGGCTTGGACTTTCTAATTTACTTTTGTCACCCTCTATCTTATCTCTCCTGTTGCTCTTTTCCCCAAGTTTTGGCAATCAGATTAGCTATTGGTGGCATTCCTGCCCCCAGTCCCCACACCAATGTAGGCTCAGACAGCCCAATTCCTATGCTGATGCCCACAAAGGCAGGGTGTATGTAAATAGTCCTTCCAACCTGCTCAGACAGTGATTTTATTAAACTTCTGCTGTCAGAACTAAATTATTGAACAGCATGTTATAATTCCTGGGTTTCTGTTTTTACTAACTCTCCTTGGCTGCTAAAGAGACCCACACTTCTTTATGGCAAGCCCTGGGCTCTGTCCCCTCAATCAGACTCCCTTCAGCTCTCTTGTATTGGCCCAGGACACAGGGTTAGAATTCTGTCCAGATGGCTCTTCTTGATTCCTGACCAGGTACCATTGTTATCATCAATTCTAAGCTACCTCGATACCAAAATCTCCTCATTTTCCTCTTGCCTCACTAGGTGTTTTTTCTCTTCCTCTTCCTAGCCTCTAAAGGTTGAGGAGACCAGGGCCTAGTCCTAGGCCAGTCTCTCTTCTTTTCTTTTTATTCCCTTCCCTTCTCCATCTAGGTACTCTTATTTGGCTCCATGGTTTCAAATCCCATTCGTACGCACTGATGTGTCCTCCTGTAGTATCTCTAGCTTTGACTTTTTTCCTGAGCTTCAGATGCATCTAGCCAAATGCCTAATCAACATTGTGGGGTATAATAGCATCTTAATCCTAATAGGGCTTAAAAATAATTTGGCCTTTCTTTCCTGGAAACTGTTTTGCTCTTTTCTTACCCTTCTAAGTTAATACCCACATCCAGTTGCTAAGGCTAAAAACCTAGGAATTATTGATTGTTCTCTTTTCCTTACCCTGCATCCAATCCATCTGTGAGTCCTGGTGGTTCTCTATTCAAACATATTTCCAACATGCTACCTTTTCTCTGTTTCCAAGCCACCATCATCTCTCTACTAAACTATGGTAATAGCCTCTAACTCATTTCCCCTGATTCTGCTCTTGTCCCTCAGTCCATTCTTCACAGAGTAGGCAGAGTGCTCTTTACAAAACAAAAATCAGATCATATCACTTCCCAGTTTTAAACTCCCTGTGGGTTTTCCACTGTACTTGGAATAACATCTGAACTCCTTCATGTGGTCTACAGGCCCCACCTAATCTAACTCCTTCCCACTTTCTGACATCATTTCATGCTTTTTTCTCCTATGCCCTAAAATTGTTAGGTTTCTACTACAGCAAAGCTCTTGCATTTTATTGCTCCCTCTGTCTGGAATGCTCTTCCCCTTGTCTTTGCATGACACCTCTGTCTTGTAGTTATGTTTGCAATTAAAATGTCACCTTCTCAGAAATGCCTTTCCTGAACCCTATCTACGGTCACTCTCAAGCAAATTATCATGTGTTATTTCCTCTGTAGAATGAATCACTATTTGACATTCCAAAAAAATTGTTTTGGATTGTTTACTTCTTTATTGTCTATCTTTCTCTATAAGACAGTAAGCTCTATGAGGGCACAGCCTTCACCACCTCCAACCAAACTTTGTTTTGTTCACAGTTGTGTCTCCTGTGCCTTGAATAATGCCTGGCATGTAAAAGATGCCCAATAAATAATTGTTGAATGAGAAAGCCCAGAATCCTTGTCTAGACTGAGAAAGAGTTCCAACTTGCACCCATTCACACTCGTTTCTCTGCCTTTGTCTTCCATACAGTCAGGAACTCCACCCTTACATCCTGCTTGACTTCTAGTTGTTTATCTACCATTACCTTCCGAGCTGGTTTTCTCAGGCCCATTTCCCTTTGCCTCGTCTTGCTTTGCACGGCTAAGAGAACTATGATGTCTCACCCCTGAGTCTACAAAGTTGAATCACAACAGCTTTGCCTGCCAGTTTGTCATTTGAATAGAAGAGCTTTTACCTGTGCCCCAAGCTCCACCTGCTTCAATCATTGTGTCTCACATATGAGTTGAATCTGTGTTGTCAAGGTCTCCCTCTCTCCCTAATGCTGGCCTAAACCACCAGGGCTTGCTCCAGATTCTCTAGGGCTAGCTGTTCCCCACATTTTTGAGAAACAGAGAATTAAGAGGAGGCAGTGTGAAGCTAAACTTCAACAAAGGCTAAAGAAGGCAGGTTAACTTTTCAACTTAAGTGCAATTTCCATTGCAGTTATATTCAATGGATATCCACCATCATGTCCCCAAAGCACTAGTGAATCAGGACATGTGTTGGTTTCTCTTGATCCTTCCTGGGGCAGAGCAATCACATAGCTAAATATATTACAGCCCACCAAGCTGGAAAATCTGGTTTTGATGCAAACCAAAGAAAGCAAAATGTACAAGATTCCCAGCTTGAGATACAGTGTAGGTGAACTGATACAGAAAAAGAAGTATAATTGAAGCCTCAGAATTAAAAAGAAAATTTCACTCTTATCTCTTAGATATCATTTGGCTTTTTGATAAGTGTGCGTACATGAGTGTAAATAATTTGCCTATATCTATATTCCAATTATAGGTTTATAGACGACATATGTAATATGTAGGTGATATTTACATTTTAATTTAATGAAAAGTTATAAAATGAGTAATATTTATTCAAGACTCTAGAATAACTCCTTTGGATTTACTTGGATGATTAGGCCAGGAGCACATTCAGATATATATATATATATATATATATATATATATATATATGTATAAACTATATCCAAAAGAACAAACTGTTAGTTCTGCAGCTTTTCAATCTGTCAAGCAAATATATATGCACATGTTTTTCTTTTGAAAGGCATATCATTCTGTACCCAATAAATCAAAATGAGGTCTTTGGAGTAATTTATGTCTGACAGATAAATAAAATGGGATCTCTCTCTCTCTCTCTCTCTCTCTCACACACACACACACACACACACACATATCACCTGTTAAAATCCAACTTGGGAACAAAACGAATTCAGTTATGCAATGCCTTTAAAAACATAGCTATTTATGTAGTAAGGTAAAATAAAACTTATTTTATGAAAGAATTATATTCCATAATCTAGATAATTCATAATTCAACTGTTCTGCAATTGATGATCATTTAGGAGTGATGCATTATCATCATATATTATGTGATTATAAACAATGTTTATATTTGTACCTGTGGGGAAATATTTCTATAAGATTCAATTCTTAAAGTGAAACTGCTGTTTTAAAGGGATTGTGCATTTTGATTAATAGATATTATGAGATTTAAGCTCCAATTAACACTGCATGAGAATCTTCATACTTTTATACTCTTTCTACTACTAGACTAAGTTTTTGATCATTTGATGAGTGAACACAGTTTCCTATGATTTTATTTTATTTTTTACAGTTTTATTGAAGTATCATTGACATACCATAAACTTGTCTTATAACAATGTGTGTGTGTGTGTGTGTGTGTGTGTGTGTGTGTAACCGTCACCATAGCAAGTTAAATATTACTATTACCTGGAAAGGTTTTTATGTGCCTTTTCTGATTCTTCACCACCTCCTCCATCCCCTTCCCACACTGTCCCTAGGCAACCACTGATCTGCTTTCGGTCACTATTTCATTTTCTAGTCTTTCCTTTAAATGAAATCAAACAGTATGTTTTCTTTTGAGTCTGGCTTCTTCCCTACAGCACAATTATTCTGAGATTCATCCATGTTGTTGTGTGTATTAGTTTATGTTCTTTTATTGCAGAGTGGTATCCCATTGCACGGATATACTGCAATTTATTTTCCATTCGCCTATTCATGCATATCTGGGTTGTTGTCAAATCTCTTGGCTATTAGAATTGTGTGTGCATATACTTTCATTTATTTTGAGTACCTAGGAGTGGAAGAGCTGGGTCATATAATAGGTTTATATTGAACTTTCAAAGAAACTATCAAATGGTTTCCAAAGTGGTAACATTTATATTTCCACAGTGAGAGTTCCAGTTGATCCTTTGACTGGTCCAACACTCAGTCAATCTTTCAAATTTAAACTATTCTAGTGGATATGTAGTGGTATCTCATTGTCATTTCAATTTGCATTTTTCTAATGACTGATGATGTTGAACATCTTTTCAGGTGCTTATTTGTCATCCACATATTTTCTTTGGTGATGTATCTGTTTGAATCTTTTGCCCATGTTTTTATTCAGTTGTTTGTCACCTTATTATTCAGTTGTCACGATTTTTTATATATTCTAGATACAAGTTCTCTTTTGGATATATGTTCCACAATATTTTTCTTCTAATCTGTAGCTTGTCTGCTTTTTTTTTTTTTTGAGACAGAGTCTCACTTTATTGCCCAGGCTAGAGTGAGTGCCGTGGCGTCAGCCTAGCTCACAGCAACCTCAAACTCCTGGCTCAAGCAATCCTCCTGCCTCAGCCTCCCAAGTAGCTGGGACTACAGGCACGCGCCACCATGCCCGGCTAATTTTTTGTGTATATATATTAGTTGGCCAATTAATTTCTTTCTATTTATAGTAGAGACGGAGTCTCGCTCTTGCTCAGGCTGGTTTTGAACTCCTGACCTCGAGCAATCCGCCCGCCTCAGCCTCCCAGAGAGCTAGGATTACAGGCGTGAGCCACCGCGCCCGGCCTTTTTTTTTATAATAGTATCTTTGGAAGAGCAAATGTTTTTACTTTTGATAAAATTCACTTTATTGATTTTTTTATAATTTGTGATTTTGTATTATATTTAAGAAGTCTGTCAAATTTAAGGTTACATCTGGGGGATGGTCATGATGGAGACTCAGACTTTTGGGGGGAGGGGGGGAAATGGGCATTTATTGAAACCTTAAAATCTGTACCCCCATAATATGCCAAAATAAAAAAAATAATTAAAAAAAAAATTTAAGGTTACTTGCTGGCTTTGAAGGTATAGGAGAAGGCTACAATCCAAGGAATCAGGAAGCTGCTAAAGCTAGAAAAGTCAAGAAAATGGATTCACCCTTGGTATTTCCAGAAAGGAAAGCAGCCCTGTCAACATCTTAATTTTACCCCAGTGAGACCTGTGTCAGACTTGTAACCTACAGAACTTTAGGATATTAAATTTGTGTTGTTATAAGCCACAACGTTTGTAGTAATTAATTACAGCAGCAATAGAAGCTTAGTATAGTTTTTCTAATTTAGTTTCTGATTTTCTTTACCAGTATATAGAAATAAAATTGATTTTTGTGTATTGACAATGTATCCTTTAATTATGCTAAACTTGTTAGTTCTAGTAGCTTTTTTCTAGATTTCTTTGCAATATGGATGACTTCTATTCCTTTTTCTTGATTTGTTATACTGTCTAGAATCTCTAGTACAATGTTGACTAGAAGTAGTAAGAGTGAGCATCTTGATGTTCCTGATCTTTGGGGGAAAGCATTCAATCTCTCACCATCAAAAATGATCTTAGTTATAGGTTTTTCACCGATGCCCTTTATCAATTTGAGAAATTCTCAATTTTTAGTTTCTGAACGTTTTTAATCAGGAATAGATGTTGCATTTTGTCAAATTCTTTTTATTTTGCATTTATTGAGATGATTGTATGGTCTTTTTTTTAAGTTTGTTAAAATGATAAATTACATTGATTGACATGGAATGACAAATCAACTTTATGTTTCTGGAATAAACCTACTCCATTTGGCCAGGACATGCTATCCTTTCTGTTCATAATGGGTTCAATTTATAAAAATTTTATAAAGAAATATTGCATTTATGTTAATGAGGGATATTGTTCTGTTATTTTCTTGTGTTGCAATGTCTTTGTCAGGTTTTGATAACAGGGCAATGCTGGCTTAATAAAATGAGTTGGAAAGTATTACACCCTCTTTAATTTTCAGAAACAGTTTGTGTAGGATTGATATTGCTTCTTACATAAATGATCAGTAGAATTCACCAGTGGAGCCTTCTGTGCCTGGGGTTTTCTCTTTGAGAAGGTTTTAAACTATAAATTTAATATCTCTACTATATATAGGATTACTTATGTTATCTGTTTCTTCTTGAGTGAGCTTTGGAATTTTGTGCCTTTCAAGGAATTTGTCCATTTTATCTAAGTGGTTGAATTCATTGTCATGAAATTGTTCATAACATTCCCTTTCTGTCCTTTTATTATCCATGCTATCTGTTGTTATGCTACATCTCACATTCTTGTTATTCATAATTTGTGTTTTTGTTTCTGATCAGTCTGGCTAGATTATTATTAATTATTGATATTTTAAGATAACTACTTTTTATGTAACCAAAGCAATTCTAAGCAAAAATAACAAATTTGGAGACATCAAATTACCAGACTTCAAACCATACTACAAGGCTTTAGTAACTAAAGCAGCATAGTATTGGTAGAAAAATAGAGACAGAAAATTGGAACAGAACAGAGAACTCAGATATAAAACCATCTACCTACAACCAACTGATCTTAGACAAAGCAGACAACAACATACACTGGGGAAAAGAAGCCCTATTTAATACATGATGCTGCAAAAATTGGATAGCCACATGCAGAAGAATGATTTTTTCCTATTTTCAATTAATTTATTTCTGTTCTTTATTATTTCTTTTTGTCTGCTCACTTTGGGTTTAATTTGCTCTTCTTTTTCTTGTGTTATAACATGGGTGTTGAAGTCACTCTTTGAGACCTTTTTTCTTTTCTAATATAGGTGTTTAGTACTATAAATTTTTCTCTAAGGTCTACTTTAGTAGCATCCCACAAATTTTGACATAGCATGTTTTTGTTTTCATTTAATTTAAAGTACATTCAGATTTCCCCTTTAATTTTTTGATATGGATTATTTAGAAGTGTATCGTTTAGTTTCCAAATATTTGGGGATTTTTCTAGTTATCTTTAATGTTGTTGATTTTTGATTTAATTCTATTTTAATCAGAGAATATACTTTGTATGTTTTGAACCTCTTAAAATGTATTGAGACATTGCTTTATGGCTCAGAATATGGCCTATCTAGGTAAATGTTCTGTATGCACTTGAAAAAGTATGTATTCTACTTTCATTGGTTGGAGTGTTCTACAAATGTTAATTAAGTCAAATTGATTGATTAGTGTTGCTGAAGTCTTCTATATCCTTATAGATATTCTGTCTACTTCTTTTATTAATTCTGGAAACAGAATTGTCTAAACTTCAACTATATATTGTGGATTGATTTATTTATACATTTTAAATAAAATATTTAAATAATTAAACTAATTATAAATCATTGATTTATTTAGTTTTTAGTTCTATCAATTTTTGCTTTGTATATTTTGAAGCTCTATTAGCTGCATAAACATTTAAGATTGTTATGTCATTTTAGTGTATTGACTCCTTTTGTTAATATAGTGACTCCAGATTTCTTTCAATTAGTGTTAGCATGGCATATCATTTTGTTTTTTGTAAAAGTAAATAGTACTTTGCTATTTGTTTGTTTGTTTCTTTTCTGTTCTTTCTTTTTTTGTTTTTGAGACAAAGTTATGCTCTGCTTCCCAGGCTAGAGTACAGTGGCATCTTCATAGCTCATTGCAGCCTCCAACTCCTGGGCTCAAGCGATCCTTCTGCCTCAGCTTCCCAAGTAGCTGGGACTACAGGCATACCCCACCATACCCAGCTAATTGTTTTATTGTTTGTGGAGATGGGATCTCACTATTGCCCAGGTTGCTTTCCAACTCCTGGGCTCAAATGATTCTCCCACTTTGGTCTCACAAAATGCTAGGGTTACAAATGTGAGCCACTGCACCCAGCTGTGTCTTTATATTCTAGTAAGTTTACTGTAGATGACATATAGTTGGGGTTTACTTTTTTATCCAATCTTCTGGGTGAGAAAAGGAACTATTTCTAGCCTTGTGTGAGTTCTTGGGCTTATACATTTTAATTATTTTGGGTGATTATTTTTCTGTCCTCAGATTTCCTCACAAGCACGCACTGACAAATACTTAGCTAAAGACTCAAGGGAGACCCTCTGAAAGTCTCCAGAGTTCTCTCTCTGTTCAGCTTTATCCTCTCCAGTTCGCTGTAAAGTCTAGCCGCCTTGGCCTTCCAGACTCCCAGTCAGTTTCATTTTCTCAATCTCTTTTATTGAGAAAGATTGCCAGGCTACACTTGGGTTTTCCCTGCACTGTGACCTGGACTCTTTCCCCAGCCAGTAAGTTGAGACCATTCTTGAACTTACCTTTTTAATTTTTTTTCCTCCTCTTTCTTGCACCACCTGATGACAGTATCTGAAAGCTGTTGTTTTACATGCATATATTTTGTCTCATTTTTTAGTTGTTTCAGGCAGAGCCTAAATCTGGTTCTGGTTACTCCATTTTTGCTGGAAGTGGATGTTCCAAGTGTCATGGTTTTAATTTTTTTTTTTTTTTTTTTGAGACAGGGTCTCATGGTGCAATCATAGCTCACTGAAATCTCAAACTTCTGGGTTCAAGTGATCCTACCACCTTATCCTCCTGAGTAGCTGAGACCACAGGTGCATACTACCACACATGGATAATTCTTATTTTGAATTTTTTGTTTTCATAGATACAGTGTCTTGGTAAGTTGCCTAGGCTGATCTCAAACCCTTGGTTTCAAGCAATCCTCCTGCCTCAGCCTCCCAAAAAGCTGTGATTACGGGTATGAGTCACTGTATCCAGCTGATTTTAGATTTCCTTATTTCTAGTGATGGCAAGCATTTTCTTGGAGATTTATTGTATATTTAGCTCTTTTAATATGAATTATCTTTTCATATTTGCCAGTTTCTATTTATATATCATTATGTTAATTTGTACATGTTTAAGATATATATTCTGTATATAAAATCTTAGTCTGTTTTATATGATGCAAATGATTTTTCCCAGTATATTATTTGTTTATGGTGATGTAGATGTATATATACTCTATGTTCTTATATGGAAAGAGCTCCAAGAGTATTTTCAAATAAAAAAGAAAAGATGAATTGTAATCCATATAATATGATTTCATTGTGGTAGAAAACCATTTATGCATAATATGTATCTAAGAGTGTAAGTAAAGCATATAAGTATATTCCAGTATGTAAGTATACTGAGCAAAATGTAAGCTCTTTAAGGTCAGGGGTATTCTTTTGTTTAATATTGTATTGCAGTGCCTATAATAGTATATAGCAGGTAGTAGGGGCCAATATAACATGCTTAATAAATGAATTAATAATCTATGATATTACTACCCTTATATAAAATAACTAAATGTGTATAAGTTATGTGGTGGAGGTTGCATATAAAGCTATGTATATTTACTTATCTATTTAAGTGCATAGAATAATATTTGGGAGAATATATACTAAACTGTTATCAGTGGTTACCTCCGGGGAAGGAATAGCATTGACTGGAGGGGAAATAAAAGAGACATTCATAATTACTCTGTATATTTCTGAAATTCTATGCACATATTTTCATGTATTTTTATAAATAAAAATATATATCAGTAAAGGAAATGATTTTTGTCTCAATTCTGATCAAAGACCTTTAAATTTGATTTGAAGATCCTATGTTCTGTATCATCAAGCACTACCTTTGCCCAGGAGATTTTAATGGACATGTAACTCAGTATTCAAAATTGAAGACCAGGCAATTCTTATCATGAAGTGCAAACCAGACTTGGAATGTGCCAGAAATAAAATATGAGGGCATGGTGAATTAGGGACCAAGTATCCTTTTCAACACCAGGCTTTGAGCAAGATCCAGGAGGTATGTCATAGTGGGTAGGTCAGTGGGGTCTTAATGAGTAGCATGTGAGGAGATACTAGAAGCTGTTTCATAAGGGAGCCAATTATCTGATATCTAGGGATGACACTGAGTCAAGAACTAGAGAAGAAAAAGATGCAATCCCACTGATGAGCTGAGTTATGCATCATGAGGCAGCTTAGATGATTTTTGCTTGCTGGATTTTATGGTTCAGCAGTACATGCGGTTGTTCCCATTTTTGGGATCATTATACATATTCCAGGTGACTCCACTTAGACAAAACCATTCCTTTTGATCAGCTTCATAATCAATATTCATTTTCAAAGATGAGTATGTTATGTGAATATTCTGATTCACTCAACGAGAGCTTGTGGAATGCTTACGGCACACAAGAATCTGGAGAAGGCCCTGTTAGGGACACAGAGGCAAATCAGGCAGGGACTCTCTTCTATAATAACAAAATCATGGAGGCAAATCAAAACATGAACATTAAATTTCTATGAATGGATTAAAGTGATGGAGATACAGGGTTATGAGTTGTGAAGGGACATAGTATCAGCCGGAAAGAAGAGGAGGAAATGAACATGAGAGGAGTTGAAGAGGGAGAACTGAAAGAACGTGCCTGCTGATTGGACGTAATGTCTGTTAGAAAACTGCCAAGACACTTTGGATTCACTGAACATCCCAGGTGACTGTCTTGAGGGAGTGGCTTTATCAGGCTTTGTCTAATTCCCAGGATCTCCTGAACTACAGAGGGCAAATACAGCTATTTGTTGAAGGGTGGTTGCAGCCTGTATGGGCAGTGAGGAAGCCACTTAAGACTCTGATCTGGTCAGGATAACTGGTGTTTCACTTATCTGTCTCACTCACTAACCTGTGGAGACCTTGTGGGGAAGGGCTCTTAGTTATCCCAGTCTTCCTAGCATTTTACACAGCACCTATGTATCAGACATATAGTGGACACTCAGTTGTTTCTTGGATCGAACATAAAAGCAGTAATTCATCATGAGTAAGAGAGAACATGACCCATAAGAAAACACACAAACAAAACTCTTTGATTTCTCTCATAGGACTTAGTCCCTCAGTACACGTGATATTCATTTTACAGAAAGCAGATACGTAAATTTGACTACAATACTGGAGTTAGGTAGAACAACTGTGTCTGCTGGTTTTTGTAAGCAGACTACTCTTGGACTACCAATAACAAGATCTTTCAATGTCAGAACTTATGTTAACTTTCTGGGGGTATAGCCATTATTTTCATAAGATCCTCAGAGTCCAGTGAGAGTTCATCAGATGCATAGATGAATGCAGAGAGAAGTTACAATTAAAAAAATGAGAGTAGTTTTGCTACCAGCATACCCAGTGGCATTATTCACCTAGGTTATGCTGTGACAAAAATAACCCTGACACCTCAGTGGTTCCCAGGGACAGTTTTTCCCTCATGCCTCTTGTCTATTGTGGCTGGGCTGCAGCTCTGCCCCATGTCATCTTCACACAAGGACCCAGGCTGAACAGATGATCATTTCTACCTAGAACATTGCTGGCATGCACTGACTCTTAAGTTCTGCCTGGAAATGACATATATCACTTCATACCTTTCATCAGCCAAAGCAGCTCACATGGGTATGCCTGAATTCAACAGTCCGAGTAAGTATAATCATCCCACAGAGAGGGGCAGTGAATAATGAGGGACAATATAGTCTACCACATCACTCCTCTGCAGTCTGATTTCTCAATCTTAAGACTCTGTGACTTAGAGGAGAATCTTAGGACTTCAAAATGTTTCTGGAGAATAAGGAATAGGATGTAGGAATAAAGAGTATATTCTAAAAGAAGCTTGGATCACAGGGTAAAATTCAAATTCAGGTTAAATCTGAGAGAGGACTTTTAATTTAGCCATATCCCAAATGGGGTAGTTGGTAGGAATGGTTGTAAAATCACTGAATTTTATTTTTCTATGCAGATGATATTATCAAATGCTTGTCACGACTAGGCTATTACAGCGAATTTTTTAAAAGAAGAAAAATGAAAAGATTTTGATCTAATGTCAACTTTATTTCAGAAAAAAGATAAGAACACTAATTGTTAAGACTGACAAAGAATTAATTTCTAGTTGTATTGAGAGGAAAAAAATTAACAGACTAACAAAATTATAACCTTAACATGATTGAACTCATTACTCTTGAAATGTGGTGCAGATACTTTGTGTTGGTTTTTTAGTTTGTTTATGGAACTGGAAATGACTTTAGCATGTTAATATTTTATCAAATTAAAATTAATATCATTATGTTTTGAGAATCAAAATGTAAATGTAATGTAAGTGCCATTATATATGTTCGAGTACACACTTTTAAAAATAAAAATAATACATACTTATCAAAATTTCAAGCAATATGAAAAGCACAAAGAAAGATTACTTCAAAATACTATAACATTTGGTGAACATTACTTCAGTCAAACATGTATGCATATATAGAGATTGACAGTGAATTGATAGGCAAAAGAATAGATAGATACATATATATACACAGAAATAATTTTATAAGAATAGGATTACCCTCTATCAGCTATTAAAAATACATTTAATTTTATTCTAATTTACTGGAATTTGAAATGCAGGATTTTTGAATTTTTGATAAAAGTTTTTCTCCTCAAGAGATATTGCCTCTGTAAGATCCTAGGCTTAAAGAAAGATTTTGAAAATTATTAAGACATTAGAACTATTACTTTTAAAAATGGAAATGTTTCCATTTTTGACAGTACTGATTTCTTGCCATGAAGGATAAAGCCTTTAATATTCTTACCCTTCCTACTACCGCTCTTCACTTCACCTCTATTTTTTGTTCTGACTTTTTAAAATTCTAATTTCAAACTTACTCCAATGTTGTAATGACTTTAGTATGTTAACATTTTATCAAATTAAAATTAATATCATTATGTTTTGAGAATCAAAATGGAAATGTAAGTGCCATTATATATGTTCAAGTGAACACTTTTAAAAATAAAAATAATACATATTATCAAAGTTTCAAGCAATATGAAAAGTACAAAGAAAGAAAAAATTACTTAGAAATACCTAAGTGAACATTACTTTCTTGTAAAAGACATTTCTGTATACCCTTTACCCAAATTCACCAATTTTCAATATTTTGCACCATTTTTATTATTTTTTTCTTTCTATTTTACAGAAATGCATATAATTTTTCTCTGAACCATACTTGATGCATAGTTAAGTATGTATTTCCAAAGAACAGGGACATTATCTTAAATAATCCCGGTGCAATTTTCAAAACCAGGAAATTTAACACCGATACAATACTGTTATCTAGTCGGTAGTTCATATTCAAATTTTGTCATTTGTCATAATAGGCTATTTATTGATATCTTTTTCCTAGTGTATGATCCAATCTAGGATCATGCATTGCTTAATCATGTCTTTTTAGTCTCCTTTAATCTGAAGCAATTCTTTAGCTTTTCAATTTTCTCGATCTTGACATTTTTGAGGACTATAGGCCAGTTATTTTGTAGTATGTCCCTCAGTTTGGATTTGTCTAATGTTTGCTCATGATTAGATTCAGGTTATGCATTTTTTGACCAGAATACCATGAGGCAAGGTGTCTTTTTCAGTGCATCATATTAGCAGGCATAAGATGTCTGTTTGTCTCAACATTGGTAATACTGACTTCAATCACATAATTAAGGTGGTGTCCACTGGGTTTCTCTTCTGTAAAAGTAACATTTTCCTCTTTCAAATTATTAAGTATATGGAGCAGAGATATTCCAAGACTATTGAAAGTCCTGTGACTTATCAAATCTTTGCTCACTAGTTTTAGCATCCACTGATGATTTTCTGTTTCCATCATTCCTTCTATATTAGTTGGTTTTCTATCACAAAGAAGAATTTTACTTTATCTACTATTTACTTCTGTTGACACTATAGTATACACGTACTATGGGTTGAATTATGTCCCCTCCCCCTAAATAGAAGACATGCTGATGTCCTGACCCCCAGTACCTCAGAATGTGACTTTAATTGGAAACAGGGTCTTGGCAGATTTAACCAAATTATAAAAGGTTGAGGTTATTATAATAGGTTGTATGATCAATGTCTTTATAAAAAGGGAAATTTTGAACATAGACACACACAGAGGGAAGACAATGAGAAGAAACAGAGGGTGAATGCCATGTGGAAATAAAGAATTAGAGTGATGAGTCTACAAGCCAAGGAATTCTAAAGATTGTTGGCAAACCACCTAGAAAGGTGCCAGGAAGTGGCAAGAAAGGATTTCCCTCCCAGTTTCAGAGCGATTATAGCTCTGCCAGCACCTAGATATTGTACTTTGAACCTCTAAAATAGTGAAACAATAAATTTCTGTTGTTTTAAGCCATCCAGTTTGTGGTACTTTGTTACCGTAGCCCTAGGAAACTAATGGACTTTTATGTTATCCGTATAGTTATAATCAATTGCCATCCTTATTAATTTTGATGTATACATTATCCCAGATGTTGCCAGAGGGAGCCCCTTCAAGCTGACTCATGCAGCCTCATTATATGACCCCATTATTTTTGAGCATTTCCTTAATATATGGCAGAAGAAGATGTTTCTACTCATCTTGTAATTCCTCTGCCCTAGCCCGAAGCTCTATACTTAGGTGCTAGCAAATCTCTCTCTCTCTCTCTTTCTCTCTCTGTCTCAATCCCTGTCTCTGTCTCTCTCTCTTACTGTCCTTCTAATATATATATCCAATACCCCTGAGGCTATACTGATACTCTGTTTCAACCCAACACCTCAGGGTGCAATCTTGTCTTTCCATCTTTCATATTTATAACTCCCTTTAAATAACTATAAGGAGAAATCTTCCTCTCAGCATGATCAATGTATTTACTCATTTGCTTAAGCCTCAAATAAATGTACTCTTTGCCTCAACTCCCAAAAATTAATTTTAGAATTTCTAACCCATACCACAGGGCAAAGCAAATCTAACCTAAGTTAAATATTTGTTTACAATTCTTTTCTTTTTATTAGGTAAAATTTTAATACAGTTATATATATATAATATATATATATCTGAAGTATATGATTTTAGTGCTGACAAATGCATACACTTATGCAGTCTGTATCACTTTATATATAAAGTTTTACTATATAAAACTTTCCCCCTAGAAAGTTTCTCCATGTGTATTAACAGTTGATTCCCTCCCTGAAGGCAATATCTTTTTCATTTTTTTTCACCATTGTATAGTCTTACCTCTTCTAGAATTTTATATAAATAGGATCATACATTATGCAGATTTTTGTGTCTGGCTTCTTTCACATAATGTGAATAATGTCTGAGATTCATGCATGTTGTTACATGTATCAGTAACCTTTTAAAATTCACTTAATGTTTTAGTAGTTTTTGCAGATTCTTTAGTTTTTCTACATACACAATCATGTCATTTGCAAATAGAGACAGTTTTACTTTTTCCTTTTCAATCTGTATACCTCATTTATTTTTTCTTGCTTTTTTGCCTTAGCTAGAAACTCCAGTACAATATTTTATAAAAGTGATGAAATGTCCTTTCCTTGTTCTCTGTCTTAGAGCAAAAGCATTCAATATTTCATCATTAAGTATGACACTAGCTGTAGGTTTTTTGCAGATTACCTTTATCAGATTTAGAAAGATGCTTTCTCCTAGTTTGCTGAGCGCTTTTATCATGAATGAGTGTTGAATTTTATCAGATGTTTTCTGTATCCATTGAAATGAGCATATGGGATTTCTCCTTTATTTCAATATTGTAGTCTATTACACTACTGATTTTCAAATGTTGAACCAACCTTCCAAATTCCTAGGATAAATCTCACTGGATCATGCTGTGTTAGCTTTTTAAATATGTTGCTGGATTTTTTTAGTCAATATTTGTTTCATCATTTTTATATTTATATTCACTTGATTGTACTAGTCTTTAATTTTTGACTGTTATAGTACTTTTGTCAGGTTTGGTATAATGGTTATAGTGGTCTAATAAAACGAGGTGGGCACTCTTCCCTTTCTCTCAATGCTTTAAAATAATTTTTGTTAAATTGGTGTTATTGCTTCCTTGAATGTTTGATTGGTGTAATTCATTGGTGTAATTATTTAAGCTTGAGGATTTATTTGTGGGATTTTTTTGATAATAAATTTAATTTCTATAATAGATATAAGATTATTCAGATTTTCTATATCTTCTCGTCTCATTTTGTTGTGTATTTTTATAAGAAATTTATTCATTTCATTTATGTTGTAATATTAATTGGCACAAATTAATTTTTTTAATGTCTCTATGATTTGTAATTGTAGCAGCTCTTTTATGGCTGATGGTAATATTAATAATTATTGTTACTTTTCTTTTTTATTGTATTTCCTAGTTAACAATTTTTCAATTTGGTTAATTTTTTCAAAGAACTGACTTTTGTCTCTGTTATATTTCTCAAGCATTTCTCTTTCTTTGATTTTTTGCTCTTTATTTTTTCCTTCCTTGTGCTTAATTTGGTATTAATTAGCCTGCTTTTTTAAACCTTCTTAAGATAAGAACTTGGCCATAACTGTAAACTTTCTCTCTTATTTAATATGTGTTTGGTAGTGTAAGTTCTCATCTACGTACTATTGTAGCTGGATCCCACAAATTTGATACATTGTAATTTCATTTTCATTCTATTAAAAATATTTTATAATTTCCCTGTGTTTTTTTTAACCCATGGATTATTTCGAAGTGTGTTAATTTTCAAATATTTGATGGCTTTTCTCGATATCCTATTACTATTGATTTCTAACTTAATTCCTTTGTGTTATAAGAATATGCCTCATAAGATTTCAGTCATTCGAAATTTATTGAGACTTATTTTATGGCTCAGCATATAAAGTCTATTTTGGTTAGTGTTCCATGTGCACTTGAAAAAAATTTTGGCCACAATCCTCCACAATTCTCTCCTGGCCTCCATTGTTTTTAACCGCTCCAGTACGAGACTGGCCGCGACACTTGCCCACAGCCGGCACTCATAGTCCGCAGGATAGTTTGTGCTGAACATTGACGATGAATCCGTTTTGCTCTTGTGCGACGAGGAAAGCTTGAAAGCACTGAAATCTTGTTTTACTTTACAGGCAGCTTTACTTGTAATGTAAATCAGAATAGGTAACATATACATATATGTTTTCATTACGTTATTTTTAAATGTTCACAATTTTATTTTGATAAATGAAAAATTAGAAAAGTCATATCACGGCTGCAGGCTAAAGTCGCTGTGCGTGTTCATTTGTGACTATCAACTGTAGTCGATGCTCGTACCAAAGTGGTGTTTAATGAGAAGTCAGCTGTCATTCCTATCATTGTTTCTCTCTAGTATACAATTTGATTTTTTTTGTTGTTTTCAACTTTTTATCTTCAATTTTCAGCTATGTGACTATGATGTATTTAGGTGTATTGCTTGTATTTATCTTGCTTGAGTTTTATTGAACTTTTTGGACCTGTAAGTTTATGTTTTCTACTAAATTTGGGAAAATTTTGGTGATAATTTCTTTTTCCTTTTTTCCGTGCTCCATTTTTTCTATCCATTCTTCAGGTCACTGAATGGCTGCTCACATTTTTCAATATTTTTTCTCTCCTCTGATTGGATAATTTCTATTGCTGTATCTTCAATGTTTAGACTCTTCCTTTTTTTTTCTTCCATAGTTTATCCAGTGACATTAATTTCAGATATTGTATTTTTATCATTTTAGAATTTTCTGCATGATTCCTTATTATAGTTTTATATTTTTGAGATTCTCTACATGTTTATTTATTTTGATAAACTTTTTAACCACTTCGATACCAGAGTCAACTATAGTCGATAGCCACAGGTGAACGCGCACAGCGACTTTAGCTGACAGCTGTGACATGAAAGCGCACAGCTGAGCGTCGACTTTAGCCGACAGCCATGATATGACTTTTCTACTTTTTCATTTATCAAAATAAAATTGTGAACATTTAAAAATAACGTAATGAAAACATATATGTATATGTTACCTATTCTGATTTACATTACAAGTAAAGCTGCCTGTAAAGTAAAACAAGCTTTCAGTGCTTTCAAGCTTTCCTCATCGCACAAGAGCAAAACGGATTCGTTGTCAATGTTCAACACAAACTATCATGCGGACTGTGAGTGCCGGCTGTGGGCAAGGTTTCCCGGCCAGTGAGCACTGTACCAAAGTGGTTAAAGTTCTTGAACATATTAATAATAGCTGCTTTAACATACTTTTCTGTTAATTCCAGACTCAAGGTTAACTCCGTTAATTTCTATTGACCACTTTTTTCCTTGACCATGGGTCATTTTTTTCTGTTTCTTTGCATGCAAAGTGAATTTTTGACTGTATGCCAGGTATTGTGGATACTATACTGTAGAGATTCTGGATTCTGCTACTTGATTCTGAAGTGTGCTGATTTTGGTTCTAGCAGGCTGTTAACTTCAATTACCTCAAACTACAAAATCTGGCTCCACTGTGACTCCAGTGAAAACCTCTGCTCAGTTTCCTTGACCTTTCAACTGTTACGTCCTCTGAGGGTCCTGGTGTAACATTTTCATTTTGTCCTTGGAGTTTCCTATCTTTGTGTTTATGTTTATTCCTATGGAGTTTAAAGGGTTGGCTAAAGACTTGAGTGGAGTTTATATGCAGATTTTGGGATCATTTCTCTGTGATTCAACAGTTTCTGGAATTGTCCTCCACTTTCTTCTTCACTTTTTAGCTTCCTTGGCCACCTCAAACTCCATTCTCTGACTTCTCAAGCCAGGAAGACTGCAGCTTCCTGCTCAGAAATAGTTGTGAAGTGCTGTGCAGAACAGAAAGTGACTGTAAGTGATAAGCTGTACAGATGTAAATGCTGCTGAGCAAAGTTCTCTCTTGTCAAAGGTCAACTCCTGTCTAGTTTATGCATATTTGTCAGTCTTCAATGTGTTAAACTCATTTAAAAATATTTTGCCTAGATTCTGTGATTTTATCTGTGGAAGGGGTTAAGTCTGATACAAGATACTTTGCTATTACTGAAAACAGAATGCAGACATTGATTTTTACAATATCAGAATTATAATATTTTCACTTATATCTGCATCCAATTTTCCCTAAAGGAATATATTTTGTTATATATTTAAATGAATTAAAAATATTACCATGATTCCTTTTACCATATCTTATTTAACGATGATTTCTTCATTTAGGTTTCACATCATATTATGAGCATTTTATTCCATGAGTGCTTTCATGTTTAAATAAATCTGACCTATGAACTATCTATTTGAATAGTAACATAACTGGTTATAATATTATTGGCCACACAAATTTTTCCCTTTAACTTTGCAGCTTGTGCTACATCCTTCAGTCATTGAATGATGTTTCATAGATGTCAAAGGCCAGGCTGATATTTCTTCTTATAAGTGGCTTACTTTTTCTGCTTAAATGTCATAAAGTTCAATAACTTAATCATCATATATCTTTATGTACATGATTTTGTATCACTTTTCTTTGGTATATGATATGCCCTTTTGATCATCAGGTTGTTTTTTATTTTTTATGTTAGCATTCGTATATATGTCTGAATCTATATATATGTACATATATATTTTTAATGTATTTATTGGACATTCTGATAACCTGGCACCATTATGTTGTAATTTTTAAAAATCTCTTCTTTACATCTAATAGTTTCTTTGTAATTTTTAAAATACTTTTTTTAACTACAAATAAACACCTACTATGTTTCTATATAACTTATTTATTAAACTATTTATTTTTTAATTCATTTACTAGAACTTTACTTAAATATTGTTGTTTTGGTTCTCAATTGTTTGCTAATCTATCTTCTGTGACTTTAATTATGTTGTTTTACTATTTCATCTTTGAACAGACATTCTTTCAAGTTCCTTTCTAGATAAAGCAGGCTTGAGAAACTGCTACTCTTAGATAATGTTTTCTGAGTTCTTCATCATCAGGCTTTTGCCTTCTAAGATTTTTTTTTTTTTTTTTTTTGAGACAGAGTCTCGCTTTGTTGTCCAGGCTAGAGTGAGTGCCCTGGTCAGCCTAGCTCACAGCAACCTCAAACTCCTGGGCTCAAGCAATCCTCCTGCCTCAGCCTCCTGAGTAGCTGGGACTACAGGCATGTGCCACGATGCCCGGCTAATTTTTTATATATATATCAGTTGGCCAATTAATTTCTTTGTATTTATAGTAGAGACGGGGGTCTCGCTCTTGCTCAGGCTGGTTTTGAACTCCTGACCTCGAGCAATCCGCCCACCTCGGCCTCCCAGAGAGCTAGGATTACAGGTGAGAGCCACCGCGCCCGGCCTTTCTAAGATATTTTGATACACTTGAAAATGTTTTTCTAGAGTTTGATCGCAAAGTTCAGGCTGCTATAACAAAATACCTTCAGCTGGATAATTTATAAACAACAGAAATTTATTTTTCACAGTTCTGGAGCTGAGAAGTCCGAGATCAAGGTGCCAGCAGATTTGGTGTGGCCTCTCTTCTTCATAGATGGCACCATGTTGCTATGTCTTCAAATGGCAGAAGAGCAAAGGGCTTCCTCAAGACTCTTTTATAAGATCCCTAATCACCTCTCAAAGTCCTCAGCTCTTAATACCATCACTTTGGGGGTTAGGTCTCAATGCATGGATTTTGGGAGGACACATACATTCAGATCAGAGCGCCATAGCATAGTTTTTCAAACTATTCAAATTTAATGTGGGGAGCTCAGTCCAGATCTTGCATTTACTCTTTTTCTTGATGCTATTCCTCTCCAGTTTCTGGTCTTTTCCCCTGTGATTAGTGTGGGGACTGAGTGTTGCTTTCTACCCAATTTCATAGAGCCTGATGGGTGGAGTGGCCTGTGCCCCCTTGGTGCCCAGCATAACTGCTTCCTGGGGGCCCAAGGATCTGCTCCGGTTTTTGAGAGCCCACTGAACATTCTATACCAAGATCCACTCCATCTTGCCAAGTATGCTTCATAATCCCACAAGTTTCAGCTTGTCTCCCTAATCCAACATGGAGCCTAAGCACATGGCTAGCTCAGGCTACTACTTGGCTTTGTAGGGGTCCCAGGGTATTATTAAGAAACTTTTAAGAGTTCTTCCTTGGAATTTCCTAGGGCTGTCTACTTACCTTAGTCTCCTCTGCTCCAAGAGAACTTTTCAAAATTCTCAAGCTTTTATTGAAACATTTTGTTTCTTCGGTTCTGCTTTTTAAAAGTTTAGAAGTTGTGGATACAAGGTTAGAAGTTTGGCTCTATTAAACCAGAATCTTCTATTTCCTTTCCTGGCAATCATTTTTTTAAGTTTAGTTCATAAGGATGAAAAGGTTTGGTAGCTGCTGGTGATTTTTTTTTTTTTTTTTTTTTTTACTTCTTTTAAACTTTTTTTTTCATTCAAGTTACTGAATATTGGGAGAGGAAAATTGGTGATACTGATTCCTGTGTCTTTCCACAGAGTTTTTCCAATAAGGTTTTGTAAAAAGGTATTTGTTTCTGGCAATGGTTTATTTCATTTACCTGTAATTACAATTGTAAGAAAAGCAGTGAAGACACAGTTCTTTCCACTACTGTAAACATCATAACTATCTTGCGAGATCTCAGATTACAACACACACCATATACATGCATTTTGATGCTTGCATTCAAATGGTCAAATTATTATTATCATTATTATTTTTAAGTGACAGGGTCTTACTCTGTTACCTGGGCTAGAGTACAGTGGCAGGATCATAGCTCACTGCAGCCTCAAACTCCTGGGGTCAAGTGCACACCACCATACCTGGCTAATTTTTAAAACAATTTTTTGTAGACATGGGGTCTTGCTATGTTGCCCATGCTGGTCTCTAACTCCTGGCCTCAAGTGATCCTTCTTCCTTGGCTTCCCAAAGTGCTGGGATTACAGGTATAAGCCACTGTGCCTGGCCCAAATTATTTTTTCATAAAAATTAAATAACTGTTGCTAAGAACAAGGCACTTTTCCACACATTTCTTTTTTAACCTTTAAAAAGTTTTATTTTTAATTGACAATATATTGATGGGATGCAATATGGTTTTTTAATATATGTACTCATTATGAGATGATTAAATAAGGCTAATTTACATATCCATTTCTTCACATACATTTTTTTGTAGTGCAAACATTTAAAATATAGTCTCTTAGCAATTTTGAAATACACATGTCACAATTATTAACTATAGTCACCCTTCCATGCAATAGATCTCAAAAACTTATTTTTTCTGTCTAACTGAAACTTTGTACCCTTCCATTATCTCCCCATTTGCCCCCACCTTCAGCTGCTGGTAAACTCCATTCTACTCTCCACTTCTACAAGTTAGATTTTTTTTAAGATTCTACATATAAGTGAGATCATGCAGTATTTGTCTTTTTGTGCCTAGATTATCATACTTAGCATAATGTTCTGCAGATTTATCCATGTTGGTGTAAATGACAGGATTTCCTTCTTTTTAAAAACGGAATAATATTCCATTGTGTATATTATATCACATTTCCTTTATCTATTATTGATCTGTTGAAGAACATTTAGGTTGATTCCATATCTTGGCTATTATGAATAATGCTACATTGAACATGGGAGTATAGATATGTCCTTGACGTACTGGTTTTATTTCCTTTGGATATATCCCAGTATAGTGGGATGGCTGGATCATTTGGTCTTTCTATGTTTAATTTTTTTGAGAAGCTTCCATACTTTTTTCCTTAAAGTTGTACTAATTTACATCCCACCAACAGTTTATCTTTTTAATGATAGCCATTGTAACAGGTATAAAGTGATATTTCATTATGGTTTTAATTTGCATTTCCCCTATGATTAGTGATGTTGGGCATTTTTTTCCATATACCAGTTGGCCATTTGTATGTCCTTTGAGAAATGTCTATTCAGGTCCTTTGTCCATTTTTTAAAAATTGGGTTGTTTTCTTACTATGGAGTTGTTTGAGTTTCTTGGATATTAACCCCTTTTCAGATGTATCATTTGCAAATATTGTCTCCCAATCTGTAGGTTTTTCTCTTTACTCTGTTGTTTGCCTTTGTTGTGCAGAAGCTTTTCAGTTTGATGCAATTTCATTTGTCTAGTTTGGCCTTTGTTACCTGTGCTTTTGGGGTCATAGCCAAAGAGTCATTGCCCACATCAATGTTGTGAAGCCTTTCCTCTATGTTTTCTTCTAGTAGTTTTACAGTTTCAGGTTTTACATGTAAATCTTTAATCTATTTTGAGTTGATTTTTGTATATCGTGTGAGATGAGGGTACCATTTCATTCTTCTGCATGTGGATATCTAGTCTTCCCAGCACCACTTATGTTTTCCCCACTTTGTGTTCCTGGCACCTGTGTCAAAAAATCAATTGACTGTAAATGTGTGGGTTTATTTCTGGCTCTTTCTTCTGTTCCATTGGTTGATGTGTCTTAACGTATTTTTTTTTATGTTGTTTAGATGAATGAAGCTGCTGGTGGGCAGAGGCAATGTTGCCTTCTTTGAGAGTGCTAATATGGTGTGGTGAGAACCACCTTGGCTTTGCAGTAAAATTAACCAAAGGGCAAATGAATGAACAGGGACAGAAATATAATTTAGGATTGTGTTAGCTCTTTGAGGTGAACCTGACTGCTCACACCTATGCAGGTTGCATTCCTCTTGACTAGAAATGCAGGTTCTGAGCAGTTACATGGCTGTTGATGGCCTAATAGTAGGAACATTTCCTGTAAACTGGCTCCAAATTGCTCTGGAGAGACACAATGAAATGTTCAGACTATTTTCTATCAAAGTTAAAATCCATTAGCAAGAATAAAAAAGCCACCATATGGTGATGGAAAACATTTTCTATCCTCTACTTCATTTAATTAATTTTCAAAGTCCTAAAGAATTTGCATTCTCTAGTGGTGAGCCCTGAGTCTGCATCAGCACACATTTGAAAAGCCACGTAAATAAATCAAATATAGCCAGTGGTAGCCCACTAACCTCCAACAGTTACTATAATTCAGAAAATCCTGGAATAAAATTTAATTTTGTATTTTGCATAAAGAAAGGATCTGCCAAGTAAATGAATATTAGCTGTTTAAAGTAATCTTGGAATGAAACTGCTTTAAGATAAATTAGAAGCATTTAGTTACCACAAACAATAAAGATATTAATAAAGTCATAGTCGTCATTTTTGGATTCATTAAAGGAATCCTTTTTTTTTTTATGTGAGGAATAAATTTCAGTCTTTCTACTTGAGGCTTTTACAATATAGACAGAATATCAGACTAAACTCCCAAATGAGATGTGGGTAAAATGTTACGAGTGTTCAGAAAAGGGCAATACCAAGTTTTTTGCAGACTAGCTTTAATAATAAAAACTAACATTTTTAGATTGCCTACTAAGTGAGCAGTGCTGAAAAGCCTGGCTCTGGAAAGTTTACTTCCAAAACTGAAGGGAATTTGCCCTGTGTTCTGAGTAGTTGTCTGAGAATGCAGCCTGGCATTGAGCTCTAACTCTTAGTTAATGAAACCAGGAATTCTCCTGCATATTTATTCAGAAAGCAGGTCTCTGCCTTCCTATATTTGAAATATGATGAAAAGAAGAAAGAGAAGGTTAGACTGTATGAACTCTGCTTCTCTGATATTTATTCTAAAAGTGCCAATGTAGATACATACTTTTCTTGGAAATGGATAGGAGTGAACTATCAAATGCATGGACAGTTTTGATAAGAGACTCTTGAAACTTCAGGTGTGTGAGAAATTTGTAAATGAGCATCTTAGAAGCAACACATGAGTGTTGTTTTCTTGTTTTGGGATACCTATCCCAGGGTGCTGAGAAAAACTGTATGTGATCCTTAGGGAACTGCAGAGAATGGAAGAACATTAGATGATGGATCCATGACTTAGTGTCAAACTGGCCATGCAGGCATCTCTCCCAGACCAGTGTGATTTGTGATTCTGCAGAACTGAAAGCAGTGGCTTCATGGAGTCATGCCAAATAAATTAGACTGCCTTTTTTGATAGGGATATTTGGTAGCTTAGGAGACTACACCATATATAGGATCTCCATACTTTAAGACTACATTTGGCTATCTTTCTCTTGAACTTTTAAAAAAATAAAATGGAGAAAGGCAAATAGGATGAGAGCAGAAAAAGATGTATTTCTAACTGATCAAGGAATTAATTGAATTCCAGAGAAGGCTAATAAATGGTAGTTGGTAACTTTGATGTACAGTTCTAGAATCCTACCACATAGATTGTCTGTGCACTTGTTTTTTTAAAAAAACAACAAAAGTTCTTTTAGCATCTACCATGTTTCAGGCACTGTTCTGAGTGTTAAAGCAACATTGGCTATACATTTTAGGAACTGTACTAAACATTTTATAACCTTATTTAATTCTCACAATAACCCCATCAGGCATTATCGTATCCATTTTACATATATTAGGAAAAGGAAGTCAGAGAGCTTAATTAGGTTGACTCAGGTTGGTCACACAGCTAGTAGGTGGCAGTGCCCAGATACAAACCTTGGTTTTTTGACTCCTCATTAATGATTAGAACAAGAAAATGAGTCAATAGACACATGAAATGAATGCGGAAGAGCTACTGATGTGGAAACATGCTTAATGACAGAATTACTATCCAAAAGAATTTTAATCGGCTGGGGTAAATTTAATCAGAGAACGTTTAACAGGGATGTATGTAAAATCCTGAGCTTGGTTCCAAATATCCAGCTGCACAGGGCAATGTGGCTTAGCAGCTGCATAAGTTCAATGTGATTCAGTAGTGTGACACAGCTACCCTGAAAGTGAACGAAAACGGATGCCACATTTGTACAAATCTAGTATCCTACACAAGGAGATAGATCATTCTTGTTTTATTTTGGCCAGGTCACATCTGGAATCTGTGAGGAGTTCTAGACAGCACACCTTTGGAGGGACATAGACAAACTTAACCAGACTCATGAAAGAACTTATTAGCATTTTTTCCTATTCTTTCAACAAGTACTTTTATTATTATTATTACTTGCAGGCATTGTGTTAGGCACTGACAAAATGGCAATTCACAAAACAGCCTTCTTGTAGCTCACATTCTTACGGGAGAGGAAAAAAACCACATAGACAAATAAGAGTATATTATAATGTCAGTGGTAAATGCTGATAGAAAATTAAGCACTATAAGGGGATAGAGGATGGGACGGGAGCTATTTCAGATAAGTTGGTCAGGTAAATCATCTCTGAAGAGTTGTCATTTGATCATAAACCTGAGATAATTGAGGGCATCATAAATAGAAGAAGAGAATTCTATGCAGAGAAAAAAGAAAGTACAAAACCCTGAGGTGGGAGTTTGCTGTGTAAGTTCTGGATGGTATCCAGGGCAGACACAGTGACGCCGGAGGGAAAGCAGGATTCTGGGCTAGTCCTGAGGCCAAGTGAACAAAGCATTTCAAGGGCAGAGTGACCACTATGAGCAAGGTGAGAACAGAGAACTGATCACTGGATATGGCAATGTGGAACTCATTGGTGACCTGTCATTCCTCAGAGTTTATTGAAAGAGGCCGGGTAAATCTAGCCTTGGGAGGAAATGTCTTAGAGCAGTGTTTTCAAAGTGTTGTTGTGGGCCAACAACTTTCTAAAATCAAATCGTTAGGGACATGGGGCCCTGGAATCTGCATTTTTGGCAGTATAAATTTCTTATTCACCCTAGAGTTTGAAAACCACTGATTTAGGGATTGCTAGCTGACATGAAATAATTACAAAGTTGTTCTGCATCTACACTGAGGGACTGATGAACAGAAGCTAAAAGTAGATGTATTTCTGTTACTTATGAGATTGAACACTTAAATGCTGGCCATTTGAAAGCAGAATGAGTTGTTCCTGACAGAAATGAGTCCTCTTCCCTTGAAACATGGACTGGATAACCACTTCTTTTTGGCTCATTTGGAGGGATTGTAACAATCATTTCACATGGGAAGAGTGTTGCACTAAGTAAGCTGCTAACCCATGGTCCCATTATTCTGAAATAATAATGTAAGCAGCAAACACTCACCCCTGCTCTAAATAGCCAGAGAAATACTAGCTCAAAGTAGCCTTTTCTGTGTCTGGTTTGACTCTGAAAATGTAGGAAAAAGGCATTTCCATGTTGCTGAGTCCCAGGGTTGTTAGGGGTGTCGAGTGACCACGAAACGACATCAGTTAATTGAAGTAAAGGTGGAGAATTAAAATTTTACTGAATAATGGAAAAGGAAAGAAATCTTAGTAACTGAGAGAAAGTGTTATATCAATGTTAGCATGTTTCCATTACAACATGTCAGGAATATCCTGGAATTCAATTCTGCTGCTATTAGATATTATTATTATTATTAAATTATGGCATAAGCACAAAGTCGGAACAGATATCTTGGATCCGTCAGCAAATGAGATGTTCCAAATTTTGCATCACACAATTAGCATGGTGGGTCCTTTTTGCTGGCCCGTAACATTTCCTGCATGCAGCAGAGGCTGGGCTGGGGACCTCCTCATTTGTTGGAGCATATGCATTATTGTCGGGCTCACCACACAGCTGTGGGGGAAAACGTTGTTCGCCCTAAGGTTATAACCCCCCTTCTCCAAATTACTGTTTACTGATGTGGGAGAAAAGGACTCCTGGCATAGCCCAATAATTACTCTTGGCACAGCTCAATAATTAATGAAGTGTTAAAAAGACTCTGCTAAAGTTTGTGCATCTGCTATGGAGGGTGCGAAAGTACAGGAGACTCGCCCGGGCAGCCAAGTCAAAAACACACATGGCCTTCCCTGTCCTCCCAGGAGAGGACCCAGCAGGGAGTGAGAAGAGTGAGCGACTTAGTGGAGGAGAGAAAGGGAACTCTCACTACCAAGCTGTTTCCAAGTTTCTAAGAACAGAGAAGCCCAAGGTGGTAGAGCTGTACTTTCTCAGTTTTTCTTTCCTGTGATTTATAGGTAGGTCCTTTAGTTTGTGGAAAGAAATTTGTATGCAAAAACAATGGCTTTTCTCTCTCCCTTGGTTATAATACCGTACTTGTTAAATAAGCAGTTTAAAATAATTTGATGATGATAATGCAAGGAAAAATAATTACTGCCACTAGTGCGGTATTTATTTATCTCCTGAAATTTTATGGAGGCTGCAAGCTGGCAAATCGCCTAGTGAATAAGATATCAAGAGTGCTTTTTTAGCTACAAAATTAACAAAGGAAGGAATAAATATTATTTTTCCCTCAAAGGACCCAGTTTGGAAAAAGCCCAAGGATTAACTCTTTGTGCCTCAGTCTGATTTCACAGTGTGTCACCTCTCGCACTCGTCCTCATCAATCACTGATGTAGGACCAGGCCTCAGACAGGCCTCCGGGCTTTCCCAGGAATCCCTGCTGCTTGGCTGGAGAGTCGGTCCAGGCCAAGGGTTTCTGAAACACAGCTCAGGTACAAGCTGACTCTAGCTTCAGGCCAATTTTCTAAGCAAAGGGTCTTTGCTAATATGTAGAACAGAAAAGAACGTTGGGGAGCGGGTTGGTGTGGTCCGTTCGCCCCCATCTCTGCTCTCCCCTCCCCCATCCCATTATTTGTATTCACTTCAGAGAAAAGGGAAGATATTTGACAAGTTCTGTTTTATCAACTCTACTCTGATTTGGTTGGTGATACGTTGAACATTGTTTCCTGTTTTTTTTCTCTCAGTTTGTGTATATACATTTCTTAATGGTCACAATTTCTCTATGTGGCAGCTAAGGGGGAGTATAGAGCAAGGAGTAAACCCTGAGGAATTAAGGTGCAGGCTGCCCTATTTTTTCCCCTGCTCTTTAATATGAAACTAGTTACAGGCACATTTTTTAAAACCTCTCAGCAGGAATTGCAAAGTTTTCCCAATCATCACCTAGCAACAAAACCCAGCAAAACATTCGCAAAGCAGTTTTTGCAATGCAGCCACCACTGACTGGCAGAACTGACTTGTGGAAGGCTGAATTTGCTATGGAGGGGAATTGAATGCTTTCTTCTTTATTCAAGTAGAATGCTGAGATGTGCAGTCTGGATCCTGCTCGAACCAAATTGATGTACATTAAAGAATAAACCATAATGCCCATTGTGAATTGGAGGTCGGAAGGATTCAACAGAATTTGATGATGGGCCAGTTCTCATTGAAACTATTTAAATTGAACTTTTAAAGTAGTTGTTTTAAATAAAGCAATCTGAGATTGATATAACTATCCCTTTATCTTTCCACATTAGATAAAATATTCTGGACCTGCGGGTAGTATAAGAAACCTTAAGTCTATTGGGTAATAAGTTCAGAATTGAACTGAAGATTAGCCTCTTCCCTGAAAATAATATTGATAAAAATCCCCCTTCTGAAAGAGAGTAAATCTGCTTTGTCTGGCTTTTGACTTCTGCGCAGAGTTAGCAGCCAGGCATAATGTCTATTACCGTTAAGAAAATATGCTACCCTGGAACTTGGTTATAATATCTATCTGCAGGTCCTTGCTGTGGGTCTTTTTCCTTAGAGGAATAAGAATCTTACAATATGATCCTTTTGTTTTGTCACGTACTGTAGAACAAAAAGATCAGATCTTATATTTTCATTTTTTGTTTCTGTAGTAAATAGCCCTATGTGGGGACAAGTATATCAGGCCAATAATCTTGATACTAGAATCTTGATTTTTAATACTCAGATCTGAGTTATACTTCTATATTAATAAGTTTATACTTCTAGATTAATAACAGAGAAGCTTCTTTAGCTCAGTGCTTCAGGAAGACAGCAAAACAATTTGTTGAATGTGACTGGATCCACACTCTTCGATAGGAATTCTATAAAATTTGTTCCACATAGGTGCAATATGTGCACAAAGGATATAGAGTGTGTGCTCATGTCAGGCTTCAACTCTTGCTCATTGAGGAACTCGTGAGATCAGATAACCTGTGTTTAGGAAAACGGTTGTGATCCAGTTTTAGAGTACCTTCTTGTGTCCCCTACACTTGTTGTTTTCTGAGTTGCCAACCTTTTGTTTCCTATACCATATTACTAATGATGGAATTGCTCTGAACATTTGCCCATATCTTTGTTCAAAATGTAGCTTTTAAGTACTGGATCCTTCTCAGTTTGTCTGTGTAAAAGGCTTTGCCTTTCCCCTTTCATATGTTCTATGAAATGTTGACTGCCTGCTTTATTGGTTAATGAGAGTGACTGTGTGGCTCTGCCCTCTTCCGCCTCTCTTTAGTCTAAAACTCTCTTTGGCAACTTTTTCTCTGTCACAATCAGCATTTTCTGTGGCTGTGGGAGCAATATTCTAAATGTTTGCTACTCAAAGTGTGGGCTGCAGACTAGCAGCGTGGACCTCACCTGGGAGCTTGTTAGACATACAGACTCTCAGGCTCCATCCAAGAGCTACTGAATTAGAATCTTCCTTTTAATGAGTTACTTAGGTGATTCACATGCACAGTTAAGTTTGAGGAGCGTTGCAGGTCTTTTTGGTTTAATGATTTGCTTTCTGTTGGGACCGATAGCTGAAAATGAATCTTCCCATAGACTTCCTCTAAAACACCATTCAATACTCCTCATTCTTAACAGTACCAAGATGAATTTAGAGGCTGGGCCATAGGAGCAGCAAAGAGACTTGAGCAAAGAGGTAGACACTACCCAGGCATTCACCGGTGTTCACAGACAGAACAGCCCAGGAGTTCCACATGACTGAGTGTAGATTATGACATGACTTTCTCTGCACTGTACATCTTGTGTTACCCATCTTAAGGAAAATTCTGCATTTTGTCTTGCATTGTAGCTATTTTCATATATGACAACTCTCCTGGTAGACAAAAAAACTTCTTGAGGCAGGCAAAGTAATCATATTGATCCCCTTCAACTGCTTAGCCCAGGGCTTTTTTTTTCTTTTATCATAATTAGAGCTCAATAAGTGGTGGTTGCACTGACTTTGTAACACTTGCCTATAGATGCAGTATGTCTAAAAAGGTCACAACATTTCTAGGGATAATGAGGAGCTCAATAATGATATAACACAAAGCAAGGGAGGGGAAAGGACCTTGGTGACTCTAGGCATTTGGGTTACTTCACAAAAGATACAATTTGGTCCAAATTAATCCTGAAACACAAGTACAGTCATGAAAGATAGCATAATTTGGGGGTATCCCTTTGATTTTGGGCATCCAAGGGTGAGATGTCCACCCAAAATGATTCCAAGGAAGGAGGAACCTCTAAAAGAGAAGGAGATATTATTTTAATGGTTTTCATGAATCTATTATTCTTTCTGTTAAGGGGTAAGAAAAACCAGAGTTGCAAACCTGGGAACATGAGGGGAAAGGGTTTGCTACACATAAAGAAGATTGACATTTGGGCAAGGATTTTATTTATGCTGGACATTGAAGAATGTATTGCTCTTCTTTGCATGTGATTTACCACAAATACTGAAATTATTTTTCAGTAGAATTGTTGATTGTAGAAAATATCTAAAATCTAATCCAATTTAGATTTTATACTTCCTAGTTTACCCATTATACTCATAAGTTATACCGATGAAGTACTGACATTTTTGGAGTATGAACTAGCCTATTTATATTTATACATTGTTTTACAAAGTTTGTGAAGGACAACATGACTAGGTTCTCAGTCAAAACACCCTCACATCTAGGTATATGGGATATGTTTACAATTTGAATTTGTGGTAGAAAAGATGGAAGTTAAAGTTCTGTCATGTGTAATCTTAGAAACCCAAACTGGGGAAAGAAAGCAGCATAAACAGGCAACTTGGTTTTATCTCACAGTAAAAGATGAAAGGCAAGAGGACATTTAAAAGTTTACACAAATTACTGTGTACGCCATCTTAAAAAAATAGATGGCCAGATGGGAATTTTTGTCCTTGTTTACTTGAGGTATGAGTTTCTTTTAAGGGAAGAGTTGCAGTTACAAAAACAGTATAGTTAATAAAGAGTAAGAGCTGTACTAATTTCAGAAGCACGAAATTCCATTTATAGCTAAAGGCAAATTTGTCATTTAATTAGTAATTCTGACACAGGTAAAGGGGAAGACAGCTGCTTTTCTAGGCATTTTATGCCTCACTGGTCCCCGGTAACCAGATGGCTTTGTTGTCGCTTATGGATGAACCAGAGAAGAAGTGGGAGAGTATCCTCCCCCCAACCCCAAACCCCTTGAAACTACAAACTTGGATTAGAAATCTCATAAGGAGTGAGCTTCCTCCTGTGGTCACCCAGGCCAGCTTGGAATGGAGAGCAATTTTGAACTTGAACAAATACCTTTGCTTCCTACTCTCCCTCACAGCTTTTTCTGAGGAGACACTGAAGTTGGTCTGTAACTGTGCACATGTCAGCTGTCTTTCATCTAGAAAAACTCCCCATTACAGAATTGTCCAATGATGTTGCACATTTTTTTAAAAAACTAAAAGAAATCTCATTTGTTTGTCTAGAACTTTAGAGTTTTATACTTACTTTTTCATCTATTATTTTAATGAACACTCACAATAACTTTCTGGAATAAGACAGGACTGGAATTATTTTTATTTGTCAGATCAAGAAACGGAAGACCAGAAAGGTAAATTTAGTTGACCAAATTCTGCAAACCTAATTATGAATGTGGCATCAAAACCTACTCTCTAAATTCCCATACTGAGTGCTTCCTTTAGCTAATAAAAACATAAATGGCCAAACAAATAGATGAAATAATGATCAATCTCACTAGTAACAAGAGATATACAAATTAAAATATCAATATTTTTCTTATCATTTGGAAAGAAATGGAAAAAATGCATGAAGGAGTAGGAAAAGGAGAAGAAAAATGATAATTTTAAAAATGCAACATAAAGAACAAAAAGAAAAGAAGGAGAAATTTTCTAGTTAGGATGGCTCATGACTCACTTCATTTCAAAAAGAGTAACAGTAAATAAAACGTGCAAATAGAAAACGGAGGAGAGACATATACTGCTTGGAACTCAGGATAGACATCACTGTAGGTCAGTGGGGGTTGATTTCACAGCCTGGGGACTGCAGATCTGGGAACAGGAGGTGGAATCAAAAGTCCTGTGGAAAAAGGATTCCTGAAGGAAATAGTCACAGCCAGGCTTTGTTTTTTAACTTAGGGACTCAGGGTAGGGAATCTCCCTCCTGACTACTAGGTGGGGTTCTGGCTTTAGTGAATGCCAGCCCCTAGTGAGGTGGGGGTGGTTTAGCAAAAGAAGGACGGCACAGGTGGAATCCACAACCTTGTTTATCGCTATTGCAGAGAAGCTCTGAAATGCCATTATGCTGTCATAGAACTTGATTCTGGAAGAAAGGCCTGGTAAGCAGGTGGAACCAACATCAAAACTGCTGGATGAGGATGGGTAAATACAGGGAGAGAGAAAGAGAGAGAGAGAGAACTGCTAAGAGGCAACATTTATTAAACTTTAGCCATGTGCAAGGTGCATAGAATGCTTTATATACATGAAGTGTTTTAAGATAACTCATGCAGTTATCTCAACATCTTTATGAAGCAGTTGTTATTATCCCATTGTACAAATCAGGAACCCAAGCTGCAGAAAGACTAAGTAAATGGCCAAGATCACTCAGCCAATGAGTGGCAGAACTTGGACTTTGACTCAGGAAGTCTAAGCCCAGAGCACACATGTTAAATGCTTTACTATTCTATTCTGAACTTAAAACTCACTTAAAATCTTTCTACTCAAACTGAACCTACAAACTATATACCAAACGCAAATAAAACTAGTTATATGAAAGGCAGGAAAATAACTAATTTATTTATTTATTTTTATTTTTATTTTTTTTCGTTTTTTATTTGAAAATAACTAATTTAAACACAAATTCAATAGAAATGGAATTAGTCTGACAAAAACTTTAAATATGCTTTCTTTTTTTCTATTGATTTATTTTGTTGAGACAGAATTTCACTCTGTTGCCCAGGCTAGAGTGCCGTGACGTCAGCCTAGCTCACAGCAACCTCAAACTCCTGGGCTCAGGCAATCCTCCTGCCTCAGCTTCCTGAGTAGCTGGGACTACAGGCATGCATCACCATGCTTGGCTAATTTTTTCTATATATTTTAGTTGTCCAGCTAATTTCTTTCTATTTTTTTAGTAGAGATGGGGGTCTTGCTCTTGCTCAGGCTGGTCTCAAACTCCTGACTTCAAACAATCCACTGGCCTTGGCCTCCCAGAGTGCTAAGATTACGTGTGTGAGCTATCACGCTTGGCTCCTTGAGTATGTTTAGGATGGTTAAAAAGATAAATGAAAGAATAGCTTATATTTTTTTAAGAAAGCAGGAAATTTTGAACCAAAAATAGACAGGAGTGAAATGGAACAGGCAATTTGAAATCTTGGAAATAAAAAACATAGTCACTGACTTCACTACTAATCCATAATTGAATAACTGGTCCTGTACTTAGCCTCCTGCTGTATTACAGATGGAAAATGGGGCAAAATATTTTAAATAATTGTTCTCAGATGTTAGACAATAGGCAACACAGGACTGTGATCCCTGAAAGGAGGGAAACAAGTTAAATTTGCTTGATGCTTGCATTGGCTTTCTTCCTGGAGGCAATTCACATTTAGCAGCACAGAAATGGGAACTTCAAGAAGAGCACAGCAGTCTCTCTGAAATGAAGAGACAGAGATCAAAATCTCAAGAGTTTGAAGCAGCTGGAATTTTCAGAGCAGAGTCTCAGAGATAAGAGCTGTGCAGAGAAAGGGCTTCAGAGATGGATTCCCTTGAGTCTGGCCGAATTATATGCTACATATTTGTAGAAGGAGGGTCCATGAGGATGGAAAAAGAAAAATTACTAGGGAAAGAACAAATACAAGGGAGTGATAACGGGGCTAGGAAATACGTGAGTGGAAACAGATCAAAGAGGTGTTTTTTTGAGCAGCCAAGATATTTACTTGTGACTCCAAGAAAATTATACCTTAGTTCTAGGGCTAGAATAGCTCTAGAAAAAAGGTTATTCTAGACCCACTGTAAAAACGCAATCCTTGAAATGATCAGACTTATCTGCAAATAGCTTAACTGACTGACAAAACAAAACTCAACACTCTTTAAAGGAAGAAAACAATATTTAGACACTTAACAAAACCCAGACACTCAACATGACAAATTACAAAAAGCATGTATAGTAATTTTTAATGACTACACAATTCTTATTTTATTATTATTATTTTGCAATGCTGTGCTTTTTTTGGCTCGCAGGTGGCTGCCTTCTTACTATGTCCTCATATGGCCTTTTCTCAGTGTATGTGGGTGGTGGGAGAAAGAGAGACACAGGGAGAGAATGAGAGACACAGAGAGAGAGAACATAAGAGAAAGCAAGAGAGAGTGAGTATGCTCTGGTGTCTTCTTATTAGGACACTAATCTTATTGGCTCAGGGCCCTACCCTTATGACCTCATTTAACTTTGATTATTTCCTTAAAGGACATATCCCAAATATAACCATGGGAGGGGGGGTCAGGGCTTCAAGTTTTGGGGGAACACAAACATTCAATCCATGATGTCAACTTAGAATTCTATATATAGCAAAAATATCCTTTAATATGAGGCAAAATAAAGACATGGATAATCAAAAGCTGAGAGAATTGATACCAGCATACATAAAATATTACATGAAGATTATAAAAATATTAAAAGGAAAATTTCAAGCTGACAAAAAATAATACTATAATAAAGAGCATCAGGAATAAAAAGTGGATAATATGAAAGAAACTTTTATTATCTTTAATCTCTTTAAAAGATAATTTGCTGTTTAAAGTCAAAATAGTAGCAATGAATTAAGAAGATTGTAACATGTGGGAGCATAATATATGGCAATACCATAAAAGACAAGGCAGTGGTAAGTGGAAGATTGTTGTTGTAGGAGTTTTATATTATACAATGAAGTGCTATAAGATCATTTGCATGCAGACTGTGGAAATTTAAACATGCATATTTTAACTTTTTTTGAAAAAGAGGAAACATAAGAATTAAAACAGTTATAGCTAATAAGCCAATTGAGGGACAAAATGAAATCATAAAGACTTTAATTTGTTAGAAAACATAACAGGGCAAAATAATAACAAAGACAAATGGGTCTAATGCAAAATAAATAGTAATATGGGGGACTTAGAACCAGTTATATTAATAAGTGGACTATATACTTGATTAAAATAATAGGGAGATTTTATAATGACTATGTAATAAAGGGTCAGTTCATCAAAAGATGTAACAACCCTAACTGCGAATTCTTCTAATAACAGATTTTCAAAATGCCTGATAAAAGAACTGTTAGAACTGGAAGGAGAAATAGACAATTCCAAAATAGACAATTCCAAAATTTTAGTTGGACATTTTAAACACTCTCTCAGTAATTGCTAGCACAAACAGAAATAAGAAAACATATAGATGACTTTAACAATACTATTAATCAATTAGTTTGCATTTTTAGAACATTCTATCAAATAATAGCAGAACATATATTATTTTCAAATTCACATGAAACATTAACTTTCAAAAAAGATGATAGTTTATGCCAAAAACCAAACTTAAACAAATTTTAAAGAGTTGAAATCATCTAAGATATGTTCTCTGCCCATAAAAGAATTAAAATGGAAATGAACAAAAACTAATATCTGGAAAATCACCAAAAATTTAGAAATTAAACAACACATTTCTACATAACTCCTAGGTCAAAAAAAGTGAGAAAGGAAAATAGAAAATATTATGAATCAATTAATAATGAAAACAACATTTCAAAATTTATGGGATGTAGACAAAGATATTATTAAAAAAATCCAATTCTTCCCTGATCACCTTACTTGGGTGGGTTGTAAACATAGAAAGTCTCAAAAGTGTGATAGCAAGAGGAGGAAACAGTAGCAGCTCTGTTCTGGCCAAATCTCAGATTGATTTTGTACTCCTGGGTTAACAAACTACCACTCACAGGCCAAATATGGCCCATAGCTTATTTTTTACAAATAAAGTTTTATTGGAGCACAAAATAAAAAAGAAATTCAGCCAATATTTCTCATCTATGTTGCAACATAGATGCAACAGTCTTATACAGATGTTAGATACGTGAATACATAGCTAGGTCATTAATATATGGAATACATATTTAGGTCATTAAATGTGAAATGTCTGATTTAAAATCAAAAGTGTAGTTTATTATATCTCAAATAAGAAGCAGTACAATTGATTAAAGCATGCACCTAAACTATCCACACAGGTTTGCCATCTTAATGGTAGCTTATTTTTGCCAGCAGCAAAGAAGCCTAGAGAGCATGTGGCGATGAAATTGCAAAAGCTTATTGAGAAAAAGCCTTTGAAATTGCAAAAGCTCCACAGCTTATTAAGAATTGAATATTTTTCCTTGCAAGAAGTGGTCCAAAGCCTAGAAAAAGTGAGAGTCAGTTGGTGCAAGTTCTGGTGAACACAGTGGATGACAGAGAGTTTCCAAGTCCAACTTCTGTGGTTTGAGTAGCATTGTTTGTGCAATATGTGGTTGAGTTGTGTTGCAAGAGGATTGGCCTGTCTCTATTGTCCAATCTCAGCTGCTTAATCACAAGCATCTTCATCATTTCATCCAACTGGTTGTAGTAGACATCCACTGTTATCCATTGACCAGGTTTCATGAAGCTGTAGTGGATAATAGTGGCACTGGACCACCAAACAGACATCACTTGCTTTTTCTTGATGGTATTTGGTTTTGGATATGTTTCAACACTTTATCTTTATCCAACCATTGTGCCAAACACTTGTGATTGTCAAAAAGGATCCATTTTTCATCACAAGTAACAATACAATGTAGAAATGGCTTGCCTTTATGCCGTGACCACAAAGAAAGGCAAACTTTGAGACGATTTCTCTTTTTTTTTTTTTGCTCCAGCCCGCACCCCCTGGAGTCAAAGTTTCTCACTATGCTGCTCTTTCCCCTTTTCCTTTTTCTTTTTTTATTCGATTTCTCTTTTGATGCTAGTTTAATTTGTGTGGAACCCATTTATCCAGCTTCTTAACCTTGCCCATTTGTTTCAAATGGTCCAATGTTGTTGGAATAGTAACATCAAACCTTGCTGCTAATTCATGCATAGGTTGAGATGGATTCGCTTCCACTATAGCTTTCAGCTCATCATTATCCACTTTGGTCTCAAATCACCCACGTTACTCAATTTCAAGATTAAACTCACCAGAACAGAACTCAAACCATCATTATACTGTGTGTTCATTAGCCACGTCCTTCCCAAACACTTTATTGATTATTTCAAGCTGTCTGCTATGCATTGGTTCTACAATGGAACTCATATTTGAAAATAACATGAATTTTTGACTTATCCATAGTTTCACAAAAATTGCTCTAAAAAAACTTTTGAAAGATAATTATAAGTCAAAATGTGCATTTGCAAGACTGAGAATGTACCTTCACAATAAAAATAAAACAATTTGGTGTCAAAGTGAAATGCCAGAGATAGTAATTATCAAACTTAGTAATTAAGGACATTGACATTTCATACTTAATAACCAAAAATAATATATCAATTGACAACATGTCATAACTAAGAGGGATTTATAAAAGAAATGCAAATTTGGCTTAAGATATAGAAATAACCAATATAATTCATCACATTAATAGAATAAAATAGAAAACTTATATGATAATTTCAATAGATATTTGTAAAAAGCATTTGACAAAATTTAACATTAATTCAGGATAAACTTTCTTGGCATACTAAGATAATATGGTACTTTCTCAACTTAATATAGAGCATCTACTAAAACCTAGAGCTAACATCATACTTAATGGTGGAAGAATGAATTCTTTCCTCCCAGTATAGGAATAAGACAAGGATGATTGCCTTCCCACTACTGGAGGATCTAGTCAGTGCAGTAAAGCAATAAAATAAAATAAAATACATACATATTGGAAAGGAATAAATAAAACTAAATTCAAGAATGACATGATCATGTATGTAGAAAATGATAAAAAATCCATAAAACTACTATAACTAATAAACAAATTTAGCAAATGCATGGATACAAGTTGAATATAAAAGAATTAGTAATAAAATCATTAAAGATAGAAATTACAAAAACTATATCACTTCTGATAGTTAAAAAATATGAAATAATTAAGGATACATTTAACAGAATGTACACACTGAAAATCACAAAACATTGCTGAGGGAAATGAAATAAGATATAAATAAATGGAGAGATAAATCACATTCATAAATCAGATGATTCAATTTTATTAAGATGTCAGTTCTTCCAAATTGTTTTATAGATTCAACACAAACTCCCCCAAAACACTGCTTTTTAAAAAATTGACCGACTGATTAACTTACATGGAGATATAGAGGATTTATATTACATTGTTTTGAGACTTGCTGTAAAGCTACCGTAACAAAGAGAGTGTAATATTAGCATAAAATCAAGCATATATATCAATGGAACAAAAAAGAGGCTCTAGAAATATACATACACTTATAAGATCAACTGGTTTTTGACCGAGAGGGTGAAATAATTTAATGGGAAAGGAAGTCTTTTCAACAGATTATGCTGGACAGCTGGATATTCTGTTGGAGAAAAATGAATCTTGACTTTGACCTCAGACTATAAGTAAAAATTAAAATGAATCATAGATATAACATAAAAGCTAAAACTATAAAACATTTAGAAGAAAATCTTCATGATCTTAAGGTAGGTGCAGATTTCATATGCAGGACATAGAAAACACTAACCATAAAAGGAAAAAATTGATCAAAATCAATTTTCCAAATTGATTCAAGTCAAAGTCTTCAAAAAAATAAAGATCTTCTGGTTCTAAAAAACACTATTAAGAAGAGGCAAGCCATAGAGAGAAAACACTGGTAGAAAACATTTATCAAATTTACATTCAAAAAAGGACTTATGCCCGAAATATAAAAAGAAATTTTACAACTCAATAATAAAAAGACAAATTATCCAATAAAAAATAGGCAAAAGGTTTGAAAAGACACTTTGGTGAAGATGATATGTGAATTATCAATGAAAGATATCCAAAATCATTAGTCATTAGAAAAATGCAAATTTATACCACAATGTAATATACACATCTATAAGAATGGCTAAAATTAAAAAGCTGACAATACTTCGCATTGGGATAAATGTGGAACAATTGAAACTCTTTAATATTGTTGGTGAGCAATTTGTCCAGTGAAAATCAAAGACAGGCAAGCAGATTAAAAAAAGAAAGGAAGGAAAGAAGGAAGGAAGTGAAGGAGGGAGAGAGGAAGGAAAGAAAGAGGCGTGGAGGAGAGATTAAAAAGCTTCAACATATGTGTAGTAGGAGTCCAAGAAGAAGAGAATGATACAAATGACAGAGAGCAGTGTTTGAAGAATAAACACATGAGATTTTCCCCAAATTGAAAAGGGATATGAATCTTTACATTAAAACTTCCCTGTGAGTATAAAGAAATACAATTAATATAAATCTATACCTGGACAAATCACAGCAAAACTTCAGACTGCTCTTAAGGATTAAAGAAAAATACTTCACAAGGTATCAGAGAGGAAAGATTATCTATTATTGGGCAACATTTGTAGAACAGCATCAGTCTTTTCATGAGAAACAACTTATGATAAAACAATGAAATAATATCTTCAGAGCAGTGAAAAAAATAACTGCCAAATTATAATTTTACTTTTAAGTACACAAAATTCAGGAGTAAGAGAAAAATTAAAACATTTTCACACATAGAAAGTATAAGAGAATTTACCACCCATACATCCATACTAAAAAATCTGGTAAAATTGTGTACTGCCATAAAAAGGAAAAGAGAATTCAGGGAGGAAGCTTGGGAGAGAAGAGAAAAGAGTGAACATAGGGATTGATTAAATACATTTGTAAGTTTAATAACTATAGCAGGTAAAAAACAGGACAAAACAAAACATAAACAATTCAAATGTATAAATCAAAAACACTAGAGATTAAAAAATTAATAGGTGTTTAGTGTTCTATAATCACCATATTAAATAACACAACATTTGGAAAAAGTGAAAAATATGTTTAATATATTTAGTAATTGTTACAAAATTTTATAGTTAAATGTGCAAGTTAAAAAATTAAGGATGAGCATTAAATCAATAGAAATGTAATGTTTAGCTTTAAAATTAGCAGAAAAACAAAGAATATCAGTTTAACAGAAAGTGGGAATGGAGAAAAAAACAAGGAAAAGAAAAGAATGGTAAATAGAAAAAGAAAATTAAATGCTAGAAATAAAACCAAATATATCAGTAATCATAATAAAATTAATGAATTAAATTCAAATATTTGAAGACAGGGATTATTTGAGTAGATTAAAAACATCTAGCTATGTGCTCCTTAAGAGATACAATTAAAACAAAGTCTCATAAACATGTTAACAGTTAAACAATATATCATACAAAAAACATTCAGAAGAAAGCTGGTGAGGTAACATGAATACTGAAAGGAAAAAAATTTATGGCAAAGGCATCACTGAAATAAAGAGGAACATTGCAAACAATGAATGGAACAATCTAGTAAGAAAAATATTTTAGCTATAAATTTGTATGTACTAAATTAAAAAAGAAATCTCATTCAGAGTGGAAGATTTACCATGCCCCTATGAGAAACTGATGAATCTAGTGGGCCAAAAAATGCTTTTGAATAATAAAATTAACATTTTATATAATAAGTAGAAATAGACTTCTCTACCTGACAAAGAATACATTTTCCAAGCACTCTTTATGAGAGATCTATTTTTATTGTATCCCATGTAACTTACTAAATAAAAGTTTTTTGTAAGTGTTTTATGAGTATATGTTTTAAAAATAGACTAATCTAGAAAAATGGATCAAGAAAACTAAAAGATAAAGGTACAAATTAAAGCAATACTAAGGACAAAAGAGGAGATATAATTATGGGTAGAGATTTTAAAAAATCTTATGACTAGTATGAAGTTTAAATCTGTAACTTTGAAAACATAAAATGAATAATTTTTTTAAAAATGTAAATTATCAGAATTGACTCAGGAATAAATGGAAAATTAAATAACTCTTGGTACTAAATAATCGCCAATCTCCAGTTTTCCCACATGCTCTTAATCTTAAATTCATCAGGCCTTGGTAATTTCCTAAAGGAAAACTTTATTAAACAGGTGAATAGGAGATTGGATTAGATATTCATTATACTATACTGATTCCTGTGTCATGATTGGTAGACATTATATATAATAAAATACAGCATTGGTGGTGAAAAAGTTAGGAGTTCCTACACTAGCAACACCAATTTCCCAGGTTTCCTGAATTTCTTAGTGCATGCATGCTTTCTTCCCCATTTCTTTGCCAAAATCTTCTCTAAATTCCTCTAAAATACATTCTATCTTAAGTGACTATTAGTAGTATAAACTGTCACTACTGAGCAGTTAGGGAGAGGATCTTTCACCAAATAAATGTTAAACATCAATTTAGAGAGGAATATTTTTGACTAGGACTGCCTAAGAATCCCAGTAATTAGTTACTGGGATTGTTTCCTCTTCAATGTGAGAATAAGCTGGTTAACCAAAAGTAAAATAAAATAAAATGAGAGATTAAAAAAAATAAACTCTTTGTCCATTCATTAGGTATTTTTTCTAATCATTGATAAAAAATAATTTGGAGGCTAATTTCCAGAATTGAGTGTTAGGGTTGGAATTACTTAGAAATATGAAGCAAAATCTATTTTAAAATCAATGCTAATCTCTAGCATTGATCTCTATGCTAATCTCTACTTCCCCCCCACCAAATATATTTTGGATAGTAAAAATTACTCTGGTGGTATGGCAAAAGTGTGTCTCCTCGTTGCTTGACCCAACACTTTGTGTACTTTATTACAATGAAGTAGGGTCATGTTGGTTTGGACTCATAGTAAAATGGCATAAAGAAAAATCACATGAATGTAGTAGAGTCCTTAGATGTTATTTAAAGGAAAGGAGATTCCCTCTCCCCATACTTTCTTTCTTGGTATAGTACTGATAACCTTTTCTAGTTGAACATAAATGGGAAATGTGGAATTGAAAAGCATAAAATCTATAATTTCTAGGGGTACACTTTTGATTGTGCTTAGCCTGAATAAAAAGCAAAGGGTATATACTGAACCATTCAAAAGGAACTGGAAATTGCATACTTCAAGCACGCCTTTGAATGGTCTACTTCTGTCATTACAGTATTAACAAAAGGCTGTAGGAATGCTGGCAGTCATGTCTACCTACTTTCTAGGGAAGAAAATCTAAAATGAAAAGACCCAACAAAAGACTGTACTATGGAAGAAGATTGTTGTGAAGGAAATATCCTGGATTTCTTTTTTTTATCTTACCCAGGAATCCAGAACCTATTTTATGCAAAATCTTTCTTGGATATAGTTTTGCTAATAACCCTAATTGCAAGTCAGATAAGACATGCAAATACATCTTTTTTGACATCATGTACAAATCAGGCAGCATATAAACTCCAATTGAGAATGAAATGCTTTGACTTGATAAAACAAATAAAGCATATATTTTTTGGTGATGGATATGCATGTAAAGGTAGAAATAAAATGAGTAGGTCACCTAAAGTGGGATAGATGAAAGAACACTTTAGAGTTCATAAGAAGTTTTCCTTGCAAAAAGATCAAACAATAGTTGAAAGTATATTTAAAAGCTGCATTGTGGCAGAACTTCTAAAATTCTTCTTTAGGTATTCCATTTGAAAACACATATTAGCTGTTAGGTTGGCATCAAATATGGAAATGTCAAAATGACCATGGTCTCAGTAGGGATAAAAGAAAAAACCTGGACTTGTTGTAAAAACACATCATTAACTACATTTGCACCTCTGGTTCATTGACCTTGAGAATATAGGTCGTTTTTCTTTACCATCATAGACAGTTCCACTCTCTGGGACAATGAACCCCTAATGTTTGGCTAGGTGTGCCTGGCAGTTTTTCTTTGAAGATATTATGTTGCATTGTAATGAGGTCTTAATTGGATTGATGTAAGTCATTTTCAGATCATCCTGGACATCTTTTTAACAATAGATTTCCTTTTAAACAACAGGAGCATAAAGGAACCACAATAAAAACAAATGTATTAAGTAGGACTCATTTTGAAGATTTCAGTAACTGCAGTTTAATTTTTCAAAATCATCTATTACCTTCTTTTTACTTCAAAGAGACAAGATAGGACAATCAACCAACTTACATTTATTTGAATACACCAAGAGTTTTCTTCTCTCAGCAGCTTATGTAGATTTAAAAGGATATGAAGTGTATATATACATACGGGAGAAATTACACTGAAGTATATGACACATTCAAGAGAATTCTAGGTTTATAACTGACATTTATCCAGGTGTGAAATATTCTCTGGGTCCCACTCTCTAATCTTGTCTTTAGGATTGGGGGTAGCAAATTAACCTAGGTGTCTCCACTGAATGCATCTTTATATTTGTGTTCATCAAAAATATTAATTTACACATTATAATATCCTTGATAAGAAAGACTATATTTATTTTCCAATAATGTGTATTTTCAGTAAGTTTTGAAAAAGATAGCTAGATACTGATATCTTGATATGCTGTATCGTCAAATGCACCTCATTCTTTTCCTTCTTATACTTCCTTACCCCTTCTCTGTTGAATTTGCTCTTCAACAGATGAAACAGGGTCATAAATTAATGCCATTAATTCCATATCTTCCCTGTCATATCTCCACTTGTCTACCATCTTTATTTGTGGGAAGTGATAAGAAACCCAAAACTTAAAAAATACACATTTTAAAGTAGCAGTAATTTATTCATAATTGAGATTCTAGTTTCTTTTAAGACGTAAAACTTACCTTCTGAAACACACACTTTGTGACAGACACGTCACCTCCCTAAGTTGTATTCCAAGAAAACCCACACCTGTTTTAATCGGCTTCCCTTCCCTGACTGATTTGAGGGTTGCTACACATACCAATGGTGAAGTGACATGACAAGAGCTTTCCAGGCATGCTGTCACTGCATGTGTATTTAACAGATTCTTCTAGGGCAATTTTAAAGGGGTTGGTGCATCAAAGAGTTAGGTTTAGAAAAAAGTAGAGAAAGGATTAAAGGAAGTCGATAGATGAGGCGAGGATATGTGGTGAGATAATGATGAGGAATTTATCATTGCTCTGTAATTATCTTCTGGATTTATGTCTCTACCACCATTGTGATTTTTATTGAAAATACACCATATGATATGAAGTGATGCAGGGGATGTTTAGAAAATAAATCTTAATATCCTGTACCTTTATTTCCTTCATTAAACTTTAATTACCTACTATGTCTGAGACATTGTGCTAGGTACTTAAAATAAAGCATTCTTCACTTATGGGAATTGCAGGCGGATGCATATTCTGGTCCCATTTGTCTGTGATGGCTCAATGTAGGGCATGTAAAAGACCAACTGTGTAGTCACCATTTATATTATTGGTGGTCCTTAAGGCATAAATATCATGTAATAGGATGTATATATAGTTTTTTTTTTTTAATTTAGGAACCAAATCATCTCTTTTTTCCTCTCATAGACTTAAACAGTTAAAAAAATCTGGTGAGACTACTAAGAGGACCTGTAGCTCAAGCACTACGTTTAATAGGAATGTAAGTTAGCTCCTCACATGCAAGTCAGATGCAAAAGTTTATAGAAAGCGGGCAATAAACTTAATAAGGTGTTACATAATATGCAGAATAAATATTAGTACAGTACATGAACCTAAATGACAGCAACAAATTATAAAGCTTAGCATGCAATTAAAATCACTAATGGAACACCGTACAGAGAGAATGTGTTCATTCTTAGATCAGTCAAAGAGGAGCTATTCGGTGTCAGAGCCACCACTTGAACTAATGACACCCTCTTAAACTTATTTTTAAACACTGTCTGTCATGCAATAGCTATACTTTATGGGTGTCGATTCAGTTTTAACATATGTCATAAATGGTGACAGAATATATCTTCAAGGCAAAATAGTCCTCATGGCCAAGAGGTAATCTTCAAGTCTATGTTCAAGTGAATTTTTCTGATGTCAAACTTATGAACAGACAACAATAATAGTATTTCTACCAGTGATTGGCATGCCTATAGTGTCTTAGATTTAAAATTTAGGAACCAGATATACCTGAAATATGTCAATCAATGCTGCTGCCATGAAAATTATTGCACCCTGATTTTTTTAAAAATAAAGTTGTGCTTTTTTGGCTCTATGTTTTTGTGCATGTGATTCCACCAGTCAATATCATTTACCTTATCTCCATGTGTGCAAGTCTTACTCATCTCTCAAAATCCAGTCAGTTTAGATGCCATTTTCTCCAGGAAACTCTTCCCCAATCCTCACAGTTGGAAGTAATCTTTCCTTTCTCTGAACTTCCATAGCATTCATCTGCACTTCATCAGTGGTTTTCACTGTCTACATTATAGTATTATATAATCATTATATATTTTGCATAATTTTATAACTGTATTTCTATCAAATATAGTTATTTTTCTATGTACTTTACCCCTTTATTTGGACTAACAGAGGGAAGAAGTGGCTCAGAACTAGGTATGAAAGCAAAGGGTTGTCACTTTTGGTTTACATGCTAGATGTGCATATTTGCTAAAAGCTTAGCACTTAAGTGGGGGATATTTGAAAGATGATGGAATGGCTTTGTAGTCTTTGATGGCATTGGCACATGGAGATGCCCTTTCTACATGTAATTTTAAAAGTTGACATTTGTCAACTTTCTTGATGAAAGAAACATTCCTGTAAGTGAAAAGTTTCAAATCCATGCTCACATTTGAATGGAAAGGAAGAAATGTCTTCCTATATTCAAAAATCTCACAGAGTTCATGGTAGAAAGGAGGGGAGAAAATATGGTATTGGAACTAAATCTGATCTGCTTATCATTAGAAACAGGGAGCCCTTTGACTTCTGTGGCCATGGACGTGTGCCACTCAGACCTCCCATCAAGAAAGAGCCTGCTTGAGAGTGCAATTGGCAGACAGCTTCCAGATGTTGCAACTTTGGGGTCCACCACAGCCTACAACTTCAAGTCATGTTCTTCTAGGACTGCTCCCAGACAATAAATGGGTGCAGCAGGGGTTCTGTGAGCCAGGTGTTGTAGAGCCAGGCCACCTCTGCCCATGTGGGACTCCTCTTGGCCTGGTTGGGACTTTCTCAAGCTACACTGCAGTCTGAGGCTCTTCCTGCCCAGTCCTCCTTCCTTTCCATTCTTTTACAGATGTTAGATCAGCATTGTGCTATGAAGTCTTTTCCTTCCTACTATTGCTCTCTTTAGCCTTCACAGAGAAGTGCACATCTTTTGCATTTCTAATCCCATGTTGATGTTTGCTTCCAGGAGTGCTGGGACTGACACAGCTTCAGACTAGCTACCATGATGATCAACCAGAACAGCAAAATTGGACCTGAGTACCCACAGCAATGAAATCATTCATTTATTTGGTTTATTTTAAAATATTTTTGAACACTTACTGTGTCTTAAACACCTCTGTTCTAGATACTGGTGATATTGTACATTCATAGAGTTTATATTTATAAGGGCAATAATTAAATGATTATTCTTTTTAATTTATCTAGTATTCCGTAAGGTTGTGTAGCTCATGACTATTTTCCAATTCTTATCAAATTGGTGTCTGAAAAGGTCTCTTTATGTCCTTGTCATTTTCTTTCCTTATTATCTCCTCGGTCAGAATAATTAATAATACAGGTTTACCAGGAAAGAAAACTTACAGATGGAAGTAGGATTGGAGACTGTACCTTATGAAGTAATGAAGAAAAGCATATTTCACGACTTGGACAGGATAAAGGAATGCAGATACATTTTCAGCCTAGGACAGTGGGAAAGAAGGGGAAAACTGGGGTCTAAAAATCCATAGTTGGCTGCAGGTTGGACTTGGGATTAGAACGATTTATTTCTTTCATATCTCAGGGAATTTTGCATGTAAAAAAATACTCAATACCAATTGCATCATATTTAATGCTGAATTTGTTAGCCTTTTGAATGTATTGAAATTATCTTTTAAACATAAAAGTATTAATATTCCTCTAAATTAGAAGTTGGAAAACTGTGGCCCAAGGACCAAATCCAGCCTGCTGCCTACTTTTGTAAACAAAATTTTATTGGAAAATATCACGTTCATGCATTTAAGTATTATGTATGGTTTTCTTGATGCTACAATAATAGAGCTGAGCAGTTGTGACAGAAACAGCCTGGCCTGCATGTCCAAATATTTTTACAGAAAAAGTTTTCTGACTTCTGGTCTAAATATTTTCATACTGCTGACCCGGTTACTATGAAAATAATGGCTTTATCAGAATAAGTATCTTGAAGCATAAACATTAATTACAATATATATTTAATCCCACTCTTCTTGACTTTTAATTAAATCCACAAACTTAGTATACCTTATTCTCTTAAATATTTTAAGAGAATAAGTATAATCCAAAAATGCAAAATATCACAATAATTAGAATATATTATAGTGATTACAAAAGTCACCCCAGAATTGTTACGCTTAAACTGTTCATAAAAGTTCTAATACCATAAATTTGCATTTGTTTCTCCATGATCTCTATCTCTATACCCTTTTTCTTAATTTTAATTTTATACCTTTCTCAAGATTGCCTTCTTGGTTGTTGTAATTAAGAAGATGGTATTTCTAGGGTTGCAGTAATCTGTCTAGTTGCAGTACTAATACCAGACACAAAGAAAAAAAAATTAAGACTAGCAGCTGAGGTTGCAGGATCTGATTGATTCTTGATGAGGGGACAATAATTGGTTGGATAGCCCAAGCTGAATAAAACCCATGCCTGTGATTATTTGGATGAAGCCTTGTTAAGTCTCATACTTGGTGGTTAATAGTGAGAATTTTAAGATCCTTGACTTTTTATTTCTTTTGGAATTAAAAGTCCTCCCTAGGTACAATTGGGTATTGTCCTGCCATTGTGATATATTTATCTAGTTTTATTAATAGCATTACTGGAACTTAATTATATGTCAAATAAGTATTTAATTTTAATAAGTAGTTACCCAGAGGTTTTCTCTACAGACAACGAGGAATCAAGTCTGCTTTAATTCTCTTCCTTGGGATTTTGTTCAAATTATTCATTGTGTAACACACTGTCATCACCTCTTTTTAATTTTTATTGTGTATGACCTCTGGGACTGACCAACTGATCAATTTTTTAAACTTGATTATTATCTGTGACTACCAGTGTTAAACAGTCCTTGTTGTTGGGACTGTAACCTTTTCTGGAGCTATTTGACTTTTTCATGGTTTCCTGTGTTCACTCTTTTCTGTACACAAGTATATAGTTGTACTTTAAAAACGCACATATACTTATACAAATAATTTTAAATAATTAAAACCCACTTATATGAACATTTCACTACTTATTAAAATAAATAAAAATGCCATTTTTATATCACAATTACTTTTGAACATCTTTGCAACCAACACTTCTCTTTTCAGTGACATAATGAATTTTACCTTTTACACCTTCAACGATTCTAGTTAATTATAATCATTATTGTATGTTTGTTTGCTTTGGATGTTTCAGTTATCACAGCCTTGTGAGTAGCCCTTTCAGCTGGATTTATTATCTTTTCAGCACGTCACCTGTCATCCTAGAAAGAGTTCTTTCTGATCTTCAATAACCACAAGATGTACGATCACCATCTTAATTTTTCTGCCCTAAGACATGAAGTCAGGTACCTTGCAAGGAATCCTGGTTCCTGTGAGTGTGATCAGAAAGTCCAATCTGTGCTTCATGAGTGCTCATGATGGCATGTGCTTGCAAGAGCTGCTGCTGCTGCAGGTGGAGTTCTTTTGGTGGCAGAGATGGGAAACCCTTTCGAGGAGTATGAGCTTATGTCAGACTTTTTTCCAAAATTAAAAATTCTAAATATGTTTTCACACTGTATTGACAAAATGAGTCAAATTTCACAAATGGGTTTTGTAAACCAGGGTTTGTTTCTATCTATTCTTGTATCACTATTCTCTGAGATGAGCTATGGTGGAATATATGGTTTTGGTCTGCCCAGTAGCCCTTTCCCTTTCTTTGTTAATAGCACTACAGTTTTTTCCCCCTGGGGACTTATCTTCCCTCCTTTCATGCTATTTCTGGTGGAATGGTCATATGCACCATCTCCACTCTTCTCAGACACTATCCTACCTTTCCAGAATGTTAAATCTTCAGTGAGTAGACGTTAACATGAAGCACTGGGTCCTTCCAATAGCTGTCCCCTGAAGAGTCTGTTAATTCTTATTTCCTAATTTTCTGGAGTAGCTCTGATTTTATCCTTTCAGGGTCTGATTGGTCACTTTTTCTTTAGATTCTATAATATATGTTGTTATTATTATTAATGATGATAATTATTATTATTCCTTTGCTTAAGTTAACCAGAGTCCATTTCTGTCACCTGCCACCAAATAATCCTAACTGAGACATTCATTTATGTGAGTGCGTATGTGGCTTGTCAGTAGCTTATACCATAACCATGGTAGGTGATTTTGAAAATCATTTATGTGATGACATGATCAGTGCATTTAAAGAAGAATTTAGTCAGTGACAAGAGGAGGGCAAAAAACATGGGTCATTTTTATTCACGAAACAGGGCGCCTTTTTTGTTTTTCTATGTGTTTTATGTATTTATATGTACAATAATTCTCAGAATTATTGATTTTTATGTGAAAAGGACAGATTTCTCATAATTTGTCATTTTCAGAAAGAGAAAGCACAAGGCCATCGTTATGGGAAAGGTCCACATACCTTCAGCACCCTGGCCCGAAGGTTATCTGAGGTTGCCTATCATGTATTGTGTGCCATAATTCCTCAGTCTCTGTCTTCAAAGGGAGAGGGCCAGAAGTACTTTTGGGTTGTTTATTCTGATGTCTTGGGACAGACAATGGCTTTAGCCGTCAAGTGGTTGAACTTGTTTGTGTTGAACTGTACGACTCCTATCAGCAAGGGTGTTGTGTTTTCCCCATCTGTGAAGTGCTATTCTCATTTACTGTGATTAGTAAATAATAATAACTGATCTTGAGTTTTGCTGGGCTAAAGTGCTAGGTAAACAATAAATAATAGTAATGACTCTATGAGATCACTGTCTAGGTTGGGTGCCTTCTGCATTCTTTAACACTCCATTGTTGGCTCAGTTTTTCATTTTCACCTGGCTTAATCTTTGAGTCATGTATAGTCAGTGATTCTAAAGCATAGCTACAGTAGTAGCTACCATTTATTGAGTGTAATGTGCCAGGCACTGTACTAGGTGTTTTGTAAAAAGTGGATTCTATCTTGGGTAGATATTTTATTAACATTTATAAACAGGGAGTTCATATTCAAAGTTTCATATTTGATAAAGTTTTCTCTACCCTACTTTTTGACAATTTATTCAAAGGAAGTATGTCTTAGCCCTGCATACTTGTACAGAGATTTCAAAATATCTCTATGCTTCTCTAATATCTGCATGCTTGCTGAAGCTTAGAACTAAACCAATAGTAAATGTGAATTATTTTTACAGAAGCCTAGTTACTTGAGTTTTTCTCTTTCCTGTAACTTCTGATTCCACTATTGTCTCCCCAAATTCTTCCTTTTCATTATTTATGAGTAATATGGGAGAGATAAGACAAAATATGAAAAGGTTGGGAATTATAGTCCCAAGAATTAGGTGCATCCATCCTTGAAAAATTCAACTTAATCTTCTTATATTTCATTATAGTCACAAAATATTGGACTTGGACAGTATCATTTTTCTTGAGTCCTCACAGTTTATTTAATGCCTTAGGTCTTACAGCTTGTAAGTAGTGGTTCCAATTCTAAAACTTGAGTTTTCTTACTTGATCTAGAGTTCTTTCTTCCAGGTAACTTTGGCCAGCCTTTCCAAGGGCCTGGAGAAGAGTCACCCAAACACATGTCATACCGATTACTGATTTAAATAAACACTTTGTTATTTATGTAGGTGAGTGACCATATTCTCTTCTTGATAGAGAAGTCTACTTGGCAAACCAAATAAAAGCTTTGGTAAATAATGGGATAAAAGCAAGACATTGCCTACTTAGCCCTTGTTTCAATCATTTTCAAATCCCAAGCTCTTTGTCTTCTTATTCTTTTGTCATATCTAGCGTCCGACACCTTTTCCAAGCCAGATATCTGAAAATCCTTCCAAAAATTTCCCTGTTTTTTATTTCCTTTTGTCAATCAGTCATCAAATCTTGCCAAAAATATCATTTGAATATGATAATTTTTCTTCCTTCCTATTGCAACTACCACAGGTCAAGTCACCATTATTTCTGCACCTCAGTGGTGGGATTACTGTAACAATATTCTGGCTGTACCTAATGTCTCATGCAATCTATGCATCACTAGACCTCTTAGAGCCATAGGCTTTGAGGGATGATTTGTGGTCATAGAGGAGTATAGAGGAGAATGAGGTTGAGTGACAATTGGTGGCCACAGATCTGGATGAGAGAACATCTATGAGGGAAAAGTTCATCTGTGAGGGGTGGTTTATTTTAGTGCTACACTAAAGTTGTTATGGGACTCTTTGAACCAAGGGTGAAATATTAAATCATTCAGCAGAAAATGGAGCTACCTTTGGACTCCAGGCCTAACAGAATAGTGCATCACACTGTGGAGGCTAGGTGAAGGTATAAATTTTCAAAAGAAGACAGAATAAAGGCCAACAAACATATGAAAAAATGCTCAACATCTCTAATCATCAGGGAAATGCAAATCAAAACTGCAATGAGATATCACTTATCTCCAGTAAGAATGGCCTTTATCAAAAAGTCCCCAAACAATAAATGTTGGCATGGATGTGGAGAGATAGGAACACTCTTACATTGCTGGTGGGACTGCAAACTGGTTCAGCCTCTGTGGAAAGCAATATGGAGATACCTTAAAGCGATACAAGTAGATCTAGCATTTGATCCAGCAGTTCCACTACTGGGCATCTACCCAAAAGATCAAATGACACTCTACAAATGGGACACCTGCACTCGAATGTTTATAGCAGCACAGTTCACAATCACAAAGGTGTGGAAACAACCCAGATGCCCATCAATACATGAGTGGATTAATAAAATGTGGTATATGTATACCATGGAGTACTACTCAGCTTTAAGAAACAATGATGATATAGCACCTCTTGTACTTTCCAGGATAGAGCTGGAACCCATTCTACTAAGTGATGTATCTCAAGAATGGAAAAACAAGCACCACATTTACTCACCAGCAAATTGATATTAACAGATCAACACTTAAGTGGACATATAGAATAACATTTATCGGTGTCAGATGGGTGGGAGGGGGGAGGGGGCAGGGGGCATGGGCAATATATGTAACCTTAACATTTGTACCCCCATCATATGCTGAGATTAAAAAAAAGATAACTATAGGTGGTCAGCAATGTGTGAGGAGAAAAGAGTAAGATGAAGTTGGAGAAGTAAGATGGTTACTTTCCCAACATTTACCTGTTCTAAATAGGATGTGTATGTAAAACTGTAGAAAGGCTATATTCTTCTTCACATGGTATCAAAGTCTTCTCAGGTTAAGCATTGACTCAGAGAGCCTGGGCCAGTGTAGACATTTAGGAATCAAAGACTAGAAGCCTGAGTATAAGTTCTATGAGCTTAGTAATGCTCTTTGGCCACATCTTTTCTTTAGCTAGAGATTTGAAAGTGGCCAATGTTATGCCCAAACAGGTTGGGTCATGCCTATTTTGGACTTTTCAAAGGCAGAATAAAAGATAAGTAACAAAGTTACAGATAGCCAGATTAGATGAGATGTTTTTAAAAGATAAAATGAAAGAAGGCTGCTTTACATAAAAAAGACCTTGTTAGCAGAGAGATTGGCCACCATAAGTGAAACTGAATATTAGATGGAATCCACAAGTCTGAGTCTGATGGTTTTTGCTAAATCACTATAGGATTCTATTTACCCAGAGTGCTAGTTCATTGTGTAGTAGACGGGTCTTGGGGGACAAGCATAAACAGTGGATTCCCTATCAAATAGCACACTTAGCCTGGGAGAGAAATGTTATGGGTCTCTCATAGCCAGGATGAACAGTGTTTCATTGAAAACGTTCTCACTCTAAACTCACAGGGATCCTGATTTCTAAATTGGTTTCAATTAAATATATTTTTTCCCTTCAAAGAAAACAACATACACCTTTAATCTCTTCTAACTATTGGCAGATCTGTGATGCTATAGCACTCCACACCTTCCCAGTGGCTGCAATTACACACATCAAGTTTCAGAATGGATGACAAGGTAAGATTCTGGAGGTAAAAGGCTACCACTTATGGTCCCTATTTTGCTCTCATGTGTCACAGCCTTTTATTGTCAGGAGTTATTTAGAGAAACAGTCACCGGCTAACAAAACCATCTGTTAGTTAACAACAGCAAAATATGAGGCTATTTCAAATGGCATGGGGCATTTCAAGTTAAGGGGAGAGGGGTGCCAACTATTTTTTCCCTTCAGTCTTTCCTTGTTAAAGAAGAATGCATTTGTTATCAAAGCCAGTTTGGCTAATGTGCTTTCACCTCATACATATCTAGAAATCAAAGCTGCCCAGAAAGTTATTTGAGGGTATGTTCTCCCTTTGGAGCCCATCTTGCTCCAGTCATGCTAATAGGAATTTCATGTGCGCATCAAGAAAACAATATAGCCTTTATGCAATTCAACCAACACGTCCTACTCAGAACATGGTAGATGTTAGGAGAGCAAAAACGGTCTCATTAGACAGATTTGGTAAAATCCTTCACCTTTGTGCTTTTTGTACTACTCCATTACTTTTCCCAGCCGGGGATGGAGGGGTGGTAGATGAAGAATCTCTGTGCCCCTCCTTTTCCCTCAGCCAGATAGTTTCCCAAATCAGCTAAATATAACTCCATTTATTGTCATGCTAAAACGTTCTATTTAGCTGTGTTTAACTGGATATCATGATTCCATGGGCTGACCTTTCGCTCCTGGGAAGTCGTTTTAAATTCAATCCCCAGCAAAGGAAAATCCTTCCAATTCGTTGGCTGTGAAAGGTCACAAGTGAGATGTGTTTTGATGGTATCTGCCCATGGCTTAATTCTCAGTAAACCTGAGCACTAACTGGGCCTCAATTGTCTTTTGTCTTGGGAATCTGAGTTCTAAGAAGCCTGGGAGAGCTGAGTGGGAGACATGGGCTGAGTTGCTGGCATCGGGCAAGGGCACACAAAGGTACCAGCTGAAAGGTGAGGTTTATGGTGCTAAGTTAGGTCAATGCTGCCTCCTTTCTGAGCTGATGGGGGATTCAGACAAAATATATAGTTTCTCTCCTTGTTTCATTTGATCTCTTTAAGAGGGACATTTCCCACTTTCTGGGAGGCAGAGAGGGCTTAGGTGAGGTAGGGAAGGAACTAGAAGTGTGTGAACCAGTCAAGAGGAAATTGGAGTATCCTGAGCATTTGGCTATTTCAAGACCCAGAGCATAAACTCAGTGTCCCAAGTTTGAATATTTCCGTCTCAGGACCTTTTTCTTTCTCTTCATGGTTCAGCAGCACTTCAGTCTATTCTGTGCTCCTCACCATCATCACCAGGCTACTTTTTAACTGAATTAAAATACTTTCATTAAATCTTATCAAAGCACCTCGCCTCTTTAAAACAAATCATGTTTTAGCAAGCAATGTTAGGATTTTGTCAGAGATTTTTAAACAGTTTAGTGGATGAGATATTGGATAAGATTCTGGACTTTTAAAATTTTACTCCATTACAACTTTTTAGTGACTCTATGCCATAATATTTCAATCAACAACTATATTATTTGGCTCCTTTCTGATTTAGAAAGAAACTGAGAAGGCACTCTGTCCTTTCCACCACTTCATTCCTCTATTATGAACATAAACCACACTCTAATCTAGCAAGTATTCAATGTTTCCTGAAAACAACTTGGAATTTTATTCTTCCATGTATATGTTTCTGTTGCTTCCTCTTCCTGGGACATCTTCATTTTCTCATCAAAGTTCCGTTCATGCATAAAGACCAAAATGTCACTTCTTTCTGGAAAGGCTTCAAATGCCTTCTCCTCCCCACCTGTGGAGAAGGCAAGCACAGCTTCCATAGTACTTTGTCTGTGTAACTATTATACTTTATTTGGTTGTGGTACATTTATCTGTCTCGCACCCAACCCAGCTCCTTGAGGGCAGAAGCTAGGCCTTCTTCACCTTTAAACCCCTGTATTTAGCTCATGGATTACTCCAAGAAAGGAAGATTTTAGCCTTCCTATCACAGAAATATAAGCAGTTAGACTTTTGATACCAAGCTTTTTAATGCTAATGAAAGAAAATAAAATGATGTTTCTCCTATCAAATGTTTCTTGAAAGTTCATAGCAGCCAAAGAAATAAGCAGAAAGCAAGGCATTCATTCTCTAATAGCAGTAAGGGTAGCTCTTTGGTAATAAAGAGAATACTCTATCTTTCCCCTTTTCTTTCTGTTGTCAGTTTTTCTCGGAAATACCTGGTTTTGGAGACAACTTGTAGAATGTTAACCGAGAGTACCAGTGGGGAGAAATGGCGGTGGCTCTGAAGGGTAAGTGGAAGCTTACTTGGTCTCATTCTCCAGGTTCTCATTTTCTTCTCTCCTCCTGAGTCTTCCACCCAGCAGACTGCAGGCTAGCTGTGATTCCTGAGGCTTCTGGAGAGGAGAAAAAAGTATACGATATGGAGATGCTGAGTTAAGCCATGTGCTGCAAAAACAGAATTTGGTGATCAAGGAAAGTTGATAGAAAAGCCACATGCCCTGTCTCATTTACCATTAATGAGAGATGGTACTCAGTGACCCAGAGGGTGATCCTAGGTGTTGATGTCAATCTCAAATCATGGCAGTCTCTGTCCCTCTTCAGGGGACAGATGCTATTCAGATGTTAGTCTAACCCAGTGTATGTGTCAGGACTGTTGGTTGCAAGAATCCAGTATGGCTGGTAGAAACAGAAAAGCCCCTCAATCTCCTGGTGGGTCAGGGACTCTAACTTAGGTGCTATACAATCAGTAACAATGACCAACTATGAAAAAGTCTCTGCTTGATTTTCTGCCATACTGCTTTTGTCTTGACAAAGGTCAGTGTACCTTGCTTGTGATAGGTAGGCATAAAAATAGAGAGCTGTCAATGTAGATTTTCAAATTAAAAGAAATTCATGCCATCTGGTTTTTAGATATGCTGTGAGCTCCTCAGAGGCTGGCATCATATCTTAAACATTAATCATCACTGTATTCCCAATATTTAGTATAGCATTTGACACACAGTAGGCATGTAATTCATTATTGTTGAATGAATGAGTGAATGAGTGAAGGCGAGTTGCTTAAAAGCCAGTAGTGTATTTCAGCATTGCAGATTCATCATTCTTTCATTTAGCAACATTTTTTGAGAAGTTGCTTTTATGTGAAAAGCACTCTACTGGATACCATGGGAATCTGAAATAGCCCTAATGCTATTATACTAATAATTACAACAACTACTAATAATTACAACCACACAACAATAGCCAACATATATTGTATACTCACTAGATGACAAACACTGTGCTAACTGCTTCATGAGCATTCATTTAGTTCTCACAACTCTGTGAGGCAAGCATGCTATTAAGATTTTCATTTATAAGGAAAGAACTGATTTTCAGAAAGGCTTAGTAAATGAAACCAAGTTGGGCATATGATGTTTATGCAGCAAAGTTAGGGAGATACAGGAGTCATCTGAAATGTCTTAAATATCACAAGACAATACATTTGCAGTACTCAAATTTCATTCAAAGAGTCCCTGAGTGCAAAATGGATACAGCTGAGGAATCAGAACCTATCTGGTAACTTTTGTGTAACCTGTATATTAGCACTAAAGAACTCTGCTTTATTCATTCATTCATTCAACAAACATGAATGGCATGCCTGTCATGTGCCAGGAACTGAACTAAGCATTGAGGGCAGTTTGGGGAGAACTGGAAGAAGCCAGACAAATATGTAAATAGATAATTGCCATTCATAAAATAAGTACTATAATAGAGGTGGAAACATATTTCAAAGGAATATTTTCAACAATTTGCCATTAAGTATGTCACTTGCAGTGGGTGTTTGTGGTTATCTCTGTTAGGTTAAGAAAGGTCCTTTTATTTCTAGTTTGCTAAGAGTCAGGGTTTTTTTCCCCAAATCATGAATGGATGTTGCATTTATTTCCAATGTTTTTTCTATATCTTATCAAATTTTTTTTTTGTCTATGGAGATTATTTTTCTTCTTTTATTTATTAATGTGGATACTTATATTATCTGTAATGTAATATTTCCTAATATTAAAACAACGTTGCATTTTGGGGATATACCATACTGTTTTAGACCTATTTATATTCTCTTTCCTGTTTATTTATTCTTCATACAGTCTTGTTAAGTTGTGTATTTGTAGGAATTTATCTATTTCATCTAAAATTTTAAATGTGTTGGCATAGGGTTATTCACATTATTAATTTATTATTTTTAATTTATATAGCATCTGTAGTTATGGCCTCTTCATTTTTAATATTATTTATTTAATCTTTCTTTTTTCTTAACATTATAAAAAACTTCTCAAAGTATTTTGTTTGTACAAATTTAAAGGATACAAATGAAACTTTGTTGGATGGATATATTGTATAGTGGTGAAGTCTGGGCTTTTAGTGTATCCATCACCTGAATAATCTATATTGTGCCCATTAAATAATTTCTCATCCTCCACCCTCACCAGTCTTCAACATCTATCATTTCACACTCTCTGTCTATATTTACACATATTTGACTTTCTTTTTCTGAGTAAACTTCTCCATTTTATTAGTTGTTTTAATGACCCTACTTTGGCTTTGTTTAACTATAATTATTTTCTAATTTCATGATAAACAGGTGTTTTTTTTTTGTCTTTCTTTTTTTTTTCTACTGTAAGAATGCAAAGCTATACATTTCCTTCCAAGAAATGCCTTAGCTGCATCCCTCAAGTTTTGATATGTTTATTTTTTATATGTAGTTTATTCAAAATATTATACAATAATCTAATTTCTATTATGATTTATTTTTGCCATTAGTTATTTAAAATAAGTTTTAAATTTTCCAATGAAATAGATTTTTTATTTTGTTCTTTTTGAAATGTTATCTTTATTATATTGTGGGCTGAGAATGTGACCTACAGAGAGTTTTTGAAATTTGACTTGCTTTATAGTATAATGCATGGTTAATTTTTGTAAATAGCCCTTGTATGTTTGACAATCAGTTGGATGCAGTGTTCTACAATATATCCTTTAGGTCAGGTGTGTTATTTGTGTTGTTCAAATCTATATCCTTGCTGTTCTTGGTTTGCTTGATCTGTCCATTACTGAGGGAAATGTATGCACATAGAAATTTCTCTTAACTGGTATCTCAATTTTGTATTAGTATATTTTGAAGCCATAACACATATTTTAAACTTTTAGAAATTTAAAATTGTTATGTGTTCCTTGTGAATCGAAGCTTCTATTATTATACAGTGACCATTCTTATTTCTAATGACCATTCTTATTTCTGATAATGCCTTTTACCTTAAGGTCTATTTTGTATGATATTAATATAGGACCACCAGCTTTTATTTTTTTTTTGGTTCATATTTGCTCAGAAGGAAATATTTTCAAATGGTTTATAGTCACTAATTCCAGGTGATGAGTTGAAAAGTAATTGTTATTTTCTTTATGCTTTTCAGAATTTTCCAAATTTTCTTTAAGAAGAATATACTACTTTTATAATTAGGAAAAAAGTTTTTTAAGAGACATGGTCTTGCTCTGTTGCCCAGCCTGGTGTGCAGTGGCATGATCATAGCTCACTGCAGCCTCAAACTCCTGGGCTCAAGTGATCCTTCCACCTGAGCCTCCTGAATAGCTGGGACTACAGATACATGCCACCATACCCAGCTAATTTTTAAATTTTTTTGTAGAAATGGGGTCTTGATATGTTTTCCAGACTGGTCTCCAACTCCTGGCCTCAGTGATCCTTCCTCTTTGGCCTCCCAAAATGCTGGGATTACAGGTGTGAGCCACTGTATCTTCCCTATAATTAGGAAAACTACATTTTAAAAATTTGATTGAAAAAGTGATTAGGAGTCAAAAAATATTTTCCTTTTTTATCAGGCTTAGTATTTTCTGGCCAGTTTCTCAAACAGCTAAACATGCATATAAAGAGTTTATATGTTATGCAAGCAGCTTTTAGCACTGAAACACATATGAGGTCTTTCCTGATAAGAAAGAAAGCCAAATAGAGTAGTATTCTATTCTGCCTACTGGACTATGTATTATCAGGAATGTTGGAATGTGGTGTCTTAACTAATGCTTCCAGGCAGAATTAGTTACCTTCTGGATTTTCACCCCTTTTCTGAGTTCCTGGTTTTCGAGCACTCCTCCCTCTACCTTGTGGGCTTTAAGTTGCTAGGGGACAGGATCTCTCTCTGGGTGGGGCCCAGGCTGTCAGCTAACAAGATCTATCCTACAGGAGGGGTGGTATGCAGGAAGCAAGGTCCAGCCTCAGAGCATTGGTGGGTGTCTGGGGTTTGAGGGCTGAGCCCAAAAGCTGGACTCAGTATGTTTGGCACTCAGTGTCAGGGCAAAAGGAATGCTGGCCAATGTTGTCAGGTTAAGCCAGTATTTACTAAGTGAAAACATCTTCACAAACACCAATCCTTGTAACAACCCTGTAAAGAATGCATTGTCCCATGTAGCAAATTGTATGGATTGGCTTGCTCCACCTATCCTAGCCTTTCTGGTATGCCTTCTTGATACATAGAGGCTATACAACTAAAAATGACATTTCCTACATGCCCTTGTAGCTATGATTTTGGATGCAATCTCAGTTTTATCATTTGTACTCTCATGAGACTTGAATTAATAACAGAGTTGAATATAGGAATAGAGATTAGGCATGAGGCATCTATCTTGCTATTTATTATAATAAAGAGAAGACAGAAGTAAGTTGCTCTAGGAGCTGGAATTTGTACCCGGAAACACAGCCTTAGGCCTAGTCATCTAACCCTTCCAATGACTGGGAAAGGTACTCATACTCAGTAATAAAGTCCTTTTTGTTTTAACTAGTTAGAGTGGATTTTGTTATCTGGAGCTGTGATCTGATGAATATACCCATTGTACAGAATAGGAAATTGAGAGTTGGCGATGGAGAGTGACTTGCCCAACATCTCACAGCTAATGAATGTCAGAACTGGACTGTGAGCCTAGGTCCTTCAATGCCAAACAGGGCTCCTTCAGCAGCAGGACAAGTAGCAGATTTAGAGATCAGGCTATGAAAGCCCCCAGGGCCATTGCAATGGTACTAAGAAACCACACATGCAGATCTAAGGTCTTGGTGCATTGATGGTGCTTTGATGACGTTATTGAATAAGAGCTGCTGCTACTCCCCACTAGCATGGGATGGAAGTAGATCGCTCCTCACCCATCCTACTCCCATTATGTTCCATTTTTCTGTGGCCTTTTTGGCCATTCTACTCAATGTATTGCTTGCCCACCTGTATTTCTGTGTTAATATTGAGACTGCACACAGATTTGTCTGCTCATTCATCCATGTTCATGGGGTTGTATGCTTCTTTACTGATCTTACACTATTTTATTGCTTCTTCAAAACTTTTTGAGAATGAAAGAGGAGAGAGCTAACCTGTAAGTTGATATACAGATAAACAAATATTGAATTGTAATTATGAGATTACTCATCTGTCTCCTACTAGGTTGTTTAAGGTAGATGTCCTGTCCATTTTAGTCCATTGTTGTTTTGTTTATGTCTCTCCTTATAACTTGTGATTCTTTCATTTCTTTGTTTCATTTTGTTTATTTACTTTTATAATTTCCATACTAGGAAATAAGCTTTATAGGAGCAGGGTGCAAGTGATATCCTTGCACAAGGAAGCCATTTGAAAATGTTTACTGAACAAATGAATGAATGAATGAGCAGCAGAGACCATGCCTTGTCTTTTCATCTTTATATTTTAGCATCCAGTCTAAAACTTGACACAGAGGGTGCTGATTCATTCATTTTATTGAAAAAGAATAAAACAAGCTATCATATATATACATAACCTACATTCAGGAATAAAAATTTTGTTTTTTAATTTCAATGTCTTCAAAACTGGAAGCTTTGGGCTGTTCATCACTCACTTGCTATTTATTCAACAACTATCTGTAGAGTGAGTTAATACAAAGATAAGTAAGACACATCTTTCATGGCTTCAGCTTTAGCAGAGAATCCAACACATTATATATATTTAATATATTTTATAAATAAATAAACAAACAAAGGAAAGTTAAATTTCTGGATGTTGCTATTACCCATAAAAAAGAAATTCAGCACTTTGAGGCAATAGGATAACTTCAGCTATGCAGCATTGATTGGAATGGAAATCTTTTTACACCAGACAATATTTCCTCAGTGGCTTTCTCTCTGGTTGTTTCTTGTTTGGTTAGTCATGGAGAACAGGGATCTACAATACCTTTTTCTCTGAATGTTGTTAGTGGGTGAGCAATGCCTCTGGACACCACTCACAGAGCTAAGGCACTAACAGGAGAGAGTAGAGAACAGGATAATGAGAAAGCAAAAAGAAAGAGAAAAGGGAAATGGAAGAGGTCAGGTGATGAGAGCAAGGGAAAGAATGGAGGAGGAGGAAGAAATAATAATAATGTTTAATGCCTGCCAGTTATTGAATGCCTATCACAGAGGTTCTACGTTGTGTTCAATGCATGTATTATAGCTAATCTTTACAACCCAGCCAGTAAGGTCAGTAGCATTTATTATTTTCATTGTGTAGATGAGCAGACCAAGGTTCAGTGAGGTTAATAAGTAACTTGCATAGCCACACACTGCTAAGAGGGAAAGCCAGGATTTGTCTCAGGAGTGTCTGACTCAATGCCATGGTATGTTCACCTGGTGAAGAATGACAGAGATCTACCAACGGGGTCCTGCATGCCTCCCATGGGGCAGGGTGGATATCAACATTTTAAAGTATTATCTATTTATCTGAGAATTCACACGCACCCACACACATACACATGCACACACACAATCAGAGAAAAAGAAAAGAAAAATTAGTTAATTTCTGTGTACACTTTGACCAAAGGCTTCTGAAATAAACACTTAGCAGAAAAGAGGCATAATAGACGACAACTGGGCCAACATTCTGAAATGTCCTAATTCCAGAAGTAAAGCAAAACCCCTAACTCCAGCCTCACCCTCCACATATAGTGAGCAGAGTAAATAAAGCCACTTAGACAAAAAAAGCAACAGGAAAATAACAAACAAAAGTTGAGGGGCCATGAATATACTTTCTGAAAGTCCATTCCCCAAAGGGTTGAGGTCAGGCATATGGTTTTATTCACGAAACCCTAAACAAAGGACTTAGGCTATTTTATGCCCCGATCATTATTGTTGGTTAAATTAAAGCATGATCAAAAAAGTGTAATGGAATATTAATTTCAGTTACTATAGCTAATTGAAAACACAGCAAGACTTGCGACTATGGAAAATGAAGTGAGAACACTCAGATGCACGTCCAAGTCTAGCTTACCCTTTCCAAGTTGGGCAGTAACATATTTACAAAAAATGGCCATTATCCCTAGAGTCTACACTTAAGTGCACCAGGAGAAATACTTGGCCTGGGAAAAAGGAAAAACAACTAACTCTCAGCTATCAGCAGACTTCAAAAATTCAAATTCAATTTAAAAACTATCAATTGTTAATTTGTTCACATGAAAGACATTACAAAAATATATAATTCCTTTCAATCCAAGGGCTGAGTGTTTTTCATCTTGCTGTCTTCAGTCTGAAGCCCAGATCCTGGCATTTAGATGATGTTCAACAATAATTGTTGGGTGAGTGAGTGAATAATTGTTGAAGACCTTTGTTTGCTCTAATAAATGAGAGCCCTGTTTTCTTAGAAAACTGACCCCCTTCCTCGGTGAAAGTGCAGATCAGCAAGATTTGGGGGAGAAAAGACAGCTTTACTTTAGCGTGGCACATAAGTCTGAGAGATGAAAAATGTAAATAGAAATTTCCATGTGTTTTGTTCATGACTATATTCCCAGGGCATAGAACAGTACCTGGTACATGTTAGGGCTCAACAAGTATTTGTTGAATTAATGAATACATGCTTATCAAGGAAGTGGAAGGAGAGAAAGACTTAAGCAAAGGAAGCAAAATGAAGAACTCAGCACTGTACAGTGTGGTTTTATTTCTCTGCTGAGAATTTTGCTAAATTATCAATTCCCAAACATTAAGTGTACTCTTATTTGATGTAAGTGCAAGAATCCTTTCCTCAAATCAGTATAGTCTGCCTTGTAGCATTAACCAGGTTTCTCTTTAAGCCTGGGGGACTAGAGCAATGATTTTAAAGGCATCAGTTCTGGTAACCTAGTGAAAGTTGCTCTACAACAATTTAAGATGCTTGGGGGGCATATCAGGGCAATGCCAGTCATTCTCATGTTACAGAACAGTATGTCCTTAAAGGAAATTCATATTAGGTTTTGAGGATTTGTAGTCTCAGTTTCCACTACTTACTTACACCTGTTGATTTTTCCTTAAAGAGACTTACGCTACTTATTTTTCTTTAAACAGGGGCAGTTTACTGGTTAATCAAGGCCAGTGATGCACAGGCTGTATGTGAGAGGCCATGTCTAAGTAGCACAGAGAGAAATGTTCTCAGGAAAAATGCTCCTAGGATGTGTCCTGAATCTATACATGACAACATAATGGACAGAAACTGGCAAAAAAAAAAAAAAAAACAAGAAAAAAAGCTGGATGCACTTTAGGAGGAGTAATTTGTTTGGGTTTGAAAAAAATGTCATCAATATTCAATAGCTACCCTATATGGCATCTGACTTGTCTTCATAAAACGACTGTGTGTGGTATTCTGTGTATGTGGGTGGCATTTTTTAGGCCTTTTCAGACAAGTATGTATATGTTGTTTATTGTCTTCTCCTTTTGTTATACACTTAACCATCAACTTAAATGAGGAAAAAAGACTGTTGAAACAACATTTATCATTTATTTTCATTTATACAAGTACCACATTTTCTGAATGCATTTTGAATTCAGTTAAAGTAATGGAGAGTTGGTAAAATTTTGTATGAATTTTGAATCCCACAGATTTGAAAAATTGTCACAAAGTTTACTCTTTCTCTATTGTTTCATAATCATACATGGGAGCCAAAGTCATATACTTTTTGAACACATCTCTTTTGAATTGAATTCCCAGAACTGTGGTGCAAAGAGGCAAGCAGCAATTGTCACATAGTAAGAAAATGTTCAGTGGGCTTTTGCATTTTGTTCTATCCCCCCAAAACCCATTTAATTGTGACTTTTTTACATCACTGGGAGAAGTTCTCGGGTGTTAGCGAATACAATGAGGCTCTCTTCAGCAACCAAGAGGAGGGGAAAAGTCACCAGGGCAAGCAATAAAGCCAAGGGGGAACATGGTTTATGAATGAAAAACTTACAGTAGAACTTTAGACAGAAAAAAGTTGACAATGCAAGTTAAAGCTGGCCCCAGGCAGCAATAACTTACTGAAGTGGCATTTATTTGGCTGATAACCCAAGGTCTTGCTGAACTTGCTAGTATAACAGAGGTAATCTTTATGGAAGAATGAATTACAATAGCAGTTTGCAGTAACATTATTTGATCTTTTCATTATTTAGAATGACCTGGTAAGCTCCTGGAAGCTGCAAGTTTCAACTTTCTGCTGTAACTTTGAAATTGAAATGGGAATTTTCTTACCTACCCAAAATATTTTTTCAGTAGGTTTGCAGTATGTCTCACCTGCAGTAGAGCAGGTGATAAAGATATAATGTGTGACTTGACCTCAGATGTAACTGAATTGAAAGTAGATTAGATAGACAATGTATGCTCTGAGAGGTAAAATGACTTGTTCAAGGTCACATAGCCAGGAGACCTGCTTCAGGTGTGATATTGGCAGCTATTATTGGAGAGCTAATTAAGCAGGCTAAGATCCAGAAGGCTCAAGGTAGAAGAGAATTATAAGACACAATGCTTTTATGGAAAACGTGGGCATCATGAGAGCAAAAAGAATGTTGAATTCTTTGTAAAGACTCGTTTTTCTTTCTTCTTTATTCTTCCCTAATTGGGAATGATATTCATTGGCATTAAATAATTTTGTATCTGAAAGTTTGAAATTTATTTACAGTGTATGAAGAATCTTCAATGTATAGATAAATGTTTGTTTAGAACAGAGAGGTCTTTTGGGGGGTGGATTAAGCTTTATCATTTTAAGTTTAACACACTGGGAGCATTTCCTCTTCCAAGGCACATGCACTTTTCCTAACACACCCTCTGAATCCCCAAGAACACTCAGTCTGGGTGGGGTAAACATGTGATGCCACACCTGGAGAAATAGCTGAATCATCTGTCATTTGCAGTTCAGGTATTTGGAGCTGGCTGGAGGATCATGATGAGGCAGGGATCTTGCATTTCTTGTCTACCTCCTCCAATTTCACAGCTCCAGTTGGGGGAGCATTTGGGGCGAGGTAGAGAAAAGTGAGAGAAAAGACTGGAAACATCAGGATGGTCAGTTGGGACCTTGAAAGACTCTTTTCCTCTCCATTGTGCTCCATTATTTTTCTTATCCTACCAACATCTAAGTCTCTCTAATCATCAAAAAGAAAGAACTCACCTCTGTCCTATATTCCTTTTTAACTATTGCCTTCTTCTCTTTCCCCCTTCATACCTCAGCTTCCCAAGAGATTCCTTCTTCCCCTCACATTGGCTTCTAAACTGTTCGACCTGCTGTGGCCTGACTTCTGCTCCCACCTTGCTTCTGTAATGCTTTCACTGGATTCATTAGTGACACAATTGCAAACCTAGTGGGGATGCTAAGGTTCTTCCCTTAGGCAGCATACCCAAGGTTGGCCACTGTGGATCTCCCCCTTATTTTTAAGACTCCTTGGTTCCCACAATTCCTTTCTTACCTTGCTGTCCTCCTACTTCATGAGAGTCTTCCCTTCCATGCTGGCGTCTTCCAGTGGTCTTAGGGCTCCGTGTCTGCTTTTCCTCTTCGTACTGTGTATCTTCTGCTCATACAGCTTCAAACAATTTCTTCTGAGCTCTGGACCTGTATTTCCAATTGCCTGTTGGCAGTCTTTCATGTCTGCGCAGTAGATAGCACAACTTCATTATATCACTGATGCACTGAATGTAGTCTCTTCCCCAAAATCAGTGCTTTGTCTTATATTTCTGATTCTACTTAATAGCTCTACCATACACTGATCCTTTGTGTCAGAAATTTGGGAATTGTCCATAACACTCTCACCCTTGCTACTCACATAATTGTCACCAAATTCTCTTGACTTTGCTTCTTAAATGATTCTCAAGTCTGTATTTTCCTTTGCCTGTCCATTTTCACTACCGTAGTTTGGCTTCTCATCATTTTTTAATTCTAACTGATGTTTTGACTTCCATTCTCTTTCTCCTTATGTTCCATTTTATATACTACTATAAGAATTATCTTTAAGAGATATTAGTCTTAGGTCACTTTTCTGCTTATAATTCTTTAATAGCTTCCCATTAGCTATAGGATAACAATTGAAAACATTAGTGTACTTATTATGTGCCAAGTAGTGTTCTAATTGCTTTATGTATGTTAAGTCATTTAGTTCTCATAGTAATTCTATGAGATAGGTTGCTGTTATTATTTTCATCTCCATTTTATTGATGAGGAAACAAGGACAAAGAAAGGGTAACTTGCCCATTTGGGGCAGGAATTAAACCCAGAGAGTCTGAGTCCAGTATGTATATGTTCTCAACTGCCACTCTATTCTGCCTTTTTGTTGTTAGAATAGAATTCAAGGTCCTTACTGATTTGGTCTCTTCTGATCATGCTGCTTCATTTCTTCCTCTACCTACATCCTTCACCCCAATTATCCTGCCAAACTGGACCACTTGTCATAATCATCAACAGCTCACCATGCTATGTGTGTTTTTGCATATGCTAGTCTTTCTCCCTAGAAAACAGTCACCCACTTCTCACACATGCACGCATACATTTTACTTGGCTGGTAAACTCCTATTTATCCTTCAAGATTCAGCTGAAGTATCACTTCCTACAGGCTAAGTAAGGGTTTTCTCTTTGCTCACCTTTAAATCTGGGGCATACATCTATAATAGAACTCTCTAGTGTGGTCTACTTAGTCATGTTCTGCAACATTCTACATAGTCTCTTCTATGTATAATTGAACCCAGTATGATTGTTGAATAAATGGATGCATATTAAAAGCTATGGTGATGAGTTTATACTTAATTTGGTTATGAAATTTTCAGCCTACTAAACATTTTGAACATGATAATAATAGGATCAGAACTGATACATGGATTAATCTAGTGGCCACGTGAAGCATTGATGGGACAGAAAAGGTCTCAGGCAGTGTCAAGGTACTCCATGATGAGGGCATGACCTATAGTGATAGCAGTGGGAAGACAAAGGAGGGATGGATTTGAGAGATACTGTGACAATTGAATCTATCAGACTGCACTTATTCATTCATTCACAGAATAGTTATTGAGATTCTATACAGCATAGTCCTTGTCCACAAAATTACAGTAGTGAGCAAAACACATAGGTTTCTGCTTTCAAGGAGCTTCTATTATACAGAGGAGAGATCAATAATAAGCAGGTTAAAAAGTAAACAAGAAATAAGTTAGTGTCAGTCATGAAAGTTGCTTTGGGGAAAATGTTAATATCAACAGTGTGGTGTGGCAGAGTTTCTGGGGCCCTATCTCTGCTGGGGTAACAGTTTGGCCAGATGACAAGAAACCGTCCTGGGGGAGAGAGGAGAAGGCACAAACCACCAAGCAGAGGACAATTTTGGTGGCTTTGAGAAGCAGAAACAAGGCCAGTGTGGTTAAATCATGGTAACCCAGGAAAAAGTAGAGAGGTATGAGGTCAGAGCTTACACAGTGAGCTCCAGGCCAGGCAAAGTTCTTTGGTTTTCATTCTAAGCATGAAGGCAATTTACTGGCCATAGTAGAGAAGAAAACACCCATGGCTCTGGGTCATTAATGACAATATGAAAATGAGGAAGTTGAGGATAAGCGCTAGTTTGGTGAGGAAAGAGCATTTTAGTTTGAGGAATTAATTAATGGCTCTGAAAGTTAGAAAATCTGAGTTTAAGGACTGAGGAACTAGTTGCTTAAAGATCAGAGTAGAAGCTCCAGATGTGATGAGCTTGCCAAGAAAGAGAGGGAAGCCAGAGATTCTAAAAGAGAGAACTTAAGGAAGAAGGCCAAAGGTAAAGCCCTGGAGAAGTGGAAATGATGGTACAGAAAGGATCCTCAAAGGAATGTGTAAGCACAGGGAAGAGCTGGCCATATTCTTGACACAGGGATGGGCCCATCGTCAGAAGAGATGGAAAATGCTGTTAGAAGGGAACGGTAGGATGACTATGGTTAACAATGTTGTGTTGTCTATTTCAAAATAGCTAGAAGAGAGAATTTTGAATGTTCTCATCACAAAGAAATAAATGTTTGAGGTGATGGATATGCTAAATACCCTGACTTGATTTTTTACACCATGTGTGTATGTATCCAAACATCGTACCATACCCCTTAAATATGTAACAATTATGATGTGTCAGTTTAAAAAAATGGTGTGAGGAATTTGAGATAGAGGTTAGCTGGGACCAGGCAGCAATGTGGTATAGGCCTTTGGAAAGATGGGCTGTCAAGGTGGGGCTGCCTGGTGAGGGTGGGGAACACAGGCAGGAGAACTTAAGCCAGCAGTAGTGCTGGACCCGGCTAAGCCAACCACGAAGCCCAGGGCCCGGGTCTAGTTTGGTTAAGCACCGGCACGAGGAGCTCACACTGACAGACCTTCCTCAGCGAAGTCTGCCATAAGGTCATTTTCTGTGAGTGAGGTTAACTTGAAGGAAGTCAAGGGATGGGCTTTTGAGGTTGAAGAATATTTAAAACAGCCACTGTGGCCCCCTGTAATAATTAGTCAACAAGGTATGTGTAAAACCATTTCTGAGGATCATCGAGAGCTTAGCTGAGGTTAGAAAGCATTGCTTTATGGTGGCCTAGTTTCCATGGTTTCCTTTCTTATGCAGTTTGGGAGAGGGAGCAGAGAAAACCAATTATTGTCTACAATAAGTCTAGGGTAAGAAATACTAGCTAGACATTAGAGGCTGCTATATATTTTACCCCCAGTGACACAATATTACTTCAAATTTTGTAGAGAAAATAGAAAGATTGTAGGTCAAATTGAAATTTGTTATTTTTTATATTTGAAAAAGCATATATGATTCAGCTCAATGAAAAAAATCTGCAGTAAGTGGAATCAAGGTTTTACATGAACAAGCCTACACTGATTTATATTTAACTCTGATTTTAAAAGAGATTTGAAAATGTTGGACCACTTGTTATAATGATTTGGGCTCTTATCTAGCAAGCGTGTGTATTGGAGACCAAGAATGTACAAATAAATAGTAATGGTATAACACAAATTTCAACTTTTTTGAGTGACACATTAATAATGTGAAGTTTTCCACTGACTGATATTTTAATGTCACACCCCCCACAAACCTATAATTAAAGTTATTTTGGCATTTTCATCTCAAATCCCTGCTTTTTGGGGGTGGGCGGGTTATAATTCCACTTTTAAAACGAGCTTCCAGGTAAAATTTGACATAAAATACAAAGTCTTAATCCTGGCAACAATTTCTCCTCCAGTCTTCCATCATAAAATTTAGGAATATGTGGCTTGTCAGTTTTAAACGTTACAAAGTTATTTTAGAAAGGGAATTGAACCTTTTTGTTTGTTTTGTTCGCCAGAGTATCTACGTGGGAACTACAGTCCATCTGCAGCACAATTCACACAAACATCAGAGGTCACTGTGACATACAGCAGGCAGTCGGCAGTCTCGAGAGAAGGTAGTAGCCCCACTTACTATGCTTCTCTTCTTTTAAGAAGAACATTAATTCATATTTTGTTTGAGAGAAATAATTCTTGCCCTGACATTATTCCCAGGAAGAGAATTTGTGTCTATCGCCACACATTTTAAACAGCATATGAGTGCGTGAGAGCAAAGGCATCGAAACAGAAAACAAATAAACAAAAAAACACAGAGTCAAGGAAGTTGAAGAAGAATCAATAATCTCTCTTTTTGTACAATGCACAAATATTTTAATCTTTTAAGCACATAAATTTCACATGGAATTCTAGTGTTTGCCTCTCTCATGCATTCCTTTTATATATATATACATGTAGATATATGCACGTACATATATATGCATTAATATATATGTAACAGGCAGGGATAAATCGCTTGAAGAATCATTTCCTCCACCCCAAGCTGAATTTGGATTCTGTCATAGGAAGGGGAAAGCTTTAGATACTTCTGAAGCGGGGAATTAAATTCTCCACTGGAATTCAGAAAGTAAAAGGAAAGTGCTTGGGAAAAAATCTTATGCTGAGGTAGGGGTCACAGAAAGGCCATTCAATTCTTGCAGGGAGGTCATGTGGCAGTGGGTGGGGGCTGGGGAGCATGGACCAGGGAGCATTTGAAGAATGCCATCGTTTAAGTAGGTTTTAGGCACATCCCTGGTAGGGAAACATTAATATGGTTTTTCTTGCACAAATAACTCTAGAAAATGTCTCCCAAAACATTTTATATCCCAGGGTAGGGGTGGGAGTAAGGTGAAAACTACAACCACCATCATTTGTTCACATCAGATTAAGTACTGAGTCATACATACACATTCTTCCTGAAACTCTTGGTCATTTTATGTGGGCAAGGGCTTTATTTTTCCTCAAGAGGAACATTTTTCTTATCAACCTCTTTCCCTCCCTCCTTCTCAAACTTACGTACAACCGAATTTCCTCAGAAATAACAGAGTCCACACCTCAAATACGTCCGGAGGTTTTATAGCTCCCTCCTCAAATTCTCTGGTGTCACCGTAATGTATAAATATGAAAGGGAAGGAGCGATGTCAGGCACTACAGTTGAGTTAAATGCAGTGTTATTTAATGCAGTTCTAGATAAACCTTTATGGCAAATTAGAGGTTTCTCATTTCCCCAGTAGGCTGGCTATAAGATGTTGGGAGGTTTTTTTTTCTTTAACACAAGCCTCTTAAGAATTTGTAGCGATGTATTTTTAATACTGTCAATAAACAGCTTCCTCAGGGCTCAGAGGGGCAATAATGGAAGCTGTTAACAAAGTGTGAAAAGCAACAGGCTAGCAAAGGTTAATCACATGGCTGCCCACTAATGACCTCTACAGCCCTCAGTTTAAACCCAACAGCACTTGTAAAGACCAATCACGTGAATAATTTCCTGTCTGAGGTAGCCTTTATGGTTAAGAATAAAAGCAGAGCTGATTGTGAATAGAAAGCCCCCTGGCAGGGGAGGTAGTTATTATTTTTAAGCTGATCTAAACACCTGGGTTTCCTACTGGACCCTATTAAACGTCCTCCATTATGTCTAAATATTTCAATCATTTCTGCAGTAGCAGTTGTGAATTAGTGCATTACTAAGGTAGGAAAGGACCAGGAAAGGGGGCAGGTTGACGAATGGCACAGAACCCCTTTCTCAAGGTGATGACAGTCAGGTAGGGAGAATCCCAGGCTTTGGGAAGGGATTTGGAGGGGTCATCCCTCCCTCCACAGCTCTCTGACCCCACCCCGCCTCACGGAAGACCACACGTAAAGCCATTCATTCAGGCCAAGAAAATTTTACTATTTTAAAGGCCTCTGGATGAGAAGATTCCTTAGCTTGCCCTGGTAACCCATTTCATTGTTTAACAGCCCTCACTATCAACCAATGGTTTTCTCATATAAAGAACTTAAGTAATTTCTGATGTGTTTAGACCCATTTTCCCTGCCCTCTCTCTGTCTTTGGGTGGCTGTATTTCACTGATCCTTCCTCATTTTATTATAGACTTGGTTAAACATTACTCCTCTCCAATAAAATTGCTTAAGTCTTTGAAGATTTTATTTTCCACCTCCAACTTACAGATCTGAACATATTTAAGTGAAGAGCCTTGACTAAAGCCCTTATCTAGTAACACTGACATTTTTAGTTTTATGGCAAGGACATGGTTTTAAAGCAGTATATAGGGCTTCAAGATTCCATTTGGTACGTAGAATTTGGGTGGTCCTTTGGGCAGTGGGTCAGTCCATATTCAATGCTTCCTCTCTTCTTGTTCGCATCACCTCATATCCCATTATTTTCTTTTAAGTAAATACCTCTTTTGTGAATTGTGTTGTAAGACCCCATAAAGGGCAATATGTAGCAGACGAATAAGAATGGGATATGGATATGGAGTCAGATATAAGTTCAAACTTTGTCTCTGTTACTTACTGTAAGAACTTGGGCAAGTTACCAACCATACTCAGACTCAATTTCCTAAAAGCAATGCCTACTTCATAGAGTTGTTGTAAAGGAAAATATTGTAATTTTTGTATAATACCCAAAATGTAGTAGGTATTCAGTATATGCTGGTTCTTGTTCCTTTCTTTTCTATCAGCAATCCCGAATCCAACACGGTGGCTTATACTTGATTAAAGATCCACAGGAGGCATTCAAATTTAGCATGTTGAGGATTATTTTGTTCCACATAGCAAACAGAGCACTTGAACTAACTTAGGCAAGAGGGGGATTTACTGTTTCACCTAGCCAATCAGCATGAAGGGATGAAAGGATAGCTTGGTCTCAGGGACGCCTAGAAATGGGACTCTCTGGGGGATAGTCACCAGGACACTCTTCATCTTTCTTGTCTGCTCTTCTCCCAGATCCCTAGCTTTATTTTCTCAGCCCGACTTCCATTTGGCTTGAAACATGACCCTATCCTGCTCTCTGGCCCATATCTCCCATCTCTACCACTAGAGATGGGGCCAATCCCCTCTGAGCTCCAGCTAGAAAATTGTGGGGGTAGGATTTGGATTGGTCCAAACGGGCCATGTACTCTTTGCCAAACCTATCAATTCAGTTTGGGAATTGGGAGGAAGAACTGTGGTTATCACTTTCTATTTAAATTGTATGATTAAAATAGTGGTAGGGTCAGTTCCCTAAAAGAAGAGAAACATTCACACAACTGTATACCAAGGATCGTCCTAACATAAGCATGTGCTAAGTTATTCAACAAGCCTTACTTGAAAACAGCAATGACAAAAAAGAAAAATGAGTAGACTTAAGAGACGATGGGATCCAATACTGACATTTACTTCCATTGTTATGCTTCCTCTCCAGCTGCCCAGGGCCTGGGCTCTAATTAAGTCGCCTCTCCCTGGTCTACCTTCCGCAGTCTGCACCCAGTTCCAGTTCCAGAGCAATCTGTTGTCCATGATGAAAATCTATCTGTCCTTTCTAAGTTCCCTTTCCCTCATGGCCAAGCTGTCTTCTGTGGGACCCAAACCTGATCTGATAAATTATTCTTTGTTAATAGTAGTAATATCTATAATTTATTGGGCCTATTCCCATGGATGATGCTAATATGCTCATGAGAAAAGGCAAGTGGAAAGAGAGCAGGCATTTCTGTGAGGGTTTTCTGAAGATGCCATGTCCAGCTCACCTCAAATGCACACACACACATGAATTTACAATGGCATGAATTTCAGGCCAGTTAGGAAGGGAAGGAAAGATTTATGGGGAAAAATTATTGAGAGGGCAGGGTCTTGTGGTTATATTTAGAAATCATGCTGGGTGGAAAGCCATCTGCTTCATCTACTACTAGCCCCTGGTTTAATATTCTTGATTCTGAGACAGTTCATGTTTGTTCTCTTTGGTGTAGAGTTCGGGCTTTTGTGACGTTATATCAAGGATGTGAAATCTGGAGACATACGAAGTCAACTGAAATTTAAAATTTTATTCTCAGCATTGCTTTCCTTCATTTTTATTAGCTTTATAGGGCAAGTAAAATAGCTGAGCTGTGAATGTTTGCTTGGACTGCATAACAGAGGCACAGATCTGTGTCAGCCCACACTACAGAGAGCAGGAGAAAAATGCTAGAGTTAAGGCTATCCGAGACCCTGAGGGCATTGCTCTTTCCCCTGTGTTATGTCACCTCTGCATTTACGTCTCCATCATTTATTTGAGGGCTGATTTACAACAGAACAGTATATATTCATGCACCCAATTCCAAAGCATTCATTAAGTGCCTGCTGTAAGATGTGCACTGTCTTAGGCCCAGGTAATTCTCAGATTAATAGGACAGAGTGGTGCTGGCATCAGTTTTGTTATAATCTAGTAGAGGACACATGTAAGTAAATAAATTACAAAGTGGTGGGTAATAAGTGCAATAGAGTGTTAAAACACAAGTGGTACGAGAGGGAGAATAATGAACCTGGGCAGGGGTAGGGGAGGGAGAAAAACTTCCGACGAGGAAGTGACTTATGAATTTGGTATCTGACGGGGCTGCCAAGCACACTTGACGAGTCTCATTCTCCCACGCTGTAACAACAGGGTGATCTGAGCTGCACGGCAGCGGCTCTTCACTAATGATACGAGCCAGCATCCACTGGGAAACCTCTATTCCAGACACTGTCAGGGTGCTACATTTATGATCTCATTAAATCCTCACAACTCTTTGAGGGTGAGTGCTCTTCATGTTATAGATGAAGAACATGAAGCTTAGAGAGTGAAACTTGCACAGGGTCATATAGCTGGCACGAGGCAGAGCCAGGGTTCTAACTCAGATGGGTCTGACTTTGGGACCCAAGCTCTTGCCCAAATAGTGCACATAATCAAGAGAGGCCTCAGGTATGGCACTTGGCACTTTAGACTATTCACAGTGCTTTCACCTATTTTGACTCATTTGAACCTCTTAAGCACCCTGGGGATGACACTGGCAGGGCATGATCACTCCTTTTGAAGACAAGGAAAATGAAGCTTTAGAGCAGAAAAGTCGCAGTTAGCGAGAGGGAGAGCTGGGCTGGGACTCGGGCTGTTTGACTTCTGGGTTAGTGCCCCCTTCGCTGCAGGATGAATGGAGAGTCTGCCTCATGCACAGAAGCTGTCAGCTATGTTCCCCACACACTGCCCTGCCTTCTCCCGCTCTGTGCTCTTGTCATCAAGTTTCCTGTAACTGATTTTTAGGATCTATAGAAAATTTCTCTTCACAGTCAGGTAGGAATAGGGTAAGGGGAGGGAACTCTCCTTTTCTGCGCCTGGGAGGGATAGGAAAGATCTGCCTTCTATTCTTTCTCATAAGTTATTCTGATAGAAAGAAGGATGCCAATTAACCTCAGGTTATTATCAAATCAATAATAGAATTAATTAAATGATCTATGGTGAAAAGCATGTGCTGTCAATGATCTTACCATGCAGGTTGAAAGATGAACAGCATCCACTAGTCAGTGGGGGTAGCCTGGGTCCCACCTGCAGTCGCATTATCTTCAAGAGTTGTCGTCCCACACAACTACTTTGTCAAGCTAGCCTCTTGCCAGGGTCCAAAATCTCTCCTTTGGTACTTTGCTGAGGAATTCCAAATCAAGCCTTCACCAGGAACAAACAAAAAGTTTCTCCATGTAGTTTGAACTGCTCACAAAGCTTTTAATATTTAAATATCACATTTTGAAAAAAAAAATTACCCTATTTCTTTTGTCTAAAATTTAATACGTGTTGCTTAAAGATTTTCACCCTAAGGAATATATGAAAAAATGACATATTGGAAACCCAAACTTAATTTGTCTTTTACTATATCCTGAGGTTGGAGGTTGAGGTTCAGATAGAAGCATTTCATGGAAAAAAAGATATATAAGGTAAAACTCTAAAGGAAATGCACTTTCTCAGAAAGGCAAATTAAAACACAAATAAATTAAAGATATCTTACATATTACAAGTGCTCAAGGGGATATGAAAAAGCAGGTATTATGATAAGAAAAACTTTACAAATTGTTAATTGTTATACATATGTCAGGAATTTGATAGCTCCCTTCCATTCTTATTTCTGGATGTCACCCCATAGAGAAACCATTTTCTAACTTCCTGATCACCCTGCTCCCACCAGGGGGGCGCTTCTCCATTGACATTCATATTATCCTGTGCATATTGCAGTCCCTATGCTTATCACAATTTATTATGACTAGCTGTTATTATGTCAAAGTAAATATTTGTGGCATTAATGATCAAATGAATAAGTGAACTTTTGTACCTTAATTTTTAAGTGAAATTCTGTTATAGAGATTGGACAATCTTTTCTGATAAAGGCTTTTTAAAAAAGTTTGAGAAGACCAGTACTATCTATACCACTTGGAGTGTCACAGTGTATATCAGTTTATTAACTAATTGCTCTGAAATATTTTGCTGTAAAATTTGTTCAGTTTTGTTTAATCCAGCTGTAATAGATTCCATTTTTAAAATTATTTTTAGAGACAGGGTTTCACTATGTTGCTCAGGCCAGACTCAAACTCCTGGGCTCAAGTGATCCTCCACCTCAGCCTCCCGAGTAGCTGAGACTGCAGGCATGCGCCACCATGACCAGCTAATTTTTTCTAAAATATTGCTCATTCTATGTAACTACCTAACTGTATTTGTGTACCCATTAACCATCTCCACTTTATACCCACATCTCCACTGCCCTCCCCAGTCTCTGGTAACCATCATTCTACTTTCAAGTTTGTGTTTTGAGTTGGGATAAGAAGTTATGAGTAGACTAAAAACGTGCCCTTTATTTTCTAAGGAGCTTCTGTTGAAGCTGTGAGTTATTGGGGATTCACCTCTTTGGGAATTTTAATCATGGCAGCGAGAGAGGAATATGTTGTTTAGCTTTTCTCTTTGTCTACCACTTGGTGCAAAAAATATGATATCGGTCTTGTCTGGTTCCACCCACAGAATCATGGGATTTTGGAACCAGATGACATCTTTGAGACTATCTAATGATTCAACGCCCTCGTTTCTTAGATGAAAACACAAGGCCCAGAGACAGCAAGTTATTTCCTCAAGGCCACACTGATTTAGGATTGGAATCTGGGATTCCTGCCTCTTAGGTTTAAGATCTCTTCCTCATTTCTATTAGGGGAGAATTCGCCTGGAATCTGGCCTCATTCTGCAGTGGAAGAAAAACATCACCATTCACCCATTCAGAGGTAAAAAACTGGCTGAGGGATGTTCTGAACACCCTCACACTTTGCTACTTCCATAATTTACCTCCAGTTCCACTTCCCCGATTAACAAAAATGTCCATCTTTTTTTTTCATAGTTTTCCTAAGGCTTGCAGGCTTTTAAAATGGACATATTTTCACTGGGATGGGCATGTCTAATGTCTCTGGCTTGGGTTCCCTTTGAATTCTGTTTTTGACCCAAACTGTATGGTTTCTAAAAAAGCATTACCTCTACCATAGTTCACATTCCACAATCCCTCAAATAACTCCTTGAAAATCAGAGTGTGGTGAGGTATCTCAGCATCGTGCTCCCACTTCTGAACTCTTGCCTCCGTTTCTGTGATTCATTTATATTTTCAGACCCTAAAGACTGATTTAGTTAATTTTCATATCTCACTAATTCATGACTTGGCTTTCTTGTTTTACTAATTAGTCTTTGTATTAATCTCAGAGATTCAAGCTGGCAAAAGTGCTTATATTTGAAATAGATTTTATTTATATTCTTTGAGGTAACTCTTACATTTAGAGCCTTTTTTGTGTAGAGGGGTATAGTCTAGAGAGTTTTAAAATCTTGTTTTTGTTCTTCCAAATTTCAGGTTAGGATTCTAGGTAGAATACATTATTAATATAAAAGAGAAGTATTTCTATGAGTCCAAAGAGAGAACCTTACAAACACTTTCCCACTTTTCAATATGAATTATTTCTTTTTGATTTTTTCAGAGCAAGCAGAGACCAGGCCAACCTTGTTTGGAGGTCAATCTAAAAAACAGGTGAATCTGGATCTCTCTAACAACAAAAAAAGGCCTTTTCTGGGGCACTCAAGCACATCATTCACAGTGGACTGTGTGCTATTGTCCAGTGTGGATACAAACATATACAACAAGTCATGTGCTCAAAGACCAAATAATATTTATGCAGTGAAATAATTTATCCCTTTCACAGACATAGAAGTCCCTGTAAGCAAAAATTCTTGGAATTGGAAATTGTGGCTTGTACATGACCTGATTTGAGACATGGGGCTTTTATTCTCCTTCTGTTTGTTGTGTATATGTGGGTGTATGTTTTCTTTTGTTTTAGTAAACCATATAGAGTCTTACTGTAATACTGGGAAAGGTCTGTGTATATGCATGTATTTGTGTGCACCTAGATGAAAAAGCCTCATTTAGTTTCTTCTCACCTCGATGGTATAGTCCTGGCTGGAGCAACCTCCTATAATCTTCTTGATAAGGAAAGAAAGCAACGACTTCACGCAAATGTTAGGGAGGAACTGCTCATGCTCTCTCACAGCACACGCTTACAACTCACTTAAGAATGAAGTGTAGTGCAAACACCTAATTTTTACAAAACCGCTTGAATCAGAGTTACTAATTAAAAATCCTCATGCTCTCCCTTCTTTTCCTGTTCAAATCTGCAAGGTTATTTAATTGAAGTCCTATTTTGTGGGTGCAGATGCATGATGTGTTTGAATCATCAAACAGATTTAGTGCGTTTTGATTGTTGTGTGTGCCTCATTGCTATTCCCAGAATGTCGAGCGGAGCTTATGCTCCTCGGGAAGACTTAGAAGCATGAAACAGTAAAAGAGTCCTTTCTTCTCCTCCCGCCCCCTTGCCCCCCATTTTCGTTGAAACTTTGCCAATATCAGATCGCACCCTGTCTGTTGCTGCATTAAAATGAAGTCATTCCCTCCCACTTGCTTCCCTGCTCCCACTCCCTACCCCTCCCTTCCTCTCCAGCCTCACGATTTTCTCACTAAGTGGGGAAGACTCTCTTGCTTGCTACCGACAAACTTTTTTTTCCCCCTCGGCCTTTCTTTCCTCTCCATTTTTCTCTTGATTTCTCCCCCCTTCTTAGTGGTGGTTTTTGGATTGGGCTTTGTGAAAGGGAAAGAGAAGGGGCCTGTTTTCCTCTCGAGGTGAAAACAGCCTTGGAACCGGCAGGTGCACGGCCCCAAGCAGCTGCTTGCGACTTGCAGGCTGAGGCGTCTTACTTCCCCCTCCAAGCCAAGAGCACTTCATATAATCCTCTCATGCAATTCACACTGTAATTGCAGAAATCCCAACTGCTAGGGCTCATATCATTATTATTACGATTATTATTGTTGTTGTTTTTCACTGATAACAAGATCTTCTGAGAAGGAGAACCAGTCATGTTAATTAGTTTTTTGTGAAAGATGAGCTGCTTCTCCAGAAGCAAGGTTTTTTTGTCTTGCTTTGAGCCCTACCCCCCTGGCCCCTGCTAGCCCTTACCCCCTTGAAGGCCACTCAGGGAGGAGCACATGTGGAACTTTTATGTGGTTCTATAGGGCCTTTTATTACCCTGTGGGCCTCATCCTCTTCTTAAGAAAAAGGCCGGTGGTTAGGTGCTGGCAATGAAAATTATTTTCTTGAACACGAGCTTGTTTTCTCAAGGTTCTGCTTACTCCTTTGGCAATTATGGGGCTAAAAAATCCTTTTTCTTTTCTTTTTTTTTGGTTTACCCATGAGTGCTATGGTCTATGGAACAATCATTTCATGGTTTTGGGGAAGAAAAGCACAGGGATAAAAGTATGGGGAGATTCTTTTTTTAAGAAACACCATTAAAATGCTTAGAGAATTAATGAAAATATTTTTATTGCTGATTTAAAGAAACCTTGATATTTTGAGAGTCAAAAAATATCTGAACTATTGCTGATGCCTATGCCTAATTTCTAATTTTGGTCTAAAACTTTGGCCTCTTTTTTATTATTTACCAAAATTCAGCAATTCATAACCACTATGTCATGATTTTTACCACAGCCACATACTATCTGTACTTGTGCTGTTCTTTAAATACTATTTTCTTTATATGGGCTTAGCTTTTAAATATAATTTACTTGCAAAGGAAACTAATTGCTACGGACATATCATTTGTGTACATGGTGGACAAATGCAATTTATCATAAAGAGAAAATAACTATAGAAAGTCAAAAAATGGAAATAATTGCTATTCAATTATTTTGTGTTAGAGGTCTCCTAAAGTATAGAAAAGATGATCAATATTAGCACTGGGATTTTGTTCTTACTGTGATCAGAAGGATTGAAAGAGAACTGAAAAAAGAATAACCTTCTCACACTGTGGACCCAAGTTATTCAACACCATGCCAGCGTACCTCTGTACCAGTCACCTCCTGTGGCATGTCCATGTGCAGCGCGTGTCCTACACTTTGGGAAATACCAGCCCATTGTGTTATTTGTGGCTCAAGTGGTTCAAAGTCCACCATGGATGTTTGGTCCTGGAATGGCTGTTTATTTTTTAAGTTGGCTCATGACATGTATGAAATGTGCATTTCTTGTAAAAGAGAGAAAAAAACAACCACTCTTTCAGGAGAATTAGGGTCTAATAGTGGAGTAGTCAAATACTGAGCACAGGAACCAAAGTTCTAAAAGAACATCAAGGGGGAAAGTCAAGAAAAAACAAGTTCCGGGATCCAAATGGCAATAATGGCAACCAAAATGGGAGCCAGAATGGAATTGAAGGTCTGGAGAAGGTAAAAATTGGAGTGAGATGGGTGTACCAGAAAAAAGTGGTTGTGATCAGAGCTGAAGCATTTGAGATTTTCAATCAGTAGCATGTGAAGTGCAGGAGGGCCTGACTGGGTAAAACACTGGGTAAAGTCAGAGTAGAGAAAGAAAAACACCTATTAACTCCTGAGCCGGTATCATAAAACACCATGGCGAGGATTGCCCATCCCACCTCCACACGCCCACACCACAGAGGTGCAAGGGTGGGTAAGCCTCACAGTTTTTCTTAATCATAAGCAAAACATTTTTTAAAGATTTATGTCCCCAAATCTTCCATGCAACCAATTATGACTTCGCTGTGTAAATCATTCCAGTTATTCCTAATGGTTATATGGTCCTTATCTCCCCATGACACTCTTCCCACCATGTTCTTCATCCTTCAGCATGGAAACCTGGAAGTATGTACTTAGGCCAGCAAATGTCTCTTCTGTAGAAATTTAGTAGCTCTGCAAATGACCTTGTTGCAACACGTTTGTGTTTATTCTCCAGGCCAGTGCGGTGGGATGGTGAGTGTTAATGTGTTTCATTAGGTCCATATCTGTTCTGCATCTGGCTAGTTGATGGCAGTTTCTAAAATGGAATCCATTTAGTAAAGATGACTTTTATAATCAACATGTCTGTTTTATGTTAGGCACTGAAGATGATCCCAACATTGTGCTAAGTATTATAATAGATACAAAAGAAATTTACTATAAAAATATTTACTGCAGACTTAATGCATGAAAGCGCTGAGCCTACTGCAATGATATGTGATATAAACTCTAATAAGGGAAAGAACTGGAACTTCATAGAACACATGAGCAGACCCCTAACCAAATCCTCTGCAGTCAGGGAAAGCTTCCATATAAGCTGAGAATTTAAGGACAAACAGGAATTAGTTAGGGGCAGTTTAATGGGGGAAGAGTTCAGGGAAGGAGAGAAAGTATTCTAGAAAAAAGAAAACCCTACAGGCCTGGAGGTGAAGGCGAGTATGGGAAGTTGTGAGAACTTTAAGTAGTTCAGCGTGGCTGGAGATTGGTTGGTGGGTGGGGGAAGAGGCAGAAACACTGAAGCTGGGGACGTAAAGAAAGGCCTTGAAGGCCACATGAAGGAGTTAGAGTTGGTACTGAATGAAATAGAGAGCTAATGGAAGTGTTAAGAGAGCCAACTGACATCTGGGAAGAAAGGCTACCCTGGAATGGAGCGAGGGGATGGGAATAGAAGTGCTGGCCCAGACGTGAGGGTGAGCATGGTGAGGAATCTGGCCAGACTGAGCCTGAGGGTGCTCGTGGGGTGGTGGCACCTGGCCAGTGAGGACAAGCGGTAACCTCGTGATGGGTCTGATTCCTAACCTGCAGGTAGTCACCATCCCAGCAGAGAGGACTCTCATGCGGGCTGAGCTCCATGATGATGGCTTACGGGTGAGACCAGGCTGGAGAGTGGGACAGGAAGTATGGAAGTTTTTTGGTCTTGAGCAAAGGCAGTATATTTTGAAGATCATTTGGACAATATTTGGCTAAGTGTGCTCTGTTACTTTCCTATTGTAGTATGTCCAATATGCTTTGTGCACCTGTTGTAACTTGACAGCGAGCCTTTTATGTTAAGGGAAACATCAATTCCCACCATTTGGTAATGGTTGTAATAAGAGATAACATTAATGAGGTACCTACCTTGGGCCAAGCACTGTGCTAACACTTGCCATGTATTATCTCATTAAATCCTCCCCCAAACTATCATTATCATTATCTGTATTTTACAGATGAGAGTACGGAAGCCGAGAAAGGATAAATAACACCATAACGACATGGTACAAGTAGGATTTCAACCCAGGATTGATTCCAGAGCCTGAGCTTGAAACCAAAATGACACTGTTGAGGTTGTAGCAAGTGTTAGACACTCAGTCCAGAGATTAACTGTGTACAAAATTAGATGTTTTTAAATGGAAAAAAGACCCCTTATACTTCTTAAAAAGATTTTTGGTTTCTTTTTGCATCTTTCTCTTGGAATTATGCTCTAAAAAGGTTTTGATTAATAAAGGGTTATGACTACTTTTTTCAAGTCAAACGTGGATTTACTGAATATGCAAAAACAAAAAGAAATACAAGCAGGACATCTTTTCTAGGTTTTGATATTTAAACTTTTAAAGGATTAAATTTGTGAAAACAGTAAGTAGGCTTTTATTTTTACATTTCACATATGGAGGCCACGTACTTTCACAATCCTTAAATTGGAAAAGATTCACAGGGTTAATCTACACTAATCTGTTAGTAGCCAAGTCTCTCACTGAAAAAACAAAATGTGCCACCAGAATTATTACAGCAATCTAATAGCGAAAAGAGTTTAAAGATTAAACACCTAATCTATCTTTTTTACTGCATACATGAGGAAGCTGAGGACTGAAGCAGATAAGGGACTTACTTGCCCAAAGCCACACAGTGGGTCTGCAGCAGGGCTTACCCAGAGTCCCTCTGACAGGGGGAAGCTCACGGTTGCCACCCTCACTCACCCCGGGTAACAGAGTTCCTGGCGGAATTAACTTGGCACGTCTTCCTGGAGTAACAGTTTTACTCTAAGATCTAAAAGCAAGCAAGCAAATCACATAGTAATTTAAAGCATTCTTATATTAAAACGAATGTGGCCATATTGTGGAGTAAATCGTAGGAATTTAATAAACAAAACAGGAGACTTCAAAGAAATGCCCTTTCTTGGAAAGAAGACAGGAGAGCAAGAAGAGGGTCTGCCTCGGACTTTATCACACATGTCTTGTGGTTCAAATGTATTCTCTCTTCCTTAGAAATTGTCCAGAGGGAAAGAGTTTTTTTTTTTTTTTTTTTTTTTGAGACATTCTGGGATCTCTTAGATGTGTGATGGACAGTAGTAGTAGTGAACTCCCAATTGTTCGTGATTATGCTGGTGAATAACTTTGTGAGATGCCAGGGACATGCTTTGCAGTTGCCATTCATATACAATTTAAAATCGTCTAAATACATGTTAACAGATCTTTTAATACAATGAATTTTCATTTTTTTATCTTAGAAATTTAAATTTTTTGAGCAAATTTTAATAGATAATGTACCAGATTAGAAATATGTCACACGAATGAATGCCTTTTGCTACCAAGGTTATCTTTGAAATGATGTGAGTAATCTGTTTTATGCCCACAAGTACTATGAATACTAACACTTCATTCTTAACTCATCTAGTTGTCATTAGGCACAGCAGCTGATACAATCTTCTATTAGGCAGTCTCAGAACTGTGGGTGGTCTTGGAAACTATACCATATGAACTGTAATACACAATAGAGTGAGTTACGGATTTTTTTCAACTTTAATTCTGAACCTTGCAACTCCTATTGGTTGAAATTGAGCAGAATAATAAAAAGGACCCGATTCTAGTATCAACGTATATTGATGTGTTAGTGAAGAGTTCCTAATATACTCTATTAATTAAAGAATTTAAATTTGCCATAGTCATATTTTTGTTTTTTAGTTGTTTGTTTATCTAGCTAAAGGAGCTAAAATGGCAGTGCTAGCAAACAGGGGACACAGTTAATTGTTTACATTTTTAAAACCAGATGCTCATAAAATCAAATACTGAAAGGAAAATAATAATGCATTTTAATGATACTTTTGATTGAATCAGCACTGAATACGTTTATTTGGGACATTTTGGAAGTGAATCACACAATTCACATCAATACCAAATTGGGTATGCTTACTGTGGTGTTGCTATAAAGGGAGTTAATTCATAATGTTTGGAGACTTACTGTCACTTTAAAAGGTCTGAAATGTAAGAGTTATATATCTAAAAGTTTCTTTATAAAAATAGTTGGTAAGTGCTTTAATTGTAATAAACACTCAATAAGCAGCTATTGATATGGTTTTCACAAGAAATATACTTCATTGGAAGACCAGAATAGAAGAAAAATGCAAAGTAAGTTGAAAATTTTACATTTACTAGACGGGAGTAGAAGAAAGTGGTATGTATGTTTTTGGCCACTTGAGAAAGATAAATCTGCTCATAGATCTCTAAAAAAGTAATCATTTGTTATCTCAAGAGAAATATTCTTTTTAAGAAACTAATCTTTGTGTGTATGCATTTAAATATAAAACAATCTTTCAAAGCACAATTGGAATGACAAGCAAATTGTCTTTCATTTCTGGCAAATGAGCCACAAATGTATGCATTTACAGCTTTTAAAAAATATTTAAATGAGAAATCTGCAACCACAAAGAAGTTTAGACTGAAATAGTGCTATTTTTTTTCTGGCATAAATGATCCCCTAGTCTTTTCCACTATAGTCTGGAGTCCTTAATAAAGAAACCACACACAAGCTATTCTCTAGGCAGAAGCATTTTAGCTTCCAACTTTAATTTCATTTTTAGTTCAACAGGGAGACAGTTTTAAAAGTTTTTCTCTCCCATCCTATTTTTTTTGTTAAAATCCCCCATATCTTAAAGGGACATAATTGTAGTGCTGTTCATTTTGTACCTTCCATTTCTACCTGCCATGCTGGTTTTGTTTTTTTAATGACTTAGGCCTAATAATCAAAAATCCAGTTGCTCCCTCCTCTCTCTCTCTCTCTCACCCCTCCTCTTTTCTTTCTCTCATTACTTTCTTTCTCTCTCTCGCTGTCTCTTTTCCTTCTTCCTTTCTTCCTTCCTCCTCCTCCAATTCCCTCTTGTCACCCCCCCCCTTGTCCCCTGTCCCCTTTAGAAGCCCCTGGGATGACACTGTTCATTGATGCATCTCCCTCATTAGCATTGCTGCAGCTTGGCTCAGTGGTTTCAGAGGCAATCCGTCATGAGAAAACTGAAGAATGTGCCCCATTTGCATGATTCTGTGCCAGAATGCAACTTTTTCTCAGCTGTTCTTTGTGTAATTTCCCCTTGAGCGTTCAACTTTCCCATGAAGTCCTAGAAATCATATTACGGATTTCCAACCCAATTGAAATGCCCCGCAGATTAGTTTTACATACTTGCTTCCTTCCCCCAACAACTTCATAGTTCTTCGTAAACAGAGCAAATTAGTACATAAAGAACAGGTTTAGCCTTTTATTGTTTTGAAATGTAGGGCAAATTAAATGAATAATTTTGCTTTGAAAGTGCAGGGGTACATATTATATGTGAGAATGTATATTTATTACACATGTCCAAAGGAGGCCACAACACTAATAATTTCTTAGGCAATCTCTGCTTCCTAGTCATTTAGTGCCACTGCAAACCTCATTTTGTAACCCACCACAGAAAAACTCAGAGCAGAAACAGCAAAAAGCTGGATGAATGCTCACTGTTTCTTTAATAAAGAGAGCTTCCCATATAAGTCATGATCTGCTTTGCAGTTCTTGGCTGAACACATTTTAATAAATAAAAGAATGAATTCATAGCAGCTAACTAGCTGCTAATTAAAAAAGTATTCTCATAATATTTTTTCTAGATAAAAAATGATGACTACAACAACTCTGATATGTGCAACCTGTTACCAAGATTTCTATTTTTTGGAAATTAAGATAAGTATAATTTTGTATATACACATGACACCCCACACTTCAGAAGAGAAAATACTCCATTAAAGCATGTTAATCATATTACATGTGAAATAACAGGAAAAACCCCACTTATTTTCTCTCTCTCTCTCACGCACACTCTCTCTCTTTAGCCCTTCTTAATGACATGTTATTCTTCTTAGTGTCATTATATAGAAATCAATACAGAGTCTTTTTATTCTCTCTTGCTTCTTAGGCAAAGTTAGGAGTAAAAATAAACTGCTGATTTTTATTGTTCCCATTCTAAAGACTGTAGAATTATTATTTTTTGATTGTCTTTTGGCTATTGGGTGGAGAGTAGCCATTTGGATAAAATAGTGAAGATATTTTAAAAGTGTTTCCGTTATAACTACTTAAAATTTTAAATGATTTCATAATCATTTGGAAGGAAAAAATGAATTTAGAATGAGAAAGCAGAAAATACCAAACTTAAAACCTACTGAGTATCAGATAAAATTAAAATAACTTAAAAGATAATTCCCTGCACTAACAGAAAGAAAATAAAGCTCTTAAAATACAAAAATTTGGTCGTTGGAGGACCGCTCACACGGTGATTAGAATTAGGTTGCAGAAGATTTCATTAATTATAGGTGACTGATTTTCCCTGAGCAGACAGCTCAGGTCTCCCGGCCCCCTCCATCCGCTGCCCTCCCCAGCTCATCTCAAACTGTTGTCTAACCTTTCCCTTAATCCATCTCATCTTGAGCTGATGGGAACTGCTTTCATTCTACCTCTTGTGGAGGTAATGAAACAATCTTCTTATTCACTTGGTTCCTCTGAGCCGGTGACATACAACAACAACAAAAAAAAGCAAGCGCCCTGATTAATGGCTGCTAATTAGCAATGTTAATGACCAGGTGTCCGAGAGTACGGCCAGCTCCTCTCAGCATGGAGTGATCGCTCAATGAGGGCCCTGCAAATCCATTCCCAGTGACCCTTCCCCTCAGCTGCCAGTAATGAAGCCTGCTTGCTCGTTACTCCCGGGAGAGACGCAGGAGGAGACCCCGGCCTGGGACCCAAACCCTTGCCTGGGGTCTAGTGGGTCTTCCATTAATTAAGGTTAGCATTTCTGGTCCCCCCCAAAAGCTCAAAGGTAAAAGGAGCGAAGAATGGGGAGATGTACTCAAACCCTTTTTTGTCTGGAGGAGATTCTTTTCTAAATGGAACCAGTAATTAATTTTAACCATCTACATGTACATCTACAATTTGGACTGTATATTAGCTATCCATATCATCTTCTCAGTCAGATTCTTTTATTATCCCAATATAATTCACATAGTAACTTTCTATCTGTGAGGTTTAAGTTCTCTTTTTACCATTCGGCACAGATTACTGGATGGCAGCAGAAACTCAGTGCACCTACAGCTATGCTGAAAAAGCTAATATTATAGTAATCTTTAAAAGGAAATTTTCCTCGTTAGAAGGTGGGTTAAGTGTGCAAGCACTCTTAGCTCTCATATCGAAGTAAGGGACTTATATTAACTTTTAAAACAAAACAACAAAACAAAGCTTATTCCTGAGCTTTATAGAAAATCAGCTCTATAAAGACCTGGAAAATTATTTTACTAATTAAAGTTGGTTCCCTTTTTTGAATGCTGACCAGAAAATTGAAAAGTGACAAGACTGAAGTCTTTGCAGATAATTAACCATTAACTGTATTTGCCAATTTGTGACAAGCTGGTTCTATGAGTTTACACAATCATTTATTCCCCCCCCCCCACTGGAGAATAGCCTTGTACTTTTTCCAAGGGGAGGGAGGGGGGATTCAGTTTGGAAGAAAGAGACGGAAAATGAAAGAAAGTATGCCAATGTCATTGTTTTTGTTTTAGCACATTCTTTCCCTTTAATATATACATCTCAGGTTAGGATGGCATCTTGGCTGATCTATAAATCCTGTATATGTGTGTGTGTGTGTGTTTATACATATATGTATATGTTTTCCTTGTTAAAGGGTCTTATGTTTGATAGCATTATAAAGTTTCTTTTAATGACATTTTTGAAGTATGTATAGTTTATTTCAGTAGAATAGGTGCTATTGTAAAAATTACAAACTATTCTTAGGTAATGAAATACCACTCATACACTGCACTTAATAGCAGGGTTTTTAACAATTATGGTCACTAGGTTGCTGCTGGCTAATAGGTCCTAGTGAAATTTGACAAGAAAAACTTCAGAGCTTTGCTTCCAAGTGTGGACAAGGACAAACAATGTCACCTTGTAAATTACAAAAGGAGGCTGCCTATACAGGAGTCTGCTCTTCTTTCACTGGAGCCCACTTTCTGTTGCAGCAATGTTTGATATATGGATACAATTTCCGCACCTCCCATGATTAGAGAATTTAGTACACTTTCATTGTAGAAAATTTAGAAGACATTGAAAGCATATGTACATGTATTCATATCGATTCACACATGCACAGCACCCACAATCCTAATCGGAACTATCCATTGTTGACATGTTGCTATATATTCTAGCCATCATTTTTGGTGCACATATACTCTTTTTCTTTTAGCTGAAATTGTATCATACTGTATATGATGCTTTATAAACTGCTTTTTGAAATTAACAATCTAACCTTAATTTATTGTGAAGTATTCTTCTACAACAGCACATTTTGATAGTTCTGCTTAGAGACACAAGTCTCCTTTAACCATGAATGGTTAATAAAGATTTCTAGAGTGATTACAGAGTCATATTACTATCATGGTTCCAAAGCTAAAGGGAAGGGCACAGGCACTATCCTGGCAAGTCCCTCCTGCATAGTGACCTTGAAGATTTGTTGAGGATTGAATTATATCCCTCCATTGGCTTAAATTCTCTTTATGTCTCTTCTCTCTATAGCCCACATAACAGTGCCAATGAGCCAAAGGGAAGCAATAAGTGTACTGAATATGCACTGTGCCCCATTAATTATTAGCAAAGGCCAAAAGATGTGAATATAAGCTTCACGAGAGCAGAGAGTTTATATATCTTCTTACTTGTGTACCTGCAGTGCCTAAAACCATACCTGACACATAGCAGATACTCAATACATATTTGTTGAATGAATGAATGGATGAACAATTAAAATATAAAATTGACTTATGCTAGGTTATATTTTCTTGAATGGCAGAGAGAGTAATAGATTTTTAATTAGTGCCTTGGGAATGCTCACAGGGACTTATCTCCTGAGGGAGCACATTCTCTTGTATGTTGCATATTACATGTTGCACTGGCTGTAATAAACATGAGCAGAGATATGGCTCTCTCTTTCTAGCCAGAATTCATGAAACTCTGAGATCTGTCACTTGTTTTCATGTGTTCAGTCTTGCTTGCTCCTTTAATTGGTCAAAACAATCTGGCCAAAAGAGAAAAGAAAATTTAAAACTTTCAAGCCCCAAGATTTTAAATTTAAACTTGAAATTAACATGCATTCTAAACGAAATATGGCAATTTAAAGAATTAAATATATTACATATATTTTTCTTTCCTTATCTTAGGTTTATGAAACAGAGTTCATGTGTAGACTGAATGTAAACTGGTTTAGCAAATGAATAAGTTATCAACAGCACGAGAATCAGTTGCATTTAATGAGACTCAAAGTTGGGAAGAGTGAGGTTAAAAAAATGTAGGGCCTGTGGCATTTTTGTCTTTCCTTTTTTTAACTTAAAAATTACAAGTTACCCCAAGAAAGTGACCAAGAAATAATAGAAAATAACCACCTTGCCTCAAAAGTTGTTGTGTAGCAATTAGGCAAAGAAGAAGCCGTCTCCTCTGCAAGACACCCTCCTCTATTGTGTGCGGTTGGGATGGCTGTTCCTTGACCCCTCTCACTCACCTACCTCTGGCGCTTTGTTCAGGGGGCAGAGGAAGAGCGGGACCCCTTTGGTAAATTTAGCCTGTTGGAATAGTAAATGGAGAATGCTGTAATGCATTCACCCTTTCCTCCGTCCATCCATCAACCGTTGTATTAATCAATCAGTTGAAAAGCCTGTTTAAGTATCTCTCTACAGCCCATTATCCACATTGAGTCAAAGAAACGTGGCTTCTATACTTTGCAGCTTGTAGTTTAAGAGAAAACAACAATGGAGGTAGGCACAGAGGATAAATAGACAACAGGTAAAACACTGAACAAGTATGTGAAATGAAAAGAATGAATAATATTAACATTGCTAATCAATTAACAGGTATTTATGATGTGCTAATTACATGCCCAATACTGGGTTTGGGTGCTCTCCAAGTGAAGTAGCTAAAGATCAAGAAGAATTTTTTTTATAAACTGCAGTTTTTAAGTTGAGAAACTAAAGAAGTTTACTTTCTGTTCTGGGTAAGGCTTTATGAAGGCCAGGGTATGGGGATGGGAGGAGGCATGTGTCCCCATTGCAGTACTTGTTGAAAAAAATAAAATGCTTATGGTGGAGGGGGAACAAATGATGGTTTAGAAAGTTAGATTTTGAAACTGTAAAATCACCACATTGCAGAGTTGGAATGGACCTGAAAATCACTTTTTTCAATCTTCTCACACTACGTTTAATTCCATTTAAAATGTGTAGGTGAACTCAGAGATTTGTTTTGTGGAGAATAAGATGATGACCAAGTTGGCAAGAAGAGCAAAGAAGGGACTTGGAAGGACACAAGGATGTGAGGCCTCCCTTGTGACCAGAAGAGGTCTCCAAAGCTGTTCAAAAGGGTCTCGTTCTTTATCTATAGATCAGTAAGAAGCCCTAGAGCAGTCAAAACGCATGGTGGAGAAGATCTCTTCAGTAACAACAATAAAAGACAGGCATTCAGTAAAGAAGAAATTGTATTAATCTGGAAAATGATGCCCAAGGCCCATATTTTGGCTGTCTTGTTCCTCCAATTCATGTATCAGGGAAAAACAAAATCCTTATTACCTGAACTTTATTTGATGCTTAAGAGTACTAAGTCCCAAATCTTAATCAAAGTTTACTGACATTGATATCTTGGCTTAATATATGATTAATCCATTTATGAAAGATAGGTAAAGCGAATACTTTTAGATAGTTTGTACTAACTGTGGAACCTAAATGGAACCGTCATAATATTATTTTGAAATATCTAAAGAATGAAGAAAAGAAATCTTTGTTGTCTATCAACCCATGATAGTTATTGTGCTTAGCACTCTATGCATTGTCCAATTAATCCTTATAATCCTCAAAATAAAGTAGTATTATCCACATATTACAGACACAGAGGCTTAAAAAGTCAAGTAACTGGACCCAAATCCCAAACACAGTTACCGAGTGATAAGGAGTGGATCTTATGACACCAAGCCACTTTGCCAATGGCACCATGCTGCCTCACATAATATGGGCTTTTTTTTTTTTTTGGTTCTTTTCCCTTTAGGGATATATTATTCCAGAGTTGGGTGAAATCAATATTTCTCATCCGTGTATGTCCCCCACCTCCAATTTTTCTGGCATACAGGTTATAATGGTTGAGTAGGTGTGTGGTCATTCCTATTTTTACTTTTTAATCATAACACATTATTCTGATAAAGCTGTGGATGTCCAGAAAGTCTTTATGTTCAGGACCTGCTAAAGAGGCAATTTGGCATTGAAATACACATATAGATAAGTGCACATATATTAAATATACAGGACAACAAATTTTTCCCACACTGAGTATGCCTTAATAACCACATTTTTAAATTAATTTTTTTTATTTTTAATTTTTTTATTTCAGCATATTACAGGGGTACAAATGTTGTTTAGATTACATGTATTGCCTTTGCCCCACCCAAGTCAGAGCTACAAATGTGCCCATCCCCCAGATGGTGTGCACCACACCCATTAGGTGTGTATATACCCAGCCCCACCTCCCCCCATCTGCCTGACACCTGATGAATGTTAATATATGTTCACTTCTCTATATGTATATTTTAATGCAAAATTTAAAAAAGTCCTAGTTATTACAGTGTCAAAACTGAACAAAATTATCTGTACGTATTTATTGATTTAACTGGAGCAATTTTAAAATGTGGATATTATATGTTTCCTATCCTAGTAAATTCATATAGTCCAGTATATGTATTAAATTTGGATTAAATTTTGAGTCATGTGAGGATGCTGCATATATTTTGTTCAGAGACAATTACTAGGGAAATCTGAATGTGACAGTAAAGTATCTGTTATTAGTCAGGGACCATCTAAAATAAAAACTATAAGTCGCCCCCCTCCCAAAAAAAGAGGCAATTTGGCTAAAATTTTTAAAATATCAAAGTGAAGGTTTGATAGTAAAAGTGTTTTCTCACCAGAGAGAATGCCTCCAGCAAAAGGCTGAGGCAGACTGCTGACAAAGTGTCTTGGGCTCCATCCTGCCCTTCTGAAGTCAAGTCCCAATTTGAGGAGTGCTCAAATTTCAATCTGTCTTCCTACGTATCTTCATGGTAGACTTAGGGTTGTGATTTTCTGCTCAGATTTGTCCTGAAACTGTGTCTCCCAGACCCATATGACCCTGTCCTTGAAGATATTGAAAAAGACTGCACTTCTATTTCCATGATACATAAAAATTTCTTCCACCACCTTTTAGGAATGTAATTGTGAGGGGTTTTCAATATAAGGAGGTTTTCCTTGGAGCCCCTGACTATTTGAGATCATTTCTATAATGAAAATATTGATGTGAGATCACAAGGTTTTTAGAACATTGGCTCTCAGTGATTGTGTTTTGACAAGGAAGCAACGAGAGGCTGCCTGGATTGTAGCGCACTGTCCAGGGGGGGCATGTACAAATGAACTCTCCATGACCATGACCCGCTGGGGACCCCACATACTATGAGCATGAGAGAGTCCTGAGGATTCTATTAGATTCGTGCTATTTGAGGGATACCTAGACATTTTCAGGGTTCTCTGACAAAAAGGAACATCATGTTTCCATTCAAGACTGAAAGTTATAGTGGAGCAAGTGAGAATATTGAAGGGCTGGTGTTTTTCATTTTGAAATCTAACAAGAGCTAAAAGATTCTTTCTGCCCTGTATCTGGTCCTTTGAAGGGCCATTCTGCCAAAATAATACCAATGTAAAGGAAGGTAGAGAGGTGGTAATACAAATTGCATGGCACCAGGCTCTTTACAAATATTATTGCATTTTTTTCTGGGTGATAGGTATTACTTTTTCTGTTTTGCATATTAAGAAACTGAGGTTCTGAGAAATTAAATGCCATAGAGGTGGTAAGGCACACATTCAAGTCTAAATGTAACTGCAAAACCCTCTATACTGGTGCTGTTCAATATGGCAACCATTAGCCATTATAGCTCTTTTAATTGAAATTAAAAGGAATTGTGACCAAATATTCAATTCCTCATTCAAACTAGCCACAGTTTAAGTGTGCATTAAATGCATATGCCTGGTGATACTGTATTGGACAATGCAGGCATAGAATATTTCCACAATCAAAGAAAGTTCTACTGGATGGTGACCCCCTATAACCAAGTTGAGAATTTTTCTTGGCATAAGTATTTGTGGACAATAACAGTAATAAACGTTAGTAGAGAGTGGTGAGGTAAAGGGAAAGATGTATGTACTCAGACAATCTTTAACAAAGAAAATAGTTTAATTGTAGACATACTTCTGTAGTATTAATTAAACCAATAATAATAACAATATCTGTTCACTACTCCTCATGTGGTAAGTACTATTCCAAATTTGTTACACATATATAGATAAACTCATTTAATCCTCACAACAATCCTATGAAGTAGACACCATTATTATCTCTATTTCATGGATGAGGAAACCGAAGCAAACTAGGTTAAGCAGCTTTCTAATGTTATCCAGATAAAGAAAAGTGAAAAAGAATTGCAACCCAGATACTCTGGCTTCAGGTATTGAGTGCCTAACATTATTTCACACAAGAATATTTTATAGGTTTACTTAAGAGAAAGTTTTGAGAGTAGGTTGCTGATTAGAATGGAGACGTAAAAAGCAAAACATTATCTTTAAAGAACAGAAGTAAACCAAGCAATACTCCCTTTTATATACTGTGGGCATGTGTGTGCATGTATGTATATAAAATACATAATATATCTAATTATAGATGTATAAGATACATAGTATATGTCCATACATACACATACATAAACAATTTATATGTGTGTATATATCAGTTTATGAGACCAACAAGTCAGATATAGTGTTGTTAATGGCAAGTAAATGAGATAGGAAGGAGAAGATGTTATAATTGGAAAATGACACCTATTATATAGCTCATTCTTGGTACAATTTATTTTCCCTACCTGCTTAAACCACACAAGTAAAGGAGAGAAACATCTGTTAAAAGTAATCCCCAAATGGGCTAACCTTAATGTTCCTATAAATTTTCAAGTTTGCAAATTTAAGATTTAAAAGTTCTACAGATGTTTGAGGAAAATTCTGGGACAAGGACTTTAGGTTTGACTTTAATGACCAGAAATCAAATTCCTGTTACCTTATATATGTATAATTTGTGTAGTTGGAAGATAAAAATTCTTTTGATATTTTCTATCTAATGCATTCCCAAACGATATTCTTTCGCTCATCCATCCCAGTTAACCTCACAAAGGATAACAGTGGTCCTTATCAAGAACCATGTCCGTGTTGGGGCCATGGCCATTTCATGCCTTATCTATTGATATCTTACTGGTTGGGTGGTTTGGTTTAGTCTTGTGGATATAGCTTGTGTTTTAAGTAAATACAGAAGTTCTTAGAAGGTGCTAGCACTTATGTTTATGATTTTTTAATAAGAAAAATAGTATGTAAAACTAAATTAAATTTGCATCATTAACAAAGTCTTTTAGTTCTCAAGTGGAAACAATTTAAAACACAGTTTATTTTGTAACATTTTAATGAGTGGTTTTAAAAAAGGCACTAGTATAAGAAGAAACTTATGGCTGTTTTTTTTAAAAACGAAAATATAACTAGTATTTTTGGTTTAGTTTGGTATGGCTTTCTAAATGAAGATATTAGCTATGAAAAGAAAAGTCTCATTATGTTTTGATATCTGTCACCTTAACAAATTGGTGTGTGATATCAGAACACATCACCATAACTGTATCTGAAAAATTCTTGTAACTTTGGAACAATTATAGTCTTACCTGTATTCCCCATCACTGTACCTACTTTAAACACTTGTTTTTAAACCAAATAAAAAGTTTTCAGTGTAAAGTATTATTGAAGAGAGAATATTTGTTTTATAATTATTTACGCCAATATCCATTTTTCCTCAAGAAGACAGAGTAAAATGCATTCACAATTACATATAGGAATGCAGTGATTTGAATTTTTTCTGTTTGAGCTGTAATTTTAATGTTGGAAACAACTTTAAAAACCACCTAGCCTGTCCTTCTCAGAAGCTTTGGTAGAGTGACCCTACACTGCACAGAGCCTGCCAGAACTAAGACTTCAACCCGAGTTCTCTCTCCCCAGGAGCTATCCACCAACCACGCCTCACCACACTTTATTCACTTTCTGACCTGATCTTGGACACACCAAATCTTGGTTCTATACACATTTAAGTCGGCTGAGAAATAGATTGCTTTCCTGCTTTGCTTAGCTACTACAATCAAATATTTACTGTCTGCTGTGTACATTATCCATGCAATACTGTTCTACGAATATATGGAAGCATAGAACTAGAAGGGAGCTTAGAGATTATCTAGTTCAATCTCCTTGGCTTTCAGGTGGAGAAAATGAGCGGTAAACGAGTGCTGCAGGGCCACACAGCTCGTCAGCATCAGATCTGTGCCTCTATTCCAGATGGCTTGACCTCGAGTCTGGTCCTCTTATTACTATGTGATTTCCAGAGCAGTGTACATTTTCGAGGGGATGGTCAGGTGTTCAAACAAAGATCCAAACACTGCTGAGGCCTATTGACTCTTGTTCCTGTTGCCTTATGGGTGGCGGGACACTGACAAGGCATAAATATTTGCCAAAGAATCGTGAATAAGCTCAGCTGGGAATAAACTTTGATATGCAAATGACAGAGGTGGTTATAAACATGAAAAAAAGTTTCTTTTGCTTTCTTTTTACATTTTTTAAATAAGTGGTAAAAACACATGAGGTCAGGCAAGCTGTTTAAGAAAACGGCCTTCTCCTCAGCGTCTCATTGCTTTGGGAATATTGAATTGGAACTGGAGCTTTGATAATCTCTATGAAGAATAATGGCAAGAGAAAAGAAGGCTGCTTGTCAACAGTAACCTACAGACAAATGAAAACCCAGGCTGTGTCCTGAGAGTTTTAGGTAATCCAGGCTCATAATTTGATTTGAGAAGAGCTACTCCAGGCTAGTGTGTAATTATAGAAGCATTCACTCGGCTGGCTCCTGTTCGCCTCATCACGTTCTACTTCATTGCCCTTTATACTAAAGCCCCTGTTGATGAGAGGGCGGAAACAGTAAGTACAAATAAAGCAATTAGCAGGTGGGGAATGCTACCACTGTTTAAGGATAACATACAATCTTTATTGGTACTTATTAAGTAGAAGTCTAGAGCTTAGAGACAAAGGGAAATATCGCAAGCCACAAAAATGAGAAGGAGTGTGGGAACAAAAAGGGAATAGAGGGAAAAGTATACTAATGTATCTATTTTATATTTCACAAATCTAGTCCTGAAGGCTAGACTTAAAAATAATATTAAACCTCCAGTTGATTCACATTATAGTGAGTTACATGCTCAACTAAAATTCACCTTCTTTTAAAGTTTTCTTACTTCTGACCTACTCTTGTATGATGTGACTTAACTTCAAAAACATTTTTCACTGTTACTGTGTGCAAGGGAGTTTTGAGTTGGGGTTGTAGTTAAATCCACCAGCAGGGGGAGTTAGGATAATTAACAAACCTTGGCAGGGTCCTGACATTTAGAGCACAGATTCATAGATACTGTTGACAGAATTAAAAATGCCCACTGTAGATAAGAAATATAATGGGAAAAAGGAGGAAAGCAAGAGGATTTCAAGAAGCACAGGATATTGAAGGTGGACAAGGAACCAGGGCACAGGCTTTCTACCTCCATTTGCAGATAATTCACGCACACTGGTTCTCTGTTTACTCATCTGAAAGCAGGATGACACAATGCTCTCCATCCAGAATGCTAGAATTCTCATGTCCTGGTGGGTAGCACTGCTCTTCTTGTGCTAGCCATATTTCTTGTGTCTGAGTGCCAAGGTAGAGTGTAAGTGACTGCTGTTCTTTTCAGAGGAGCCTCAAACAGATGCCTCCTGCATCTGGTTTTGGCCCACAGCTTTTGTTCTTGAATGCCTTGTTAATTAAAGTTCTGCTGGCAACTTCAGCTTCTTAAGCAGGACATAGTTTCCAATTTTAATAGTGGTTTTCTCGTCAGTCAACTTAAAGAAAGATATGGGAGCTTGCAGAACAATCAATATGCTTTTCCTTTGCCTTAGAGAGTGGCAGGAGGGCACTGTGGACAGAAACATGTACACATATCTAGAAAGATAAAGTTTTCATGGTGGCAGTTGCTTGTTTAATAGAGCAGCAATTCAGATTGAAAAACTGTACCTCTATCTTCACCCTAAGAAAACCACGGTTTCTTTCAGGGCATGCTTTGTGTTCTCACTGCAGCTTTCACACACTCTTCCTCTTTTCCATTCTTCCACCACCTAGTAGCCACTTGAGGCAGATCCAGAGGGTCAAGAATAAAGTCTTGGATGAAGAAATTGAGGAAAATTTTTATTTTATCTTTTATCAGAAACCACAGCGCTGGGATAGGGCAGGACATCATCTCAGCCAGACTGAAGGTCTAAAGATGATCATGACCAGGCCATCCCAAACATCATTCAAGGGAGGTGATTTCTGTAGGCAAAGTAGGGAAAAATAACTTCCAGAAGTATGTAGATGTTCAGCACCTTGTGTTAACATCTTTGTTACCTTTTGATAGTGCTAGCAAATATAGAAATATGCATATCATGAATTTTTTCTTTTGAAAAGTGTACATTGTATATTTAAAACTGGCCTTATCTGAGACTCACCATTAAGCATAGGAATTTTTATTATTATTCCAGTCCTAGATATCCAGAAATATCAAAATTCCCAAATGACAAATATTAAGACATAATCTCATAAATGTACAGAATTTCTACCTGTATTCTCTCTCATTGCCAGCATCATCATCATCATCATCATCATCATCATCATAATCATCACCATCCCCTGAATTTGTTGTAGTGCTTCATATTTTTGAAAGCATTTCAGAGTTATGAACTCACTTAATTCTTCTCAACAACCTTGTGAATTTGACAAGTGAGATAATATTGTGATTTTGCATATAAGGAAACAGAAGAAGAGAAGCTCTGTGACCCACTTGGGGGGTGCAGTTTGGAACAATATCCAAATGTCAATTTGAATCGGGAGTGGTCTCCATCTGTTACCAGTTTGAAGATACAAATGCAAGAAGCTGGAAATTATTTCAATAATTATTCAGCTCTTGGTAATTATTCGTACTTATTAAAAAAAATGAAAACAGCAAAAGATTCACACATCCTCTTGCACTTGGGAATTTTGGTATTTTAGAAATGTGGCAAGTGGCAGAACAGGATACAAAGAATATGCCTTATCTCTTCACCATCCCCTTTCTTATCGCCACATTTCCCCTGTTGTGTCAGGTTAAAAAATAATGAGCAAACCGTGATGGTTGTGGTTGTGCAGAAGGACTTGTGACCCTAACTGCTTAAACCTGAGAGCAGGGCTTCAGAAGTAGTCTCTACAGATGCCTCTCTTCTCTAAGGTCTCACCTTCCTCTGCTGAATGAGAACTTGGTTCTACTTCAGGGAGAATAGAATTGTCAAGAATTTTTTTTCCTGCTATGGCAAACCCAGGTGTGTACCACTTTTGCAGCCTAATTTATCTCCTACAGTGTAGACTCCTAATAAATTTTCTTTCCTTTAGATAGTGAAATGTAGTTCACACTTAACCTGTGCAATTTATATTTGATGAAAACAAACAAACAAAAAAAAACCCCTTCCAATAAGAACATGCCCATCAACATGTTGAAGGACTGAAAAATTTTAAAACAAGTATTTCAGGCCATACCATTTGTAAAGGTCTGGGGTAGTTAAAAAGGCAAGTGACTGCTGCTAATTTTTTCTAATGAAGGAAAACAGTTTTGATTTGATTGTGAATGTACCCAGAGATGCCCACAATCTGCCTCATACACAGATTCTCCAGCTTACAATGCCCCACCTGGATGCCTTTCAGGCTTTATTTTTCTCCTGAAGTAGCCTGGGGCCCCTTTGAGCCTGGCCTGGAGGAAGCCTTGTGAATTATCTCCTTACAGAAAATTAGTAGTGAACCATAAACAATGGTGGATGATTCTTGGCGGTGGCTCACGCCTGTAATCCTAGCATTCTGGGAGGCAGAAGCAGGAGGATTGCTCGAGGTCAGGAGTTCGAGACCAGCCTGAGCATGAGTAAGACACTGTCTCTAATAAAAATAAAAATAGAAAGAAATTAGCTGGACAACTAAAAATATATATAAAAACAATTAGCCGGGCATGATTTCACATGCCTGTAGTCCCAGCTACTTGGGAGGCTGAGGCAGGAGGATCTCTTGAGCCCAGGAGTTTGAGGTTGCAATGAGCTAGGGCTGATGCCACAGCACTCTAGCCTGGGCGATAGAGCCACTGCACCTGATGCCACTGAACCTCCTGCAGGCAATGTGGGGCATCCTATTGCAAGGTGTTCATGGAGCCAGTGATAAATTCTTCTTGTTCACGCAAAACTGCTTTCTGTTGTTTTGGGTGGTCTGCCCAATACACAGATTAAAATGTTTCACAAAGTGAATAAAAAGCATATTTTAAATTCATAAGGAAAGTATTCTCTGACTAGTAGACTTGGGTTTGATAGCATAGCATGGACATAGTATGGTTTTCTATTTACTATGAGCATTTTGTGACAAATGGGCCTGATGGGCGGCACAAGAGCACCTCCCTTCACTCTCTGAAGCAGCCAGTTCCTACCAGCTATACAGGCCTGTTTCTGACTAAGCAAGTGGTTCCTTTTAGATCTTGTTTTCAAAGAAGTTTCTAGTGGAAGATGGAGGATACATTTTTCTCAGCTTGTCCATGTGTCTGTACATTCATTGGCTGCTCAGAGACTCCAGGTTGGAGGTCTACATAAGTTATCCTCACCAGCCTTTCTGAACCAGATGCAAAGCACACACCCCAACAGGCTTATGAAAGGAGTACATCTAATCACACAATGCCTCTACAATGTAGTTTTTTAAATTAAGTGATCCACAGGATATTAATCTGGTGGTAACAACTCCCAAGGGATGTAGCACTGGCAAACACTTCAAGAGCAGCTATTACTACTATTAAATGTGATGTTCATTTCATCTGAACATATGGAAATAAAAATAAGCCATGGGAGAACTTCAGTGCTCTGTACATACTATATTGCTCATAAACCTGTCATAAATAAATGTCTCATAAAAAGAAACCAATTAATAAATATGCATTGAATTACAAACTTTAAATATTCTATAATATGGGATCTCTCTCCCACCCCCTCCACCCACATTCCCATCCTTACCAGGGCCCCCTTATTATTCAAGCTGCTATAACATTTTCCACTGTGGGGCACATTTCGGTTTTGTTGTTGTTGATTGAGTTATTTGGTCGGCTCGGCAGCTTTAAGAAAAAGAAGAAAAAAAAATCTGTAAGCTATAAAATGCATCTTCTTTCTTCCTTTGTCTGTGTATTAGAGTCTGGCTTGGCACTAGAACTCCACCCCAAACCTCCCACCAAGAATATGTCATATTTCTATATGCTTGTGCATGTTCAGCTCTACCTCTTTTGAAATGATGCCCAAAACCCAGCAATGTTTACATAAGTAAAAGGGAGTTTCACTTTTATGCTATAATTTCTGCATGGAGCAGAGTTTTCCTCTCCATACCTTATACTTTGTTCATAGGTGAACTTCTATTTTTCTAATGTGATGGTTTTATCCAGCTTTGACAACAGATTTCTTTGGGAGATTATACACCTGGAATTAACTTTTTCTGCCAAGAATTACAGTGCACCTGGAAGTACTAAATCATTTTTATCTATGTTTTAGAAGCTTTTTGTAGTGAAATTGCATATCTTGAACTTGACTTGTCTCTGGAGGAGAAGCTTAAGGACTAGAGTTGAGTAGATATATATATATATATACACGCTGGTGTTATGAAGTAAATATATCTAGGATGTGTTTACTTCTCACCAGCCAAGTACTTACTACCTGAACACCATCTCCCTGAGTATCTCACTTCTTAAATGACTCTGCTTACCGCATAACATATGGAAATGTGAGTATGCACTTTCAGCAGATTGTTTGCTATGTTTACACTAGTTCTAACACTAATCCCCATTAATGTTTGATATAGCCCCCAACGGGTTTAAGAAGATGTTAGACACCATATCTATTGTGTGTGTGTTGGACATGATATACACCTAAACAAGAAGAATGATAAAGGTTTTTAGGAGTTTCTTTCCTAAACATATGCTTGCTAACTAGATTAAGTATTTTGAGAATATGAAATACTTTCTATGAATATGAAAGCCACTAAAATATAACATCAATTAATTTTCAAAAAATCCTGCAGGATGTTTATTATAAACGGGCATATCATTTTACCTTTTCTGTCTGTTGTAAAACTATTGATAAGGTCTCCTGAGGAGGAACAGCTGTAAGACTATCTTACAGATATTTGGAATTATGAGTCAGAAAACTTTTTACAAACTCATGCCAACACATCAGAAAGATAATATTGTGTAAGTGTTAGGAATTACTTAAATGATTTCTTGGGCAGGGGAGGGAATATGGAAAATATGGAGAAAAAATTCCCTGTAAGTTTTTCCGTCATTATTAGAGCTCCTGTTTTTGTAGTGAAACCTGAATATGCTCCTGTTTCCCTGACATAGAGTCATATTGGTGGAACAACAAATACCTTTTATCCCTAGGCATCCTTTGCCCTGCTATGTTTGGTTATGCCTGAAGTTTGCCAAACTGGTTCTGCTTATTCTTGTCAAACAAGGATAATTTCTTCTCTCAGTTGTCTCTGATATAGTGTCAGCATTTTGAAGGCCAAAAGTTACCATAGTGACAAATTACTTGAGAATAAACATTTATTCTGTTTGGACAAAAACTCTGTAAGATTAAGAAAAGAATTAGAAAAATCATGGATAAACCAAAACATTTATTTTGTTGGATTTTTTTTAGGCAAGATAAGAATGACATTTTAAGTGATACTGTAAATAATGTTTAGCTAAAAAAAAGAGTGCAGAAAAACAAAATACAGATGCATTAAAATGTATCTGCTATCAAATTCACATATAAATAGTTGAATTTTAAAAATTACTATTTTCTGTTACTGTGGTTTAATTTTACATGAATGTGACTAAATTCTGCCCTGAGTAGAGATAAACTCATTATGTCTTTTAAGTAGTTCGAATTTCCTGATAACCAGTAGTCAAACCGAGGAACAAGTAGAATTAGTAGCCAAGTCTAATAAACGACTGGGAAAAATTGTATCTGTCTCATCCTTCTGGTTCCCACACACTCTAGTTACATCATTACTTAGCCTGTAAATTTGGAGGCCAATTGGGCTGTAGAGCTTGGGTCAGGTGACCAAAACATCAAAATGTGTCCGAAACTCTACCCTAAAGATGGGGTTTCAGCAGGGGCCTCTGGATAGCTGACTCCTCTGTGGCGGCTGTGCAATTTTCGTATTTTATTTCACCTTTGCTTTCAGGCTTAGCTTTTGGTCTCACAGATTGATGGTCGAAGGAAACCCGTTGATGTGGGTTTTTCTGTGCAGGTGCATGGGCGAATTTATTTCCTATAGCACATACTACAGTCGGTTATGTAACAGCTTAAAAATACAAAAAAAACCCCAAAACTAGACCTTTCTCTATGAGTTGGTTTTCATTAGCAGAGAGAATTCTAGCCCCTTCCTTTTTATCTTTTTTTTTTTTGTTTTAAAAGTGTTTTAGATTTTATTTTATTTAAAAAAAACTTAATGTTTAAATCCACAAAACTCAAAAGTCAAGTTTATTAGGTCCACTGGATGCAACTCCCCAACGAGGAGCTGTGCTCCTCTCAAAAGGAACGGAATGTGTAACTCTATCACCTTCCTAAGGTTTCACAGGGCAAGTATAGTGATGACAACAACTACTTGTTTTCTGCAGATGGAGAAAGGCATTTATTTACATGTGCAGGAAGCAACAAAAAACCTGGTCTTAAGGGACAGGTGAGTGAGTTGCCTTGCAAGAAATAGACCAAATAATCCTTAAAGTTGTAGTAACATACACAGAGCCAAAACCTTGACACCTCTGTACACAAATCTATTTTCATGTTCAGGTTTGCATTTCTCTTGATTGTTACAACAGGTGCTGTGATAATTTCTGGCTGAGAATTTGTTCCAAAATCTCTTGAAGCAAAATCCATCAGAAGTGGAAAATCCATTTGAAAATATCCTTGGTAAATTGTTATCAGTTATTCAAGGTCACCTTCAGGAAGAAAGGATGATATATTAAAGAAGAAGGAAACTCAGATGTAAAATAATTTTATCAACAACCAAGCCAAACAAAACAAATTGCTCCTCTTCTTGGATAAAAGGATTACATGTAAAATATATTCCGTGATTGATACAACAAACATTAGGATGTGCTCATTATTATGCCATGTGATAGGGATACAAAGAAGCTGATAGGAAATGATGATGAAGATAACAGCTGGCATTTATGTAACGCTCACTGTATACCACACTGTACATTTTTCCTAATCATTACAATAATTCAGAAAGGTAATTATTATTACCCTGTTTTATGGAAGGAGAAACTGAGAATCAGAGAAGTTAAATGATTTGCTGAAGATCATGCAACTGTTATGTGGTGGTCATGGAGGTAAGATTTTAGTCTGCATCTGAGACCTCTGTTCTTAACTGTTCTCCCACATTTTCTAGAGATTGTATAGAGATAATAGTCTTTCTTTGCTCTTAAGGAGTTTTTAATCCCATGGTGGAGTGTACCAGATGAAGAAATAATTGGAATTACGCATGTGAAAACACTGACAGGTCTAAGTACTTCAGGAAAGTCAAAGGTTCAGGGAAGAAATGATTTGGGCCAGAACACTTTTGAGGAACCTGCGTCTGTGGCAGCAGAGAGGAAGAGAGTGGGTGGTAGATGAATGTTGGCTTATCTTTTCCCCGGCAGGTAATCCCTTGGAAATAACTGATTTCTAGTCTTATTCTACAAAATTATCACTGAAAGTGCTGTGTAAGACAGAGCGAACTCCCATCCCCTCGGGTGCCTGCCAAATAAAGTAACTAGGTGCTCACATATTTTCCAGTACAAGTGCTTCATTATTAATTCATGGTCCAGGTCCTCGGTACATGCTGTTACTAATATTAGGTTTCAGCAGAGAATAATGAACAGGAGCGCTGGCCTGAATGTCTTAACATTTTTTAAACAACATTTGCAGTGCTCAATTCTATTTCTGGCTTAATTGGGGTCTTTACATAAACAAGAGGAGGGCTCCTCAGTGTTGGGGAGGCATAATCGTCCCACAGCTTAGCAACAGAAAAAGATGAGAGTCAGCATGATTCAGAACTGGTGGAAGGTTAATGCAGGTAGGGATTTTTCCCCCTTAGGTGTCAGTGTATTATTATGTCAGACAAGAAAAGGAGAGGTCTCCTGACTTGGGATTCCAACTAGAAAGCCCGGATCAGCTCCTACATCTGAACCTTCATCCCATCAGAAAAGGAGGGAGGAGGGAAACTTGCAGTCCTGTTCAAGTGGCCTCCAAAGCAGGGCTGACATCCTTTGGGCACAATAGGGACAGTGCCTATGGAATCCATGGTACTGTTAATGTTTTAATTTTAATTACATTTAAAACTAGAAGAAAAAAATGAATCTAATAATAATGAATATATGATAATGTATATTTATCTTTTTACCAGTGCAGTTGTAAAGTATAACTTTTAACTATTTCTTGGAAGAAGGGATGACAGCAAAATGCCCGGGGCCCATGAAAGTCATCACGTGGTCCTGCCCCAAAGAGGGTATTCACCAAATTTGGCCTGGGTTGGGAGTGCTAAGCAAGTTACCTGACTTTATGAGACCACTTGTTTTTCCTTACTCTTGTTTTCTCACTCTAGATCCTACTGACAGTGGGTCAGAAAAAACAAAAAAACTATATGGGTTAAAAAGAATGTTAAACCCATTCAAGGTTCCTAACAGTGTCCTGCCTGGCACCGTGTTAGCATTCAACTATTAGTTGTATTTAATTGAAAGTGATTTAAAGAAAAAGCACGTTGATGTGCTTTTTCTTTATTCATCAAGTGCAACAACTATTTATTAAGTATCAGCTCTGCCTGGGCACTAAGCTAGATGCTAGGGCTATTACAGGGAATGAGATAGACATTCCACCCTGCACTCAAAGAGCTTCAAAGAATGGCAATAAGGAGAAACTCAAAAATGACATTTGCAAGGCGTAGGGGGCCGGTAAAAATGAGGTAGAGAAACTCCCTGATTCCTGATTTCCATTTTTAAAAATGTGTCAACCTCCTAATTAAAAGATATTTTCCTCTGTGGCATTCAGACAGAAGCTAAAGCAGTCATAAATACATGAAGTGGAGATAGAGCATTGTATGTGGTAGCTAAGATTCTTGAGCTATTTAAAAACAAAGGATGTTTGATGATTTTCAGCAAAATGAGAAATGCTAAAGCTCAACTGACTGAGGTCATTGGCTGTATGAGCACTAAAAATTGGTAAGTATATTGTTTCTGTGAAAAGGCTAAGGCTACAGCTGAGCAGTTTTCCCCTCCTGTTGCTGGGCCTGCTAGGATTTATGTTCAATTTTGAGATTCAACTGATAGAAGATTAAGTTTTAATGGGGGCTCTCTGAATCACTGGGTTTTAAGTCAGCATCAAGCTCAATTCATTTAGTTTCTCTTGATGAGACTTTCAGGTAACATGTAGATCTTGCCTGGTCCATTCATATAACAGACTGTGTATTAGACTTTGTGCTACCTGTTTGGTTTATAGAGAGGAACAAAACAGAAAACACCCCTGGCCCCCTTGGCATTTATATTCTTGTTAGAGAGGGACAGATAAAAAATTCAAACAATAGCAAAAATAATTGCAGGTTTCTGTGGGTACCATTCCAGTGGATATCTTTTATTTTGTTTTTTGTTTTTTGGTAACAGCAATATAATTTTCCTTGGCGTATGGTCTTATATTGGTCAAAGGATCCTCCTTTTCCCTAGCCAAGAAGTGGGTTTGTGACACAGGCTTGACCAATCAGGATCTCTTTCCTGGAGTTTTGGGAGGCCAGGTGTTGGTCTTTGAGTGTGTGGCCAGATTCTGAAAAGAAGACCACCTTTGATATCACATAATAGTCATGAACATGTCTTCAAAACAGTGTGGCATGAAAAAAAAATCACAAACAACCATGTTGGACTGAATCAATGAGTTCAGGGTAACTCTTGCTTTACTTTGCCATTGTTACAGCTGAGCTAGTAAACTGCATTGCCCCTAAATTCCTTCACCTGGTGCCTCCATTTTGGAACTCAGAAGGGATCATTAAGAAGAAGGATTCAAGCATAGACATAGGATATTGGATCAGCCTGGTACGATGGAAAGGGTGTGGGAGTGGCACAGATTTGGTGCCCCTATAAAGCTTTGTCATTTGGTGGTTGTGTGGTTATTGAGCAATTTCCCCAAGTCTAAAATTAGATGTGTAACCCAGTTCTATGAGGTTGTTGGGAGGTTTAAATGTGGAGGGCCCCATTTAGTGCACATGCCACATGCCAGTTCTTTTCCCTTATATAGTTCTACTTCCTCTGCCCCCCCACCTCATATTTTCTTCATAATTAGTATGTTGCCAGATTGGATGGAAATTTTAAAATAATGTGCACTGACAACTCTGAGGAAAGATACAAAATAGAGTTGGAAAGCCATTCAGTGAATCTTCAGCCACTTCCTCCTCTCTTCAGATAGCATACGCTTGGCGTGAAATGTGGACCGGAAATTTGACAACTGGCTAGGTCTGTGGCTCGTGAACTCTGCCTGGCATGAACACTTCTATTTCAGCACATCTGTGATTGCCATATCACCAGCATTTGCAGAATGGAGGATTAATTTTATTGTGCATTGGCTCAGCAGATCTGGTGACATAATATTGCACTACGAAGAAGGATTACTCACCAGTTTCTGGATGCTACATTTTTAGAAACTAACTCCACTTAACGATAAGTGTTGGATCTAACAACTTCCCCCTTTTCCCTACTCCCACTCTCCAATCACCCAACCAACAAATATCCCTTAATGCAGAAACCAGCTCTCATGGGACCAGATGGATACAATTTTTTCCTCAGGATAAATCTCTGGATATTCCCCCAAAGTAAAGGTTTTATTATATTTCTTTACTTATTAAAAACAGATGTGTCATGTTCAAAATATGGCTCCAAGTGCTTTTTTTTTCTTTTCTGGGTTTATGGAAAGCAATTTGTGTAGGGCAAAATAGTATAGCATTTGTGAGTCATTTCTGGAGAAATAGGAAAACTATTAATATATACAGTAGTAGTCTGCAAGCCAGACAAGGAATATGAGCATAAGGAAACATGGCTATATCCCAGGGCAAACAAAGAGAAAACTTGTTTTTATTCCCATCATACACCCACTCAGGGTTTTGACTTATATTCTTTTCACCTGTGACCTCCATCTGCAGAAACAGGGACTCAGAGATAGGTTGTTATCAAGGTGTAGCATCTGCCAGAACTCAGTTGAATGCTGCATCCTACGACCTCTCTACCTGCTACTAAGCCAGTTCCATTTCCCTTACTTGGTATCTTTGTCAAGCACGTATCTTCATCTAGGCTATGTATTTTTTTTTTACATATATCACACCTTAAAAACTATTTCTTCCTTTCTCTGTAACCTCTTTTTTGTCCATTCTTCTGACATTTCTACTCAGTGATGGTGAACCAGCTCTGGGCTCGTTTATCACTCAGCTGGCTCTGCTTAATGTCTGCAGAGTGTGGAGTACGGAGTGGGGCACTGTGGACAAATGCATAAATGAACTGTGTACACGCATGTCCTTTATAGAGTGCTTATTTTATGTCAGTCACTGCTCTAAGTTAGTTTTTAGAGTTTGTTACATTTCATTTTCACAACAGCTCTATGAAGTAGGCATTTAGACAGACCTACATTTAAACGCTGCTCTACCATTTATTTGTAGAAATATGTAAGCTTATAAGTAGGCAGCATGCATATCTGTATGGCAGTATCCATATCTAATTTCTGTATTCCATATTTGTATGGTTCAAAAAACTGCTTTATCTCTTATACAGCCAGGAAAGATTTTAAAAACTATTTAAAAAAATATCCTGTCATTATTCTTTCTACTTGAAGCTCTGATGACAAAACTATATGTATGCCATATTCATTTTTTAACAGCACAAAGTACAAAGAAAGTGATAAAAAGTATACAAACTACTCTAATTTAGTCTATGCAAGCAGCAGACAGTAAAACATAATGGTCCACTTATTCTGCTGTGATTGACAGCCAACCCTTAGAGCAATTTGCACTCTGATCAGATAGCAGGTTTTCTCCCATAACCTTGAGGTCCAAATCTCTCTGCCCTTTATTGTGAAATTATCTGCCCTTTGACCCTTTGGAGAGACTGAGTCCCACATCTTCTAAAAGTCTTCCCTCGGTCCTCCACTGATGTGTACAGTAAATGACTGATTGTCTCTATTATATGACCATGGAAGACAGAGAAAGACATAACTCATTTTAGCAAAACTTATCTTAATTGGAACTATAATCAAAGGTAACTGGATTGCTCCAGATACTTACCTGGAGACCTGGATTTGGTGTCTTTTGAAGTTTTTGGTAAAATAAGTAGTACTCTCTTTGTGCTTGTATTTTATTTCCTTCCACCCAGGGAGTGAGGGAAAAAAATTGAAAGAAAAACTAAAGCATCGATTCTTGCACAACCTTCCCTGTCTCTTTTCTGTGGTAGGAGGTGACACCAGTCAGGCTGGGCTGGTTCAGAGGGTGATGCACATAAAGTCCTTATCGCCTATGCTATTTAGAGGGGTAGGGAAAAGTGCAGCTGAAAACATCCTGGAGGAAACACTCTCTCCTAGGGCAGCCAAGGTGCTTTTCATCTTCACCTGAAGGCAGCCCTCACCCAATTTAATGCTCATTTAGTACAGTGTTAGTGAAAAAAAGTCCCCAGGGCTGCTCACAATGACCCTAGGGTTCTGCAAAAAAAAAAAAAAAAATACTGAGAGGGAGGGTTACCAGTTTTCACTTCCTTATTTAGAACCCTTTCTTAAGGTAAACTGCAAATGTGGACATGGAGCCAAACGAGGAGGTTGAGGAATGCAAGCTTTAAATGACAGAGAAGCGCTTTTGTTAAAGCTTCTGGGTCTACTACCCAGGAGGTAGGAGGAGCATCCTGGATATAATGGTGGATACGTGGCAAGAAAAGAAGGAAGGGAGGAAAGAAGTACTGAGAGAAGGAAGGAAGGAAGGAAGAAAGGAAGGAAGGAAGGAAGGAAGGAAGGAAGGAAGGAAGGAAGGAAGGAAGGAAGGAAGGAAGGAAGGAAGAGAAAAATTATTGATACCCACTATACCAAGGCTTTTGGCATTCTATCAGCCTCACAATGACATTTATATTTTTATTATTTCATTATAATTTTACAGAGTAGCAGACAGATACTCCCTAGAGATGGGCAATTTCTCCAAATATGCATACTAGCAAGGAGAAAAACAGAATCTGAATGTGGGCAATCTGCCCCCGACTTTCCCTTTACCACTGCTAGGTGGGTTTGGGGTTCCATTTTGACTATCAGGGAAAGAATTAAATCTGTGGGAGGTGTCAGTGTGCTCCCAAAAGGGAGCTCAAGGCTAGGCCAGGTAACTGAAGCTCATCTTCTGGGATATTGAGGAAGTAAGCACTCATGCTCACCAGGAGGAAAAGAACAGGTGTAGGGTGGCTCTTGGTGGGTGGGGCTGTTGCACCTACTGTCCTCATCATGGGAACATTGCCAGTCACAATACTGGGCCTACAGTTTACAGTGAGTCAAAAGCCCATTGCTGATTTCATTATTCTTTCTAAATCTGAAAAAAAAAAATCTTTGAATGGCAAGACTTCGGGTTGCTCATTCTGCTAAACTGTGTGAATTTTGTCCCTGTCTTTGACAAATGTATACTTTGAGATTATTTTGATTTTGAAATTTAATTTGATGGTTCTGTGCACGAGTCATGTTTTGGCTTGCTTAGAGTAAATTGCTATGGAATTTCATGCAGTCATTTGATTGGTCTACCATGATTTGAAAGAGGAGTTGTGTCTCTTTTCAACTGATAATCCTATTTAATATCTATGTGATTCACTACAAGATGCAGTTTCATGTTATCTGCCAATATTGTGTTTAACAGATGTGTGCCAAAATATCTCTTGCCTCTTGTTATACAGTTTTGAACACAATGTTTGAAAATTCTTTTGTGGTTTGTCATTTAAGCAAAATATTGACAGGACAGGCTATCTTCTAAGAAGAGAGGATAATTTTAAAGTGTGTAAAAGATACTTGCAGAGAAATTCAGTGTAACTGGGTTGTTACACTAATGGCATTTTAAACTCATGGTAAATAAAATAAGCTTTCTTATTAAAGCTTCTGGGATAATTGTCGAAATGATAATCTTTTATCATTTAAACTATTAGTCCAAAAATTTTGAGTTACCTAACCCTGGTCAAATGCCAATTCCACCACTTATTAGCTGTATATTCTTGGGCAAGTTACATGTGTTTTCTAAGTCTTACGTTTTTCATCTGTAAAATGGGATAATGATACATATCTATAGAGTTTGGGGAAGTGAGAATGAAAGGAAGTAAATTGATTAGTGTATGCACCTGGTAAAAGACAGATGCTTATTAGATGGAATTTATTATTATTAATCCCAGAGAATAGTGCTTATGTTTTGACTGGTTGGGATTTGGTGATATTATTCTGAATGAAAAACTTTCACAACCACAACAGGCACTGATCATAATGTGCAAATATTTTTTAACATGGAGATGTTTGGAAATAGAAATCAGCCAACCTCCTAATCTGACAATTCTACTGGAAATGGGAATACATGAAGATGGTTATATTAAATCTTTACATATAGACAAGCTCCTATATACAACGCAGATGTTATGATAGATGTCAGTATTGGTATTAGGATATGCTTCATGTTCACATTAGTAATAAGCTATGATTAATTCAAGTAAGTAGACCAAGAATATATAGTAATGTGATATTCTTTTTCATCACCAAAAAAATATGTATATGTCACTTATGTTGAAAGAACTCTCCTGCTAAAACATATGCTAGGTACAACATGGCAGATATAGTGTTTTTTTTTTTTTACCAGACAAAGCTATAGAACATAAAAAGTATCTCATAAAGGAAATTATTCTTCTTAAAGAGGAAACTAAATGGCTATGTACAAAACAATACTTTATAACCCATTAGAGGTTTGTTATATATGAATTTTATCTAATAATAAAGGTTTATTTATGCTTTAAGTCCTACTGTATCTTTAGATAATGAGTTCTCTGAGTAATTACTTAGTGAGTTGAACAAAACACATTTAAATATGAACTTATTCGCTGAGTAACTAAGACTTCTTAAGTTCACTTGCTTCTTCTGTAAATATGGATGTAAATGCCTTCCTGGCGATACCAAGTTCATAGAGAGTTTGTCAAATGAAATTGTGGATATTAAAGGGTTGTGTGGATAGGACACTATATAGATATAAGGAATTTACTTAAATTGCCTTCTTCCTGGGTAAAACAAACTTTCTCATTGTAGCATTCTAATTGTTGTAGTATCCTAATTGTTGTGCCTAGGGATACTCACCAGAACTTGGTGAACAAATATATGTCAAAGGCTTACTGTGTGAGAGTTTCTTTAATGGATAGGAAAAAAAGTGAGGCAGCTAAAGAGGCTGTTATTGTCTGCGGATTGACTAGACATTGTCAGTGACTTTTAAAATGTAATTTATGATTGATTTTTTTCATGGATTCACTTTATTTTCTCCAGAAACTTTTTGTTACTGCTTATGTTAAGGAAGCTTGGAACAAAGGGACAACTCACATTGCTTTCTACCTACTGAAAAATGTTACCTGTTTTATATTAATTTTTTCTGTGAAAACTAATTATGATTTAATATCCTTCCACTTGTCAAGAACTTAATCCTTGAGTAAATAGGAAGTGTAACTGCTTGCTTTTTAAGTTTAATAATGTTCTTTAAGAATGGATTAGTGACTATATAGGCTCCAGAGACCACTTATTCAATGCATGCATATAATTCCCCAACAGTGACCTTTCTCACCCCCCAAATCATAAATAAAACCCAAATTTCTGATTTGAAATACATTTTGTTTCAGGGAGTCTTTCTCAACTCCCATTTACAAGTATGGACAATTGTAAATCTGGCTCATAATTCTTTTGTCTTAAAATTGTTTGAATATCAACAGATATTTTTGTCAATAGAAGCCAGGACAATCAAAAAAGGAAACAACTTGAGAGCGAGGCAGAGGGAAGGCATCTTTAGAAATAGATGCTTCCTGGAGTGGAAATTCATGGTTTCAGAATGAATTAAAGTACCTCATTAGGTGGGAGGATTTCATAGTTTAACACAGACGCAAGCACTGACTTCCCTGCCTGCAACATCTTTCTAGTTCCAGTTTTCTCTTTAATTCTCTGTACTAACAACATCACAGTTCGTATTACTGATTTCCCAAAGTGAACTGATATTTGACATAACAAGAAAGATACAATATCTGAAAGCATGCAGATATTTTACAGTCAATCTCCTCAAGAAAAGATGATAATGCTTTACTAGAGGAAATATTTCTACCATTAGCCTTATTTCTCTAACAATTCTCTAGCCAAGAAGAAAAGCAATAAATACCTACTCATGCTCAACTAATCTCAAATAACTTTTTAACAATCCATTTGTTTTGAAGTGCCAAATGCATATTCAGGATGTTGCCTCCCTGCCATTTCTTTATCACTTTTGTTGGATTTACTAGTTCAAAAGAAATGTGTCTTACAGAATCACTCTTAATCACATGGATTGAGATCAATAGCAAAATACAATATTACATGTTGCCAATTGAAACATTTCATCACATTTAAGCTTACAGATCAGATTTGGGAGGTTATAAAATATGAACGATTCACATGGGAACAATTAATGGTAATTACTGATGACGCCTATAAGATACATTTTATCAGTTCATGCTCTTTTGTTTTTCTTTTCTTTTTTGAGACAGAGTGTCATTCTGTTGACTGGGCTAGAGTGCCATGGTGTCAGCCTGGCTCACAGTAACCTTAAACTCCTGGGCTCAAGCAATCCTCCTGCCTCAGACTCCCGAGTAGCTGGGACTACAGGCATGCATCATCATGCCCAGCTAATTTTTTCTATATTTTTAGTTGTCCAATTAATTTCTTTCTATCTTTAGTAGAGATGGGGTCTCGCTCTTGCTCAGGCTGGTTGCGAACTCCTGACCTTGAGCGATCCTCCTGCCTCTGCCTCCCAGAGTGCTAGGATTACAGGTGTGAGCCACCATGCCAGGCCATCTTTTGTTTTTCTAAAGGATGTTATGGTCTGCCATCTGCTCTTTAGTATTGTCTGTATTGTCAGAATCAAGAAGAATATGAGTTGCTTCAAGAAAATTTGAGCTGGAAAAACAAGGTAAAAGTAATTTATAATTTTTAACAAATAGTGCTAGTAAAAGTTCATATTTGACCAGAGTTTTGACTAATTGTGATAACCAGAATCTCTCATAAGAACTTTCAGTGTTTGAAATAGATTATTAAAATTTTTTTTCCCATGGGAACACTCCAAAGTATTTAAAGTAACTGTGGCTGCATGCAATGCATGGACAGAGTGGAGCCTAAATGAGGATTTACAGAGGTGGCTGGGGACCGGGCCTGGAGCCCACGGAGGTACAGATTGGCCAGGCTGCAAGTGTGCATGCGCATCTGTGGCACACACCCTTTCCGTGCGTAAGGAGCCCCCTCTGTATCTGCAGGAAGGGCTGGAGGTCTGCACAGAGCGTGGGAGCCTGGCCTGTGGGCTCAACTGTCACAGAACAGAGGAAGCTGGGCAGAAGTGGAGTGTGCCATCCCGGTGGCCTCGGACGTCAGCCTAGTGTTGATAATATACTGGGTAAGGCTGATGTTGCCCAGGATCCCCTGGATGGTGATCTGATGCCCAGATGACCCTTCAGGGGCGTTGGAAACTTTGATCTGAGCTCCAGACACCTGCCAAATTTCATTGATTTTGGTCCCTTGGCGTCTGATTATGTAGCCTATTAGATCATCGGGAATGGTGAGCTTGTGAGTGCTGGCTGGGGGGCTGGCATCCAGACCTCCAGCATGACCACAGAGATCTGCCTGGCACACTGGATGATGACGTCCAGGGTCCCCGAGATGGTCACTGCCTGGTCTGTGGAGTTGGGCAGCATGTCCCCGGCCACCTGGACCTGGGCACCTGTGGACTCCTTGATCTTCCTTTTTTTTTTTTTTTCCACGAAAATATGGGAGTACAAACATTTTGGTTGCATTTTGATTCTTTGTCTCTCCCTAGCAAGGGTTAGAGGTATGCCCTTCCCCTCCACAATGCTCACCCCGCATCCCTCAGATGTGGGACTACCTCCCCAACCCACGAATTTTTGGTGGACACCACCACCACTTGAGCACCATAGCGTTAATTAGTCAGCACCAATTTGATGGTGAGTACATGTGGAGCCCATTTTTCTGATCTTGTGTCACCTTGCTTTGGATAATATAAGTGGTGCTAGCTCGCTGTCGTTTCTCAGAATACTCCCTGATCTTCTTGATTCTGGAGCCACCTTTGCTGATCAGGGACCCACACTGGCTCACAGGCCCCACCATCCGCAGCATCACGGGGGGCTTGCTGGTGGTAGGGCGGTTGCTCATGGAGTTGATGGTGTCTTCCTCAAACTAGTACGCGATGGTGACAAAGGCCTCGAAGACGGCGTCTGTGGGGCCCGTGATGGTCACGATTCTCTCTGGGCAGTTCCCCTCCTAGATGTTGATCCTCGTGGCGTTTTCCTCACACATCTTTGCTGTCTCTCCTTTCTTTCCAATGATGCTTCTGACTTCTTTTCCGTGCATCAGCATGCAGATCGTCAGCGTCACGTTCAGGCCACCTTTTGAGATCCTGGACTCCATCTTCCTCCCAAAATGTGGCTGGGGGTGATGGCATAAGGCGCTGAGAGTGCTGTGAGGAAGGACAGACGGGGTCCAGGAGGCGTCGCCTTCTCCCATAGGCAGCTGCACAGTTCGGAGCAGAGCCACAGACAGCAAAGGCTCAGCTTAGGTAACTCAGAGCACCATAAGCAGAACTGGGCATGTACAGGACCGGCATTTGTCACCAGACCATCGACCTGTCCCGTGTGGACAGTGCTTCCTCCTGGGATAGCCTTCAATACAATGATCTCAGGGTTCGATAGCTAAGCATGCTTTCCTTATGTAAAAATAAAATGGAAGTTGTATCCCCTCCTCTCTGCTCCTTCCCCACGCCTTCCCCACTCTTGCCTCCTTCTCTTCTTCTCTCTCTCTGGTCATTTTTGGCTTTTGCTTTCTATATCCCATTCTGCTCACCTATAAAATGAAAATGGATTCACTGTACTGATGTAACCAAATGTTATGAGTCAGGATAAGTACAACCAAGAAACTGAACTTGGATTAAAATGGATAAAAGTTTGGGTCTAAAGTAAATATGAGGGAAGACTTAAAAGAAAACTTAGAAGCCTTCTCTTTTGTTACTATAATATTGTGGTAGGCAGAATAATGTTCTCCACCCCACCCCAAAGATGTCCATGGCTTAATGGTTGGAACCTATAAGCATGCTATGTTACCTGGCAAAGGGAAATTAAGGTTGCAGCTGGGATTAAGGTTGCTAATCTGGTGATTTTATGATGGGGAGATTATCCTGGATTATCTCAGTGTAATTGCAAGGGTCTTTGAAAGTAAAAAAAGGGGCTGAAGAGGAGGACAGAGTGGTGTGATTTGAACGGGACTCAATCCCCATTGCCGGATTTAAGGCTAGATGAAAGGGCTGCAAGCTAAGAAATGGGAAACCTCTAAAAACTGGAAAAGGCAAGAAAACAGATTTTTCCCTAGATCCTGCAGAAGGGAACTCAGCCCTCCTGATATCTTGATTTTAGCCCAGTGAGACCAGTGTTGAACTTCTAACCTATAGAACTGTAAGATAAATTTATGTTTTTCTAAGCCACTAAGTGTGTGGTAATTTGTTGCAGTAGCAATAAAAAACAAATACAAAATATATTCTTTCCTATAGTAATGTTTCCTTATTAGTAATTTTTTGGAGGGAAAGAATTTTTAAAGGAACATATTTACCCTAACTTCTGGCTTATAATAAGAGGAGAAATTGGCTAGAATGAGTCAAAAATTATATATTTTTGTTACCTTTGAAACTGGTGTGTTTGCAGAATGCAAGTTTTTATTGTCGTTCTGCAGCATTTTATATCTTATTTGCAAGAGCTATGTGGACTCCCATTGGCTTCTTTCTTAGCCTGGGTTGCCCTGGAAAGCAGAGACTGAGAAAAAAACCTTGCATTCAGGTAGTCCATTTGGGAAGTGACCTCAGAAATCAATAGGTGGAAGCGCTTGTCCATTACTTCACACTTCCCATTGGTTGAGGGTTGCCTCAGGCAGTGTTTACTCTCCTGCACTTGGGCTGTGCATGCATCCATGCCTGGTAACTCCTGTGGGTATCCCACTCCTTCAGTATTAGAAAAACACCATGACAAACTAAAGGCATGCTGAGGGAAGATGTGGTCAGTATCGGAACTCTTCACCCCTTTACAGTCTAACTGATCACCAGAGCCACAACTGCAAACGCATCAGAAGTAAGACTGAGAGGAAGTGAGCCAGAGCACAAGAAGCATCTGATTCAATCCATTGTCTGCTTGTACCATATATTAAGACCAATTTGTCACTGAGTCTTCAAAGTGTTGGCAGCTGCAATCACTCCAAAAAGGAACTTAATACAAAGGATTAGTGTAACAAGCTGCAATCCCCACTGCTGCAACTCGATCTAAGGTCATAATTGGTGTTCATCATCTAACTTCCCCAACACCTATTCTGGATTTGCCTTACCTTTGTCCAGCCCTTCAGTTCCTCTAGATTGCTTGCTTGGTGGTACAACAACATCCCTATCCTTGAGGGATCTGAGACCTTAGTTTCCTTGTCCTTGTTGGGCTGTGATTGCTAAAATTGGCTTTCTTTCTTTTATTTTAATACAGAGTTTTGCTCTGTAGAGCTAGAATGCAGTGGCATCATCATAGTGGTGCCACTATGGCTAGAGTGCAGTGGCTAGAGTGCAGTGGCATCATCATAGGTCACTGCATCCTCAAACTCCCGGTCTCAAGCAACCCTCCTGCCTTGGCCTCCCAGAATGCTAGGATTACAGGCATGAGCCACCATACCCAGCTACAATTGGCTATGTACCAATAGCACCTTGCAGAGAAGTACCCAGAGACCCCCAGTGAATCACCTGTATTCCAAACATATCCTCTCTGCCCCCATTATATGGCAAGAAACCCACTCCTCAAGATAATTACTAAATTATTTTCCACTGGTATTGTAGCAACTCGTTTCTTTGCCTGCCAGGTCACCGGCATGGGAAGTACAAAGTAAACAGGCAGTTGTCATAGCCTCCACCTCAATGGAACTCTTATTATTTTCCTTAGTGGAAGAAGTATGGTATGGATAAAGGTACAGTGCATTCTAGAGGCCATGTGAAAGCAAAATTTTTTCTGGATGTACTATGAGGCTGTACTGTATTGCAACAATTTTGGCTCAAGTAAAGTCAAAGGCTCTGGTTTAAAATGTTAGTCATGAGAATGATGCCACCAACAATGACAAATAGGAAGCTTCTGACTGTCTCTTTACCCACAGATGCACCAAATAAATATCTGTCCATGAATCAATTCCCTCTGAGAGAAACTCAGAGTCTAGTCGAGAGACTCCTACCCACTGGGTAACTGAGAAAACACCCACATCAAACAGGTAGGAGACACCAAGCCATGTGCCCTCACCCTGGGCACTGTGCTGTAAAATTGGGATAAGAATTCTCAAAACCCAGTTTCTGCCTGTGGAGAAGAGGGTCTGGGACTCATGTATGGAGGCCTAATCCCAAGTTTCCCCATGGTTTGATATACACAGGGGATTAGATACACACACGTGTCCCTCCAGACTGTAGGAAATAAAGCAATGGTCTTACATGGACTGAAAAGCACTTTTAGTACTTCATCCTCCTGGAAGTAGTGCAGAGAAGGGGCTTGAATAAACCACAGCCCTCTGTTCCCCCACCAAGGGGTTTACAAAACACCTATTCAGCAGCTGCCCCATGGGTAAATGACCTGGCTTATAACTTGCATCATGAAGTTAAAAAGACAGAAAATTATTAACTTGCCATCATTCTTGAAGGAGTTTGCACCCACACCAAGCACCCTAACTTTTAAAATATCTACCCAAGAGACTGCATCATAAATCTCATGGCTCTAGGAGCAGAAGGGACTCTCATACACATGTTTTTCCATACAGCAAGAAAAACACCCAACATCTTTTAACAAGGATGCGAGAACCACTAGGGAATTCATCCCTCTGAGGTGGTGCAGAGAAGGGGCCTAAAATAATTGAACTCCTTATTTCTCGCCAGAAGAAGTTTAGGACACACACCAAGAATGCAAATTATTAAAACTACCTCCCGAAGGACTCCATCCTAAACCTAATAGTTCTGGGAACAGAGGGACTAGGTATATGCAAGTCTCCTTTAATCCCAGAACAAAGAGGTGGTTTTAAATGGGCATCCAAACACTTCCAGGGACTGCATGCCCTTGGAGAGGTATAGAAAAGGAGCAGGAATGTGTAGCTCTCAATTTTCCTTTGGAAAGGCCTATGGCACACATGACTAGTGGCTATTTGACAGCCTGGCCTCTAATAAACTTGCAGTGGAAAGCTAATGGTGCAAGCAAACAGTAGCCCTTCAGCATCTGGAGGCAGAGCTTGGTACAAGACCTCCTCTGGATTGCCACAGAGATAAATTGAGGCCTATCCAGTCTTTCTGGAAGGAGTGTGGCCATGTACCAAGCACTGCTACTTCCATAGCTCCCAACTAAAGGACTTTCTTCATAATGACCTAGATCTGGAAGGTAAGAGGGCTTTATAATCTTAAGTGACCCAAGACACAGAAAATAAATAGGTGCATGTGCAATGGGCCCCTACTAGCAGCTCTCCCTCTAGGATCAGAAGGATCCTGAATGTGAGTCCAGGCATTTGCTACAGATCCTCTCCCCAGCTTATTCCAGAGAGAGTGGGAGATGGATGCCTGCGCCCAGCCTCCATGTGAAGATAGAAATTAGAACTCACATCCAACACCCCAATAATTCAAGCTAACATGTAAAGAGTCTGGCTGTTATCATCCCAATCTTGGGATTCTGACAGAAAATGGCAAATCCTAAGATTTGGGGGGTTACCAAAAACAGAGATAGCAGTCTGGACAAACACAAATATTACAGTGTTAAATATCTGGCCAGATAGATTGGTGAAAACCTTCCATGCAAGTCCAGCCTAACAAGATGGAGAAAGGAAGGGTAGGTGCCTTATATAATGTACAGAAACCAACAAAGAGAATCAAGGAAAATGAAGAAACAGGAGAATATATTCCAAACAAAAGAGCAAGATAAATCTCTACAAACCGATCTGAATGTAGTGGTGTTTTGTGATTTACCCAACAGGATTTTAAAAATAGTGGTCATAAAGATGCTCACAGAAGTCAAGAGAGCAATGCAAGCATAAGCTGAGAACTTCAACAAAGAGATAGAATGTATAAACAAGTACCAAGTAGAAATTGAATATCTGAAGAATGCTATAACTGAACTGAAAAATTCAACAGAAGAATTCAACAACTGACCAGACCAAGTACAAGAAAGAATCAATGAACTTGCAGACAGATCACTGGAAATCATCCCATCTGAGGAGCAAAATCAAAAAAGAATTTAAAAGAGTGAGGACAGCTCAAGAGACTCATGGGACACCATGAAGCAGAATGCATGGTTGGTGTACCAGAAGTAGAGGAAGGAGAGAAGGAAACAAAAAACATAATCAAATAAATAATGGCAGAAAAATCCCTAAGTCTGGAAAATAAATTAGGAAACCAGATCTAGGAATCCTATAAGGAGAGCAAATATAATGAACCCAAAGAGATCATACCATGACACATCATAGTCAAATTGTCATAAGTTAAAGAAGGAGTGTTGAAAACATCAAGGAAAAAGCAAATCATCACACATAGAAGATGCCACATAAGTCTATCAGTGGACTTCCTGGAGGAAACCTTGCAAGCCAGAAGAAAGTGGGACAATATACTCAAAATCCTGAAAGAAAAAGATTATTGGCCAAGAGTATTATACCCAGGCAATCTTGTCTTTCAAAAATGAAGGAATGGTAAAGACTTTCTCAGACAAACAAAAGCTAAGAGAGTTTGTCACTACCAGATCTGCATTACAAAAATTACTAAAGGAAGTTCTTCAAGTTGAAAGAAGAGGACACTGATTAGTAACATAAAATCATATGAAAGTATAAAATTCACTGGTGAAAGTAAGTACATTTTCAAATCCAAAGTGTTCTAATACTATAATGGCAGTGGGTAAATCAGTTATAGCCCTAGTATAAAGTTTAAAAGGCAAAATTATTAAAAACAACTAAAGCTTGAATAATTTACTATGGGATAAATATGATTAAAAGATGTAAATTGTGACATCAAAAACATAAAACATGGAAGGAGGGAAAGTAAAAGTGGAACATTTGTGTATTTGATCAAAATCAAGTTGTTATCAACTTAACCTGTTTCAACTATAAGATGTTTTATGTAAGCTTCAGGATAGCAGCAAAGCAAAAGCCGATAATAGGTATATAAAATATAAAATGAAAATAACCAAAGCATACCATTGCAGAAAGCCATCAAACCTACAAAGGAAGAAAGCAAGAGAGGAAGAAAGGAAAAAAATATCTACAAACAACTAGAAAACAATTAACAAAATGGCAATAAGTCCATACCTATCAGTAATAACCTTGAATATAAATGGATCAAATTCTCCAGTTACATACTATCGAGTGACTGAGAGATAAAAAACCAAGACTCAACTATATATTGCCTACAAGACCTTCATTTCACTTATAAGAATATGCATAGGCTCAAAGTAAAGGGGCAGAAAAACATATTCCATGCAAATGAAAACCAAAAGAGCATGAGTTGCTACACTTACAGCAGATAAAATAAACTTTAAGTCAAAAATTATAAAAAGAGACACAAGATAGCCATTATATTAATATAATGACAAAGGTATCAAGTTAGCAAGATAATATAACAAAACATATATGCAGCCAACACTGAGCATCCAAATATATAGAGTAAATATTAAGGCATCTAAATGTAGAGATAGACTACAATATAATAGAGTGGGGAACTTTAACAACCCACTTTCAGTAATGGACATATCATCCAGACATAAAATCAACAACAATAAAAAAATCAGAGTGAAACTACACTATAGTTCAAAGGGACCTGATATTAATATTTACAGAACATTTCATCCAACAGCTGCAAAATATGCATTCTTCTCATCAACACATGGAAAAGTCCCCAAGATAGACCATATGTTAGGCCATAAAACAAGTCTTAACAAATTAAAAGAAATTTAAAAATTATATTAAGTATCATTTCTGACCATAGTAGAATAAAACTAGAAATTAATAACCAGAGGAACTTTGGAAACTGTACAAATACATGGAAATTAAACAACATGTTTATAAATGACCAATGAAAAAATTAAGAAGGAAATTAGAAATTTCTTGAAACAAATGAAAATGGAAACAAAGTATACCAAAACCTATGGGATACAGAAAAAGAAGTCCTAAGAGGAAAGTTTACAGCAGTAAATACCTAAATCAAAAAAGTAGAAAGATTTCAAATAAACAACTTAACAATGCATCTCAAGGAGCTAGAAAAACAAGAACAAACCAAACTAAAAAGTATTAGAAAGAAAGAAATAATAAAGATTATAGTATTGGGTGTAGTAGCACATGCTTCTAGTCCCATGTACTTGGGAGGCTGAGGCAGGAGGATTGAGGCCAGTTTGAGGCTATAGTGCATTGTGATTGCACACCTATGAGTAACCACTGTACTCCAGCCTGGACAACATAGTGAGACCCCTTCTCTCTCTTTCTCTAAAAAAAAAAAATCAGAGCAGAAATAAATGAAATTGGGAATAAAAAAATGAAGATCAATTAATTCAAAAGTTGTTTTTTATAATAAAAAGATAAACAAAATAAAAAAATCTTTAGCTAGATTGAGAGGAGAGAAGATTTAAATATATAAAATCAGAGATGAAAAAGGAGACATTACAACTGATACCACAGAAATATAAAGGACCATTAAAGACTATTATGAACAACTATATACCAAAAAATTAGAAAACCTAGAAGAAATGGACAAATTCCTGAACATGCACAATGTACTGAGATTGAATCATGAAGAAATAGAAAACTTGAACAGACCAATACTAACAATATTGACTTAGTGATAAAAAAATCTCTTAAGAAAGAATAGTTCAGGATTGAATGACTTTACTGCTAAATTCTACCTCACTTTTAAAGAACACCAATTCTTCTCAAAATATTCCAAAAAATTGAAGGGGAGGGAATTCTTCCAAATTCATTCTATGAGGCCAGTATTAACCTGATATTGAAACCAGACAAGGACTAAACAAAAAAAGAGAATTATAGGCCAATATCTTTGATGAACATAGAAGCAAAAATCCTAATAAAACACTAACAAACTGAATTCAACAACACATTAAAAAGATTATTCACCATGATCAAGCAAGATTCATCCCAGGGTTGCAAGGTTGGTTTAACATTCGTAAACATCAATAAAAATGATGTATCACATCACCAGAATGAAGGACAAAAACCATATGACATCTAAATAGATGCAGAAAAGCATTTGATAAAAATTAGTATCTCTTCATGATAAAAAGTCTCAACAAATTAGATGTAGAAGGAACACACCCCAAAATAATAAAGGCTAGTAGCTGGGCATAGTAGCTGGCTTATACCTATAATCCCTGTGACTCAGGAGGCTGAGGCAGGAGGATCATCACTGGAAGTGAAGAATTCAAGACCAGACTGGGCAACATAGTGAGATTCTTTCTCTAAAAGAATAAGAAAAAAAATTAACTAGGTGCGGTAGCACATGCCTGTAGTCCCAGCCATTTGGGAGGCTGAGGCAGGAGAATCACTTGAGCCCAGGAGTTCAAGACTGCAGTGAGCTATGATGATGCCACTGTGCTCCAGCCTGGACAAAAGAGTAAGACCCTGTCTCAAAAAAAAAAAAAAAACCCACAATAAAAAAACAATAAAGGTCATACATAACAAACCCATAGCTAACATCATACTGAACGGGGAAAAGCTGTGCTCAGCTGGACAGTTCTTGCTTGGGGTCTTTCATGTAGTTAAAGTCAGAGACCTACTAGAGTCATCTGAAGTCTTGACTGAGCTGCATGTACAAGACGATTCATTCAAACGTCTGGCAGTGAGGGCAACTGTTGGGCAGAGCACTTATGTGTGACCTCTTCGCATGCCTTGAGCTTCCTCACTTTATAGCAGCCCCAGGGAAGTCAGACTTCTTTGTTGGTGGCTGTATATAATAGGAAAAACCCAACTGTTTTCTCCTACTGTACTCTCAATGCAGCACATTTCTGGTCACCAAAATGTGGGCTTTTTTTTTTTTCCCCACACCAAGCAATTATACAAGCAAACACCAAGTGGGTGTCCTAGAATTCAATTCAATTCTGAAATTATCTACCTGGAGATAACATTAGATCCCATAAATTAATGGCTCAATCCCACAAGACTGCACTCCACTTCAGATGCCAACCATAAGTAGTAGGTTTCCAAGTTATCCACACCTCCTGTCTGAAATGGTTGCAAATTGGAGATTCCTCAATCCCCTTCTCAGGTTTAATCATTTGCTAGAGTAGCTCACAGAACTCAGGGAAGTACTTTACTTATGTTTACTGGTTTACTATAAGGGATATTACAAAAGATACAGACAAACAGCCAGATGGAAGAGATGCACAGGTCAACGTATGTAGAAAGGAATGCAGAGCCCTCATGCCCTCAGAGTGTACCTCCCTCCCAAGATCTTCATGTGTTAGCATCCTGGAAGGTCTCTGAACCCTCTAGTTCAGGGATTTTTATGGAGGCTTCATCACGTAGACATTATCAACTATTAACTCAATCTCCAGTCCCTCACCCCTTCCTGGAGCATGGGGTGTGGGGCTGAAAATTTCAAGCTTCTAATTATGGCTTGGTCTTTCTAGTGACCAGCCTGCATCCAGGAATCCACTAAGAATCACTTTATTAGAGCAAAAGACACTCCTAACACCTGCGAAATTCCAAGGGGGATTAGAAACTGTGTCAGGAACTGGGGTCAGAGACCAAGTATGTATTTCTTACTATATCATAATATCTCAGAGGCTCAGGGCTCCAAGAGAGCAAGGGTGAAGGTACCAATCTTCTTAAAGGCTGGGCCTGGAACTGGCCCAGCTTTAAGTCTATCATACTCTATTGATAAAATACGTGGCTAAAGCCAGCCCAGATTAAGGCGAGGACAAATAGACTCCACCTCTTAATGGGATGAATAGCAAAAAATTTGTACCTACCTGTCTTTAACTTGCTGTACCTGTTCTCAAAACATACCACCATACAGGAGGCCAGTATAACTTGAGTAAAGCCAGGCATGGTGATGAATGCCTGTAATCCCAGCTACTTGGAAGGCTGAGGCAGGAAGATTGCTTCAGCCCAGTAGTTTGAGGCTGTAGTGCACTATGATGGCACCTGTGAGTAGCCATTGCATTCCAGCTTGGCAACATAGCTCTGGATTAAGAAGTTATCGGTAATTCTGGATTTTCTAGCAGCAGCAGGCAGACACTAGAACTCAGAAGAGAAGAAAGAAATGAAGAAAAATGACTCAGGAAAAAAGAATCATTAGCATAAGGGAAGTACTCAGAGGTCTTGAGGTACTGAGAAGTAACCCTTCAAATTTGCTTGGGATGACATAGTACTTATTAGTGGGTAAACAACTTTTAACCCCCTTCAGTACAGACCTAAATACACAGTGTTCATATTAATAAAATTCAAACCCATAGTATTAATACTTTTGCATAAAAAAATCTGTGCATGGTTGGTATTCTAAGCACTTGTAGTTCGTTTAAGAGAATCTTCTTACAGTAAATGTCAGACATACGATTCGAATTTTAAATGGGGAATTAATTGGTTTACACTTAAGATTTTTCAGTTACAGTTTAAATTATTGCATTTACGTGATTTACTTAAATACTTGGGAAGGGTTTATTGAGTCAAAAAACCATAATTAAAGAGAAGTTGAAAATATTGAATGTATAGATATAGTTAAGAATATTTAAGGTATTGAATTAAATCTTTAAAATGGAACCAAATATTAATATAAAGTCCTTTAAAATGTTTACAAAAATGTATTATGTTTATAAGTTTTGTGTGATAAATTTAAAAGCTTAAAGAAGTTTTGATTTTGATTTTTAACCATGATGAATGGAATATTAATTTTTACATTAAAGTAAATCACTGAATAGTACTTTCTGTAAATAAAAACTACTCGTAAGTCCATGAAAAACTCAGTTAATGATTTGTATCCTTACAGTGGAAAATTCTGGTATATAAAACTAGCCTATGAATAGTCTAGTTTTCAGACATTTTGAAATTATGCTGATATTTGAGTAGGTTCAGACAAAAGAGCCAAATTGGTTGGCCTTTTAGACATCTCCTGATTATTCTCTACTGTTCTCTTGACTCTTTGATAATTCCCTGAATAATGACATCTTTCTTAATTAATGAGTGGCCTTGATGAATATGTCAACTTTTATAAGTTAGTCTTTCTAGCACTCGTGGGCAAAACATTATGCTCTTGTTTTCTTTCTTCTTAGAAGCAGCTGAACAGACTGAGTTTAAAGTTTATCTGACTAAGGAACAAAGCCTGGAAAGTTTTAGGCTGAAGGGATGTGTCTAAAAACTTGGGAACTAGTGAAGATAAGGGATTATAATAAAAGTCTGTGTGTAACCTTAACTACAGTGTTCACTAAGAAAATCATTATAGCAACATAGGTTGGTGTGTTTATAGCTATAGTTTTTTAAAACAAAAGATTAAAAAAGAAAGGAGAAACGGAAGTGGATGAGACATTCCTATGACCGTAGAGCCTAAAACAGTAGACTTCAAAGCTTCTGAAGAAACCATTCTTGTAATCCACTGCTTAAGTCTCCCTAAGTACCAATTGGCAAGGTAGATTGGAACGGCTTAAATATGTACTAGGATTCCCGGTAGGAAACTTTAAATACATGAAATGACCATTAACACAAATGGTGGTAGAGCTTTTATCTTCCCCATTATTTTTAGTTGAAAAAATCCTTGTTTTGAAGAGTTAACAAAAAGTCTTAAGAATACTGATTATTTGTTACTTTGGCTTTCCAAATGTCATCTATTCATTTACTCATTTTTTTTTTTCTTTTAGCAAATATTCGCAGGCCCCACTGTGTGCAGGATTCTGCCTGGAGTTCCAGGAGCAGAATGAGATTATTGGTATTAGAGTTAGAAGCGGTTAGTATTCATTTCGCCTGTTCGTTTCCCAGCTCCTTGCAGTGATGGCCTTGGTCTAAACTGCTTCCTTAGTCCTTCTTAACAAGGACAGGGAGGATCTTTTTTTTAATTCAGGATATTATGGGGGTGCAAACATTTTGGTTACATGAAATGTGTTTGCCTCGCCCAAGCCAGGGCTACAAGCGTGTCCGTCCCCCATACAGTGTGGCCTGTTTCCATTAGCCATGGGTTTACTCCCCCGACCCCCAACCCTGATCTTTAGAGCATGCTATTATTGACTCTGTGTGAGGCATGAGCCCAGCTCCACAAAAGTCTTTTGCCCCTGTGGTGTGGGCTGAGCTGTATTATATCTGCATGGGTTTCTCTTCCTGTTCCAACAGCATTTCTCCGGGCTGAGCCCCAATCTGCTGGTCTGAGGGCTGTTGCTCTGCTCAGGTCTTTCCAGCTGCTTCCCCCAATGGTCCTATCTTGCTTACTTTGGCCTCAGATAGTATATAGTGAGGGGCTGAGAGAGAGAAAGGAGGACGTGCATACTGGAACTCTGAGGCTGCAGCCAGCTCAACTGTAGACTGACCCACTGCCTGACACTCTGTTGCTTCAGCCCACACCCGCCCAGCACTCTGTGGATACCATGGTTTGCCAGGGTGCCAGGTGGCTCTATCCTATCCTGCGCTTTCCTGCCCTACCCTGCCCTATCCCATCTTGTAAAACTGCCATTTTCATGTTTAGATATCTGTCTCTTTCCTGTGCTACCTACGCTTAGTTCCTTTCCTCATTAGTTGACATTCCTGAGAGCTTTGCCAGACTTGGATACTATCATGACGGGCTCGGGACTTAGTTGTGACCAAAAACATTTACATGATAATATTTATTCTTACTTATTTTTGAATATTTTAAAATATTAAAAAGTAATTTTTAGAAGTAAAAGGTAGTATTATTTACTTTTGAATAGCACTTTGTAATTTACATGGTTCCATTTAAAGTAGTCCTAATTGTTAGTCATATAGATGGGTGTCATCTGTTTATTTGAAATTCAAATGTTCGTAGAGATAAAACATAGCAGGGGGGTTCACAGCAACTAAATTTACTCAGTAGAATTTCATATATCTTTATAAAGATATAAAAACGATATTAGCTATAGAGTCACTGGTGTTTTACAAGCTAGTATTTCTAGTATGTAAACTAATACTTGAGACAAGTGGGCAACTTTTAGAACTTGCATCAGTTCAATAAAAATGCATTATTCTAATAGGCATTTTACAAAAAGTGAAATATAAAAGGCCAAGATACATATGAAAAATAGTCAAACATGTTAGTTATCAAAGAAATGTAAATTACAAAAATGAGACACCACTTTAAAGCTATCAGATTGGCAAAGATATGAAATAATGCAAGGGTGTCAAGTATAAACTGTTAATGTGCTGGTACAACATTTCTGAAGAGCAATTTGGCAGCAGATATTAGAAGCCTTAAAATATGTATACCCTTGAGGCTACTTCTAGGAATTTTTACTAAGAAATAATCGAGTATGTATGAAAAAGGTATTTACTATCACATTATGTATACCATAAAAAAAGTAAGAAACATAAGAAGCCAAAATTAGTAGCTTAATTAAATAAATGGTAATGCAGTTATTATAAAAGATATTGTAGGAGAACATTTAGTGACATAGATTGATCTTAAAATATATTTTAAATTAAAAAGTTTCAAAATATTATATACCACATTCCATTTTAATTCTATATGCATGATATATTCATGTACTAAACACCGATATTATATACTAGTGCCAACACATTTATAATGACTATCACAAGCTGATTTGATCATAGGATATGTAATCCTTCTCTTTGCTTATTTTATACTCTAAATCTTCCTATGAACTTTGTAAATGAAAAATATAGACTAAAAGTCATTACAAATAGAAAAGGAATTATCCATATCCTAATGATTACCTGTGTGATTTAAGGCAGAAGGGCTGAAAATTATTGGTCTCAGAACCCCTTTACAATCTTAAAGATTAGTTAGGAATCCAAAAAAGTTTTATTTATATAGGTTTCATATATTTATCTTTACTATTTATATTAGAAATTAAAACCAAAGCATTTGTAAAATTTTTTTATTAATTCATTTAAAATAACAATGATAAACTCATTGCATGTTAACATATTTTTATGAAAAATAACTATTTTTTTAAAGCAAAAACATTTAATCAGAAGAGTTGTATTGTTCTACATTTTTGCAAATCTCTGTAATGTGTGGCTTACAGAAGATAGGTAGATACTCATATCTGCTTCTGCATTTAATTTATTATAAAACTACATGCTGTGTAGACTCGAAAACTTCACTGTACATTCATGAGAGAATGAGAGCAAAAAGGCAAATCATGTATTTATTATCATTATGAAAATAATATTATTTTAAAAATAATATTTATATAGATTTTTTTTGAGCTTGTGATATCCTCTGGTTTCAGAGCCTTCTGGGACCATCAGACTACACTTTAAGAAGAGCCCATTCAAGGTATTGCAGCCAGGTGATATGAAGAAATTAATCATAAAAAATTACAATGTCGAATTTTTGTTTTATGACAAGAAATATGCGAAGAATTTTAAGTATATAATTTTGTTTAATCCTGACCACAACCATAAGAGCTAATTACCTTTATTTCCTCTAATTGATTGATTGGAGACAGAGTCTTGCTCTGTTGCCCAGGCTAGAGTGTATTGGTGTCATCGTAGCTCACTGCAACCTCAAACTCCTGGGCTCAAGCAATCCTCTTGCCTCGGATCCTCCTGCCTGAGCCTCCTGAGTAGCTGGGATGACAGGTGCACACCACCATGTCTGGCTAATTCCTTCATTTCATAGGTGAAGATGCTAAGGCAAAAAGAAGCTGATTGGCTTCATAGCACTCTCTAGATGTTTGCCCCAGTGCTGGTTCTCATGACTACTAGCTACCTACAGTGCTTCTCCGTTCTCATCCCACCCCATCCTGCAAAACTATTGCCACATGCTGGCTGACTCTGCAGTGCTGCCTCACCACTGTGCTTTACATTATCTGGAAGAGAATGTGGTAGGCTTATTAGTCATCAACCCAACCTTACATGCCATAGAATATGAGATGGCAACATTTGGAGGATGTTCGAAAACATCCATTTATAGTTTAGTGCCTTATGTTACCTTTCAGATCATAGAATCAACTTCAGATGTGTGCACAGGAATCTCTCTTCCCATGGCCTCCCTGCTACATGCTTTCCTTTTATCCCCCCTATACCTTCCCTGTTTCCCAGGTTCCTGGTTGCAGGGATCCTGCCTCTGCTCTTTGTATCAGGCTAAGCTAGCAGGAGCTGTTCACCTTAGAGTATTCATTCACACTGGAGGACAGAAGTTAGCAATTGAGTTTTTCAGTGTGGGGCACCCACCATAGAAGCAAACCTCTCACTTGCTAATATTGAACCACTTTGCATAACTTCAGTGCATCAGTAGGCTACCTAAAAGCACAAGCCTCATGTGCTTCAAAAGCAGAATTTACTTTAAAATTAACAAAATTCCAAAGTTAATTTGTTTTAATATTTGAAACAATTTTTGCCTGCTATAGTTTATCTGTCATCTGTATTTCCAAGAAAATTTACTTTTAAGCCATCTTTTTAACATATGCAGTTATTGCTCCTTTTTATGACTATGAGTATATGGAAAAGTTGGTGATACATCTGCAAAACCTTTTCTGTGCATATAATAAAACATGTGGCTTAGACCTCTATTCTCTCCCTTCTCCACCTCTGGCTTTAGTCACCTAGAAATAAGCTTCTCTATTTGTCCAAATTACCAAGTAATTACCTTCTTTGCTCTCCTCTAAAGCCTGTAGATTTAGCTATGACATATTTCTATTAGATTTTTTTTCTTAGGATATTAACCTTAGACTTTAGGAAGCATGCTTCTAATCTTTTCTACCTCCCCTGCCCACACACACATGCGTTAGGAGGGCAAGGAAAATTTCATCTTTATAACACTTGTGCCTAGAGGCACTTGGCATATAGTAATATATTCAATAAAAACATGTTGAATTTACCCTAATAGAAATAATTCTTAAAATTCCTTTCTTCTTTTCTTCCTTCTTGCCTTCCTTTCATCATGCAATAAACATTTATTGGATTCCTCTTATGAGCCAGACACCATGCTAAATAAGTCTCAAGTTATTTATTTTATCATCTCTGACCTCAAGAAGCCAGGAGTGAGCAAAGCTATGCAGTTGAAAAGGCTGGTACTGTTCCTGCATTTTGGGTTTTCAAAGTAATTTGGGGACACGACATTAAGATAGTATCCTGAGCGCACACCTCTTTTGCTGCCCAAATGTGATAGAAATAGTATTTCAGAGTGAAAAATCAGTAACTGTATTGAGAATCAAGAAAATGATAATAGCAGCCCAGAAATCTGGAGAATTCCTAAATATTAAAAAAAACAAAACAAAACCAACCAAACAAAATGACTATATAGGATCATGTCATGGGTGAAATGACATCTAGAAAATATGGCCCATAACACATACACAAAAGTACAGGTATACTTTGGAGATATTGTGAATTTGGTTTCAGACCACTGCAATAAAGTAAATATTGCAACAAAGCAAATCACACAAAATTTTTTTCTTTCTCAGTGCATATAAAAGTTATCTTTACAGTATACTATAGTCTATTAATTATGCAATAGCATTGTGTCTAAAAAAGTACATACTTTAATTTAAAAATACATTATTGATAAAAAAATGCTAATGATCATCTGACTCTGCAGCAAATCCTAATCTTTTTGCTGGTGAAGAGTCTTGCTTTGATGTTGATGGCTGCTGACTGATCAGGGTGGTGGTTGCTGAAGATTGAACTGGCTGAGGCAAACTCTTAAAATAAGACAACAATGAAGTTTGCTGCATTGATTGAGTCTTCCTTTCACAAAAGCTTTATCTATAGTCTGCAATGTTGTTTGATAACATTTTACCCACAGAATTTCTTTCAAAATTGGAATCAATCCCTCAAACCATGCCACTGCTTTACCAACTAAGTTTATGTAATCTTCTAAATACTTTGTTGTAATTTCAACAATGTGAACAAACATCTTCACCAGGAATAGATTCCATTTCAAGAAATCACTTTCTTTGCTCATCCATACGAAGCAACTCCTCATCTGTTCAAGTTTTATCATGAGATTGCAGAAATTCAGTCACATCTTCAGGCTCCACTTCTAATTCTTGTTTTTGTGCTTTTTTCACCACATCTACAATTACTTTCTACACTGAAGTCCCAAACCTCTCAAAGTCATCCATGAGGGTGAGAATCAACTTCTTTCAAATTCCTGTTAATGTGGATTTTTTGACCTCTTCTCATGAATCATAAATGACCCTTAATGGCATCTAGAATGAGGAATGCTTTCCAGAAGGTTTTCAATTTACTTTGCCCAGGTCCATGAAAGAATTCATTATGTATGGAGCTACATCCTTATGGAATGTATTTCTTAAATAATAAGACTTGAAACTTGAAATTACTCTTTGATTCATGGGCTACTGAATGTATGTTGTGTCAGCAGGCATGAAAACAACATTAATCTCTTTGTACATCTCCATCAGAGCTCTTGGGTGAGTAGGTGCACTGTCAATGAGCAGTAAAAGTTTGAAAGGAGTCCTTTTTCCTGAGCAGTAGGTCTCAACATTGGGCTTAAATTATTCAGTAAACCATGCTATAAACTGATGTGCTGTCATTCAGGCTTTGTTGTTTTATTTCTAGAGAATAGGCAGAGTAAATTTAGCATAATTCTTAAGAGTCCTAGGATTTTTAGAATGGTAAATGAGCACTGGCTTCAATTTAAAGTCATCAGCTGTAATAGCCCCTAACAAGAGTCAGCCTGTCCTTTGAAGCCAGGTATTGACTTCTTTCTAGCTGTGAAAGTCCTAGATTGCATTTTCTTCCAATAGAAGATTACTTCGTGTATATTGAAAATCTATCATTTAGTATAGTCACCATCAATGGTGACTTCATCAATCATCTTTGATAGATTGTCTGGATAACTTGTTGTAGTTTCTATTTAATAAATCCACACTCGCTGCATTACCTTGTACTTTTATGTTACAGAGTTGGCTTTTGTCCTTAAACTGCATGAAATAACCCCTGCTAGCTTCAAACTTTTCTTTTGCAGTTTCCTTACCTCTTATAGCCTCCACTGAATTTTGAAGAGAGTTACTCTTGACAAGGCTTTGGCTTAAGGGAATGTTGTGGGTAATATTGTGGCTGGTTTGTTCCTCTATACGGACCACTAAAATTTTCTCTACAACAGCAATAAGGCTGTTTTGCTTTCTTATCATTCATGTGTTCAATGGAGTAGCACTTGTAATTTCCTTCAAGAACTTTCACTTTGTATTCACAACTTGGCTAACTGGGCGCAAGAGGCCTTGCTTTCAGCCTATCTCAGCTTTTGACACGCCTTCCTCACAGAACTTAATTATTCTTTGCTTTCGATTTGAAGCGAGAGATGTGCAACTCTTCCTTCACTTGAACACATAGAGGCTTTTGTGGCCTGTTTGCAGGACGGAGGATGAACACAGAACACAAAACACAAACGCAGAACACAAAGAAAAATGCGGACACACATACAGATGGTTGACTCAAGTAATAATGCATGGGTCAGTTTTATTTTTATACTCTAAAAAATTAAAATTAGTTCCTTGTATGTAACTACCCAGGCATTGCGGCAATGGCCATAAATTCCGGAATACGTAGGGAAGCAGATATGCCCGGGCTCAAGGTTTCCAGGTGGTTGCTCTAGGCGCTAGGCATAGATCATGGACCGAGATTAGCAAGGATGGGCAAGGCAAGTCACAGGGGGCATTTCTCGTCCCCAGCTTTTCTTAAGGTGATCCCCTAAGATCTTGGGCTGAACCCTGGCGGCCGTGCCTGGCTTAGGTCACCCCTCCCTTGAGGGGTCTTACCCGTCATTGACTAACCAGCCATCTTATGGAATGTACGCAGCAATCACAGGAACAATGTGTTAATCGTGTGGGGCAGGGTAGGGGTAGCTCTTGCTTACTTGCAACTCAGGTCCTTTGTTATGCCTCTAGGCAACACCTTGTTTTTTTTTATGCCTCAAGGCAACAGGGGCCTTGTCTGGAACATATTACTTTTAGATGCTTTGGGCAGAGCACGTACATTACTAAGTTTAATTCTTAAACTAGGAAAATATATGTCAGTCCCCTATAGAGGCCACTGCCCTAGTTTCAAATATTATTGTGTCTTGGAATAGGGAGGCCTGAGGAGAGGGAGTGAGACAGGGAAAGGCTGGTTGGTGGAGCAGTCAGAACACACACATTTATTGATCAAGTTTGCTGTCTTATATGAACTCAGTGGTGGCACCCCAAAACAATTATAATGGTAACATCAAAGAGCACTGCTCTCAGATCACCATACCAGATATAATAATAATGAGAAAGTATGAAATATTGCTAGAATTATCAAAAGTGACAGAGAGATGAAGTGAGCACGTGCTGTTGGAAAAATGGCACTGATAGATTTGCTTGATGCAGGGTTGCTATAACCCTTCCATTTATAAAGAACACAGTATCTGTGAAGTACAATAAAATGAGGTATGCCTATACTCAGGTAGGAGCAATTCTTGGGAAGTCCAAGCTCAGAGTCAGTGGTTACAAGGAGAAGGAAGACCCAGGCACCCATTAGAATGTGTAACTGGCAGCCCCCACTGTTGCTGTAGGGCAGTCCCTGCCTCTTTTCTTTCCTACCTGTGCTAAGGTAGACAGCAGCCAAGCTGGCCAGCCAAGTAAGAGTATTCTGGGGCCAGAAGGGCAGGTATTGCCCAAAGCATTTACTTCTCTCTGCCCAGGAAGGCTGGAGAGCCTCCACATCCAGAAGATAAAATGCTGCCAGGCTGTTGGCAATACATCCTATCTTTACTCCACAATCACTGAGGCTGGCTTAAAGTAAACAGAGCAAGTAGGTGTGCACATATTTTTAAACATTAGTCCACATTCTTGAGCAATAGAATAAGCAGAAGAAAAAATTTCAATAAGTGCAATTAATATTAGAGATTTCTAAGGGATTATGCATCCATCAAAAATAAACAATGAGAGATTTTTGAGATTAAATATTTGTCACAAAAGATGAATATCCTCAACATATGAAGAGTTCTTATAAATCAATAAAAGACCAATAATATAATAAGAAAATGGGCAAGAACAAGAGGATATAAATGGTTCTCAAATATTTAAAAATATGCCCAACTCCATTCATGTTATAAAAATGCAAACTAAAAGTACAATTAGATAACATTTTTTTCACCCATAAGATTAGTAAAGTTTGAGTGCTTTAATAATGTTGATTTGGTGAGCGAATTAGAAAATAGGCCTCCCAGATGGTGCTAGTGAGAGTAAGACCAGTAACATCTGTGTGAATAGCAGTTGGAGAAGTTTGGCAATACACGTCAAGTTATAAAGTGGCCTTGACTCAGCAATCACACTTCTGGGAAGTTAGCTTACCAATATGCACACACACAAATGAAATTTTACTTGTGTGTATACAAAGAAAATGCAGGGAAATGCTTTATCAATCTGGAAATTTCCCAGCTCAGGCATGATAGGATTTGGAAAGTGACAGGTGTCCTAAAAATTCCATCTGCGTGTACAAGCTTCCTCTAAGAAAGCCCACTGGGAGGGGTGAACCATAATGCAGATTCAAACTGATGGCAAAATAATTACCCTTAGGTTACTCTGGGTCACTTTCTAAATTCTATCATGCCTGGGCTGGGAAATTCCCAGATTGATAAGGCATTCCCTCCTTCCTCATGTGTAGCAGTTGCCTTGGATAGGATTAAGGGTGGGGCAACACCAAAATGAAGTGCCCACCCTTATCCTTCTTCCCAAGTGGAGCAATTGCTTGAAACAGCACCAAAGCAGGGAATCCTTGTCCCAAGAACAGCTGGAGATCCTATCTACCTCACAAAAATAATTGCATAGTTTTTGTATTAGTATAGAATATTGAAAACAACCAAAATATCTACCAGTAAGAAACCAGTTGAGTAAATATAGTACATCCATAAAGGGGAAAGCATACATTTTTAAAAAGCACAATTTTACATATCCTACAGAAATTCTGGCACATAAGTGATTTTTTTTGCACAGATATATTTGCAAAGCTAGTAAAATAATATATGAAAAGGGCTATTTGTTGAAGCATTTTTTTGTAATTGTAAAATGTTAGCAATAAGCCAAATGTCTATTAATAGAAGACTGATTAAATAAAGTAAGGTGTATTAAAATTATGAAATACTATTCCATTGTAAAAATGAATGTAGAAACTCTATGGATAAGATATTGAAAGTTTCCTGCAAAAGTTTCCTGCAAAGTTACACTGTTAAGTAACAAGGCGAGGAGGCAAGTGTATACAGCTGACTCTTGAACAATATGAGGGTTGGGGCGCCAACTCCCCACATAGTTGAAACTCCACGTGTAACTTTAGACTCCTCCCAAAGTTAGCTACGATAGCCCACTGTTGACCAGAAGCCCTATCAATAACTTAAACAGTTGATTAACACATATTTTGTGTGCTGCACGTATTATATACTATAGTCTTATAAAGTAAGCTAGACAAAAGAAGATATTAAGAAAATTATAAGAAGGAGATAAAACATTTGGAGTACTGTACTATATTTATTGACACTGTAAATTTACATAATCTTTTTACAAGGTGAATCATCTGTCTGAAATGGTGGGCAACCGCAGCTGTATACCTAAATCTGCAGTACATATCCACTTTTTTAAAAAATTGTAACATGATTTTTCTCTGCTTCTTGGGAACCCTTTTTTTTTTTCCAGTTACTTAATTTGTTTTCAATAAATTTAAGGGGGTATAACTGGTTTTCTGTTACATAGATATACTGTATAGTGGAGAAGTCTGGGCTTTTAGTGTATCCATCACCCAGATAGTGAACATCATGCCCAATAGATAGGTAATGTTTCATCCCTCACTCGCCTCACATCCTCCTCCTTTGGAGTCTCCAATGTTTATTACGTTGCTCTGTATGGCCATGCATGCCCATATCTTAGCTCCCACTCACAAGTGAGAACATGCAGTATTTGGTTTTCCATTCCTGGGTTACTTCACTTAGGATACTGGCCTCCAATTCCATTCTTGGGAGCACTTTCAGCGTCACTAGTAGTGCTGCCTATGGATCCCATGGTATTATTTAAGGTTTACAGCACTGCACTAAACACAAAAAATACATGAAAACTGAGAGAGATCACTTTTTACTGCCATGTGCAATTTGCTGGATAGATGAACTGCTCATGTGGAGATGATTTGCATCACACAGCATTTTAAGCAGATGCAACACTTGAGCTCGCCACAAAAGCAACAGGAGGTGCCTATGAAATTATTACCATAGTACAGAATGTACTATAATAAACTTTATGTAGTTATGACTTAATACTGCATCTTTATGTTGGTTTACATTTCTCTTGACTGCAAATGGTTAGGTGTATGGTCTGTGTTTGTGTATGTAAGTTTTGATAAATTTTAACTTTTTATAATAGGTTTGTGTATGTTTTATGGTAGTAAATGATAAACCAGGTTAGTGTCTACATATATTTTATGCATTCATGACATATCTTTTTCTTAATTTTTTCACTCTTTTTCTAGGCGACATGGTTCATCTGCAAGTTTTTTCAAATTGTCACAAATTTCCAAAAAAATTTCCAAAAAAATTTCCCATATATTTATAGAAAAAACCCATGTACAAGTGGATCCACACAGTTCAAACCTGTGTTGTTCAAGGGCCAACTGTATTATGTTATCTTTTGTGAATAAGGAGGAGGAAAATACATACATTTGTATTGTGCTGAAAATTTCTGGAACAATGCAAGAAAATAAAAATAGCAGTTCCCTGGTTTGGTGCTAGAAACTGGGAAAACAGAGAATAGAAACTACGGAATTTTCACAGTATGTCTTTTTTTTTTTTTTTTTTTGAGACAGAGTCTCACTTTGCTGCCCAGGCTAGAGTGAGTGCCGTGGCGTCAGCCTAGCTCACAGCAACCTCAAACTCCTGGGCTCAAGTGATCCTCCTGCCTCAGCCTCCCGAGTAGCTGGGACTACAGGCATTTGCCACCATGCCTGGCTAATTTTTTGTATGTATATTTTTAGTTGGTCAATTAATTTCTTTCTATTTTTAGTAGAGACCGGGTCTCGCTCAGGCTGGTTTTGACCTGACCTCAAGCAGTCCACCCGCCTCCGCCTCCCAGAGTGCTAGGATTACAGGTGTGTGCCACCAGGCCCAGCCCCACAGTATGTCTTAATTGTAAAAAAAATGGAACCATATAAATGTCTGAATTCTTCAATCAATATATTATCTTTTAAAAGAGTTTTTGAAAGCAAAGAGACAAAAATCAGACTAAAAAAAAAATATATATATATATAAAGGTGGCTCCCTATGTATTTATATTAAGGATGTCCAAAATATATTATTGCTAAGTAAAAAATAAATAAACAAAATGCAAAATGAAGAACAATGTATGGAGTATAATACCACTGGCTTTTTGTGTTTTTTTTAAAGTTTGACTCCAAGGCTGCATATACACAAACTATTTCTGTGAGAATATACAAGAAATTAGTGCCAGCAATTACTGGAGTAATGAACTCTAGGGTAGTGAACTGGAAGACTGGGAGACAGAGATTGAGGAGAACATATTTGACTGTATTTCTCTTTTTACCTTTTAAATTTTTTCTGTGTGTGTTAACAATTCAAAAATTCAATAGTTTTTCAAAATTGACATCACATACACAATCCAATAGATAAGCTGTATAGCATTATGCAAGCATGTCAGGAGATCTCATTTCTAATTAAATCTTGCCATGGATAGAAAATATACATTAAATATATGTGTTTGAAGTACAAAAGTAAAAACTGGAAAAATTGAAATAGAATGCATAACCTTTAAACCAGGTAGAAAGGCCAATAGAACAGATCTTTTTACTCCCAAATTAATACAATAATTCTACCCCATCCTTAATCAATACAACAAAAGAATATGGATAAAAATACAACCTATGACAAAACAAGACAAATAGAAAATTTAAATTATAATGACAAGAAGAAGTACAAGCATAAAAGTAATTATAATAAATGTATTCCTACTAATAAAAGACTCTTGATGTGGATAAAATAAAACTCCAACTATCCTTTATTTATAGGATATATCCAAAATAAATTACTTAGAAAAATTCATAAATAAGAAATATTAGGTTAACACTGACAAAAATAAAGTTCAAGTATGGTTAAATTAATGTAAGACAAAACAATCTAAGAAAAAGAGCATCAAAAGATATTAAGAACAAAGAGGGGTATTTCACCTTGAGAAAAGGAAAAATCCACAAGAATATAAAACAATAACAAACATTATATATCTACTACTATAGCTTTAAAGTATGTAAATCAAAAAAGTTAAAAATACAAAGAAAAAATGATGAATCTTCTATTAGAGTGGGAAACAGCTTTCTAGAAAATAACAGAACAATTAGAAAAAACAAAGAAAGGCTCTAGAGTTTTAAATAACACTATTACCATGTTTAATATTTAACTTTGTACCCAAAAAACAATGAACACTCTGTCTTGTCAAACATATATAGCACAGAAAATTAACCATGTATTATAAGTCTGTAAAGAAAATCTCAACTAATTGTAGAAAGCAGAAATTACAGAGACCATATTCTCTGATCACAAAGCAATAAAATGGGAAACTAATAAAAAGTCACTATCCATCTAGAAAATAGAAACTACTTTTCAAAATCAATGAAAAGAATAGGAAAAATCTGACTTTCACTGGGATTGCAAGATTGATTTCATTGTACTAGTACTTTGTGTAGCCCAGGGGGTTGAGAGCTTGTTCAAGAAACTATAGTTTCAAGGAATACTGGCAAACTTAAATCTTTGTTGTGGCTGTATATTTGTGAGAAATGTCAGAGGACAGATAATAGAAAACTTTGTCATATGTGGAGCAGTTGCAGCCAAACGCATATCAAAATTAAATTGCTGAAATAATGAGAACAGTTTTTAAAAAGCTGATAGATACAATTATATCTATATTTATATTTGGAGGAATTAAACATTAAAATACAAGACTTATTCTTATATATCTCCCTCCCCAAAGTTATGGAGAAGCATACATTCATTTTAGGAAATAATTTCGATGAAAGTAAAGTCTCTAACTATTTTTTATTTTTATTTTTTTTTTTCTTTTTCTTTGTGAGCAGTGGAAGATAAAAAGTCTCTAACTAGATAACAGCAACTTAACGGATTTTTTCTTTGATAAATGGCACTGCTACTTCACTGGAGTGTTCTCTAGAATTGCTAGAACAGAGATTCAGTAGAACGGTTCAACATTGCTTAATGACAAAGCTATAGATGAACAGCAAGCCTGGACATTGGGGCAAGAAGTTTACCACTGGCTGGCACATCTTTTGAAATCTTAGATCTGGAGGGAGCTTATAGATAATTGTTCAACACCACTACCACCATCACCAGTTTTACAGTAAGAGATCCAGAATTTGGCTCTTCTCTTTTCTAGCCAGTATTTCTTCTACATTTCCACTCCTGCTAATATTCTTTTAAATTTTTTCATTCTGAGCTATAAACACTTAAAGGAGTCAAGAATCCTCTAATGAAAATATTCTGAGACATCTTATTGCTTCAATGTATATACATCTTTAAGAGTAAATCAGAAAATATTAATAAAATATGACTATGTCTCAGACAATGTGTACTCTGTAAATCCGGGGAGTCAAAAAGATTGTGTAATTGGCATCTTTCCTGAGTTCAACCAGTCAGGGCCAAGTAAAGGGATTCATTTGTACTAATTTTCAAACAGCAAAGAACCTCATGATATGAAAATACGAATGCATATGGCAAGCTAAAGCAAAGAAAGAAGATTTTTTTCTGATACAGCCCTCAGGCTGGGACAGGACACGTGTGATCTCCCTTGCTTATCTGATTACAAAGCATGATAAAGAAGAGAAACATCTTCTAACTGTAGGGGAAATTTTAGCTCTTCAAGGAAGGAGCTAGTAACATAACAGTTGTGAATGAACGCATACACTTTTAAAAAAAATTTCACTATCTTCTCCCCAAGACACCCCTGCTCCATCAGAGTGCAAGAAGGAGATCCACATAGAAGGTGAACTTTAACCTTGTATATATTTTAGTGTTGCAATGATATTGATTATAAGAAATTAGCTTATTAAGATCTACCTTCATTAATAATTTATTGTTTTTGCTTTCCCTCTGAAATCTCACCATATTCTTTGTGAGACAGCACAGAATATTAGGAAAGAGTTATTAAGCATTTTTCTTTATATTTAAAAAATCTTAGGGATTTATTTAAAGCTATTGAAAAAGTAGACTTATGCTAGTTTTTAAATGTTTTCTCCTTTTTAAAAAGAATTTGTTCTAAATAAATTGCTCCAACAACAAAAATTGCTAGACAATAAGAATTCCTACTTTAAAAAAAAAGAATTCCTACTTTTATTTCTTATTATATCACAAATCCAATAGACTTTCTCTGCAACAAATTATGGGTACTTTTGAATGTAATACAGAGTCATTTTTCCTATAATATCAAACTAATGTATTAAGATCTTATAGACACAATTAAAAACATTCCACCTTTAGTTCTTACTCTTCTATAAAAAAGCACACAGTTGTAAAATAGTTCTATTTTATATGACTTTCAAAGAGAATTGGCTTAAATCAATTTCTACAAAGGTAGGACCAAGAGAAAAGGTGACATTTTTAAGTAGGCCCATTTTAGAATGAAAATGCACAATACTTAAAAGATTTGGTATTGAATTTTAGCTTGTCTACCATGTACATAATTTAGGGCATGCTACTCACATCAGTTCCATCATTTAAAAATGGGGATTATAATACTTAATTCATTATGTTTTTTGTAAGGGTTAGAGAAATCTACTGAACTGTGGGTTTCTTGAAAGCTGGCATCATATTTTATTCGTTTTTTCTTTTTCTTTTGATTTTTATTCATTGTCCCATAGTCAGCTCTTGTATATGGTGTGATAGGATTGTCAGGGACTAAAATATTAATTTAAATATATTTTTCCTCTGCAGCCTCCTAGGCAGATCCTTTGTGATTTTACCTGTCTGCTGTTTGCCTGTTAGACATAATGGAGATTCATATCAATATATAACCTAATAGTCAAGTTAGTGACTCTCACTAGTCAAGATGCTCTAAATCTGCAACTATTTCCAAATTATTTTTCTAACCTCATCTTCTACAACTGTGCTCTCTGCTCATTCTTCCAGTCAAGTAGGCCTTCCTAGACCTTTGCACCTGCTATCTTGAATATTCTTTTTCCCAGATACTCACATAGCTCCCTTCCTCAATACCTTCTCTTTTCAGCTCAGGTCTCATCAATGGGGCCTGCTCTTATGATCTTGCACACTTACACTATTTATCATATTGAATATTTTCCACAGTACTGTTGCCAAATGAAAAAAATCACACATTTGTTTATTTATTGCTTATTATCTGTCTTCTTTCACTAGAAAGAAGCTTTATTGGGCCAGGGACTTTGTTTTGTTCATGCAGTTGATCCTCGATAAATATTTGCTGAATGAATGGTAACTGATTGAACAAATGGATTTGTGCACATAGAGAGGATTTCTAATACTTCCTTCTATTCTCCAGATCAAGATAGGACTCACTAACACAGTTCCAGGACAGAATGTAAATATTAATACTTTCATGTTCAGTACATCTTCCTATGTTTTATTTTTATGTCTGTCATTTGCATTACGTTATAAAGTCTTTAGGAGTTGGTGATTGTGTTTATCTGTTTCTCTATCATTTTCTCAGCATTGGGCTTGGCACATAGTAAACTCTCATACTTTCATTAAAAAAATGAAATTGACACTAATTTTTGTTGTTGTCTAACTAAGCTCTGTGATATTAACTTTGATATGGTTATGCTACATGTATATATCATTCATTTCTTCAAGAACTAAAAAAAAATTCAATTGAGTACTTTAGGTGTCTCTTTTCTTGGTCATGGAAATATCGAAATAACATTTCATTTTCCAACTCCTACGTCTCAGCCCCAGGCACTATAAAGATAGACTTCTAAGTGTCCTGCAAAGAAAAGCTTCTGAATTATGTTAGCAATAAAAAGTTGGTGGGATCTGGTTTAGCATTCTTTAAAAGGCAATTCTCAGAGGAAAAAATTTTCCGATTAGCCATTTTGAGCCCCCCTTTCCGAAGTGAGATTCTGTGAAGTGTTTAAATGTTAGGTTCATTTTTTGTAAACGTATGCACACTAGCTCTTTCACAGAACCAGAATGATTTCCCAGGATCAAATATTTGCTTGAAAGTCATTCTCTCATTAATGGTGAAGTGTCGATTTTGTTACAATGAAATTCTAAGAATTCCCTGTAGAAATTAATACATTTTAAAAATTAGATGCATTGTGCCTTCTATATAAAGGTGATGCTTTGGATCTGTCTAAATGTCTTTGGCACTTTGAGCTGTTTTCCCAACAATACTATTGGAGCCACATGTGAAAGATGACTGCCTGGGGCTGTGGGTATAGGCTCTGGTCTTCCTAAAGAGCAGATATATGTTTGAATTTAATTGCTTAAAGCTGGATGCATGCCTAGGAGACATTCAGGAAAACTGCTTTCTGTTAGTGTGAAATGGATTGCAAATCAGCATGTCTGGGTCTTCCTCCCAACTCTTGCCACTTTCTAGTTATGCCTGTCATTTGTTCTCTCTGCATCTCATTTCTACAGAAAACAAATTTAAACAGTTTTAGTGTATTCTGGTTTCTAATTCTCCACTCTATTGATCATATGCATAAATCTCCAACTTTCAATATATCCTACCTAAAAGATTAAATGATGGTTTTATAATGATGAAAGTAATTACTTTAAGAGTATGCATAGGGTGTCCCATAATTTATATGTCAATTTACTGAAAGTGACTATTTATTTGATTTGTTTGTTTTTACTCTAAAGAATGGCTAGATAATAACCTGTTGGATCACACAGCGAAGGACGACTGTAACAGGATCCTCTTCCTGTTGACAGAAGGTCAACACGGCTGTCCTGTGTTGACTGACATCTCTGTTCTGAGTAATAATTAGGTACCTTTATACCTTTGCTTGCTTCACTAGGAATATGTATGGTTGACTGATGCAGCAGAAGTGGAGGCCACACCTGAAGGATGAGCACATGCTTCCAGTGACATTATCTGGAGTATCAAGGATTTTGCCATCTGTTCTTCATCATTTGTAACAATTCTTATTTTTTTCTTTAAAAGAATGAGCAAGTCCAGGATCACATTATTTCTTCAGAGTTTTGGATTTTTATTTTCTTATAGCCAGTCGAGGGAGCTTAATCTTGAGTCTGCAGCCATCTAAGGCTGTCTCTGTACAAAGTCTTTGAATGATTTCAATTTTCAGAAAGACAGAATGCAGTTTGGGGTCTACTTCATGTCTTAAGGCAATTAATTCAACTTGTCTCTCTTCCCCAACCCACCAAAATCCACACAGTTATTTTGATGAACTTACCCTTAGAGTGATGCATTGTGAACCTAATACTACAATATCTCATCAGTAAATCTCTAAGGTGGAGATAACAACCTTTAATGGTCCATTAAACATTCCAGGTACCAGATGAATCAGGAACATGATATCAAACTGCACTCACTTACCTGCGCCAGAAACCTGGTGATCCTCTTGACACCTTCCTCTCCCTTATTCCCCAAAACCAAATAGTCCCAGATTCTTATTGACATCACCCCCTCCTCATACATTAAAGTGATTATCTTCATCTATGGCAACTATTACTGTCATTATTTGGGCCATTATTGTCTGGTCTTGCCTTAGACAATTAACCCTTGCTCTCTTAGTCTCAGCTCTCTTTCAGTTAACCTACCAAACCAAATTAGAAACCAAACTTTCTAAATGCAAAACTATCTCTGTCATTATGCCATGTGAAGTCCCTAAACAGATTATCATTACTATCAGAAAATAGTTCCTGGCATCTAAAAGGCACTTAGTACATATTATTTAAATGAAACAATGAATCCTTTAAGCATCCTTAGCCTCATCAATAAGGCCCCCCCTCTATCCTATGCATTCCACTGATGATGTGCAAGGAGATTTGGGGGACCTTGCTTTAGTGGTTATATGTTTAGTTTTTGTGAGTTGCTGTCATTATTGGCAAGTGTTGCTGGTTTTCCATAGGCAGAAATGATATAAAATATACTTTTGACATAAACATACTAGGTTATGATGGCAAATTTAGGTGTAAGAGTTAGTCTTCAGATAAGTGTTCTATTTATGCAGGAAGAATATTAAATAAAGGACAGTATAGGCAAAATGAGGCTAAGGCCACCATTGATAAGCCAGCACAACAATCATAGCCTATCCCATTAAGTTGTAATTATTTGCTTACATAATATGTCCCCCCTGTTAGACCAGCAGTTCTTCTAGGGAAGTAATGGTCCTTGTACAATGCTTGGCCATGTGGTAAAAGTAAAATATGTTTTGGGTGAGTAATGGCAGACAAATTCAGCTTGGATAGTGCCCAGATAAAAATCACTTTTTATTTATTTTTATTTTTTATTTTTTTTTGAGACAGTCTCACTTTGTTTCCCAGGCTAGAGTAAGTGCCGTGGCATCAGCCTAGCTCAAACTCCTGGGCTCAAGCGATCCTACTGCCTCAGCCTCCCAAGTAGCTGGGACTACAGGCATGCGCCACCATGCCTTGCTAATTTTTTCTATATATATATATTAGTTGGCCAATTAATTTCTTTCTATTTATAGTAGAGATGGGGTCTCGCTCTTGCTCAGGCTGGTTTCGAACTCCTGATCTTGAGCAATCCACTCTCCTCAGCCTCCCAGAGTGGTAGGATTACAGGCGTGAGCCACTGCGACCAGCCAAGAATCACTTTTTAAACAGAGTCTCAGTTGATTTGGAAATGCAATTCACTCTCAGATCTGGTAGGAAAAGTGCCCTTAGGAATATTTTACAGTATAGCTGAAGACATTTAAAATTAAATTTCCATGAAAATTTTAGATGACATACTTTAAATACAACATCACATGAAGTGTGTGCCACATGCCAAAGGTGTTTTTGAGGAGTGGACAACAGTGTGTGTATCTAGAACTCTTCCTAACAAGGTAACTTGGACCATGGTATAGACCTGGGTGCTTTACTGGGGGCCTGTTAAGCAGCTGCTCACAGCTTTCTTGGTTTACTCTGCTTTTCCATCTGTTTTACCTGTCTCTATTTGTGAATAATTTATTTTGCCATCTGCATAAATAGAACACCTGTCTGAAGGCTAACTCTTACACCTAAATAATTTAGAGAAAATAACCTCTTTCATCTTTATTGGAATAATGTAATGACTTTCAAGAACAAAGCCCTTAAATAAATAACTCCTGGGGCCATTTCTAATGTTTTAACTATTATACTAACAGTTTAATTTCAATCATTTTTTTAAAATTAAAATGTCCCTCCCAATTTTTTTCCTTAAGATACCTGTTCTAGCAGCTGCTGTGTCTTTTAAGTTTCTTGCCATTGTATTTTGTATGTCTTCATTTAGAAGAACCATTATTGTTTGTAGACAATTGACTTTTTAGATTCTAACTAGAAAATATGCTCAACTCTTGACTGCCTGTGAGAAATAGCAATATCCTCATGTGCTTTGTCGTAACAATTAACTTCAGTAAATATTAATATTTATACCCCTATTGCCAATAGGCATGGCATATAATAAACATTTCACCCTGGATGATGTCTGCTTTTGTTGAAGTTTTCTTGGTGAAAAAAATTATTTTAAGTGTTTTTTTCACACTGTTGGAAACTCAACTGTGCCACATATTTGTGAATTGAAAAGAAGCACTGGAGTGGAACTTCTGCAGATCGATTTATTAATAAACAATAATCTTATGAACTTGCAGTCATTCAAATTCAAATGATGACAAGAATGAAAAGTATCTTATATTAAATTTCAATTCAGCTGCTTATTAGCTGTGTGACCTTTGGTGATTTACTTATGCTTTCTGAGACTTGGTTTCCTCATCTGTAAAATGGGCATACTACTGCTTACTCTAAAAGCTCTAGTGTAAAGTGTAGCACGTATAGTGTTTAGGTATTGAATAAATGGTACCTTTATTTAGTATCCATTTATATTAAATAAAGACTTAAGGATGTGTAATTCTGGATATCTTAGATAAAAAGATTTCAGCAGTTTTTAAAAATTAATAATCTTAAAAAATTCTAAATTTTTTTATATCATTTCTCTTCTTTTTATACACAGTATACTGAACATAATTTTAATTGAAAAAGTATGGTCACCAATGTGATCAATGTAAATAATAATTGTACATTATATGCTATATATGTCCTGTACAGAATTATTTAGCAATGTTCAGAGACTAGTTAAGGTGGAGCTGCTGTTTATTCCTACTTTTACTGGCCCTGGATAATTTTCCTTTTTGAAGTCTTAGATCTGCTTTTCTTAATTTTATATCTTCTTTCTGGCTAACAGCTGTCATTTCTTGCTGTATTTTATAGGTGTGCCTGTAGCAGTTCCTCTCTCTCATTTTAAGTTTCTATCTATGATTTGTTGCAGATTTGGAATACAAAGTTCTAAGAGATGAGTATTTCTAAGTAAGTATTTTAGGGAAAAAATTTTGCAACATTTTGTTATTTAGTGGGCAGTGGCTTTCAATTTTTGCCAGATATCTGGCTTCTGGACATTTTAAATGTAACTGTATTGCCTTGCAAATCTGCTATTCCACAGAAGCACTAAGGTGTTCATTATATAAAGATTTGGTTAGTATATCAAGTAGAAAAGAAACACAGAAAATTTTCATTTATTCAAAACTTAAGCACACTTTTATAATTCAACCAACTAGAATAAGGTTAACAAAATCACAAGTCAAGAAAGCAAGTTTAAATTATGCTTAATATATTTTAACTTTTGTCTGAATACATTATATTCAAATTATTCAGAAAATATTCATATTTGTTATGGAATTCCTGCTATGAGCCGGGCAATGTGTGGTATAATGTAAATACCAGAGGAATAAGAAATGTTTCATATCTATAAAGAGGTCAGCCTAGTGATGGCAGGATTAAGGAAAAGGAGGCAGAGACATAAACAAATAGGTAGAATGAAGTGCAGTCTAAACTATGATGCAAGTACGTTCAAAATATAATTGGGGGCACAAAGGTGGGAGTGATCCATTCTATACTAGTAGCCCTAAGGAAAGGGGAGAACAGAGGAAGTGAGATATGCCCTAAATGATGCACTGCTGTTCTAGAGCCAGATCAGGTTATACATAATATTTAGAAAGTGATGTGGCAAATGTTGAGGCTGATGTGATAGCCTGAACCATGGTTCCAGTAGCAGAGAGAATTACAAGTGATCCTATGGCTGGAAGGTGGGTGTGTATGTTGGGGATGTGGGAGTAGAGAGATCATAAATGTAGGTCTATCATGAAGGACTTCGAATACTGTGCCTAGATGCTTTCGTTTTATTCCGAAGCGGTGACAGTCATGACAAGGGTTTGAGCAGGGAACTAAGATCTGTATTTTCCAAAGATGCCTCTGATGGTAGAATGGCAGATGGAATAAAGGAAAGCAAAAATGGAAGCAGAATGACAGAGAATGAAGCTATGGCAAAGGTCCAAGAGAGCAATCAGGAATCCTGAACTCAGGAAGTGGGAATAAGAGGGTGGAGTGGACTTGGGAGAAATTTAGGAGATTGGATTCAACAGGACTTGATAACTGATTAGATTTCAGAGGATACATGGGATGAAGCTTGTGAGGAAACCTCAGGGGAGTAAAGAGTTATGGACAACTCCCAGGTTTATGGCTGGAGGGACTGACTGTGTAGCTAGCAGTGCGATAGGAACTGCCATGGGAAATAGAGTAGAAAAGAAAAATGAGGCAAAATAGGAAAGAAAGACAAAGAATAGACAAGGGTACATCTTGAAAACAATCAAGAACGTTCTGGTTAGCTGCATAACAGGAAGAGTCCACACAGAATACAGGGTAATTCTGGTATTGCAACCCTCACATGATGTACAAATACATACATACATATACATGTATGTGTGTATGTATATATATAAAAATGTAGATATGTAGATATAGGTAGATGGACATATGTGAAAAAGCACTATGATGTAGGGATGATTTTTAAGGATATTTACACTGAAGATCTCTAGAAAAAGAAAGAAAAAAAAAGTAAAATGCCCCCCAAGATGCATTTGTCAGAGTTTTCCAGAGAAACAGAACCAATTGTATATATACATATAGAGATATAGAAAGAGATTTATTATGAGAAATTGGCTCACATGATTACGGAAGCTAAGAAGTACCACAGCCTCCTTCTGCAAGCTGGAGAACCAGAAAAGCCAGTGGAGTAGTTTTAGTCCAAGCTCGAGGGCTTGAGAACCAGGAGAGCTGATGGCATAAGTCCCAGTCTGAGTCTGGAGGCCTCAGAACCAGCACTGTTGATGTCCAAGGGCAGGAGAAGATTCCAGCTCAAGCAGAGAGAGAAAATTTACTTTTCCTCTGCCTTTTAAAAAATGTCATGCCAGCTGGCAGGACATCTCTTAGCCCAGTCAAGTTGATAAATAAAATGAACCATCACAAGTCCACCCCTAGTCAACTTGGTGCTCACATGCATTCTCTTAACTATACCCAATATCCAAGTAAAGACAATTACAAGGTCATAATTCTGCCTAACATGATACGATTATCCTGCATACAACTGAAAATGTGCTAATCTCTTCCCCAGAAGAGGAGGTAAAAATCCTTGGGTGATGTTTACTCTTCCTCTGATATCCCATAACTTAAATACTATAATGTAAAATTAACAATACTTAAATACTGATATAAAGTCAATATATTTTATGTTACATGATAAGGAAATAAGAGAGAAAAGAAAACAAAGATAGCTGACACACACGCACACACAAATATATTTATAACAAAATAAGGATTAAATACCGTGTTTCCTCCCAAATAAGACAGGGTCTTATATTTATTTTTCCTCAAGAAGACACCCTAGGGCTTATTTTCAGGGGGTGTGTTATTTTCCCCTCAAAGCCTCAGCTTGCAGCACGCACAGGATGGCCAGGACCTGACAGGGGGAGCTGACCTTGTTGGTGGGGCTGCCCGCACCTTTCTGGTCACCTCAGGGATAGTAGCTGTCACGATGGGACAGATGAGAAGGGCTGCTTGCGACGAAATGCATGGGTTGTGCAGATACGCTGAGTAGCCACTCCCATCGCTAGGTCTTATTTTCGGGGTAGGGCTTATATTGCGCAAATGCTTAGAAATCCTGCTAGGGCTTATTTTATGGGTAGATCTTATTTTGGGGGAAACACAGTACTTACGACAATTATAGTCTTCATGTCTGTAATTGGTCACATGATCATAGCTGGTATTTATAACTACCTTCTGCTACCCATTCAGTTTTCCCTTTGCCTTCAGCGAGCACCTCAGCTGGCCAGGTCATGATTCTTTACTTGATGAGGGAACCCAAACCTTTAATCCTGAAGGGTCTGGGCTACTAGTGGTCCTGATTGGATTGAGTTGTTGTAGTTTTTCATTGACCTTAACCATGGGGTATGGTAATACTAAGAGACTCCCCAAGGGGTCTCCTGTATTCCAGACATACTACTCTTTCTTACCACCATTGTGGGGAAATAGTCTGATTTCCTCTTTGTAGTCTGGATCAATCACTCCAGCCAACACTGTAATTTCTTTCATTTTCTGTTGACTCTGAGGCATAAGGAAACCAAAGTGTCTGGTGGAAGTCTTAACTTCCAGTTCACTGGACTCGTTATGTTTCCTGGTGGAAGCATTTCTCTGGAACTAATACCTTTGGGCCAGCAGAGCATAAAGTCATGGGACTAGAAAGCAAACATTTTTCTAGTGTGTCACTAGGAGTAATAGTGAGTGCTGCCTCTTTCATTTCCACTCTTTGATTCCTGGACCTGGGAATTCTGGCTTATTGGAAAAACAGCACTACATATTGATTGAATGCTGATTCAGAGCACATATAGCCTTCTGGTGAACCTAGTCCCAGTCCTGCAAGGTATTGTCACTTAGGTGTCACTTTAACCAAGTCTTCAAAAGGCCATTCCACTGTTCTATCAAGTCAGCTGCTTCAGGATGGTGGGGAACGTGGTAAGACCAGTGAATTCCATGAGCATGGATCCATTGCCACACTTCTTTTGCTGTAAAGTGAGTTCCTTGATCAGAAGCAATGCTGCATGAAATACTATGACAATAGATAAGCCATAAGTCCATGGATAGTAGTTTTGAAAGGAGCATTGTGTGCAAGGAAGGGAAATCTGTATCTGAAATGTCTATTCCAGTAAAGACAAAATGCTGCCCCTTTCATGATGGAAACAGTCCAATGTAGTCGACCTTCCCCCAGGTAGCTGGCTTATCACCCCAGGGAATGGTTCCATACTGGGGGCTCAGTGGCAGTCTCTGCTGCTGGCAGATTGGACATTCAGTGGTGGCTGTAGCCGGTTGGCCTTTATGCGTGGGAGTCTGTGTTGCTCAGCCCATGCATACTCTCCTTTCTTGCCACCATGACCACTTTCTTCATGAGCCCATTGGGTAATGACAGGGGTGGCTGGGAAAAGAGGCTGGCTGGTATCCACAGAATGAGTCATTATATCCACTTGATTATTACAGTTCTTCTCTGTTGAGTCCACCCTTTGGTGCCTTCACATGGTACAGAAATATCTTCACATTTTTTGCCCTTCCGGAGATGTCTATTCACATACCTCTTTCCCAAATTCCTTTGTCATCAATTCTCCAATCGTGTTTCCTCTATGTCTCTGACTATCCAGTCAAATCATTGGCCAGAGCCCATGAATTGGTATAATAAATACATGTCTGGCCATTTCTCTTTCCATAGATAGTGAACAAATAGGCACGCTGCTTAAAGTTCTGCCCACTAGGAAGATGCCCCTTCGCCATTGTCTTTCAGGGATGCCCCGGAGAGTAACTGTAATGACACAGCTGGTCTCCTTCAGGTGGTGCTTGCATAGTGTGGAGAAACACCTGTAAACTAGGCCTGCATCTTCTTTTCCTCTGTCAACTGACAGTAGGGAACTTCCCATGAGACCATAGGTGCATCATAGGAAAGAGAAGGCAGTATGGCAGGACTGGGGACACTGGGCATTTGGACCAATTCCTTCTTCATGTAACTTACTTGTGCCTTCAGGGCCAGGCCTGCTTAGACTTGATCGTACAGATACCACTTTCATTTGATGATGGAGATTTGCTGTGCATGCCCAACTTTATGGCTTGGTGGGTCAGATAACACCCCGTTAATGATTGGCAGCTCAGATCACATGATAAATTGGTGGCCCATGGTCATATGTTCAGTTTCTACTAAAGCCTGGTAGCAGGCCAAGAACTGTATTTTTAAAGGAGAGTAGTTATCTTGCAAATGATGGCAGGAACTTGTTTGAAAATTCTAAGGTCTGCACTGTGATTTACTTGTGGGGCCTGCCAAAGCAAGTTTGCATCTGCTTATCCTATGGTCCAAGTGGCAGATTGGCTTGCATAGCAGCCTGGACCTGATGCAGAGCCTTCTCTTGTTCGCCCTGGGCCCCACTCAAAACTAGTATTTTTTAGGGGGTATTCAGTAAGTGGGCTGGAATAAGACACCCAAATGAGGAATATGTTGCCTCCAAAATCCAAAAAGGCCCAGTAGGCATTCTGTCTCTTTCTTGGCTATAGGAGAGGACAGATACAAGAACTTACCTGTCATCTTAGAAGGAATATATCAACGTTCCACATACTACTAGACCCCTAGAAATTTCAGTGAGGTAGAAGGCCCTGAATTTTAGATTCTATTTCCCATCTTCTGACATGCAAATATCTTACCAATAAGTCTAGTGTAGTTACTTCTTGCTCACTAAGTCCAATTAGAATAAAGTCATCAATGCAATGGACCAGTGCAACATCTCATGGAAGGGAAAGGTGATCAAAATCCCTGCAAAAACATTATGACATAAGGGTGGCTGGAGGACTTATATAGCCCTGAGTAGGACAGTGAAGTTGTATTACTGACCCTATTGGCAGAACTTGACAAGAGTAAAAATGTAGAGAAGAAACAAAAATTTTTAAATGAAGCAAAGTAAGAAAGGAAAACAAGAAAAAGACAAGAGTACATCTTGAAGACAATCGAGGATGTTCTGGTTGGCTGTATAACAAGAGTAGTCCACGAGAAATACTGGGTAATGCTGATACTGCAACCCCAGCATAATAGTCAGGTAGGTAAGTATATAGATATAGGTATGTAGATAGGTAGAAGTAGATGTAGATGTATGTGAGAAAGCACTATGATGTAGAGAGAATTTTAAAAGATATTCCCATTGAAAGTCTCCAGAAGGAGAGTAATAATAGAAAGTGGGAAAAAATATAGAATCTCATAAAGGGATAAAAGTAAAAAGCTTAAGAATCCAAGTTAATTCACAGGAATGAACAAGTGAAGACATAAGGTAGGTTTCCTAATTGAATTCTATCATTGGCAATTTGAAGTATTAAAAAGAGGAAAGAGAAAAAGAAGAAACAATTAACATATTTGGTATAATTAGTATTAATGCTAGAGTAAGAATGTGAGTCTCCTCTACTGCTCTTATTATTATAAATGATAAAAATGTCATCCCCCAAAGAAAACAAATATTGAACAGGTGCCCAGTACACATGCAACATGTCTACTGACTTATTGAGTTAAAATACAAAACCCAACACATGTGGAGTTAGTGTTTTCTAAACATTTGTATATTTTACACACATGCCTGCCATGCTGAATGCTTGTAAATAGTTCTTGTTAATAACAACTATTTTTAGCCTCAAGAACTCAAAGGAAGGTGGCTTCCATGAAACAAATGAAAAATACCTCCTCTCCCTCAAGGTTCTGTCTCTTGATTTGTTAAAAAGAATCAGCTGAAGATGCCCTTGGTATTGCCAGGCTTCACTTCAGATTGTAGGTCATTGAACACATATTCCCAAGGGATCTAGGAAGGTTTTTTTTCAAGAATGCAAGATGGCTTGAAGACTAACTGAGAGGCATCTTTCTTTTTCTTCTCTTCGCAGCTATTTTTACTGCAGCCAATGCCTCACTTCACACCTAAGGATGAAGGTTGGAAGGAGAGAAAACGGAAGAAAGTCAGGCAATTTGCCTTCACTTGCCTTTATAAATCTGCAGAAAGGTGCCAGCCTCTTCTGGTGGTGAATAGCAGCCCATTTTTGCCGTTGTGACAGGGAAAGATATTGGCTAAATATCTTGATATCCTGAAATTAGTTTTTAATTGAATTAATAGTTGAAACCAAAACTGCTCATGGGATTGGAGGTTGTTGGGAGATTTGTTAAGTTCTCTACTTCATGTCATCTCTATGCCATTTATTATTTCTTACCATATACAATCTCAATTCCCCCATTAGATATGGAGACTATCATAGAGATCTTCATTCCCCACAGAATCTAAAACAGTGCCTTGCATATAATAAATGTTTAATTGGTATTTATTAAATGAGTACATGAATGAAAAATAAATAAAGGCCTATCAAATTATGAATGGCAGTGCGATTTTCTGATGACTGGACATCTATTTGATAGTGACTTTTTCAGACAAATTATCATTAAAGTGATTTTTTAAATCTTGGTAACTTCAGTGATTCCCTTGATGTTCTATATCACAGATACAGCAACAAATGACAAAGAAATAATTTTACCTCTCAATGTTGATATTTAGATTAACCTTTTATATTTTAAAGAGAATACTCCAATTTTTTTTTTTTTTAATAAACCCTCCTAATTCTAAAAGAAAAATGAGCCAGGTGCAGTTTTGCATGCCTGTAGTCCCAGCTACTTGGGAGTTTGAAGCAGGAGGATCATTTGATCCCAGGAGTTTGAGGCTAGTCTGGGTAACATACCAAGACCCTGTCTCTAAAAAAAAAAAAAAGCAAGAAAAAAAAAAAAGAAAAATGGTTTCCTACTTTCCTACAAAGTGATTTAGTGTTATATTCTTTCATACCTACTTTATTAACACATTTAATTTTCTTCCAAGAGATTACTCATGCATGTTCACCTTTGCTTCTATATTTAAAAGCTAAGGGTCAGGGATTTAAAAGAAAACACTTTGTTACAATTCCAGAATAGTGAGAAAACACAATGGCAGAGACTAAAATCTATCATGGTATTTTGGCTTCCTGCCTTCCCTTTATTTTACAATGGGAGGAAAATCAAGGTGAGACTTGACTCGCTTTAGGAGTTCCTTTCCTGTGTGCTCTGTCTCCAGCGAGGAGAGAGACTGACAGAATGATAACACTCGATGCCAGGCTCCCTTGCCCACTCAAAGACCCTCCCTCAGGTATCAGTTGCTTGGCTAAGCTTTGAGGTCAACTAGACACCTCCCTTGAGACTTACCTGGCCTGAGGGATAGAACGACCAGAAAATCCTCTCAGGGAGAGCAGCTGTTATCTGAGCTAGGATCAAAGTCCCCCTCTGTACTCCAGAAAAACATCTTCCAAACTGGGTCTCTTTCTCCATGATTCGAATGAATGTTGAATGAGTCCCCAGGGACACCAGTTGCTTTGCTCAGGAACAAGCTGTCAGAAATACTGTGCAATGAAAGTTCACCTCCTTTTAAGGTCTGTTTTTGCTTCAGCATTTTTATTCATTGTCTCAGAGACCCACTAGAAATTAAAGAAGAAATTAGGGAACAGGCAAATGGGATGATTATTTTTTTTATAGTTTTCATTTATGTATTGGGTTTTGTCTTTTTTTCCCTGAAATGTGACAATTGCTTCACCTTGGTAATATTCACAGTATCCATGAAAAGGCAGAGTGAGTATAAAAAGACATTGTCCAAACATTCAGTTTTGTATATAAAAGCATTAAAAATAATAAATAACTTTCCTGTTGATCAAATTTGGGCTGCAAATTGATAAAGTTTCTCTTGCCTTATACCAAATTTTTTATATAAGTCCACAGTGGCAATCTTAAACTAGGTGGAATGCATGTTCTTAGTGGAAATATTGTAGTTCAGAAAGTTCTGACCATAATTTTCCATCAAAAAGATCAACGTGAACCATTCATCTAGTGGCTCCAAATTTGCAGAGTCTCAAATATATCCAAAGTGATGCTTTGGTTTACAGCTAAGCAGATATAAACAGCACTAGAGTATAAATTCTTCAAGATCTGGGACATGTCTCATTCACCTTTATCTCCAGCAACTACCACTGGGCCTGGAACACAGCAGAGGTAATAAATATCTCTTGAGGCAAATTAGATTGATCATAGTTTCGATTATCTTATTAGAATTACAGAACTGGTTAACTGAACTAAAGGTAAAAATGTCACAAGGACAGACTACATACCTGGGCCAAGAAGAGAGAATATAGCATTTGGAAGAGCACTTTTTAGATGATGTCTTTTGAATATTTCCATTCTTTTCAGCATGAATGTATTTTGCTGACACTGTAGTTATAGCCAGTTTTATTTTGTACTTTTCAGGTTGCCCAGTTTAAATTGATGTTTTTGGTAGCAATGCCAGTGGGTAGGTGGGTGGGTCAGATATTTTAGTCATGGCACACACTATTGTACAGACATCTGTTATATTGAATGGATTATTTTGTTTATCAAGTTTCTTTGAATAGCAATTTCAGTTTTGTATCTTATTTCCTTCTTTGATGAGGGTATTGCCAGCAGATGCAAGCTACATATTGGCTTGAGTTTCTTGCAGTTCCCTGGCTAGCTTTTTTTAAAAGTTTTTTTTCCTTCCTTTTAGCACTTTTCTTCTCAATAAATGTGTCATTCTAAAGAAATTCAGCATTTTGAACACATGATTCTAAAATTAACAGCCTGCTAATTCTTCATTTAAGAAACATTTGTTATCTTTCTGAGGTCATTACCAATAATAACATAATTTTCTTTATTTTCCTCCTTTTTTGGTCTTTATTTTCCGGTGTTTTTTTCTTCTTCATAAATAACTAGTTCTTTAATAACAAATGCTATTTGTGGTTTTGTTCAGGGTACTGTTGAATAGTTATTCTACATATTTAAATCACCAGAGCCTCCTCTGAATTAGAACTTGTGTCAGCAGATCTGAACGCAAAGGGTCAGTATGAGCCATTTAATTTTTTTTTTTTTTTTTTTTTTTTTTTGAGACAGAGTCTCGCTGTGTTGCCCAGGCTAGAGTGAGTGCCGTGGCGTCAGCCTAGCTCACAGCAACCTCAAACTCCTGGGCTCGAGTGATCCTCCTGCCTCAGCCTCCCGGGTAGCTGGGACTACAGGCATGCGCCACCATGCCCGGCTAATTTTATATATACATATCAGTTGGCCAATTAATTTCTTTCTATTTATAGTAGAGACGGGGTCTCGCTCTTGCTCAGGCTGGTTTTGAACTCCTGACCTTGAGCAATCCGCCCGCCTCGGCCTCCCAAGAGCTAGGATTACAGGCGTGAGCCACAGCGCCCGGCCGCCATTTAATCTTAATAACCTGGAAGTCAGATAAATCTAAACAAGTATCTTGGTAATCCTGAGAAAGGCATTGTAGGGAACTAAGAACCTATTGTCAGTACTATAAATCTGACAATGACAACTGATGGTTAAGTGCTGGTTACCTAGCACTTAATATGTGTCAAATATCATTCAAAACTCACCTACCTACCTACCTACCTACCTACCTACCTACCTACCTATCTTCTATCTACTCAAATCTCACAACAAAACTATAAGGTAAATATTATTATTCCCATGTCACATCTGAGGACACTGAGAAACAATAACATTAAATACAGCCCCTAAATTCAGAGTAAATGGCTAGTATATGACTGAATCAGGATTCAGACCCAGGCGGGAGAGCTCCAAAGTTTGTACTTTTAATCATATGCTACATTGTGTCATATATTCATAAAATAGGGAGTAGACATTGTGGTATAAACATATTGTTGCCTACAAAATTCCAGGCACCGTGTTAGGCATTAGGGATTGAAAGATAAAATTCCCCTGACTTTAAGTTACTCACAATTTAGTAAAGGATCAGAATTGAAAACAGGTCAATTCAATGCAAAGAGAATGTAGAAGAAGGATACATGGGAATGAAGATGTTGAGGAAACATCCTTGGAGATAGGAACCTGGCCAGAAGGAAATTGAGTAGAAGTTAAGGCAGGTGAAGAAGAAAGTTTGGGGATTCCAGGAGGGAAGGAAAAGCATGAGTTGAGGCAGAAAGCCAGGAAACCACAGTGTGGTTGTGAGGAGAAGCCCCTCCCATGGTCTTACTAGAATGCAAAGTGGAAATCTGGACGGTGGCAAGAGATAAATGTACAGAATTAAGTACGGGTTTCATGGAAGACATTTGGTGACACATTGTCCCTAATGCCAAGACCAAAGTGTTTAATATGGCCTGCCTACGGCAATGTGGAAAACAGGAAGCTGACACACCTGATTCTTCCTCCTGTCCACCGCCAGAGAAAAGACCTGGCTTGTGGGGCTCATAATCAGATGTCCACTGCTCAAGGCTTTCTCCATCCTCCTCATTCCACCTTGGGACTTGGCCCTGATACACGGGTGTGCAGTGGGAAGGGACTGGCTGGCTCCCTCATACAGACTCCACATCATTATTTCACTTCTGGCTGCATCACCCTCCTATGGAGTATGGTCTTGAGGTTGCATGTTGGTGATTCCCTGCTTAATGACACTGTGACTAAGGTAAAGCTCATTTCTCCTTTTCTGCAGGTGGAAGAATCACAGTGATTATGTTGGATGGATGTACATACATTGGCCTAGCAATTTGACTGAATTGGAAAATCAGCAAGAGTTAGCAATCTTGAGGAAGAAACACAAAGCTGAAGAATATGAGGAGAAAGAAGTTTAAAAGAAATTTTAAATGTGAGGCATTGGTGAAAAGCAAGGTAGAGAAGGACTAAAAAATGTAGAAAATGTGGACTTTTAATAGTTTCATAATACCTTGTAGAGTTCAAAGTACTGGGTTATTGTGGTTTCCAAAAATTTTCCTCCCTTTATTTATGGCACTTAATATCTCATTCCACTGTAATTAACATGTCTTTTCCTATCACACTCAAGGACTGTGAGATCCTTGAGTCTAATCTTATTTCTCTTTCAGCACCTCCAACACTTATCATAGTGCTTGGCACACATGTTTAACAAATGAGTGTGAAATAAAACAACAATGGAGAGATACAGAGAGCTATGGCCTCATTTGTGTTGGTTGGGTCATTATGCAGAGAGAAACACAGAGGGCTCAGAACAGAGCACCAAAGGGGAAAAAATGTTGAGAGAGACATTGAGGTGGAGCAGAAAGTGCAAGGGCTTTGGGCTCAGAGAAACTCAGATATGAATCTTTGCCTTATTGGCACTTCTCCATCCGTGGGGATAAGAAGGGCATGAAGACACCAGCAACCTGTCAAGATCACTGCACCTCTAGGCAGACACCACAGATGCCAGGAGAGCCAGCCTCTGCCCATCTCAGGCCACGGTTTCCACCATGCAAGTATGTCCAGCAGAGACCTCCTCAGAAAGTCTCATGTACTTACAGACAGCCCAACCCCCTGCTCTCCATATTTCCCCTCTGACTCACCCAGGGCTATCTATACCACTTCTAGATAGACCTATAGGAATGGCTGCCTCTGGGTTTGTACTCAGCCTCTGCATCCACCTCTTCTATTATCATGTCATTCTGATATAACATGTGAAATGATTAGGCAGCCTGACTATCTTTTTGGTAATTTACAGAATAACAAACTTGTATTAGCTGTAACTCCCTCCAAGTATTGCAATCCCTGTTATGTATCTGGGGTTGAAATTATGCAAAAATAGGCAATTAGACTTCATAGATTCAAATTGGTTTCTCTCTCTCTCTCTCTTTAAAATTAATAGATTTTATTTTTTAGGGCAGTTTTAGGTTTACGGAAAAATTGAACAAAAAGTACAGAGAGTTCCCATATATTCTTTCTCTTCTCATGCCCATTTTCCCTATTATTAATGTCTTGCATTGGCATGGTATATTTGTTACAAGTGATGAACCAATATCGATTTTTTATTAGCAGCTAAAGTACATAGTTTATATTGGGGTTCATTCTTTGTGTTGTACAGTTATGAGTTTGGCTAAAAGCATAATGTCATATATCTGCCATTACAGTATTACACAGAATAGTTTTGTTGCCCTAAAAATGCCCCTATGCTCCATCTATCTATACCTTCCTTCTCCCCTCAGTCCTAGGCAACCATTGATTTTTACTGGCTTTTTTTCACTTAATAATGTGCATTTAAGGTTTTGCCATGTCTTTTTGTTGCTTCATAGTACATTTCTTTTTATTGCTGAATAATATTCTAATGTGTGGATATTCCACAGTCTGTTTGTTTGCTCACTATTAAAATACATCTGCGTTTTTATTTCACATATAATAAATTATTTCACATATATTCAAGAAAGAATAAAAGAAAAAAATAAAAATAAAATAAAAAAAATACATCTGCGTTTCTTCCAATTTTTGGCATTATGAATAAAGCTGCAATAAAATTTGTATTTTGGTTATTGTGTAGACATATATTTTCAACCCACTTAGGTAAATACTTAGGAGTGTGATTACAAGATCACATGGCAAGACTATGCTTAATTTTGTAAGACATTGCCAAAGTGTCTTCCAAAGTGGGTATGCCATTTTACATTCCCTCCAGCAATGAATAAGAGTTCCTGTTGCTCCACATCTCCACTAACGTGTGGTATTGTCAGTGTTCTGGATTTGGACCATTCTAATAGGCATGTAGTGCTCTCTTGTTATTGTTTTAATGTGCATTTTCCTAACATAATGTGTTCTTGAGTATCTTTTTATATACTTATTTGCTGTCTGCATATCTTCTTTGGTGAGGTGTTCTGATATTTTGCCCGTTTTTTTTTTTAACATATAAACACCTATTTGATTTATTTCAGCCTATATCCAAACATTTGTAACATGGTTTTGCTATTTTATTTGGTTTTCCCCCCACCCCTACCTTCTTTTCATGTTTTGATATAAGTAGTACCCAGATATGGCCTATGAAGTTGTTTGGATTTCATCTTTTAAGGTTAATGTGCTAAGAAGAACAAAAGAAGGAAAAGGAAAATGGAAAGCAGAAAAAAGGAAAAGGAGACAAAAAAAAAAAAAAGGGTAACGGCCATGCAGGTAGATTGCCTCAGTAAGTGAAATTTTTCCCGTTTTTATTCTATTGTTTTCATATTGTTGAATTTTGAGAGTTCTCTGTATATTTTTGATGCAAGCCCTTTATCATATGTTTTGCAAATATTTTCTTCCGGTCTGTGGCTTTTCCTTTCATTCACTTAATAATATCTTTTGCAGAGCAGAAGTTTTTAATTTTAATTAAGTCCAATTTTGCAGTTTTGCATTCTACATTTAGGTCTAAGATCCATTTTGAGTGAATTTTTGTGAAATGTATAAGTCAGTATCTTAAACCAACCTTTCTGTGAAATGTATAAGTCAGTATCTTAAACCAACCTTTTTGTGAAATGTATAAGTCAGTATCTTAAACCAACCTTTTTGATTGTTCATGCTGTTTTATTTGTTTTACTGCCCTTGTAATATTGATTCTATATTTTGGTGCAAGTCTATTTCTCCTCTGATTAAGCAAGTCTATTTTTAAAAATGTGATGTAATCTTCACTATATTAATATATTTTATTAGTCTTATCATTTTACTCCCCAAAGGCTCTATTGTGAAATGTGTGGATTTGAACAATTAATCTCATTTTTCTTGAATGTTCTAATATGTTAAAATGGGGTCAATCTTTAACTTAATCTTTAAGAGGAGGTGAAAAAATTAAGTGTTAGAACATATTAAGGGATGGAGAGTTATATTTACTGAGTACTTACTCTATTTCAGGCACTGTATTAAGAATTTAAACATATTTCATTTAGCCCTCAAAATGATCTCTTGGAAATTGTTATTCCCATTTTGTCAGTGAAGAAGTGTGAAGCTTAGAGAGGTCCAAATGGGAATTTGAATCCAGATTTGACCAACACCAAAGAGTCTGCTCATTCCATTGGACTACACCAGCTTCTCCTCAGGGACTCAGAAGCAGAGCCTGGAGAGACAGCTCATCTTTCCCTAAGCTGAGTCTTAGAGTGTTTTGGAGGTTGTGTTAGACTTTTGTCAAAAAAGAGAGAGGAATAGGATAAAGAAGGGATTTGTGTAATGGGCCTCACGCATGTGAATGTTCATTCATTCAAACAGCATTTGAGCACCCACTATGAGTCCGGTATTAGCAGACAATGTGAACATTTAATGAGGAAAGTGGTTATGGTCAAGGCCCCATTGGGCTGGGGGTGGACGGGGGAGGTAGATGGACTTGGGACACTCTGCCTTTAGTATTGAAAAATTTCATCAGACTGAAAAATGACCATATCTTTGAACCAGAGAAGCAGATGTCCACTAGGTGGTAAAGATGAGCATAGACCTTTATGCCCTGGGCAGGCGGGGAGAGGGCCCTGGAAGCCCTGGGTTACCTTTTTCAAAGGTAGCATTGACAACAGATCTATTTGGGCACAGCTCCTGTCTTGAAAAATGCTTCAGCCTTTACCTCAAAATTTAGTCTTGCTGCTGCCACCCTGACCTCCTCCACCTCCAATGAGTGCTCACATCGCAGCTCATCGCACCCTCTGGGGTCTCTTCCTGAGCAGCAGGTCCTGATGGTGGCTCCTCATTCGCATCTCTGCCCCTGTTTACTGCACCTGCTTCTGGTTAGCTTTTGTTGTGAGCCTTAATAGCTGCCCTTAATAGTTCTTACTTTCTGCCTGAATCTTTGCTTAGTCTCTCCTTCTCCCCTCTGCCCCTCCAATACCTCAGGCAGTCATAATAAAACCTGGATCTGAAGACATGAACTCAGAAATTGGAGGAAAGAAATTGAGGGAGCAGAACAAAATAATAATGACATTTCTTGAGAGCTTACTACTGTTGGGGTTTTGTACTGCAAATGTATCCATCATTTATTTCAATCCTCGCAACAACCTTGTGCCATGTTGTTCTGGACACCACAACCCTCAGCAACAAAACCAGAGATTGAGTAAAAACATCCTTCAGGATGATGAGTGTGTAGGTAAGTTTAAAATCTGAAAGTGAATTGGGTGAACAAACAAAGGAGACAGTGAGAGAAATAGGGAGAAATAGAGAGAGTGACTGACAGGCAGAGAAAGGGAATAAAGTCAAAGAATTGGAAAAATGGAACTGGCTTCTTGTTTCAACTAAATGTAATTTGGATCTTGTTCTACAATAAGCCATAATGAGCAACAAAATCAAGTTGATTGTAAAAGGAAGAGTCTCCAGGTGTTAGGGGTTTGTTTTTTGTTTTATTTTATTTTATTTTTTTAACATAATTACTGAAAAAGAGAAAAAGATTCCTATTCAATTGGTTAGGATTAATTCTGTAGTGGGAAAGGGTTAAGTAAATTCTTTTTATTTGTTTTCATTCCAGTAGTGGACATAAAAATTAAATACCAAGCTTTATATTTTTCTTGCTGGAATGGACTCCATGCCACGTGAAAAGCTGGTGGTGTAAATGTGTTGAGCATTGAAGCTAACTTGCTTCTCTGAGCCCCAGAAACCAAAGTTACATCTGGAGGTATAATAAAAAGGCTGTGAACTGTTTTAAGGTTGTGAAATAGGACAGATGTTTCAGTATATTTCTCACTCCTCGTCACTTCCTTTTTTTTTTTTTAATGAAAATTAAATTCTCTTCTTCTTCCAGGCTTGACATTTTTTACTGCTCCATTGAATATATAATCGGTCCTCTATTCCATTCAACCACTCACATTATAATTAAAGAACACATTGTTATTACATTTTAATTATCACTCTTTGCATATTGATCTCATTATATTGTTTTCTTCTTTTTATTAGGTAACAAAGTCTATTACAGTAGGGTTTTTTTTTGCCTTGTTTTGTCATAGATAAAGAGTTCTCTCTCCAGCTTTTCACAGTCATTACTACACTGGTGAAATGGGTGATAGCATACCTTACACCCTCTTTTGTTTTTAAGTCTATAACTCAATCCCTTTCTTTCTTGTTTTTTTTTCCCCTCTCAGTTAACTTTTCTTGAAATCCTTCTGTCTACAGGTTTATGCAGATAGATTACAGCCTGAGCCTGGTGATTGAGATCATATCAGCTCTTGGCCAAGTGTTGTACCATAACAGACATCTTTGGGAAGGGAGTAGAAGCAGTGGTGAGACAACATTAAAAACAGACTTGGCAACACAAACAACAATTTCAGAGAAATTTGATTCCCGTGAAGCTACCCTGGAAAGCTCCAAATGATTTCTTTCACTGTTTGCTGAAATGAAATATTTGCCATGAGAATCTGGTTCCCACAGCTAGTGTTTGCAATTGTTTCTTTTTTACAAAGTATATCCCTTCACCAAATTTTAACACATTAACTGCTATGTGAGTTGTATTTAACTCACACTAGTTTTGAGCCCAGAGCCTTGTGAAGCATATATAACTCACATGGCTCTTGACCTTGGGAGCCGTGTGGTGTACAGACAACATAGGCTACCATGCTGTAGCATACATGTTATGTGATGGGTGGCCCCCTGGGCAAAACTCTGCAGTTGGCTCGTGAAAATCTTACTGTTGATGTTCTTATTGTTACAATTAATATTGACAATTTAATTCTAAAAACATGGATTAAATAAACAGAAGTCAATAAATTTCATTTTTCTATGTGTGTTTACCTTTAAATTACACTTAAGCCTGATAAGTCAAGAAAAACACTTTACTCCTATGAACTATTTTTCAAGTTTTCACATTATTTTTTACATTACTAATTTTCAAGTTTTTATATTACCTTTTTATTGAAAAACACAGGAAACAATACAAAGTGACAACTTTTTCATTTAATTAGAAAGGATCATTTTGTTTTCAAAGTTTTTATTCTATTTTTATAGTGATACAATGTGGCCCTAAGGAAAATATTTTTTTCTGGGGTGGAAGTCAATGTGTTAAACACCACCTTGCTTTATTTTATTTTTATATGAAACTCTGGTTACCAATATCTTAGAATGCTGCCTTGGGTAGTATTACTGGGCAGTTATCACCCTCTAGAAAACACATAGCTTATAAACATTATGATTTTTGGATTGTATTCGGAGAAGGGATCCCCCCATTTCTAGAATTATAGGATCACATTTGACTAGTAATACTGATTTTGTTTTCCTCTATTAAGAAAGACAGCTACAGGCAGAAGCAAAAGCATAAACAGGAAGAGTTTACTTTTACAGAAGGCAATCGTTGGCCACATTCTTCCTCTGCTGAGTCTTTATGTCAGGTATATTGGTTTCCTAGGGCTGCTGCACTAAAGTTCCAGCACAAACTGGGTGGCTTAAACAACAGAATTTATCATCTCACAGTTTTAGAGGCTAGAAGTCCAAAATAAAGATGTCAGTAGTGTTAATTCCTTCTGAGGGCTATAAGGAAGAATCTATCTGAGGCCTCTCTCCTTCGTTTGTTCTTTCTGTGTCTTCATGTGTCCTTCCCTCTACAGATCTGCTCTGTTCAAATTTCTCCTTTTTATAAGGGCACCAGTTATCCTGGATTAGGGCCCAGCCCGATGACCTCACCTTAACTAATTACATCTGCAATAACCTTATTTTCAAATAAGGTGCCATTCTTCAGTACTAGGGGTTAGGACTTCAACATATGAATTTTGAGAAAACACAATTCAACACATAACAGTGGATATCCAGTTTTCTTACTTTTTTCTCTTCCTTCCTCATCACACCAAAACCTCTGATACCTTCAAGAGTGGATGATAGATCTTAGTTTGAGGTGTTAAATCTCAAGAATACTTGCATTGTCTTAAAGTCTCAAATTTTGATAAGGCTGATGGAAGAGGCCATCAAGCAGAGTACTTTCTGGGTTATTTAGTTTGAGTTCATTTACTTTGCAGGGACAGGGTTAGGTGTCAGGGCTAGGGGACCTACTGCCTTCAGGAGAATCTTTCTGTATGGGCATTTGCCTATATCACCTAAGCACAAGACTGTCCATAATAGGAACCTTTGCTCAGTCTGGGAGGAATGTGGTGTTTAGAAAGCACAAAGCAAAACAGTATTTCTTAATGTGTGGACCTTGACCAACCTGCCTCAGAATCATTGGTTAAAATGCACATTACTGGGGCCCACCACAGGCCTACAGAATCCGAATCAGTGTAGGTGATTCCAGGACCCTTCTAACAAACACCCCAAAGAAGTTTGAGAGCTGTTAACACAACAAAACAAGACAGATTATACAAAGGGAAGCTGTCTGGTTAATTTATAAGCATACTATGTGCATATGTGAACATTATAAATCAATTTTCTCAATCTTTCAAAAATCCAGAGGCTGGAGTTGGGATTCATAATCAATAAGGACTTGATTATGACCCTCTGATCAGTCAATGCGGCAGGAAAGATGATGCAAAGCTTTGAAGACACAATATTTTCTTTCATATACATTCCTCCTTTTCAATGAAGAATTGTGTGAGTTGGCCTTCCACTAAAAGACAAAAGACCTTGAACCTGCAGGGCAAATCACTGGGTGCTGCATCATTTAGAAGGGAAGATGGTCTTTTCCTAACCAATCCAGCCTTAACAGTACTTATGATAGATGGCTATCCAAATTTATACATATACCAACTATATCTTTTATGTTTGATTTTTCTTTTAACACATATAAATAATATGTAGTTGTTTGCTTCCTAGACAAAATTTCTTTATTTTTGCTCTGGGGTGAAAAAAATTCCCTGAAAACCCCAAGTATTAAAAAAAAAAAAAAAAGAAGCAATTTAGGAAAGATTAAAAGCAATTGTTCTGTTACCCTTGGCAACAGAATCTAGATGCAGCCAATCAGCAAAGTTGATATATTGTTTTGACACACGTGCACATATTTCTAACATAAATAGCAACAGAGACCTAATAACAGTAGGTTTTAAAGCTGGAAACTGATGTTATTTCAAATGTGTCAATCAAAGAGAACCTATGAAAGTGTTTTTTTCTATCAAGCTGACATTAAGTATATGCTGTAATGGCTTCCTAAGTGATGGTAGACTTCTGTCAGGCCATACAGGAGATGCTAAATCTATAATTACACTCTTGCTTCTTGGAATGTGTCCTTTAGCACATCTCAAAAAAAAAAAAAACTTTAATAAGAAAATAAAATTTGAGTCCTACAGTAAAATTCATCTGTTCACATTATAAAAAAGTGTGCTTATAAGAATGAACAAAATTAGGCTAGAATTAGCTTATTTATCCCTAAAATAGATGCATTTCTGTAGTTCCTATGTCTGTTGAATTTATGATCAACTTGTGCCAGTAAATTCTGCTGTTTAAATTTTTAAAAGTCTCTCAGAAATTAGCATTTGGATAGAACAATAGGACAGAACAATAGTATTAGGCTGCCCTGAGGAAAATAAATGCGATGGTTAAGGGTCCAGTTTTTTCGACATTTACTGCTCATTATGAAAAGGGATGGCTAGTGGGTCAGAGCTCATCCTTCCTTTGATATTACTGGTAGCATTATTATTAAAAATTAAATTAAAAAAATTAATAGGAGGTACAATTTGATGAGTGCTTATATGCGGTGTGTACTATGCCAAGTACTTTGCAGATACTATCTCATCTAATCCTTGCAATGACTAAGGAGGTAGGAATTATTCCATTGTACAGATAAGGAAATCTGGGTTATTTAGCCTAGCTCCTGTCATATGGCTGATGAATAAGTGGCAGATCTTGGGTTTTAATCCAGGCCTATCTTCTTCCAGAACTTTTGCTTTCACCTGTAGTTCATGTGGACTTGTCTGATTCCACCTCCATGTCAGGAACCTCAGGATGCTAGTTATGTACTTAGGAACTGAATATGGTCCCTGGGTTGCCCTTTAACGGGTGGTTGGCCCTAGTAAAGTCAAACAACTTCTCTGAGCCTCCTTTTTCTGATCAGCAAAGAGAGCCTAATATCTACCTCCCAGAGCTATTGTGAGAGTCATTGAGATAGTATTCGATAAAGCTCTTGTGCTTAATAAGGGTTTTCAATAAAAAGTAGCTTTCTCTTAATCTTTCCTTCTTTTTAAATACCTGTGCAAAGTACTAGGCAATGAGATGCACATTGTAGATGTTCAGTTATTTTTTAAGTAAGTGACGAAAAATTAATTTTCAAAATCTAAATTATTAAAACTTCAAATATCTAGCTAATCATCTTAATAAAGATACAACCATAGGCCCAATTCAACCCTTGCTGAGTAAAATCAACAGGAGAATTTTTAAAATTACTGAACCTTGAACTCTATAAAATTTTTATTTTCCATCTAGGGAAGGAACCAGGCAGCCATATATGTTTTCTTAATGCCCTTCCTTTGTTTTTATTGAGGTGAAATTCACACAACATAAACTTAATGATTTTGAAGTGAAGGTTGGCATTTATTTTAGTACATTCATAATGTTGAGCAACTACCACCTCTATTTAGTTCTTAAACATTTTCATCACCCCAAAAGAAAGCCCTGTACTGATTAATACATTAATTGTCACATGAGTTGTATTTAACTCATACTAATTTTGAGCCTGGGCCTCATGAAGCATATGTGACTCTCATGTCTCTTTACCTTGAGCCAAGTGAACCATTTTTCAAATTGCATATAACTCATGCAAAGAGAATAATAAAAAATAAGAATTTTTAAAATTAAATTAGAAAGAATTGCTTTGTTTTTGAAGTTTTAATCTTATTTTCATAATAAAACACCATGGCCTCAAGGCAAAAAATTTTTTTCTAGTGTGGCAGTCAATGTGTTAAACAGGTGTTCCCCATAATCCTCCTTCCCCTAGCCCCTGGCAACCTCTAGTATGTGTTTTGTCTCTGTGGTTTTACCTATTCTGGATATTTTGTATAAATAGAATCATATAATATGTGACTTTTTGTGTCCAACTTCTTTCACTTACATAATGTTTTCAAGGTTCATCATGTGGTATCATATATTAGTACTCCATTCTTTTTTATGGCTGAATAGTATTCCATTCTATGGATACACCATAATTTATTTATCCATTCATCTGCCGATGAACATTCGGGCTATTTCCACCTTCTGGTTATTGTGAGCAGTGCTTCTATGAACATGTCCGTACTTGTATATGTTTGAGTACCTGTTTTTAATTCTCTTGAGCATATACCTAGTAGTAGAATTGTTGAGTCTTCCGATAATTCTACGGTTAACTTTTTGAGGAACTGGCAAACTGTTTTCCACAGTGCTGAACTGTTTTACATTCCTACCAGCAATACACAAGGCCTCCACTTTCCCCACATCCTTGGCGACATTTATTGTCTATTTTTTAAAATTATGATATCCTAGTGGGTGTGAAGTGATGGTTCACAATCGTTTTGATTTGCATTTCCCCAATTACTAGTGTTATTGAATATTTTCTCATGTGTTTGTTGACCATTTGTATATATTTATGGAAAAAAGTTAAATTAAGTCTTTTTCAAGCACCTATATTTTTAAAAGATGCCTGCTTGCCCCTGAAGTTGATTCTAATGTGCAAAGGTTGAGAAGAATCATTGATATATGGGAAATTGAAGAGCAAATAAGAAAGAGGATGTCAGTTACTTATTGTCTTTGTCATTTGCAGTTGGATAAGCAAGTGCTGTGGGTAATGTTATCAACCAGTCTTTTACAAACTGCTATTATACCTGAAGAATTCAAATGACAAGGACAAAATTGCATAAATATGATCAGTATATGTTTCATGCCTTCAAGGTGGTATTAAAGGACAATTTAAAACGGCCTAATTTCATGTTTAATGATTAAATAAAACACCTTACCTGTATAGAATACCTATCCCAGGGGGGCCAAAAGGTTCGATTCTTCTGTTACATTTTATAGTTAGGGCACAGATTTTTTACTTTAAGAAATTATGACAAGCAAGGGAAAATAATAGGCCTGAGCTATCATTGAATTCAAAAGAAAAATGTGTTACTTCTGTTCCTGGCCACCAGTGTGCTCCCTCTCTGTCCCTCTCTCTCTCCACCTGACACCCTTTCCCTTTCCTTTCTCTGTCCTGTAAACCATAATATGTGGACAAATAGTAGAGAGGTTTATTTGATTCTTATATTCTATTAAGGTACCCATGTGGTCATTGTCAGTTTATTTTAGTGTTGAATTCCAAAAACAATGCTTGCCCTGAAATTTCCACATCAGAGAAATTTTAAAAAAAGAAACCCATCAAATTGCAGATACCTAGATATCTATTGTTCACTTTCCAACATAGAAAAGTAGTATTTACAGTGTAGGCAGTGACATTTTCCTTAATGAGAACAGTTTTATGAGTTTTTTGAGGTTAAATATTATTTTTGACAACAAAACAAACAATATTTGACAACAAAACGTTTGTTGTCAGGAAGTGCTACAGATTGGGTTCTCCAAGCAGCCAACTCGAAAAGGACAGGGAGAAGCAGGAGTGGGCAGGGGGATCCATCAGACTGTGCTGTAGGCCTGACAAATCAGTGCTGATCTTGCAACCGGGAGCTCTGGAGCAAAGATTGCCCATTGGAAGAGTCCCACATTGGCCTTTGGCTCACTGGTGCAGGCCCTTGTATCATAGCCTTGCTCAGCTATTGGCCACGGGACCCCAGAATAAAGTGTGACCTTGGCTTCAACACTGAGACCCATCCTAATGAAGCCTACAGCTGGAAAGTATCAGTTCACCATGCTCCCTGCAGTTGAGTACCAACCACTATCTTGAAAAGTTTTCTGAGTGGTGCTCACTTGCCAGAACTCACATGGGCAAATACAGTTAAGAAGCAAGCAAAAGGCAGTTAGTTATTTCCTTAGTTATTACCTCTAACCTAATGCTTTCTTTGGAGAGGTGGTAGATATTTTCTACATATGTTGAAGGCTTCTCAAAACAACACAATCCCTACCCTCTGGAATTTAGTGCAGTATTTAATGCACATTTTTGGGATTCAGCTTTGAGAGCTAGTTCCAATACCAATACATTGTTAGAATGCAATGTCACCTCACAGATCTGTACAGAAAAAGCTTAGCATGGTGCCTGAGCCATAGTAGGTGACTGGTAAAGGTTTGTTAACTTAATGCATGATTAATTAAACTACATAATGAATTAGAGCAAGACTCTTGAGTGTTGCTTCAGTACCACACTCTAAAGAGTAGTAAAGCCGAATTAACACCAGGATTCCAGAATCAAGTCCTGTTTTGAGTTTCTTGGAAGCTTTAAACTATGTTTTGAGACATTTCTCTGTTTCAAATATTTGGACTATGGCAAAAACCCAAATTCAAAATGCCTTTTTATTTTTTTGCAGAATTTTCCACTTAATTGTAAAACCCCTGTGTATTTTAAGGAAAATTAATCCACATATTCCATTATTTAACTTGCACTTAACCATGAAACAGTTGTTTTTGTAAGAACTTAAAGTGTCCAAGAAGTCTTTGGTATTTTTCTTCCCCACTTTTTTAGAAGTAGGAAGTCCTGGTTAAGGCAAAACTGAAGAAACTCATCAGCCTGAATCTTTGGGCTGAGAAGGTAACCCTGGGCATTCTGTCAGGGTCTCTAAAGTGGGCAAAATGTTGTACCATTCCTCCCACCTCCATTTCCTGCCCTGATGGGCTGAGGGTCTCTAGTAGATTATGTAGAAACTCTGGGTAAGACCACAGCAACTGACTCTTTCCTCAGTCTGTTTTGTGGGATAAGCCCTGTGTCAGTCACAATACCTGCCCATGGTGGCCTGATGTTCTATCTCAGCAGGAAGAGTCTTTCTCCAGATCACAGAGCAAGGCTGGGGTCCCTCGGCAGTCAGCAGTGGGGTGAAAACTCCAGGGACCCAAGGAACAGCCCTGTGCCTAAGGAATTTGAAAAGAAAGAAAGAAAAGTGAAATGCTGGTCCCTGGGTCAATGCCAAGGAGCCTCCTCTGAGATGTATTGTAGCTACTTCTTTCAAGGATGTCCTGGGGCCAGAAGAAAAAGTCAGGGAGATGGCTCATTAAAAATTATGACTGAATTATGTGCGGAGAAGGGGAGAACAATTAAGTGTAATTTCCAGATCTTTCTATAAGGATATCTGAATGGCACCACAGATGCTTACCAGGTCACGGTGAGTTTTCTTCACCAACATAAAAGGAATTGGGACAGACAATATTATTTAAAAATGTTCCCAGTTGAACTTACCATAAAAATTAGCAGTTGGCTGGGTATTGTCTTAAACTCACAGCTTTCCCTCCAGCGCTGTGGCTTCCAAACACGCAGCTAAACCAAATCTGTGACGTAGGCTGTGGCTCATTTTTCCTCCTCAAAGCAATGGTGCTCCATTAGTCCGTTGCCTTCACTTAGATTTTATAGTTGTTTTGAATAATCTCTTTGCTTGGCTTGAGGTACTGCTTGATAGTCCTCTCTTCAGTCAGCTGATACAGTTTTGTCATGATCAGCAATGTGAGGCCACAGCCACATAATAACGGGGAGACAACAAAGGTTTCCCACCAGAAGTGGCCCACCTGGCTTGTTCATGTGCCCCATTATACCCACATGGTCCCAAAAACTGAGGCTGGGGGGGTACCTAATGGTGTGAATAGAGTGGCTTACCTGCAACAATTATAACATCAAAAACATAAGAATAATTTGGGGATTCAATGCAGTATAGCTTCTCTTGCACTGAGAATTAAACTTTGATGAGTCATTACTTGTATTGTTGTTTATTTCTTCTAATTATTCCTACTAGATTTTTCACTTCTAAATTAGGGAGGGAGATGTTGGGGAGTGGGGGTTAGACAGGCAAATCCCTGCCCCCACCTTGATGGCACAGAGCTAGGGATGATGTGGCCTGAGGGAGAAATCCTAAGCCTTCATCCCGACACCCAGGGGGAGATGTACACTGAGGCTGTGTGCAGCAGGGTGGAAAGATCTCCAAATTCATTTCACTATGGTGCCATTTGAAAAGTTGAGAGAGAGAGAGAGAACTGAGAGAGAGAGAGAGAGAGACAGAGAGAACTGACACTCCATACATAAACAGTGAACAGTGGTGTGAGCTCTGGGAGCCAGTCCACAATCTTCACCTTACCCCTGCTGTAGGCCCTGCCTCCCGCAGTGGAGAGAATGAGCAGGATGGAACATATTTGAGAGAGAGGTAGTGCTGCAGAATTAAACACATAGTTCTTTTATTCATTAATAGACATTCTATAGGTTGCTCGGCCTTCTAGGAAGCAACTTGAAATACTGACTGACAGTCTGGTTACAGGGCATTGAAGAATTTCTGAAGAGTCTGTAGAGATTCGAATCTTTCTACACCTTAGATAACATCATAAAACCTGTTGGAAGCACCTACATACAGGAGGCACAAATGTCTTTCACATGTATTTTTGGAATAAATAAACCATCAATCTGGGTCCGTGTTTAACATGATTTTGAAGCCAAAACCTGGGTCAGGAATACTTTTCTATTTTATTCAATAGATGTTATAGATATTAATATAATTGGAGGTAAGAAAATCAAGTGCTATGCGTCAATCAGCCTTTGCTTTGAGTATCTCAAGCCTTACTAGCATAAGAGCTTATGATAGATTTGTAATGGGGTTCATGTTGTGATAAGCAGGAAGGTGGGGTGGGTGGGAGGCCATCATCAGAAAATTGGCTTCCACACCTCTAGCTCGGAAGCAGGGACCCTGGAATAAGCACAAGCACCATGTATCATCTGCATAGTGGATGACAAAAGAATGACTACAATTTGGGGGAGGGGTACTTTTTTCAGCATTAAAAAGGGTTTGCCTATTGGAAACATCAGAAATCATTGGCGGTTTCTCAAGCATCTGCTTACTTGATCATAATCAATAGGGCCAGTGGGCTCTGGAGATACCTTCCATAGATCACCATTTATTTAGTGTCCCCCTAGTTAGCTGGTTGGTGACATCATCCCAACTATATTTGATCAAAACATCTTTTGTATTGACCATGCAACAAGTTCATTATATACATTAAACATATGTATTGCACATTGAATCTTTTCAACTTAATAAACAAATGAGGTAAATAAAAAACAAGTTCTAATTGCCAAAGAAGACAACAAAGATTTGTTAACTCTTCAAAAAATTATTTAATTTTACAAAAACCTGTTGATTTGTTGAGATTAGACCTCAACCTGTGGCTCCCCTTCCTTCCTTCCTTCCTTCCTTCCTTCCTTCCTTCCTTCCTTCCTTCCTTCCTTCCTTCCTTCCTTCCTTCCTTCCTTCCTTCCTTCCTCTCTTCCTCTCTCTCTCTCTCTCTCTCTCTCTCTCTCTCTCTCTCTCTCTCTCTCTTTCTCTCTTTCTCTCTTTCTCTCTTTCTCTCTTTCTCTCTTTCTCTCTTTCTCTCTTTCTCTCTTTCTCTCTTTCTCTCTTTCTCTCTTTCTCTCTTTCTCTCTTTCTCTCTTTCTCTCTTTCTCTCTTTCTCTCTTTCTCTCTTTCTCTCTTCTCTCTCTCTTTCTTTCTTTCTTTCTTTCTTTCTTTCTTTCTTTCTTTCTTTCTTTCTTTCTTTCTTTCTTTCTTTCATCTCACTCTGTTGCCCGGGCTAGATGCCGTGGTGTCAGCCTAGCTCACAGCAACCTCAAACTTCTGGGCTCAAGTAATCCTCCTGCCTCAGCACTCTGAGTAGCTGGGACTACAGGTGAGCACCACTATGCCTGGCTAATTTTTCTATTTTTAGTAGAGATAGACTCTTGCTCTTGCTCAGGCTGGTCTTGAACTCCTGAGCTCAAACTATCCTTCTGCCTTGGCCTTCCAGAGTGCTAGTATTACAGGCGTGAGCCACCATACCCAGCCCATGGATGCTCTTTTGACAAACACAATTCATCCTCAAAATGTCACCCAATATATGCCATTATATAAAAGCCTTCCTATATGCCATCTTATAATATGTTAATATATTATGCAAAGTTTCTATTAATTCTTCTTAAAGAAAAGGTGTAAGTTATGTGCACACGTGTAAGTAACATTCATCTGGTGTTGGGCAGGGGGGATGGGGAAGGAGGAGATGGGTAAATTCACACATAATAGTGTGGCACGCACTATCTGGGGATGGACACGCTTGCATTAATAGCTCTGACTCGGGTGATGCAAAGGCAATATATATAATCTCAATGCTTGTACCCGTGTAATATTTTGATATTAAATAAAAAGTAAAAAGAAAAGGAGTAATATAAAGTTCCACAAGTTGTTTTTGAATTCTGGCCTTATCTGTAATTAGTTCCTTTGTCTCTTGGACTCACATTGTCTTTTCAATCTATGTGTCCTTCTTTTTGTGTCCCCTACCTGGGACATTTTGTCTCTTTCTCTCACATTTCAATAGCCATCACTTTTTTAAAATGGAGGTTCAAAGCTTGCTAAGCCCAGTGGCTTTTCCTGATTAATCTTAGGAAGGTCTCATCATTCTAGTTTTACTCCACTTCCTATAAACATGCTCATGTGTATTTACTGGATTGTGAATGTTTTCTTTTAATTTTAGGTGTATTGATTCTTTTTTTCCAGAAGAGTAGAATCAAAACACATAGTGAAGTATGTAATAGATATATACTTAACCAAAACATATGGACATTATTTCTGGAAACCACTAGAATGTAGGCTCTATGAAGGCAGGGAGCTTTTTGTGCACTGATAATCCTGAGTTCCTGGAACACAGTAGGTGCTCAATATGTATTGGTTGAATAAATGAATATCCAGAGTCCACCCATGCTGTCAATTGTAATTGTTCTCAAAGCTAATCCTTCATCAGAATTTCTTTGGAACTATAAAAATCATGTGTAACTTTTTGACCCCTAATCTCCTCATTTGTGAAATAGTGATTATGATCAAGTAAGCAGGTGCTTGAGAAATTACTTGCTTTTTGTCCAAAACCTTAGTGACAAAATACTCCAAGCTAATATTCTAAGCACAGAACTCCTCATTCTAAAATCAGAATGCTTTGGGACAGAGAGTAGCTACTTTCATTTCTGACCAGCATTAAGATGATCAGTAGCTACTTGCACTGCTGTGCATTCTAAGTCACAATTTTGAAAGGCAATCACTGACTGGCATCACCAATCCTTATTGTCTGAAAAACTACTGAATGAAACTTGGTTTTCATTCTAGTGTAATGCTTTTGAAAGGAGGACAAGTGAAAATTAATTCTTAGGGTTAAAAAAATTGCAAAACTATTGCCTATAAAATACATCCTTTTCCATTAAGAGATGCATGGGTCTTGAAAGGAGGGATATGGTATTTGCTTAGCATAGGATTCCTCTGGAAATATTTGGATCAGAAATGGCTAAGAATTCACACCTGTAAAATTCCTCCTTCCTTCAATCCCCATAACTAATTTCTCAACTTATTATTGTGTTGGAATTAACTGAAATAAACCACAAGGCGACTGCTTGTCAGGAGTGCTATATCCATCTGAGGCGGAAAGTATTAAATTAGTCAGGTGACAGGAAGGAATGGGAGAAACACACCATAGACCCAGTTGCCTGAAATCTATAAAACGTGTCAGTTATTTAGGGGATTCTCAGCAAAGACAAGAGAGGGGCAAAGGGGGAAGTATTCAGGTTGCATTTCTGGGCGGGGTCCCTTCTACCCTAAACCCAACACTCTGAGAACTGAAACTTGGCTCCTTTGCAAGATTAGGCTTCCCAAATTAGCTGTCTTTGGTGACAGCAAAAATACCTGCCTGTCCCCTTAAGCAAGACTCTCCACCTGAGTGCGAAACCAGAAGCATGGCCCAAGCCCAGAACAGGTGTTTAACGGGGAAGCTGAAAGGCAGCAGGCTTCCACATGCAGAACTTTTGAGCACATTGCTGTAGGGATTTGGCTGCGTGATAAGCTTTTATTACTGTTAAGCAAAATTAAAGTCAAATTCTATAATACTGGCATCGAAGCTAACAGGGGCATATTTGCTGGCTTACTTGGAAATCCTAAGTTTTGTTACATTTTTAGAAAGTGGACATCTTTTATTGCCATCAAAACATGTGGTGAGAAATAATGTTTAAGTTTAGTTTGTCAAGATGTTTCCACATGTATTGCTGTCATTCTTACATTTTTGGGAAAGTGTGCTCACATATAAATTCTATCAGTGTTGTTCTAAATTATATGTGGAATGTTGGAGGCAACCTCACATTTGTGGTCTCATTGTATTCCCAAAGCACCTGTATGAGGTGAGTAGGGTGGGGATCAGTATAATCACCCATTTTATAGAGGACGAGTTTGTAGCAATATGAAGAAATGATTTTATGTCGCTTTTTCTGAAGGCTTTGTTCCAAGGAAACAACTATTGTGCTTTAAAAAATAGTTTTTGTTAAAAGACGAATTATAAAATCATAGGAAAGAGTTGTAATTTTTTCCCCACTTCAATCTAAAGTGGATATCCACAGTGTTTATTCTCATTTTCCCTGTTGTTTTGTTTTGTGCTCCTAGCACAATCTAAGCATACCTATTTATTTCTGTGATTGCTTATTTCCTGGCCCTCTCCCCCTTCAGACTGTCGGTGCCATGAGGGCAGCCATGGCATGGTTTTACTGACTATCTAGTACCCAGCATTCCTTCTTGGCACATAACAGGTGCTTGATGAATTTCTCTTTGAGGAACAAATGCTTAAAGAGTAAACACAGGCAACATATTTATATTTCAAAGTATCGAAAAGTAAGAAAATATAAGAGTTGAGGGTGAATTAATCCAGGTAGAAAAGAAATAAAACCTCCTCTGTCTACTTGAGACAATTATAGTTGCATAAACAAATATCATGCATATATCTATTTATTTATTTGTATTTTTACTTTGCCACTATACTGATACAAGGAGTAAGAGCAGTGGGTGTGTAGAAAACAGTGATGTTCTTAAGGAGTTAGAAGCAGGAAGATTAGGGCTGTCTTGTAAGGAGTTGCTATCTGAGGCCTTATCTGCAAGGGCTTAGAATGTCCTGAAAAGTCCCAAAGCTGTGTACAAACTTGGAATGAACAGATTCAAAGTGAATTTAAGGAAGCATCCTATCTTACTTGGGTGTGAAAAGAAACTTCAATGGATTGTGAAGAGTCATTAGCAAGAGTTACATGAGAAATGTATTCAGTAGAACACTCTAAGAAGTTTGTTCCCAGCTCTTCCCTGGGTTGGCAGTATGGCCTCGGTCACTTAGCCACTGTGGGCCATCATTTCAGAGCTTGAGCTAGAAAAAAGAGATTTTTCCAGCCCTAAAAATCCATGTTTTATTTCTGCACATCTTGCTCTATGTTATGTATCCTTTCTAGAAAGAGTTCCTGTATTTTTAGTATTTGCACTTAACTATTTTAATAAAAGTTGCCTTTTCATGGGGAACTTTAATTTCACTTGCAGGAAGACTAGTTGTTTGGACTATAAGGCTATAACAAAGATTCAGGAGTCCACTATGTGGTTTCTTACACTAAATGCAAAATAAATGCATAGAAATAGAGAGACTTGCAAATCCGGATGAGTTCAGTAGTGATATAAATCTTGGGCAGGTTTTCATAAAATGGCTTTCCTGTAGACACACGATAAGTTAGTCTCTTTATCAAAGCCCGGGGCTCTTCTAATTGTCCAATAATAAGATTACCCTACTTCCTAATATATGGAAAAAAGGTAATGTGCTTTCTGAAACATTTAATTACTACTAGGGACAGCTTTGGTTTGGCTCTTCTCAGAAGAGGTAATTCTGGATACTGCACTTTGATGCAATAGGATATTACTGACTAGAATGGGTTAGGTCTGGGAAACCGGCCAAGAATCTGGCTAGGGCCACAGGTCAAATAGGTTATAGGTGAAATCCAAACAAGAGAGGATGAGAAATGACAGACTAGTGTGCATTTTGTAGGTTGGCCAGGCAGAAGGCTACTCTGTTCCTTCAATAACCACTTGACAGCATTTCCTGCACATACAGAATTCCAGGTCATCATGATATTTACAACTAACTCTATGACTACTTGTCTGATTGTATCTTAATCGTTTTTTGTCCCTGTTTACCTCCCTAACTAGTATAACTAGCGTGGAATTTGTGAGGGCAGCAACTGGTTTATCTCTGAAGCCCTTGACACAGTGCCTGGCACATACATCAAAGGCGACTGTCTTCACTGTTAGACACTCGTGATTACTATTGCAACCATTAATGCTTTTGTATTTACTATTATTATCTGAGGGAAAAATTTCCAAATTACTGATAAATCATAAATTTTAAATTGCCTCCAAACAATCATTTTAGAGAAAATACCCAGGGGAAAAGGGATTTAATTAGTTAATAAAATATTATCTGATCTTACTCAAAAATACAGTTACCTCTAAACAATGCAGCTTGGATTCTAACACCTATAAAAATATTGATAAAAGATTCTCCTTTTCAATAGTATCTATGTAAAGATTGACAAAAACACACACTTACACTGACTTGTGTGTTTGAAAACTAGCTCTTTACAATGTAGTTTACTGAAATCCCAGATTCAGGAATATTCTGTTATTTTGCCCAGTGGATAAAGCCGGAGACCTTGCCATGTGGTCTTATAATCCTACTAGCTATCTTGAAACCTCACAAATTTATCCATCTCTTCCTGTTGTTCTTTTTTATAGCTTTGTTATATGCATCAAAAATTATTTCTAGCACAATGCTAACCTTCTCAGGGATCCATATGTTTAAAATAAAAGGGATTGGGAACAAGCTTAATGTCCTCTCTCTTAGAAGTAGCATAAATTAAAAACACTGTGTATGACCCTTAAGAATATATAAGAATAGTTCTATACATGCCTTTTTTCTTTCCCCATTTGTAAAATAATTTACACACATACACTCCTAATAAACATTTGATATACGCTTTCAGTTTTTTTTCCCAAGAAATCTTGTTTACAAGGACACTGCTGTTGAAGGTAAATAATGATACAATTTTGGCCTTTATGATTCCAAACACCAGTAATGTCCTTTCCAGGGCCTTTTCACGATTTGTCTAATCCTCTATCGTCCGTACCATCTTAGGCTCGTTGCTGTTCGTGTCCACAAGAGATGAGCAGCAATACCATTATAGGATTCCCTAACAAAAGACTTCCACGATCATTTTCTAGCATCTTGGAGATTGACAAGGTCCCCTCCTGTTTCCCAAGCCCATTTCCCCCCTTATTCCTGGTGCTTTCTTTTCTTATACACCAGAAAGAAAGCACCTCGCTGAGTGGTGACCTCTCTCGCTACATGGATACCTGCTAGAAACAACAAACCTCACGTGTTGAAACTGCCCCTTGATGTGTTGGGATTGGTGTGATGGTTCCTGTTTGATATACTGGGCTGCTTGGAGCTGCCTTTAAAAAAATCAATCCATATTAAAAATAAAAGTTCCTTTTGAAAATTACTCTTCATATTTCTTTGGGGGGCTGTGCCACAAACCAGCTAAAAGTGCTGAAAAGTGTCATATAATGAAACCACCAGGACTCTAACAGGCCAGAGAAGGAGAAAATGTCTTGAGTAATTACAATACTTTTCGGTTTTCAATGGATGGTTCAATTTATCAGTAATGTCTGGTTTGTTTTCTTGTTGAGAGGACTGCAAACTTCTAAAAGATTTTCAAAGTGTCAATTTTAATCTTCTGTACAGTTTCTTTCAAATTGGTAAGTATTAATATATATTTTCTGTTTTAGAAAAGTAATGAAAATAATTGCCATGAACTTATCAGAGGGAATAGCTATTCATTCAAAGTTAATGACAAGTTCTCTGAAACTTTATCCTCTATCCTTGCACTGGCAATTTTTGCTAGTAGATGTTCTGTTTCATTTTATGCATAAAATAAATAGAATATGCCAGAGTAAATAATTTGAGACAAGCAATACACATTTAAAAAATAGAGTACAGCCTTTAGAAAAACAAAATAATTAGGGGAAAATTTTTTTTGTAAATAATCTTTTGTTCTATTTTCAATTGGAGAGAATCTCTGGTTACATGTGTTTCTTAAACACATGTATGTTTACCATATATGGGCACATATATGTTTATATGCAGAATCTATATGCATATACATCACTTTGTCCATTTAAAAAATATTTTTAATAGCATTCTTCACATGACTAAATTCAAACATAAACATGCTAGGTGCGATAGTTCATGCCTCATTGATGAAGTGGTTCAAATCAAGAGCCAATGGATAAAGGGTAACTAATGGTGAGCAGCTGGGTTGGCTTAATGGGCCTGCTAAAGGGTCTAACTTGAGTAGAGTCATTGCCATGTTTTAACCACACATAAGAATTTGGTTGGTTTTTCTTTCACGACCCATTTAATATATGGGAATGTGAATGCCACTCTTCCTGTAGACTCAAAGGATTAAGACAAATTTAGGGTAGGATTTGGAGAGTGTAGAAAAGCACATGTTCAGCCTTTACTTGAATAAAGGAATGTTCCTATCAGCTTAAAGAATTAAGTTTAAAAAAAGAAGAGCCTCATAATTGCACAGAGACTGGTCAACTGTTTCTCAGGTAGATTTATGACTGGATTTAGGTGGTAATTGAGTCTCAACTCCTCCAACTGGTTTAAGGCCTTCTATAAGCCAAACTCCCTGTACTAACTTGACTTTAGCTCTTCCAGTTCCTTAGTCTGATCTGACCCGGTTATGTGAGATGTCTTTGTCCCCAAATTGTGTTCCTTCTGCATCTGTTGTCATGTGAGTATTCTTGCAAAATATCTTCCCTGTATCCAAGCACTGTGACTTCTGCCATGAGACCTTCCTTGGCATCTTATCATGCAAAGTGCATTGGCTCACTAAATTCAACAGATCTAGGTTTGAATTCTGGCTCATCTGTTTAGTTGCTACATGATATTGAGGCTGTTTCATTCCTCTGAACCTATTTCCCCTGCTATAAAACAAAGATGATGACAATGATTCCTGTTTTAACTGAGCCTCACTATAATAATACTAGCTGTCATTAACTGAGAATTTGTTATGTGTCAGTTAATTGCATCCTCACAACAATCAATAATTCTAATTTGATTTTAATGCCCATTTTACAGATGAGAAAACTGAGGCTCAGAAGATTAAGAAAATCACCTTAGGTCACAGAGCTAGAAATTGGCAGAAATAGGATTTAAATGCAAAGGATTTTTCTTTGTTTATTTTAACAATTTCTCAATTTTTTTTCCTTTTGTGTCATTCTCCCTCTACCATACCTTATAGAGTTTTAGTAAAGATTATGAATGATGTCTGTAAATTATTTAGAACATAATAGCCATTTAGTAAAGTTTTGTTATTCATTTTTCTCTACCCAGCTATGTTTTAATATTCATTTGTTTGTAATATATATTTTTGTATTAGCTTTAGTTCTGTCAATATTTTTTACTTAATTTGTGGGAGTCTCTTATATTTCTGTATGGTTGATTTTAATTCTAGCCAAATTAAGTGTGATTTTTGGGGGGGAGATACTTTCCAAAGTTTCTATGCTTTTTTTAAAGAGAGTAGTGCAAAGTATTTTATTCTATGATTACCATGGGGCTGAAAATGCAAAGTCCACCCCACAATAATTTGAACTAAATGCATTCATTCAAATTAATCTTTACTGAGTTACCCAATAGATAGATGTCAGAGCTATTTTAGGTAATGGGTATATAAGATAAATAAGAAGGAATCTCCTTTCAGTCTGATAATTCTAATTTGGTGGACTTGAGGAGGGGTACTAAATGTCTAAAGTTGCACGGATATAGTAGCCATTAGCCACATGTGGCCATTGAGCATTTGATCTAGTACCTCTTGTATTATCCTGGATAGAGCTGGAGCCCATTGTACTAAGTGAAGTATCACAAACATGGAAAAATAAGCACCACATGTGCTCACCATCAAATTAGTATTAATTGATCAACACTTATGTGCACATATAGTAGTAACATTCATTGGGTGCCAGGCAGGTGGGAGGGGAGGGGAAGGGATGGGTATATTCATATCTAATGTGTGCAGTGTGCACTGTCTGGGGGATGGACACGCTTGTAGCTCTGACTTGGGTGGGTCAAAGGCAATATACGTAAACTAAATATTTGTACCTCCATATATATTCTGAAATAAAAAAGAATATATAAAAAGAAATACAGCTAGTCTATATTAAAATGCACTATGAGATACACACCAGATTTAAAACACTTAATATGAAAAATAACATAAACTATCTCGTTAATAATTTTTGTAAGGCTTACACATGAAAATGAGAATATTTTGTTTATCTTGTACTAAATAAAATATATCATTATAACAAATTTCATTATAATGTTTCTTTTAATGTGGCTACTAGAAACTTTAATATTTCACATATGGGTCGTATTGTGGCACATGCTATCTTGCTGTTGGAAAGTGCGGGCCTAGAGTAATTGGGGAGGGTTTTAGAGAACGAGTTAGAAATTACCACTTGCATGTATTTTATTTTACAAAAACTGGATTGTGCTGTTAATAAGTGGTTTTTCCCACTGACTAGTATGCGTGGATGTCGTTCCATGGCTGGATGGTGGTTCATTACACAGATGGATCATAATTTATTTTACTTGAACCTGTGAACAGTTGTGGATTTGAATAGCCTAGAAGAAGCAGGACTAGAAATGTGGGTAAAATGTAGGATGTCACAATGAGAGAGCACATAGAAGTCTCTGGGGCTAAATGTCTCATTTGAGAGATGAGCAAACTGAGGGCCAGACATGATGAGTGGCCTTCCTTTTGGCTGCTTTTTTAAGCTAACACTTAAGCGTTACTATATACCATGTTCTGTGCTAAGCATCTTCCGCATTGTCTCAATAACCTTCATGATAACCTATCAAGTAGGCATTACTGTTATTTCTACCCAACAGGTAAGGAAACAGAGGTGTAGAGGAGGTCACACAGCAAGTAAAGTGACCGTGGCGAGAACTAAATGAAGTCTACTTGATTTCAGACAGAATTTTTAATCATTGAAGCAAAAGTCCCCAGATTTTTAGATTTAACCAACTAATAATTTTTAATGGGAAAAACACAGATTAGCCACATTTTATTTTAGCAATAACACAACAAATACTGCTACTACTTCTTCTATTATCTCTTATAAGCATCATTTCATAAAAATAAGAGCATTTGAAAATAAGCTAATGAATAAATGTAGTTTTATTTTTTTTTAAAAGTAGCTCACTCATTATCTACATTTTTCAGATTTCACCATGGAGTGGTGAAAATAGAGACACAGACGGGTTGGGCTGAGATTAGTGTTAGGAAAGTGTGCAGGACCCTGCAGGAGAAACTCTGTGCATGCAAAGTCAGCTGCTGAAGTATGACCAGGCTCAGACTGGTGGATTCCTCTCCAAGTTCTTACTATACTACAAAGAAGTGGCAGCCCTGGTCATTGTTGCCCTGGTTGGTGTAGCAACCTTCACTGCCTGGGTGCTTTACTGTACCAGATCTGCTTTGCACAGGCACACATTTGGATTATGTATCATTCAGTACTGGAGACTGTTGGTTTTTTCCATCTTGGTTGCTCTACAAGGTTGTAAAGCATTGAGTGTGTTATGATTCCCCTTCAGGTGGGGTCCTTGGCCTTCAAGAAGCGGCTCCATTGCACTGCCTTTGTATTTTGGAGCAGGCTGATGAGACAGACATGCTGCTTTGGCTGTCACTATGTCAACTTTGTTTTTATATACAGTTGGCATCTTCTTGCTCTGTTCTCCTTTCCCAGCCAAATAATTCTAAGCTCCTGTTGCAAATGCAATCTCTCTGTGGTTGATGCTTCATCCATTTGGAGGTTTCCTACAGACTGAAGGATTAAATTGGTATTATATAGACTTCATTATTCTTTTTCTGATACATATACCACAACAGCACATCATTTATACTTAATAATTATTACATGGCAAGTGTCTTTAAAGAGTTTTTAGTTTCCCTGGAGAAAAGCAAGTACAAATGTTATTATCAATAAAGCTTAGTGTTGTTATTGTTTTGTGTTGACTTTGTTTAGATAGGACTAATACTTAATGACTTTGAATTAAGTAAAACAGCAAAAACAACTCAGGTTGAGTATTAAAGTCTGCACAGTATTTTAAATAAAACTCAGGTGAAAATTAAGGATTGGTCAGTAAAAGAAGAAGAGCATTAGAATGTGGCACTGTATCAGTGCTTGTGAATGCTCCTTAGGGTAGCAGGCCAAAGAGCATATACTCCATTCTAGTACAACAATAATAAAAATTTTTATTTTTACTTTTAGTAATTATAAAATAAGTCTTTGGTATTTTTTACATTTCATGTTTTTATTTATAATATTCAAATTAATTTTAGGTAATATATTTCTCATAGGAGATCTCATTCAGTTGTACATTGAATATAATAAATGTTGAAGGATGCCAACATTTTAAACTTCCTCCATTTGGGAAATTGGAGTTCTAGTTCACATTTTTCCATAACTGTTTTTTAATTGATGAAGGAAATTTTTCTTTTATCCCAAGGTTACTAACCTTCCTCAGCCTTTTGTGTATTACCCAATCAAAAGGTTTTTGATTATCTAAAGAAATGACACCCACTGGTTCGCCTTTATAGATCATTTTGTTACCTCTTTCAAAGCATCTTAACAGGTTGGGGAGCCCAGATTTACCCTAACAAAAGCCAGGCTGGCCACGCTCTTTTGTAACCTCCTCCTCTAAGCAATTTATAACTTTCCCTTCAGTGCACAGCTGAATTGGTTATACTGGGATCCAAGAGCAGCCGTGGGGGGTCCTGGATTGTTTTCAGGGGTCATCAGAGGATCTTTCTAGAAAATTATGGCAGCACTGAAAACTCTCAGTGTTCAGAAGGGTAAAGAGAAAAACTTTTTTTTCCCCAGTCCCTGTTGATTTCTGTTTGTTACTTAATCTTTTTAATTATTTTCAACTGCTGGAAGTTTAGATTGTGTCCTGAGTTATCTCAGGTTTAGGGTAGCTGCATAATGAAAACTACAGGAAAGATTAAAGTGAGGGGGATTGTTTAGGGGAAGAAAAGGTGACCTTGGGGCATAGCCTTGGGAGGGAGAGAGGAAACATTTTTAGAATTTTAAACTCCTAAAAGATTTTTTATTTTTAATTTTTGAAAAGAAATTTAGAATTTAAAATTGTAGGAATCATTCGACAGGTTGAAGACAAAACTCATGCTATCACTGAATAAAAAAAGGTGTGCTATGTAGTAATTTATTCATTCCCTTCTTTTTTTCTGTTACACAAGCAACACACAAATATTAATACTTTCTTTTTGTAAATATCTTAGAAGCAGATAGACTGAATGTTTCTCTGTAACTTCCATTCTTTTTCTTAAGGAGCCTTCGTCCTCAGTTTTAGATGTACCCTTTCAGTCCTTTTTCTACAATATTAATGTACACACACATTATATTTTGTGACTTGGGGTTTTTACTTTACAACATATCTTGGAACTTTTTACATACTAATACATAGTGATCTACTATATTCCTTTTAATGGCCACACAATATTTTATAATGTGGATATACCAGAAGCTATACTACTGGTATCTGGTTAATAGACATTTTCTATGTTTCTAAATTTTTGTTTTTATAAGTGTTAGAGCCCAAATACTTGTGTGCACATGAGTGAGTATTTGCAGGAGAATTTCTTGGAAGTGCAATAGCTGGCCTTACTCACTATCACCTATTATTAGCATACTGAAACATCCCCTAGCAAATATGCCCTGCCTCCATGATCCATTGCCCACATAGCACACACAAAGTTATTTCTGAAAATGCCAAGAGTGTTGCTCTTCTGCTTAAAACCCTTTGATGACTTTCTCTTGCTTCAGGATAATGAAACCTTGTCGTGGTTTATTGTCAAGTCCTGTCTCTAACCTCAGCTTATCTCTTAGCTGCATTTCTCATGTTTTTTGAATGCTCTAGCCAAATGGAGCTGCTTTGATTTCTTTAGCCTCTTTTTCACACATGATGGCATTTACATCACAATTCTTCTGTCTGGACATCCTTCCTAACCCCCAAATTGACTTCCCTTATTTATTTATTTGTCCATTTGTTTATTTATTTTAGAGACAGGGTCTTACTCTGTTGCCCAGGCTAGAGTGCAGTGGGCAACATAGCTCACTGCAGCCTCAATCTCCTGGTTTTGAACAGTCCGCCTGCCTCAGCCTCCCAAGTAGCTGGAACTACAAGCACATACCATTACACCTAGCTAATTTTTCTTAGTTTTTGTAGAGATGGGAGGAGTCTCACTATGTGGCTCAGACTAGTCTCAAACTCCTGGCCTCAAGCAATCCTCCTGCCTAGGCCTCCCAACGTGCGGGGATTATGAGCATGAGTCACCTCGTTCAGCCTACTCATCTTTAGAACTTAGCTTGAAAGTTTAATAATTTTCTCCATGAAGCTTTCCCTAAACCACTCCAATCTCCAGCCAGCACCTCACTCCGGTGTACACCTGTGCACAGAACTCCCTTGGCGAGATGTTCCTGTACATGTCCCCTCGTAGTGCTCAATTCTCCACCTTATGAGTGCCTCCTTATTTATGTGAATCCCCCATAAATCTGTAGTTTTTATATCTGCCACACTATTCAGTGATAATTAATGCCCACGGTATCATGCTGGGCATCATAAGATTCTAAAGTACCTCCTAAATTCTACAGATCATCAAATTATTGCACAGAGACTAACACAGGACATAACATTAAAAAAGGCATCTCTCTGACATGGGCAATCTTGGGTGAGAAGGGTGTGTGTGGCAGTGGTGAGGGAGGAGAGACAGGGGAGACTCTACTTATTAGGTTTTTCAATTATCTAATAACAACCTGTCCTCGGGTGACTGTGTTGAAATCGAAAGTTAATGCAGACTCATGGAATCACAATGCTGGAAGGTGCTTGGAAATCATCTAATTTCTTGCCACTCAAAGTGTGATCTGTGCTCCAGCAGCATTATATCGCCTGAGAGCTTGTTAGAAATGCCTCATCCCTGACATATGGAATCAGAATGTGCATTTAATAAGCTTCTAGGTGATTTGCTTACACATTAAACTGTGGAAAACATCACATCAGTTCTCTATTGGCTGTATGTGAAAATCATCTTGGGAGCTTCTAGCAAGTACCAGTGCAAGGTCCACATCCCAAAGATTCTTACTATGTTGGTCTGGGGAGGGGCCAGGCAGGGCATTGTCGATGCTGTTTTTTAACTCCCCAAGAGATTCCAAAGTGTTGTAGCTGGGACTGAGATTTCCTGACTCCTTTCCCCTTTTAATGGCACAGACGAGGACGCTGTAGACAGCAATTTAGGGGCCAAGCTGTGTTAGAACCATGTTTCCTTACTCTAGTTCTGTATCCTTTTCTCCATACATCAGTCTCCAAGGGATCACTCAGCAACCCTATAAAGGATATTCTAATAGTCACATTCCATTTTTCAGAGGGAAAAAGAGTTGTCCAAGGTAGGGTCATGGCAACAGGACAATAAATTGGATTAAAAAAAAAAAAACAACTCGCTTTGCTTTGTTTCTCTGCACTTCTCTTCGCCAAGCTTCCTATCAGACCAGACTCTTGGCCCAACTTGGGGTTTGGTTTTAAATCACCCACAGAGGAGTCTCTGGCTTTATCCTCTGACAAGGAAGACACACTGTGCCCTCCTTGTAACCAGACCTGAAACACACCTATAAAATGTAGTCTCCTAAATATATGCCCTTTCAGAGAAGACCACCTTTTAAATCCTAAGTTCCAAAGAAGGGCCACAGTCTCAGAAAGCATAAATGAAACCCCAGATAATTTGGCACCTGTGCCTGAAACCAGCACGTTTGCTGCTGAGTTTTGGTTTCTAAAGAAAAGTTTTGTGAGGCTCTGATTTACTCCTCAAATGCTGCTGTTCTCAGCAACTAGAGATCAGCCCCCACTTCGCATGCAGGTGAGAATGTTTGCTGCTCAACAAGCTGGTAATCCTAGGTGGAGAAGTAAGTGCTTAGAGCACTATTTGGGAGGGTCCCAGTGCCTTTGCCTTTGGAATGTGATATTATCACTAGATTAAGAGGCTAGACACCTGGTGAGGAAATATTAGCCTTATTCTGTCTGGGTGTTTTTGATGTCTTCCTGGATTATTGCTGGTTGGAGAATTTTCCATTCTATTGAAGATTACATGACCCTGAGCTCCTCAGAAGTAAATAAGAGACTAGAGGAATATAACCACAGAAAATATGTATTTAATAAGAGGAATCTCCAGATTGATGGCTTTTTAGATTATTTTCAAAGTTTATATTGATTAGGTAGAAAACCTTCATCTGCAAATGAAACCTTCATGGGGCCAGACCAACCATTTATAGGTTGATTTACTTGGATTCAATTTTCCCTGCAGGTAAAAGGACATAAGCTTCCATTTATATTTCCACACGCATGGTGAACTTTACTGTGCAGTCCCAAGGGCAACTATTGAAAAGTCTCAAAAGTGGATGCAGATAAAAATGAGCAGTGCACCTGTGCCCAAAGAGAATATTATGTTGTTCCAAATGACACTGTTGGGAGATGCAATATAGGAAAGAGTTTAGCCAAGCTCAAGAAGTTAAAGCTCCTAGGAATGACTGAGGAGAAAATAGACATCCACTCTCAAATGTTTGGACCAGTCTCAGAGGTTTCTGAGGTTTGATCTTTTGGGGAGACTGCAAATTCTCCAATTCCTGTGTTTGTGACAAGTGGCCTCGCATTAAAAAAATTTGGCCCAGTGAAAAACGATCTGGTTAGAACTGTAGAAGATTCTTGTGTTTTTGCTTCAAATTAATTTTCTTTGAAGAATTGTTATGAAATCTTTTTCTACAGCTCCTGCATGCTGTGCTCCCCTTGTGGAGGGGTCAAAACCAAACTAGAAGACAGACAGACAGACAGACAGAAAGAAAGAAAGAAAGAAAGAAAGAAAGAAAGAAAGAAAGAAAGAAAGATAGTATAAAATATTTTTCAAAACTTAAAAAAAAATTCATTGAGGCCAGTAGGTTTCTGTCTTGTTCTTCAATTATCTTTTAAAATGAAATGTGAAGTACAACAAATACAGAAAAGTACAACACTGTATTGGTAATACCCCAGGATCCCTGTTTAGTTTTCTAAACATTTTGGCACATGTTCTTTGAATTATTTTTTAAGAAATATACCTTTATAGATATAGGTGAAGTCTATTGGGTACCCATCTGCTATTGTATTCACTATACTGTGGTGATTTTATGTTTTTATTCCATATGTTTGTATCAATCACTAGATAATATTATTTTGCATGGTTTTAAAGTCTATATACATGGAAATATGGTGAATCTATTCCTGTACAAGTGTTATCTCTTTTGCTCTGAATTGTATTTGTGAGATTTTTTTCTCTTGATTCACATAGCTCTAATTAATTCATTTTACTTTATCAGTCATACGAATATGAAATGATATATCCATTCTTCTGTTAATTATGGGTATTTATGTTGTTTGTCAGATTGTTTATATTACTCTAAGATCTTTTTCATGTCCCTTTGTATAAAAATTTCTCTAGATATACTGAGGACTAGATTTGCCTGATCAAAGGTAGGCAGGTCTTCAATATTACTAGCCATTGCCAATGTAGCAGGACTTTTTAATTCAAAAGAAATGTATTATAATTTTGAATTTCAATGATATAATTTTAAACCCTTTAATAAGTCTCATAATACAATGTGGATTTGCACTGTAGCCTGCCTCCAGGACATATGCTCAGCTCTCTGATCTAAGTAATGTGACATGTTTGCCTTTGTAAGGCAGTACACGTGCTCTTTCTTCCTCCCTCCATTCTATTCTTTTGACAACAGAATAACAAAATAGTAAAACTCACCTGCTTAAGACATTTTCACCTTTAAAATAATAATAGTCCCAAAGGAGTAGCTCAAACAAACTGGAATTACAGACAAAGGGCCTATAGATTAAATAAAAAATAAGTATCAACTGAAGAACTTGTTTAGAAACAACAAAACAAGCTGGAGGGCAGAGGAGGAGAACTATATTCCATCTAAAAGCTAGGTTCTGAATTTCAGTTGTGGAGAGAAAAACACTAGTATAGTAACTAGCTAAAATTATCTTTTCTTTGGTCATGTGTCCCATAATTTTAGGTAGCTGGGTTGTAGAAAAAGATCTAGAGGAATTTTCAAATTATAACAATTTTTTCTTATCTTACAAACAGAGAAACTCAAGGTTTTCTTTTATATGTATACCTTTTCAGCAATGTTTATCTTAAGGATTCTGGGATAGATATATTAGAACTGACTTCTTAAGTTAAATTGAGCCCAAATTGCATCATATTAATAGTGACAACTTTGAATAAAGGTGCTGAAGCTAGACACTGAAAAAGAATGGAGAGAGTTGTATCATACATACACCATATACATACACTATATTTCTAAATTTCTGGTATTTCTAGATCATCAAGGAGAAGTAGTTAGTAGAAGAGCCTTGGGACTTTGCCACGACTCTAGAAGAACTTTAAGGTCCTCATCAAAGCTCAATAAATACATGTGTAAGTCTGTAATCCAAAGTACATTCACCCATATATACCTATATCACTGATTCTTTTTTGGAAAGGTTATATTTATAATCAATTAGTGTATACTTGGCTGTCACTTGCAAAGGCACATATTGGGAAGAAGACAATCCACATAGATACGGCTCCTAAAGGAGTGAAACTTTAGCTGGAGTAAGTCATCATGTCCAGAAAAAGCACCCATATTATCAACTCTTGCTTTTTTTCCTTACACCAGAATCCAACATTTCCCCACAATTTCCTGCTTTGAAATAGGAAATAGTAAGATAATAACTTCACTTTGGGGAACCAGATCCCTTGCCCCTTATCTAATTTCTGTTCTGGGCCTTATCTGAATATATCCCTACTTTGTTCGCTGTCAAATGGTAATTGTACCCCATAATAGTGCTTCTATAATGGACTGCGTAATTGTGACTTTGGTTGTGTTCTCAGTAATGAAAAAAATTGGTGAATCTTGATGGAACATTTCATTTGTTGTCTAAGTGTAGAATTGAAAGGGACAAGAAGTAACAGTGGGTCTCTTGGCTATCAGCCATCAGACCAAGGGAAAAACAACTGTAGATTGTACTAAACTGTAGAACTATAGCTTCTTCTACTGTGGAAAGTACCCGTTTGGTTCTGATGTTTTGTTGCTCCTTGATCCTTGACTATGCTGTGCTCATTTTTCCTTTTAACATTAAGACTTTTTAATATAGTTTTGCATGATTTTGCCTTCCTTTCTTCTCATATCCATCTATCTAAACCCTACCCATTCTTAAAAGTTCAGGAAAACCTCATCTTCCCCTTAGATCATTTCTTGAGGATAGCAGACCACAGTTGCTGCAGTTACAACAGAGTGTCCACCAAGGCATCTCTTTGATTCAGTTGACATATAATAATGTACTATTTTGTATTAGCAATTTATGTCCTTTAGTTTCCTTTTCCCCAATAGATTGTGAATAACTGGAGAGCAGGAGCCATATATATTTCTTTACTTCTTAATCCTCTAGTGGTCTTTGCAGAATTCTGAGCGTTTGGTGGGAATATCCTAAATATTATTAATTACCTCTTTCTTGCCATAAGTTTATATCCTGTCTCCCTATGGCATCGTACACATCTTAACAGCAAAGACTATAGCTAAGACTTTTGTGTTACACATACAGTGGTTAATCAATATTTCTTGAGCAAATGTGAATATCATGTCTCTGAGAAAGGGTGTGATTGGACAGTTTGAACAATAGTTTCCTCTGAAGGAGTTTGCCATAGAATGAGTGAGCAGCATAGCTTCTGATCTCTAACCTCACAAGTCAGTTCATCAGGTGCCAATGATCATATTGGATTATTCCTGTTCAGAGTCTATCAAAAGCATGGGATGGATTTTTTTTCCCGTCATTTAATCTATAGCACCTTATGTAGTACCTGACACATAGTAGGCCTTTAGTAAACAGGTGTTGAGTTGAAATTGAATAAATTCAATAGGTAATTCAAATATCTATTGAAGTCTTGCCATTTATTCTCAATTATCTCATTTAATATTTATGACAACCATTTGAGGAAGGTAATATTATCATCATTTTACATATGATGAAACTGAAGTCCAGAAATATTTAAAAGCATTGTCCAGCCTCACAGCTTGAAAAGGACAGAGCAGGCATACAAACTTCATTTTGCTTGTATCCTCTAAACCCAAATCCTACATTGTTTTCATTATATCATACTACTTTGCCTTTAGGAATTTAATTTTGTTGCATGGGCTTCAGGTCAATTAATATACCTCCAAGTCTATAGAGAAATCTCATACTGAACCCACGTCTACCTAAACTTGGTGGAAGAGCCAGTTCAAGGAATGGCTCTTGAAAAAGCCTGTTGTATATTTAGTGGAGAACTTAAGACTAGTGAGGAAGAGATTCTTGACATTAAAAAGGCAAGTAGGTGAAGACCTATTGACATTAGTTTCAACGGGAAATATTGCTCTTCACAGTGGTTATTCTTTAAGTTTATTACCATAATTTTACCTTTTTAAGTACTTTTTGCCAGATCTGAATTATAGTTAGTTATTTGTCCATCTGATTTTCCCATAGAATTGACTACTGGGACAAAAATTTGCTTCCTATCCTTCACGTCACCCCAAGCCCAGATAGTGTGGAGAATACTAATCTTATTTCTAAAATTATCCATTTATTTGAAGGCAAAATTATATTCTCTAAAATTATATAGAGACTTTTGCATTGGTTTTAGAACTGGAAGAAAACTTACACATTAGTGAAGCTGAGTGAAACTCAAGGTTAGAGTTAGCTCACCTCTTAGTTAAAGTGTAGACCTGAAATGGACCCTAGAGATCATCTAGTTCAACCCCTTCATTTTTCAGACAAGTTAACTTAACAAGTGCACACAATTCCAATACCTTTCAAGGTAAATATCTACAATGTCATCCTACAATGACCTCGCTTCTAGTTGTAGAAATGACTGATGTTTTGTGTGCCTTTGTGTTAACTTAAGGTAGACTTTTAAATATACCCACACCCTGTAACTATAGTGGACAGAATTGAATGTTCAGTAGCTTTTTGGAAACCTCACTGTGGAAACAAAGCTTTGGATTCTCTCAGACTGGATTTCACTGTTCTGCCTCTAGAGCAGATAAATTGAGGCTCCTGCAGGCATGGGTTCTGTAGATGAGACTTTAAATTTCAAAGTAAAAGATTCTTCTCGGCAGGATATTAAAGAGTGTTGTGGTGCACTATTAGTAAGGAATGCAGCCTGTCCCAATTCTCTTGGCCGAACCTTTGAAGACCATGGCTGACGGAAAAATCTTGTTCTTGGCCTCCTGGATTCTTGGATGCTCTAAAGAAATGTAATTACTTTTTATAGCTAATAGAAACTTAAAAATTTCTTCCAAAGAAAATATGTATAACCAACGATAATTAATATAGAATAATGAAGATGTGAAAAAGTCAAAATGCACATTTTTGAGCACAATAAAAAGCATTTCTATGCCCACATGACAAGAGCTTCAGAAATTGAATTCCACTTCTGGAAACTAATTTCTCTTGTACAGATTGAGGACCTGGCTTTGTGACTTAGAAATGTAACAGTTGTTAGGTGGTCAGCTAGAGGGCTGGGAGCAGAGAGTAAGGGGTTTCTTCCATCCTTATTTCCAAGCTGACACAACATGTTTTAAGTGGATGGTGTTTGGTTTCATTACGTTAACAGCATCTCCTTGTGCTCTTTGATGCATCGCTCCAGTGCTTGGTAATTTAGTAACAGGTTGGAAATGGACTGGGGGTAAAATGAGACTCTGTCACCGTAGGGACAACTACCCACCCCTTATTTTTAAATTAGCATGGCAGCAGAAGGTCACATTTTGCCTAGGGTTCAGAGGAAAAATAAAGTTAGAAGTTTTACTATACATATGAACATGTTGAATGTTCAGGTTCTCCAGAGTCTGCTCTTAAAGTAGCAGTTGATCAGAGACTAATATGTTCTTATCAACTCAACATGAGATGGAATAGTTTTATGTTTGTGCAAAAGAGACATATAAATGTTTTCATGACAAAATTTACCTGTTCATACTTTGTGCTCCTGTAAGACTTGGCTTATTTGAGATGCAGAGAAGCTGGTTTTTTAATCTTTTGAGGTATGCTATTATTATTATCAATGTAAACAGCTGAATACGAATTCCTAGGCATACACCAGAACAACTCCAGATTTAGTATGGGTTGTATAACTTAATTTTTATCCCATTTTACTGCTTCATATTAGTCTTAAAGCACATCAATGATTATGCCTCACCAAATCATTTAAAGAAAGAGAAGCCCTCTAAATATCTGGAACAGCTGCCAGATGAGACAGTATATATGCCATATTTATGAAAACCTTTGGTATATGTTCACAGATACAATTTCCAAATATCCCTGGCTATAAAAAGTGTGATTCAGCCAATAAAATTCACATAGAAGACTAGAATAATCACTGCAGTCTTTTTGGCCAACACTACAATTAGAATGATCTCTGTGATGTTGTTTAGATCTTAGAAGTGAGTGTATTACTTCCTTTTGTGATTGTGTCTTTGCTTTTGAGTATGTTTTGAACATGTTTCAGTTTAGAAAACTAAACTAAACTTTGGTTAATATCTAACACTGAATGAAGAATAGTTAGAAACTTCACACAGTAAGTTGCTATTTAACAATTTTTCCCCATTGCTAATGATTTGTTGGAATTTGTATTTTCTTGGGTAGAATATTTTTAATATAAGCATTTGAGGTTTTCAGGTGTTCATGGACACTGGAATGATGAAAGGCACAGTAACTTTTAAAGTTTGAGAAAAGTACAGCATTTGGCTGCAATTTGTAAAAGATGACAAATACCATGGATTTTATTTCCTGTGGCACTAATTGATTTAGTTGGGTAGGAGCAGTAAGGGATGATGATCTATATGATAAGTAGCTTCAAAAATTAGAGATTCCTGTATGTCAGGCCCATTTGGGAACCTCTAATTTTTGAAGCTACTTATCATATAGATCATCATCCTTACTTCCAGGAGGAGGGGACGGGTATATACATACATAATGAGTGCGATGCACACCATCTTGGGGATGGACACGCTTGAAGCTCTGACTCGAGGGGGAAGGGGGAACAAGGGCAATGTATGTAACCTTAACATGTGTACCCCCATAATATGCTGAAATAAAAAATAACTAATAATAAAATAGAACAATCATAATAATAAAAAATTAGAGATTCATTTACACTAACAAGTCTTTCTTTTAAATTCAAAAGTTTTCTGAAAGAGTCAGTTATACCTCAATGTAAATTTCTTTAATTAGCTCAACCACATTGAGTATTTTGAATGGAAAGGAAAGGAAGAGGTTTCCACACCATGGAAACTAGGTAAAGGGATTGAATGGTCAAGAATAATAATGGTCAAGAAACCAGCCACACGAAATCAGACTCCTGCCCCTTCCCCAGACTCTACTATCCCTGGCCCCTCCCAAACTCCTTTCTCCCTTCATTAAGAAAATTTTCAGACTGCTCTATACTTAGCTCTAAAAACTCATTTTTGGAATGCAAGTATACCAGTGAGTTGAGAGTTCACTTCTAGGTATGAAATGTTCTTAGGAAATAAAGAGCAAAAGTAATATTCTCTGCACCCCACCCCTATCACCTTCATTTTTAAAGAGCTGTGATAAGAGTGAACAGTGAGCTGTGGTGGTAAAAGACTACCTAGAGGATGGTTCATGAACTCTCTAGTTGTTTATAGTTATGTAGAAATCAGTTAATCATTCAGTCTATTTGCACAAGCATTTGTGGGCCCTTTTGCACCTGGCTGGTTCACTCAGCCTATTACTGAAAGCATTCAAGAAGAAACTAATTGGTCACTTGCTGGAAAACTTTGAAAGAGGGTTTAAGCACTTTTGGGTTGGGTTGGCTTAGGTTCTTTCCAAGGTCTGTACCAATGAGAATCTAGGGGATGCATTTGATAAAGTGTTCTTTGATCAATTAATAATGTCCACATCATGCCCTTGGTTGAAAAGAATTCTGTGACCAGTGTTCAGGCTCTTAGAAAGAAATTTCATGATCAATTAGTACATGTCCACCTTTCTATAAAAGACTGTTAGTGTGTATAGCTGTGTTTGCTATCTGTATTCTAGAAAATTCAATGAGAAGTTGGTTCTGATCTGCATTTTTCATGTGAAACTGTTTCCATAATTTTCTGTTCATGTTCAATGACCAAATCTTGAACCTATGCAGTTATTGTGCATGACAACCTGTTGATCTAAAGAGAGGACAAGAGAGTATGGTTCAATATAAGGTACATTCTTTGAAAATAACTCAATATATTTGTGAGCAGTATTTCTCAAATAAAGGGCAATGCTTTAAAAATGTAGACATTTAGATTGGTGTGAAGTAATTTGCTGCTATAGCTGTAATTAAAAGTGACAAGGAAGTTGATATGTGATCTTGCAAGGTGATGCAATAATAGACCTATATGTACAACCCTCCATTTAAAACATGACCTGTTGAATGTAGCATGGTTTTGAGTAGGACTCGCTTTAAATCAGTCTCAAGAAATTATTGCTTAGGTTCACGTCTTCTATTAGTCAACCACAGGATTCTCCCATCAAGATATATAAAATGAGACACTAGATGTGAGTGATTTATATGAATTGCTATTTGCCTATGTCTGTGTGAAAAGCTGTCAAAAGGGATGCTGCCTTTAATCTAAAAGTACTCAGCTGTTGGCATTTTGGCATTGTCCCTACTCAGAAATGAAGATATGAGATTTAAGGTATTTCTGAGGAATTTTAAATAATTGCTAGAATCAATCTGAGTTCTGTAAAAACCTGTACATATCTTGGGAGCGAAAACAAAGGACTTTTTATATGGATGATCCTTTGCCAAATTGGGCATGTGAAAGCTTAAAAGAATTTGCTTATATACCTTAATATAGTGACTTAATGCCTTAAGAATATAACTCCTTCAAATGCCTTAAATTTCAAGAGGGTTTTACTACTCATGTTTTCTTTTAAGAATGTGATGCATTTGGAACAATATAGGTGGACAAATGATTCTTTAAGCATTATGCTTGGCACCAAAGAGGAATTAAAATACAACATTTGTAGATTGTGTATGCTAATACATCAACAAAGCTAGAAAGCAGAAAGATCAGTGCTGGTATTTTCTCCCGTGTCGAGCAATTGTAACAAGAGCGCATTTCTCTTAATAGAATGGGCATATCATTTTGGTCAGGTTAATCTTAACAAACAGAGGTGAATTAAAAATGGATAGAGAGACCTTAGTTCCAGAGTGAGTTGAAGTCAGCAAAGTTCTCCAAGTAGTCAGGGACAAAGTTATGAATGAACAAGTGAGTTAAAGGCATTTTTCATTATGTTATGCAATGTGCTTTCCATATGTAATACATTCCTCCCAGACTTTAGCAATAAGATAGTATTTGCCTTTTCAAATAAACTACATACCTTCCTTTATAAGACAATAAGACTTCACATTTCCCTTGTTGCATTGACTGCCAGGAATCTCAGGGTTATATTTAGTACTTAATATCAGAAACAATATTATTCTATCTTCCTGACACAATAATGCCTTTTTTCTTAGATGGTATCTGTTCTGCCTCAAAATAATTACTACCTTATAAGTGCTATAAAATTGTAAGTAACCTCAAAACCTTTGTAAGGATATAAAATAAAAACTTCTAAGAGTTGTTGAAATAATGTCTTATGTATTTTGAACTTGAGATCTAAAGTAAATCTAGAAATTTGGGCTATTAGGATTGGGCAAATAGTTGTAAAACTGAACTTAAATGGGGGCAGAGTTGTGTAAAACTGTAAGTTTATGAAAGAAAGCTATTTATACACACAAGATACTATTGGCATCTCTCATCTTGCACATGACATAATGCCATCCTGGCCACAATGCACCTCATGCCTGTCCATGTTCTGCTTGTAATACAGAATCTTTGACGACTTTACTCAAACACTGACTCTTTCCTAACACATCTGTGTATATACCTTGCTGCTAGGTGCTTTCCAGTTTCCGCTACATTTATTTTTTGCCAATATTCCATTATCATTGTCACATTTTACCTATATTTACCTATATTGTTATTTACCTATATTCGTCTTCTCTCCTCCTCATCTCATAGACCATTGCTTCTTAATCTTGCCCACACATTGGAATTGCCAGGGGATTATAAAAATACTGATGTCTGAATCGCACCCACAGAGATTCTGATTTGATTGAGGTACAGCCTGGGCATCACAGTTTGAAATCTACTTGATTTCATTCTACCTGAAGCTACAATTGAGAAGATTAAACTGCTGTCTTTAGTGGATTAAGATCATACTTATTCATCTTCCTCTGCTCTAAGAACAGTGCCTTGCATCTAGTAGGTATATTAAAAATATTTGTTGATACAGATATATAGGACAGCTATTGAGAAATCTTTAATTTTGTCAATCTGATAATCTTTGGAGAAGTATGATTATTTTTGTCTCATTCATTCATTCCTTTAAACAGCAATCATACATTAAACAGTCCTGGTTAAAGAAAAAAAAAAGAAGAAAAGAAAAGAACTCTGTAGAGTTGGAAGTTTAGTCCAGGTTTTTAAGCCCTCCCCTTGGCCTGACCTCTAAGGAGAGCTATATACAAAAGTTCAAGTCATTTCTTGTTCTACTGTTACTGCTGTTAATTATTGTGTTTCTACTGTGTGCCAGGCACTATTCCAGGCACTTTTTACTGTATATATTAACACACTTAATCAATCATAACACAACGTTTTTTTTGTTTTACAGTTAACAGAAGTGGAGAACAAGACTACAGTCACAGCTGAGGCTGAGATTCACATCCAAGTGTGCCTGACTCCAAATCCAGTGTTCTTTGCACATACCAGGCTACTAAAAAACGTTTGGTTATATTGCTGTTTTGTATGTGTGTGTTTAATATGGATGATCATAAAAAGCTTAATCTCAGGCTTATCTTTTCAAGGTATCTTTCCAATAATTTGAAGACATGGTGGTCATCAAATATTAGTGAGATTTGTTCACTAATCCTACAAACATGCTATTTGATTACAATTGCTCACAAATCCCTCTAGACCTCTTTCCCTTCCTCGGCAGTGGTGGACAGGCTGAGTATGGCCAGTTTGCTGGCTGACACAATAGGTTGAATCAGAGAATCATCCACCTATCCTATGCTTCTTTAGTTAAAATGTAGGAATACATTCTGGGGCCTTCTGTGACTAATGTAAAAAAAAAAAAGATTTTTAAAAAGCAAATAACAATTAATAAAAACAGAAAACAAACAGGTACCACGTGGGGGATAGCAGAGGCTTAGTCTTGCCTCTCCTTGCCCCCCAGGCTCCTACACACACACACACACACACACACACACACACACACACCAAGGCCCTTTTGTTAAGTTTCTCTTTATTACTGATATATTTTCTTCTACTTCTCTGCAGTGTTTAAATTAGAAGCTTGTCCACAAGCAAAATGTTTTCAAAAATAACAGCCATGAACACAACAGTTTTCAGAGAAAGGAAGACAAATGGTATTTATTATTCATGGTCTTATCTGTCTATAATCAATCTCTCTTCCTCTCTCTCCCCCCACTTTTCTATCTTCAATTCCCAAAATGAATTGATTTTAGCAATCCAATATCATAGTCCATCTCTTTGTGATACCTGAGTATTTAGATATTTAGAAATGCTATATTTCAGTGCATATTTCTAATACAAACATTTCTCAAAAAATATATATCAACACAGGTAGGTTATGCCCTGGTGAAAAAAAGAGTATAGTACTTTTAATGTTCCTCCCTATGAATTACCACATATTGAAACTTTTCCTGGTGATTTCAAACAAAACCACAGTAAGTTATTTTAGGTTAATCTCACTGAATGAAAATGAAAGCTAGCATTCCCTTTTTCTCTTTGATGCAGTTGTGTGTGATATTAATGTTTACACAGTGATGTCTCTTTTCCTGTTACTATCTTCAGACACATAATTGTAAAATGAAAACAGTCTATGGATGGGTATTTAAAGTGATTCTTGTCATCAGATACTTCTTTAATTCAAACTGATATTGTTAAACAACTTTTTTCAATGTTTGAGTCTTCATGGCGGGGTTCCATTCCACAGTGCCATTACTTCTTTCTACTCCTAAAGGCTAGCTTTGTGTGCCCAATAAGCCAATATACTTACAAAGGCAACAGACTACCCTTCTCTTCTTCTTTTCATAATAAATGAACAGTTCAAGACTTTTAGCTTCCAAAGAAGCTAATGATTCAAAAGGACTAACACAATGTTTGGTAGGCATAGAGTTGAACTTGACTGAGGAAGTTACTGTACAGTGCGGAGTACTTGATTATGTCTAACATCATCAGAAAGAGCGGCTGGAAATGTAGCAACCTTGAGTAGTGGGTTTTAAAGGTTTTTATAAGGTTTTATTCTATGAAGTGGAGAAACAAATAAGGTTTTCACTCTATAGAGTGATTGATTACATTTTCGGGAGTTAACACATGTGATGCTGATGAAAATTGGATTAGAAGCATATCCTAGAGCAGAGGTATCCAAATGTTTCCTAGACAAGCAACTGCAGGTTAAAAATGCAAATTCTCAGACCACTACCCAGACCTCCTGAATCAGAAGCTGGGGGAGTGGTCCAGTAATCCGTGTGTTCACTATCCCTCCAGGAGATTCTGTTGCATACTAAATTTCGAGAACCACTAGACTAGAGGCAGGAAGATTTGAAGTATCTTGAATTAGGAATTGTGTCTAAATCACTCTGCCCCTGGCACATAGTAGGTACTCAACATGTACTTGTTAAATAAATTAATAAAGTCATAGGTGATGGAGCCTAAACTACTAAAGAAAAATTATAAGAATGAAGACAGACTTTAGTTTCATTTGCAATTCAGTCAAGAGTACAATTGGCTCTTAATGAATGGAATTTTATAAATAATTTATGAAATTTTTGCCTTATTTGATGGCTTTCTTCCTTGTCTTTTCTAGTAGTTGCTCATGGCAAAGTCAAAATACATGAATATAGGGGAAGATTTTGGTAGCTTGCACCTGCCTCTATAGGAGGCCTGGGTACATCTCCTCCACCTGAAAGAGAACTGGTGATCAACAAGGTGGCAGCAGTGTGCCAGGGAATGGTGGCCCAAGTTCTAAGGACACCAGAAAATATTACCTAGAAACCAGGCACAGTCCAGGATAGAGGCAGAGTCTGGGTGGTTAAGAACAGGAGGAGGGGCCGTGTATTGCTGAAGCTTCATTGACATTGTTTTTGAGGAAACTCCAACCTTGAAGCTGAAAGACCAATGATTCAATCATTAATGTCTTTGATTGCTAAAGGGAAATGTTCACTGATCAAGAGGCAGATTTGTCAGTGAGAGGGAGGCACCCCAGTGGCTTCATCATACCAGAACTTTACAAACGTATCTTCTTTAGTCCTTACCGCCTCACCACGTGATATTAACATATCCCTTTTACAAGCTGAAGCCAGAGACAATAATTTGTCCAAAGTTATACAGCCACAAACTGATAGCGCTGGAATATAAACTCATGGTCCAACTCCAAAGCTTGTATTTCATCTTATTTTATTAAATAAAATGCGTGAGACTATAGTTTTAGTAACTGTACTGAAATCTTTATGAAGTACATTTTTTACTTAATCATTGAAGATATAATTATACATAGCATATAAATTGAGAGTTTAAATGAAGTATTTTAGACTTGAATATAGTTTTTGATCAGAATTGCAATCTCCTGCTATAGTGCATGTTGCTTGGGAAAAGTGGAAGTGAATTGTTCCATTTCACTTCACAGCAACTTTAGAAGGAATATAACTTTCCATCCCTCTTGTTTGGTCTTTCTGTGCTTCCTTTCTCTATCAGATGTTTTAAAATATATTTGTGTGTATTTAAATAGAAATGGTTTCTTTATGTCAGTGTTACAAAAACAATATATTTCTCCCCTCCTCATATTTGATGTATATTTATTTTAAGCTCTGAAGTGTCCTCAGTCATGCAAGGGATGCCAAATTATACTTCTGTAAAGAATGAGGTCTCAGAACTTACACATTCTCTCTTCATCTTCCTACATGAATGTTTCTTGTCCGATCACTTGGCAATTCGGTCAAAGCAATCTTGGAGGGAAGCGTCTTGATTTGAACTGGTCCTTGACTGGTTTGAGCCTTAGGATCTTAAAAGTATCTTTCACATTTATTTTCATTTCAAGAGCAAATGGGGTATCATAATATTTACCTTGATTAACCTCTTTTGTGTGTGGAGGTGGCAAGGAATAACTGGATTGTTAATTCAGTCAAATCATTATGACAATTCATTTTAGCTCCTTAAAGGAAAGATGTGACTTAAGTTAGATACATATTCTACATATTTTGTTCTACAAATGTACTTTGTAGTGCTAAAAATTTAACAGTCTTTTGGGTAAAATGGGGTGAAGACTAAGAAACTACTCTTATTTGAAACATTTTAAAATAATACCATAAATACTATTTTACCTTTTTTATGGCTTAATTCTCATCCCTCACTTTTAACAACGATTCATTCCTATGGGAACAGCTTGAATACTGCTTGGTGCCTCAGCAGATGCTCAGTTTATTTGGGGTTGCACAGAAAGAAATGGGAGATTGTAGTGCAATGCCAAAATATGAGGAAGCACTCCTGCTTTTATTTTCTCAAGTCCTAGGAACACATGCAATGAAGGACAAGAGACAATAAAATCAGGGTCGAAATTCAGTCAATATGTATTGGTACAACTGTGTATAAAAACATTGAAATGTTTCTCCAATGGTTGACAAATAGCCACTACTCTCAGTCCCCATCAATCTCTACTGCCTGCCCTCCCCAAATACACTGTCCCAGCCTCCTTAATGTCAACACTGGGGCTCCTTGAATTTCATGCATCCAGCCAGGGGCTTCCAGGACTCTGCTGTGGTGTCTGTTCTAATTGGCTGTGTTCATGCCTTTATAAGTGTTAAATATTTTTAATATCTCCTCTATGTCCACATAGAAAGCTCAGAAGATCAACCATACTAGTTGCATTGAAATGCTTGATAAATTAGTTTTATCTTCATCATCAATATGTGTAAATCTTCTTGGGTTTTAATTTCTGCTGTTGCCACTTCTATTAATATTATTGCTTCAGGAACTTAATACCAATTGGAGAGAGAGTGAGAGAAGAGATCCACTAGGAAATAAGTTTGAAGGCCAACAGGCCCACACTGGTGATGAGTTGGCCATATTCAATTTTATTGAACATCTTGAAGCATTTAAAACAAAACAATGTCCTGTAGAACCCAGATGCATATAGCCAGGTGCTTTCCTCTTAATATTTAAACCCATTTTATGGAAGATTTAATCCATATGTTAAATCATTGACTTCAAAAGGCATTTCTTGAGAGGCTAATAGAAATGATGAAAAACGGGTCTCAAGATTATGTTCAAATATGTCATTTATGAATTGGGGGCATGGGTCTGGGGAGAGATAGAGAAACTTGGGGGAGTTTCATAAAGTTATTTAAGTATGCAAAATGTTCTAGAGCACAAGGGAACTCTTGAAATTTCATAATCGTAGAATCTTTTTTCATTTCCCAAAGAGCATGTTTTTGAGACAGTGTATAATATAGCTATTTGTTCTCTTGAACACATCTCAGAGAAGAAAAAGAAGTTAGGAAAATGAGCCCATTGTTTTTCAAAATTAGTGACAGACTTCAAAATAATTCCAAACAAACCTCAAATAAAACATTTTCCCCCTACTGTGAATCCCATTTAAACTGTTTGGGTCAGTCTGTTTTAATGAGTCGCATTCACGCTGACACATCCACACACTTCAGACAAAGACGACTGTACCTCTAAACCCATTTAAAAATGATAGATGACTGTCAGCTTTGTGAAAGCAGCACATGCAGTGGCTTGATAGCGCAGAATGAAAGCAATCTACAAGTGCAAGTCTGTTTCTTTTGGCAACGGAAGGAGTTGCTAATGGATTCATCATTTTCTGTTAAGCATGAATGTCAAACAAAAAAACATTTAGGGCTCTATTCAGCTGAATTTCCGGCTCGACGCTTGCCAGCCATGGAAGCCCTGTGACTTGGAACCTGTGCAGCCCAAGCCTGACTCTCGTTTCCAAAGTTCCATGAGGCCAGTGCCACGGAACTTGGAATTCTGCCGAGGGCTCCTCCTCCTTGCCTCACCTCCCCCTCTCTCCGTGTGTCTCCGATCTCATGAAGCCACCAGTCATGCTTCCTAAATGAATGCCATCTATGGAGTGGAACTGGTTGCCAACTCTTACGACACTAGCTGACTCAGCCTCAGAATCCCATAGGAAGTCCACTCATACCACTGGAGAAAGGTGGCAGGGTGAAGAGTTCTGATACACAGATTCTGGGGCCTTTGTGCCTGGGAACTTACTGGTTGAAGTGGGCATTGCATGCTTCCTATTTTGGGGTCATAACTATGCAACATGTCCCATACTTTTTCTACTCATAAAAAATAAACATGAAAATGATAAAAGTTAAAATGCCTGGGCTCCAGATATTCTATGTTATTCTCTGAATAGACATTGAGAGGCGCTGGGGGAAAGTTCTGGCCTGAGAACACAGCTCTTTTTATATCCTTGACCAAGAAGAGCTCCCTGTGTCTGGGAGAAGGGCTTCTCCAATTGAGCACACAGTGGACAGCTGGAGGAACAGGCTGGGCCCAAACACATCAGCAGCATCCACCCTGGCAGAGGAGAGGTGACAGTGTCCAGACCCTGGGCCCTCACGTGTGCCAGGCCAGCACCAGCTCTGCCAACAGCTGTGTGGTCTTGGACAAGTCTCTTAATCCCTTGGTGCCTCAGTTTCCTCACTTGGTTGTTTTCCGGGATTAAATGAGATCACATGAGATCGGGAGTGTACTGTACAAGTGTATATTATTATTAATTAAGCTATTTTAATTAATAAAAGGAATTAATAAATACTAAGAAGTAATGTAGGATGATTTAATAGAGCTTGGAGTAGAGAAGTTAAGGCACAGATTCTTGTCACTAGATTTTTCATTCTGTGACTTTGAGAAAAATCAGTGTATCCTTGAAACTGGAATAGAGATGTTTAGCCTAATAACTAATGTTATGATTATACTGTTCTGTGGCTTTCTACATTATTCAATCTTTGAAAGTGGCCCAGGTGGGTCTCTCCTCTTCAATGTTAACCCTACTGCCAATCACTCCACCAATATAGCTTTACTGTTCTGTATTTCCTGGGCAAGTAGGTCTTCCTATCACCCAGTTAAAATGCAAACATATGGAAGGGTAGAAGTTCATGCTTTACTTAGCAATGAGCACTTTGACAAGGTATAGTTGGATTAAGACACGGGGTTAGTAGTTGATACCAGTAGGTTAGGGGAGAAAACAGGATACCAGGAGAAAGGAAATCAAATTCTCTTTTTTTTTTACAGATATGTCTTGTGCCTCTTGTCTCTAATATTTAATGATATTGGGAGGACAATTGAAATAATTTGTGAATTGTTGCCAGTGCCTTATAAATTATAGGACTATAAGTGATTTAATGTGGCATTGATATTGATGCTGACTTCAGCATAAAGGGTAAAGGTAGAACTTGTAAAAGAACAAATTAATGGTCTCAGTTGAAAATATTTTAATCTAAAATATCAAATGTCACCTCCCATAGGAAGCCTTCTCTGATGCTCCGATAGAGTCAATCATAGTATATACTTCAAATGTGTATTTCTCACAATGTCATTTGTCTGTTTGCATGTTTGTAATGCATGCGTATTTACTGCAAGTTTGGACTCCTAACTCTATATTCAACACTTCATGCAGTGCCTAGCACATTGTGGGAACTCAGAAAATATTTGTTGAATTTAATAGATACAATGTCTGGAAGATAAAGTCAATTAAGGTATCATTCTCCTAGTATATCCAGGACTTGGTCTACCTAACAGTCAAAACTAAAGATGCTTTTTGGCAGAATATTAAAGTCTATAAAACATTAGTTGCCACATGATTTTTTAAAAAATGCTTCCACTTAGATGATACTATAATCAAATTAAATGGTGTTTTGTTGAAGCAGTTAGCTAAATGTTAAATGCCTGTAGCTCTTGCAAATATAACAGAATGGACCAAGGAATTATCTATACATACATTATAGTGTCTTGGCAAAGCTACATCCCAAATGTCACTTTAACCTGAGGAAATGATCAGATTGCTATTCCACAGAGCTGGTTTCAGTGAGGAATTTTCAGAATGATGAAACCAGATTTAGCTGGTAGCAATTATTGGTACATTTCAGATGAGCTCAGCATGAAGAATAAGACTGAAGAAAGATTAAGTCTCAAATACTAAAGGAGAGGAAAAAAATGAAAAGAGAGACCGAAAGGGCTTGAAAAGCAGGAAAGGACCAGTTATCTGCAGGACGCTGGTGTTCTTATGTGAGATGGTGTGACCCAGTCTGGGTTAGAATGTTATCTCTATGTGATCTGCAGAATTTCTCTCTTGACTGTAGCAACCACAGAAGAGTGAATTAAAGTCTTAAGGAGAAAAATCAATAAAGAAAAAAAAGATAAAAGCAATATGGCTGGAGAGCATTTCAAAAACCATATAAAAGTCTCTTAAATGGCCATAGAGGACTAACCAGTATTTATAAGGGTTTAACAAGAATACCAATAAGAATAGATTTGTTTTGGTCTCCTTAGAGGAGCAGAAAGGCTTCTGGGTGGTTTATGGCATTTAGCTGGTCTTTATTTCACTCTGGTGTGTGACATACAGAAACACAGATTGCATAAAGGACTGCTCATGATGACAAGAAATTCATTGGAGAGATATTACGACAGAGTTGGGGTTAGGGTAGCACTGACTGCTTGCTCAGTGGTGCAGATGAAGTGCAATACTCCACTCCAAGTACCTCCCTGTGCCTAGCTCTCCTTTATTACCAAACTGGGAATTTCTCTGAACTCTATGCCAAAAACAGACAACATAGTCATTTAATCCCAATAATAATAATGCTTTCTCTAATATATCTTTTAAACATCTGCAAAAATGATTTCTTCTTTAACTATAAAAGTGGAATTCATTTCAAACCTTATCCTGGCCAACCATCTTCTTAATTTAAAGGAACAGATGAAGGTAGCAAGAGGAAAAGAGTCAATGAAATGGAAGTGGCAGGAACGTGTTTATTTAAATACAGTGTTTCTTGAGTTCCCATCATGTTGAAGGTACTCTTTTATCACTGAGAAGCTTTCAAAAGTGAAATTCTGGCAATACAACCATGAATATTCTTAATTAGGAAGGAAATACAAGCACGTGCTTTGCTTTGATAAATGCCTGAAGTGAAACCTTATCAAATCCAGACATTAAAAAATGGTCTATGGCCATACCACCCTGAACACGCCCGATCTTATTTGATCTTGAAAACTAAGCAGGGTAGGGTTGGGCCTAGTTAATACTTGGATGGGAGACTGAAAAAATGTACACATATAGTAAAAAGGGCACCTGTGCATGGAACTATAAAACAGTGGCTGAGAACCTAAAGCCTAGAAGTGAAGGGAAGGACATGGAGAGGAAAACCTATACTTAAATAGAATAAATAAGGATTCACACTGGGCTCCATCTATCTGACCCCAAAGGAAGTGCTCTTACTCCCAATGCCAGGAACTCAATGAGCTCCTATATCTAAATATGCCCAGTTAGGAAAAGTAGGGCAATATAGATTTTATAGGTCACATTCTTGCCCTGTTTTTCTGTCCTATGCTGTCAGTCCTTTCCCCTTCCCCTTTACACGCACACACATACACACACACCCCATACACTTACCTGTAGGCTAATCCTAGTCCAAGTGTTCAGTGACTTTGCAATAAGTCATTCTTGCAGCCAGTCTAGTTCACCTCTGCCTTTTGCTCCGCATGAAATTTCAGTGCTGACAATCTGTCCCTGGGTTTTTCGGAATGAGAGTCTACATCACTTTGGCCAATTCTAGCTCCAGGAATAATAATCTATTCTCTCTTCATTGACCACTAAGGGCTAACTAAGCCCTTCACATATTTTTCCAAGCTTCTGATTTTTCCAACCACCTGCAAGGCGGATATTATTTTCCTCTTTTTACAAAGGAGGAAATGAGGACTCAGTGGAGCCAAAAAACATATCCAAAGTCATATAGCTAAAAAGGATAGAATTCAAACCCAGCTCTGTATGTTCCCTTTCTTTTATTCTGCTTCCCCCAAATTCTTAACCTGAACCATACTAGCTGTGACAGACTTTCAAACACCACTTTCAGGTTTTCTGGATCTCCAAATCCTTCCAGCCTATAGAGGCTCTTCCTTACACCTGGTGGACCACACACCTCAGCTTGTAAGGACTGTCATCTTTTATCTGCTGTCAAGCTCTCTGAGCACAATGTATTCCCTGGCCTGGGCCACCTCTCAAGACCCACCCTCAGTGACCCACCCCCTTTCCAATGAGTGGATCTAAATCTATTCTTGGTCTCCCTTAGGCTCCCTCATTCCACATGGAAAACACAGACATACCCACCCTGTTTTTGAGATATGACCCTCTTTTCTTGAGAACTACTTAGAAGAATAAGGTTTTCTTTTCAAATCATTTGAAAAGAATCATGGTTTACCCCAGTGGCCAAGAACTTGAAGTTCCAAGTCAAAGTCTGTATCTTGTTTCTAATACTGTCATGAACCTAATTCTGAGCTTTCACTTACTCATCTAAACATGGGAATAATAACAAACTTCTCAGTGTTTTTGTAAGGACTAAATAAATTATTTATGCAAATCCCTTTTCAGAGAGCTTAGCATGATGGTGCTCAATATGTGGCAGCTCCTATTATTATTATGATCAACATCTTTGTTCCTGTCATCATCACTTCAGGGCAAGAAAAGTCTTAGGGGTGAGAAATGCTTATGATGTGAACTGGTGGCAGGTGCTGGAACTTCACTCTACCTAGAGAAGCAGGTGGCAAGAAAGGGCTCTCAACAAGTCTGTGCTTTCCTGTCTGCTCAGCCACTAAATAGCGATGGCATCTTTTTTTCTCCAATCTTATTTTTCGGTGGGCGCTGTCAGTGGCCTTTTCAACTGAAAGCTCTGTAAATTCTGGGAAAAAGTTTTGTAAATATACACATTTGGACTCCATCGCTGAAGACTGATAGAGCCAGTCCAGGTGGGGCTTTAGCACTTCTATTGTTAAAGGCTTTGCAAGCAATTCTGGGGGGTACTTCTTGTTATCAGTTTTCATGGAGCTCCACAGCCTTCCAAATTTGATATTCTGTCATTTCCTGGAAAAAATAAAAGAAAAAAATTATATGGGAAGTAAAAGCTGATTTGATCAATTCTGGAGTATACAATTGTATTAGTTTGCTAGGGCTGTCATAACAAAGTACCACAGATTGGATGGTTTAAACAACAGAAATTTGCTTCTCCTGGTTCTGAAAAGTAAAAGTCCAAGGTCCAAGATCAAGGTGGCAGGAGGTTTGGTTTCTCCTGAGGTCTCTCTTTGGCTTGAAGATGGCCACCGTTTTACTGTATCCTCACATAGTCTTTCCTCTGTGTGCGTGAATCCATGAATCCTTTGTGTCCCTCCCTCCCCCCTCTCTCCCTCTTTCCCCCCTCTGAATTTCCTCCTATAAGGACACCAGTCAGATTGGATTAGTGCCCACACTAATGGACTCATTTTATTATTATAACTTAATCACCTCTTTAAATGTTCTATGTCCAAATGCCGTCATATTTTGAGGTACTAGGGGTCAGGGATTCAATATTAGACTTTGAAGGGGAGGGGGACAATTCAATCTGTAACAACATTCAAAGCCTTCAAAAATGCACATAGTCACTTTTAGGAATTTATCCTAGGGAAAGAGGGAGACATGCCCAAAGTGTTCCTCACAGCAGGAGTCCTCACTATGCCTATAAAGCATTCAACCGGGTGAGCCTGAGGAAGTAGGGCCCCTGGGGCTGCATTGTGCCTGTCCCCCTGACCAAACCAGGCATTTTAGTGTCTGGCATCTGCAGAAAGAGGGCCCTCAGGTAGCAGCTGAAAGAACTGTTTTCATGAGGAGGCTTGTGGGCTAAGCTACAATGGGTGGTCTGAATTCCTTTAGGATAAAACAATGCAAAAGATAAGATGGGACTGGGAGTTCAGGCTTCCCCCATATATGATGCAGAATGTAGACCACTTAGAGCCTATTGGGGACTCCACTGGCTTCCAAAGGATACCAATGTGCCCAGAGAATACTGACAAGAAGAGTCATTACCCCTGACAGGAGCCAACTTGTTAGTGAACTTATGGGAAGCATCTGTCCCTAGGGACTCCTGTGGACATGTGAGACTAAGATTCTGCATGAATGAGTGAAGACAGGAGATGGTGAAAGGTACATCACTACTGGTAGGTAGACCTCTTCTGTGTTCACAGGCTGAAGAGACCTTAGGAAATTCAAGTTTTGCTTATTATAGAAAAAAATGGGAAAAACCTTCCAAATATTTACCAATTTGGGGATAAGTAAATGTTTCTACACTCATACAAATATAATGTTATGCAGTTGTTAAAAATCATATTGTGGAAGAAATATATTTGTGAGAAATATTCATGTGATAATGCTAAATAAAGAAGACAAGACTAGTTAGTACAGCATAATAACTTTTTGGTTAATAAAAATTATCAATCACCTGTTAGAAATGCCAGGTGCATATATACCAAGTTATGATTATCTTTGAGTGGGAAATTCAAACCATTTTTTTCTTAGTGGTGATCTTCTGTGCTTTTTCAAGTTTTCCACGTGTGCATATAGGTTATTTATAAAATTTGAATTTTAAAAGAGTTTAATAAAAGAAAAACCAGTTCTGCTAAAATGGTATCCAGACTGATACCTGTCATTAGACTGTCTATGTGATTTGAGAAGGGACTGCTTTCTTTCCTTTTTATTTTTTTTTGAAATTCTGTCTTTCCTACTTTTTTCATTAGAGTATCATTTTGAATAAAGTGACAAAGATAGCAGATGGTAATTTAAAATGTATTTACTTGGAAAAAGAGAAAGTCGGTATCCTCATGTCAATGTTATCATTTAAAACATTTTCTTATCTCTGAGACCCAAGAGTCTAGGAATAAATGCAATAAATATTTCATAATTTTTACACACACACACCTTGAATATCTACACAGAGGGTCTTTCCTTGTGCTTTTTACACATTGGCCTGTTATTTGTGTTTCAGCTGGAGTGTGTTGTCATTCCTGCTTCAGATTGGCCAAGGGACCATCAAGGAATTTGGGTGATAAGCCCACTGATCTCTCTGACCTCCTATGCTGAATAATGAGAACAATTACTTCAAAATATTCTCCATGTTATACTTATATGTGTGAATAAATACATATATGTATTTATAAATTTATACATACACACACACATATATACAGCTTGTATATCTATCTATCTATCTATCTATCTATCTATCTATCTATCTATCTATCTATCTATCTATCTATAGCTTTCTTCTTAACTTAGCTAATTCTGCCCTTGACACATTTCACAGGTAGTGGGTGGCCAATGGTCCACAAGCCCTTTTCTGTTATGTAAAGCAGACCAGAGCCACCTCATATCAGTACATAATTTCATTTTTTTTGTTTGTGAAGAAATCATCCTGTCTTTTTCTTTATGAAACTTGACCTAGATTTCATCATTTTCTCTTTTTCATCTAAAAGTCCATTTCAAATCTTCTATTTTAAGTCTTTTTCATCATATGCCTTGTTTTCCTGATCTGGTGTTTAGTTAGAAAAAAAAAGAAGAAAATAAAAAAATGAGACGATATTAATTCAAGCTGAATTCTTTGGAGAGAAGTAACATTCTTTTAGAATATATTATGAAAGATAAATCGTAACTAGGATTAATTGAAATGTTGGTCATGGTGTCTGTAATTATAACAGATGCTCCAGAAAGAATTTTAATTTAAAAACCACAGTAATTGATATTCTGTGTAAAAATCACATACCTATGTGTATTTCAAAATACATACCTTGAATACTTAACATAGCATTTAATCTAGTGCATTGAGTATTTAATCAAATTATCTTATAAAGGTAACACATTCCCCTGGCAGGCAAGTTTATCAAAAGGGGGAGGATAAGACTGTGGTAGAATGGAGGGGCACCTACATGAAGATAAAGAAAAGACTCGGAATATACCTGTCAGGGCAATGGAAGCTAACGAAGACAAGCTCACCTACTTCATTATACCTAGGATTGGAGTGAGGTTTGAGTCCTACAGACTCATCTGAGAATTTTTTTTTAAATGAAGAGAGGACAAATGACAATTTCAAAGGAGTTTATGTTGGCTCTGATAAAGCATGATGTTTTTATTGTGACCTGGATGGAGAAGAGAATATCTTTACTGAAAAATGTTCTGCCATTACTTTTCCATTTTGTATTATTACAGTCAACTTTTCCTACAGATTTATGTAAATTCAAAAAACGTTTTATTTTGTTTTCAAATCTTTAGTAGTTGCTCAATACATTTTGAATGACTAGGTAACTGAATGAAAATGAATGATGGTATTTTAAACTTTTAAAATTTATTGTGAAGAATTTTAAATATAAACAAGTTGAGAGAATAGTACAATGAATTCCCATGTAGCCATCACTCCAATTTAACGGTTAACAATTTATGGCTAATCTTGTTTCATTTCAACCTGTTTTATTTCTTTGCTTTGTTTTTTTAAAGCAAATTCAGACATTCAGTATTTCATCTATAAATAATTTAATATGTATTTCTAAAAAAATAAGGATTCTTCTTTTAAACATAACCACAATATCATAACAAAATTAACAGTATCTTTGATATCTGGTCAGTTCAAGAGTTCATGGTTGCTTTGCATATGCATAGCTTGTTTAAATTAGAATCCAAATAGGTCCCTAAGTTGCAATTGATTAATATATCTCTTAAGGTTTATTTAATCTACATGTTCTCCTCCATCTTTTTCTTCCTGCTATTTATTTGTTGAGGTTCGTCCTACAGTTTTTTGTCTATGGATTTGCTGTTTGTATCCCCTTGGATTGCTCAGGATGTTTTCTTGTCCCTTTTCCACCATAAATTGGTGGTTTGATACAGAGGCTTGATCAGACTCAGGCTTGACTTTTATAAGCAAGAATATTTCATGAGTGGTATTGTGTCCATCCATCAGGGGGTATATAATGTCTGGTTGTCTCTCTTTTTGAGATGTTAACAGCCATTAGTGATCATTGCCTACATCCATTAATTCATTAAGAGCTTCAGAATACACTATTCTATTATTCCTTCTTCATTTACTAGCTTGAATGCTTTTCTAAAGAATTCTTTACCAACTATTTATTTACCTTGTGGTATAGGCTATACAATTAAGGCAAAATAAATGCTTAATTTTTCCCTGTATTATCCAGTTTTCAAAATAATGGATTAGATGGCTAACACTTTCTAAACGTAACTAATAAATATTTTAGAGTATCATTGCCACTCATGAATTTAAACATACGTGATAAGTTTCAACCCATTTTAGAGACTGTATTACTATATTGCTGCTCAAATTATTCTTTCATTAGCCAGGAGGGACCTTTTTAAGCTGGCTGTTGAGTTCATTTGACAAAATTCTAATAGTCCTAGTAATATTTTTCTAGTTTTCCGGTGTGACAAGATGTTGTACATTTCTTGACCCACACCCAGCCATTTTCTCAAGAAGCCCTAATTCCTTTCAAAGGGAAGTAATATCTAAAGATCACCATCTGGATGGCAGGATTGGCTACTGCTTGTGAATTGCTTCAGCAGACAGAATTAGGAATAAGTATTTTTTTAAGGCAGAATACGTAATGACTTCACATTATTTCCAGTTCAAATTCAGGACTATAAGATTTTTAAACTCTTCTTACACCTGCATTCCTTTGTTCCACATGAAACTTTCTGATTCTGAGCAACTAACTACTAATATGATTATTAGTTTTATCCCACAATAAACATATAACAGAATCAGAATAATAATATTAAAATGACCATCAATAATATGATTAGGAAAAATAATCTAAGTTGTGTTTGCAGTGTTTTGTCCTTAGAATATACAGTTGTCCCTTGATATCCCTGAAGATTGATTACAAACTTTCCTCAAATACCAAAATCTGTGGATGTTCAAGTCCCTGATGTAAAATGGCATAGTATTTCCATATAACCTGTGCACATCCTCCCATATACTTTCAATCATCTCTATATTACTTATAACACTAATACAGTGCAAATGCTATGTATTATATACAGTTGCTAAGTTGCTATACTGTACTGTTTAGGAAATAATAACAAGAAAAAAAGTTTGTTCGTGTTCAATACAGACACAATTTTTTTCTAATATTTTAAATCTGCAGTTGGTTAAATCCATGTATACAGAACACACAAATATGGAGGGCTGAGTATTCCAATGGAGATGAATATATAAGTTACTTGATATATTTCCAATCTGTGTGGTTATGCTGCCAAACTAGGTACATGGTTAGTATAATACACACACACACACACAAATACACATACATACACATAAATTATATTACTATACATTTTCTTCCCCACCTTGCCTCTTTGGCCCAGCATTATGCACTGGACATGATTCTATAGTAGTGTATGGAGATATTACACACTCATTTTTAATACTCCACTCTATGGATGTGCCAAAATTTATTTGTCTTTTCCCTACTGATCTGGATTGTTCATAGTATTTTGCATTTACGGATGCTTTTACAAACCATTTTAATGAATGGTTTTGCGCATTTGATGTGTTTGAATGTCTTTGTATTTTGTTGGTGCATATTTGTGACAGATTTTTATAAGTAGGATTTTTGTGTCAAAGAGTAAATATATTAAAATATTTATTGCCAAATTCCTTTGCATGGGGTTTGCACCATTTTTCATTCCCTCTAGCAAAGTATGAAAATATCTTACCACAGCCTCAACCAAAGATTATATTGTCAAACATCTCAGAGTATATTTAACTGATATTTCTCTTATGAAAGAGGTTGAATATTTTCTCATATGACTTAAGGGCACTTGTATTTCTATTTGATGAAAGTGATTGCTCTTATCTCTAGCCCATTTTTCTATAGGATTTTGTGCCTTTGACTTCTTAACTTTTTTTATTTCAAAATATTATAGGGGCACAAATGTTTTTGGTTACATGGATCACTTCTGTAAAGCTTGAGTTAGGACTGTAAGTGTGCCAATCACCCAGATAGTGTTCAGCGTACCCGTTAGGCAGGTTTTTGAAAATTCCCTCCTTCCCCATCCCCCCTGCTTGATTTCCACTGAGTTTCACTTCCCTCTGTGCATGTATGTGCTCATCAGTTAGTTCCAGTTTAATAGAGAGTACATGTGGTGTTTGTTTCTCCATTCTTTAGATAATTCACTTAGGATAATAGTCTCTAGTTCCATTCAAATTGTTGCAAAAGGCCTTAATTTATCCTTTTTTATGGCTGAGCAATATTCTATGTTATACATATGCCACATTTTGTTAATCCACTCATAAACTGATGGGCACTTGGATTGTTTCCACAGATTTGAAATTATGAATTGTGCTGCTATAAACATTCAAGTGGAGATATATTTCTCATAGAACAAGTCTTTTTTTTCCTTTGGGTAGATGGCCAATAATGGGATTGCTGGATCAATTGGAAGTTCTAGTTTTAGCTCTTTGAGGTATCTCTGTATTACTTGAATAGGGCTTCTTTTCCCCAGTGCATATTGTTTTTCCTTTGTCAAAGATCAATTGGATGTATGTGGATAGCTTTATACCTGGGTTCTCTATTCTGTTCCATTGGTCTATGTCTCTATTTTTGTGCCAATACCATGCTGATTTGGTTACTATAGCCTTATAGTATAGTTTGAAGTCTGGTAATGTGATGCCTCTGGATTTGTTCTTTTTGCTTAATATTGTTTTGGCTATTCAGGCTATTTTCTGGTTTCAAACAAAGTATAGAATTATTTTTTCTAGATCTTTGAAATATGAAGTTGGTATTTTGATGAGGATTGCATTGAATCTGTAAATCACTTTGGGTAGTATGGACCTTTTAACAATGTTGATTCTACCAATACATGAGCATAATATGTTTTTCTAGGTGTTTGTGTCATCTGCAATTTCTTTCTTCAGTCTTTCATAATTCTCTTTGTAGAGATCTTTCACTTTCTTGGTTAAATATTAATATATTTTTCGGTATTTTATTTTCTTTGTAGCTATTATGAATAGCATTGAGTCTTTTAAAAAAATTTTTTTTTATTTCAGGAAATTATGGATACAAACATTTTGGTTACATGTTATGACTTTGCCACATCCCAACCATAATTTGAGACATGCCCTTCCCCCCCTCAATGCTCACAGCATCCAGTAGTTGTGAGTTTATCCACCCCCAAACCCCCTACCCTCAAAGAATATTACTACTGTGTGAGCACCTTAGTGTTGATCAGTCAGTGCCAATTTGATGGCTAGCACATGTGGTACTTAGTCTTCCATTCTTGTGATACCTCACTTCAGAGGATGGGCTCAAGCTCTATCCAGGAGAATATAAGAGGTGCTAGATCACTATCATTTTTTATAATTGAGTAGTATTCCATTGTATACATATACCATATTTTATTAATCCACTTGTGGATTGACAGGCACAATCCACATCCAACACAACCCAACACATTGGGTTGTTTCCACATCCTTGTTATACTGAATTGTGCTGTCATAAACATTCGAGTGTAGATGTCTTTGATTTGAATCTCACCTTGACTGTTATTAGAAATGCTACTGATTTGTGTCCATTGATTTTGTAACCTAGACTTTGCTGAATTTATTTATCAATCCCAGGAGTCTATTGGTAGAGTCTTTGGGATTTTCTAGATATAAGATCATATCATCAGCAAAAAGTGATAGTTTTTCCTCCTCTTTCTCTATTTGGATACCCTTTATTTCTTTCTCTTGTCTGATTGCTCTGGCTAGGACTTCCAGTACTATGTTGAATAGAAGTGGGGACAATGGGCACCCTTGACTTCTCAACTTTTTACATTTTGTATAACATTTAATTCAGTTTGCTATTTGACTTTTCACTTTGTTTAAAATGTTTGCTATTCACGTTTTAAAAATTGTACATTAAGATGTTTGCTATTCATGTTTTAAAAATTGTACATTATTACATATATCACTTTTTAACTTTTTTGCTTCTGGATTGTGAATCTTGGTTTGGAAACTGGCCCCCTTCCCAAGTTAAAAAGAAATGCTACCATGTTTTTCCAAGTTTTATTTCTAGGACTTCCATGGTTTCATTAGACTTTAACATTTAACTCTGCTACATGTGAATTTACTTTTGTGTTGTATGAAGAATGGGTCCAATGTTATCTTTTTCTCTGTGACTCTCTACTTATCCCAGTACCTCTTATTAGAAAGTGCATCTTTTCCCCATTGATTTCAGATATTGCCTTTTCATGTACATTTCCAGAATCTATTTCTAGGTTTTGTACTCTGCTTTATTGGTTGATCTGTCTAATTATGCCATAATGATTTACTTGTAGAAGCTTTAACTAGATTTTAATATTGTATAAGACTAGACTACTGTCTCCACTCCTCACTCTCAACCTATTGCTCTTCTTTTTCATGGATTTCTTGGCAATTGTTCTTCCACATGAAATTTATAATCATTTTGTTTAGCTCCTGAAAAAAGCCTGATGGTATTCTTATTAAAATCATATTGCATTTAAATATTTTACTGAAAGAAAATTGACATCCTTAGACTATTGTGCTTTACAATCCCCAAACACAGTATGTCTTTCCAGTTACTCATGTCTATTTTTTTTTTTTTGTCTTTTGGGGTGTTTTATAGTTTTCCTCACATAGATTTTGAACATTTCTGGTCAAATTTACTTCTTGGTATTTATTTTTATTTTTAGTTATCATACAAACAGTCCTCTATTACATATTCTGTTTGTACAAATGAAGGGTATTGCTTTTTTCATGGTGATTTTATAAACTGCTACTTTACTAAATTCTCCTATTGTTCCAAAAAGCTTTTTCATTTGGTCTTTTGCATTTTCCATGTATATCATTGTAACATTTCCCTTTCTTTCTTTCTGTTTTTCTTTTTCTTATCGTAATTAAGATGTTTAGATTTTTGTCTTATCAGGGTAAATTATATTTTTCTAAAACATGATATGCTTTATCTAGGTTTTCAAATTTATATATAGTGAATTGTGGCCAGTAGTCTCATTTAAAAAAAAATTTCCTTCATTTTGATAGCTATTTCCCACTTATTCATTTTGTATATTTATATTTGCTCAAATTTTACTTTTTCACTGAAGTATAAAATACAAAAAGAGAATAAATCGTGAAGATATATCTTAATGAATTTTCACAACCTGAACACAACTGTGTAGCCTCTGCACATATCAAGAAATAAAATATTCCTGGAAGCAGAACACACAGAAACCCTACATAGTAAAGTTCTTCTTCCAGTCACTATATCTTCCTTACTTCCTAGAAAAAGCCTCTATCTGACTTTCAGAACTATAGATTCATTTCACCTGTTTGCCAACTCTGTAGATGGTATTATAGTCTTGTTTCTCTTTTTCACTCAACTTTACACTTGTAAGATTCTTACATATTGCTACATATAACAATCTCATTCATTTTAATTGATAAATAAAATTCAATTTATTAATATACTACAATTCAATATCTCTTCTATTGTCAATTAACATATGGATATTTTCCAGTTGGTGGCAATGAAAAGCAATGCTACTATGAACATTCTTATACATGTTTTTGGGTATACATATAAACATTTCTGAGTAATACATATCTATGAGACAATTTGCTGGACCATGTGTCATGCCATGTATTCAGCTTTGATAAATATTTTCAAATAGTTTTTCAAAGTGGTTGTTCCAATTTATGTTCCCCAAAACAGTATATAGGATTTCCTATTGTTCTACATCCTTGTCAAACTTGGTATTATCAATATTCTTAAATTTATCAATATTAATTTTATCGCTATTATTTGTGGTTTTAGATTTTCATTTCCCTGACGACTAATGAGCATCTTTTCACATTTTATTATCCATTTGAATATGAGCTTTTGTGAAATGCCTGTTCAAGTCTTTTGCTCATGTTTCTATTGGATTGTCTCTCTTTTTCTTATTATTTACAGGAATTGTTTATATGTTCTGAACCTTTGACAGATGTACATACTGCAAATATGGACGCCTATGCTGTATTTGGCCTTTTAATCCTCTAAATGTGTCTTTTGATTAACAGAGGGTCTTAATGTTTATGTAGTTCAACTTATCATTTTTCCCTTGTTAGTCCCTTTTTTCCTGTTTAAAAAATTTTTGCCTATGACAAGATCATGAAGGTATTCTCCTATGTCATATTCTAAAAGCTTAATTGTTCTGCCTTTCACTTTTAGATTTACAAAACAACTAGAATTGAATTTTTATATAGTATAATGTGGGGATCAAGATTAATTCTTTTCTCTATGGATGTCTAGTTTTGATCCACCACTATATGTTGATAATTCTCCTTTAGCCACAGCTCTGCAATGTTACCTCTGTCATAAATCAGGTGTGTATGTGTCAGAGTCTATTTCTGAACTCCCTCTTCTGTCTCACTGGTCCATATTCCCAAGCTTGAACTGGTACCACCCTGTCTTAATTAATGCACCTGGATATTCAGGGGTGTAGAGTATCCAAATATATTCTTTAAAACTTGCTTGTCAGTTCTTGGTTCTTCGCATTTTTTAAAATAAATTTTAGAAACTTGTCAATTCCCTCCAATCCCCTAAAAAACCATGCTGGGATTTTGATTATAATTGCATTGAAACTATCAATTGATTTGGGGAAGAACTTAAATGTTTACAATACCAAATCTTCTAATTTATGAAAAAAGTATATTTCTTCATTTATTTAGGAAGTTTTACAATTCTCCCAATAATCCTTTATAGCTCTCTGTGCTGAGGCTTTGTGCATATTTTATTAGATTTATTCTATGATATTTAAAGTTTCTGATGATATTGTAAATGCTATTTTAAATTTAGTTTTCTAATATTTTTATTTATATAAAAATACAATTGATTTTTGTAAATTGATTGGGTATTGAGACCTTGCTAAATTTGTTTATTAAATATAATAATTTATCTCTAAATTATTTTGACTTTTTTTAATGTACATTAACTCATTTGCAAGTAAGGATAGTGCTTTATTGCCATGGCTAGGACCTCCAGTGCTATATTCAATAGAAGTGGTGATAATGAGCACGTTTGCCTCATTCCTGATCTTAGAGGAAAGTTTTAGTACTTCAACATTAAATATTAAGTTTACAGTAGGGCGGGTTTTTTGGCTTTATAACACCTTTTATCAGATTTAAAAAGTTTCCTACTATTCCTAGTTTTCTTTCAATGAATGGATGCTGAATTTTATCAAATTTTTTCTGTAACTATGGAATGACAATATGATTTTTATTCTAAGTTTTTCATGTGACAAATTACATTAATTGATTTATTTAAATTGAGGTTAATTTACATATATTAAAATGTGCACTTTTCAGTGTACAGTTTAATACATTTTTGCATATGTATACAACTAGGCAACCACCATTTTGATCAAGACTTAGATTATTGTCAACCACCTGAAGTTTCTTTGTGCCCATTTCGAGTCAATATTCAGAGGTAACTACTATTTTAATCTTTACCACCATGGATTAGTTTTGCTTCTTACCTTTATATAAATTAAATCATACAGTATGTACTTTTAGTGTCTGGGGTTTTCTACTTGATATAATACTCTTGTCCCAAATGTTGTTTAACAACATGGTACTCTACTTTCTAGGTGAAAGTCCCTTCTTGGGTTTTGATTTTGTTGTTAATTTTAGCTGTATTGCATTTTAGTAAAAAAAATGTTGTTTGTATTATTTCTTCTAGAATGCATGGAGGCTTTTTTCCTTTGGCCTAGGTCTAGGAAGTTTGAAAGAATGAAACAGAGACATTCTAATAGTTGGGTTTTTTAGAAGGTGGCCCAGGTGTTTATAAAAGCTTTTGAATCATCACAGCATTTCTTGGAGGTAGAAGGATAAAGCAGGTAGATATGCTCTAATCATCTCTTTCAGTGTCATAATTATATTCTACTGCTATGTTGGAAATCCAGTATAAATGTTTTAGGTTTATAATTCAACTGAAGTTAAATGCTAAAAATTTTGCTTCCTGAGATGTTGTTATATAATAGAGAGCTCTAGGACTTTCAAAGTCCCCCTCTGCCCTGTACTAGCTCTAATGTTACTTAGAATTACTTATGTCAGTTTCCTTATCTGTAAAATGGAAATAACAGTATCTATTTAATATCATTTTTTGGTGATTACTGAATGAAATAACTTATATAAAGCATCTGGTAAGTGGAGTAGGCACTAAATAGCTAGCAGCTGTGGCTATGGTTGTTATTAGCTGTGAATGAGCTCAGTTCACATGCTATTCTCACCAACACATGAGGAAATGACTTCTAGCTCTAGACTGACTAAGCAGCAATTGAGCCAGTATCGAGAGGAGCAAACATTCACCAATCAAGCCGTATTTCTCTGAATTGAAATATTATCCTCCATTCAAATCCAAATCCTCTAGAAAAAGCATCACAGTAAACTATAGCAATCCCTTAAACATTTGTGTGGTGTATCAGATGATTCTTTCCAACATCAGCATGAATCAAGAGCCAGTCTGATAGCTAGGAAAGGTAGATTTCGGTGGATTTAGGGGAAAAGGTCCTTGCAAAAGGATTAGGAAGAAGAGCAGGAATGGAAGTGGCAAATAAAAATGACAAACTTTCTTCCTTATTTTGCCCAGAAACTATCCCTGCTAAAAATCACTAGTTGAAGCCAGTGATCAGTTTTTGTTCACAAAAAACACTGTCAGGTGCTCCTGGAGACTGAAGCCTCTGCCTCTGGATTTTGCATTCTCTTGTACAGCATTCCAAAATTATACCTTTCCCTCACCTCTGTCATACTTTCAGTTTGTCCTTTTAGCTTATAGCTAAATCCTTGGGCTCACACAGTTTCATTCATGACTATCTTCCAATTCAAGAAGAATGAAGATTTGTGTGAGGGAGGGGTCAGTGCAGTGGGAGGAAAAGAGATGTAGATGTGTCACAGGGAAACTCCTACCTGTGACATTCTGGGACTTTTCAAGGTCACAGGGATCAAGCTGCTTGCAGTCAGTCGTGAAGAGAAGGCTTTCTTCTTTCCTGTTGTGATTACAGTGTGGAATGACTGGTTGTGATAATAACAGTGTGCTCCAGGGCTGATTGATGCGGTGACAGCACCAGGCTCTGCAGGAACCCCACTGCCAAGCCGTAGGACCTCACTGGGGCTGTTGACAACCTCTTTTTCTACTTGACTCATATTGCAATCACCTGAGAAGCATGTTGTCCAAAATTTCAAAGAGAGCCAAACAGAATTAATGGCCCAGAGGCAGCCATGAGTGGACATTATTCATTGACAGGTAAAAAAAGTCAGATGAGAAAAAAAAAAAGTCAATGAAAGGGGTTGTAAAGTGTGATTGTTGAGAAACATGCTTATATGCAAGTCCTAACAGGTTCAGCTGGTTTTGTATGGCTATTTATGTTGCTACTTACCATCTTATAGCAAAATCATCACTAGGTAAATCTGCAGGTAGGTAGCTCATCCACTGGTCAGGGCTTGGTCATGATATGCCTATCTTTACTAGGTTTTAAATTTTCTCAAAAAAATCAGAGCTATCTCATCAAACTGACTCAAAACACAGGCAGTTGTGTATACACATTTACTTGTGTTTGTGTTTGACAGTTTTTCATATTAATTTTTGATTATGCTTATAAATAGAACCAGCTGACTTTTCAAAATTTGTGGAGTTTCAGAAATGACCTCATATATTTTAGTTCTAACTTGTAACTTTTAATTTTCATTATTAGTTGAACACTGACATAATCAGTGCGGGAATCAACAACAGGGGTTGGAAGGTGAAAGTGAGATAGTGCTGTTAATTTCAGTTGAGAACAGCTGGATCTAGATTCTGTTGAAGACCCAGAAATTATGCTTGTCAATCAGTGCTGGGAATGCTCATCTCTTGAGGGAGGAGCTCACACTAAGTCAAGGGCACATGAGAGTCCTACAAACCCAGAGTGCCTATTTTAGGAATTCAATGAGAAATATAACTAGATCATTCAGATTGCCATAAAATTCTCTTCCTACAAAGTATATGAGGAACCCAAGCATAATCAGATGCCAGTTTTTGGACTTAACTACAAATTACCTTCAGGAATCAGAAATAATCAAAACCTAGGTGATTGGTATATTCCCTTCTTATAGGCAGGTCCACATTGGAAATTGGAGATTGCTTGATGAACAAAGAGTCAAAACAAGGAGTTTTATGTTAAAAGTGTTTAAATGAATCAGGCACAAACAATGTAAGCCGAGATCTTGCTTTTCACTTCAACTATTTATATCTAACTCTAAACTAGGGACCAGATACTCTCAAATTCTATAGGTAAGACCTCCTCTTGCAATGACAGAGCCTGGGTAGACACTACCAATGTCTGTCTCTGGAGGTCTCTTTTTCACCCCACGGCTGAAACACCCCCTTTTCCCAACCTTCTCAATACACATACTTACAATTGTCAAAGTAATTCTTTCATTTCCTAGTATATACTTAGGATTGGAATTGCTGGGTTAGAAAGTGAGCCCATTTCTATAGGTTATGCCAAATTGTTTTCCAAAATGAATGTATCAATTTACACTCTATCAGCAGGGCATACATTTACTTTGATTCACATTCTAGTCAACTTTGGTATTTTTAAGTTTTGGCAAATAAATATTTGTAAAATGATATCTCATTGTTGTTTAAACTTATATTTCCCTGATTATTAGGTAAAACTATCTTTTCATTTGTTCCTAAGAACATAAGACACTAATTATTTGTATCTATTGAAATTGCCACATGGATTTTTCTTTAACCAGTTATACAAAGAATTACAATGAGATTTTCCTATGTTTAACTCTCATTGCATCCAACCAGCCAGAAAATAGTATCTTTTAAAAAATTGCTAGAATTGTTTAATAACATTTCATTTAGGATTTTTACACTGAAGTTCAAAGGTGAGCTCAGTCTGTAATTTAACTTTTTAAAATTGTCCTTGTTTCATGTGTTTTTGTCTAGATCTTACTCATCTCAAAGCCCAATTTTTCTCTATTCTGAAGGATACTGGTTATTTCTTTTTGAGACGATTTTGAACTGTCATTTAATTTTTTCCCCACCATTTTAGAACCATTCAAGTTTTCAGTAATTGTTGAGTCAGTTTTGATCATTTATTTATTTTATAGGAATTTGTTATTTTTGTCTGCTTTTTCAATTTTTAACTTTTTTAGTATAGTACAATTTATATGTAGTAAATGTACAGACAGTTTGAGGAATTTTGACAAATGTGTGCACCTACATAACTGACAACTGGGAAAATATAGATCATTTCATCACTGCAGAAAGTTCTTCCATACCACTTTTCAGGGAATCCTTCCCTCTGTCTCTGAAAAATATTTTCTGGTCTGATTTCTATCACCATAGATTAGTTTTGTTTTTTCTTAAATTTCACATAAATGGAATTATATAGTATCTACTCCTTTGAGTATGGATTCTTTCTCTTGAAAATTTTTTTGATTTTCCTCCATATTGCTTCATGTACGAATAGCTTGCTCCTTCTATTGCTGAGTAGTATTCCACTGTATGAATCTTTTATAATTTGTCCATTTTCCAGTTAATGGACATTTCCATTGTTTCCACTTTGGACTATTATAAATAGAGCTGCTGTGAACACTTTTTTACAAGTCTCTTTGTGGATATGTGTTTTCATTTTTCTTGGATAAGTAGCTGAGAGTAGAATTACTGGGTCATAGAGTAGGCCAATGACAAACTTGGTAAGAAATGGCCATACAGTTTTTCAAAGTGGTTTTCACCAGTAACATATAAGAGCTCCAGTGTAATACTTTTTTGCAAATATACGGAATTGTCATGTTTTTAAATTTTAACCATTCAAGTATGTCTGTAGTAATATCTCATTATAATTTTCATTTGCATCTCACTAATGATTAATGATTTTAAATATATTTTCATGTGTATATTTGGCATCCATATATCTTCTTTTATGAAATGTCTGTTAAAATCTTTAGCCATTTAAAATTTGGTTGTCTATTTTCTGTTTATTTGTTAGTCTTTATATTTTATGTATACAAGTCCTTTGTTGGAACTATAAATGGTGAATATTTTTCCAATTTGTGGCTTGTCTTTTTATTTCCTTAGTCATATCTTTTGATGTGCAGAGGTTTTTAATTTTGTTGATGTATGATTTATCAAATTTCTTGAGTTAGTGCTTTTGTCCTAAAAATCTTTTGCCTACCCTAAGGTTGACAGGATATTCTCCTATGTGTTCTCTTCTATCAGATTGATAATTTTGGCTTTAACATTCCGATTTGTGACCCATCTTGAATTATCATCATTATTATTATTTTCATGGCATGAAATAGAGGATCAATATTCATTTTTCCCCTATGGATATTGTGTTGTTCCAGAACTATTTGTTGAAAAGACTTTCCTTTTTTTAATGAATTGCCTTGATGTCTTTGATGAAAACCACTCGGAGTGTATCTTTGGCTTTTCTTTTCTGTTCCATTGGTACATGTCTATCTTTATGTCAATAACATACTCTCTTACTGACTTAGCATCATAATAAGTCCTGCCATCTTCTTGTTCTGTTTTTATTATCACCATAGATGTTCCAGGTTTTTTTTTACATTACTATCCAAAGCTATAAATATTATGAGTACTATTGTCATAGCATCTAACAATATTGGGTCTTCCAATCCTTAAACATGGTATCTCTCCATTATTTAGGCCATTTTTCTTGGCAAAATTTTACAGTTTTCAATGTAAAGGTCTTGCACATTTTACTATGCTTATTCTAAATATATTAAAATGTTGATGCTATAGCAAATGGCATTTTAAAATTGTATTTCTAATTGTTCTTACAGCACAAAATAGAATTGGTTTTAGTATGTTGGCTTGTTATCCTACAACCTTGCTAAATTCACTTATTAGTTGTAGTAGTTTTTTTTAATTTGGATTTTTTATATATAAGATCTTATTGTATATAAATAAAGGAAATTTTACTTTTTCCTTTTTTTATTTTTATTTCCTTTGCCCTTTTTTCTTGCCTTATTATAATTCCAGGAGTTCTACTATAACGTTTTTAATATAATTGATGAGAACAGACATCTTTGCTTTGTTCCTGACCTTAGGAAGTAGCCTTCAAAATTTTGTCAAGTGTCATATCAACTCAAGATTTTTTCATAGATGTGCTTTACATATTACAGACTACAGACTCTTCAACTGCCCACTCAAAATATGCCTTTCCATGCCTTTTAATAGGCTTACTACACTCATTTTGGTCCCAAACCAAAATCATGATTGGTTTTCCTACCTAAATATTCACCTCTATTTACCCATTACTCAGGCCCCAACTTTGAGTTCATCTTTCAGAATGTATTCCCAATCTCATCATTTTTTACCTCTACTACAGTTTCCCGTTGTGCTCTAGAATACAATCTTCTTTTATCTGACCCTGCAGTATGTACCTATCTTGCATCCCTGTTGTCACCCTTTCCCTCTTTAGTCAATTCTCCACATTGTATCTGGAGTGGTCCTTTTAAGATGAAAATTTGAGTATGTCACTCCCCTGTTTAAAACCCTCCAACTAGTTCTATCACATTAGAATTAAATCTGAAATTCCTTATCATGGCCTTATAAGGCCTGTGTGGTATGGTCCTTAACTGCCTCTCCCACCTCATCCTGCCACTCTCCTCCTTGCCTGCCCACTGAAAGCCAATCCTGTTGGGCTCCTATTTCTCAAATATGCCAGGCTCAGTCCCATTCCAGGGACTTTGTTCCTGCTCTTTCCTGTCTGCACACTGGTCTCACATCCACTCGGCTTGCCTCCTTACTTCATTCAGGTCTGTATTCATGGGTCATCTCCTCAGAAAGCCCTTCCTGTCCACTCAGTCTAAAGTAGCATCTTTCCATCCTTTGTTCCTTTTCCTACTGTATTTTTCTCACTTAGTAATAACTGATTTTGTATGATTGGTATAGAAACACACATATTTTTTATTACCTTTTTCCCTTATTTGGAGTTTAACATTCACGAGGGAAGGAATTTTACTTGAAATTCTTAAAATTACCAATGTATCACCAATGCCTAGGCATTTGATAAATATAAATAGAATAGATTTATATTTTGGCAATTTGACTTGCCCTCCAGTCTTTTTAAGTTTAGTTAATGTGAGTTAATGCCTGAGAAATGATATCTTTTTTAGTGAGCTAGAAAAATATAAGCTTCTGCTTTTATAAGGGAGACCCAAAATGGTGACAAATCTACCAATGTAATTGGTGGAGAGTTTCTCAGAAAGCCACTTTATCCTGGTGATCTCTCTGCCCCTCTGCATCACTGGATGTTCATACAGGTTTCTGTGCAAAACTTTGTCAGTTATTGTCTCCTTCAAAATAGGGGGTGCAGAAAGGTATGAAATTACTTCATTAGGTCATGGGCTCGGGCAGGATTCCACTACTGCGTAGTGTTGAAGAGCATAGACCCCAGAGTGAGACTGTCTGGGTTTGAACCCTCTACTGCTCAGCAACCATGCAATTTAGGCAAAATATTTAATCTCTCAATGCCTTGGTTTTCTCATCTGTAAAATAGAAGGAATAAGAGTAATCACATCATAGAATTATTATCAGTATACATAAAAATCTTAGAATAGTGTCTACTATATCATATTAACAAATATTAGCAATAATTATCATTATTATTCTCTTGTTTCATTGAGTTTTTCAAAGGTTAGTTCAACTATTATAGGTTTTATCACAGGAATCAATCTGAAGAAAAAAGTGAAAAACTTTTGAGTTCCATTGTTATTACTGACTCTGAGCTATTCCTTTAATTTAGGAGAATTTGTTAAGTGGAAGGAAGGTTTGTCATCTATCTAGATCCCAGCAGGTGGGTAAAGGGTAACTAGGAGATTACACAATACTCTGCAAATATCAAATGGCAGGAAAAATGCCAGAAGTAATTCCTTCTAATTTTGTAACTGGACTGTGACTAATGGCTCCACTGAGATCTCACCAAGATGATCCCAGCTGACAACTCAACTCCTGAACACTGGAGAGTCACCAATGCAGTAATGGTCTCCCAGCTGTGCAGAGTGGGTGCCTTGTTAATACCAGGCTAACACGAGGAAACAGGAAGCAGTAGAAGGGCATTTTTTTTAAATAAAAGGAAATATTCATTGCAAAATGTTTTCTCTTTTCCTCATCTTCAAGTCCTGGCTTCATTATGTACTAGCTTTACTGAAGGACTGTTAAAAATGAAACAAAACACAAAAACTATAGGAATGAGCATTTGTTGTGCACTTACCCTGTACCATGCATCACTCAAAGTGTTTTACATATATCAACTCACTTAATCCTTGAAATAATTCTATGAAATAGGTATTATTTTTATCCCCATTTTACAGAGGCTGAGACAGCACCAAGAGGGTCAGTAATGTACCCATGGTCACACAGTTAGGAGTGTTGGAGCTGGGAACCTAGGCTATCTTATCTGCCTCTAGAGCCCAGAAACTGAAGCACACCACTATATTACCCAGGAAGGTCTTAAGCCTACAAATATTAGGTAAATTTTTGTTATGACTACTATTCTTAGATTCTCTTTACATCTGAAAACATTGATTTTTTTGTTTAAAAGTTATTTAAGCATGAGTGCAAAGTCATGGACTATGCAGGGGAAAACCTTATAAAACCTTGCACACAATCATGTTATGGGAAAAAAAATTCACCCCATTGGTTAGTTTCTACCTGCTGCCCTGTTCTAGACAGTTACCTGACTTATTTGACAATGCAGTTGTGTGCTTTTGTTTCCCAGCAGAGCTGTAGAAAGGCCCATTGTCTCTCTCTTTTTTTTTTCTGTTCCAGGTGAGTGCTGGAGGGACTAAAAATGGAACAGCCAATTCCCTTTAACTTTCTACACTGTATGTGTGCATTTTAATAGGTATTTTCTGAAGTTCAGTTCCAACTGTCAAAAAGAAACAATAATAACAGGCAAGGGAGTATTTCTAAAGGCAAATTCTTGCCTAGAAAGACCCCTACTCAATGCTTACTTCTCATTCCTTTAAGGCTGTCTCATCTTTCATTTTTCTTGAGCCAAAGAGAAATACTTTGTTGACTTAGTGGCTGCAGTGAAATAGAAGGGCCATGATTTGGGGTGAGACACCTTGCAGGTACAGAGGCTTAATTAGGATGTTTTGTATAAACTTCCTCCCAGCCCTAAATTCATGATACAACTATTTATCATGTTTTGAAAATGGAGTGAAACTATGCTCCCCTTTTTTATTTTGGCACTTAGGTTCACGCATAGGGAGGACAGCTTGAACTTTAGAAGTAGATGAAACTTGATTTAATTGACAATCTCTGTGACTTGCAACACATCACTTTTCTTTATTTGTAAAATGGGATTCATAATACATTCTGGCTTGTGAAAATGAGCGAATGCTATATATATAATACATGACATACAAAAGGCATGCAGTAAGTCATAGCTATTAACTGTAATGCTTGAAAGTCTTAGGTACCCTGCACTATATTCAATCCATGTAGGCATGTCCTAAATTATCTTTTTGCTTGGACTCATATTTCCAAAATGTTAACAGACTTCTTGGGAAGTGACCATTTTTTAGACAAATAATGAGACTATCATCAACTTTATAGGGACATGTGGGAAATAACACAGCAGGAATAAACCTTCAAAACTAAAGTAAAGCAAACTTCTCACCCCAGATAGAATGTATTTATATTCCAGTAGCATCCTGTATGCCAGATTTTTTCAATGTGTCTTTGAAGTCTCTTTATCTCTCCATGCATCACTTTCTTCACCTGTAAAATGAGGACATTAGCTAATCTCTAAATTGCCTAATAGCAAAAACTTTCTATTAGTTTATTGATGAGGTGAGAGGCAGCATGGTTTAGAGGTTCTAGATTTAGAAACTATGGATTTTAACTATAAAACTGCTTCCTATGAATTAAGTTACTTTCTATTATTAATATCTGTTCTAGGAGGTAGGAGAAGGCTGTAAGTCTCAAGAACAGGGGATGACTGTCTTAACCACAAAGCTTTGTTGCACAACAAAAAACTACAAATTACTTGCAAATTCAAGGAATTAATTGGCCTGTAAGGAGCCTGTGGACTAAAATCACCTCTGAAGCTAGGAAAACAGATTGGCTTCAGAAACACAGTTGTGTGACCATTTCCTATGGCTCATTCATTTCTGTTTTAAAACACAACCTCTGAATACATACATTTATTCCCTGAAAATGTTGTTCGCATTGCTTGGGAACAAGGTGGATATCAAGTGGCCATAAGCATTCTCCACCCACACAAATTGAACAGTGTGACATTGCTCATGCTATGATAAGCCTTGGTTTTGAAAAGCCAGGGAAATATTAGTAATCTGCTCTAAAAACAAGTTCAAATATGGTACTTTATAAATATAACTTTTAATACTATGTTAAGCGAGAAATAAGAACAACACCAATTATGCACCTTGAAGGTATAGACTGTCATATTTATTTTTATTTCCTCAGCACCTGCCACATGCAAAGGAACATTTGAGTATTGAAAAGAATATTTAACATTTGTGCCAGGGATATTTGAATTGAAATTTTGGTTGAGCACTTTCTTAAGTGTTTTACTAACTTTTCTCAAATCAATGTTTTCATGCTGACTATCTCACCAATCTTTAAAAAATAAAATTCTCTAGTTATTTTTTGAAAAGTAAGAGTAACTCTTCACTTGGGATCTGAAAGCACCTTAAAAGTCCATCTACCCTTTGAAACCAGTGATGTCTCTCCAGTTCCAACTGTCAAATGCTCCTAGAAAGCATGTGCTTTGGGACAAGGCAAAGTGCCACTTCCTAGCTGTATGAGTTGGACAAGTTACTTAACCACTTTAAGCCTTAGTTTCCTTATCTATAAAATATCTTTATTGTTGGGTTGTATTTTTGTTTTAGTCAAGAATAGCTATAATGTATATGCATCCCAATGCCTAGCACATGGGAGAGCTATTATTATTGTCGTTCTTCTGAAGCTATTTTCCTCACTAGTAAGATATGACATTTTATGCTGGAAAATCAAGACCTGCTGCTTGTCACTTTATTAAATCTAGACAAGTTATCATGTCTCCCTTTTGGCTTAGAATAAGATGTGGGATTTCAGAATGATCATGTGAAATTTAAAATGCTTACTTCTCCCCTCACCCTGCCCCCCACACCTCACTCAAGGGCAATCACCACAGAGTTCCTGAGCATCCACTCAGCCTGACCTACTGGGATAAATAAAAGTGGAGAACAAGGTCCCCACGCAGAGATGAATGATTCATGTGCAAACGCCCTCTCTGGTTCATAACAAGTGAGCAAATCATCCTGTCATTCCCAGAAGCCTGCAGAGCCAGCCTCATTTGGCTGTCACTGTGGGGGCACCCCGCTTCCAGGCGTAGAGTTTGGCTGCAGTCTGAATGCTTGGTGATGACCAAATTGGTGAGGAATATAGCCGAGCAGCAGGGCTGACGGCTCGCTGAGGTACTGTGGGTAATTAGAGATTCATTACAATCCCATAGTTTGTATCATGGCTCGGTGTCAACACAGGGTCACTGCACATGGCAAACTTAGGGAGCTGTGTCTAGAAGGATGACGCCAGCCAGGAGAGGCTGGGAGAGCGAGGCGGACAGGGATGAGGAGCCAGGGGGGCTGGGACGCAGATACACAGCCAGGGACTGGCGACAGCCCGGATATGGGGCAGTGGGCCCCACGGGCTCTGGGGAAGAGAGTGAAACACAGGCAGCTGAACTCGCTTCCCCACCGCCATCCCTGCCATCTCCAATTAACCTCCCAGGCCAAGGGTTCCCAGAGACTGGCATGTCACAGGCCAGTCCAATTTCAAAAAATAATTGGGACCTGACATAGGGTAGCCAACTTCTTATTTTGCAGAGTAAGGACATTGAAAACAAACAAAACAGTTGCCATCCACTATCACCATCATTTCAGAAGAGAAAGGGAATTTTTACACTAAATAATGTAGGGAGGACATAATCTCAGGATAAATGACAGTCATGTAAATTTAATTAATTTAGCTCACCAAGTTGTGGTCGTTTCTCTCATTACCATGAAGACTTATGAAAACTCTCTTGCAGACTAGCTTTAGGTTTTCCCTCCAGATTTTCCACAATGGCGAGACTCAGGGCACAGTTTTGTGGAGAATAATCATGAGGAGAAAAACAACACTACAGATTTCATGTACTTTATGAAGAAGATGTCTTTATGAAGAAAAATAGCTTCTATCCCTTTTCTATACAATCTTTTCACTCTAGTTAAAAAATAAAGAAAAAAGAAAGGGGGAAAAAAGGAAGGAAAGGAATAAAAAACTTTATCAAATCATTTCATTAGGATGACATTCAAAGTTCTCTATTAAAATGTTCTAATGGATTTAAATGGGATTTTTTACAATATTTTTCTTCCAGGCGACATAGCATGATAACATACCTGTAAAGCTCTTTTATTTGTAAAGCAGTTTCATATTTATGACCTCATTAGATTTGCCAAATGAACCCAGTAGATGGTATTATTACTATGTTGGCTATTGTACAGATGAGGAAACTGAGGGAAAGTTATGCCCAAGTTTAAACATTCAGTAAATTATTGAGCTAGGACTCAAACTCATGTCTGCTGGTTCCAAATTCTATGCACTTTCATTATGACACAAATTATGTACCGTGACATAATTTTACCATACTTAATCTATTTTATTCTCTTATCACATTTTGGGAAAGTCTTATTAAAAAAACAAAAATTAAAGCAGGTTAACCTTGAAACTAAAAGCTATGTTTTCAGTCCCCGGGCACTAATTACAAAGTGTGGGTAATCTCCAACTTGGTACATTGAAAGCTATATTTCATTTGTCCAAGTGGACCACCCTGTAAAGTGGGGTTATAGAAACAAGGAAAGCAGAAACCATTTATTAATGAAACAAAGTGTCAGTACCTCACTTATACCTGATTTTGTGTTTGTATTTTTAGATTTTTTTTCCTCTAAAGAATATTTTTGCAACTCTTTTTGTTATATCGAATTAACTAATTTCACTTGATGCTAATTTGTCACAATCAGAGCTGGAAGAAGTGGTGGGTGGAGAGGCGGTGGGGCAAGGAGAATGTGGTTTGGGTGAGGAACAGCTGGCACGTGGGCCCTTGTGTGTGACCAGCCCAGGTGCGGGCGGCACCTGCACCTGCACCTGTGGAGGCACAGCAAACGCATGTGAGGATGCCTCCTGCAGGGCCTGCAGGCATGGCTTCCTTCTGCTGGCATTTGAGTGGCCCCTACATCTCTACTCTAATCCTTGCCTAGCTGGAGTTGCAATGCTTCTTGAATTCTGGGCCTGCCCTCAGCTTTGTTTCCCCCCAACACCAACACACAGCAATACCCAGAACTGACAGGAAAAGGAGGAATTAGTTTCTCCAGGAAAAAAGAGCTTTGACCTTACAGATTAAAATCAGGGATTCTCTTGTGTATGTCCCTTTGAAACTGTGAAGGGCTTTGTGATTTGCTTTTATAGAATGAGTAGCCCAGATTTCTAGGTAGGTTGGGACTAATAGCTTTTTAAATTCTAAAATTCACTGAAAATGAAAAGCATTATATAAATTACAGTTTTTATACACTAATATGTAAGTGTGTCTCATTTGCCTGATTAATGAAGCCAAGATATGATCCCAATTAGCTCCTAACTCTAAGTTAAAAAAATATCCTTCATATAAATTCAAAGAAGTTTTGTATCTGAGTTAATAGAATTGCACCAGTGTTAATTTCCTGGTTTCGATACTCCACTATGGTTATATACGCTATCATTGGTGGAAGCTGGGTGAAGGTTATATGGAAACTATACTATTTTCTACTTCTTCAGAGTCGTAAATTATTCCAAAATCAAAGTTTTTTTTTTAAAACTCTCCATGTAACTTTCTCCTGGTAAGCTAAGAAGTCTCCTAAAATCAAAAACATCAGAGGAAAGTGAGGTATCATATATTCATATCATCAGATATGCTTAGGAGTAATTCTTTTTGTCTAGATAGTTCAAAACAATAATCTAAAAACTTTCTTTCTTTGGCCATATAGCAAGTGATTTTTTTCCTACATATTATTGAACCCAAAGGCCTTCACTTTGAACTAATAAATGGTACCTTTCTATTTAAGGAAATTCTATAAAAGAGGCCTTTGGGAATTAACAATAATTACCATCCAATGTGGAAGGTGCTTGGCCTATGGGCTTCATATACCTTATCTCATTTAATCCTCACAATAATCCTGCAAGATAGTTGTTATTTATTCCCTTTTTACAGTTAAGAGAACTGAGACACGTAGAAGTTGTGTAAATACAACGATAGGTGACTGGCTCTCTCCAGGACAAACTCTTGAAATTCCTGTGCCACCATCAAAGTTAGTCACCTGCTGGATTTTTATAAAAAGGTGTATATTTTCTAATTCATCCAGATTCTTTGACATGTATCCTGTTTTGCTATAGATGTACATTTCTACGGCACATTTATGCTTTCGACCATTCATTGATTAACTCATTCACTCAGCAAACATTTATGGAATACCTAAGCTGTGCCAGGCACTACAGACTGCAGCATCCAACAAAACAGAATAATACCCGTGCCCTCACAGAGGTCAACAAGTAAAAACACAAATATTTTTTAAAATAGCAATAAGCCTATTGAAGAAAAGTAAGGAGGATGAGGGGAATGGAGAATGAAGTGGAAGAGAGGTGGGCAGTAAGGTAGCTATCTTAGACGGGGGCCCAGGGAAGGCTTTTCCCAGGAGACAGCATTTGAGCAGAGACCTGATGAAGCGAGGAGAAAGGCCACAGGGGAGAAAGGAGTGGCAAGTACACAGGCCCTCAGCGGGAGGAACAGGAGATACCCAGTTGGGCTGGAGTCTGGTGAAGGAGGAGAGTGGTGGGAGGTAGGTGGGAAGGGTAGCCAGGGCTAGATCACTACAGGGTTTTGTAGCTGGTGGTAGAGAATCTGGGTTTTAATTTAATTGTGATGGGAAGCCACTGGAGAAAAGACCCGGTCAAATTTACATTTGAAAAGAATCATTCTGGTTGCTGCTGGGGGAATTGTCCTATAAGGGGGCCAGGGTGGAAGCCTGAGGACCACTGGGATCAGGCCCCGGCTGTGGTGGCTTAGATGAGGGTGCGAGTTTTCTTCAAGCCCCGGTTCTAAGATCTGTGAAGTTCTGACAATAAATTCTAATATTGAATGCCTTTTGGCTTAACAACGTAGGGATCCCAACCTGCCAAAGCTGTGGGCACAGAACAAATAGCACATTTTGTATTCTGTGTGTCTCTGGGAGAGGAAGAAAAAATGACAGGCAGAAGGGAACAAAGGGTGTGTATGTATTTTGCCATTGTCTCTAAAAGTGGATAATGTGCATTCAATTGCCCTCCGCCTTTCAACTCTCGTAGTGCTTATTTCTGCCCCACTAATTTTTACGTAATCACATGTAGCCTTTCTGTGCAACTTCCCTTTAAGGAGATATATCTTTTCTATCCAAGAATACCAGAGGCTTCTAAAGGGCAGATATTGTGTTGATATAGCACTTGTATCCAATGACAAGACCCTTACTATAATAGAGTGGATGTTAAAAATGTGTACTTTTAAAATGAATTAATATTAGGTAATTGAATGCATGCCATTGAAATATGGTATTTATTTAGTATAGTTGAGGGTTGGAAAATATCTTGGCTTTGTTAGATGTCTTCTCGCTCTAATATATCCTTTCCAAGGACATTCAATGGACCACTGTTCCACAGGATGTTAATAGGTGTTATTTGAAAACAGGGTTTTGTGGTCGGATAGTTTGGGGAGTCTGTGGGTGAAGTGACATTACATACATTTCTTCACTGTAAGACTTCTCAGTGGCTTCCCTATGCTAACGTCTATTATAAATATCAAAGGAGTGACATATCTTTCCCTAACATATCTGACCATGGAACTTGTTTTTCATACAACTGTTTTTCAGAGAGCATCTCCTGAGACTACAGTTATGAAAACACACACCTCACAAAGGATTTGGAAATCATGGTAGGTAATAAAGAAAGGGTAGGCCTTTCTTCTGTCTTTGTTATAAATAAAAATCAAATCTCATAGCAAGGAAGAACAATTAGCAATGGCTGAAATTTGTTTTTCAAACTGATCATCAGAAAGACAGTGATTAAATGTACTTTTTACCCTAATCTTAGCAAAATTCTGACTGAGCATATCACCCTCGTGTAAACTACAGAATTAGCTCAATTCATGGTTTTATATCAGGCTCAATTGGTAAGTAGTCAATTATTTCTTTCTCCTACAAAACTTAAAGGCTATGACAGATATAATCTTCCTGGAAGGTAGAAATCTGTACCAATGTTTGTTGCTGGAAATTATTTCTGCAGATTCATGGGTGTAGTCACTAGAGCACTTTAATTTTCACAGTTTCACCTGGACTTGGAAATATGGAATATGATCCAGTTTTGCTTGCCTTTCGTTATCATGTGACCAGGAAGCAGCCCTGAGTAGATGACTCTTAAGAAGTGGCTGCAGTGACCTGGGGTGGGGGCTCTTGAAGTTAATTCATGAATATCATTCTGGGCACAGTAAATCATCTAAGCCTATAGTAGTTATACACACCAGTTATGAGTACAATCTAGTGAAGGAGTCAAAGGCAATGCAAACAGAGCATTTAGGTGCTAAACAGGATGGTACTGACTACATGTTGCAACTGAAAGAGCCACATGTTATAACATAGTGGTTTTAACTGAGAGATCCTATGCCCCCCTTTCTTCCATTATCATCTGCCAGAACCTGGTTGAGAATGGCAAATGAATAATAGGTATATCAAAAAGGACCATATACTGAAAGAACTCAAGAAACCTCATGAAAGAGGGCATTACACCCAAAAGAGCCAAGAGGCAAACATATTTTCCATGACAGTAAATTTTCTTGGCCAGATACCAAAACTTCCTCCTAATACAGCCTTTCTACTAAGAGATAAGATTTTAAGAATTGTGTTTAGCCTTTATTCAGTTAATTTTTTTTTTTGAAACAGAGTCTCCCTCTGTCACCCCTGGTAGAGTGCAGTGGCATCATCACAGCTCACTGCAACCTCAAACTCCTGGGCTCAAGCAATCCTCCTGCCTCAGCCTCTCAAGTAGCTGGGACTACAGATGCATGTGCCTAATTTTTCTATTTTTAGTAGAGATGGGAGTTCTCCCTTTTGCTCAGGCTGGTTTCGAACTCCTAAGCTGAAGCAATCCTTCCTTCTCGGCCTCCCAGAGCACTAGGATTGTAGGCGTGAGCCACTGTGCCCAGCCTATTCAGTTAATTTTAATGGATATTATTTGGAGAATATTAATGGAACTAAATTGGTATTTACATCTGCAGCTTATAATCTCTTGTGATATATTAGAAAAATATACTGATTAAATTGTTTTCTTTTAGTATAAGCTGTTTGTGGCTCTCAGGCAATGAAACTTACATGTGGCAAACAAAGTGCTCTCTCAAGAAGGAATGAGTACTTGATACCTGCTCCATTTTGAATGGAGAAATTAAGGTGCCAGGGCACAGAAGCTATGGGAGCTCCTACTAGGATACATTCCTGCCTTTGTGGTCTTTGGTCTAATTTATTATGTTGAATTGCAATATGTTGTTTTGTTATCATTTTGCAAGACCTCCTCTGATGTGCCTTTTTTGAATTCCCATGGTGGGGTGATGTCCAACATTCTTAGTGTGGTTTCTAAGGCCGATTGCCTTCAGCCTGGACTTCTGGCTACTCCAATATGCCCTGCCTCACCTCCTGCACCCAAATGTGGGCCTTCATACACACTGTTACCTTGATCTGGAAAACCCTCCAACTCCCCCTTCCCTACTTCCGCTTTGTGCCTCTCTTCTTTTTCTCCGGGCCTTCCCTGGGGGCCTTCTCTGACACCACTTGCACCCCTCAATGTTACCTCCCATTTCTCACCTACCTGATGCACATGCTAAGACACACACACATAGAGCACATGGATAAGTGCTTCTGCCAGCAATATATAACTTAATGTTTATCTGCCCACCAATCCCTAAGCTCTTTAAAGCAAATGCTACAACTATTGCCTTCATTGTTGCATCCTTTGCACCTATCACAGTGCCAGGAAAGTAGTTGCTCAATTAAGGAATAAATGAGTGAGTAAAGAGTCTCTGTGATATTTACAGTTCCTAACTTGGTGACTCTCCCGATAGCTCTATTATAGGGCTCATCTCTATGTTAATTAAAAGCAAATAGTACTAAAATAAAAATTAAAAAGCAGTTAATAGCATCAGTTAGGATTCCCACAATGTCAAAATCTCAGGCTTAAAAAGAATACAGGTTTTAGAGTAATTATTGTAATATAAAAGTCCTATCAAAAGCAAAAATCTTTACCTTTTTCAAGCTCCTTAAGAAGGGTTGGTGAATATTTTAGGTCTTGTGGACAAAAATATTAAGGGTAGATTCTGGGCATCTGAAGATTTAGCACTTTTTCAGTCAGTCAGCGTAAGGTATGTAGTATTTTACAATTTTTCTGAGTTACAATATTTAATCAATCACATGATCTGTGCACCTGGGTCATGGAAGGGAATCACTTTTGATTTTTTCCTACTTCTTATTTAAGATAGTGACTTTTAAGAAGTACTTAAAGTAAACTTTATTTGTGCAACAATACTCAATGAATGAGAAATAGACTTTTCATAAAAATTGAAAAGGCAATAAATTTATAGTGTGAAGATATACACAGAAAATAATTCATGGGACATTCAAGATCATGTTAGAACATTTCCATTTTCTCTAGTCTGGGATTTTTATGGTCTCACATACACATTTGGCATTTTAGCACAGCATAACTGTTATCCCCAGGGGTAGATGGGAATTGTTGCCACTGATTATATTACAATACAAATGTAATATAAAGAACATTTTTCTGTGCTTGACAAACATATTTAAATATATATTGGCTGGAAATAGCATTGACAACAAACTATAAATTTTGTGAAAGGACTATAAGGCATTTTGAATGCTCTGGCAAATTATTGACCAACTTGCCCACCTTAATTTGACCAGTCTCTGTGTAGATTTGAATGATTTTTTGTGTGTATCATTGCCCGGTTCTTCCTGCAGGGGGACATTTTCCTTCTCCCACCACCTGACTCCTCCCTTTGCAGGGCTACCACCCTGGACATTGCTATGCCATGGGGAAAGATATAGTCTTGCCTTTGGTGATTCGGAAGCAAAGCCAGTTCATGGGCATGTGACCTGTGCAGTCAAAGCTGCCCCACTAACCCACCCTAGAAGTGCCTGTTGCTCTCTTGTCACTGTTTTTAAATTCTTAATAATTTATCTTTGAACTTGTGTTTTTTAAGTTAAGTCCATTGAGGCAATGGAACATGGGCTTGAACAGAGGAAATACACACAACATGCGCACTTGCTTGCCTCCTCATTTGCATGTAGTATCTGCCATGCCCCACTGGACATGATGTATAAAATTCTCACAGACTCACCATATGAAAGAATTTATTGAGACTGAAAGTGAGTTCAAAATTTGCTTCTAACTCAGAAACAAAGCATTGGCATTCTAAGAACCACAAAAGACCAAGAAATCCATAAAATATTTTCTTACTTGTGTTATTTCCCTGTATTAACTGTGCACTTATGCCAAAAATGACCCAAAAAAGGGAAATATTAGGCAAGCCATATTCTTTTCCTTTCAGTTCTTCCTTGCTCATCAGTAAGCTGAAGGTATTAGTAGAATGCACGTGTATGAAAAAGTAAAACAAAACCAAGTAGTGAGTTTTGTGCAATGTTTCTACTGTTCTGATGAGAATAAAATGCACATGCCTATATAAGCTATGGAAAATGAACTATATAACTTCAATGACACTGAATTTGAGCGAAATGCTCTTTGATAAAACTGACATCACACAATATAAAGATAAATGGTAAAATTCATGCAAATAATTTAAATGTTTAATTTTGTTCTTTATTTAGAAAGACACTGAATAAGAAATAAAAGCACCATGATAAGTCCAGAGATCACACAGAAACAAACAAGGAAACAACTTTGCTTCAATATCTTTAAGGGCATATTTTTTCTTGTTTTTTTTTCAGTAAGTGGCCCCACATTTTTGTTTTGTACTGAGTCCTACAAATATGCAGCTAGCTATGCTCACTGGGTCTCTGTTGGCAGCCACTAGGGCTGCTGGAGCCTCTGACCCATACTCCCCTTTCCAGGCCCTCTTCCCTGGAAAGAAATCATTGTTAGGGGGCTGCTTATATTTGCTGAACCCACATGAATGGGGAGGGAGTTCAGCTCAATCAAAGCGTCCAGGTGTATCCAGTGCAGTGGTTTAAAAATTTCCAAACACTCTGCTATTTAGCAAGTAGCAAAGTAGTACTACTAGTCATTACACTGATGCTTTGCATGAAATTGCTGACACCTTGGAAACTGCTTAATGATACATAAAATTCTATTTTTTCTGTGTGGAATGCCACTGGGCAAGTGGGTATTACTTATAGATGTATAAATATTGTGCATATTAGCATGAAGAGTCACTTACAAGTCAATAAGCTTTCTGAACTGTGGAAGAACAAAAGAAAAAAATCACAGAAAAATGAATAATTTCTTAGGATCTTGTTTCATTATTTCTTAACCTTGAAAAGGCAAAACATTTCTATGAAAGAGTAACTTTAATTTCATTTTGAAGGTAATACAAAGGCAATATTAAATTAATTTTCTATTTTACTGTTTTGCCTTGAAAGAAAAAAAATGCTTTCATTTTAGAATCTTGAGTGGAACAACAGAGTTTTGGAACATGGCAAAGCTAGTGCTCATTGCTGCCTCTTTAATCCTTCTCCCCCACCTTTGTTCTTCTGATCTGTTCCATTTTGATTTCCCTCTAATTTTTTTTTCATGCAACAACCCTATAAGCATATTTGCAAAAGTATTAATGAGGACAAGTGTATCATCCCACAGCTATTACTTGCTAGCATTAGAGATCAAGGCATGGTCACAGGACTGATCCTGTGGGACAAGTCTTATGCTTCAAGTTCTAATTCCAGAAGTTAGAGAATATTGTTGCTTTTGCTTGGTGTTATTCTCTTTACCTTTATACACGATTATTTCAGTGTGGCCTATGCAAATGCATACATGGGGATTTTGAGGTCTCAGAAAATTGGGTTCCATTCACGTAGCTTGTGAGGGTATCGAATCAGCTTCTTGGGGCTTCCACTTCTCATTCACAAAATGAAGGTAAGTCTTACCTGTGGAATTGTTACAAAGATTAGATAAGATGTCATATGCAGAGTTGGGTGTTTGGTTCATAGTAAGCTCCATGATAATTTTTCCTTTTCCCTTTTCCTTACATTTAACACCTCACATATACTTAAAACTTAGTTACTTTTTTATTTTTTTACAAAGTAAAGTTTTTACCATATGTAAAAATTTCAAAAATATGGATCAGTATATCCATGATGAAAAGTATAACTTCACCTTCCCACTTTAATTCCAAACTTCTAGGCTTATTCCCTAGGTAACCATAGAGCATCTTTCCAAAAATTCTATGGACATGTGTAAGTATCTATCTAGCTTGCTAGCCCCCATTTTTATAATCACATATGAGATCATGATATACATGCTGCTTTGTAATTTATTCTCAACATTTTTACACAGTAGTCTATAGTCCACAGTTCCTTATTCTTTTTAACTGTTCCAAACTAGCCCACTTTTAATTTATTTTTAATTGACTTTTGATTTGTTTCCAGTTTTTTGTTATCCCTAACTCTGTAACAGTGAGCATCATTATATGCATATTATTTTCCATCTAGGTAAGTACTCAGCAAGGGTAAGTACCCAGAAGCACAGTTGATGAGTTGAAGGGTGTATTTATTTTTAATTCTTTTTTTTTTTTTTTTTTTTTTTTTTTTTGGTTTGGTTGGTTTTCTTGAGAAAGAATCTCTCTCTGTCACCCAGGCTAGAGTGCCATGGCATGAGCCTAGCTCACAGCAACCTCAAACTCCTGGGTTCAAGCTATCTTCCTGCCTCAGCCTCCTGACTAGTTGGGACTACAGGCCTGCGCCACCACACCCGGCTAATTTTTCTATTTTTATTAGAGATAGGGTCTCACTCTTGTTCAGACTGGTCTCAAACTCCTGACCTCAACCAATTCTCTTACCTCGGCCTCCCAGAGCGATAGGATTACAGGCGTGAGCCACCATGCCCGGCCAACTTTAATTCTTTTCTATGTGTCCACTTCAACTGTATCATTGATTCCCTACTTCCCTGTGAAAAGAGCGAATCTAAATCATTTACAATACTAATTTAAAATAATAATATTTTTCTACCTATCTCTTCTTAGGGCTGTTATGAAGAGCAAATTCTAGTGGTGAAAAGCCTACATTAATTTAAATATTTATATAATTTTTTTTTTAATTTTGCAGAAATGAGGTCTTATTTTGTTCTGCCTGGGCTACAGCAATCCTTCTACTTTGGCCTCTCAAAGTGCTGGGATTACAGGCCTGAGCCACCATGTAAAAATCAGTATATGTGATAATAAACTTTATCACTTATTAGCAAGTGAAAGGCCTTGACCATCTGATGAGTTTGATGTTAGGGGAGGCTTTTTCAGAAGACTAGAGGGTTATTTGAAATCATTTCCCATGTGTAGACATCTACTCAATGAGTACAATTGCTATAAACTGCAACCCCCCTTCAAGGTCCTTTTCACTGAGGCCATGCTGGATCCTAAACATAAAGACCAAATGTAAGGTAACATGAATGAGGCACTCCCCTGGTGGGGCCTTCCATAGCATTATGCAACCTGGTCACAAAGGGAGATACTCATGTTTTTCTCAAACTTGGTGAACTTCCCTAAGTGGTTTTAGAAGCTCAAATTACAAACAGCTTCCTAATTGTCTTTGAAAACCACCCTTCCTATGAGTGTTGAGTTATTGCTGATTGAGTTTTATCCTTGGGTTTTACTGTGTCCTCACTGACAACTCCTGGATCCAAGGAAAATATAGAGACATACTCTGAAAGCAAACCTGTTCATACCCAGAAGAAAATGCCATTATTCAGTTGCTGCCATAGACTTGGAGAAACAATGCGTGCCTTTCATTCCTCTATTTCTCTAACAGTCCTCATTGTTTCTGCCTTGTCTGTGAAGGGGTTCCATCATGCAGGAAGTGACATGGCACAGTGAGTTTAAAAATATTCCTTATTTTTGTTCACTTGGGTAACACCATGCATTTAACTCCAAAACAAGAGGAAGGTTATGATAACCCATGTCACCGGGAAGATGACTCTGATTAGGACATCTGAATGAACTTTTGCAATTGAAGTAATGTCGCAAATTTCAATCTTGTGTTATCAAGTCAAATTTTTCTATAAGGGCCTTTTTGGGGTGTTTATAAAATAAATAGATAAAGCATTTCACCCCTCTTCTCCCAGAATTTTTTTTTGCTCTCCTTGATAAATAAAATGGTTATAATGTATCAAGTGCTTATAATGTGCTAAACTCTCTATGTGCATTACTCTGAATTTAGAAACAACTCTCAAATGTGAGGATTATTATGCCTTTTTATAAATGAGGAAATAGAAGCTTAGAGAAGTTTAGAAACATGCTCAAAGTCACATACTAGGCCAAACTCAAATCTGTCAGATTCCAAACTCTAGTTTTTTCTATCATATTAGGTCATTTTTTTTAAAAGTAAAAAGACTCCTATGACAAGCTCCTATGTAACGTTTGAATTTTTTTCAATACTTAAATTCTGCCCCCAAAGCAAACATTTTCTTCACAAATCAGTGATCTTGAGGAGTCTTTTTTTCCCATTTCCCAATAATCTCTACAAATTATATTAAATTCCAATCTGTTCATTGATTATCACATCTGATGAAGATAGCTAAAAATGATTTTCACCATATTTGAAGAATGTGTTTGGGATTATCTGACTTGATTCAAAGGCTAATGGTATACATAAAATTTACTTTGGGGAGCAACATAAAGATATAGGCAGCGATCATCTGGATTAACTGAAACTACAGCACCCAGGAAGAGCCTACAGAGGAAACCCAGAAAACAAAGAGAACAGAGCAGGCATCTATAGGAGGCCCAGGCCAGGAAACGCAAAGGAGCACATCCCTAGCAAGTGTTCCTGATAGTTGAACTACTTCTCACATTGGCAGTTCTATGTGTTGTGCTCTGGGATGAGTTGCAGCTGTAATTTTTAAGTAAAAGTGGTTAGTTACTTTACAATATTTTGGATTATTTTATTAATACCACTCTGAGTTCTCTCTAGTTACAAAACTTAGCTTCCCTCTTTCTCAGGGTTTACTGATTATTCCCTTAAGCCTCCCTGTTCTTCTAATTATTAAGTGGTGTTTGATGGACATATGCTAAAACAGCAGCAGGCACCATGCATGGCCAGGCATTAGGAGGTGTTCATGGTTAACAACTGGGGAGATTGCATCCCAAGCCGGGAGAGTCCCTGTTTAACTCCGTTGTCTGTTACCAGTTATTAATGGCACCCTCTTTGTCTTTCAGATGTTTCCCCATGTAGACGATAAATTTTATGGTCACCCTAACCTTAGCTAATGTGAATTTGCAAAACCTGAGTTGAGTACTAAGAGGTCCTCAGGCCCAGAGATCAGTTTCCAGCTAGTGGAAGCTTTACTGGCCAACCTCAGCACCCTTGCTCCAGGCCACAGCCTCTCCTGAGGAGCTCCCTACTAAGAGCATGAGCCAGGAGCGTCTCTTGCCAAAACAGAAATAATTTCTCCAACCTGAACGCTGACAAGCCATCATGGTTCCTGAAAGGTCTAGTGATTCCCACTGTAGCTACAGGGTTGGGGGACTCATTCTCTGGGTGACATGGTATCCTATTGATCCCCACAATATCTCTCATCTTGCTATTGCCGCTCATTGTTTTAGATGCAAAACCCTCTTGCCATCTAAGCCTTCTCACATCACCCCCAGCGTTATGCTTTTACTTCTCTACCCAATCTCCCACGTTCCTGCCCTCACGCTTACCTACCTCCCCAGAGAGATGGCCAGCTCCAAAATCCTTTGTCTTCACAGCACCCTGCATTTATAAGATGCTCGATAATTGTTTATTGATGATACAAATTCTAATGAACCAACTGTATTCCCCCTCTCCCATGCCAACACCGTGTCCCCTTTTCCAGCTGGTATAAAATGCCTACAGAACAGCATTCTTCATTTTTCTAAAAACTTACGTATTTTGTACATCTCTTTTCCTTATCATACCTTAGAGCAAAATGAACCAATGTGAAGATTATTTTTAAAATGCTAAAACACTGTGAAAGCTCCTAAAGAAAGAAGCCAATATGAAAACATTTATAAATAATTTGAAAATTGTATTTCTTTCAGTTAGACTGAAGATGGGGCAGTGTCTTTAGATCACTGATGCTAGATAGATAGATAGATAGATAGATAGATAGATAGATAGATAGATAGATTGATAAAACTTGGAAAGGGAACGAGGACCGAGAAGAGAGTCTTTCCCTGTCAACACAGCATGGCTTTGTTTGCCATCCTGGCTACTTGCCACCTGGGAGTGTCCTCAGGGTCTGAGGAGATGGGACTGGGGATAAATACTTGACTGTGGGTTCCTTGAGGCCAAGGTCTGATCATTTATCATTTGTCTCTGTAGTAACTGAAATGTGGCAGGTGCTTGATAATTTTTCCTTAATCAGGATGGTGGCAAGAAAGGCCCACACTTCCGGGCACAGTCTGGGGATTTTATATGTTGTCTTCTGAGTGCTAGAGGAAGAAGTACAAAGGTGTTCTCAAGGAACATTCAAATAATTTAGCTTGGGATTGGCCCCAGGGCTGTACCTTCCTAAAAGCCAGAGACTAGTTCTTATTGGAAACAAAGCAAAATTCCTACTTTCCCATGGCACACAGACCCCTTGGGACCTGAAAGATGTTGGCCTTATTCCCTACCCCACCCCAGTCTAAGAGATTTTGTTTCAGAAACACCGGACTATTTCCCCAAAACACAAGACTGTCTCTGTGGTTCTCTTTACTTCTATCACCATCCCCACCTTCTCCTTCAAGAGTCAGCACAGGCATTGTGTATGGCAGAAGCCTCCACTAAGAACTACACCACCAATCCTACCTCTTCTATGTTCTCATGTCAGTTTGAGCATAACTTATTTCATTGCATTGGAATTGCTTATTTGCTTTTTGTCTCCCCCAAAGAGTTAGCTTTGTAAGTCGAAAACTTTATCATTTTCACCCCGGTGCCCCCAAAACTTAGCAGAGTCCTCAGAATATTTTAGGTGCTCAATAAAAGTCTGTTGAATTGAATTGAGCCTTGTCTACATACCAGTGAAAATCACTATGTATTAAAACTGCATGGATGAGTTGTTAAATATTACTATAAATTCAATGCTTTCCAGCTTATCTTGCTTTAAAAAGCTAGGAGCTAAATTTAGACAGCTCCTTGCTAGTGTATTTATTTGTAATTAGAGTGAGGATTTTCAGGGAAGGAAAAAGAAAAGTCGACCTATGAGTTCATTTGTTTTTTCCTCCCAAAATCATTTTCTGGAAGGATGGTACCTTAGAGGTGAGATCAAAGATAATTGTGCCTGTCTTAGAAACCCTACAGGTTATTTTTAAGTAAAACAAAATGGGATGATTAGAAAAGATTATGTTTGGAAATATAATTATTTCCTAACTTCTGAGCACATGCCTTTAGAGTGCTTCTTTGAATACATGCACTGACAAATATTCCATTAAAGGATAGACTTGTTTACAACAAAAACATTTTAGTGTACAAGGTTATCCACTTGACAGTTTCTTATAGTACATTGTAATTATATACTGTAATTTAAAAAATTCTGATTGCAAAAAATCTACAAGTGAATTCTAATTATTTCCAAAAGCTTATATATTAAAAATGTCCAATTTAATGTAAAACGAACCAAAGTTAGGATGTCTAAACTAAAGAATCATATTAGTGTCTTCTTGAGAAAGGGACTGATAAGATATAATTAATAAAAAGTTTGAAAATAAATAGTGCCTTTTGTTGCCTCACTGAAATACAGCTCAATATGTTTTACATACCTGTGTAGTTGACCAGCCAGCAGCTAACTACTGTTACTTGAGATACCTCAGGCTACATTGCAGAAATTTAAGAAAAATAATTCACCTTGCATGGGAATAATTAGACAGGGAAGATACCAATTATCCAGAGATGTTGCAAGGTTGATTGATTGTCATTTACCCATTATTCCCAAGGGATATCTTTCTAGCAATTTTAGGTTACCACCCAAGCTCTATTAACATTAGGAGGCCAAGCTGTCAAAGTACTAATAAAAACATTCTGATAATATCACAGGGCTCCAAAGAACTGTCCAATGTACCTATTAATCTTGAGCCATGTCAGCTACATTCAAGGATTTTGGATAAAAGAAAATAGACAGGCTAAATTCTCCCACAGTTTTGTTCTTAGGCTGCCTTAATGTGGGATGATTGAATTGAAAGGATGTGAAAAGATCTAAGTTCATTCATTCAGTATTTCCTGAGAATTGAGTCCTAAAACTGTCCAGAAAGACATTGCATGGTTCTTGCCCACAGTAACTTGGGGTTAATTTGTAAAACATGACATATGCATAAACATTGCTCAAGAAGAGCAAATGGAATCATTTTCAAGAAGTATCACAGGGACGAGGAGATATCTAGCAGTGATTTTTGGAGGAGTGAAAATGAGTCATTTGTTACTGTCAACCTGGGACTGATTTCCAGGTCATAAATGTTGCAAATTCATATTACAGGATTCACTTGTGCTCTGGTGTTTTTGTTGTTGTTGTTCTTTTTTTCCCTCTATGGTCTTCATAAAAGCCTTGATTTCAGATAAAAACATCTTTGGCCTCTGCTGATAAGATTGATTGAGTGATGCCAAATGAAACTTTGGTTCTGTTTTGATCCAGGGACCCCTTGCCTTAAACTGGCAAGAACCTGGGTCTTCAAAAAAAAAAAAAATTGTCCTGGCAAATAGACCCTGCACTATTCTGCCAAAAATAGACAAATGGAAGGGCTACCAAGCATACAGTATAGGGGAATTAAGTTGAGAAAAGTGCATTTGAAGATGAGATTTCTAAGTTGCCAAATTTGAGAGAGAACAATGAAGCATCTCTGATTTTAGATGTTTCCAGGAACGTGCCACATCTGAAAACAAATTTGAAATTCAGAGGGATCAAGACCCTGAGGAATTCTTGAGTCTACTTAATTTCTGATGAGGCAAAGAAAATTGGGAGTTTTCTCCATTTTTTGACACTTCTATGTGAGGTATTCCAAAACAAAGGCTTGAGACCAATTGTACAATTTTTAAAAACAAAAGCAATCTTCAAAGAAAGAGCTCTTTACTAAGAACATGCTTTTCCATTGAGAAACAACCTCACTATGTTACCAAAGGACTTCCTGTCCTCTCTGTTTTCTCATTGACATTCCTGCCAGGCACTCCCACCGAAGTCAGTGTGTTGGGGAGAGCACTAAAGCCAAGCCTTAAAATTATTCTCCTGGAAGAGGTTGCCATGGCACACTCTCATCGCCTTGTGAAGGAGGGAATGTTTGCTTACGGAATGTCAGGCTTCTTGAATCTAAGAATCTCCTTCTCTTTTCATTGGAGGAATGGCTGACATTTTCTTTATGCTAATGGCTGCAAATTGGAGACAACAACAAAAAAAAGTTCATAGGAAAAGAAAAAAAAACCTTTTTACAACATCTTTTATAAACTGTAACAATTGCATCTTGATAATTATTCACTTAGTTTCAAAGGCTTCAGGAGTTCAAACAGAGGGAGCATGATTCATAAAATTTAAATAGTAGCAGGTAAAGTCAGATCTGTGACAGGGAGCAGGAGGCTGCCATGGTGCAATTAGAGATTTCTGGATCATGGGGCAGAGAAGGTGAAACCAATTAAAATGACCACAACGTCAGGACATGGCTTTGCCTAGAAGATGTTAAAATGTTCTTGAAATTTTAGCATGATTAACTTAGAGCGAGCTCCAACTCTCTCATGAAAAAGCTGACAACTGGTCACACAGTGTGGATGTGGGGCACAAAATCATAGAAAGAAATTATGACCCATACAGGCAGGACAGAACATTACCCAATAGATCTTTTCCAAATAGTAGAAACACACCTAGGTCCTACTATGTGCTCTGTACTGTTATAGGGCTTTAAATAGTCATTTAATTCTTACAACAACTTAAATGGTGGGTATCCGTATTGTCCTCCTCTGTAGGTGAGGACATTGAAGCACAGGTAGTTAAGAAATTGTCAAAGGTCCTATAGTTGCTAAGTGATATAACCATGGACTCAAACCCAGGTTTTCTAGCTCCAGAGCCTGAATTCTAAGAAGTCATTTCAGGCATTATTTTCTGATTAAAAAGCATCAGGTAGCTAATGGTGCCTTGTAAACTACAAACATTAATAATCAGAAGGAAGAGAACATGGAGAATAAAACAGGTGAAGGAGGAAGGAGAATAATATAAGGATAAGAGAGAGAAAGAAGTGGAAGTGGAGGAAGAGAAAATAGATTAAAAAAGGAGAAAAAGGATAGAAATCTTCTATGTACTGACAACAAGTTCAGCCTAGAATTGGGGAACTTCCTATCTTGCATTGTGCTTATTGTCCAACTGGGTTTCCTAAGGCAATTTTCCAACATATTCCCTCACTCTGGTAAGTATGACACTCCTGACCCAAAGTCATTACTTGCTACTTCTAATTCCTGCTGCCCTAAATGTGTTTTCCTCCTCTCTTTCTCAAGTTTCCCTCCATCTGTCCTTCAAAAACACCTTAAGTCTAGCTCATCCTTGCAAATCTTTGATGACTACTCCAGCTTTTATTGATTTTGGAACACTTTGAGAACTGCAGTATTTTAGAATTTGACCACCTTTAGACATTCTGTAGTTTAAATCACTCGTATTGTAAATGGGGACCATGAAAGACAGGTAGTTTGCCCAAGGCCCCCAGCTAGCTGTGACAATGCTGGACCTTCCTGCACTGCACAAGCTGACCGGTTGTGTCTTCTCTCTCTTACTGGACCCCTGACCTGAAGAGCTAGGACCAGGCCTTCCTTGACTCCATTTCACTTAGTACAGGCTTGATTGATTAGAATGAATGCATTTTCTCTTTGGACGTCAAAAAACTGCTTAGAAACAGTAAGTATAAAGAGACCATCAGCTCTGCTCTAATGCAGAATAAATATTTTCTTTTGCATTTACTTAGGAGCAGTTACCATTCATACATGTTACAATCTTTAATTTTTAAAAATAGATGTATCTTTTAGTAATAATCTGAACTAATGCATCCTCATTAGCCCTTTTTGTGTTCTGTTATGCAAACAGAATACTTGTCTCTTTTGCAGGGCAGCAGGAATCTTATCTAGTGACAGCATATATGAATCTTCCTTTCTTAAATTTCTCTACAAATGGTAAATAAAGCAAAGGAGCATCCTAAACCATATCAACAAAGGCACTCATTAAATGTTTGCTGGCAATTGATCAAGATTAATGTGTGGGTATATTCACTGGACAAAGTGCAGGGAAAGTTCTTATTTATTAAACATAATAAATTACAAGGAAATAAATTGGTTCATTACCTTTAATTGGCACATCCCCAATTGACCACATTATCAGGGTTAAGTACAACAGATATGAACTTTGGGTGAATATCATTTTATGTTACTCATTTATCAATGATTCCAATAGTAGTATTAATAACAAGTAATAATCACATTCTGAAAAGCATTACTAATAGTGTTGTGAAACTGGAAATCACAAGAAAAGGCAGGAGAATGAGTGACAGAGCACTCAGATATGAAGAGAACAGAGAAATTCCTCTAATGGAAACATGTATGCTAAAAATTTTTCAAAAAGAAGTGAAAAAGAAAAAGGGGAAACCCATAGGCATTAAGTAACTACCAGGTACCAGGTTCTGTGCTACATGTCTCACAAGCGTTACCTCATTTGATCCTCACCAACCACCCTTTCGGTAGATATTCTTAACCTTATTTTACTAGTGAGTACACTCAAATTTCAAGAGGTGAAATTATCTAAGTTTATAAATGTGGAGCTTGGATTCAAACTCAGATTTGTATAAATTCAAACATCATGGTGGATATTATTGGCTTCCTACTCAAGGTCAATTACTGCTCTTCTTTGTTTGCAGCTGTGTGTTTTCGTGGAGCTGGGGCTTCTTCCCAGCCTCAGGGAGTGAATCTTGAGTAGCCTAGTGACCTCTGGCCCAGTGGTTGGTTTAAGAGTGAACAGTGACCCAAACTTGGCCAGTGAAACTTGAGGGGGCTTCTGGGAAGATGATTCTTCTTCTTCTTCTTCTTCTTCTTCTTCTTCTTCTTCTTCTTCTTCTTCTTCTTCTTCTTCTTCTTCTTCTTCTTCTTCTTCTTCTTCTTTCTTCTTCTTCTTCTTCTTCTTCTTCTTCTTCTTCTTCTTCTTCACAAAAATGGGCCCAAATAAGAGAGACAGTCTTTGGCCTTTGTATACCATATTTACCAGCAATCAAGAGGGATATAACTGCTGACATTAAGATGTAAAAAAGGTGAACTGTACCTGGATCTATCATGGTGCCATTAATTGCTGAATTCACTGGCTTAAGACTTCCCTAGCACCAGGCTTTGTGTTATGTCAAGTAATACATTTTCCTTTTTGCTTAGGCTACTTTTAGTTTTGCAGCCCAAAACATATTCCCTGATACAAATTTCATGTACTTTCAACAAAACTGAGATTCAGTTAGAAATGAAACAAAAAACTGTTGCCTAAGAGGGTTTATAGACAAGCTGAAATTGCCCAAGGCATGTGAGGAAACAAGGATCTCAAAGAAAACAGCAAAGGTCAGTGGAACAGGAAAGTGATGAGCTTGTTTATCGTGATTGTGCTAGGCCAAAAGGCTTAGTACCAAATGTATATTTTACCTGTAATACCTTTCCTCTAAAAGCTTAAGGGACTTAGGGTAGAGGGAGCCCTTTGTTTTGGGTAGGTTCTGATGAATGTATTCTCTTTGGTCCTTCAGTTCTCCTCACAGAAAGTAGCAGCCTTTTGGAATGAATCCAAGCTTGCAGAAAGGAATAAAAATTGGCCAAGCCAGAAACATGTCTTGCCATCTTTTCCTGCCTGCACGTTCTATGGTCTGTATGCATTGCCTAAATCATAGAGTAAACAAAGTTACCATTATTTAGAATTGGTTCCTTGAAAAACAGACTTGTGGGCCCCTGATAATTAGCCAGACTGGTCCAGGTTATTGCAGTTCTTTTAAGTGTCTCCCAAAAACTGCTACTGAGATACTCTGGGCATGTTCACAGAAAGAAATTAGATATGTTAGAGTTGCCCAGCATTATTGATCTTTATCATTGTAGATCAAAGCAAAATTTCTGGAGAAATAAGACCATATTTAAATATAAACACATTTACATATAAATGAAGCAAGAGGACCAATTTAAATAAAAATTAGTGAGTACAGCATGGAATCAGTGGAGGAGAATAGAGACTACACAGCCATTTAGATGCTGTTGCAAGCTCTGACTCTTTATCCTATACTCTGTGACCATCAGTAACTTAACTAGAGCATCTCACTCTCAATTTCCTCATCTATTAGTTGGACGTCACAGGTAGTTGTGAGGTTTGGCGATCTCATCAGCTTGTTTTCTGAACTTACATCATACTTACATAATACCAAGCACTGTCCTAACACTTGACATAGATTACTCAGTTAATTCTCACATTGCTAGGAGGTTATTTCTTTTCTTCCTTTTCCCATGTTGCAGATGTGGAAACTGAGGCCTAAAAGAGGATAAATAATTTTCGGAAAGTCGCACCGTAGGAGATGGAGACAGGAGTTGAACACAGGTTTGCAAAAGCCATTCACTCCAGGTGCTGTTTAGGCACTGGGGATGCACCAGGTAAACACTCTGCCTGGCTCAAGCTCTCCCTTTGCAAGCCGCCAGGGAAACTCTTGTTTCCTTAGTCTTGCCCTCTGTCCCACTAGTAGTATTTCTGAATACTGAGCCATTCTATTTATAACCCATTCACTTGTTCTTGCCAGAAATTTCCCCTTTTCATAATCCAGCCTCCAACTAAAGTTGATGCTATTCGATAAACGTTTGCATCCAGATTCAAGCCTCCTTTGATTTTAATGGGATTTCTTCTGCTGGTGAGATCATCAGTTATTTTAAGAACCCATGTTGAAACCTTTAATAGAAGAAGCCAATGAGACAAAGGCCTCTGCCAAAATCAAAATTGTCCAATTAGAAGCCATTGACCTGCTGGAATGGGTGTGCCTTTTTTGCTTTCTGGGTGGCCCACACGCCCTCCCTGCCACTGCACTCGCTCAGCCAGTCATGTTCCTTTCCTTGCTGCTGCCTCCATCTCCAGTTAGCGGCTGCCAGGGAGGTAAAGTCAGGAGCCCTTTGCCACCACCCCTTGACCACAGCTATCCCACTCGCAGACTTGGCGAACGCTATCTAGCAGCCTATGTGGCTGGTCACTTGGGTCGAATGGTCCTGGGAGAAGCCAGAAGAAGACCTGCTGCTCTCACCTCAGTTATGCAGCATGAAGCAAGAAAGTGTTCGGTGCTGTCTGCTACCTACAGGAGCTTGGCTCTTCCTTCCCCAGGAAAATTGTGAAAAGGGTGGGGTGTCTTGGCTGAGAATGACCTGTGGAGACCAGGATGAGGTCTAGGCAGTATCTAGACATCCCTTTTAGCTGTTGTGTGAGGCCTGGTTTAAGAGGATTGACCCAGGAAATTCCTTCCCTCGAGCTTGCCCTATGAGCTGTCCCAGTCAGCTGCGTATCCACTCCAGGGTGACAATTCCCACACTGAAGGCTAATCATGCCTTCATCAGAATTTATATGACTTGCTGGTTCTGCAAAATCCTCTTTCTAACTGACCACACATTTACAATGTGTTGTTCCTGGACATTGTCTGCATGCCCTGAGCTGTGTCAAGCATTATTAATATCTACAAGCTGTTGCTATTGTCTTTACTTGTCTGTCCAAATAGACAGTGAGATCCTTGTGGGCAAGGGCTGGATATTAAACATCTCTGTATCCCCAGTTCCTAGCACACTGCCAGGCACACAATAAGTGCTTAATAAAATGTTTACTGAATCAATAAATGATGAGGTGGGCATATGAATTCTCTTTGGACAACCTAGTTCAGATCTCACTTCACTTTCTCGTCTTTGGGAGGAAATGCTTAGGCTTTAACAATACATAATTGATAACAATGATAGACAAAGCACATTACAAAAATTATTATAGAATTAATTAATTAAAAATACCCTGATGTACTTTATTTGGAAATTCTTAAAGGGTATGCACTAATAGAACACTAAGCAATAAATAACTGTGCTTTTTTTATGTTTGTATTTTTACAAAGGCTGTTGGGTAGAAGTGCCTATGTCACCTGCTATGGATCTTAAGTTCTGGGCTGTTTGGATAATCAAGCATATCATAAGTGATGTCTTAAATGCTATAAAATTATAAACATGAAGAAGAAAAAATCTAAGGTATAGCCAAAGAAACCTCTCCAAATGCATATAAAGTTTGCTTAAAAGTATGTTTATAAAAGTGTGCTTAAACTACATTTCTGGACTGTTTTATCTCCTTACGAATTGGGCTTCCTTCCCCTGTGACCTTTCTTTTCTTACTGTTATCTTTTCCTTTTTGGTCCACTGCATGCATTTTTAAACTGTTTCCTCCTAGCTTCCAGCTTTGCCTGGCCTTTTCCATAATCTCTTTTGCAAAGAATGTCTCTGGAGGAGTTAACTATAGGGATGCCTCTCACAGATCAACAAGCAAATGTCCTGAGCATCTTTACACACCTAGCTAACTCTAATGAGCTGCCAGACATAAGTAGTCTTCTCTCAACTTAGTGGATAATATGTTGGCCTCTCCCCATAAACAATCCTAGAAGTGGCTACAGGAAAATTCAGAGGCTACTTTCAAGAAGTTTGTAATGGGATGCTACCCTTTGACAATATTTTATCTTGGTTTTCTTGAGAGAAAGCAATCATGCACTTAGTTTAGATGTTCAATCAAAGTCCACTTTCTGATGCCAAGCTGGCAAAAATCATGGTCCCTGGCATTGGTCTCTGAAAGGGAAAAGGTATCAGGATGAGAATTTCTAATTTATGACATCTTTTGAATATCAATTGCTGAAAAATTAATTTTTTTCAGAGTACAAGCAACGGATTGCAGAAACACTTGCTTGAGGTAAACTCACCTTGCCAGTAGCCCCACTCTCTGGCAGTTAACAAAAAGGATTTAAGATAGAAACTGGACTATTTAGCCTTCATTAATCATTCATACTGTTCAAACACATCATCCAGTAACTGAAGAGGGGTTAATGGTAACTAAGCTTGGGTCTGTTGTCAAAAGTAGGTGTAACTTTCTATGAACTCACTGGACACAAAGAATGCTACCTGCTTACTATTCCAAATGTCACCAGCTAGGAGCAAATGGATGACTACTAATGGTAATTAAATACCTCTGAAGCCATTTGTACCAATAACAAAGAGTTACTGTCAGAACTTGAATGAGGTCCATCTGCCCATTTTAAAAGAATGTTAACATTATATAAGTGATAAAGCAGACAGCAACAACTAAATAGACAAACAAATAAGTTTGGTGATAACATTTCTCTAGATGAATGCTTGATTTCCTTAGTCTTTCCTTAAGAAACAAGAGAGTCATGAAAGTATTCTATAGGCCTTAGTTATTTCAATTCCACTTTGGCCCATGAAATAATTAGAAGTGGGGTTTTAGTAAAAGTTCTCCCACCTATATTCCCAAAGCTGTGAAAAAATGGTTTGAAATTCCATTTGTTTTTCTTTTTCTTTCTACCATGCAAATTTCCTAGTTTTAGCTTCTACTATGGATTCTTTAATTTCATTTGTTCTCATCTCCTTAAAAGAAGGTGGGCGGTGGGAGGAAAGAAAGTGGATTTTTCTTTTTGTTTTCAGACACAGAATCTCACAATTGCTACTTCTTGTGCAGATGGATTGGCAGCCCAGGGTTTATCTTTGGTGGCCTCATCTATTCAACTGCCCCTCCAGCCCCTGCAAAGGGCTGTCTAACTTCTGTTGGATGTCCACTGTGGTTTCCTCTGCATCTTCATCTTTTTCTACTGCGACAAGACAAAATATGAAAAGATATTGTATGAAAGAACCAAATGATGAAGAATATCTAAATTCTTTTGAAATGCACCTAAAAATCCTAGGGAAGCAAGAATAAAAGGACACAGAGGCTTTTGAGAGGGAGCTACTATATTCATCAAGCCTTTGGAAAGACAGTTTCTTATAAAGATGTGGACTTCATTAAATCAGTCAAAGGGTCTTTAATAGCTCTCTTTTACCAGGAGGTAGAACTACTTGTGTATCTGATGGCTCAGTTCGAATGAGAAGAGAAAGTGGCAGGTGAAGAAGAGGAATCACAAGGGAATTAGTTGCAATTGTATGGTGGGGCGGGGGAATGGTGAGAACTTAGACATTTAGCTATGTCCTTACATAATGCTTAAAGGAATACTAAAGAAGAAATAGCAAAACAATATCTTAGAGACACAGAAATCAAAGCTAAGAAAGGAAAATGGGCATATAAAATTGAAAACAGCAACCTGTATCAATTAGGTTTTTTTATGTTCCAAATAACAGGAAATTTAAACTGTTTAAAACAATGGATGAATGTGTTGACTTATAAAATGAGTAAATCTAGAGGTAGGGGAAGCTTCGAGATGTGTTTGATCTAGCTCAGCAATACCCCTAAGACCCTTCTGTCTCTTTACTCTGCTTTTTGTTCACGGTGATCATTTTATCCCAAGGCTGATTTCTCACATGGTTGTAAGACGGCTGCCAATAGTCCCTATGACTGCATTCTTTCCCATATACTGTTAGAGAGATAAAGTGCCTTTCTCCCCACCATACAAAAGTCCTGGATTTCACTCTGATACGACCAGTTTAGGTCATGTTGGCATGGGCTCAAGCTGATTAGCAAGTCAGTGCTTAGGTCTAGAATTGGAGGTAAGTGATCAATGACTCCCAAACTGCAAAATGGTGGTGGTGGGAAGAAGAGAGATGGAACTGATGTGACAAAGCAGTCCACGATGTATGCCTGACCCAAGCTTATCAATTTTGCATGGTTCCTGAGAAAGGAGACATTCCATCAAGTAAATCTTTTCCCTGCTTCCTGAATGGAGTTATTATAGAAGAACTCACAGTATTTCCCAAAGTGTAGTTCATGGATCAAAATTACCAGGGCTGCTTAAATGCAGATTCCTGAAGCCTTCCCAATACCTCATGAATCAGAATCTCTGTGAGTGGTGGCTGGAGTTTACATTTTTAGTAAGTTTCCTGGATTGTTTTATGTCCATTAAAGTTTGGAGTGGAATGCACTGATTTCATAGAAACTTGCCCAAAGGAAAAAGTATCAGGAGACTATCTTCTTGCTTTAGGAAGATTTGATAAAGCTTCTTATAGTACCTTTGCAAATTGTCTTAAATAAAATAGCTATCAACAGTCACCACCCAAGTAACATCTCACATTAGTATGGATCTTATTTTATATTAGTAAAATGTAAAAATATTTTATTAAAGCTATTTGTAAAATACATATTTTATAAGGGAAAAATGTATCTAGCAGTTTGGCATCATGCAGGAAAATGCATTGCACTTTTTTAAGGGATGCTTTTGGAATTATTCACATACTCTTTTTCTTTTCTTTCCTTTTCTTCTCTTTGAGATGGAGTCTCGCTGGAGTGCAGTGGTGCGATCATGGCCCACTGTAGCCTAGAACACCTGGGCTCAAGTGATCCTCTTGCCTCAGACTCCTGAGTAGTTAGGACTACAGGCAAGTGTGCTCTACCATGTCCAGCTAACTTTTTAGTTTTTTGTATAGATGGGGATCTTGCTATGTTGCTCAGGCTGGTTTTGAACTTCTGGCCTCAAGTGTTCTTCCTGTCTCGACCTCCCAAAGTGCTGGGATTACAGGCATCAGCCACTACAACTGCCCCCTTAAACTACATTTTAACTTCCTTTTGGTTCCAGTGATAGGATTGCCACATGTATAAGCATTTACTGAGAGAAATGGTTCTCTGCTACATTTGGAAAAGAGGCAGATAACTTCTAAATCACTTGGATTCTTTATTTTTTCTTTTACTGAGAAAGAGGAATAAAATTAGGTTTTGTATTCTGGCTGATCAATGATTTTCAGGTAAAATTTTCTTCACAAAATTGTTTTATTTTGATTAATTTTTCCTCATATACTGAGGTAAATAAATAATATTCTCTTCAATATTATCCAATTTTATCACGGTGATGATGATGAGTCTCAAAGCATGAAGAACTTGAGTGAGTTTTCCAATGAGTTGGTATTTTAGGGACAAGATTTCTATATGAATTACGTATACAGATTGTAAATGTGTTTATTCATTCAAAAATATTATTGTGCATCAAATATATACAAGACTTCTGTGCTAAATGTTGAGGATATAGTCATCAACAAAACGTATGTGGCACCTGCTCACATGGAGTTCATAGTTTAGGCCTGTGCTGTCTGGTACAGTAGCCACTAGTCACATGTGACTATTTAAATTTAAATGAAACAAAATTAAATTTTAGTTAGTTGCATTAGCCACATTTCAAGTGCTTAACAGCCACATGTGGCTAGTGGCCATTGTATTGGACAGTGCTAATAATGGAATCAATCAGAATTAAGTCATGGTAAGTTCCTCCACTTAATAGTTATATGACCTTGAGAAGTTGCTTAATTTCTCTGAACCTCAATTTCCTGATTTGTAAAATGGGGCTATAACAGCTGCATCACACAGTTACAGTGAGGATTACATCAGATAATGTAGGGAAGGCTTTTAGGTGAGTAGCACATGGTAAACACTCCGTAATTTTTGACTGTTATCATCATCGTTAGCATTCGACAGTCCGTCTTTCAAGGAAGCACTTTATGCTTCTCTGATGGCCATTCGGCAGAGCCTGGAAGGACCAGGGAAGGCAGGTCTTTGCTGAGGTCCCCTTGTCAGGCAGACGCCATTCTACGGAGTTCCCCCACTAAGGTGCTTTTAGATCTCTTGTGTCTGTTTTCCCGAATTGCAAGCTGCATGGATGGCACACATCAGTCTTTTAACATATTACACTGCATCTAAGGATGAGAGAACTTTGAGAACCGCTCAGACCTGTCTTCTAGTGTTAAATGATAAACTGAGGGGCATAAAGATACTGTGATTTAAAAGAAAGATATTATAGTAAATGGAAACATTTAATTGGGTGAATTATTAACATTATTTTCGGCAAAGTTACCTGCTAGTTCAGAGTAACAAACGGTTTTTATCTTCAGCCCTTGTTCTGGGCAACCAATTGGCAGAAACTTCCTAAAGAGGTTTTGAGAAATATTTTGTGAGGCCAATCAGAACACAGCAAGAAAGAACTCTGTGATCAATTAGTAATGCCTATCCTGGGCCTGGGCATTAGGAAGAATTGGCACACATTTTATATATTTATCAACCCTTTTTAAGAGACAGGTTGGTTACAGAAACAAGCAGGTTTCTTGTTTTGGGCTACTATTGCTAATTGCAGCTGTCTTTAGTAGATCAAAGCTTATCTGTCTGAGGTCTATAATCACCTCAGGCCTATTTTATTTAGACTTTAATCCTACGAGCCATGGATTTCACCATGTGTAAATGAGTCCAAGGTATAAAATCCTACACTGCTTGAAGACAGGGAGCAGGGACTGTGTTTTACATTTCACAGTCCATTAGTTAGATCAGATGACAATTTTTGAGATACATAATTTATACTATTACTTAGCTTCCAGATGAGTGAGAGGTGGGAGGATATAATTAAAGACCTAAAAATCTTAAAGTGCAATTCCACTGTGTCGTTCCATACTCAGGAACTCATAGTTGCTCCCTGCTGCTAATAAGCACTACTTTTTAACTTTTACGTTCTATGATCCAGCTCCACAGCCTATGTTTCTAGCTTCATTCTTTACAACTCACTAACAGCAATCGTCCACGCCACAGTGTCCCAAACCACACAGTGCTCAGCTTATTTTTCTCTAATATTTTCATGTGTGGTGGTTTGATCTTTCCAATTAGGTTATTTGCATTTTAAAAATAGGACTCCACCTTACATATCCTCTAAACTTCTCAGTGCATTGATTACAGCACTAACTAGGCATTAAATGGTAAGATCCTTGGGGATATAGGCCTTTTTAACAGTTACTGGGCTCAGTAAATATTTGTTGATCTTGTTCTCAATTGTAGTATTTCAACAAATGTTTGATTGATTTCATAATTGAAAAAAAAAAGCCAAAGGGATGTGTTAATATTATTTTTTGTTAGAAATCCATTGCAGCAGGAATTGTGCTTGATTTGTATAAAGGAAATAACATGATACAACAGGGATTGAATGACACTGAAATAAAAGTACATGATTCTATTAGCTTCCCACACACAGCTTTCTGGGAGAGACTTGACTCTCTGACTCTAATTTTTGGAAGGTGCTTTATGGCATATTATGTATAGTTAACAAGAACAGGGAAACCCTAGACAGATATCTCTAGATTTATTTTAGAGCTGTAACTTTAGGTTAATAATTACAAACTTACAATTCCAAACCTTTAATTGTGCTAAAATATTTTATTCATAAACTCTTTTACTTCAATGTTTAAAAATTATGTTACTTTAATATATTGTAAAACAGTAAAATAATTATAATAAAATTGGATTTTTTACAACATTGTAGGACTATGGATTAAAGTTGTATTAAAGTCATTTCCAACTCAAACATTTATTCATTTGCTTTCCCTCTAACTAAAGCCATGAATGATTCAAAAGGAAAAATTGAGAAAAAGTGGACGTAGGTGAAGTTTAAGTGAATATTGGTTTCATCAATAAAACAAGTTTATATAGAAATTGTTAAATATAAAAAATAAAAATAAATAAAAAATAAAAATAAATAAAAATAAAACTTTGTTTAGCAGCAACTAGTAGACAGTTGTATGAATGTAATTTCATGTTATTGATGATTATGGAGAAAATTTACTTTTAGTACCCACCACATTTAAAGCATAGAAGTAGTAAAATGACTTAAATTGTGGAGATGTGAGAGTACATTTACATTATCTTTTCTCTCTTTTTATCCCTCTGTCCCCTAACTCCTGAAGGCACCTGATTATATTAAATGTACCTTCTTGTTCAAAACAACAGCTTTACAACAAAATTCCAATATGGATTTAAATCCTAGCATACAAGCATACGAATGTACAGACAACTTTTTTTGATGAGGAAAAGTTTGGTTTGTTTTGGCCCCCTCCCAAGTAGGCTAATACCTGTTACCAGATAATAGCTAAATACTAGAATGAGGTTTTGTATCAGTATTCCTAAGTCACAGGAATGTGCCTCTGGTCTTATTCAACTCCTTGGCACCACCCAATGCACAGGTCTCTTGCTTCCACGCCTTTGCACATACTGTGCCCTATTGCTAGTAACACTCTTCCCTGACTGTCTTACCTCAGTATTTTCATTTACCCATTAGGCCCCAATTATCCCCCATACACCCCAAAACACATGCACACACCCCCGTACACACACACCCCTTTGGCTAGGTCAGGGGATCCTTCCTCAGTGTTCCCACAGCACTCCAGGTTTGCCTCTAACCTAGCAGGTAGTGCCTGCATTGTCATTTGTCAGCTTTCTTGATTTTTCTCCACTCTTGCACCTTGAGGACACGTGAGTTGTTTTTTGATTTACCTACTCAAATGCCTGGCATTAAACAGAAACTCTGTATATATTGATTTAATGATAAGTCAGTAAAATTTTATTCAAAATTCTTCAGAAACACTAAATAAATAAATTCAGCTTTATCATTAGATTATTAGCTCTTCAAGGGCAAGAACTACATCTGACATTTTTATTAATCCTCAGCATGCCCAGGGCAGTTATTTGCACACTGAGGTGTTAAAGAGGTGTTTGCTTTGGGAATTTAATTTTACTTTACTTTCAAGTGAAGTTAAAGTGTAACTGGTTTCACCCAGCTACTTTCAGGTATAATCAATAATGGTAAGAAGTTTCTTAATATTACCAAACTGGTAAAAGTTGGGGCAGAGGGAAGTTGGTTTTCTCAATGAAAGATACTGGTTTGTAATTTATGTATAAATTTTTGATGGAAGTCTCAAAAGCAGGGTTTCCAAAGCTTTTTTGGTAGTGAGAATCATCTGAGGGGCATTTGATAAAATATGGCTTTTCTGTTCCTACTCCAGCCCTACCACATCAGAATCTGCAGGAATGGGATTTTTACATTTTTCTCAAGTGATTTTTCTATCACTTGGGAGGTTTGGGTTATTATTTTTAGGACTTTGAAGCAGTTTTACCTAAGCATTTTGATAGCTTCATTTTATATTCAAAATTATGGATTTTCTTTTCCCCTCAGATTATACACAGTGCATTCTTGCTAAATCCATTAGAATGATTCTAAATACTTAAAAATTCTAAAATAAATGGGAGTCCCTAATAATTAAAACATTTTTGTGGGCCAACTTTCTGATTTGAGCAGCCTGGATCTGTTCAAATTAAACTTAAAACAAGCTTAAAAAACTTTAAAAGCCTCTCATCCCACTCTTTTGTCCCAACACTTTATAAATGATCACATATTAGACAACAACGATGGTCTTTATTACTGACAAATGATTCTATGTTTGTCAGCTGAGACTAGCAAAATCTCTTTTAGCCCTTTTGCAGTTGGTTAAAAGAATTGCTTTTCAGAGGGCAATTTTTTACACCAATTTGCCGTTGTGTGTGACTTTCTAAGCACCGCAAGTATATATTTACTTGGTAAAAAGAGTGTTGTATTAACAAGTTAAAAAACAAAACAAAACATAACCAGCTAGCACTTCAGAGTGTCAACCTCCCCCTCCCAAGATTTCTCTTTAGAAATCCCTTTGAGTAGTTAGGGGTCAAGGAGGAAGGTGAGAATTGCTCCTTTACCAAGGATTTGGTCATTCCTACAAACTTGTTGTACTCAGGTAACTCTTTAACCTTCTCCCTGTACACCAAACATGTACATATGTGTTTAACAGCTCCCTGCCACCACTGTAAAGCAGACAACAAGGAACAAAGGACATTAGCCTTCCGGTGCTGAGAAGCGAGGTAACCTGCCGAAACATACACAGGAGACAGAACAAACAAGGAAGAACTATCTGACTAATGAACAGGACAGGAAACCAAACCAGAAAAACAAACAGGCAGAGAAAGCAACTGGTGATTAAACAAAGGAGCAGAGTAACTCTGCTGAACCCAGGAGTCTGGCCCTCACCTGGGGCCCACCTGCTGAACAGGTGAAGGGAGGCAGCCAGAGCTGAAGCCTTTTGTGGGTTCCAGTTCCCTCTCCTCCACACCCTGGAACAGGTAGGGTGGTGGAGCGAATGAGAAAGCTATATCTGTGGCTCTTTTTCCCTGATGCAATACCCGTAAATACTTGATTATCAAGAGCTCATAGTCAAGGCAGTGCTTACAGCAAAAACAAAAGTAGCAGGAAGGATGGACTTAAACTTATCAAAGCTACAGTGCTCATTGGATTAAAAGAAAGCTTCTGCTTGCTGTGTAACTAGGCTCAGCTATAGCCGTATACGAGATGAGGATAACATCGAGTGATCACAAATAAATATGTGTAATTTGTTTGCAATACAAAAATCAATTCCTCAGGGGCTCTAAGGTACATGAACACACACACATATTAAATATAACTAACAAATAGCTATTGAGCGCCTACTTTGAGCAAGGTTCGTGGTTTGGCCCTCTGTGGAGCCAATGCTATGTAATGTACATATTAAAAATATTTTATTAAAGACAATCAACCTGACAGTAGTGCTGTATGTGTGAAAGTGCCTGAAAAGGCTGGTTTTATTATTAATACTTGTTTCCCAAATGCTCATTTGAAGACTATTCAGGATAAGGCAGAGGTGTGGGTGGGGAATTATTGGGGAATATTCGAAAAGATTGACTCTTTTTAAAAAGGGACACAATGGATTTGCCATTTTCTGACTCAACTACAACTTTTCATAGTACAAATACCCAAATTCTATTTTCCTAGTGAAATTATATTTGTCCTGCTTGAAAACACTTTTACAAATTTTCTTAAGGAAAAATCCCACACAAGTAAGTTAGAATCATTTCTATATTTCTAACTTAGATTGATCAGAGGGCAAAATGCTTTTCATGGCTATAAAGCCAGAAGTGAGGCTGATGCACAAAATTCATGTCATGAAATCTTTCATATATTTCCAAAAGGCGAGGCACAAATTTGGATCTGCCATTTCTAGTATCCAATAAAAACAGGAAAGCATCGTCGGTGACAAGATTCAGCATATACAAACCAATTTGTAAGCAAAGGAAGCAAAAACAAACCAATTTCTAAAACAAAACAACAATCTGGATAATGAGATGGGAGAGAAATATCTCCCCTAGCTGCTCTTACAAAGGGTGATGAGTAATGGAATGAACAATATCTGCACAGTATCCTTTTGATAAATAAGAAAATGCCTCATTTTCTTATTTTTAATTTAACCTATCTTGCTAAATTGTGTGCATTATTGTAAGAGTCTTAAATCTGTTTTGGTGCAAGGCTGGAGTATGTAGGTAAGTGTGGAGACAGGAAATATGCCTGTCTGAATTAGAAAATGGAGAAACAGCTTCTGGAGACCCATTTTTACTTAGTTTACTGAGTATCTGCTCAGTCTCACTGTATCACTTTTCTAAGAAAAACTTTGAGAATACCATCTTCATTCTACAAATAAAAGTCCCTTTGGATTTCTGTACCAGAGAAATACAAAGCTGTGGCTTTCTTAGCCCTGAGAGTTCTGAGCCCACCCCTGTGGATGTTCAAGAAAAGGGGATAAGTCCATCTCTCTCCATTCATGTTGACCTTTAAACAGAACACATCATAGAGAATAGCTTGGAACTTGAACTTATTAAAAATATACTTTTCTTTCTCCCTCTTGGATATTTTCTATTTTCCTAAACCTACTCTTTACTTTCCCATCTCTGTATCTTTGCCCAAGTTAGTGTCTGCCTCTGGAATGCTTTTCCCTGACACCTCTGTGTCTGCCTATAGAAATCATACTCATCTTTCCAGGTCAGTCCAAATGCCCCCTCTTCCAGGAAGCCTTGCCCAGGTCCCCAAATGTGATCACCCATGTCCAAATCTCCCAGTGTCCCTCAGTTATCATAGAACAAGGACACATTCTGTGCTACATTGTAGACACCTATGGATAAGTATTATTTTCCCACTTAGATCAAAATTTCCCTGAGTGTTTTCTTTCTTTTGCAACTTTCTGTGAATCTGTAATCATTTCCAAATAAAAAGGTAAGTTAAAAAAAAAAAATTTATGAGGGCATTCATCTTGGTACATCCTTCCCCTAAAGGTCTAGGACAGTGACTGGCACTAAGTGGTGAGGGCCTGTGGAGTGAATGTCCATGAATGAACAGTCAAGCAGTACATGAGAATGGGTGGAGAATGGGATTTGAACTCAGAAAAACTGTGTTTGGGTCTTAGCTTTCCTTCCTACTTTAGAAAATCTGGGACAAATCACTTCGCCTTTCAAAGCTCCAATTTTTCATTTGTCAACTGGGAATAATAAGGCATTTCACTGAGTTATTGTGAGGATTAAATGAGATAATGAATGCGCTAGTATTTCATTAACTGCAAGCACTATGCCAGTGTTATTATTAAGATCAATGCTGAAGCGCTTGTGCATACACAGGCATCGGGATTCCTCTTGGTGCCAATAGGTTGTAGGGAGTATGATTCTAAGGCAGTTTTCATCTTATGCCCCTTTCTGTCTCTTTGTGACACTTTAAGACATTCTAGAAGCACTCTTTCTCTTTCCATTCCTCCCAACAGTTCCCCAAATGACCCGTTCTGTCCTCTTAAATAAGATTTAGAAATAGTTGGGAGAAGAGAAAACTGTAATAACTTCATAACATCATGCTCCAGGGAGTTTAGAGCATGATTATTGTTAACAGCCAAAGCATTTTTAAGTCAATTTATGTTCTGAATATTGCTATATGAAATACTTGTGTGAAGGAAATCCTTTGCCTTATAAACACCAACTCATAAACAGTTCATTTTAAACTAGGTCCTGGCATAAGCTGAATATTACTACAAATTCAGATATGGCTTAAATGGTAGACAGGCCAGCAGGGGTCTCCTAGGAGGACAGAGTGAGGAAGCTAATGGGAAGGGACTTCACAAGCCAGGAGAATGAAGTTCACAGGATGGGTCCAGCAAAAATGATATGTCATTCTGTGTCTTATTCAGATAGTTTTCTGGCTTAGGCTTCACACTGCTACTTTAACAGGAAAGTATATTAAAATAAGCTGAATTACTGCAGACTATCGCTAAGAAATGTAAGTCACAACTGTTTTGTGAGCCCCCTCAGAGAGTGTAGCAGAGGTAAGAGAACGTGGCTTGGTATCTTTATCTCTATAGTTTAGAGACTACTAGAAGCCAAATTAAAGCAAGGATTAGAGGTTTTGCTACACAGTGGAGGGAGATGATTATTTCCCTGGCACACTCTGGGACCCATGTGGCCAGTGTTAGAAGCAGAAAAGGATCAGAGTGACAGAGGAGCTGACATAGTGCCCAGGGTGTGCTCAGTCATTGCTGACACCTGTTGCATGGCCGAGGGGCCTATAGTCTAGAGCACTCAAGACACCCTGAAAGTGAGAAAGGTGGAGTTATCACTCTTTTGTGGCTAGCGACTCAGCCAGACAAACAGCATTTTTCTCCCACTAATGTAACCCCCTCAAACCCCTTTCCCAAACTGGTGCCTGAAAAGCATGAGTTATCCCTGCATGCTTACCCCCACTGGTGAGCTCCTCTCCATCACTCAAACTCACCCAATGCCGCTCACCTTCGCCACAGGGATTACCACGAATGCATGCTGGCCCCCTTTCTCTTTAGCTCCAGCCTCAACTACCGGTGGAAAGATCCCTGGAGGAAGTATCCTTTTGTCCTGAATTGAAATAAGGAATTCTCTTTCCCATGGAAATAAAGTTGTTCATAGTGTGTGAATTCCAAACAACTCTGAGAATCCTAAAGGAGTTGCAGTATAGGCTAAGTGGTTTTGTTGCAATCTAACCTTTATTCTACAGATTATATCATGCTTATGGGACTATGCAATTTGTATTTCAACCAGCCAGTTTATTCAGCACAACCTGCTAGACTGAGAGGTCTATTTGGAGAAGAATTTGACTCACTTATTTTATACTCCATAAAAGGGCTCAATTAAGTTGGTTGAATTAAGTCATATAATTTAGGGATCATCTATTTTAGCCAGTGCTGCCTTTTGCTTCAGTAGTCTGCTTTCTCTTAACTCAATGAAATTTTCTTGTTAAGTACATGATCTAAACCACTAAATTCAATCATATGTTACCTATCATTCATCAATATAATATGATATGAAGATAATTAACATGCTTTCCCATAATTTGGTAAAGTGGCATATTGGTGACATTTTTCTTGCACCTCTGCTGAGCTCAACAGATATGATTTGTTTTGTGCTAAAAATAACAAAGATAGTATTTTGAAGAAATCAGAATGGACGAGCTGATAAATTATTTATAGCAATTTCTAGAAGCCTGCCAATCTGTTTTGTAGTGTAGTGGAATCTTAATTTTTAATGAAGGAACCTATGCAAATCTGCTGGGGTAAAACCTACGACCTCTCAGTGACACCGCAAGAGAGTCCCATCTCAAGCCAGACTATACTTTTTCCCATCACCTCACTAGGGCTTTACCTCCAGTTGACCTTACCTGGTCCAAGCTAAGGGGAGTTGGTTGGTACAAAGCCTGACTAAGACAGGAAAGGTGGAGTGAGAGAGAAGCCCAGCTCTGAAAGGAGATAAAACAAACCACCTTGGGGGACTATTGTGTGCCATTTCAAAAGTCTGTTTTGACTAATGCACTCTGCTATTCAACTTTACGTCCTTAATCTGTTGTGTCTGTTTTTAATAAAAAAAAATAATTGGGGGAAAATTAAGGACAATGAGAGAGTCTTACTGAATACAAATAGGTGAGAGATGAAAGCAGCCCTATGGAGAAAAAGCAACTGTAGCTGCAATGATACAGCTGAATGTGAATTTGGTTGATTCCACTTTTACCACTTGTGCTTCAGCAAAAATGGATTTGACTCCATATGGTCTTGCTTGCTGATTAAATTCCCTGAATTATTAAGGGATCTTTTGCTGTTTAAAGAAATTCAACAGATCTGCTCATTATCTTTCATCAGGCCTCCATCCTCATTCTCTTGTTTGTGTGTGTTTATTGGCTATGTTATATTAATATTTCTTAGAAAAATTGGTTCTCTTCAACTCTTTTGAGAAACAAGCTGAATAGTTTTAAATCAAATATATTTATAATGGTCGGGAGCTTTTCTCCTATTATATGTAAGTTATTCATATAGTACTTGGACAGTTAATGTCTTATTATCTATAACAGATTTATGAATCTTCAATGCCAGTATTATATGGCTTATGTTTTGAATTGTTAAATATTAGAACTTATACAACTTAGAAATCATTTGATCTGAACTTCCCACTGAGCAGCTGAGGAAACTGAGGCTAAGAAATATTAAATGGCTAGCCCAAGGTCACATAGCAGGTAATGAAAAAGCTCATACAATAGTTTGTGTCTTTTGAGTCTACACCATCCTTTCTACTATATTCTCTGTTCCATATCCCAGAATCCCCACCATAGACCTACACACAAGATCTGAGCCCGAAAAATGTCCCTGAACAAATGCTTATCTTAAATCATGTCCTTTCTCTGTATCCCCATTGTTTTAATCACTAATAAGTGTATTTCTTCAATAAACATTAGGAAAGCACTAGATGGAAAAAAGTAATACTGTCTTTGACTGTGGGGCTCTCTTAATTTAAAATAGCAGAATGTGGTGAAACAGTGATAATACATTTGAGGAAAAGAGGTCAAACCAGCTAGTGAAGAGAGCAGAAAGGCTGACCTGCATGAATACCACTCAGAGGGGAGCAAGAGACACTTCCTTTATGAATGGGCAGGAAAGAAGTTGTGATCTGTTTGTGCAAAATACCAAATCATTTTAACCAGACAAAACACAGTTTAACTTAGCTGACAAGAATGCTATGAATCACTGGGGTGGTGGAAGGTGAAACTCTGTTTGATACACATAATTAGAATATTGTGAACAGAAATTGCTTGTGTGAAATAAACTTTCTGTAGTGTTGCAACATGTTAGAGAAACAGGTAGAGATGGCTTGAACATTTTTAATGTTTCAAATTCCTGCAGTTTTTGTAAAGGGCTTTATGAATTGAAATCTAAATCTATCAGCCTGTCCCTGCTTTAAAACGTGCTATAGCACACTGGATAATGGTCTAGTCTAAGGAATTGCCAATTATATTGATAATATTATAAATTGGGCATCCATTAAATGCAACTTATTTTAAGATGTTATTGCAGTCCCACTGGTTCTCTGAGTTAAACTAGGAGAAATATAGTGAACAAATACAATGGCCTATTTTCTATAGATTAAAACAGAATAGAAATAAAAAATTAAATTACTGTAGCTTATCAAAAGTAATTTTTCTCCTTTTATTATGAAGATTTTCAAACATGTAGTAAAATGAGAGAGAAGTGTATAATAAACACCCATGTACCCATCACTTAGATGTAATAATTTTTAACATTTGTCATATTGGCTTCAAATACTTTTTTCTGCTGAAGTTTTTCAAAGTAAATTGCAGACGTCACATTTTACCTCTAAACACTTTAATATAAGTGTTTAATAAGAATATTTCCATATAATGACAATTCCAGTATTACAACTAATATAATTAACAAATATTTCCTAAAATTGCATAAAACCCAATTCATATTTAATTCATCCAATATATATTTTATAGCCGTATTTGTTTAAACCAGGATCCAGTTAAGACCACACATTACATTTGACTATTACAACTCTTAAATGTCTTGTAATCAAAACCATTACTACTGTTTCCTCCTTTCCCCGTGCCCCTCCACATCTTTTTTTACATGATACTGACTTGTTGGAGAGCAGGCCAATTGTTATATAAAATGTCATATTATTTTCTAGTGTTGGTTTAATTTTTTCTTCTGTTCCCTGTTTTTTGTAAACTGAAATTTGGGCCTATAGGCCTGATTTGACACAAATTAAACATTTTTTGGCAGAAATATTACAGAGAAGACTTAACAATTCCACTCTTGCATTTATACCCAAGAAAAATGAGATCACATGGCCACAAAAAAAGTCTTATTTGAAAAATGCCCATAATAGCTTTCTTTACAATCTCTCTGAATTTACAATCACTTCAAATTGGAAACTACCCAAATATCTGTCAACAGTAGAGTGGATAAACAAAATGTAAAATATTCATACAATGGAATGCTACTTAGCATTAAAAAGGATTAACTAGTGATAGACACATAAATATGGATAAATCTTAAAAGCATTAAATCAAGAGACATAAGCCATTCACAAAATTGTACATACTAGATGATCCCATTTATTTGAATTTCAAGAACCTACAAAATTAATCAATGATGTTAGAAATCAGAACATGTGATTTTGGGCAAAGAGGACTCTCTGACTGACAATAGAGGGGTATAAAGGAAGTTTCTGGAGTGATGGAAAAGTTCTATATCTTGATTTGGGGACAGTGTCATGGGTGCAGAGATTTTTCAAAATTCATTAAACTACTTACTTTGTCCTTTGCACAATGTAAAAAATACCCCGATGGAGGGGGAAAATGGGTGAATCTATGGGCATGTTCATTTCTCAGAGGCACATGATATCAGGTTATACCACTTGTAGTGACACTAAGATTGATCACTGGAAAACATAAAAATTTTAAACTTATACTTTTTAATTTTAAGAAAAATCTGAGAGAATGATGAGAATCCCATGACCATAGACACCTTTTGAAGATGGTCTAATATTTTGTCTTCAAAATTAAACTAAGCCCTCTGAAAATGCAATGGTTACTGTTCTTTTTTGTGGGAAAGAAGGACAATATGGTGGAAATGGATGAATTGGAAAGAAGATCCCATATAACACATTACTAAGGAGTAAGGAGATGCTGTAAAAGATGAGAAACTCAGGAAAGCATGAGAAAAAAGGTCCCAGGGACCCTCCCACCCACGAAGTTGAGGAGCCATATGGTTGTCCTCTGCTGAGCGAGGAAAGCTGCAGAGCGAGGCTGATGGAACTGTGCTGTGAGCAGAAGTGCCTCCCACGGGAGCCCAGCAGGGAGATGCTGCAGTGTGGGGTGGGGTGGGGGCTGTGCAGCCGCCTATCTAGTGCCTGGCCACACCTGTCACTGCACGGACTTCTGGACAGGGAACTGACCCAGAGGAAGGGTGGTGAAGACAGCAGTGCCGACTGGGTCTAGCAGTTGTATAGCACTCAGCACTCCGCAGGATAAGGGACTGTGTGTCTCTGTGAGATGTTGAGACTCTAAAAGCTCACTAAAAGGAAAGGTTTGTCCTTGTAATTCCCAGAGGGATTATTGTTTCATTGACATTAATCATACCATGTAATGAAAAAATATCCACACAAAAGGAAATTGGGGCATTATCTAGAGGGCTGAGAGTTCTGAATTTGAATTATTTACAATGGTGGGTCTTACTTTGAAGAAGCCTGAAGAACAGAATCCTAGACTTTAAAATCTGTTTTTACATAGTAGTTTGGAGTACAGTGGTGGGAAGAAGGTGCATGTTCATATTGCCAAAGGTCGTTTCACTTTATAAAAATTATTCATCACAGATTTCCTTAAATCTTTCTCTTCCCAGAGAGGTCATGGGACTGACTAATTTTCCATTCTTTCCAATCCAGCAAGAGCACAGGCCTACATCACCGGGCATATGTACATTTCATAAGACTGGGTAGGATTTTTGTTCCCTTTGTGATGTGTGCACTATTTTATGAAGTTTTCTTTCTATTAAGTATTCCAGTACCATAAAACTATAATCTTTCAAAAGTTCTCCTTATGGAAAGATAAGGAAGAATGATTATTAAAATATTTATTGAATGAAAACAAGTTCTATCCTAATGTCAAGCTACAAATCAAATTAAGAGGAGATTGTCTTACTAGAAACTAAATTATTAAAATATGATAATTCTCTGTAGCCTCATAAGATTTAAATCATTTAATCTATTTATTTACTCATTTATACCCTGACTCTATCCAAAATGTATTTGAATAGGCTGAAAAAACTACATGCAATTCCAAAGGATAAAATAGAGGTAGGCAAATCAAGTATAGAAAGACAATCACGTATAGAGAAGAAAATAAAACCAGGGCACAGATGTCATGCCATTATGTCCTGTATAGTACTAGAGGGAGGCACAGCTTTAGCCCTGAGCTTACTGGTGACTAAAATCAAAAGGAAAATACAGTACATAAACATATCAAAATGTCCAAGGAATGACAGCAAAATGTTGGTCAGCGGAAATCCATCTAGTCAGCTCCTCATAAAGAGGACAAGGTGCAATGAAACAGACATTTTCCCTTCCCTACCTCAGGTAGTGAGTTATATTCAACTACTTCTAATGATGTATTAGGACATGACTAAGGCCATAGTTAAATTTAGTAAAAGTGATTATACAAAGAACCCCAATCCTCCAAAACAGTGTATGATCTAAGCATGTAGCCTTTGTAATGATGCCTTTATTTAGAGATATGGATGGGCAGCAAGGCTTTCAAGCTATTCTCCTTGAATTTTTCCTTCAATATTTTTCTTGAATATGCTGTACTTGTACATTTTGTTAAGAGATGTAGAATATAGAGAATATGGTTATATTCTCTGGCAAGGGATAAAATAACAGCTTAGATTTTGTTGAGCACTTACTATGTGCCAGACATTCTAATTACTTAATGTGTATTATCTCATTTGATCCTCACAGCAATCTATGAAGCCACCATTGTCATTGTCATAGATGAGATAAAGAAGTGGGAAGCCAAAGGCTGAATAGCTATCAGGCATTAAGGAATGAAAACTAGGCAGTCTAATTCCACAGTGTTACATTGACTTTAGGAACCTGCCTCTGGTAGGTTGATGGTATAGGTCAGAGCCTAGATGGAGAAGGAAAGGTTTGGCTTATGTCTCCCCAAACACAGAAGCCTAACCAAGGCCAGTGGCTGAATATACCTGTCCCACCTCTGCACAAATGTGATTTGGTTTACTTTTGACGTCTCAAAAATGTCTGGTAGAATAGGTCCAGAAAGATGTACACTGGGGAAAGATGCAGACAAGCCACCCAGCGTACCTTTCTGAAGTATGGGAAAATATGTTCCTTCCCAGGAGTTGCCCCCAGCTCTGTCATCCGGTTTGATATGTTGTAGAGTATTTTAGATTAACCTAAAAATGCAGTTAGTAACCTGCTAAAGGGAATTGACCTTGATAGGTATTTAACTTCTGTTTAGTCCATTGAAAAGGCTTCAAGTCCTAAATCAATGGTTCTTAAAATGTGGTCACTGGACCAGTAGCGTCAACATCACTAGGAACTTACTAGAAATATAAATTCAGAAGTCCCACTCCAAACCCATTGTTTTGGAAACTCTGGGCCTGGGGCCCAGCAATCCGAGTTTTAATGTGTCCTCCAGGTAATCCTAATGTGCCCTGAGGTTTGAGAAACACCGCCCTAAAACAATTGTAGCAAAAAGAGCTGAAACAGGACATAACTATTACCTCTCAAGAAATAATAGTATGTTGGAGTTGGAAGAGAGCTTGGCAATGTCCTCCTAGGGCCCCATTCCCTTTTTTATAGATAAGAAAACTGAGGCTCAGGGAAGTGAAATGATTTGCCTAAAATCCCACAGCAAGTTAATAGAGGAAATGAGTTTGAATCCAATTTTCCTGACTCCAGGTCTGAGGACTTTTTCTTTTAAGTATCCTCAGACATATTTCCTTCAGTGGCAATTTTCCTCACACTTTTTTTGGTAGTGTTTCCATGGGCAGAAGCTTATACAAGTGGCAGTTGCATTCACTGCCATGAGTCCTTCTGTTACTCATATCGGATCCACCTTACAAGGGGAATGAGCAGGTTCTATTTTGGGTAATTCACTCTTTTGTATAATCCTGTTTTATGTACACTGAAAATGCCCAGAGCCAGTGAACGCTCTTTTGAACTCCTGACACTCAGTTTTTTTGAGTTCTCATAGAAAATATTATAGTGTCTGAAAAACTATAGGATGAGCTTTTAAATCATTAGTTGTAAATATCATCAGGGAATGGAAAAATTCTAAATGATGCCTTTCAAGATTTCTAGATTTCTGAGTTTTTCAAAAATTTTACTTTCCTGTGCCTCAATTTCTTTGTCTAAAATAATGAAATGTTATGCAAATGAAGTAAAATGATATACGTAAAGTCCAGCACCTTATATAAACTAGATGCCTAATAACTGTTAGTTCATTCTCCCTCTCTTTCCTGGTCTTGTTCATGTTAATATCCTATAGGTGATTGAAGGTACAATGTGATTATTAATGACTTTTTAAAAACTAACATAGGAACAGCTCGTCTGTTCCGTAAAAAGTTGCTAGCTGACATCTCCTCTTTGATATTTTCCTGTGGTTGTCCTGAGAGATTTGCTCTTTTTTGTGTTAATTGGACTTACACATCCTAATCTCTCCTTCATCACCTTCCTTCATGGGACAGAAAAAACCAGGTGACAGGCCTACCAACAAAGAAGAGGTCATCTGTTTGGCTTCAGGAGAATAGACACCAAGGGATGAGTTCTACGTTATGCTCTTGGGGTAGGTCAATAATTTTTATGTCAGTAATTCAGATGCACATTGAATAGAAGAAACTTTACCACATGATTTTCCAACGGTATGTTTTGGGCGAGTGCTAGTGAAATACAAGATTAAAATAGTTCCTTAAATTTTCTTATGGTTGCACAAATTCTACAAAGTTCAAGCATAAATTTCATATTTTTTAAAAAGCATACATATTATAAAATTGTAGAAATTAGACATTATGCTAGTTTGGAGTGCCAACCTTGCCTCTCCTAAAAGTCTGTCCATGAATCCTCATCTACCATTTCACCCACTTTCTTACTCTTTCTTTTACTAATCACAGGTTCCATTTTTATACTTACTGTCATTGCCCAGTGTGTGTTTTCTACCACTACGACAGGCTACCTGCACTGCAATCCCAATTATTTAGCCATCATCAGTATTACTTAATATTCATCATTACAATCTGTAGAATTAGGGGGAAATAATAGTATTCACAATGCACTGCGGTGGTTTGTAGTAACACACTGACTCCCTACTGGGTGTCTAGAATGCTCTTGGAGGATCTGAGTCAATACTCCGCTGTCTCGTAATAGTTCACAGAAGCAGCTCTTTTCCTGTTTTGTTTTGTTTTATGTGTCTGTATGTGTACCCTAAAAATGTCTCAAAATATTTCCTCTTTACTCTGCATTAATTTGGTTATTTAAAAGTTGGCCCTCCCTATCCAAATACTACATTGAACTCTGCAAGTCACTTTTGTCACTTTACTATGGAAACATACTTCTCAAATAAATATATAATTTACAAAAAGGTAATAGAAATAGGTGGTTATTCAACTCCAGGAGACTGAGGGAAAAGCAAATCACCTTTGCGAGGGTTAACTTTCTCAGAATCAGATATTGGTCCAGGCTACAGTTTCACGTCCCCCACCCTGCTGCCAGAGGGCAGGGAGAGAGGGAAGGGCGATGCTGGAGATAGTTGGTGGTTTCTCATGCAGTTCTGTTTACCTCGGAGAATGGCTCAGATTCATGGGGTGGCTCATCTGCTTGTTTCCCAGGAGTGTCCTCCTCATCAGGTACAAATGACTTGTTGTTCCCCCGTCCCGTCTGCCTCCTTGGTGACGGATAGACGAGAACTGTTCCCTGTGCTCTGGGACTCTAATGTGATCTGGGTCGTGCTGGTGGCAGGAGGGGAGGGGAGGGTGGGGGAGGCATCGAGGGGAACAAGGGGAAGTTAACACTAAGGGAACTACAGTCTTTCTTGGAAAAGAAAGTGTGTTTGTGTTTTAGGGCTAGTGCCCTTCTCTCACAGCTGTTATAATATCGATCTAGCTGTGATTCAGGATTTGGTGTTAACATCACCCTTGTCAGTGGGAAAGTGAGCCAGGGAAATGGAGAACTCAGTATTTCTCCTGACGAAGCAACTCAAAGAAACTAAATATTACAAGGACGGTGGGGGAAGGAACTCCACTGCTTTGAGTCTCATGGCAGATATGGGAGCCTTGAAATGAATTGAAATACCTGTGGCTTTTATAGCTCCAGAACAACCAAGGAGCTTGAAGCTTGACTGTACATTAGTAAAAAAAAATGCCCTGTCAGGGAAGGTGATCTCAGGATACATAATAAAGAGAAGGAAATCGAGGCAAAAAGATTAGCAACTTACACAGATTCCCATGCTAGTACCATTGGCAGAGCTGGGAACTCACAACACCCCATTTATCCCATGACCTTTGGGATGGATTCATGCACCTCATGGGCACTTGTGGGGCACTCGGAGCTCATGGTTCTTGGCCCTGAAAATGTCCTTTGTTTGCTTGTCACCATGCCTTGAATTTCCACCACTAGTGTTTAAACCAATTATTGTATCTCTACCAGAACCTCTTTTAAAGAATCTATTAATAACCATCATGTTTTGAGTGTCTAATTAATACTATGTGAGTCCTAAGCACTTTATATACAATATTTCTAATCCTTAAAATAGCCCTATCAGGTTAAGTGTTAATATCTTAATTTTATAGAAGAATAAACTGAGGGCTGTAGAGTTTAAGGAACTTGCCCAAGGAGGAAAATGTAACTCAGAGGGTTTAAATAATTTTTTCCAGGTAACACACAGATAAGAAGCACTGAAGCCCAAAATTGAGGGATGTCAGGTTCTAAAGCCTGCACTCTTTCTATGGAGCTATGCTCCCTTCTTTAACCTTTTTCAAGAGAAACTTACGCCAGTGTATTTTTAGTTAATATATTTATCAAAGACTAATAGATTAATCACCTTGCCAATTGGTAAGGGGCCAGGTGATGGGTTTTAGGGAGCAGGGTTGGAGGAAGTGGAGAGGTGGCTTAACATCAAAGGCATGCTTTGCCTTATCTGTTATCTGGCCTGGCCTGGCCCAGTTTACCTCTAGGTTAAGTACTCTGTTGCCTGATGCTGCAAGTCAGCTTCTTAGGCACCTGCCCATTCAGGAGAAAAACCCCTGAATGTCACGTTCTCTTGACCACCACCTTCATGTGCAGACATAGTCGTAACAAACTTTATCACACAGAGTGATGCTCCTTAATACTGAGCCATCATTACACTGCCATCTAGACTGTGAGCTGCTCTAGGGCAAAAACTGTGTCCTATTCACGTTTGTGCCACCAGTACAATGTCCTGATCCATATGAGGTATTTGATATAGGTTTGTTGAATGCATGAAATGAACAATTAAATGATTCCATCAATTCTGGCCTATAGGAGACAGAAAATTTGGTATTGAGGCAAGAGGGAGTAGTGGGACCTCCCTTTTATTCATTTAGCAAACATTTACCAAGAGCCTACTATGTACAAGACATTGTGGGGAATACGAAGATTTGGAAAACTCTTGTGGAGTTTACAGTGTAGTTGAGGAAATAGAAAGGTAAAGAATAAACTATAATAAAAATTAAGGTGCCTCACAGAAGAATTCAATGAATTATACAATATGAGTTCAGAGATCTCATGGTGGAGTGAAGTCCACATGAGAAATGTTTAATGACTGGGGTCCCTGGAAGAAAGCTATTCTGGCTCATGGAGCACTACAAGTAAGGTCACCCAGAGGTGACTTCATTTAGAGGAATAGCAAATACAAAAATATGCTAGGAGCATAGCATACATGCAGAGATGCAGTGGAAGATGAGATCAAAAAGTAATTTGTGAAGAGCCTTAAACCTTGTTTTAGAGAAGAAGGGAATCCGTGAAGATTTTTGAGGAGGCAAGCAACGTGATCAGACTTGTGTTTCAGAGCCACCCTATGGATGCTGTGGAAAGGAAATTGCTCCGTGAAAGTGGGCGGCTAAGTGATTTCTTGACTATTTTCTTTGATCCTAGGGTAAGAGTCATTGCAACATTTACTTTGCAGAGGCCATAAAAGTCACATCAAAATGAATCACGCACTACCGTCCTCTAACTTTCTGGTTCCAGTAGGCCCATGCAATGCGAAGGTCTCCCGAAGTTTCAGGTAATCAGGGTGGGAGGGAAATCAGTGTAGCAAACACAGGCCATTTGTGGAGCACTAGATCCGCCCGTGATCAAAGGCGGTGTCAAGGAGAGCGACAGGCGTCACCGCAGCTTGTGGAGAGCCCTCGTGTTTCCAGAGCACCACGGTGTCCAGCGGAGTAGGGTCCATTTTGTCTCACCCGAGACAGTTATGGCTTGAGACACCTTCTGCCGTGAATCTTGGAACCTCAGCCCGAGGAGCACTTCACCTAGTTTGGGTAGTTTGTGTTTTTGTTCCATCAGGCATAATGCTGCCGAGCACTTAGAGGCACATTTTCCGCACAGTGTGTAGGGATTTAGTCCCATTCACGTTAATGGAAATCCCGCCAGGAAATCTCCATGCGGGGCCACACTGAAAATTCACCCCTGATTGTTCTGTTTGATTTGTTTCACCTGTGTCTTCCTCTGTTCTGCGCTGAGGACGTCTGCGGGCTTGTTAGTGCCCGCCAGAGCCCAGTGCTGGGTCTTAATCCCATGCAGAAGTGAGGAGGCTCAGAGGCATCTTTAACGCTGGAGGAGAGGGAGTGCCTGGCTTCGCACAGTTATAATTGAAGCTATATTGCTTCCAAGAAAGCCAAGGATCCCCTGGATGTTGCTCTCAGGACAGAAATATACTTATATTCACAGCTCGATTTTGTTGTGTTCAGGTCAGGAGTGAGGGAAAGGGAGCAAATCCCAGTATGACTAGGGAGACCCGGAGCCTCTCACCTGGGTGTTGAGGGCACAGAGGAGCCCAGGCCCAAGAAGAGGCAGGCGGCCAAGTGCCCAATGTGTGGGGAGGGCCGGCGAGGGGAAACAAGCTATCTCAGTCCCACATATGTCTCAAAAGAGTGATTACGCTTTTCATATCATGTGCTGTACATGGACTTTCGAGAGTAGCAAAGATTATCGCTAAATGTCCTGAGCTGTTATATATTTTCCTCTAGCCTCTAATTTAATAGTTTCCTTCGGAGTGGCTTGATTTACTTTTGCCAACTTAGGTTCCATGACAGGCTGATTATTGGATTTTTCTCTTCATGATGTGGGAAAGTGTTTGGCAGGTCTGATACCAGGATTCAGCTGACAAGTCGTTTCTGTCGTTGGCCACTGTCACATGTCCTGTCTGATGTTCATGCTCATCTGAGCACCACTTGTCTTTATGCCCTTTCCACGTGCTCTTGCATGCTGACAAATAAATGAGACCTAGAACTGTGAACTCTAGCTTTTCCCTTAGGATCTCAGTGTTATACATTTAACATGAATTTGGAAACTCAACTTTGGATTCAGGATAGAACTTTGCCTGATAGCCTCCTCACTACAGAAACTGTGAATAAGAGTATAGGCTCTGGAGTTAGACTGCCAGGGCTAACTGACAAATTATTCAACCCCTCAAGTCATGGTTTTCACTTCTGTAAAATATAGATGATAATGCTATAAAATAGGGACTGGGATAAAACTTAAATGAGGTAATCCATGCAAAGAAGTTAGTTCTGTGTCTCCCTTTACAAAAAGAGCTCAATAAGTGGTGGCTATTATAATCATTACCTCTGCAACTCCAAATAATGCTGCAGGTATTTTATATGTGGAAGCAGAAACAATGTAAAGGGGCCTTTGAGTATGCTGTTTTTCATTCTGTGCATTGTCTGCTTCTTTATGTAATGTGTTCTTTAAAAAATGATCTTTAAAATCAGCTCCAGTAGTAATAAGCCATTGTACACATAGAGTGTCCTGTGGCTTGCTCCCAGCAACTGTGGGTGATAGGCAGCAATGATATGCTATCCTCCTTTCACAGGTTAGGAAACTGAGTCTCAGAATGGCAAATAGCTTGCTAGAAGCACATAACTAGTACGTGATATGACTGAGACTTAATCTCAATTTTTGTTTCTCCAAATACAGTGTCTTTTATATTTGTATGGGAACCACAAAATGGGAAGAAAAAAAAATAGGGTTTCCTAAGCAAAAGAAATAGAAAAAAAAATCTAGGAAAGTTGGTGTATTCATTATTGGAGGAAGCCAAACAGCATCTTTCTGATGCCCTCATAAAGCCAATGAGCTTGGACCTGTAGATGTTTAATTGGAAATGATTTGGAAAAATAGAATTCTCATTCTGCAGTAGCACTTGTTCCCCTGCTACGGTCTTCCTATGGAGCACTCATCTGCATTTTTGTCATCATAAATTATTTATTAAGAAACAAGTTGCATGTGGGGCATGTGGGGGCATGCTAAAAAAAAAAAAGTCCTGTTCAAACAGGACTAGATGTCCTAGAACTCATTTTTGTCTCTGCAAATCAATAATCTAATGCAATTCCACAAGTCAGCACATATACAAACAAATAAAATAACATTAAGCCAAATGGGTCAACACTAAGCGTTATATTATATAATTGAGAGCCTGCATCTCTGTTAGGTATTTTATTTTTCATACCAGTTTGAGTCTGAATGTCTGTCTGAATTGGGGGTAAAAGCAGTAAATGATGTGGAAACTACCTTTTTCTGCCTCTTGAGGACCAGACTGGACTCTCACCTTGCCTTATACCTCAAGCATTTGTCATAGACTTGACACATAGAAAGCACCTGACAGATGGTGGGTAAGTAAAATGGGTTAATCAAATGAGATAAAAGAATAGGTACACAATTAGTTGGAGATACATTGGTGGAGGGAAGATTTCTAAAACATCCTGAATGACTTTATGGAAGAGGTGACTGTATTAAACAAAGGAACTTAACTATTATATAGCTCCTCGTGAGCCAACACAGGAGTCTAGCCACACAATCTAACCTCAAAATTAGAGGGAAAAAAAGTAAACAATGTCTCTTATACTTATTTGCAAAAAAAGAAATACAGATTTTAAAATGTATACTAAAAATGTAATCAAGTTCTCTTTTTAATCAGGGTTATCTTTTTATCAGGTTACCATTATTTAATAAAATGAGATGTGAAAAGAGCACTTTGTTTTATCTAGGCCAGCATATGGTAAAAAGTCCAGTTTGTAGATTAGTTTATTTGACCACCATCAGTTAGATGTGAGAGGAAGAAGAGCACTATAGGCTGATCTTTGGAAAAGAAAGCCAGCATGCATTTCTTTTGCAAGAATTGTCTACCTCACTTAACTCCTTTTTTAGAAGGTCATTCAAATGAAAACTTTAAATAAGCAAAAGACAAATGGTTTCTTCAAAAGTGTCCCTAATCTAGAGTTTGAGGGCTCCTCAATGTTCCAGAATCTTGTGTTCTTTTTTTCCTTACCTCCTCTGAAAGAATTTTGATTGACTCCTGTGAAATAATATCCCCTTTGTTTCAAAGAATATGTGTATTTCACGCCTTGTCTTTGGCTGTCACGTTTGAGCTGCATCTACACTCGAACCTCATTTAGCTAAGTTGGCTGCTCACTGGTCACCAGGCAGAGGAGTCCCATTGGCTTGCCTGCCATCCTGTACACAACAGGGAGGTGGCCTTGGGGACCGTGGTCGCTCTTGGTAAGAGATAGGGTGGTTTAAGCATCATCTGAGGTGGAACTAGAACTCCCAGGAAGACCGATCAGAACTAGATCTTCTTTTGTTAGATCTCGATCTTGTTTGAAAAGCTCTCTGAAACAAGGCAGAAGGTGCTTGCCAACAAATGTGTATACTTTCCCTTTTCTGTATATGGTGCTCCTATTGAAAAGAGGATAATATAGCAAAGTTTAGCATTTTGCACATACACATGCACTTATAAGCATAGCAGCCCTTGTCCTCTTTGTGTCAAAGACCTCTCAGTGCTCCTCCAAGCAGGAGAAATAGTCTCCAAGGAAAGTTTGCTATTGACTCCATTTCTCCATTTGGTTTGTTTAATAAACAATGAATTTACACATTATGGGGGTGTAAGGTTCAGGACAGATAAACAACCACAATTCAATGCAGAAAGTAACTGAAAACAGAAAGGTTATAGGGTAACGTACACATTTATCATCCAGTTAAAACTATGGGTTTTAATGTTTGTATTAAATGTTTGTGGTGGCTATTGGGACTTTCTTTTTATTGTGGCAACAATATTGCAGCTATGGGGGTAATTTGTATTACTTTTCTTCTTTTATACGATTGCTAATGGTTTAGGAATCCAGTGCACCCATGCCAACTTTTGAATTGCATTGGAGGCTTTTGTTTCCTAAATTTTTAATTGGAAATCAGAACCAATTTGGAGAAATAAGGCTGATATAAATTTCTCTGACATGTTGGGTATTTCTTATTTCTTCAGTTTATGACATCACTATTCCTTTATTTCTTGAATAATGAGTAAAGTGAGTCTTGATCTTGGCTGAGGAGATATGAAACTGAAAGATTGAAAACTTACTTACTAGCTAATAATGTTGCTCCCCCCCACACCAGCTAATATTTACACACTTAATCTCTACTAACTGCTTTTTATATTATTGTATTGTATTGTATTGTACTTTATACTCAGAAATCCTAAGAAGAGATACTATAATATTACATTGCATTTAATGAATAATCTAGAGACACTAAGTAATTTACCCAAGGCCACACAGATCGTAAGTGACAAATTCAGGACTTAAGCCCAGACAAACTCAGTCCAGAGCCCCCTGCTCCCATACATGCTACTGCTTTCTGTTGGTCCTTCATTCTCCACCCAGCCATTACATATCACCTTCAACAAAGAGTTAGGTGTTAATAAATTTGTGCCTCCAATGCACCTTGTCCCAAATCCAGCTCAGCATCTTCACCTTTGTCTTTTCCCAGATTAGTTGTCCTTTGTGTTTTCTGTCTGTGTTTATGGCACCCCTAACCACCATGTGCCAAATCAAAAACTTAGGAGTCATTTTCCACATCTTTGTTTCCAACACACTTCCCTCATTATCCAGGAAAAATGAAGCCTTTTAGAAATGCTATCACACATGCCACATATTAACATTCATTTCTTCCTTTGAGATAGATGTATGCAGTGCCTGCTCTGTGTGAGGTACTCTTCTAGGGACACAGATGAATAAGACAAGGCCATCCTCTGAGAAAATCCAATATAGTGAGAAAGGAATAGGTTGATAAAAGGATGGATTATAGTTATTTACTTCTGTTACCCTAGAGAGAATATAACTCCATGAAGGGAAGATTTTTTAAAAATCTCCAATGTCTAACACTATTCCTGAACATGGTAGGTGACATATATAAAGGCTTAAGTGAGAAATAAACTATTACCTATATGGTATATTACAGAGTCCTTCTCTTGTTCTTCCCATAATATGGTATTGATATTGCTCCCATTGAATTCGCATTTGACTCTGGCTTATTCTATGGTGGATTGTTGGATATCATCTCTCAATCTGTATTATTAGCTGTTTGAGTCCAGAGGTAGGATCTGTAAACCCATATAGTTCAGTGTAGTGCTTCGAGGTCAACAGATACTCAATATTTATTGAACTGAGTAGACATGTGGACCCTACTGGTATGAAGTGTGGGAGTCACTGGACACTGAAAATTTTAACTTTAACTTTAACCACTAGTTTGTGCTGTGTCTGAGTAATGGGTCATTAACATTAGGTTTGTCTTCAGTGTTTCCACCTGGATTATTTTATAGGATTGAGGATAGGAAACAACCAATTTAGGACAGGATCACTCACTGACTTGAGAAAAGGCCACATGCTTCTTTTGAGTTGATATTGGAGCCCCATTTAGTTAAATGGTAGGTAAACAGTGAGTAGAACATAGGGAGAAGCTTGACGGTGTCTGCCAAACTTGTCCCTTGTGTTTGCAACTCAGATTTGCTGCAATCTCACTTATGCATGAAACAATGAAGGAGAAACTAATCAAGGTATTTATTTATTTAGCGCCAGAGTCAGCAAAATCTTTTTTTCCCTCAAGTAGTTAAAAGGAATAGCACATTTGAGAGAGAATTGCAAACACTGGTTCTCATAAAAGAAATGTGAACTGGTTCTGATAATGCCAACGGCTACCTGACATACATTCTTCCTATAGTGTTTTAACAAGCGGGACTATTTTTAGGGAAATTCTTTGCCTTGAACTAAATTTATGGCCTTAAAGTCTTCTCATCTATTTTTCGTGCGTGCGTGCTCCAACGGTCCAATTTATAACTGACACCTTTACTACCTACCAGCATATCAGTTTCATCTCCCAGAGGAAGAGAAAACCAGACCCTGTGACTAGTGAACTGGATTGAAAATCTAGTCTAATGCTGACAGATAAATGCACTAATTTTCTTCTGTGACCGGTTCTGCATTGCAGGGTGAGCCTGCTTCTAACAACTCCCTCAAAAGGCTCTGTAACCCATCCAAAAGATGATGTCAAGTGCTACAAGGACCCAGGTCAGCCCTGCATCATAGGTAACAGTTACCCCAGTGATAAAGTTACCAGGCAGGTTTTGAATGAGATTGTGTTTTTAAATGAAAGACTGGCTGGAAATGTAGACTTGGACCAAGCATTAATAGGGGAAAATTTGAGACAAACAGAGGTTACCATTTGGTTTCTTTGTGGTGTTCAGCAAAGGTCAGGGAAGGTTCTAATACAGAAGGAACCCAAATTTTCAATGAGGAGTTGTGGTGTTCTACCAATACATGTGCATGTAGCCTAGACAAAGTGAATTCCAGCTTTAGCCAAGAGCAATTTTATGACATGGAAGCCCCAGTCATTCAAGTGTAATGGTTCACTTCTTTTGGATAAACTCCTGAGCAGTTGAAAACCCACTGAGTGTCTTGTTTAATTTTATTCTGAGGAAGAAGTAACACCCCATTCACCTCCATGCCAACTGTTTAGAGCAAATGGGGAGGGAGGACACAAACAGCAGGCACAGAACCCGTCAGATAGCATTAGAGATCAACTTTATGGTTTTTTTCTTTTACCACCAGAGTCATGGCTGTGGAGGCAGCTCATGAATCCACCAGAGCCCAAATGGCAACCATGTTCCCAGTATCCATCTGTTGTGTTTCCTCACAAAGGTTTAAGTACAAGATTGATTGTGCATGTCTGACAATGTGAAGTACCTCTGAGTAAAGAAACAAGAAACAGTTTCTCACTCCTGGCAAAAGAAAGAAGATGTACATTTGTCCAGAAGACAAATAGTAAAAATCTAGCCAATAAGTACATAGAAGGTACCTGTGTTGTCTAAGAAAAAAAGAGAGAAAGATCTAGAATTTTAAATATATACTTTAAGGTCCCTAGACACGTCGTGATTTTAAAAATAAACACATAAAGCTCTCTTGAAAGCAAACATACCTGGTGAGAAACCATGCCCCACTAAAAAAGCTTTCTGTGGAGAAAAGTAAAGAATTTTAACAGCACAAATCTAAGTTTTAACTTCCTGAAACTAAAAGGATTAAAAAAAAACAAACCAGATTGTTTGCTCTAATGAAGAGTTTATTACTGTTGGCATAAACAAAGTTAAAATATTTTTCATTTTAGAAAGACAAACTGGGAACTGTTCTGCGTGCATGGTAACCGAGGAGGGATTAAGAAGACAGAAGCACAGAGTCTAGTGCTGCAGGGCTTCTCTCCCTGTGCAAGGTGGGGATCAGACTCACTGCAACTCTCGCCGCCGCAGACCCCAGAGGACGCGGTGCCGGCCCCGCCAGCTGCCGCCCGCCCCGCCGGCCCCGCCGCGCTTCCTGGCCGGGCGCCCTCCCCGCGGGCGTCGGCCTCGCCGCAGCTCCGGGTCCGCGGTGGCAATGTCTCGCCCTGCATCCTTCCGCGGGCGCCACCTGTTTCTTTCTCCGTGACCCTTTTCCATTGGGAAGAAAGCTGTTTTGTCAATGATTCCCGACTCCAGAAGATTTGAGAAGGGTCTCCTTTCTCTCCCTCTCCATCCTGAAAGGGGACTTTGCTTGAAATCTCCTCAGGAGAAAGACAGAAGAGAAATGTCAGAAAAATAATACCTTCACAGCGTGGTCCTTTATCTACTTCAAAACCCTTTCCCACGCTTTATCTCCTTCAATACTACCTGATGAGGTGGCAGGGCAGGTGTTCTTAAGCCCCATTTTGCAGACGATGACCCCGAGGCTCAGAGAGGTTAAATGTTTTGCCCAAGCTCACACAGCTGGTAAGTGAACTCCAGGGCAAGAACTCTGATTCCTGGTCTCGTACTTTTTTCAGAACACATCAGATTTTATCACAATGAGGATGTTCTGCTTTCTACAGGGAGATTTGGAATCGTACATTGAGCAAAATATATTTTTTAGTTCTTGGTTACTACTTGTGTGTATTGCTACTACTGCTTTACTTTCACATTTCAAAGTCATTTATTTACTATCCATCTTCTTGAAAGGTAGGTAATTGTGTTTTTATGTAAGTTTTCATTTAGATAACCATAGTCCTAGTGTGGATTATATGCTACTTATGTGTCCTTGGGATCTATAGATATTAACGGATAGATAGAAAGATAATAGACGACAAAGACAGACACATACTTTTTGGTATTGACAGCAACATATTCATTTCTATTCATATTTGTTTCCTAAAGAAATAGTTTTACTTGATAGTATTTTGTGTTTTTCTCTAAGTCGCACTCAAAACTTATGCAAATTGTTAGTGCCCAAAGATTTTTGAAACAAGAATTTAGGAGAAAACCTTAGTCACATTACACCCAATATCTTCCAGTGATTTTAAAGTTTCACTAGAGGGCACTCCCACTTCATGGCCAGAAGGCAGTTAGGACAAAGGACCACAGTGGTCAGGATGCTTAACTTGCTGTACATACTATTTTGTTTTCTCTTTTTCACTCTCTCTCCTCTTTCTCACCCATTGTATAAAAAACAAAGTGAAATTATACAGGTCTTCCTTTAAACATATAAACAGAAATGAACTACATTGGAAAACTAGCAAACATCTATAACTATGAATTATGGTTCACCTTGTGACATAAAGCACATTATTCAAAATCTTCTGCATTGAATTTTTGGTTGTCAACATAAATAATAGTACAAAATATAGTGTCAGATGTTAGCTTAGTACATCAAGAAATATGTCTTTATTGGGTAACCTGGGTAGGAACGCCAATGTTCACCCAGTACTTATTGTATTTCCAGCTTGTAGGCTCTTCATGGTCACCTTTTCTGGTAACTCTTTGGGTAAACCCAAATCGAAAAGATGTGTAGGTAGGGTCAGGAAATAGGGAATTACAGAAAAATCCAAATGGATAATCCAATGAAATTGCTTTAAAGTAAATTAAAATTTAGGCCCTGCCTTTTAGTTCATATACTTTTATGTATCAAAGAATCAGAAGATAGTTTTAAATATATATTTCAGCAAAACAATAAATAGAGAATTTCTTGTGGGAGGAAAAAAATAAGGTATTTCAAAGTCAGAAGGGAAGTAGCCTGTTTGCCAAGTGTAGAACACCACAGAGCCCTCGGGCTTGAAGTTTCAAACTGATCATAACCCTTTGGGGGTTTGAATTTCTTTAGTGTTGGCAAAACACAACTTCCTGCTTCAAAGAGAAATGGTATTAAGAAGGCCTGTTACAGAGAGACTCAAAAGACTTCTTGGACACCAAATCACTCTTACAAAACACCATTTTGATGAGTTTAGTAAAGATTAATCAGAAACATATGGATTAAGTTCTTCTTTAAAATTACATTGGTTTGTAAAATAAGGGAAAAGGGGCATGGTAAAATATGTTTCAGGCTTTGTGAAGCCCCAAAACATTTGAAAAGTGGGTTAAGATGTGGACCCAGGGAAGCAGCTAAGCAACTGGATTTTCCCTGTGTTAACTTGAACCGTCCTTATTTGATTTAAATTTATATCAAAGGCAAAATAAACAATATGACTTTCTGCCATTATTATCCACAAAGGGAAACACACATTTGCTCGCCATCCATGGACTTGCAAACTTCAATAGAAATGTAGGCTTATGTGTTTATTTCTCAATGATGCAAAACTTAATTATTCATGTGACCTAAAAGGTTTCATATTGTTTGAATAGAAAGCAGCGCCTCTAAAGTAATCTAAGCTGAGGACTCCTTGGGAAACTTATCTCAAATAATTAATTACTGGAATTAAATCCTTCTCTGACAGCTCTAGAAGTAAAATACATACACCTGATATGAAAGACCTACAATGGCTGTCACGTGGGGAAAATTTTCACTGCAATGGGTGATACTAGAACAACTTCACTACCAATCACCAAGCCAACCAAGAATGAATAGCTTTAAACAAATCATGTTTTAAAGGACTCTAAGGTGCACAACAAAGCAATCACAGGCAATTAGGAATCGATTACAGAAATCACTAGAAATTGACAGATCCTACTGAGGTTTTTACCCCTAATTCAAGTAATCAGTTAGAAATTAAGCACAATTTAAATAAAAAAAAAAGAAAGAAAGAAAGTTGGGATGCAACTAATAGATTTCATAACATAAATCATGAAATATAGTTCCTCCCTTCTGCAAATTAGTCAAGGGATATTATAAGAAGTTGCCTTTATCTCTGAAACATATGTTTAAGATATTTTAACTGTTACCCTTATAAGTGCTAACTAATCATTTGTAGCAGGATTCAGCAAATTTAGGAAGTCCCATTTTAAAATATATTTCTAATAAATGTTATCCTTTCATATAACTAAATAAAAACGTTTTCCCCAGGGAATGTGGTGACAAACGGTTGGTCTGTAATCAAAGAGTTCTTGCTAGAAACCATGTCTAGCTTTCCTTTTAAACATGTACATGGAAAATAATACCAACTTCTATCAAGCATTGCATTTATCTCATTATCATGTGCAAATGTACCTGCCTATCAACTTACAGATTGGGCAGGTATTTTACGAAGGTGCAGTACTTCTGTCCCAGGTCATAGCTTGAGTTATTCTCCCTTTTAAGGTCCCCAATGCTTCATCTGTCACTCTTATTGTCAAATGTTCTATTTTTCCTGTCCCTGCCAGCAGTGATTTCAATTTGGGCTTGACTTCAAGACAGGCCACATTGTATCTGTGATGTCAATGGAAAGGGGATGAAAGTCATTAAAGATATTTGTTATTTTGAAAGGTTAAAAGAGTTTTTCTTGGTGGGTAACACTTTCTCTGGAAAGAACCTCAACTAATTGTCTGACCAGGGAATGGACACCTAAGTGAGAAAAAAATATACTTAATAAAGCATTGGCGTCTATTATTTTTCCCCTTTTATTGTCCAGTGCCTCTGGGCCTGGTGGGCTTTCTGGAGGCATCTGAGCTCAATATTCCTTCAAACAGCAGAGCAATGATTACACTGCTGGGCTGATTCTCTTTCTGTCTGCCCTAGGTAAGGGATTCTTGCTTCAAACACCATTTATTGTAGAAATTGTTGCTAGGGTTCTAGAAATTGTGTGTGCATCCTTAAAAGAGTCCCAAAAAGATAGAACTGAAGGGTCGCATAAAATGCTATGTTGTTGTGCTTAACACCCACCTCACCTAACATCCACTGCTCCATAGCAATAGAGTAAGAAATTAAGGATAGAACACTTCCTAAAGGGCCAGCAGTACCCAAATGATTTGAGTTCTAAGAAAGGCAATGATTATACAAAGCAATGAACTCAAGAATAATAAACCAAGCCCACACCAACATGCGACATCCCTCTGTGTCATGCTTTGACAAGAAGAAAGAACTGATTTGTATCGTTTACTTTTGTCAGATTGTGGAAGAAAAAACACAAAACAAAAAGAATACTTTTAATTTCATTAGATTTAGCATTTGTTTTAAAGGGCCCTCACAGATTAATAACAACCAAAATGGAATAGGTCCATACTTAAGTAGAAAAGACAAGATTTTTCTCCTGATATCGTTCGCATGTGGATGGCAATAATTTTCTGACAATCACCATTTTCTAAAATGTAGTTACCCGAACACATCTGAATAACACAAAAGAGAAAGGAACATTTTGATGTGTTGAGGAAAGTTGTTTTGACAAATGTCAGTGTCTGGGTCTTGCTGGCTGAGGCCTGTTGTTGACTTCCCAAGGCTGCCTGTGTGCTATAGCTTATGCCACTCTGTCAGGGGAAATTGGACATACCCAACACAATTTCATTTCCATTTCTCTACAACATTACAAGCTTCCTTGGCAGCAAAATCACATATTCTTATCACAAAAATAAATGAGAGAAAAGAAGACATACATTTCTGTCAAGTTATGTCAAGACATATTTGGTATGTATTTCACTTCACTATCACTGACAGCAAAGATGTCACGAATTCTTAATACAAAGTAAAGAAGTATTTTCCTTTTTTTCCCCTGTGAGGCATCAATTTCATTTTATTCACTTATAAGCACCAGTGACAGGAAGGTGTCTTTTTAAAACAAAGCTTTTAAAAAGGCAAAAAAAAAAAAAAAAAGGAATAGTTTTTCTGTTTTGCAGGATTTCTGAATGGACACATTGTACACGAATTTAATTTGACAGTATCATAACCACCACAATAATAGTCATCTATCACCACTTTATTATCTATTTCACAACACATAATCATTGTTCTGATTTACTCCTTTCCATGCTTCTGATGGGATGGGTTAAAATAAGTCATAGAGATGCTCACTTTCCTTTAAAGATGCCAGTGGACTAAGAAAGAAAAAAAAAGAGAAAGGACAAAAAGAAGGAAAGAAAGGAAGGAAGGAAGGAGGGAAGGCAAGAAAAAAAAAAGAAGAAATAAAAAGAAATTAATCAGTTTACTCAAAAAGAGAAACAAGTCCTTAACACTAAATAAAGCAAAAATCTTAAAAGATCTAAATGTAATGTCCTAGTGAAAGTTAACATTAAATTTCCATTTGGGCAGCTCATATTCAATGATTGATCCTTACCTTTTACTTCATTATCTTCTACTTAATTATGATGTTTTGACAAAAGTGCATAACAGTTCAATTCAGTAGAAGAAGGTCTCTTCTGCCACCTCACAGAAGTGGGTGGAGCTCTTGCTCCTTCAGGTTGACACCCAAACCACGCTCCACTGGGCCAACACCATGCAGAGCAAAGGTGAGAGTTCCCCTAACCAGCCTTACTCCTGTCCTAAAGAGGTGCCCTCCCTAAGAACACTTTGCTTATTGTTCTTTAAATGCCATAGTGTTCATATCTATGACACTTCTAAATTCATAGAATTTAACAGCTAGGAATTATTTTAGAGACTATTTAGTCAAACAACTCATTTTATAGCTTAAAATTAAAAACCCAAAGGCAGTTGAAATTAAAGGCTGTAATCAAATTAGACTTAGGAATTGGTATTTAATCTGATAGTAATGAAGAACCATTAGAGATTTCTATGTAGGGAAGTAATATGATAAAAGTAACAGGTGTATGGTACTGTTTTCTAGACTTTTGAGTTATACAAAAAAATTCCAAAAATGTTCTGGGAAATTCATTGATACATAACTAATAATTGGGGGAGCCAAATATAGTGTTGCAACATTTTTTGTTGACTAGAGAAAAACAGATACATTGTAGTCATTGAGCAAATATTTATTAAAATTTCATATTAGAAAGATTTCTAATTGAAAAAAAATTTTTGAAATTCTCAAAATTTTTTAAAACTAAAATTTAAGTCACTCCCTGGAGATTCTGAGTCCACAGGTCTAGGGTAAGGCCAGGTTTGGGGAAACTATTGATTTATTTTACCTTTTCCTTCAAAGCAGGAAGCTTTCCCTAATCCTTGAGAGACAATGGCACAAGCTCTGCTGGATGTCTGTTCTATTTGGGTCCTTCCTCTTTGAAAGGGATTTAACAAATCTGTGTCTGCAAAAAGCTGGAGGTTTGGGGTCTCAAGATGCGTACCACAGGTTCAGCTCATTTTCCTCACATATAAGAAAGGAATTATGTTAAGAAATTCCTACCCCACAGGACTGTCATGAGGATTAAATTGGAACATAAATGTGAAAACTTCTGTGTGAACTGTAAAACATTCTACAAATGTTAGTTTCTGTCATAGTATTCAGTAGCTGGCATGTGATTTGTTGATTTTCTCAAGGGTTAAATAATGTTCTTCCCACCCCCACCTCATACATGAGTACAAAATTTCTTAAAGTGGATCATGTCAAACCAGAGATAATTTTGTCCTAGAAAAACCTGATTATTTGAGGTTTCTTCATTGTAACATTAAAATGACTAAAAACCAGAGGGACATCTTGGCATGACACAACTATTTCCTGGAATCTTCACCAAGAAGAAATATCACAATTGCTCCCTTCTCCTGACTCATGTTTATACCGTAGAATTAAAGGGCATTCCTTTTCTAAGAAAACCAAAACCACAAAAGAATCCGTGGCAGTGCTCATTGACACCTATGCTGCCTAGCACTGACATCATTAGAAGCGTTGAATTCAACCTATGTTAGAGCTGAAAGGTACTTTAGATTTCTCAGTTCAGCTCCCTTATTCTACAGATGAGGAAACAGAGGCCCTTCCCATGAAGAGGACTGACTTGACTCACATACAACAGACCTCCCAGACTGGTGTCCTTTCTGAAACACAGCTGTGAAGGCTTATCCTTCTGTTCCTATCCCAGTGCAACTATGGGATGGGTGCAACTATAGTTGAGGTGCAACTATGAATGCACTCAACTACTGAACCCACACAAACAGCACAGCACATACGATGCTGCCTCCCTCCCTCTTTCTATTTTTCCAAGGACCAGGTACCTTCATTCATTTGTTCCTTTCTTTGTTGATTCTATCACAGATTCATTCATTCAACAATCAAGTGATCCTCAAATATTCAGTGAAGATCTACTATGTATAAAACACTGAGCTCAGCAAAGCAAGGAGTAGGAAAAGCAAAGGCAGTCTGAAAGAGATGACCTATACATGTGGAAAATAAACCGTCCTTGGAAGTAGAGAGGTCTTCCTCTCTACTAGTATGAAATGCACGAGTCAGAATAAGACAACACATTGCAGTAACCTGAAGAATGATATAGATGAGCAGAGAGTAAATTTACAGCAGCTGGAAAAAGAAAACCTTGGGGAGAAATATACATTCGTTTAAAACAAACAAGCAAGAAAAACCAATTAATAAAGGGCTCAGCAAAATGTGAGTCAACATCTTGTCTGTCCTACAGCCATATGTAGCATGCAGTGAGTGCTCAGTGAATATTTGTGGATGGTATGGTGTAGTTGTAGGACGTAGTCTCCTAGAATCTAAGCCCTCAGTTCTTACCCTGGGACAGGAATTTTAATTCACAATTAAGTGGACCTGAGATGCTATATTTGTCAAATGTTTGACCCAGAGCTTTGGGCCTTTTCATCATGGTTGGTTTTGAGGAAATCATTGAATTTGAGGAGTGATTTTTGTATGATTTCACTCCTTTAGGAGTGAAAATAACACTAATTTTTTAATGTTTCGATATTTTAAACTGTTCCAGGAAATATATATTAATTGCTAAAAAATACATAAAAACATGTTTATAAGGGCATACATTTTTCTTTTTACCTTAGGCTCCAATATGTCTTGGCATGGTACTGGACTTTGTTGAAAATTTTGATACTTGGTTATCATGGAATTTTTTGCATTAAGATAGTATTGATCTCAGTTATGAGTTTTTTGTCCCTCTTCCTTACCCTTAAAATTTGTGCTCAAAGCAAGTGCCTCACTCACCTTAAGCTAATCCCAGGCTCCAGAAGAACTTCTTCAAGGCTGCTTCCCTGCAACCCTGCCTGGGCTTCTTTGGACCTCAGGGGCGAACTTGTTAGTCTAAGGAGAACCTGGAGACTGACAGCAGGCGGAGAGAGCAATGGGTTCTCTCACACTGGGGAAAAAGTTGGGGAAACTGACACCTTTGGAAGTCAAACTGTATTTTCAATGCATTACAATGGATTCTAAATATGAATTTATTAATGTGAATTATTTATAAAGCCAGGGGTCATTTTTTAAAAAAATCATATGATTATTTTCACTGAAAACATGGCACCCACATGCCTTTTCACTCAGTGCAACTGTTTATTATCTTCATTTTTTCCACCTCATTAATATAAGAGAGAAAGAATAAGGTGAGTATAAGACAGAAATTTACCAGTGGATGAAAGAGGAAAAAAATGTGTGTGTGTGTGTGTGTGTGTGTGTGTACAATCTGTGAATAGCTTTAGAAATCAGAAACTCTGACTTAAAAAAAGACTTAGGGACTGGGAGAGCTGGGGTAGAAGTGGAAAGCTTTTAAAACTCATGTTTTAAATCTTCCTATAATAGAGTTAAGTGGAATTTGTTATGGGCAGAAATAATTAGTTCCTTTTAAAAGATCTAAAACAACCATAACTGTGCAGGGTAATTTTATTGTGTTTTCTAAACCAATTACAAAAATATTACATGCACATAGTTTATATTAGAAAATATTTACAATAGAGAAGAAAATAAAAATCGCCCATAATCTTACCACCCAAAGATAACCATTGGTAAACATTTTAGTATGGTAATTGGTATAATCATTTATTTCCAATATTATTATTAGATATATTTGATATCATATTTCATTTGTAGCTCTGTGCCCTTAATCATGTCTAGAGCATTTTTCTCATGTCTTTATTAACATAAATCATTTTTAATAACTATATATTTTATTATATAGATTTAACAAGTCCCCTGTTGTTGGATATGGAATTTATTTTTAATTATTACTATTATGATAATTCTGTAATAAATGTTTATCTTTGTACATAATTAATTGGCTTAAATTCTGTCCATTGGCTTAAAGTAAATTCCTAAATGTGAAAATCAACTTTTTTTTGCTTTTGAAGAACATATGAATTTTTAGCACTATTTTTATTTTGTTTTTAAAGAGTAACTTAAATGCCACTTCACAGGGCTCCTCCCATCTTCCAGAGTCTTCTCCTACTTCCTAGAAACTTCTCTGCCTCTCTTCTCCCCTCTCCCATCCCAAGAGCTTAATGACCCCTCTCTGACTCTGGATTGCCCAAAGTCCCCTCTTCAGCAACTTCCTACCAAAGTGCCTCACACTCTGACAACCCCTGGAGACTAAAGGGGATGCCCCCCTCTCTCACCTCTTCAGAGCTCCCCTTTCCCATGTTAGCCTGCTCAGCTCAGTATTCACAAAGGGTCTCCTGGTGCTGGGATCTGCTACACAGAACTGCTACCCCAGCCTTTAATCATTTCTGAAATAAAACTCCCTCAGGGAACCACTTTGTGGTTGTAGAAAAAGCTCTAGGTTGAAGCACTGAAAACCCAGTTCCTCACCCTAGATTTGCCATTGATCCAGCAGACATTTTGCAAGTGCCTGCTATGGACCAGGGTTGTCTGGACAAAGGAAAACACACCAAAATAAGAAACATGGGTTCCTGTCCTCAAGAAACTCCAAGGGGAGCCACGAAAATTTGGCCAAGTAAACTAACTAGAATCTCAAATGTATCATTACGTATCCAATTGTAACTAACAATAATTTCATTGTGTGCCTCACAGACTTGTAGTATCTCCCTGCCCCATCTCTACCTGTTAAGGTGTTCTACTTCGCTGTGGCCAGAAGATTGCTCTGAAACACAGTACAGAGTGTGCTAATTCCTTGCTTAAGACCTTCAATGATGCCCTATACCTTCATGATAGAACCCTGTCTTGTTGGCATGCAGTGCTAGACCTTTCATGGCCTGACATCTCCCTACCCATTCTGCCCCAGCTATCTGTCTTCATGTGCCCTCACACACAGCTATGTCAACTATTCCATGTTGTCCTCTGTATCTTCTGCCAGGAAACCTTTCCTGATCCGAGGACCACTCCTTTGGGATCTCTCCATGTCCCATGCTTACTTCTATCAGCACTTATCACTCTGTTATTATCCTCCACTTAACTGTGAGCTACTGAGGATAGAAACTGCCAAGCACAGTGTCTAGCTCATCATAGGTGCTTAATGACATTTCAAGAGCTCACTCTTCCCAATGCCCCTAAAATATACACACAGCCCCATATTTCTTGCCACTAAGAGAAGAAGTGCATGATGGCTCATGCTTTTTCTCTTCAAAAGAGCATTTTTTTCTAGCACTGAAGAACCAGGCTACCCTGGCTTATAGGTCATCATCAATAAACATGGACAATTCTATGAGATGGAGCCTTGAGTGACCCAGTCAAGAGCGACTCCACACCTTTCCTGTCCTGGCCCCAGCATACGGGACAGACAGCCACACCAAACAGGGATTGTCAAGTCAATAGATGACTCAAGCCAAAGGAACAGAGGGGATTTTCTGGGAATTGCACTGGGATTTAAGGGTCTTCAGAGTCTCAAAGCAGTGTCTAGCACTTATACCTTTCAGCCAACTCCAGAAATACTGTCTGTGTTCCAATCTCCACAGTCTTTTACTCCTACTCCAGGCCCAATGCCCTGTCAGTTGATTCTTCTGGGGAGACTTGGGATTGGTCAGGGTCTGTTTCCCTGGCTAATTCCCAAGGGAAGGCATTGATCAGAAAGCCAATTCACACAACCACTCCTGGTTCCAGCCCCACTCTAGTGGATTCCACCAGCCTGTGAAATTTTTCTATGTGAAATAGGAGTGGATTCAAATGTGAATAAACTCATAGCTGACCTTATTTTGCCAGGCTACTCAATAAAGTCATACTCCAATCCGTGGCCTTCATAACCTACCAATTGTGGTCCATGCTAGCATCAGAGTTAGCATCATCATCTGCCACATCTATAAAAAAATAGAAACAGCAATTTAGAATAGTTCCTCTTTAAATCTTAGACTTGAATTTTAGACTTTTTTTTTCAACTTATAAATTCTGTTTCACTCTCTCCTTCTTTCTTTCTCTCTCTCTCTCTCTCTCTCTCTCTCTCTCTCTCTCTCTCTCTCTCTCTTTCTTTCTCTCTCTCTCTCTCTCTCTCAGACCACACAGACACACATGAGAGTACCTTGCTCATTCCCTGGGATTCCCTTGTTCCTTGCTTGTGCCTGTTATGCCTTTGTTCATGCTGCCTAGGATTTATTTAGACTCCATTCATCCTTCAAAGCCAACTTAAGCCCTTTTTCTTGCATGCTTTTATTTATAACACTTCTCTCCCCCAAACCCATTCTTAGCACCCACTGCACCATCTTGAAATTGTATGTTAATGTGTCTTTTTTCACTGGGCTCTAAGTTCCTTAGAGCAGGGGCTGCACCTTATTTGGCTCTATCTCAGTATCTGGCTCATAGTAGTAGACACTCAATAAATACTGACCAAACCCCACACTTCCATGGAGCATTCCCTGGTCACATGCGGATTCCTCTCTTGGCTCAAATCCCACTGTGCGTACTCAGCATTGTGCAGCTTGATGCCTGAACTGTTCTCGAGTTGGTTGGTTCATGCTCTGTCAGTGTTGTTCTTGCAGCCAGATCCTCAAGGCTGCAGTGCATGTCCTATATCCCTTCTGTCACCCCCACAGTTCCTAGAAGTACTGGATGGAGGAGGCACAAAAAGCAGTTGTGGTTGTTTTCTTAGAAAGGAAGGGGTGGTAGCAAACTGATCATGAACCATAACAAAAAAGAAGGATTTCAAGAATTATGTAGCCCCTGATTTTCTCAGGAGTAGAATTGCCCTGGTCAGACATGATGGGCTTTGGTCTTTGTAATTAACTCTTATTTACTGAGGGCCTTCTGTAAGCCAGGCATTTTATTGACCATTTGATTTCATGAAATGCTGCAGGATAACTATCTTTGTCCCCATTTTTCACAGGAGGGAATTGAAGTTTGGTAGGGCTTGGTGACTTGCCAAGGTCACCCAGCTAGTTAGGGAGGATCCAAGAGCCAAACTCAGTTCTGTGAGGCTCTACAGCCTGTACTCTTTCCACGCACTATAGAGTTTTAGCCTGGCCAAGCACTCTCTGAGCCTTCTTTCCTATTGTTCCACAATCACCACAAAGATCCCACCCCTCATGTCTTACCCTGGTTCAGAGAGCCTGGAACAGGCCATGTTGGTTTCAGCATTCCAAGGTGACTGAATTTCTGATAGTGAGCCTGGATGTCCAGTTCATCTTGGGGCTATGGAAAGCTTAGAGCTCCTAAAAATAATCTGGTTTACCCAGAGTTCAAGAGGTTGGGAGTAACCTAGAGCCAGCAAGGAGGCCCCCAAGGGTCAATGCTAATTGGGGCAGATGCCCCAGGGGTACATAGCCCAGACTGTTCCCAAGGAGTTCAGCTGGAACCAGATTGCCTCAGGAATGTGAGTGAGGCAAACAACTACTTGATTGTTTGAGTCTCCATACTTGGTACTGGGTGCTGCTTCCCAGCTAAATGTAGGCCAACAGGATTTCTGAAAACTGTTTGCAAAGCTGAACGCAACACTTCCTTCATTTGCATTTAAAAAATAAACTCAGCCTTGAAATGGGCATTAGGCAAGCCCTTCCTGAAAACTGAGAAAGAGTGCAATGGGATAGATTTCTGCTCCCCAACTGCTTCTCTGCCCAATTCACATATAAGCAGAGGGTTTTTGTTTTGTTTTTCATAAGCCTCTCTTTCCATTAAACTCCAGCTCAAGACATTGAAGGGTGAGCTGCATCCTTTCTTCCTCTAAGGTGAAACTGTCTTTAATGAGGGACTTGGAGGTAATACTAGAACTTCTCTCAAGCATTACTGTTTAGATCCTTTATCTTGAATGTCCCACATTTAAGCACATGTTCATCATCATCCCCTAGACATAATGTCCATTATTTATAAATTAAGCATAGGATAGCATCTGAGTCCCCTCTTGATATCACAGCAGAAAGGCTCAGCATCACTCAGAAATGGCCAACACATTCTTCTGGCCAGCCCACCTGCTGCTGCCTTCTCTGTCCTGTGCCACCTACATCTCATATTTAGTCAAATGACATTTTTATATAACATTTACTAGTTTTGATAAAGTGATGTCATCTTTATTACTAATTCTCTGTATTTCTTGCATTGGATCTAGTCTAAAATATGATAATGGTGTGAGAATAATAAAATATCAACTTGGCAAATTTAATTCCATCATAATATACCTACTTTTTAAAAATCAAGCTCATTATTACCATAGCATGGCATTCTGTACCTTATTGATTTGCTCTCAGGGAAAAATGTATCTGCATACCGAGTGAGTTAATTAAGGTTTCAAGATAAAGTTTGAAGGTGACCTCCATTTTTTTTTTCCTCCTTCTGGACTTACCCACATAGCCATTTCCTTAGGTAACAAAGAGGATGTCCCTGATTATATTGTTCTCAATGTGAGTAGATATAGCCAAAATGTACAATATATAATCAACATGTGGCCAATGTACATATAAATTAATGATAGGGACATTTTTCAGATATATGTTTTTTCCCTCCAAACTTAAAACATTTTCCTTCTTTTTAAAAGTTTACATTTCTCATCCCATTGGAATGGATTGTTTTAAGGAAGTAGTAGGTAGAGTCATCTCTTCAATGTTCTTTCTACAGATGACTAAACAAAGTTATTACAGTTCGCTGATTTGAATGTAGTTTGGGTTGTGTTTGCATGTTTGCTTAGTGGTGTTATTATGAAAACCATGACTCTGTTAGAATAATGGGGGGGGGGAGACCTATCTGGAGAAATTTGATTTGTTTTCTATGCCTGTAATCAAATTACTTATAAATGATATAACATGTTGCATAATGTTTGAAATTTTGCTCTCAGAAACACACACACACACACACACACACACATACACACACACATATATATATACACTTTGTGGTTGAATTCACCCAGGCTTCCTTTAAAATCATGTAGGTCTCCGAGCCATTTCCACCAAAATGTGGTAAAATGCAGAAGTTGGCAATTCAATTTTATTCAGCCTTTCAAGAAGGAAGGCCCAGATAAGCTTTGCTTGTTCATGTCAGTGATAATATTCATCAGTGAGGCCTAAATGTAATTCTGTAGGCTTGCTACTGCTTTGTTGTACTGTCATTTCTGAACCTCAATCTCTTCTCTCTCTCCCTCTCTCTCTCCCTCTCTTTTTTAATCACAGCAAAAAGTTTCTTAAGAGCTTAACTCACAGCCAAGTGCCAGCTCCCCCATTTAATTTGTCCTGCTTCCCCACAGCACTTGTACTTTATGTTCAGGCAGAGGTGAGGTCAGTTCTCAGGGCCTGGCTTGCTGGACACCCTCAATGATGACCTCATTAGAGTCACAGATGTTTGCTGCACTTTGGGAGATGTGGAAAAAACAGAGCAGTAAACTAGGCCAGCTTGCAGTAAGGCTGTTACCCACAATTCAAGATAAAATGCTGGATAGTTCCCACTCGGTTCTGGTCGGCTAGGAAACGGCAACTTATTAATCTTGTGTCAGAGAGCCAGCTGCAGCCGTGGCAGTTACCATATTTCACCACCAACTCCATGTCTGGACAGCCATTGTCTTTTTTTTATGAAAAAACTCTACAAATCAGCTGCGTTCTCTCTCTCTCCCTCTCCTCTCCTCCTTTAACTTAGCAAAGCCCCTAGCTTGTTCTCCTTGGAGAAATTGCACTCCGGCACCGACAGAGTTCGGGTGCATTGCCGATCCTGTGGTTGGTTTACTAATTCAGAGAGACTGCTTACTTTCCAACTTTAATGATATTCCCTCAGCATATCACTTTGGTTGCCTGGCGACCGGATTTGAGCTAGGCCTCTCATTTGATTCCCACACATCAGACCCTGAAAAGCACTTTTTTTTCCCCGTCCCTCAGCTTTTGATTCTTTCTGCTCTGAAACCCTTCCCCCTGTGGTGTCAGTATGGGTGGGCAGAGCAGTGGTAGAAGAAGGGCAAGGGTGAAGGGCGGCCCGTAGCGCACTGGTCACACATCAAGGCCTCAAAACAAAGCCTCCAGGAACCCTTCCTGACGAACACAAATTCCCCTCAGAAAAAGCAAATTTGGCTTTCCCTTCAGAGTGTGGGTGTCATTTTAAGACTTTCCTTAGATACTTTATTAAATCTGATGCTTTTTATTGTTTTTCATGTCGTTTCTCACAAAAGACTTCCTATTATCAACAAGTTGCTGTAGGAGTAAGCAAACAGATTATGAAGGACTGAAATAATCTAATAAACACTAGCCTTGCACCCCCCCTCCTTATAGGTTTTAATATTATGATATATGTTAGTATAAGAATAAATCTATCTTAATTTCTACTAGAATGCACCACTTTTCTCACAATGAGGAAATGTTTTATGCTAAAATTTGCTTGTGAAAATCCACATTGTTGTTGGCAAAGTAAAATGGAAAATTTGCTGGTTTTTAAAGAAAAATAGAGATGCTTTATCTATTGTTGAAAAGGCCCAACTAAGAAAAAAATGTAATAAACATATTTTTCTGTTTTATGGTTAAGGCTACTAAAAAATAGGAAAAAGAAAGAAAGTAAAAGAAAAATTCACATGAAGTGCATTTGAGTTTTTCCATAGTATTATTTCCATTGTTGAAATTAAATTTTAAATGCTATAATCATGTCTTCAAAACAGCCCCCACACAAAAAACAGTAGGAGCACTTAATGAGCAGTTTTACTGACTAGAGTTAGTACATAATCATGTAGACATGTACAGATTTCAAATATATACATATATGTTTATATAGGCATATGAATGCATGTCTATACATTAGACATGTGTTTGTAAATTTTTCTTGACATATTAACATTTCCACATTCATATCTTTTATGACGATCAGCCTATTATAAAGGTAGTTCAAATGTTCTTGTTAGAGTTTATTTTCTCACAGATCCCTGAAGGATTTGCTCATGTAACTCCTATTCTCATGTGCAAATCCCCTGTGTATTGATGGGAGAATGGACTTCTAATTCCACACTGGAACTGAAAGTGGGATTCTTAACCTTTACTCTCTTGATGTTGAACTTATATAAGGCTAACAAAAGTTCTCTCCTGTTTTCTCAGCAATGATTAAAAGTGTGTACAAAGTTACTGCTTTTCCAGGAACCCTTTTTGGATTTCTCCCCACACTCACCCCACACCTCCCTCCATTTGCTATACTTGCAAGATCTATTACCTGCTACTTTAATACTTAGTTATTAAGTGGTTGAGGGAGACAGTTTCATATTGTACATTCCTACATGCAAAGAAAGAATGTTTTTGTATTAGCATTTAAGTGTCATTTTTCTGTCTGTTCAGAGTTTTAATTAATACATAATTTGCATTTTAACTGTACAAATGGGCAAAGTAGATATCTGTTTATAAATTCTATTGATTCAGTTATTCTAATATTTGGTAGTTTTTTTACTTCATGTATGCTAAGTACATTCTGGTTTTTGAAAATTCCATTATGTGTATATAAACTCAGTAGATATTGAATGAGTACTGTATGAAATATTCCTATGATAAAAGCTACTCATGAAACAAGATAAGTAGGGCTACCTTCAGTTTTACTTTATTCTTCTGAATGAAATGATTGGTAGATGAGACTAAGAAGATACCTTTAAAAATTCAGTATAACCACACTAATGCCAATATCCCATACTTGGGCTGTGTTTAAGGAGGCAAAAGGAAAATAAAATTCAATTGTTTGCAGGAGGAAAAAAATCTATCTGGGTACTCAATGCGGAGTTAATGGAATGACTTAAACAACTTAAATATTCAAAGGATATATCAAATATCTTACCCCCCACCACCACCGAAAAGAAAAGATTGAAATCATCAATAAGGAGTTTACCTGAGTTTCGGTGACTTTTTATTAATAAATGTTAAAAATTAATACTAGAAAATTAATGCTCTGGTCTTTCCTAAATTTAAGGCAAAGTACAATTGTTATTCTATTTTCTCTTACCTTTTCTCCCTCACTGTAATTTGATCTGGACTAAAAATTTTTCAAAACCAGAAATACCTTAAAAAGGATCTCCTTAAAATATTTTCAATATTGCCAATATCAAGTTTCTAAAAATCCTGTGATGGAAACCTGATCATTTCTAGTTCCTTTTCAGTATGTAGACCACTGGATAGATATGTGCTTTTGGATGCTTGCCTAAACTGTTTTGTGCACATTCCTACCGCTAATAGCAAATCACCTAGGCTGCAGGTCTGTCCTTGTTCGTTATATTCATGGTGACAAGGTGTGCATTTACATAAGATAAAGTAATAGAGAGAAATAAAAAAATCTTTGATCCATAATAGTTAACCCAAATAAATGCTTCATTTAAGAACGAATCATGATTATTATTGTCATCAATATGTATGCATAGCATGGTTCCTACATTAAAAATAGTAAATAGGTCACATTCCCAAGTGACACTTGGCTCTTATTTATGTGTTACTCTTATAAACAATACCTGTAAATGATAAGCTGAAAAATAAAGAAAGGAACATGGAAATGGAGAAATCCGGAGTTATGTCCTCATTCTTGCCATGCCACATTAAGCCTCAGTTTCCTCAGCTGTAAAACCAGGGAACTGGGTCACTTAGAAAACCTCAAATAGTCCTTACTATTTGGGTCTTACTATATTGTCTGTGCTCTCTAGGAAGAAGGACCTTAATGATAGTTTCTATTTATATGTCATGGAAAGGGGGAAAAAAAAAGGTTCCTGCGTGTGTGTGTGTGTGTGTGTGTGTGTGTGTGTGTGTGTGTTTATGTGTGCATAAGAAACGCATGAATATCTCAGCCTTTCTAAAATGATATTACTTAAATGTATCTACATGGTGAATGTCCATATGATTCCAGCTTTAAAAACAAAGACTCATGGGGTATGTGGGGGGGGGGGTGTGAAGAAATAGAAAAAGAAACCATTACCCAATGTAGACTCCCAGAAGAAATCGGAAACCCTTCAATTTATTGCTCTTTGTGCATCTAAAAGCTTTTAAAAGTCACAACAGACTTCTTTTTGAACATTTCTAGCAGATCTCACTGTTCCTGTTGTTGCATGCACTGAGTTTAAATTCTCAGCACAGATGAACACAGCCCAGCGGAAGTTCTAATCCTCAAAAAGTAGACAAATAACAGGGAAACTCCAATGGCCCCTTAATACAGCTGAGCTCTCAGGCCTCCCCGGGATGCGGGATTCTGAGTAGTGGCAAGAGTTGGGGTTGCTATTTTGTTTGTCCCCATGAGCCCCACCTCGGCGTGCCGATGCACTGATGTAAGAATTCCAAATGAGCTTGCTCAGAAGGGCCCAGATTAGCCGGGTTGCTAGGATCTGGCCATTCCAACCCCCTTTTCCACTTCAGTGGACTGAGCTTTTGACACTATGAAAAGCACCATTTAAAATTAATTAAAGCTTCTTATTTGGTACCAAATCTCATCACTGCTGACTACATTTAATATGTTTTATGTGTGGCTTTAAGTCCCTGTCGCATCATGTGTTGTATGATCCGGCAATGAAGCAGCTGCAAGTTAGAAAACACAGAAGCAACCTGAATTTAGCACTTTGGTATTTTATCTGGTGTGTGTGTTAAACTGCAAAGCTAGTCTTCTAGTCTCCCGGGTCATGCAAATTTCATTAAGTGATAGAATGGTATTCTGTCTGGAAATGAAGGCAAAAGACCTGAGTTTTAGACCAGCTCAGTCACTAATTTGTTGTTAGGTTGATAGGTAAGACATAGGTATTTTTAAAAACTTCAGTTTCCTCATCTGTAAGAGAAAGGAGCTGGACTACAGCTCCTCTTTCAGAGTTTGCTTTCAGTTAGACTATTTTAGAATTCAGAGTGTAGGAGGCAAAGTTGTGTTGTAGATTAAGATCCACAAGTTTTGGGGTGAAACAGATCTGGGTTTAAATCTCAGCTTAACAACTTACTGTATAGACCTGATCTCTTTAAGCCTCATTTTCACCATCTGTAAAATGGGTCAATGATAGTACCTCCTCATAGAGGTTGTTGTGAAGTATAATGAGATAATGAATGTAAGTGCTTAGAACAGTGTTTTGTGCAAAGTAAGCCCTCAGTAAAAGTGAGCTAGTATCATTTTGAGAGCTGTTTGAAGAATTATTTATTACCATCGCATTTGGACTCAATAGCATCAGTGATCAGTTCTGTGGGTTCTCAACTCCCAAACATCTGCTATAAACAAAGTCTTCAAATTAAAGACATTTTGTCACTTATATGTGCCCCAAATTATTTTTCTAGTCTGTTAGCCTCAAATAACTTATTAATAACTTTCTTCAAAAGTCATAGACCAACTTGTCCATTTCATTACTGTTCTTTCAAAATATAACATGTGTCAATTAGATTAAATAATAATAGTATTAATACTAAAGACTCTTTAAGGCCCAGGAAAGTCTTGTGGGCAGACAAAAAAGAAGTAAAATTATTAAAATTGTGACAAAAATATTCGAGTAGTCTGCCTGACTAAACCCACTCTGAGGTTTTATCTGCCTCCAGGAGTTTTGGTATTATTTATGGTGTCATTTTTAATAGCAGTTTGTTTGCATTGCCAAATTATGTTTTGCAGTTTTTGGAGTGTGGCATTTCCCCCAATCCTGTTTGCACTTTGGTTTAACAGGAAGGGAAAAATAAAGTCTGAGAAGAATAATGACTATACTGAATTGCATACCACAAGACTTTTGTCTATGTGGGAGACAAAGGTTTTTCTTTATTGATTGGTGACTCAAGTAAGAAATATATGCTTGTGTAGAACCAGTCTTAATGTATGAGTAGTCCAGTGCTTGAATATTTTTTGAAGACTTAACAAAACATGCTGTATTTGCTATCTAGGAAAAAAACTCTTGACATTTCAACAAATAGAGTTTCTTAAAACACCATTGTATCTTTGCATTTTTATATTTTTATCCTGCTAGCACTCTGAAATACAGTTTTAGAGAAGCATCAAAATAAAAACTCCACAGTGGGAGAAAGATAGACTGACATACACAGTAAGTGGTGAGTAAACTTTCAATCACCTGGTGTAGCAGCTGAAAACACTGGGCGGCCACTCTATTAGTGCTTTAAGCAAGCTCACATGTTTTAAACAACTGACTTATTCAAATGGGAAATTTCTCCAGTTACAGTAGTTTGTCGAACTGTCCTGAAAGGAAATGTTTTTCAGAGTTTTTCCACCCAGTGGAGGCTCTGATTTTTAGACATCGGTTGGCAAGTTAATCAGATTTATGTAATGTCTTAATTCAAACAATTTTGGCCAGTTACTACATCTGAGTCTCAGTTTCTTTATCTACAAAATGGGACGGATAATAATGATATCTGGCTCATGAGGTTGTTGTGGTGTGATAGTTCATGTAATATATTTGCACTATCTGCGATATATGCAGTGCCTGTCATATAGCAGGTCTTCAGTAAATGGTACTTCCCACTCCCATGATTACAACAGGGCATTAAAAAGCCTTTAGATATTATTGGGTATCACCGCAAAGTTGATCACATCTGAGCCATCTCTGCTAACATGATATGTACATTGGTTTAATAGAAAATCATAACAAAACCCTAAGAAGCATATGATTATCTCAGAAAGCACCAGAATGCTTTTCTCAGTGTAGGAGTACTACAAATACAAGTGGTTTTCTTGGAGGAGCAAATAAAACTCTTTCCTTACATAGAACCAGCCTTAACATTTAATAGCCAGCACACAGCTACTTTCAAAAGAAAGCCCTACTGTTCTGGGCCTTTTGTTTCCTGGCTATGACTGAGAATCTCTGTGTATGACTGAGATCAACAGCCAGATATCTGGGAGCCACTGATCAATTACTATTTCCCTCTAACACTGCTGTGTGCAACTTAGCAAAATGCTACGATGTTTGTGTGGTCTTCTACCTAAGTAAAGATATTAATTAATTAAAGAATCAAATAGAAATGAAAAGGAAAAAGCTATACAGTTACTAGGTATGCTTAAAAAGAAGAAATATGAAAATGTTTACTCCCCCTTGCAAAACAACAACAGAATATTCATTACATTTAAATTCCATTTGTGTGTCTCTTTGTGATTTTCTTCCCAACTTTTGTCATAAAATATTTTATGAAATTCAACCTGACTGTTAAATATTTTCAGTAACAAAAGATATGTTGTGTTTCTTCATGTATTGCTCTAACAATGTAATTTATTTGGTAGCAGTGAGGGACATGAGGCTTGGGAAAAATTAAAGTGTATCTCCGAACAGAACATTCTGTTGCTATTCTTTTAATTAAAATTATTACAAATAAGCATCTTTCTATTATAAACATAAATGTGTAAAAGTCATGACTTATCACTCATCTAGCATTGCATAATGCAAAAAAAAAAAAATAAGTACTAATTGCTTCTTTCTTCCATTTGAGGATTTTAAAAAAATGTCTTAAACCAGAAAGGAATACTCAAGTTACTTAAGTTCTAATATCAAGCAAACTGTGAGTAAAAGTTTCTGGTTTTGCCTTAAGAATTTATAACATGAAGATAATTAATGCCTATAGATCAATATTTTGACCAGAAACTATAGAAAGAAGTTTATTTTCTTTCTCATAAGTCTGATAAGCACAAAGTGAACTCACTAATACCTGCTATAGGTTGGTTAAAAAGTTATCTCCCAAGTAATCTCAACCTAGAGTCAATATGTCACTAAAAAAGGGATCCAAACCATGTAAGCTGCATTGAATAGAATACAAATGAATAGAGTTTATAAATAAACATGCAACAAAACTGTCCATTTCACATCGTTTTCCAAATTAATGTTGCTACCAGAGACTACCTGAATGAAAGTGGTCAATCTATTCTATCACAATTACACATTTTCAAACACTAATATTAAAATTAAGATTATCTGTTATAACTATAACCAAGTAATTGTCCATAGCAAGTCTAAATTTAAATGCTATATTAGTTTGACATGTTACTGATCAATTTGTAATTCCTCAGATGATGTGTCTGTGTTTGCTACTCATGTGACCAAAATCTCCCCCTTTTGTTAAGCCCCATTTTAAACACAGATTTCCCTCAAACAAATCTTTAAAGAGAAAAACAATGTAAGAACACGTTCTCCTTTCCTGTCAAAATAGAATCAACAAGGGAATAATCCCATTCTGCATTTTTAAAAATTCTCCCTGCTTTTCCCATCTACCCCAAAGACTTGGAACATTTGCTTCTCTTGTTTTCCTAAATAACTCTTTGAAAAGCATCAATCCTTCTATAGGCTTTATGAAGTTTGCTGATCCTATCAGCTTAGGAGCAGTAACATTCATAGAAAGGACTAGTACCCAGGATCAATGTCTCCTTTCTGAAAGTTGGGTGAAGACATTGGACCCTGCTTGTCATTGGTATAAGACTGAGATTAAATAACTGGATATTGGGAACTGATAAGCCATTCAATATTTCATCCTCAAGTTGCCAAAATAATTTCTACCTTATGTCAATAGCCAATTGCCTCTCTTTAATGCTGGCTCAAATATTAGAGTAACTATGGGTCAAAGTGCAATTTCCTGGTCTTTAAGAGGTGATAATTCCTGTAACTTCGAATTCAGCATATGTAATCAAGATTTTCAGAACATTCTCAGCTCAAAGGATGGAGTTTCAGTAGCCCAATTGGCAATAGTTAAAGAATTTCAGTGATTTAACATTTACAAGTGATTGGAAGACTTAAGGCCGGCCAGGTGGCTCAGGCCTGTAATCCTAGCACTCTGGGAGGCTGAGGCGGACATATCGCTCAAGGTCAGGAGTCCAAAACCAGCCTGAGCAAGAGCAAGACTCCATATCTACTAAAAATAGAAAGAAATTAATTGGCCAACTAAAAATATATATACAAAAAATTAGCCAGGTATGGTGGCACATGCCTGTAATCCCAGCTACTCAGGAGGCTGAGGCAGGAGGATTGCTTGAGCCCAGGAGTTGGAGGTTGCTGTGAGCTAGGGTGATGCCATGGCACTCTAGCCCAGGCAACAGAGTGAGACTCTGTCAAGAAAGAAAGAAAGAAAGAAAGAAAGAAAGAAAGAAAGAAAGAAAGAAAGAAAGAAAGAAAGAAAGAAAGAAAGAAAGAAAGAAAGAAAGAAAGAAAGAAAGAAAGAAAGAAAGAAAGAAAGAAAGAAAGAAAGAAAGAAAGAAAGAAAGAAAGAAAGAAAGAAAGAAAGAAAGAAAGAAAGAAAGAAAGAAAGAAAGAAAGAAAGAAAGAAAGAAAGAAAGAAAGAAAGAAAGAAAGAAAGAAAGAAAGAAAGAAAGAAAGAAAGAAAGAAAGAAAGAAAGAAAGAAAGAAAGAAAGAAAGAAAGAAAGAAAGAAAGAAGAAAGAAAGAAAGAAAGAAAGAAAGAAAGAAAGAAAGAAGAAAAAGAAGACTTAAGATCTGAAAACAGACTTGTTTCCTATGAAATTGGTTGAAATCTTCATCAGCCATCATATAAAAGATTTTGTTCTCAGGTCTTTCAATTGGAAAGAGAGGAAAGGAAAATGCACCACATTGCAATGACAATATCTAAAGCTGTGGAGCATTTCACCTACACCACATGAGGATGAAAGAAGGAAATTCCCTTATTTGGCCAAAGGAATGAATCAGAGATTTTACTGGTTAATTAGGCAATTAGTGTAAATAGCTGGTATGGAACAAACAGCTTCAGGGGAAAAGTCCTTAGAACCATGATAAGCAGTATGCTTTCATCAACTTCATAAAGGTGCTATAAGAAAACTAAAGGAAAAATTGAGTCTTCCTAATCTTGTGTACTTAGTCTCTATAGAAATACTCAAGTAATACAAACAATAAATTTGTTTTCTGATAAACAAACTGGCATCTTTTAATTTGTTAAGATAATGGAGCATAATATTGGGCAAAGAAGAACATATCTAAAAAGAAAGACAGAGGTTCTTTCCTCTGAAGTGGACCATGCACTACTGAGCTTAAAGCCCTCTATGCCCTATTCATTCTGATGACTTCATCTAATAGAAAACCATATTTGCTATTTTACTAGTACTCACACTCCAAAAGACTCTTCTTTATATTATCTATCATATTTCCTTATTTTGCTAACAATCAGAATGTCCCTATATTATAAGGCACAGAGAATGAGTTGTGCCTTTTTGTTTGGTATGGATAGAACTTGATATCAAAATTAAAACACAAAAGGGAGCTGAATTTGTAAGTCAGGTAAATGTTAAGTAAATGTAGGGGGAAATATTTTTTAAAATAAAAAATGTGTTTCCAATTGAGGGAGTTTTGCGATTGAATTGTTTTAGGTGTTTATTTTCACTAGGATATAAAATGGGACGTTCAAGGAGATACTCTTACTTTATGCTTATTGGTAGATTGTTTTATTTTGAAGTGAGGATAGATGAGAACTAAATATTTAAATTAAAATAATGAAGAAAAAGTAAAACTATCTTTCACTGATGTCATTTGGATTCTAAATTCTTTTCGGGAATTCTAAATTATATGGCAGACCTGCTTTTCTTTAGGTGACCCCTGCTTGTCATTTAAGTCACAATAAATGTTTTTGGGTATTAATTTTTTAAATGCGCTTGATTTGCTAAGAAAAAAATTGTTAAACTAAGTATTAACCAACTTACCATCTTATATGGAGGGTGGACAGTCAGTTATATATTTCAAATCACCATTTCGACACCTTCCCCCACCAATCCAGTGATTAGTATAGGGGGAGTAAAAAGAAGGGGCTCTAATTAACTCAAATTTACACTATTTAATTTCATATACAGTCACACCTAATTTTATTGCACTTCACTTTATTGCACTTAGCAGATATTGTGTGCTTTACAAATTCAAGTGTTTTTGCAATCCTACGCTAAGCAAGTCTATCAGCACTATTTTTTCAACAGCACATGCTCACTTCATGTCTCTGTGTCACATTTTGGTAATTCTCAAAAATTTTCACATTTTTTCATTATTATGATATTTGTTATGGTGATCTGTGACCAGTGATCTTTGATGTTACTCTTGCCATTGTTTTGGGGGATCCCAAGTTGTACTCATATAAGATAGCCAAATTAATCAATAAATCTTGTGTATATTCTGACTGTTCCCCCATCTCTTTCCCTCTCCTCAGAGCTGCCTATTCCAAGAGACACAACAATATTGAAATTAGGTCAATTAGTAACTCTACAGCAGCCTCTGAGTGTTCAAGAAAAAGAAAAAGTTGCATATTTCTCACTTAAAATCAAAAGCTAGAAGTGATCAAATTTAGAGAGGAAGGCATGTTGAGAGCCAAGATAGGCTGAAAACTAAGCTTCTTGTGTCAAACAGATAGTCAAGTTGGGAATGCAAAGGAAAGGTTCTTAAAGGAAATTAAAAGTGCTACTCCAGTGAACACATGAATGATGAGAAAGTGAAACAGCTTTATTGCCTTTATGGAGCAAGTTCAAGTGGTCTGGATAGAAAATCAAATGAGCTACAACATTCCCTTAATCCAAAGCCTAGTCTAGAGTAAAGCCCTTTAAAAAAATTATTATGGATGTGCAATAGTTGTAAATATTTATAGGATACATATGATGTTTTGATACAAGGTGAATTAATCAAATCAGGATAATTGGGGTATCCATTACCTTAGGGATTTATCATTTCTTTGTGTTAGAAACCTTCCAATTCCACTCTTTTAGTTATATTAAAGTATACCCTAACTTATTATTAATTATAGTCATAGTTGATTATGGTCATATAGTTGATTATATTGTTGATTTGTTGCTCTATCAAATATTATTCATTCTACCTAACTGTATTTTTGTACCCATTAACCATCCCCAATTTATCCCTGCTTCCTGCTATACTTCTCCTCAATTCTATGAAGGTTGAGAGAAGTGAATAAGCTACAGAAGAAATGTTTGAAGATAGCAGAGACTGGTTTGTGAAGTTTAAGGAAAGATCCCATCTCTATAACATAAAACTAGAAGCCACAGCAAGTTATCCAGAAGCTCTAGATGAGATAACTGATAAAGATGGCTACACTAAATAACAGATTTTCAGTGTAGGTGAAACAGTATTGGAAGAAAGTGCCATCTAGGATTTTTATAGCTAGAGAGGACAAGTTAATGCCTGGCTTCAAACCTTCAAAGCACAGGCTGATTTTCTTATTAGAGGTTAAAACTGTGACTTTAAGTCGAAGTCAATGCTCATTTATCATTCCAGAAATCCGAGGGCCCTTAAGAATTATGCTGAGGCGGGACACAGTGGCTCACACCTGTAATCCTAGCACTCTGCGAGGCCGAGACAGGAGGATTGCTTGAGCTCAGGAGTCTGAGACCAGTCTGAGCAAGAGAGAGATCTTGTCTCTACTCTAAATAGTAAGAAATTAGCCAAACAACTAAAAATAGAGAAAATTAGCCGGGCATGGTGGCACATGCCTGTAGTCCCAGCTACCCAGGAGGCTGAGGCAGGAGGATAGCGTGAGCCCAGGAGTTTGAGGTTGCTGTGAGTCAGACTGATTCCATGGCACTCTAGCCCAAGCAAGAGAGTGAGACTCTGTCTCAAAAAAAAAAAAAAAAAAAAAATTATGCTGAATCTACTCTGCCTGGACTCTATAAATAGAGGAACAGAGCCTGAATGACAGAGTATCTGTTTACAGGATGATTTACTGGATATTTTATTCCCACTGTTGAGACCTACTGTTCAGGAAAAAAAGATTCCTTTCAAAATATTACATTTATTGACAATGTACCTGGTAACTTGAGAGCTCTGAAGGAAATGTACAAAGAGATTTTCACGCCTGCTAAAACAACATCCATTCTGCAGCCCATGGATCAAAAAGTAATTTCTACTTTCAAGTCAATTATTTAAGAAATACATCTTATAAATCTATGGCTGCCATAGATAATGGTTTTTCTGAGAGATCTGGGCAAAGTAAATTGAAAATCTTCTGGGAAGGATTCATCATTCTAGACGCCATTAAGAACACTCATGATTCATGGGAGAAGGCTAAAATATCAATGTTAACAGAAGTTTGGAGGAAGTTGATTCCAATATCATGGATGATTTTGAGGAGTTCAAGACTTCAGTGTAGGAAGTTACTGCAGATGTGGTGGAAATAACAAGAGAACTAGAATCGGAAGTAGAGCCTGAAGATGTGACTGAATTGCTGCAATCTCATGATAATGTTTTAACACATGAGGAATTGCTTCTTATAAATGAACAAAGAAAGTGGTTTCTTGAAATGGAAACTTCTCCTGGTGAAGATGCTGTGAACATCATTGAAATGACAGCAAATGATTTAGAATATTACGTAAACTTAGTTGATAAAGCAGTGGCAGGGTTTGAGAGTATTGACTCTAATTTTGAAAGAAGTTTTACTGTGGGTAAAATGCTGTCAAATAGCATCACATGCAATGGAGGAATCTTTCATGAAAGGAAGAGTTAATTTGGCAAACTTCATTGCCCATCTTATTTTAAGAAATTGCCACAGCCACCCTAACCTTTGGGGAACACAGCTCTGATCACTCAGCAGCCATCAATATCAAGGCAAGAACTTCCACCCACAAAGAGATCATGATTCACTGAAGACTCAGATGATTGTTAGCATTTTTTAAGCAATAAAGTATTTTTTAATTAAGGTTATGTAGATATTCCAGACATGATGTTATTACACACTTAATAGAATACAGTACAGTGTAAACATAGCTTTTATATGTACTGGGAAACCAGAAAATTTGTGTAATTTGCTTTATTGCATTATTTGTTTTATTGCGATAGTCTGGAACCAAACCTGCAATATCTATGAGGTATGCCTGTATTTTATCAAAATGTTTAATTTGGAGGTAATAATTTAGTTTAAAGATAGCTGTTGAGATTAACTAGATATGTTAAAGAAGTTGATACTAAACATGTTGAGTGTCAGTGAAACTTAGCTGAGAACCAATATGATTGGCCATCTAATGGCGATTAAGTATGCTATAAATTTAAATCTTTGAAATACTTGTTGAGATTTATTCAGGCAGACAAACAAAGATAACAAAAGTCTTTTGTGTGTTTGTCACTCATTTCCACTCCTCTGTTGTTGTAGTGTCAAATAATGTCAGTTATTTAAGGGCAATTACTGTAATTTTAAATTCTCAACAAATTAAACTATAAAGACTGGAAGTCCAAGAAGGACCCTACTCATTTTTCAAGTACATTTTCTGTCTTCTGTTTTTAAAGGTGTTTTAATTGCTTGAATGTGTAGAAAGGAAAAAAACAATTTTTTTCATCTGTTGGTGGTTTTTTAAAAAAAATAAATCAGTCATGTTTAGGTATTTCTTTTTCATTGAGGTATGTTTTATAAAAATTTTCCAGTGGCACCATGTTTTTTCAGATAAGTAAGTGAAATTATTTTTAATTAGACTTTTTTTTATATTATATTTTTATCCCTTGTTATATTCTATATGTATTGTTTAATAAATTTAGGTTAGAATCCAGGAAAAAAATATGTCCAGGGAAACAAAATGAAGCCCAAAATGAGTGAAAAAATATGTATTTAAATTGTTTGATAATAAAATATTCTACAAAAAAACCCTTGAAATGTAAGCATATTTAATTTGAATGGGATATCAAAGTAGTTTCATAAAATAATTTAAAATGAAGCAAGAAAATAATTACCTCCCATCATCTTTAAGCTATGTTGACAAAGTTTAAATGTTACATAATTTAAGAGGAAGGATTCAATACATTTTATATTTCATGAGATCTTTTTTTAAGATTTAGAGCAGCATCTAGGATTTCTTTGCAGTAATAAAGACAATGATCCATTATGTTCTTCTATTACTAATTATTCTGTAAAGATTGTCTGTTCCAAAAGATAATTAGAAGGGGTGAAATTTAATTCCATTAAACAGAACTCAACTGGGACATAATGAAATTTTGCTGTGAAGTTAAAGACTTTGAAGCCAAATAAAAAGCTTTTTACATAGACAGAGCAAATGAGATTGTAAATCTCACACCTTGTTCATGCAGGGCATATTTAAAACATACTAGGATAAGATTATGTTTACTCCTGATGAGTTTTAAGTGTTCGGTTAGCACAGACGTTCACAAAGAATGTTTTTTCTCTTTAATTTAAATGAGAATTTTCATGATGGACAGAGGTACTTTTACATTCCAGGTTTGTTCATTCATTTACTTGACAGTAATGTCTTGCATAGCTGCTATGCACCTGACTCTGAGCAAGATACTAAGGGTACCAAGATTAACAGGGAGGCAATGACTGCCCAAGGTCTAGTCCTTCCATGATGATAAACTGAGACTATTTCAGTTACCAATAGCATTTGAAGTGTCCACCATGGAGACTTGAATGTACTAGATTGTTATTAATTCCTTGCTTTGTATGGCTGAGAAGTTTATGAAAACAAACAGGGCTCAGTCCTTGCTCTCAAAGAACTTACCACCCAGCAGAGCAAACATGTGCACTTACAACTGCAACAAAGACATTTGATTCCCTTCTTAAACCCTTATCTATCATCCTTTATTCAACTTACTGTTGCATTATGTTTATTACACTGTCAGTAGCTTTTTAATATGTCTTCCTCTCTAGACTGAAAGCAACGTGAGGACATGTACTATACTGATTGTGTTCACCTTTGTGTTTTTCACACCAAGTAAATACCTAGCACATAGTAGGTGCTCAATGAATGGGTAAGAGAATAAAAGTGACCACCAGCCGCTGATAACTGGCCTTCGTGGCAAAGATGATGACCATTCTAACCCATGAATAGGTGAAAACAGAGCTCCAAAGGATTCCATGTTTCAAAAAGCATATAGTTAAAAACTGGGAACGGGATTTGAAATCAGTGTAGATGGCTCCAAAGACCTGTTCTTACCAAATATTGAAAAAGGCATGTCCCTCAAGGGGGCTATAAGCAATAGAAAAGGTGAACCCAATTTTGTTGTTTTGCATTGTCTTTTGGAATAAAAACATTTCCCTTTAGTTCTATGTGCAGCAAAGTGGAGGAGGACCCCCCAGCAGGAGGGGTAGTAGAAAGGTGGACTAAGTGAACCTTGACACAGAGAATACAGGCTCATGATATAAAAGAAAAACAAAATCACTGTTACCCAGCATTGCTTACCAAACCCAGCAGAGGAGAATCAGGGAATCCCTAGACCAAAGGAGAGTGAGGATGTAAAGCTTCCAACAAGATCAAAAGAATTAACACCAGAGGAGGCTGGTTTCTGAAGCCCTCCCTTCAGGTTCAAGAGATCTTTCAAATGGCTTCAATCAAGAGTGAGTGTATGAATTAGTAAGCTCTCCCCTCAAAAATCTGTTTTTAATGATCAGTTTGGAATGACACTTTATTTCTTTCATCCTTGAATTAATTGAAGCCTGTAGGACTTAAATATAAAGATTGATGCTATTATAGCAGCTTAAATTTTGGCTCAAGGTTATTTACCTGAAGATGCCAGGTCCTGCATGGTCATTCTTAATAATGTCTCAGAACTACACTCATTTGGTCCCCAGAATAAAAGAGGGCCCAGTGCTACACATCCAGGTCTCACATAAAAACCAATTCAGTTGTGTTGCATCTGTTGGTAGACTTGTTCTCTCTCTCTCTCTAATTCTCTCTCTCTCTTTCTCATATCTCTATCTCTATACATGACAAAAAGGAATCAAGGTTGCAGATGCAATTAAGTTTGGTAATCAGCTAACCTTGAGATGGATAAAATATCTTGGATTATCCATGTGGGCTCAACATAATCACAAAGGTCCTTGTAAGTGAAAAAGGAGGCAGAAGAGAGAGAACCAGATAGATTGCAACCTTAGAAAGTCTTCCCCAGACACTGCTAACTTTGAAGATGGAGGGAGAGGGCCATGAGCCAAGGAACATGGCGGCCTCTAGAAGCTGGAAAAGGAAAGGTAACGGATTCTGCCCTAGATCCTCCAGAAGGAATGCAGCCCTTCTGACACCTCAATGTGAGCCCAGTGAAACCCATTTCAGACTTTTGACTTCCAGAAACGTAAGATAATATGGTGGTGTTGCTTTACATATATATTAATAGATATGCCATAGAATATCTATTAATAGTGATTTGTCATAGCAGCAATAAGGAAGCTACTATACCCTGAGACTCTTCTTGCCATTAAGTAAAACTGATAGCATGAAAAGCAAAGCAGATAAAGAAATTAGAAACTGACATTGTTTAGTCACTGAAGTAAAACATATTTCTGGTGGAGAAAGGATATATGTTTCTTACAGAAGGATTCCAAATAATAAACATAGAAGCAATGAAGAAAGTAGAAAATCACTTTTAGAAATCCACAGTGAGAGTTGTTCCAAGCAAGATCCAGTAATGAATGCTTAAATTAGTAGGTGAATCTTTAACAAGATATGGGATATTTGTATGGCCTTAAATTATCTTTACCTCCAAATATTTATTAATTAATGTGATGGTTTTAACGTCACTCCACAAATGTTTCTATATTTTTCTCTCTAATAGATGGAGATTGGCCTACTTCCTCTTTGAGTATGGGTTGGACTTAGGAACTCCCCCTTCTAACAATTAAGCATGGAAAGAGAAAAGTGGTAACTTTAGAGTAGAGAAGTTCAAACTGAGCCACATTTTACAAAATACTTGGAAAGTACTCTTCAAAAGTGTTAAGGTCATGAAAATTAAGGAAAGATTCAAACTGTCACAAGTTAGAGGAGAGTAAAGCAACATGACATCAAAATGCAATGTTGGATGCAATCCTGTATTGGATTTTGGAATAAAAATATAATAGTGGAAAAACTGTCGAAATCTAATTAAAGTCTATAGTTTAATTAGCAGTATTGTATCAATGTTAACTTTCATAATTATATCATGATTATATAAGTTAACAGAAAAAAAAACAGATGAAGGATATATGAGAACTTTTTAAAAACTCTTCTACAGATCTAAAACTAAAAATTTAAAAAACAAACAAATAATAGAATTCAAAGACAAAATACAAATTGAGAAAAATGTTTAATGTATTTGGCAGAAAAAATAATCAATAGCCTTCCTACAAAGTGGCTTTTTATAAACCCATTGAAAATTGGGCAATAAAAATAAATAGCAATATATAATGAGAAATAGAAATGAGAGACTTATAGTGAGAAATATAAATAAAAGTATAGGAATAATCAACCTTACTAAGAATCAAAGACATGAAAAGTAAAATCATATCCCTCTCTTTTCAGGCTTTCCAATAAGTAAACATTAAAAACAATAATACTCTGTCTTTGCAGTTATGTAAAAACATATGCCCTCATACATTACTGTTAGGAATATAAATTGATATAATTTTTGTGGATAATTTGTTGACAAAACATGAACTTTAAAAATATACACATCTTTGAGGCAGAAATTCTACCTTACGTTATAGGACTGACTACAAGTTTGCTTATATTTTACTTTCTTATTATGTGGCATTTTGTTTTAATACTCAGCATGTGTTACCTTTAAAATTAGGCTTAATTTTTTTTATTTCAGCATATTATGGGGGTACAAATGTTTAGGTTACATATGTTGCCCTTGCCCCCCCAGTCAGTGCTTCAAGTGTGTCCATCCCCCAGACGGTGTGCACCTCACCCATTATGTGTGTATGTACACAACCCTTCCTCACCCCTGCCATCTGCCCAACACCCAATGAATGTTATTACTATATGTGCACTGAAGTGTTGATCAGTTAAAAACAATTTGATGGTGAGTACACATGGTGCTTGTTTTTCCATTCTTGAGATACTTAGAGGAATGGGCTCCAGCTCTATCCAGGATAATACAAGAGGTGCTATATCACCATTGTTTTTTGTGGCTGAGTAATACCCCATGGTATACATATACCACATTTTATTAATCCACTCATGTATTGATGGGCACGTGGGTTGTTTCCACATCTTTGCAATTATGAATTGTGCTGCTATAAACATTCTAGTGCAAAATTATGTCTTTAAAAGCTATTTTACTTAAAAATAAATTATTACACAAAATGGAATACTATAAAGACAAAAATGTGATGTAAAAGAACTTTTAATGGCGTAGAAATATGCTCATGATATTTTGTAAAGTGAAAAAAATGTATTAAAAACTATCACCTATAATATGATCTATTATTATATAAAATATGTATTGTATATTTTTTAAAAGATTAGGACGTTATATATCAAAATGTTAACTGTGGTTATTTTTGTGTAGCAGGATTACATGTGATTTTCATGTTTTTCTTTTTTATCTCCATTTTCTAGATTTTCTGTAAGAAACATTGATTTTTGTATTAAGTTTCTTCCATAAAGTAAATGGAAAGTGGCATAAGAAAATGACAATCAATATGTCTCAATCAGTCTTACTTGTCATCAAAACCATTTTTGGAGTGCCTGTCTCTACGTGCTACCCTGCCTGTCTTCAAGTTTACTGTTCTATTCACGGGTGTATTACAGGCTTTCGTGATCTGTTTTTGAAAAGAGTGTCTTTGATCCAGGCTCACAAGTTGCAGGGAGTGGACTTGAGTTGATGTTGATTATGACTGGGAACAAAACTAAATCTTTTGTTGGAAACACCACTATTTTTATTGACATAAAGATGACCCTAAACAGTTAATGAACAAGAGATTCATATTGGGCATCAGGGAGGAGTGTGGAAATCTCTCTTTCATTTTTCAGAAACAGTTTAAGAACCATTGCTCTGTCACTAACCTATGAAAGAACAGCTGATAAAAAATACAAAGCCACATTGATTCATCTGGACACAGAGGAACATTCCACAAAGAAGCTGATCTCTAATGCAGGTCTGAATACCTGTCTCCGAATCTTGGTGACACTCTGACTTTGACCCTGGCCTCAGTATTTCTCTAGACACAAGTTACAGAAGCAGGGATTAGTTGAGAAATACCCACAGGCTGTCTGGCATATACATGGCTAATTAACTCCTGATTGGATCCTGTGAGCTCTCCATTTCCCTTTGAATTACATCCAGCCTTTCCCTTTACCCCCCAAAAAATTCAAAGTACTGTCTAAAAAACAAAAATTGCAAATGAGGGTCTTAATTATATAATCTTACTTCTGCAGTGGTATCTGAAAACACTGGTGTTTGAAAACAGTGTGTTTACCATTTTGCTAAACAGTCACTTAAATTGTTCATGGCAGTGTTCTGTCAGGAAGAACATGCACGAATCCAGGCCCAAACCAACAGTCTCAAACAGGAAAGATTCCCATGGGGAAAGATGACATTTAATATTTACGTTACCTGAGCTATGCTAAAACAAACCCTGTTCATGTAAGTGGACAACATGAATATCACCCTTGGGACAGATTAATAGCAGAATCGAGGAGACATGCTTTGTGCCAAGGATCCATTTCTACATTAGGGCCACGGGTACTGATCCCACAGACAGCAGAGGGCTACCTCTGATGCTTCTCACCTCTTGCCAACTCCGTCTTCAGGAAGGAAAAGCTGGTCTAGCGCAAAACACAAAGGCTTTGAAGTTAGTGAGGCCTGTGTTTGAAACCTGCACCTATTAACAGTGTGACCTCAGGCAAGGCAATAAATCCCTTTTTGGTTCTCAGTTTCCTCATCCGTAGAATGTGGACTAAATAAAATAAAGACATTTTAGCAATAAATTTCTTAAAAGGTTGTTGCGAGAATTCAGTGTGGTTGTTTATAAAATGGCAGGTACCCTTCAAGTGGTAGTTATTATCACTATGAACTTCACACACATGGGCTGACTCTCCGTCTGAAAACATGGTTCCTGATACCCTGCCCTGAAATATTTACAAGGAACCAGCACAGAGCTAAGGACAAGAGATCTTTCTCTCTGTTACGTGAGCAGAAAGAAACACCTGAATATAAACGGTGTTGGCAGCACCAACATAACATTCTAATGATCAACTATTGTCTGGCTACAGATACGGAAAATTCTAGCTGTGATAAATTTTTAATATTGAAATTTGACTTACCTCTTGTGCTCTGCTACCTCAACTCCATTTTGGAAACAGACGGAGGATAAATAAATAAACAGTCAACTCTTCTCTGGATGTTTGGGTGAAAGTAGGTGGTGATTGAGAAGACATGGGTCAATGTGTGTGAGACTTAAAAACAAATGTCTTATGAGGTAAATAACTTTAAGAATATGAATGGAAGTCTTTCTTGAATGGGAACCCAGGTCACTTGGATATCTTTGCTCTGGGACTCTTGTTGTTCTGTGAGCAACATCAGGATAAATTGCACAGCACAAACCTCCTAGTTTGGCTACTTTCTCTGCCCTTCTCTGATCCACATCCTTTTCCATTCCTTTATTGTGTGGCAGGATTTCTTCACACTTGATTAATCTTTTCTTTTCTTCCACTTCCTCTGACTTCCCCTACCCCTCACATTGGTAGATGTTGAAGGGTATCTTTTTGTGGAAAACAGGACAGAGCATCTAATGCTATGCAAATGCCTCCCCTCTCTGCTCTCCACACCAGCCTTGAAAATGCCCCTTTTCCCTGGCAAGTTGGGAGGGATGGTTGAGGGCACCCTGGAGGACATCACCTGTTGACTGAGAGTATTTCCTCCCCTCAGCACCACTGATGGAACCTTCCATTTGATCTCAGAACTTACAGTGGGATGACTGTGTGGAGATGACACTTTCTTCCCCACGCCCTCCCAGATCATTCTCAGAGCTCACAGCATCCTGCATGGTGATAAATGTGTGTGACAAGCTGTGCCTCCTTCTAGATTAAGGCTGAATTACCCACGGGAAAATTAAATGCACACTTAAGTCCCTGGCAAAGCAGAGGCATTAAACAAAACAAACTACTAAAAACATCAATACAGAGAACAAACAAAAAACAAGAAGCCAGAAATGGGCAATTAGAAGACCTTCAAAGAAGCAATTTTAATGTGGAACACTTCACTTTTATGTGTTTAAAACATGTACCTTGTAGTTTGAAACACATGTGGGAAGGGAACACCACCAACCTTCCAGAATGTAGAGCCTCCCGAATTCATACCCTGTGCCTGTTCTTGACAACGGATTAAGTGTGGGCTTCACCAGTCCCCTGAAATCATATTCACAATCAAGTGTCTGTGCATATGTACATTTTCCAGGAGTAAAAGCTTAAGAGTTTCATCAGACTCTCAAAGGGATCTGAGAGCCTGCACTGGTTAAGAATCATGGGACTGAGCTGGAGAGAAGGACCATGTTGGATTCACTTTGTGTGCTGGGGGCTAGGGTGGTGCCCGGTGGGATGGGCACACAACATTGATTGCTATGCAGTGGGCCTTCCTGAGTACTGAAGATTATGTTTTGGCACTTTTTATGTATCAGAGATGTAATTAGTGATTCTGTGACCCTACTATGTTGTGGTTATTGTACTCTTTGGTCTACTTAGCTACAACACACACACACACACACACACACACACACTTTTTTCTTTTTAAATCATTGGATGGTCCCTAATACTTCGGTAAGCTTAAAATAGCTGTAGAAGCAAACTCAGTAAAACTCCGGATAATTTTATCCCTGTTTGTCAGCAGTTCTCCAGTATGTGTGTGTGCTAGAGTCCTCTGGGAAACTTATTAAAGGGCCCCACCCCCAGAGGTCAAGATAATTGATCTGGAATCCACATTTTTAACAAAGACCTCAATTGATTGTGAGAAGGATATTCTATCTGGTCTTTGAAAAACACTGTTCTATATCAGCTCACTCTCTCCATTAATATTCATTGAGGTTTAAATCTAAATTTAGAAAAAAATGAGCGTGTATCACTTTTAAAACTTTCCTTTGAACCTGCATTTCCATGAGATAAAGAGAATGTGGAAAACTGCCTTAGGGGAGGAGCAATCAACCCTTTTTTTAGACTTGTGGTGTTTTGTTTTGTTCTAATGTGTGGGTAATTTCTAAACTAATCAGTGAAAACCTAGGTAGCACTGTGGAAAACCTTTTCACATTATTGTCTGCTTCATCTTTGGTGCTAAAGCATATTAAATGTTAACACTGAATCTTGGGGACCCACAGCTAGTGGATCCCTGAGGACAATGACAGAAGTTCTCTGCACTCAGCCACTCTGTTTGTGAGTTTGCTTTTACTTCATGTAGCTACATCCTCAGTGTATTCCAGCTATTTATTGAGCTCCGGCCCGTTGTTACAGATAAATGTGTTGATAGCACAGAGCCTTTCTTCTCACATACACTCCTGACAAGGAGAGGCTCTGCTTAGTTCGTTTGTTTGGTTTAATAACATTTATTGAGCACTTGTATGTGATAACTACAGCTAGCTGACTTTACATATATTTCATTAAGTTCTCACAATAACTCTGCAAACTAGGGCTCTAGTTGTTAGACATAATATATATGGTGTATGACATACGATGTATTATGATGATGACAATAGTGCCACCCCCATTCACCCTAAGTACCTTGCAGCCAAAATGCTGCACACAGCTGTCTCCTTCTTGGGCACCCAAAGGTGCAAGGTAAGCATCATTTCTTTGATGCAATAATAATAAAAACATTAATATTTTGAAGTAAAAAAATAAATATTATTCCTGTTCCACAGAGGAGAAAGCTAAACTGAACAAGGTTAAGTGACTTGCCCAAAGTCACAGATAGTAAATACAAGAGCTGAGATTTGAATGCCTGTCTACTGACTTCTGTCTCAAAGCTTGTACAGTTGTGCAGTGAACAAGTGTTCCAGGACTGCTAGGGATATTTCTCCACAGTTAGTCACCTTCCCTGCAAAACAGGGGGTGGTTGCTCAAGAAGGATGGGTATATTTTGAAACCCAATGGCTCTGAGTACATGTCGACCTGCCTATCTGCTTTGTATTATGTGGTTTTGGGAAAGCCATTATCTCTGTCTCTGATTGCTTATTTTCAAAATATGAAATAATACTGGGACCCTGCCTCAAGGAAACAGCCAAGATCAGCTCATAGAAATGATTGGAATCTAGGTATGGTTGCAGAGCCGTGGATGCTAAAGAAGCACTTCTGGCGAAGTGCTTTTGTGGGAAAAGCCCAGCGTTAGACCTGGGATCATGCTCCACTTCGCCATTTCCCAGCCTTTCAACTTTGGACAGGTTATTTAATCTATAAGTGTGCTTCAATTTCCTCACATATAAAACAGGAATATGAAAACCTGCCTTAAAGGATTGTTGTGAGGATTAAATGAGATAACTTGTGTCTGGCACATACCAATGCACAAATAAGCTTTACAAATGCTTTTCTGTTTTCTAACTAGACAAAGATAAATCTTTCCCAGTGACATATTTTTCTTTAGAAAAATAACAGTACATGCTTTTAACATAAACCTGCATCTGACTTCTATATAATAATGGACAAGGTAAGTCTCCAGAAATATTTTAGAATTTTCTTAGATGAGCTCTATTAGTCTGTGTTAAAAAGGGAAAAACCTTTTACTACAGACTGAGAAGGAAGAGAAAGGGAAAAAAAAACTGTCCTTTTTTAAACAATGAGGGATATATATATTTTTGTCAGTATCTTAAAGAGGCTTTTCTTATACAAACAGGAGCATTTGCTGGTCAGTACCCAGATTTTTTTCTCTTTTGATGTACATTAAAAAAATTAAAAGGAATATTCTTAGCAAGACATCTGTGCCTGGGGTGACTCACATTTGATCAATCCCTGTGAACCGAGCTTTTCAGGGGATGTGCAATTATTTGCTCAGTTAGGCTTAAACTTTTTATTTATCTAATCACCCCCCTGTAATGCTTTGATCTGAACTTCCAAGGCCTATTTTTCAACCACTTTAGCTACATATTTTAAGTCTTATAGTCTAATCAACCCCAGCCCATAAAACATGCAATGTCCTGTTTAATGCATCCTATTAGGAAATCAGCTGCCACATGGATTTTGTAATCTCCAGCTCTGCGATTGGGTGAGCTGTTTGGAAGTGTCATTAATGTCATTATTCTAGGAGAGCAGGAGAGAACCGGCAGCCAAGTGCATCCTCTGTATCCCGCCTGGCTTCTCCTTGCTAACGTTTGCCGAGTGACTCAGAGATGAATCATCGGTTTCTGCAGGTGTATGCTTGGGGGTCCTGGAAGTCTTCCACATCCCAGCAGGGGCAAATGTTTACTTCATTAATTCATGGGGTTACTCAGTAGTTCCAGCCAACTTAATTTAACTGTACAATAGTTTAAAAAAATTTATGTATGCATATGTGTGTGTGGATGTGTGTATTTATTTATATCCCAGGAGTGAACTGCAGCTTAGAAATTGAAAAGTAAAACCTGTCATTGGGCAATTAGAAAATGTTGTGTTTATTTGAAATCTTTGGAAATAAAAACAATTCCTATCTATGTCATTTTACTGCAACATACACACTGAGTAATGATATTTCTCATTTTTCTCTTTCTGATTGGGTATATGTGGGAAGCTGGGGTCCACAACAATTGAGGAATTAGCAGTCTCTAATTCCTCTCCCATCCTTCGGGCTTATTTATTTGAGTGTTATCAGAAACTTTAGCTCATTAGAGACTTTTTTCTTTTTAAAGGACACTCAAATTTTGGATGTGAAACAATAATGTAAATATAAATATACTTCTTTATTCTGTTAATCTCTGAACAAACCTTGCTTTTACATGCTAGCAGTGCCTAGTGAAGATAACAACCACCAATTAAATAAACAAAATTTAAGAATATTGAAATATAGCTACAGGATAAATGTATTGAAAACTGATGGTCATTAATCAAGACCTATGACACAATATATTACCCAATGGTAAATTGCTAACATTTGATTCCCTCCTGTGTTCCAGCAAAGTTTAAAATGCTTTACAAACAGCAATTCACTTAATTATCAGAACACCCTATAATATTGGTATTATTATTGTCTCCATTTTATAGATGAGAAACTTGAGGCAGAGAGAGGTTAAACAACCTGCCTAAGGCTACATACAGATAATAAATGATGAAACCAGAATTTAAGTCCAGACAGACCCCAGAGCCTGTATTATAAAACACTGTTATTAATATTATGGTCCAGTGATCCAGTTCTAAACAAACACAGCAGAATCTATGTATCGAAATGAATCCTGCCTACTCCAAAGTAGTCACCTGTGTATGTTCTACACTTATCCCAAGTGTTGCAGTGGTTCAACACTTCTAGAACTCTATCTCTATTCTTTCCTTTTTTAAAAACATTTCTTTTGGAGACTATGCCTTGTTGTTCTAAATATCATCAGTAAAAGCTTGACTCTTTGAGGTCGGACTTGATTTCTGCAAACAGTTGAAAGCAATTCAGAACCCAGGTTGGTGAAGAGAGGAGGAATTGGGTTTGGTAAGATCACTATAAGTTAAACTTTCTCCAACGATAATTTTCAAACAGGGATTCTAAAATTCCAAAAATATTTTGTGTGATGGCAGTATCATTAAAATAAATGTAAAAGCCTGCAAAGGTCATTGGAAAGAGCGTTGGAAAGACAGAGGGCAGCAGCATAGATGTATCTGATACAGTGATTCATTCTCTAAACATAGGAAACCACACTATTAGGTCACAATTCAATAGATACTACTTGGCTACCTGACCTGTTAGAAGCCCCTTTTCACTCTTTTTTTTTTGTATCTAAATTTATATAAGAGACATAGCAGTCAAGATCCTGGGGAGAAAGAGACAGTAACTAAAAATGGGTAATTGAGGAGAGTTCACTAAAGGGACAATTTACAAGGTTAAGAGCAGGGTTTGTGGTAACCAACAGAAAGTGCAGAGCCCTGGATCAGCAGCACAGAGGCACCACCACACCCCTCAGCGTGAATGGGCTGGGGAGGAGCAGGAAGGAGAACCAGGAAGGGCTGCTGCTGTGGACAAGGCTGCCTCACAAGGGCCTTCCTTAGGGGGAGGCAGCCAGCCCAAGGCAGCCAAAAGGGAGGGAGCCCAGCTGGGAGGAAATACCTCCATCTCCCTCTTTTCCTGCCCTCCCTGCTGGTACCCCTTTGACCAAACCCAAGGAGAACCCAGACAGCAAAGAGGCTGCCTGTTGTCACGGCACAGAGATCCCCCTTTGGGGGCACACAGGGAGCTCAAGCCTGCTTCCCACCCAGTTCCTACCTTACCTAGAGGAGAGGACCTGAAACATACTCAAGATGTTTCATATACAGATTATTTTATGGTTACTAAACTGTCCTGGGAAAGGGTGGAGAGGAAGATTCTGACATTTATTGACATTCTTTACACTTCCTGGGTAGCTGCTTTGTGCCAGGTGTTTTACTTATGTTAAAAACGAAGACTCATTATGTGATGAGAATGTCACTTTACTTCTGTGGTTTTCCTCCCCAATCCTATAACTACCATCTAATTAAGAGAAAAACATCAGACAAATCTTATCTCTATTGAGGGCCATTCTACAAAATATCTAAGCAGTATTCCTCAAAATTGTTAAGGTTTTCAAAAACAGAGAATTCTGAGAAACTGTCACAGCCAAGAGGCACCTACAGAGATACGACCAATAGATGTAATACGGTGTCTTATATGGGGTTCTGGAACAACAACAAAAAAAGACATTTGGTAGAAACTACAGAAATCTGAGTAAGATATGAACTTTAGTTAATAATATGTATCAATATTGGTTCATTAATTGTGACAACTGTACCCTACTAATGTAAGATGTTAGTAACATGAGAAACTGAGTGTGAGGTATTTGGGGGATCTCTAATATTTTCACAATTTTTTCTGTAAATCTAAAAGTATTCTAAAATAAAATGTTTATTGAGGAAATAAAAGCCTAGTGCTTCAATTTTCTTGGAGAATAAGAATGAAGAGAAGGAGGAAGGGGGGAGGGGGATGTGTGGAGGCGGGGACTAGTCCTCAATGCTCCCTTCTTGGATATTGTTCTACCGTGACGCCCAGCCGGGATTGTGCTGGACAAGAAGTCCTGCCATTTCTTGATTGGGCACCTTCAACAAACTGCTTAAATATTCTCACCTTATGATGTGAAGTGTTAAATTGGATTACTGAGCTTTAGATTTTCTGAGGCCTCAGGGCACACTGAACAATAATCATTTAATATGAAGGATGCCAATAATATTTTTCTTAAAAATCAACTCCCAGGACAGGTGTGGTGGCTCATGTCTCTAATCTCAGCACTTTGGGAGGCCAAGGCAGGAGGATCACTTGAGGCCAGGAATTTGAGATTACACTGAGCTATGGTCCCGCCACTGCAATACATCCTGGGCAACATAACAAGACCCTGACTCTTAAAAAAAAACAAAAAAAAAAAACGCTTCTACTTCTTTAAAAAATAGAAGAAGAATTACACATTTGCCTGGTAACAATAAAATAAGGGCACTAGAGCAAATATTGATTGTTCTAATGGAATATTAATATTATACCTAATTTTAGATTTTTATAATAGAAATAATAAACTCTACTCCTAATTTTAACCACTATAAATTTACCAGAAAAATGTTGTTTTATAAATGTGCTGTCTTTGAGTCATACCAACCACTAATATCTCTAATATATATATGTATATATATATATATATATATATATATATATATATCATGTGTGTGTGCATCAATATACACCATATGGTGAATCATATACAGCACTATATTTGACATGTGTGAATATGGGCTATTGGAGTGTCACCTATTGCTATACAGCTTCTGGTCCACCCTCGTAGCCCCAGAGGTCCTGTATTTTTATTTCACTTTGTGTTGAGCCTGAGTCTCTCCTGGGGCCAGGAGAGATGTGGAGTGTCCAAGGCTGAGGGAGTCCTGGCACCAACCACACATGCCTGCACACAGCAAAGTCCCTGACACAGGCAGGCTGCATTGCCAATGCCCTCCTAGCCCAGCTTACTCCCAGTCTGTAAATGTCTACCCTTTTATTAGCCCAAACTGGCCACCTGCTCCATCTCTTGGCTCCTTTGTGAGTGTATCCTCTGGAGATTACAGGATGGGAAAGTGTAACAGTGGTAATGAGCTTAGGGTTTTCCCATTCTAGGAAAGCCCTGTATTTTCCCTGAAGATCAAAAGAGGGTAAAGGAGTGAAGAAGGACAATGGGTAGGGTGGGAGTGTGAGCACTTGGAAGCCAGTAGATCTAGGTGTGGATTTGTCCTAGGGTAAGTCCCTTAATGTCTGCTTTCTCATCTTAGAAAGGGGAATGCCAACCAGAAATAATTCCTATAAAGTGTCTGGCACATGATGAGAGTTTAGGGGATGGCAGCTACTACTGGTAACTAAAGACATGGCCTCTTCTTGCACAAGGCCATGATTACTATTAATTTTTTTCCTATAACCCCAACCATTCATTCGGTGTAGATTAGCTAGTAGCACTTCTCAGTTAAGTATTTAGCATTTTATTTTTCTCTGGCTTCTCTCCCCTTAATAGACAAGGACTGAAGATACTTTAAATCCCATACATTTATCTAGAAGAAATGCACATGGGGTGTGCTAGGCAATATTTTTTTAATGAATGCGCCAATGAACCTATAGAAGGCAATCCACAGCACAAGTACCCATGAATGCAAAACTGTGTATGTACATGCATGCATGTGCACAGGCTTGTATCTGTGCCATCCTTCTGTGCACACATATCTATGCTCAACAAACACATCCTATGAGAAGGAATACATGCATATGCATATTCAATGAGCTCACCTACAAGTCCTGTGGGTTTCAAATGGTTCTTTGCACAACTTTAAATCAATTTTTTGAATGTGTGAGTGAATGAAGGCTGAATTGGTATGATTGTGCTAGAGAGCCTCTGAAATTGGCTATTAAAGCATTCTACAAAAAAGTGCCAAAGAATAGCTACATATATCCATGAACAAATTTCCAACAATAAGTGGGCTTTTGAAGTTTTTAGGAGAACATTGTTTCCAGTGCCTACTTCAAACATGAAAGTGAAGATGTGCCAAATTCTGAAGTACTCTTCCTACTTCCATTAGTGGAAATTCAATTCTGTCAAGATAATGCTATTCTAATTGCTCACCAAAAATAATGGTCACATCATATTTATTATTAGTCCTTTTGAATTCTAAAGAATCCTTTCTAAAACATTAGGTTCATATTACGTTTCCCAGCACAGACCTGATCAGCATTTTTCGTCTTCAATTTTAGAATATTCTTTTTGGATGTTATAAAGACATACACATGAAGTGTTTCTCCAACATGCTTCTGTATGCCCAGCAAGCTCAGTAAAAGGAGTGTAACATGAAAAATCATGGATATAGAACTGTGTTGTTAAAAAACAAGAGCGAAAGAGCAAAAAATACTTTGCAACAAAAACCTGGCTTCACATTTACAAACTGCATGAGCTTGGGAAAGCTATTTAACAGCTCTGTCTTCATTTCTCAATGATAAAACATGCAGGGAAATACCCACCTCACGTGGGGTCTTTGAGCACTTTACATGAGATGATTAACAGAAAATATCTGTCTGGTATATAGTTGGAACATAAGAAGGTTTAATTACAAAAATGGATAATTAAAGACTAAAAAAAAAAGTTTATTAAAGAAGAGTCTTTCCTTCTTTAGAGAAATCTGAAACTACCCACTATAGGTGCTGCATACCAGGCTAATAGTTGCAATGACCATTAACCTCTGTAATCTCCCTGGGTCCTGTGAGTCACTCATGGATGAAAGGTCTGATGGTACCACCTGTGACCATTTCTATCAGTGATGCAGAAACATGGTCTGCTCGTGAAGACCCATCCCCTGAAAATGGCATCTGCCAGGTTTTGACAATCCAGAATTCCTGCATCAATGATGTTCTTTCTTGCTGTGGGTTAGAGACACAACTATAGCCTTACTATGACAATAATTATCATGATGTATCTGTTGTCCTCCATCACTGGTGTTTAACTAGTGCTTAGCACCTGTCTGGCACAGAACAGGTCTTCACTAAAAGTTTGCTGAGCGGGAACTGGAAGAATGAATGACTAAACTCTCACTCTTGGTCTTCTTTTTCTGCCATTCTCCATGCCTAGTACTTCACCTACCCCTTCTGCTTGACTAAGATCATCAGTCCAGCATTTACTTATCTCTTGGCAATAGTCACTTCTTCCAGGAAGCCTTCCCTGCAATATTACACCCCCATCTTCAGCCCACAGGGTCCACTGTTTGATCTGTCTTCATAGATCAGCGAATGACTCTTGGATAATGCTTTTGCACTTGAGCTATCCTATGTTTTTATTTATTATCTCCCCATTAATCTTCCTCTAGGGAAGCAATTGTCCTTCAACATTTTGAAAAATGCTTTCTTTAGATGAGTTTTTAGTATATTTAGTCAGGGACCTATAACACAACAGGCTTTATCTATGCAAAGTGACATTAGGCAAAGGTCTTACCCTCAGAGTGCTTCCTTGGCAGGGAAAAGAGGACCTAAAAAGTTTTAAAGTAGAAAGTCAAGAATGCTGAAATACTGATATGGATAAGGGCGGGGCACAATAAGAGAAAGGGGAAGCCCACTATTCTTCCAACAGGGCAGGTTGTTGGAGGAAGCATCATTTGAGTCAGACCTGGATATATGGTGGGAAAAGGCATTGTTGCAGAGGAGAAGACAAATGCAAAGGCATAGAGGAGGGAGAGGGAGGTCTGTGTGGCAAACATTTACACCACACTCCACAGTCTTCAAAGTGCCTTCACATTCTCTCTCATTTATTCTGCACAACAGCCAGTTGAAGAAGACATTAAATGTTCCCAAAAAAAAGAAATGATAAATGTGTGATATGATGGATATGCTAATTACCCTGGTCTGATCACTATCCCCTGTATGTATCGAAACATCATTATGTACCCCATAAATACGTATAATTATTGTATGTCAATTAAAAAAATTAAATAAAATTAGAAAAAAAAAAAAAAAGACGACAAGACAGAGATTACCTGGCTGCTTTCACAAGGATGCAGAGAAGCTAAGAGACTCTCCCAAAATAAGTGACTGGGCCAGGACAGGATGTGACTGTTGGTAGGTAGAACTGAAGTCTGACTCCAACTCCATCATTAACAATTCCCTCTTTTGTTAGCACAATGGCCCCTATGGAAATCAATCAGGCATTGCTTAATGATTATTGTGACTTTGGTGGGGGAAATGGGACCCCTTCCTTTTGAAAGGACAACATTCCACGAGACTCTGTGGTTACCTAGAAGGATTCCAAAAATACAGCATATGAAAAGTGGACTCAGGATCACAAACTGCCTCTGGGCCAACTCTGAATGATGGAGGACTGTGTAAGGCGAATGACCCATAGGATGGGCAGGTCTCATAATAATGAGGGTTAGCATCATGGAGCCCTTACCCTGTGCTAGTGCTAAACACTGTGCTCTACGTGATACATGTATCATCTCCTGTGATCCTCACAACAGAACCATGAGGCTTTAGAAGAGTGAGGAGATACTTCCCAGGTCAGTTGGCTGGTAAGCGGTGGGTCAGGATTCAGATGCAACCTTAACTGGCCCTCTTAGCTAAACTCTCTTAGGGTTTTTAACTATTTGTGTGCCACGAACTCCATGGGGTCCATGGACTTAGCCACGGACCCTTTTCTCAGAAAAATGCTTTTAAATGTATAAAATAAGACATGGGGGTTTACAAAGAAAACCAATTGTATTAAAATTTAACTACCAAAATATTAAAAAGAAAATTTTTGTTATTGTAATAGATGTGCTTCTTTGTTAATGTATTAAGTGATAACAGCTGGTTAGAGGTCATGATTTGGAAATTGTGATGAATGTTAATATTTTGAGATATCATCAATAACTGTAATGGGATATAAAAATATCTGTGATTTCTGTTAATAATAAAGTCACGGGTACTATGAATACTACTGTTTGTTTCATTCAAAGTGGGAAAAATGCTAAATTTCAGTGAAAAGTTAGTGAAAATTAAAATGTCATTGTTTCTAATCAAGTTTATAAGCCACCTGAATTCTTCAATTCCCTTTGGAAACTCTAGGCTAATGATTCCTGGGCCAGGCTACACTGTCTTGTGGCCAGGAACTTGATTGGCAGGGCCCTTGAAGCCTGACTCTTCCCCAAATCCCAGTGCTATCTGGATTTGGGGTATGGTGGGAGAGGCAAGGTGAGATGCCTGGGGCGTAGGAGGGTGACTCTCTAGCTGGGAGAGGACAGGATTGCTCAGAAGACCCAGAACTGGGATCAAAGGACTAAAAGGATAAACACAGGACAGTGGTAGGGGGATAGGGAGGGGGAGCTCCTGGTGATGGCTTAATGGATGGGGCAGGGTTATGGAGAGAAGGGTCATGGACTCAATGGCATGCCAGAACCCTGCACACCATGAGTACCTGGTACCCAAAGGGGGAAAGGGTTGAGGGAGGTGAGGTGTAAAAGAAGGGCAGCAGGAACACTCTTCTTTTCCTCTGCTGGTGACGACATGAAAGAACAAAGAATATGGAGTAAGTCTGAACCTGCCAAATCCTGTTGTGCTCACTTTGCAGCCCTGTGGTTGAGGAAAATCACGTGGCCTTGCTGAGCCCTTGTTGCCTCATCTGTACAGAAGTAACCAGAACCTCAAATTCACCAGCGATGTGAAGGGCTGACTCAGTGATTGGCACTCAACACAGCTCCTGGCACATGGTTGCTGCTCAATAAAATAGAGGTTGAACTATATGCGATTGCTCTTTCTGTAGGTCAAAACTGGTTGAATATGGGCAGTTTCACATTAGCTGAAATTAGTTCCTGGCAAACAAGAATTGTATTTGTGAGCATGTCCAGCTCCATTGGTGGATTCGGTTGTAACATGGGATTAAAGGACTCCGGTCACCTACATGCCACACTCCTCCTGAGACGGAGGGAGTGTTATTGAGAACTTCCTTCCTCATCCCTACCCTAGGATCCAGCGTGAATTCTGTAAGGGGTGCTTGTGGCAGCATTCTCTTTAGTACTCCAGGGAGTGAAAAGTCACAAATCACAGTGTGGCATGAGAAGGACGCTTGTGACCTGTCAGTTGATGAAGAGGAAGAAGGGGGAAGAGCAAAGGGATTTTGTGTTCCTTGGACTAGCATTCCGATTTTTCTGATATGACCAAAAAAGCCCAGAGAGGTGAACTGGAAAAACCTGTGGACTAGACTGAGACTCTAACCCATGCTCTCTACTTGCTGCTCAATGGCGTGCATGACTTTGGGTCTGCCACAGCCACCCCAAACTTCAATCTCCTCATTTATTAGAGGAGAATATTAGAGCAGAGCATCACCAGGATCCCAATCATGGGTAACCCTGACAATGGAGGCTTTGGTTTGCTCCTCAGCTCTGCCACCAGGATGGCATGATTTCATTCTGGGTTTCAATTTAGCCATCAGCTCAGCAGTGCCTAGATAACTCAACCAGTATGATGGGCCTAAGGAACCCAAATTAGTTGGTGTGTTCATTGATCTGAAGTCTGCAGAACTGGACAGCTACCTGAAGAGCCATGTGAAGGGGCCTCGAGATGACAAAATGAGAGCAGATGGTAGCATCTGGGGTCAGTGTGGTGAGGCGGAGGAATTACTATCTAAGGTGTGTTTTGAAGTGTACTTTTTCTAGAAGCTCTTTTCATATAAAATTATAAAAACCTCACGGAAAAGTGATTACAAGCTCTTTTCGTGGTAATAAAACAGCCCTTTGGGCAAAGAAGCACTAAGGCTTAATACATCTAAAAATATCTTATTTTTCTGTGGCTTGATTGAAACTGATGTAGGTGTGCTTGGCATTTGACTTGGGGAGGTCGTGCGTGTTTTTCTTCTTCTAATAATACTGTTTGGCAGCTTTTCCCTCTATCTTACCACAGATCTTTGCCAAAACTTGAATTTACTTCCGTCAGATTAACTGTCTCCAAAAACAAACTGGCATTTCTTCTAAGGGCTCCGATTAAAAGGATAAGCTTGAGTGACACCCCCTAAATGGCTGGATGTTCTCACAAGGCTAGGAAATCAGAACTGGAAAAGTGGCAGGGGCTGTGCTTAGTCACACGGCAGCATAGGCTTTGGGATGGTGAGAGGGGCCGCCGTTTCCTTGTACTGTGTTTAGAAATGACGGGTGAATTATGATTTTTGAATACATGCCCCTCAGAAACCTATGAGCAGAAACCCTTCCAAATCTCTCACCCACTGCTTAGCTCTAGGTCCCAACCCTTCCGCTCTTTGTTTGTTTTAAATATCACCTTCAATAATCTTACTGATCAAATTCTGTTAGCTTCCCCAAAGCTCCAAGGAAACAGAAGGCCTCTTCTGCTGCACAGCTGAATGCATATGGAATTTGAATGAGCCAACTATGTATGGGCCAAAGAACTTTCTCTCTTTAACATTCCAGTAGACAGAGAAGAGAGTCTGCGAAAAGCAGAAAGCAAGAAAAGATGAAGGAAACAGTTGCCCAATTTCCCTCTCACTCTAATCTATACCGTGATCCTTCAAGAATAACAGTAAGGGTCAAAATTATTTTCCAAGCAGGATTGTTTATTAGTTTGTTAATTTTCTTTTAAATCTACATATACTGAAGAAAAAATAAGGAGGGGATAGGGAAGAGAGGAACAGGGTTGTTAATTTATTTAACAGGTTACAAATTTGAATGCCTAAATAAAATTCAAATGAGATACCATTTCAGGAGTTGAGTTGAGATGCTCCTGAATATTCTCTAACTGCGAATTTCTCTCTCCCCCTGTCTGTCTTCCTCGGTGTAGTGATATACTGAATGAAGGGCCCCGAGACAAAGCTAGGGCAACCTTTTGTCAAATGTAAAAACTATGCTAGATTCTCTAATACTGTATTGAAACCAATCATCTAATAATAGAGGGCACAATAACTATTATTGCTTATTTGTTAAAACTTTTATTACTTAACCTGAGAAGATGTAGGACTAGTATATATTTTTAATTCATTCCAATAAAAAACATTTTGTTAAATTTGCCACATATACTTAAACTTTTTCATTGTCAAAACCCAAATATCTCTGAGTTAGACACCTATTTGACTTACCTAAGCATGATTGTTATATTTTTATCTTATATTATCCATCACTTTGGATACTGAAAATAAGATTGCTGTCAATTCTCTGCGTAGGTTACGGTGAGCAGGAGTCAGAAATGGACCAGCCTCAAGCCCATTAAGCTACTGTGCCTCCCTCTGTTCTCGATACCTAGGCAAAAGGCAGGGTTAGCCCACAGGTCTCAGGATAACTCCTCTGGTGCCCTTAGATGTGATATAAATATCCCATCAAGAATGGGGTTGCTCATAAAGACTTCGTATAAACTGAAGTGAATTTAAAAATATCTCTTAGTTCCCACTGACAGTCACCTCAGTAGAATTCCCTTAGTGTGTTAGATTGACAACCACTGGTGACAAGCGCTATTCCTGGGACATTATACACATTTTCATATCCAGTCCTTGAAACCAGTGGTCGCCAAACCTTTTTGATCATATACCCCAACAGTATCATAACTTGGAACATATATTTTCAAAATATGCATATGTACTTATTTATTATATATATTTTCTACACCACTATTATATATATTATAAAATGTGCACAATAGTAGCAATTTTAAAAGAATCCCATGAATGTGAAACAAATGTTATTCTAAGTACATAATTAGAATAATATTTTGCTTATAATTATTTATAATAATGTTTTGCTTTCAAAAATATAACTAATAATATTTTAATGAGAGCAACATAATTGAATATGTTTCATGTTTTATGAAAATCCTGACTAGTCAGCCTATGATAAGTTCTGGCTCTGAGTTCACTTTGTTTCTATGCTTTGTTATTAAAGATGTCAAGAGTTAAACATATTGCCATTATTCCTAGCTTAATGTGATCATTGATAAGCTTTGACCACAGGAAAAGAAATACTGTCTTTGCCATTTCCTTATTTGTATTCACATTATTATTATTAATTTCGTTATATGGTTTTACAGTATAGTTCTTTTCTAAACCATTAGTTCATTTTGTGAGGAGTACTTTACTTAAACTAGATAATATAATTTGCAATTTCTTTTAGCTGGGCACATGAAAACCATAATGCCACATGGTGACAGTAGCCGAAGAGGTGAGGGTGGCTGGTAAATCTCCTGTGATGTAATCCACCTTCCCTCCCTCAGTATCCTTCCTGAGCTCTGCAAGACAGACGGTCATTTGACATGTGGACAAAGCAATGGCCCCAGGGTCAATCCATGCAGGAAACATCGAAGTCAGCAGAGTTGTATATAAATATACATGTATATAAAATTATAATGTACAACATACACACATAGTTGTGTATATTTGTGTATATACACACACATATATATACATATGTATATACACATGTATATATACATATAAGCTGACCAATATTTCCTTCTTTCACCCAGTAGGGTAAGCATACCTGATTTTGGAGGCCACTTTTCTAGACTACCTTACAAAATACATATTGTCATGTTTATTTTACTGATGAGGAAAATTAAACTAAGTTTCTGAGGGTCACAATCAGTAACTCTTTCATTTCTGTAGCCTGTGTTTTCCCAAAACTACTGGTGGAAAAATAAAATAAAAACACAGTAATACAGATTAGTCACCACTGTTGTTGTTTTACTTTTTAATCCCATTCTTTAAAACTGTTGTTTTAGGGAGAAAACACATTTTTTTATTTGGTAGGATATAGGAAAAAGGCTTGCCAACTAATTAGTGGTAATAATTATTAAAACTCAGTAATGGAGATTCTTTGGGCCTAAGCTAGAATCAGTCAATAGTATTCCTACATTAAAATAGAATAGTGCTTCGTTACTGCTATCATCTGATTGCTCCAACCATTCCCCTCTTTTTATTTCTTCCCACATGTCCTCTGTCTTGTATCCGGATCATCCTTACTAGCACATCTATAAACTGGAGATTGGCTTTCTTATTGGCACAAACTCCAAATTTTCATGTCTACATGTAAAATAACTCCAGTGAAATGGAAGAATGCTTTTAAACATTACTTGAAAATAGAGTTAAACTCACACTATTCATTTTGGATGAAGTCTTTTATGTTATGACAATAACATACATTTGTTATATATAAAATTTAGAGAATACAGAAAAAAGACAAGAAAAATTACTCATAATTTCACCCAGCATGATCACTGTTAACATTTTGATATATTCTATTATTTTTCTTTTTCTTGGTTGTAATCATATTGCATATGTAATTTTGAACCCTGTACTTTTTTTTTTGCCTTAACATAAAGTAAACATCATCGATGTTTATAACTTCTTGTTATAAATATTTCCTAAGCATAAATTTCTGTGCCTGTATAATAATCTATCAGGTACATTTTTACATGTATAAAATCCTTCAGGTAGGAAAGATTATGTAGGCAAGCATAATCAAGTCTTGATTCCAACTCTAATGGGAAATGTGAACAGACCAAACAATTGAAAATCAAATGTATTTTTGTTTTAAAATGGATTTGTTTCTTTTGGTGACTAACTTATCTTCTGAATTTTGCTTAGATGGATTAAAGATAGATTGTATTTTTCAAATACTTATCTTCACACAGGAAAGGAATGGTGACCTAGTAATGTAGTAATTGCTAGAGGAAAACCAATTTTTCATAAAATACAGATAACATATAAATATTATCTATAATTTCTATTGTATTACCAACTAAAAATATCAATGAAAGCTGTGTGAACTGTGTGTACAATATTTCAGTAAATAATTTTTAAGTTGCAGGTTCCTATTGCTTCTAATAAGGTTATTAGTGTAGATTTCTGGTATGGAAGGTTAGCAACTATTTTATAAATATGTTTCTGTACCTGTGAAGATGGTCTTAAGAAGGCTAACTTTTACAAGAAATTTTCCCTTTTTTTTAAAATAAAAAGTATTATATATAGTAAAAGAAGAAACATAGGAAACATTTATGGAAATATTCTTGACTACAAGTTGTTTTGAGGATAAAGACCATCCATGTAAGAAAATGTGATGATAATCAGCTATGGAAGGAGTATTTCTGAAATCATTCCTGTTTTCTCACATGTACCATTTTCAATAAAGGTAAGGTAATAATTATTTGAAATCAAATAAAGGGATAAAATTAGAGAAATATTTCTACCGTGTTTCCCCAAAAATAAGACAGGGTCTTATATTTATTTTTCCTCAAGAAGACACCCGAGGGCTTATTTTTAGGGGATGTGTTATTTTTTTTACGTACGGTACAACAATCTACATTTATTCAAATATAGAAAGTTGTCTTCTTTTGGAACATCATCATAAATTTCCAAATCCTGAATTCCATCCTGAATTTCTTGTGACTCTATTTCCTTTAGAACCATTGGCCCCAATCTCTCATATCAAGCCATAGAGCTCTCCTGGGGCAGATGAGAAAGACTGCTAGTCTTCTTTACCACTCCGTGAGGAAATGCATGGGTTGTGCAGATGTGCTGCATAGCCACGCCCATCTCTAGGACTTATTTTTGGGGTAAGGCTTATATTGCGCAAATGCTTAGAAATCCTGCTAGGGCTTATTTTATGGGTAGGTCTTATTTTCGGGGAAATGCGGTATATAATTATATATATAGTGTGAATGAGAGTTTGTATGTATACACATACACAAACTATTTTTATATTTAATGTATATGACCAAATTTGTCACTGATATATGTGAAAATGAAATTTTTTTAAACTCTAAAAATTTAATCAACTGGATATGTAGTATTATTTAGGTTAAAATGTTCGGATAATTCCACTGCATTTGTTTTAATTTTCAAAAAAAAAAAGGGGGCGGGGTGGGAGGTTTCACATGCTCCTGACTTTTGAATAAAACCAATCCTCTGTCTCAATAATAGAACATTTTAAGATCTAAAATTCTGTGTGGTTGCTACAGTGGTTAAACTATTTCAGGCTGCTATCTCTATCATGCCACTGCAAACAAGCAGTTGAGACAGAGAAAAATTTGATCAACCTTGTTTAATTTGATGGATTTATTTCCTTTTTCTCTCCTTTTTTTTTCTTCTTTCCTCCCTTCCTCCCTTTCTTCCTCTCTTCCTTCCTTTCTTCCTTTTGTTTTTAACTGAATTTGTAGAATTTCTTGAATCTTCTAGGGTCCTATAGTCAAACTATAGACGATCTAAATTGTTTATCCTTTTGTCTTCTGGAAATTTCTGAAAGCATACTTAACAGAGATTCCAAGACAAACTTTTTGAACATTTCTGGCTGAATTGGTAAGAAAACAATCACTTCCTAGTAAAAATAACTTTTGTATATCCAGAAAGGATAGTGACCTCGCTCCAGAAATGAAAAGAGAAGAATCAATTCTCAAGTGCTTTGGTGTCTGACAAACGTGTATAACGTGTAAACTTGGGTTAGTTGCACTGAGCCTTGGTGCTCTCATATGTGAAATAGGAATGCTAGTAATACCTCCCTCAAAGGGTTGATATAAAGATACAATGAAGTAGCATTTTTATAGCCCTTGGCAGAGTACCTGGCATATAGTAAGTGCTCAATAAACAGTAGCTCTTAGTCATTTTAATATATCATTTTCTTATATGTGTGGTACAAACAGTACTAACTGATGCTACATGGAGTGGTTGTCCAAATGTTTACTTGCGTTCCTCTAGGTAATCAATAGACCATTATAGAACTGAGGGCAAATATAGTGTCATTTAATTTGTAGATGGCATTGTTGATGTTAATCATTATGTATAAATTGCAGAAATGGGAAGAAAAGTAGTTATGCCTGGAAAAATCAGAACTTATAATGACTTACTGTATTTTAAAACTTATTTTGAATATTGAAATTTTATGAAACATTTTATTGTCGAATGTGGTCAGACTAAGGAAGAATAAAAAAATCTGATAAAAGAGTATGAAAATTAAAATGGGCTGTGAAAAAGAAACCCACACAAAAATTCACAAAACACTTTACCAAATATTCCAACGCCCTTGCATAATAGCATCTGAGATGTTTAACATGCTTTGAAGGCATTTTACTTACCTAAGAGTATTTCACTTGTACCCTTTCCTAAGGTAAGTGTAATACCTACTATATATAACCATTTTTGAAAATCAGTTAAAAGAGCCTCATGTAAATAGAGAGCAGATATTGAAATAGTTCTATAGGATAGCCAAAAAGCATAATGAGAAAAGTAAGAAAAGATGCTGAAAATATAAGAGAATTTAACCTATCTTTCCACCTGACTTAAAAAAAATAGGACTTCCATGTGAAGTATTATACTTGAACAACTGAATTTATTTAATAACTATTGGGTGACATGGAATCTGTCAACATTATTCACCAAAATATGAGCCAAGGACAGTTGGAAAACAAAGGGAGAATTGGTACTAGGCAAATGAAAGTCTAGATCAGAGTTTCTTTAGAGCCATCAAAAAACATAAAATTTATCTCATTGAAAAATAAAATCCATTAGTCTGCTTTTCATAAGGGGAAACTAACTATTCCCTCAACCTACATAATTGTCCTATCTTTTGTTTTATGGTAGAGCTTCATGTTTTAATATAGTAAATAAAGATGTGGTTGGATGTGAAGGAAGGTCAAGGCACACAGCTCTCATTCTTTACCTAAAGATCTTTTGGGGTTTCCAACCAATTCAGTCAGGGAAAAATGAATTAATTAGTTGAAAGTGATATTTCAAATAAAACAATTAGCACTCTAATCCAATTTTGTAGAAGGTAGGGACTTCATCAAGTCTCCTGCCTTTTGTTAAAATGAATTCAATTTCAAAGTTAATTTTAAAAATTAAAAGTACAACCTTGAACCTCAACAGAAATATTTAACTATTTGCAGTGTGTACATTTTTAAGCTACCCCGATGAGTGAATGAGCAGGTTTATACAGATTTTCTCTGCTACTTTATTTAGGAGAAGAAAGGAAACAAATAAAGTGGTGTTGAGCAGGGCTGTGGACTACTCCGCAGCAGTTCTTTTTTTTTTTTGAGATAGAGTTTGCTCCATTGCTCTAGCTAGAGTGTCGTGGAGTCAGCCTAGCTCACAGCAACCTCAAACTCCTGGGCTCAAGCGATCCTCCTGCCTCAGCCTCCCAGGCAGCTGGGATTACAGGCATGTGCCACTGTGCCCGGCTAATTTTTTTAGTTGTTTGGCTAATTTTCCTTCCCTCCCTCCCTCCCTCCCTCCCTCCCTCCCTCCCTCCCTCCCTCCCTCCCTCCCTCCCTCCCTCCCTCCCTCCCTTCCTTCCTTCCTTCCTTCCTTCCTTCCTTCCTTCCTTCCTTCTTCCTTTCTTTCATTTTATTTTCAGTAGAGACGGGGTCTCACTCTTGCTCAGGCTAGTCTTGAAATACTGACCTCAAGCCATCCTCTCACCTTGGCCTCCCAGAGTGCTAGTATTACAGGTGTGAGCCACCATGCCCAGCCTGCAGCAGTTCTTAAAGGCATTCTGAAAAACCTCCTTGGCATTCTATAAGAATAGAATATGCATGATCAGAATGAGATGTAATACATGGTAAATGATTAATCTAAGAGGAAATTAACAATCACTTTTTGTATCTCATGTTGGGCGTTAATATGTTTTGAAATTATATACAAAATAGACAATTCTATACATTGAATCAAAAATATGAATAATAATGTAGTTATTAATGCTGATTCTGAAGTTCTGGGAGGTGTTTTTTTATCCTAATCTATAAAAAAGTAAATACAAAATTAGTCCCCTAAGAATTTTATTTTTTTAAAACAGGAGAAATGAAATGGATTTTTTTAAATGTAATTTCTTAGGGCAAAAATCACTGTATCATTGGTGTCTGGGAAAGCTAGGCACCACTCAAATTTTAATATCTGTAGTGTAATTTAGCAGAGCCCTTAAAAAGTGCTGAGAGAAGTTTAATGGAGGAAGTTTGTTGGGTAGTATTGATCTGTCAAAGAACATGAGTGCTGCAAACATAAACCAAACTGCACAGCAAGTAACATCTACAAGTTTGAAACCAAGTCTCCCAACGTTAAACCTAATGAGCACCTGCTAAGGGAGAACTGTGGGAGCCTGAGACATTTAGATAGGAGAGTGGCAAATGAATTCTGGTTTAAATTTGATTGGTGAGGTTACCCCAGCCATATTTAACCGTGCTTCCACTTGGAAATATTAGGTCTGTTGTACCCAAACCTAAATAATACTCCCCCACCTCCTCAATAATAATTCAAAAATAAGTAAAAGGAAAACAACTTTTTAGTGAATTGAAACTTTCTTACTTCAGAGCCATTTCTAACACTGCTGGACCTACTCATTCCCTGATGAGCAACTGTGATAAGAATATTTTGCAGCCATATCACTAATTGGTCTACTCTTATTTTTTGTTTTAATTTAAAACCAAAGGGGGGAAAAGTGATTTCAAAAGCACCTGCAATCTGACATGTATGAGCAGAACTGAAAGTATTTTTTTCTCAAAATTGGATTAATTAGCATTATCAGAAAAACAAAGGGAACAAAGCCACCAGTAAGTAGTGCATTAATCATATTGCTAGTAATTAGTGCCACAATAGAAATACAAGACAAAACAAAGAAGTTGGAAATAGTTCTGAAACTAGTCATATTTTGTGGGTATCACTAGCTAAGAAATAGACATACTTGGACGTGCAGAGAGGACAAGAGTAAAATAGAATCTCAAAAATCACATAAAGTTTAAAGACTCAACTTTATAAATTCTGAACCCCAGAGAAATGGAGAAATTGATATATTTGTAGTGTCTAAAATCTACAACTAACAAGTAGGAAGGGAAGGGATAGGGAGAGAATAGGAAAGAATTGGAGGACCAGAATGTATTTCCATTTTAAAGAGAGAGCTTATTCTATTATAACAAAGCTAATGCTAGGTCTACCCAAACCTCAAATGTGCAGGATCATTTTGAAACACAGAAATAGTGAGATTTCTCTTTGCTTTAGATATGTGATTGGATAATGTTGGAGGATTCTTAGAGTGATAAAACATTAAATTAATTAGAACGTATAAAGAATGGAACAAGTCACTCACTTTTCTGTGGTCTAATTTTTCTTACCCAGAAAAAATAAAAATTGACAGAGTAAATATTTATTCTGAGTGTTACCTCCTTGAAGATGGCCTTATGAGGGCATATGGCACCAAGGGCTTTGTTTCTCTTATTAAATAAATAAATAAGTGAGTCGTGCATCAGGAGGTGGTGAAAGGTGACTGGGAGTTGATTTTCATCTCACTCTCCAGGACAGTAGAGATAGGCAGGAACACACCTCTTAGAAACACAATGGAGGGGAGGTATTTGCCTGGGGCTTCCCCTCCTGCACTTCTTCCAGATTTTTTCACTGTTTTTCAAGCTTCACTCAATACCTTCTTCAGTCTCTGAACATTTTGTTATCAATGCTCCCTTCTCTCACTCTCACTCTTAGTCTTCCTTCCCTGTTGGATTTTCTCCTTCTGTTCCTCAGTTGTTCCTCTAATTTTTCTCTTCACGAACCTTTTCCACTTTCACATTTCACTTTCCTGCCTTTAGCATCTGAGTCTGGGAGTTAGTCACCCACCCAACTCCTTCTCATTTCTATCAAGTTATTTTTCAACTCAATGTACTTTTGTTTCCCTATTTATATGATGATAGCAGCACTTTCATTATCTTTAGTGGCCTCAACCTTTCAGAGAAAAGAAAATATATTAAGCAAAATTCATTCTTACTTAATTTGGCTAATTAAACAGCAAATATTTGCAATATTAAGTAGAAAAGCTTTAAATACATATCTTCACAAAAGTTCATGTGTAAAGCATAAATATGACATCAGACATCTAGAAATTATAGAGGAAAAGGCTAATAATTCTGACACACAAAAATAATAAATTCTTGTATAGATCAAGAAAAGTGAAAATAAAACAATATAGTGGGAAGAAATTTGTCCAATATATATGACAGAAGAGGGCCAATTTAGTAAATACATAAACAACCTGTCTTAGTCAGTTTGGACTGCAGTAACAAAATGTCATGAATTGGGTGGCTTACAAATAAAAGAAATTTAGTTTTCACAGTTCTGGAGGCCAGAAGTCCAAGATCAAGGCAGATTTGGCGTCCACTTGGGACCCTCTTGTTCATAGATGGCCATCATTTTTCTGTCTTCACGTGGTAAAAGAGGCAAAAGTAGCTCTCTGAGATATCTTTTAATAGGGCACAAATCCCTTCTTTACTGGCCTTTCATGAAAGCTCTGCCCTCATGACTTAATCACTTCTCAAAGTTGCCACCTCCAAATACCATCACACTGGGGATTAGATTTCAGCATATGACTTAGAGAGGGACACTAATATTCACTCTCTGTCATAACTATTACACAATTAATGAGAAAAAGACAAATCACTCAATAGAAAATAAACTAAGGGCCAGGTGTGGTGGCACACACTTCTAATCCTACCACTCTGAGAGTCTGAGGTGGGCAGATTGCTTGAGGTCAGGAGTTTGATACCAGCTTGAGTGAGAGTGAGACCTCATCTCTACTAAAAACAGAAAAAATTAGCCAGGTCGGGTGGTGTGTGCCTGCAGTCCCAGCTACTTGGAAGGCTGAGGCAGGAGGATCACTAGAGTCCAGGAGTTTGAGATTGTTGTGAGCTAGGATGACACCACTCTAGCCTGGACAACAGAACGAGACTCTGTCTCAAAACAACAACAGCAAAAAAAAAAAAAAAAAAAAAAAAAGACAAAACAAGAAAAGACACTAAGAGCACAAATAGACAGTTTTTGGAAAATAAAACCTAAATGGCCAGTAAAGAAGTTAAAAAAGTGTCCACCATCATTCATAATTACAGAAGTGTAAATTAAAGCAATAATGTACCACTTTTCATCTACTAAATAAAGACTTTAGAAATTCAACAGTGGCTATTGTTGACAACATGGAAAAATGGCTGCTCTTTCACACACACATTAAACAGATATTAATATTTATGGAGTTACTCTGGAACACTGGTGATATAATTGTAAATTGTTGCAATCTTTAAGGAGGGCAATTTAGAAATATCTAACAAAATTTAAAATGTACACATCTAGTATCTATGCTTCTAATAACTTATGTTGATAAATATGTATCTACAAAATGAATTTATTATTACAATGCTTGTAACAGCAAAAATTGAGCACAATCTAAATGTTCTCTAATAGGAAAGATTAATTAAATATACCATATTTTTATACATGTCATATGTGTACAATATATAACATCAAACAAGTGATAAAAGGAAAATAATGAATCTGTATAAACTGACATGAAAATCTATCTAAGATAAATTAAGTGAAAAGAAAGTGTACAGATACATGATAAAGATATACATTTATCTGATCCCATTTTGTAAAAATAAGGAATATGTTTATATTTATATCTATAAGCATGTTTATATATTAGAAACTTCTGGGAAGTCACAGAAGAAACTATTACCAGTTGTTACCTCTGGAGAATGATAACAAGGGTTAAGGAGAAATGGAGATTTCATGTTTTTACCTTATATTCTTCTGTTTTATTAAATTTTTATTTTTATAAGAAATATATGCATTACTGTTATAAATTTAAAACTAATTTACACCATGTGCCATAAAAATGAACTTTTTGTCTTCACAAAAATTTATTTCAAAAAGAGATGAGGAAATTTACTTAGTTTCTGAAAAAAGAAAATCTGTGAATGAAGCCAGAAAACATTTTCCATCATTTTACTCTATATTTTACATGTAGATATGAATACTACAGAAATAACTTAAACAGTCTGTAAATGAATATTCATCAAGTTTGCCTGGGGACAGCCTCTTTGCATGTATGTTTGAATTAGTGAAATCAGGATCAAAGCTAATTGTAATAATCCTCTCTCAAGTAAGGCTAGAAAAAGAATAATAGTAATAGATCCCTATTCTTAGCAAAGCTGAGCAATATGGATTTTTCACCATTCTTTATAATGTACCTTACAACTTTACAACAGATTATGTATAACAATTGCTTTAGATAAGCCCCAAAGGTTGTGTAATACTTAAGCAAAGATGGGCAGGCAAGTGACTTAGAAAGAACAGGCTATGGATACAGGCCTGGGTTCCATTGCAGCTGGGCCTCCTAAAGCCAAACACTTCATCTCTCTAAGCCTTTTTTAAAATCTGTAAAACAAAGATAATAAAACATAATGCAGGAACTATGTTTAGGGGATGCAATTAGAACCTTGAAGGCAGCATGACACTGTGTAAAGAATGTATACTTTGGAGTCAGTTCTGATTTTGAATCTTTATTCTACCACTTACTAGCTATGTGAGCTTGGGTGAGCTAAGTTCACACAACTGATACGTTTTCTATGCTTCATTTTTCTCATTTGAAAATTAGGTATGGCAATATACATATTTGCTACAGAAGGTAGTTTTCTAAGATTTAAGAGGTAAGTGACATAAAACATTGAACATATCCTAGCACCCAATTAATACTAAGTAAATGTTAGTCCCCAGTTCACATGAAGTGTCATAAAAAAGAATGCTAATGCCACGAGCCAGCTTAGAAGATGGAGTCGTTTCTTTTATCTCCTTGGTCTACAAAGGAAGTAAAGAAGGGAAGAAAGAAGAGAGCTGTGATTTATAAAGACTTTTGTCTAGAGATAGGACAATTCCTCAAAACTTCCTTTGCATTTCTCTTAAAACAGAGTATCAGGAACCAGATTTGCCCTTCCACCTGTAGAGAAACAAAAACCACATAAAATATATTTTAAATAACAGTTTTTGAGACACTGCCCTCAGGCAATGAAGGACAGGGATCCCTGCAAGATGGAATATAAATGGTCTGAATGTTGGTGTTCCCCTCATAATTCACATATTGACATCTAATCTCTGATGTCCAACTAGAAGGTGTGGCCTCTAAGAGGTGATTAGGTTATGAGCGTGGAGTCCCCATGAATGAGATCAGTGCCCTTATAAAAAAGGCCAAAGGAAACTTGTTTGCCCTTCTACTATGTGAGGCCACAGCTAGAAGGGGCCAATTATGAGGAATCTGCCCTCACTGACATCAAATCTGCCGATGTTTTTGATCTTGGCCATCCCTGCATCCACAATGGTAAGCAATATATTTCTATTGTTATAAATCACGCAGTCTAAGGTGTTTTGTTACAGCAGCCTGAGTGGACAAGTGGGTGAATCATTTCGCTGCTCAGTGCTGCCCATTAACAGCTGGAAAAACCTGCCCCAAGGCTTTCCTCTGACCTACAGAGACTCTCACAAGGTTCAGGGAGATTTTATTTATTTTAAGACCCAAAGCCTTGTAGGTAAGTCAATTAGCCAAATCTGAACATCTACGATTCCTAAAAATGGGTATGTACTGCCTTCCAAAATGAAGTGGGATGCTCAATATTTTTTAATACAACAAAACCAATTACTTACTGGAGTTTTTTAAAAAGTACAGCTAGGTTCTTACTCATTGAGTGTTTTAGACTTAACTGGAAGATTGGAAACAATCTCAGTCTCACAAGACACCCAGACTGTTACTCTAGCCACAAAAACAATTTTGCAAATAATTGTTGCGAGTGACTCCTGTCTTCTAATCTCATGCAAATCCAATTTTTTTTTTGCATTGGAAAAGTGTTTCATGTAGAATGAAAGAGAACTGCATCCTAAGTTTTCTGAGCAGTACTTTGAATTACAACATGTTCAAAAGACAAAACTTTAACCATTAACAATAACAATCCAAAGACATGGTAGGCGGTATGGCGTGGTTCAGTGAATGCTTTCTGGCCTGTGAGCTGGGTTCCAGTTCTGACTCTGCATCACATAGCGTTTAGGAAGTTGTGTCCCTCTCTGAACCTCAATGTGTGGTAAAATAGGGGAGAGGGGGTCTAGACCATTATTGCATCCTGTATCAGCACTGTAATAAAATAGAAGTGTTTGTATCAATATGCTTCAGAAAGACATCTTATTCTGTTATTTGTACTCCTTTATTAGAGAGAGGGAAAGAAAACACTAGCAGAATTTTTAGACAAACACCAATCTCCAAATTGAGATGTACATCTCAATTTGGAACACGACTGATTTTACTTTTGCAATATGTCACTGATCTTTTAGATCCAAACAGAAGAAGTCATTTACTAAAGGGACACAGCATTTGGAAGATTTAGTGCGCAACTTCAAAATGGCAGATGGTTCCTTTCTTACCAGCAGGAACAGCCTGTTTATAATAGTGTAAGCAAAATGGGTGATTCCAAACCTGTGCTTTCTTAAGAAAGAACAAGTCTTAAGAAGATTTGTAGAGTCAGTTATTGAATTTCTATAGCATAGACCAAAATAACATTGGGCCCATTTAAAACTCTGGATAAATTTACAATTTCTCTTATAGACTCAAACATTTTTAGTGTGTTCACCTTTTGCGTTCTAACGTTGTATTACTTATTGATGTTGCCACCTGGTTTTATCTTATCTCACTCCATCTTACCTTTCCTTACCTTATCTCATCCTCTGAAGTCATTACACTAATATTAAGACACCTTGGTAACAAAAGGCTTTTGTTCTCAATAGGACTTTTCTAAGTTCTTCCCCCCCCCCACCCTGACATAAAATATGTACCTTGATTATCTTCTCTTTATGAGTTAAGCATTTAGATTGAAGTTAAAAAATAAAAATAAATATTTTGTTGAACATGAGCAGAAACACACATGCACATGCACCCAATCCCAAACCAATTAGAAAGGCACACCTGTATGAATAGTGTGGAAGTCCAGGGGAACTCATGCCTTTTGTTTAAGCAGGTGTTTGGGAGTCAGGAGACATCAGCCAGATTCAGGGCATCGTGTGAAGATCTGGCTTCAGTCATCGCTTGTTGTTGAGTACTAGGAACAAAAATGTAGCAAATAATGCAAAGAAAATCCTTCTAAGAGATCTGGGCCCAGAAACTAATCCAGGTAAGTGTGATTTGTTTCTCTGTAGTTTTATAAGGGCAGATTTCTTTGGTATTTAATTAGTGAATGAGTGGAATCTGTGCATTGAATATAAGAAGAAAACATTTCATATTTTAGTCCCTGAAAGGTCTTGAGCAGTCCAGGAAAGACAGCTAATTGCTCAGGGCAATTGCTCACAGCAATCACAACAGCCTGGATGACATTTCTTGAATCACAATGCACTGACATTGAGCATGGCATCTGGATGAGAGTCTTTTATTTGCAAATATTAGTGAGAAATAAAAATAGATTAGGAAGACATGGTCATTCCAAGTCCTTTGTGGAGATTATCCATCTAATAAGTGTGTGGCAGGAATAAAAAGTAGGGAGCTGTTATTATGTTCAAGATATATTTTTACTGCCCTTCCACCACTCCTAGAGGTCATATTAAAAGTCTAGAATACTTGTGAGTGCTCACAGCAGGGAGGAAAGGAGGGAAGGAAGGAAGAAAGGGAGACTAAGATATATTAAACACTACTATGTACCAGGCATGGCTCTGAGTGCTAGCAAGCCACTGTCTGGGAAGGGGTGGAGGGGAAAAAAAGGGAAGCAGAGATGATGGAGGCTTATGACAAAACCAAGTTTCCCATTTCTGGTTTCTTGGCCTGGAACTGGTTCTTTCCCTTTGTACTTTTTCTTTCCTTCTCTTTCTCTTCTTCTGGAGTTACTTGCCACATCACTCTCAGGCTCTGCCTTGGCTTACCCTAGATAGAAGATGAGCAGGAAAGATGAGGATGCTTGGAACCTCAAGGCCCCTGCTGGAGGAAGATCTGCTTTTTTGGCTGCTAGGTCTGCCACTTACAGGCCATGGGATTTGGGCAAATTATTGCATTTTATTTTATTTTTCTAAACTTTACTTAGTGTAGTGGTTAAAAGTGCAGGATCTAAAGCCAGCCCACCTGGCTTTAAATTCAGACCTCAGTGTATTAGCTATGTAACCTCAAGTGGCTTGACTTCTCTGTGCCTTGTTTCTTCATCTATAAAATAGGGACAATAATGCCTCCCTCATTGAGTTTTTGTGAGAATTAGAGGAGATGCTAAACATATAGTACAGCACCTAGTATATGGTAAATTCTCATCATATTTCAACTGTTCTTCTGCATAGTATCCCTACTTTGCAGGTTATTTATACCAAATCTTTGGAAAAATGACCTCCAGCACCTACTTTTTCTTAAATGCTACTTTGTTGAAAACTAGTTGAGGATATTTATTTCCCTTTCTCATTATTACTTGCCACAGTTAGTTATTTCCTAGATTATAAACCAATCATCCTATAGAATAATAGTTTCCTGAATTTATACAGCAGTTTTCTGAGTCCCTCTGGCTTTTTTAGATCAGGTAAACCACATCTGAACCACAGCCAGCAGCATGTGGTGACTGTGGCTGGTTTATTACCTACATTTCATGTGAGAGGAATATGACTCACAGAAAGCGTGTGGAACGGAAGGCCCAAGGTTGCACAGGGCGTTAGGGGTGCTCTGATCCTAAGACCGTGGCTCACTCACTACCCAGCAATCAGCTGCCCACACTTGCACTTCACAAACGGCTGTATTCCAAAACAATACGAATAATAACTGATTTCCATCCTGTTCTGTAAAGCACTTGGGTACAGTGGTGATAATGTTACATACATATCAAGTGGAAGGGGAAAAAGCATCCAGAAGGCAGAAGGTAATTTCAAGCATGCAAAATGGGGTTACTGACATGTAAATTCAGTGATATCTAATTCCCATTGTGCCAGCATTATGTAAATATGTAAGTTGAATTTTGTAAGAATGTTTTTAATTATTACAAATTACCATTGCATTTTAAAGATCAAAATTTTCAAGAGGGTTTTGGGAAAGCCTTGAGCATTCATAGTAGTGTTTCTTGGCTAACACTGTTTCTTGGAACCCAAGCATTTAGAAGCTTTTGGGGTGCTTTTGGATATGTGGCTTGAAATTGACAATAAAATGTACAGCCTTGGGATACAAATGTTACATGGTAAAATCTAGAATTATAGAATGTTAGTCTTGAAAGAGATGTTAGAGGTAATATAGCTTGGTGACCGCCCCACTCTGCTCTTCTATTTTATAAATGAGGAAACTGAGGCTCAGAGAGATTATGTACTCAAGTTTACAACAATAATTAGTTTATATAACAATTGTTACTTTGTAATCAGGTTGCCAGATTCCAAATCCACTGATCTTTACATTTCGTTATACTAAGTTTATGAAACCAAGTAAACTCACAAAACAACGTACGGGATATTGCTCTTAATAATAACAGCACCACTTAGAAAAATTCACGTCCATGGTATAATTTATTTTCCAAGTTATAATTTTTTTTTGCTTACAGCTCAAGCTTGGGTCATTATGAAATTAAAAAATATTCCCCACACTTTCAGAGGTAGAGGGTTTTTTTGATGGCATCATACTTCATGTGTCTGTCTGAACCTCCTTAAACCTCATTCCCAGGGAGTGGAGTTGTCCTGCCCTCCACATTTACACCAGTTAGATCCTTTCTCTCCTTTATGCCCAGAGGAAAGTTGTTACTAATGTTCAAACCAATTTACGTGCTTTATTTTCGCATTTCATCTAAGCATTTTCTTAGGGAAGTCAATGTTCATTCATCTACCATAGGCTCATTTTTTTAGGCGACTTCTTTTAAAATATTTTTAAAAATCATGTCCTTTGCCTCTGAGAAAATCAACTATTTAATTTAATTTTTAAATATAATCAGTGTTGGCAAATAAGGAGCCATCAAAGGGAAATAGTGGTTGCATGTCACACACTCCTATGTGACCATGTTCATGAAACCTGCTCTGGCTCTGCTCACCCAGCTTACACTGAAGCATCAGTATGGATTATGTTTTAATATTTATGTGTGTGTGTGTGTTTTGTACCATTTTCACTCTGCCAACACAGGTTAAAAGAAATAATTATATGTTTATTTTTTCCGATTTGAACGTTGCTTTAACTATTTTTTGAACCCCATTTTTCATTTGAATGCTACCTTCACTTTGATAACAGATCATTCTCCTGTTTTCATATCTCACTGCCAAAAGGGACTTGCTGGTTATCTCTGATTACAGGCAATTCGAACTTTAAGTAAGCCTGTCTTTATCAACTACTGTTTTAGCAGCTGATTAATTAGTGCTGTGGTGATCCAGGGGCGGCCTTTATCTGAAGAGCAGTTCAACCATTAGCAAAGGAAACTTCCTTGTGCACCAGCAGCTCAGATAACAAGGTAAGATAATAGTTCACAATCCTTTGGCTAATGCAAACAGCAGCACTCCCTCTTATCCCAACACAGGGCTAGAGAAAAATGCTCAGCCAAATTCTCAAAATACCATGATCTTCAGTGGCAAAAACTAGGGTCTTTTTGTGAACACTTTTTATATACAACAGCACCTTGCAATTTTATAGAGCAGCTGGCATTTAGAAGCTCAAATAATAGTTGATAGGTACTGGCTATTTACAGCAGGAAATCAAGCGCCAGTAAGATTTAGCAATGAGCATAGTTGAGTTTGTCTTATCAGTTGAGAGTTAATACCATGTTTCCCCGAAAATAAGACCTACCCATAAAATAAGCCCTAGCAGGATTTCTAAGCATTTGCACAATATAAACCCTACCCTGAAAATAAGACCTAGTTGTGGGTGTGGCTATGCAGTGTATCTGCACAACCCATGCATTTCATCACAGAGCAGTAAAGAAGACGAGCAGCCCTTCTTATCTGCCCCATCATGACAGCTACTATCCCAGAGGTGACAAGAAAGGTGGGGCAGCCCCACCAACAAGGTTGGCTCCCCCTGTCAGGTCCTGGCCATCCTGTGCATGCTGCAAGCTGAGGCTCTGAGGAGAAAAAAACACATCCCCTGAAAATAAGCCCTAGGGTGTCTTCTTGAGGAAAAATAAATATAAGATCCTATTTTATTTTCAGGAAACACAGTATGTGGACCTAAAGCCAGTCTTCTTGATAGCTATGCACTCTTGGACAGGCTACTTACTATCCCTTTAACTTATGTTCCATCTCTGTAAAGTGGGGCTAATCAGAGTACCTATCTCCTGGCATTATTATGAGATTAAGTGAGTGAGTGCTTCTAATGATCTTAGAATTGTGTCTGACACATGGAAAATGCTGGTGTCATTGCTAAGTTAGGGAAGATGCAAGTAATTTAGGTTATTCAAATTCTAATAGAATTAACCAGAGGTAATTAAATATAAACAGACAAGATCTGGGGCTGTGGCATAGACTATTACAGCTATCACCCCCCACCAGCACTGTTATGACTTCTACTAGCAGCAACTATCTAATTATCGTAATAAGAGTTATTATTATAAGCACTTTAATATATTAATATATTTAAACTTCACAATCTATGAGGTAGGTACAATTTTTATTCTCATTTTATAGCTGATGAAATTGAAGCCCAGAGAACTGAAATGAGCAGCCCAAGGTCACAGAGCTTCTAATGTTGCAAAAGATTTGATCCCAAGCAGTCTGGCCACAGACTACCTGCTCTTACCCATTCACTCCTGCAATCACATGTTATTATTACTCCATGCTGAGTGTTTACTGTGGTAAGTGCTTCCCCATGCTTAGAGGTGATGTGACTTACCTGAGACCTGAGACTAAAACTGAGCCAAGATTCAAAACTAGGTCTTTCCCAACTCCTTCCCTTACATTTTGATGCCTCTTCAGTGTAGAGATTTGGGGGTGTTCAGGGTTAAGGGGAGAAAAGTGACTAGAGACCCAAGAATGTGGGTTTGGATCATTTGACTTTGTACCTCTTGTGATTCCCTCAAAGGCTCTGGCCCTTGCTCTGAATCATCATTTCCCTTGGTGGGAAGGAAGGGCTGGGTTGGATTTGCTGTAGGCAGGAATTATAGCTCATTCTACATTTTCCTAAGATGTATTAGATGGAGAAGTATGTATGTGCAGAAATCTGATTTGTTTATCTGATTGCCTTTATTGTACTGAGTGGTATTTTTGTTCCTTTTTAGCAAATGATGCAAACTTGACTAGTTTTGAAACATTAGTTTAAAAGGCTGGGTGAGCCCTCTAAGTCACCTGGAGAGAATTGAGGTGGGTTTATTAAGACCATCTCAGACAGAAGCCATCCCACCAGGTGCTGGTTACTGACCTGTCTCTCCCATCTCTTTGAAAATTCCGTGAGAGAAACAGGGGCCTCGCTTCATTCATGTTTGTACTGCAGCTTCTAACATAAGCCTAGTACATAGTAGGAAGTACATAGCGCAGCCCCAAACAGGAGGCTGTACTGGGGAAGGAGATTCTTTTTTTAATTAATTGGTTCAGAATACTAATGAAAATTGATTGAAAGAAATTATCACACCTAAGAGATAAAATGTGATTTTACACTTTTAACAGCTACAAGCAACTCAGAATATTTCAAGGCCAAAATAGGGAAAAGCCCAAGGCAGCCTTTTGAGAGAAGTAGAATAATTCAAGAACGTGGGTTTCATTACATTTAAGAAGGGGCAGTATGCCATTTGTGCTAAAGATTTTTTTTTCCTTTTATATGACATTGACTGGTCTGTAGAAATAAGTCTAGCAATGCTTTTCTGTTAGCAATGTTTTGCTGAATATAAAAATTATAATTAATTTTGACTCTTAGACATCAAGTCATTTCTGGTGAGCACAAACTATAAACCTAGGCTTCTTAATTCTTCTATACCTACCTAGGAAATCCTAAACCACTTTTCCTGCTAAATGTCTCAGAAGACCCACCTCTGGTCACCTGGTGGGAGATGCATCAGAGGAACTAATTGACTCCCTCCGGATGTATTCCCCAACTCCAATCCCTCAACTGTGAAGGAAATGTCACATCAATTATGGAGGGAAGTGTCAGGGGATTGGAATTAGGACTGGGTTACAGGACTTGAGGAACTTGTTCAGCTATTGGATAAACATTTATGGAGTATGTATATGGACAAGGCCCTGGGGGAGACAGAGACAGGTTTCATGTGTCCTCTCCTCTGAGGAATATCCAGGTACAGAATAAATAACAAGAAAGTAGAGGGTGTTAAATGCCATAAAAGATGTACAGGGGAAGTGCTAGGGGATCGTTAGAAATGTAAAGATGATCTCTCCAGGTACAATTGCACTATCACTAACACTTACTTTCCACGGCTTTTCCTAAGAGTGGAAACAGAAAATGTCACACCAGATGAGAATGTTTTCTGAGAAACACCAAGAATAAATAATATACTGGTGAAATGTATATATTCACAAAAGATGTTTATATTAACATGATTTATAAATACCAAAAAGGAGGAAACTTGTCAAAGAGGATTTCTTTGATAAGCTACTTACTATGTAGCTATTTAAAAATCAAATAGAACGATTTCTAACGAAGGGAAAAAATCACGATATATTGCTAAGGTTAAAAATCACGCTTAAAACCAACTATTTACATATGTGTGGTAGTACATAATAAACTTTTTAAAATTTCAAAATATTAAGGAAGTACAAATGTTTTTGTTACATAGATATCTTTTATAATGCTTAATTCTGGGCTTTTGGTGTGCCCTTTACCCAAATAGTGTTCACTGTATGTGATAGGTAGGTTTTTAATCCCTTCCCTATGATAAACATTTGAAAGTACATACACCAAAAGGCCAAATTAGCAATGATTATCACTTAGTGATACAATTACAATTTTTTTTTTTTACCGTCATTCCCTGTTTTTCATGCTTTCTAGACTAGCATGTATGACTTTTGTGGTAGTATTAAAAGTACATAGATTTTTAGAAAAGGTCACTGTATCCACTCTTTACAAAAACTAATTCTCAGAGCCCACACATTTTGCTCAGTCAGTACTAGTATTCTACCAGATTAATTTTATTTGTTCTTGAGACAACTTCTTGCCTTTGGATTGTCCTGCTCTCTTGGCTATGACAGTGATCGAAACCAGACTCAGCCCTGTTGTGTTGGTTCTGCCGCCACTTAACTTGAGTTTTTACAAGTGAAAGTTTCTTATTTGGTTTCTCATGGGAATTTTGCCTCTTCATTCTGTTTAAATATTTGTATATTTATGTCATAGTTGCCTATCTTGTTTCTCCAGGGCACCTGCCTTGGGGATAACCAAGGGTGTGAATGGGGATGTCCATGTGCAAGACTCCCCAGCAGTAAGGGCTGCTCCCAGGATGCTGGGCTCCTGGGCTCCTCCTACTGATCCCAGTCCCAGGTGGCTAGAGCTCCTGGAAGGTGTAGCAGTGGAGATCTGCTTCACCTCTGTGGGCTTTCCCTCTGCGTCTACCCATGCCACTATCTTTTACCCTGTCTTACCACCATTGTCACTATTTCTCTGGCCAAAGCTCCAACCACAGGGGTCCTCAGAACTGGCAAGAAGTGGGATCTTGGTTATTCTATCATTTTTAGCCAACCTTAATGCTTTGCAGGACCAGTTTCATGAACTTAAGACCTATGTAGCACAGGGCCCCACATTCAGAAAGTCCTCATGCTTGGCTTATTGCTCTGCTGTAGCTGTTTTAAAATTCTTAATAAATGCAAAGGACCCTGCATTTTCAATTCACACTGGGCCCTGCAAATTATGTAGCTAGTCCTGATGGTTTGGTCTCTAACTGCAGGTTTGTTTGGAGAGACAGAGTAGAAAGAGCATGATATTTGAAACCAGGCAGTCCTATGTTTGATACCCAGCTCTGTCACCTAGCTATGTGATTCTGGGTAAGTTGCTTGACCTCTCTGAGCCTCAGTTTCTTCATCTGTGAATGTATAGAGAGACACTTACTTTAAAGACCTGATGTTAAACATATGTAAAGTTACTAAGACATATTAGACAATAAATAGTACTATTTATTATTATGATTAAATAATTATAGCTCAAAAATATTTCTTCCTTCATAGGTAACCTTGCTCTTTGAGTTTTACCATTCATTTGATTAAAGAAATTTAAGTTAGTTTTTTTTAATGTCCAACTAGGTAGTGTCCAGGGCACCATCCACTACAATCTCATGCCAACCTTGAACTAAAAAGTCAGGACTGAGCTCTCTGGACTCATTTTGTCTCTCTTGCATCATCCCCATGAAAGCCAGGCTGGTCTTTCTCATCCCAGGAGTGTCAACCCAAGGGTTACCTAAAACTTCCACATTTTCTTCCCTTTCTTCCCTAGATGATATAGGGAGTTCCTCCACAAATAGAACTCTTAATGGGTGATCCTGATAATCTGGAATTCCTGAAGTTAGTATTTAGGTTCAATCCCTTTCCTGTCTTGGCTCTAACTTACTTTCAGGTCTCACTTGATTTCAGATCTGCTTTCTGCTCTCCTGCCTGTATCTATATCCCCAATAACAAGAGTACTTTCTTGCATTGTAGTTTACATTTTCATAGAATTTCTCACTTTTCAGAACATGCATGTCACTTTTGTGCCATTTGAGCCATAAAACGATTCCAAGAAGGGATCAGAATGATATCACTATTTTCTCAAATGTGAGAATGAACACTAGCAAGATAAAGTAACTTATGCAAAGGTACCCAGCAAACTAGTGATAAAGTCAAGCCTAGGGAGAATGCAAATTTCATTCATTTGTTAGTTCGTTGAATCTCTACTGGGCTTAGTGCTAGGGATACAGTGGTAACAAAAGCAGACACACCCGTGTTCAGGCAGCTTATAGACTATAAGATATTAAACAAACAATCACAACCATAAATGTAAAATTTCAATTGTGGTTAGTGCTGGGAAGAAGAAGTAGCCAGGGTCAGTTTCTGACTGGTCAGGAGGTCCCTCAAGCTGCTTCCTTGGAAAAAAAAGAGATGTAACTCTATGTTTAGAGACACTTATTTATTCACTTATTAATGTGATACTTTAATTAGAAAAAGGATTTCTCTGAAAGCAAAATAATGTGTTATTTTGAGTAGATATAAACAAGTGTAGGGTATTTTAGTCACTTTCAACACTACTGTCTGGTCAGGGCAGGAGGCTGTGGTAGAGCTGTGGCTGAGTTATGAAGGTTGAGCTGGGTAGTAGAGAACTGAGAAATATTGTACTGTGTGGATCCTTGGAAGTCACTTACCATCAGAAAAGTTTGCCATCTTGACCCTGCACTCTTAATCTAGAGCATCAGGCCTCATAGCACCCATGTGTTGAGGCATTAAGAAGTAGTGGCGGACATGCACCAACATTCGCAGTTGATGCTGAGGACCCTCCTTGCCTATTATTATTCTAATATTCATTTGTTTATGGAAAAATATTTCTTTAGACCTCATGCTAGACATTGGAGACCAAGAGGGAAACAAAGATGACAAAATTTCTGGCCCCAAGGAGCTTATTAGAGTGAGACACTAAGCAAACACATAAATGAAAATATCATTTCAAAATGTGGTTAAGTTCCACATCTGAAGAAAAGAGACAGATACCCAGGGAAAGAATAAAACGGGCACCAAAGAAAGCCTCTCTATGGAAGAAGTGACATTTGAGCTGTGATGAAAAGCATAAGACAGAGTTCATGGAGGCAAATCGAAAGAGGACAAGTTTTCCAGACAGAAGGAATAGCATGTGGGGAGAGGTATGAGAAAGAGACAAAGACAGAGAGACAAAAACAGACAGACACAAAGTGCACCTGAAATAGCAGTTATTGGTGGTATTGTGCAAAAGCCTAAATTAAATGCGAGCTAAAACCCTAAATTCAAGGGCAAAGGTGCCTTTGGGGTACTTTCAAAGTTTCTTTTGGCATATGCAATTTAATAGATAACATGTTTACAACAGCATATGGTGTAATAATCAGAAAGTTTCCTATTTGGTTTTGCTCCCATTTATATATTATGTGGCTTAAAAATGTTAAAGGTGGACTAGGCCATCTGCTGACACATAAGAAATCCACTTTGCAGAGAGAGAGTAATGGTGTGGAAGGCAAGAATGAGACACTTAAAAATAATAGCAAGGAAAAGCAGGAGGCTCCTAAGTAAGATGGCTGACCTGAGACACCAGCTCTCAGAGCATCTCAGCAAGAAGGAAAAGTTTTAGATGAAAGAGAAAAAATGAAAAAAACCAACAGACATAGATTGGATGAGGGTTGGAAGGAAGGGAACCAGAACCTTCAGGAGACTCCATGGGAAAAGGTTGAGGAGCAGAACAAGAAGGAGCAAGGTATCAGCAAAGATCAACCCCCTAGAAGCTTGGAGTCCAGTGAGAAGGGTAGGTGAAGTAATTTGCTTCTTCCTCCCCAATATCCCTGACAGCCCTTGCATTCCCAAGCTGCTAGAGTGACTTTCTGCACACATGAGCCCAGAGGTTGCTGCCACCAGTGAGCTGGGAGCTTCTTGTGGACAGTACATCAGGCTCCCAGACCCACTGGGGTGCTTCCCATCCCACAGACCTGAGTGTGGATGGTAGGCACCGTATTACTTCTCTACTCACCATGCCCCTGTGTCCTACCTAGTAGACTTCAACTCCTCTGGTTTCATCTTCCTCTTTCTTACACAGACATTTACCCACTCTGGCCCAGACTGCAGGACCATAGGAGTCCAGTGGGTCCAAGGTGATCCGTGTGACTCCAGAGCCTGGACACTTTGGGTGGACTACCTCCTGGAAAGAGGATCAGGGATGACCAGAGTGCAAACTTTCCTCCACCCAGACTCTATTTTTTTACCTACCCATACCCCACATGTGGCTTCTGAGAGAGACAATTGAGCCACCACACTGAGGCTTCCACAGAGAGTGGGGCTCAGGCCTTTCCTCTTGGGGTTCTGCAACAATCTGAGAGATGCTTGCTCTGTAAGCTCCCTGCTCACTCACCTTCCCTAGTGCTGCTTGCCCAGTGGCTCCATCAGAGTGGGGCATGCCCCAAGGAGGAGTGGTATCAATCCAGCTCTGGCACCCCATGGGTGACTCAGCACCAGTGTGCTTCTCCCTGGCATGGTCAGGGATTGATCTTGATCTCGGGAGGCGAGGGAGCCTGTGTGGGCAGATCTGGTGGGGAGAGTGCAGTGTGGGTCCTAGCTATGATGTATTTATGGGGCACCCCTTTCTTCACAGGAGGGCCACACTCTCAGCTCAGGCTGGATCCTGGGGTAGGGGCAAACTTCCTGGCCTGTAGTACAATCATTGGGGAACTCAGCTGCTTCTGCTGTGGCAGAGAATAAGGATTTACCTGAAGTTCTAGGGCCCCACTCACCACCTGAGGCATTGGAATGCTCCTCCTGAGGGACTACAGTCAGTCGCAGGACCCAAAACAACATCGGTGCTTATTCTTTCTGGCACCACCTACTGACATGGAGATCAGTTTGCACACCATTTTCAACATTTACTGACTCAATTTTACAGGGTGTAAGGGGGTTCAAGGAGTGCCCATTTGGGGGAGTGGCTACTCCTCCACACAGAAAAACTTTGTTACTGGATAATGGTGGAAAGATCCCAGCCCAGGGTCTTAGCATAAAAGTGTTTAGGCCACTCCCCTGTGAACAGCCCTCCCAGTTTGTAGAGTCTATCCTGACCCTCCTACCAGAGGCTCCCCCTAGTGGCCAGAAAAGCAACTTCTGAGCCCCACTGAGGCTTTGCAAAGCCTTTCAGGCTCCCGCAATCTAGCCACAATTTGTCTTGCTCCTCCCCCCACCTCAAGGGGAATATAGACCAAGCAAATCCCTCGAAGCTATAGGGTCTCTATAAGCAAAAAACAAGCAGCTGATTCCTACTCACAAGGACCACTCAACATCACTGGGATTAAAGTGGACAACCTAACTCACTACACAGTGTTGGGAACAAGTCAAGACAGTAGGTAATCCAAGAGGTAGACCAAACCTGCTAGAACATTCCATAGGCAACTCAGGATCAGCACTCGTCTCCCTAGCATGCTCAGGGATTGATCTTCAGGAACCTGGAGATAGTCCCGTAAGCCACACCTAGCACCCCCAGGTCTCAACTGAGAGGCCTGATAAGAAGAAATCAGTGAAAGAACTCCAGAAACATGAAAAATCAGAGCAAAAGGACATCCCCAAGAGAAAACAACAACTCTTTACCAATGCATACCAACCAAAACAAAAAGATTGAAATGACAGATGAAGAATTCCAAATATAGATTGTAAGTAAGTTCAATGAAATACAAGAAAAATTAGAAACCCAACACAAAGAAACCACAAAAATAATTCAGGAAATGAATGAAAAATTTACTAAGGAAATTGAATTATTAAAAAAAATCAAACAAAACTCCTGGAAATAAAAAATTCACTCAAGGAAATACAAAACACAGTGGAAAGCCTTAAGAATAGGCTAGGTCAGGCAGAAGAAAGAATCTCAGAGCTTGAAGTCAATGCCTATGTGACAAACAAGCCAGTCAAAGAGAAAGAAGTGAGAAGTAAGAGGAATGAACAAAACCTATAAGAAATATGAGATTATGTAAAGAGGCCTAAAAATCATAGGCATCTTGGATGGTGAAGAAGAAAATACACAATGGTTGGAAAACTTATTTGAGGGAATAATTGAGGAAAATTTCCCTCTCCTTTCTAGAAATCTAGATATTTAGGTACAAGAAGCTCAAAGGAACCCTGGAAGATTCATATCAAAGAGGCAATCACCACAACACATAATCATCAGACTGGCCAAAGTAAACACAAAAGAGGCACTCCTACAAGTCATTAGGTGAAAGCAACAGGTAATTTACAAAGGAAAACCCATCAGACTAACTGCAGACTTCTCAACTGAGCCCTTACAAGCCAGAAGGAATTGGGGCCCCATTCTCAGTCTTCTCAAACAGAATAATGGCCAGCCTAGAATTTTGTATTCTGTAAAAATAATTTTCTTATATGAGGAAAAAATAAAGATTTTCTCAGACAAGCAAACACTAAGGAAACGTGTCAAGATCACACTTTCCCTGCAAGAAGTACTCACAACTGCATTATGCATAGATCAGCACAATGTATCCCACCAGTCTAAAATCGCCCAAAAGCTAAAGCTCAGAGTCCATATACCCTACTGGCTCAAGTGATAAAACAGAGTAATAAATTTCTACTCAATAGGTTGAACAAAAATCCACCCCACTTATCAATTCTTTCAATAAATGCAAATGGTTTAAACTCCCCTCTCAAGATACATAGGTTGGCTGAATGGATTAAAAATACAAGCCAAGTATCTGCTATCTCCAGGAAACACATCTAACCCCCAAGGAATCATTTAGACTCAAGGTGAAGGGATGGAAAACAATATTCAATGAAAATAGAAACCAAAAGAAAAAAAAAAAAGCTGGTGTAGTCATTCTCATATCAGATAACATAGGCTTTAAATCAGCAAAAGTAAAGAAAGGCAAAGATGGTCATTATATAATGGTGAAGGGAAAAATTCAACAAGAAGACATAACACTCCTAAATATTTATGCACTTGACACAGGTGAAACCAGATTCATAAAGTAAACCTTACTTGATCTAAACAAAATGATAAACAACAGCATCATAATAGCTGGGTACTTCAACACCCCACTGACAGATGGGACAGATCCTCTAAGCAGAAAATTAGCAAAGAATTAATAGACTTAAACAGAACTCTAGAACATATGGATCTAACAGACATTTACCACATATTCTACCCACAAAACACTGAATATACATTCTTCTCATCAGCTCCTGGAATGTTCTCTAAGAATGATCATATTCTAGGCCACAACACATGTCTCAACAAATTCAAAAAAATATAAATTATACCATATATCTTCTCAGACCACAGTGGAATAAGATTAGAAATCAATTCCAACAGAAATACTCAACAATATACAAAGTCATGGAAATTAAACAACATACTGCTGAATGACTATTGGGTCAAGGAGGAAATTAAGATGGAAATCAAAAGATTCTTCAAACTAAATGAAAAAGGGGACACAAATTATCAAAATCTGTGGGATTCAGCAAAAGCAGTCATAAGAGAAAAATTCATAACCATAAATGCCTGCATCCAAAAGGCAGAAAGATCACAAATCAACAATCCAATGAATCATCTCAAGAAGTTGGAAAAGTAAGAATAAACTAATACCAAACCCAGCAGAAGAAAGGAAATAACTAAGATCAGAGCAGAACTAAATGAAATCAATAACAGAATATTGATGAAACAAAAAGCTAGTTCTTTGAAAAGATAAACAAAATTGACAGGCCTTTCACTGTCAAAAGAAAGGACTAATAAGCTCAATCAGAAATGAAAAAGAAGATATCACAACTGATACCACAGAAATATAAAATATCATTTCTGAATACTATAAAAAATCTCCATGCAGCATATAAATGTTAAAATGTTGAGGAAATGGACAAATTTTTGGAAACACACAACCTCTCTAGGATCAATCAGAAAGAAATACAACTCCTGAACAGATCAATATCAAGTAATGAAATTGAAGCAGCAATAAAAAAATCTCCCAACAAAAAAAATCCTGGAACAGCTAGTTTCACAGCTGAATTTTACCAGATTTAGAATGAAGAACTGGTGCCTATAACTGTGGAAATTATTTCATAACATCAAGAAGAATGAATCCTCACCAGTCTTTCTATGAAGCCAATATCACCTTCATACAAATCCAGGAAAGAAACAACAAAAAACAAAAACTGCAGGCCAATATCCCTTATGAATATAGATGTAAAAATTCTCAATAAAATCCTAGCAAACCAAATTCAACTTTACATCAGAAAAATAATCCACCATGATCAAGTGGGCTTCATCCAAAAGATGCAAAGATGGTTCCACATATGAAAATCTATAAATGTAATTCACCACATAAATAGAAGCAAAAACAAAGACCATATGATCTTCTCGATAGATGCAGAAAAAGCATTTGACAAAATTCAGCACCATTTTATGATAAGAACTTTTAACAAAATAGGCATAGATGGAGCATACCTGAATATCATAAAAGCCACATACAACAAACCCACAGCCAACATCATACTGAATTGGGGAAAAATTGAAAGCATTCCCACTTAGAACTGGAACCAGACAAGGTTGTTCACTGTCACCACTTCTATTCAACATATTGCTGGAAGTCCTAGCCAGAGTAATCAGGCAAGAGAAAGAAATCAAGTGTATCCAAATGGGGAAAGAAGAGATCAAACTATCACTCCTTGCTGATAATATGATCTTATATCTAGAAAACCCCAAAGATTCTGCCAAGAAACTCCTGGAATTGATAAATAAATTCAGCAAAGTCTCAGGTTACAAAATCAATGTACACAAATCAATAGCATTCCTATACACCAACAACAGTCAAGTGGAGAATCAAATCCAAGACTCAATATCTACAGTACCAACAAAGAAAATAAAATAACTAGGAATATATTTAACCAACAAGGTGAAAGACCTCTACAGGGAGAACTACAAACACTGAGGAAGGAAATCACAGAGGATATAAGCAAATGGAAAAATATATCATACTTATGGATCAGCAGAATCAACATTGTTAAAATATCCATAAGACCTAAAGTGATTTACTGCAATCCTCATTAAAATACCAATATCATTTTTTTGCAGATCTAGAAAAAATAAATCTATACTTTGTTTGGAACTGAAAAGACCCTGAATAGCCAAAGCAAACTTAAACAAAAGAACAAATCTGGAAGTATCACTTTACGAGACTTTAAGCTATACCACGAAGCTATAGTAACAAAACCAGCATGGTATTGGCATGAAAATAGAAACCTAGACCAATGGAACAGAACAGAGAACCTAGATAAAAAACCATCCTCATATTTCAATCTGATCTTTGGTAAAGCATACAAAAACATTCACTGAGGGAAAGAGTTTGTATTCAATAAACGGTGCTGGGAAAACTGGATAGTCACATGTAAAAAACTGAAACAGGATCCACACATCTCAGCACTCACAAAAATTCATTCACAATAAATAAGAGACTGAAACCTAAGGCATGAAACTATAATAACTCTAGAAGAAGAGGTTAGAAAAACAATTATACATATCAGCCTAGGCAAAGAATTTATGAAGATGACCCAAAAGACAATCAAAGCAACAACAAAAATAAATAAATGGGACCTGATTAAATTAAAAAGCTTCTTTACAGCCAAGGAAACAATCAACAGAGTGATTATACAATCTACAGAATGGGAGAAAGTATTTGCATGCTATACATCCAATAAAGGGCTCATAACCAGAATCTACAAAGAACTCAAGTGAATCAGCAAGAAAATATTAAACAACCCCATTAAATAGTGGGCAAAAGACATGAACAGAAGCTTTCCAGAAGAAGATAGACTAATGGCCAATAAACATATAAAAAAAATTCTCAACATTTCTAATCAACAGGGAAATGCAAATCAAAACCACAATGAGATATACCTAACTTCAGTAGGAATAGCTTTTATCAAAAAGTCCCAAAACAACAGATGCTGGCATGGATGTGGAGAGAAAGGAGCACTTATACATTGTTAGTGGAACTGCAAACTAGGACAACCTCTATGGAAAGCAGTATGGAGATGCCTCAAAGAACTAAAAGTAGACCTGACATTTGATCTAGCAATCCCACTACTGGATATTTATCCAAAGGAAAGGAAGACATTTTATAAAAAAGACACCTGCACTCGAATGTTTATAGCAGCACAATTCACAATCACAAAGATGTGGAAACACCCCAAGTGCCCATCAATACGTGAGTCGATTAATAAAATGTGGTATATGTATACCATGGAGTACTACTCAACCACAAAAAACCCAATGATGAACTAGCACCTCTTGTATTATCCTGGATGAAGCCGGAGCCCATTCTACTAAGTAAAGTATTCCAAGAATGGAAAAACAAAAACCACATGAACTCACTACCAAATTGGAACTAACAGATCAAAACTCTTGTGCACATATGGTAGTAAAATTCAATGGACATCAAACAAGTGGGAGGGAGGAAGATAGGATGGGTAAATTCACACCTAATGGGTACAATGCACATTATCTGGGTGATGGACACACTTAAAACTTTGACTCAAACTGTACAAAAGCAATTCATGTAACCAGAACGCTTGTACCCCTATAATATTCTGAAATAAAAAAGAAAGTTTAAGGCCACTTTCTTTCCATTTTTGGCCTCTCTTTTTTTTTCCCCCTATAAATTTTGTGTTTTGTATTTGTGACACTGCAAGACTTTTACTTTCTTTCACCACCTGTGGGGCAGAGGGGACAACTCACCATTCTTCCCCTGATTATCTGAAAGTCCCTATTTAGTTTTTACCAAGTGATGATTGCTTTCTTTTGGCCAAGTGTGTATTACTTTAATGTGGCCCTGAAAGCAGTTTTATAATCTGAAGAATAAACAGATTGCTTGTCAAGTTCTCTTTGTCTGTTCCATTGTGACCTATTAACATTTACGCTGCTTTGTAGAAACGTGGCAAAAGGGCTGGTTGCCTCCATCACCTATTTCCATTGCAGAAAAATGTGATTATTCTGGCTTTCAGGCAAAGGGTGGCATCACCACCTCAAGGCCGTAACTGACTAAAGACAGTGGGACTGAATGCTCAGTGGTTATTCACAACTTTGAATCATTTTAGAAGTTTCCCTAAAAGAATGGATGCATGGATAAGACTTTTTATTTTTTAATAAAAAAAAAATCTCTTTTTCTAAAGCCATTGTCTTTGGACTCATTTTCCCCTTATTGTATTTGGAGAGATGTTGAATATGCATTTCTAAGAATCCATGATTTTTAAATTACAAAAGCCATAAACATGGAGAAGTATTTCCTAGTGATAAAGCAAAGTGTTTTAGAAAATTCTACAATGGCATTGAGAGGTCATGTAGCATACTGCCCTGTCTCAACTTCATTCTCTTCTCTTTATAAAATCTTCAGCCCTGGGGGCTTTTGATGTAGTCCATTACATTTTCGTACAGTGTTAATCATTAAGAAATTCTTCCTGATATGGAACCAGAATCCAGTTTTATTTTCTATCCATTGGCCACACTTCTGCTCTGCATAAGGCAACACGGACACTTATTCTGCTGAAATGCTATTGGGGAGAGGATAGGGAACTCAATTTCTCTAGGCATCTGGTTTGAATTAATTACTTCACAGAACCTTTTTTCCTAGCTGGCACCAAATTTCTTTATAATTTAAAAAATCCACATTTTCACCTTATAAACAAAAATTTTCAAACATTTAAATGTACAAAATGTTTCAATGGTTTCTTGTTCTGGGGAGGCAGGTTTCTTCCTAGAGGCTTTAAATAGAAAATTAACATTTTTGTGAATATGGTAGGTTTTTTTCTTTTCATAATAGCATGTTCACATTTTAGAAAAATATTGCGACTTCATAGAGTGTGCTGGAGTGAGTAGCAAGACCTAACGATTTCTGCTACCTGAGACTGGATGCCACCGTAGCTTTACCCTTTGTAAAGCCCCTCTAGCTCAGTCCATCCCCAAAGAACCAGTGATTGCTGGTCCAAATAATTGCTGGGCTTAGCTGCCAGATTCATTCAGAAATTGCTGGTATTGTCCTCCGTAAAATGATATGTCTCTATGATCTCTCTCTCTCTCTTTTCAGCAAACCAGAATCCTGGATATAATTTGATCTTCATTATGAAGAGAGAAGCTGAATTAGATAATAGAAAATCTGAAGAGTTTAAGTAACTGAGGATCAACCTCACCATTCCCCATCCGGCTCTGCTCCCCAGCTGATGTACTTATTTGTGGCTCAAGTTAATTTGATAGGAACTGGGAAAGAATATTTTGAGTCCAGGACCTGAGGCTAAGGTCTTTCCCTCTCTAAACTCTCATCCCCGAAGTCTACCCAAATCTTAGATTTATGTCTTACAAAGGGAGATGCCAAGACTGCTTCTTTGTACAAGTAAGGCACCTCTCCCGCCTGCCTCCAGAAGCCTACAGGTAGCAATTTGCCACATCCTTTGCATTTGACAGAGGGCTAGGAATTAGAGGAGGTGTTTTGCTCTCCTGTCACTTGTCTCCTCACAGTATAATTATCTGAGTTCCTAAGTGCTGCAGTGATATATGAAGAAATCCAAAGAAGAAATACAATATGTCTTCATTGTCTTTCATCATTAGCCCTCGATTAAATATTTCTTACCCTGGGCTAAGGTAGCATGGGGTGGAACAAGCCATGGGCTGCAAGCCAGAAGAGGTGAGTCTTAATCTCTCTTCCACGTATACTAGCTGTGTGTCTTTAGCCAAGCAATTAACGCTTCTAAATCTTGATGTTTTCTTCTATAAAACAAAAAGATTGGGTTATTTCTAAAATTCCTCCTGGGGCTAAATTTTTTTATTATATACGTATAATTTTTATTCAAAATCATGATGGAAAAATACTCTAAATACCAAGTGAAAGTAGTTAAGAACAGTAAGCAGTTATCTGATAATAATCTATAGAGGTTTCCTCCATAAGGTAATTTCCAGTTTTGCTTGTATATCTGAAACCACTGATAATGTTAGGCAGGTGGCAAGAATTCAAGCAATAATTTGTCTGTAGATATGATACTTTTGGGTGCTTATTTTTAAGTTGGAAGCACCTCTTAGGAAATATTTTGAACCAACCCATGTATTTCACAGTCTTTATAATTAAAGTCTGAGACATGTACTAACTTTATATACATATTTATCCTATCTTGGTATGCCTAAAAAGTAGTGAAATTAGATTCTAAAAACCACACCTACAGAAGTCTCATTGTGAGTCACACATCATATTCTCCTTTCCACATAAAAGTTATATTTTAGGGATGGCTAGAGTTTAAAAGGTCATTTATTCCTCATACCTCTTCCCCTTCTACAAAGAATGCAAGTAAAAAACAAAACAGCAACAAAAGTTCTACAATTAAATCCAAGTCCTATATAATATTATTCTGTATTTGTATTGAATGATACATTGTATCATTCTGTATACTTTAAAGTATCTTAATGTAAATTATTTTATATGCTCCTCCTATTACCTTTGTTAAATACAGACGAAGGTAATGTCATCTTCATCTTATAAGCAAAGAAACTAAACTTGTGAGGGTAAAAACTTAAGAGGAAAAGGATACAAGTCCCCAGGGTGCTGGGAGCTCTTGTGCTGAACGAAGCTAGAGAACTGACAAACTGGATTTTCTTTGGAACAGATGTGAACAGTTAGGACAAATATTAAAAGCAAGCTTCTTGGGTCTCAGGTGACTTGTATCTTTTTCATCATGTCAGAGATACACAGTCTTTCTGTTTAAGGGAGTTCTCAAGAAGACCTTTCATAATTCTGAATGTGCCTAAAACCCATAGCCTGTAGTATGCACATAAGGAAATGTCATTCAAAGCTCTGAATCAGCTTCTAGAAATTCCATGAAGCCAGCCAGTTTGGCAGATTTTCTAGGCTGCTGTCACTAAAATCACTGTGCACTTCCGAAGAGATTTTATTATATAAAATATGGATTTAATACTTTCAAATGTGTAACAACTTTTTTTGAGAATTGGATGGTCTCTTTTCTTTTTGAGTTTTGGATTGACAAATGAGTGACATCATGCCATATGAGTGCGAGTTGGTTCAGAATGTCTTTCCTTGCTTATAAGAGCCCTGGACTTGAACGGTAAGGTCAAAGTGGCAGTCACATTGTGAGAGGTCATAAGTGTAATCCACCAGCCTGAAGAGACATCTCATATCACTCAAGTGACCCCTGCACACCTCCCGCAGGTCACCTGACACTTTCTAGCTTGAGGCCTTTGCAGAATCCATACAAGCTGTGAAATGATTTCTCTCCATAAAATCCTTGAACAAAGAAGTGCACTTTCTGCCTTCTGGTAAGCCTTGCTGAGCTATCTAGAATTCTGGTTTAGCTCCTCAGCCTTGGACCTTTGGCAAACAATATCATTTCTTTGAAATGATGATAATAGCAAGCAAGGCTACTATCATTATTACTTCCTCTTTCACTCTTCTTTTCTCCATGAATGTTTCAAGGTTTTGGCAGTGGAAAAAAAAATACAGGCTTGCAGGTCAGTAGTAACAACTTTGGACAAAACTTCTTCAATAGAGCCTCACGCTATTTGATTTAGCCTATCTGAAAAGCAACAACTTGCAGAGACAAGTAACATCTTGCAAAACCTGTTGGCTGTTTAGCTTTGTCATCTGATTTCTTAAGGAAAATATCAAGTAGCTTTGGATTTTAACACTCATGGTATCCTAGTAAAGTAAAATATTTTAGAAAAGTTAGGTTCTAGGAGAATACAGTCTTAAAGAGTTATGAAAGGAAATCTTTAAGAAAGAAAATATATTCCTTTAAGAAAGGAAATATAATTTATAGGGCAGAGTTGGAAGTACATGAATTGAGTCTGGACTTCACCATGAAATCACTCAGATTTAGAACCTCTAAAGTATCTTTGGCTGGGGAAAATTTGGATTGATTTAGGTTTTTTGGAATGCATCAAACTGGAAGAGACTTGCAGCAGGAATATATGATGTCTTCTAGTACAACCTTCCATAGATATAGAAATCTCCTCTGAAATAGCACAGTCTCTGCTTGAATAGTTTCAGTGATGGAGAGCTCACCCCCTCCTGAGGCAGCTCAACCTGATGTTGAACAGTTCTAATTTTTGGAATTTTCTTCTTTGAGCTAGAATTTTGTTTCCTTTAACTCCCATCAAGTACTGGTTTTATGGTGAATGAATTAATTCCTTCTTCCACTAGACTTTGCATTGGAGATGAATGTCGTAATAGCCCTGAGTATTTGCTTCTCCCAGGTATTCATCTAAAAATAAATTGCTCCTAAAATAGGGCTACAAGAACTTTGATTTAAAAATAAATATTTGGGTAATTGGAAAAACATTTATTGGTCTTGGTCAAGACTTAATTGTATCTCCCTACAGTAATCTATATATTCCATGTAATACCAATTAATAAATATATAAATTATAAATAATATAGGTTTCAAATGGTTATTTTCCCCTAGAACTGTCAAAACTTATCCAACTTTCTATGAGCTTACTATATATCAGGCACGATTCCATTAAGAGCTATTGTGTATACATCTATATGACAGACAAAATCACTCCCTAATGGGGTTTACATATTAGTGGAGAAAGATGAAAATACTTTTTATTCTTTAAGAAAGCTTTAAGTGATATGAAAAGATACCAGGGCAGAAGGGTATAGAATGACTGGGTTGTGCATGTGTGGGCATGGAGGGATGATGCTGTAGCTAGGGTAGGTGGAGAAGCCTCTTGCAGAGGTGACATTGAAGCTAAGACCTTAATGATGAGAGAGATGCAACCCTACAACCCATAGGAAGAAAGTCCTCCCATAGAGGGACCAGCAGAAGCAAAGGCTCTGTGACAGCTCATTGTGTTGAAGAGACTGCAAGGAGGGCAAAGTTGCTGAAGTGGAGTGGTCAAGGGAGAAGATGATGAATGGGATGGTCAATCAAAAGTTAGTTCCTGTGGAGCCTAAATTCCAGAGTAAGCAGCTGAATTTCATCAGAGCATTTTAACCTGAGTAATGATAGGGTCTGATTTGAGAAGGTTATGGTTTTCTATGTAAGGAAGCAACTGCAGCATTATGCAGAGAAAGATGGAAACAGAGGGACGAGTTAGGAGACTAAGACCAAGAAAACGAAAGCTTGAGCTACTGTAGTAACAGAGGAAATGGGAAATGAGTCCTAGGGCTTTGTATCGCATCTTGGAAGTAGCACTGACAGAGATGGCTGATGGATGGAATGGGGAGTGTGAATGGAAGAGAGAAGCTGAGGACAATGCCAAAGATGTTGGAGTTAGCAAGGGGAAAAGAGTAGTGCTGCCATTTGCACTTCTGATTAAGACTGGGGAAGCAGCAAATGGAAATTGGGAGTGGGAAACAGGAGTTCTTTCTTTGACACATTGGGTTTGCAGTGTCTATCAGGCATCCAAGCAAAGACTGTGCGTCCACCATTGGAGAGGGAGATCCGGAGCCTGGAGGGAGAATTAAGAGTTGGAGAAACAGAGTATTGAAAGCCATGGGACTGGATAAGATCCAGTAGATGGAAGAAAGGAGAAAATAGTAGAGCATAGAAAAGGGAGGAAGGGGAGGAAAGGAAAGGAGGGGGGAGAAGAGGGCAGAGGAGAAAGAGAGGCCTGATGTGCTCTTATACTAAGTGATTAGATTTAAGAGATTAGACAGCAGAGAAGACATAGAAAGAGTGACCACATGGGGTTGGAGGAAAGACAGGAGAATGTGGTGACCCCAAAGCCTCTGAAGAAAATATATCAAGAAAGAAAGAGTAATCACCAGTGTCAATGATATTAAGATTCAAATAGGATGAGAACAGAGAACTGACCATCAACTTGCCAAATGAAGGATGTCAGTGACCCTGATAAAAGCTGCTTCAAGGAAGTGCTGAAGTGAAAAGCCTAATGAAGTGGTTGAGGAGAGAGGATGAGATGTGAGAAAATGCTGACAGCAAATACGGCAACTCATAAGGATTTATGCTGAAATGGTGAGCAAGGGAATGGGGCAAAAGGAGGAGTGGGAAATAGAGCCACTGATTTTTTGTCTTTTTTGTTTTAACTGGGTGATGTTAAGGTGCATTGAGATGCCTAGTGAAATTATCCATAGTTAGCAATGATAATGAATGAGGGAACAAGGTAACTGCAAGGGCAAAAGGAGGTGTGGGTCAGGGTCACAGGTGGAAAGAGAAGATTTGCATAGGAGCAGGGACTCTTTTTTTGCTTCACAGGAAAGACAGCCAAGCATAAGTGGTTTTGATGCAGCAATGATGTTGCTTTGATTTAATCACATTATTTAAAACATATAATTGTTATCTCAAAAAATAAGCATGCCTAAACAACCAGGAAAATATTGTGGAAGAGAATAAGGGTAGAGGTATGGGAGAGTAGGCTACGAGATCTACCAGAAATTAAAATGTTTGGTGCTATATAAGAACTAAATAGAAAATCCAGGAGTAGAACATAATACATGTGAGAATTTAGAATATAATAAGGGTAACCCTAAAATCAGCAGGGTAAAGATGATTTAATCAATAAATGACATTGAGATATATTTCTAGTTGTTTTGCAGAATATGAGGTTTGATCTCTGCTCCATTTTTTAAAGCAAAACAATTTGCTGATGAAGCAAACATTTAAACACAGGAAGGACCATTAAAATATCTTTTAAATGGGAATTTTAAAAACATACTTTTGGCATGGTGAGGGCATGACATGAAGCTCAGAATCCTAAAGGAAAGAAAGGAACTAAATTCAACTACATGAAAATTTAACAAAAAAATATAAAATAAAAATAAAACACAAAAAGTTAAATTTTACTAAATAAAAATACTGTTGTATGAAAATATCCCATCAACAAAGTCAAAAGGCAAGTTATAAACTGGAAAATAGTACTTTTGATACCTATGACAGACAAAATGCTAATTTTCTTAATATGTAAAGGACTCTTAGAGATTAATAAGATGAAGAAAAAAAAATCTAACTGAAAAACAGGTGAAATACATAAAAAGGGAGCTCACAGGAAAAAGAATACTAATTGCCAATCAACATATGGAATAATCTCGCAAAATAAGAAATGAAAATTAAAATAACAAGATATCAATGAAATATTAAAAATTGTGAAAATACCTACCTGGTGAAAGAGTGGAGAAACAGACAATTTGAGAGGGGCAATTTGGAGGTGTTTGACAGACACAAGAACAATAACAAACATGCATGCATGTGCCCTGTGACCCAGTAATACCATTTGTAAGAACTTAAACTTACAGATATTCTTGTATGAATAGTATACTGAATGATCTAGAATGTTTATTGCAGCATTATTTGTAATTTTAAAAATTGGAAACAATTTTTGTCACTAGAATATCACTAAAGATAATATTCAAAAGAGAATTAAGTCAAACTATGGTACTTTCATGCTATAGAATATTATGCAACAATAAATAAGGGTGAAGCATAATATATATGGATAATATGGAAAGATAAAATATTTTAAGTAAAACAATGTTAAATTATGAAAACTTGATCCCATGTGAGCTTAAAAGTATACAAACATATGTTATATTGGCATAGAAAAAGTCTGGAGTACACTTTGAGTTATTTTTATTAGTGTTCTCTGAGGAATGAGATTAGGATGTTGGGGTGATGATGGGAATACTTTTACAATTCATCTGATACCTCTCAGTATTTTGGGGTCTTTTTTTATTTTTTTCTATGAGAATGTCTCATTTCTATAATAAGAGAACTAGTTTATTTAAAACTTGCATTTAGGGTCAAACACTATAATCCAGATATTGTCTAAAATCTGCAGAATGCAGTTTGTGGCTAATATACCCCTTGATCTAGCCACTCTACTAATGTCTTACAGTAAAATTCTTGTTACCTTTTCTTAAGTTCTGATCTTCAAATAGATGATTCCAGTTTATTTAAATTTCACTTAAATGACAGGATTCAAGAGACTTCAGCAGCAGAGAAACTTTGGATTGTTAATTTTATATAAAATGTTTTTTTAAAAGATATCTGGATCTAAACACAATGTTCCAGATCACATAAACTAATGAAAAGTGAATGAAACTATCACTTCCTTTCTTTTTTCCTTTGATTATTTATTTATGTATTTATCTAAAGTGTACAACACAGCTGTTAGTGACAGAGGTGAGACCAGCACTCAAATCTCCATGTTGGTTTTGAGTTTGTCCATTCATTCATTCATTCATTCATTCATCAGATACTCCAGGAGCGTAGCCTGGATCCCAGGTTCTTTCTGTAGCTCTGGAATGCAGTCATGAATAAGGCAGACTGAACTCCCGAGTGTGACAGTTGATCACTTTCATAGTTGTGGGTCAAGAGCTGTTCCCCAGATCGTTGCACAAGAACCTGATTGACCTGTGCAACATGTCAGTGAGCAAACTTCCCTGATTAATCATGATCAGCAGAGTGCTTAGTGGGAGCTTAGCGGGAGCTGACATAAGTGCTTTTTCTCACCATAGATTTCAGGGGAATTTCAACTCACATATTTCTGACTCACTGGAAGTTTAAATACCTACTGGGCTGTTATGACAGGAAGACTTGATATCCTAGATTCTTCGGTCATAACTATGAGTTGAAGGGTAAAGACCCTCATTCTATTAATAAATAGATAATAATCACAATATATTCTTTTTGTAAATTCAAACAGGTCACATCTTAGCCAGTACCAAATTTGGTCCTCTAGCTTTGCTAAAATTGATTGGAGCACTATAACATAGTATCATATTTGGTAGTAAGCATGAAGAAAAACTTTCCTCCTGCCATATGGCTCTTATTTCAGATATACAAACATTTCAAAATACATTTATAGATTGGGGAGTAGAGAAGAAATTTTCCTCAACTACTCTTATTTTTTAGCCGTTGAAATAGGTGCTTTGCGGGTGTTGTTCATCTTAATCCCACCCAAATACTAAAGAAGGAGCAAAAGTTTTGGATTTAGTGACCAGGGCTTGTATTCCAGCCCTGGCACTTACTGGGTGTCTTGTTAGTGGCTGGCTTGTCTAAGTTTTCAGTGTATTTGCAAATTGAGAGCAATAGTACCTGCCTCGCAGAATTGTGGTAAGAATTGCATTTTGCACAATTTGAGATTAAAGTGTAGTAGAATTGCACTTGGTGTCGTTCTGTGCCTTGTATATGGTAGCTATTTAGAAAACATGAATTGTTCTTTTTTTTCCTCCCCCCTTTATTTCAAATACTGCTTCTTTTTCACAAGGGTCAAGAGGTCTGCTTTGCAATTTGTCCATAGATTTTCTTTTTCTGCCTAAACCTTGTACAGGAAGCCTGGCCAGATTAGCCCAATCTATTCTCCAGCAGGCCAACTTTATGCTCACTCCTCCTTCTCCTTAGATGGATGCTCCTATTTTTTAAATCTATAAGGCTTATTATATATGTTATAATGGAAACTGGATTTAAGTGAGGGTTTTGGAATCATTTTTAGTGACTTACCCATAGTCACTGTTAAGAGAATGAGGTACATACAAATATTCACAATATGTTATTCCATGAAGAAAAGCAAGTTGCAAGACAGTATGCTCAATATAATTTCATTGTGTGCTGTAAAATATCCACCTAGTCTATTTGTACACACATAGAAATAATTTTGGAATGATGAACACACCCAACAGTGTTTACTTTTAATGAGCAGAATTGGGAGGTAGAGGAAAAAATGGAGAACTTTTATTCTTTACTGTACTGGTGTGTTCTTTTAATTTTTCATAAAAATTATGCAACAAAAATTATTTTAAAAATATAATGAAGAAAAAATGTGTATTCAGTTTTAAAGAACCTAGGATTAGATATTTGAAATGTTTTCTATACAGGTAACAATGATTTAGTCTCTCATTAACACTTTCAAATGATGAAATAGTCTTGGCATTTGACTAATTATGTACAAACAGAGATATCTTCTTTCAGATTATTCACTGTATCACAATCTGAAGTTAAACTCCACTTAAATTTGAGGTGACCATTAACATTACAGAACTAAGTCATCTGCTAAGTGGAAACTACTCTTGAGTTTGATTACAGATAATTCACAATCCAGAAAGTGCATAAGCATAGGGCAAATTAATGTACTCATTAGAAAGCATCATGTTCAAATAAAGCATTTTTATTCACTTCAACTAATTGTTATAAATCATTTACTCATGTCCCTCATGGTGCTGTGCGTTTTTACATATATTTTTCTTACTTGGATCTCAAGACAAACTGCTAAAGTAAATTATGCTAGCTTCATTACAGATGAGGAAACTAAGCTTTGGTAGAAAGACTAAAAGTAACTTGCCCAGGATCACTTAGCCAGTGATTTCCGAGCCAAGACATAAACCCTACTTTTCTGAGTCAAGGATTTGTCCTTTATTCTTGACATATCGCTGTTGAAGATACTCTGATTGACTCATGATTTCCCAGGAACGCACAGGGAAGACAAAGGGGCTCCTGAAATCAACTAGCACACTTTTCCCTTTGGAATGTAGCAGATATCCTTTCTCCATTGTCATTGTACCTATCCTTACCAAGTGTCTATATTTACAGTCGTCTGCAGCAAACCCATAGGTGTTCAGAAAACAAGATCGCTTGATTATTATTGAAGGTTTTTTCTTACGTCACGATAGCCAGTAAGAAAGTGGTTAACAACTTAAAGAAAATAATATCTGCTGTGTCCTCTTCAGTAAACTCTTTGACTTAAATTAGAATTTTATTGTGCTTCTTTATAGCTAAACAAAGCCTGCATCTTGTTGTAAGTAATAGAACTTATTTATACTTGATATCCTTTGAAAAGTGGTGGCATTTCAGCAACTCAAGCAGAAAGTCTTCTTTAATTCTTCCAGACAAAATGACACGTAATTATCAGGTAACAGCATTGTTAATATTTACATATTGGCATAAACCTGTCTGTTCCTTTCCAAAACTGTTTGAGATCCACCAGGGGAGATGAATTTGTATTTGTGTCTTTATCCAGGCTATCAATGTTTGAAGGGCATCTGTAGCAACCAAAGGATCACTCAGGTACCAGAACCTGCATGACCAGTTGAATTTCTGTAGCTCCATGACGTGTTTGCCTGGCTCTTCTCATTGCCAAGATTTTGGCCAGGATTTCTTGCTCGTCATTCTTCATATTTGTTTTTGCATTTTGGGTGAGTCATTGCCATACTTGTCACTGAAGCTTCCTGGGATGAAACTATGGATATGTTTTCTGTCATCCCAGACAATCCTATTGAGTGAGTCTACTTTTAATTTTGTTGTTTGTTTTTGTTAGTCTGTGGAAACCTAGGTATGTCAGCTCTAAGTCAAGATACAAACTTTTTCATAAAGCCTAGCCTATAGGGAAGTTTTAATTTTTGGAAAATGTTTGATGAAATTTACATGTGATCTCCAAGTCAAAAACCTATCCAGCACCCCCAACACAGGTACATTCCACCACTGGTCCTAGGTTCATACCCTTGACCTAGTCCAGTATGTGATATTGGACAAATCACTCCATTTCTCTAGGTCTGTTTCCTTCTCTATAAGATGAGGGTGCAGCTCTGTCAGAGGCACGCTTCCTGCCACTGCCCTTCCTGTGCCCATGGAAGGCATCTCTAGTTGAACATCAAACTCTTTCCTGATAAGCCTGTAAATGGCTATAGCATCTTTAATACAACATCCTTAGTATACACATGTAGATGATACATCATTAAAATAACTTTGGGGGGCATTTTTCCTTTGCAACATCTCTCTTTTCAAGTTGGACTCTTTTAGAGGGTATTTGGGTTTTTATATTACATATTTATAGAGAATAAAGGGACCGCTATCAATGACTGGCACTCTTAGAAAGTCTCCCTAGTGGCCTAGACTTGTGCCAGGTATACTGGTAGCTAGGATCTGCAAACTCCAATGGTTTAATGAGTTTGATGGGTTTGGTGATATTTCTGTAAGATTGACCTAGAAATCTTGGATTTAAATGCTAGTTGGATTGAGGGGGTTGCCTTGCTATTTTATTGCAAAGATGAGAGATGATATTTGGGGAGCATTTTACTTATTTTATTAGCAAACATTGTAGCACTTGCCAAGTGCAATGCTCTCTTCTAAGCACATTTCAAGTACCAATTCATTTAATTATCACGATGTTTCATTTAATCATCACATCACTATGATGTGGATACTATTAATACCCTCATCTTATAGATGATGAAACCAAGGCTCAGAGTGGTTAAGCAACTTACCCACAGTCACACAGGTGGTAAAGGGTGGAGCTGGGATTTAAACCTATCATTCCACCCTTAGATAAAGTTCTTAACCTCTACAGTCTTTTCCTGCTTCATGTTGGAAAAACTCAATGGAACATGACCTGTCAGAGGGGTATTCTTAAAAAAATAAAAGGTTGTCCTGAATCAATACCCAGTTATATCATCATAATAATGTTGTGAGGATTCAAGTAAATAATGCATGTGAAAGATCAAGCCCAATGAGTAGGTGCTTAATCTAAGCTTCTGCCTTCTGTCCTGCTTTTCACTATAAAGAAGACTGCAAATATGTGAATCCAGGAAAACATCAAGGGTTATTCTCTGCATGTTAAAAGATATTTTTAATACTGTAGTCTAAAATGACTTTTTATTAAAAGTTCCAGTGTAGAAATCAAATAAATGAAAGCAAACAGTGTTTTGGAGAAAGCAGAAAATGAAAAGAAATATCATTAATTGTTTGGTAAAATGTAGTGGTGTGTTTTGCATGCACATTTTCTCTGCAGTAATATTCTGAAAATCCACTGTTCAACTGAACTTTACCATATAAGGGAGGAAACCTTTTACTCCTACTTACTCTCTCATGATTTCCTTGTCATAGAGACACTGAGATTTCCTTTTATTGGACCTGATAAGATATTTATCAAGAGTCTTCTCACTTGAAAACAGTGTTCCATTCATCCCTTTCTTGGAAGGCAGCACCAAGGTTTTAAGAGCTCAAAGGGGCTCCTGACAACTAAGAAAATTTCTCCTGAATTCATTCTATCCATGCTTTTCACTCAAATGCTGTCAACAGTATTTAACAGTTCATCCCATGGATGGTACCATCCATTGATGGGGATTTCTTTGTTAGTGGTCCTACTGAGCACAGGACATCTTAATAATGCCATTACAGCCTGAAAGAGTCAAAGAAGAATTTACAGAGGAGGCTTGAAGAAGGAGTGAGATTTTGAATGTGGAGAGAGATCTGAATTATAAAGGCATAAGGGTATGCTGGGCTGGGGAGTGGAAGGAGGGGAATGAGGCTGGACTGTCAGGAAGAAAAAGTTTAATTTTTATTCTGCATGTACAAGGATATGTTAGTCAAGTCTCTTGGTTGCAAGTGACAGAAAACACAATTCAAACTGGTTTAAATGGAAAAAAGAGTGGGGGCCGGAATGCCACAGGCTCATGGAACAGAAAAGTCCACATAGCAACTTGTTTTGAGGCTCATGTGGTACCCTAGAATTCTCATGTGGTACCCTAGAATTCTTCTCTTAGCAATGCAGTTCTGCCCTTTCTGTTGGTCAAACCTCTAATGTTTTAGAGAAATCATTTTGGATGCAGAATTGAGGCTGAATTAGAGATAGAAAATTAGAGGCTTAGCTAATAAACAAACGGGTATGACTGCCATAGTTTAGGAGAGAAATGGTGAGAGGCTGGATTCCGGCCTGGTGGGAACATGGAGAGCACATTTATGGGGGCTAGTGATTGGACACTAGGGTGTAGGGAGGGGGAAGTCTAAGATGATGCTAAGTTTCAGCCTTGAGTGACTGGCTAAAAGTTTGGGCTTTCATCAAGTCAGAAATATAAGAGGTTTGATAGGGGAAAATGGATGAACTTGAATTTGAATTATCACTGGGACACTGTTGCAAATTTCTGGTAGGCTGTTGGATATATATGCCTCTTGAGCTCAAAAAACCACTCTGGGCTGGATGTATGGATGTGGGATTTGTCAGAGTATACAGGCAACCAAAGAATGGAATACTTTAAAGGTTTTGGAAGAAAAGAAGGAAGATCTGCAAAGGAAACAAAAAGGAAGGCAGTTAGAGAGGTACAAGAAGAACCAAGAGACATTTACCACAAAAACAATGAACAAGGAGGAAGAAAAGTACAAAATTCTAGGTAAAAGTAATTAAATTAAAAGATACAAAATGTCCAGAGGATATAGCAAACTAAAGGTCATTATCAAACCAGGTCAGTGGTGGAATCCTGGCTTCAACAATTGGTTATTGAAAAGGAGAGTCTCAAGTAACAATTATATCAGGAGAGTTGACATATTTATTTATCACCTGCTAGATGAAAGACACTATACCAAGCACATTGGAGAAATAACAATACAAAACAAGCTACGGTCCCTAAATACCAAGAACACAAATTTATTTTATGTTTAATTTGAATTCAATCTGGCATTATAACTTAATTTGAAACATGAGCTGAATTTATTCAGAGGGGTTAAGCTTTCTAAAAAGGGAAGGTGGTTTATATACCAAAGTCTGTAATCAAGATCAGAGGATTTTGTTTTAAAAAAAAAATCAATCACGTATGATTGTGCTCATCAAAATTATTCCTCGTTATCTCCTTTTAAGCCCTAATAAGTATTGCAACTTTATCCTATTTCTGGAGTATTCTTGGCACTAGAACAACTTCCAACTTTTCCTGCACGGTGGCTTGATATAGGAGGAGCTTTCCCTTAATAGCAATTGCCACTTAGTGACTCTTGCCCCAGGGCTGTTGAAAACACCTCTTCAGTTTCTCCCTCTGTTGTCTCCTTTGAATTAAGCATGCTAAGTGGTATGTACCTAAAAGATGGTCACTTCATTCTGCTTGTCTATATTTTAGCTCCTGGACTTCTAGTGTTTCATCTTAATCTCTCCTGTAATGCAATATGATTTTTGAATTTACTGCAGTTCTTCCCAGGGTGTCTGGGAGGATGTAAAAATTCCACCAGTGACAATGGTAGTGGACTCCTTAATTCCCATGGTTTTGTAGGCACTGATGTAAGCTGTAGAGTTTGCACTATAAGTGTTTGAGCAGACTTGGGATACACCCTTCGCCCCAGGGTTCTTCATTCATATCCATGGACGTTCTTTCACCAGATTTTTGTGGATAACAGATCTTCTTCTCCAAACTCACAAACCTTCAAATAGGAGCATCAAGACCAAATCAAAACTCTCTGTGGCTTACATTAACTCAACAAAATTGAGAAAGGACTCACTTACCTCTTCTAATTTTTGCTTCACAATTCTGGCTTGTGAAATCTCCCTTGCTGTATCTTGTCACTATTTTCTTGTGTTTTTTTTTTTTGTTTTTTTTTTTTTTTTTCTAGGAATGGGTCATATATAATGCAATTGAAAGGCAATCAGAAATAATTCCTGGGGTATCTGCTGTTTTCCATTCTCCCCGCCTCTGTGCCCCTGCATTGGTGTGGCCCATCAATGGCCAGTTGTTCCTGTGTAGCATGTATGTGTGATAGGGTCTCCCTGTAATTACCCTTTCCGCAGCCTCTGCCCCTGAGCAGTTCGGCTTCTTGAGTTACTGAAGGCTTCGCAACAAACCTGACTTTGTTCTTTTAGCCATCTTCTCTCAATGCCATCTCATTAAAGTGTATTGCCAATGAAAACAGCCCGACAAATGTCTTTCCACTTATAACCTGGCCTGAAACTGCCTAACTTTTGTTGTCAAATAGGCTGAATATTCCACAATAATTTAGTAAAGAAACATGACAATCACCAGTTCATGTTGTCAATTGTATTTTTAAGAATTTACGTTAAGCATGGACCATCAACTTTTTAAATTATTGTTCTGTTCCTATAATGAGGCAAGCATAATTTCATTTATTGTCCTTTAGTCTTAAGTATAAATTGTGATAGAATATTAAGACCCAGGCATTAAGAGAAACAATGAGTGACCAAAAAGTATTAATGTAAGGGTAATGGAGATCCCAAATGTTGAGTTTCCTATGGGAATTTTAGGGAACAAAAGCTTTTTCATAAAATTCTTACTAAAAAGTGGTAAAATGTTATGTGCCTAGATGGGAAATTGTTAATAAAGGTTTATGAATGTAACAGTAATTATACTACTTATGATTTCACACAGACTAACCAATATCACTCGAGATGAGATGTAGACCCATTTCCCATCACATGGTCCCTTGCTCAGCCTCTGGTTTGTTTTTTTTTAGAATCAGTAATGATACAGAAGCAGAACAGAGGAATGGAAATGAAATTTCTCAATTTGGGACACAGCCCTACTCCCAGTGGATATTTTCTGCTTGATCTTTATATCTAGTTGTCCTATCACATTCCTGCCTCCCTATAGGGCAAATGCCTCCTCAAAAGGAGAAAATAAAAACATAAGTAAAAAGAAAAAAGATATTTTAAAAATTTTAAGAAGAAAAGGTAAACAGGAGGAATTTTAAAAAAACAGATTCCTTGTCCCAGATGCAAACTATTAATACTATATCCATTAATTCATTTATTTACCTTTATTTACTGAGGTTTCCAGGGAGGTTATATAATGAAGTGGCTAAAAGTGCAGGCTTGGGTTTAAACATTTTGGGTTCAAACATAAGCTCCACCCATTTGTCATCCTGTGACCTTAGGCAGCAAAGCTAAAATATGTTCTTTAGTCTCCCTGTGCCTCAGCTGCCCCATCTGCGAAATGGGGTTCAGGATGAATTGAGACAGTCCATGTTAAGTGGTTAAGACAGTGCTAGGCACATGGTAAGCAATCCCTGAATGTTAGGATTATTATTCCTATATATGAGATAGAGTTCTGAAAAAAATTACAATACATATGTCTGTCCTTTAATAACCCTATATATACACCTATAATATATGTAAAAAATAATATAAATCCAAGTCTCCTGAAAGGGACTGATGTGAAATATGAAAAAGCTTTTTGAAGAAAGGAATTGGAATTGGCTAATATGAATTCTTTATAAATATATAAATAAACTGTTTGGGCTTATGACTGACTACACAGCCTATTTCATGGTTGTGCTACTGTTTACATAGATCCAGTCCCATTCTTTTCAAAGGATTAGAATCTGGCATTAGTTACTTTTACCCATCTGAATCTTTAAGAATGCAGAGATGCATTCCTCTGATTTGAATCATGAGTGATAGTGAAGCAATTTCCTATACTTATGTCTTATGTCTTATACTTATGTCTTATAGCACCCCTATAACACATATATCCCTTATTTTATAGATATAGAAATTGACACACAAAAAATGAAGTGTAGTTGAGACCAACATTATCATAGTGGCTAAGAGTACTAGGTCCCCATGTCTTAATTGTGAAAAACATGTCTTTGTACCAATACACAGGCTCACCCAGGTGACTCTTCCACTGATAAATAAATAAAACAGATAAAATGTACGGGGGGAAAAGGTGTCATCATATTCTCATATTAATATATCTGAGTGAAGCTTGGAGAGTGAAATTCCTGGTTATATGCTCAGCAGTAGGGACACCGGGATTCAAACCAAGAGGATGCTAATGTGAGATCCTTGCTCCTTCCATGACATCAAGGGCCTTTCTGTTTTCAGTGACTTCTACTGTCCCAGTTTTCTAGGTAACATGCTTGTGCTAGAGGTGACAATGGTAAAATGTCAAATATTAGCCAACTAAGTGAGCATTAACAAATGAAAGTTTGATGCTTTCACCCAGAAAATTCAGTTGGGCTGAAAGGATTTATCTGAGCAATGCTCTTTTGTTATACATTTTTCGTAAATGGAGGCGTATTTGTCCCAAGATACATCTCTTAATGCATAATTCAAATAGGTATTACAAAAACGTTCCCACAAAACCAAAGGATTAAATCGAACCCATAAATATTAAATATTTACATTTTAGATACTTTAAAAATTTTACCTACATTTAAATCTATCAGTTAATCACAAATTCAACAGAGAAAGGGAGGGTGTACAAGATCTTTGTAGAGGTAAGAAAGGTATCTTAGAATTTATCACTGTAAATCCTTGCAAGCTTCCACCAGAAGTCAGACTATGCCACAGTTAAGAGCAGGTATTTTGGAATCAGACTGCCTGTTTTGAACAAAGGCTGTTGAAGCTACTTAATCTTCCAATACCTCAGTTCCTTCATCTACAAAATGGAATAGTAATGCCTGGGTGGTTGCGAGGCTTAAATGAGATCACTTGCCTGGCACATGGCAGTCACTTGTTATGTGTCGCTTACCTGTGGTTCCTTCCACTCCACCAATCTTATTATTTTCAAAAGACTGCCTTTAGAATGTACTATTTTTTCCAATCATTAAGTGAAATTTCCCGCAAAGAAAAAGATGACGGGATAATTTTCCTTTTATCTCTCCTTTCTAGTTCATCTTTGCCCAAGCTTTGCCTGTCTGGCCTGGCACACTTGTCTCACCTCTCTATGTCCAGAAGAAGTCATCCCCATCTAGAACTTTGAATGAGATGCATGGTGGGGTTGGCTTGCTGCTGCCCACTCAAGCTGTCGACATCCAGATGCTGAACACTTATCTGTTTAAAACCAAGTCCCCTGACTCCATGAGAGAAAGAGCACCTGAGGGTTTCCTCCGTGGTCTGGAGAGGCTTCTCCAGATCATTCCAGGTGACTTGGATTCAGTGGAGCTGGAGGGAGGGGTGCAGTGAGATGTGAGGGTAGTTATTGCTCCAACTTTGAAATGGCCACAGAGCAGAATGGTAACAAAAATCAAAATCACAAACACTAATGAGGCTCCCTAGTTGGTGCCGGCTCTTTTCCTGTCGCCACCCTCCACAGCCCCAGAAGAGAGTGGAGGATTATAGGTTTGGTGGAATCCTTGGGGCACATTCAAAGAGTTTGAGGTTTTGTTTGAAAGTCTGTTTGCAGACAGTAAAAATGGATTAAATTGCCTCTGCAACACAAAGAAATGCCAGGTCTCAGTAGAGGTAAAACACCAGAGACTTAAAGTGCTACTAGAAGCAAAATAATGAAAAGAGTCCAAAATACTGAACCATCTTTACAGCCAACACTATAAACTTTACGTTTAAAAGTACACACATTAATTGTGATAGAAGGAACCGAAGAAATAATGCATTTAATAATGTCATTTCTTCTTGAAAAGAAACAAGTTAAGGACCATAGTATATTTTATATATGCCTTTTTAGAAAGCACAATGGAAAGTTATTTCCTTTGTTGTATTTCCCATTGCTGCTCCCTCCTATAAAACTCAGGTGCTTTATGCATAATTTCTAGAAGTGGAATAGGTGAGCCAAGCAGTATTTATACAATGCCACCAGAATCCAAACAGTAAATGAAGAATAAAGATGTGACTTCTTAATTTCTTAAGTTGCAACATTTAAAATAATTCTAAGAGGTTAAATTATTTGGATTAATTTTATATATATTGAAAGCATTAAATTGCATATCTAGGGGAAAATGAAAAAACTATCCATGACAGCTACAGCAAGACCATGCTAATAAAAAAGTACCACATATTTGGTGAGATACTACTGATTATCCAAGCTTTAAAGTACTGACATTTTAGACTGATATCACCTAGTAAAGATACCATGAAGAAGATCAATTACATGGATACTATTGTTTCCCCCAAATGTTTCCCCCTAAATCATTTTTACTCTCTCACAAGTAGATGACTAGCTCTTTCCATGGCTGAATTAATATTTCCAGAACTTAAGAAGTCAACCTGTATAATATTCATTGCATATATATTTTGTTATATGTATTTTTTCATTTTTTGCCCTTTTCTGCATGTTCATGTGTGCATGCATTTTTGCCTAAGAGTTTTCTGACAGCCTTCACTATGGTGGACATTGTTCTGGGCAGAAAGGGAAAAGGACATGGCCCAGTTCCCGCCCTCAGTGGGAGCTCCATTCCTCACCAAGCAGTGGACTGTGTGTGTGCTGCAGGAGTATTAGGAGCTGTCAGCTACAGAGAGGGAATGCATGGTTTGAAAGAGAAGAGGAAACTTCATGGAGGAGTGTATGCCTCAACTGAACTCTGAAGGAATGTTAGAAATTATTTTGAGAATGATTTTTTTCTTATCATAAAGGTGTATCATGTTCATTTTTTGGTCAAATTAATAGACTTTATTTTTTAGAGCAGTTCTAGGTTTACAGAACATTGAGCAGATAATAGAGAGTTCCCAAACTGCTCCTGCCTCCCCTTGTCCCCATGTAATTTCCTTTATTATTAACATCTTGCATTAGTGTGGTACATTTGTTAAAATTGATTAACCAATCCTGATACATTATTATTAATTAGCATTTATAGTTTACATTAGGGTTCTCTTTGTTACACAGTTTTATAAGTTTTACAAATGCATAGTGTCATGTGTCCATCATTACAGTGTAATACAGAATAGCTTCAATGCCCTAAAAATCTCTGTGCTCCACTATTCATCCCTCCCTCCTTTTCCATGGACTTCTGGTAACCACTGATCTTTTTACTGGCTCCATAGTTGTGCCTTTTCCAGAATGTTGTATAGTTGGAATCACACAGTATGTAGCCTTTTCAGACTGACTTCTTTCACTTAGCAACATGCATTTAAGGTTCCTCCATGTCTTTTCATGGCTCAATAGCCATGTTCACTTTTTTTTTTTTTTTTTTTTTTTTTTTTTTGAGACAGAGTCTCACTTTGTTGCCCAGGCTAGAGTGAGTGCCGTGGCGTCAGCCTAGCTCACAGCAACCTCAAACTCCTGGGCTCGAGTGATCCTTCTGCCTCAGCCTCCCGGGTAGCTGGGACTACAGGCATGCGCCACCATGCCCGGCTAATTTTTTATATATATATCAGTTGGCCAATTAATTTCTTTCTATTTATAGTAGAGACGGGGTCTCGCTCTTGCTCAGGCTGGTTTTGAACTCCTGACCTTGAGCAATCCGCCCGCCTCGGCCTCCCAAGAGCTAGGATTACAGGCGTGAGCCACAGCGCCCGGCCCCATGTTCACTTTTTTACAAATAGAACAAACTATCCATAATCCCAGAGATAGGCACTATGAACGATTTGATGAATTTCTTTCCAGTTTTTTTTTCATGGATAGATAGACATATCAAATAATCATACTATCTATACTATTTAGAAATCTCTTCTGTGACTTAATAATTTATCAAGAATATCATATTACTAAACATCAGTTTGTAAAATTACTTGTAATGTCTAAAGATTACTCGATTTCTGGATGCATTATTTATTTAACTAAGTTCTCATTCGGGGGCACAAATGTTATTGCAAATTTTCTGCTGTTGTATACAATGCTATGACAAATGTTCTTGCCAAATATTTATTTCTATATCTTTAGGAAAAATATCCCAGATGTGTAATTGTATCACACAGTGTGTAAAGTTTTCAGGCTTTTGATAGAGATGACCAAGTTCTGCTCTGAAAGGTCTACAACACTCTCCATTCCCCCAGAGGTCAGGAAACCACACATTTCCCTACACCTCATCAAAGCAGGTAACATCCTTTCGAATAGGTTTAAGCTAGAAGGATATTTGGCATGCTCTTACTGAGTGGTTAGAAAGTTAAGAGAGAGGAGGAGGCAGTTGATGATGGAAATAGCATGAACAAAGGTATGAGGTGAGTAGGCATGATCATGTTCAAAAAAATCAAATACTCCAGTGTGGTTGAAGTACAGAGAGCATAGATGGGAAGCAGCATAAGCTGAGGCTGGAAAAGCAGATGACAGCTAGATCACAGGGTTGTTGAATGCCCAGCTAGAAGTTTATATAACTTTAGAAGACAAAGGGAAGCCCAAAAGGTTTTTGAGTAGGGTGGTGACCTAAACAAAGCCATGTTCTGGATTATTTTGGTGGCAGCATGAAGGTGAACTGGAGTAGGGTGATAAAGAGTTATGAAAATGTTGAAGATAGGGATGACAGTTGAAGACAGGAGGCGACAATGGATTCAGGCAAGAAGGATGAAACGGGGAGTAGGTGCCCAGTGATGTTCCAGAATTTCTTTGGCCCCTCTGCACCTTATTTTCCAACAATTTTCTCCTAGCTACCTTTGCATCCACAGTAGACAGAAATTTGCAACTTGAAGATTTTTGTTTTAATATGGGTGCTTTGAGGATCCAAAGCAATAAAGGAATTTATTTCCCACTGTGGAATTTCAGGCAATATGACAAGTCAGGAAGAACATCTTCAGGCAGAGGCTTTCCTTCTATACTCATAATCACAAGAAGAAACTGCTCTGGCTTTGGATTTATTTGTATAAGAAGCCATATAAAGGTGTGAAGTCAAAATCATATCTGGTTATGCAGTTAGTAAAACTGACTTTTAAAACTGCACCGTGGCTGGGCACGGTGGCTCACGCCTGTAATCTTAGTACTTTGGGAGGGCTAGGTGGAAGGATTGCTTGAGATCAGGAGTTTGAGGCCAGTCCAGGCAAGAGCAAGATGCCATCTCTACACAAAATTAAAGAATTAGCTGGATGTGGTGGCACACACCTGTAGTTCCAGCTACTCGGGAGGCTGAGGCAGGAGGATCACTTGAGCCCAGGAGTTTGATGTTGCTGTGAGCTATGACTATGCCGCCACACTCTAGCCAGGGCCACAGAGTGAGACTCTGTCTTAAAAAAAAAAAAAAAAAAGAAATACTTTATTAAAAATGATGCAAATGTATGACATTGAGACTATGGCCAAAGTTTGGGATGTTTAGTTACCATAGCTATGATACCAGCGTCTCCTATGGACCCTTACAGAATTTCACAGAATTTGTGAGTAGAAGATCAGAGAAGCTAGTTCAAGGAGAAGGGGCAAAGGAAATGACAGGGTTAGGAGCTAGTGGTTTACCCATAGTTTGAATGTCCAGAAATAGCTGAAATGGTGACTGGAACCCAGGAGAGATATTCAAGTTTGCCTGTGCTGTTTGGGAGTTCCTCTGCACATTCGCAATTGTTAAAATTGTAAGAATTCCTAAAATTTCCTGAAAACCAAATTTTGGGTTATGTTGGTTAGCTTCATTAAGGGAAAAAAATCACACTATGAGCACTTTGTCTATACCATCTTTTTTTTTTAACTTACATATATATTTAGTTTTTGACTCATTATAATTTACTTGCCTTTTGACAAGATTGTTTTTGTATTCTGTCACTAATATGTGTGTGCATCTCCACGTGACTCCCACTCTGTCTTTTTCTGTCTTCTGTTATATAAGATCTTACTGCTGTCTTCACCATGATCACACTTCGGCAGTCAAAAAAAAAAAAAAAAGATATATTTCAGGTGTTTGAGATGAAGGAGGTTGCGTGAGTTTAACCTTCCTTGGTATCCTTGTGAGCTTTCTGTATTTAATACTTGTTTTATCTGAAGCCTGTGGAGGTTCTAAACTATTAGAAGACACACTTTCTGAGAACTACCTTTCTAGTAGCCTGAAGATATATCATTGATGTTGGGCAACAAAGTTATTCTCTGTAATCCTCTTGATGTTGTAAATGAAAAAGAAGACGGAGCTAGCACCATCTGAACTTTGGGCAAACCATTTGCTCAAAAGGATCATCAAAGGACCAAGCCCTGCCAAAATAATATTTTAAAAAAATCCAGCAGAAAGGGAAAACATTGAGGAGCACTCACAAAAATGAAATTGGTGCAAATTAACTCCATTGTGATTGGAGAGCGATACAAAACAAATTCCCACCACAGCCTCGAGAGGAAAGCCACACAAGACAGACATTGAAGTGATAGCCTCACAGTAGCCATCTTTTAACAGCTTTCTTTCTTCAATGCTTTAACCTAAAAAAAAAAAAAAAGAAGAAGAAGAAAAGAAAGAAAGAGGGGAAAAAAAGAAAAGAAGAAAAAAAGAAAAGGAAAAAAACCTACCCATTGTTATGCCCCCTATTCATCCTTCATTCAAAGTCATTCACTATGCATTAATTACCACTTTCTTCAATGCACCGGGAGCTCCTAAACACGTCTTGTTTTCAAAGAGGCACACTTCCATGCTTCTGCTATTTATATGCAGAGCCTGCTGAAATTTTCATCCCAAGACTTTGAGATCCCCCCTAATTTTTGCATACTGTAATTGTTCATAAGAAAAAAAAGACAAAAGAATGATTTCATGCTTCCAGGACAGTTGTTTGCATCTCTTTCATTTTTCTTTCCAGCTGTGACTGGCAGCAGAAGGTTCTTTAGCAGGTGTCCTGCCTGCCCTATGGTAATTTTTAACTTTCCCTCACTTTCTTTCATGTCTGTCACATTTATAGAGACATTTTTTTATCCCTGTTGCCTGGTGCTGTTTTCCCCCCACCCCTTCTTATATCTATCTAATATCCGGATTTTTCGTTAATATGCCACTCTCTTTAAGAGCCATTTAAGAAGAAGGAAAAAGATTGAGTTGAGAGTTCAAAAATCTTATCTAGACATTTTAACTATACAGTAATTGGATCTCTGATGCCCACTTTACTCTCATTCCTATGGATCTGATCACTGAAATTTGTGAAAACTACAATGTTGGTTAATGGGAAGTTAATGCAGAGTTGTTCTATGCCACTATTCAGTACAAAGCTTTGATTTTCTAATATTTCAAAATCAGAAGAAAATTGATGGACTTGGTTCTACAAACTAAACTTTAATAATTAAAACTTAATTTAAAAATATATTTGTGAGTCAATTCCGATAATCCTGCAAATTTGTGATATTTTGGGTTATTCTTGGCTAAACAGACATTAATGTCATTTAAAAGAAGCAAAAAGGAAAAAGAATTAAATAAACTATATATATATATATATATATATATATATATATATATATAAACACATATAGGATTGCTTACATTTTTCAAGAACCCAAATGGCCCAGACAAATTGTAATAATAACTAAATACCATACAAGGGGCACAGATAGCTAGATTTAGAAGGAAATTATTCCAGCTCCAGCCTTTTTTTTATAATAGTCACCAAAGACTAATGAAAGATAGATTCTGGTCCTATGATGCCAGTCACAACATAATTTCCACGACATACCTGCTGCTTAGAAAAGTTTTGTAGTCTTTCATGGCCACTTCACCTGCACAGACATGGTGCATGTTATATCCCGCCCACGCCTGGCATTATCACATGGCCGTGATCTCTAGTGTCCTGAGGATGCAGTCAAGTTTTCATATTGTGGCACTCAATGCCTGAAACAGAGTAGATGCTTTAGAAATGATTGTTGTTATTATTGCTATTGTTGTTATCAGTGTAGATACCCTTCTAGCACTGTTTTTAGTAAAAACAGTCATTTTTCTTTATGTATCTGTGCAGGTTCTATTTTGAAAGTTGTTTGCAGCACATATATATTTGGATAATGGATCACATGTATGAAATCAGTAGTATCTATTTAATATTTCACTACCATAATCAGAGTTTCTCACTGGTGGAGCAAATTGGAAAATACAAATTACAATAATGGGAGCTCAGCATTGCAAGGGATCTCATAAATTGTCTAACTTCAACAGCCCTCCCACTGATAGAATGCATCCTATATTTACATTATATTTCTTATATTAAATAGTACAATGTATCATAAAATAGATCTAACAACAATTTGAAAGGAAATGAATCCTATGAAGAATAGCCACTGCTTATGAAGTGTATATTTTGTCCTGCACTACATAGCTTTATATAATTATTTCTAATGCTAATAAACAACTTTGCAAGTTAAAATATATATTGACTCTATTTTAGTATAGGACTAACCAGAGGCTCCAAGGGATGCATTGCCAAATTGTAAGAGGCAGGAAGGGGCAGAGCCAGAATTCCAACCCAGGCCTGCATAGCTCTGAAGTGCAAGTTCATTCCCAGATTCTTCAATCAGAAGGCAATGGCTCCAAAATTATAAAGAAATGTACTTATTCCTTTTTCTTTTTCTATGAATAATTTCGTGTGCTCTATATTATTCATCAAAGGGCATTTCCAACCTCTGAATTGATATACCAAGCCTTCAACTTGAATGATAGCCAGTCTTGAACTATTTAAAAGTTTAAGAAATCTAAGCTTCAAACTAGAATGAAATAAATGTCTTAATTTAATACAGGTGAAATGTGATTTGATGTATACAGTGGCCTTCTAATAAGTGATTTGGTTTAATTGCATTAGCATTTGCATAGGACCCAGGACTAGGAGATGTCTGAGTTTAGGTCCTGGCTCTGTCAGTCTCTGTGCAGCCTTGGCCAAGTTCCAACCTCTCTGAGCCTCCGTTTCCCCACTAGTCATATGGCATGATTAGTACATTCCTTGCCTTCCTAATAGAGTGGGAATAATGTGAGATAAGACGGTGTGATCCTGCAAGTAAATATGGTTTGTAAACTAAGATGCAGCATATAAAATTTTATAATTAATAATGATTCATGCTTAACACCTCTATGGTTTATAAGGACTTTCTCTTAAATATATTATATATGAAAACAAACTCCATCATAGAGTAATAAGCAAATAAATAAATAAGAATTCCCTTTCTCTGAGGAGGAACCAAAATATCACCATCATCTTTTGGTTTTTTGAAGAAGAAAAATCTAAAGGTACCTATTGTTTTGTTTTTAAAAGTAATTTTTAATTATTAGAAATAAGGAGGGAAAGTCACCCAAAGCAGTTATGATTCTGTTTGAAATGTAATTCTATGCTCTTGTTTTTAGGCATTTAAGACACCATTTTTTTTTTTTAATTATGGGAAAGTAACCAACAAAATATAAAGGGTAAAGCAAACACAGGATCAGAGATTCCTAGAGTTAGATAAAGATTTTGAGAGATAATCTTGTCTGGCTCCCCCATTTGCCTCATGATGAAACAGCCTCAGAGAGAAAGTGATTCCCCAAGTTTACCCAGCTCATGAACTTGGAGCAGCAACTCAAAGGCAGCTCCTTCTAATTCAAACTCCAGGGCTCTTTTCACTTCACCTCAGGCCTTTGTTCCTACCCACCAAGGGCACCTGGAGGGCCTGCAGTTTACTTTGTTATGGCTGTAAACTCCTAGTAAAAATGTTTGTCTTCAATTTCACACACCCTTTAGGATATCAAGGGTGCCCCAGAAGCCTCCAGGCAGCACAAGCCAGACTAAAGACAATTTGCCCCTGTGTGTGTGTGTGTGTGTGTGTGTGTGTGTGTGTGTGTGTGTGTGTGTGTGTGTGTGAAAGAAAGAGAGAGAGAGAGAGAAAGGTAGGGAGGGCCAGGAGAGGCAGCACATGAAGGGATTTCTAAGAAAAACTAAAAGAGAAAAGATTTCTCTATCCTCTGCTGAGAGCTTTTTTTAACACCATCTCCATCTATAGCTACATCTATCTCCTTATCAAAACAATAAAATGACTGACGCTTATGATAAAAAACAGAAGCAGTGCCCCCATCAGTGCCCAGCTCCCCACCTCTTCAGAGCATGCTGATTTCCTCAGAGGATTGCTTTTCATTATAATGTTTCCAGACCCACAATTTAAATATCTGATTATTACTGCTGCTCAGGCATGGCACTATTTATCATTTACATGACTACACAGAACATATCACTTTTATTGCTTGTATTGCCCCTAGACTTATGGTTTAAGTACCATTTTTAAAAAGAGTAAATTACGGCTATTTTGGAGAGTGTTGGAATCTTTAAAAAAAAAAACAAAACCATCCCTTTTTAGGAAAGCTTTGGAGGAGCCAGGAGGACATATAAATGCAAAAATTGTCATTAGCAACCACAATATATAACTAAGAGGTGAGCACAGAAGCCTTAAATATTGTTGTATATTGGTTTTTAACACATACATGATGTTATACTCAAAACTGATATTTCTCTACATTCTTAACAGTAAAATTAAATAAGATATAAGTCTCCTTTCCAGCATTCATGATTTTTACTTGAACATTTTTTAATTTCATACATTTTACTTTAGCACTTGTCATCCTCATATTATAAGAAGCTTGTTTGATGTAACATTGCCAGGAAATTTTTGTGTTCCTTAAGCACAGCAAGTCTGTGTCATTACCTGGAACTCTCTTCTGTGACGGACACTTGTATAGACATTAATTGGTGATTTATCATGGCCATTTTGGGTTACTAGACAGGGAAAGAGGAGTCCTCTGTGAACTATTGTTTACTTTCTATACTGTTTTCTTATTTTCTCTTCATAAGAGAAATTTTTATTCATCAAGGATTATTAAGCTCTTAGGGAGAGTATAACCAACCATTAATGTCAGTCTTCTGTAAAAATATTAGTTGCTAACATTGTGTATTTCAGGTAATTCAGTAATGCTAAATAAGACAATTTTCCAGGGTGTACTTCAGTTTACAAAGTGCTAATAAAATGCAATTTTAATATGTTTTATGAGACCATAGAGCAAAAATGTTTCCCACAGAGACAAGGGGTCAGCCTAAATTCCCAATGAATGGCAGTCAGGGCATATTTAAATGTTGCTGTTGTAGAAAAGCAACAGCTTCCCTCATTATAATTTCTCTATCACAATACTCAGGTATTCCACCCTGCCTGCTACTTCTTTTAGCATTCTCACAAATACTGTATGAAAACCATTCTCTGTTATTATAAGTGGGAAATAAGAATTTAGCAATAAAATAAATGAAAACTATATAGTAAGTATTGAGAATTATCTTAATATTAAGAACTCTCAAGAAAGATTTAATGTTATTGTTGATGTTCTATCCTCTGGTTTTATAGGTTTTATAACATGTTATCTACGTCACTTTGTATGTTTACATGACTAAAAAATGCAAAGTAGTAATATGTAAAAACTAGAAAAATCTGTGGACATATTTTCATGACCAAAAGTTATCTGAAATGTTGTCCAAATGCTTTATACCTGAAACTGGACAGGTCTCAGAACCATTAAAACATAAAGGAAGTGATTTAATAATTATTACCCTTTATTGAACAGCTATTTGTGCCCAACACAATGCTGGGTGTGCCATACACTTCAAGAGCCTTGTGACCGTCCAAGATTGATGTTATTAGCTCCATTTTACAGATTCAAGGATATTAAATAGTTGGTTCAGAGGTACAGCTGGCAAACAACAAGACCTCATTTTAAACCCAAGTGTTTTCTTTTAGAAATAAATAAAAACAGTTAATATAATACATAAAACCATTTAGTGTTTCTGAAGGAACATGGACTGTCATGGCAAATACACTTATAATCCAAGTGTGAGTATATGATTTTTTAAATAAAAGAGGAAGAAACATCATTTTGTTTTTATCTCTCTGTGTCCACCTTCTCCATAGTCTCTGAAAGCAGAGATAATTTTTACTCATATTTTTATGCTAACACCTGGCATATAATAGACAAATGTTGAATCCATCGATTCTTATAACTGGGCCATGTCATGAATTCTGAATTGGCTCTAAATATAATCCAGAAAAATTGCTATACTACTCCCTAAGGTCTTGCTAAAAATTCAAACATAACTTAGAGTGATGAAGGATAAATTAAAAAGAAAAATAATTTTTAAAAAAATCTCCCAGTATTCAAAAGGTTTAAAGTATATCCCTGAGCACTTCCTTTGGTTATCAATTATTGCTATCTCCTTTAGCCACACACTGCCAGACAACCACACTCCTAGATTTTCAGAAGGCCACTCAGTGATACCCAAGAGTAAGATTATTGGGTCACATTTGTGACTGAGGCTTAGTAGAATGTTGAATTTAATCAACTATTCCTCTTTAGCAATTGGATTTCCTGGATACAACTTGATTAATACAGCATATACACGAAGGAAGGCTATAGCTTCTTCCTTCAAAAGTGAATTTACTTTAACCCTGTCCAATCATCTTTTTAAGGTGAGTGGACAAAAGCGTTGACATGATCTTTTAACCTTTTAGGCACTTCCCTACCTGGGGCATTTTGCTCAGAAACGTGTAGTCGCGCTGTTTGTTTGCACCCTCCTCTGCTACTCTGTTGTTTATTGTGCCTACACCACTGTATTTGCACTGGACACAGCTGAGTCTGCACTGTGACGGTGGCCTCTTGTCTGACATGTAAACAGCACCGGGAGGGAAGAGCCTGCAGAGCGCTGCCTGGTGTGTAGACTTGAAGTGGGAGTGTTGTTTTTATTATTATTCAATAGACCCTGATTTAGTGAAACACATCTTTAAGGTGCACCATCACCAGGAGGAGCTACATCAGCTGTGCTTCCATCTCAAGTCAGACAGTAGTAAGAAAGGCACCTTCATTGCAGTATATAATTAGGAGGTAGCCACTCTGCGGCATGTTTTACAGACATTATCTCATTTAATGCCATTTAATACCCCTAGAAGGTCAGTAGTTACTATTATCCTCATTGTATACAGGAAGACACTAAGATCCTGCCACAATTAAGTGGCCAAGCCAGTTTCCAAGGCAGGATTATCTGATTCCCAATCTCTTTTTCTCACCGGTTTATTCTACTGTACCCTGAATGGTCAATTTGTGAAGTAAGCAACTCAAACATTTCAGCATCGTATTATTATTCCACTTTTTAAAAAGAGATGTCAAGAGATTTTTGGAATAAAAATGTCTAGATCAGTATTAAAATTTTTCATTCCAAAATGGCAGTGCAGCTTTCATCAGCCCTAACCTGGTGCTTTGCAACCTTTTTAGGCTGGTAGCAGCCAATCGCTCATTTGATTCCTTTCCTCCTGAAAGAGCTACTGGCCATCTATTTTTAAATGAAATAAAACTAATTTAATTTTGAGAATTCTTTGGAACATTTCATGACATTTGTTGAGATAATTGGAGACATCCTGGAGTGTCACAAAACCAAGGTTGGGAATCAGTGCTCTAAGGACTGAAGAAGCAAATTAATTTTTCTCCCTGGTTTTCTTCAGATAGTTTTATGTGTAGAAATGCAACTTTCTAAGGCTTTCATTATGTGTTTTGACTTCCTTCTCCTTGTTATCCTTTCTCTTCTTCTTTATTTATTGTATGTAGACTACTACAGAGCTCATTAATGTACTTCTTAACCTAATTAGTTTTCTTCCAATAAAACAATACCCCTCGTTCCAGGAATGTGCAGGTTTTCAGAGCCAGGAAGAAGGCTGTGACCTTCTGAACTGCTCTGCTGTCAGACTGAGCACAGGTGACTCATGAAACACATATCGAGGTATAGGAAAAAACAGCTCAGCAAGACAGTGCCCTGTCTTAATAATAGGAAAAATACATTTTCAAAGAGTTGTGCTAGGCTTCTTTTGAAGACTCTGCTCATGGTTTTCAAGGTGTCTGACCTGACCTGATTGGATTCTGGAATAAGCAGAGCTTCAGCAGAGGGAAACTGCATGCTATATCATCATGATGTGTTTAGAGGTAAAACCAAAACAGTTCCCAGGGAAAATTAAATATAAATGTCTCATTTAAGGTGGCCCATTTAAAAGTTAAATCTCAAAAAATTTAAGCATGACTGCCATGTGATCTGCCACATATCTGTTCACTAGTCAATGACAATTTCTTTGTTTACTTAGTCTTCTCAATGACTACTTTTTCTACTCATCATGTTTATCCCATATTCAAACATTCATTTATTCACTCACTCAATTAGCACTGAATAAGCATTTTTACAATATAATTCTTTTGCAATACACTTTTCCATTGATCAGCTCTGCAACTTTGGAGAAGTCATTTAACTATTCTGAGCTCCAGTTCCCTGGCTGTTAAAATAGGGGAGTGGATGGGATTCTTTCCAGCAATTTTATTCTATAATTTGTGAACAAACCTTAAATTCATGGCATGGATATTGATATCAATGTAAAAATCAGGCACATTGAGAAACAAATATAATGCCTCTTAGCTCTTTATAAACAACTCATCCCAATAGCTTCACTTTTATTAACTGGCAACCTAACAAATTAACCTGATGCATGTCTGAACATGAAAATTTTGCCATTGAAAGGATCTAAGTGTCCCAGCAGCCAACAAGCCAAATTTGACTTGAAGATTGTTTTAGTTATATTTGTTTATTATTAAAGATTGCTGGTCCTGAGCTCACTACTTAGAAGTAGCTCATTTATGACTTGCTACCTAAGATTTTCATCACCTCAGTAATAGTGCTAGGCTGGTGGGCAGACTAGAAACAGACTGTCCTCAGTGTCTGCATTCCTGCTTTTCTGTGTAGTAATAGAAGACTCTGATTTTTAGATAGCATCTGACTGCCCAGCTATAGTTTGCATTGTCCAGACTCCCTTGCACCTGGTATGCCCACTAGGCTGCATTTGAGTCACGGGTGTGAGAGCTGAAGCAATGTGCACCATTTCTGGGTCATCTCCTTCATGATGAACCCACTTGCCATGCATTTTCCCCTTCCTCCTTCCTACTGCCTGGGAAATGGTGACTGCCAGAACAGCCTTGAACATAGATTTAAGGATGCCAGAGCTGCCCACCAGGCATGAACCACTGTCCTCTGGTCTCTTTGAGAGAAAGATGAACTCCCACCTTACTTACGACATTATTTATCACAGACACTTTGTTACAACAGCTTAACTTATAACCCAACTAATATGCCCTTAGTTCTGAACTCAAAAGAAAATAGTTTTAGGACATACAAAATATTAAATATTTTTAAAATAGCATACAGAGGTAGGTAAAGGAGTGATAGATAATACTGCCTTATATATATATTCAAAAGAATGAGTGGAGTATCAGAAAAATTAGTAAAAAAGTGACAAAGCCCACTTAGGGATCTCTGTATAGTTAGTTAGGAGCAGTTCTCACATCAGCTAAGCCTTGCAACACCAAGAAGGTGCTTGCATGTCAGCGGGGAAACCTATGATAATACAATTAATTTTGTTATCATATTCTTATGCCTACCTAGTAAACAGAAGCTTTGTAGCCAGGCAAATTTTAGTTCAAATTGTAGCTTCACCAGAGACTAGCCTTGGCATTGGCAAATTACTAAACTACCAAGCCTCAGTTTCCTCATCTATAAAAAAGGAATAATAACATGTTTCCTCAGAGTTGTTGTAAAAATCAAAATATTACTTAAACTCGTGTGTGCTTGGTACGTAGCAGGCTCTCCTTGAATAAGGAGCTGTTGTGTTAATGTCTTTCTCTGACTTGCAGCTTGGCATCTTTGCTACTATTGAGTCAGCTGCAATCTTGCTGGCATTTTACTTTCTGAGTGGACTGATTGAGTCTGTCTCTGAAGGTCTTTCTGCAGAATGCCCCGTTAGAACAACGCCTGCAGGAAGCTCGTCATTCTCCACTGGCAACCCAGGCAGACAGAAAGCAGGTCTGTGGCTCCCTGGGTTTGCGCTCTGTGGAGGTGAGCGTGCGTTCACAGACATTTAGCAAGAGGCTTAGGTTCCTGGGTAGTCCACTCGCAGTTTAGAATTTGGTAAAATTGCCTGAGCAGATCAAGTTCCTATTTGCAGTCCGTTTGCAAATATAGAGCCTCAGCCTCTGTGCCCCTCACTTACTTCTTTGAGGATTATTTTTGAATAATACTTACATAGCTCTGCAAATGCCTCCCTCAAAGGGTCCTCATCTTTTTGATGCACTTTGCTTCTGCATATTATGGTGCTCTCATTTGGAAATGGAAGAATTTTAAACGTATGTCACAGAACATCTGAATCCTCTTACACACTTTCTAGTTACCCTTGAAATATTTTTGTGCAGGTTAAAGGGACTGCAAGGCTTCTTCAGATTCAGAACCTGCTTTGTGCTGCTTTCAGAAGTTTTTAACTGGGATGATCTCTTCAGGAATCCAAACTGGGGAGCTGAAACAAAGGACTATTCCCAAATTGTCAAAATTGACCAAATATATCCCTCTCATCATTTAAACTCAAATAAAACCCAACTAAATCAAATAAAAAAGCTAAACAGGTTGTAAAGACAGCATGACCTGTGTGTTCAAAGCTCTCCTAAATCAATTGCAGGATAAGTTTTCACATTTTTAAAAATACCTGCATTGTGTTTTAAATTCTAATGATGGTGACATATTTATTTCAATTGAGTTCATGCCAGCTTTACCTTTTAGATAGCAAGGCATATTTATTAAATGCCTCCTATGGTCCAGACCAGATACAGGGCTCAGGTCATTATAATAGCTAAGCCTTAAAATTAATACTACAATTGTGTCCATTTTAAAGGCAAAGTAACTGAGGCCTAGAGTACAAGATCACTAAGGTGGCCGAGTAAATATCCAAACTCTGTTGGTCTTAAAACCCCTGTCTATCTACAGTATTTCTTACTCCCTCTCAGATTGGGGGGTTTATTGGGATTAAGCAGTTCTACTTTGTTACAAAACTGAAGCCCATATCCCAGAATTAACTTGGGTAAAAAACATAATTTTCCTTTGTCATACTGGATATTCACACCTTTGGCAGCTACCATGATGCCAGAGCAAAAATTAAAGATTTTTTTTTTTTTTTGTAAATGAAGTGTTTCTTAATTTCTTTTACAGATACAGTGAGAGGAGGAAAGCTTAATGGAATTTATTACAAGTTTGAATTATTTAAAAAAACATTTTTCTGTGCTAATGTACATATCTTAGATATGTAGACGTCAATCTCCCTTAATTAATGGCAGATAGAGTGTTTAAGTCAGTCACATTAATTCTTCTTTTTCTCTATACCCCAAAGATCTCAACCTACAGACCTTCAAAACAATATACCTTTAGAGGAAGAACTCTGTGGGTTTTAGGGAAGTATTTCTTGTCCAGCGGCAACAGAGCCAGTGAGTCTCGTCTGCTTGCCTCCCCTATGCCCAGGAGGTACCCAAGTACCCCCAGCTCAGTTTTCTCATGGCCATTTAGCAGGCAGTGTATAATTTAGGGCGATTGCTTTGCTACATCCTCCCTCCTCACCTTCTAACAAACTCCCCCTGTGGCCACTCTTCTTCCCCATTCACATTATTCAGATGAAGCAATAAACAAAACCTGAAAGTGAGACTAGCTCACCTGGCCTGGAGGCCGCCCCAGGTTGACATAACCAAGAGAGCAAGACCCACCTGACAGGACTAAAGGGAACACTTGGCCTTGAGAGAATGAATGTGGACAGGTAAAATCGGGCAGCAGGGGTGCTTGACTGGGGGGCTGCATGTCACCAAACTGCTGACCTACAAAGGCTAGATCCTAGCAACTGAGCAGCATGTGAAACAGCAGTAAGGAGAACATTTTGTCATTTGAAAGTTAAAAATAAAAACCTATTCTGCATTTTTGAGAGAAAATTTCCGTTTGGAAGATACCTGAAAAACAATTATTTATGAATTGCATAATTTTTTAAATACTTAAAATTTATGACATCCCTGATGTAAAAATAGAAATTAAAGATTTAGAGAACTATCAATATTGTAAAGAAATATACCCAGTAAGACGTTATTACAGCCATATACAGATTGTAATTATTTTATCTCAAGCTACCTGACTCAAATGTAAGCTAACTAGTATTTTTGCAGAATAGCCATCACATTTAATAATGGTAATGGCTTGATTTATATAGCTTTGTACTATTTTCAATGCACTTTTCCATACTAATATTTATTAAATGATTTGGGATTTATTGTGTACTAGGCACATCCTTAATTTTTTACATGGGTGATTCCATTAGATTCCTCACAATTTTGTGTGTGAGAGAGCATCATTTCCATTTCACAGATGGGAAAACTGAGATTCAGATGACTTTCTCAAGATAACAAAACTGTCAGACCCAGAACTTGCTGCTTCTGTTCCTGTGCACTCTTGTATTAATGATCACTATTACTAATTCACCCTGAATGGGATTGGAACATTTTAAAATAATGTTTATTAACAACTTCTACCATCTTCTCTTTGTCATAAAAATATATATATATATACTGCGGTATCTTTTCATACATACTCCATACCTGGGGAGCCCCTACCAGGGGCTGCCAAGCCTTGATGCTGGATGCACTACCTGATTTTCTTTGTGATGGTCCTATCTTGCACGGGATATTATTGAGTATGATCCAGTGATCCCTGGCATTATTGGAATTGTGCACAAGTTGTAGAGTTATGTGTCTTCTCTCTGCCCAAAAGTAGATGTGGTGTCAGCTAAGGTTAAAGCCCAGAGCTTTACTCTGAATGTCCAGAGGACAGAAAGGTTTATGTGGCTTTTCAGCAATGGGGAGACTTTTTGGAGCAACTGGAATTGGAATTGGGTTTTTAAGAGTAGAGAATACAGTTTGTAAATAAAGAAACAGATTCCTAACTTTTATAAGTGAAGACCTATAGCTATACAAATAAATGATCAAGTATTTGATTTAAATATTATTTGATTTAAAAATGTAAACATTATTTGAGTTAAATATGAAGCTATTGAAATGAATGGTTTATATTATATATGCCCCTTTATAAAGCACAATGTAGTCTGAGTTAGTTCAAAATTAAGGCATAGGAATCAACTGCTGGTGCAATCTGGTCCACCAATCGGTCCATCAATCTGAGCACCACAAACTATCCCCACCATTTTTCATTGCCTTGCCCATGTCTAATCATCTTCCACAACCATGGTATCCACAATCTCTCATGTTTTCTCACCATTGGCATTTTATCTTGTGTCTTAGAACCAGTCTTTGAATTGCCACCAGAGTTGCCTTCCCTTGAATTATGTCAAGATTCTTCCTTCAGGCCTCCTTGGGTTCCCATCATGCATGAAATAAAGTCCCTTTCTCTTCCTCCTTTTTGTGTAGTGGGAACATTTCATAAATCATCCTCAAATTACCTTGATGCAGTACTTCTCATCAGTCCCCTGACATGCCTCCAGTCCTTCTACTAAGCACATCCTTTGTACAAACCAAGAGGCTGTCTTAGCCAGGAACTCTTCTCCTCGCCCTGTGCTGAATAAAAGAATCCTGTTCTTTCTTAATGATAAGATCAAAAATCACTAACCAAGGGGAGTCTATTAAAATGGGAATTGCTTTGTTTAATTCTCTCCCTAAACATGCTGTTCTTCAACAGTCTCCTTTTGTCCTTTCCCACCTCCTAATCACAATCACCTCTTATTATATACTATCATAGTGTGGCTTTGAAGTTTTTTTATCTTTGTATTTTATCCTGGCTTGTATTATAGTAAGTTGTTTACTTGTCTCTCCCCCCAACTAAATTGTAAGAGCCTTAAAAACAGCTATCATGTCTTATTCAATTTTCCATATCCAGAGTTGTATATTAACTCTGTATTTGGTCATAAAAAATGAGAATTTGATGCTTTTGAATTAATAACACAAAAGTCTTAATTTAACAACAGGAAAACTACAGCTAGATAAACATCATGGTACCCATAAAACAAACATCTGATAAATGTTTGTTGATTAGAATGATGGCAGAAACACATTGCCATTTACAGAACGAATTTTTGAGAGAAAACGTTCTTTATCTTTCCTAGTTCAGCTACAACATAAGCTAAGGGAGACTAAATAGAACCATTGATTAAGGTCTCTTTCTTTGTTTCTTTAATATTTTTTCATTGCCAACTCTAAGCCCAAGTAAAAGAGTTTCTTGCCTTCAAGAAAGTGACATTGCTATTGCATAGACAGTTTCACTTGTCTTTAAATAAATACACATCATTAATTCAAATTCTCACTGAGAGATTGAGAAATTTAAGTTCTGGTGGCCTAGCTCTTTGAGCTTCTAGAAGATTGTATATTCCAGTGTATCAACGCAAATCCTCTAAGTGTCATCACAGATGATAATAAATAATAACTTACATTTACTGTTTCAACTTACTTTGCTGTTTATAAAGTGTTTTCATAAGTGGTATTCTTTAACCCTCACAGAAAAATTGTGAGGTAAATTTTGACCTCATTTTTTAGGTAAGAAAATATATGCATGAATTTAAATACCTTGACAAAAACCAGACAGCTAGAATGCTGCAGAATCAAGTTGAACCCAAATCTTTTGACTCCAAATCCAGTGCTCCCTAGAGCATCATGCAGAAATAGAGCAAGGTCTGGGCCCCTGGACTCTTGGAAAGAGAACACCAGGAGCTGCACAACCACTCCAGTTGATAATATGGTGAGACTCTTGAGATAATGCTGCCTTCCCTTGTAGTGGTTTGGAGATGAGAATATCTGTCTTGGACATTGGAGTGGATCATGTATGTGACAAGAAGCACTAGAGCAAGAAAGCAATAGACAACACCCAAGAGGCCAGTACAAATCCAGCAACTCCAAGAAGGTGATTAGAAAAAAAAAAAATCAAAACCAAACTATGACCTAGTCCTAAAATGTGCTGTAATTGGGAAGTTTTGACACTACCCAACTACAAAGAAGATGTGATTGTACCAGAAAATGGTCTCGGTATTCCTAGAACCTTGCATAGTGCCTGACACTGGAGGCATAAGAGGTGCCTTAGAGGTGTAGGACTGAACTAATATAACTCAAGTGAATACTGGGATGCTATGCATGGGCAGGCATAAATGTTTTCATCACTTTAACTTAAAAAGGCCAAAACAGACAGGCACATGAACAAAATCTGTAAATCACAAGTAGCAATCATGTTCACTAAATCTTGGAAATAACAGAACAAAAGGGAATCTTTAGAAGTTAAGTGAGATGAATTCAGGCTCTGTAAGAAGATACCCTCTCCATGACACTTTTGGTATTACTAAGACCAAACTGATGAATTACAGGGCTGAATAGCTCCTAAGAGAAACTGGACTTATTCAAACCTTTTGGATGTATTTACTGCTTCATTCAGCAAGTATTTATTGAGTGTGTACAGTATGTTAGACCTGCATGCTATACTAGCAATGCCATAGGGAATAAAAATTACAATTCACAGTCTCTCTGTGCTTGCAGTTTGATGGACATGTGAGGAAGATGGGCTTATGGATATGTCGTTTGTGCCCTAGGCATACCTTGAGTCTGATGTTCAGTTGCGGTTTCTATATGTCTTGCTCTTCCCTTTCCTGATAATTTGGAGCAAAAAAGTGCGTGTGGGGTAATGCTGAATTTGAATTTGGGGTTTTAGCACTAAACAAGCAATTACCAACTATTTACAGTAGCACAGAAAAAGACAACAAATTACCTGAGATCTCTCTAAGATCCAGTGGTGGAGCTACATATTAAATGTGGTCAACTGCTCTTCTTCAAGCTCTCTAATACAATCTGTATTCCAAATATGTTTATTAAGCAGGTACTATAGTAGGAAATGTATATAATAATAAATAGAATAGCTACCCTTTATTATACCTTTATTATTTACCAAACACTGTCTCAAGCACTTTATGTTCATTATTGCAGTTAGTCTTCAAAACAACTCAACAAGATAGTTTTCATTATTATTCCAGTCTCGATGATGAAGAACCTGAAACCCAGAGTGGTTCTTTAATCCAAGGTTAACCTTACCCAAGGTAAGGTAAGTAAGTAAATGCTGAAGTTAGGATTCGAAACCAGTTTTGTCTGATTCCAGAGTCCATGTTCTCAAATAGATGCAATATTGTCTCTAAGTCCCTGCCTTCAGTGATCTTAGTCTTCTGGGAAAGAAAGAAAAATTAAAATGTCATTTTCACATTAGTGGTAACTACTGTAAGAGGAGCAGGCCCTGGGTCACCAATGGGATGCATGGGGAAACATTAAATCCAGTTTTGAGAGTCAAAGGAGGCAACATCTAAACCAAGTCCTGAAGGATGTGTAGGCATTAACCGGGTAGAGTGGGAGGAAGGACAATCCAGAAAGAAGAAAAGGTATGCACAGAGGTCCAGAGGCAGGTCTGGGGAACTGCAAGTATAGGGACCATGATCATGGGTGACTATCCAGCCACCGCGTGGCACAAGTTGCAAGATGCTCTCTCTCATACAAATGACCTCACCTCTTCTGGGATATGGCATGAGAGCTCATGGGGACTCTGCTCATGCTGGTGAAATTTGATTCAATTTTGGTGGGAAACCCTGTGTATGCCCTGCACTGAATCACCACACAGAAGCCTGGAGTTCTAGTCCCCCTAGGGCAATGCAGCCCTGGAAGAGGGCATGCTGTCACATGGCCAATGTAGGCTCAGCTGCAGTCATTCTTCTATCTGTAACTGCCTGACAGGTGGTGATTGGCTGTCCCTTCTTTGTCACCAGATGTTGCTAAAATTCTCAGACTTTGGTTCTATATCAAAAGCCTACATTTGAATGAAGGGGAACAGATTGAGTCACCAAAAAGGGCCCATTCTGTCCTGACAGGCCAGAGGGTGCAAAGTACAGAGTGGGGAAGGGAAAGCCATGGGATCTGAGGCAAAACCATGAAGGAAATGAAGTCAGATCTTTACACTCTACTGCAATAAGCATCCTTCTTGTGGCAACTTCTCTGGAGCCATTATTTCAGGATCTTCATTCATTTTAAAATAATGTGGACTCTTTTGATCAGTACATTTTCGCATATTATTTTTTTTACAGGGAAAAATAAAAAGGCTTCAGAAACACACAGACCTAGATTCAAGCCTTGGCCCTAGCACTTACTAGCTGTGTGGCCTTGGGCAAGTTGCTTATCCTTATCTTTACAATAAGGATAATAATGTAGGTTTTGAATGACCAGCTAGGGGATTAGAATGTAATGTATGTAAAGCACCTAGTCTAGCCCTCCCTAGGCATTCAATAAATGGTAATTGATATTATGATTACATAGACATTTAAAGGAGAGTTTTTTAATGCCTTAACTCAAATTGTGACTAATGGTGGAATTTGGGGCTACTGCAGATAAGTATTTTTGAGTATCAATTATTTTCTGAATCAAACAATAGTTTAAATTCACTAAAGACTCTTGCCCTTTAAAGGAGTCCTATAGTTAAATAACTGTATTTCTGAGCCAAGAAATTTAGATTCATTATCTGATCAGTATTAATAAATTTCTAGGAAAAGAATATTTGAAATTGGGACCCCCCCCCCTGGAAAAATTCAATATATATGGTTTCCATACATACATCTATGATTCTTTCAGGAAAAGAGCCTCTGGCTGGGCACAGTGGCGCGTGCCTGTAATCCCAGCTTCTCGGGATCATTTGAGCCCAGGAGTTCAAGGCCAGCCTGAGTAACATAGCAAGGCTATGTCTCAAAACAAAACAAAACAAAACAGCCTCTGATAATTAGTGATCTTTTGTAATATCTTGAAGCTTTATTGTTTCTGATTAACTAAGTACTCTAGTACTGTAGTGCTAAAAATTAAGCTTAAGAATTTATAGAAAAGAGGGCATATTTTACTCTCTTAAAACTGAGCAAACTGGATATTCATGTTTTATTTATTCAGTTATATAACAGCGCTGAAGCAAAGCATTCAAGAGAGGCACAATAGTGGAAAGAGCTCTGGGCTAAGAATCAGAAGGCTTGAGTTTTAATTTCGACTCTGTCCTAGCTAGCTATAACAGTATGGTACAAAAGAATAAAACAGAAAGTTGTTACATTCTCATTGGAATGGAGCAAAGGGAGTCTCCTGGATTTTATCACTTAGAAATGAAGTGTGATGCTCCCAGCAACTGCATTTATTTATGGTGACAGGTTAAATAGCTCTGGAAGTTGAATTAAAGCTTTTAGGCTTATTCATAAAACTTGATAATTATTTACCACTCCCTTTACTTATATATATATATTTTAAAATAAAGGCTATAGAGCTTTGGTTCTTAAATGCTAAGTGCAATATGAATTACATTATTCTATTTTGATAAATACATTTTTGATGTTGTAAATGAGAGGGGGCTATCTTAGCATCCTAAATTTAGATCCCTACAATATTACCGAGAGATTTAACAGCTACCAACAAGAATATACCTTTCAATCTGTATTAAAGAAATCTTGCTCAATTATATGATTCTGAAAACAAAAGCACACTTTAAACACAGAAGAGATTGTTAACAGTCATATAAGTATTTCATTATTTAAATGAGTGTAAGGCTTTAAATGAGTTAAGCCTCATTTAAAGGAATATAAGTCACTTACCTTATTTTAAACCATCCATGTTTCCCCTAATGGTGTTTACTAAGTCTGAAAGGCATTTGTTTAAAATAAGTAGAGTAACTTGTACATTGATTAAACTATCTCTTAGGTAGATCATGGAACTGCAATTTAGCATATAGAGTTGAAGAGAACATCAATTAAAGACATAGATAGGCTGAGTCAGGTGCTCATCAAAGGAGACAGGATTAAAGATAGGTTAAAAATGTAAACCCCCAAGTATGCAAAACCTAAATGCAATAATATAATGAAAGCACAAAATCAAACCAATTGAAATAAAAATGAAGCACTTACCTGGTATGATCACCTGAAAAGCGTGGCAAATTCCTGCAAATTGCAGGAATTCACATTGCAAAGTACTCAGCAATACTTCTGTGTAGTTCTATAGAAAGCCCCAAAAATCCTGCAATATCTTGCAAAGTGCTCCACAGGTATCCAATACTTTTGAACTGATATCATTCTACGTTCCTCAGTGGGTCCAAATCACGTAACCACTGGTCTTCAAGTGATGAAAAGGTAAGCCCTGGAGAAATGGAGGACTGGTTTTCAGTTTTGAGGATGGGCTAGAGATCAAAAATCTACTACTCAGAGGTACCCTGGATACCAAAAAAATACAAAATAAAAAAAATGCCCTTTTGATTATTTTTTTAAAGTATTTGCTTCTAAAAAGGACAGAATCTCCCAACCTCCCAACCCATATTTTAATAACCCAACAATGGAAGAGAAATATTTGACAGAGGGTGTATTGGATGTTGATGATCTCCAACTGCTTCCAAATCTGCATAAATAAAACTCCAATAAATCCCTACACAATGAACCTACTGAATGGGGCTCTATTTATCTGCCGCTGAAGGATAAAGGGCCAAGCCAATCCTATTGACAGTTAAGTCTGTAGCTTCCAACATATCACTGAGGTCACTAACCCACCACTACAGTATGGGCTGACATAAGCTGCTGATGTGCTCAACAGAAATTAGGGTTCAAATCAATTCACTGCTAAAATTCAATTTAGGAAGCTCTCAGTTTGCACAGTTTTGGTTGATCAAATTCAGAGATGGGATTCGATTCATATTTCAGTAATGAAGATCAGGGCTGGGAACTGATATATTGAAAGGTGTATTTTTCCATTTCTTCTCCACATAAAATATTCATGGATGCCATGTTCTACAGTGTACTCTGACAGTGTAACAGCTGCCAAAAACCTGGTACCTGAGGCCACTTTTACATCAATAAATTATCGAAGGTTACATCTGTAGCAAGATAGCTTTATTTGGCAACGCAAATAATACCAAGGTACATAACATAGTTATCCCAGCTTTTGTTCCCTGGAGGGCGGACTATTGTTACACTCCGTGCTGCAAAGCATGCCGGGAAGCTCTGATAAAGATGGAGGGAAGAAAAGTACTTGCCTCTGTGCTCTAATAAAGGCAGTACAACATAAAGATAAGGTCATAATTTGTAGTCAAATATCATGAGCTGTGTGAAAGCGACCACCTCTCTAAAACTGAGTTTGTCCACAGTTTAAAAGAGGATATTCCTCTACCTCCCTACAGGGCATTGAATTCAACAAATAGGCAGTATCTCTAGGTGATCTGCCACATGATGGACAATCAGGTAATGTTACTTAAGGTGCTACCTTCTAAGAATGTATCATATAGTACTGAAACACCAAAGTGTTTCATCAGCCACAAGAAAAGTCCTGAAGAGCTTCTATCTCTCTGTAAGATTCACCGAGTGTAGAAATTCAATTTTATGGAGTTCCAAGGAAGTTGGTTTCACAAATGAAATATTTATTCCTTTGCCATTCTCATTTTCTTTCTCTTATCATCTCTTAGAACTCTGGGTGAAATACCAGACAAAATCCTGAATTTATGGGGGCACCTCCCCAATAAAACTACTAACCATCTTGCCAAATATTGGTGTTAAAGACTGCATTTAAAAAAAAAAAACACTTTTAAAAACCTATCACTAAGCTCTTTTTTTTTTCAGTTATAAAATCATATATAAGACCAAGTGGGTGACCTCACACCAAAGACCACGGAAGGATCTGATATGTGGCATGGGGTTCACATTGGCTTTGAGGCTCAAGGTCTATGGAATTGTCATCCTGCTGATGTATGCTTAGGTTAAGTATAAGAAGAATATCAGACTGCAAGAACTTTAAATACAAAGTCCTAATTACTCCAAACTGGGGCAGAACCTCTTGTACTTCCCCCAAACACATGCATATGAGCAAGCTAAATACTCCTGCGAACCGGATTCACCTTTTTTGGATCTTTCAGGTACTTTTTTCATTAACTTAAAAAAGCCAGCAAAAGCTAAATTTATTGGTTCTGCTATTTGCCAAATATTATTCTAGTCTCTTTACAGACATTATATATAATCCTTACAAATCAGGCATTTTTTAACTCAGTTTATAAATGTTGAAATAGAGGCTCAGAGAGGTTAAGCAACTTGCTAAGTCTAAGGAAAGTGAATCAAGTTCAGTGTGGCTTCAAAGTCTGCTCCTTCCACTCTACCACACTATCCATCTCCTTGTATCAATTAGTTGATATGAAAGCATAATAAGCCCAGGAATCCCCAACCTAACTTCTTTACCCACTATTCCTCTTTGTTGAACACATTGCCCTGACCTTACCTAGCAGAGTATGAAGAAGTAGCAAAGGGTGTTTGAGCTTTGAAAATTATCCTCTTGGTATCTGAGAAACAAAGCACACCAAGTGAACCTACCAGATTCCTACAGCTGCACCCTACATTAGGAAGCACAGGTTTTTTTTTCCTATTGATATTCCCACTGCAGGAATATAGGATATAGCATAATGTGTAGTGACAGGTGACCACCACAGGGTGACCCAAAATCTAAGTGTGGATCACGGAGCACCACTGGCTCCCTGCCCTGCCTGGCAGAGGTAGTACCATTCATGCGTGGGGTTTACAGTGACTTTAAAAAAAACACTGAAGCCCTGAAAAATCAGAGTGAAGGGATGAAAGCCACCACTTTTCAGGAGCCAAGTGTTGTGTGTGTCTAGAAGATAGCATCTTAGAAACCTCACAGCCTCATGCTCTTCATCCCAGGGTGTGCATCATGTGTCGTTCTGTCCTAAAGGAAGAGGCCAAGTTCTGACTCACTCGATTTCTTGAGTACAGCATTGCGGTTTCCATCCTGCCTCCCACTCAGTTACCACCTAGGTCAAATGCCTGCACCTCAGGAGTTTGGAAAACACGTCCGAAGCCAGTGTGGCCTCAAGCTAACAAGGGCAGCCTCCACAGTAGCTCATCTCCTCTTTCACTGCCAACTTGTCCAACGTTTGACTTATGTGGAAATGGCTGTTCATTGGCTAGGTTCATTAGTGAAAAATGTTTCAACAGTTCCATTTAACAACCTGGAATGTCCTTTGGAGAAGGCCAAATTAATGTGATTTTTACCTTAAGAAGCTTAGAAACATAGCTGCTGCTAACTCAATAATTACATTGTACTGCCAGCAACAATTCAATATTTTTTTCTCGCCTGAGGGTTACAACACATTTGCACCATGGGGAAGCTTTTTCTCTTTACATCTCAAAACTGTACCACAAACTCTTCCTTTATTCATAACAGCGAGATCTCCAGCTGAGACAGGCACTTTTGTATTGCTCTAGATGACAGTTTTCTGTGTTCTTTCCAAGCACAGGGGGTTTAATAAACATATCTGGCAGGCCTTCCATAGCTGGAGGGCCCAGGATGACACTGTGTGCAAACAATATGCTCGCGCTGGAGGGAAACAAGTTTATTCAATTATTCAATTAATAGATTACAGTCAAGATACTTGTTACCCTGCAATGAAAAATGGGGCAAGAACTCCAAGAATTAGGATGGGTCCCAGGATTAGTAACAGCAGGCAATATGGCATATACAAATCATAAGAGTCTGGCCAAATACATGAACACATACTCACCAACCATTCAAATGCACATACAAATACATGCACACTTGTGACTGTTCCCTGAGACAGGGGGAATCATACTTCCAGAACCAGTTATTAGAAGGGGCTTAAAAACTCATTAAATACTTAAGTATATTTTAGTTCTGAGTCTGGAACTTGGGATGAGTGGAGGACAGGGGAGAAGGTTGGCGCCACAAGGAGCAGCTCCATAAAAATTACCAAAAAAAGATGTTCATAGTGTTTTCTCAGTGAAAACTAAAAGTATTTTCATTGAGTTTCATGAGCAGCAGCTGCCTTTCTGCAGCAGGGCAAGACTTTTCCTCAATGCAGAACATCTTAGAATGTTCTCTCGGCCAAGACTTCTCATTTGAGCAAGTCCTGCTTTCAAAGTGAAGTTTATAAAGTTTGTATAGGTATGTTAAGGTCACCTTAACAAAGAAATTAACATGTGATTTAGGGGCAGGAAGGGCATTTTTCTTTCTGTGGGGTGTTGGCATATTTTTCAAATTCCATTGAGTAGATGTTGATACAAAATCACTCAGAGGAGAGTGGAAGGAGATAAGCTAGAAGGCTAGCTAAGGAAAAGACTGGGAAGGATATCATAGTGTGCTTGATGAGAAAATCCTGATTTTATGCTATGGGCAATGGGGAGCCATTGAAGGTTTTCACGCTAAAGAGTCATCACTCTTTTCCTTGTTCTACTCCAGCTGGAATGCTTTAAATTTCTGGATTTTATTTAGAAGCTTTGGAAGTAAAGACTTGAGATATGGTTCAAATGCTCTAGAAGTACTATGAAAGGATAATATGATTAGCATTCTAAAAGGTGTAGAATTGGCTATTTGCAGTACAGAACAATTGGGGAGCAATTCATTTAGGTGTTCTAGTATAGAGCTATTACTTTGAAATTTTTCCAATCTTTAAGAATATATTCCCCTCATTGACATTGGCCTCCAGGTGGCCAGTCCATTTTGGGCTCAAGATAAATTTCAGAGTGTTTTTTAACTGTATTGTGGTACTGAGAAGACCAGCTCTATTTTGCTGAGTGGAAAATGAAGCCAATGAAAATGTTAAAAAGTCTTCCAAAAGTGACTAAGGGATAAGACAGGAAATACACTATTTCAAGACAGTGGAATCTTTTATCCTTTTCAGAGAGATCTGGAAAATCCTTGGGCATCTTTTCATATTTTCCTCTGTGAGCTTTAGCCAGATGAGAAGGTAGGTAAATAATTCCTCCAGCAAGAAAATGGCATAGAAAGTCAAAACAGATGGCTTATTTTAGTTACTAAGGAGGCTAGCCAAGGCAAGAGCCTGAAGTTTAAAATTAAATCCCTGCATTCTCAAGCCGAATGTTCCAAAGTTCATGGTTGCCTCCCAACAAATGAATCAAGATGGCTTTTTATGTGTCTGTCAGTTGTGACCTTGCCCTGGCTCTACCAGCTGAAATCACTAATGTTCTCTATGGCAGGCTCAGCCAGTCTCCATCCCACCTCCTGTCCAGTCCCTGGGCCAGCCCAGAGCAGGGCAAGCCTTGGCCTGTCCAGAAGGCTGGCTCTAATTTAGAGGGTGACAGCACCTTGGCCAGGGATAATAGCAAATGCTGCAGACACCTTTTCCAAGAGTGGCAGACACTGCTTTAAACTAAGTCCATGTATGCAGAGTCAAGAAAGAAATTGTTGGATGTGCATATGTATGAGGGGCTAAGCCTGAAAAGGCAATTTGAATAAACTATCCAAGGATGGAGGAGAAATAGATATGCAGAACTGAGCTATCAGACATGCAGAAACAGGGAGAATTAACGGGTGATAGAGAAGTCAGGTACATTCCTGAGTTAAGAGCTATTGCCTATTACCTTGGCTCATACTTTAGGCCAAGATTACCAGGTGGTCATCCACTTTCAAAGGGACATAGGCAGAAGGAAGAGAGCAGGGCCCAAGTGACCAGCTGGTGGGATCTGAAATTAGTCTTGTTACCATGAATCTACTGTCTGGTTTGCTTCCCAAGAGCCCAAACACACATCTGGCCTCTGAGTTCTTGCCTTTTCTGGCCTTTATGACTTTGGCCAAGGCTTCTGCTTCTATTCTCTTGGAAATAGGACTCTATCCTGGATCCCAGAGCCCTTGGCTGGAGCCTAGATGACTCCCTTCCTACATCTTGCAGGGCTTCTCCCTAAGGACTATGATGATCCAGTCTTCCCTTCATGGTATCTTGTTTGAAGTATTAGGTTGGTGCAAAAATAATTGCAGTTTCAGACCATGAATTTTATAAAACTGGGCTCAAACACGTCTTTATTAATCAAATAGGAACCATTACAATCAACATATTTTTGCCACAAGAAATAAGTTTGTTTATTCCTGTAGCATAAAAATCCATGCTCCAGGCCGGGCGCTGTGGCTCACGCCTGTAATCCTAGCTCTTGGGAGGCCGAGGCGGGCGGATTGCTCAAGGTCAGGAGTTCAAAACCAGCCTGAGCAAGAGCGAGACCCCGTCTCTACTATAAATAGAAAGAAATTAATTGGCCAACTGATATATATATAAAAAATTAGCCGGGCATGGTGGCGCATGCCTGTAGTCCCAGCTACCCGGGAGGCTGAGGCAGAAGGATCACTCGAGCCCAGGAGTTTGAGGTTGCTGTGAGCTAGGCTGACGCCACGGCACTCACTCTAGCCTGGGCAACAAAGTGAGACTCTGTCTCAAAAAAAAAAAAAAAAAAAATCCATGCTCCAGGATTCAACAAACTCTTGGAAAGCACTGTATGTTCGCTACCAATTCCTGGGCCAAATGCGTTGCTGATGTTGTGAGTTGACTCCACTTCTTTGAGACCTGTTTTGAACTCCAATTAAAAAAAGCTGTTAGAGTCAAGAGAGCAAACAGACAACCCACAGAATAGGAGAAAATTTTCGCAAGCTACACATCCGATAAAGGGCTGATAACTAGAATTTATTTAGAACTCAGGAAAATCAGCAAGGAAAAATCCAATAACCCTATCAAAAAATAGGCAATGGACATAAACAGAAATTTTTCAAAAGAAGACAGAATAATGGCCAACAAACATATGGAAAAATGCTCAACATCTCTAATCATCAGGGAAATGCAAATCAAAACCACAATGAGATATCACCTATTTCCAGTAAGAATGGACTTTATCAAAAAGTCCCCAAACAATAAATGCTGGTGTGGATGCAGAGAGAGAAGAACACTCCTACACTACTGGTGGGACTGCAAACTAGTTCAACCTCTGTGGAAAGCAATATGGAGATACCTTAAAGCGATACAAGTAGATCTACCATTTGATCCAGAAATTCCACTACTGGGCATCTACCCAAAAGATCGAAAGTCACTTTATGAAAAAGACACCTGCACTCGAATGTTTATAGCAGCACAATTCATAATTGCAAAGCTGTGGAAACAACCCAGCGTCCATCAATTCATGAGTGGATTAATAAAATGTGGTATATGTATACCAGGGATATGGTATACATATACCATATATGGTATACATATGTATACCAGGGTATATGTATACTCAGCTTTAAGAAACAACAGGGATATGGCACCTCTTGTATATTCCTGGATAGAGCTGGAACCCATTCTACTAAGTGAAATATCTCAAGAATGGAAAACCCAGCACCACATGTACTCACCAGCAAATTGGTATTAACGGATCAACACCTAAGTGGATATATAGGAATAACATTTATCAGGTGTCAGGCAGGTGGGAGGAGGGAGGAGAGGATGGGTATATACAAACACAATGAGTGAGATGTGCAACATTTGGGGGATGGTCATGCTTTTCGAGGTGGGAGGGAGGCATGGGCAATATATGTAACCTTAACATTTGTATCCCCATAATATGCTGAAATTAAAAAAACCTGTTGGAATTTGCTTTTGGTCTAACATCATTTCTATAGTCTAAAACAAATATAAAATAAACAGCAAATAATAAGTGATTATCAAAAAAAATAAAGCAAGAAATGCACATTAAAATGATGTATAATATAACCACATGTATTTAAGAATGTATTCCAATATCAAATGGCAAATTTCAACAATGCTTAAACAAACCACAATTACTTTTGTACCAACCTAATAAGCTGGTTTCCTGAACGTGTGATGCCACTCAACTGACTTTGAGTGCAACTGCCCTTAAGATTCTAATTTCTGATTTCCAACCATTAGATTAGACCTGCTGGTGCATTGGCTCTTGATCAAATGGTGAGCTGGTGTATCCTATGTATTGAACAAACTGGGGCCCCTGCAGGAGCCAGTCTTCCAGCGTATTAGCGTTCTTGGTTTTCTTCCACTGCCTCTGGCTTTCCTCCTTCTTTCTTCTGTAGAAAGTAGTTGAAGTCTCAGCTCGCCTTGCGCTTGAAACTGCCCAAGCAGGGCAGGACAGTGTTTCTTGTATACATTGGGCTGTTCCAGTTTGAAAAACATGTATAGCGTATTTCTCATCCACAGAGAGTCTTAGAATCATCCCAAACACAAAAAAAGTTTATAAATCATACATTATATTTTAAAGGTGCTTCATAAATTGAAAAAGTCTATATAACTTTTAATATTAACAGTACATAAAAAGACTAATATACATGAAAGAAGCACACCATATACATGTTGTCATTTCACTTAATTCTTATAAGAATACCATAAAGTAGTTACTATTACCCTTGTTTACAGACAAAGTCATTAAGACTTAGGAAGGTTAAGTGACTTGCCTAAGTCGGTCACTCATGAATGACACATCTGGAATTTCAACCCAGATCTATCTATTTCTAAAACCTATAATTTTTCTACTATGCAGGACTGCCTGCATACATACTCAACAGCATTGCATAGAGTTAAAAACAGACAATTTGTATATCAAAGAGTGTATATGATGCTAATTATGTGGTGAAGACAAATTGCTAAAGCAGTTTGGGAAAAACAAAGGTTGAGATGATTGAGTATCTTTGTGGGTTTCTCAGAGAAGGTGGGACATAAGGTGATCTTTGAAAACTAGCAGAATTTAGATAAAGGGGAGGGTATTTCTGAAAAGAGGATCAGCAGGGATGAGCCAGATGGGTGGGATTGATGCTGAGAAGACCTGTGTGAGTCTGGGTGAGTGAATCAGTCTGGGTGAGTTGGGTAGGACAAACAAGTAGAGAAACATCAAAAGCTAGGACAAAGAGTTAGACATCATGGGGTAGGAAAGAGGGATTCAGTATCACATGGAGACTATAACCCAAAGCAGCCTCAGTCATGATAAGGTTTCTTTTTACTCACAGCCAAGATGGAAGATTGCGGCCAGCTCGTGCCTCATCTTAAAACCTTCTCCCATCATGTTCATGAAACCATGATTCTGGTGAATCACTCATGGATTTAAGGTATGATCTGTGTTCATGATGATGAGAGTCTGAAAGGGATAATTTTACAAATCCAACATTCTACACACCAAGTTGCTGAAATTGATGGTCATCTTCCAAACCAGACTTGGAGTAGGATTCTACTCACTCATTTTTACCCATGACTACAATTTTACCTTGACAAACACTGACTTCTAAGTCTTTATCTGCCCCTACCTTCTTTTACTCTCAAAATAAAACTGTGAATGGAAAAACGAATTCAGTGTGGTGGAGACTAGAGAGAAAAGATGAAGGAAGAAGGGATTGGTCCCAGGAGATGCACTGTGGTGCCCTGCCTTCCTACTGTGGAGGCAGCAGCTCACTTGCAATCTGTGAGTCCACCTAGACAGAATCCCATTTCGTGTTCAAAAAGAGCATTTGACAGTTCAAGACATTTACTAAGGAACAGACCTACTATGGACAAACTACAATAGCTGATAGCTTTATTTCTAGCATTTACTGGCAGAAACAAGGATAAACTTGGGCTCTTTTCTAAAGTTCTCTCTAGGTAAAACACTTGATCTTGAACCAGCCTGGTATTAGTCCACTGGGCCTGCCATAACAAAATACCACTCACTGGGTGGCCTAAACAACAGAAATTTATTTCTCACAGGAGGCAGGAAGCCCAAGATCAATGTGTTGACAGGTTTGGTTTCTTCTGAGGCCTCTCTTTCCTTGGCTTGCAGATAACCACTCTCTGTGTCCTCACGGGGTCTTTCCCCTGTGCACGCACACTCTCCGTGTCTCTGTATCTTCTTGCAGGAACACCAGCTCTATCGGATTAGGGCTCTACCCTTAGGACGTCATTAAAGGCACTATCTCCAAATACAGCCACACTGGGGGTTAAGCCTTCAACATAGGAATTTTTGAGGAGAAACACTTTAATCCATAACAAGCCCTAATACAAGTTAATGGAAATTATGAAATCATGGAAGCATTATATATAATAGTTCCCGCTATTTAAAATTCACAGTAGCTAATGTCAAGTGGGTTTTCTTTAAAATGAAATGTGAAACAAGGGAGAAAAGTGTGCCAGAGGCCTTTTGAATACATAAGCTATGGTCCTAGCTCTGCCACTAACTTCTGGTGTGACCTTAAGAAAATAACTTTACTTATCTATCATCAATATTCTTATCTTTTAAAGGGGAATATTTTTAAAAAACAATCTCTAGAGCCATTTCTAACCAGAGCACCTATGATCATTGTGACGTCACCTATTTTGTAGCTTCACTTTGAAATTTAGCTCGTAAAATGATATTCACTGAAAGACGAAAACGGCCATATGCACTGGCTATGTGCTGAAATTGCTTAGATCCTAGCATAAATTTTGCATCTCCCCCAACAGCAATACCTCTTCAATACAAGATGGGGGTGAGGTCTGGAAGGTGCCAGGTTCATCTTGTCATCATAGCCAATTTTGGCAACTGAAACTGAGTAGGTATCTGGGTTTTCAGGGTTGAAATCAGGGGAGTAAGTATCAAATTTCCACTTTATTTGATGGTATGTGTGTGCAACCTACATAACAATTTTTCACACCCTTTGGTGTGTGTGTGTGTGTGTGTGTGTGTGTTTATTGTAAATTTTCCTGGCTTCTCCTTTTTGGAAGGCATATGCCTCATAATTAGCATATACCCTTTCTATTTAATCAGATTATTCATTTAAAAAGATTTCCATTCTGCATGTGTTATCCACAGGTGTCACAAGTAATTGGTGATGAATGTGTTTTAACAAAAGTGTCACAGTTATAATATAATGAAAGAAAATGACAGAAACACTCCAGGAATATAAGGATAGCTATGTAGTCAATCTATGGTTGGGGCAAAAACATAATTCTTGGTATTCTTGGCCGATAAGGAAAGAGTACAAAATGAGAGAAAAGATATTTTCTATACAAAATTAAAACCTATCCTCTTTAGTTTAAAATATATTAAGCTTAAGATGTTCATGGAAATTTGTTCACTACTACATGCTACTTACAAAATTAACCTATTTAATGCTATGTTTGTCCTGAGCCCTCATATGAGTATATGGCACAATGTTATTGGTGGATAGGGCCACAAAAATTTTATTTTTAATTATGTAGTCTTCACCTTAAAGTGCATATTTTCTAAGCAATCTTTAATATCTATTTCTGAAACCACAAATAAAAATGGATCCTCCAATTTAGCTCCAAAAACTAATATGCATTTTAGATTTCTTTCCATATTTCAACCCATTCATTATTTTTTCACCCATCCAATAAAAACTATATGCCAGGTAGCTAGGCTTGTTACATAGTCTTTGATCTTCATGGGACTTAAAGTCTAAAAAATAAATAAACAAATATATAGATAATAAGTAATGAGGAAAATAAAATAGGATAATATAATAGAACAATGGTTCTCAAAGTGTGGTCCTTAAATGAGAATTTGTTAGAAATGAAAATTCTTGGGCCTCACCTTAGACTTCTCCTCAGACCTACTCAATCAGAAATTCTGACACAGCAATCTGTTTTTAAACAAGTTCTCCAGGGGATTTGATGCACAGCCAAGCTTAAAAACTCCTGTAATAGATGGTTTTGTTACAGAACTAGAAGGGAACTTCAGACTGAGATTTCAGGAAAGTCCTCTCTGGTGACACATGGGAGCAACCTATGGAGTCAGTTTCCAGGGAGAGGGAAGAACAGTGCCAAGACCTTGGTGAGTCTGAGACACAGAAGAAAGGCCCATGTGGCTGAAGCATCATGAGAGGGGGAAGAGCAGCATGAGGTGCTGTTAAGTAGGTAGGCGGGGGCAGGTCTCGAAGCAGATAGCTTGTGTCTGGAAGGAAAAGTCATGAGGAGAGCAGGTCATCACAGGTTTCATGTTCATAAATCCTCTTTACTGCAAAGAAAGGTGAGGACTCCCTGGAAGTGTGAGCCTTTGTTTCTCTCTTCATTTACCTATATGCTTGTACGTATAATAAACACCAAATTTATGCAACTGGATGAATTTGTTCAATTTCTATTCATTTGTAAAATAACAACCAAACTATGAACTCTTGGGTGGAGGAGGGTATTTCAGATTCTCTCCCCATGAGTCTACATCATATATAATATATGACAAAAATCAAATTTGTAATTAATATTTCAATGACATCAGCATTAACAAAAAGTGTTCTGCCCTTGAGGAGCTCATGATCTGAGGGGACAAAAATTTAACAAAATGCCTTAGCATCATTAGTAACCACAATTCCAATGACATAGTTGGATCAAGTTCTCAGTACTTCCTAGAGGAGCATCTGAGCAAGCATATGCTATGTCTGCCTAGTTCATTAGTGAATTGAGAAAATAGGGTAACACGGCAGACAGACTCTATGGTGATCTCATGGTCCTGGTCTCCATATCCTTGTGTGGTTTCCTTCTCTTGATTGTGGTTGGGACCTGTGACTTGCTTCTGGCTAATAGAATACAGCAGAGGTGACAGGGTACATGAGATTACATCTACATGACTCTCTCCCTTGCCGTTTGCAAAGAAGCAAGTTACCATGATGTGAGCTTCTGTTTGGAGAGGATCCATCCAGCAAGGAGCTTAGGGTTGCCTTGGGTCAGCAGTCAAAAAGAGGCTGAAGTTCTCATTCCAGCACCCTGCAAGGAATCGATTGCTGCTAATAACCATGTGAGTTTGGAAGCAGATGCTTCCCAAGCCAAGCCTCAGATTAGACTGCAGCCCTGGCCAAAACATTGATTGTAGCCCACGATACCCTGGTAGCAAATGACCTAGTTAAGCCTTACCTGGATTCCGATCCACAGAAACTGTGAGATAATAAACATGTAATAATTTTAAGTGCTAAATTTGTGTTAATATTGTCATATTAGTTAGGATTCTATAGAAACATAAAACCTATGGATACATAGAGAGATATATAAGAGGAGATTTACTATAAATTGGCTCTCATGGTTATGGAAGCTAAGAAGTCCCACAATCTGCTACTGCAAGCTGGAGAACCAGAAAAACTAGTGATATAATTCAATCCAAATCCAAAGGCCTGAGAACCAGTGGAGCTGATGGTCTAAGTCCCAGTTGAGTGGAAAGGCTTCTTTCTCACATCCTAGAGGCTGCCAGCACTCCTTGGTTCACAGCCCCTTCCATCTTCAAGGCCAGCACTGGCTGGTGGAGTCTTTCACACATGACCTTCTGCCTCACTCTTCCACATTTAAAGAAGCTTTTGATTAGATTTGGTTAGCTCAGATAATCCGGGATAATTTACTCATCTCAAATTCAACTCCTATTGCTCTCACCCTTACTCATTCAATGTTGGACTCGTGGATCCTGTTGATGTCTTCAGAATATGACAAGCTCTTTCTCAGATAAGGGTCTTTGCACTGTCTTTTTCTCTCCTGGAATGGTTCTTATATTAGACCTTCTTGTGGCTTTCAGTTGTCTACTCAAATATCACCCAGAGACAGACACATTCCCTGTCATTCTATTCAAAAACCCTCCTCTGCATTTCTTTATTTTGTTAATCTATTACATTTTCCTTCAAAGCACATATCAATACTTGAAATTATGGTGTTTGTCTGTTTTCTCCACTGGAATGTAAGCTTTAAAAGTGTCGGAATTTTGCTGTCTTTTTTCCCTGATGAATTTTTGGTGTTTATAGTAGTGCCTGGACTATAAAAGATATTCAACAACTATCTGTTGAGTGAATGAATGAATGAACCAAGGGCAAAGTCCTACAGCACAACACAGGGCAATTTCCCTCAAAGTGACATGGGATGATTTTTCCGGCAACTAGAAATCCATCTAATCAATATTGCTAATCAATTTCTCATCAGGTTTGTACAATAATTCTCCCAAAGACCTTATGGAGTCAAGATACCCCCTTGCCTACTGTGTTAGTTTCGTATTGCTGCTGTAACAAATTACCACAAATTTAGTGGCTTAAAACAACACAAATTTATTCTCTTATATTCCAGAGGTCAGAAGTCCAAAATGGGTATCAATGGGATAAAATCAAGGTGTCAGTAGGACTACATTCCTTCTGGTGGCTCTCATGGAGAATAATCAGTTTCCTTGCCTTTCCCAGCTCCTGGAGGCTGCTGGCATTCCTTGGCTCCTGGCCACTTCCATCTTCAAAGCCAGCAATGGCATCTATCATAGATGACATTGCTCTAACACTGACACTTCTGCTTCCTTCCTCCACATTCAAGGAGTCTTTTGCTTAGATTGAACCACCTCAGATAATGCAAGAATAATCTGCTCTTCAAATTCAACTGATTATCAACTTTAATCCCATCTACAATCTTAACTCCTCTTTGTCATGTAACTGAACATATTCACAATTTCAGAAATGAGGATAAGGACATCATTTGGAGCTGTTATTCTGCTCCCACATCTACCAATCTACGTGTGTGTGTGTCTGTGCTTTAAATATCCAGATGTTCTTTAAGATCCTAATGATTCAGTGTGTGTTGCATTTCTTAAAATGTGCTCACAAACTCTCCCATTAAAAAAAATCTATATTTTTTTCTAGGGACCAATACTATGTTCACTAATTAGACTAATGCCTTACTTCTATCACTCTTGAAAACTGAGATAGTGTTTGCCCTTCAATCCAGAGGCTCTTCTCTCATTCTCTGTGGTTTCTTAAAAGCAGCAAGATTAGTCCTTTGATCATGTCTTTAAGGTGTTTCAGTGTCCTGCGATATAGTTCTTCTGAACACAAAAGTGTTCTCATTATGAACACTTGGTGCTCTCTCTCTTCATCTCTCTTAGCTCTGTTTTCTCTCTGCATTGTTTGTTCTGCCCTCTCAATTTAAAGATGATTATTCCTGTTAGATCAGTTCACAGGCAAATAGAAACGGTTTCTAGTAACAGAGCATAAGATTCTCCAAGCAAGGAGCCTGACGTTAATCAGAGTCAGGGATCCTCATATTACATGTCTCCCTACAGTTTATAGGATGTATTTACCCATGCCACCCACTTTCATCCCCACAATTCTCTTTCTTATTTTTCTAGCCCGAAAGCAGCTTTATCAGCTTCATCTCATTATGGGCTGATCTCGTCTGAATACACTTCTGTTTAACGTGTCTCTTTTGCATGTCTAGTATTTATGAATCCTCAAGTGATAAACTGGGACAGAGAATGTCTACTACAAGGCCCTCACAAGCAAGCAGTGATCCACCCAAGGACACATGGGGCCAAGAAGCCTATGGGATCTAGTCCACTCGCCCCCAGGGCTCATCCATGGCAGTGCCTGGCCAGTCTTATCCATCATTATGCCTGCCTTCTTCCGTTTCTCCTATGAGTCCTTTTGAATATAAGCTCATCAGAGAGCCCCCTTGGCAGTCACAAAGCTTCTTTAGATGTGCCTACCTTTATTCACATGGGGATTATTCATGAATATATGATCAGAATTACATTTTTTTCAGAATTTCCCTGTCTCCTTTGAGCTATATTCCCTTTTAAAGTCACTGTCCATAGAATGATGCCATTTCTTAGGAGTCATTTCTTTGATTCAGTGGAAAAATGCATCCTGAAAGCCTAAAGAACATATTTGACTTCAGTCTTCCCTCCTTCAACTATTTTCAACTCTAAGAAAATGTAGTTACTTTTCTTGTAATTCTCATATTAATATATCCACAAAGCGTAACCCTGCTCATTTGAATTAAGTCTAGAACAGAAGTAGCCTTTACCTGATAGAAGATGAAATTGGTGGTTAAGTACAGCAAGGTGAGTGTTTACCTGGTTTTCTCATTTCAGCATAACAAAACTTCCTGCCAATAACTCAATGGTATATGTTCCATTTGCTAGTTGGGTGACCTCTAGGAATCCCATTTTCTCCATCTATCAAATGGGAGAAATACCTACCTTACCACTTTTCTTAGGGTTTCTAGAGAGGATCAAATAAGAAAAATGCAAAAATGTCCTGCAAAGTGAAAATTACAAAAACAAGGTCATAAATGACTCTCCCTAGGTTCAAAGTATATGAGAAAGAACTGCACACATAATAAATAGGAGCTATCTGTCTGAGTACAGGCAAAAAATTAGATTCAGGGGTCAGAATAGTTCAGGCTTAACTCAGACTTACTGCTGAAGGTAGATGTTCATACCATGACCTTTTATAAAGCCTACAATTCAGAAAAAATATGGAGAACTTGAAGAAAGTGATTCAAGTGTTGGGTAGTGGAATCTATGCAGAAAAATGAAACTAACTGACAGGCTCCAGCCAGAAAAATAAATGTTTACAAGATGATCCATCCATTCAACTAACAGTTAATGCTTAGTATTTACTAAGTATATGGGGCTTGGTGGGAGATATAAAAATGTAAATAACATGGTCTCTGCCCTCAATGAGCCATCCATCAGTAAATACAGATTTTCAAATTTGAAACATTATTTTTAGTAAAAGGTTTCAAGCTACTACTAAAGGGTAGCCAGTTGGTTGAGTGTGGAACAATAAAAATAAAAACATGGGTTTTTTCACCACACAATCTGATATACAGAAATACATAGACAATTCAGCATAATGCACAGAGTTCTAGATCAGTCATGATAGATTAGGTTATGTTGCCATAAAAAACAACTCCAAAATTTCAGCCACATAAAACAAAGGTTTATTTCTCCTTCATGCCACCTGTCCACTTGACATGTGGGATATCATTACAAACCAGGTTTCAGGAGAGTGAGTCTCAGTCCTGTGTCTGCCAGAACACAGTGTAAATGAGACTAATATTAATATCTTTACCATTCATCAATAGACAGTAAGAAGAAATCTCCCTCAAAGCTTCCAAGTCAGAGTTTCAGGTTGACCTTCACCAGCTATAGATGGTCCACTGTTTGAAGTCCTTTTTCTCAGTCTTATTCTTCTTATACCTTTCCTTCAATCCTACCATACATAAAACTGGGTTCTTGGAAGCTTGTACAATAGCCTTATGCATGCTACTCCCTCTGTCTGGAACATACCTCCTGGCCACCCACTCTCCTACTTAAATCTGGTTTGGGGCTAAGTTGGGAAGTAAAAATTAGACACAAAAAAGCATTTCCTCACAAGTAGTTCTAGTCTTGTGAAACCTGAAGAGTAGTATTTCTTTTATCTGTAAAGTTCTAGTGTGAGTCCACCTGAATAGCATTTATCTAACACATCTATGCTGAGCCCCAGATGGGTACCAGGCACTACACTGGGATCCAGAGATTTAATGGTGAGCCACACCAACCTGCTCTCTGCTCTCATAGAACTCAGTGGGGAGGCAAATGTTAGTCAAATAATTACACAAATGAACATTATAAACTGAAATAAATACCATAAAGAAAAAGAATAGTGGTGTGAATGTGTATGGCAGGGGTCCTGGGAAGGTTTTCTCAGGAAATGGCGTTTGAGCTCAAACCTGAGAAATGAGTTAACTGAGGGGAGGAAAAGAACTAAGTCAGTGGATTCCAGCCATATAATGGTTAATTTTGAATCATATCACAATAAAACTAATACAAAATGAAAGTAATAAAGTTTAAGAAAAGTTAGATTTTTAAATAAAACAATTTCAGACTATTCCTATAATTGTATCATTCTCAATCACTTGCATTGCATTCTACTTCCTTCTGTTGGAAAAAATGGAGTTATGAACCATGTACTCTGAATTTCACACATCCTTAGATACACTTATTAAGGTTGGTTTTGTTTTGGGGGGTTTTTTACTATTTATTTATATATATTTTTTTTGCCTGTGAACATCATCTCTGACATATGTTTCTAATTATGAAAGGATAGAAATTAGTGGAGAAGATGATACATCACAGAGAATTCCAATTCAATGATTCTACCATATGTCAAAGTAAAGGCCACACACAGCAGAAAATATCAAATGTTACAAAATGGATTTAACAGTGTTTACTAATTTTATGTAAATAATAATAAGTCATTGGTTGATTTTCAAAATTTTTTCAATTAAAGACATTTTGTAAATAGTGCTGAGGCAAAAATGCATGCAATGCTGCCATGTACAAATTAAATATCACATTCGTGGTATTTTTTTAAGTTTGCTTTATTTCCTCTGCACATTCCAACCCAGTGTGTTCTACATGTACATATACATGATGCATTTTATATGTATTCACCCTCATAACTTGACAGATGGGAGGGATCCTGCAGTCATTTCTAAAAGCAGACAAAAGGCCGTTGGTGCTGCTTCGCATGATGGTTTGTGAAGACAGAATATCACACACTTCCGTTGATGATTATATAGCTCTATCCATCTGTCTGCCACTGGAGGTTGGGAGACGAAGATACAGCTCCCACCGTCCCCATAAACAAAAGTAGACCGTGCTGTCACCAGTCAGACACGCCAGCTAATTGGAGCTGTCGACAGACACAATATTCTGTGTCAACAGCTCTAGTAACAGTTTGAAACAACAATGATATGTTGGCTGATGGTGAAGATGACACATGTGTCTCTAATAGCATGCTAGAAATCTGACATAACTAGAAAAGAATTACTAAAATGTGATTCCTGGCCTCTGCTTTTCCTGTTCACACTTACCAGTCTCTACAGAGGTTGGGGAGGAGGGGGTTGTTGTAACACACATTTCTCTGTATCATTTCACAGGCTGACAGCTTAATTTGATACTCATAATGTCTAACTTTAAAATTAATCTTGCTAAAAAGATTTGTTTCAACAAGCCAACAAATATTAAACACTTTTGGAAAATTAATAAGGAAAAAGACCCCTTATTTGTATAGCTTTCTGAGTTGAGATCAAAATAAAAGGAGACATTTTGTCAATTTACCATTTATGTGGCTATGGATTTATACTGATCTTCAAGAAAGTGATTTTTACTGAGTTAAATGTATACATGTGCTTATAGTAGTGGCTTATTCTTGAGCTTCACTTTATGATAGACAAAATATTCCCCAAATAGAAATAGTTTTGAGAAGGCTTTGGAACATAAACATATTTTGTACATTAATCTCTGTGTAAATTGTACCTGCTAGAAAAGCCTTACATTATGCATTATACTAATGAAAAGTCAGGAAGTCCCTTGCTGCTTTCTGATAATTTATTTATCTTCTAAATAATTTAATCATTTGAATTTTAGCTCAGCCACTTACTGGCTTGAACAAGTTAGATAACCTCTCTGTACCTTAATTTTCTCTTCTATAAAATAAAGACAATAATAGCACCTACCACATATGATTACAAGGATTAAATGGATTATTACATATAAAGTGCTTAGAACAGTGCCTGGTATATCTCATAGTAGCCAGTCAATAAATGTTTTTATTTATTATTATAATCACTTATTGATGATTTATGTCTAAGGAGAGCCTTTAATGATTAATGAAAGCAATAAAATATATCAAAAATAATTCAAATACCAATAGCAAATGCTTAGGAGTCAAACAGACCTAGATATGAACCCTTGTTCAGACATTTACTAGGCTTTGTGGACTTGGGCAAGGCACTTAACCTCTCTGAAACTGTTCCTTTCTCTGTAAGAGTTAATACCTACCTTAACAAGATATTTGGAAGATTTAAGATGATGTATTTAAAGCACATAGTTCAATGCCCAACATATATTAGATATTTTATAGATTATAGCAAGGATTATTATTACTATCTTGCATTATAGAACAGTTTTATTTTTAGACTAATTATCCCATTTTATCCTCTTATTTATTCTGTGAAGTAAAAAATGATGACCACTTTACAAGGGAAAAATAGTACTCAAAGTGGTAAAACAGAGGTTCTGTGGGTATGGAGTTATTAAATCCAGGGATTGAGTTTAGGTAGTCATCTTCCTGTCTGAGACTAGGTAATATTCCTTTGCCCCTTTGCCAGATAACCAAACAGCTAAACCTTTTAATTTAATTTTCCACTCAGACCCCCAAATTTGACGTCCTCAAGGGCTTTTGTTCCCCACATTTGGAATCAGCCTTAACCACCAACTACCCATACCTCATCAATCTTTCCGTATTCCTTGGCCCATTGTAAAGATGAACAACACTGGCCAGACCACCACCGCCACCACCACAAACACCAGCAACACCAATGCACATGAACGTTGAACTTAATCCTCTTGCTCTTTGAAGATATGACGAAGACAAGGACAAAATCCTTCTCTAATAAACAGGTAAGATATTTTTATGACAAATACACCACGAAGGAGCTTCTATGCTAAAGGAATTTCTGTCTCAGCCAATGGTCTATAGCAACAAAACAGTCGTTTTAAATCTTAGTGCTATCAATTATATATGAAAAATGAAATAATGCTATGTCACAAAACCTTGTCCAGTCATTTCTTCATGTCACATTTACTCTCTAATACAAAATCATTAACTTTCACTTCCAATAACTAAGAAGATAATGGGAATTGACCCTCTGAGAGGCAAGATATACAGGTGAGCTGTGACTGTAGGACATGCTTTATGGAATTAGCTGGGTCCCTTCTTGAGAGTATGAACAGAGCAGTGCTGATGTGACGAATTAATGCTTCAACCTTGGCTTCTTCATCACCATGCCTAAGTCACTTGAACCTGCCAGCTGAGCTATGGCCACCCGATGCACCTGCCCTTCACTTCTACCAGAAGAATCATCTTGCAATCTCTAAATACCTCCACCTTTGGGCCTTTATTCATGGCCTTAACCTGACATACTGCGTCATTCATGTTTCCAAATGGCCAGAATCTTCAAGCTCCTTCCATTTTTGAAGGACCCCTTTGCAACAGCTCTCCTTCTGTAAGGTTTCCTTAGGTCTCATCACACCTGCCCAAGCTATGAGCAAATCTCTTCCTGTTCCCAATTCTCCTTCATATGGTATTTATTATTTTCTTTCATGCATTTTAATTAGTTACACACAAGCCTTCTCTTTCCTCCTAAATTTTCAGCTCCTTGATGGCAAGATTCAGAACAGATTTTTTTTCATACAGAGCTCCCCATGAATAAATGAATGAATTTCTCTCATCCCTTCTCACTTCAGATATTTAAACTGCATATGCTTAAATAACAAAACCAAAACCACACAATATAGCCATGAGAAGCAGAGGGTTGTGGTGGATATGGTGGTGATTTAACTGATTGAGCTTAAGTACTTTTTTCTGAGACAGAGTCTCACTCTGTCTCCTCAGCTAGAGTAAAGTGGTGTGATCATAGCTCACAACAACTTCAAACTCCTGGGCTTAGGCGATCCTCCTGCCTCAGCCTCCAGAGTAGCTGGGACTATAGGCCTGCACTATCATGCCTGGCTAATTTTTTCTATGTTTAGTAGACACAGGGTCTCACTTTTGCTCAGGCTGGTCTCAAACTCCTAGAATCAAGTGATTCTCCTGCCTCAGCCTCCCAGAGTACTAGGATTGCAGGTGTGAGCCACTGTGCCCAGCCTGGTTTAAGTGTTTTTGTTTGTTTGTTTGTTTGTTTTTTAACATCTATCTTGTTTTTTCCCTAGGCCCTGGGCAGCTTGAAAATATGGTTGGCAGCAATATATTTGCATTAACAAATTCCACTATTAAAATAACCAGGATCTTTTAACTTGAAATCCCTCATGAAAGAATCTTCCCTATATGATTATTAAGACTTTCACATTAGTAATATCTTCAGTAATTAGCCATATAATGTACAATACTACCTCATTTTATTGTGCTTTGCTTTATTGTGTTTCACAGATATTACATTTTTTACAAATTAAAGGTTTGTGGCAACCCAACATTAAGAAAGTCTATCAGTGCCATTTTCCAACAGCATGTGCTTACTTTGTGCCTCTGTGTCATATTTTGGTAATTCTCACAATATTTCAAAGTTTTCCATCATTACTACATCCGTTGGGTTATAATTGTTTTGGAGCAACATGCATCGCACCTATATAAGATGGCAAACTCAATTGATGAATGTTGTATGTGTTCTGACTGCTTCACTGACTGCCCATTCCCCCTCTCTCTCCCTTTCCTTGGGCTTCCCTGTTCAACAAGACACAACAACATTGAAATTAGGCCATTTGATGACCTTACAATGGCCTCTAAACGTTCAAGTAAAAGGAAGAATCATATGTCTCTCACTGTAATCAAAAGCTAGAAATAATTAGGATTAGTGAGGAAGGCATAAGAAAGCATGTCAAAAGCCAACATAGGCCAAAAGCTAGACCTCTTGCACCAGTTAGCCAAGTTGTGAATGCAAAGGAAAAGTTTCTGAAGGAAATTAAAAGTGCTACTCTAGTGAACACATAAATAATAAGGAAGCAAAACAGTCTTGTTGCTGTTATGGAGAAAGTGTGAGTGATCTGGATAGAAGATTAAAGCAGTCAAAACATTCCCTTAAGCCAAAGAGCAAGGCTCTAACTCTCTTCCATTCTATGAAGGCTGAGAAAGGTAAGGAAACTGCAGAAGAAAAATCTGAAATAAGTAGAGATAGGAACAAAGCACTTTCTATAACATAAAGGTGCAAGATGTAACAGCAAGTGCTGATATAGAAGCTACAGAAAATTATCCAGAAGATCTAACTAAGATAATTGATGCAGGTGGTTATGCTAAATAACAGATGTTCAGTGTAGAAGAAACAGCCTTCTATTGGAAGAAGATGCCATGTAGGACTTTCATAGCTAAAGAGGAGAAGTCAATGCCTGCTTCAAAGCTTCAAAGCACTGGCCAACTCTCTTGTTAGGGACTAATGCAGTTGGAGTCTTTGAGTTGAAGCTAATACTCATTTATCATTCTGAAAATCCTACATCCCTTAAAAGAGTTATGCCAAATCTACTCTGCCTGGTCTCTTTAAATGGAAGAACAGATCCTGGATGAGAGCATATCTGTTTACAGCATAGTTTACTGGATACTTTTAGCCCACTGTTGAGACCTACTGCTCAGGAAAAAAGATCCCTTTCAAAATATTACTGTTTATTGACAATGTACCTGGTTACTTGAGAGCTTTGAAGAAAATGTGCAAGGACATTTTCATGCCTGCTAAAACAACATCCATCCTGCAGCCCATGAATCAGAATGTAATTTCTACTTTCAAGTCTTACTATTTAAGAAATACATTTTATAAAGACAGCTGCCATAGACAATGGTTCCTCTGATGGATCATGGCAAAATAAATTGGAAACCTTCTGGAAAGGATTCATCATTCTAGATGCCATTAAGAATTTTCCTGGAGGGAGGACAAAATATCACATTAATAGAAGTTTGAAAGAAGTTGATTCCAACTTCATGGATGACTTTGAGGAGTTCGAGACTTCGGTGTAGGAAGTAGCTGCAGATGTGGTGAAAATAGCAAAAGAACTAGATCAGAAGTGGAGCCTGAAGATAGGACTGAATTGCTGTAATCTCATTACAAAGCTTTAACACATGAGGAATAGCTTCTTATAAATGAACAAAGACAGTGGTTTCAGGAGATGGAATCTAATCCTGGTGAAGATGCTGTGAATATTGTTGAAATGATAGCAAAGATTTAGAATGTTACATAAACTTAGTTGATAAAGCAGTGGCAGGATTTGAAAGGATTAACTCTAATATTGAAGGAAGTTTTACTGTGGGTAAAACACTGTCAAACAGCATCACATGCTATAGAGAATTCTTTCATGAAGGAAGAGTTAATTAATTTGGCAAACTTTATTATTGTCTTATTTTAAGAAATTGCAACAGCCACCTCAGCCTTCAGCAATCACCAACACTGAGACAGCAACCATCAACACTGAGGCAAGACCCTCAACTAACAAAGATTACAACTTGCTCAATGCTCAGATGAGTCGTTAGCACTCTTTAGCAACAAAGCATTTTAAATTAAGGTATTTACATTGGATTTTTTAGGCATAATGCTATTATATACTTAATAGATTCCAGTATATTGTAAACATAACTTTATATGCACTGAGAAACCAAAGATATGATATGATTCACTTTATTGTGATATTTGCTTTATTGTGAGGTCTGGAACAGAACCTGAAATATCTCTGAGTATGCCTGCAACTAAATATCCATAAGCCTCGACAAATCGCCTTGTTTTTCTACACATAATCTGTAAGTCAAGAATCAATCCAGATAAAGGACTTTTCAGGTAATGAAGCAGAGGTGCACACTGCACAGCACTAAGAGGTGCCATTCAATAGACCACAGCATGAATGGCACTCCCTGTAGTTGTGCAGTGCAAAACCTGCACAGACGCATGAAAGTCCTTGAGTGGGGGAAACCTCAGAGGAATAACCTAGTCCATATAATACAAAGCATTTTCATTCATTTATCAAGAAAACAGAATAAGCCAGGCTTATATTATATATTAGAAATGACTTGATAATTTTTAAATAATGCTTTTTGTTGTTTTTGATATAAGTCACTATAAACATTGTCAAGTGAGCAGAACATAATTCTCTATCTCGGGGATCATAACTCTGTTAATCTTCTTTATTATATGTCCTTCTAATTCACTTATTTGCACATATAAAAATATTTTCCTTCATACTTGAGAATATGCTCCCTCTACTACTTTTTAAAAACTTGACCTTCTGTGAGCTAGGTTGATGCCACAGCACTCTAACCCAGGAAACAGAGTGAGACTCTGACTCCAAAAAAAATAAAAGAATCAATTCAGAAAGTCCAATTTGGGCCCAAGAATTGGTATTTTTAATACCCTCCCCACATGAATTTTTGTATTCAAATAAGTTTGAGTAACACTAATTTAATAGCTATGTCCTCAGGTATTCAGGCAATTTCTGAACAGAGGAAAAACAGTTCACCCTAATTCCCCTAACCCTTTCAAATATGTGGATCAAATGCAGCCTACCTTATAAATCTGGAAAATGGAGTACACTAGGCAAGCAGGAAAATGGCTCCAAAAACCTAACTCACCTTAAGATTGTAGCCCTGGCCCTGAGGCATGATTCCCTAGGGATCCCGACATTCCTCATGAAGAGATATGAACAAGAGATAATGTTAGTTATGTTTCTTGAAACCAGCCTCAAAAGACTCTTCAGGGATTCTCTGGGCAAAATCAATCTCCTTAGGTGACTATCTTCATCCATTCAGACCACTAAAACAAGCTTCCATAAACTGAGAGCCTTGTAAACAACAGAAATCTATTTCTTACAGTTTTGCGTCTGGGAAGTCCAAGATAAAGGTGCCAGCAGATTTGGTGTCTGGTGAGGGCTTGTTTTCTGGTTCACAGACAAGCACCTTCTTGCTATGTCCTCATGTGGTAAAAGGGTCAAGCAAGCTCTCTGGGGTCTCTTTCATAAGGGCACTAATCCCAGTCATGAGGGTTCTGTCTTTATGACTTAATCATCTAAGGCTCCACCTTTTAATACTAACTTCTTAGGGGTTATGATTTCAACATGAATTTTAGGGGGACACAAACATTCAATCTACAGCAATGACCAGACATACTGGTTTGCCTGTGTAGTACCTGTTGTTCTGGTGGATGTTATTAATAATATGTTCTTTCATTCACAGAGGTGACCAGTCTGGGCAATTATATTAAATTGTATGGGCATTTACTTATAGGGTTACCTCTCCATCCTCCTTTCTTATCCATATGCCAGAAATGGGCTCCTTCATGTCTAAGTCTTTTTTCTTCCAAATGGAGATCTTATTAATGAATCAACTATTCCCTTGTAAAGAACATTTTTAATAAAAATGAGAACCAAACCACTCTCATGGTGAGATCTTCTTGACCAGTTAAAGACTATTATTTTGCCTTTCTTCTCAAAGTACTTAGTGTACTTTCATAAGCAGGTTAAAATGTGCTCTCCTTTCCTCATCACTCCCAGTAAGATAAGCCAAATTTTTAAAAATTTTCTAAGGACTCTGCCATCAAAAGTTCCATTTTAATTACTGTAATGGATTCCATTTAGAATTTCCATATTATACATATTATAATCAATTATCTTTTTAATTTTCACTAGGACAAATATAGTTGTGATTAATATCCCCATTTATAGATCTTTTGTCATTATTGCCTTAGGATGGAATTATAAAAGTTAGGCATGATGTTTTAAAGTAACTCTTCTTCCTCAAAAGAATACCCCCCTTTAAAAAATTAGTGACAGCAAAAGAGAATTCAGGACAAAGTTAACAGAAACAACCTGCAAAACTAAAGTGTTAAAAGCCACCCTCTCTTTGCTGTGCCTAAAAAGTATGACTAAAACCAAAGAAATTCAGGTGTTTCTGCTAAAATCTGGGCCAATGGAAATATCAATCTCGCTCTTAGAACAACAGCAAGGTGACTTCAAGTTGCTAACATGCCCGTTGGCTCCCATTCCTTCCATTTCTCATTCAGATGGAACATGAAGGGATGTTGTATCTGCCTTGAACTGGCTGACTTCCCATTCACCATCATTTCCATTTGCTAGAGATGGGACTCTGCAAACAGTCATAGAAAGATCTAGATGAGGTGTGATCAGGATCAGGAATAGTAAATGAGACATGGTGCTTGATGAAACCAGTAAATGGGAGAAAGATCCACTTTTAAGTAGCTGCATCACCAATATTACAGTAGAACTGAGATCAATTACTCATTCACTATTCATTTCTTCTTTCCTACGACAAACATTTATTGAGTACCAACTATGTTCTGGACACTAGGTAATGGGAGCAGAGTAATGAACAAAACAGACTAAAATCACTGCCTTCCTGAGACTATATTTTATATCTTAGAATCCATCCTGAGATGGATTATAAACAAGACAAATTAAATATTGAAGATGGTAGGGATAAGTGCTGAGGAGAAAAAAGTAAGCGGGGAAGGAGACTATAAGAAGTGAGGATTGAAACTTTAGTTGGTTTCCAGGAAAGATTCCACTGAGAAAGTGACTTCTGGGCAAACACGTGAAGGAAGTGAGGGAGCTAACAGCATGCATACCTGGGGGAAGAGCCTTTCAGGAAGCAGTCATAAAAAAAGCAAAGTTCTTATGGCAGAACTGTGACTGAGATGTTCAAATAATTGTCAGGAGGCCAGTGTGGCAGAGGGTAATGAGGTCAGAGAGATGGGGGGCAGTTTCCTAGGCCATCAGAGAGATGTTTTGGGTTTTACTCTAAATGAAGCATGGAACTAATGTAGGATTTTGAGTGGAAGAGTTGTAAGATTTTAAGTGGAGGAGTAACACGATTTGACTTATATTGCAACAGTTATACTCTCCTTTGAGAATTGACGGGGGAATTGGTGATAGTGGAAGGGGAGTGGTACGCTTTGAATGTGTGTGCCCCTTCAAAATTCATAGGTTGGAACTTAAATTCCAAGATGATGGTATTGAGAGGTGGGGCTGCTCGGAGGTGATTGGATGGTATTGTGTCCTTATAAAATGGGAGGGAGTGAGTTCATATCTTCTACCCTTTTCCATTCGTCCATTCCTCCATGTGAGGACACAAAAAGAGGCACCATCTATGGAGCCGAGAGAGAGCCCCTACCAGACACTGAATCTGCTGGCACTTTGATCTTGGACTTCCCAGCCTTTGGAACTGTGAGAAATAAATTTCTATTATTTATAAATTACCCAGTCTAAAGTATTTTTTATAGCAGCAGTAATGGACTGACTCAGGCAGGGAGGGCAGGAGGTAAAGGGGATGGCAGAAGCAGAAAGACTAGTTAGAAGATTATTTGCAATAAAACCATGTGAGAGAGAAGGTAATTTGTATAGGATGGTGACAGTGGAGATGGTAAAAAGTGGATGAATGTTAGCTTTATTTTGAAAATTGAACCAAGAGAATTTGATGACAGATAAGATGTGAAGTGGGAGAAAAAGTGGTAGGAAAAGGATGGCACTGAGGGTTTTTATCTTGAACAACTAGAATGGGCTGCCATTAGCTGAGATGAAGCCTGCAGCAGGCAGTGGTTTGGAAGGGACAAGCAGGAGCCTGTTAGTGTAAGTTTGGTGTAAGATCCTGTTAAACATCTCAGTGGAAATTTCAATCAGGCAGTTGAACACACAGATCTGGAATTTAAGGACATGATCAGGGCTGAAGAGATACATTGGGAGCCATCAGCATATGGATAGTACGTAAGACCATTAGGTTTAATGATATTACCACAAGAATGAGCTTAGATAGAAAAGATGACCAAGGAGGACAAACAAACATTAGAGTGAAGTAAAAACTAAGTTGCCAAGTGAAAAACAAAGAAAAAGGTACTTTTCTTGCATGGGATTGTTGGCTGACATGTGTACTCATTTTAGTGTATTTCTCAGAGGTATTAGCAAGGCCATATGCTGCAGTGTAGGGAGTGAATCTGACTCACCATCAAGTCCCTCCACAATGGCATAGTGGCATAGGGACACAGTAGCATTAAATAAAGAACTGAACTGAGTAGAAGAAATATATAGATTTGTTATTTAACTTTCACTTTTTCTACATGAAATTCCTACATTTCAAGTCTTGAAATTTAACACAGTTGTTAGTAAAATCATTCTAGTGCACTGGCATTTATATAAACCAGAACATTAAAATGTAAAATTAGATAGTTTCATTAGTCTCCCCAGGGATTTAGCAGCTGCTACAATCTGATCATTGATTATATTTTATCAGAGTTTCACCTAGATTGCCCTTGAATGACTTACCAGTCAGATTTTTAGAAGCTTGTTAAATTATACATAATTTTAAAAGTACATGTGACCTAAAATAGTATAGAAACATTCATGTACTTATATATATGTGAATATTAAGAAACTGTAGATCTTGATTTAGAAATTAAAAAATTACAAAATTGACATATCAGGCTATATTACAAAAGTAAGAGACTCAAAATAATCATCATTTGGGGAGTGCAGATTGGAGTCACAAAAAACAAAATTTATTTGGTCAGTTCAGACCCAATAAATCGAATGGTTCTACTAGAACAGACAAAATGTATTAATAGTTATAAAAGAGGGTATATCCTCCTAGATAATCTACAGCCTCAACTAGTCCAGAAAAGATAAATTTGACTCTAGGCTTGTTGTGTAAATTTTACTCCTGGGAAGAAATAACAATTTTTAAAAATTAAACAAAAGAATAATAATAGAGAAAATAGACAGAAAAGAAATCCATGGTGTTAGAAACTTTGTAGTCCGCTTCAGTGTAAGTTTACTGGCCATTCTTTTTTATTGCCAGTTCTCTACTTAAGTTGTTATAAAATCAATGTATTAGATGTATAGAGTATAATTGATTACATTTGAAAACAGTGCTTAAATGTTCATGGAAATATGTTCTTACATTTTTCATTGAATTATTTTAAAAAGATGAGTGTATACTTGGTATACATATTAAAAGTATGAAGTTTAATGAGTTGAATTAGACACAGTAAAAATAATAGCATTTCTCCCCATCTATAAACCTTCCTTGATCATTAGGCTTTAAAGCATATATTTACACAGAAAGGGTTACATGTGCATTTTTAGCACAAGTATTCATTCATGATGTCACAAGATATGAGCAGAAATTCCAACTAAATGATTTTTTCCCAGAGTTGTGCAGCAGGTTCCAGAAGGCCCAAGGAGGAATCAGTATAAACACTGTGACCGTTATTTACCCTAACTGGGACTCCAGCAGCTGGGCTGTTTGCATGATATGCAAATGGGCACATCATTCAAGGAAGAAAGGATGAATGCTCTGGCACTTGCAGGGCAAACATTAACTGCTATGGGAAAGGAGCCAGCAAAAGAGAAACCAGACAGAAGCGAGTGGGTGGTGAAGGACAGGACAAGAAACATCTTCCATGGAAGCAAAATGCAGAAGGCAGACACTGCTTGCTGGGAACCGTTCAGCATTCTCAGCCTCGGTAAACAACAGATGGGTATGTGCTGCAGGAACAGCAAATTTCCTCTCTACCCAGTTTCTTCTGGGTCAAATTTGTAAAATACTTTGTAAGTGGGAAATTATTGAAAGGTACAGAGGGAACATATTAGCCAAAATAGTAAAGGCTCTGGGGTCTAAAAGGAGATAGACTGATAGGGGAAAAAAGCATATCTGGAGCCAATCAAACCTGGACATGAATCTCAGTTTTACAGCTTTACAGCTTTGGATGTTGAGTAAGTTTCTCAATGTCTGTGTCTCAGTTTCCTTATCTGTAAAATGGACATAACAGTACTATCCCATAGTAGGATCACTGTAAGATTTAATAGATCTTCTTTATGTAAAGTCCCTCCTACCAACATGGCAGTAACTGATAAGTATCAGAGCTGGGACTTGAATTTTTCAGGTTCTTTAATCCCAAAGTATAGCAGTCCCTGAGGATCTAGAAATACAGAGATTAGAGGAACTCCAAAGAAGTAAACCTGTGACAACCCTATTTCTTAAAGGCTGCTCTATTCAACAAGGATATTTACATAGCTCAGAAATAATTCTACTTTCAAACACCTTATAAGACCTATGGGTGAAATCCACTTTTTATTTATTTATTTATTTATTTATTTTTATTTATTTATTTTTTTGAGACAGAGTCTCACTTTGTTGCCCAGGCTAGAGTGAGTGCCGTGGCGTCAGCCTAGCTCACAGCAACCTCAAACTCCTGGCTCAAGCAATCCTCCTGCCTCAGCCTCCCAAGTAGCTGGGACTACAGGCATGCGCCACCATGCCCGGCTAATTTTTTCTATATATATTAGTTGGCCAATTAATTTCTTTCTATTTATAGTAGAGACGGGGTCTCGCTCTTGCTCAGGCTGGTTTCGAACTCCTGACCTTGAGCAATCCGCCCGCCTCGGCCTCCCAGAGAGCTAGGATTACAGGCGTGAGCCACCGCGCCCGGCCACTTTTTAAATACTTTCACACAATCAAACCTGGTAGAAGCTTACAGGCTCTGATGCACTTATTGCTTCAACTGCACACACATATAGAGTGTAAAGTAAGAGTATTACTAAAGATCTGCGTACCCACCAATGTCACCTGTGTGCATTCCTTTCCATTCAGGAGTAATGGAGTTACTTATTTGTAACTTCCTATTCATCTTTAATTTTTTATAGCCTTAAATAATATGTTATTTAGTTTTGGAAATTTTTATAATTTAAATAAATGAATTCATGCTGTATGTATTTTTGTGAGACTTGCTTTCTTTTGCTCAGCATTAGGTTTTGAAATTCATGTAATAGATCACCTATTTTAATTGCTACATAATATTCCTCTATGTGAATATTCCATAATGTATTATCCAATCTTCTGTTGAAGTAAAGCTAAGTGGGTTTTTCTTTTTATTTTATTGTTTTGTTGTGTTGTATTTTTGTTTTTTCCCATTGCAAATTATACTGCTACAAGCATTCTTGTGCATGTCTCCTGTTTTAAGTAATCTAGGATGTATGCCTTGAGTGAGATTGCTGGGCCATAAGATATTTAATTCAACAAATTTTTCTCTGTATCCGGCATTATTTTTTACTCTAAACACAAGCCCATTAAAAAAAAAAAAAAAAAAAAAAGAACAAGGATCCAGGTGCCACAGCATGCACCTGTAATACCAGCAACTCGATAGGCTGAGGTAGGAGAATCACTGGAGCCCAGGAGCTCAAGATTGGCCTGGGTGACAAAGCAAGACCCAGTTTAAAAAAAAAAAAATGGCAAAAGTCTTTGCCTTCATGTGCTTACATTCTAGTGGGGAGAAGCAAAAAATAAACAAAATAAATATGTAAATTATATCTGTTGGAAGGTGGTATGTATTATGGAGAAAAATGAAGCAGAGAGGAGAGAGAGGCAGTGTTTGGACAGTTTCTGATTTTAAATAGGGTAGTCAGGAAGAGTAAAGTGCTGATTAGGTGATATGTGAACAAAAACTTGAAGAAGATTAGACAGAATTTATGTGGATAGCAGAGGGAGAATGTTCTAGAGTGTGCATATCTTTAATTATATTAGATAATATGAAATAGTTTTCCAAAATGGTTATACCACTTTGGGCTCCTGCCAGCAAGGTAAGAATTCTTGAGCCTCCAGATCCTTGCTAACTCTTGAAATTGTCAGATGTTTTCCATTCTGCAAATCTGATCAGTAGTACATGGAGTATTGTTGTGATTTTGAGTTTTCTAATTTCTAAAAAGTTTGATCATCTTTTCAAATGTTTATCAGGCATTTCTATTTCCACTTTTGTATATATTCAACTCTTATACTTATTTTTATATTATGTTTTTTGCTTTTCTTATTAATTTCTAGTTCTTATGTGTTTGTATTATTAATATTTTGTCAGTCATATGTTACTAATATCCCCTCTTATTTTATGGCTTATTATTTTTCTTTATTTATTGTGCTTCTTGATGAACAGAGTATCTTAATTTTCATATAGTTGAATCTCTTTATTGTGATTTGTAGCTTTTGTTTAATTTTTTAAATATTTCTAGCCAGGCACAGCGGCTCATGCCTGTAATCTCAGTGCTTAGGGAGGCTGAGGTGGGATTGACACTAGCCTGGACAACATAGTGAGACTCCATCTCTACAAAAAATTTTTAAAAATTAGCTGAGAGTGGTGGCACGGGCTTGTAGTCCTAGCTACAAGTCCACGAGTTTGAGGTTACAATGAGCTACAGTTATACTACTATACTTCAGCCTGGGTGACAGAGAGAGACACTGTCTCCAAAAAAAAAAAAAAAAAAAAAAAAATATATATATATATATATATATATATATAGCCTAATCTTAAGGTCAGAAAGATATTCTCCTACATTTCTTCTCAACTTTTTTTTTCATATTTAAGCATATTTGTAATTTTTTCATATTTAAGCATATTTGTAATTTTTTAATGTATGTACAAAATGTGGTCCAATTTAATTTTGTTTTATGTGAATTGTCACAGCACCATATATTGAAAAGTCCATCATTTTCCACTGATCTGTTATACAAGTTTTATCACAAATAAAGCTACCATGTATGTGTTATTTTTTTTTTCTGGACTCTCTATTCTGTACCAGTGATCTATTTGTACAATGCTGTGCTAATTTCATACTTTCTGAATTGCAATAATTTTTTTTTAAGTTCTAGAACTCTGGTAGGGCAAATCTCTTTATCTTAGTTGTCTTTTCTTCAGAGCATCTTAGGTATTCTACACCTTTGCTCTTTCACATAATTTAAAAAATCAGGATTCTCACATCTGTTCCACTGGTCAATATTCCTATTTTTGTGCCAATACCATATTGATTTAATTACTACAGCTTTGTAGTATAGTTTGATATCTGGCATATTAATGCCTCCCATTTTGTTTTTGTTGCCTAGAATTGCTCTTGATATTCGGGGTCTTCTTTGGTTCCATACGAAGCGTAAAATTATTTTTTCTATATCTGTGAAGTATGCTGATGGGATTTTAATAGGTATTGCATTGAATCTGTAGATCAGTTTGGGTAGTATAGACATTTTGATGATATTGAGTCTGCTGATCCACGAGCATGGTATGGATTTCCATCTGTTTACATCCTCTGCTATTTCCTTCCTCAGTGTTTCATAGTTCTCCCTGTAGAGGTCTTTTACGTCCTTGGTTAAGTAAATTCCTAGGTACTTTATTTTCTTTGTTGCTATTATGAAGGGAATTGAGTCTTTGATTTGGTTCTCAAGTTGAATGTTGTTGGCGTATATGAATGTCTCTGATTTCTGTGTATTGATTTTGTATCCTGAGACTTTACTTAATTCATTGATCAGTTCCTGGGGAAAAGAATCCCTTTTCAATAAAGGGTGCTGGGAAAACTGGATAGCCACCTGCAGAAGGCTAAAACAGGACCCACACCTTTCACCTCTCACAAAAACCAACTCACGCTGGATAACAGACTTAAACCTAAGGTATGAAACTATTAGAACTCTACAGGAAAAAGTTGGAAACACTCTCCTAGACATCGGCCTAGGCAAAGAGTTTATGAAGAAGTCCCCAAAGGCAATCACAGCAGCAACAAAAATAAATAAATGGGACATGATCAAACTACAAAGCTTCTGCACAGCCAAAGAAATAGTCATGAAAGTAAACAGACAACCTACAGAATGGGAGAAAATTTTTGCATCCTATGAATCCGATAAGGGACTGATAACTAGAATATACTTAGAACTCACGAAAATCAGGAAGAAAAAATCAAATAACCCCATTAAAAAGTGGGCAAAGGACTTGAACAGAAATTTTTCTAAAGAAGACAGAAGAATGGCCAACAAACATATGAAAAAATGCTCAACATCTCTAATCATCAGGGAAATGCAAATCAAAACCACAATGAGATATCACTTAACCCCAGTGAGAATGGCCTTTATCAAAAAATCTCCAAACAATAAATGCTGGCATGGTTGCGGAGAGAGAGGAAGACTCCTACACTGCTGGTGGGACTGCAAACTAGTTCAACCTCTGTGGAAAGCAATATGGAGATACCTTAAAGCGATACAAGTGAATCTACCATTTGATCCAGCAATCCCATTGCTGGGCATCTACCCAAATGATCCAATGACACTCTACAAAAAAGACACCTGCACTCGAATGTTTATAGCAGCACAATTCATAATTGCAAGGCTGTGGAAACAGCCCAAGTGCCCATCAATCCAAGAATGGATTAATAAAATGTGGTATATGTATACCATGGAGTACTATTCAGCTCTAAGAAACAATGGCGATATAGCACATCTTATATTTTCCTGGTTACAGCTGGAACCCATACTACTAAGTGAAGTATCCCAAGAATGGAAAAACAAGCACCAGATATATTCTCCAGCAAACTGGTATTAACTGAGTAGCACCTAAGTGGACACATAGGTATTACAGTAATAGGGTATTGGGCAGGTGGGAGGGGGGAGGGGGGCGGGTATATACATACATAATGAGTGAGATGTGCACCATCTGGGGGATGGTCATGATGGAGACTCAGACTTTTGGGGGGAGGGGAGGAAATGGGCATTTATTGAAACCTTAAAATCTGTACCCCCATAATATGCAGAAATAAAAAAAAAACAAAAAAACAAAACAAAACAAAAAATCAATTCGATAAATTCCATGGAGGGGGAAATGTTGGATTTTTAAATCAGAATTTCTACAAATCAGAATTTACAAATTAATTCGGGGAGAAATGACATTTCTGAAACCTTGAATCTTCCTACACATAGTTTACTTTCCATGTCTTTGAATCAAGTTGTACTCTTCTCTTTGTAAACATTTGGCACACCAGATGTTATTCTTAGTTCGTGTTTTCTGATGTTATTGTAAATGATATTTTTAAATGATATTTTTAACTATTTGTTGCCTGTTTATAGAAATGGGATTCTATGTGTAATTTAATTTCTCAGATTTATCTGTAGATTCTTCTGGACTTTCTAATAGACAGTAATGCTATTGGGAAATAAGAGTTTTGTTTCATCCTTTTCATTTTTATATGTTATTTACCTTGTCACATGGATTGTAACTATCAGTATAATTTTAATAAAATCAATGATATTTAGACTCCTTTCTCTTATTCCTGATCTTAAAGGGAAAGCTTCCAGTTTAGCATTAAATGTGATAGTTTCTGTGGGACTTGTGTAGATAACCTTTTTCAGGTTAAGGAAATTCCCTTCTTTTTCTAATTTGCTGAGAATTTTTATTATAAATTTTATGAAATTTTTTTCTGCATCTGTTGAAATAACCATATGATCTTTCTTTTTAATTATTTAATGTGGTGAGTTGCATTAATTAATTTAATGTCCAATCAACTTAGGATAAAACAAATTTGATCATAATGTATTATCTTTTTATGTTGCTAGATTTATTATTTTATTTAGGATTTTTTTCTCTCTACATTCCTGTGTGAGGTTGGCCTACAGTTTTTCTTTTTTAGGTCTTAGTATAAATTTATGTTAGTTTTATAAAATGAATTAATGAATATTCCTGCTTTTCTTACTCTGGAATCATTGGCTTCAGACTGAATTTATATATACTTTATAATCTTTAATAGAAGCCTCCAGTAAAACTATCTGGGCCTGTATTTTCTTCTTTGTGGAAATGTTTTAATGTATTCTATTTCTTGGATTGTTGTTGGATTACTCAGATTACCCCTTTCTTTTGAGTCATAGAAATTATATTTCCCTAAACATTTCTCCATTTCAAATAAATTCTCAAATTAGTAGAGAAAATTTTTATAATGGTCTCATTATTTAAATCTCTGAAGAAACATTAATTTTGTTCCCCTATTCATTCTTTATATTGTTTTTTACTTCTAACATTATGTCCTCTTCTTTTTTCTTGATTGATTCTCCCTGAAGTAACTCATATTGATCCTCTCTGTTGTATATTTGTTTTTTATTTTATTAAATTTCTACTCATCCTTATTATTTATTTTCTTCTACTTTCTTTGATTGCACTCTATTGATTTTTTAACATATATATATTTTTATCTGTGTATATTATGGGGGTACAAATGTTTGGATTATGTATGTCGCCCTTGCCCACCACCCAGTCAGAGCTCCAAGCGTGTACATCCCCCAGATGGTGTGCATCACACTCATTATGTATGTATATGCCCATCCCCTCTTCCCCCCTCCCATCTGCCCAATGCCCGATGAATGTTATTCCTATATGTCCACTTAGGTATTGATCAATGAAACCAATCTGATAGTGAGTACATGTGGTGCTTGTTTTTCCATTCTCAGGATACTTCACTTAGTAGAATGCATTCTAGCTCTATCCAGGATAATACAGGAGGTGCTATATCACCATTGTTTCTTATAGTTAAATAGTACTCCATGGTATACATATATCACATTTTATTAATCCACTCATGTATTGATGGGCACTTGGGTTGTTTCCACATCTTTGCAATTGTGAATTGTGCTGCTATGAACATTTGAGTGCAGGTGTCTTTTTTTTTTTTTTTTTGAGACAGAGTCTCACTTTGTTGCCCAGGCTAGAGTGAGTGCCGTGGTGTCAGCCTGGCTCACAGCAACCTCAATCTCCTGGGCTCAGCGATCCTACTGCCTCAGCCTCCCGAGTAGCTGGGACTACAGGCATGCGCCACCATGCCCGGCTAATGTTTTGTATATATATATATATTTTAGTTGGTCAATTAATTTCTTTCTATTTTTGGTAGAGACGGGGTCTCGCTCAGGCTGATTTCGAACTCCTGACCTTGAGCGATCCGCCCGCCTCAGCCTCCCAAAGTGCTAGGATTACAGGCGTGAGCCACCGCGCCCGGCTCAGGTGTCTTTTTTATAGAATATCTTTTGTTCATTTTTTTCTAACTTCCTGAGTTAATTGGTTACCTATTAATGTTTAGCTTCTCCCCATATAACTAGTTCAATGCTATGAATTTCCCATCTAAGTACCAAAATTTTGTATTTTCATTACTCTTTAGTTCTAAGTGTCTCTAATTTTCCTTATAATTTCTTCTTTCATTTAGACAGTATACAAATCCTATTCTTACTTTCAAAACTTATGAGGGTTTTATAGCTTTTTAATTGCTTGCTTAATTCCAGAGAACATGGCCTGTATGATGCTAATCTTTAGAATTTGATGAACTAGTTTTATGAACTACATGCTTGGTTTCTTTAGATACTATTAGTATATGTGATTGAAAAGACTACATATTTTCCATTTGTTGAGTATAATATTCTATATATAACCATTGGTAACTGCTTGTTATTTACACTGTTCTAATTTTCCATAGCCTTTTTATTTGTCTCTTTGATCTATTAATTACTTAGGATAATGCATTGTTTCTCTAGTTATAATGGTAGATTTATTAATATCTTCTTATAGTTTTATCAAGTTATACTTTATATCCTTTGAGCATATAGTATTAATTGTATCTAAGTTTAGAAATATTATATCTTCCTGGTTAATTGAACATTTTAGCATAATGAAGTTTTCCTCTTTATCTCAAATTTCCCTTTTTATCTTTGCCTTCAAGTCCATTTTGCTGAATATTGCTACGTTTTGCCTGCTTACTTTTGGTTTAATTTACAAGGAGTCTCATTTTCAATCCCTTTGCTTTCAACTTTTATGTATCTCTATGCTAAAAAGGGTTTTATAAACATTATACAGTTGAGGCTTAAAAAATCCAATTTGACAATATTTAGATTCACATATTTAGTTCATACTGCTGATATATTTGGATTTATTTCTTCCATATTATTTATGTTTATTTGTCTTGTTTTTAAGATCTTCTTTTTATTCTTTCTTGACTTAAACCATAGAACACTAACTCCAGTAACTAATTCCTAATTTTTATGTTCTTATTGTCCTGCATTTTACTTTTTAACCTCAGAAATTTTATCATTATTATTTTATGCAATCAATATATACTTAAATCTACTTAGCGTTTGCCACTTTTTATTACTTATAAAAATCCTTCCTTACTACATCTCAAATTTACCACCTAAGATCACTTTCCTCCAGCCTGAGGCATATTTTTAGATGGAAAATTCACTGAATATGTATCTGTTTGAAATGTCTTCATCTTTTTTTCCAGAAAATATTTTCATACAGTATAAAATTCTAGTTTTTCTCAATACCTTGACTGTATCATTCCACTGTTTCTGCTTCCACTGTTGTTTCTGAGAAGCTGGCTATCAGTTTAGTTGTTAAGGCAACCCCTCTTTTGTCTCTAGTTGCTCTTAAGGTCCTTTTCTTGTCTTCACTATTCTAAAATTTCACTGAGATGAGTATAGATGTGAATTACTTTTTAATTATTATTCTTGGAATTTGTTTTAAATTCCCTTATCTAAGAAGTGTGTTTCTCATACTTTCTGGAAAACACTCAGCCATCATTTCTTCATATATTTCCTCTCCCATCCATTCTCTCTTCTCTGCTCAAACTACCTACATGTAACTTAACTACTCATTTTGTTATCTCCTTCTGTGCTGCATTTTACATAATCTCTGTCTTCCAGTTCATTATTCAGTCTTCACCTGTGTCTAATCTGCAGTTAACTCCATCCATTGAATTTGTTTGGAATTTTTTTAGTTTCTTGCCCCTAATTATATTCTTATCCTTTGTTCCTTTAAATACATACAATATATTTATTTTACACTTTGTGAAGTAAAATTATGTGAGTAAAAATCAGGTCTGATTCTGTCACCTCTTGTTCATGGTATCTTGTTTCCACGGGTATTATTTGATTTTTTTTACTATGAGCTCATGTTTATTGGAGATTCAATATATAGGAATTATTTGGATCTGGGTTTTAAGTGGGTAACTCCAGAGACTTGTGTTTGCTTGTCCTAGACTCATGGAAATAGCTCATTTAGTACCGCTTTAAACCTAATTACTGGCTTTAGATTTTCAACCCACCCAAATAGTAAGTTTTCTTACTGCAAACCTAGGTGAGAACCCACTTATGACAGAAAACTCAAGAGATATTTTTATCTTCTTCCTACCACCATCAAGACTGGAAAGAGGCCACTTTTTCTTGCTTCCCCTAGGAAGTCAACTTTTTTTAAAACCCTTCCTCTGAGACTATACACTTTGGGGGTATTAGCTTTATGTCAGAAGTCTCCTAGTTGAATTCCCCTCCTTAACTAGGTCCTATGTTTTACCTCCTGTTAATAGTGTGAAAATTGAAACTCAAACTCATTGGTATTCAACCAGTTTCAGGTGAGTGTGTGAACACACTTCACTGTGTTCAGTTTGCCACTCTGCATTCCTACTTTCACTTGGTATTTGACCACTCAGGAATTCTTATCTTCTTGCCAGTTCATCAACATCTTTAAAAAGATTCTTTATGTATTTTATACAACATTTATCCAGGGTTTTTGTTTTGTTTTGTTTTGTTTTTTTAAGCAGGAGAGTCAGTTTCTAGCTGGCCATACTCTTAGATATGGAAGATATAGTAACTTCCCACCAACTAGGAGATTAAATCTGTCCTTCAACACTTTAAAACCAATCATATGCTTCTCTTCCTTGATTCTTGCTACCTGAAATGTTTTTATCTCTATATATTACTATCAAAATACGTTAAGACAGGTGTCACTTCTCCCCAGTTTTTGTTACAGGGAATCCCATAGTGACTTTATTATTCATTCAGTGTCTGAACATTTTGATGCTGCCCAAATTAAAATAAGCTTTGAACCTCTGGAATAAAGGCTTACAGAAGGCTTTGCTATTTTAGCTCTTATTTACTTTAATAAATTTATCCCTCTTCAGAATTAATATAGATCTAATAGATATCTAACACTGATGCTGATCTTACTAGGCCAAGGGTTTCTAAAATGAGATGTTTATACCTTTTCAGGCACAAAAGATGATCCACTGAAGTACAGGAAGAAATTATTAGAACTTTTATTAACAAATATTTTTATCTTAAAAATAAAAAGGAATTAATAATTAAAAGTGTTTAATATAGGAATTCACACTTGCATTCTTACTTGGTCTGCATGTCCTGAGGGAAGAAGAGACAAAATCCACAGTGTGAAGTAATTGAGATTGATACTTTCTCCTTCCTCTGTTGGCACACTGCAACTTACTGCAGTGTGTATGCTGTGTATTCCTAGTTCAGTGTATTTCCAGATTATATTTTCTTGTTTAAGCTAAGTCTTTCAAAATGGACACATGGCTTTTAGATTTTTTTCTGCAAATATGCTATGAATCAAAGAGAATATTAATTAATTATGCAAACACATATAAACAACAAGAAAATGGCAGAGATGATACTTCTCCCGTTCTTAATATAAACTCTTTTTGACCACATCACAGAGAAAAATTAGTGAATTTATCATATCTAACAAGACATTGTTTCTATCCAAAAAAATTATCAAGAAGTTTCTTAAAAATATGAATGTATAGCTACTATTATTAACAAATAAGCTTGCCCTAAATGAATATTTTGTCCTGAGATACTAGCTAATGATAGCTGTGTATGTATATTATGTACAATAAATAAATATAACTTTATTGGAGATACTTACTTGTTATTAAAACCTACTACCTTGGCACCCCCTGAAAAGATTTTCCTTCCATGTAATTATTTTTTTCTCTGATCATTGTAACTAATATAGGCACTACATTTTAGATAATTCACTCCTCCCTTTAAATGATTCATCTGGACAAAATTCATTCCATGTCCACATGTAACAAGCAGTACTTCCTTTCCACTTTCAATTATTTGACTAGCTCTACTTTATTTTCAAATCTTTTCACTCTACTTCATCTTATAAGCACTTCCCACAATCTTATTGCTTTTGCATTTAGGTGCATATGACAGGGTAAATAATTCTGGTAAAACATCTCAAAGCTATGCACAAACATTGTGAATCATAGAGTATGGTAAAGTATCCTGCTTTCACATGACTATTAATTTCATCAGAGTTGAAATCCCGACATCTGAAGTACAGCCTGGTTCTTGTCTGTGAATGTTTTTAGATTGGAAATTCTTTAGCAAAGTACTTTATACATCTCTGAAGACCTCTAAGTGTCTGTGAAAAAATTGCATTTGTAGATACTCTGTACCCACCATAGTCAAACCTAATTGCTGAAATTTTTTTTTAGCTTATAAAGAGTAGCTACTCCCTATCTTTCTAGCCTCTGTGAGGAAAGCAAAAAAGTAAGTATAAAACTAGCCAGAATCAGAGCAAGAAAGATTGTCCCTGTCAGCTGCCTTTTTATCCCTTTTTGTGATTATTAGTACAATGTAAATTACTGCTGGGTTTCAAGAGAGCAAGGATTATTTATTTCAGACCAACAAATCCATCTCATTATCTCCTGAATCTTATCACCATTATTACCAATTCCACTTTTTCCATCACATTGTATTGTCTTGCTCTGAAGTCTTAAAACCTCTTTGTCTATTGATTGATTGCTTGATGCAATATACTAATATATTACACACAAAAGATAAAGAATAGAGTTAAAAATAAACTAAAAGTGAGACGATCATTACTTAATCACTTTGAATATCCCCTTGGGTGCACAGAGCCCACTTTAGGAGTCACTGATAGCGCTCTAAAGACTCAAAGCGGATTTTCTTACTTCTTTTGCTTTTTTCACTGACTGAGGGGTAAACAACCATAAGCAACAGACACAACTCAAATAAATTAAGAGGAGCTTGTAAAGAACATCAGGGCATGGTGAATGGGGGCAGAGTACATGGCATCAAACTGATGAATAATCCAAATCTTCCCAAAAGTGGACCCTGGAGGGTATCTATACTAATCACCTGTCTGCTTCTTAATTACCTTGACCAAATGCTTTTCACGTATTTTCCTAAGTGTTTAGCATCATGAAGCCAAAAGCACTTTTTTATAGGCCAGCTGTAATTACTAACGTTGTGTTTTTCTATAGGGTCTCTATGATTCTGATCAAGCTAATGGGCTGTAATACAGGAAAATAACAACAGCCCATAATACATCACAATCATTAATTAATATTTATTGAATGCCCACTGGGTCCATAAAACTACTGAAAGCATAATGATTATTAAAATTCTGACTATGAGAGAAAGCAATGGCAAGAGGGAAGAGAACCATACAAAAGAGGCACTCAAAGAGCATAAAGAAGAAATTATTTTCCTGCAGTTGTCTCCTTTGTAACTTGTGAATCTGGTGTTCACTGGTGCATACTCTTCATTGTCACCACTCAAGGCCAAGTAACAGCACATTATTTAAAATCACCTGATGAGCACCAGCATGTGTTTCCATGTCAGTGTTTCCTCCTCTACCTTCTTCTCTACTTTCACTTCTTTTCTTTTTATTCTTCTTTTGTTTATCTTCTGAATAGCTGTTTCTTATATTCTACCAAACACACATAAAAGCTCTTACTTGGCTCTCTTACCAAAAAGACAACTTCATAATAGACACAAAGTGAAGTTCGAGAGGACATGAGTGGATCCTCATTAAAATGACATTAAAGTATCATTCTAACAAGGTGTTCATCACTTCACCATTCAAATATTTTTAAATATTTTAAGCCTTTTGCATTTCAGTGACCTGTAAGATCTTGGTATGTGATAATTGCCAGGGCTATCCCCCTAGCTACTTTCACCATATTTTATGTGGCCATTGTAGGCCATAAGGCTTCTTTAGGCACAAATTGCTGAACAATTACTGATGAGAGAAAGGTCATAATAATAGGTTACAGAAGTCTGGCTGGCTTTGAGACCATTTAGATGGAACTATTTTGTCCTATTGTTATAAAGATGAGAAGGAAGTAGTTTAAGGTAGTTAGAGAAAAGCAAACAAAAGAAAGGCGAGCAGAGCTATATAACTTCTACTTTTACTTCCTGCCTACTCCATTACTTCTAGCATTATGGGAGAAATAACATGATTGGAATGACCTAAAGGTTAGGGGGTGGGCAAGGTTTACCTGATAGAAAGTAGATTGAATACTGTTGGCTAAACCTTTTTGAAAGTGAAAAGCAGTAACATTTAACAAAATACCAAGCTGACATAAGGGGTGGGAAAAGACTCAAATCGCATTTAGTCATTGTTTTTTTTTTTCTTCTTCCTAAGTGTGGATCTTTTATTAAGAAAGAAAGATGAAATTGAGATTGGCAGAATCAGGGAAAAGAGAGGGTACGCAGGACCTGGTGGAGAGAGAGACAGAGGGAATTGTTTGCTTGAGAACCGAATGTCTATTATGACACTTGTGCAGCCATAGTGGCTCCAAATGTTATATCAAGAAATCGATAAGATTCTAAGTTGTATTCAATCAATAAATATTTCTTGAGCATTTATTCTGTGTCAAAAATGACTTTACAAAGCCCGAATATCATTCCTTTTAGCACATAAGACTTATTCATCTGAGGACTATGGATCTTTAAAAGGTTTATATAAACGTATCTGGTCTCAGTAAACTTAAAAGGTCTGACATCAGTTACAGTTCCTTAAAATAAGCAGATTGGTGAGATTAAAGAAAAACTGTTTTTTAAAAAAATGTACATGCCTACACACAAATTCACACAGAACACCAGAAAGATAAATGTGATATGACCAACAGCAAAAATAGCTTCTTTACTATTTCTAGATATTTATATTAATTAAATTACCTCAACCACAAACTATACGTTTTACTTAAAAACAAATTCACAAGATAATAGGATTATTACCAACCTTTGAAATTGAAGTTGATGGTTAGAGTAATCTATCCATGAATTTCAACTTCAAGGACATTATTTTCTTGCCACAGGTATAAAGAGAATCAGCATTCAGAATAATGGTCTCAAGTGGTCAAGTTGGTCAATACCTGGTACAAGGGAAATGTTGAGGAGATTGGAGCAAGAACAATGGCTGCTTCTCAGATGAGTTGTTCCTGAAGCCTGGCTAGAAATCAGAATATCAATTTAAAGAAAAACATCCTCAATTTTCTGCCAATAAAATTGGCAGAATCCAAAAAAAATGGATTTTATTTGCATATTCCTACCAATAACAAATCTTTTTTAGATGGATAAGTTGAAGTTTTAGTTTTCTATTATCTTTAAAATTTTCTGCCCAATATAGTGAAAACTACAAAACAGAACAAGTCAATTCAGAACTTCTTTCTGTTCTCATGTGATTTCTGTTACTCTTCTCTAACCAAATATTTTCGTAAGTTTTAGATAAGCAGTTTAACTTTGGGGTATTTACTGAGCTCATGGCAATTCTTTTTTACATATCATCTGGTACACTTCAAAATTGAGCTTGCTTTTCAATAAAGAGGGGTAGTAAGTGTCTTAGAGAACAACAGACAGAAGGGAAACATTTATATGGCTAACATTTTTTTAAACGGTTTCCAGGAACAAAATAAGTATCTGATCTGAACAAGTAAATGGAAAAGGTCATGGCTTTTTCAGTTTAAAAAGCACTGGGAACAATCAAGCATTGGGTAGAATCCTGACTTTCCTAACAAACTGTACTACTGATAAACCAAATGAGGACATATCTCCCTATATAGAGGTATTTTAGCTAATAGATAGACAAGGAATAAGAGAATTAGAATATTCATTCTGCAGTCTCTAATTAATTAACAAATCTAAGCAATGTGCATCAATTCCTGTTAACATCACAGAAAGAGAGGCAACTAGACAGTATATACCTCCTGAGGGAAGCACATAGCACTCTCTCTGAAGTTTACTTGCTACAAAAATCTAAACTGAATCGTTTCAAGCCTCTAGATCCAACTACCAATTTATAGCAAATGCAGAGGACAGAAGAACCCCAGGGACACAATCAGCAAAATTCTGAATGTTGGAAACTCTACAGGACAAACAGCCTGGTATGCTCAACAAAAAAATGCAAGGGAGATTAAAAAAATAAAAAGAATAGAGAGGGAACCTATAGATTAAAAGAGACTTAAAAGATATGTCAACCAATCACAATGTGTGGACATTATTTTTAATTCCTGATTAATATGAAATTATTTTTAAATATTATAAGACATTTGAAAATGTGAACACAATGGATATTTGATCATATTAAAAATTATTATCATTTTTTAGAATGATAATGATGTGTAGTTAGGGTTTTATAAAAGTCTTTATCTTTTAGAGATATTTACAGATGAAATAATATGATATCTGAAGTACGTTTTGAAATAATCTGGGGAAGATTGAAGTGGGTAGGGCTAAAATGAAATAATATTAGTTTATGAATTAATAATTATTAAAATTGGGTGATGGATATGGGAATTTATTACACTACTGTGCCTACGTGTGTGTGTGTGTGTGTGTGTGTGTGTGTGTGTGTGTGTGTGTGTAATTCTCTTGCCTCAGCCTCCAGAGTAGCTGCGACTACAGGCCCATATCACCATACCCATCTAATTTTAAAACATTTTTTTTGGAGATAGGATCTCACTAGGCTGCCCAGGCTGGTCTCAAACTTTTAACCTCAAGTGATCCTCCCACCTTGGCCTCACAAATTGCTGTAATTACAGGTATGAGCCACCACACCTAGCCTTACATTCATATTTTTAAAATGTATGCATTAATTATAGAAGTGGATTGTTTCCTATTGTCAAGGCTGACTGAATTATGTGTACAGGCTATGGCAATGCCCACTACTGTCTTTGGAGTCCTAGAATTGCTCCCTCCTTTGCTCCTTCAGGCTTAGGGGTGATAAGGGCTCCCTATTGTTGCTAGTGGAACAATTCTTCACTACCCCTTGTTGATCTCCCTGCACTCTGTCGACACCTTTGTGAAGAATCTTTCATTATGCTTTCCTTAATTACCCTGTCTGAGTGAGCCGTCTATTTCCTTTTGAGACCCTAGGTGACAAATCAGGCAAGAGAACCGTGGAGAAGTGAAGCAATCCTAAAACTATGTTGGACATGGTCATATGCTCCCTAACTTACTGCAGTAACCTGCCATGATTTTGTAGCAGAATGTGAGGAGAAATATGACTATAATAGAGAGGACGCATACACATTCCCAATTTTTTTAGTGCCATTAGAATTCTATTCATAATTAGTGTAGTAATTTTCATTCATGTGAAGAATGAACAAATTGAAGATGGTGCATTCCTCATCCAGATATTTGATTTCATTTCTGGTTTGTTAAATCTCCATTGAATGTATGAGGACCAGCCCTATAAAAGGATTAGTAGAATCTGGGGCTAATTCCATAAAATTAATCTAATCTATGCTCCATGTCTGACATTCTGGATGATTTAACTACTCCTTTTCTCTACATATCTTTTAAATGGAAATAACTTTATCTGAGTCTTGATTAAATTAAGTAATAACTTAAAAGTTTGCCCTTTTTTCCTTCTCCAGAAGCACAAGATAATTATTATTTTGGGTTTAAATAAATAAGTTCTAATAATAATATTTTTTAACTCTGTAATTTCAGTACTATCTTTATATTGCTTGACATTGGACTTTTGTCATGATGGCTGGGCCCAGAGAGAAAGCATTCGTTTGAAAATAGAACACTGGATTTAAAAGATCCTCAATACTATTCATTTCTACTTTATTGTTAGACAGTTGAATCAGCTTCTCCTTCCTTATTTTTGCCTGTCCTCAGGAAAAAAAAAATCATTTCATTAGTTTCATTTATTTTCCAGTGTAGTCATTTTGATGAAGCAGACAGTTACCCTTCAGTTATTCTCCAGCTGCCACTTACTTTGGGTTATTTTCTGCTGCCACCAAGCATCAAAAAGTATGTGTGAGTGGAAGGTGGAGGGGTGGCGGGTATGGAGAGGAGAGATGGTGAGACAGCTTGTTCTCTGCCAAAAGCCACACCAAAAGCATGCTCCCTCCAGCATGCTGCTGTGATACAAGCCACAACATGGCCAACAGTCCATCTGAGAGAACCAATAGCTGGGCGCGGAAGAGTGAGCACTGAGTGTGGCCTTGGAAGACAGTCTGCACAGAGGCCCAGCCCACATTTAACTTTATAATCTTGAGCAAGTCACTTGACTCCTCTGAGTCTTGGTCTCCTCAAACCTGAGTCAAAGAGAATATACAGCTCTGCCCAGCAGACATCAAACAACTCTGGTGAGGCTCAAATGAACTATCGAGCATTCTCATTCTCTAAATTATTAAACTCAATGTATTATTATCACAATTTCTAAAGTTTTATTTAGAAATTCCAAATCAAAATTACCTGCCATCCAACATTCTGGACACTCATTTGAAGGATGATTTCCAGACCCAGACAATCAGTCAGCAGTCAGTCTTTCTCTTTCTCTCCTTTTCCACCCACCAAACACACACACACACACACACACACACACACACACACACACACACACACACACACACACACACACACAATTTCCCTAGAATAAAATGGATACTTTTCCCTTACTTTCCTAAAGGAATCTTCCTTCAGCTTCAGGCCACATTTGCTTGCCCTCCAGTCTACTGAAACATCATCTCATCTGTGGTTCCTGACTCCATTAGCAGAAATCCCCTACTGAAGCCCTCAGAAATCCCCTACTGAACCTCTGGTCTTGATCAGCACCCACCTCTGAGATTATCCACTCTGTGCATCCCTGAAAAGTCCCAGTCTTTAAAATCTGGCCCCTCTCCTAAGTCACCTAAGTGATATAGAAGTTCTGTTAGTCCCCGCTGTCCACCTCTTGCCGAGACCCACTTCCTTCCTACGTCTCTAACCCATATGTCTTCTTTAAAGACATTAGCTGAACATTAGCACATCTGTATCTAACTATAATTCCATTTTCCTCTGGTTCCAGTTTCCCTGGACACACCCAGACACCACAATGATTTTTAGAGTTTGCTGCAAACAAATACCCATAGTAACATTACCGTTTTGCTCTCATCTTCTGTCCACTGAGGCAGTCCTTCAGATTTCTTATTTACAAGACTATCAAGTATTAAAATCACAGAGGGCTGTGCTTTCCTCAGAAATTGTTCCATTTTGATGGACAGACATGAATTATGCAATTTATCAGCTTTTCCTATTCATTTTAGTGGCAAGAAACTTAAACCAAATTTTCCCCTAACCCCATGTAATGAGCTGAATTGCATTTTCTCCAAAATTCATATGTTGAAGCCCTAATGCTCAGTACCTCAGAATGTGACTGTATTTGAAGATAGGACTTTTAAAAGGTAATTAATTTTATTCAACAATATATTAAAAAGATCATTGACCATGACCAAATGGAATTCATCCCAGGGGTGCAAGGATTGGTCAACATCATAAATCAATATATATGATATATCATGTCAACAAAATCAAGGATAAAAAATATGATCATTTCAATACATGCTGAAAAAGTATTCAATAAAATTCAATATCCCAGCCAGGCATGGTGGTTCATGCCTATAATCCCAGTATTTTGGGAGGCTGAGGCAGGAGGATCACTTGGGGCCAGGAGTATAAGACCAGCCTGAGCAACATAGTGAGACCCCCATCTCAAGAAAAAGTAATAAAAATAATCAGCTGAGTGTGATGGTGATACCTGTAGTCCTAGCTACTCAGGATGCTGAGGCAGGAGGATTGCTTCAGCCCAGAAGTTCAAGGCTATAGTGATCTATAATCATGCCACTGCACTCCAGCCTTGGTGACAGAGCAAGATTCTGTCCCAAGAAAGGAAATATTCAACATCCCTTCATGATAAAAAATTAAAAACCTCAACAAATTAGGTATAGAAGGAATATATATACTTCAACATGACAAAAGCCATATGTGACAAACCCACAGCTATTATACTGAGTGGGGAAAAATTGAAAGCCTTTCCTCTAAGATCTGGAAAAAGACAAGGATGTCTACTTTCATCATTTTTATTAAACATAGTACTGAAAGTTCTAGCCAGAGCAATTAGGCAAGAGAAAGAAATAAAGGGCATCTAAACAAGAAAGGAAGAAGTCAAATTATCCTCGTTTGACATGATTTTATATTTAGAAAACCCTAAAGACTCCACCAAAAGACTCTTAGAACTGATAAACAAATTTAGCAAAGTGGCATGATACAAAATCAACATACAAAAATCAGTAGCATTTTTATACACTTACAGCAATCAATCTGAAAAAGAAATGAAGAAAGCAATCCTCTTTACAATAGCTACAAAAAAAAAAATATCTAGGAATAAATTTAATCAAAGAATGAAAGATCTCCATAAGACAAACTATAAAATACTGTTGAAAGAAATTGGAGAGGACATGAAAAAATGGAAAGATATTTCACACTTACGGATCAGAAGAATTAATATTGGTAAAATGTCTGTATTGCTGCAAGTTATCTATAGATTCAGTGTAGTCTCTATCAAAATACCAATGACTCTCTCCAGAGAAATAGAAAACAATTCTAAAAGTTGTATGGAATCACAAAATAACCCGAATAGCCAATGAAATTCTGAACAAAAGAAGAAAGCTGGAGGACTCACACTACCTGATTTCAAATTAAATTACAGAGCTATAGTAACCAAAATAGCATGGTACTGGCATTAAAAACAGACACATAGACCAATGAAACAGAAGAGAGAGCCCAGTTATAAATCCATGTACCCCGGTACTTACAGCCAACTCATGTTTGACAAAGTCATCAAGAACATACACTGGAGAAAGTACAGTCTCTTTAAACAAGTGGTGCTGGTAAAACTGGATATCCATATGCAGAAGAATGAAACGAGATCCCCATCTTTTACCATATATAAAAATCAACTCAAAATGGATTAAAGACTTATGTATAAGATCTGAAACTATGAAACTACTAGAAGATAACATTGGGGAAACACTACAGATATTGGTCTGGGCAAAGATTTTTTGGGTAAGACCTCAAAAGCACAAGCAACCAGTGTAAAATAGACAATTGAAATTAGCATCAAGCTAAGAAGCCTCAGTATAGCAAAGGAAACCATTAACAAAGTGAAGAGACAGCCTATGGAATGAGAGGAAATATTTGCAAGCCACCCATCTGACAGGGATTAATAACCAGAAGATGTAAGGAACTCAATAAACTCAATAGCAAAAGAACCAAATAATCTAATTTTAAAATGGGCAAAGTACCTGAATAGACATTTCTCAAAAGAAGACATACCTATTGACATAGGTATATAAAAAAATGCTCAGCATCACTAATCATCAGGGAAATGCAAATCAAAACCACAATGAGGGCCAAGATGGCTCACACCTATAATCCTAGCACTCTGGGGGGCCAAGGCGAGAGGATTGCTCAAGATCAGGAATTTGAAACCAGCCTGAGCAAGACAGAGACCCCATTTCTACTAAAAATAGAAAAAGTTAATTGGCCAACTAAAAATATATAGAGAAAAAATTAGCCAGGCACGGTGGCACATGCCTGTAGTCCTAGCTATTCAAGAGGCTGAGGCAGAAGGATTGCTTGAACCCAGGAGTTTGAGGTTGCTGTGAGCTAGGCTGATGCCATGGCACTCTAGCCCAGGCAACAGAGCGAGACTCTGTCTCAAAAAAACAAAACAAAACAAAACAAAAAACAATGAGATATCATCTCATTCCAGTTAGAAAGACTATTATTAAAAAGACAAAAAAACAGCAGATGCTGGGGAACATGCAAAGAAAAGGGGATGCTTATACACTGATAGTGGGAACATAAAGTAGTTCAGCCACTATGGGGAATGGCTGGGGTATGGAGGTTCCTCAAAAAGCTAAAATTAGAACTCTGAGATGATCCATCATTCCCATTGCTGGGTATATATCCAAAACAAAGTAAATTAGTAATTTGAAGAGATATCTACACTCTCATGTTTATTGCAGCACTATTCACAATAGCAAAGATATGGAATCAACCTAAGTGTCTATCAGCAGATGAATGGATAAAGAAAATGTGGTATGTATACATAATGGAATATTATTCAGCCATTTTGCAGCAAAATTAATGGAACTTGAAGGCATTACGTATAGTGAAACAAGCCAGGCACCAAAAGACAATTATTGCATATTCTCATTCATATGTGGGAGCTAAAAATGTAGATCTCATGGAGGTAGAGAGAACGATGGGTAGAATGGTGGTTACCAGATGTTGGGAAGGGAAGGGGGGAATGAAGAGAAGTCGTTAGAGGCAGCAATAAGGAAAATATCTGCAAGCCATGGGGAGGCCTCAGAGGAAGCCACCCCTGACAGCACCTTTATCTTAGGTTTTCATCCTCCAGAACTATGAAATAATAAATTTCTGTTGTTTAAGTCACCCAGTCTGCAATATTTTGTCATGGCAGCCCTAAAAAACAAATACAAATTTGAGGACTGAGAAGTGGAATGCTGCTTAACAATTACCTAAAAATGTTGAAGTTGCTTTGGAACTGGATAGTGTGTAGAGGCTGAAAGAGTTTAAAGATTAACATTAGAAGAAACCTAGGTTGCCTTTCAACCACCGTTAGTAAAAATATGGACATTAAAGGTGATTCTGTTTGAGGTCTCAGACAGAAATTAGGAACATGTTATTGGACACCAGACGAAAGGCGATGCTTTTTATAAAGTGAAAAGCACTTAGCTGAATTGTGTCCAGGTGTTTTGGGGAAGGTGGAAATTGTGAGGGATGAACTTGGATATTCAGATGAAGGAAGTTCTAAGCAAAGTGTTGAGGTGTAGCCTGTGAGAAGGACATGAATTCAAGGCAGAGTGCCCCCTCAAAATTCATATGTTGACTTCCTAACCCTTGATGAGACAGTATTAGGAGGTGGGTCCTTTGGGAGGTAATTAGGTCATGAGGGTACAGCCTTGATGAAGGGAATTATTACCCTTATAAAAGAGATCTCAGAGAGCTCATTGTCCTATTTCAGCTATGAGAGGATACAGCAAGAAGTCAGCACTCTGCAGCCTGGAAGAGAGCTTTCGCCAGAACCCTGCCATGCCAGCACCCCGTTCTCTGACTTCCAAAACTGTGAGAAACAAATTTGTCATTGTTTATAAGCCACCCAGCCTATGGTACTTTGTTATAGTGGCCTAAACAAATTAGGACTCCTGGCTTGATTCCTGTTTTGTGTTACTGATATCTTTGTTTTATTCTACTCCTTCTTACTTACATTTAATTTAACTTACTGCATTCTATATACTTTTGTGAGCCAATTTATATTCTTTGGAGTAAGAAGACTATAATCAAACCATAAACTAGCCCCTGGACACTATCACTCTTTTCTCTAGTTTTTGGTCTTTACTACAATGAATAGATGATGTCTATAACTTTAGTATATATGAAGTAGGTGTGTGGGGATTTTTTTTCCTAGGGTTTTTTTTTTTTAGATAGATTTGTACTCTTTCTACCAAATTTCCTACTGGCATCTATACATGACCCTATTATTCTTTCTATTGCTATTCTTATTGCTTTATTTTCAGTAAAATATTAACATTTGGTGCCAGACTGATTAAGATATTAAAGAACCTGAAGACCTAGCTTCTAATTGCCATTATTCATAAGAAGATGAAATTAGAGTTGTTTCATAAGAAACATTGGGTGTCACTGCTGTAAGACTCACAAAGGAAATGAGAAGATCATTTCAGTAGGAGAAATAAGAAAAAGGAAGGGGAGAGAGAGATAAGGGCTTTTGTAGATCATTTGTGAAGAAATGAAGTTCCCAGGCCCTATGTGTACAGTGAAAGGCTTTAAGCTCTGCAATCACAGAGGGTACACTCACTGGCATCTGTCTTACAGACAAAGTCTGGCTGCCAATACTGGCTGATGCAAGCTACCTCATGTCAGCATTTGGGAATAGTGCACAGATAATGAGTTGTTGCACAAATTTGTTTCCCAGATGCATACAAAGTGATATAAAAAGTCCTCCTTTGAGCATCAGCTGTTGTTGTTAATAACAATTCAGCCATTAGAGTGTTCTGTGAAAATTATTAAAAATATATAGCGTAAAAAAGATTTCCTTCATTTAAAAATATTATTGGCTCACAGAGATATTCTGATAAAGTTGTTCTTGGGCAAAAAGGGGTAGGTTTGCTACTGTTATAAACTCCAAAGTAATTAAACCAGATGTGATTTTTAAATGAGGCAACAAGACAGGGTAGCCACACCCAAATATGTTTCATGAAGGTGCTGTGCTTTCTTTTTCCAATATATCTCTAGAATTTTCAACCTCATTGTGTGTGATAATTCCTACCTGACTATATTATACTAAACCATGTTCTTTTCTTGCTTCCAGCTGTGGTAATGGGAAATAAACAAGGCTGATATTTACAACTCCATTTTCTTACTTGCTGAAATATTCTGCGATTTTGTTCCCTGATTGGATTCACACAATTACCGGTTTGCTATTTTCCAAGCTATTGAGCTCAGGTTGCAACTAGATCAGAATTCAACAGCCAGGGTTGCTCACTGGAATGATAACTTCCTGTGGCATAATTCTCACATTTTCATCACTGATTTCCAAGAGCAAAGGGCAACCTAATTTTTAGATCTCAGAGCTCACTTACATATGTTTATTACCTATGTGGAAGACTTGGAAAGTAACTCCAAGGAAACAGGAGAATATTCATTCACACATGTCTCATCCAAATTGCTCCCTTGGATGTTTTGCTTCTTTCCAAAATGGAAAACGATAGGAATCTGCACATATTTAATTCTGAGGCTTTGGTATGATAATTTTAGGCAAAGGGGTAATTTAACACTAATGTAGTTTTTGAACAAATAGTATTATGTCATTCTATTATACACAGAGAACTTTGGTATTAAGTACTATAGATGAGAATATGTTATGCTATTTACAAAGATCATTTTTGTCACATTTGTAGTAAAGGGGTACTATTCTTCTAACTTGCTACTTACTTTCATTTTAAGAGAAATACTTTTGAGAGACTTCTAGGTGGCAGGAATTGTGGGACTTGCATATGTACGTGTGTGTGCATGCGTGCATAAGAGTTTTGAGATCACTAGAAGAGTCAATATTGTTGAAATGTATGCATCTCTTCTTTGCCAGTAGGTTCACATTAAAATCTGGGGGGAAAGTAAACTTACAATTAAAGGCTAAGTTACAAATAGAAATGAAGCCAAGTTGCGATCCCCATGACTCACACAGATTTGTCATATCTTGTTGTTTTGTCCACTAGACCCTGGAGAATATGGTGCACTTTTGTTGGTATTACTAGGCTGGCTTTGTTCAAGGATTCTCAGGAACTGTCCAGCATTCTTTGAAGTACTGAGTAGCATCAGTTCATCTCAAAGATCACTTGTGTCTAGTGGCAAAAGGTCCAGAAGTCAACGTCTGATATATGTAACTTTAAACTTGCAAAAGAAGTGAATTGTATTCATTCTGAGGCTCACCTTGGGGTACATAAATGCTCTGACACGCTCTTGAATCAGTATGATCTTTATAATGTCTTCAGTGACTAGACTGAGAAAACCAGCAAAAATGCTACGGAAAACATTTAATACCAACCCTTTTACTTTATTTAGTGTGCTATAGTGCAATTTCCAAAGTACATTTAATATAATATCGAGAGTTGCCTGATATATTTAGAATCCTCATCCCTTTTTTAAAACTTCCCAGACTGTTCTGAGCTTTATCCCCCCCATTCCTACATGCCTCTAAATTTAAATATTTTTTTGTGAAGTTCATGCTCAAGAAATAAATTTAACTTTTAAGCTATTACTTTTCATAAGGTTCAAGATGAGAAAAGCCTGTGTCTATAGTCTTCAGTAAAAATGCCACCATCAACAATGGTTTTGTCATTTACACACAGTAAAGTCTCCTAAAAATCAGTATTTCCCCAAATCCAAGAAATTGAAAAACATAATTTCTGAGTTGTTGGTATTCTCTTCAACTCTTATGGTTTTTTTGTTGATACATAATATTTTGCACACTGTTGGGCAAATGTGATTTTGTGGCATGCATAGATTGTATAATGATCAAGTCAGGGTATTTGGGTATCCATCATCTTGAGTATTTATCATTCCTATATGTTAGGAACATTTCAAATTCTCTCTTCTAGCTACTTTGAAATATATGATACATTATAGCTAACTGTAGTCATCCTACTCTCCATAGACTAGAGATCAAACACTAGGATTTCTACTTTCTATAATGCTCATAGTTTTGAATTTATTGCTCACTTTGCATTTTCAAAGCTTTTGGTTCAGTTGCCAAAACATGCATTGAAAAAATAAATCCTTTTTGTAAGTTCCCTTAGGCTTCATTATGAGTCACTTGAAATAGAATCAAATTTCCCTGAGAGTGTATTTTTCCACTATTATTGGGAGAAATGAGTAAAATAAGAAATTGGCGAAGGGGATCAAAATAACTAAAATTAGTTTTATTAAACCATACATACATTTTTAGAATGTATTTCCAAAAATTTCGACAGAAGAATTTTATAAGAAAGAATACCAATTTTATAAGAAAAAAATAGATCTAGTATCATTCACATGCCTTCATAATTTGAAGATATTATTAATAGTACTGTTTTCTATGTCAGATTTTCTGTCACCCAAATTTTTTATTTTCTGCTTATTGTAAAATAATGGTGTATCCTAAATAAAGAAAACTTAGAATTATATGCTGTTGCTTACATATCCCAAAAAATTGTCTACACTTGTGAGATCTGATAAGGAATCATATGAATAAACAGCACTTTGGTGCAAAAACTGTGCTTTATTCATAACTATACCTCTACCCTTAACTTCTAGCCCAGTACCAGACACATAGCAACTCCTCAGTAGATACTTTTTAATGAATTAATCAGTTTTGTTTTTAATTATAACCATGTACTAGGCATTGTAACCTAATTATTAGAGCTATCCTTTTAACATAGATATATGTATTTTAGATACATATATATATATGTATTTTAGATATATATATTTTAAATACATATATAAAATAGGTTTTTTTTCCTCTAAGATTTTATATAAATTTTGCATTTCTTTGATTTGGGATTAAATTCAAAATTCTAAAACTCATTGGGAAACACTATGGTTTTAAAGGAAGACTTCTTCCCAGGCAATTCCCCCAGTCTTTACAGAAGAAGTTGAAGTCCTCATCCACATTACCAGACATCTCATAAACCTTGACATAGTGCTCTCCTGTGTCAATTTTCATGCCTCATCATGAGAACAAGATGAGTGATGTTATATTAAAGAACTTTCTGTTATTTCATAACCTTTGAAAGTCACTAGATCTCAAATATAGTAATATTATCCCTGAAATTTTCCTTTTTGATCTACTGTACATTTTATAATTAATCTGCACAGAATGAAAGATAAGCATTAAGATCAAGTAGTTTTGCATAAACAAACTAAGTAAGAAGTTAAAATAAGATAATCTAACATTTTTCCCTGGATCAACTATAGCCAAATACAAAGTATAGCATACACAAGGGTCAGGTTGTCAAAGAACAAGATAAATTAACACTAAGAATGGTGAGACAGAATCATGAGAGCTGAACTAATTGTTTTAATAAAGAAAGGGCTTTTGATATTAACAACAAACAAACAAAAACCCTGTTGGGTAACAAAGGCTTTAAGGTTGATTTTTGGTTTTTCTACTTTCATGTATTAGATTCCCTGAATAACAAAACTAATATCTTATTAATATGAAACCACTAATGCCATAATGAGTGTTATGAAGTATTAAAATCATTATCCACTGAGATAATGCTAGATAATCACTAAGCTGAGTGAATGCTTCAGCCTGAATCAACAGTGTGTTCAGTACATCCATTTGGGGAGATTGGTCCTGAGTGGTTTTGGCCTATTTTTATAGCATGTTTCCATGACAAAGCCCCAAAATAAGCAGAAATGACCATCTTTATTTTTCTCTTAAGGGAATGATATGGAAAAAACATACGCTTTCACCAATGCTTCATAGTACCAGTAGAAGACTAAAATTCAGTTTGGATTGTTGTTTGGTTTTAGACAATGGGCAATTTATTTATTGATTTTTGTTTCAGTCTTGTAGCTGTGTAGAAAATTTAAGGTGAATTCAGAAATTAGATAACACAAATGCAAGCCCACAGAAATTCTGCATGCTACATCCATGTAAAGCATAATTAATGCCTTTTATTATTACTAATGCCATTGATGCCTCTCAACAGACCCTGACATCCCCTTTCAAGTCAGCAGGAGGGAAATGTGAGAGCTATAGCGGTCAACCCTGTCTTGCTGTTGCCTCCATCTCTCCAGGTGAAAAGATCCTTTGCTCCATTCAGCCCTATGGATCCAGGAAATCAGCAACTAAGGAACAACTGTGACCTCTGAAGTAAATAAGTTCGCCTGTATATGAATTTCAGAGGACATCAACTGCTCCCTAATACTACCTTAAAAATTACATATATGTATTTTTGTGTGTATATGAAATGTTAATATATATGTTATATGTAATGTATATATTTTATATACAGCACATAAAATATATTTTATATTTAGGTAATGTTACATAAATATATGTACATATGTAATGTTAAAAGTGGTTTAATAAAAAGTGACTTTGTGTCTTATTATTTCTATATATCAGAAATAATCATATTTTATATTTAAACATTTAAAAAAATTAATACATTTGAACTTTTAAAAGAGTACCATAAAAATTTAAAGGCCAACTTCTGCTTTGGGATAATTTATGCTTCTATGAAAATTTGCATGACATTTCTATCTATCTTCCATTCAAAGTCTAAATTTAAGAGAGTGTGAGATTATAGCAAAAGGAGAATGACAGAATTGAGCCAGTTATCTGGAAGAGCTCAGGCCAAAGTTGCTTTTTTCTCAATTCTCAGAACTCTTTCCATTATTTAATTTAGAAAATCCTGTTTTGTTATAATATATCACTTTTAAAATGTATACAGATGAAAGGTATATAATCATTAGGTACTTCCTGAATTTCCTTTAGAAAAACCTTAAGTCAGACAATATATATTAATCAGAAATTGTTCTTCATTCTCACCATGGATGAGCCACATAAAACACTCTTGGTCAAATTCTGGAATTATAAACATTTTAGTTTATTTTTCAGTAGAATGTGTTCTCTGAAATTGCTCAGAAATCAAAACTGAGAAGGCTAAGCTCCCTGTTGAATACTTCCAAGTATTGGATTAACAAGTAAAATGAGAATCACACTTTCAATAACTGTTGAACATGTGGAAACACGTGGATACATCCCCAAGGCTTTGAATGATGTAGATTTTACCACTTCCTTTTACGGTGTAATTTCATATTTTTGACATGAGAAAAATAAACCCCTAACAAAAACCATTTGCTTTTAAGCAAATCCAGTCTATTTTCACAGATTTGTGCTGGTCTCTAACATCTGACTTATTATAAACTACAATAACAACTTTGGTTAATTTCCACCTCCCTCCAAGATGCTGCCATAAAGCTCACAAATTCTGAAGGCATTTGAATGTATTATGGTACATATTTAGCTGCCAACCTAGATTTAACCAACTGCATATTTTGTATAAACTGGCTGAAAGTACACGACTCATAGTACCTATAGTGTTGTCATTTTTTTTCTTTTTCTTTTCCTTCTTTCATTCCTTTTTTTTCTCCCTCCTCCTTCTTTCCCTTCTTTCTTTCCTTTCTCTCCCTCAACTTTTTTTGCAACACATAGTAAAAAGTAATTATTACTGTCTAGACTTTTGTTAAAATAGTCTACATTTTTCAGAACAAATTTTCAGTTAAAGTACTAAGCCTCAATAGTGTTTACTTTGGTTCCTGTTTTCTGTACTTTCTGGCATTCAGCCCTTATGTGAAAGATTTTAAATAAACTTACACTTTTCATTCTTTTTTTTTAATTTGCAAGGTGAGTTTGGATCCACTTGAACCTATTGGAGTCAAAAGATCATTGGTAGGAATATATGAATTTTTTTTTCAGATGGAAGCCTAACTTACTAGACTGAGGAAAATGGTATTGAGCCCCTTTCCTGGACATTTCGTTCAAGGAGGGGAAATGGAAGAGAATCTTGCCCAGGGAGCAGATGGCCAATAGGCAATGATGCGGAGAGGCTGAAGACAGGAGTCAGCTCACCAGAGCTTTCCCACTTGCCTCCTTCGCTGTGTGGCTCTAGCAAGTTCTCTCAGTTTTGCTCACATTGTTTACTCTGCTAGTGTTTTCACATTATCTGGTTTCATTCACGTGCTGCCATTTAAGCCAATCTCAACACTGGTCAAGAAGCCAGGGAAACTGATGAAGTGGCCAAAGGTCTTAGAGGGGTAGGTGGGACCGACTAAAGATCAGAGTCACTTGTTCTCATGCTGGAGTTTTAAACGGTACTTACATGCTTATTTCATACAAAGAAAAGAGATTTACCAAATATTTAGTATGTCCTGAACCACACTTCTCACTTGGGCTGCTATATAAATTCCCAGGAATTGTGGTATCATTGTGCTGGATCTCTTGCAATTATGGCGAGCAAGCATTCAGAATTGTCTGATGGTTCCAATTTAAAATATTTTATTCTGTGTCTCCACAAGTTTGTTTATGACCAACAGTTCAAAACACACAGCAAATAAACACATGTTAACTACTTAATTTGAGTAGTACCATGACGTGAAAGCACTGCCCTCCCTTGAGAAACAATAGAGGGCACGTTTCCAGTCCCTCTGTGAGGATCCTGTACTCCACCAGAGGACAAGACCAGTAGAATCAAGATGATCACATCGTGATTAGGAGAATCATGAAAGCATCTTAGAATTGGATAACCTGGGTTCAAATCTCTACTTTAAAATTTATCATTGTGTGAATTTGGCCTTGTTACTTACTCTCTGAGCCTTGGTTTGCCAATTGGTTAGTTGGGAATACTTTACCTTTGCCTTAGGGTGTTGTCATGGTCATTAAATTTTAAAATGTATATAAGGGACAGTGGCTCAGACATAGTCAATGCAAACTTGCAGCTACAATTATTTTGCTGCAGTGAAATAATTTCAAATTTAAGGAGAACTTAAAAGGTCTATTCAGCAAAGAATATGATAGAGCTTTTCAGGCAGCTTTATGCAATCCCACTGCAAAAATGGAGCCCCTTCCCTACTCTACTTCCACCTGCTACCACCTTATTCGGGTGAAATATCACCTTATTCAGAAGAAATTAAATGTTTCAACCCCATTTAATCCTCTTCCCTTTCTATGTGAATGCTAACAAAAGTGTCCTCTTTCTAAAAATTAGAACAGTTGAGCCACAGGGAAGAGTTCTGTTGTGGTTGGCAGTCGCAGAGCAATATTCTGTTTCGCTAGGGAGGTTAAATCCTCAATATCCTAATAATCCACCCCCACACACACACATACATACAATCTTGTAGCTAATTCCAACCCCCAGTAGTTACAGGTAGTTACAGACATATCCTATCTAAAACTCTTTATGAATTCAGACCCAGGCCACTGAATCACCCTGCAGCTGAAATCTGGTCCAGGGATGCCTTCCATGCTGAAGCAAAGCCTTTACAGAGTGTTTCAATAGTGGAAGGGCTCACTGTCATGCTTGTTAGCGTCTTGCTCCAGTACACAGAAAAATTGATTCTTTTAGCAGGTCAAATTATTTTTGTATTTTTCTTTTTTCATGCACAGTAACCCCATTCTTTTACCTGGTCAGTTCCTTTAAGAAAGATTCGGTTAGGGGAGCTGCATCTTATTATCTTCTGCCACCAATGCATGGTGCAAAGACAGTTTAATTCTTAAGGAGAGAATCATTTAAGTGTGACCTATTGTGTTAGTCTGGATGCTTTTCATATCAAGCACTGGGGAGTTAAAGAGGTCTTTAATTTGTCTAAACCACACTGATAATTTATATTGAACTTAAAGTGCCCACTGCCTTTTCCAATCAGCTCAACTATTCCCAGATATTCTAAGGTGAATTTTAAATAATACAAAATCTTTAGCTCTAAAAGGATGCCTAGACTATTACAATGGCTGATGGGACAATTGTCACATGGCTAAAATGATTATTACAATGGCTCATAGGACAATTGTCACATGGCTAAAATGATTTCCAGATACTATACACTAGCTGTCTTAAGCACATTCCACCTAATTGGGACTCATAACTTCAGCATTGGTCTATATTCATTCATTAACAGTATTATTGTGGCTGTCCAAATAAACAAAAGCAGTATAATTCCAGAACTATGGCTTATAGGTTTGAGAAATATTAATACTACAGTTCCTGGCTGGCAAGATTGTTGTTAAAATAATGAAACCCATATGGAAAAGGAGTATTAGAGATATAATAAATAATAGATGTAGAATCCATCTGCCCACAGGCCATAACTAAGATGTAGGAAGGTGAGTAGAAAGACACAATAATAAAAATAACTAATGTATGTATTGAGTACTTACTTTGAAAGATGTTTTATTCAATCTTAAACATTCCTAGGAAGTGTATACTATTTTTATTCCCATTGGAAAATGAGTCTCAGAGAGATTTGAATTTCCCAAATTTCCAAAGATAAGAAGCAGCAAATCTGAGATTCAAGCCTATTACTATCAATGCCCATACATACTTATAACTATGATGCCAGACTACCAGCTTCTAATAAGTATGAACTTGGGGATTCATGTGACCCTAACATCGGCTTCTCTTTGCAAATGCTGGCAGTAGTGGGCTAGACCAAAGGTGGCACATGGTCCTAAGTGATACACCTAATAACAAATAACCATAATGGGGCTTCATCCAGCAAGATCCTTAAGCAATCTGTCAGGTGTGTTTCTTGGCCAAGAAGTACCTTGTCATGTTGTGCTTCACAGTGATTTTCCACAGTGTGTTTCTTTGATTTGGATCATTTATTGTGACTGAAATTAACACAAAAAATAGATCTAAAACAAATTTGGTTGGGGAGTACATGGGCTTTTAGGTTTCTTTTTAAATCCTCTGTGGGCCCAAAGCCTGCTTTTTGCCAGCTGCTTGAGTGTCATATTGTCTTTGGGCTTGTTCTGACACAGGTGGGGTGAATGGAAGGGGTGGACATTTGCAAGTGATCCGGAAATATCTTCTGTTTTCAGTGATCTATCTGAAAAACCTTCTCATGCAAAGACATTTCTGCAGACTTCAGAGAAAAGGACTCAGAGCCAGTACCTGATAGACATATTTTTATTTATTGTTTATTCTCTCCCAAAACTAAGGGTGGTCTATTACTATCTACTCATGTCTCCATTTACTTAGTGAGGCTGAGAATTGAAAGAATTGCCTCTATTACTCTGATCCAAAAATAATGAAATAATTAAAATAAGAGCATTGTTTTAACCACTTTGGTACCAGCATCGACTATAGTCGATAGCCACAGATGAACATGCACAGCTGGGCATCGACTTTAGCCAACAGCCGTGATATGACTTTTCTAATTTTTCATTTATCAAAATAAAATTGTGAACATTTAAAAATAACATAATAAAAGCATATATGTATATGTTACCTATTCTGATTTACATTACAAGTAAAGCTGCCTGAAAGTAAAACAAGCTTTCAGTGCTTTAAAGCTTTCCTCATCACACAAGAGCAAAACGGATTCGTCATCAATGCACAGCACACACTATCTTGCGGACTATGAGTGCCGGCTGTGGGCAAGGTTTCGCGGCCGATGAGCACTGTACCAAAGTGGTTAAAAATTAACTGGAAAATAACCCCAAACCCAACATTGTTAGGATAAACTTGCCTTGTGTCTAATGATCACTTCAGCTCTGAAAAATTTTCCAAATGTGCTAAAATATATAAAAATTGGATAAAAGGCTTGGTCCTGAATAAATACGCAAAGAAGTCGATTACAAAGCTTAATTCCATTCCTCATCTTCTCATCTCCTTCACCCAGTCCTCGCCTGGTCCCATAAAGACCTGAAATAGAAGCAAGAGGAACAGAAGAACCTAATTGTTTTCTCTTCTGGCCTTTCCCAGGCTTCACCTATTTGGGGGGAAGCTCTAAGACTGTCAACATGGTGGTGTGGCGGAGGTGAGAGTAGGGGAATTGTGGATCCTGACACTCAGATGTCTGGCAATCCAAGCAAATGCTATCTTTCAAGAGCCATCCATCTTTTCCTCTGAACTAGAAACACATGGGCACACTTTATAATTCTAGTGTTTGAGATGGTGACTAACACCCCGCATTACAGGCAAGTCATGCTCTTTTGGGTTTTAAAAATACACAGTTTGGTGTGTTGTGGGATTCATTGTAGGAGCTCTATAAATCTGTTTGGTAGTGAGTCCTATTCCTGTGATATCTGAGCTCTCCTCATGTGGCTGTCTTCATCTTATCCTCTGGATCTCAGCTCAGAAGCTGAATCCTGGGAGGGGCATTTTGTAGTCCCCCTGTATAACCTCAGAGCCCAATTTCTCTCTGTCAGAGGATGCTGTTTTTTCTTAAATATAAACCTAACACAATTTCATAATTATTGTTTACTCTTTTACTTGCTTATAGTCTCTCTTTTCTACTAGAAGTTAAGGCCCTAAAGGCAAGGCCATGTCTATGTTGTTCATCACTGTTTACTAGTGCCTAGGATATGGCAGGTGCTCAGCAAATATTTTTTCCATAAAAAGTTTAAAATAACATTTATAATAATGCATTATATTTATACGCTCTTTCATGTCTAGCTTTTTACATCCACTATGTCATGGGAGTTTCACAGTAGCACTGAGACAGGCTAGACAAATATTACCTTAAATTTATAAATGCAGAAACTAAGTGGGGTGATCAGCGTCCTAGTATTAACACACTTATGCAGTGTCCTCCCATACTGAATAAGACTGACACGTATAACCAACAGGGTAATGCAAAACTGATGAGCTGTGACTTCCAAGGCTAAATCATAAAAGACTTTCAGGCCTTTGCCTCACCTTCTTGGATCACTGACACTGGGGGAAGCCAACTGCCATGTCATGAGGACACTTATGCAGCCGTGTGAAGAAGGACACATGGAAGGAAATGAACTACGTTGGAAGCAGATTCTCCAGCCCTAATCAAGCTTTCAGATGACTGCAGCCTTGGCCGACACCTTGGTTACAACCTCATGAAAAGGCCTGAGCCAGAACAACTCAACTAAGCTGCTCCTGATTGTCTGACTTACAGAAACTGAGATAATAAATGCTTGTTGTTTTAAGCCACAATGTTTTGGAGTACTTTGTCACACAGCAATAGCTAACCAATACTCCAGGTCTCAGAAAAGAATGCCGTTAATGCTTAAGAAGAATGCTTAATCCTTCTTCCTGTCTTTCTTCCTCTTTATCACTTATGCCAACGTCCCTGCCTCCTGCCAAAAAACCTCCGGTTGCATGCATGTAGTAAATATAGACTAGAATACAATATATACAGTGTGCTCAATATTACCTCAGTTTTCTCTCACTATAGCCTCCTCTAGCAGATAAATTATTACCATTCATATTATCTTGAAAGGAAAAGAATAAAAAAGCTAAATATAAAATCAGGAGCTTACTCTAGTAAAAGTCAGATCACAGATTTGTTAAGACCACAGTAACTTCTGGGCCAAACCTACTTGTCTCAGGGAATCTTTTATATTAAAATTTATGAAAAATATTTTAACATACAATAGTTATAAGCCTAATAAAGACATTTGGGTGCTATGGAAGCTGGAAAGACACAATTTTAGTTTGCACTTTAGGCTTTCAAGAATAACATACTCTCATTGGAGCTCACTCAAATACCATTTGAGTATTTACATAATGGAAGTCTGAACAAAGACACATTTACTCATTAATGTGCTTTACAACACCAAACATAAACTTGCCTTACAGAAAGCAAGGTAATATATCATTCCACAAATTTATATACATACTGCCAGTCAAATCAACCCATCAGTTATTCCCTGACCCTGCTCTCCAACATAACCAATATAACAGCTCACACAACAATCCTTAAAAGTGAAGCCCTTGTAAGATCACTTGGTCTTCCCCCCTTCCTCATCCCCATGCTCTCCCCCTATGCATTTTCCTCTTGACAGCCTTTTAAAGTGGTCATCTGGGCTCAGCTTTTACTCTCCTGTTTGCCTAGAAAAGAAGCTGGCCAAACTGTGTTGGTTTATGGAGAGTTGTTTTAAAGTGATACCTCAATGGTAAACGGTAAAAGGCATGAAAATTTTTAATCTCTTTCTCTCCTTATCACAGCTATACTTGTCACTCATGGAAGGTGAAATTTATTGAAGCCATGTATTTATTCTTTATAAAATCATGCTCATTCTATCTTAGTAATAGGGATTCTCCCAGGTGAGTACATGTGTGTGCATGTGTGTATGTGTCTGTGTATTGGGGAGGCTATCTCAAGGCCCTGGTTGTCATGTCTAACTCAATCAATGCCATTCCTTCCCCACCCCATGAATTCCAGATACCTTTTGCCCATGCTTCAGGGAGATATACTGGCTAAGAAAAGAATCCCAACTTCACCACTGATTAATTGTGTGATTTGAGATGATCAAATTATTTAATTCTTCCGAACCTCAATTTCTCATCTTTAGGCATTTTCCCTGCCCACCTCACAGGGTCTTGGAGGGATTAATTAAGATTGTGTATGAGAAATATAATAATGTTTTAAATGAGAGATAGGTGTATGAAATATATTGAAACATATTGAAACAGTTGAGTGTCTCGGTGAAGTTCTTAGCAAGAAGTATTAGTGGATAAATGATAGACTCTATTGCAATTATCATTTCTGTCCTAACATGCCCCAACTATGACCCATTAGACTTACTCGTCTTTAGTTTGTGAAAGAGACTAAATAGATATACGATAGATAGAGATATGATAGATTGATAGATATGGTATATAGTATCAAGAGATGTCAACACTTGAATTTTAATAGGGCATACAGACAATAAACTAAATATGTAAGTAAACTATATATAATATTTTAGATGGTGAAAAGTGCTGTGAATAAAAGTAGATCAAGGAAGGCATATAGAGAATATGGGGTTGGACTGCAATATGTATCAGGTGTCAAGGTAGTCCTCACTAAAAGGTAACAAATTAAAAACAAGGGACCCTTCACAAATTTGCATGTCATTCACTCATTCATTAAGCAAATATTTATTAAATACTTTCTACGTCAGGCAGTGTTCTATGTTCTCAAAGTAATAAAAGTGAATAAGTCTATGGTGAGAGGAAAGGTACTGACCTAAGCTACTTTGAAAAGTTGTGTTTTGACTGGAAACTATAAGACTAAAGGTAAACAAAACTATACTGTGTTTACTGTACTTTAGTTGGTGAATTTCCTCATGGGGATATAATATAGCAGTTGTGCAATTGCTGTACATATGTACTAAGATTGGACAAATATGTAAATGGATGGTGCATGACGGGAATCAAATGGCTAATAGTTGGAGTATGAGGTTACAGATAAAGAAAGAGGGAAGGCTAAAATGAACCGCATGGTACTGGATTAGATTCAGAGACATCAGTGTGAAATCACACGTAGCTTACATAGACATAGATAGAGGAATATTATAGATATGTGGGTACACATGAATTACTATAGACATATGTATGGCATGGTTCTCTCCACTAAGAGGGCCTAAAAGCAGTCTAACCCCACTAGCAAAGAGCACACCAGTGCCCAGATCTTGGTTTCTAACACCATTTTTCAATGAAAGGACCCAGGGCTCTTTGAAGAACTGACTAACTCTAAGGCTGGCCTAAGAAATATACAAGATAAGTCTACAGCATCTTTTAATGACAAAAAATTTGGAAATGCTTAAAAGACGAAAGGATAAGGGCATATCAGTGGTTCACAGGAACCAGTATGAAAAGCTCCCAATGCCCAAATCTAAAACAACTGGAGCAACAAAACAAATAACATAGTTTTGGATTGTAACCCAAAGTATAAATAAATATCAATGAGTCTATACTGATATAAATAAATAGTTGAACAAATAAATGAATAGGAAAGAAGAGATAAATCTCTCATATAAAAAAATCAGAAATAATTTATATGGATACTCCTTCCTCAAAGAAGAAGATCCTATTTCTCCACACAAACACCTTGTATGCAGGATGTGCTTAGTAATGTACTTCCAAAGAGTAGAGTATATAAGGGAGGTGAGCTAGGGTAACCATACAGAGGAGAAACCTGTCAAACACCATGTTGACATGTTAATATTATCAGTGATAAGTCATGTTGATATCATGCACCCTTGATATGATGTATAAGAAAGGCACTTTACCTTTGAAGTTGTCTTCCCCAAAACACATTAACTCCAGTATAACCCCAGCCCCTGCCAAATATCGGACAAACCCAAATCGATGGACTTTTTTACAATATATGTACATAATACTGCTCAAAACTGCCAAGGTCCTCAAAAGCCATGAAAAGTCTGAGGAACTGTCACAGAACAAAGGAGCCTAATGAGACATAACATTTGAATATATCGTGTATCCTAGATGGGATCCTGGAATGGAAAAGGACATCAAGTAAAAGCTAGTGAACTTTGAAGAAAGGGCAGTTTAGTTAATCCTTAGCTGTGGCAAATATACCACAATAATTAATGTAAGATGTTCACTATAGAGGAAACTGGATGCAGAATATACAGGAACTGTCTGTTTTTCCCAATGTTTCCATAAGTCTAAAACTATTATTTGAATTTAACAACAATAAAAAATGAATGTCAGATATTATCCTTGTTCTTATGGAATTGACACTAATCAAATAGTCATGAAAACGTGTCACTGCAAACTAAGGTAAGTGCTACGGCGGCACTGTGGAAGAAAAGTACAGGGGCCACGAAAGAAGAAAATTGTGGTAAGGAGGCTGGCCTCATCTGTTGGGAGGGAAAGCAACCCTGAGAAAGGCCATTGCATCTGAAAGAGGTGCAGGAGTGTGGAGAATGGGGTGGAGACTGGGGAGCATGAGAGTGTTTCACACAGAGGAAACAGCATATGCAAAGGGCTCTAACTCTAGGCTATATTGAATGTCTCTAGCCTCAATTTCCTCACTGTGCTCTAGAGGTTAAACTCAAAGGGTTTTAGCATTGGACAGGCTTGAGTTTGAGTCTCAGTTCCAACAGTTAGTAAGTGTATAGATTTGGAGACAAGTTATTTAAACTCTCTTTGCTCTGGTTTTCTAAAATGCAAAATGGAGATAATAACTCCTACTTTTCAAAGTTGTTTAAAGAACTGAATGGGATAAGGACATTTAACATGTCCAGCACAATATCTGGCTTTATAGTAAGTACTCAATGAACTACAGTTATTAATTATTATGGTACTATTATCACCAAAATATGAGGGATTAAATGGAATTATGCGTAACTTTTCTTCCAGCTATAGGGTTTGAAGGACCACTAGCTATAGGTATTTGCATAGGAGGGGCTAGTCATGTTATGGAAGCAAAGTGAAATGGTAGCTTCTATAAGGAACAGAGATGTAGGTCAGGCATCTTCTATCTGAAACCCTAAATTTTATGCAGAGCTAAAATCCTTTGAAAAGAAAGCATCAAAAGGCCGGGAGCAGTGGCTCACGTCTGTAACCCTAGCACTCTGGGAGGCTGAGGCAGGTGGATGCCTTGAGCTCAGGAGTTCAAGACATGCCTGAGCAAAAGTGAGACGCCATCTCTATTTAAAACAAAAGAAAAAGCATCAAAATATATTCAGGAAAAATAGGAATGTTAATATGATGTGAAAATCCAAAACACATAGGAAGATAAACCAGGTCATTTTCAAGGGGGGCAAAGTAGGTAGAAGAGTTTTTTTTGCTTGGATACAATTCAAACCAAAACCAGTGCATTTTTAATTTTCTCATTATTTAATAAATCAAGACATCCTCAAAATATTATGGCTTTTCTCAATCCAGAGGCTATAATTAATCAATAATTCAGACATGATTTTTCTAGATATAATTAGAAAGAACTGTTTCTTGATGTTACACTTACAAGGAATAGAAAAATGGAGAGTTAGAGCTAAACCGTTTCCTCAGAGACCATATAATGCCACTCCATATATAAGATAAGGAAACTGAGATCCAAGCTGTGAAGGAATTTGCCTCAGGCTAGAGACAAGACCGGAATGAAATTTTCAGCTCCTTTTCCTGCCTAAACCACAAAGCTCCAAGTAGCATAAGATCTTCAACTATGATGTATCTTAAAAAGAATCCTATTCACTCATAAATCTAAATTATAGAAAGAATAAGCCAAAGGTCACAGTTAGGAAATATCTCTAGTAGATAGTAGTAGCAATGATTAAAAACAACTTCAATTACAATAAAAACAATTCTTCCAGTTTAATCTAAACCTAGCTGTAGAGCAATTTCCTGTAAGAAATTGTCTAGTGGTAGGGTGAAAGGGTTAAGTCTGTGAAGCACATTTTTCAGCCACTAGCTGTGGTACCCTGGGTAATTACTGAGGCTTACTGTAGACCACACCTTAGATAAACCTGTAAGGCTGGAGTTTCCTGCAAACATTTTCTTTCCTGCAAGCTGTGGCTTGTCTCTTTCATATATTTGCCCTATGTTTTCAACTTGACTTTCCAGTGGCTAGTTTATACTTGGTAGAGCCAACAAATCAGGGTCTGTTGATTTAACTTTATATCTTCTTGGTGCTTGCGTGAGACAACCATGCCAGCTATGTGGTAATGAACACAGTCAGGCCAGATGAATTATTTTCTTACTATAGGAATAACGTTAAAAAAAAAAAAAAGAGGAGCAACTGGTTCAGGTAAAGGTTATGATTTAATTTCCTTTTTTTTATTTGCTGCTTTTTAGAATAATATAAACTTTGCTTGATACTGCAATTTTGTTCTTATTTCACTTTTTAAATGAGCATTTGATTTTTCTTGTTTTAAGAAATTCTGTTGCCTCTGAAGTAGGTTGGGTTAAAATTAAAAAATAAAATAAAAAATTGTGTTTTGTAAACAGACCTAAGTACATGAATACAGTCTGAGGACAAGGTGTGCGCTTTATGTGGAAAATGTAAGCATGTCCTTGAGGAAGCTGACTCTCCATCTTGGTGCTCTATGAGAAATGAAATGACAATCAAAGAATTATTTAGGTGTCATATCAGTTTGCAATTATCAACTACAAGATACTTCTTGTGGCTGCATATACCTTTGAGAAAAAACTCATATGACAACTAATTCAATGGGGACATGTCCTTTGGCTTTGTAAAGAAAGGCAGTGTTCCCTTCTCTCTACCTCCCTGCACCCACCACAATCACCACCAGAGCTAGGAGAAATGCAATGAATAATCACAGATTAATTAAAAAAAAAAAAGCGTCTTTTCGAAACTACCAGAGTCCTGGAGAGTTAGCAAGAGTGGTAGAATCATTTTCCTAGTTTTGCATGTTAGATCAAGAATTAGGCCAGAGATATAGGCATTTGAAGTAACATGCTCAAAGTCCTGAATGAAACTAACATCAGCCCACAGATTACCACCCAGGCTCTTCAAATGTCCTCTGGCCATTCTTTGGATAAAGTCAATGTCAACATCACCCAACAACACTTCTCACATACACGTTAGTGGAATTATTCTAACCAAATAATTTGATCACTAATAGCTGAGAAGGAAGTATTTGGGAAATAAAAATTTTGATCAGGGTTGGAAGGAAGAATCGCTTTTGAGTCAGAAGGCTTGGAGGAGGGGAACTGTAGAAGAAGCAAAAATGTTTATTTATTTATTTTTATTTTAAAAGTAGTAAATGGTGGCTGGGCGTGCTGACTCACGCCTATAATCCTAGCTCTCTAGGAGGCCAAGGCAGGAGGATCGTTCAAGGTCAGGAGTTCAAAACCAGCCTGAGCAAGAGCAAGACCCCATCTCCACTAAAAATAGAAAGAAATTAATTGGCCAACTAAAAATATATATAAAAAATTATCCGGGCATGGTGGTGCATGCCTGTAGTCCCAGCTACTTGGGAGGCTGAGGCAGAAAGATTGCTTGAACTGAGGAGTTTGAGGTTGCTGTGAGCTAGGCTGATGCCACGGCCACCACTCTAGCCCGCGGAACAGAGTAAGACTTTGTCTCAAAAAAAAAAAAAAAAAAAAAAAGAGTAGTAAATGTTTAAAGCAATAAGTAATATTATCCAAAAATACAGAGAGAATTTTTTAAGTGAATAATACCCTGCCTGAGATTAACCAGAACCAACACCTAATGCATAACTTTGGGGGCTTTCTAAAAGCCAGAGAGGAAATATAAGAGAATGGTGGAAGTGGAGGAAGTGAGGCAGGAGAGAAAGGGATTAAAGTTCAGGGAAAGGGTTAGGAGAGCCACTCCCTCCTATTTGCCCTCAAGCTAGCCTCTGTCATAACTATGATGTTAAATTCTATGTTGAGAAGGCTGCGATTTCAACACTGCCTCTCTTGTCCTGGTGGAGGCTGGTGAAGTTCATACTCTCCATTTCAGCCCATTTTCTTCCTATCTAATCTCTCTGCTTCTCCACCCAACTCCCACACACTCACAACAGCTCCCAACCAGCCATGAGAACAGAAAAACAGAAAGTGACAAGTAACAGAGAATAATTCTGCTGCTATTCTCTGAAAAGAGGCTGTTGGGAGCCTCAGGCTCTCTCAGGTCAAACCAAGTCCTTGGTACTCTGATCCTGAAATTTTAGGGTTTGCTGTTTCTTGAAATCAGGATGGTCACAAAAGTGGAATGGATGGGTGTTCACTGAGTTTGCAGGCCAACAGCAAACTTTGAGGTGCTAGTGGAGGCATGGTGCTTTGACGGTGATACCAAGTCCTGAAGGTCAGCTTGAGGTTGTTGATCATTGAAATGGGATTCACTTTTGGAAAAGTTAATGGTGGCTTGAGATTTGGGCCAGTTTCAAACTATACTGGCATATTCCTGCCTCCCCTCTGTACACACATAATCCAGTGAAGCTGCCATATGCAGATTCAGCCAGAGCAAGATCTTCCCTCTTGCAAAACACCATTTCAGAGTTCAGCCCACCTGCCAAGACTTGTGCAACCATTGGAAGCCATGGTTCTTACACAGCAGGTTGATCAAGAATAGAATCAGGGCAATGAAGTGAGCAGTGAACTGATGATGATATGCTGAGAAACCACAAATGTATTTTTAACCTGGAGAGAAGTTGCCAACTAAGGCCAATGTTGAACTTTGGGGATCCAAAGGATGACAAGACCCCAGAACTTTATCTTTATCCACAAAGTTGATGCCAGAAAAGGATAACCTAATGGCCCCTGGGAAGTGCTGTGAATTGTATCTCCAGAGCAAATCTGTGCATATAAAAAAGGAGATCTTTCCATAGTGAAGAAATCCCAGAGTAAGTATATCATGTATCACACATTGGAGCACAACAGAAGAGCAACAAGAGCAGTGAGTGACATGGTCTTCCACTTCTCCCTCTCTTTGATTGCAATGAAATCAGGAGGCTTGTTTAACAGGCAGTATTATAACTGCTTTTAGTGATTTAGTGCTTCCTTCTGTGCCAGACTCTGTGCCTAGCACTTTAGATATCTCATTTAATCCTATCAACATTTGTAAAAAGCTCACAACTGTCCACAAAGTTATAGGCAGGTTTGTCAGATCCTAGCTTTGCAAACTTGGACGAATACTTTGCGAGAATCAAACAACTTTTCTTCTTATTAAAATTGGTTATTTATTCCAGCCTTTGCTCTGAGTAATAAGCTCAGCACTGGTATAAATATCATATTCATTTTCATGATGGTCGTTTGTTGAAAAGCTGGGCCTTGCCAACTCTCCCAAGTCAGTTTGGAAGAACAAAGTTTACGACAAGAGAAGAGACCTAGTTCAAAAAAGCAAGTAGATCAAAGTGCTAATGGTACATTATGATTTGTTACTTTATTTTATAATAATTATAATAATTAGAATTATTAATTTCTCAAAGTCAGAGCCTGAGCTGAGCTCAGAAGAGGCATGTGACATAAACATTTTCATCATGGAATGACTTTGGAAAAGCAAGCAAAACTATTTTTTGAAAACTTTACAAATACTTAAAAATATTTGTAAACATCAGATGGTTCACATTTGGATAATAAATTATTTCTGTCATTTTTATTTCATATAAGTGTGTGATGACATTTTTCGAACTTGCTTTTGGGAGTTGGATGCATCAGGAGTTGGGTCCCTGGTGATGCAAATCTGAGCACTGGGCGCTAAGCAGGGTCTTCTGCCCTCAGTAATGGCCTCGTGAGCCCATCTTCTTTTTGGAAGCCAACCAATAAAGAGAGTTACCTGGACAGTATCCACCTTTATGATTGTTAAAGTACCTTCAAAATGGCATTTTAAACTGCCTACTGCATTGTATGAACAAACTGAACTTGTTAAAGATCTGTATTTATCAGGCTGCTGTGGTCTGCACTTCTGTTTAGAACTACACATCTTTTTCAACTTTTTAAAACCCTTGTAGGTCTACAATCCAAACCTGCAAAAATTTTAATTGGCCTCTTGCCTTTCCTCCCAATTAATCTAAATGTGGCATTTTACCATAACACTGTGGAAAGCAGAGCTCATCCTGGAATAGAGATACTGTGGGTTCTACCTGTTGTACAGAGAATTCCCACTTCCAGGGGTGTTAAGTAGAGGTAGCTAAAATGATATTTGATGGAGAATGATTCCAAAACAGGGTGGGAGAGTTGAAGGCAGGGGTCCAAGAGAGGAATCTGGGCCTGGGAGGGCTGGGCCAGGGGATGTTCCTGGGAGCAGCTCGCAGGCCTGGGCCTGTGGCCTGGTCTTGGCACCTGCAGGGTGGCAGGGGTAGAGGTGTGCACACGCATGTGATGAAGCCCGAGGAAAGGCGTCTGAAACCCTAGTGATCCCGAGGTGATAAAGTCAACACACCAGCCTGCCAAAATGTGCAGCCTGAAACGGACCTATTTTCCACCACACGCATGAAGATACCATTCCTGTTCAAATATTTATTTGGGCTTGGATTCCAAGAAGACTTATTCCTCTGTTAGATTTAGGCACTTCCCCATTCCTTTCTCTCTCTTTTTAAGGTTATATGAGGATTTCCTTGTCATTTGCCTACGGGACTGATGTTTTATTCATTGAAATAGTAGCTGGAGCTTAAAAATGGAGAATTTGGGGACACATAAATTAAAGGTTGTGAAAGTTTCAATTGTTAAACAAACCCAAGTTATATAGTATATTCTCAACTTACCATTCTGAAAGATTATCATTTAAAAAAATAGTAAAATACCCCATTTTACATCATTAGTTTCTCACTTGAGAATCACTGGGGATACATCTTTTTTCCTTAATATTAAATACTTTAAAAGAAAATTAGATTTTAATATACATATTTTGACTTATGGCATGAGAAAGCTACAACCACATTGTAGTTATAGAAATTATTCACAAATGAACTATTCTCAGAAACAGAACTGACGCAAGCATAAGCTTTGTAAATAAAAATCTAAATTGGCCCTTTGGCAGGAATCTCTACTGGATTCTACTGGCCAAAAAGAATAAATAAAATGTGCACAGTGCCTACCAGATGCCAGGCACTTTTTCATAAACATTGGTCATTCAATTCTTACAGTAAATCTATGGTGAAGATATAATTATTCACAGTTTATGCATAGGAATATTGAGGTCAAATGATTTGTCAAAACTGTACCACTATGTGCCAGGGTAAGGATGTAAAGTTATATTTTTGACTCAATATTTGATATGCTTTTCACTACACTGTGGTATCTCTTAGGCATGATTAAGAATTCCAACATTAAGAATTCCAATGTTGCTTTTGAAATGAGAATTAATTAAAATTTTTGCCCATATCCCATTTCTTATATATTCCTCAGCTTTGAGGATTAAATTGCAATATAGAGAAGGTGTTCTTTAATAAGAGAGGCTGCCTTAAATTCTTTTTTAAAACAAAGTGGTGTACGTATCATTAAGCAAAGAAATAAAAATTAGGAAAAAATTTTAAAAGCTTATAAATTATCTCAAAACAAAATTAAATTATATATTATTTATGAATCACTAAATGGTAGAGAAAGTTACCAAAATGATACTTTGAATGAAATATTTTAAAGTAATACCAAGAGAGCTAATCCAAAGAACTTTGGACAGACTCTGTCCTTTTAGTTTTCTTTAATATATGCCCTTGAAATAAATATGTCAGTGCAATAAATTTTGACCAAAACAAGTTGGCTTGCAGTTATGGTTTGTATAAAATTAAAGATAAATTCTAATGAACTGTGCGGAAGTATGACCTCATAACTAGGTAGGTAATGATACGGTCAGTGGCAAAATACAGTCCTCAGTGAGAGCTTAAGCTTAAAGTTTGACATTTTCTTGCTTTGTTCCATGTGTTTATTTTTTGAATTTCTTAAAGACTATTAGAGGAAGTAAATTAATATTCTTAAATATTCATTGGCTCAAAGCAATAGCCGTTTATGTTCCACTAATGTGTTTGATTTGCTTCAAACAATACAAATAAAAAGCAGAGTGTTCTACCCTATCAACAATAACAATTTGTGTGTCATCTGTGGGCATGTGTGAATGCACTCAAAGAGAGTAATTGGAAATAATCAGTACTTTTTAGACTACGAGTGAAGGTAGATTTAGTTGGATTTGTGGAGAAAATATGTCGAGGAAAGAAATGTCATTATGGGCACTGGCAAAGAAAAATGTAGGGCCAGCATTATGAAATTTTAAACACATATCTCAGAAGGTAGTTTAAACAGCTTAAATCAAGGTCAAGTGTAACTAATATATTCCCTGATGAGGTTGGTTTCTCAGCTGTCTCATTGCCCTGGGTCTTAACCTCTCCCACAGATTTCACAGTTTGTGTGTATCAGGTTTAGTCATTTATCTAGTGAAGCAGTTATCGTATTCCACTATTCCGTGGGTAATCATGACATAAGCAGTTAGCACTTTTCATCTTCAAAGCTCTTAACAGCAGTTAATTAATATAAACAACCCCCTTAGGAGATAAATTAATCACACTATAACAGTTCCCATTTTACCAATTGAGAAGCTGAGGAAAAGAGAGAAAGTAATTGGCCCAAAGCCATTGAGAAAACAAAACTTGAAAATGGTGGTGGCCCAAGGAGCTCTGAGATCTCAAACTCTAATAGAATGTTGGCTTTTTTCATTAGTCTCATATATATCGTATACAATGCCATTGAACCCACAGCTCTTTGCAGGTGTCCCAGTGGAATAGAGAGGATTATTCTGCTTCCTATACTGAGAGCATCAGCTTGATTCTCCAAGGTACCAACATAACTGGTCATAAAAAAGTTGAAAATATTATCATCCACAGTCCAAGTTTTAGAATAAAATTTTACCTCTGTCTACCTAATCCCATCAAATCTCCACATAGATCTCTACTGAGAAATATATGGGATAACAATCATCTAGTCTCAGAAATCAAGCGAAAATAAATGTGAAAATGTAACCAATTGATCATTTGCCCACCCCACCAAATGCCTGAAATTGAATGGAATTTAGACTGGCGTGCCTGAATACTTCTTCCCCAGATATATTGACATCGTTTAGAGTTTAGATCAAATTACACTGCATAATTTTCAATAAATAATACAGCTATTCAATAAATAATGCAATCCTGCATAACAATGTTCGAGTCAACAACAAACCACATATATACCCAGTGGTCCCATAAGATTATAATGGATCTCAAAAACTCCTATCACCTAGTAATGTCGTAGTTGTCTTAATGTCATGGTGCAATGCATTATTAACATGGATGCGGTGATGTTGGTGCAAACACACCTGCACTTTCACTCATATAAAAGTATAACACATACTATTATGTATGGTACATAATACTTGATAATGATAATAGATGACTATATTACTGGTTTACGTATTTATTATTCTTTTTATTGTTATTTTAGTGTACTTACAAAAACAAAGTTAACTGTAAAACAGCTTTAGGCAGTCCTTCAGGGGGTATTCCAGATTTGGGGGGACAAAATGGCTGACCAGAGACACCAGCTGCCAGAGAATCTCAGTAAGAAGTTTTAGATGAAAGAGAAAAAAATAGACAAATGTAAATTGGATGTGAGTCTGAAGGAAGGGTGACAGAACCTTCAGAGGACTCCATGGGAAGAAATTGCAGAGCAGAACAAGAAGGAGCAAGGTATTGGCAAAGACCAACCACTGAAAGGCTTGGAGTCCAGCAAGGGTAGGTGGAGAGGCTTATCTCTCCCTCCCTCACATCTCTGATAGTCAGTGGGTTCCCGAGCTGCTGGAGAGACTTTGTGCCCACATGAGCCAAGATGCTGCTGCCACCAGTGAGCTGGGAGCATCTTGTGGACAGGGCATCAGGCTCCCAGCCCCCTGGGGCACTTCCCATCTCACAGACCTGAGCCAGGACAGCAGGCACCATATTGCTTCTCTACCCACCATATACTTTTGTCCTCCCCAGGGGGTTTCAACTCCTTAGGTTTCATCTTGCTTGTTCCCACACAGACATTTCCCAACTCTTGCCTGGACTGCAGGAATCATAGTGGTCCAGTGGGGCCCAGGTGATCTATGTGACTTCGGAGCCTGGACATTCTGGGCAGACTGCCTCCCAGAGAGAGTCAGAGACAACCAGAGTGCTAGCATTTCTCCATCGAGACTCTTTTTCTTCCTTCCCCCTCCCCCACCTGAGGCTGCCAAGAGATACAATTGAGTCACCACACCAAGACTTCCACAGAGAGTGGGGCTCAGGCCTTCCCTCCTAGGTCCTACAACAGACTGAGGGATGCTTGGTCTGTAAGCTCCCTACTTGCAGGCCTTCCCAGATGCTGCTTGTCTGGCAGCACCATCAGAGCAGGCATAACCCAAGGTGGAGGGACATCAATCCTGCTCAGGTGACACGTGGGCAACAGGACCAGTGTGCTTCTCCCCGGCATGGTCAGGGATTGATCTTCTTGGTCTTGGAAGGTGAGGGAGCTCATGTGGGCAGGTCTGGGATCAGGGAGAGAGTACAGTGTGTGAGTCTTAGCTGTGGCATGCTCATGGGGCACCACTTCCCCCATAAGAGGGTTGCACTCTCAACTCAGGTTGGGATCATGGGTGGGGAACCTTGCAGCCCACACACAGTCATGGGGGAGCTTGGCAGGCTTGGGCTCCTGCTTTCTGGTAGACACCAGGAGAAGACTGTGTAGCAGAGGAAGGGGAAGAGGAGTGAGGCCCACTCCAGACTGCTAGATTGTGAACCTCGGACAGCCCTGCCTCCACAAACATATTTTCTGGTTGGGTGGGGCCACTTTGTCCTCTCCCTGACAACTCTGCCCAGAAGCTTGGAGCAGACCTTTGACCCCTCCCCAAACAGCTACCTTACCAGGTATTATACAGCCTGATTGCAAGTTCATCTAACCTATCCCTGCCCAGCTGTGCTTACCCACCTGCCTCTGCTATGGTGGAGAATAAATACTCACCTAAAAGTTCCAGGACCCCACCCACCACCTGGACATTTGAGTGCTTCTTCTGAGGGACTAGAGCTAGTCACAGGACCCCAAAACAACATTGCAGCTTGTTCCTTTCAGCAAGCACAACCTACTGGCAGGGAGGTCAATTTACATGCCCTTTGCAGCATTTACTGACTCAATTTTACAAGGTGTTTGGGTGTCGAAGGGGTGTCTATTTGGGGGAGCACCTATGCCTTCCCACAGAAAAACTGTGCTACTGGGTAAGGGCAGAAAGGTCCCAGCCCAGGATATTAGCATACAAGCTTTTAGGTTTCTCCTCCATGAACAGCCCTCCACGTTTGGAGACCTTGTCCTGACTCTCCTACCAGTAGCTCCCCCTACTAGCTAGAAAAGCAACCTCTGAGCCCCACTCAGCCTTTGCAAAGCCTTTCAGGCTCCCTCAACCTAGCCAAAAACTGCCTTGCTCTTGCCCCCACATCAGTGGTGGTGGAGATCAAGAAACCCTCTGGGAACTACAGGGTCCCTCCTAAAGGTTGGAACACTCAAATACTCCACCTAGGGAACCAGAGCTTTCCACAGGCACCAAAGAACATCTTGCCACCTGGCTCTTTCACACAAACATCAACCTATGACAGGGAGAACTACTATATAGCTCATCATAGTGTCTCCCAATTTAGACATAGAGGGTGTGGCTGATTCACACTCACAAGTGCCACCTGCTATATCAGAGATTAAGCTGGGGCATCCAACATAATTCATACTGCTGGGAAAAGGAAAAGATAGCAGAACAGAGGTGAACTGAGAGGATCATCAAAACTGCTTGAACACCCCATAGGCAACTCGGTACCTACAGTCTTCTCCATGGCACAGTCAGGGATTGATCTTCAGGGTCAGGACAGGCCTGCAAGCCAAATCCTGTGCCCCCAGGACTTGATTGAGAGGCTAGATGAGAAGGAATCAGTGAAATAACTCCATATATATGAAAAATAAGAGTGCAAGGATCACGCCTGTAATCCTAGCACTCTGGGAGGCCGAGGCGGGCGGATTGCTCGAGGTCGGGAGTTCGAAACCAGCCTGAGCGAGACACCGTCTCTACTAAAAATAGAAAGAAATTAATTGACCAACTAAAAGTATATATACCAAAAATTAGCCGGGCATGGTGGTACGTGCCTGTAGTCCCAGCTACTTGGGAGGCTGAGGCAGGAGGATCACTTGAGCCCAGGAGTTTGAGGTTGCTGTGAGCTAGGCTGATGCCACAGCACTCACTCTAGCCAGGGCAACAAAAGTGAGACTCTGTCTCAAAAAAAAAAAAGAGTGCAAGGATACCCCATAAAGGAAATAACAACTCCTTACCAATGTACACCAATCAAAATGAAAATATTGAAATGACAGACAAAGAATTTTGAATATGGATTATAAGGGAGCTCAATGAAATATAATGGAAAATTGAAACCCAACACAAAGAAACCAAAAAGCAATACAGGAAATGAATGAAAAATTCACTAAAGAAATAACATTATTTTTTAAAAAAATCAAACAGAACTTCTAGAAATGAAAATTTCATTCAAGGAAATACAAAACACAGTGGAAACCTATAAGAATGGGCTAGATCAGGCTGAATAAAAAATTTCAGAGCTTGAAGATATCACCTTTGAATTAAACACATCAATCAAACATAAACAACACAGGAAAGGGGGACAAACAAAGCCTACAATAAGTATGGGATTATGTAAAGAGGGCTAATATGAACCATAGGCATCCCTGAGGGTGAAGAAGAAAACTCACAAAGGTTGAAAAACCTGTTTGAGGGAATTATTAAGGAAATCTTCCCTGGTCTTACTAGAAATTTAGATATCCAGGTACAGGAAGCTCAATGGACACCTGGGAAATTCATGGCAAAAAGGAAATCACCATGACACATGGTCATCAGACTGGCCAAAGTTAACACAAAATAGAAACTCCTATGAGCCATAAGGCAAAAACATCAGGTAAGTTACAAAGGAAAACCCATCAGACTAAGTACAAACTTCTCAACTGAGACTTTACAAGCAATGATTGGGGCTGCATTCTCAATTTTCTCAATAAGGAGAATAATGGCCAGTCTAGAAATTTGTACTCTGCAAAACTAAGTTTCAATTATGAGTGACAAATAAAGCCTTTCTCATACAAGTAAACATTAAGGGAATTTGTCAAAACCAACCTTCCTTGCAGGAAGTACTCAGATCTATATTACACATTGATCAACAAAACAGACACCCACTGTTGTAAAATCACCCAAAAGCTAAAGCTCAGACCCCATATACCATAATGGCTCAAGAAGTAAAACAAAGCAATAAGGCTCTATTCAACAGGATGAACAAAAATCCACCCCAATTATTTCAATAAAGGTGAACAACTTGAACTTCTCACTCAAGAGACAAAGGCTGGCTGAATGGATAAAAAAATATAACTCAGGTATCTGCTGTCTCCAGGAAACACAGCTAACAAGGACTCATTCAGAGTCAAGGTGAAGGGATGGGAAAAAATATTCCATGCAAATGAAAACCGAAAAAACTGTGGTATCCATTCTCACATCATATAACATAGACTTCAAGTCAACAACAGTAAAGAAAGACAAAAATGGCCATTACATGATGGTAAAGAGAGCAATTCAACAAGAAGACATAATAATCTTAAATACTTATGCACCTAATACAGGTACAACCTGATTCATAAAGCAAACCCTAAACAAAGTTATAAACAGCAGCATTGTAATAGCCAGGGCCTTCAACACCCCCACTGACAGAATGGGACAGATGCTCCAAGCAGAAAGTTAACAAAGAAACACTGGACTTAAATGGGACTCTAGAAAAAATGGGTCCAACAGACATTTACAGAACATTCTACCAAAAAACTACTGAATATACTTTCTTCTTATTAGTACATGGAACATTCTCTAAGATTGATCACATCTTAGGCCACAAAACATGTCTCAACAAATTCAAAAACATAGAAATTATACCTTGCATCTTATCAGACCACAGTGGAATAAAATTAGAAATCAATTCCAACAGAAACACTCAACTCTACACAAAGTCATGGAAATTAACCTACTTCTGAATCATTATTGGGTCAAGGAGAAAATGAAGATGAAAATCAAAAGATTCCTTGAACTAAATGACAAAGGGTACACAAGTTATCAAAATCTATGGGATTCAGCAAAAGCAGTCATAAGAGGAAAATTCATAGCTTTAAATGCCTACATCAAAAAGAAAAATCACAAATCAATAATGTAATGAAACTTCTAAAGGAATTATAAAAGGAAGAGCAAACCAATCCCTAACACAGAAAAGAAGTAACTAAGGTCAGAGCAGAACATGCCTCAAAATTACAAAAGTCATATATGGCAAACCCACAGCCAACAACATCATACTGAACAGGGAAAAATTCAAACATTCCCACTTAGAACTGGAACTAGACAAGATTTCACACTGTCACCACTTTTATTCAACATAGTGCTGAAAGTCCTTGTCAGAGCAATCAGGCAAGAGAAGCAAATCAATGGTATTCAAATGAGGAAATAAGATGTCAAACTATTGCTATTTGCTGATGATATGATCTTATATTTAGAAAACCCCAAAGACTCTGCCAAGAGACTCCTTGAAGTGATTAATAAATTCAGCAAAGTCTCAGGTTACAAAATCAATGTACACAAATCAGTAGCATTTTTATACACCAACAACAGTCAAGCAGAGAATCAATCAAAGACTCAATATCTTTGACAATAGCAACAAAGAAAATAAAGTACCTAGTAATATATTTAACCATGAAGGTGAAAGACCTCTACAAGGAGAGCTACAAATCACTGAGGAAAAAAATCACAGAGTATATAAACAAATGGAAAAATTATCACGCTCATGGATCAGCAGAACTAACATTGTTAAAATGTCCATACTACCCAAAGTGATTTACAGATTCAATCAATCCCTATCAAAAGTCTAATGTCATTTTTTGCAGATCTAGAAAAAAATAATTCTACGCTTCATTTGGAACCAGAAAGGGCCTAAATAGCCAAAGCAACCTTACGCAAAAGGAATAAATCTGGAGGCATCACTTTACCAGACTTTAAACTATACTACAAGGCTACAGTAACCAAAAGAGCATGGTACTGGTGCAAAAATAGAGACACAGACCAATGGAACAGAATTGAGGACCCAGATATAAAACCATCTTCATACTGCCCTCTGATTTTTGACAAAACAGACAACAATTTATACTGGGGAAATAATCACTATTCAATATATGATGTGTGAAAATTGGATAGCCACATGTAGAAGATTGAAACAGAATTCATATCTCTTACCACTCACAAGAAATAACTCAAGGTGGATGACAGACTTAAACCTGAGACATGATACCATAAGAATTCTAGGAGAAAATGTGGAAAAATTCTTTTACATATTGACCTAGGCAAAGAATTTATGAAGACCTCAAGGGTAATCACAACAAAACCAAAAATTAATATGGGACTTGATTAAATTTTTCTGCACAGCAAAATAAACAATCAATAGAGCAAATAGACAACCCACAGAATGAGAGAAAATATTTGCATACTATACATCTGAGAAAGGACTAATAACCAGAATCTACAAAGAACTCAAACAAATCAATAACACAAAAATCAAACAACCCCATTAAAAACTGGGCAAAAGACATTAACAGAAGTTTTTCAAAAGAATATAGACTAAGGGCCAATAAACATATGAAAAAAATGCTCAACATCACTAATCATCAGGCAAATGCAAATTAAAACCACGATGAGATATCACCTAACCCCACAGACAATGACTTTTATCAGAAAGTCCCAAAACAATAGATGCTGGCATGGATACAGAGAGAAAGGAACATTTATATACTGTTGGTGGGACTGCAAACTAGTACAACTGCCACAGAAAATAGTATGGAGATTCCTCAAAGGACTAAAAGTAGACCTACCATTTGATCCAGCAATCCCACTACTAGACATTTACGCAAAGGGAAAAAAAAAACAAAACATTGTATAAAAACAACACTTGCATTCAAATGTTTATTGCACCAAAATTCACAGTTGCAAACATGTGGAATCAACTCAAGTGCCCAACAATCCATGAGTAAATTAATAAAATGTGGTATATGTCTACCATGGAGTACTACTCAGCCATAAACAAATAAATTAATACATTTTTTAACAATATGAATGGAACTGGAGACCATTCTCCTAAGTGAAGTATCGCAAGAATGGCAAAACAAACACGTGTGCTCACTATTAAATTGGTACTAACTTAACAGCACTCGTGCACAATAGGAAGTAAAACTCACTGGAAATCAAACAGGTGGGAGTGGGGAGGAGGGGATGGGAGATGGACACACTTACAACTTTGTCTCAAGCAGTACAAAAGCAATCCATGTGTTTTTGTACCCCTGTAATATTCTGAAAAAAAAAAAAAGAAGATATTCCAAAAGAAGACATTGTTATTACAGAAGAAGACAGCTCCACACATGTTATTGACTCTGAAAACCTTCCAGTGGGCAAGCAAGATGTGGAAGTATAAGACAGTGATATTCAATGAGTGAAATGTGCAACGTTTGGGGGATGGTCACGCTGGAGGCTCTTACTTGAGGGGGGAGGAGGGCATGAGCAATATACGTAACCTTAACACTTGTACCCTCATAATATGCTAAAATAAAAAAAGATTAAATAAATAAATTATAAATGAAAAAAAAAGAGACAGTGATATTGATGATTCTGACTCTATGTAAGTCTAGGCTAATGTGTCTGCTTATGTCTTAGTTTTTAACAAAAAATTTAAAATGTAAAATAAATACATAAAAATTTGAAAATAGATAAAAGCTTACAGAATAAGGATATAAAAATATTTTTGTACAGTTCTATGTGTTTATGTTTTAAGCTTAGTGTTTTTACTAAAAAGGTTTTAAAAAATTAGGTTTATACAGTGCAAAAGTTACAAGTTAGGTTAATTAATTACTGAAGAAAGAAAAAAAATTTAAATAAACCTAGTGTAGCCAAAGTGTGCAATATTTATAAAATCTACAGGAGTGTACAGTAACGTCCTAGGCCTTCACATTCACTCATCACTCATTCACTGACTCTGCCAGAGCAACTTCCAGTTTTGCAAGTTATATTCATGGTTAAGTGTCCTATATAAGTGTACCATTTAAAAGAATTTTTATAACATGTTTTTACTGTACCTTTTCTATATTTAAATCTGTTTAGATACACAATACTTACTATTGTGTTACAATTGCCTACAATATTCAGTACAATTATATGCTGTACAATTTTGTAGCCTAGGAGCAATGGGCTATCCCATATAGCTCATTTGTGTAGTAGGCTATACATCTGGGTTTGCATAAATACACTCTGTGATGTTTGCACAATGACAAAATCGCTTAATGACACATTTCTCAGAGCATATTCCCAGCATTATGTGATACATGACTGTATACAATTAAGTATGTTCAATGTATAATTTAATGACATAGCATGAGACTAGTAGATGGGACACCAAAGCTATTAAGTTATACTCTTTTCTCGATTACACTTACACAGAAAATGAAACTTGTTACTTTCAATTTTCTCTTCCAATAAAATCTTAAAATATCCCAAGCCATTCTTCAGTACATATGAAACAATATCTATATGAAAGTGTATTGAGAAGGTAAGACATAAACTTTGGAAATCGTCATATTAAAACTATTAGAAATCTTCCCCATATTTGACAATCATGGCTCTTTCCAACTGTTGCTCCAAGTGGAATTGTGGGAACCCACGCCTGTATATACTAATTCATATTTATACCAGAATCATTGTCTTCTTTATCCTTTCTTTTGAAAAGTAGAAAATGGAAAATAGAGATCTCATTTTAGATAAAAAAGGACAACATGGGCTTTTTTCTCCAACATATTTTGTTCTAAAAATAAACACCATGCCCAAATTTATTAGCACTTAAAATTCTGAAACAAAATTTTTAAGAAATAAACATCTTTAAAATCATCCTAGGGAAACTGGATGAACACTGTACTATCTCTGCAACATTTCTCTGAATCTGAAATTATTCCAATATGATACGTTTATTTTTTTAAAGGCAATATTTAAAATAAGTGTGATAGACTGAAAAACTGCCCCTCAAAAGATATCCACAGCTTGAACCCTGGAACCTATGAATACTATTTTATTGGGCAAAAAACGGGGGAGGGGGGTTGAAAAAGTTGAAGGTGATTAACTTAATCACATGAAGGGATTATGATAAGCGGAAACAGACACAGCCTTCACAGCTCTGTGGTCTTAAGTCTGGATCTCCTGGGTGGATTTGGGAGGAATGGAGGGAGATGGGGAGATTATTATCTGGGTGAGCCCTAAATGCAATCACATATATTCTTATAAAAAGGGACACCTTAGTTCATTCTGTGCTGCTATAACAAAATACCCGAGACTGGGTAATTTAAGACAAACAGAAATTTATTTCTCACAGTTCTAAGATGAGGAAGTCCAAAATCAAGGGGCTGACAACTGGCGAGGGTCTTCTTGCTACATTATCCCATGGCAGAAAGACAAGAGAGGACAAGAAATTGAACTTGCAGCTTCAAGCCCTTTAAAATCAGCATGAATCCATTCATAGGGGTAGAGCACTTACTATCTAAACATCTCCCATTAGGCCCCACCTCCCAACATTGTTGCATTGGGGATTAAGTGTCCAGTGCATGCTTTTTGCAGGACACATTCAAACTATAGCAAAGGCACAGAGATATTTTGTACACACAGAGTAGACGTTGATGTGAAGATGGAGCAGAGAGATGTTTGAAGACCATAGCCTTGATGATTGGGGCCATATGGCCACAAGCCCAGGAACGCTGGCAGCCATGAGAAGTTGGAAGAGGTGTGGAACAAATTCACTCCTAGAACCTCCAGAGAAAGTGCAGCCCAACTGACTTCTTGATTTCTGTCCAGTGGTACTGATTTCCACTTCTGGCCTCCAGAACTGTGATAGAATAGATTTCTGGTGTTTTATAGTCACCAAGTTTGTGGTAATTTGTTACAACAGCCACAAGAAACTAATATAATTGGCAAAGAATATTTTAAAAACCAACCACAGAAGAAGAAAAATAAATAGCCAATAAGCATATGAGAGATGTTCGATATTACTGATAATTAAAATAACTCTCAATTAAAGCAATTATTTAGTTTGTTACCTGTCTGATTACAAAATTAAAGAGATTGAGAATTTAAAAAAAATTCTCTAGTGAAATTTTCACCAAAGATACTATTCAATTAACTGTCATTATAGACTGTCCAAGGTTTTACAAACATATCACTTTCTTAAAGAAACTACAAGTATCTTAAAAATAACCCTTGTGGACTGAGTAAATAATAGACATTTGAGGTTAGCAACTGTTTAGTGCTTTATAAAAAATTTTTATTATGTAATATTTCAAATATATACCAAAGTAGAAAGTGCTCATAGTCTATCTTATTTCATTTATACCCCTTCCTATCTTCTCTAATTTCCTATAATATATATTATACTTTATATAATGTATAATTCATATATACCATTTATTTAAATATACCCTATATATTATACATTTTTAGTGTGTGTATTTGTTGTTTGGAGCTTTGATGGAATTCTCTTTTCCTCTATTTTCATTTTTCCAAAACTAGGAATTTTATACTAGAAAGTTTTAAGAGATAAAAGCAAGAGAAAAGACTTCCCTGTAAGGATGAAAAGATTCAAGATCTGATATACGTACACTCCATGGGGAAAACTGTTAAAGGTGTGTGTGGAAGAGAGTATGTGTGAGTGTATTCTATAGTGTTCCTTCTGTATCTCAATCTATCAATATTCTCTTTTTTATTTTCAACTGCTGCTCTACCTCTTTGCCACTGCTAAACATGTCTAAGATGTTTCCAACGCCCCCCTGCCAAAAACAAAATACCTCTTCTGATTCCACAGTTCCTCTAGCCATTACCCTATCTTATTTCTTCCTTGCTCAACCAAATTTCCTGAATAAATAGACCACATTTTTCTTCAGCTTGTCACTTCTCACTTCCCATTTACTTTGCAACCCAGAGCAATTGGAGCAAAAACATTCACCTGAAATCATTCTCACTGATGAGTGTCCATCAAGTGAATGGATCATAATAGTAAGCAAAACAGACGTGGCCTCATAGCTCTGCCTCATGGCTACCCTCAGGTCTTGATCTCCGGAGTGAATGGCTCAGCACCCCCTTTCCAGTCCTTCACGGTCCCCATCTATCTATTCACCTCAGCACCCGCAAGTTTCAGGTGAGCCTCGCCTGAATGAAATTAAAGACATGGACCTCCTGACTCCAAATGTGTGTGTGGCAGGTCAAGAAGATAATATCCCAAGATGGCTATTTTTTTCCAGAAATCTTTATGATTGATATGGAATTGATCCTTTAGAACTCTGTGGTGGTTCCTAAGATACTAGAGCTATATTTATTATGTTCCAAACACAGAAGAAGCCTTGGCTTCAAAACAAGTCATTTAATATTCAGGAAGGGCTAATTTCTTAACATCTGAGTCTTCAAGCTCTAAGAAGAGTGAGCAAAAACATAAATGAAATAAAACAATAACAAAAAAAACTGAGTCATTCTATAATGAATGTTTGTATATTTGGCTTAAACTAAGCTATAAATGTCTAGTTTATTTCCAATGAGAAAGTTTTAAATAACTTTGGGGGAATAGATCAGTTAATAGAATATGATTATTCACAAATTGGATAATAATATGCAGTATTAAATCAATGTTTTACATAGTCAGCAAAAGACTAAGTTTCAAGTTGAAGAAAATGGATGAAAACGTAATTCTCTTTTTTTTTGTAAAAAGCCCTTGAATTTTCTAAACTAGTCAATAATGGCAAAGTAAGAAAATGTCTTCAGATAAATACCAGCCAGAGAAATAGCACATGACATATTACATGTAAAGTCTTACCATGACGTGCACACATGCAAACACACACACATACATATTCACCAAAAAATCCCAACCAATTTTTAATAATAACTAAGCTATTATTTTAGCTGCTATATTTCAGAACTTAATGTATATAAAAGGACATAATTATTGACTTATGGTCTTTATAGTAAAACAAATTTTTTTTGAGTGAGAGGATTATGCAGATATACTTAAGGTGGAAAAACAGAGAAAATTAGAGGCAATGAGAGGGTATTTAATCATTCATCTCAGACAGAACAGGCCTAAAGATTCTGTAAGCTCAGTGCAGGCAGGAATCATGTCTGTCTTGCTAACTATTAGTATAGTGTCCTCAGCAATTGGTAAATGAGTGAATGAAGAAACTCCTATTTCCCTGCCCACTGAATACCCACATGGTCAGAGGAGAGATGGTGAGGGCCAGAAATGTAGCAGTAAGAACAGAAATGAAGAGGGAAGATTGGATTTGAGAAAGAGTGTCACCAATTAGCCTCAGTTTAGTGGTGGCATGTTGTTGAGTGCATGTGAAAATGTGGCATTAACAAGCACAGCCTATTCTTATATGAAGTATAGCTGTGAAGAAAAGGAAAGAGGTGAGGTGGTAGTTGGAGGAAGATGCTAGATCCAAGGAGAGTTTTATTTGTTTGTTTAGAGGAAAGAAGGAGCACACAAAAGGCAAAGATAAAGAAGAGGATAACTTCAGGGGAATCAGGGGTGAACCCTACCCACACACAATCACATTGGCTTAGAGTGATTTGACTAAAGGACATAATTTGACTAAAGGACCAGTGGAAGAAGAATCAAAAGGCCCTCATGCTAGCCCTGCCTTTGGTACTCATCCACCAACTGGCCTAGCCTGGGCAGGCCACTTGAGCTCTCCACACTTAAATTTTATCATCTATAAAATTAAAAGATGAGAAAATACATAATGTTTTCCATCAAAATTAAACAAGAGGAAAGGGGAATAGGGACACAGAGCACAGGGAGACACATGAAGCACTGATACAATGCACTTGAGGGCACTTCTTTGTGAGCTATCACCAACAGCTGTGCCCCTAGGGTGAGTTGGCAGTTTCCAAGCTGGATGGAACTGCAGACCCCACCTGTTTTAGTAGTCTCATTATTTGCTTCATCATTGTCCTTTCCTGCACTGACCTGGCTGAGGAGGCCGCTTTGGGACTGTTTCCTAAGCCAGAAAAAACAAGCTAAGTAGTGCTATTGGTCTTTTTGTATCAAGATTCAGTAATCAGCACATTAATAAAGTCTCAAAGATTAATATCAGTTTAAAAGGCAAAATTCACACAAAACAATTAATTAAGAGCATTAAAACAAATGCATTGCTCAGGATGGAATTGGATCCAGGAGACAAAATGGGTTAAAAAAATTTTTTTAAAGAAATGCTCTAATTGAAAACTGGCAGCGGCAGAAGACACAGTGTAGTTAAAACAGTATCTTATCAGAAAATTAGCAAAATGTAATTTTTATTGGGTTTTACAGATGTTATTTTTAACCACATCAAAAATCCCACCTCGTGGCTATTGGCACAAATTGTCATAATTACTATAATTTGAAGTCTGAGCAATGGAATGGCTGTTGAGATAGTTATCTCATCCTCAGACTAAGTCTGCATTAGTTGAGCAGCCAGGAGAAGGAGCTCATGTTTTTGTACTTGGTCTGGACTTCATTTGTGTCCTTTATCCGATCTCATTCTTACGAATATTGAAGAATAATTTTTTTTCCACCTGAAACACTGGAGAAAATCAGGAGGTTAATATTAAGAGTGCTGAGGTCACCTTTAATTAACATACCAATCACCTCACCTCCAATCTGTGAGCAAAGTGTTGTATTTTGTTCTATTTTTACATTTCCTAGTGAACTCATATTTAATGCATATACTAAATTCTGGGCATAATATATTCAACTATCTACATAAGCATGACTGATGATGCAAAGCTAAGAAAAAGGAGCTTTTCAAATCCTTAATATCCAAATTTAGCATATTTTCATTGCCACTTGGAGAGTAAAAACATGACTAAACATGTCCAAAGTATATCTAACTAATAAATAAGAAAAAAAGATCAAAAAATGTCTTAGAGAAAATTCTGTGGGTAACTTGTATCCACACATCCAAAGTGATATCAAATAATGAAAACAATTATGGCAGTGCTATGATTTAGATTGGGGGCTAGATTGGTGGAGGGCCCACCCAACAGACCTCGGGAACACTCAGCCAAGATGAAGAGAGGAGTTTCAATAAGAGAACAAGGCTGATCGGACATAAGGAGACACTTTCAAACAACAAAGGAAGGTAAAGACTAACAGATTTTAGCAATGCCCCAAAGCTGAGTAATATCATTGTCATGGAGAAGTTTCAAAATGGTTTCTTTCAAACTCTTAGCCATAGTGTAACTAAATTATTATATAAAGAAGGGATATGGATTAAATTCATACATTCAACAGACATTAGGTGCTAGTACTGTTCTGGAGCCCTAAGAGACAATAATGAATGAGAAGGGCCACTTCCAGTAGGGTAACACAGACAGGCAAAATACAGACAACAAACATAAATAATAAGTATGCAATAGTAATATCATGCCAGTTAGTACACATGTTTTGAAGAAATAGCATGCAGGGGGAGGAAATGAAGAGTTATGGAAGGATGGCAGTCTAGATAGGAAAGCCCTCTCGAATAAGATAATATGTGAGCAGAGAGCTAAAAGGAATGATGGAGAAAGACAGGTGGATATGTGGGGAAAGGGCATTCCAGACAGAGGAAACAGCAAATGCAAAGACCTTGAGCTAGGCACTTGCTAGGAACTCTGTGTAGAAGGACAGAGTGGTAGGCCAGGCACGGTGGCTCACGCCTGTAATCCTAGCACTCTGGGAGGCCAAGGTGGGTGGATTGTTTGAGCTCAGGAGTTTGGGACCAGCCTGAGCAAGAGCGAGACCCCATCTCTACTGAAAATAGAAAGAAATTAATGAGCCAACTAAAAATATATGTAAAAAATTAGCCGGGCATGGTAGTGCATGCCTGTAGTCCCAGCTACCTGGGAGGGTGAGGCAGGAGGATTGCTTGAGCCCAGGAGTTGAGGTTGCTGTGAGCTAGGCTGATGCAACGGCACTCTAGCCTGGGCAAGAGTGAGACTCTGTCTCAAAAAAAAAAAAAAAAAAAAAAATTTAAAAAAAGAGAAAAAAAATTTTAAAAAAGAAACAAAAAAGGACAGAGTGGTAGGAGATAGGGTGGGAGAAGTAGGCAGGCTACACCATGTAGGCCCCTTATAGGCCATGGCAGGAGCCTTAGGTTTTGTTCTAAGTATGACTGGAAGGCCTTGTAGGGTTTTGACCAGTGACTGACTAACAGTATGAAATGCTGTTAGTCTGCTGCTGGGTGGAGGTTGGAGGACAGGAGTGAAAGCCTTCATAGAACAGTGACGAAGCTACTGTAAAAGCTAGTCAAGGGATACGGTGGCTTGGAGCAGCATCATAGTGGTGAAGAGGGTGAAGAGTGGTCAGAATCAAAATATATGTTGGATAAAGTACCAACAGGACTTGCTAACAGACAGGATGTAAGGAATGAGAGGAATCTGAAATGACTCCTAGGTTTCTGGCCTAAGAAAATGAATGAATATAATACCACTCATTGGAATAGGGAATGTTTGAAGAAGGATGGGCTTTAGATGTCGGGATGGAAATCAAGAATTATATTTTGGTCATCTTAAACTTTGTTGATAATGGAGTATGAGATGCATGTTAGACATTCAAATGGAGATTACAAGTGATTTAGGTCTGAGTGCAGGGGAGCGGTCAGGCCAGAGTTATAAATTTGGAAGATATCAGTTTATAGATGTCATTTAAAGCCATGATATTAGATGTACTCACCTAGAGAGAGTATGGACAGAAAGAAGAGTCCAAATTAGGATTGGAAAATGAGGAAATTTTCTGAAAATAACTGAGAAAGATTATTTGACCTCTGTAGGGCTTTTTCATCATCACAACACAATGAAACAGGCTGGTTTGGGCCAGGCAAGGAAGGAAAATCAGAGATTCAGAGTGTACCATAATCAAAATTTACTTAATAGAATACTCACCTTATTTTTGTTACTTTTAGTTTTAAACAAAGTCCAGTACTGGATAAATGAATATATGGAGTGCAATTCTGAGGCAGTTTGTTTTTTTTACACTAAATATTAACTAAGTCTGATTCTGATGTAGGTGGTCCACAGGTTGTATTTTGAGAAATGCTGCTCTAATGTGCATCTTGGAAAGGAGCAACAATTACATTAGCAGGTTTCTATATAAGTTCTAAAAGTAGGGGGTTTAAAAATCAATGGTTTTTTTGGCTCAAAGGAACAGAGAGTGGAGTAGTCACCACATACATTACTTATCTAATCATAGAGATGGACTATGATTGGCAGTATACGAAGAACCTGTCTTTCCCTGGAAATTGTGCCATAAACAAGAGGCAAAAAGCACTGCAGAAAGTATTTGGGTTAACTGTCAGAAACACGGCCTAAAGTAAGAGTCCTGAGATTCTAAAGTAAAGGCTATTGAGAGTCTTAGAAGAATTTAAAGGAAACGAATGAAGAATCTCAGCCTAAGAAGATTTAAAGTAAAAAAATTACAGAATTATTTGAAATAAATTTGATACCTGTACAATGTTCTGTTTTTTGCTTGCAAAGTTCAATTATATTTCTGTGGGATTTGTTTAGACACAAAATTAAAGTTTAAGGAATTATTTGAAATGGGAATTCATTATAGTTAACACCTCATTCTTCTAGAAAGTAACTTTCCGGAATTATTAAACATTCAGTTTAAGCATTCAGTTGAGTCTAGAATTTTAAAAAATTACAGCTCTTCTGTCAATAAAGACAAAAAGGAGACAAGTAAATGAACATTTGAGAAACAAACAGTAAATGAAACTAACCAAAAAGATGTCATAAGATGTGTTGGGACCAGTTGGCTTATGTATTGGGAAGAAAAAGATGGTGATTATTCTGAAAACCAAGGCATTTGGTTTAAGAGCCAACAAACTGAAACTAAAGAGAAAAGAGACAAGGAGGGTCATTGGAAATGGCAGAGAGATGAAGGTCAATTAAAGAACTGAAGCAGAGACACTCTGATGTTAGGAATCAGCTCAAGGGACTCCAAAGGATTCTGCAACTGCTCTAGAGATCCAACATCAAGAACTCACCTCATTCCAGGAATTTTTAAAGAGAACACAAACCCTAGGCCACTCAGCCAGGTACAGTGAGATGGACATACATTTGGAGGGTTTACAAACCTCTGTGCTTATAATGAGAAGTCTAAGTGATCAAATTTTGATTACTATTTTTAATAAACTTTATTTAAAGGAAAATATTAATATATGTTCTATTTTTCAAAGCTTCCAGTACATGGTGAAATCTACCTACTCTGTATGAGATATGGTGTCAGGCATTGGAAGTACCAAGGTGAGCATGACAGAATCCCAACTTTCAGTGAGTTAGTTGCAGGGGTAGCAGGGAGGAGGCTGATAAGGACAGATTAGTAGAACAGATGCTTACAATACAAAATGATGTGGCAATATAAAAAAAAAGCATAAACTCTAACCAGGGGGGGCAGAGATTAGGGAAGAATTTTCAAAAAAGGCAATCTTGACTTGAGCCTTGTCTGATAAATAGTGCTCAGGGTGAAAATGATTTAAAGATTTGAACTTCAGCTATTTGCAAATAATCCATTTTTTGAAACACCTCATTCCCCAATTGCACTAAATAACTGAGGCATTCTATTACATCAATTCAAGTGAACATCTGGTGGCTTTTATTGTTATAACAAAGTTTAGAATACTGAATCAACTTTGAAAATTAATCGGGTATCTACAGCAGGCAGGTAATCCACATATTAGAGACATAAGTTTTTATTCAATATAGGATAGAGCAAAATGCTTTCAGCTTAGGGAAAAGGTGCTATGAAAACAATTTATCCTGTAGGTTTACTATGAGCTGGATTCCAATTGGGTAATATTTAGGCAACAAAAGGTATGCTTCATGTTTTCATATTTCAACTTCTAACAAAGCTATGAACAAAAATAAAGAGAAATTTAAACTTTTTCAAATCTCAGAGATATTCTATTTTTCATTCTCTATTATAATTTCTTTTGTCAGTTATCAGTTAAGGAAGATTGACTGGCTACCCCATTTTTACTTTTTAATGTGGTTTACATGTGCTCAGAAACAAATACAATAACACAAAGAAATTTTCCAATAAAATATGACTAATGAATTAGAAAGTGCTATTCAGTGCCTTGTAAGCACTGAAATATTTCAAGATATTGTAAACCCTTTTTCTTTATTAAGATATTCCCAAAACAAAACCCCTCAAAAAGAGAATTTCATTGCAGAAGAATGAAATATGATAACTAATAAGAACAATTATAATCGTTTTCCTTAACATACAGGAACTATGAATGACACATGTAAATAGCTCCAATATATTCATTTAATATTACTGATAATTAACATGAGCACTAAATTAGAATTGCCTTTATCAGCCAGAGTTGTAAAGCGCCACAACAGCTTAGAGATTACTAGAGGAGCTGATACCTGGGTGAGGAATATACTGGTCTGCTGATAATGGAAGAGTGTGCAGACTTTTAATTCCATAAATAAATACAGTGTTTTAAAACATTGGACTTCATCAAAATTTAGCTGAATGAATTAGTAATCAAATGTTGCATGTTTTCCCAAATCCCTGTGGGAGCTCAATACCTTTTCTCATTTGTATCTGCTGGATATAGACTCGTCCTAATTTTGAAATTTGAGCAAGTCCCACAAAATGCATTGGGATTTCTGTAGTGATTTTACATAGTTATATCAAGTGGTAAAGTAATTTGTTCAATATATTTCTTTGACTTTCTCCTAAATATCATCAGAAAAACAAAAAAGATTTTAATTTAGAAAAAGGTGCTTAAAAACACATTATCCAACAACTTTCTTACACTCAAAATACATTAATTCAGAACAATTCTGAAATGAAGTAAGGCTGAAATTCACCAACTTTGTGCTGTCTACATGATGCAAATTTTAAACAACTTAAGCTGAACAGAATGGCAACACCTGCACAATGATAGAATATTTGACTTGTAGTAAGTGCTCAACAAACGTTTTCTGAGTAAAGGAAATCCAATGGAAACAAATTTTAAGTGAAACTTGAATGAACAGACAAAACTAAGTGTTCTGAATAGACATAATTTATTATTTCTCTGGAGTAAAACACTGTTTTGTAAGTTTGCAATTTTAATGTCTTGAAAATCTAAATACTTATTTCTCTTCCTTTGACGCGACCTTAATTCAGGCCATCATCACCTCACCCCTCAGTGACTGAAACAGTCATAATAGGCCATCTGTCCCATTTCCTTCCCCTGTCCTCACTTATATTCCATTCTATAAGTGGAGTGACCTTTCTAAAACTTTTTCTATGTCCCCTCATTCCCTTGGGATAAGAACCAAAGCATTCAAGACACATTGTAGTGTGGCCACAGCCAATCTCTGCAGTCTCTTCCATCTCCACGACTCAACCTCTGGCACTTGGGGCTCCAGCCATATTCAGCTTTGTGCAGTTTGTTTTACATGCCAGGCCTTCACCCCAGGACCTTTGTACATGCTGTTCCCTCTGTGGGCAAGCTTTACTGTCTCCTCGCTCTTGTCCCTCCAGCTTTTCATCTGGTTTGCCCTTTGTCTTTAAGGTATTAGCTGAGACACTCTCTACTCCCTGAGACTTCTCTAACTAGCCCTCCACCACTTTCAAGACTAAATTAATGGTGTCCCACTCTGCACTTTTATTTAGCTGATGACTCATACTTTGGCTTATGTGGTATTAACTCTTAATAAATTCCTCGAGCCCCAACACCTAACATAATGCCTGGCATATAGCAGACATTCAATAAGTATTTTGTGAATGAATTAGAAAAACTTTCAAAAACTAAGTCATCTTCTTTGAGGTAGTTGATATAATAATTTATATTATAAATTATATATATAATTTATATAAATATTATTTTTTAAATTATATCAAAATTATAATTTACATTATAAATTTATATAATTATATAAATTTACTAATATATTATAAATATTCATAAATATAATATAAATTTGTATACAACGTATGTTTATATATAATATATTCTAACTTTATAATATTTATAAATATTATAAATTTATATAATAATTTATATTATAAATGATAATTTATATAAAAAGAGAAGTACAGCAAAAGTTACCTCAATAATCATTCTGGCTCTGTCATTAGCTCTACATAATTTCTCTGGACTCTTATTCATCTGCAAAATAGGTATATACCCTGCCCCTTCTTACATACAAGAGGATCCAAAGGTCTCAGGTAAGTGAAAGTGCTTTAGAAAATATAAAGCACTAGCCATGCAAGATATTATCATTATCATTACTAAGTACCATGTTTCCCCAAAAATAAGACAGGGTCTTATATTTATTTTTCCTCAAGAAGACACCCTAGGGCTTATTTTCAGGGGATGTGTTATTTTTTTTACGTACGGTACAACTATCTACATTTTTCAAACATAGTTAAGTCATCTTCTTCTGGAACATCATCGTAACTCTCCAAACCCTAAATTCCATGCTGAATTTCTTTCGACTCTATTTCCTTTAGAACCATTGTCCTCAATCTCTCATGCCGAGAAATAGAGCTCTCATGGGGCAGATGAGAAGGGCTGCTCCTCTTCTTTATGGCTCTGCGATGAAATGCATGGGTTGTGCAGATACGCTGCATAGCCACACCCATCACTAGGTCTTATTTTCAGGGTAGGGCTTATATTGCACAGATGCTCAGAAATCCTGCTAGGGCATATTTTATGGGTAGGTCTTATTTTGGGGGAAACACAGTACCTAAATTGCCATTTGACTCTGTCACATTCCTGCTGAAAAGCCCCCAGTATCTCTACCCTCTCATTCTCCATTCACCCACCCTACTCTTACCCCACTTCCATCTTTAACAGTATTTTCCCAAAGCATGGCTGCATTGGTGATCAATGCCATGGACATTTCTGTGTTTCACTTTGGATTTTTCTGCCTGTTAGCTACTCCAGGGGAATTTCTCCTCCCACAATCTTGGATCATGTGCTTTGGGTGAAGCTGACTTTGCTCAGGGCTCTAGATATGGAGCCTGTGACTCTAATGAGACCAATGGGCATTCTGCATTCAGTTGTCCAATGGACATGGTTGGTGGGCCTCCCTTAGCTGTGACTAAACCAGTACAATTGGGGTTTATCTCAGGGCCACTACAGAGAATACTGCAGCAACAATGGCCATGCTCATCTGCTGGGACAATCAGGCAGCAAACACCACTAGTCATTCCTGGCAGTCATCTTGCAACAGTAAGTCAGGCTTCCTCCGATGAAGCCAACACCACAGATGGCAAACAAAGACATGGAAATATCTGATCTTTGGGGGCATATTGAGCTGCTGACTCAGGCCTCACCTGATGCTAGCACTACTCAGCATTAACTGATAATCAGGAGTAGGAAATTCTACATCTTGATCCTGAATGTGACATCTCTGAGTTTGTCCTTGTAGAAAATGGATTTTAAAAGTTCTTTTCTTCCTTAAAATTATGTTTAAAAAAGAATTAAAATTTAAATCCATATTCAACTAATGCATACAGAACAATGAGGTCAAATTTATAAAAACAGTATTGAGATCTTTATAAGTAAAGGACTTTATTAATTCAAAGTGAAATTATAAGTACAATTATCATCATTGATTTACCTACTTGCCTTACTTGCTCAGCTGCAGGTCTCCAATATTACTAAAATATGAAGTCAGTGCATAGGAAGATAGTTTATTTTCTACAAAATCAGTATCCAAGAGGAAAATATAAAGTCCCTGTAATCTAGGACAAGTAACCTTATGAAGTATTTTATTGTTAAAATTTCAGCCTGACTATTCCACCTAAAATTTTCAAAACTGTTTGTTTTGGGCTATACAGTTTTGGTAAAATCCAGGTTAACTCAAGCTTGTCAGAATTGCTTTCTTCAGAAGTAAGCAGTTAGATCAGGAAATAAACCACAAAAATTCCTTAATTGCTAGTCATCTAAGTAAGGTCTTATATGTTGGCTGAAAAAAAATGTACCAAAGTAAAGAAATACCTAGCAATCTTTTTTGAGTATTTTTTCTCACACAAGCTAAGAAAAATATCATAGCCAGCAAAGTAGTCCAAAGAATAGAGAGGAGATAGATCTTCAACCTTCTTTTCTAGTTAGAATTAGCCATTTAAACTTTGTCCACATTAGCACTAAGCTAGCAAGCCTGGAAAGTGACTTCTCTGATATTACTTTGCCAATGTGTTTATTTAATATTAATTCCATGTGTTTTAGGAATTGGTCTGAACCAAACTATATTGGAATTGCCTCCAAAAAGGCTAAACACTAACCTATGCACAGGAACATCTTAAACTATTTATTATAGTACTTTATTTAGTATTTACTTACAATTTATAATGAAGTCATACTTCCAATTTACAGAATGCCAATATATCATTAGATGGTTGACCGTGGGCTGTTGCTGATGGGTGCTCTTGGTATGCAAACAGCTGGTCTGATCTTCAGTCCTAGGTATGATATGTCTTTTAGAAAAGTTCAGATGAGTCGTTTGTGTTTAATGACTGCATAGTTCAGACACACTTAGTCATCTACAGAATCAATCAGTTAGCAAATAGAAACTAAAAATGACAATAATAAAGTTACTATTTATCAGTTCCTATGCCAGGAACTATGCTAGGAAGTAAAAAATAAAATTCCTTCTATTTCTCACAATCACTCTGCAAAGTAAGATTTTACAGAAAAAGAAATTGAGGATTGAAGAGGTTAAGGGATTTTTTTTTAAGTATTGGGGTTTGAATTAGAACATTCCTACATAGCAGGAATAATGTAGCTATCTCTTCCAGTGGAGTCACCATACAGAATTCAACTTATTTGTCAGGGCTTGTTTCTTCGTTTTCCTTTAAAAATATATAATAACAATAATGCGTGTTTAGATGCATGAAAATATCAGCATAGTAATTCAATATTAGTATAGAATTTGAAATTAGCATAGAACTGCAAGTATAAATCTCATGGAATTAATTAATTAATTAATTGATTAATTTAAGACTTTCTTAAGGTAAATCTTCCGGATAAAACCTACCTATCGAATACATGGCAGTAAATGAGGCACAAAGGAGAAGACCACATTCTCTTACTAGCCACAGAGGCCCACCAGTCACAAAGGTGAAGTTTGAGTGGCTCAAGAAGGACATAGGAATCCTCTGGTCTGTTCGGCTGCTCCTCTGAGATGGAGCATGCTAACTGGCCACAGGTATTCGAGGACGGCAGTTGGTGACTGGGTATAGACTATGATTTCGGAGCCTATGATGCATTAATTCTGTAGTATGTATGTGCATAGTCATCCTGCTTGGAGTGTGGTCCAAGTTTCTGGTAGCATTGGAGAGAGTCAAGGCCTTGACTTTCTTCTCCACTGAAGGTTGGCAGGCCACTGAGGGGAGGACAACAATGCTAGAAGCCCTTGTTTTAAGGCATTACCTTCTCCAGCTTACTATTAACTGCTGTGGTGGGGCAGGAGTGGACTGGGATACTACGAAGGGTTAGGATGACAACACCTTTCAGCTGTTTTCCTATTTCCTCATACTTCTCAGGGATGAATACTTTGCCTTTCTGTGTGCCCACAGGTACGCTCACATGGCGGGCCGTCGGTCAAGTATCAACCAGCTCCAGTGGAAGCCTCTTCTGCTGCTGAGAAACATCTCTTCCTTTCAGTTTCCTCACCTCTGCTCCAATGCCAGTCAAGATTTTTTACTTCAATAACTTCAATAAAATTCCTAATAAAGATAGCTTCCTATCTGAATAAGAATAGCTCTAATGTACAAGCAGATATATTTTAATACACCTCCTCTAGGGGCATTTGGTATTAGAGCTCTGGCATATTAAAATGAAATATGCCTTGTGAATAAAAACCACTGTATAAGTAAATAGTATGCAATCTGCTAAAAGAGAGGACCAGGGAGATGAGTTTATTCTTTAAAACTCTCCAGTCAAGTTAATGGAAAAGTTGAAAACTCCCAGTCCTGGCTATCATGTTAATTCCAGGCGTCCTCAAACTACGCCCTGCGGGCCACCTAGCTCATTTATCCGGTCCTCCGGGTGTTTTTGCCGCTGCTGCCTGTCCTGCTTAGCAGCTGACTCTCCCCGGGCCCACGGGGCGCACTCTCCAATGGTCTGAGGGACAGTGAACTAGCCCCCTGTTTAAAAAGTTTGAGTACCCCTGAAAGCTGTTACAGGATCATAGCATATTGGAACTCTATGGGATCTCAGCAGTCCTGCAGTCCATCAGCTGGGACACCAGCTGCACGGAGGCCATGGTGCCCATCTCTTTAAAACAGTGTTTCAGTATGAGGAAAAAAAGAAAGAAAGAAACAGGCCGTCTATCTCTGCCCCACTCTGAGGCGGGGCACAAAGCAGAGTACCCTGAGGCCTTGCAGGGCCCTCCACTCACCAGCCAGCGCTGCTCTGCTTTTATGTCATTTACATATTGCATGTATATATTGCACCTATATTCTGCATTGGATTAATTGGCTTAAAGGGCTTTTACTACCTAAGAAAAATACTTAGAACAAGAAATTTGGTTTTCACTGATGATCAGTTGACACCCTAATTTTATAAGTGTGGCAACTGGGGCCCAGGGAGAAGAGGTGAGTTGCCCAGGGTCTCCCCGTTAATAAATGACAGGTTTCTGTCTTCATCTATCATTCTTTCTATCACATCTGACAGTGCAACCAATTAATTCTGCTCACAGGTCACCTTTCTGTGTATCTCAGTCTTAAGCTGTGATTTTCTTCTGGGAATTCACAGCTCTGACCCATATTTTGATAGGAGGCACAAACTCACTAAAGGATGCGAGGGGCAACCTCCCTATATCTTGGAGGCTCCTCCCTCATGTTTGCAGAATTAAAATTAATCAAAGGGAAATGCTCTCAGATATAAAAGTTACTTCTAATGTACTCTCTGACTGTGGAATCACTAGAACTTACTGGCAAGAAGGGAAAGTGTGCCTTTCTATGTGGCATGGCTTTTTATATGACAGGTGAATCAGTGATAGTATTCACAGTGCAATCTTTTGATAAATGGATGTGAGGGTTCTTATATCTCAGAATTCGTTTTGAAAAGACAAACCTGTTACAGAGCACAGTCCTTCACAAACTGGACCCCAAAGACCTTTGTCTCCAAACTGTCACACCAACCTAAATAAACTCTTTGCTGATCCAAGAACAGGATTTGTTTTTTCCACTTCCTTCTGATTCTGTCTGAACCTTTAAGACTCAAGTTCCTCATGTCCCACCCCTCCTGAAATCTTCTTTGGCCTCTCAGACTGGGAAGAGTGTCTTCCTGTTCTTACACCATATCACTTAACATGTACTGCTTTCTAATAATAATAGTAAAAAAATAACAATAACAACAACTAACATGTATTTAGCACCTACCATTTGCCAGAGATAGTAACACTTCAAAGTAGGCATTACTTCTATTTTGTAGATGAGGAAAGGAAGCTTAGGGAAAATAAGAAACTTCTCAAAGATCAGACAGTAAATGACAGAATGGATATTTGATCCCAGAATTCTATAGCCTGAGCTATTACTTCTTATGGTACACAGCATTGTGTCTCTCCTGGGTTATAAGCTACCTGGAAATGTGATCAATTTCTTATATGTCTCCAATCACCATGATTTCTCAAACAGCCATGAACAGAATGGGGCTTCAATAAAGAAGTGTCATTGTGAGAGTCCCAGAGCTCACGTTCTGCAAATGCAAGATCCCTCAGTACTGGACACCATTGAGTGACTACACACACAGACGTACAGTCACATTCAACAGTTGGCTCTCTTGCCATGCCTGCAGCAGCTTGACTGTTCTAATAGCCGATGGATTAGTGCTGATCTACATTGATTGCTCACACCTGCAATTCAAACTAACCCCAGTTCTGCTTTGTGCAATCAGCCATGCCCAGGTAAGACCATCAGCTTCCCAAATGACAGGCAAACAGAGACTCACCTGACAGGTCTGACCAGACACCTGTGAGATCTGCAAAGTGTGAAAGAAGGGGAAGGGAAGATGGAATTACAAAATTAAAGCACTAAATGTAAACGGTAAAAGAATGAGTGCTTCATTTGTTTCTCAGGAAGATTAGAAACTTTGTAGATAGAAAACATCAAAGGTCTTCAGCTAATAAGTACAGTGTAATAACTGGCAATGGAATTTTTTACAGGAATTAGGATCTGATATTTGTGTTTCTCTGTATATGAAGCATTAGTCAAAAAAGTTAGACAGGCCTTAAATTATCAAAATTACTGAACATAATCATGCTTTGATTTCCAGTGTCACCTCCTACCAGTGAGCTCTAGATGCATTTGGTAACATCGTCCTAATAATCCTCATAACATCTCCTCTGGAAGTAAGGTATGTGGATGGAAAAATGCAATTCATGTAGGGCTAGAATAACTTGCTCAGAACTAGAAAAATGCATTGTTCTTCTTGATGAAGACAGTCCAATTTTGCCAATTGTGTTTTCTATTCTGAATTTCATCTAAGTCTTAGTTTTCAATACATAATAACTTATGGAAAAATGTACAACATATAAATATAAGCATGCATGTATATATTTTTGTTGTAATGCTCATAGTCACAGAAATAAAAGTCATGTCCCCATTTATCATATTCCCCTTGTCTTTGGAAATCCATATTATCTTCTCAAGGGAATAGATGTTAAATCCTGAGTAACCAGAATAGTTCCAGTTACAACCATAATATGTAATTGGATTTTGCTGTGTTTCCTACTTTGGGAAAAAAAATCCCTCTAATTTTTCTAAGTGTCAGATTTTGCAATGTAAGTTTTACTGAATTTGTTTGAACTATATGACTAAAGTTTCTTCAGGCACACGTGAAAAAATATGAGAAAGGCCAAATCGAAGGCCTTGTTTGAGTTTAAAGGGATTATTTTCCAAATACAGCCAAATACAGAAAGCATCAGTAGCAATGTCTTCCATAATACATTGCCATTTTCTTTCTGCTGCTCATGATACTTATTAAAGCATTGAACCAGGGGATTTTTTTAATTCGAAGTTTGGTTTGGGACTTGTTGAGACTTACAAGCCTATAAACATAAAGGCTCTGATTTCTTAAGAAAAGTTAGCAATTTTAAGCAGCTCTCTTGGAAGTGGCTTCAGGAGAATCATTCCACAGAACTTTATTAAAGGAAGAATGAAGCAACAAATAAGGAGTATCTTCTTATGTTCTTTTCCTATTTTTCTTTTAGAACAGTTATATGTCCGGTCTTATGATATTTTTAAAGTGTTATTACATTAGCCAGAGAGTCCAAGTAAGTTGGCTCGGGGGAATATATTTGAACTTCAGTGGTTTTAAGTTGTTGTGAGAATGTCAAAGCTTGGCTCTTAACATTTCTTTCTGTCCAGGCCTAACCCAGTCGGGATGATGTGTGATAATTTTACCTGCTTTGGGGTTGAGAATTTGTTTCAACCTGGGAGAGTGAAATCGAGAGGCTTTAGCCATGATAAGTCACACCAGACAGCATGATTTGGTGAAACCCCTGAAAACTGCATCTCCTATGACTATCCCTTTTCTCTAGCATACCTATTGCTATAAAGCAAAGGAAGCGCAAAGGCTCAGGGAGCCAAACCACCAGCCTGACAACATGTGACAGAAGCCACCACTGGGAGCCTAGGTACATCATCTTCCATAGTGTTCTTTTCTTCTTTTTTCCTTCCCTTGGATCATTTCAAGAAAGATCAAATTAAAATTACCAGCAGTCATTCATGTATTAAGTACCCATGTGCCAGACACCAGGATAGGTACCTTACACATGATTTCATTTAATTTCAAAAGATGGCATAAGGACATGGTTAAAAGCACGGGCTCTGGTGCCAAGATTGCCTGCGTTCAAATTCTGCCTGCTATTTCTTAGCTGTTTGACCTAGCAAACTCTCCAAAGCAGATCCTTCCTTGTGAGGTTTCTGTCAAAATTAAATAATGGAAAGTTTGTAATGTGCTTACTGTAGTGCCTGGCTGGCACATGGTAAGTACTCAAAACGAGTTGGGTATTATTGCTGCAACAATCCTGCGGGGTAGGTAACATTAGCACCATTTCAAAGATGAAAATATTGAGACTTAGGTTAATCTCAAAGTCTGGTTCCTGGGAACTTGTTAGAAGTGCAAATTCTTGAACCCCACCCAAGACTTACTGAATCAGAAAGTTTGGCAGGTCCCCCAAATCTGTGTGAATACAGCCCTCTAGGGGATTCTCAAGCATGCTAAAGTCTGGTGAATCAACTTGTCCAAAGTTACACAGGTTTTAAGAAAAACAAAACAAAACAAGATTCAGTCTAATTTGAAGGGCTGTATTCTTTTCACTATGCATGCCATAGATCTAGTTTCAGACAGGATGTGTGTGCTTTCCCCAATGGTTTTGATCATGCTTTTGGGGGAAAATGTCCTCCTTTCTCCATACTTCCAAACATGGCTTCTGTTTTGTCAGAACAGCAAGCCCTGCCTTTGCCCTGCTATGAGAATCTTCTGTTTCCTTTTCCAAAGTCCAGGGCTTTCATTCATATAGCAGGAAAATTCTGGAAGTGGTGAGAGTTAAGATAAGAGATTATACCATGATCAGAAAAACTCATTATTTTGATAGTGAAATTTTAACCCAGACTTTTAAAATGTGTGCTTAAACTAAAATTAAAGGCAATTGGTATATAATTTTTCCTCCCTTCTCTCAAATTGAGGAGGACACAAAATTGCAAGTTTATAAATCAATCTAAGTGTCCCTCTCAACTTTCCTAGGTCTAGGACAGCTGACAGACATCGGTATAGAGATGGAGACTCCTCCAAAGTCAAGAACACCTCCAGACACTGTTGACAGATGAACTCAATCCACATCTGCCATCTCTACCATGAAGTCAGAGAATTCAGACCACTGTGTTTTCAAGAAGAAAGAGATGTATTAGCAAATAGAAATTGCAATTGGATCCAACTTTGTGCTGTGCCTTCAAAGATGACAATAACATAGGAAAAGATCCTGACAATTGAATCATCATTCTGCCTCCTTTTCCACTGGAAATAATGCCCCCACTAATGCACACACACTGCATTTTGGGGGCACCACTGCTCTTTTTTGGCTTGACATACAGAAAGAGCTGGATTATCTCCTTTTTAAAATTTTTATTCTTTATTTTTTATTTTTTATTATTATGGGTACATAATAGATTTATATCTTTGTAGGGCACATGTGATGTTTTGACACAGGTATACAATGTGAATTAATCAAATCAGGGTAATTGGGATATCCATCACTTCAGGCATTTAACATTTCTTTGTGTTAGGAACATTCCAATTCTCTCTTTTAGTTATTTTGAAGTATACTCTAACTTATGTTGATTATAGTCACTGCGCTGTGCTATCAAGTCACTCTATGTGACTATATTTTTGCACCCATTAACCATTCCCACTTTATTCTCCCTTCCCCATTACCCCTTTTCCAGCCTCTGGTAACTGCCATTCTACTCTGTCTCCATGAGATCAATTGTTTTTAATATTTAGTTCTCACACAAGTGAGAACATGTGAAACTTGTCCTTCTGTGCCTCCCTCATTTCACTTAATATAATATTCTCCAGTTCTATCCAGGTTGTTTCAAATGGCAGGATTTCATTCTTTTGTGGCTATATAATATTCCATTCCATTGTGTATATGTACCACAATTTCTTTATCCATCTATCTGCTGATGGACACTTAGGCTGATTCTCTATCTTGGCTATTGTGAATGACGCTGCAATAAACATGGAAGTGCAGATATATTTTTCATATACTGAATTCCCATCCTTTGTATATATATTCAGCATTGGGATTGTTGGATTATATGGTAGTTTTGTTTTTAGGTTTTCAAGGAACCTCTATACTATTTTCCATAGTGGTTGTACTAATTTACATTCCCACCAACAGTGGGAAGGATTCCCCTTTCTCCACGTCCTCGCCAGCATTCATTATTGCCTGTCTTTTTGATAAAAAGCCATTTTAACTGGGGCAAGATGATATCTCATTGTAATTTTGATGTGCAGTTCTCTGATGACTAATGATGTTGAGCATTTTTCATATACCTGTAGGCCACCTGTATGTCTTTTTTTGAGAGATCTATTCAGATCCTTTACTGATTTTTAAATCAGATTATTTGATTTTTTTTTCCTATCAAGTTGTTGGAGCTCCTTATATTCTAGTTATTAATCCCTGTCAGATGGATAGTTTGTAAATATTTTCTCCCATTCTGTGACTTGTCTATTCACTTTGTTGATTGTTTCCTTTGATGTGCAGAACCCTTTTAGCTTGATATGATCCTATTTGTCCAATTTTGCTTTGGTTGCCTATGCTTTGGGGTATTACTCAAGAAGTCCTTGCCCAGACCAATGTACTGAAGTGTTTCCTCAATATTTTCTTTTAGCAGTTTCATAGTTTCAAGTCTTAGATTTATGTTTTTAATCCATTTCAATTTGATTTTTATATATGACAAGAGATAAGGGTCTAGTTTCATCTTTCTGCACATGGATATCTAGTTTCCCCAGCACCATTTATTGAAGAGACTGTCCTTTCCCCACTGTATGTTCTTGGCACCTTTGTCAAAGATAAGTTTACTATAGATGTATAGATTTTTTTCTGGGTTCTCTATTCTGTTACATTGGTCTATGTGTCTGTTTACGACAGTACCATGCTTCTTTGTTTACTACAACTCTGTAGTATAATTTGAAGTCAGGTAGTGTGATTCCTCCATCTTTGTTCTTTTTACTCATGATGGCTTTGGCTATTCTGTGTGTTTTGTGATTCCATATATATTTTAAGGTTTTTTTCCCATTTCTGTGAAGAATGTCACTGGCATCTTGATGGGGATTGCATTGAATCTGTAGATTGTTTGGGTAGTACGGATATTTTAACAATGTTGATTCTTCCAATCCATGAGCATGGAATATCTTTCCATTTTTTTGTGTCCTCTTCAACTTCTTTCATCAATGTTTTATAGTTTTCATGATAAATATCATTCACTTCTTTGGTTAAGTTTATTCCTAGTTATTTTATTTTATTTGTAGTTACTGTGAATACGATTACTTTCTTGGTTTCTTTTTCAGATTGTTTACTGTTGGCATACAGAAATCCTACTAATTTTGTTGATTTTGTGTCCTGCAATTTTACTGAACTTTTTAAAATCAATTCTAATAGTTTTTTGGTGGAATCTTTAGGTTTCTCTAGATGTAAGACCATATTATCTGCAAATAAGGTAATCTGACCTCTTCCTTTCTAATTTACATGCCATTTATTTCTTTCTCTTGTCTGATTGCTGTAGCTAGAACTTACAGTACTATTAATATATTGATTAACAGTGGTGAAAGTGGGCATCCTTGTCTTATTCCAGCTCTTAGAGGAAATACTTTCAGTTTTTCCTCATTCAGTATGATATTAGCTGTTGGTCTGTCACATATAGCTTTTATCATGTTTTATCATGTTCCTTCTATACCAGTTTTTTGAGAGCTTTTAATTATGAAGGGATGTTGAATTTTATCAAATGCTTTTTCGGCATCAATTGAAATATTCATATGGTTTTGTCCTTTGTTCTGTTCATATAATGTATTGCATTGATTGTTTTGCCTATGTTGAGCTATCCTTGCATCCCTGGGATGAATCCCTCTTGATCATGATAAATAATATTTATAATGTGTTGTTGAATTCAGTTTGCTAGTATTTTGTTAAGAATTTTGCATCTATGTTCATCAAAGACATTGGTCTATAGTTTTCTCTTTTTGTTGTGTCTTTCTCTGGTTTTGATATCAACAGTGAAGCCATCAGGTCCTGGGCTTTTCTTTGATGGGAGACGTTTTATTACTGTTTCTATCTCATTACTTGTTATTGGTTTATTATGGTTTTGGATTTCTTCTTTGTTCAGTCTTGGTAGGTTGTAGGTGTCTAGGAATTTATCCATTTCTTCTAGGCTTTCTAATTTATTGGCATGTAGCTACTCATAGTAGTCTCTGATGATCCTTTGGATTTCTGCAGTATGGGTTGTAATGTCTCCTTTTCCATCTCTGATTTTATTTATCTGGGCCTTCTCTCTTTTCTTTTTAGCCTTGCTAAAGTGTGTCCATTTTGTTTATCTTTTCACAAAACCAACTTTTTGTTTCATTGATCTTTTGTATTTTTTTTCCAATTTCATTTATTTCTGCTCTGATTTTATTATTTCTTTTCTTCTATTAATTTTCGGTTGAGTTTCCTCTTGTTTTTTTTGGTTCTTTGAGAAACATTGTTAGGGTGTTTCTTTGAAGCTTTTCTACTTTTTGGATGTAGGCATTTATTGCTATAAACTTTCCTCTTATTACTGCTTTTACTGTATCCCATAGGTTTTGATATGTTATGTTTTCATTTTCATTTGTTTTGAGAAATTTTTCATTTCCTTCTTAATCTCTTCATTCAGGAGCATATTATTTGATTTCCATGTGATTGTATGTTTGGTTCTTCTGAAGGTGCTTGGTTGCTTGCTTGCGTGGACAATTGTTGAATTAGTTGTTCCTGAGGAGAGACAATGGCTGGAGGTTTCTATTTGGCCATCTTGCTCCACCCTCCTTTCCTCTCAGCCTCCCACCCTCCCCACCCCCACCAACATATTCTGGGTGATCTCTTTTTATGATTGTTTAATGGTTGCAGCCGTCTTTCCTCACTGGTGCTGATGCCAATGTTTAGGAGTCTCTCAAGAACAGCTTAGCAACTGAAGCTTACAAAAGAAGAAGATCCCTTAACAGGAACAACTAGAACTTAATAGGGAAGTTTCAGGATGAAATACAAAAAGTACAACAAACTCATTTTACCTTTTGGTTCAAAGTTTTCATTATCTCCATTTCTCCATGGGACATATTCTTCCCAATTCACCATTTTATTTTCTTTTTTTCTTTTTTTTGAGACAAAGTCTCAATCTGTTGTCCAGGCTAGAGTTGGGTGCTGTGGTATCAGCCCAGCTCACAGCAACCTCAAACTCTTGGATTCAAGTGGTCTTCCTGCCTCAGCCTTCCAAGTAGCTGGGATTACAGGCGTGTGCCACCACACCCGGCTAATTTTTATTTGTTTGTTTCTATATTTTTAGTTGTCTGGCTAATTGTTTTCTATTTTAGGTAGAGACTGCGTCTCACTCTTGCTCAGGCTGGTCTTGAACTCCTGAACTCAAGCAATCCTCCCACCTCGGCTTCCCAGAGTGCCAGGATTACAAGAGTGAGCCACTGCACCCAGCCTCAATTCACCATTTTCTTTCCCTGAACTCACAGATCTGATCTTTCCTGAAACCACCAAATGATGTCCTGAGTCTGCCAAAGATAATAATCTGTAATCCAGTCTGTGGTACATATATAAAGCTCCATGACCTCACAAAGACCAATTTATTCACCTTTGCATCTCATTATCTTCCTTCTGCTGCCTCAATGGCCAATTTGAACCAATTTTGGAAAAGAAAATTATGCTGGATTATGTCATGGTCTAGGGATCAAGTTTAATCCTTTGCCAGAATTGTTTTAACAGATAAAATAACCATCTGTAATGTGAATAGTCCCTATAATGCAACCAGCCCCAATGTACAGTGTGCTTTAGACCAGCCACCTCTGTTAAATGCTCCTTCTGGCCTTGGGGTCAATATGGGGAGCTGCCAGTCAAGGATAGTTCCTTGCATGGACAATTGTTGAATTAGTTGTTCCTGAGGAGAGGCACAGGACAAGTGGCACAGCAAGTGCCACCTGCTCCTATCTGGATACAGCTGATAGAGAATTATGGTGTCATTTTCAATTTAACCATCAATGATGCTGAAATTGCTGCAAACAAATGTTTGACACACAGTAGGAAATGTTCCTGGTTTCATATGGTTGGGAGAAGCTGGGCATGATTACAGGGGAGTGGCATCACATTGTGGGATGATGACATACAGAAGAAGAACAAAGTGCTTGCCTTCAGTGGAAGATACATCTTCACCATCCTGAAGCTCAATGGGCAGCGAGCTGGATGATGGTATGCTCCCCTGGGAACCAAGCAGGACATAGGCTTCCAGAATTGCTATGGCTACATATCCACATGTAAAACTAGAGGCAAATCTAGCTGAATATTTTCTCCAGATTGGGGGTGAGGGGGGACAAGAAGACAGTGTGTGTGGCTATCTTGCCAGATGCCAGAAGTTACTTAAAATACCTCCTCTACTATCCATCTGAGGGCTGAAACCAGAGTATTTTCATTTTAATGGTATTCATGTTATCAGCATCTAAAAACTGAAATACCTGCAGTTGAAAAATTAAGGCACTTTCTATAATGTTCCAGTAAAAGTTAGAGGTACTTTGCATTTAAGAATAACTAAGTACAAATAAAATTCAGTCTTTAAAACAACCATTCCAGAAGTAAGAAATGCCATAATTAAGGCCACTTGGTCACCAATAATTAAGGCAAACTTCCTACTGATCTTCCCAAGGTCATAACTATAGATAAAAAACTGTTCCTCTCAAATAGCTACTGTAGACATATCCTAGAGTCCATATATCTTACCAATTAATGTAAGCAAAGAATATTATCCACTTTATCCTCCTCCTTCACTTGGCACACACAATCTTCTTTCTTTGGACACTGAAGAACTCCTGAATAGAAACATCTATTCTATGACCTTACAAAATTCAGATGCACTGTTATGTTCTAGTCTCACAGTGACTGTCCCCAGATTTGGGGTGTCCTATTTCTTGTTTTGTTGAGACTGTCTACCTTCCTTCAAAGCTGATTAATCTCAGGTGCCTGGAGTGAAGGCCGTAAGGCCATGTAATATTAAGGCACCAAGAAAACTTCAATAAGTGTTTTAATGTATTTGCAGTGGCCAAAATTAGAACACCTTCCCTCTCCTTTGACTTGACAGCCTATTTTTCTGCGACAATTTACAGTTCTTCCCCCGCTCACAACTTGAGTTAATTTCTATTCTGAAAGATGTCAGAAGCAAAAGAGCTAAGGTAAAGCTGTGGATTGAGATAGACCAGGGGAGGTAACAGTGCAATGGTGAAGCAACATAAAAAGCACCTTCATGGTTGCTTCCAGTGACTGAGGCGTGGCTGGATGGTGAGTGTTCAAACAATAGCAGCTAAAGACCTGAAGAGATGTGGAGACCTGTTCTACCGTGGTGACGGTGGGAAAAGGGCCAGGAATGGACCTTTGAGATGTAGGATAAGAGAAGAACCAGAGACTGTGAATATTACCAGTAATAAGTTTCCTCTCCTTCCATAGATAATGTGCCATAACCTTCCCAGTACTCTAAACATAATACACTTTCTTTGAAATATGCATTGAATGTACATGCATATAGAATATTTTTAGATTGGAATGTTTTTAGACATTCTAATCTAATGTCTAAGACATTTTAGACAGACACATTAGAATGTTTTTAGATTATACCATTTTAAAAAATTACAATTTTGAAAATTTTTTTCATTGAAGTGTAGACACAAGTTTTATTTTTTCCTTGTATATAATTCATGTGTGTGTGTGTGTGTGTGTGTGTGTGTGTGTGTGTGTGTGTGTGGTCCCTTACACTGTGCTGTAACCATCGCATGTAAGCATCTACTATAAAGACAGAGAGTGAAAAATCATTGCTAATTTTTACATTGAGAATGTGACAATCAAAGGCACATTTATCATGAAGCTAATGAAGCTTAAGCTACAGATCCCCTCACTTGCCCAGGCCCCTTCCAAGCCTTTGGGAGTGGCCCTAGCAGTATGTTAGGGGGTCACATTGTTATATGCTTTGGGAAATTTTGAAAAAATAAGAAATTTTAATCTCAATCAGTTAACATTCTGATCTCTTTCCACCGTGACCTCCTTTCTATCACACTTCTTGTGTCAGCTAGCCTTGGAGATGTATTTTTGAGATCCAGTTAAGGAAAGTTAATCTAGAGATACGTTTAATTTAGATTTAATAGGATATATTTATCTGCTTTGCTAGCCATCCCAGTATAAAGAGTGGGTTTCTGGACTATGCCTGCCACTACTGTGCTAACCCACCCAGTATCATGAAGCAAAGGCACAAGACCAGAAGTTATACCATAATACGAACGTGTCCTACAGAGCCTGGTACCAAAAGTGTATGTGCAATGGAGAAGAAACACAGTTTGAAATGTGTGGAGCCAAAAGATGGTCTGTGGAAAGCTTCTCCATTCATCGGTGCATAAAATTGTGAGTGGAGAATTTGTTTCTCTTTGATGTCTCATCGAAAGGGACACTCTCCTGTCAGCAATATACTTGATGAGGTGTAGTAAGAAGCATTTGGGCTTCAAAAGCAGATGGGACTGGGTTTGATTCTCACCTCTCATATCTATAAGCTTCACTTTGCTCCTTTGTAAGAGAAGAATAATATCTTTCAGAGCTATAATAAGAATAGCTGATATTGAAATACTTTATTGTGTGCCAAGCATTGGGCTTTACAACAACCCTGCGAGGTAGATACTATTATTGTTATTTCCATTTTATAGATGAGGTTAAGGGATTTATCCAAGGGAACATAGTGAATGATGAAGCTGGCATATGAACCCCAGTAGTTTGACTCTGGAGGCAGCTCCCACAACTACTAGACTCTTCTGTAAGCATACAAGAAAGATAGAGAATATTTTTAGCACCAAGCCAGGCAGAACCATCATCTAAGAAATGGTAAGGACTGTTACACAGCCCATCATGGTCTCTCTCCCTTCCGGTTGCCATAGCCAATTCTAGTAACCAGCTCAACTCTAGAGCCTGTACAGTTACCCCTGTTTTTTTCTCCTATGTGGCTTTCTTCTCTAAAAATAGCACCTAAAAATTGGTGCTTTTAAACTTTAATTATCATTGTTATTAGCTAATCTACTTTATTTTTAGAATTAGATAATAAATTATAAACAAGTACATAAAATGTCAAACCTTCTTAATAAAGTTATTATAATTGTTGATATAATCACTACTACTCTCTAAATGTTCTAAAGTTTTATTTGTTATAAATTATTGGCACACATGTATCATCAAAAATATTAATTTTTTTTCTAGACTTGCAGAGCGGTCTTTTATAACAGTTGACATTTGCTGAGTCACTATGTAACATTTACTCTTACTAAACATCTCTTGCTTCAACCATGGTATATTATTTGAATCTTGTAACTTCTGGGGATGAGATTACATATCAAGCAGGTATGTTTTTCTGTTTCTGTTCATTCATTCATTCATTCAATCAATAGTTACTATGTATTATGTGCCAGATATTGCCCTAAGTTTTTAAAACTTGTCTACATATGTAATTGTTAAATACTTGTATTCAAGGCTTTTAAGTCTGCATTTAAATTTTTCATTTTTCAAATAATTTCGAAGTATTCATATTTATAATTTTTGGTGGTTACATAATGTTTCATTTAAGAATATCTGCCATACCGTACCATTCATTAAACCATTCTTGGGCATTTAAATAATGGTTTGGCATTGGGAATAATGCTGTCTTGAACAATTTTTAACCTAAAAGTCTTATTTTCTTTTGGATTATTTCCATATATTGAATTCCTGCAACAGGTCACAGGCACTGAACATTTTTTTTTGAGAGATACTGCATTCAAAGGACTATAAAAATTCAAACTTCCACTTGAAATGTAAGACTAAACCAACCTTAAGAAAACTTTGCAAACACTTAAATATTGTCACTTTAAAAAGGTTTATTAGCAAGTATAAAACAGTGTCTCCTTTTTCTTTAACTTTGCATTTCTTTAATAATTTGTGAAATTAAACATTTTTCCTACTTTTTAAAACATATTTATAATAATTAAATTATCTACAATAGGGATGTGTAAAGAGCACCAACACCAACAGCTAATATGGACCAAGCACACAGTGAGTGCTAGGCACTGAATCAGCTATACATGATGAATATTCATATGAAGATTGGGATGGGGACCGGAGTGGGAAGAGTGTGGGTTGACAAGGCTATCTACCTTTGGGTTCATAGCCTTTTCTTCCATTTATCAGCTGGAAAATTTTGAACCTTCAGTTTATTGTCTACACAAGTATAATAATATGAAACTTCTAAGGCTAATGTGAGGATTAAATAATTCCAAAGTAGAGATCATCTTCCTAGCACATAGCACAGTGCTTGGCATGTAGTAGGAGCCCAATAAAAATGTTACCTTAATCAATAAATGATAGATCTCGGCCAGGCATGGTGGCTCATGCCTGTAATCCCAACACTCTGGGAAGCCAAATCAGGCGGATTGTTTGAGCTCAGGAGTTTGAGACCAGCCTGAGCAAGAGCAAGATCCCATCTCTACCAAAAAAAAAAAAAAAAAAAAAAAAGAAATTATCTGGACAACTAAAATATATATATATATATATATATATATATATATATATATATATATTAGCTGGGCATGGTGGCACATGCCTGTAGTCCCAGCTACCCAGGAGGCTGAGGCAGGAGAATTGTTTTAGCCCAGAAGTTTGAGGTTGCTGTGAGCTAGGCTGATGCCACAGCACCCTAGCCCGGGCAACAGAGTGAGACTCTGTCTCAAAAAAAAAAACACAAAAAACAAAAAAGATAGATCTTAAGATATTTTCCCTGACCTCATAGAATTAATAACCTGGATGAGACAAAAAGACATAATGAAAAGTGGGCAAAGGACATGAATAGAAACTTTCCAAAAGAAGACAGAATAATGGCTAACAAACATATGAAAAAGTGCTTAACAACTCTAATCATCAGGAAAATGCAAATCAAAACCACAATGAGATATCACTTAACACCAGTGAGAATGACCCTTATTATCCAGTCCCAAAACAATAAATGTTGGCATGGATGTGGAGAGACGGGAACACTCCTACATTGCTGGTGGTACTGCAAACTAGTTCAGCCTCTGTGGAAAGCAGTATGGAGATACCCTAAAGTGATACAAGTAGATCTACCATTTGATCCAGCAATCCCATTACTGGACATCTACCCAAAAGAACAAAAGTCACTCTATGAAAAAGACACCTGCACACGAATGTTTATAGTAGCACAATTCACAATTGCAAAGATGTGGAAAAAACCAAAGTACCCATCAATACATGAGTGGATAATAAAATGTGGTTTACCATGCAATATATGTGTATACGATGCAGTACTATTCAGCTTTAAGAAACAGTGGTGATATAGCACCTCTTGTATTTTCCTGGATAGAGCTGGAACCCATTCTATTAAGTGAAGTATACCAAGAATGGAAAAATAAGCACCACATGTACTCACCAGCAAATTGGTATTAACTGAGCAACACCTAAGTGGACATATAGGAATAACATTTATCAAGTGTCAGGCAGGTAGGGGGAGGGGATGGGTATATACATACATAATGAATGCAATGCACACCAACTGGGGGATAGACACGCTTGAAGCTCTGACTCGAGGGGTGAGGGGGGCAAGGGCAATATACGTAACCTTAACATTTGTACCCCCACAATATGCTGGAAAAAAATAAAAATAAATAAATAAAATAAAATATTCTTTTAACATAAAAAAACATAATATAAGTTCTTTACATAGATATTTACACCTAGACATCTTTCAATATAGAAATAGTATATACTAGGAGAGTGCAAAGGACTCTTATAGGAAGAGGTGGGACAAAAATAATCAGTATGACTTAGTTCCTCTGAAAGGGCAGGAGTGTCACAACAGGCACAGCCACAGGGGCAGAAAGTAGAATAGTGGTTGTCAGGGGCAGGGGGAGGAAGGAATTGAAAGTAACTGCTAATGGGTCTGGGTTTTTTTTTTTCAGGGTGATGAAAATATTCTAAAATTAGATAGTGGTGATGGTGGTACAATTTTCTAAAAAAAACGAAATTGTATATCTTAAAAGTTTGAATCTTATGGTATGTGAATACAGGAAAAACATTATTTTCTGTGGCTCAAAATTTAGAACCCATACCAATTAAGCCAATTCTGAGGCAAGATTAAGGAATTAATTCAAAGGCTCTGATATTCCATTTTGCACATAGTTGAACCCCAAACTTAGAAATTAGGGGACCAGTTGAAAAAACGTTGGTGTCAATTGACCTTATTATCAAGAAGAGATGTGAGAATTTCCAAATGAGTTATTCTTTCCTACCACTAAAATTAACTGTTAATTAATTTCCTTGAACTTAAAGAGTATAAAGATTACTGTTTTCAATTATCTTGTGTCTATTTAATGCTTAACAGTGTCTTAGGAGCTGCTAAGAATATATTCACTAACTAGAGAGCAACAGCTCACAATTTCCCAATACCACTCACACGAAGGCTGATAATTCCTGGGTTAAAGGCAGTAGCGATGCCTTTTAGGATCTTTTAATTATCCAATCAAAAGGCAAAATAAAGCAATTGAAAGCTGGAACACTACCAGTTTAACTGCACATATTTCTGTTTTATAATTACTTTTGATTGTTATTTCTGATGCTGCCCTTTCAAATATCTTAGGTCATCTCTCTCCTGTCCTTCAAAACTTCTGAACTAATAATGTATTATTGCAGAATTTAGTTATTTCAGTATGAAATGTGCAGATGGTGGGTATCAAATACCCAAAACAACATATTCTAATCTTGTGTTTAATTTGTATTAACTTCTATAAAATATGATTTTTCTTCTAAAAACTCAAAAGAGAGATTTTAATTATATTTATTCCAAATTTGTAATACATTGTGTGAGCAATCACACCCAAAACATGATTGTGTGATTATATACACAGTAATGTATATTATACACTGTGTCAAACGTCAGATTACAATGTGTTAAGCATCAACTTATCCTAAAATTACCTGATTATAAAAGAAAAATGTGATTTGGTCCCTTCCTGTGTGGTTTCTTTTGCCACACACTCTCCAGCTGTTACCTGCTTGATAGTACTCGGAATACCTGGCTAGGTGCTCTAAAAGTTATCAATCAAACATGGAGGAATCAGTCTGTCTTGGTTTTCTGCTTGGGCCAACAGAAGGCAAAAATTAGTGTTCTGCTTTTTGTCCTATTTAAAAATTTAAGAAAAGATATTTCAAATATGTGGGAAGCAAACAAAAGCCTTTTGCTAAAACAATTGATGAAGCCTACGCAACAATTAATGGCTTAAAATGTCAAATAGGCACCCTGGATTTATTCCCCCTTAACCAACTCAAAGAGCAGTTTAATTTTAAAGTGCATGTATCAGAGGAAAATAAACGCAATAAATACATTTTCATTCAATTCAATCCCAGGGTTGTTAGAGAGTCCAAAGTTGTGGAGAAAAAAATCCACATGACCTCCCTTTCATTTTATTATAGGGCATAGGAGATTACAATGAGTGTTTCTTTACTGGAAGTTTCTTTCAACTCTTGCTACTTAGCAAAAGGAAGTTTACCCTTTGGGGGTGCCAAAATCTGGGAAACAAGATTAGTCTGCTCAAATCAAGACCCCCTGTTTTATTCTCATTTTTGTACCTTTGAACCTTTCCAAGCTCTACTCCTCTCTGCCCAACCATGGTGGAAATGATACGGCCTTAAGAAAGTCAGACTATTCTGGCAGCCAGGTGAGTGATGTTAGGCACTGATTTCTGGAGTGAATGGATGAGGTTCTTGGAGGAAAGTTGCCCCAACACTGAACTCTTCCAGGACAGTCATTTTTCCTAGGAAAACTTGGCATTGAAGTGGATAGAGACCGTCTTTCCCCTCCTGTTCTTTCTTTTACATCTTTCCTTCCACATCTCAAAAGCAGTGCTTGGGGCAAGGATCAGAGGAAGGGAGAATCTTCACAGTAAGAAAACCTTTCCAGTTCTCCTTTCTTTGTGGCTTAGGTTAAGCCACATAATTTAAGAGGAAAAAACAAAAAGCAAAAAACAAAAAAAAACTGGCCTATGGTATCAAAGAGCTCAGGATTTAAAGCCTGGCTCAGTTCATTCACCTCTGGGTAAATTTTAATCACTCTGGGCCTCAGTTTTCTGATTTATTAAATGGGCATAAAATATTCGTCCTTGCTGGTTTGTTTCGAATAAACTATCTAACGTGCTAAGTGCTGTGTGCTGGGAGGTAGTTGAGGGGTCGAGGGAGAGACAGCGTAACGAATGCTTTTAGTCTCTCCACAATTAAAAGTGCCAAATAGGTGGATGTACTGGGTGACCCCAGAAGCAATTTCAGTCCATTAGGCACAATTTTTAATGTGATTTATGAAATCCCAATTAAAAACATCAACTGATACCAGCTTATTTGGGGTTCTCTCTATAATAATTTGAGGGGTTCCTTTAAATCAAGACATCATAAAAATACGAGAGGAGGGCAACTATAGTTAACAATCATTTATTACATATTTAAAATAATTAAAAGAGTGGAATTGCAATACTCCTAACACAAAGAAAGGAAAAAGGCTATAGGTGATGGATACTCCAATTACCCTGATTTGATCATTACACATTGTACGCTTGCACCAAAACATCATGTGTACTCCATAAATATGTACAACTATTATGAATCCAGAATAATTAAAAATAAAATTATTGAAAATAAAAATTTAAATTGAAGAAACAAAATATTAAAAGATTTTTAGAGATGGTTCAAATTCACACTTTAGAACAAACTGCTGGAAGCCATTATCCTAAGTAGCAGGTAGCTCAGGAATAGAAAAGTAAATACTGCATGTTCTCACTCATAAGTTGGAGCTAAACAATGGATATGCACGGTCATTCATATAGAGCAGGGTAGTAGACACTGGAGACTTCAAAGAGTGGGGGGGTGAGGGATGAAAAATTACCTATTGGGTACAATGAACACTCTTAGGGGGAAGGAGACACTAAAAGACCTGACTTTACTGCTACACAATAAATCTATGTAATAAAACTACACTTGTACCCCCTAAATGTATAAAAATTTTAAATAGAACAAACTATACATAAATTTGAAATAAAATTAGCTATGACTGTGTATATATAATAATTATAGATAATGCACATTTTTCAATTGTAATTAAGCCATCACTGATAAAGAAAAGATGCCAAAAGAATGCAAGAGATGAAAAACTACATAGCAAGTAGATGAAAGTAGAACAAAATGTAACTGGAAGTAGAACAGCATGTCCAGCCACATATTAGCACCTTTAATTTAGAGGACTATAAAATTTCAAATTTGAAGGCTCTTAATGCCAACATCTGAAGCATATTTTAATTTTAGATGTATGTGAAGGTTAGACTCATTTTTGTTTTCTCATGTCCCAGATCACTTTTTAAAAATATTTCATTCAATTATTTGTATATGTATTCATGCACAGAGATAAATTAATATAAATATCATCATAGACATGACTTTTCAGCCCTGTCTTTTTTCTCTTTCTTTTTTTGTGGCTTCTCCCAGCCCTTCTCTTCACCCACACCAGCACTTCCTGGCAAAGTAACCCATGGTAACAATTTCATATATATCTTTCCATGTTTTTCCAGGCTTAAACAATCTTACACAGACACACACACATACATACATATATACTTTTTTCTCTCTTTTCATTATTTGTTTTATAGAAATAGGACCATCATTTACAAAATACCCAATGATGCCATGTTCTATACAGATTTGACTCAATCTTTATTCACCTTCTACATCTAACACTAACAGTTTTATAATTTTATAGTTTGACACACTACTAGAAAAATAAACTAATGCACTTTAGAAATATGTTCAAAAGGAAAGTTGAAATAAATGCATTTTACAGGCATGTCTTTAGTTAAGCTTGGTGATTTACACATAGCACTTCATCAGTAAGAGCTTGATTTTCAAACCATTTCCTTGTTTTTGCTAAGCTGTTTTTCTTTTTTAATGCCTGCTGTTGCAAGTATTGCTCTGCCTGAAAGGGTGAATTTTCAGAAGTTTCTGGATAACAGTTATAACCAAGACATGTGCATGTTCTGGGGGGTGGGGGTAGGCACAGGTGCATTGAAGGCCAAAGGAAAGAGTGGAAGCCAGAGTGTAGCGGGTCACTGCCAGAGGGTGTTCAGACTGTTGAGTGGGCCAGAGGCTCCACCTTACAGTAGCACAGCAATTGCCACTCATTAGTGTCTCAGTCACCATGGCTCTTCTTATTTGGTGTCATATTTGGCTTAGTGTCACAGGAAAAGCCCTCAACAAAGTAATGAACCCTCAGTCTTCCACGTCTCTTCTTAGGGCCTCTTAATGCCTCCTTTCCTCTCTCATATTCCCAGTGCCCTGAAGGTCTCATCCCCATCCCCCATTAAGACCTGCTTCAAAGAAAAATCCAAGAGGGATACAGTCACACTAAGATTCACATGAATGATTAGAGCCTAAAACATTGTACTCTCCAGTGTTTGCATTTTCATAGAAATTAAATCCTTGTTTAAAACAACAAAAAAATTCTGACAACAGAATTGTCAAGGATATGAAAAGTGTAGGAAGAGGGCCAGCTAGGCTTTCCCAGCACTCCTAAATGCACACGTAAACCTCCATCAGAGAGGTCCCGGAACCCATTGCAAAGAGCCCTGGGCTGAAAGTAAGAAAATCTATGGGCCTGGTTCTGTTTCAGCCACAGAGGGGGCATAAAAACTTAACAAGTCACTTTGCTTGCCTGGGTCCTAGTTTTCTCATCTGTAAAATAAAAGTCTTGAACTAGGTAACTTCAAGGTCACTTCAAGCTCCAAAATGCTAGTATTCTGTGATTACAATGGCCCCTCTGAGTGGGCCACATTATGAAAATTTGATACTCTGCATTAGTCACCTCCTCACCCTCAACATCACCCCTGACACCACACACACACACACACACACACACACACACACATACCCCTTTAAGGTAGAGGAACGTGGCTCAAGGAAAATTTTAGCACCACTCTCACATATATGTTAACCAATTACTTGACTGCTCATAAGACTATTCCATTTGTTCTCAGTTTTTCTATCTATTAAACTAAACTCTATACTGCTGACAAGGTAATCTTTTTATTAAACATGAAAGGCTGGTCATGCCAACTCCTGCCCAATTGTCTACAGCAGTTTCCCATCACCTGCTGCAGGAAATGTTGGTTGCCAACTCAGCAACCAATTGTCCCCCATTCCTCACTTTCTATCAGAAGCCTAATTTTGTTCCACTATCCCCTACTTGGCCATGAACGTCAGAAGAAGTGGGCCCTTTCTCCTACGGGGTGAATCAAGATTGGTCTGAGCCTGTCCTGCGGTCTCATTCCCTGTGCCAGCGAATGGCTTAGGAGTCGGCATGTGATGCACTTTTGGCCACTGAGGCATAAGGATGAGTCTGATGAGGAGGCTTTTTAAGAAAGGTTTTCCTCACTGAAAATACACAAATCAAGACAGAAACAAACAAATAAACGTAATCAGGAGAAGAGCAAGTCTGAAAATGAAACATCATATCAAGGATAGCAGAGCAAAAAAGTGGAAAGAACCTAGGTCCTTAATGACAGAGTTGAGCCACTGAATTCAGTCATCTGGGAACTGTCCTGCCTTTGAGCATATTATATATGCTAATAAATTTTCCTTAGTGCTTAATCCAGTTGAGTTCTGGATTTCTGCTCCTTGTAGCTGACTGCATAAAAATACATTCCAGTGTAAAACTAAACCCTTTGTTTGGCACACCAGGTCCTCATATCCTGACCACCTCATCTCCACAACCATATACTAGGTAGGCTCCAGCCGCTCTAGCCTTTGCCCTCATCAAAACTATCCACCTTGGCAAACCCGTTATTCATCCTTGTTGTTCCAACCAAAGCACCCCCTCCTCTATTGAACTCTGCCCAGTCTCCTCAGGCAGACTCTGCTGCCCTAATGTTCCACAGAGTTTGTTACATATCTCCATTATATTGTTATCATTTGCATGCTTGTCAGCCACACTAGGCTGTGAACTTCTTGAGGGCAGGGGTCTCAAGGGCCTGTTTCTCTTGTCTTACCAGCCCTTGTACACATGCCTGGTTCATGGTCACACAATCTATGCTGCTGAATGAATGCAATACCTAACCTTATCTATCTCTTTAGAAATAATGCTCACCCCTAATTTGGAAACTTTAACTGCTTTTTATCTCAGTGTGAGCTATGAATCAAATTTATAGTCTGAATAATTGAGGTATCTGAGACAACCTAACCACCTGTTCCTAACTGAGACCTTCATGAACTTTGATAGGTGGTTTTGGAGTCAGTTATATTTGACAGTCTGACAATCACTCATGTTTACTCCATCAAAAGAAATGAACAATGAAGGAAAATGTGCCCCACTCCATTTGGGTAGTGCAAGAATCCTATCTAATAGCCCCCAGATGAAGAAATGCTAAGGCACAGCAGGGCTACCTGGCGGATCCATCTCAAGAGCATTGATGCAGACTTCATTTTCAGACCAACCAAAACTTTCAAAAAGGAAATGTGAAACAAGGTTTCAGGACACAGATCCAAAATCTACGCAGTTCAGCTTCAGCGCTTCTGCATGTTCTGAAACTGCTTAGTCAAGACCTGATATCTCCTGCACCATGTACCCTGCTGCTCCTCCCTGCCCCCTCCACACACAACACACACCCATAAACACCCAGAAATTCAGTTTAACTTCTTACTGCAAATAAATGCAGCTTGTCCTGGTAGCTCTGGTGAATGACAATTTAAAAGTCTACATTGGCCCAGATGTGAAACAAAAGACACACTCTGTGATGCCAATGATAAACCACTGAGAACTGGAACCCAACAATTTCAGCAATTCCCCATTCAGGCCAAAAGTATGCTTTTAAAAATGTAGATCACGTTTAGTGTGACAGGGGGTAAACAATTACACTAGGGTTGAGATGACTCATTTAAATAGCATAATTCAAACATCCTATTCATCTTGCAATATAATCAAACTCCTGAGGGGTTGCTACACTCCTTGCAGGGGAAAAAAGTGACAAAGGGAGAAAATGCAGAGAAATTAACATTGCTTGGATATGCAGGTACCAGAGATTGAAAGGAGTCAGAGTGAGCAGGATGCTGCCTGCCATAAAAATAAGCAGCTCTGGTCAGTCTTCAAAAAGCAAATAAGGAAATTACCCTCTGCTCTTCCCAGAGTCACACATGGGTTCCCAGTGACTGCCTGAAAAACGCATGAATACTAGACTGAAGTCATTCTAGCATCGAATGTGCTGGGAGCCTGCAAGTGTGCTAAGTACTGGCATTGGGAATGCAAAGACAACATAAAATTCTTCCCCCAAAGAACCCCTCACAACATTAGGAAAGACCATGTTAGAACAGAGAGGTAGAAAAGACACTTCCGAAGAGACAGTGAATTCTATCTGAAAGCAGGCCTCACAGGACACACAGTCTGAATGCCCTGAAAGAGGAGTAGAATTTTTTAGATGTGTAAGGAAAGGCATCCTGGGCCTGTAACAGAGGCTTGGAAATAAGGAAAAGTGTCAAAAACAGGAGGCTGGGAGTAGTTTGGGGTGCATGGTTGGGGTCATCTGTGGGCTGGGAGACTGGCTTTTACAACTATGCCTGGCCTCAAGTTTTCTCTCCAGCCTTATTGTCCTTGACTGCTTTCTCTCCACTTACACTCTGGGCACATCCCTAAACACCCCACCTATACCTTTCCAGGCTTTCCTCCCTCAGCTGTTCTTATTCTCTTCCTGGACTCCTCATGTCTCCGTGAAGCCTTCCCACACCCTGGCAGACTGAGGTGCTCAACTCTCTGTGCCTCTCATGTGGCCACTTGGTCAAGATGAACTGCGTCTGTCTCTTGTGAACCCAAAGCTCTATAACACAGAGCAGGATGCAGAAGCCATGGGGGAAGCACCAAGGCAGTGCGATCCCTCGGATAGCTCAGAATGAGCACTGCAAGTCCTGAGCTGCCTCCTTATAACAAAGGCTTCAGGGACCAAAGGCCACGGCCTTAAGAGAGCTCTGCTCTGGCCACACCCCTCCCCTCTTCCAATTCCAGTGTCCCTCACTGCATTGTCTTAATCTGTGAGCCCAATTTTGTTTCATCTCTTTAATCTTCAATTTTGAGGATTGTCCAGTTCTTTTCCTACCCAACAACCAGTTGTTTTAGGAGACAGCACAACAGTGAGTGAAAGCACAAGCTCCGACTCCAAGCAGAGCTGGGCTTTACTCCCAGCTATGAGGATTTAAGGTAACAATGACATTATCATGTCCCAAGACACAGAAAGCCCTCAATAAGTCATAACCTCTCACCTCCAACATACCTCATGGCTATTGATTAGCTGTAGGGTCATCCATCACTGCATCCATCTCTACTGTCCTCATTTCCACTCATTTTCTCCTTTCCCTTTCCTTCTCTACTCTGTTATCCCTCAGCAAGAGGAACAAATCCACACAACTCTGGAACCCCACAAGTTTCATGAAGGAGGTAGCATTTGTGATGAATCTGAAAGACAAGCAGTATTTGGATCTGGCAGAAAGAGGGCATGTTAACAGTGGGAAATGGTGAATGGTGACAGAGATAGAAAAGCACATATCTTGTTCATGCTGGGGACTGTAGATGGTTCGTCTGACTGGATTTGGCCCATGCCAAAGAGATGTTAGAGATCAGAATGGACAGAGTCTGTAGTTCTTGGGAAACCAAAAGCATGGATTTGGGGCGTGGGTGAAGGTGACAATATGCAAGATGCATTGGGAAGGGAAGAGACCAAGGCAGAAGCTGCTCCTCAGGGACAACCCGGATGTCATGCAAAGCATACTGGTCACGAATTCAGAATCTCTGGGTGGCAGGCTCTGCAACTAATGAGGCGAGTGACCTTGGGACTTCACTTGGCTCATCTGTAAAATGAGACATTTGACTTTAGTGTGCAGTCACCCAAATTCAAATACCAGTTTGACCACTTATCAGAATAACAAGACCTTAGGTAAGATACTGAACTTTTGGTGCCTTCATTTCCCTCACCTGGAAAATGGAGACAAGAACACATTGCCTTGTACATTCCCTTGTAGTTCTCCTGTGAAGACACTGACACAACACTTGGCACACGCAGGGATTAAAAAAGAAAGAAAAAGAAAAATAGTGTTTGTTGAAAGTGCCTTTAGCTAAAAAAAATTTTTTAAAAATTAATTGGCCTTTGTATTGCAGAAGCAACTATTCAGCAAAATAATTCAGGAACTTAACCTGGGCCAGTGTATGAAATAACATGAAAGTTTCTTTCTGGTCCATTTGTCAAAAAAAAAAAAAAAAAAATTATTAAATGCATAATGATCTTGTCCAGATACACAATGTCTTCAGAAAATGTAAATGTATCATTAGGAAGGTAGAAAAGCAATTGTAAGTCCTTAAAGCAATAAAACTCAAGTAAGCCTTTGTTTTCTAACTCAGACTTAACCTAAATTTTGAAGAGAAGGGTCTTCAAACAGAGGTATGCAGATGTACCAATTCATAGAGACTCCAGAAAGCAAATAGACCACAGAACTATAATCAAGCATTTGCCAAAGTCAACAAAACCTTACATTTCTCCAAATTTTGTCTGTGACAAATCAGTTTGGCCCCTTTTCAGAATCTGTTGACCAGGGACTTATGACTTGTTTCAAGATTCTGGTTAATGAGGTGCTGCCTCAGTTCGTAAAAGAAATTCCAGGAGTTTCTAGTCCTGCTCCACCCTTCCAACACACCTTGTACTTACCTACCATTAGGAAAACATTCATCACTTTGCACTTGGGTTTCTGTCTGTCTTCCCAGAAACTGAAAGTAAGAACATGTGTCCTTCACCTTTCTCTCCCCTGTGCCTCCCATGTGACAGTAATCACTCCCACTATGTATGCAACTCCATAACCCAGGGGACTGACAGCCACCTTAACACTCTTGTTATTACATATACTATCCAAAGTACTAAAAAAACAAAAACAAAAACAAAACTTGAATAAATAGATGAATGAGCATTCACAACTCATGCTATACTTTGCACTCTGAATAATCTTTTCTCTCACTTTTGAGACTTCTCAGGTCTCTTCTGGAAAACATTTGTTTCTTGATCCTCTCAATTGTATTCCCCACCACTGTCTCTTTGTTAGGTCTTGTGTACTCTATGTGTTTTAGAGAATTGTCACCTTTTGTACTCACTTTTTTTTTTTTTTAAGAGACGGGGTCTTGCTATGTTGCCTACGCTGGAGTGCGGTGGCTAGTCACAGGCACGATCATGGCACACTGCAGCCTTGAATGCCTGGTCTTGATCAAGAGATCCTCCCACCTCAGCCTTCAGAGTGTCAGTGCGCACACACCACACCTGGCTTTCCTTTTTAACTCCTGAGCAGACTGCTACACTGAGTAGGCTCTCTCTGGGCTTCTGATCTGCCGTCTGCTTTGTCTACTCAGGAAATTCCACTGCACAAACCTCCCTCTTCCTGCCTTGGTCTCTCACAGAAGATGCACCTCCTGAGAACAGGACCCAGGTCTGAGATTCTCACTGTCTATTCATCATAATCACCTACAAGTTTAAAAAAAAAAACATGGATGGATATATGCATATATTGCTATCTGGACGGATTACAAAGAACTGTTAAAGGTGTTCACCTTTGAGGAGAAGGAGTGAGGTTTAGGTAGAAGAGGCACAAAGATTTCCTTTTTTGTACTGTCTAAATTTTTATTTGGGGCGTGTATATCATTTAATTTTTTTTAATGGAAACATTTACATGTTCAAGGCCTGGTCCTAGAGATTATAATCTGGTATATCTAGGAAGAAGCCTTAGCATCTGTATTTTGTTTGAAATTTTGAGTTATTTTGACACAAAGGCAGAGGTAGGACCCATGGGACTAGAGGAAAACAGTGTGTGTGTGTGTGTGTGTGTGTGTGTGTGTGTGTGTGTGTGTGGTGTAGATATAAGTGCATGTGTGATTGTGTGTGGAGGGGTGGGAGGTAGGGGCAGGATTCCATAGCTTTAAAAACTCCTTCTCCCAGTGTTCCTTCTCCAGAAATTTCCCCTGCCTTCTGTTTCCCAGAAGCCATATCAGGCCACAAGCCCAGAAAGTTGCCTTTCCCCAGGTAAAAGCCAGAGTGGAGCTTGTTCCTCATTAGAGGGTGGGTAATTAATAATCAAGAGCATGGATTCAGGAGCACGTGGCCCAGTTTCAAGTCCTGGCTCCCAGTGTGTGACTTTAGACACTTCTCTCTGCCTCAGTTTCCTCATCGAGGCTCACCTCAGTGTTGTGGGAAGATTAAATGTGCTGCTATGTCCAGAGTACTTAGAGCCATGCTGGCATGGGAAAAGCACATGGTATCACTAGCTACTAGCTCAAACAGACAAAAGAGGTGAACTCCTTGTTATCCTGAAAGTCTGAACCAGGTCATCACCTTCTTCTCCCATGTCCCTGCAATGCTCTAATCCTGTTGCTATTGAATCACACAATCTTGGCATTATTTGTTTACATGTCTGTCTGCATTACTGGGGTGTCAGTTCCCTAAGGAAGACACTGTGTCTCATTTAATTTTTTGTTGTCTCTTGCACATAGTGCATTTGCCTTTGTGTACCACTAAAGCATGCCAAGGAAGGAGACACTTAGTTAAAAAGCTAAGACTACTTTTCAGGAAGCACTGAACCACAGGGGGATTAGCCAGCAACAGAGTAGTAGGGATGGATATTCCAGAAATGACACCAGTCTCAATTGCAGCAGCCACTCTGATTTCCTCAAATGGATTCCCCCTTGCTTCTGTCTTCCTTTCTCTGAGGCCAACTAGATCTCAAATGTTCCCTGGAGAATGCACAAAGGGCTAAACTTTTGTTGTTTACTATCTTCTTGGAAAACCTAACTAGAGATGCGCGCGCACACACACACACACACACACACACACACACACACACACACACACCTATACTTCTCCCTTTCAAAACTTAGTCAGCGGCCACTTATTCCATTTGCTGGGTTGAAAATACAGATACTTCATTTCATATGGATACTTTAAGGTTCAGTTGGGGCATCTGCTTCTTCCAGAAAGCCATCCCTGACCTGTCCAGGCTAGAATCCCTCCTCCACGGACTCGTGGCACTCACCTCCCTCATGGTATTTTGTCATTTTTTGCTGAAATTCATTCTCTTTTCCTAGGCAGGGGGCTCCTTGGCGATGAGTCTCTCCTCTGCTGTGTTGCACATGCCCAGATTTCAGTGCATTTCTTAGAACAAAGCAGGAGAGCAATAAATGCTGTTGAATCAGATTTCTATTCCCATCTGAGCCCAGCTGACATTCTCTGAGGCCCCTACAGGAAGCAAACAGGTGTTAACTTGATGTATAGTTTCCATATGAAAGGAGGAGGGGTAGAGGTGGAAGGCAGGCTTATCTCTAAGAGAAGGCCTTTTAATAAAGAGTCTGCAGATACTTGAAAGAGAGGAACTTGTTTTGTCCTGGTTCTAAAATTCTAGATAATTTCACTTCAACAGTGGCTTAGCCTTTTGTTCTTTATTACAACTGTATAGGAATAACTTTGCCGTGCTATTGCTGCTATTAATAACGAGTAGGGCTTATCGCATCACATATTGTATTATGAAAACTGAGTGCCAACACAAGGGAAAACTGATAGGACAAAGCCACCTAACTGTTGATAAAGGAGCAGACTTCCTTCTGACCTGAGTTAGCTCCTTCTGGACGTGGAAATCAACTGCAGCCTCTTCAGCCCTAACCCCCTCCCCACGCATTCACACAAACCCAAGGAGTCAGTGAGGAAGGTCTGCCAAGCGCTGCCCAGCCTTCCTAAAGAGCTGGTTTCAGTCTGCACCATGGCCAGCAGTTTGCATTCAGAATGACCAGCAGGCCTTTCAAAACACAGGGACACAATCCAATCCACAGTTTTCGGTTTTTACGAGGACATCTTCCCATAGTTTCCACTTCAGTCTTCCAAACCACACTTGTAAATAGGGTGTCATCTTCACTTAGGTGATCTTGTCCTCATTCTGTGTGAACTGGGAATTTTTCTAAATTGAAGCCCGGGCAGGGGTGGTGGCAGTGGTGAGAGATTCTCACCAGATACACCCCCTTCAGTGGGGCTGCCCCAGGGATGCTGCTCTGGGACTCAGCGCTCCTGCTTTCGTTGTGGTGATCCCGAGTCCGCACCCTGCAGCCCCTCCTCGGTGGGAAGAAGAAGATTTCCACCTACAGTTTGGGGAACACAGCTTTGCTGTACACATCCTACGTGAGGAATTAGAGCGCCCGAGTCCAGCACTCCGTGGAAGAGCCCTGAGGGAAAAACCTCCTCAAGGCTTTCTTTTGCCTACAAAAAATCAATTGAGGGCTGAAACCAATAAGGATCTGGTTTAACTTTCTGAAATAGCCTCTTATTCTTTCTGGGAAAACCCTGCCCAATGACCCAAACTGATTTTCCTCGTTTCAAATGCAAATTGCGCACACACACGCGCGCTATGGAGAATTTTTGTGAGGTAAATGGTGGCGTCGCGTATGTCCCAGTTCAGCACCACTTTTTAACTTTCTATCACCAGACCTTATCTTTCCAGAAAACAGATGAAAAGGTCTGAGGGAGGGAGTGATCATAGAGATGGGAATGGCTTTTATTAAAAGAGTGTTTTCCCAGACCTTAACTAAACCTCATCCACTTTTGTCAGTCAGGGCCGACAGTTGAGAGCAATATTAGAGGAGGTAATTGCATGTATCAGTCAACAGCTTTTGTCCTGTGGCCGCCGAGAATTACAGTAAAACGGGCACAGGAAAACAGCATACTGGATTAAAGGCAAAAAAGATCTTTCTCCAGTTTCTCCCTACTCACCAGCTGTTCTGTTCTACTGCAGAGACAGGAGCAGCAATAATATCTGGGGTAAATCTAGCCTGCCACAGTCTGGATTTTCCCCCCTCTGCTTTCCCTCCGCCTTGAAACTGATTCATCTTTGACTTTAAAGAAACTTTCAGAAAGCGTTCTATCTCGCCATAGCCACTAAGCTATTAACCATATACGAATTTTTCTCCCATTAAAGTACATGAGCACATATAAACCCAAAGATTTCTTAGACTGACTATAAAACAACCACCTCAGAGCCTTTGATGTCACTTGGTAAGAGGTCCCAATAGTTGCTTAAGTAAACAGTTTGCAAGACACAGGCACATTTTATGCACATTTGATTGTAAATCACGCCAAGCCAAACTCTGATGAACAGTTAGCACAGGGGTCTGAAATTTGCCACAGGTGAATGGGTGCTGGAGTAAGAGGAAAGGAAGACAGAAGAGATTAACCTACTCCCAGCACCTGGGATCCCCCCAAGACAAATGTGATTGTCAACAGGTGCCTGGGGATCCAGACTTCACAGATTGGCCTCCAAACTTCATTATTAAAGGAATTCTACTTCTCTCAACTGTGACAAAATAAATTGTCTAAAAAGCCTCCAGAGGCTGTGGACACGAAAGAGGGTAAGAGGTGCATTCTTAACACTAAGTTGAATGTGTTTCAAAGAGAGGACTGTCTGACAATTTGTCGAATCCAAAAATACAAAATCTAAAACTTTTTCTGCACTTACATGACCCCAAAAGAAATGGTCATTGGAGCATTTTGGATTCCAGATGCTCAGATTAGAAATGCTCAAGTAGTAAGTATAATGCAAATATTTCAAAATCTGAAAAAAGTGTGAAATCCAAAACCCTTCTGGTCCCAAGATTTTGGATAAGGGATATTCAACCTATATTATGCGTTTATGCATATGCATATACATAAGATAATCAGTACACATATAATCTTTTTTCCCTTTTAAACACAAATACTAACTCACTAGAGAGCTTTTTCTGCACTTTGCTTTTTTACATTAAACAAGAAATTTTGACATTCATATCTACACAAACAGTACTTCCCCATTCTTGTTTACAGTTGTATTAAATTGATGCATCCTTATTTATTTAGCCAGTTCTATTGGTGAACTCTCAGGATGTTCTGAAAACTTTTGCTATTATTAATACAAATAATGCCTCAATGAATAATCTTTTCATGGATCATTTCACACATTTGAGAATATATATTGTGAGATATTTTGGTACCAGTGGAACTGCTAGGTCAAAAGCCATATGCATTTTTTTTTATTTGGATAGAGATTAACAAATTCCTCGTTATGAAAGTTGTACCAGTTGGCAGAAAACCATTTCTCAGAGTTATCAAACTCTCACGTTTGCCAATCTGATAGGTGAAAAGTGGAATCTCACTACAATTGTAATTTGCATTTTTCCTCTTATGAGTGGGGTTTAGTAGCTTTTCATATGTTTAAAAGTCATTTCTACTTCTTTTTCTACAGGCTGTCTATTTATATTCTTTGCTCAATTTTTATAGAATTTTGGGCTTATTTAATAGGCCTGTAGAGAACAGAAACTAGCGCTTTATCTGAGGTGTGAGTTCCACAGTTTCTCCAGACCCAAGAATCTGCCTTCTCTGGTCAGTTTTCACTGAGAACTTCAGCCTCATAATGGTGGCATCAGCACTAGGGGCCTGAGCATCCTAATGTTGACCCACCTGCACCTGCATTCTCCTGAAACCTACTTGACTGCCTGGCCAAACTTCCCTCCACAGCCTATGTTTATCCCGCAGGGCCTGCTCTTCTACAAAGGACCCCTAAAGTACCTTGGTTTAGCCATTCTCTCTCTAGGCTTTCCTGAAAATTTGAGAACAGAGACAAGAACAGGCACATATTCTCAACATCAAACTTCAACCCAGGATTCATAAACACCACTATTCTTCATCTGTTAGGCATTCCCAATATCATATATAGTGGCTTAATAATAATCACTAACATGCATTACACATTTCAAGTACTAATCAAAACACCTTACATATATTAACTCATTTTAGCCTCAAAAAATCCCATGAAGGTATTACTATTATCGGCCCATTTACAGATGACAACACAAGTGATGGAAATGTTAAATCCAGTGGACCTTCTGTATCCACAGGTACCACATTCGATGATTTAATCAATCTCAAATCAAAAGTATTCAAAAAGTAAATAAATAAAATTAACAATACAAAAATTTAAAATAATACAAGTAAAAACAATATAATACAACAACTATTTACATAGCATTTACATTGTATTAGGCATTATAAATAATCTAGAGATGATTTAATGTATGCAGGAGGACATGTGTAGGTTATGTGCAAATACTATGCCATTTTACATAAGGAACTTGAGAATCTGTAGATTTTGGTGTCCACTGGAGGTCCTGGAACCACTCTATCAAGGATCATAAGGCCTTCATTTGAATCATGAAGCCAGGATTCAAAACCAGGCTGTCTCCACCGTATGTCCACTCAACCCTACCCTGACATTGCTCTAAATTTCAGCAGGTATCCTCACCACCACTCAGGTCACATAAATTACATACACATACACATACACAACACACACATACACACACACACACACACACTAACTACAACACAGAGAAATTTCACTAATATTATATGACATTAAGGAAAATATATTATCCTAGTACCATAATTATATGAGGTCTTGTTGGGTTTATATAAACCATGATATTGCTAGTTGAAGATATTCGGGGCCTTAGCTTGCTTAGTTTCAAGTGAAAGCCAACTCATTTGCACCAAAGTCTGGGGAACTATCCACTTACTTTCAAAGAATCAAGGAAATAATATTTAAGAAAGGATGGCGGCCGGGCGTGGTGGCTCACGCCTGTAATTCTAGCACTCTGGGAGGCCGAGGCGGGCAGATTGCTTGAGGTCAGGAGTTCGAAACCAGCCTGAGCAAGAGTGAGACCCCGTCTCTACTATAAATAGAAAGAAATTAATTGGCCAACTAATATATATAGAAAAAATTAGCCAGGCATGGTGGTGCATGCCTGTAGTCCCAGCTACTTGGGAGGCTGAGGCAGCAGGATTGCTTGAGCCCAGGAGTTTGAGGTTGCTGTGAGCTAGGCTGACACCACAGCACTCACTCTAGCCTGGGCAACAAAGCAAGACTCTGTCTCAAAAAAACAAACAAAAAAAAGAAAGGATGGTAGAGAGTTGCAACATGTCCTGGTTCCATGGCCCTACTTGGAAGCAATGCTCTGTTACTTAAACTTGTATCACTCTCATCTCCAAGGCAGTAACTCATTCCAACTCTCGGCACGTGCATCTAAGAAATCTTACTACAATGGTGATACAAGGACAACTACTTGTGCCTTACATTTCCATGGCCTTGGTCTATAAAAACAAGCTTCCCCAATTAAACCCACATCTCAAAGCCAAATATCCTGGACCAGAGACCAGAGTGACTCATTCAGAAGCATCTGTGCCAAGCAAGATGAGGCAGACTCATGTTTTCCCTCTGTTCCCTTCTTATTCCCCAGATGACCACAAAGAAAAAAATAATCAGGCCACATCATCTTTATCAGTATCAACCTACAAATATTTTGAATATTTAAGGTCTAATGATCCAGATGGTAACTTAATTTCAATTACTAGTAACTTCTACCCAATATTCCTTTTTAATCAGTTGACTATTAATTCATCCATTGGGCTGATGGACAATCCATTCATCATTCTAGAAACATATTTTGATAATTTCTGAAGAATTGCATTTTTTAATTCCAATATTAAAGGGTACAAATTCTTTATATGGATACATTTTATAATGCTTAAGTCAGAGTTTTTAGTGAACCCTTCACCCAGATAATGTTCATTGTACCCCATAGGTAGGTTTGCACCTCTCACTTCCTCCCACTCCCAACACCCTTCTTTTTTTTTTTTTTTTTTTTTTTTGAGACAGAGTCTCACTTTGCTGCCCAGGCTAGAGTGAGTGCTGTGGTGTCAGCCTAGCTCACAGCAACCTCAAACTCCTGGGCTCAAGCGATCCTTCTGCCTCAGCCTCCCGAGTAGCTGGGACTACAGGCATGTGCCACCATGCCCGGCTAATTTTTTTTTGTATATATATTAGTTGGCCAATTAATTTCTTTCTATTTATAGTAGAGACGGGGTCTCGCTCTTGCTCAGGTTGGCTTCAAACTCCTGAACTCAAACAATCCGCCCGCCTCGGCCTCCCAGAGCTAGGATTACAGGCGTGAGCCACCGCGCCCGGCCCCAACACCCTTCTTGATTTCCTATGACCTTTACATCTCTTTGTGCCTGTGAAGAATAGCATTTTTTTAAAAAAAGAAAAAATATATATTTTCAGCCCCTATTATGCCCTAGAGATAAAAAGTCCCTACCTATAAGGAGCTTATAGTCTATGAAGAAATAGGAATTAAAAGTACAACAATCAATTCAAGGGCAATTGCAATGCTAAAGAACTTCTGTTTGGGTGGAAGTAAGCAAAAATACCTTAGGGAGCCCAGAGGATGGCCCTCAGAGCTAAAATGAGGCAAAGGATACACAGAGAAATTAATAACTGAGCTAAGGAGTTACCAGGTCTAGAGGCAATGAGAAAAGTAATCCAAGTAGAGATACATCATGTATAAATGCCTACAGCTAAGAAAGCAACGCCACTTGAAAGGCTACAAGAAACTAACTGTGGCTGTAGTTTAAGGAGCCAAGGCTAAAAAATAAGATGCTAAAAAATAAGGTTGTAAAACACTTTGGATGCCACGATAATTGTGTCTTTGACCCAGAAAATGGTGAGGATTATAGAAATACATCAAGCAGAAAAATGACATGATCAAATCTGGCTTTAGAGAGATCTCTCTAATGACAGAGTAGAAGTAACAAATTATAAATAGGTGACATTTGAATATCCCTGCTAGTCTCTCTTTTCAGAGTCTTTTTCTTCCCATCTTTCTTGAATTCCTGAACAATAAAACTGGGGGTAAATCATTCATAATAGGGTGCAAATGATCAATAAGAATCAGTTATGTTTTGATAAGACACAAAATCTTAAGCAAAGGAATGAATATAAATGTAGTATTTGGAAAAATCAAATTAAATTGGTGGGATAAATATCTGGGAGAAAGAGATGCCATTGGAATTTCCCAAATCACAAATTTAGAAAGATATCTGCTACTTCTCTCATTAATGCAGTCTCTTTCTCTCTCTCTCTCTCTCTCTCTCTTTCTCTCTTTCTCTTTCTCTCTCTCACACACTCTACTGCCTCAAGTAGGAGCTAGGAAGGTAGAAGGCAGGCATATTGACTAAGGACAGTGCTGGGGGACACATACTAATCACCAGTGGCTAGATTTGGCTGATCTTCCCAATCAAAGAACATAAACCCCTGCAAGAGTTCAGGCTCCCATCAACATGCACAATTGTGTTGGTGAGGGTATAGGGAAATTGGCACTCCCAATTTCACTAGTGAGAGTGTCAACTGATACAACTTCTACAGAAGGCAATTTGACAATGTCTATCAAAACTGCAAATACACATATACCTGACCCCAAAATTTTACTACTTCACACACACCCCTGAAATATCATAAAATTACTAATTACAGTATTATTTATAATGCCACAAGATTGAAAACAACCTAAATATTTCTCATTTTGGAGTGTTTAAATCAAATATGATATATATACAAAATGGAATACCATGTAGCTAATAAAAAAGACTAAAGCAACTCATTACATACTATGTTAAAAGACCTTCACTATATACTATATTGAGCAGAGAGTGGAACATGCAGAACAGTACAGTATACTACACTAGTATTTGTCCACAAAAGGTGTTGTGAACAGGGGGAAAGTAAATACAATATATATGTTTTTGTTTGTGCATACATAAAACAACTGCAAGTATATACAAGACAGTGACAATATTTGGTTGCCAAAGGGAAGGGAAAATGGTTAGCTGAGGAAAGAAGACTTCACTATATTCCCTTTTGTACCTTTTGAATCATATAAATGTATTAGCTCTTCAAAATTAAATAAGTTAGAGGAAAAATTGTCTCTGTTCTTCATTAGTTCAAAGCAAAATGGATAAACAATGACTACACAATGAGGAAGAGCTAACTGAAATATCTGATAAGTCATAACACAGAAGTAAGGAAGGGGTTAAAAAATTTCTCTGGGGAAGCACCACACTACCTGACTTAAAAATTTACTATAAAGCTATAGTAACCAAAACAGTATTGTACTGACATAAAAACAGACACATAGACAGAATAGAGAACAGAATAGAGCACTCAGATGTAAATCCGCACATTTACAATCAACTGATCTTTGACAAAAGCAGCAAGAACATACAATGGGAAAAGGACAGTCTTCTCAATATACAGGTGGGAAAACTGGATAATTATATGCATAAAAACGAAACTAGACCACTAGCTCTCACTATATACAAACATCAAATCGAAATGGGGTAAAGACTTAAATCTAAGACCGGAAACTATGAAACTACTAGAAGAAAACACTGGGGAAATGCTCCTAGACTGGCTTTGGGCTGGGCAAATACTTTTGTGTAACACCTCAAAAGCACAGGCAACAAAGGCAAAAATAGACAATTAGGATTACATCAAGGTAAAATGCTTCTGCACAGCAAAAGAAACAGTCAAGAAAGTAGTGAAGAGACAACCCATTGACTGGGGGGAAATATTTTAAAACTATCCATCTGACAAAGGATTAATAACCAGAATATATAAGGAACTCAACTTAATAGCAAAAAAAAAAAAATCTGATTTAAAAATAGGCAAAGATCTGAACAGACATTTCTCACAAAAACACACAAATGGCCAACAGGTACATGAAAAAATGCTCAGCATCGTTAATCATCACTAATTCAAATAAAAAACCACAATGCTATATCATTTTACCCCAATTAAAATGGCTTATATCAAAAAGACAGGCAATAACAGATGCTGGCAAAGATGTGGGAAGAAAGAGACCCCTCATACACTATTGGTGGGAATGTAAATTAGTACAGTCACTGTGGAGAACAGTAATGAGGTTCCTCAAAAAACTAAAAATAGAACTACTATATGATCCAGCAATTTCAGTACTGGGTATATATTCAAAAGAAAGGAAATCAATATATCAAAGAGATATCTGCACTCCCATGTTTATTGCAGCCCTATTCACAGTAGCCAAAATACAAGAATCAATGTAGGTGCCAATAAACAGAGGAAAGACAAAGAAAATGTGATACATATACACAATAGAATACTACTCAGCCATAAACAGAATGAAATCCTGTCATTTGCAGCAATGAATAGAACTGGAGGCCATTATGTTAAGTGAAATAAGCCACACACAAAAAGACAAATCTCACATGTCCTGACTCATATATGGGAGCTAAAAAAGTGAATCTCATAAAGATAGCGAGTAGATTGGTGGTTACTAGAGACCAAGAAAGGAAGAAAGGAGTGAGGGAGAGAAGGGGAAAAAATAGTATAAATGTAGTTATTACCACTGAACTGTGTGTGTGCTTAAACATGGTAAAAAGGTAAATTATATATGTACACTTTACCTCAATAAAAAATAAATTTAAAAGATTTTTCTGGGCCAGAGAAAATATAATTGGAATATATCCTATTCCTCCTATTTCAGCCAACATTTCTATGGAACCAACAATTCTCAAGGCCTGTGTATTGCAGGCATATTTAGATCATGACTTTTAGTACCTGGGGTCTCTTTGTCCAGTGCCTTTACCTTACAGATGTGGAAACTGGGCCCTACAATAGAAAGGGACTTACCTTTGACCACTTGGGTAGTTGGCAGTGTCCTAACTCTAAACCAGGGGTCTTCATAACTTTTTAAACAGGGGGCCAGTTCACTGTCCCTCAGACCATTGGAGGGCTGGACTGTAGTTTAAAAAAAAACTATGAACAGGCCGGGCGTGGTGACTCACGCCTGTAATCCTAGCACTCTGGGAGGCCGAGGCGGGCGGATTGCTCGAGGTCAGGAGTTCAAAACCAGCCTGAGCAAGAGCGAGACCCCGTCTCTACTATAAATAGAAAGAAATTAATTGGCCAACTAATATATATAGAAAAAATCAGCCGGATATAGTGGCGCATGCCTGTAGTCCCAGCTACTTGGGAGGCTGAGGCAGCAGGATTGCTTGAGCCCAGAAGTTTGAGGTTGCTGTGAGCTAGGCTGACGCCACAGCACTCACCCTAGCCTGGGCAACAGAGTGAGACTCTGTCTCAAAAAAAAAAAAAAAAACTATCAACAAATCCCTATGCACACTGCACATATCTTATTTTGAAGTAAAAAAACAAATGGGCAAAAACATCCACATGTGGCCCCCGGGCCCTACTTTGATGACGCCTGCTAAACCCACCAGTGTCCCTTCTACAAGCAGACGCTTACACCACCACAAACCCAGTAACTTTGCCCGTGCTCTGCATTGGCTGCAACACAATTTGGTCCACGGAGACTCCACCTGCCAATTCTCCTGTAAGTCACAAACAACTTGTATACCCACAAGCCACTTTGATGCCACCTTTCCCTCCTCAGCTGAGATAAAATGAAACAATCTTCTCAAAGGAAGACAGAGAAACCACCTTCTCCCCTCTGGGAAGTGCTCGGCAGAAACTGAGGTCATTTGGTCCTTGCCACCTCTCCAGACCAGGTTCCAAATCTTGGTTGGACCTGTCAGTTTGCTTGTTGTACATAACAAACCATGTGGTCCCCATCTGTGCCGTTAACAAACTGAAATCTCAACATTTAGCTATTAATCTTGCTTTCAAGGTAACAAAATAATGGCCTATCAACCTGTCATCCTCAAGCCTGCTTCAGTCTTTAATTTCCTTCTAGCAACAGGACAGACTTGCTTTCATTTGCAAATCCCTGCACAGCCTGGTATGCAATAGACAGTGAGCAAGAAACAGTGAGCTTCATGGCTTTAAAAGCAGAACGAGGCTTAGCCAGAGGTGGGCTAAATTTCTTCGTGATTTCAGAACCCTGGCTTGCTAGCATTTCTTTAGTCTTTCTACTGAACTGTTCTCCCTGTCCAGGACCCTCCACCTGCTCCTGCAACTCCACACAGTTAACCGTTGCTCTCCCCTCTGCCCTCATCATCAGCCTCTTTATTCTTCTTGCCTCTTCCTCTGCACTTTAGAGCAGCAGCCCAGTCCTAAAAATAGCTCCCCCCTTGATCTTGCTTTCTCTTTCATCTGTGATGCTATTCCTCTTTCCCTTTCACTTCTAGGTGCCTTTGGAATATGAGGGGGAAAAATCACACTTCAGCAAATTTAATAATAAAATAGTAATAACATTAATGACAAAATGACAAATATTTATTGAGCATTTACATTGTGCCAGACACTGAGCTAAAATATCTAGCATGCATGACCTCAGAATCAACAAATCTTTTGTTTCACAAGTAATTTTTGTCTCAAATAATAGCCTGTGGAAACGTAGACTCAGGTTGGTTTCAATACAGCCCACTTTCTAAGATGCCAAAAATCAATTGTGTGACCATACAACTGCTTTCAAACAGCCCTTGACTGTGTGACAGCCACACTCCAGAACAAACCATCTGTCTGTGTGATGCTTGCATTGTAGCCAGAGTGGCAGGAGGGATGACCACTTCTCCCTTCCCATCCTAGGAAACCATGAGACTATCTTAGTTTTTGCCCTTATACCACCAAAACTCAAATTTTATCATCTCTCACCACAACCACCTCACTGCTACTTGAAAATGTGACCTAAATGTGAAGCCATACAATACTACTACCCAACAGCCACAGTACTAAGAGTTAGGAAGAGAAAGAAATACATGAAAAAGTGAGCTCTGAAAAATCTCTCACTTCTACCGACAAAGTTCTTACTGGATTCAACAGCCTGGGATGGGGACTTTTAATAACATCATTATAAGGAAATTCCACTAGAAGATCAAGATAACTCATAGAGTTTGGGATACTATATATTTTGTGCACTTCATTGTCACTTTTTAAAATGGTTAGGTTACTGAATACTTAGCTAGCCATTCTATTAAGATAGCATCTGAACTTGGTCTCCCTGTTGAAATTTTTCTCCCCTATAATCAGTCGTCCTTCTACAAACTATCATAGTAGCATTTTTAATAAAAGTATTTGAACAGAATTAGTAAACAGATATATCATCACTTACCTATTTTGCCCACTGATGTATTCCAAGACTAACACGTGTTCAACCAATGTTTTTAACAAGTTAATTAATCAGCGATCAACAAAAGCATAAAATAGAAACTTATTGCTATCAATTCATATTTTTTATTTATTTTTTTGTTTTGTGTTTTTCCTTTTTTAATGATTTTTCCTAGTGCTGACAAGAATGGAGTAAATTGAGCACCCTCATATTCTTGACAAAAAATAAATTGACAACATAGTTTTCCAAAGAGCACTTTTACTTTTAGGAATTAACCCTATGAAATATGGACCCCCAAAAAATCTTATGCAGAAATTGTTTCCAAAATTTGAAAATATTAAATTTTATCAATAATAGAATGTTGAATAAATGGTTGTGCAATCAGTCAATAAAATCAAAAGTGATTCATTAAATTAAATGATGCATTAAATTCATAAAATCACTATCAAAAGTGATTATTAAATTTATATAACATTTAAATGAAAAAATTCTGCCTTAAATCCTGGTGCTAAAAAAAAAAAAAGAAATCTATATAACATGATAAGTAAAAAAAGTAACCAAAAAATGAACATTGTGATAACACCCATGTAAAACATGCAGAGACTCATGCAGAAAGTGTTAACAAGGGGAAGTTGATTTGATTTCTGGCTCCCTATTGTATAAATGGTGTGCACTTAAGTGAGTTAATCTCTGTGGCTCAACTTCCTCACATTTATTATAATGTGATAATAATGGTAATAATGATAAAATAACTGATTTCATAGGAGTGTTATGAAGAAGTGAGTGCCAGGGCTAAAATAGGATATGCAGTCAATAGATATGATTGATGTAGTGATTATTATGGAGATGATGGAACTATGGTGTTTTGTCTTTGTTTCTCCCTTCCTGTGATATGTAATCATGCATACATCATGATGGTGGTTTTTTCATCTTTCCCCCACCCCCATACTCTGCAAGAAATATCCAGATCTGGATCATTTTGGTCCACAGTGCTCTTGCTTTTTCCTCCTTTCTGCTTTAAATGATTGCTTGGTAATGTTCTTATGTTGTCTGGAGTTCATCACTACATTTTATGCATATGTACTGATCCCCAGCCCTATGGTATGGTTATCAGGAAAGAGCATCTTGAGTCCCTCTTCATGGGCCCTTCAGCACACAACCAAATGCACCTCAACAGGTTAATCTGATTTTTAAAATACATTGATTTGGCAATCATACAAATAAAAGCATGTAGAGTATCCAGAATTCAATCAATGTTAGCTCTTTTTCTGTTTCTTCTTTAACCATATTTTGTTTCCATAGTCATATAGTCATACAAGAGCTAAAAAAACAAATCTTGGATTGGCTTTCCTTGGTTTGTGTTTTTATATCCACTTAATTTTACAACTCAGCAGAGCCTGGAGATAGACACCATCCTTGTTTCCAAGATGAATTAATTCTGTATTTATTCCTGCACAGAAAAAAATGTAATAAGGAGGTCAGTGGTGATTAATTTCTAGAGCAAAGAATATACCAGGTGGAAAGCCAGAAGGTAGGTAGTATAAGACTTCTAGGAAAAGAATCTTTTGTAAGGTAAGCTTTCAGTAAAATTCAATTAGAACTATGCTCATAATCCAAAAAGCAAATGGTTCTGCCTAAAGTTTTTTATGCCCACTATTTCCCTGGGGCAGGATCCCTGCAAGCAGATAACTTTAATTGTGCTAGCTCCTTTTGTGTTTTTCACAATTCACAACTAGCCTATCTACAATTATATAAACATGTACATGACGACTGTCTTTGGTTATGGAGTTATTGACAGGAAAATAAAGGCAACTTTAACTTTAAGAGTTGGTTTTAGGACAAATCAGATTAAAGCTTATGTGGACATACAAAGTAATAGACTAATGCTATTGTCTGCTTCCCCTAAATTATTTTATTAGAAGAAACATATTAATTATACTGAAAGCAAACTTGGACTCTGTGGGTTTCTAAAGAAAATTCCTTTGTAGCACACGGCAGGATTTCCCACTATTTTTCTCTTTCTGATGAAATTAACTCCCCATGGTTGGTCAGCAGGATAATCTAATTTTAGCCAATCAGCTTGGGAGCTGCCATTGACCTCACAAAGGGAGAGAAAGGTATCTGCAGTCATAGCAACCACCCGCTCAGCTCTGATCATCTCTGGACCCTTCCGCCTAATGACAGACACCGGCTTGCTTCTTAGATGATTAATCTTTTCCCCTGTGAACCTCCTTGAATACATTAGCCAAACAAGTCTGATAAATTTGTTTATCCCAAGACAATCATTAGAAAATTACCTGCAAAAGTAATTCTCACTAGAGCAGTTTGTGAATGGAAAGCCATATGGCAGATAAAAACAGAAATAAGCAATAAAATCTCTCACTGCATGTCGCAACAGGTTAGGAAAGTTTTTTCCCCTTTAAGCTTTATTATTTTGTACTGAACCACAAAAGCACAGCAGCCTAAAGGCCATTTGACATAAGCAAAAGAACCTTTCTTCTAGTCACTAGTTATTCCTCCAACCAACACTGCACACCTACTACGTGCTGGGCTCTGGGGATCCACCAAGGAACACGAGCTATCGCCGCCTTCCCTGACCTCACAGTCCGGCAGGAGGAGACACATGTGCAAATAAATAATTACAGCACACCATAAGGGCAGTGACAGAGACAAAACAGAGGGCTCTGAGAGAACTGGAAGGGAATGGATAACTGTTTTCCAGAGCTAACTAACACTTCACTATAGCACCATTGAGATTAGGGGAAAAAATGATGAGCAGAACTTTTGCAAGAGCTAGAATGTTCTAGACAAGGAGAACAGCATTGGAAAGCATTGGAAAGGAACAGCATTGGAAAACATCCAGGCAACTGTGATAAACTCCTGGGCAGCAAAATGGCTGCAGCCACTAAATATTGGCCACATCTTTTTCTGGGAAATGAGAGTGGAAATGTGGACTGGGACATGGTCATAGGAAGGCATGAATACATGTTAGGGCCTCAAGAAGACTGAGACAACAGTTATAGAAAGGAAGGGCCAATTCGGAAGTTCTTTTTGAGGTTGAGTCAGGAGCATAAAACTGTTGGCATACCCTTGGTGACACTTCTCACTTGTGGAAAGAATGAGGAGACAACGAACACATGTTGCAGCCGTCCTGCTGGTATGGGCTATTTCGATACACAGTCGCTGGATCCACTACTAAAGGCTTAGCTCAGTGAGTGGGAGACAGGGCTGCATTCTTGTGTGGTTGAGAGATCCAAAATGAGCGAAGGTATTTAAAAGGTGAAAGACTTGTATGAGCTGAAGAGAAACCAGAGTATGAGAGAGAAAGTATTTCAAGTGGCTAATGAGACAACTGTGACTATTGAAGTATGGTCATCATTGTGGGCAGAACCTTATTGACCCTACAGGCTTATATAAACCAGCACTAGGTGAACTTCGCCAAAACCAAGGGTTGGGGGCCAGAAGACAGTACCAGCAGTCACGGCAGTCTGAGTCCTCATGGTGATGCTGGGGGTGGTAGGACAATTGGGCCACATCAAAGGTTCTGGGTTCCACTAAGGCTGGCTTCAGAAACACAGACGAGTGGAAGATGCCATGTAGCTAGACCCATAATTGATAATGTTATCCAAACCACTTCAGGACCCCTCCCAGGAGATGTGCTCCATGTCCACACCACCCAACATAGAGGATTTCTGCATCTGTATATCTGTCTAAGGATCCCAATCCTGGTCTGTAATTTTCTCATGCCTTCCAAGAAGAGTGCTGCCTATCACAAACGTGCTCCTCAGAAAGGAGCCAATCCCTAAGTTGAGGAGTCTCCAAATTATCAACATTGAACATGTAGTAGATTTGTAATAAAAACATATTTTTTAAAAGATAGGAATTCCAACATAAATTATCTCAAAAGCTTTGTCTCTATAATAGCAAACAGACAACAAGTTGGACATAATCATCACAAATACTTAACAATATCTGCACTCCATCAGGTCCCATGCCAATCTCTCTGAAAATTGGAGTCATTCAACCCCATGGGCAAGGGGTGCTATTGCTTTCTCCATTTTACTGATGAGGAAACAGCATCAGAAATGTATATCTTTTTTTTTTTTTTTTTTTTTAGAGACAGGGTCTGGCTCTGTTGCCCAGGCTGGAGTGCAGTGGTGTGATCATGGCTCACTGCCACCTCAAACTCCGGGACTCAAGCAATGCTCCTGCCTTAGCATCACAAGTAGTCAGGACTATAGGCGCTGTGTCACCACATCTAGCTAATTTTTCTTATTTCTTGTAGACATGGGGTCTCACTTTATTGTCCAGGCTAGTCTCGAACTCCTGGGTTCAAGTGATCCTCCTGCCTCAGCCTCCCAAAGTGCTGGGATTACAGGCATAAGCCACCAATCCCAGCCCAAAATGTACATCTTTAAGAAACATATAAATATGTAATTGCATCTTCAGATAGCCTCTCCTTTAAAAAAAAAAGAAGGAAGGAAGGAAGGAAGGAAGGAAGGAAGGAAGGAAGGAAGGAAGGAAGGAAGGAAGGAAGGAAGGAAGGAAGGAAGGGGCCAAGAGGAGAGAGAAAAAGAAAAAACTTGTCAAGATTCAAGATTTTAAAGAGAATATTTCCTATAAACTACATTACTACCAACGATATAAAAACAAAAATGCCATCTAATGATTATACCTTGAGACCTGCACAGAAGGCTCTGGAATAGATGGAAAAGCAAGTGATATGGTAGGGAGGCAGGCACATAGACAGCTAAGTATAAGAAGGTGAGATCTGTGCTGTAAGAGTGGGCTGTACAAAGAGGTACAAGGAGCTCAGAGGAGGCAGAGATCAGTCTGTGTGCACCCTGTCTGAGCAAGCGACAGCTCCACTTCACTGAGTTCCAGCCTTGATGCTTGAGGCTTGATAAACAGTACTTCATTTACACTGCATGATAATCTCAAGGGGTCCTATTTTTCTATGACTTTTTATAAATGAGGAAAATGGAGATCAGCGATTAGAGAGCTTATCCAACATCACATAATTATTAAATGATAAATCTAGGATTTGAACCCAGGTCTGCATAATTCCAAAGTTTGGGTACTTTTCACTACATTGTGAAGTCACAAAAATACATTTCAAGCCCATTTCACAAGTTTGGGTTAAGATTAGACAATCAACCTGTATTCAGAAATGAATTCCCACATTCACACAGTGAAGGGTCCTTCCCTAAATTGCCCCGTCTTCCTTATTTTTTCTTCACATAAGTGGACCAGGAGGCAGCATTTTCCAAAGAGACAGAGCACAGAATGCTGCCTTGTGAAAGAACCAGTGTTTCAATTCCAAAGGACACAAGTTATAAGTTTAATATTTTTTCATCTCTGCAGACCCTGGAGATTTGCTGGGTACACTCTCTCCCCCTCTCTCATGCTGCAAGTCCATATTCTACCTTTCTACAAATGAGCTTCCATCAATAATAATAGGTTATCTGTCTTTCCCCTCTGAAACCCACATTCGAACTATTGACCTTAGTCTTACCTCTGTAAAGGTAATACAATGTGTTTAAAACTCAAGGGGATGAGAGGTTGTGTGACCATAAAGCCCTGCTTGAGAATAAGAAGCCCTTATCATTTAACCCAGGACTGCCCGCAAACTTGGAGGAGCATAAGGCAAAAAAAGTAAACCTCCCATCAAAAATGATCTTTTCAATTCACTTTCTCGAATTAGCCAGAGGGAAGTAACCTTTAGGACAAATCTATCTAGACAAAACTTCTAAGTTTCTTAGTGGCAAATGTGCATCCCTATCTTTTTGTTCATCCAGAATTGTCCACAGGTAAAATTACACAAGGGCACAAGACATCGCATGAGAATATAGATATTTCAAGGAAGCAGAGCCAGTGGAGGAGGGCATTTTCATGCCAGGGCCAGGGCCTTCTGGATGAAACAAAGGATCTAACCAGTGGTTGGGAATACCTGGACAGAGTTAGGTATTCTCTTGTCCTAAGGGCTGATAGCCTTTGGCAAGCATGCTGAGGTCCAGAAAGGACCACAATATCTAGGAGTGAACTAGAAAGAAAACCAGGGGCAGGATTAGTATTTCTAAGTGTCTCTTGTTCTCCGAGCCTCTAGGATTTCACCTAAATCATGTTACATACCATTGACAGAAGAATTGTTTCACTCTCTGCTCAAGAATCTACCATAGCTCCCTGTTGCCTCCTTTTACTGTGGTGTTCACACACCCTGGTTTGCCCAGATAGAATAGCTATACATTATCCCTGTGTAATTACTAATGGAATTTCCTATTGCCCTCAACAGTGTTCCATTTGATTAATTAATGATGTGGTCACCATATCTTCTACCTACTTCAAACTCCTATGCCCAATTTGCCATTGTCTTTTATACTCAGGAGTTCTCAGATCATTTTGTGTTCATTTAAAGGGATTAAATTGAATATACCACTATGATTTGGTTGCCCCTACAACCTGAGTAAAACTGTTTATTGCCCTAATTATGCTGAGTCATGGTTCTTAAACATTTTAGTAAGTTACATGTTTAGTAAGTTCCATATTCCAGTAAGCACAAACTCGGGTTTTTTGGAGCTGTGATGTTAAGCAGAGGTGTGATGGAATCATGACTTTGCCACTAACAAGCTGTGTGGCCATGAGCAAACATTATAATAATATGTCCTCTTCTCAAATCTCAGTCTCCTACTATGTAAACATAAGGCTAATCATAGACCCTCCCTCAGAGAGTTAGCCATAAGCTGTAGGCAAGAAGCTCAGGTGAAGTGCTTAATGCAGGTGTGCCGGCTAATGGTAGGGTCGTCGGCACCACCCCCCCCAGCCCCCGCACACTCTGCATAGCGCTGTCTGGCAGACAGCTCCACACACAGGGTGTCCTCACTTGTAGCAATGATACACTCTATGCACTGATCACAATTTGAAGGCACATCTAGGGAATGGTTGTGTCTTAGGTAGAGCTCCCTAGATGCAAAGCCTGAGGTAGGGGCTCTTTTCAAGTGATTTATTGGGAAAGAGAGCGAGAGGGATGCAGGATAGAGCATGTAGGGGGAGGAAGAGATGCTAAGGAAGAGCTTATCTCAGCTTCAGATGAACTTCAATCCAAGCTCCCAGAGAAGCTCTGGAACACAGAGTATATCACAGTGTTAGACCCCGCTTGAGCAAGGAGTCTCAGTTAGTTTGTGAGATCCATGTGGACCTTTTATGTCCCACTATGCCACACAAACTCATTAAGACATTGGAGGCTTGTGCATTCAGTATGTGTAAGTCATTGAATCTCTGTAAACCTCCATTCCTTCATCTCCAAAATTGCAGTGATGGTACTTATATTGTAGACTGTTGTAAGGATTTAGAAATAACACATTCCTAATCCTAACAGTAAATGGGCATATCTTTTTCCCCCATCAGCCAGATTTCTCTGAGTACATTATGCATAGTATGTAGGTTCTTACTTATATATCTTTGCCCATGATCTCTCTTTTCCCAACCCCCCCCAAAAAAATGGTACCTGAGCACATGCATGAAAGGCAAACAAACAAACACATGTGCACATTCACACACACACTTCCCCTCAACCTGCACCAACCTTAAAATACCCTCTCATGTATCCTCAATTTTAAGCTTCCCATTTCCAAACCCTGGTCCAAGTCTTACCTCCTCCTTCATCCTCTTCAACTTCTTCAAACTCATGCTGATCTTGCCCTTCTTTAAAATCCTTTTTCACTTAATTCCATTTAGATTAACATTTAATCAATTTCTAATTATTTAGTTAGTATTTGTTTGGCCTCTTCCAAGCAGATTTTAGATTTCTACTCTTCTATCCCCATCCCAAAGTAGGACTCAGACAAGGCCTAGGCATCTAGTAGAGGCTCAATACATTCTTTTGGTTTATTTAAGAAATATTTCTTGATCAGAAAGACAATGAAATACCTTGGTTGACCATTTTAATTCTCAGGATTCTCAAAGCTGGCAAAATCCTTCCATGTGATCCAGAGGTGCTCGGCTGACAACCTGGACCAATAATGCATGTAAAATGAATGCTAATGGCTTCCCCTGTAATTTAGCTTACAGATGAATTTTAGGTGAGATTTTTCTATTGGGTTCTAACAGTTTCTGAAAATTGGTGCCATAGGAGGTGCAAAGTGGAATGCCCAACACAGCTCTGATTATGAACTGCAGTCTATGCATGCATTACAATAACAACGGCAGGGCTAGGCTGCCTTCAGCATCCTGAAATCTCTTATTAAATCAAACCTTAAGTATTTAACAAATACTGTGTGTTCTAATTTATGCACTTGGTATGTTTCTGGAAAGTTGATGTAAATTGACATTTTGTGGGACAGGGAATCAAGTTATATTTAAAATTCCCTTGGAACATTTTTTATGTGATGGTATTAATGCTATTGAAAATTTTCCTGTAAATAATTACCCATTCATTTATTTAGTTACTTCCTTTTTTTTTTTTTTTTTTTTTTTTTTGTTGAGACAGAGTCTAGCTTTGTTGCCCAGGCTAGACTGAGTGCTGTGGCAGCAGCCTAGCTCACAGCAACCTCAAACTCCTGGGCTTAAGCAATCCTCCTGCCTCAACCTCCAGAGTAGCTGGGACTACAGGCATGCACCACCATGCCCGGCTAATTTTTTCTATATATATTAGTTGGCCAATTAATTTCTTTCTATTTATAGTAGAGACGGGTTTCGCTCTTGCTCAGGCTAGTTTCAAACTCCTGACCTCAAGCAATCCGCCCACCTCGGCCTCCCAGAGTTCTAGGATTACAGGCATGAGCCACTGCGCCCGGCCTAGTTAGTTCTAATGTAGAGTTTTTGGTCTTTTCAAATCAGGATATACTGGTATTTTTCTCTCAGGCTTTTAGAAAAATGTATAAAATTTAAAAGTTACCATGATTCAATATCACTTTTATTATTTTCCCCAAAATCAAAATAAGTTATTTTACCTATTTTAAAATACCATCTACTTTTATATCATAATTCCCATTTTACGGATAAGAAAATGAAAATTTAGAGAAGTTAAATACCCAGGGTTACACAACATATTAGTTTGCTAAGGTTGTCACAACAAAGTACCAAAGCCTGGGTTGCTTAAACATCGAAAGTGCGTTAAGCACTTTACTAGAGCCTCTTGCCTAAAGCTTATGACTAACCCTCTGAGTTAGAGTCTATGATTGGCCTTATATTTACGTAGTAGGAAACTGAGAATTGAGAGAGGCCATATTATTTGGCCTCTCATGGCCACCGAGCTTGTAAATTGCAAAGTTAGGATTATTTTCTGATAATTCTAGAGGTTAGAAGTCCGATTCAAGGTGTCAACTGAACTGATTTCTTCCGAGACCTCTCTCCTTGGCTTTAGATGGGTGTCAGCTACCAACTGAATGTTTGTGTTCTCCCAAAAGTCATATGTTGAAGCACTAATCCTCGACGCGATGGTATTTGGAGGTTGGACTTTTGGAAGGTGATTAGATTTAGATGAAATCATGAGGATAGAAGCCCCATGATGAAATCAATGCTCTTATAAAAAGAGGAAAATATTTTCTTTCTCTCTCTCCCTATCTCTCTCTCTCTGTCTTTTTTCACATACCAAGGAAAGATCACATGGAGATATAATCAGGAAGACAAACGTCACCAAGAACCAAACCATGCTGTCACCCTGATCCCAGACTCCCAGCTTCCAGCCCAAAAAAGGGCTGTTGAACTGTGTGAACCTGAACACAACCCCCGCAAATGTTTTAAACTCTTTAAAAATTGGGGGCTTCTCAAAGCCAAAACATATTTTGTCAGTATCTGTTTTGTCATATTTTTCCCTGAGTATTTCAATTCTATGGCTAAAGCAATGTTGCTGAGCATGCAGTTGGGAAGGGACGTACCCAATCAGCTCTCCCAGCTTCAAACCAGTGACCTACTCAGAACATCAGCAGTACCCAGGGTTCACACATAGGTTATGACTCCCTTTTCTTTGTACGTGTGTAATTGTACTTGAATAAAAATTAGGATCAGGCCGGGCGCGGTGGCTCACGCCTGTAATCCTAGCTCTCTGGGAGGCTGAGGCGGGCGGATTGCTCAAGGTCAGGAGTTCAAAACCAGCCTGAGCAAGAGCGAGACCCCGTCTCTACTATAAATAGAAAGAAATTAATTGGCCAACTGATGTATATAGAAAAAATTAGCCGGGCATGGTGGCGCATGCCTGTAGTCCCAGCTACTCGGGAGGCTGAGGCAGAAGGATCGTTCGAGCCCAGGAGTTTGAGGTTGCTGTGAGCTAGGCTGACGCCATGGCACTCACTCTAGCCTGGGCAACAAAGCGAAACTCTGTCTCAAAAAAAAAAAAAAATTAGGATCAAATACTTTAGTATCTGACCATACAGAAATGCAATCACGAACATAGTAGATGAATATTTACTGACATGGGAAGATATTCCATAAGATATTTTTTTATGGGAGGAAGATGCCAAAACAATATAGCATAAGCACTTTATTGAAAAATATAAATACCTAACCAAATTTACAGCCAAGACAGCTCAGAGTGAAACTGCAGGATATCAGAAAAATATACATCAAATATTGCAAGCAATCGGAGAAAATAGACATATTATTTACAAAAGAATATATTTTTTGCTCTTCATTAGCACCAAAGGATACTAGCATAAAATATTATCTTCAAAGTCTTTAACAGAAAATAGTTATCAACCTGAAATTCTATAACCAACTAAACACGAAAGATAAATATTCACAAATCATCACTAAAAGAAAAGCTAAAGAAGTCCATAAGAAATACTAAAAAAAAGAAATTAATACAAATAGAAGAAGTAGGATGCAAAAAGTAAAATTAAAGTAGATAAATTGGCATTAAATTTTCAAAAGTAACTACTAAACATCTAGAAATAGCATAAAAAAACTTAAACTCAGTTAATAAAAATTAAGAAAATGTAATCAATCTAAAGGAAAGCAAGAAATATATAAAATGCATAGTAAATATCCATGCAAGGCTCAGGGCAAAAAAAAAAGCATAGTAAATAGATAAGCAAAATAACAGAAATATATTTAAATAAATCTGTAATCACAGATTAAATTAAATTACTCAGTTAAAATGCAGAGATTGTTAAGAAAAAAACCCAACAATGCACTACTTAGAGGAGGCACATGTAAAACAAATTAGCATTAGGAAGGATTTTAAAATACATCTTGGTTCAATATGCTTTGCCAAATGCTGACATTCTAAGTAGTCACTCATAAAACTTGATCTTATCAGGGTTGCCCTTAATGCCATACATAGAGTACTCTGGCATATGTGTACATCTGTATGTATATATGCATACATATGTATGTATGTAGATGCTCTCAACTTATGATGAAGTTACATCCAGACAAACCCATCGTAATGCCAAAAAATCTTAAGTGGAGCCATGGTAAGTTGTAGACCTTATATACATGTACCCATGTATATGATGTGTGTGGTGGGACTGGGATTTCCAGCCATATCTCTTTAGTACCAGAGATTTTTGCCTTATATAAAACAATCTCCTTTGGATAAATACCCAGTAGTAGATCGCTGGATCAAATGGTAGGCTTACTTTTAGTTCTTTGAGGAATCTCCATACTGTTTTCTTTTTCTTTTCTTTTTTTGAGACAGGGTCTCACTTTGTTGCCCATGCTAAAGTGAGTGCCGTGGCGTCAGCCTACTCACAGCAACCTCAAACTCCTGGGCTCAAGCAATCCTCCTGCCTCAGCCTCCCAGGTAGCTGGGACTACAGGTGCGTGCCACCATGCCCAGTTAATTTTTTCTATATATATATTAGTTGGCCAATTAATTTCTTTCTATTTATAGTAGAGACGGGGTCTCGCTCTTGCTCAGGCTGGTTTTGAACTCCTGACCTCAAGCAATCCGCCCGCCTCGGCCTCCCAGAGTGCTAGGATTACAGGCATGAGCCACCTCACCCAGCCTCCATACTGTTTCTAATACAGGTTGTACTAATTTACACTCCTACCAACAGTGTATATGCTTTCCTTTCTCTCTGAATCCACACCAGTATCTATTGCTTTTGGATTTTTTAATAAGTGCCATTCTAACTGGGTTAAAAGACACCTACACTCAAATGTTTATTGCAGCCTAATTCACATTTGCAAAGATGTGGAATCAACCCAAGTGCCCATCAATTCATGAGTGGATTAACAAAATGTGGTATATGTATACTATGGAATACTAGTCAGCCATGAAGAAGGAAGAATTAAGGCCTTTTGCAACAATTTGGATGGAACTAGAGACTATTATTCTAAGTGAAGTATCAAAAGAATACTTTATGTATTCAAGAACTCCACCCGTACTTGCTATAAAAAATGCAACTAACTAATGAGCACACATGCACAGAGGGAAGTAAAACTCAGTGGAAATTAAGCAGGGGGAAGTGGGGAGGAAGGGATGGGCAAAAACCTACCTAACCAGTACAATGAGCACTGTCTGTGTGATGGGCATACTTATAACCCTGACTCAAGCATAACAAAATCAATACATGTAACCAAAAACACCTGTACCTCTGCAATATTTTGAAAAAATAAATCTTTAGGCCATGTTCTTAAATATCTTAGTCTGAACCTCTCCTTCAAGTAAAAAACAAACTAAACACATTATGGTCTTACATACATACTCATTAAAAAATATAGCCAATGGCCACAGAATGTTACCATAGAAAAGACTTTAGTGATCCTCTAAAGAAATTCTTTTTTTTTTTTTTTTTTTTTGAGACAGAGTCTCACTCTGTTGCCCAGGCTAAGGTGCCGTGGAGTCAGTCTAGCTCACAGCAACCTCAAACTCCTGGGCTCAAGCAATCCTCCTGCCTCAGCCTCCCAAGTAGCTGGGACTACAGGCATGCACCACCATGCCCGGCTAATTTTTTCTATATATTTTTAGTTGTCCAGCTAATTTTCTTTCTATTTTTAGTAGAGACGAGATCTCTCTCTTGTACAGGCTGGTCTCAAACTCCTGACCTCAAGCAATCCTCCCACCTCAGCCTCACAGAGTGCTAGGATTATAGACGTGAGCCACCACACCCAGCCTGAAGAAGTTCTTTTGAAAATCACATATCCCTTGCAGAACCTAAACAAATTTGTAGACCCAAGAAAAAAATAAGACCCATAACAGAATTATGCATACTATTTATGGGGAATTACAGACCCGTCCCACACCAAAAGCCAATCCTTGAACCACATTAACAACTGCAGTTGGACCCCAGTTTACAAACCAACAGTGACAAGATAAACACAAAAGCGTTGCGAGAAAAAAGATTTTAAGCCTACCCAAGGCTGCCTCTCCCGGTTGTACCAGAACACAAAATAGAGCCAAGGGGCCTGCCTGTCTCCACCCTCATGTAGTGTTCTGTCTGCCACTCTCGTCATACATTCTCTCTCACTGTTGGTGTCATCCTCTGCCATCACAAAAAGTGCTTTCATCATAAATGGAGGGGCTTGACAAAAATGCCAAAAAGCTCCCTCTAGTCCTTCTATCCTCAGAGCTAAGATGAAAATCTTAGGCTAAATGATCAGTTAACTGGTAGCTCAATGAATGCAGAAAGTTCACATGGCCCAAATTATGGTGAAAGAATCATCAGAATGTGTGTTAAGTTTAGAGGTCTTGAAGATACATGCCATGTTTTAAATATGAGGCACTGGCATAAAGACAAAACTTGGAGCAATTGGGGTATGGCAGGTGGTCTCTTAAATTATAATCCTATCTAATAAGGAACTCCCCAGGTGTTGAAAAGTTATCTGTCTCTTAAAAGTACTTGGAGCTATCAGAGAAATTTACTTTATGGTTATAAATAATTATCAATAATAGCACATAGATTTTTAAATGAGTAAAAATGGAAATTATCTTCCACCAACTCATGCAAGGCTTGTCATTGTACCTTCCTCCAAGATTTTTTTTAAAAAGGGCCTAAGTGACTAGAAAGATAGAAACAGAAAAATCTCCTTTGATTTCAGAAAATGCATTACATTTTTAACCCTATTCAAAAACTAAACTTGCTATACTTTGCTTTCATGATCACTAAGAAACGTTGTTCTTTGATAAAAGTGGATCTTATGGAGATGGAATAGAATGATGGTTTATCAGAGGCTGGGAAGGGTAGCAGGGAGGGGGAAAAAGGGGGGATGGCTAATGGGTGCAAAAATATAGTTAGATAGTTAGATAAAATGAACAATATTTGATAGTACAACAAAAGTGACTCGAACTTTTCATGAGAGCTGAGGTAAGCAGGAAAATAATTTTATGTTTTAGCTATTAAAACTCTCCATCATCCTATGGAATGTGTTAAAGATGGGAGAGTAAATTAACATTTTTGTTCTCCCATAAATTTGAAGGATGCTGTTTTGAGCCACAGCCTATTGACTCATCATCACTGACATCTGGTTCTAAAAGCCTATTTCATTGTCCAAAATCATTAAATTTGGGAACCCTATAACTAACTGCAGCCACAGATAAATTCAGGCTCTCAGATTACAATACCAACTGAATTTCTGAACTTTCCTCAATGGATGAGTGACTCCAAAGTGCATTTTATTGATTCAAATAGTTTGCTTGATATGACTTGTGAAAGAGTAGAAATAGGAAGTTAACTCTTCCCCAGCAGATTATAAACCCTATGATGGCAAGCCCTTTCCCTCCTTCATGGCTATGTCCCTTGCGCCTGGCATGAAATGTGAGAAAATATTTATTTATTTATTTATTTATTTTGAGACAGAGTCTCACTTTGTTGCCCAGGCTAGAGTGAGTGCCATGGTGTCAGCCTAGCTCACAGCAACCTCAAACTCCTGGGCTCAAGCAATCCTCCTGCCTCAGCCTCCCAAGTAGCTGGGACTACAGGCATGCGCCACCATGCCCAGCTAATTTTTTCTATATATATTAGTTGGCCAATTAATTTCTTTCTATTTATAGTAGAGACGGGGTCTCGCTCTTGCTCAGGCTGGTTTCGAACTCCCGACCTCAATCCGCCCACCTCAGCCTCCCAGAGTGCTAAGATTACAGGCGTGAGCCACCACGCCCGGCCAGAAAATATTTATTGAATTAATAAATGAAAGTATAAATTTTCGTTGTACACTATGCTTTTTATTCAAAGCATTTAGGCTATGGCATCTGGAGGAATTAATTTACAGCTCTTTAAAAAAAAAAAAAAAAAAGCCCACACTTATAACCAGCTGATTTTCAACAAAGATGCCACACATTGGAGAAAAGATAGTCTCTTTAATAAATGATGCTGGGAAAATTAGATATCTATGTGCAAAAGAATGAGACTGGACTCCTTTCTCTCACCATATTAAAAAATCAACTAAAAATGGATTAAAGGCTTAAATGTAAAACCTGAAACTATGAAACTCCTAGAAGAAAACATAGGTCAAATACTTCACAAGGCTAGGCAAGAATTTTTAAATAAGACCTAAAAAGCACAGGTAACCATGGCAAAAATAGACAAAGGTGATTACATCAAACTAAAAAGCTTTTGCACAGAAAAGGAAATAATTAACAAAGAGATAATCTACAGAATGGGAGAAAATATTTGCAAACTAGACATCTGACAAGGGGTTAACATCCAGAATATGTAAGGAACTTAAACAACCGAACAGCAATAAACAACCTGATTTTAAATGAGCAAAAAACCTTAATAAATATTTCTCAAAAGAAGACATACAAATGTCCAAACAAGTCTATGAAATATGCTCAACATCACTAATCATCAGGGAAATGCAAATCAAAACCACCTCACTCCAGTTAGAATGGCTGTTATCAAAAAGATAAAAGAAAGCAAGTGGCGCTGAGGATGTGGAGAAAAAGGAACACTTACACACTGTTGGTGTTAATGTAAATTAGTACAGCCATTATGGAATACAGTATGAGGTTTCCTCAAAAAATTAAAAATAGAACTCTCCTATGATCTAGTAATTTCCAACACTGGATATATATCCAAAAGAAATGAAATCAGTATGTCAAAGAGATACCTGCAATTCCATGTTTGTTGCAGCCCTATTCACAATACCCAAGATATGGAATCAACCTAAGTGTCCATTAACAGATCAATGAATAAACAAACAAACAAAAAAGGTAAAAGGTATATATACACAGTAGAATACTCTTCAGCCATAACAAAGAATGAAATTCTGTCGTTTTTGACAGCATAGATGAACCTGTAAGGTATCATGTTAAATGAAATAAGCCAGATGCAGAAATACAAATATGGCATGATCTCACTCATGTGTGGAATCTTCTAAAAAGTTGACACAAAAGAGAGTAAAACAGTGCTTACTAGAAACTGGGGAGAAGGAAAGTGAAGGGAGGATGGGAAGAGGTTGGTCAGTGGTTTAAAAGTTACAATTTGGTAGGAAGAATAAGTTCTGCTGTTCTACTGCACAGCAGGGTGGCTATGGTTAACAGTAAGGTGTTGTATATTACAAAATAGCTTGAAAAGAGGCTTTTGACCCTTCCCACCAAAGAAATGATAAATACATGAGGTGATGGATATGCTAACTACCCTGATTTGATCATTATACAACAAATACAAGTATCAAAACATTAAATCATACACCATAAATAACAGCTATAACTTGTTAAATTAATTAAATAATAAAGGTAGTCCATAAATAAGAGGAAAGAGAAAAATAGCAAAAAATGGAGTTGTTCAAAGCACATCAAAATATAATCTCAAAATCTAATTCAATGTATAGTGAATGTCTACTTAATAAAATTATTGAGGCCGGGCACAGTGGCTCATGCCTGTAATCCTAGCATTCTGGGAGGCCGAGGCGGGCGGATTGCTCAAGATCAGGAGTTCGAAACCAGGCTGAGCAAGAGTGAGACCCCGTCTCTACTATAAATAGAAAGAAATTAATTGCCCAACTAATATATATAGAAAAAATTAGCCGGGCATGGTGGGACATGCCTGTAGTCCCAGCTACTCAGGAGGCTGAGGCAGAAGGATTGCTTGAGCCCAGGAGTTTGAGGTTGCTGTGAGCTAGGCTAACGCCACGGCACTCACTCTAGCCTGGGCAACAAAACAAGAGTCTGTCTCAAAAGAAAAAAAAAAGCAATATAAAATTATTGAGCTTCTGCCTGATAACGTTTGACTTTAAAATGTGCACACAAGAGTTCTTAAAATTACTGGGGCCAGTATCTACCTAATGAAGCCCTGACAAGACCTAGAAATTGACTGATCTAGAAACACAAAGCAAATCTGACTCAGGGAAAGATCATGCCCATTAGCCGCCTCTATTTCCCTTCTTGCCCAACAGCACCCTTCCATTTTTTCAGACCCTTTGCCAAGTCCTGCTACTGTCCCCTGTCATTCGTTATTATACCCATAGTTTCACACCTTGCTTGGTATTTGGTCTCTTTATTTCTTTTTTCACTCCATCTATAACTTTTTGATCCCCACATCTAGTTTGGTTTCTTTTTTCTATTCTTGGGATCTTAAGCACAAGACATTCTGGGAGATCTCTCTTCTCAATGTTCTATCTACAAAGCCAACAGCAAGTTTTAAATGACTGTAAGACCACATAGAAATTTTCTCATCAACTACATGTAAACATGCACACATGGGTATAGGTGTGAGCATATATGCCAATACACACACATACAGAAACACACACATGCACATTCACATAACCAGATAATGGAAGCTGACGTGTAGGTTGCAAGTTTCATTATAAACCATTTTCCCAGTATCAAATGTCTACAAATCTTAAATTACCATTTTTTTCATGGCATAGCATTGTCATTATTATTCATGTTGTTGACCTTAAGATATTGCAAGATTTTAATGTACTTTCTGATATAGCAAAGATTTAATCGTTCATGAACAGTTTTAGCAGCCAGCGGATTTGAACCAAGTAAAAGTTGGCAATTCCTATTTGAAGGATGCGAACACCTGGCTCATTTCATCTGGGCCCTGGCTTGGTGATCTGACATTGGTTCCTGACATCTAACATTTCTCTCTTCAGTGACACTTGAATAGGATCTTTAACCCATGTCTAAAATAGAGTGTATTACAAAAAGATGAAAATAACCCTTGGAAAGTTAACTTAAGTTCACTTGTCTATCTGTGCGTCTACTTTCCATGCATCCCTCTATTATTATACATAAAGGTCTAGCACTGTCTGGCACATAGTAAATGTCACATTTAAGTGTTCAGTATTATAACGTGGAAAGGGTAGCGTGCGCAAGACTTACGCCGTTCTTTGGATAACGTGGCTTTTGCCAACATCTGGGTTTTCTCCTGTCATCTGGCCCTGTGTTATCCTGCATTGTCTCCTTTATTATTTCCATGTTCCTTCTCTGCCCTAATCTTATCTTCTGCAGCCACACTGACATGCTAACTGGAAAATCAAGATAAAACCATAGCACTTTAGGCAAATAATAAATAAGACATTATGATTTTTTAACCTAAATTATAAGAATTTATTCACTTGCTCTTTTTTCACTACCATGTAAATTTCTGCACCCAAAATGAATCCATTTGACACCTGATAGTAACAACTCTACCCAAACATTTCTGAAGACTTTCTCAGGACATACTTGCCCATGCAACCAGTGTCCTGCTGATAGTGGAAGGCACTATTCACAGTCTGAGGCAGGCTTACATCAGGAAGAAGAGATTCCTGGCAAAGTCCTCATGATTCAAATGCCCTCTTCTCTACAGTACTTTTCCTGTCTCTCTTATTCCCAAACTGTGCAACTCAAAGATATACTTTGCTATTAGCAAGGAAGGAGAGGGGAGAAAGTGCTGTTTAGCTGTGCTATAATTGAACTATCAACTATTTCATTGATTTGTCTTTGTATCTCAACATCATAACAGGATCCCAATAGATGTTTATTTAATAAATGAATGAAGGTTGGTAAAGCAAATTTCATTCACCAACATGTCTAATTCCTGAATCATTGTAATGTAAATGGAAGTTTTTATTGCATACAACACAACTGCTGTATATTACTTCATGGAGAGAGAAATAAACATCATAAGATATTCATGACCTGAAACAAATACATACCTCTTTATGTCCCTATAAGGATCATTTATGAAACCGAATTGATTCATAGATGACACTGACACAGAATTCAATTTCAGTATGATTTGACTCTCTTTGTTAAAATTGTTTCATTCACACCTAAATCAGAGAGTCTTTCCCTTTCAGAACAAATGAAGACCTCACCTTACTACATTTCACCATCATTTAATTAACAACTGCTTAGATAGATACTATCCAAAATAAGTTATTTCCTTTTTTTCAACTAAAACAGTAGGCAAAATCTGACTTTTGAAATTAGCAGATAAATATCACAGTATATTTTCATTGGAAAGAAAGCACCATAGGATATTCAGTAAATGTTTTCTTAATGTATAATCTAGTCAGAAAAATTAAAATGGATAGTTTTGAGGAAATTTAATGGCATAGTAAGTCTAATTTTAGTCCCGCCTTCCTTTTCTTCAAATATAAGTTTTTTTCAAAGCTTAAAAGAAGGCTGAGCAGATTTGGTGATAGAAAGGAAGATGTTCCACATCGTGTGACACAAGCATTGACCTCTAAGGACAGTGGTGAAGTCTTCTGGGCTTCTTTTACCTGGAAATTCAGAGCTTGAAAACCATTCAGTCAGGCGTCACAGACCTCAGCCTACCAGGCTGCATTCGGCCCAGTGCCACAGGCCAACATGTGTATATGAGATATCAATATTCAAAAAACAAAACAAAACAAAAATCCCTCCTCTGATCTAGAGGTTTTCTCCCTCTGGATGGAAGGCTGAAACCAGGAAAGCCTAGGCTTCCCCAGGTATCTGCAGTCCCACACTTTATTTTTCTTGCTGCTGTAGAAGTAACCAGGCCAAGTTCAACTTGTCATTCTTGCAAATCCTGAGACTTGGACCAGGAGCAGAATAAAATCCAGATGCAAAGGAATGTAATTCTGCCATTTTGAATTTCTGCTTGTTTACCCATTTTACAATTGGTAAGAACACATGACAAATCTCTAATGCCAAAAGCTGTTCTCAGCATGGAATGGCCATTGAAATGGCCACATTTCAACCTGCACTTGTATTTGAATAATATTCAAATTGGAACAGTGTTCTTTGTTAGAGTTTTGTCAGCAAAACTCAACAGGTTGTAAATTCTTTGACTGGAGGGAAATCTTATGCCTGCCCCTCTGACACCATCCAGCCCCGCAGGTTGATGAGTACCTGAGAGTAGGGAATGTGGGCTGAATCCCCAGAGTAACACAACTTGTTACTTGCACATAAACATGTAAGTAAACGGTATGTCAGGGCATTGTTTAAGAACATACAGAGGAAGCTCAAAGCATTGAGGTCAGTTCCTAAAATATTCAAATTACATTACTATTTCACCAAATGGGTTTCAGAGCCCAAGGCACCTCAATAACTGTCTGCTTTCATTTTATAGCCGACGTTGCATCAACCACCAATTTAAGAGGTAATTATTTAAACAGTGAGGAATGCAATTTTTCTTTACCATAACTGATTTTCTTTATTCTTTATGAGGCTAAAATCACTGATACTTTCATTTAAGGAAAAAAAAAAAGCCAACTTCTAGTGAACATAAATGTTTTTAAGAACTGAAACCATTTAAATGTAAAAGTGAAATTGCTTTAGAGTAATTCAGAAAGACAGAAGCAAAAATCACATGTATTCAGAATCTGAAACAAATTCGTTTTATGAACCAAAATGTACTGAATCAAATATTTTCCCATAGCAATAAAATATAATTTTCCTTAAGGAGTTTGGAAAATACCCTCCATAGTTCTGATTGATAAGCCTTTACAAGAGAAAGGCCGCTTTTTGAGGTAGTAAATCGCCTACTGACATATTCTACACAAAGCTTCAGTGTTTAATACCAAGCTGCAGGGATATGAGTACAAAGACATCAATTATCCCAAAATAGATTGGGGCAGAGTCCAGTTCAGTTATTAGTTCTTTAAGCTATGTCCACAGGGGAGAGAGAGAAATGGAGATTTGGCAATCAGCTGGTTAATTTGATCACTGTAGACAACTGCACTGTATAATTTAGGTCGGAAACATACCCTGACCTGGTGTTCCTAATTTGGAACATTCATCAAATTAATCAAATAATTGCCAATTCTCAATTTCACTATACCCTATAAACAGAGTTTCAGTAACACTGATCAAGTTTTCGCTTATAATTATATAAACGAAATGCAATATTATATTATTTAAGCATCTGTACCTTTTAGATGGTATCCCATTTTCTACATAGTTCTCCTATGTAGAAAATATCTTCATTCTCCCCAAGCTATGACCCAACTTCCCCTTATCCTACCCATCCCTGCCAAGACGACCTTCCCTCCTAGCATATGAAGGAAATGGAAGCCATCAGCTAGGCACTCCCTCAGCTCTGCCTCCTCCAACACAAACACACAAATACTTTTTGTATGTGCACCCACCTTAACTCCTGTCTCAACAGGAGGGCCTTCTGTTTTCTTTTACAAAACCAACTCCTAGCATCTTGTCCAGATCCCATCAATACTACTTCTCAAAGATCTTATTCCATCTTCTTATCTTCACCCTTTCTCTTTGTACTGGTTCAGTCAATTCAACATATAAACAAATGAACTCTCTCTCCAGTGAAAAGGACAGCTTTGTGTGCCCCTGTGAAAAAGTCCAAATTAGTAGGATCTTTCTGGAAAGCAATCTAACAAAATGTATCAAAGTGCTTTTAAAAGGTTCAGAGCTTTTGACCCCATAAATTCTTCTAGCATTCAGTCTTAGGGAAATAGTATAAGATATGCAGCAAGTTTAATTTCAAAGATGCTACTGGCAATATCGTGATGGGGAAAAAAATAGGAAAGAAAATCCTAAATATTTAATATCAGCCAATAAGAATAACATTTCTGCCAGGTGCGGTGGCTCACGCCTGTAATCCTAGCTCTCTAGGAGGCCAAGGCGGGCGGATTGCTCAAGGTCAGGAGTTCGAAACCAGCCTGAGCAAGAGCGAGACCCCCATCTCTACTATAAATAGAAAGAAATTAGTTGGCCAACTGATATATATATAAAAAATTAGCCTGGCATGGTGGTGCGTGCCTGTAGTCCCAGCTACTTGGGAGGCTGAGGCAGAAGGATCGCTTGAGCCCAGGAGTTTGAGGTTGCTGTGAGCTAGGCTGACGCCACGGCATTCACTCTAGCCTGGACAACAAAGTGAGACTCTGTCTCAAAAAAAAAAAAAAAAAAAGAATAACATTTCTGCAGAGTTTTTAATGTCAGGGGAGAAATATCATCAAATGAGAAGTCATACAAATCAGCATTGGAGGTCTACAAGGTCTAACAGATGAATGCAATACCTGTATACCACAGTAGGCTGAAGTGAAGTCCCTCTGCAAGTGATACTATTCAAACATCATGAGGTGGGAAGTATGTCTGTCTTATTCACTGCTCTGTCCCTCGGCAATGAACACAGTGCACATGGTGGACAACTAAGAAATCTTTGTTGAACGAATGAATGAAAAGTTTTATTTCTGTCTAATTAAATAACTCCATATGGAGAAATACCCAGGGAGCAGCCAGGGCGAAAAGGGGTCTAGCCAATTAGATCAGTCAAATCAACCCTGGCAATTAATTTGGGGACAGATGCTAGAGCTAAATCCTCTGTACATGCGAAAGCAAAGCCTACAATCACCCAGTTGATGCTTTCTCAACTCAGTTGAAATGCAAGGAAAAGGCAAAGGAATAGTAAAAACTGGCAGCAATATTTGGATTAGGACAGTAGGACTACGATGACCTTTGTGGCTTTTAATACTTTCCTGTACTGTCCCAATTTTCTACAATTAACATGTACTCTACCTATAACTTGAAAGAAAATTGAAAAACAAACCCCTGCCATAACTCTACATGCCCATTGAGCTGCTGTACCTCTTCTCTTTACAGCCAAGCCCCTTGAAAGGGTCTTCTACCTCCCTGCCCTCCACTTTCTCACTCTCAGAGTCACCTCTTGACCTAACACTGCACTAAAATTGGCGTTTCCAAGATCACCAAAGACCTCAGAGTTGTTCAATCTAATGGATGAATTTCTGTCCACATCTTGCTGGACATTTTGGCAGCAGTTCACACCCCTAACCTCTAAACCATCTGCTTGAAACCCTTTCCTCCTTTGGATTCCAGGGTAACACTGTTATCTCTTAGCCTTTACGTGCTGCTTTTCTCTCCTCCCTGGCCTCATTTAATGATGGTCGTCACCAGGATTCTCTTTTTATTTTTCTTCTACTGTAGATTACTTTTTCAGTGATCTCACCACACCCTTATATCAACCACCCTATATGCTGATAACCCTCTGAACTTAACTTCTCTAGGCTATTCTGAGTTCCCAAATCATATATACAATGACTGACTTTGTGTCCCACAAGAATCTCAAATTGCCATGTCTAACAATGGAAGCATCTCTTCTACCGATAGCCCTGGTCTCTGCTCTTTGCATCCAATCCAAAAATCTGGGATCCTTTGAGATACTATAGTCTTTCCCTCACTGCTCCAATGCATATAAATAATGCCACCACGGCTGTCATTGTTTATCCAATGAATTGTCTCCTGAACATCTCCTGTTTAATCATTTATACATTCATTCAGGATCCATTACGTTCCTATGGATAAAAATGAATCAGGTGCATCTCTGCCTTCAAGGACCCACAGCCTAGTGAGAGGAACAGATTCATAAATCAGTCACGATGACAAGTTCAATGATATGGGGTATAAATATGATTCCACAGGATTAAAGAAAACTGGGTGGGTCAAAAGGAGCCTTTTAGTAAAGAATTATTGGAAGACAAAAGTCTTAGATTCAGGCAATTACAGTAGGAATGAAGAAGAGGGAAAGGTGGGGCCTGCTGACATTTTGGATGATGTCAGGGGAGTGGTCAAGGAAGAATCCCAGGTTTCTGAGATAAATGACTAGATAAATGGCCATTACCCCTCCCCACCATGACCACTACTGATTGAGTCAAAGGATATAAGAGGAGAAGCAGCTTTAGAAAGTAATGAATATTTCAATTCAGAGCAAGGTGAGTGTCAGATGCCCATGAGAAGCCTAGTGTCTATACATGTATATTATTTTCATTTATTGAATGAAAAAAAGTACAAAGCCAAACAGTGTGCATAATATTCTACTGTTTGTGTTAGGAAGGGGAAAAAATAAGAACCTACATTCTTATTTGTCATTAAAACAAATATAATAAATTTGCATTTTCTAATTTTTGAATATATGCATAAAGAATCTCTGGGAGGATTTTTAAGAGCGGTGGCTACCTAAGGACAATCAGGGACAGGGATAGGAAAGAGACTGTTCACTCCTTCTGATACTTCTGGGTTTGATATGAATGAATTACCCATTCATAAAAATACTTTAAGGGGAATCTAGTGGTCAAGAGGCCTCACAAAACAAAGGCTAGAAACTGAAATTGGATGAGGAGGTGACTGGTGGCTACAGTGGAAGCAGCTGGAGTGTGAAGCTGGGGAGTGAGGAGAGGGAAGGAACCCTCTTGCAATGTGCGGATGGGAGCGAACGGACAGAGAAAAAGAGGAGGCTGTGGGGGTGGAGCACTCTTCTGAGAAGCCCTGGTGAAAGGGAAGGAGGTAGGAGGGAGAAAGATTCAAAGTGAAAAGGGGGTGCCTGGCCTAGTCTCCTGAGCAGTGAACCTACACAGTCTCACTCCTACACAGTCTCACTCCTCAAACTGACCTCAGGGCTCCCCGCCCCCGCTTCTTTTAGAGAACTCCACCCTCCTTGGCACACATGGGTTCCTTCATGCTATGGCCTTGCCTACTGCCCCGACTCACTGTTCTCACCACTCAACAAAGAACATTCATCTCTTTCTAGCCAATGTCAAATGAGTAGTAGTTCCCAACATCCCCTCTCTCTCCTCAGAACCCAAACACCAGATTCAGATGTTGCTGAAATATTTCAAAGCAGAGGGCAAGACTCCTGATGTTTTGCTGGTTTGTGAACAATCAGGGCTCCTTGTCCAGGCTGATAAGCTCAGTATGTTAGAACATGAGACTAATGAGACCAAGATCACAGATTTTTCTCCTGAACACATCAGTCAGCTTCGACCTTGCCTGAGGGACTAAAAATGTTAAGTCTCTATGCCTTCTCTTTGGCCCCAACCTGAAGCAAATTTATACTGGTGGTTATAATGCTCCTCCAGAGTCCAGGTGACCAGAGGAAATGGACAGAAGGAAGGTTTTATTCAAAAGCGGGGATCTTTTAATTCTCAAAGTATATGAATTGATTATTTATTCAAAAAAGTTTCATGAAAAAAAATCTAAAAGTGAACTTGCCACTCAGAGCCAGTGTTAGAACTTGGGAGCTAGATGGTTAGGAGTTCCAGTTGGGAGTCCTCAGTCATGACTCTCTCTCCCTCTCCCATCGCTCCCCCAACCACTCTCCCAGTGTCTCTGTCTCCTTTCATCCATGTGTCTGCTGCTGTCTATGACACTGATAACTTCCTAGTTGTTTCACAGTCGTTTTCACAGTTGTTTTATACTTAAATTACACATTTTTCCAAATAAATGCTTATTAATCTTTTAAAATCATTTTATAGATCCAGACAATATGTAGCTTTAATCTTGGCCAGATGTCTTACAAATATATCTCTTTTGTCACAAAACTGACAATGTAAGGATATGGGACAAGACAATACTTTCAGAGATCATTTCTGTAGTTTGTTACTAAAGAAGCTTCTCTGAATGTGTAGAATGTCAAAACAAAAAAAAAAAAAAAAAGAAAAGAAAAAAAAAAAAGAAAAAGGGCATGGGGACAGAGCAGCACAGATCATGGAATCACTAACTCAGGAACATGAAAGATATCAAGTGTCCACTGATTTAACATGTACATACTAGGATCTTCTGTGGGTATAACCATGAAGTTGTGGAGACTTTTGTCCCATCTCCACAGAACAAACATTGTTTCATTAATTCAACAAGAATTAGTTATTACCTACTACTGATAATTAGTTACTAGTAATTACTACTAATAACTAGTTATTAATTAGATGTCTATTTTGTAGCAAGCACTGAACTGCCACTAGGGATACAAAGTCAAACAAAACATGGTCCAATCCATGTCAGGGTCTGGCTGTTGGGGACCTAGTGGGCTGGTCATGCTTCTGGTCATCTGTTTGCCTAGGGAGATGTGCAAGGAGAATTTGTTTTTCTCTAAAGGAGAGAGTAGTACCTGTGAGGGACTAGAGAGGAAAAACAAAAAAAGAAGAGTCAGGGACAACAGAGAGACAGCTTGCTATCATCAGTCCATCCACCCCCCTCACACAGCCTAGGAACTAGGGAGATTATGGAGTGGGAGTTTGAAGAACATTTCTCACAAAATCACTCACTGAGTCACTTGGGGGCACAAGCATGGCAGCTGTGGGGCCCAGAGGACAAATGCACAGAGAACTGGGGAGGGTATTCTTCCCCCAACTCTGCCATAGACTGTGGTACTTCTTTGGAACTATAAAAGCTCAGCAGAGAAAACCTGTGCCAAGGAAGCAGTGTTGTCATGGGGACCTGCAGCAAAGCCAGGGGCACTGTAACATGACAAGCTACCAGGTGGGAAAACACGTGTGAACTTGTTACTGCTCTGGAAACTGGAAGAGATGGAGGGGGAGAGCCAGGGTCCTACAACCATGTAAGGGGGCATAAAGGACCTATAATCTTAATAAAATTTTACTTATACTCCAAGACTGATAGAGTTTGAGTTCATGTGGAATATATTTAAATTGTGCTAAAGTCTGTGTCCCCAGAGTTTTACCCTTTGACCCTTTTTTGACCCTAGCATCACTGGATTAAAAAAAAAAAAAAAAAGGTCCAAAATATGATCTGTGTAAGGATAAGGACTCTATCTCATCTATTTCTGGATTCACAATTCCTGCTATAATGCCTGTGTTCAACGAATGTTGAATAGTCTCAAATGGCATCAAATAACACCAACTTCCTAGGAAAAATACTACATAATTGTATTTAAAAGTTAACAAATGGCTAGCCATTCTTCATATTCAAAAGGATAACTTGTTTCTTAGTTTGGCTACATCAATACTAATTGACTTTTGTTAGTAAAAATTATGAAAATAAGGCTAGGTCAATGATTTATTAAAGCTAATGAGAATGCATACATAAAAGAAAGGCCACACAACAGCAAAGAATGGAATAAGAAAATCTCTGCTTTAGGAATGAAACCAATACATTGGCCTGTGCCAAATGTAAAGGCTTCTCCACTCATACCAGACAAATCACTGTTATCACTCTAACTTTACTAATTATCATTCTCTGAGACCAAAGAAACACAAATGTTAAGAATTAAAGGAAAACTTTGAGGTCATTTTAGTCAATCCTTTCATTTTACAGAATATCTAAAAGTCCTTACAGCTTTAAACTCTAGGGCTCTAAAAGTTTATGACTCTGTAAATTAAAAGATTGAGTTTTATAAAGATTTTATAGCATTTGCATGAAAGGAACTACTTAAATAAAAAAAATCGCTAAAAGCTGCTGAGATTCATATCCGAACAAAATCTTTCAGGTCTCAAAATAAAGTTATTTCCATAATGTCATGTAGCGATCAAATTACAAGGTCAAAAGGTATGAACATTTTAGATTTTAGTGGACATTGTCAAAGACCCTCCAAAAAGGTTGTAACAGTTTACACAGCTAAAGGCAAACTCTTATCTTATCTGACCTGGCCTGTACATGGGAGGAAATAAAAGAATAGGACATTAAGTTAATAGCTGGCAGCCCAAAACAAAAGTATACAAAAGTTGTAAATATAAATAACCCTCTTCCTATGTCTTCATTCTCACCCCAAAGGAAATCCATGTGTCCAGCAAAGATGACCAATGCCCCCAAACTGCTTTCTGGAAAAGCAAGAGAAGGCCAGAGGAAATGCTGAAATTCAGATTTACTAAAGGCAACCATTTGGAGTAAGATTTTAAAGACAAACCAAAAACCCATGACCATTTTACTATCTATTCTATGAAAATACATATGTGCACAAAAATATATGAGTAAGGAAGGACATCAAAGCATACTGTATAATTCCAAAAAAATTAATTACAAGTTTTTACTAGGAGATTCATTAAATACATTCCTGGTAATGCTCTGCAGCCATCAAAAGAATAGTAGTGTCAGGGGAAGAAGTTTCTGACAGATTGATTGTTAAGAAAAGCAAATGACAGAACAATTTGAAGACTATGACCCAGTTGCTTACAAATAGGACTGTGTGAATGTGGGTGTGTGTGTTTGTGCACACATATGGTTACAAGGAAAGGCCAACAGTGACACACAAAATCACTAGCAGTGATGACCTTTGAAGAGGGAAGCAGGAATGAAGTGTCATTGAGGGGCTTTTGCATTTTAAATCTTTATACTTACATAAACTTTTGTGTATAAATTTACTAGTATAAATACTTATTTATAAGTATGTATTGCTTCTGTAATTCTTTCTTAAAGTGTCGTTAGATGAACAGCCAAGACTCCTCCTATTCATGAGGAAAGAGGTCATACGTACCAAGGAAGCTCTTGCTTTGCCTGGGAACGTGGACCAAAGATTTGCACAAGTGCCGTCAGGTCAGCACCAAAGTGCTTGGTGATTAAAATGTGCTTCTGAGCTGCCATTGATCGTATAATCTAGCTCTCAATGGGATTCAAATATGCCACAGCTTGACTCAATTCCATTTTATGGGATATAATTTCACCCCAAGCCAGGAATTTAGGCTCCTCTAGATAAAGGATTATTAGGCATCTGCGTCTGAGAGTTAGTTTGTGCTATGAAGCAGGTGCTGCACTAGAATTAGTAGGAGATGAGGAAGTATTTTTTAAAGCATATATTGATTTCACATGACAGAATACCTTTCCCCTAGAAGAGAACAATATAAACTGTAGCACTATATACAGTGGAAATTATCTCTCTTCAAAATGTTCATTCAGAAAACTCTCTCAGGCTGAAAGCTTCACCAAGGCTCCCTGAAGCCTATGCTTCCCCATGTCTTCTGGAACGTGACAGCTGTTCACAGCTCCAAATGCAGAACCAGCAGTGGTCATCTAAAGCTAAGGAACTAGGCATACCACAACAAGCGGACAGTATAGCGTGTCAGGAAAGGAAATACAAATCCACCTAGCCCTGACTCTCAATCTGGAAATCAAAAGGCTCTAAATGGACAGTTTGTTAAAAAAAATATATACTTTCCTTCCAAAAACTGACCAGACCTGAATCCAGTGAGAAAACTTGATCTGAACTGATCTGAAGCTGCCTGTAGTCTTTATTTATTTCATATATTGCCAATATTCAGGATGAGTAAAAAGATCAATATGCTCATAGCATGAAATATTAGTTATCTGTATTCTCTGAGGATATTATTAATTTAGAATCTTCACTGTTCTATCTTTCTAAAGTCAAAACATCCTAAATTTTAAAACACATATGTCCCCTGCCAGGTGTGGTGGCTCACGCCTGTAATTCTAGCACTCTGGGAGGCTAAAGCAGGAGGATGGTTTGAGCTCAGGAGTTTGAGACCAGCCTGAGCAAGAGTGAGACCCTGTCTCTACTGAAAAAATAGAAAAAAAAAATATCTGGACAACTAATATATATATATATATATATATATATATATATATATATATATATATATTAGGCAGGCATGGTGGTGCATGCCTGTAGTCCCAGCTACTCAGGAGGCTGAGGCAGGAGGATTGCTTGAGCCCAGGAATTTGAGGTTGCTGTGAACTAGGCTGATGCCATGGCACTCTAACCTGGGCAACAGAGTGAGACTCTGTCTCAAAAAAAAAAAGTTTCAGTTAAAACACATCTGTCCCTAAAAATTTCAAATAAAGAATGAGGGCCTGTATATACTATGATCAATGAACGTCTTTTTTTTTTAATTTCAGCATATTACAGGGGTACAAATGTTTAGGTATAATATATTGCCTTTGCCCTACCCTAGTCAGAGCTACAATCATGTCCATTCCCAAGACAGTGCACACCACACCTATTTAGTGTGAATATACCCATCCCCTCCTCCCCCTCACCTACCCAACACCAAATGAATGTCACTACTATATGTGCACATAAGTGTTGATCAATTCATGCCAATTTGATGGTGAGTACATGTGGTTCTTGTTTTTCCATTCTTGGGATACTTCACTTAGTAGAATGGGCTCCAGCTTTATTCAGTGTAATATAAGAGGTGCTAGATCACCATTGTTTTTTGTGGCTGAATAGAACTCCATGGTATACATATACCACATTTTATTAATCCACTCACGTATTGATGGGCACTCGGGTTGTTTCCACATCTTTGCAATTGTGAATTGTGCTGCTATAAACATGCTAGTGCAAATGTCTTTTTTATAGAATGTCTTTTTTTCCTTTGGGTAGATGCCCAGTAATGGGATTACTACATCAAATCCTAGTTCTACTTTTAGCTCTTTAAGGTATCTCCTTACTACTTCCCACAGAGGTCGAACTAGTTTGCAGTCCCACCAGCAGTGTAGGAGTGCTCCTATCTCTCTGTATTTATGCTAACATTTATTGTTTTGGGACTTTTTGGTAAAAGCAATTCTCACTGGTGTTAAGTGACATCTCATTATGGTTTTGATTTGTATTTAATGAATGAAGGTTTGAAAGAAATAATCAAGTTCTCCCAATAATCAGGAGCAATGAAGATCTTGAGTGTACTTGCACACACACATGCATACATACAGTCAAGGAAACTTGTTAAAGGCTAATAAATAATAGTCTCATTACCTAGAGAAATAAAGTGAGCTATTAAGAATAAAGAGAAGCAAGTGCAACTATGCTATGTCAAACCATTAGTAAATAGAAAATGCCTTTTCACTGCTTGAGAGAAATTGCCCTATACTTGCCTTATGAAAAAATACACTGAGAAGAACATTCTATTCATTGTATAGGAAATAAATATGACCTTCTCAAAAGACACCTTTCCTAAACCTTCTAAATAAACATGATCTTACATTTTTCCTTGAGAAAAATGAAGGCCACTTTAGTTGATTCTGTACGTACACAATTGAGCCAAGCTACAAAAACGGCCCTGAAAAAACAGGAAAGACCTGCTCTGTAGATTTAATTCCACAGTCCCGTTGATTTCAGCCTAGGAAGGGCCTATAGAGAACATTAGCTTCATTTAGTCTTTGAAATAATTTATAAAATTACCTTGCTTTTATAAAATCTTTAGTTTGACTTTGAGTAAGTAAAGATTTCTTAAATATGACACCCAAAGCATGATTCACAAAAGAAAAAATTGACAAATTTATATTTAATCAAAATTAAATACTTTTGTTCTTCAAATTCATCACTAAGCAAATGAAAAGAAAAGCCACAGATTGGGAGAAAATTTTTATAAATTATGCATGTGTATGTGTGTGTGTATATAAATGTTTATATATATATACATATGCATACATATGGTTTGTATTAGAATATATAAAAAACTCTTACAGTAATAAAGCACAAATGGCCCAGTAAAAAATGAATGGACAGAAGATTTGAATAAGCAATTTACCATAGAATATATATGAATGATTAATAAGCATATAAAATATACCAATATCAATAATTATTAGGAAAATACATATAAAATGATAATGTGATACCACTATACAATCATTAGAATACCTATAATAAAAAGATTGATAAGATCAAGTGTTGGTAAGGATGTGGAGAAACTAGAATTCACATACATACATTTCTGGTAAGAATATAAAATGAAACAACCACTTTAGAAGACAGGTTTTTTTTTTAAAGTTAAACATATATTTATCATAAAAGCCAGTAATTCCACTCTTAGGTATCTACCTGAGAGATATAAAAATACATATCCATACAAAAACTTGTATACCAATATTCACAGTATTATTATTCATAATAGGGAAAAACTGAAAATAGCCCTAAACTGGAAACAATCCAAATAAATAAACAAAATATGGTACTTTTATGTAATGGAACACAACTCTGCAACAACTGATACAATCAATAACTTGATTGAACCCCAAAAAAACCTTTGTTAAGTAAAAGAAGCTAGATACAATATATAGTCTTACATATTGTTATTCTATTGATATAAAATTTCTAGATATGACAAAAATACAGAGACAAATTATATTAGCGCTTGCCTATATCTGGGGTAGGAGTGGGGATCTGATTGCAGATAGGTACAAGGGAACTTTTTGGTGTAATAGAAATGCTCTAAAACTGAGTTGTGATGACAGTTGCACAAGTATATAAATATAAACTTAGAAATCACCAAACTTCAAAAAAAATCACTCATTTTGTTCACATTTAACACGATCTCTTTTAGGAGGCATATAGGTCAGGAAGAATATGTTTTAGGATGTATGGGTTGGAGCAACCTGAGGTGAAAAAAAGTTGAGTGTCTACAACTGAGTTAGTACATAAGTGCCATCCTGTGTTCATTGCAGCATTGTTTGCCATAGAAAAACTAGAAATAATCTAATGTTCATCAACAGAGCAATGGTTAAACAAGATGAAACTCATCCATTTTATGAAAGATTATGCAGATGCAGCTCTAAAAGTGTATGAAAATATCTCCAAATGAAAAAAAGCAAAGTCATAGGACAATAATGCACAGTATAATTTAAATCTCACATACACACTAAACTACAAAAGGCTTACCTCTAGGGAAGATTGAGACAATGAGAGTAAAAGGGGACATTTATATTTTAATATGTTCGGTTTAAATTTTTTTCACAAGTATGTACTATCTTTGCAGGTTAAACACAATGTTTAAGCACTCTTCCTAGCACTTGACTAAATATCACTTTTCAGCAATCCCTGCTGCTGGGGAAGTTGTTTTCCTTAAAAGGAGACTACTGAAAATTACTTTGAAGCATGCTAAAAAATATATATATATAATAGAATTCTCTATCAGCTAGAAGTTTGATGTCCTTGTAGCTTAGTAGTAATGATAATAATGACAACAACATCTTTTGTGTGCATAGTTTTCTACTATGACAAGCCTATGAGGTAATGTCGCCACCCCTGTTTTGGAGGGGACTCTAAAGCTAGAGAGGTCAAGTCACCTGCCCAAGGCCACCCAGGCAGGCAGGGTGGGAGTGAGCCCTATAATTTTAAATCTGGTATTTTTATTCAGCTGCCCGCCTCCTCAAGGATGATGATAAACATAATGGTCTCCCTGAGGCACTACAGGATCCTGAAGGTCTTATGAATCATCAAAGAAAGATTTAATTATATTTAGTGCAGTTTGGATTTTACCCATACCTTATTGTGTTGTAATCCCTGGAAAAGTGTTCAGCCGCATACAGCATACACCGTCACCCTTGTTAAGAATATTTGATTAACCAGAACGCCTCTAGCCAAGCGAAAACATGGAGAACTTACTCTAAGTTGATCCCTTTCGTGATTTAAGAGTCTTTACTTCCCTCTGAAAGAGAAGATACCTTGTGTGTCCTGCCTCTCCTCCACCCTCAAGCCTCAGATTCTTTTTTTCCCAAAGACCAGGTGGGGCCCAGCCTTCTCACAGCCTGAGGGCAGAAGGGTCAGGAGGAGGTTGCCTGAGCCACAATTTGCAGAGGCCTGAGGCTGCTATGGCCTCCTGGCTCCCCTCCTCCTGGTGGGGTGCCAGTGACAGTCTCCTGGTCACCATACCCTCATTCTGGCAGGTATATTCCCACAGCCTGTGAATGGGAGCACTCACAATGCAAGGAACGTGAGTAAACCAAAGCAAGTCTGAGCTCAGGCTGAAGGCCTGCCGCCACGTTGCTTTGAGGAAGACCAAGTGGGGGCCTTTAACCTTGGGAGTGTGCTTCCTCGTGACACCACCAGACGATCCCAGCAAGAGGAATGCAATTTTGGGGTGAATCTGCCCAGTGACACAAGTAAAAGCAGATCTGAGTTTTAAATGTGGAGACAAGAGATACAGCTCTAAGACTGGGAATCACGCAGTCCTTGGTGGGAATAAAGAGGTATGTCTGGAACTCTTTGCCCCTCAGAACTTTTAGAAGATGGGCTGAGTAAAACATGGTTTTGTCTGCAATTGCATGGGGTCTAGAACCACAGGCTTCCGTTTCTATAAAATGCCATTGGTCTAGGGGATTGGCTTTTGTTAAAGTGAAACAGGCAGTTTAACATGCAGTAATAAGTTTCACTCACATAAAGAGGAATATGTAGGCCGGGCACGGTGGCTCACGCCTGTAATCCTAGCTCTTGGGAGGCCGAGGCGGGCGGATTGCTCAAGGTCAGGAGTTCAAAACCAGCCTGAGCAAGAGCGAGACCCCGTCTCTACTATAAATAGAAAGAAATTAATTGGCCAACTGATATATATATAAAAAAAAAATTAGCCGGGCATGGTGGCTCATGCCTGTAGTCCCAGCTACTCGGGAGGCTGAGGCAGAAGGATCGCTCGAGCCCAGGAGTTTGAGGTTGCTGTGAGCTAGGCTGACGCCACGGCACTCACTCTAACCTGGGCAACAAAACGAGACTCTGTTTCAAAAAAAAAAAAAAAAAAGAGGAATATGTATAGATAACAGATCTCAAGTCAGTAAACTGAAGTATTCACAGCTGCATTGTGAGATTATAGCTGATAGTCTTTGTTTTCCTGCACTTCCCAATCCACAAAGAGCATATGTTATTTTTACCAATAGAGTTGGTTTTTTAAAAGTCTTTGTGACAGGCCGGGCGCGGTGGCTCACGCCTGTAATCCTAGCACTCTGGGAGGCCGAGGCGGGCGGATTGCTCAAGGTCAGGAGTTCAAAACCAGCCTGAGCGAGACCCCGTCTCTACCATAAAAATAGAAAGAAATTAATTGGCCAACTAATATATATAATATAAAAATCAGCCGGGCATGGTGGCTCGTGCCTGTAGTCCCAGCTACTCGGGAGGCTGAGGCAGGAGGATCGCTTGAGCCCAGGAGTTTGAGGTTGCTGTGAGCTAGGCTGACGCCACGGCACTCACTCTAGCCTAGGCAAGAAAACAAGACTCTGTCTCAAAAAAATAAAAAAAATAAAAATAAATAAAAAAATAAAAAAAAAAAAGTCTTTGTGACATAGTGAGAGCTCATTTGGAACCAGACAGACATGGGCTCAACAGTTAGCATGAATTCTTATTAGTTAGCGATTTGGAATACGTTAGTTAATCTGTACAATTCACCTTCCTTGTCTATAAAATCAAGGTAAGAATAATATTTACCTTGATAGTGTGATTTTAAAATAACCTGTATAAAGTACATAGTACCACTCCTGGCACATGGTACGTGCTTACTAAAAGACAGATATTGTTAATATCAAGCTCTTATCCTGGTTCTGCCATGAAAATGAGGAAACAAAATAGATGATTCCTCAAGACCCTTCTAAGTCTAAAACTTTATCATTCTATTATTGATATTATCAAGCCAGTAACATAACTTGGCGAGCCCATGGGATTCCATAGGCTAAGAATTCATTCAGGGACTTATCCTGGTGCCCATTCCCAGGTCTCCAAGCCACCACTGTTTCTGCTGCCCAAGAAGCACTAAAACAGATCCCGGATTGCCATGTTAGTAAATGATCCAGGTGTTAGGCCAGTTATCCAACGCAGAAGTCATTAACCACAACTGTGGTTATGAAATTGAAACACAATTTCTCCCCCCATATTATTTCTTCTTAGACTTTTTAAAAAAACAACTCTATTGGTAAAGATAACATATGCTCTTTGTGGATTGAGAAGTGCAGGAAAACAAAGAAGACTACAGCTATAATCTCACAATGCAGCTGTGAATACTTCAGTTTACTGACTTGAGATCTGTTATCTATACATATTCCTCTTTATGTGAGTGAAACTTATTACTGCATGTTAAACTGTCTGTTTCACTTTAACAAAAGCCAATCCCCTAGACCAATGGCATTTTATAGAAACTGAAGCCTGTGGTTCTAGACCCCATGCAATTGCAGACAAAACCATGTTTTACTCAGCCCATCTTCTAAAAGTTCTGAGGGGCAAAGAGTTCCAGACAAACCAGTAGTCACCCCTCTTAAACTCCTTTAACCTCATGATCTTCATAGAGTTCAAGGTTACTGAGGCACAGTTTTCCCACTGGCTCTTGATGACATCCCAGGAAGAAGAGGGAATAGGGGAGAGAAGGGCTCTGACCCCTGGTTCTGTATCTGACCATCGGGCAATGGATGTAATATTACAAGGTTGAAAATGTGAAGTGAAATGTAAAGTGAGAGATTACGTCCATGGAGCAGCCAGAGTAAAAAAGCAAAGATCCTCTCAATAGCTGCAGTTCAGCTATTCAGGTGGTCCACCTGAAATGGGGCAGGGCCAGGAGGTGACAGGCCACATTTACCTCTGATAGCCTAGACCTCAGAGGGAGGCACCATCTCAGGCTGAGTGAATCAGAGATCTTCCAGGAAAATGCAGCCATGAGGTTCCTGTGGATTGTATTTAAAAATATATATTGGCCGGGCGTGGTGGCTCACGTCTGTAATCCTAGCACTTTGGGAGGCCGAGGCGGGCGGATTGCTCAAGGTCAGGAGTTCGAAACCAGCCTGAGCGAGACCCCGTCTCTACCAAAAATAGAAAGAAATTAATTGACCAACTAAAAATATATATATACAAAAAATTAGCCGGGCATGGTGGCGCATGCCTGTAGTCCCAGCTACTCGGGAGGCTGAGGCAGTAGGATCGCTGAGCCCTGGAGATTGAGGTTGCTGTGAGCCAGGCTGACGCCACGGCACTCACTCTAGCCTGGGCAACAAAGTAAGACTCTGTCTCAAAAATATATATATATATATATATATAAAGAGTAAGAAATTAATTAAAATAACTTGAAGTTTAAAATTGGCAGTATCTTTGATAAACCAGTTGTCCAGAAACCCCAGAAGCTCTGTGGGGACTGATCTGTAGTGAGAGTGGTAAAGTTGGGACAGTGGTAGTGATATTTTTGTTGAAAAAAACAATAATACCCAATACCATAGAATCACTTAACCTTTCAAATATAATGTCCTGGACCAAGCATGAAACCAAGACCAAAAACTATTCACTTAACAATATCTCTGATTGGCTGCTAAAACACCTGATTCAGAAGCATAGTCAAGAAGAGGGTACTGTTGGAGGTCAGAGGTTTGCAACACGGGGCAGACTTTGTTCACCTGCTACTTCAAGAGCACTGAGATGTTGGTGAAGAATCAATGAGTTTATGTTGCACTGAGACCAGCAAGGATAATTCAGAGGGAAAATAGACTTCCAGATTTCTAGTGCAGGGCAATGTGGCCATGCCAGAGTATTTTTCTCAAGCCATATTCTTGCTTCTCACCTGCCACTTGGTGCTCACTATATTTGGCCAACAGGCAAAGACAGCACTGGGAGAAAATTATTTTCATTGCATAGTAAACTCTTCCCTCCTGGGTCAAGCAGAATAATAGAATTACCCTATCTAGAACATTAATTCTTCAATGTATGTTATATTGGTTCTCGTTTTCTAGAAGGACCAGTGTAGAGATGAGTACCTGTGTGAAAATTTTCTTAACCTAGTCATAATTTTGCATCTTCCATTTTACAGCAACCCTGTCTACTAAAATAGAACCAAGGTAAAGGTACTCACCTCAGGTAGTAAACTGTGCATACATGTGAGCTATACAAATAGCCCCATTGACAAAATTAATTTACTAGCTGGTATCTTGCTACCTTAGAAAGTTCATTCCCTCCAAGGATATAAGTTCACACTAGATACAACTCTTATTCCAGATCCAAAGGCTTGCCTTTCAACTTCAATCTTTAATTTATTGCTGATGGCCTTTTGATTTTCTGTCTTCTGAGAGGCCCAGTAATGATCCTCCTCAGGGGCGACCATCTTGGAGGAACATGATAATGACGTGTGATGGGATGGGGGTTTCTGTATTAGTCTCTCCAGGTAGTCACGGCCCCTCATAATGACATAATCCAAAGCATTTGCCCAAGAAATGAAAAAATTCCTGGGAAGTTAGGGTAGATAGCTTTTCAGTGGAGGGGGTGGCACTCCAAAGTCATGTTGTATAAGGCAACTCTTGGCTGAATGCATTTTTTAAGAAAAAGGTTTGCCCCTTTTCAAAAATTTGGGCTAATACAAGAGAGCTTTGTTGAAAAAGTGCATTGGGAGATTCCTATAAGCATTTGTGTTGCTTGTTAATGTCTGCCTTTGGAAAACAGTGTCAATTCTAACAAGTTGTGGGCATTTCTGGTCATCTGCCCCCCACAGATTGCCTTGAACAACTTCATTTCCCCCCAGTGATGAGCTGAAACTTCTAACTAACATTTATCAGTCTCCCATATGTTATTGCTGAATAATTCCTTCTTGGTGGCTTCATAATAATAATATTTTCAAAAAGAATCTATTGTTCTATTTGGCTCTTTTGAGATTCCTAGTATCTCATTACGTCAGTGGAGTCTTTGTTTCCTCAAGGTAAAAAAAACAAAAAACAGAAACCCACATATTACTGGCCTTTTTATTTAGCTGTCACAATACCAGCAGTGGGAGAGTCACTGTGCAGAGGAAACAATGGTCACATGGATCACTTCACATTAAAATATGGTACCTAATTATTGTTTTTAGGGGCAGTTAATGAGTGCTACTTGTAGGTGATTAAACACATTTGAGTTGGAATACCAGTGGCATGAGAAGCCAGCCACTCTGCTCACAACAGTGTGCAGAGAGAGTTTGAGTGGTGCATCTGCCTCAAGAGTCCCAGCCCACCCCACCCACAGCGCCTTCTCCTGGGGTTTGACAACGGCTGGAGATGCGTGAGAAGCCACCCAGCCAGTACAGCCCATTCACAAAGGACGTCTTGGGCTTGCTGTGTATCATCATGGGTTCAGTTTAGCAGCCACTGGGAACAAAAAGAACTCGAGTTATATTTACAGCTGATGATGCTAAACAAAAAGACCCTGAAAATATCAAAGTTTATAAGCCCCTACCTGAGATCATGTATCATACCAGATACTGAGGACAAAGATGATAACCTTCCTCAGCCCTCAGGAAACTCCACCTTGCAGCAAAGATACACCCTTATACACTTAACCAAAAAGCAACATGGAGTGTTAAAACATAGGTGTGAACAAAATATTATGGGAGGACAAAGATGGGAATGACTAGTTCTGCCCAGTTTGGGAGACATGCAAGGCAAAAGGCTCCATAGAGGAAGGGTCATTTGAGCTGGGGCCTTAAAGGAGGAGGAGGAGTTTGGCAGACAGAGAGGAGACTGGAGTCTCAGGCAGAGGAAGCGTAAACAGTGCCCCTCCTATCCATCTACACCTTGTCCTTCAACTTGTCCACTCACTGGGCTACACATCTTTATTGGCTCCGTGACTTTGGGCAGCTTACTTAATATCTTTAAGTCCCATTTCTTCATCAGTAAAGGGGAAATAATATTATCCTATCAGACTTTATTAAGGATTAAATAAAATGTTTCCTGTAGAGCACTTAGTCGAGTACTAGTCCATAGTAAAGTGATCAGTAGTGTTAATTTATTGCCATTATTATGGCTGTTATTATTAATCTTTCACTTTTTGTTTTTCCCCACCCATATCTTTATTCATACTTTTTCCCTTTCTGAGTTGCCTTTCATCCTTCCTCCTCTTCTTCCTCCTCATAACCTAAACCTAAACTATTCAAACTACAGCTTCTTTCTGAAAGCTCTACAGGGTAATCCTAGCCTACAGCAAACATTCTCTCCTCTGAACCTTTTCTGTACTTACAGAAATTCAATTTTACACCGATAATTGCAAGACACCCTATTGGGTAAATGTTGCAGCCCTGGTGTCCAGCTACTTGAATTTAAGTCCTGGCTCTGCTACTCACTAGTTAACAGGCAAGTGTCTCTACCCAGAGCTGGTGTCCCATCACATCAGGCTATCCTAGAGAGGCCAGCAGAATCAGGACTGCCTCCCCCACTGCCAGGATCACTGTGCACTGCAGCTGGGCTGTCAGAGTCTAGCTCCCTAAGCCTGATGCGGTTACCAGATGTTCTAGAGGTCAGGCTGCCAAGGCATATCAGGGATAGATAGATACTCGGTATCTGGAAATCCCCAGGCAAAAACAGTTATCAGTCCTTTTAAATCACATAATCAAAAGCCAATCACAAACTTTCAGTGCCAATGTAGCACAAGGTCCTAAATTGAAAACTTTTGTATTATGAAGTACCCTCAGCCAGCTTTATAGCAAAGGCCTACAGCCTTTAACTACTTTAGAGGGCAGTCTTGTGACCAAAGAAAGCAAAATTAGTTAAAAAGTAATTTTGGGGCTGGGCGTGGTGGCTCACACCTGTAATTCTAGCACTCTGGGAGGCCGAGGCAGGAAGATTGCTTGAACTCAGGAGTTTGAGACCAGCCTGGGCAAGAGTGAGACCCTGTCTCTACTAAAAATACAAAAATTAGCCAGGCATGGTGGTGCGTGCCTGTAGTCCCAGCTACCCGGGCGCTGAGGTAGGAGGATTGCTTAAGCTCAGGAGTTTGAGGTTGCTGTGAGCTAGGCTGATGCTATGGCACTCGAGCCCCTGCAAGAGAGTGAGACTGTCTCAAAAAAAAAAAAAAAAAAAATGATTTTTGTCTGAAAAGGCATAGACCCCAAATGGGAATCTGCCATATTCATGTCTTGCCTAAAGCCCCATGCATACAGTAGGTATGTGATATATTCTAGTAATTAACTTAACAATTAAAAGATGAGTTTTATTGGAAAAGGTTAATAAAGTTGACATCAACAACCCAATAATTCTACCTGTTAGAAATATCTGCCAAAAATATATTTATACCTGTGTGAGGAAAAACAATTCAAAATTTAACTGTAATACAAAAAAAAAAATAGAAATGTGTATGACCTCAATGTCTATCAATAGAGGAATAAGTAAATGAATTATGCTAACTCCACCTAAGGAATACTATGCAGCCATTGAAAGTGGAGAGACTCAAATATGTACTGACTTGGAAAAATCTTCAACACATTATTTCAAAATAAAAAAAAGCAAACTGCAAAAAAGTAGGCATATTATATTTCTATTTATATTTAAAGCCTCTAAATAATGCGTATTTGTATGTAAATGTGGCAAAAGGGAATTAAAAAAATATACAGTAAACTGACAGTAGCCACATACCTCTAAAAGATGGGAGAGAGCATACATATTGTGTCAGTGTACATGGGGGGGAGAGGATGGTGATGGAAGTATAATAAGAATAATTCTAAATATCAAGGTTATTAAGTATGAAATGTCTGATTTCCTTAAGTACTAAGTGTGACACAGCTGATATCTCTGACACTTCAATCTGACACTTCGTGTTTAATTTTTATTGTGAATGTACATCCTCATTCTTTCAAATGCATGGTTTGGCTTGTGATTAACTTTCAAATTTTTTTAGAGCAATTTTTGCAAAACCATGGATTAGTCAAAAATTTGTGTTATTTTCAAATATGAGCTCAATCATGGAACCAAGGCTACACAAACAGCTAGAAATGTCAATGAAGTGTTTGAGAAGGATGTGGCTAATGAATGCACAGTATGTTGATGGTTTGAGTAGTTCCGTTCTGTTTATTTTTTTATTTTTATTTTTTTGAGACAGAGTCTTGCCTTGTTGCCCAGGCTAGAGTGAGTGCCGTGGCATCAGCCTAGCTCACAGCAACCTCAAACTACTGGGCTCGGCAGGGCGCAGTGGCTCACACCTGTAATCCTAGCACTCTGGGAGGCCGAGGTGGGTGGATCATTCAAGGTCATGAGTTCGAAACCAGCCTGAGCAAGAGCAAGACCCCATCTCTACTATAAATAGAAAGAAATTAATTGCCCAACTAATATATAGAGAAAAAATTAGCCGGGCATAGTGGCACATGCCTGTAGTCTGAGCTACTTGGGAGGCTGAGGCAGGAGGATTGCTTGGCCCCGGTGTTTGAGGTTGCTATGAGCTAGGCTGACGCCACAGCACTCACTCTAGCCTGGGCAACAAAGCGAGACTCTGTCTCAAAAAAAAAAAAAACTCCTGGGCTCAAGGGATCCTACTGCCTCAGCGTCCCGAGTAGCTGGGACTACAGGCATGTACCACCATGCCCAGCTAATTTTTTCTATATATATATATTAGTTGGACAATTGATTTATTTCTATTTATAGTAGAGACGGGGTCTCGCTCTTGCTCAGGCTGGTTTCAAACTCCTGACCTCGAGCAATCCGCCCGCCTCGGCCTCCCAGAGTGCTAGGATTACAGGCGTGAGCCACCGTGCCCGACCTCATTCTGTTGATTTTAATCTTAAAAATGAGCCACGTGGGCAACTTGAGACGAAGGTGGCTAATGATGAACTGAAAGCTATAGTGGTAGTGAATCCATCTCAACCTATGTGTGAATTGGCAGCAAAGTTTGGCATTACTATTCTGACAATATTGGACCATTTGAAACAAATGGGCAAGGTAAAGAAGCTAGAGAGCTTCTTTATGGGTGCCACATGAATTAAATGAGTATCAGAAGAGAAATTATCTCTAAGTTTGCCTTTCTTTGCTATCACTACATAAAGGCAAACCATTTCTTCACCACATTGCCACATGTGATGAGAAATGGATTCTTTTTGACAATCACAAGCATTGGGCACTTGGATAAAGATGAAGTGCTGAAACACAGTCCCAAACCAAATATTCATCAAAAAAAGCTAATGGTGTCTGTTTGGTGGTCAAGTGCTGGTGTTATCCACTATAGCTTCATGAAACCTGGTCAATCCATTACAGTGGATGTCTACTGCAACCATTGGATGAAATGATGAGGATGCTTGTCATTAAGCAGTCAAGATTGGTTAATAGAGACAGGCCAATCCTCTTGCAAAACAATGCTGCTCAAACTATAGCAGCTGGCCTTGGAAACTCTGTCATCCACTGTATTTCAGATCTTGCACCAACTGACTATCACTTCTTCCAGGTTTTGGACCACTTCTTGCAAGGAAAAATATTCAGTTCTCAATAAGCTGTGGAAAACAACTTTTGCAATTTCATCACCACTTGCTCCTCAGGCTTCTTCACTGCAGGCATAAACAACCTATTGTGAAGGTGGCAAAACTGTGTCGATAGTTTAGGAGCAGAGTTTCATTCGTTGTAGTGCTTCTTGTTTGAGATATAATGAGCTAAACTTGTGATTTGAATTCAGACGTTTCATATTTAATGACCCAATAATAAATATACAAAAATGGTATATTTGTATATTACCTATATAATAAAAAATACAAAAAGAAATTTTCAAAGGGGAAATAATTTAAAACTTGTTAGAAGCAATTGTTTTAGAAATGATAAAGGCAAATACATATTTGCCAAACAATGACCGTCAGATTAAAGAAATTGATTATTTCAAATCTTTTATTTGCCTGTGTGCGTGTGTGTAGCTTAAAGGCTGTTTTCCCTAGATCCTTATGTTTACACTGCCACTTCACTCTTCCTTATCTAAGAATAAATTCCTTTGCTAATGTGTTTTTAAAAATCAGAACGGCTTCCTCACTTAAAAGTCACCAATCAACTGGATCTATTTTGTTAACAAGTGTACTGAGCAAAATGTGAATTGGGTGGAATGGCAGGGCCAGGAAATGAAAAATTAGCATCATGCGGTAATTCAGAACATGACAATAGTCACTTAACAACAGATTTGCCTTTATCTTTCCCAAGGAGAGCCTTTTCGGTTAGAAGTTGCCTAATTGTTTCAGGGCATCCAGGTGAAGCCAGGCTGCCTTCACCTGCTCCCCTTCTCATTGTTCCCTTGAACGCTTCCTGGCTCACACCTCCATGGTTCTACTCCCAGCAGCTTACAGGGCTGGCCCTGGGGCTGTTTTTTGTAGTCTGCATGCAGCATCATGCTTTGAGACCCTGAAGAGGCTTTGTGGTATCATAACTTTCAGACAGACAAGCAACTAAAGTAAACAGCAGGGGAGAAGAAAGTCGGGGCCACACACCTACAAGATACTTACATTTCGACCATTAGCACATGTCAAAATGGTTTAAGATTGATTAAAACAAATAGTCTCATACCTTCAGAAGCCACACTCCCCATCCCTAAATGAGTTTCCTTTTCTTTTTTCACTTCCTCAAAAACACCAATCATCAGATAGCAACAGTCTCAGAAATCTCAGAAATACAGGGGAAATGGTAACATTTCCAGACTAGGAATGCTGCAGGACATCAAAGAGAAAATATGCAGCGATAAAACATTCAGCTGGTTAACAGAATACCTAGTGATAAAGATTGGAGAAAGTGTTTCAGATAGCAACTATCAAAAAGATATTTGAGTAGTTTTTTGTGGAGACTAGTTTTAGAAAGTATTTTTACCTCTCAGATGAGTTCTAAATATCAAAATATGAGTTTGAGTCCAAAATTCAGGAAGGAGTGAGTTATATATGTGATGGAGGCATATAGTCATGTCTCTAGAGGAAGAGAAGGCGGGAAATTATCTAGATATATCAGGTTTTAAAATCCAAGTAAGGCAGTCTTACTGATTAACAGACTTCTACTCATTTTAGAACTGCCTTTAAATCAGTGTCTTGGATTATATTTTTCAGTGAGAATTTATTTGCTCAATTATGTGCTGTCTCAAACAAACAAGAACACAGAATAGACTGTATTTTACTTCCCATCTCTTTGGGATTTTTTTCAGGGCGAAGAGAAATCAGATTAGGGAACAGTTTGGTATGTAGCTTCTTCTGCCCTCTCTCTTCGCCCCCTTGAGCTAACTTTCTCTACATTCGCTTGTTCTTTGAGAAATGAGAAGAGAACATGAGGTCTTTTCCTACAACAATGCTTGCACTAAACATCACTTGTAAGTGTAAGGTCTGGAATGAAACTGTGAACATGAATATGAGAACACCGCACTATCAGATTTCCATTTTGGTCTGTTTCTAGCTTGATTTGATTAAAGTCCACTCAGACTATACCACTAGTGCCTTGCTTTCTCATTCTTCCCACCACATTTTAATCCTTAATTTCCTCTACTGCTGGAATGTTTCATGCTGAATGATTGGATTAAACGAGCAGCATTTCAGGATGTACCTAAGTCAGCTTGGTGATCTAAGACTCCTTTAAATTGATAAATGGGGGAGGAGGGGCATGGGCGATATACGTAACCTTAACACTTGTACCCCCATAATACGCTAAAATAAATAAATAAATTGATAAATGGCCTTTCTGCATTTATTCATATTAAATGTTGCCTCCTCTTTCTTTAGTTAACATAAGCTATTTTCAAAGAAAACAAATTTTTACAGCAGAGAGTCTCTTTTTCAGAGATGGGGATGCTGAGAGAACAACCCTTACCCTCACCTTTTTTTTCCACCTCAAAACAAACATTGTATTTATTCTTTGTCTCCAGCTTTCATGGACTTTTTATCTTTTCTCTCTTTTAGATCTGTGTAGGTTCACAACACCTGTCTCTCCAGCAAGCACATATCCCATTTCTTCAGCTCACCAGAAGTAGACATATATATTATTTCCCTGAGGGTTAGAGAAAGCTATCAGAACTTGGCAACATATAAAGTAAATACCCACTAATTGCAATACATTCATTTAAATCAGGTCTTTATCCTCCTTAGGCATTGTAGTAGGTGGCTTCCTTTGAAGTCTGGTTGAATTTGTCCAAAATTACCTTGCCTGAGGCAGACGGTTGTTTGGAACATTTGTTCTGAACCAATCCCCAAAGCAGTAAATCTTAGCGTTGGTAACGGCTCACATGCCACAAAGAGGAAATGTCCTGGGTAGGGCATGGATCCAGGCTTAGATCCCCATTGTATGCAAAGAACAGAAAGAGAAAGGAAAGATAACTGCACAACTCTCAGGGATATAATGCCATAATACAACTCTGATGATGTTATAACCACAAACACTGTACTTTACTGAAATACATAACCAACACACTGTCAGTGAATTAGTGATTTTTTTTCTTTTTTCTGCAATATCTGTCCATTCACGCATGTATGCATTTCTCATTTAAAAGTGATTTTGTTAGATAGTATTGTCAATTGTTTGCTTGTCTGCTTACTTTAAACACAAGTAGCTTATATCCTTCATCATTTTTAACTTATCCTGAGAACTGTATCTTACCAATATGAAGATCTTGCTCTATTGCAGGGATCCTCAAACTTTTTTAACAGGGGGCCAGTTCACTGACCCTCAGACTGTTGGAGGGCCAGACTATAGTTTACAAAAAAAAAAAAAAAACTATGAACAAATTCCTATGCACACTGCACATATCTTATTTTGAAGTAAAAAACAAACAGGCAAAACACCCATATGTGGCCCTCGGGCCGTAGTTTGAGGACACCTGCTCTATTGGTACCAAGATATCACACCTGTTATGGACTCGCATCATCCTCACAAATTCACTGATAATCTGATGTAAACAATCACACTCTGAGATCTTCAGACACATTGAAGGCTTTGTTTAGGATGAGTTTCACACTTGTACCACATACATAAAATGGCTTTCAAGTCTTTTTAGTCTGTTGCCAGATTTGCTTATATTATATTAGACACTGCTCTGCAATAGGCAAAGGAGCTATCTAAATTTGGAGCAATGATACCCTAGTTGATTGTCATGGAGGAAGAGTTGAGTAAGGATAGAATTCAAGTCAGGTTGTAAAACATTTATACATTACATGATTTAAATACCATGTGAAAAAAAAATAAAAAAACAAATACCATGTGAAAGAACATCATGGGACACATTGGGTAATGACAGGTCATTGTCATGATGCTCCAATGATATCTCCATTTTTGGGTGATAGTAGATGAAGCAGTATGAATAAGAGTTATAAACCTCTGGCTGGGTGCGGTGGCTCACGCCTATAATCCTAGCACTCTGGGAGGCCAAGGGCGGAGGACCACTTGAGCTCAGGAGTTTGAGATCAGACTGAGCAAGAGCAAGACTCTGTCTCTACAAAAAAATAGAAAAATTATCTGGGTGTTATGGCATGCGCCTGTAGTCCCAGTTACTTGGGAGGCTGAGGCAGGAGGATCGCTTGAGCCTAGGAGTTTGAGGTTGCAGTGAGCTATGATGACACCCTGCACTCTAGCCAGGGTGATAGAGCAAGATTCTGTCCCAAAAAAGAAAACAAAAAAAAGAGTGATGAACCTCATCACAGTATCAAGCTAAAGGAGTTAGCTGTGATTCATCAAAATGTGAGAGTAAAGGAAGAAAGAAGGTGACAAAGGAACCAGTAAGCAGGTGACTTTATTCAGTAAAAAGGAGGAAGTTCCCAGGATGACAGTGAAGGGAGACTGTGAAAGGTGAATGGCCCTGTGCTGTAGGCCCTGGGATTATCTGTCCAGACTATAGCAGGCAGCAGGCTCTGAGACAGTGAACCCAAGATGAACTTGATAGAACATGTGATTTGCTTAAATATATTGAGAATTCTCTCAATATTTGATACAATCTTTTCTCAATATTTATTTAACTGGGGAATGTGTGAGGACAAATTGGTGATAAATGTCTAGAAAAATAAACCAACCCCAAAAAAGAAAATAAATGGAAAGAGGGAACTGTTAACTTCAGAGAAAACAAAAAGCTATGAAAAATGCTATAGAAAGAAATAAAAGATATTTTTACCTACTACTATGGTGTAATCTCCAGAATATATTGCTAACCTCAATGTTTCCGTTTGTCTAAGAGTATCTATTTGATCATAAAAATAAAACAAGAAAAGGACATTTCATAAAATAACACAACGCTAAGTATTTGTGTACCTGAATATATCTAAATATAGAAAAGTACAGTAAAAAAAATAAATAAATAAAAGATGGTTACCTGTATAGGGCACTTTTTAAAAAGATTACCTACAGGGTAAGGAAAGTATAGCTAAGCATTTTTAAATATATATTGTTTTATAGATTTGACTTTGGAACCAAGTTAACATTCTACATAATTACTAAACAAAATAAAATTTTAAAATGCAATCTCCCAAAAGCAAAAGTAAAACAAAGCGAACAAATAAATCTCACAGTGTAGCCAGCTGATGGCATAACCTCACAGGGAAAAACTATTCCAAATGGCTTTCACAACACAGTTATTTGCCTGTAAGTTCTTAGTGGGATATATTCTAAGGAGAGCTGTTTTCAGTAGTTACATTATTAGCAGTAGTGTTGGTATTGTTACTCTGAGACTGTTGTATAATTGTGTTGGTGTCTTTAAGAACTGGAATTTTCAGAAAAAAAAAAAAGAAACAAATATGCAAGATCAATGAGGATAAGGAAAACCTTGTAAATCTGAATCTGAATAAACAGTATCAACATATGTATGTATTTTAGTTATATATATATATATATATAGAGAGAGAGAGAGAGAAACAGAGAGAGAGAGAGAGAGAGAGAAACAGAGAGAGAGAGAGAGATATCTATTCACTGAAAGGCCTAGAAAAAAACGATCAACCCAGTAGTAATAAGCACAATTAGTACTCATACCATGGTCTCTAATTACCCCTTCCCAGTAAAATGGATGACCAAGGCTCTTTGGAGAAATGTTCAATACCAGGACTAGAGTAGAAAGCATACAAGATGGCTCTAGAACATCCTGTCATACAAGAAAACAAGGAAGCTATACTTCAGTTGTGTCAAAATGATATAGGAGCCAACCTATAGAGGCTTCCACTGCCAAAATAAAGCAATAATTTAAGCATCAATAAGGATAATAATTGCAATGGATAGAAACATATCAACACGGTCTTGACACAATTCCATAAATGGCATTATTATTATAACAAATATTTAGAAGCTCACCTAGTGATCCCTCTCTCCACTGAACTTCTATGATATTCACTGTCCATAACATTCATTTGATAATAAGTAATATACCATATTATTTTTTTCAACAGAAGTCTGCCTTTTGTATGCCTTTATAAAATTGATTTATATCTTAAAAATAAAAATATATGGTAAAAAAGATTAACAAAAACATGACAAAAGGTATAAATAAAAACAATATTTTCTTCATTCATCCATTCCTCTCCTCCCATAATTATCCCCATCTATCTCCCAAAAAGAAAGTGCTATCATATTTTTTGTAGAACACTTTTTAAAAGTATCCTTATCTAAGTACAGTCACACACTACATAACGATGTTTCACTCAATGATGAACTGCACATATAAAAGTGGTCCCATAAGGCCGGACACAGTGGCTCACGCCTGTAATACTAGCACTCTGGGAGGCCAAGGCAGGAAGACCGTTTGAGCTCAGGAGTTCAAGAACAGCCTGAACAAGAGTGAGACCCTGTCTCTACTAAAAATAGAAATTAGCTGGACATCTAAAAATATACAGAAAAAAATTAGCCGGGCATGGTGGCACATGCCTGTAGTCCCAGCTACTTGGGAGGCTGAGGCAGGAGGATTGCTTGAGCCCAGGAGTTTGAGGTTATGAGCTAGGCTGACACCACAGCACTATAGCCTAGGCAACAAAGTGAGATTTCATCTCAAAAAAAAAAAAAAAAAAAGTGGTCCTGTAAGATTATAATGGAGCTGAAATATTCCTATCACCCAGTGACATCATAGCTACTCTATCATAGCACATTGCACTACCCATGTGCACTAATCTACTGCGCTGCCATTCATATAAAAGTATTGCACATACAATTATGCACACTATATAATACCTTATAATGATAATATACAATTATGTTACTGGCTTATGTATTTACCATACTATACTTTTTATTGTTGTTATACAGTGTACTCCTTCTATTTACTAAAAAAAAAAAAAAAATTGGCTGGGCACAGTGGCTCACACCTGTAATCCTAGCACTTGGGAGGCCGAGGCGAGCGGATTGCTCGAGGTCAGGAGTTCAAAACCAGCCTGAGCAAGAGCGAGACCCTGTCTCTACTATAAATAGAAAGAAATTAATTGGCTAACTAATATATATAGAAAAAATTAGCCGGGCATGGTGGCACATGCATGTAGTCCCAGCTACTCAGGAGGCTGAGGCAGAAGGATTGCTTGAGCCCAGGAGTTTGAGGTTGCTGTGAGCTAGGCTGACGCCACGGCACTCACTGTAGCCTGGGCAACAAAGCGAGACTCTGTCTCAAAAAAAAAAAAAAAAAATTAACTGTAAAACAACTTCAGGCAGGTACTTCAGGAAGTATTCCAGAAGAAGTCATTGTTTTCATAGAAGATAATAGCTCCATGCACATTACTGCCCATGAAGACTTTCCAGTTGGCCAAGATGTGGAGGTAGAAGACAGTGATATTGGTGATCCCAGTCCATGTAAGCCTAATGTGTGCATTTGTGTCTTAGACTTTAACAAAATTTAAAAAGTAAAAAGAAAAAAAAACTAAAAAATTTTTAAAAATAAAAAAAAAGCTTACAGAATAAAAATATACAGAAAGAAAATATTTTTGTGCATCTGTATAACGTGTTTGTGTTTTAAGCCAGGTGTTATTACAAGAGTCCAAAGGTTAAAAAAATTAAATTTTATAAAGTAAAAACATTATAGTAAGCAAAGACTAATTTATTATTGCAGAAAGAAATTTTTTTTTATAAATTTAGTGAGGCCTAAGCTTAGAGTGTATATACAGTCCACAGTAGTGCACAGCAATGTCCTAGGCCTTCGCATTCACTCACCACTCACTACTGACTCACCCAGAGCAACTTGCAGTCCTGCAAGCTCCGTTCATGAAAGCACCCTATACAGGTGTACCGTTTTTTTTTTATCTTTTATACGTTACTTTTACTGTACCTTTTCTATGTTTAGATCTATTTAGATACACAAATACTTGCCATTATGTTACAGTTACCTACAGTATTCAGTACAGTAACCTGCTATAGTATACTCTATGATATTCACACAATGACAAAGGCACCTAATGTACTTTTCAGAGTGTATCTCCATCATTAAGCAATAAATGACTATGTACACATATAGATATACATTTTTTAAAATTGCACAAGTGAGCTAATTCTGTATCTATAATTCAACACCTTTTTATCTTAAAAATATATCTGGAAGCTCTTTACTCACCAGTAAATACTGAACTACCTAATTCTTTATAATGGGTATAAAGTATCCCATTATACGGATGTTCCATAATTTATTTACTTAGTTCCACATTGATGAGTAGTTAGGTTTATTCCAGTTTTATGCTATCTTGTCTTGATATCTTTATGCTATCATGTCTAGGGCATGTAGCCTATTCCAAGTTTCTTTATGTCATACACTTTAAGTTCTAGAAAATAATATGTATTTCAGTGATGGCATCTGCTTTGCCCCAAGTCAAAAGTCTCTTTGAAAAATGCTCATATCTAGTTTCAGTATGGCAAATTTCCACAGTTTTATTTTTGAGGTCAGTGAACAGATGCTAATAATTCATCGTTATTGCTAGGGTAAGAAGCACTTTACAAAACTATAGACCACTTGGCACTTTAGAAATCAAAGATAGCCCTTGAAATTATGCTCAGAGGTGAAGAAACAGTCACCATAGTAAAGGAGGACATAATATACTTTGTGCCCTGAAGACCATGCCCTGAATATTTGGGCTGACTTTGGTTTTATAAGTCTTGCTTCTTCTTAGGACCATTAGATTTTGTTTGACGGTGAAGGATAACATCACGATTGAACACCATGTACCAACAAATAAGGCTACTATAGACTCCCACACATTTTTCTCTTCTGTGTCTTGGGAGAGCCACTTTATGTCATTACAGCAGGCTTAGTTTAGTTAACCTTTGGCAATAACCAAATTCAATGAGGCTCCCAATATAGAGTATATGTCAGAAGTATACCCTCCTGACATAGTAAAGGCTAATTTCCAGAACATTAAGGAAGTAAATAACGCTAGGGACTGCATTTTAAGAATGAAGACATATTATCAGATAAAACAGATTCTGAAAGTTTTTTCCCCCTATTTTTAAATTAAGGAAGAGAAAGCACTAAAGGTAAATTCAGATATCATTGAAATTGTATTTTCAAATAACAAGATATATTGGTATCTAATTTTGTGGTCATTTGCAAGAGTATTTCTTTGAAATTTAAGCGGCACTCCCTTCACATTCACTTATGCTCACACACACAAACAAGCGCACACACACAGGTGTGAGAAGCCCAATCACTCCAGGATTAGCTGTTCCTCAGAACAGCTCAGTAATGATCTGAAATCTGAAGCCCTACTTGAACTTTTCTACTAATTCAGTAATTACTGCTGTGCCTGAAATTGGCCCCTTTCCTGCAATTACTCAACATGCACTTTCAGTGAAAGAGGTTAACACCTGAATTTAGATTCTAATTAGCACCTAAGGTAGAATTTTTTGTTTAAAGCTTATTAAAATGGGGACTTTTCCCAGCATAAAATTTCAGTAGTCTACTCAGATAAATACATGTTTTATAGATCAATCTGTTTCTGGTTATCTTAAAAGCAGTAGAGGTCAGAGTTCAAACCAAGATCAACGTATCACCATTTAAGAAACTAACTTCAGAATAAATAAAATTCAGTCAATAACTGAAGTTATTGGGTTGGACATTCTCAGTATAGCCAAAGACCACTGTTTCCAAATCCCCATTCAAAGAAATATTTTCATTCAAGGGACAATACAAATAAATGGAGAAAAAAACAAATTAATATTGATATAATTGGCTTTCAAGGCCATTTGTAGTTCCTTCCTGCAGTTCCCCTAATTACTAATATTTAAAAGATAGCAATAGCAAAAATTCAGAATTATATGGGGAGAGGTGGTCTTCAATCCCTCAGGCAACAATTACTGTAAGGTTAATTTCAACCTTGGCTGTGTCTTCCAGTTTTCTATGTACCCTCTGCCACATTCCTGAGAAGTGGTCACCCAATCACTGCTTGGATACCTCCAGCAATGGGAAACTTACTACTTTCTAAAGTAGCTAATTTACTTACCAGACACATCTGGAAACAAGAATTCTATAAATGACAGGTTACAAGCACACTGAATTTAGAGGCATTCTTGTCATTCAGCTGACTCAGACTGTTTTCAATACATACTGCTGTTTAACTATTTCTTTCCCACCTCGTGCTTAAGCAATTGACTTTTCTGAATCCAAGATTAAGAATTTATATTTGTCTTTTTTGAATTTTTCTCTACTTCAACTTAATTCTGTAACTCCTGTTCGGCCAATCAAGATGATTTGTGTTGACTGTGCTCTCTGTTTTCTTGTCATCTACAAATATTAATATAATAAGCATCCCACCCCATGCAAGGGTAAACTTGATATATAGGATCTCTCAGCTCGATATACAGTGTTGACTCAGATAACACTTCAATACAGAAACGAACCCCCTGTGACTTGCTTGTCAGCTATTCTGTGAGTCATGTCATATTCGTAGCCAAATCAAGTAGAAAAAGTTAAAACAATACTGTGTCTTCAAAAATGAGGACGGAAGAATCAAGGCAGGTGGGAAGTGGTAAAACCACCTGCAACAGTTCGCTAGGAGCTGCCATAATAAAGTACCACAGGCTCTGTGACTTAACAACAGAAATTTATTTCTCACAATTCTGGAGCTAGGAGTTCGAGGTCAGGATGTTGACAGGGTTAGTTTCTTCTGAGGCCTCTCTTTCCGTGGTTTGTAGATGACTGTTTTCTCCCTGTGTCCTCACATGGTCTTCCCTCTGTGCCTGTGTCCTGATCTCCTCTTCTTATGAGGACACCAGTCGTATTGGAGTAGGGCCCACCCTGATAAACTCATTTTAACTTAATGACCTCTCTAAAGGCCCAATCTCCAAATATAGTCGCATGCTAAGGTACTAGGTATTAGGACTTCAACATGCGAATTGGGGAGAAGACAATTCAACCCATAACATCACTTAAGAAATATTTTCTCTCCATGTTCTGAGCTATAGATTGTCTATCCTCCTTTAATATCAGTTTCTCTAAATGCTCATGTTTAATTTCACTCAACTTGCAATTTTATTCATTTAATGCACATGTGTTTTCACATATTTTTTAGGCTTTATGTCTGCATTTCAGAATCTGCCTTCATATGAGTTGAAGCCTAAATATGAACCAAAATGTTTAATCTCTTTAAATGCCACAGCTACTTCAGAAAAAGTACCTTTTGCTGATGGGCCTATTTACTGTAATAAATCATATTATAACACAGATTCTAACGTGCATAAGTATGTCAATATACATAAATTTATGAAGTTACAGTATATTTTCTCATATCCCTACTACTATACCCAATTTCTCTTTGAAAGAATACAATATTAATTTATAGATAGCCTCAGTTATCCAAAACCAAGTGTTACTAAGGAAATTTGGTTATTTGACTTCCAGGGAGGTCAATTGTAAGCCATAGACTGAATCTTTGACATAATATTTATCTCCCTAAATGTGTCTCATCACAGTGGAGCCCTGTAGTTGTACAAAGAAAGCTTCAGACCTCTAGAGGTAAGGCCATAGGAACAACTTAGGAAAATGGATATTTGTCACATTCTGTCACTAACTCTACTCTCTGCATCTCAAAATTTCTGGAAGCTAGAAGTCATTAGTGCAGAGTAGGTCCTGTGTAAATCTGTGAATGAATTTTAGGCCAGTCACGGTGGCTCACACCTGTAATCCTAGCACTCTGGGAAGCCAAGGCGGGTGGATCACTCAAGGTCCGAGTGGATCACTCAAGGTCAGGAGTTCGAAACCAGCCTGAGGAAGAGTGAGACCGCGTCTCTCCCAGAAATAGAAAGAAATTAATTGGGCAACTAAAAAGAAAAAAATTAAGTAGTTTACTGAAAACTAGTATCATTCCTTTTTGACCACACTATAAACTGTAATATTCTTTTATAGTCACTACTTGCCTGAACCACTTTGTCAAAAATTCTTATTATGATGTAAAATTACTTCAGTTATATCATATGATCAAGATAATAACATATTATGTAGAGCAAAAATTTGGATTGAAGACAGCCACTAAATTTAAGAATTAATAAGGCCGGGCTTGGTGGCTTACGCCTGTAATCCTAGCACTCTGGGAGGCAGAGGCGGAGGCAGGCGGATCACTCAAGGTCAGCAATTCGAAACCAGCCTGAGCAAGAACGAGACCCAGTCTCTACTAAAAATAGAAAGAGGCCAGGTGTGGCGGCTCACGCCTGTAATCCTAGAACTCTGGGAGGCCAAGGCGGGCAGATTGCTCAAAGTCAGGAGTTCAAAACCAACCTAAGCAAGAGCGAGACCTTGTCTCTACTATAAATAGAAAGAAATTAATTGGCCAACAAATATATATAGAAAAAATTAGTGAGGCATGGTGGCTCATGCCTGTGGTCCCTCCCAGCTACTCAGGAGGCTGAGACAGAAGGATTGCTTGAGCCCAGGAGTTTGAGGTTGCTGTGAGCTAGGCTGACGCCATGGCACTCACTCTAGCCCAGGCAACAGAGTAAGACTCTGTTTCAAAAAAAACAGGATGTATGCTCTCCCCCAACCCTAATATGCCTAATTACTTCATCCAATTTCCAGAAGGACTGGTCATCTATGACAGTAGGCCACACGAGACCCAACTACACATAACAGATGATGTGTCAGTTAAGAGGGGAGAAAAAACTAAACTGAAAAATAGCTTAAAGGATGGCATGTTATTTCCAATAGCACCTATTTACTTCACAGAATTTGAAAACCTTTACAGCACACTCCCTTTAGCCCCAGAAAAAAAGAGAATTCAAGTAAAATAAAGTAAGTCCCTTTTTTTTTCCAAATCTTTTATTTTTTTCCCCTCAATAATACAATAGAAATGTTATCAAAATCTTCAATTTACCTCAGCCCCAAGAAGGTAGCGTGGAGATTGAGGGCTCAGACTGTGGATCCAGGCCACCTGAATAAAACCCTGGCTCTTTCACTTGCTGACTGTTAGCATGAGAAAGTTCCATAAGTCTCACTGGCCTCACCTGTAACGGGAAAGCTAATGTTAGTGCCTACTGCATCGGACTGCTATGAAGGGTAAATGAGGTAGGCCCTCCGACAATGCTCAGCACAGAGCAAGCGCTGTATAAATCTTATTATTTTTATTAACAGCATTAATACCCACAAAACCTATGAGGTGACTTTGTTATCTCTATTTATGTATGAGAAAACTAAAACTTGCCCAAGATCAATGTTATTAAATGACAGGACTGAGATTTCTGCCTAACTTATGCTTCTGCTATACCTTTTGCTATTAATGTAATCTTATATGAAAATTGCTTCTCTCCCAATGACCAAGAACATGTAGCAGTGGGGGCTTGGAATGCCATTTAAAGAAGCCAGTCATTACACAGTTCTTTTCTCATACTAATGAATGTGGCAAATTCAGGCATAATTTGAGCAAATACCTGAAGCGGGGGCAGGCAGGGCACCAAGGGGGAAGTGGAGGCATCAGGCAGTTCCTGAATTCTGGGCATCCGTGGTACTGTGATTTTGAGCCATCTGTCCATGAACAGCAGGATGCCAGCCAGTGACAGGTTAGGTTAGGGCAACCGTCTATGAGGGCAGAGGCCTTGTCTTCTCCAACTTTGTGACATGCCCAATAGAGCATAATAAATACTCAATAATAACTGTTTGCTAGACTGAGTTGTCTTGAACTAAATTGAATTGGCCAGCCATCCTCACCAGTTTTGCTTGAGAAGCATAAAAGGCTCCACCCCTGCCCACACATCCACACATGCCAGAATAACTCATTCATTCATTCGTTCATCAGATACTAATTGAGTGCTTTCCATGGAAGTACGCAACAATAAACAAGACAGGCAAAGTCCAGCTATCATGGAGTTTAGTGTCTGATGATGTAAGAGATGGATAATTAAGCAAGTAATTACGTACAATCAGATGAGTGCTTTTAGGAAAGTTTGATGTTCCACAGGAGCACATAGCAGAAATACCTAATATAACGGAAGAGGGGGTGATGTGTCACAGGATACGTCCCCATGTTGATGAGGCTGAAGGGCTCAGCTGGGCTCTGCAGGCCCTGATATGGATTTTGGGTTTTAGCAAGTGTAATTGAAGCTTTTAGATTTTTAAATCTGGATAGTGACATTTTCTGATTTGCATTTTGGAAAGATAAGTCAGGTTCCATTACGAAGAATGGAGTTGACAAGTACAGTCTGGAATGGGCATATCATGCTGCTGCAGCACTCTAGGCAAGAGGTGATGGTAGCCTAGGGTAGGAAAGAAGAAAAATGGAAAGATTAGAGATGAATTTCAAAAGTGGAAATAGGGTATGGAAGTTGACAGTGAGAGTATAATGAAAGATGGATGAAGACTTTTGGCTTGGGAAACAGGATGATTGTAGTTCCATTCATTGAAATGTAAGAAGATGAGTCCAGTTTTGAGTATACTGATCTTGTAGGTTCATGGGATGTCCACGTTAGAAATGTCTGGTTAGCAGTTGCATATAAGAGTCCCAGGAGTGGAGAGAAAGATACTGGAGTCATCAGCCATTGATAAAGTGAGACCAAAGTGAGATTCAGAAGTGAATATGAGGAAGAATACCATTATTTAAGGGAGCAGACCCCAAACTTTCATGTGCATCTGAATCATGGAGCAAATTGTTAAAAATACATATTTCTAGTCCCAAGCTTTGAGTTTGGGATCTGATCTAATATCCAGGTATTCACATTTAGAACCCACCCTCTGGATCATTCTGATGCAGAAGTGCTGTGGACCACACTTTGTTTTTTAGAGACAGAGCTAGAGTGCCATGGCATCAGCCTAACTCACAGCAAACTCAAATTCCTGGGCTCAAGCAATCCTGCTGCCTCAGCCTCCCAAGTAGCTGGGACTACAGGCATGCGTCACCATGCCTGACTAATATTTTCTATTTTTCAGTCTCACAGCTAATTTTTTCTCTTATTTAGTAGAGATAGGATCTCACTCTTGCTCAGACTGGTCTTGAACTCCAGACCTCAAGTGATCCTCATGCCTCACCCTCCCAGAGTGCTAGGATTACAGGTGTGAGCCACTGTGCCTGGCCCTGGACCAGACTTTCATAAACACTGATTTTAGAGACAGGCAGGGGAAGAGCAGCACTTGATGAAGTCTAATTAGGAGCAGCTAGAGTGGAATGAGGACTAGAATATGGGGTTCTGGAGCCAAAGAAGACAACTTCAACAAAGGAAGAAGTAGTCAGCCAAGTCACTCTTCCCACCGGCCTTTCTGCCATTGGTTACCCCTAAATGTTAGAGAATGTTAAGGGACCCTGTTAATATGTAAATATGTTATCTGAAATATAATAAGTCATACATTTTTTGGCCATTACAGATCCGAAGTCATTTATCCAAAACTCTTGGAGCCATATGTACTTCAGAATTAAGAATTGGAGGGATGTTAGAAAGCTGCTTATATCATATATTACTTAAACCTCCAGTGGGGTCTGGGACTGCATTCAGTTATCAAATTAAATAATATTTCTGCAGCAAATGTATAGATAGTCACACTAAGTAACATAAATAAAAACCTTTATATCAATTTAAGCCAGACTTATGACAAAGGAATCTAAATTGGATCAAGGTTTACCTAAGCTGAGCTAGAAAAAAAAAAAAAAAAAAAAAAAGCAGAGCTCTATAAATTACAAAATTGCAGGTAAAGGATTATGGATCTGAACTATCTGATCATGCCTTGCTGTAAATGTGTTTGTTGCACTATAGTCAGTTCTGGTATAACACTTGTTTTGAAAACACAAATTTATTCCAACACAGTTGAAACAACTGAGCATAACTCAAATTTCACATTTGCTAATGCATGATTTTGTCCACAAGAGATGCTAGGTGACCATGAAAAACTGCATCCGACCAGGTGCAGTGGCTCACACGTGTAATCCTAGCACTCTGGGAAGCCAAGATGGGAGAATTGCTTGAGCTCAGGAATTCAAGACCAGCCTGAGCAAGAGCAAGACCCTGTCTCTACTAAAAATAGAAAAAATAACCTTGGCATGGTGGTGCAAGCCTGTAGTCCCAGCTACTTGGAAGGCTGAGACAGGAGGCTCAATTGAGTCCAGGAGTTTAAGGCTGCTGTGAGCTAAGCTGACACCACAGCACTCTACTCAGGGCAATGGAGTGAGACTCTGTCTCAAAAAAAAAAAAAAAGAAAAAGAAAGAAAACTGCATCCAAGTGAACCAAGATGAGTAGAAATACACAAAACATACACATGTGCATACCCCAAGCATCTACCAGCTACCTCAATTCACCATGTACCATCTTGTTTTTGCTGTTCTTTTGCACTTGTGAACTTTTCTTTATAAACAAACACTCATTCCACATCCCAAACCTGTCTAAGCATCCTAGTTCAAAATGCTAAGCATTTGCATGCTTAAAGGAAAGCACTATCTATATGCAAAGACCTTAAACAGAAATCACTAAATCCTGCATAAGTGGCTCCTTTTAGTGCTAGTAGTGGCTGCTTTAGTTGTTTCAAGCATCCCTACAATTTCCAAAGCTTTCAGCTGTCCAGAAAAGCTTTGAGTGCAGATGAGAAAGCTACAAAGAATTTTCAGTTGTTGTACATGCATTAGTTAAAGAAGAAAGCTACTCATTGGACCGAATTTTAAATTTTGATTAAAAAGATATCTATTATAAACAAATGCCTAGAAGGATCTACATCTCAGAGACAGAAAAACATGTCCCAAGATTTAAGGCTGTGAAAGATCACTTAACTATGATGTTTGGTCCTATTACCAAATGAAGGACAATAAGCACTACCCATCCACATCTGGTGTTACAATTCTCTGTTGATTTCAGACAACCTTCCTTCCACCACTACACAGTAACTCACAAGATACAACCCTTCCAACACTCACTTTCAAAAGTAAACAACAGCTGTTTTCAAGAGATAGTGCCATATTTTGTGATATTCATGTATTTCTTAACCATTTAACATGGATACAATTGTGCTAACATTTGTCTTAGGTTTCTATCTTATTTTTATGTGTCACTGACAGTTTTGAATTTGTCTCCCAATCCCATTTTGCCATAGGAACTATGGTATTTATTGCATAATTTTACATAACATGGAAATTTTTAGAAGTGAGTATGTCACATTGCTATAGAACTAACTATACTTCTGGCACTCAACAAGATCTTAAAGGAATGAGATAAACAACAGAAAAATCTTGATGGGGAGGAGGGTAAAAAATAATCTTAAGGGTCAACTGTGATATCCCCACTCCTACTCAAAATGTGTGTGATGTATAATAGAAATAGAATACACAGAAATGCTAAGTAATTATCTCTGAGTAATGGATGAAGAATAACTCATTTTCTTTATTCTTTGTTGACTAGTCCATATTTTCCATAATTAGCATCTACTATATTTATAATCACAAATAAATACATATATTGCTGGCTTTTGTTGTTCGTTTTGTGATTTTTTTTGTTTCATGTACAATCTGAACCTCAACCAAGTAATGCCAGCTCAGATAGAAAAGGACAACTGTGGTGCCCCCACTGGAAGTCGCTGGATGCCTGCATTGGGGGTGGGAGTGGGAGTTCATCTGGAAAATGAGCTTCCCCTTCACAATTTCGCTTTGGGCCAGCCCTGCCCCAACCCTTAGCCTTCAAGCGCACCCGGGCTCCCGTGGCACTGGTTTCAGGTCCTTTTCCCATGTGGATGAAGGTTAGACTTCCTTTCCAGATCTACTGCCAAGTATTGGACCAACTGCTAAAAGGGTATTGTGTACATAAAAACCAAATACCAATCTCCAGGTCTTAGATCCTATCCTCTTTCTTAGAAAATCCAGCCTTAATCCAGTTTGCATTTTTCCCCAAAAGCAGCTTATTCACTAATGGAACAGTCAGATTCCTCCACTTGTTCATTTGTTCACACAGAAAAATCTGCCTGGGAGACCACCTGTATCAGAAGGGCAGCTGACTAAAGGGTTGTTTTTTCTGAAAACAGATTTTCAAGATAATTTGCAGGATTTTCCACATGTCAAAGTCTCACTTTTCCATCTAACAACACGTGGCCTCCACAGGTAGTTCCCTTGTTCTATTTGCAAGTCCCGTCGAATGGAGGGCAGAAATAAAATGTGTATTCGTTTCTAAAGCTATGAGATTTCACTTCCTCCTCCACTCAACACACAAACCCCAAAATTTTACTGTTATCTAGAATTTTCCCATTCAGAAATCTGTGCTGGGCTCAATTGTAAAGTAGTTATTCATACATAACTCCCAGTGAAGTAAAAAGGAATTGGATCCAGTGGAACTACTAAATCAAGCTGCAAAGACTAAGTATATTATGTAGTTAATTTACAAACTAGAGTGGTTTCTGCAAAGGCTCTCTTTTCAGAGAGTTTAAACTTTGAAAATTGCTGAATAAGATTCAAGAAACACCGTGTGCTTTTATTTGATAATGTTTTATTTTGCCTCCTTTTGCTACCCTGTAAATGTCTAACAGTAGAGCTGTAAATAAAAAGCTATTTAAATAATATAAATGACTTAAAATATGAAAGTCTTTCTATAGAAAAAAATGTCTGTTTTAAATGGAATAATTCTTTCACCAGCTTCTCTACCTGAAATGACTCAAACCTGAATTAAATACTTAAGCTATTACCATAGACCATGTCCACATTATAGCAAGCCAACTTTTTCAGCTAAAATTAACTGTGGCACTTAGAAATAAGTATTGCTTTCTTGATATGGAAAGAAAGCCTGCCGAACAAAAGTATATTAAAACGTTTGTTTCATAACATTGAGTTCTATGTCTCTAAGGAAGAGTTTGAGGAAAACCCTTGTACAGTTAGATATTTAAGAGCTCATAGGCAAGTACACAGATTCCTAACGGGGTATCAGAGTGGGTGCGGAAGGTGGAGGAAGAAGTTAAGAGAGATTCATAATGTTGTAGATGCATGCAAGTTGCAATTAGAGACGTTCATCCTCTGTTTTCATATGTTCTTCTTTTCCATGCTCTTATCTATTCAACAGGTAGCATGACACATTTAAGAATATTCAGTTACCTTTACATTCCTTGGTCTGATCTATAAGGGTCACTGGCTTTTTATTATTATTATTATTATTATATTAGTTATTCCTTTCAAGCAACTTGTGTGGCTAATTTGATTTTTTACTGGTGAGCAACTAGGTTTATTTTTACTCAATGGGCCCAGTAAATCTAAGCATACTTAGCCTCAGAGTAGATAACTCTGACTATGTCACAATATCCCTAAAACAATCTCTGGCTCATAAAAAGAACAGGAAAATAATCAAATCAATGCAAAGAACTTCCAGGCTACTGAGCAAAGGAGGATCAGCCCTGATGTACTGTTGCTCATCTTTCTCCCAGTGCCAGTGGGATGACTCAGTGGTAATAACATGATTCACTATTGTTTCATAAGCAATTGTTAATATAAAAACACTACCGCATATGTGGTTAAAAGTTTTTTCAAGTAGGCCTGGACTCTATATTCTACTAATGTAAGATGAGGTCAATTTTCAAGCCTCTTCTCATTGCTAAAAGCTATTCTGAAATCCATCTGTTACAGTTTCTTTTATCATGAAAAGATGGAACAGTGTGGACACTCACTGGAACAGAGCCAGATATGAAGAGAATAGGTAAGAGAAAAACAACGGCTAGGCTCTATTGAGTGCCTACTGTGTGCTCCTATATTTACTATGTGCTCTGTTTGCAGTAGGTGCTCTGGGGAACTAGAGCCCAGAGATGTCGCTCCTGCCTAAGGTCACAGAGCTATAAGCTACAGAAGCAAAATTCAACGTAAGGTCAGTACAGCTCCAAAATGTTTCCACTGCACTTTGTTAGGTAACTTTACAGAATGCACCTTCAAAACTCTAAATGAAGAGTTCTTTCTCACCCAAGCTTCTTCATTCTTTAGAAGGAAACTATAAAATGATGCTATGCCTTGGGGCCTGAGCTCTGGCTGCAGGTTATCTGCCATTTATTACGTGTGATCTGGGGCAAATCACAGGAGCTCTATAAGCCCCAGTGCTTATATTTTTAAAAATACAGATCTTGACACTACTGTTAATGGGTGGTTGAGTAGACTAAATGTGATAATGTTCAGAGAAGTCCAAGTTCATATTAAGTATTCATTAAAGAGTTGCTATTATTAACTATTATTATTATTCAATGGCTCCAGAGATGGTGGTCCTGTGGCTTTTTACCACATAATTGCAAAAAACCAATTTCTTTCTCTCCCTCTCTCTCTCACCCCCTCTCTCCTTCTCCCTGCCTCCTCCTCCTCCTCCTCTTCTCTCCCTCTCTCTTTGTAATTCTCTTTTATATTTTTATCAGCCTCTTCCTTCTTGGAAGTTTTGTGTGGAACATTTTATTATAGAAAATCTCAAACACATATAAAAATTAGTATAGAAATACCCATCACCAAGCTTCAATAATTTTTTTTTCCAAGACAGAGTCTCACTCTTTTACCTGGGCAATAATTTTTAACTTGTAGCTAACCTTCTGAAGGTTAACTCAAGATTAAAAACTAAAAACTCTTTTTTCCTCATCAGTTTATTTATTACATAGGATCACTGTAATTTTTCTTATTAAAATCACAAATATCCCAGAAATAATTTTCAAATGCATAAACACTGCTCACAGTTTACTCCCGTCTAGCTCATTTAAACAAACGTATCCCAGTCTTTCTGAAATCATGATTTAAAGTAATACATGCTGCAAAAAATCTATAAAAGATATATGATCCATCAAACTCAAACTTAGCGTGAAATCAAGGCAAGTATACGAATTGAGTAGGACTTGTAGGACTTGAGTTCTGTGAAAAGTTACAAATCTTCCAGGAAGTTTTTTCCTGAACCTGATCCAAGAGTTGAATTCTAAACAAAATACAAAGAAAATGAGTTAAACTGAGCTTTGTTCCCCAGTTAGAAGAATTCCCCATAGCTCTGTCATTGAAAATTGGGCCTTTGTCTTCAAATGTGGGCCTCCAAAGTCTAGGTTGTTGGTGCAGAACCACTGAAATTATTGCAAACCACATCTCATGGACTCTGAAAATGATTTCTTAGTAATAGCAAACTAATTATGTGATTACTAGATTCTCTTCGTGTGCCATTAGTCAGAGGAAGCTGGAAAATATGCCTGTTTTCAAGGCAAATTGCTCATTTTAAATAGTGCCTCAAAATGTAGGTTCTCATCTGTAGGTCCAAACTGAAAAATCCAGGCCAAATTTTCAATTAAAACTTCTAAACAGCCATCCCTAGCCAGACCAGTGAATAGTCTGTGATGACTAGGCAAATTTCTCTAAATGGGAGACAGAAATAAAAGACTAGAGTCTTGTGCATATTTTTTTCCTTCCTTTCAAATGCTTTAAGAGAATTAAAATCACAACCACTTTTATTCCCATAACTCAGAAGACACAGCATAACTATTTTTCCCCCTGACAATCCATGGGAAACCAAGCTTTTGGTTCTACTTATTTGATAATGACAACTGGCCTCATTTTCAATTCCAGATGTACATGCTCATCCCTCTGAAGTTTCTATTGCCCTGGGAATCAGGAAGACAATACCAGAGGTAGGAACAGGGCAGGTCAGGGGAGATGTATATCTACAGCAGAAGGAAAAGACCCACCCACATCTGGCCTAAGAAGACAAAGGGGATCTCTTTCCCAAAAGAGGGGAGAATAGAATATGGCTGTATAAGAAGCAAGAGAGAAATGATGAGCTCCTAAACTTGCTAGATCAAGAATTCCTTCAGGCACAAACCACATCTCATTCATTTTTGTAACCACAGTGCTTGGCACACAGTAGGAATGCAATGAATGCTTCGTAAATTCAATTGAAATGAGAAGAAACAGATTGACCCAATGTAGCTTGCAGCGCTTGTAAACATAATTAATTATTGAGGTTCTCAAAATCATCTGAGAGTTGCTTGCAGGCTCAGTAATAATTTTCATCTAATGACAGTTCCTAAGACCAGATATGAATTTCATTAAAAGAGTCAGCATGCCAGTAGCTAGACCATGAGCAAAATGTTAAAGATCTGTATATCACCAGGGCCAAGGGACAGAACTGGATATAGGTTAATTACACTCTATCAAGCTTTTTTTTTTTTTTTTTTTTTTTTTTTTTGAGACAGAGTCTCGCTTTGTTGCCCAGGCTAGAGTGAGTGCCGTGGCATCAGCCTAGCTCACAGCAACCTCAAACTCCTGGGCTCGAGTGATCCTTCTGCCTCAGCCTCCCGGGTAGCTGGGACTACAGGCATGCGCCACCATGCCCGGCTAATTTTTTTTTTATATATATATCAGTTGGCCAATTAATTTCTTTCTATTTGTAGTAGAGACGGGGTCTCGCTCTTGCTCAGGCTGGTTTTGAACTCCTGACCTTGAGCAATCCGCCCGCTTCGGCCTCCCAAGAGCTAGGATTACAGGCGTGAGCCACAGCGCCCGGCCTCTATCAAGCTTTTGCTATACGGAATTTGTTTCCAGGAAAATGAACAGATCTGTTTTAGATATGAATCAGTGTGATAACAAATAGCATTGCCAGCGTTGCATGAGAGTGTGTGCAGCTAGGACCTGAGCTGCCAACTGCAGGAACACTCAGCCGTGGCTGGTCTGGGCTCTACAGGCACACCCAGTACCATGTAGTGCAAAGAGCTGCACATAATAGGGCCTCACGAAATGTCAGCCAAATTCAAATAAATTACTTGGGCTGGGGTTTGATCCCCTTTAAAACAACTCTATGAGGCAGTCTCATTTCTACAGTGATGTTTGCTGTTTTAAGTTCCAAATAACAATCAAGTTTGATCTTGTTTCAGCACCAAACTTCATTCAGGTGTGGCCTCAGCAAAGCTGATAACAATTACGCACTTTCCCTGACCTTGTCCCAACTTTCCTGTAAAGTGGTACGGTATGAAAAAAAAAAAAAAAAAAAAAAAAAAACACATAAGGGTAACCTAATACCAACTCCAACTGTGGGGCGGCTGCTAAGTTGCTCTATTGTGTCTCGAGGAATGCTTTCTGCTACCACTTTAATGTAGTCAAAAGAAAGGGTGTGACACTGGAGGTCTGAGACAAGACTGTAAAGTGCATCTTCTTTTCATAAGCCAAAGATGAGCTCTATACCAATAAACATCTGGGCCCTCCATTGTTCCATGTCTAAGTAGCAGGAAGTTTTGGTAGGAGAGACCATGTGAAATGCTACAGACAAAAATAATTACTCGAAGCACTACAAGTTACATTGGCTGTGTTGATTTAAGATGCTCTATTAGCTACTGTATGAAGTCAGGGCTTGATTTCTTTTTGTTGTGTTTGCTTTCTTCCCAAGTGAACAAATGAAATAAGTACAAGACTGGAAACTAGAAAGTATATAAACTAGGTGGGTGGGACTTAATGAGTTAAACTTTTCAACTTTACCGAAAGCTAGATTTTTGGAGAGTAAAAAAAAAAATGCTGACTGGAGACTTACACTCCATGCTTTCATCTCTGGGATAATAGCTAATTAAAAATAGTCTTTATGGAACCTTATGGTATCTTAGGTACACTGTATGAAAAGACATAGTATGACAGTGAAATATAGTTTTAATTTTAATTTAAATATAATTTTGTATATTTCCAGCTGCTATTGGGGGAAGATAGATTTATTTTATAATAAGAAAAATATAATTTATGTTATATCAACTATTTTAAAAGTTATCTTTGGAGGAAAGCTGTGCAGTACAGATGAAAGAATCATTTGAATCATTTGATTCAACTCGAGATGGATTTGGGTTCAAGTCCTAGCTCTGCCACCTACAAGTTCTATGAAATTAGAAAAGTTCTTTACTTTTTCTGTACTATAATTTCCTTCCCTATAACATGGTGAGGGATAGTGCCTCCTACTTCACAGAGCTGTGATACAGATTAAAACAGTAAAAAGTGGCCGGATGTGGTGGCTCACGCCTGTAATCCTAGCACTCTGGGAGGCCGAGGCGGGAGGATTGCTTGAGCTCAGGAGTCTGAGATCAGCCTGAGCAAGAGCAAGACCCCATCTCTACTATAAATAGAAAGAAATTAGCCAAACAACTAAAAATAGAAAAAAATTAGCCAGGCATGGTGGCACTTGCCTGTAGTCCCAGCTACTTGGGAGGCTGAGGCAGGAGGATTGCTTGAGCCCAGGAGTTTGAGGTTGCTGTGAGCTAAGCTGATGCCACGGCACTCACTCTAGCCCAGGCAACACAGTGAGACCCTGTCTCAAAAAAAAAAAAAACAGTAAAAAGTGCCCAACACATACTAGCCACTGAGCATAGGACAGCTATTTCCATTATAGTAACTGAAGCAGTCCCTTCATTTTTAAAGAAAGTAGTAGTCCCCACTACTGTTGTACAAAAAAAGCCAATGCTATTGCCCTCTTAAAAAAAAAACCTAATTCTATACAAGCAAATATTTTACAATGTTAATTAAGAAGTAGAGTAATTGATATGAAAAGGGTATTTTTAAAAAACTATATGGCTGGCTCACGCCTATAACCCTAGCACTCTTGGAGGCCGAGGTGGGAGGATCACTTGAACTCAGGAGTTCGAGACCAGCCTGAGCAAGAGCAAGACCCTGTCTCTACTAAAAATAGAAAAAATTAGCTGGACAACTAAAAATAGAAAAAAAGTATTAGCCAGGCATGGTGATGCATGCCTGTAGTCCCAGCAACTCGGGAGGCTGAGGCAGGAGGATCGCTTGAGCCCAGGAGTTTGAGGTTGCTATGAGCTAGGCTGACGCCACAGCACTCTAGCCCGGGCAACAAAGCGAGACTCTGTCTCTAAGATAAATAAAATAAAATAAAATAAAATAAAATAAAATAAAATAAAATAAAATAAAATCTGCACAATAAAGTGATCCTAGCACTCTGGGAGGCTGAGGCAGAAGGTTCCCTCAAGGTCAGGAGTTCGAAACCAACCTGAGCAAGTGCGAGACCCCCGTCTCTACTAAAAATAGAAAGAAATTAATTGGCCAACTAAAAATATATAGAAAAAGTTAGCCGGGCATGGTGGCGCATGCCTGTAGTCCCAGCTACTCAGGAGGCTGAGGCAGGAGGATCGCTTGAGCCCAGGAGTTTGAGGTTGCTATGTGCTAGGCTGATGACATGGCACTCTAACCCTGGCAACAGAGTGAGACTGTCTCAAAAAATAAATAAATAAATAAATTTAAAAAATTAAAAATAAATTCCTGAAAACCAGCATGAGAAAAAAAGAAACCCTTACTTCTATATATGCTTTTTTGAAAGGTTCCAGATTATGCAGTATTTATTAGTTTTATGTATTTTCCAGATATTTTGCAAAAATATCACCAGATCTGTAAAATCAAATAGGCAAGCAAGCATCACATACAACAACAATCTGCTGGCTTTTCTGCAATGCTAATGGAACTTTTCATTTAGTCAGCATCCACGGTCTTCTTGTTTTATTTACTTATTTCTATGAATGAATGAGTCAGAAATTTAAGGTCCTGGCAGACAAGGATCCTGGGACATGTCTTCACATATGACTGTTGAATAATTGATTTAAAATAATCTTTCTGAATGGCACACATTCATTGCAGGTTCATTGTTGCTAGCCTTTGGAAAGCAATATGGCAAAATCTATTAAGAGCCATAAAAACACCCCTATATTTTCACTCAGTCATCAACCACTGGGAATTTACCTAAGGACATAATTCATGCACAAAGATGTCCGTGGCAGTTTCATATATAAAGGTGAAATTGCTTAAATGTTCAACCATGGTAATAACACATAAACAATAATTATAAAGATAATGCAGCAACCCAGAACCATATTTATAATAAAATGTGAAGCTACAAAAGCAAAATATAAGATAATACTCTTTTTTTTTTTTCTAGCCACTAGACAACCAGGGATAAGATGATATTATAACATGACTTCAAGTCTGTACAAGTTTGGTGAATAATGACCAGAAATAATATGCAAAAATAAAAATAAGGTGTTAAGAAGGTGAGATATATACATTCTAAATTTTTAAGTATGCTATATATTTTTTTACTACTAGAAGAACAAACATTGATTGAAATATTTTTCATTTGAATAGGGCTTTAAACCATTCAAAATACTGGCATTATTTTGGTTGCTTTTCACAACATCCATGGGGCAGTGGTGAAGACTGTGTGCTCCTATCCTTTACCATTTGACAAATGAAGAAACTGAGGCACAGAGAGATGCAAGTCTTATCTCACCTGTTCAACAAAGGCTGAGTCTCCAACCTGCACAGATTTTTCAAGTACCCCAGATTCTGTGGACCAAGAGCAGTTTTGTGGGAAATCATGGCATTCTTTTGATTTAACATGGGACGATATCTTGTACAAATAGCAGTAAAAATATTGATTTAAATTCTATGAAAAATAAACGAGCTGAGTGGTCTTTATAAATGGACTGAAAGCTATAATGAGTCACCCCAAAAAGGTAAAATTGAACACATAAATTCCAGAATGAGCTTTATATTCCAAATCTCAGAGATTCCAGTAAAACTGGACCAGATCGGGTACATTGCCAGTAAATCCAGTTGCACATGGTAAGCACTGATGGGAAATGGCTACATTTTCGTGAACAGCCAAAAGGAAAACACCACTCAAATTTAATTCCCATGTTTTCAGAACTTCCAGCTCTCCTCATGACCTTGTAGCAATCCCTGATGTGATTGTGTCCTTGCAGAAACAAATTCAAAGGGGGGGGGAGAGAAAACTAAAGGGAGGGGAAAAAGGGGGGAAGAAAGAAAAGAAGGATGGAGATACGTGAGAATCAATTTTATGGGACAATGGCTGACAAATTATTAGCAATTAGACTTATGAAATACTATACATTAATATAAAATGTCCAGCATATGATAACAGTTTAATGAATAGCAGATGAGAGTGAATTTCTCTTTACAGAAGTATTTTGGCTAATAAATGCATGTACTGTATACAATAACATTATAATAAATGAAGAAGGAAGGCTAGAACTGGAATATCACCCATTTTGCAGTCACTAATGAATTAATAGGTCTAGGCAAAGATTGTCAACAACCGTTAGCATCACAAAAAAGGAGACAGTCAGTCAATATGTGCCCCCAATGGAAGAACCAAACACCATCTATGAAATGATCTTCCCAAAAGAAAAATAAAAACTGAGGACATTGGTACTTTGAGACAGGAGTCTGCCAACCTCCTCATTTGTCAACAAATTAATAAACTTCTCTTTCCTTCTCAGAAAAAAGAAAAAGGAAATCTGCCTCTAGTCAAGCCTCTAAATCCAAATATCAATTTATAGGAAAAACAGACACATAAGACAGAGGAATATGTTAAGTACACCACAGGGGTGCAAGCCACAAAATCCAGACTGTGGAAACTCTATAGGCCAAATGATCCCAATTCTTCAAGGAATAAATTATATTGTATGGAGAGAGAAAAAGAGAGAGGGAAACACCCATAGACTAGAAGATTTAAAAGACCCAAATCGGCTGGACGCTGTGGCTCACACCTGTCATCTTAGCACTCTGGGAGGCCAAGACAGGAGGATTGCTTGAGCTCAGGAGTTCAAGACCAGCCTGAGGAAGATTGAGATCCCATCTCTACTAAAAATAGAAAGAAATTAGCCAAACAACTAAAAATAGAAAAAATTAGCCGGGCATGGTGGCGCATGACTGTAGTCCCAGCTACCCGGGAGGCTGAGGCAGAAGAATCACTCACAGCCCAGGACCTGGAGCTTGCAGTGACCTAGGCTAACTGCACTCTACCCAGGATGCCGAGTGACATTCTGTCTCCACAAAAAAAAAAAAAAAAAAAAAAAGAAAAACACAAGGAAACTGAAAAATAACATGGGAGAGAGGAACGGAGGATTTAGATAAAATAAGAGGGTTCATGACTTGAAGCTCTGTGGTCATAGATACATGGGGTTCATTATGCCATTCTAGTTTCATTTGTTTAAAATCTTTCTTAATAAAGCATTTTTAAAAATAACTAGTATCAATAAATGTTAGTTTCCTTCTTTCCCCTCTCCCATTAGTTAAGTAAAATTTGATAGGATAGCCTGAGTTAAAAGAGAAAAGCTATAGCTGCATAACTTTTTGAAAAAAGAAGTTATCTTTGGTAGGCTACAGAGTAGAGAATAATGAATGAAATCACCTGTTGCTTTTTCTTAAATTTGAATGTTGCTTCTCTTTCTTTAAAAGATATTTTTTAAAAGAGGAAGAGAAAGAATGAGGATGGAATGGATGAAAGGAAGGAGGGAAGAAGGGAGGGAAAGGCTCAGCACAAGGAGGGAATTACATGGACAGTCTGGATTTGAACAGGCCATTTGAAAACTGTCAAGTAAGGCCATGGGACTTTTATTTATAGTGAAATTATGGTATGAATAAGTGAATAAGCATCAGTTTTTCAATCAAATCTGAGGGTTTTGGTTTTTTTTTTAGACAAAGTCTCACTGTGTTGCCCAGGCTAGAGTGCTGTGGCGTCAGCCTAGCTCACAGCAACTTCAAACTCCTGGGCTCAAGAGATCCTCCTGCCTCAACCTCCCAAGTTGCTGGGACTACAGGCATGTGCCACCATGCCCGTCTAATATATATATATATATATATATATATATATATATTAGCTGTCCAATTAGTTTCTTTCTATTTTTAGTAGAGACGGGGTCTCACTCTTGCTCAGGCTGGTGCCGAACTCCTTAGCTAAAAGGATCCACCCACCTCGGGCTCCCAGAGTGCTAGGATTACAGGCATGTGCCGCCTCACCCCGCCCAAATCTGAGTTCTTAAGCACTAGACTTTTGTAGGCCTAATGACTTAAGTTCTCTGAGCTTCAGTTTCCACACCTGTAAAAGGGAGGCTAATCATGCCTACCTTGTGGAATTCACATAGAGATGAGAGACAAGGCATGTGAATGCCTGGTGCACTATGGGCCTCACCTGCCTCTTAGTCTAGTAAGGCCAAAGGCCTTGCTTGCAAATAAGGAAAAGACCAAAGGTGTCCAATGAGCAATTACTTGGCCTATGGACAGTGGGGACTCCTGCACTCATGGTTCTATGTCTTATCTAAAACATTGCCATTCATCCATGAGATCTGAAACCCAGTGGCCCACTCACCTACTGCAAGTCTGTAGGGTGAAAAATTGGCAAAGGTCATGAGCAAACCCAGAATGTCTCTATACACTGAAATGGACAAGCATGTTGGCTGGCAATACGTGGCTACATCACTTCAAACATTTGGGGTAGAATTTTTGCCTCAACAGAATACTTACCAGCAACAAATGTTTGGTTAAAACATTTTGTGTCCCTGATGATGTCAGTTCCACTTTAGCATATGGCACCTGAAGCCCACATCCCTATGCCTGTGCCTTGCCAATGTATTCATTTACCATAATGCGGGCTTGGAATTGGAAATGAGCATGGATGCCAAACGCTGATGTATTCAGGCCCAAGAGCTATGGGTTTCTAAGGGAATTTCTAGGTGCTTCTTATCATTTGATCCTTCCACAACCATACTACAAATTTTGTTCTTTTTTTTTTAAGTTAGTGTCAAGTGCTTAGCACAAAATGAGTAGTTCCAAGAGCACCACATAATCCATTTCTTTTTTTGAATTATATTATTATTATAATTATCACCAAAGTTACACACATTCTCTGTGTCTTAAAGCTCAGATAAACATATGGAAAGTAATATTCTTAATGATCAAGAAATAAAGAAAAATAAAGTAATTTATTTCAAAAAAATTAAATATTATAAAAAGAAAAAGAAAATTAAATTAAAAATTTTTTTTAAAAAGATATAAAACTCAGATAAACAGCTGGGTGTGGTGGCTCACACCTGTAGTCCTAGCACTCTGGGAGGCTGAGGCGAGAAGACCACTGGAGCTCAGGAGTTCTAGACAAGCCTGAGCAAGAGTGAGACCCCATCTCTACAAAAAGTAGAAAAAATTACCTGTGCATGGTGGTGAGCCCCTGTAGTCCCAGCTACTCGGGAGGCTGAGGCAGGAGGATCGCTTGAGCCCAGGAGTTTGAGACTGCTGTGAGCTGGGCTGATGCCACGGCACTCTAGCCTGGGCAATAGAGCAAGACTCTGTCTCAAAAGAGACAAAGAAGAAAATTAAATTCTTTACTATTCCACAACCCATAGACAAGTAATTTTAACATTCTGGAATATATTTTCTAGTCTTTCTATATGCATCTATCTTTTACTCTTCGTTACCCTTCCTTTTCCCCCAAAGATGGCATAATTTAGTGTCATAGTTTTCTAATCTGCTTCCCCCACACACACACATAACAGTATATCATCAAAGTTTTCCACTATCTTCTTCTGCATCATTTTTAATGGCTATATGCTATTCCATTGTATGGACATCTTATAATTTATTTAACAATCTTTTATATTGAATACTAGGATGCTTCTGACTTTACATTTAAAAAGTCTGATTTCTTGAAATAATAAAAATTATCAGCAAGAGTTTGGGAAATTTCTGCTTTAGTGGTTCCAGACCTGAACCCGCTATCCAAATAGGCCAAATGCAACCAAGAAAGCCTAGGCCTAAAGTTCAAAAACCTCTTTGAACTCTGGCAGTTCCATTCATGTGCCTCAAAAGACCTGCACCTGTGCAGCCACCTCCCAGCTCTGCCGGAATTCCCAAGGTGAACGATGGCACACAATGGAGCAGGCAGCTTTGTTTGTCTGGAATCCTGTGGGAGCATTCATCTTGAGGCTCAAGCAATGTCATGTTTGCAAAGCCTGAGTCAGAACCTCCACCACCCACTAAATGAAAAGCACTTTTACTCCAGTTTTGTTTCAAGGTTTGCCACAAAAATAAAAGGAGTGTGGTGGAGGGGAAGAGAAACCACCAAACGTCGGGCATCTTTTCATTTCCAGTTGGGTGTCGGATGCCACATCTCTTTCAGCTTCTGGGTTTCTCAACACCAACTCCCATCAGTCATTAGAGCTGCTTTGACTCTCACGCAATCCTAGACATCCACTGTTATATCCAAGGTGGTTTTGTCCAAAAGGAAATGTCTCTTGAACAAAAGTAACAAACCAGGAAGCAGCTATGAAAATAAGTCACAGATTTGGCGGGGGTAAAAGTAGTTCCCAGAATGCAGGCTGGCTTCTCCCAGTGTTGATTTTCCTGTACAATGTAAAGCACACAAGCTGATAGAAATGATTCATTTTAAGAAAGGAAAAAAAATGTGTGTGTGTATTTATATATGTGTGTGTGTGCGTGTATACATACGTATGTATATATATATGTGTATATATATACATATATATGTATATATGTGTGTATTTGTGTGTGTATATATATATATATATATATATATATATATATAGAGAGAGAGAGAGAGAGAGAGAGAGAGAGAGAGGTGGGGGGCAGTGGGGAAACATGAACCCTGAAAGAATAGCTAATGTTTTATGGGGAGGAAGAAAATGAGAGAGACTTATAAATAGAGAAACAGAGAGGGCAGGGCACACAAGGACAATTAATAACGTTGGGGAGAAATAGATTTAGGGAACTCTCTGCTAAACCTGGATTATCTTACTTCTTTTGAGTGTTTGCAGTAAATACTTTTTTTTCCCTCCAAGCAAATTAGTTACCAGAAAAATATCCTGCCTCCCAGCCCCTTGCTCTGCCTGATGGTACCTGTCAAAAAGATAAGATCTTTCAATGAATTAAAAGAGGTGAAAGGTCAATCCCTCCTCCTCATCTCTGCTGTGATTTACATCAGTATAATTATATCTTCTATTGCTGGGGGAAATTGACTATACCTACAGGGAAACGGTACTAGTATATAGGAACTTTCTTTTCTAATCGCTACAAAATACAGACCTGCAACTTTATTTCTGGACTAATCTCATATATGTGCTTGGCAAGGGGAAGTACTATGCATAAACATGGAGATATTTTTTCGTCATGAACAAAAACTTCAAGATAGAATTGGGTTTGTACTAAAGAGAAAAGGAAACCAAAGTATTAATATTAATTATGGTAATTCTTTAATTGTGAATGTGCATGTGTGCACTTGCACAGTCTGGGAGGGGTTGTGTCTTTAATTCCCCAAGTCTTTCTATGTATTTTATTTTCTTGCACAAGATTTCGTACCAAACAAATTGCACATTTGCAACTGTTCTTTAACTCATGTTTAATTTGAGCTTCCAATGAACATTACCATCTATTTGAGGTTTTGCTTCTTTGTATCATGTTCACTTTCCTTGTATACCTTAGAACATAATTTAAATGTGTGTATTACATATACATATATATGTCTTTGCACAAATATGTGAATATGTACACACACAAATATATATACAGATAATAAAAAAATTTTTTTTGCCAAAGACATGGCTGTGTTCTTCACCTTTCATTGAAGGAGTGAGCCAACTATAATTATTAACTGGTTCTTCCAATTTAAATATTAGTCTCATGTGATGTATTTTTTTTTTTTTGAGGCAGAGTCTCATTTTGTTGCCCAGGCTAGAGTGAGTGCCATGGCGTCAGCCTAGCTCATGAAGACCTCAAACTCCTGGGCTCAAGCAATCCTGCTGCCTCAGCCTCCCCAGTAGCTGGGACTACAGGCATGCACCACCAAGCCCCGTTAATTCTGTCTATATATATTAGTTGGCCAATTAATTTCTTTCTATTTATAGTAGAGACGGGGTCTTGCTTAGGCCGGTTTCGAACTCCTGACCTTGAGCAATCCTCCCGCCTCAGCCTCCCAGAGTGCTAGGATTACAGGCATGAGCCACCATGCCCAGCCTTCATGTGATGTATTAATTTTAAAATGTAGGTTCATGTTGCTGACTGCCTGGGGTTAATTGAGTACTAAAAAACCATAAATTCATACATTGGCTATATGGGGGAAAAAATTAAAAAATATAAAAAATAAAAAATAAAAACTGTAAATTCAATTAATACTAACTCAGCTCTCCCTCTTTCTCACAAATAGTCCAATTTTGTTACATAGAAATAATCCTTGAAATCTGATTTCATAGTCTAACTCAGTTAAAGGACTAATCTAATATTATTTGTAACTCCCTAAACTACTTTACATTACCAGTTTCAAACACAGATATGTTTTTGTATACAGATTTTTTTCCATGGCATCATTTGATGGACTCCTCGTGGCCTTTTCAAAAAATTCAGTAAATATGAGCCTTAGGGTTGAGAAGTTTCTCAAAAGCAAATTTAAATCTGTCTTGGTTATAAATGTATCATTGTGACACTCTTGGTTTTTGCACCCAACCCTTTACTATCAAATATTATCTGATCTATGTGTTATTTAGATTGGAGATTACAAACTTTCTTGGGCTAATAGAAAAGTATAGCAATATGGAACATATAGGCTAAATGTGTTTTGGCTTTAGTGATGTTTAGAACCTGAAGTTGTCTTGTTTACTTTATTTACAGATGAGGAAACTGAGGCCCAAAGATGTTACATAATATAACCAGTTTCAAAAGATTGCATAATGGTAAAACTAGGACCATAGCCCAAGCCTCCTGACTCTCAAGCTAACTTCCACATTACGGTCTCTGCTAGAACACTTTACACATTGAGTTTCCTCTGGAAGTTTATCTAGAATATTGTCCTTTACTTTTAGCAACAGGTTTCTCATAGAGATTTCAGTCTCTTTATGGGAGATACATTTTGGCAGACCGTATTGTCCAAAGACAGCTGCAATACTATCTCCCATACCACAATGTGTTGATATGTTACATTATCTTAAATCTGAGTTTTTCTCTCCTGAAGAAGTGATGCTATGTCACTTCTGACACTATTCTTAAAAGGTGATACAGCTTCCCCCTGGTTCTTTTGGAATACCTACCTATGGGACCTGCCTTCCATGATGTGAGGAAAGACCAGGAAGCTAGAGAGGCCATGTGGAGATGTTCTGACCAACAGACCCAGCTGGGTTCCCAGCTGACAGCCAGCGTCAACCATCATCTATGTGAGTGAATGAGCCTTCAATAATCCATCCAGAGGCAGGAGGAGGGGAGGGACAGAAACCTACCTAATGGGTATAATGAACACTATTTTGGTGATTGGTATACTTATAGCCGTGATTCAAGCATTACAAAAGCCACTCATGTAACAAAACCATTTGTACCCCCTTAATATTTTGAAGTAAAAAATAAATAAATAAATAAATTATCTTTTGATTTAAAAAAAAAATCCTGGCCCCCTGCCATTAAGTCATCCCCATCTCTGGATTTGTTAACTCCCACTGTAACCATAGCCTTGCTGCTCAAAGTGGTATTTGGAAAGGGACAGGGAACAAGACAGAGTCAGGGTAAAGACAATACAAAGTTTTTTCCTACTCCTTCCTTACTCAGCCCTGTGCTACTCAGGGAAGCTCTCAGGGAAGGCTCAAAAGAACCCCACTTGCTCCCCTTTGTTTTCCTGGCTCCAACCATTTGTTTGTGCTTTTTCTTCCACACGTTACCTCTTCTCTTTTTAAAGAATCAGTTCAAACGACTTCTCCTTCCAAAGAGCCTTCCCTGAGTGCTTCTACTGGCATATCATCTATATGCACAAGTTAAGATTACATCAGCTAAAAGTTGCAGACAATGTCCAAGGTTGGGCCACATTTGATACACAAGAAACGCATTGGGATTATTACTCCAGATCATGTGCACATTAGTTTTACAAATGCTATTTTAAGCCAGAGTGGCTTTATTTGGCTTTCATCATTAGTACATAGTGAGGCTGTGATCAACTTAAAACCCCACGTCTTTTTTCTGTGAATTGTTCCCTAACCAGGCATTCCCTAACATGGACTTCTGCCTCAGACTTGTATCTAAATTTAGAAATGTCCCTATGAGCATCTTGACAGCAGGGATGTATCTATTAATCTTTATAGTATATACTGAAGGGACATGGTAGGTACCTGATCATAGCTCAGCGCAGCCTCAAACTCCTGGGCTCAAGCAATCCTTGTACCTCAGCCTCCTGAGTAGCTGGGACTACAGGCGTCAGCCACTGTGTCTGGCCTCATTTCTTTTTTGCTAAAGTGCTAAAAAGAATAGAATCAAAGATAGAAACTTTGGCACAATATTTTTTTATTTCAGTAACGTTAGTATACTTAACAGTATCATTATTCAGCTCAACTTTACTAGATATCAGTCAAAATCATATTAGATATTTTCATAAATCTGAAATCCTTCTTGAATTAATTTATTTACTCATTCATTCATAATTTATTAAACACATGTGCCAGGCAGTGCACTCAGTAGAAACACAAAAATAAGTAAAGCAGGATATCTGCTATCAGGAAATTCATCACCTATTGGTGTGCAGACAAACCATGTAAACGAATAATTGCAACACACAAAATTTAAATATTGTAAATTAAACATGATAAGTTTTATTGTATCATAAAATTTAACTTATCCATATGAGAAGACAATGCAGAAAAAAATAAAAAGACAAGTAAAATGGGGAGAGAATCTTTGTAACATAAGATTAATACCTAGAATATGTAAAGAACTATTAATATAAACCAGCAGAAAACAGGCAAACAACTCAATTTAAAAATTAAAAATGGATGGAAGATATGAACAGGCAATTCATAAAAGAGAAAGTATTATAAAGATGACCAATAAATATATAAAAGTTACTTTGTCTTACTGGTATTCAGGGAAATGCAAATTAGTATCAGTTTCCGTTTTTTCTCCCACCAATCAGACTGGCCGAAAGGATTCAGTTTTGAGGTTGTGCGAAAACAAATATTCTCATATATTATAAATGGGACTACAATATGGCCCATTAATTTTCTTTCTTTAGTTTTTTTTTTTTTTTTTGGAGACATAGTCTCACTTTGTTGCCCAGGCTAGAGTGAGTGCCCTGGCATCACCCTAGCTCACAGCAACCTCAAACTCCTGGGCTCGAGCAATGCTCCTGCCTCAGCCTCCCCAGTAGCTGGGACTACAGGCATGCACCACCATGCCCAGCTAATTTTGTCTATATATATTAGTTGGCCAATTAATTTCTTCCTATTTATAGTAGAGACGGGGTCTCGCTCTTGCTCAGGCTGGTTTTGAACTCCTGACCTTGAGTGATCCTCCTGCCTCAGCCTCCCAGAGTGCTAGGATTACAGGCTGAGCCACCGCTCTGACCTGGCCCATAAATTTTCAAAGGCAACTTAGTAACATTTATTAAATGTTTAAATGTACCAACCATAGATTTCACTTTTCTATTACATTTCTAGAAATACATTGGGTAAAAGAACATGGCCAAGGACTGCAGCTTTGTTTATGTTAGCACAAAATTGGAAAGAATCTAAATGACATCAATAAAGAAATAGTTAATAATTTACAATACAGCTACAACATGCTGTGCAGCAGTCAAGAGTAAAATTGATCTATAATCCAATGACACAAGATTCTTCAAGACATGCAATTTCAAAAAAGGCAAGTTACAGAATGATAAATATGGTACAAAACTATTTATGTAAACAAATTTTTTTGCTTGAAAACTATTTATTTTTGTAGGTTTATATATTTGTAAGCACGTGTTAAAAAAAATGAAAAAGGCCTCAGAGAATACACACCAATGGAAGGGGGTATATCTGGGTTGAAAGTTGCCGCTAAGGAAATTTTATCTTTATCTGTATTGTTTAGATATTTTATAGAGAATGCTAGCAAGGCATGGTGGCTCATACCTATAATCCTAGCATTTTAGGAAGCTGGAACAGGAGGATTGCTTAAGGCCAGGAGCTCAAGACTCACCTGTGCAACATAGCAAGACCCTGTCTCTACAAAAAGTAGGAAAATTAGTCAAGTGTGGTGGACATGCCACCTCCCAGCTACTTGGGAGGCTGAGGCAGGAAGGTTTTGCTGCTGAGGCTTGGGCGCAAGAGTTGGAGGTTTCAATGAGCTATGATGATGCCATTTACTCTAGCCCAGGCAATAGAACAAGACCCTGTCTCAAAAATAAAAAATAAAGAGAATGCTTTCATATACTACTGGTATTATTTGAATGAATTTTTTTAAGTTAATATTTAAAAAAAAATAACTGCAATACAGAATAAATGCTAACATGGAAGTATACACAATATACTATGTGGCCCAAAGGAAGGTGAAAATAATCTATTCTGTAAATTTCTCCATCCACTAAATATATCTATATTCTTTTTTTTCCAGAAATAAACTATATATCTCAAGTGTTCACAACATAAACACTGAGAAACTCAGACCAAGAAAAACTACTTTGGTGGTTTATGACAGTTTGAGGATGCTGGTTAATTTTCAGAAGTTAGAAACAAAATTATGAAGCATTCATGTTGATTAGTTATTCCTGCTGGCAGCTTTCTAAGGTATGAGTGAGTCTCACCTAACAGGTGAGGAAATGGAGGAAAGGAAAAATTAGTGCCTTGCCCAGAATAGCTTAGCAATCAGTGGCAGGAGCAGAATTTCAAATCCAAAGGACCAACTGGGATTGATTCTTTGTGTTCAAACCAAGAGTCAACAGTAGGTCATGGTTTACAGGCATCTCCTGTTACTGTGAAACTTGAGAAGCTATGGCTGATCTCCACCCATTAGATTCCCTTACAGGGCTTGGGACTCACGCACATGGGACAACCGGGACATTTTGGTCTTTCCTCTGCAGCAAAACCACAGCAAAAGGTAGCTCTCCAGAAACATTCTGAGCCTGATTTCCCAAGCTCACTTTTCTGCTGCACATCAGACAGAAGCTCAGCCACCACGAAGTATGAATTCCTATGCCTTGGAGGGTACCCTTTATGTAACAATCTGCCCATCCTTACCTCAAGTTAGAAGAGGAGTCAGTGATGTAAATAAATCTCCTGGCATTTTTGTCCATGATACAGTGAAAAGTTCATTTTATTCCCCACTTAGCTTCATAAGTAAAAAAGTACCCAGAAATGGTTAAGCATGTGATATGTAAATGCACCAATAAATCTGAAGCTCCTGGCACCCTCGATTACCCCAACAGGTGAGTCAAGAGTGCACACTGGTAAGATGTGATGCTGAGGAAGTTGGCTTCCCCCACTTCCCTGGTTTAGCTGAGACCTGTAATGATATTTGATGCAGTTTTCTGTATTTAATTAATTTAACATTCCAGATTTTTAATTTGCATTTAATTTAACATTTCAGGTTTTTAATTTACCAGATATTGTTTATCAAATATTCATTTCAGAGACTTTCACCGTATATACAGTGCACACCCTTCTTTAATTAGTGTGTGGTAAATTAATTCTTCTATCCTTGCTCCTTCATCAGATATTGGATTAAGGAAGTTGCACTGTTTCAACACAGCACATAAACTCGCTTATTAAACCAAGATGGTAAATTTCCCCATGTATGTGCATTGGTAGTCTGCTTTCATGTTTAACCTGATAAAAACTGTTATGGTTAAAACAAGAAATCTCTTATTATTCAAAACCTGCTACCTGCTTTGACAATGTTAATGTTAAATTGTATATTCCATCCAATTATTAGATCCAGTTTTGCTCTTTTTTCGATCCTGGACCTTTAACTCTGCCACCTCCCTATCCTTCGTTCTCTGTCTTCCTTCATCCATATTATGACCCACTTGCTCCCTGGGGCTTTTGTTAAAATGAGATTACACTTGTCATGACTCCCTGTTAACTTTTCTGTAAGAGTCAGGCTAACCTAGATTACAAATTTATCTTCTGATCCTTAAATTTAACATCTTCCTTCCCTCTTACCCATCCCTTACCTCTCAGAAAATAATAAACAATCTCCTAATTGATACCATATTTAAATTTTGTTGGTAGGGATCATTGTGGAGAAAGAAGTCTTATCTCTCCTATTACGTAAGGCATTTGAGAACACATTTTACTTAGCTCTGCATTGTGAATAGAGCCTAACATAGTGCCTTGCAAAATAGGCAAACCATAAATGTTTGTTGGATGTCTAGATAGATGGTTGAATAGGTAAATGGTTAGATGGATAGATATCTATTGTGTGCCTGGCACCAAGCTTGGTTTTTTTTGTTCGTTTTTTTTTTAGACAGTCTCACTCTGTCACCTGGGCTAGGGTGCTGTGGTGTCAGCCTAGCTCACAGCAACCTCAGCCTCCTGGGTTCAAGCTATCCTCCTGCCTCAGCTTCCTGAGTAGCTGGGACTACAGGTGTGAGCCACTGTGATAAACCTCAAGCTCGTTCTTTAAACTATGTTTTCCCATTTAAGTATTTTTCATAATGAGGAATTATCCCCACTTAAGATGAGGATACTGATGCTCAGAGAGTTCATTCATGACCTCACAGCTAGCAAGGATCTGAATTTGAATTTGAACCCCAACCTGCCCAATCTTCCTGTACTTATTACACATGGGCAGGACTGGCTACATAATTGGTGGGGCTCAGTGCGAAATTCAATGCAGACCCTTTGTTTAAAAATTATTAATTGCTTCCATACAGGTTGTACTAATTTAAAAAAAAAAAGAAAAATTATCAATCATTTCAAGAAAGGGATGCAGAGCTTTAAACCTAACATAGGGCCCTTTGAACCACAAAGTCCATAGGACTTCACAGGTTGTACACTCATGAAACCAGACCTGTGCCTGAAGCTTAGCCATAGTTTTTAACCACATTCCAGCTCTAGCTTCTCAATCCCAGGCTGCTCATTAGAATCTTCTTAATTCCTACACCCAGAGAAATTTTTCCAACTTACCTGTCAAAGGTAAGAAACAAACCAGTCTTACCCTATCTACAGATCAGAAATTTGAATCTTGTTTAGATGCTTGTGGTAAATTAGTTATGCCTCCTAAAATAGATTGAGAGTGCCTTGTGGGCAAAGAACAACTCAAAATACAATTCTATCACCGCCAGCGGTGGCAGGTGGAGACTGGAGAAATAGCATGCTTTACTCCGCAATACCTCACTGTCCAGATAAAACAAACTCTCTAAGAATCAGAATCCTGCCCTTGCTACTCAGATCAAACAGATTAAGTATATAGGCAGGTAAGGAGAAGCCAGACCTTAGATGGGAACCGTAAGGAGTAAAGTGGTGACAATCCAGCAGTTAAGCCAAGAGTTAGAGCGGAGAGTGGTACCCCAGAAAGAATTCTCCTCTTTGAGCTTCCATGAGCCAATATCACTGCCAATTTGGTGTGAGCCAAATCTAAGGACTCTTAGTGTGAAAATCAACACTTTATATGGTCCCAAGCTAAATGACTCCTCCTCCTCACCCCTATGGCCATCTCATGGTGGCTACTGTTCTTTTCAAAGGCAAGGTAAAGACATGTGGATGGGTTTTTAAAGATGTTTTAAGACACTAATTTCAGAGGTGGTGGCCATTGTTAAAATATCACAGAAGCAGAAACAACAAAGTCTTTGAAATCTTGTGAACCACCACAAGGCAGTATTGGCTGCCCTTCTTGTGGCCTAGGAGAGCATATTAAAGGCCAACACCTAATAAAACCAGCACTGGAGTCACTAAATGAGCATGTGTAGTACCTTGGGGGCAAACGCCTACTCTGACTATTGAAAGCCAGTTTTTTAGTGTCCTTAAGAGCAGGTCTCATGTCTGGTTTGTTCCTTGAAGAGTCCCCAGGGTCTAATGCAGTTGCTCAAGAAATGTGGAAGGGAAGAAAGAAGAAAGATATTCCAAGGCGAAAGATGAGACTTAAGTTTAGGAGATACAACTTCAAGTTTTGTTCCTTTGCCATTTTAATTTATTTCAAAAATAGATGATGGCATTTATATAAATAACTTTTTGAGTTATGCTTTAATGTTTTATATCACACTTAACTTCATCTCTTAGAAACTTTGGCACCATGGCCATCACCTGAAACTCAGAATTGAAGTATGAGCATTTGATTTCGCCTTTACCATATACTTCTGGCCACCTGGACAGCTGCAGGTCCCTGGAAGTGCACTGCTTGCTGACAACACCAGTGCCTAGGGAGTGTCAGCCGGGAGGCCCTGACTACCATTTGCTATAAGGCATTCTTTTTTTTTTTTTTTTGAGACAGAGTCTCGCTTTGTTGCCCAGGCTAGAGTGAGTGCCGTGGCGTCAGCCTAGCTCACAGCAACCTCAAACTCCTGGGCTCAAGCGATCCTCCTGCCTCAGCCTCCCAAGTAGCTGAGACTACAGGCATGCGCCACCATGCCTGGCTAATTTTTTGTATATATATTTTTAGTTGGCCAATTAATTTATTTCTATTTTTGGTAGAGACGGGGTCTCGCTTAGGCTGGTTTCGAACTCCTGACCTCGAGCAATCCGCCCGCCTCGGCCTCCCAAAGTGCTAGGATTACAGGCGTGAGCCACCGCACCCGGCCAGGCATTCTTTTCTAAACAAATTTTTCACTTTGGATTAATTTTAGATTTACAGACAAGTGACAAAGATAGTACAGAGAGTTTCCATATAGTCTTCACACGGTTTCCCCTGATATGAGAATTTTACATAACCATGGCACGTTTGTCAAAACTAAGAAATTAACATTGGTACATTACTATTAACTACACTCCAGACTTTATTCAACTTTCACCAGCTTTCCCACTAATGTTCTTTTTAAAAAATTATTAATAGATTTTACTTTTTGGTACAGTTTTAGATTTATAGAAAAATTGAGCAGGTAGTATAGAGTCCCACATACCTACCCTATCCCCAACCCTCCACCCCTAGCACACAGTTTCCCCTATGGTTAACATCTGGCATCAGTGTAGTAAATTTGATGAAATAATGAACCAATACTGAAACATTACTATTAACTAAAGCTCATAGTTTGTATTAAGGTTTAATCTTTGTGTTGTACAGTTCTATGGGGTTTGACAGGTGTCTAAAGACATTTATCTGCCATTACAGCATCATACAGAATAATTTCACTATCCTAAAGATCCTCTGTGCTCCACCTATTCATCTCTCTCCTCTCTTCCTCCAGAACCCCTGGTAACCACTGATCCTTTTCACTATCTCTTTAGTTTTACCTTTTCTGAAATCTCATATATCTGGAATCATGCAGCATGTAGCCTTTTCAGACTGGCTTCTTTCACTTAGCAGTATGCCTCTAAGGTTCCTCCATGCCTTTTCATGGTTTGACTAATGTCCTTTTTCTGTTCAAGGATCCAAACCAGGATACCACATTATATTTAATAAGAAGACATTTTTAACACTTCGTCTTCTATGGTCAGAATCCTTTTCAAAGCAAGAAATTCAGTTTAGTGTCCTTTGGCAATTTTTTTTCCTCCACCTAACATTATATATATTTGTTTAATAAATATTAGTTGAGCTCTTATTATGCACCAGGAATTGTCTTAAGCAAGGAATACACAGACTTGAACGAGATATAAAAAATATCCTTGCTCCCAAAGAGATTAAAAACCATTCTTAAAATTACTGTTAATGGCTGGATATTATTCTATTTTATCAGCTTATTTGGAAACAGATCATCTCCAAATTTCTTCTATTTTAAATAATACTATTATGAACAAATCTTTGGCCATCATTATTAGGTCTTTAAGAGAGAGCATTACAAGTAAAAATGATAGGTACTTTCTTTTTTTAAGCATTTGGTATATGGTGCCACATTCCTGAGCAGAAAGGGTGTAGCTACTGACGCTTTGTCCAGCAGTGAGAGTTCCCATCTTACCTTTACTATGACTACTCTCTTCCCTTTTACATCTTCCCCTACTCCCTGTGGTTGCCCTCAGTTCCTTTGCCCCCTTCCAATGCAAGAATCTAAGCAGTCAGCCTCCCAATCTAAGCAGAACTTTTGGCTGTAAATTGATTCATGCAATCTACCTCCCACCCAAACTCCTTTCTCTCTGTTTGTGCCACACACTCATATCTGACTTTAGCATATTCCATTCTCTCGGGGCCCTGCATTATGCCTCTTTGAGCCTAGGTTGCTCACTGTGAAACTAGCATACTCTAACCTTTGTGTCAGGTCTGCATGTTGACAACTCTTGATTGCTCGCTGATGACCAAGCTATATTTCCATGACACCAGGAGGTGATACTAGCTAGACTATGAAAAATATGTAAACTGAGGGCAATTTATTGCAAATTCATCTCAAGACTCACTCTCTTTAACTCCCTAATATTTCACCTTGTTCTAGTGAACACAAGCCTTACAAATGGCCCCTCATTCTGAAAATCATTGTCTTTAGCCTACTGAACACAGTGGCACATGCTGGAAATAATGTGGTCTTTGGAAATGAATGAACTTAGGTTTCAGATGTGCAACCACTTGCTAGCTGTGTTGCATTGAACAAGTAGTATAAAACTCTCTTAGAACCCAGATTACTCATTTCTAAACTTGAGGCACTAATAGTAGCTAACCCTTGGATAGAAGCCATGTGCCAGACACTGTTGGAAATATCTTATTGTCCTGACTCATTTGATCCTCATTACAGCTTAATGAGGCAAGTTTAATTATCATCACTCCCATTTTACAGAGAAGCAAGTAGCTCGCTATAGATCACACAGCTAGTAAGTGACAAACCTGGGAAATTTAACCCTGAAGAGACTGGCTCCTCAGTCTAAATTCTTAACCCCTGCACTACATGTCCTCTCATTGATACTGTGTGAAATAATTTTGAGGATTAAATGAAACAAACTATATTAAAGATCTATTACATAGTGTGTGTGGCACATAATAAATTCTGTGCTGCCTTTTACTTGTTTCCATTGTAACATTGTTATCTTCCTGGTCTAAGGTACTCAGATCTCAGACAAGCAGGTGTAGTACAATCATACCATTCTGCCTGTGGATCAGACAGAACACAACACTACAGACAGCTAAAAACAGTTTGGCAAAGGGAGGCATGAACGGAGAGAGATGAGACGGTTTGGAGGATGGGAGTGAAGTCATAGTGGACCTTGAGTGTCCATGGGGAGGCAGTATAATGTAGGGTACAGAATACGGGCTTGAGCCGGGTGTGGTGGCTCATGCCTGTAATCCTAGCACTCTGGGAGGCCAAGGCGGGGCGGATTGCTCGAGGTCAGGAGTTCGAAACCAGCCTGAGCAAGAGGGAGACCCCATCTCTACTATAAATAGAAAGAAATTAATTGGCCAACTAATATATATAGAAAAAAAATTAGCCGGGCATGGTGGCACATGCCTGTAGTCCCAGCTACTTGGGAGGCTGAGGCAGGAGGATTGCTTGAGGGTCCAGGAGTTTGAGGTTGCTGTGAGCTAGGCTGATGCCACGGCACTCACTCTAGCCTGGGCAACAAAGTGAGACTCTGTCTCAAAAAAATAAAAATAAAAATAAAACAGAATACGGGCTTGGAATCAGCTGGGTTCGAATCCCAACTCTGCCTACTTCATAGGGTAGTCATGAAGATTAAATGAGATAGGGTGCAAATGAAGCTCACCACAACTCCTCTGCTTAAATTCATTCACATTCACAGAAATATACACTACCCAGTAGTCCAGAAATAAGATTAACCTCAGAATAAACAATGTAAAAACTGTGTAGTCCCATGTATTCGATTTAGTCAGCAAATGGACGGCATTCTCAGAATTGCATCTAAAACTGTTGATGTCAAGCTGCCAGGAAGTGTGCTGAGATGTGAGAGTAAAGCAGGCCTGGAGGGACGGGTAAATGTCATAAGTGACTGTACACCTGTCCCTAAAGGGGTGTACTCTTTGCTGGTGGAAAGGATAGCTTTTTCAAACTTCATCAAAACCTGGATGAAATCATCCTCATAATTCTCAACCATCTATTGCTCAGATTCTACATTCACCAAGGAACTCCTGGTTAATGCCTAGATCGAAAAAAAAAAAAAAAAAAAAAAGTATCCTGGTAGAGTGCACAGAACTATTCCTGGTCCTAGAAGGAAAGATCTCTATTATAAATATGTAGAAATTTGGCCAGGTACAGTGGCTCACACCTGTAATCCCAACACTTTGGGAGGCTGAGGTGGGAGGATCCTTTGAGACCAGGAGTTTGAGATCAGCCTGGGCAATAGAGCAATATTCCATCACTAAAAATAAATAAATAAATAAATGTGTAGAAATTAGTCTTATACGAATTGGGAGCTATTGCTACCCAGAAGATAGACTAATCTCTCTCTCTCTTTCTTTCTCTCTCTCTCTCTCTTCTCCTTTGATTCCATCAACAGGGAAATTTTGGTAACTCCACTCTAAATCTCTGGCTGCCTGAGCACCTCTGTGCCAGCCATGAGCTTGGTTGGCAGAGTGAGGAATTCAACACTGAAAATGACACAGTCCCTACAAAAACAACTTAAAATCTAGTAGAGATAATAAAGCAAATACACCAAGAGCTAAAATAAGGCACAAGTTGGACAAAATGTGATCTCATTATCACCTTGAAAAACCCCCAAGGCCAAGTCTAGGCCTCCTAGTTTTATTCAACTTAAGGAGGTGATAATGAGGAGAAAATGTTCTTGCCCATTAAAAGAGTTCTTGGTGTGTAGAGCAAGACTAGCTGCTAAATGGTGGGATTTTACTTCTCAGGTTCATAGATAATACTTTTATGATATATGTTTTATATGTTTTATGAGAACTATTTCTACCAAACGTGGAGAAAACAGAAATGCAAACATAGGGAGCAGGAGGAAAATTTATGTATAGATTTAAAAAAAAAAAGGGCCTGGCGCGGTGGCTCACGCTTGTAATCTGGGAGGCGGAGGCCGGCGAATCGCTCAAGGTCAGGAGTTCGAAACCAGCCTGAGGAAGAGCGAGACGCCATCTCTACTAAAAATAGAAAGAAATTAACTGGCCAAATAAATATATATATATATATATATATATATATATATATATATATATATATATAAAATAACTAGCTGGGCATAGTGGCACATGCCTATAGTCCAAGCTACTACGGAGGCTGAGGCAGAAGGACTGCTTGAGCCCAGGAGTTTGAGGTTGCTGTGAGCTAGGCTGACGCCACGGCACTGTAGCCCGGGCAACAGAGTGAGACTCTGTCTCAAAAAACTTAAAAAGAAATTAAAAAAAGAAAAAATGCCAGGAGGCCTTTTGTCCTCAAAGTGATAAAGCTTGGTGACATCCAAACCTAGCCAGTGCCCGCTCAGCTGCTGACAATGAGGGTCCACGCCAACCCACACCTGACCCCTCAGACATAGACCACACTTCTCTGACACACGCACATACTTCTCATCTTTGCCTTTGACACCCTGCCCTGCCGTAGCCCAGACTCAAACACTGCCTCCAAGTTAAGCTTCTTCTCCCTTCAGCTGGTATTAATAGAAGAACTGTCTTCCTCCTCTACGCTCCCACACATGTTGTCTCAAAGGCCTGACGACATGCCACACATTTTGTCCTCACAGCAGGTAGCTGTGAGGTAGCCAAAAGAATATTAGAAATTGATTCAGAAAGCATGGGCTGGAATCTGAATCCTGCCATCAACTATCTGTAGAAGCATGGGAAAGTCATAATTCCCAATCGCAACAAATGGAGAAATTGTGTTCACTTCCAAGGAGGATGAGGAGGCTCAAATATCATGATTTATGATAAAGATGAGCCAGCTGAAAGTGCTGCACCTTTTAAAAGTAATTGCATATATCTGAGGGCCTTCTTGAACCGGGCAGGAAAGCAAAAGGAGATGTATTTTATCAAAGATGACATCAAAAGAAAGAAACCTAGTTTTTAAAGAAGAGGAGGAAGACAATTTGATGGAAGGATTCACAAAAGACTTAGCTTACCTATGATTTTTTAGTGGTCCGAGAACATTCTAGAAGAAAAATAAAATAATCTATGTCCCTTATGTTTATGACAGTGGACAGCAAGGATTATAGAACTGAGAAAAGTATAAGAAATGTATTAATAGACTAAATCATATTTTAATTTGAATATATAAAGGATAGAGAATTTCACTTTAAATAAATAAGAAAAGCTGAATGCAAACCAGAATCCTTAGTTTAGTCTATTCTGTAAACAAGACACCTGAGTCTTCCAGAAGCCGCATCGTTAGAACTGACCTTAGCACCTAGGAACCAGTACTAACCACTTCGGTATGAGTGTCGACTATAGTCGATAGCCACAGATGAACGCGCACAGCGACTTTAGCCGACAGCCGTGATATGAAGGCGCACAGCCGAGCATCGACTTTAGCCGACAGCCATGATATGACTTTTCTAATTTTTCATTTATCAAAATAAAATTGTGAACATTTAAAAATAACATAATGAAAACATATATGTTCATGTTACCTATTCTGATTTACATTACAAGTAAAGCTGCCTGTAAAGTAAAACAAGCTTTCAGTGCTTTAAAGCTTTCCTCATCGCACAAGAGCAAAACGGATACATCGTCAATGCACAGCACACACTATTGTGCGGACTATGAGTGCCGCCTGTGGGCAAGGTTTGGTGGCCGGTGAGCGCCATATCAAAGTGGTTAACTACTTAAAAGCAATCCAAAGGCTGAGAATAATGTAGTGGGAAAAGCACCAGACTGTGAATCAGGGGACCTGGGTTTCAATTTTTACCATTAATGTTTGTGAAGCAGTCTCAGAAGAGTCTCTGGGCCTGTTTCTTCATTTGTATAATGAAACGAAGCCTTGAGTGCCCTATAAGGGCCCTACTGCCCTCTGTTTATCTGAGACTATCAAATTAACAAACTTCAGAAGGTCAGTGATCAGCCAGGACAAAAGCCATTCTGCTCACTCTCCTGCCTTGAAAGCTTAAGACATGAAATCTCCCACTAGACATGGGACCTTGTCATCCAGGAGCTGAATGTCCCTCAGGATGACATAAAAACCAACCAAACCAACAAAAAATCAGAAAATACTAAAACCGAAAGGAATTTATCTGGTTCTATTCCTTTCTCGTAAAGATGAGGAAACCAAGGATCAGAAGGGTCAAATGTCATTTCCCAAAATATGCACAGCTAGAGGAAGCATAGGACAAGATGGAAAGAGCACTGGACAGGGAGTCCTTGCTATACAGGAACTAATTGTGCTGCACTGGGTCAGTGGCCACATCTCTGCAGGGCTCAGCCTCTCCTAGGGAAGCTTAATTACTATGCAGCTTAACTACTGTTTCTTCCACTCTAACCCTCTTGTGCAGTTGGGACTAGAACCCAACACACCTGACCCCCTGCCCTGGGCCTTTTCTGTCCCACCAAAAAGAAACAAGGATGCTGAGGAAACACACCCAGCTGCAAAGTCCTAGGAAGATGAGAGGAATGGTAGAAGCTATTGAATAGCTTACCCTGGAGCCCGTTAGTGCCCCCAGGAGACTCATCTGAGAATTTACATGTGCATTTCTCAAAATACCCTTTACCTGATCATGGGAATAATTTTACTCATGTAGTCATTCTGAAATGCATAATTCTTAAGCGTAGGGAATAAAATTAATTGATAGTGTTCAAATTCAGAAGACAAAAAAAAAGTTGGATGTTTACAGCAAAGTTGATAAAGCTGCAGCTTCAGAGCACAGGCTCTTTCCAAGATCCTGGAAGGATTCTAGCAATGAGTTCAAATGGTCATATGATTATATAAAATTTGCAGAAGTGAGATATTTTCTCATTCTTTTTCTTTAAAAAAGTAATAAGCCTTGGTGCCGTTCACTTCCATTGTCACAATAAAAAAGTAATAAGCCTGAGGCCCCATAAAACTTGCATGCATTCTCATATTTAGGGCTGAATTTCCTCTCTTCTTCCTCCTTCCCTCCCCCCTCCTGCCCTCTTTTCCCTCTTCTCTTGCCCTTCCTCCTTCTCTTCTTCCCTCCCTTCCTTCCCTCCTTCTAAGACTAGAAGAAGGAAAAGTTGGAATTTTTTTAATGAAAAGAAATAGATAACTTAAGAGAAGATCAAGAAAGAGGAATAAAAACAAGAAGGTATGAAGTGCAAAATCTTGAGTGACACAGTCCCAGTGCCCTTGAAGCAGATAGGTGGGAAGAGTTCTGCTCTCAGTACAGGAAGTTCACTGAAAATATACTGAGTGTAAAACTCAGACTGCCTTTTGTCTCATAAAAGTTCCAGCTGTTTTGATTGGTTTGCCACAATGATGACAGATCAAATCCAAAAGTTTGTCAAACAACCTGTTTAGACAGTTTTGTTTTATTTTTTGTTGTTTTGCTAACTTGTCTGTCCTCCTGTTCGGTTAAGTCAAGTAAAAATAAATCCACATTGTCACAAGTTTAGTTGGTGAGATCTTTAAAGCTATCACTAGAGCCTCATAGGAAGATTCATTCAACTTCTAACCTTGTCTATGTAAGAATAGAAGAGGCTAACTTGAACCTCTAAACTTCCTGCAATAGAGCCTTCTATCTGGGGACTTTTACTTTATAGTGGGTAAGATTATGTTTTTTACAGGAGAAGTATTTTGCTGTACTTACTAGGAATGCCACAAAAATGCATTTTGGGCCAAGCACGGTGGCTCACACTTGTAATCCTAGCACTCTGGGAGGCCCGAGGCAGGAGGGTTGCTTGAGCTCAGGAGTTCGAGACCAGCCTAAGCAAGAGTGAGACCTCATCTTTACTAAAATTAGAAAAATCAGCCAGGCATCATGGTGGTACCTGTAGTCCCAGCTACTCAGAAGGCTGAGGCAGGAGGAGTGAGCCCAGGAGTTTGAGGTTGCGGTGAGCTATGATGATGCCACTGTACTCTACCCAGGGCAACAGAGTGAGACTCTGTCTCAAGAAAAAAAAAAAAAAAGGGAAATGAAACCCTTCTCCTCACTCCTCCCTTCATTAAAAAAAAATGCACTCTGCTTGTGACCTAGTCTGTCCCCTTTAGCAGTGCATATATATCTGATAGAGGAAATAGGGAGTGGTGAATTATGAAATATTAAGAGCAATTGAGTCACGTAGTTGTTACCAGATGCCTCTCCTGGTTACAACCTCAAATGTTACATATGGCTCCACAGATTTGAGTTCTGCAATTAAAATAGAAACCTCTGTGAAGGAACAGCAGGTATTTAGCTTACTTTGTCCTAAGAACAGTCAAATATTATAAGCAGATGAGTCACTAGTAAAGCCAGATGAAGACCATCAAGGTTTTGTCCCAGGCTTGATACACAGTGACATCCCAGACATGGAGAATGCTTATCCTTTCTAGAGACGCATGTTTGTCATTCTGGGTGGAAGAGGTCAGCCTAAAGACAGGGTAATTCAGGAAACATCACTTTTCTCTGAAGATTCTAAAATGCAATGTTTCCCAAACTTGCCAGATAAGAATTATCTGAGGCAGTGGTTACAAATCAGATTTCCAGACAAGGCTTAGGTGGAGTCCAGGAATCTGCATTTTTAGGAAGCATGGCAGGTGACTCTTATCACTGAACAAAGCCGAGGCTCAGAGTGGCTCCCAGAGTCATCACATTATTAAAGTAAATATGGCAGTCATGGGGAAATGCACATTAACTTGCACACAGCTGGGAAGCCACTGGGATTCGTGACTTGGAATTTCATCTTCAAGCCAAGATGTTAAACTTATCAATGGATGTGCACTCCTATTATCAGCCATAAAGGTTTCCTTCTTCATGTCTTAGGGGAGTGCCATATGCCCAGAGTTCCTGATAGCAGAAAACCAAAATATTAAAAAAATAAATTACTTCAAATTACATATGTGCTGCTGAACTATTCTAAGGTATTTGGAATATTAACAAATTTTGAACTTGGCCAAGGATCATTAATAGCATTGCCCTCTGAGCATATTCTTCAGAATATAAACCTTCAGAATTTGCTTTCAATTTGCCCCAGTACTGGTATCTTCATCATACCACAAAGAAAGCAAGGGGTTGGTTTTGCCAGCTCTTTAAAGTGTTTTCTCTGAGACACCTACAGTCAGAGACAGCTCACCTTGGGGACAGTGCCAGAACTCGTGGCTGCCTCTTTTGCTTGCCTGCCGCAGTCTGCAGTGCCAGTTCCAGCATGACCCAGACAGCTGAAGAATGCAAGGAAGGCAGAGGAGGGTCTGCCTGGGGGAAAGGAAAAAACTCACTTCCTCCTCTCCAGGGATGTCCTCCAACTAAGAAGAGCTGCCAAGACCCAAGGTCAAGCTCGTCACACATATTAATGATAGGAAAAAATCCCAGAATTATGAATAAAATTTAAACCCGTAAAAAATATCTCCTTACTATAAGGGACTGGGTTCTATCACATGCTATTGATATGTTATAGTTCTAATTCCTGAACAGAAGTATAACTCTTTTAAAATGTTATTGATTTTTAAGAAGATAACACAGTCACATGTTCAAAATAAGCAAATAGGAGACAAGGTGAAAACTCACTTCTATTTTGTCTTTAATGTTCCTAGTTCCCTTTTTCATGCCCAGACTACCACTGCATTTAGTGTCTTATATATCCTTCCAGAAATTATGGAAAAATAAGCAAATGAAAATATATATTCATATTCTTCCTCCTTTTATATAAAAGGAAACATCCTAGGCATGCTATCCTTAACCTTGCCTTTTTTCACTCAATACATATATCTTACAATTCTTTCCATAGTGGTACAAAGAGAGCCTCTTCATTCTTGTTTACAGCTGCATAGTATTCCATTTTAGAATGCACCGATTTATAGTGAAACCATTATTTTTACTTTATTTCCTGACAGTGAAATAAATGGCTTCATTTTGGATGCCTAAGAGTTAAGAAAGCCCAGAAACACCAAGAAGTTCCATGAAGTTGTACGTGAAGAATTTCTAAAGATTCTCAGATGGATATGATTTAAGAAATATAATTTGTTTCATATATAATTTTAAAAGATTATTTAATATATGTGTTATACAATAAGAACAACCAAAAAGCACCTAAGAGAAATTAGAAAAAATTTGAAACCCAAAGATGGGTTAAGTAAGATAAAGAATCCAAAAACAGGCCGGGCGCTGTGGCTCACGCCTGTAATCCTAGCTCTTGGGAGGCCGAGGCGGGCGGATTGCTCAAGGTCAGGAGTTCAAAACCAGCCTGAGCAAGAGCGAGACCCCGTCTCTACTATAAATAGAAAGAAATTAATTGGCCAACTGATATATATATAAAAAATTAGCCGGGCATGGTGGCGCATGCCTGTAGTCCCAGCTACTCGGGAGGCTGAGGCAGGAGGATCGCTTGAGCCCAGGAGTTTGAGGTTGCTGTGAGCTAGGCTGACGCCACGGCACTCACTCTAGCCTGGACAACAAAGTGAGACTCTGTCTCAAAAAAAAAAAAAAAAAAAAGAATCCAAAAACAGGAGAGACAGAAGACCAGCTTTCTTTCTGTAACTCCCTTTCGGTTTTGTCAAACTCCTCTCAGTTCTTGGAGAGACCAAGGCTTATTAGAAAAGTCTCTCTGAGAATATGTACCCAAGTGATCTAATTAGGAGGAAAAGAGAAGAGGTTAGGCAAAGGGAAGGCTAGGAGGAAGACAAGAAGGGGCAGAATTGTAATATCCTTATGTTTTTATTGTAAGAAGTTCAACTGTTCCCTAAGAGCCTATTTCCTCTAGGCTGTGATTTTACAAAAGGAAAACTTTTAACTTATAACTCAGTGTCTTTGACTACAACATTATTAAAGGTTCATCTTTTGATGTTTACCAAGCTTTAAACTATTGGGTCATATCACAGAGATTTGTGATGTCCTCTTTCTAGGTGTTTCCTTCTCAGAAGAAGTCAAAACAAACGGTTTCATCTCCTGCTATAAATTTACAATTATATCAGTAAGTATAACTTTAAGTCATTTTTAAAAAAAATTTTTGAGGGCCAAATGTGGTAGTTCACGCCTGCAATCCCTAGCACTCTGGGAGGCCAAGACAGCCGGATTACTTGAGCTCAGGAGTTCGAGACCAGCCTGAGCAACATTAAGACCCCGTCTCTACTAAAAAAAATAGAAAGAAATTAGCTGGACAACTACAAATATGTAGAAAAACTTAGCTGGGCATGGTGGCACATGCCTGTAGTCCCAGCTATTGGGAAGCTGAGGCAGTAGGATCGCTTGAGCCCAGGAGTTTGAGGTTGCTGTGAGCTAGGCTGATGCCATAGAACTCTAGCCAGGGCAACAGAGTGAGACACTGTCTCAAAACAAAACAAAACAAAAAAACGCCAAATATTTCTAAAAGGTCAAGATAACTTTAACTTATCTCCACCTTTGCAACTCTAGCTTGTGTTCCCTGACCTGGGATGTTGGCAAAATTCAGCCAAAATTAGATGGGCATACTGGTATACTAATGATAAAAATATAAATTGGTACTACATTTCTGGAGGCCAATTTGGCCCTATATAGATAAACCTTTAAAAAATTTTTATACTCTTAGGCTCAGAAGTGGCATTTCTGAGACTCTGTACTAGGGAAAGTTTACGCTTTAGCTACAGGGATGAAAACCTAAATGTTCCAACAATAGGAAACTGGATTAGCAGATGTTTTTAAACATTTTGGTCTCTGGACCCCTTTATGCCCTTAAAAATTTTTGAAATATTTATCGTGTGCATGTTGAACAGATGAGAGGGGGGAGGGAGGGTTGGGTATATACACACCTAATGGGTGCAATGCGCACCTTCTGGCGGATTAGGACCCTTGAAGCTCTGACTTTGGTGGGGCAAAGGCAATATATGTAACCTAAACATTTGTACCCCCATAATATGCTGAAATAGAAAATATTTCTAAAAAAATTTGTTTGTTTTTTTTTTGGCTAGGCACAGTGGCTCACGCCTATAATCCTAGCACTCTGGGAGGCTGAGGCAGGCGGATTGCTCTAGGTCAGGAATTCGAAACCAGCTTGAGCAAGAGCGAGACCCCGTCTCTACTAAAAATAGAAAGTAATTAATTGTCCAACTACTATATATATAGAAAAAAATTAGCCGGGCATGGTGGCACATATCTTTAGTCCCAGCTATTTGGGAGGCTGAGGCAGTAGGATCACTTGAGCCCAGGAGATTGAGGCTGCTGTGAGCGAGGCTGACGCCACGGCACTCACTCTAGTCTGAGCAACAAAGTAAGAAGATTCTGTTTCAAAAAAAAAAAATTCTTTTGAGTACACCACAGGGATTTTCTTTGTGTGGGTTATATTTGTTGATATTTGCTATATTAAAAATTTTAACTGAGAAATTGAACTAGAAACTAAAATAATCACTCAAGGGCTTCTCCTCCAGATGTTCACTGTTACTTCAATATGCAACAGAAGTGTTTTCTGAGTACTTCCCATTTCATCACAAAGAATATTAATAGAATGTGGACTCAATGGCTAAGATTTAATGAAATTAATAGTTTATTATTAAACAATTAGATAAGTGATATTTAAATCATTTTCATTTAATTGTTCTTTAATATCTAATTATTAATTATTCATTATTTTATGTAATTGCTAAGTATTAGTTATAGCACTATGCAAAATTGGGCACTAAAAACTATGAGACTTGTGGGAAAAAGTGTTCAGGACACAACATTGAAAAACTTTGTCAGTATATTAAAAAATAAGAATTTTTTTTTAAACCAGCATGCTTTTACAAACAAGTTAAATGTGCATTTTATAAATATAGCAGCTCCTCGAATAACATCATTTTGTTCAACATTGATGAGGAAAAAAATCAATTTCTGGCTGGGATCACTGTCTATATGGAGTTTGCATGTTCTCCCCATGTCTGCGTGGGTTGTTTCTAGATACTCCAATTTCCTCCCACATCCTAGAGATATATGTGTTAGATTCATTGGCTTGTCTAAATAGTCCCTGTCTGAGTGTGGGGGTATGTGTGAGCACATCTGAAGATGGAACGGCATCCTGTACCACCAGGGTTGGTTCCTTCCTTGCTCTCTGGGCTGCTGGGATAAGCACAAGCCACCTGCAACCCTGAACTGGAATAAATGGGTTGGAAATAGATGAATGAATGAATATAAATTAAAATTAATAAAGTATACAATAATCATGCAAATGCATGACAATAAATGATGTGGTACTAGAGTGCTCAGGGAGTCCCCAATATTTGTTATTGTTTTTGAACTGCATGATGGTAGGAGGTACTCCTGACAATTTTCACCTTGCAAACATCTTCCTTGATTTAACCCACCACCACTACAACTACCATCACTCACTGATTCACCAAAACTTGGGTAGATAATCATCTTACTTGTTTTGATAATCTTTCTTAAATGTATATATACTCGCAGTAATTTCAGTGTTGAATATTAAAAATGTTTTGGGTCTTTATTGAGAAGTTTGATGATGTTTTTGTGACCAGAAAAATGCCATAGGAACTTTAACACTTGTTCATATCCATTGGATTTGTTTCATGCCATTTTCAAGAACCTATCCACGATGTTAATGAGAACTTACTGTATAGCACTTTACCTTTCAAAAGATCTGCAGTTTGCTTGTAAGAGCCAGCACCTGCCTGCCTACCAGACTGCCCACTGGGTTCCCACACCCATCAACCTATGTGGGAAAGAAAGAAAACAACAGACAGGAAAAGAGTGAGTGAATCATGAGATAAAAAGAAGGGGAAAAAAGAAAACAGAGAGGAACAATGCAACATATGCTGAGAGCAGAGAGGGGAAAATTAAAGAGGGGAGGGTCTGGGCTGGGCCACGACGGCAAAGGTAAGAAGGGTTGCAGTTTGCCAGTTATTGTGAAGTGGTTGAAGGAAGGTTATCTGAAATGGAACAAAAGGTTGAACCATCAGGTGTTGATGGGTGTAGCTCATCGTCCCTGTGAAGGGGTGTGTGTGTGTGTATGTGTGTGTGTGTGTACCAGTTTTGTATACTTCTCTGAAGCTCAATTCAGTTGGGTGCAGTTTTTTGTGTTCACCTAATATTTCACATGAATGAAACTTCATAAACAAAACAAAATTCACATTATGTTCAGCTTGCTCACTAATAATATCAATAGTGTTGGAAAGACTTCATGTTTTCAAAACAAGAGTTATACCAGAACTGACTGTATTTAGGTGATATTTATAAATACAGAAATATATATACCATATTGACATCAATTATAACTCAGATTATAGGTGATTTAACTTTTCTTTCTGCTAATTTATTATTTTCTAAGTTTCCTTCAAGCAACATGTATTAATTTATAATAAGAAATAGAGGGAAAGCTGTTTTAAAAATAAAAAATCCAGGCCGGGCGCGGTGGCTCACGCCTGTAATCCTAGCACTCTGGGAGGCCGAGGCGGGAGGATTGCTCGAGGTTGGGAGTTCAAAACCATCCTGAGCGAGACCCCGTCTCTACTAAAAATAGAAAGAAATTAATTGACCAACTAAAAATATATATACAAAAAATTAGCCAGGCATGGTGGTGCATGCCTGTAGTCCCAGCTACATGGGAGGCTGAGGCAAGAGGATCGCTTGAGCCCAGGAGTTTGAGGTTGCTGTGAGCTAGGCTGACGCCACGGCACTCACTCTAGCCAGGGCAACAAAAGTGAGACTCTGTCTCAAAAATAAATAAATAAATAAAATAAAAAATCCATCCCAAAACTGTGATCTGGTTCTAAAAAAACAACTACAAAACTCTAATTCTCTCCCTAACCTAACGAAAAATGTTAGCGACCAACTGATCTCTCAGAATCACACGAACAGCTCTGTTCTGCATCTTCCGGGTCAAAGTATGACACTTTAAAAGGTGACACCACCAGGCACCTAAGGATTTATCTTGCCCAGCCTCCTCCCTCATTTTACATTTAAAGAAATGAAGGCCCTGGGAGGTAACACGACCTGCCTAAGGTCACAGAACTGATTGGTGACAAAGCTGAAACAAAATCACAAGGTCTCCCGGCTTGCAGTTTAATTATCCTTTTCACTCTTCACTTGCTTTTTTTTTTTGCCTAATAGTCACAGAAGTATTACGGAATTGGGTTTGGTTTACACAATACCAAATCAACAAATCCTTTCACTCCAAAGAAATCTAACAAAACAAAACAAAACTGTCAACTAGGTGAAAAATAAAATCATGCCAACTTCTTGTTTCACACTGTATAGACAGAACAACCAGTAATTATGTGGATGTTTCCCTTTTCAACTGGTTGCTTTGGCATTAGGTTCTCAAAGACTCTGTGTTAGAAAAACTAACCACAGGGTTTGTGGGAGGGAAAGGAAGGGAAATCTTATTTTTAAAAGGCAAATTAAGCTTCTCAAAACCCTACCACTCATATAAATAACTAGATTTGGACATTCGGTTTAACTGCACTTGCCAGTAAAAACCAATACTCTAGACTACATAAGGAAACAATTGATATGACTACAAGTTATGCACAAATTCCATGTATTTGAGGATTCTCAATCAATGATCTAATAAAAATGATATAGGAAACACGGAACACTTTTATACCACTTTTAAGCAAAGTAAAAACTGTACTGTATCTCATTGGCACCAAGATGGTTTCATTTATCTAACTAGACTATTATCAACAATAGAAAATTTTCAATTTGTCTTTAATATGCAGCTGATTCTCTACACAACTTGCTGGGCTAAAGCCTCAGTGAGTGTATGGGGGAAAGTGTACCTTTTGAATTAGAAAGGATGGCAAACCTGGCTAGGCAGAACACTGGCTGCTCTCAAGAACATGATGGGAAATAACGAAAGAGCCAGGTTTCCGGCCTTTAACAATTAAGTGATCAGCTGCCTTCGGTTACCCCTAACAACTTACACAGACGAGGATATTACCAGGCAAACAGTCTGCAACAGTTCAGGATCCAGAGCCAAGTGGAGTACTGAAATGACAAATATTTCCAGGACAGTCACTACCTTCTCATTTAAAAGAGAAGGAAGTGGAATTATTAAAAAAATCCAGAGCTTGGCAGACGGTTGCTGAGGTGCACTAATTAACGTAATGCATGCATAGAAAAACAGCCCAAGACAGCAACTGTGGTCAGAAGGTTCAGGCTTCTCAGCTTCACCAGAGGTCAGGCTGGCTGATGAATAAGGGCCCTGCTTTTCCCTTAAATAATATTTAGTGATGATTTTATTTTTATTATGTGTTCTTTTCTGATTAGAAAAAAATACTGCTCAGAAAAGTTAATTCTATAAAATAATGATAATGATAAAGAAAATTAAGACCACAACAGAATCTCACCATCTAGAGATAATACTTTTATATATACCCTAAATCTTTGTGCCATGAATACATATTTTTATATAATTGGTATCAAACTGTGTGCAATCTTATAGCCTGCTTTTTTGACTTTACATCATATGGGCATGATTTTTCCATGGCTTTATAAATTATTTGGAAACATTGTTTTGAAAGGTTATATAACATTTCATTATATAGATAGTATGCTCCCAGTTATTTTCTCATTTTCCTAGCATTGAACATTCAGCTTAGTTTCATATTTTCACTATTACAAACACTTTAGAAACAGTATCAAGTATCTTGGAACATAACCATTTGTCTATATTCCTTATATTTTCTTTATAATAGCTTTATTCTTTGTAATAGCTTCATTAATTTAATCATCAAAATAATTCCAGAGGTAGGTACAAATGACAAAATATAGCAGAGAAAAGTAAGTAATTTGTTCAAAGTCACATAGCTAGTAAGTAGGAATGTCCCGACCCGCGGGACCTTCTGTTACTCGCGGGGATCAAGGGGGACCATGCCTGAAAGAGATGGGCGAGAGAAAGGAACGAGACCAAGCAAAGGGTTGTCAAGGTCTACTTTACTTAGATTTTCTGCTGGTTTTATAATCATACAGAAACAAGGAAGTATGAACAGAAAAATAGAGTGGGGGGATGATGAGGCTCGGGTTTGGGCTAATCAGCCCCAATCAGTATCTTATCGAGGTTGTTTGTGTCTGGTTACCCAACCCCAACCTGGCAGGTGGTCGGGAACAATTGCAGTCAGCACTCCCTGGAGAATTCCATGGTCAGCACGTCATGGGATGCATTCTTCTCGGAGCTATAGCTGGAGGGTGGGGTGCTGTTTTTGTCCTAGGAATTTTTCTAGGGCGAGGCCCGTGCGTAGGACAAGTCATTGGGGTGTTGAGGGTCTTAGTCTCTAACATCTCCCCCTCTTTTTACTAATATGAGGGAGATTTACACAGGTTGGTGGAGAGCCTGTCTTAGGCTACGCGATGGGCTTCCGCGACCAGCACCTCAAACAAGATCATGTGATCAATGTGAAGGTGAGGCCTCTGTCTTAGGCTATGTAGGTGGCATCCAGCTCCAGCACTTCTAATGATGAAGTGTGCCCCCGGGCATGGACCTACAATATTCCCGTCATGGAGTTACCTCACTGCTGGTGGGGTGTGCATCTGGTACACGGCATCGTGATAATCCCGTCATGGGCATCTCCACAGCCTTTGGAACCAACTGCGTTCCATGTCTGAGGCAAGGTTTGAAAAATTTAGACCCTCTATGGCTGTATGGGGACGCTCTGTATGGAGGTCTTCTCTGGAGCCTCTTTGTTCCAGCCGTTGGTAAAACACGGAGACCAATTTTTGTGTGGCTGCGTCTACCTGCGACTTGACAAAGTTGGTTAGTTTTTTGAATGCTCAAGGCCCAAAGGTGAGAAGCAACAAAAAACCTATAAACGGCCCCAAGACACTGGGAAGCAATGTGGATAACCAGGCGGATGTGGAAAACCAATTTTGATACCATGCCTCACTTTGTTCCCTCTGTTTCTTTCTATTTTCAAGGCTCTGTCTAACTCTCTCAATGCTATCTTCTACCAGACCTGTTTTGTCTGCGTAAAAGCAACATTCTTCTTTAAGTACTGCGCACAAACCTTCCTCTTAGAGGAGCACTAAATCTAGGCCTCTTCTATTTTGCAACACTACCTCAGAAAGTGAAGCGAGGGATTCTTTGAGATATTTTAGACCCTGCTGTAGCTCTCGGAGATCGTTATCGATGGCCGCAGAGAGCTGCAGGTATTGTTGATTGGAGGTGATCAGAGAGGCTATGCCTGTTCCAGCCCCTGTGGCACCAAGGCCCAAAACAACTGCGAGTGTTATGGCTGTGATGGGTTCTCTCTTTACCCGGGGCATTGTGGTGCCTCGCTCCCAAAACTGAAGTAACTCATCAGCAGGATGTACAGTGAGTCTGGGGAAAAGCATGACTAACACTAACACTAACAATATTCTCTATGCTCAAGAAATGTTGCAGTGACTACATATGGGGTAAGGCCAGAAGAACAAGCAAAATAAGAGGTGTTAGATGCCTGAATATACTGAAAAGTGGAGTTGACAGTAATTGACTGATTACATATTTTCTCTAAGGGTGCAGAAGGGAGCATTTTTGGCCAAGAAGGCAAAGGCCTAGGCCTGTGACCTGGCTGAGTGTCAGGCCACCATGGGTCTCAAGACCCCATCTGAGTCTGCTGGTGTCATTAGTAAATAATGGCTCACCAAATGTAGCGACGCCTTCATAAAAGGGAGGCCGGGAGGAGTAGCATACCCAACACTCTTGATATTCTGAATTATTGGCCTCTCGGATGGTCCTGACAGAGGCGTTGACTAAGGAGAGAATTAGTTCTGCAGAGGAAGGGGGCCCCTCGGGTAGGGTAGGTCGGTATAGGGAGGTGCTGAACAGAGAAGGGGACACAGTTGGGGAGGAGGGTAGGTGGGAAGGACTTTAGGGGAGGAAGCCGATAGGTGAACCCAAAAAAGAGGCTTGCCCTGCCTAAAGAGTCCCATGGGCGAAAAGGGGGTAGGGAGGACAATAAAGTACAAAGGGGAGTCGGGGGAGAAGTAGCCAATGGCCTGGGCATTTATGGCCTGCTCGACTAAATTAAGCGCTTGCTGCCCTTCTTTAGTTAGGGAGCAGGGAGAGGTTGGATCAGTATCTCCCTGCAGGATGTCAAATAGGGGTTTTAACTGTCCTGTGGTGAGTTTTAAATATGGGCGAAGCCAATTAATGTCGCCTAGAAGGCGCTGAAAATCATTAAGGCATTGAAGAGAGTCTTTCCTGATCTGTACTTTTTGGGAGAGGACCCTATTGGGGAATAATTCAAACCTAGGAACAGGTGAGGGGGACAGACCTGAATTTTTTCAGGGGACAAGCGGAGGCCTCGAGCCTGTAAGGCCGAGACAACCTGCATGGTAACTTGATGTAAGGTTGCCTCCTCAGCCCCAGCGAGAAGAATGTCATCCATATAATGAATTATATATAGCTGAGGATGTTGAATTCTAAAAGAATCTAAAAGAATTGTCTGAGCCACATATTTTTGGCAAAGGGTAGGGCTGTTGGCCATGCCTTGAGGCAATACTCGCCATTGGAAATGCGGGGAGGGCCCTATACAGTTTACTACTGGGAGGCTGAAGGCGAAGCGCTTACAGTCATCTGGGTGCAACGGTATGGAGAAAAAGCAGTCTTTGTTTGATTAACAGCCCATAAGTCTTGTAGCAGCCGCCACTTGCCAGTCCTTTTTTGAATGACAAAAATGGGGGTGTTCCATGGTGAAGTAGAGGGCTCTATGTGTCCAGCAGCTAATTGTTCCTGCACTAACGCTGTAGCTGCGGCTAGCTTGTTAGATGGGAGGGGCCACTGATCGATCCAGACAGGTGAGTCACTTTTCCAAGTGATTTTATCTGCCTGAAGTGCAGGGGGATCAATGGCCCTTACAAAAAATGTTCTTCGAACCCTAGTCCTGATCTGTCTGACTTAGGGAGGGTGGTTAAGGGTGCTCTTAGTCCCTGACCCTCTTTGCCTAAACCCTGTCCTGGGAGGAATCCCTGTTTAAGCATTTGGCTGGTTACAACTTCATTGGGGCTGCACATAATGACATTCATTTGTGCAAGGATATCATGCCCCCATAAGTTAACGGGTAGGTTTGGGACTACAAAGGGTTGAGTGGTACCTCTCTTTCCCTCAGAGTCTTCCCATGTTAAAATTTTTGAGCTCTGGAGAGTATCTCTAGACTGTCCTATACCTTGTAAGTGCGTAAGGGAAGGCTGCAGTGGCCATGATTGGGACCAGGCGTCCTGGGCAATAACTGTGGAATTGGCGCCAGAATCAAGAAGGCCTTCAAAAAGTTTACCATCTAATTTTAGCCGCAGGGTGGGCCGCTCCTTGGTGATAGCTTGGACCCAATAAAGATCAGAAGAGCCAGGGCAAGAAGCACCTCGGTTAGAGGCAATGGCTGGCAAGGATATATTAAGGGGCAAGGGTAACGCCTGAGCTAAGCGCTGTCCCTTAGAGACATACACAGGGCCAGTAAGTGCACTGGCTAAGATGTTAATTTCCCCTGTAAAGTCACTATCTACTATGGAAGGGTGGACTATGAGCCTTGCAAGAGTGGAGGAGGCTTGGCCCAGAATAAAAAAGAACATATTAGCTGGGGGGGGGGGCAAAGGAGCCAGTAGGCAAAATTTGAACATCCTCAGGTCTTAATATTGTGTCGGAGGAGGCACACAAGTCCACTCCTGCGCTCTCTGTGGTTGCTCGGAGGAGTCTAGGGGCTGGGGATCCTCTTGTTGGCTGTTCCCTGAGGCTGACTGAAATTGAATAGGGCGAGGGGCCCGGGGTTGGCCCCTCAGGCTGTTTCCCAAAAGGGGGGCAAGGGGTTTCCAAAGACATCAGTCTTGGAGCGGCATTGATTGGCCCAATGATTTCCCCTCTTGCAGCGAGGACAGAGGCCTGGTGGCTTAGGAGGGTTAGGGTCGGCAGAGGAAGTGGCCAAGGGGCATTGCCTCGCAAAGTGTCCTGGCTGACCGCACTTAAAACAGCCTCTCTGTGCCGCAGCCCCTTGGATGGCGGCCCCAACCGCAAGCTGCATGGCCTGCGATACCTTATGGGCGAACGGGTCAACATCATTACACATCCTAATCATGTCATTAAGGTCTTTATTTTTGAGTTTGCCCCTGAGGATGGCCCTGCAAGCGCTGTTGGCATTTTCATAGGCCAATTGTTTAATAAGTTTATTATTGCCACCCTCCTGTCCGAGGGTCCTCTCAGCAGATTCTAAAAGCCTACCTACAAATTCACTAAAGCCCTCTTGAGCTCCCTGGGTGATTTTTGTCAGGGGAGTGAGAACAGATTCCGTAGAGGGAAGTGTTCGCCAGGCGCTGAAAGCGGCTGAGGCGGTCTGAGACAAGAGCCCAATCGGGAGTCCCCTTTGGCGCTGTTCAGTGGCAAACTTCCCTTGTCCGCTAAGTTTTTCAAGGGTCCAAGATGCAGAATTGGGGTTTTTTAAATTATTAGCAGCCGTAGTCTGACAGCGGTCGAGAAAGTCGGCTTTCCATGAGAGGAACTATCCGCGAGAAAGGACCGCCTATACTAGTTTGACCCATTCTCCGGGGAGCAGGTAGCCGCCCCCTGAGGCTGCCTCCAGGAGGGAATAGGTAAAGGGTGCATTGGGCCCATAAGCCCTAACAGCAGAATTCAGTTCTTTTAAGGTTTTGAATTTTAGTCTGCGAAATTCAGTGGGCTCTGAGTCTGTTTCTTCTGGGAGGTCATCGCTCTCGCTTTCTCTTTCCCTCCCTTCCGTATCCTCATTATCTGAATCTTGGAGCGGGGACTGGCTGGAAGAAGGGGCGGCAAGGTCTCCTCGCCTATTAGACCTGGTAACTACTGGGAATGCTAGGGCTTTATGGGAGGACTTTAAGGATTTCTTATTTAAGGTGGCATATGATTGGGCAGTCTCATGATGTGGGTGGCTAATGAAGACCGAATCTTTAAGCGTATCTTGGAGGGAGGACAAGTCATTGGAAAGCTGGGTAAACTCTTTTTGAAGTTGTAAGACATCCTTTAATTGCATAATCCTTTGACTTAAATCTTTTTTGGCACGCAAAAGTAAGGGCATTGTAAGGGGAGGCATTAACGAAGGTGTGCAAATTTGGGGCACGTAAGGAGGCGGCCATTCGGGATTGTGATATCGGGCCGCTTCCTCTTCCAGGGTTGCCTCTTCTGCGGGGTCGAGGGACTCTCGGAGGGGTTGTTTCTTGAACACCGGGTAATTAAATGCATGAGGGGCTGTACCCTCGGGTAAGGGAGGGTAGAGGGTCTTGGTGTCTGGCCTACTAATCGGGGGCTCGTCCCTAGATGTCTGGAGCTCAGCCAAGGGGTCCTGAGGGGGCATATTAATACAAACTGAGGGGCAAGGGGAAGGGCATGTTAGTCCCTCAAGATTATTAGGAGAAGCTGGCCCTTCGGCCGTCTTTAAAGACGTTTTTGAAGTGGACCGCGACACAGGTCGGAGGCAGAATTCTGCTACTGAGAGCAGCTGCTTTTTATTGGGGTCTAAATCTGCCCCCTCAACAATATCTCTAATTAGTCCCCAGTACGAGAAAATGGATACAGGGACGGCATCTGGGCCCTGATTCAGAAGTAAATTGTTTAAATCTCTGCCTACCTTCTGCCATTTGCGTGGGTGAATCTCAGGTCCACCAACAATAAACCAAGGACAAGCACGATCAATGAACATAAAAAACTTTACTAGATCCTTTTTCTTAACTCTAATTCCTCTCTCTCTGAGTGAGGCCTTGAGATCCTTGATAAAAACGGCCTCTTTAGACAATGAATGGCCCATCTCAATGGGGTGACAATGTAAAAATTTACTCACCAGACCGTCGACTCTGTGAGCGGCAGAACGAGGGTCTCTGTAGGGTTTCCTTCGGCCGAAGAGCGCTCCCTGGCGTCACCCGACAAAGGTCCGTACCTCGGGCCCCACGTTGGGCGCCACTTATCCTGACCCTCGGGACCTTCTGTTATTCTCGGGGGTCAAGGGGGACCATGCCTGAAAGAGATGGGCGAGAGAAAGGAACGAGACCAAGCAAAGGGTTGTCAAGGTCTACTTTACTTAGATTTTCTGCTGGTTTTATAATCATACAGAAACAAGGAAGTATGAACAGAAAAATAGAGTGAGGGGATGATGAGGCTCGGGTTTGGGCTAATCAGCCCCAATCAGTATCTTATCGAGGTTGTTTGTGTCTGGTTACCCAACCCCAACCTGGCAGGTGGTCGGGAACAATTGCAGTCAGCACACCCTGGAGAGCACGTCATAGGATGCATTCTTCTCGGAGCTATAGCTGGAGGGTGGGGTGCTATTTTTGTCCTAGGAATTTTTCTAGGGCGAGGCCCGTGCGTAGGACAAGTCATTGGGGTGTTGAGAGTCTTAGTCTCTAACATAGGAAAGCATGGATTTGAAGCTAAACTGCCACTGTCTCTCTAAAAGGAGAATTTACTGAGTCAAAAGTATGTGGGTTTTAAGGATTTTTGATAATTACTGATAAATCATTTAATTATCTTTAAGAAAGAATGTAACAGGCCGGGTGTGGTGGCTCACACCTGTAATCCTAGCACTCTGGGAGACTGAGGCGGGCGGATTGCTCAAGGTCAGGAGTTCGAAACCAGCCTGAGCAAGAGCAAGACCCCGTCTCTACTATAAATAGAAAGAAATTAATTGGCCCACTAATATATATAGAAAAAATTAGCCGGGCATGGTGGCGCATGCCTGTAGTCCCAGCTACTTGGGAGGCTGAGGCAGGAGGATCGCTTGAGCCCAGGAGTGTGAGGTTGCTGTGAGCTAGGCTGACGCCACGGCACTCACTCTAGCCTGGGCAACAAAGTGAGACTCTGTCTCAAAAAAAAAAAAAAAAAGAAAGAAAGAATGTAACAATTTATATTATCTAAATAACCATCTGCCTATAACAACCTGCAGGCAAGGAGAAAGGAATCCACCATTGCTCAGATAAGCCTGTATTTCAATATGGGGAGATGCTGTCATACTCAGTGTACATACCATCAATTAGTCGGGTGCCCAAACAACAATTTTTCACCTAAAAATACTGCATTAATGGACACAGGAAAAGTGCACTAAGCATGTAAAAGCATATCAAATTAGCTGTAAAAATTGAGTTAAACAATAGAATGGATAAACAAATTGTAATATATTCATGTAATAAAAATATGATACAGTAATAATAATGGATGGGTGCCATTAACATAATTTTGAGAGGAAGAAGGCAAACCTAAGAGTGCATACTTTGTGATTCCATTTATATAAGGTTCAAAAATAGGTAAAACTAAACTATAGTATTGGAATAGCTGGGAGGCTGAGGCAGAAGGATTGCTTGAGCCAGGAGATTGAGGTTGCTGTGAGCTAGGCTGACGCCATGGCACTCACTCTAGCCTAGGCAACAAAGCGAGACTCTGTCTCAAAAAAAAAAAAACTCATTAAGCTGTACACTTATGACATGTGCAGTTTTCTAATGTGTCATGTTTCAATTTTTTTTAAGTTTATTTTTAAAAACTGAGCCCAAATTAATATTCATGCCAAAATACGAGCAGGAGTAAATTCAAATGACTACTTAAGTAGCATAAGACACTTTGAAATAAAACTAAGGAATGAAGTAAAAAGATGAAATAATGAAATCTCACCTTAAGGAATCCAGTTGCTGAATTTGGGGGTAATTGAAGGAGAAATTATTTTTCTTAATTTTTTATTTGAGCCAGGCTCATGCCTATAATCCTAGCACTCTGGGAGGCCAAGGAGGGAGGATCGCTCAAGGTAAGGAGTTCGAAACCAGCCTGAGCAAGAGCAAGACCCCGCCTCTACTAAAAAATAGAAAGAAATTAATTGGCCAGCTAAAAATATATATAGAAAAAGTTAGCCGGGCAGGGTGGTGCATGCCTGTGGTTCCAGCTACTCTGGAGGCTGAGGCAGAAGGACTTCTTGAGTCCAGGAGTTTGAGGTTGCTGTGAGCTAGGCTGACGCCACAGCAACAGAGTGAGACTCTGTCTCAAAAAAAAAAAAAAATTTGTTTTTATTTGAAAGGCTTTAATTTTTGTTAAAGTGACTTTTGGGACAGTTTTTATTTGTTTTTAGGGTAAGATTTTTAATTATAAATATAATTCTTTAATAGATATAGGACTATTCATAGTTTCTATTTCTACTTAAGTTAGCTGTGGTAAATAATTTGTTTCAAAGAATTTGTCTATTTCGTCTAACTTATTGAGTTTATTGACATTAAGTTGTTCAGAATATTTCTTCATTATTCTATCAACCTTCGATGTCTATAATTAAGATCTTTGTGATGTGATCTCTTTTATTCCTGATATTCATAATTTCTATCTTTTTTCCCTAGATAAATCTAGGTACACTTTAATCATACAGATATTTTTCAAAGAAAGTTTTTAAACAGCGCTATTGTTTTTTCATTATACATTTCATTGATTTCTCTTGTTATTTTTCTTCTTTTTTTTTTTTTTTACTCCAAGTTTAATTTGCTCTTCTTTTTCTAGTGTTTGACATAGAAGCTTGGATTATTGACTTTAGACCTTTTTTTCTTCTTCTGGTATAATCATTTTAAACTATAGATTTTCCTCTAAGCACCACTTCAGCATCAGTCCACAAATTATAATAATTTCTTTCACCTATCAGTTATTTAGGAGTAATTGTTTAATTTCCAAATACTGAGGAATATTCCAGATCTTTCTGTTATTTGCATTTAAGTTAATTCTATTTTGGCCAGAGAGTATACTGTGCATTATTTAAATCCTTTAAATTTGTCGAGACTTTCTTTATTGTCCAGCATATGATCTATCTTGATCAATGTTCCACACACACTTGAAAAGAATAGAACAAATGGGGCAAATAGAAGACAAACAGCAAGAAGGTAGACTTAAACCCAACCACATAGATAATTATATTAAATAAAAGTGGTTGAAATGCTACAATTAAAAATCAGAGATTGTCACACTGGATTTTAAAAGCAAAATTCAATTAAATGATGCTCCCTCAATAAAACCCCACTTTAAATACATAGACACTGATAGGTTAAAAGTAAAAGGATGGAAAAAGATACAAAGCATAAGAAAGCTGGAATGTCTATAGTAACAGACAGAGTAGATTTCAGAGCAAGGAATATTAAGGATTAGAGAGAAATATTTCATAATAGTAAAAATTCATCAAGAAAACTGACAGGGTCAGGTGCACTAGCTCATGCCTGTGATCCAGCACCCTGGGAGGCCAAGGTGGGAGTATCACTTGAGCTCAGGAGTTCGAGACCAGCCTGAACAAGAGCGAGACGCTGTCTCTACTTAAAATAGAACAAATTAGCTGGGTGTGGTGGCGCATGCCTGTAGGAGGCTACTCAGGAGGCTGAGGCAGGAGGATCCCTTGAGCCCAGGAGTTGGAGGTTGCTGTGAGCTAGGCTGATGCCACGGCACTCTAGCCCAGGCAACAAAGCAAGACTCTGTCTCAAAAATAAAATAAAATAAGCAACAGAGTGAGGCTCTTTCTCAAAAAAGAAAAACTGAGAGAATTGAAAGGAAAAATAAATAAATCCATATAATTGCCCTTTTCAATACTCCTCTCTTAGTAGTTGATAGGAGTATTCAGAAAATCAGGAAAGATATATTAGATTTGAACAATACTACCAACCAACTGGTCCCAATTAACATTTATAGAACACTCCATCCAGCAACAGAAAAATGACTTTTCAGACACTTTTAGAATGTCTTCATAGATGATGAAGGCAATTACATGTTAAAATGTCTCATTAGGAAAGACTACAGTCCTGAATTTTTTTTTTTAAGACAGAGTATCACTCTCTCATCCAGGTAGAGTGCAGTGGCATTATCATAGCTCACAGCAACCTCAAACTCCTGGGATCAGTCAATCCTCTGCCTCAGCTTCCTGCGTAGCTGGAACTACAGGCACATGCCATTGTGCTGGGCTAATTTTTTCTAATTTTGGTAGAGATGGGGTCTCACTGTTTCTCAAGCTGCTCTTGAACTCCTAAGCTCAAGCAATCCTCCTGCCTCGGCCTCCCAGAGTGCTAGGATTATAGGCATGAGCCACTGTGCCTGAAGTGCCAGACCTGAAATATTAAAAAAAAATACACATCTGGCTGAGATGAAGATAATGATTCTCAAACTTGGCTGTACTTTGGGAATCACTTGAGAAGCTTTTAAAAACTGATGCCGAGGCCGGGTGTGGTGGCTCATGCCTGTAATCCTAGCACTCTGGGAAGCCGAGGCGGGCGGATTGCTCAAGGTCAGGAGTTCGAAACCAGTCTGAGCAAGAGCAAGACCCCGTCTCTACTATAAATAGAAAGAAATTAATTGGCCAACTAAAAATATATAGAGAAAAAATTAGCCGGGCATGGTGGCGCATGCCTGTAGTCCCAGCTACTTGGGAGGCTGAGGCAGTAGCATCACTTGAGCCCAGGAGATTGAGGTTGCTGTGAGCTAGGCTGACACCATGGCACTCACTCTAGCCTGGGCAACAGAGTGAGACTCTGCCTCAAAAAAAAAAAAAAATGCACATGGAACAGTATCTGGCACTATGTTGGCTATTTTTGTTATGGTTGATTGTGGCTACTCAGAGACATATGATGAAAAAGACTCCAAGGCTGCTTCCTGATGGCCATGAGTTAGTGGGATCTGCCTTGGTGCAGGGGATCACAGATGCATGACTACCTACCATTTGCGAACTGTACAATGACTGCACTCTAAAAGGGCGTGTACAAATTGACAAGTATCAGAAAAATAACAAGATAATTTAACAGCTGAAGTACTAAAGGTGATCAAATTGTGGCTAATATTTTTCTCTTTTTAAGAAAATGTTCACTGCTGTTACAATGCTGGTATAGTAGCTAAAAATTAAAGATAAAACAAAAAAAGCCCACCCTTATTTTGAATTATAACTTCCATCCATAATGTAAAATATTAATACAAAAATATTCACCATATTTAATTATTCTTTAAATTTTCATAGCTTCATACTACATCATGATTTACTTCTGAGCCCCTATTTTGGGACATTTAATTTACCTCCATTTTTCACTCTTACAAATAAAATGACAATGAACATCTTTGTTGATAAATTTGTGCATTCATTTCTGATTACTTCCTCAAGAAACTAGGCCACATGTCTGTGATGCCATGCTGTCAATACCCCAGATGACATCAGCATTTTGGGCAGCAGCCTGAATCCACTGCTTGTTCATACTGAGCTTTTAGGCAACCAAAAACGCTCTCCTTTTCACACTTGTTGTTTATCCACATCTCCTTCATCCAGAACTCAAAACATCTTGTTTTTAAACCACCATTCCAAGCCTATCAAGGTGATTTAAAAATAGATATTATTTAATATTTCTGGCCATCAAAACTACAAAAAAGAAAGAAAAAATAAGTTTTTATTTATCAGTTATCAAAGCAGTACAAGATCAATGTAGGAAATATGGAAAAACACAGGCACACAGATGCAAATTAAAAATATTTACTATATCACAAGCCAGATTTTTTTTTTTTGTCGTAGATTAATACCATACAGTTTTGGTTTTTTTTTTTTTTTTTTTTTTTAAGACAGAGTCTCGCTTTGTTGCCCAGGCTAGAGTGAGTGCCGTGGCATCAGCCTAGCTCACAGCAACCTCAAACTCCTGGGCTCAAGCCATCCTGCTGCCTCAGCCTCCCGAGTAGCTGGGACTACAGGCATGCGCCACCATGCCCGGCTAATTTTTTATATACATATCAGTTGGCCAATTAATTTCTTTCTATTTATAGTAGAGACGGGGTCTCGCTCTTGCTCAGGCTGGTTTTGAACTCCTGACCTTGAGCAATCCGCCCGCCTCGGCCTCCCAGAGAGCTAGGATTACAGGCGTGAGCCACCGCGCCCGGCCTTAGTTTTGGTTTTTTTATTTTTTTTTATTTTTTTTTTTTTTTGATACAGAGTCTCACTCTGTTGCCCAGGCTAGAGTGCTGTGGCATCAGCCTAGCTCACACCAACCCCAAACTCCTGGGCTCAAGCAATCCTGCTGCCTCAGCGTCCCGAGTAGCTGGGACTACAGGCATGCAGCACCATGCCCAGCTAATTTTTTCTATATATATTTAGTTGGCCAATTAATTTCTATTTTTAGTAGAGAAGGGGTCTTGCTCTTGCTCAGGCTGGTTTCGAACTCCTGACCTTGAGCGATCCACCCACCTCAGCGGCCTCCGAGAGTGCTAGGAGTTTGAAACCAGTCTGAGCAAGAGCAAGACCCCGTCTCTACTATAAATAGAAAGAAATTAATTGGCCAACTAAAAATATATAGAGAAAAAATTAGCCGGGCATGGTGCTGCATGCCTGTAGTCCAGGCATGAGCCACCACGCCTGGCCAAGACCATACAGTTTTTAACCTTGTCTGCCCCTACCCCTACTTTACAGAGGGAGCTTCTGTGCTGAGATATCCCCTTTCCTCCACACTCTTCTTTCCCTTCCTCACACAGTAAGACACCCTAGAAGACTAGGCTGGATCTCTTTGTCTACCCTAGAATTTCCTCGCTTTCTTTCAATTCAAAGGTTCATAGCTTTTAGGGGGTGCCACCTTGTTAGGTCCATTCCCAATATATTTCTTGTCTAGCTGACTGCTTAATATGGACTCATCAGAGAACTGACCTCTATTTCTGGCAATACCAAATGGGGTGGCCCCTATTAGACAACAATTAATATTAATGTGACTCCTGCTTTTAGCAAATATTTATGGTAGGCCTACTACATACGAGTTTCAAGCTTAGACACACTGCTGGTTTATTAAAGATGCAAAAAAGTTGCATCTTTCAAAATGTTCAGATTTCAGTGGACAGTATCAAATGGAAAGATGGGGTAGAAACATCCCACAGGGAATAATTCACAGATTGTCTACAAAGAGAAGTATTAATGTTTTAAAGCTAATAAACGTATAAGAATAGGCTCATGTCACTGCTCTTGGCAGAGCTACTCACTCCCTCTGCTTTACTGGAGTGGGCCTGTCAACACCTCCAGCAGAGCACTTACCTTATCTTTGGAGTTATTTGTGGAGGAGTTTGTCTCCCCTACAAAACTCAGTGCCCAATCCTCTGCTGCTTCCCTGGGACCAACACGGCACCAGAACATAGGCGCTCAGCAAATGCTCACTGAAGGCACAGATATTTTAGGTCTGTACGCATTGCCATAAGGAAAACAACTTTTGACATAACAAATACCCACTACTGGAATCTTTATTATTATTATTATTCTCACACAACAACCCATTCCAAAGGAATCTTTTGGAATCTTGCAGCTAAAATATCATTCTTATATTTTTACAGCTTGACAATCTTCTTGTGGATTTCCTGGCAAAGTATTTGTATCTGAGAAGTGAAACTCATGGAAGTAAAATGTAAATGCCAAGGACTCTCTGGATAATGAATTTACATCAGATTTTAGAAAAGAAAGAATAAAAGCTTGCAAGTGTTAATCTAACTTCAAACTGACAAAATAAAGACAAATTAATATAGGCTCTCTGGAAAGTCTGGAGCTGAGTAAGCTACGGTGCTTGAAAAATGAGTAAACAGTCCCTTCTTCTGGTCATTATCTTCTGAAGTGCATGAGACATTAAATAAACAGTCATATTATGTTCAAAATACTTCTAACATGAAAAAGACTGTCAGCCAAGCATTCGCAAAAGATAATGGCAGAAGAAAAGACAACATCGGAGAGGTAAGACATCCGGAAAATAAAATCATTTAGCAGGCTTTCAGAACTGACAGGTTCTGAAGGAGGCAGGTTTTTTTTCCCCTTAATTTTTTTTTTTGGGGGGGGGGAAGGTTTAAAAAACTTTTTTTGTTGTTTATTTATTTATTGTGGTGCTTTAGGGCTAGAGAGGATTTTGAATATGCTTAAGTCCAACTCTCCCATAAATTGTGATGGTTACAAGTAGGTCTGTGTTTCAATGTACAGACTGATGGAAAACATCTAATTCACTCACTTATTCATTCCTCTATTAACTCAAATCCACAAACTTGTATTGCAACAAGAACTGTGTCAGGCATGGAGTATTCGGCAATATGCACTACACAATCTTCTCCCTGGAGGGGCTTGCATTCTAGGGGAGGAGATGGCAGGCAAGTAGGCAACTACACTCAAAGTGTAATCAGGGATGGGAATGGCCAGCGTGAGAGCTGTTCAGCATGGGCTGGGAGCACACAGGACAGGCACCTAAGCCCACCTGAGGAGGCCATGGAGGAGGTACTATCTCAGCTGAGACCCGGAGGATGGGTAGGCAGTAGCAGACAAAGGTATGTCAGAAGGAAGAACTTTGCAGTCAGTGGGAGCTGAATACATAAAAAGATCGTGTTGCTTTCCAGGAAGCAACAGCACGGGCATATACTAACACAGTGCCAGTGAGGCTGGAGATAGGGGTATAAGTAAGATGTGTTCTGGGAATGAGGCTTAACAGGTCAGAGCCAGAGAGAGGTCCTTGGAGTATTAAGGAGCTTAGGTTTGTCCAGAAGGAACCTTTAAAAGGTTATAAGCAGAAGACAGATGAAAGCAGATTATATTTTAGAAAAATTACTCTGGCTGTGATATGAAAAAGACAACCCGCCTCTCCAAGACCAAAACTGTCGATGGAACTCTATTTGGAGATGAGAACTAGGCTAGATTTCTGAAGAATCTAGAGAGAGAATAAAAAGATTTGGAAATTGCCCTTGGGTGGTTTAAAAGAGGAAGGAGTCCAGGAAGACCTCCCGGTTTCTACAGCATGAGGGCTGTTTGTGTGACTGGATGGTGGCCCCATGACCTGAAACAGGAAATACATATGGAAGGTGGTGGACACGTGAGGAAGGAATGTTCTTCTATTACTAAAAATTGCTGAATTTGTCAATCATGTGGGGTGGAGTAGGGTGTAACTGGGTGAGACAAGAAGGATAGAGGGGAGGATCAGAAGAGTATAATTCTAGTCCAGGCATGGTGGCTCATGCCTGTAATGCTAGCACTCTGGGAGGCTGAGGCAAGAGGACTGCTTGAGGTCAGGAGTTGAGACCAGCCTGAGCAAGAGAAAGACCCCTGTCTTTACTAAAAATAGAAAAATTAGCCAGCCGTCATGGTGTGCACCTATAGTCCCAGCTACTCTGAAGGCTGAGGCAGGAGGATCACTTGAGCCCAGCAGTTTGAGTTAGGCTGATGCCATGGCACTCTACTTAGGGCAAGGGCAACGGAGTGAGACTCTGTCTCAGGGGGTAAAAAAAAAAAAAAAAAAAAAGGATAATTCTAAGGGAATTGAAAAGATACAAAGATAAATTTTCCTCTTGTCATAATTTTGCCAAAGGCCGGTTGACAAATTAAACATATTTGAGAATGTGTAATCTGACCCACCCCCCAACCCCTGCTAAGAACTATGTGAAGAAATAACTGAGAACTAAAAAAATGTAAAGATGCTTACATTCTATGAGCCAGCAATTCCACTTCTAGAAACCTGTCCTACAACTATATTGGCATTTGTGAGCACAAGACGAACATACAAACTCTACCAACAGGGAGTTAATAAATTAGCTATGAAACAAACTCATTATGGAATATGTAGCTATTTTAAAAATGGGATAGTAGATGTAAATCTACACAGAACACAGAAAAATCTATGAACTATATTGAATTTTAAAAGCAGAAGAAGCAAAACACCACCTATAATATTATCTCATTTCTGTTTACTAAAACATTTTCATATAGATTTGGGAGTGGGAGCTGTATTATACATGTGGGCATGTGTGCGCACAGTATAAAGAAACAGAAAGATACACATTAAACTGTTACCATCCAGGGAAGAGAGTAGAATTAGAGAGAGAAGGTTAGGGATAGGGTAAAAGGGACACTATATTTGCATTCAAATATTGTTTTGTTTTTTTTTTTTTTTTGAGACAGAGTCTCACTTTGTTGCCCAGACTACAGTGAGTGCTATGGCGTCAGCCTAGCTCACGGCAACCTCAAACTCCTGGGCTCAAGCGATCCTGATGCCTCAGCCTCCCAAGTAGCTGGTACTACAGGCATGCGCCACCATGCCCACCTAATTTTTCTATATATATTTTTAGTTGGCCGATTAATTTCTTTCTATTTTTAGTAGAGACGGGGTCTCATTCTTGCTCAGGCTGGTTTTGAACTCCTGACCTTGAGCAATCCGCCCGCCTCAGCCTCCTAGAGTGCTAGGATTACAGGAGTGAGCCACTGCACCTGGCCTCAAATAATGTTTTGTTTGAATTTCTTTTACAAAAACATGTCTTCATGATATATATATTTAATAAATTATATATATATATATATAAAAGTTGGGAGAGGACCACAAAGATGCAAAGAGAGCTCACTCAACACATATTTATTCCGTTTCTACTGTGCATCAAGGACAAATTGGACTCTGGCGATACAGCAGTGAACAACATTAGGGGTGCTTCCCTCATAGAGTTTACAGTCCTGAGGCAGAGGCAGAACATTAAACATCTGAAAGAGTGAGAGTGAGAGATGGAGAGAAAAAAGTAGAAAGGAAAATTGAAGATCCCTGGTTTGGAAAAGAGATTGTAGAAGAGCTAAGTCTGGCTATGCCAGGTCAGTTGTGTCACTTCAGGCAAGAGATGTTAGTGACAGAGGTGGAAAGCAAACACTGAAAGCCTGGTGGGGAAGGAAAACAGATAACCCATATGTACATACAAATAATCATATTAAATATTCAGGCAGGTGAGGTAAGTGCTAGATGTGAAGTTCAAACACTATCCCTAAAGCATGGAGGAAGAAGAAACTAGTGCCAACTGGGAATACCAAAAAAGGCTCATGGAAGACGTAGCATTTGAAATGTGTAGTAAAAGGATATATAAACCTTTAAAAGGCAAAAATACATGGCACCATAATTTGTTAGACAGAACTGTATGGGCACAGGTATAAGGACAGGAAAATCCAGAAAACAGTCAGTGGGGCTGAAGGACATGGTGCTTATGAATATGGATGTCTGGGAAAGAAAAATGAAAAAGTGAGTTGGGTCCAGATACTGATTATATCAACAGCTAATGGGAATGACACATGTGCCAAGCTCTGTCTTTCATAATGCCTGGCACAATATGTATGTGCTTCCTTATCTATTGTCTGAATCCCCACTAGGATGCAAATTTTATGAAGGAAGGATCTTGTCAGTCTCATTTGTCACTCTCCCTCGAAGCCTCCTTCAGTGCTTGGCATCCAGCAAGTGCTCAGCAAACATTCATTGAATGAATAAAGGGAGAAAGAAATGATCGGGTGAATGAGTGAGCTAATAAATGAAAATGTAAAGCACTTAACCCAGTGATGGCACAAAATAGGTATTTAGTAATTGATAACTATTATTAATACTAATAGTCATTATCATTATCAGGTATTGGGGAATTAGAAGAATAATACCTGGTGGGTTGAGGAAGCTGAACAATTATATCTCTAAATTATATTATTTAAAATATGTCATTACTCCTCAAAGTTCATTGGCGATACCACAGACTTAAAATCTTTGGCCAGGTATTCAAAGTCCTTCATTCTTTAATTCCAACCCTAAATTTTAAGTTCAAGGTTCATTCACTACAGAATGTTCTTCCCTTTTCTCTACCCCCATAGAGTCAACAGTTTCAATCCTCCCAATTCGTGGGTGGCAAACTCCAATTCTGCACATTGGGAGGGTGGTGAGAAGGACAGATAATTAACATAAAGTTGTTAAATAAATGAGAATGACAATATCCAGTACTTAGCCCATGCCTGGGAACTATGCTAAGCAAATAACTCATTAACAAGCTATAAGACCGCATTATTCTTATTCCTATTTCCTGAGTAAGTAATTTATTCAAGGTCAGAGCTCCTAATGGGGGAGCTGGAACTTGAACTTGCTCTGGAGGCCGTGTGATTACCATCTTCCTTGTTATGGCTGGCAGAGCTTCCATGCCTTCCCAAAATTTGTCTTTTATTCTGAAGGCAATGATGAGTTAGGCTCCACTTGGAGGAGGGACGATCCTCGCTCTATTTGGGGACAGGCTCACAGTCACATTTCTCTAAATCACAGAGTGCATTTAGGGTAACTAGGCAAGATAAAACCGGGAAGTTAATTGGAACCAGATCGCAGGAAATTGTCCTTCACTTGGTAAGAAATAGAGAATCAAAGGAGTCTGGGCAGGGAAGTGGCACAACCAGTTAAGCATTTAGTAGGCACCTATTCTGTGAAAGCACCTCACCAGGTACTAGGCAAATATAATATTGATAGCTGCATAACTCTAAACAATTATTCCTGCCTTTCAAAAGTTTATAGTCTACACGGGTGGGAGGGGGAGGAGGGGATGGGTGCATACAAACATAATGAGTGAGATGTGCAACATTTGGGGGCTGGTCACACTTGAAGCTCTGACTCCAGGGGGGAGGGGGGTATGGGCAATATACTTAACCTTAACATTTGTACCCCCATAATATGCTGAAATTTTTTAAAAAGTTTATAGTCTAGGGAGGGAGGTAAGGCACACATGTGTTAAATCACAAAGTGAGGTAGAACCTGACAAAAGCCAAATAAATCCAACAGAAATGTGCCAAGTTCACACTGGAATAGGCAGGAAGGTGAAGGACTTGAAGGCCAGGCTGAAAGTTCAGTGACTCAGCCCTCAGGGCATAACTCCTTTCACTGACAGTAAATCCTAATTGAAGATAATTGAAGGTCTTTATCACCTCTTCACCAAAAATCTGCATTCTCATTCATATTAACTTTTCCAAGGAACCAGAAATCTCTGGTTCAAAATATTCCCCTCAAACCAATCTAGCCATTTGCATTAAACTAACCCCAGCTACTTCAGGCTGAATTTATCTGGTTTTAGCCTCCCCCAGTTTCAAGTAGCTATAATATAATTGTCATCTGCAAAAAGCTGAAGAAAGATTAAACATCCATGGCACTGCCTGGGTGTAAAACCTGGACAAATACGTGGTCTTTAAATTTTTTAATATATGTCACTTTTTAAGAAAAACATATACTTAACTGCTTTTTTTTAGTTTTTTAGTTTTTTTAGTTTTGTTTTTGCCCAGTTAAAAAAGTAATGCATAGCACCACAGGTATGCCATTAAAAAAAAAAAAAGTATTGTGACCGGCTAGGGCTGGGGGCTCACACCTGTAATCCTACTACACTGGGAGGCTGAGGCGGGTGGATTGTTTGAGCTTGGGATTTCAAGACCAGTCTGAGCAACAGCAAGACTCCATCTCTACTAAAAAATAGAAAGAAATTAGCTGAACGACTAAAAATATATAGAAAAATTTAGCCAGGCATGGTGGTGCATGCCTGTAGTCTCAGCTACTTGGGAGTCTGAGGCAGGAGGATTGCTTGAGCCCAGGAGTTTGAAGTTGCTGTGAGCTAGGCTGACGCCACAGCACTCTAGTCAGGGCAACAGAGTGAGACTCTGTCTCAAAAAAAAGTAATGCAATGAAAAAATGCAGAGTAGTATAGAGAATTAATCCTCCATAACCCCACCCTCCAAAGATAACCACTGTTAACAGTATGTAAAGGTACCATTTCTGACATCTGACTGATATTTATAATGCTAGATAAGAGGATAGACAGATAATTTCAATCCACACACATAAACAAATAAACAACACATGCCGTTTTGCATGCTTTTCTCTCCAGCCACAGTAGTCCTCTTATCTGCGGTTTCACTTTCCATGGTTTCAGATGTTTACAATACAGTAAGATAATTTGAGAGAGCCAGAGAAAGAGAGAACACATGCACATAACTTTTATTATAGTATATTATAATTGTTCTATTTTAGTATTAGTTACTGTTGTTAATCTCTTACTCTGTCTAATTTGTAAATTCAACTTTATCATAGGCATGAATGTAGGGGGAAAATATGGTATATGTAAGGTTGGTGCTATTTGAGGTTTCAAGCATCAACTGAGGGTTTTGGAATGGATCTCCTGTGAATAATGGGGAACTACTGTATAGATTTTACTCATTTTTAGTGTCATATACTATGCTAGTGTATACAGACCTTATTATTATTATTATTATTTTTGAGACGGAGTCTCGCTTTGTTGCCCAGGCTAGAGTAAGTGCGTGGTGTCATCCTCGCTCACAGCAACCTCAAACTCTTGGGCTCAAGAGATCCTCTTGCCTCAGCCTCCCGAGTAGCTGGGACCACAGGAATGCGCCACCACCCCTGGCTAATTTTTTCTATATATATTAGTTGGCCAATTAATTTCTTTCTATTTTTAGTAGAGACGGGGTCTCGCTCTTGCTCAGGCTGGTTTGCAACTCCTGACCTCGAGCAATCCGCCCACCTCCGCCTCTCAGAGTGTTAGGATTACTGGTGTGAGCCACCACGCCTGGACCCAGACCTTATTTTTAAAATCAAATCCCACATCAACAGATCAGTGTTTTCCCTCAGTGGTTTATTTATTTGTTACCATTACAAAAATACTGTGCTTAACATCCTTGTACCTATGTTTATATATATACACTTGTGCTCATAATTCCATAGGATAGTTTCCTTTTAAAACTGCTCAAAGAATGCCCACTTTTTTTTTTTTAATATACAGTTTTGCTCTGTTGCCAAGGCCAGAGTGTAATGGTACAATAATAGCTCACTGCAGCCTCAAACTCCTAGGCTCAAGTGATCCTCCTGCCTCAGCCTCCCTAGTAGCTGGGACTACAGGTACATGTCACCAAACCTGGCTAATTTTTTTATTTTTTGTAGAGACAGAGTCTCACTGTGTTACCTAGCATGGTCTCGAAATCCCGGCCTCAGGTTATCCTCCTGATTTGGCTTCCCAAAGTGCTGGGATTACAGGCATGAGGCACCATGCCTGGCCCTACATTTTTATTTGAATCAGTATTGTGAACTTTCCCTTTAAAAGTGGCACCTATGCCATCCCACTTTGAATGAATAAAAATATGTCCACATCTCCACCACCTCCCCACACTTGGTATTATCAATCAGTTCACTAAGGAGTCACTTTAACTAGATCAATTAACTCACTCTAGAGAAATGAGGGCACATAGTGGGCATTTCAGAAATATTCTTGTTGTTGTGGCCCAAGGAGGCCAAAAATTTAATAAAAGCATCTGGGTATTTTCTTCTCCTTTTGTTTAAAGGAGTCAGTGATTGTGAGGAGGGGTGCTCAGTTGCCTTGTTTGTTTTTATTAAGACAGAATCTCACTCTGTCACCTGGGTAGAGTGCAGGGGCATCATTATGGCTCACTGCAACCTCCAACTCCTGGGCTATAAGCAATCCTCCTGCCTCAGTCTTCCGGGTAGCTGGGACTGCAGGCACATGCTGTAATGCCCAGCTGGGATTTTTTATTTTTGTCTTTTCCTTTTGGTAGAGACGAGGTCTCACTCTTACCCAGGCTAGTCTCGAACTCCTGAGCTCAAGCAGTCCTCCTGCCTCAGCCTCCCAGAGTGCTGGGATTACAGGTGGCAACCGGGTATTTTCACAGGACAAGAAAACACATCATTTCCTACCCCCTTTATCCTACACAAAAACAGAAACAGCATATTCATAAGTGCCATCTTGCACCTGTTCATTTATAATGTGAAGATATTGGTCAAAATCCTGGTAGGAGACTCAGAGCAAGTCAGAGAAGACTGATGAAGGCCTTTTGTTTCAGGCAGGCAACTGAAGAAGTAAAAGATCTGGATAGATGGAAAAATGATTTTCTATGAGAAATTATAATGTCCTAGTTTGGAGAAATTAATTTAGAAATTCTCCCATGTTCAGCTGGAGAATTTACAGTGCTTTAAAAACTTATCTCAGGGGCCACTACATAGAATACATTGTTCTCAGATGGAATAAGTACTTTTGTGGTTAGGTAAGGCAGTGCTAGAAGTTCTGAAGGGCAGCTTTTCTCTGGGAAATCACACTTGTTTCTAACACAAGAGTTGTGGCTGTGAGCCACCAACACTCAGCAGTCCCAGGGACACTTGTGCGCCTAGAGGCCCTTAGATAGCAGAAAGGAGGGGAGATGTCATGGTCAATCCAGTCAAAAGATTATTTCTGGATGACAGTTCAGGCCCTGCTGGCTGTGCAACCCTGGACAAGCCCTTTAACATCTCTAAATCTCTGTCCACTTTCTTGTAAAGACATCAGCAGGATGATTTCTTTTCCAGTTCTAAAAACTGTCAGATTGTTAGTTAGCTAAATGTTACTGATTTGCAGACTTTGGTGTGTACCTGATTGACCTGGAGAGCTAATGGAGAGCCCAGAGGTTAGTACCTGGACCCCTGGTGTGTGTATAAGTTTCCTCAGCCAATTCTGACACTAACTAAAGTCCCAGAACCACTGAGTTAGAGAAAGGATGAGAGTCAGAGCATAGTTTTTTAAAAATATGCAACTGTTATGAGAATTAGTGGGATAATACAGTAAAGTGCAAAGTGTTATTAAAATATCATTACTGTGTTATCATAGGGGCTTATTTACTCGACGACTTTGCTTCTGGGAAGGATAAATTCCTAATGGTGGTCATGTCTTTGCCCATCTGTATAAAATGTCTCCTGACAATGAAAAGATGACCAGGAGTTAGTGGGGAGGAGGGATGAACAGGCAGAGGAAAGCGGGTACCTAGAGCAATAACAACACTCTGTGTGACGAGAATGGTGGGTACAAGTCATCGTACTTTTGTCCAAACCCACAGAACGTACAACACCAAGGGTGAATCCTAATGTAAACTGTGGACTTCGGGTAATAATGGTGTGTCCGTGGAGGTTTGTCACCTGTAGCAGATGTAGCACTCTGGGATGTTGATAGTGGAGGCAGCTGTGCATGTGTGGGGACAGGAGTATGTGAAAAATCCCTGTATCTTCCTCTCAATTTTGCTGTGAACCTAAAACTGCTTTAAAAAACTACTTTTTTTCATTTTTGAGACAGAATCTTTCTCTGTCGCCCGAGTTAGAGTACAGTGGCATTATCGTAGCTCACTGCAACCTAAAAATCCTGAGCTCACGTGATCCTCTTGCCTCAGCTTAGGCAGTAGCTGGGCCTACGGGTGCATGCCACAATGCCCAGCTAATTTTTCTATTTTTAGTAGAGATGGGGTCTCACTCTTGTTCAGGCTGGTCTTGAACTCCTGAGCTCAAAGTGATCCTCCCACCTCAGCCTCCCAGAGTGCTAGGACTACAGGTGTGAGCCACTATGCCTGGTGTAAGAAAATAATTTCTTTTATTTGAGACAGAGTCTCACTTTGTTGCCTAGGCTAGAGTGCCGTGGCATCAGCCTAGCTCACAGCAACCTCAAACTCCTGGGCTCAGGCGATCCTCCTGCCTCAGGCTCCCAAGTAGCTGGGACTACAGGCATGTGCCACCATGCCCAGCTAGTTTTTTCTATATATTTTTAGTTGGCCAATTAATTTATTTCTATTTTAGTAGAGATGGTGTCTCGCTCTTGCTCAGACTGGTTTCAAACTCCTGACCTTGAGCAATCCTCCCGCCTCGACCTCCCAGAGTGCTAGGATTACAGGCATGAGCCACCATGCCCGGCCAGAAAGTAATTAAAATGTGTCCTTAGAGTAGTTTTCTTTTTACCTTCTTCTTTTTTAATTTTTTTTAATTTCAGAATATTACATGCGTACAAATATTTTGGTTACATAAATTCCTTTTGTACCCTTTGGGTCAAAGTTATAAGTGTGCCTATCCCCACTTAGAGTCTATTTTAATTGTTCTCACCACAAATAAGTGATAAGTAGTAAATTAGTACATATGTTAATTAGTTTGATTTAGACATCATACAATGTATACATATTTCAAAACATGTTGTACAACATAAACATACACAATTTTTGTCCATTAAAAATAAGTAAAATAAATAAATATTTTTAAAATGTCTCCTGCATTGGAAAAAATCACCTCAGTAGTCTATTTGACCTCCTGGCCCTTGGTGATCACTCACAGGTACTGTATCTCCTTGTTTCATGTGTTACACATCTCTCCACTGCTAAGAACACTAATGCCAACTCTTCCATCAGGTATCCCGCTTTAAAGCGTTCAAAGCACTTGCAGATTCATTTCGTTTGATTTCATGCTCATCCAATGGGGTGCTCAGGACAAGTATCACTATATCCATTTTGGGGTGATAATTTTCCAGGGCTCCCAGGTGCCTCTTAGAGACACTGTGCCTGGACTATAATGCATGTGATATCTTGCTCACTGTTATGTCCTTATCTCTTAGGATAAGACAGTATAGAATAGGTGTTTATAAATAAAACACAAATACAAATTTTTGCTATTTTCTTATTTCCTAAGGATGCTGAATTTTGACCTTAGCAAGGACTCTCCTGTTCATCTCTACCAGAATTTAAGCTTTAAGAGATTTTGTCTGATTTGTCCACTGCCATATCCCAAATGCCTAGAACACTGGCCCATATTAAGCATTCAATGATTATTTTTTTAAAACATATAATACAAACATACTTTTATCCTTAATGCCTAAACTAGTGCCTGGCCCAGAAATATGCTTACTAAATGTGTGATGAATGAAATACTGTAAGGGAAAAGGGGAGAGGGGAAACCTTAAATATCAAAGCTAATAAAATCAAATTATCTTATCTATGATAGAATAACTATTAAATAAATTTCCAATATGAGACACCACTAAACCACCAATAAAATGATCATTTGATTTTTAAGCATATATATGTATTTCTTTGATTTAAAAAAATCTAAAAATGATTATATATGCTTTTTTGCAAGATAAGTGAGAAGGTAGATTTGCAATATGATTAGAACTAATTAAGATAAAATACACACATGTAAAAAAGATTGGAAAGGTTGATTATGTCTGGATAAATAGTAGCTGACTTTTACATATTTCTTTTCTTATCCATATTTTCTGAATTTTCTATGTTACACATTCATTGTTTTATAATAAGGAGAAAAAGAGAAAACAAAGGAAAAATATATGAAAGGAATACATTAAATACTAACAATTTCATGAAGATATGGGTTATATTATTAAAGATTATTTTCTTTGAGTGTTCTTAAATTATTTTCATTACTTATTCTATGAAAACAAATTTAATATTAGAAACTTGCAAGAATCTAATTTGTTGTGCAGTCTCACATACACTCTACAAAGTCAAATATTTGTCAGTTACTCGAAGCACACATCAAGAGTCAAGTTTTGAGAAGGGACACTTTTGCTAGTTATCAGTAAAAACTGTAGTTGTGACTTTCCAGAAAATCGCCAGTAACTTTTACCTGTAGGCACCAAGATATGCCCCAGAGTGCTCCTAGAGAGGGAAGGTGGGGGCCCAGCGGAGGTACTGCTGTGCATTCCTTAATATTCTCCTAGAACTTCTATGGCAGGAATGATTGATGGATGATATATAATTAATTTCACTTGACAAGCATAAAGGAAAAATTTCCCTGAGCCACTGTAACCTGAGCTAATGAAACCCTATTTAACCAAGGGTGTGTGTTTAGACTGGATCTTACCTTAGTGACTTAGCCATTAGTAGGAATTCATTGTTTACCTTTAGGATTCTTATCAGTACTTAGACTCTGTTTGCATGTGATTTTCACCTGATTGCTCAATATGCTCAGTGTTATATGATTTGGAAATAAGTAAAAACATTGCAAGATCACAAAAAGCTAATCTCAACTATCTAATCTCCTTAAAATTTTATGATTTTCTCTTCTCTTTCAGGATGCATTATCGTTTTCTCTGTAGAGATCCTGTGAACAAACAAGACACCTGTTTCAGGTCTTGTAAAACATCATTCCATTTCTTTTAAGGCTTTTTGGAGATTCAGGCTACGTCATCATGCTCAAACATCCTGACTTGATTATTTCTCTAATCCCACAGGCAGCATCATCTTCTGGGGTCTGCTGCCCATGAGACCCCCTCTAGAGAAAGTTCTAGAAAGCAAGATGAGCTCTGAAAGTCCATAAGGAACTTTTAGAAGGACTGCAACTGTTTGACACTGGACAGGGAGCCAGGAGATCTGGATTCTGATTGTACTTTGCCCTATGCCTATGACTTTGGACAAACCACCCAACTTTTAGGGACTTCCATTTCCTCATTTGTGCAAAAACATAATTGGAGTAAAGGACCTCTAAGGTCTGTTTCAGTTCTAAAATTCTCTAACTCAGAAGAAATCTCTCATGCAGAAGGCCAGTGGCAGGAGGTCCCAGGGTGGGCTGGTGGGCCTTTCTTTCACAGTAAGAAACATAGGAACCTATGCAGGGTTTAAGCCTTGGGAAATTGGAGTTATTCCCCCTACTCCTACTCTTGGAAAACTGAGAAGTGAGAGTGTAGATTCAACACTCCTTGAAATAAAGAGGCTGGATGCATCAGGTAAGTTGGCATTTGTCTTTCTTCAGGATGATTAGAGCTATGTTTTCATTTCCATGGTAAAGAAACAAGCTCAGAGCCTTGCTATGCAGAAGTGTTCATGAATAATTAGGGGGCAGTGACAACTGAACATGAAAAGGGTTGGTTGTGTGAGCCCTCAGATTCTGGCAGCCTTGAGAACTCTCCAAGCAGAGACCTAGTCTAGGACTGCTGTGATGTGGCCCAGTACCTGGGGTGTGCTACAAGCCCCATCACTGCCTTCACTTATCCCCTCTGCCAGGTGTACTCACAAGAGGTGGCACAGATCTGTGGTGGGGGAGGAGCGAGGAGGGACTACTCTGAGAGTGGCATCCTACTGCCTCCTTGCTCAAGAGCCACATGACAGCTTGTCCCTCTGGTCTCCAGGCTAAAGAAGTTTTATTTTGTGTCTACTTAGCCATCATTTCTACACATCCCACCTTTGGAGGCAGCTTACATCCCTCCTTCAGCCTTGCTTGGCACCCTGGTTCCCTGCCTTCTGCACTCTGCCACCACCTTGGGTACCTGAGAGGAAAGCACTAGAGGCAGGCCCTGTTTCCTTTTTCTGCCTCCTCCCAAAGGATCACTCTATATTATCTATCAGCTCAAAATTCCACAGCCACTCTATTTCCTAGCAAATAAAATTCAATTTTTTAGCCCAACCTTCAAAGTTCCTTGTTACCAATCTTGCCTCCAAATGCTCCCTAACATATCCCATTCACTCCAACTCAAATGGAAAATTCCCCCAGAGCAACCCAGACCTAACACTCTACTCATACACACTCACATACACATACGCTCACACAAACACATTCTACACCTTTGCAGAGTTCATTTATCTTGCAAAGTCCAGCTTAAGTGACTCTTCCCATGGGAAGTCTACCTCGTCTTCTCTCCTCTGGAATGCTATAACTTTCTGGCTCGTACTTTGGAGACATTTAGCACTATCTAGCTAAAATCAGTTATTTTTCCATAGATTTATTCTCTACTAGGTTGTATGCTTCTCAAGAGTCAAAGAATTACTGACAGTTACCTTTGTTTTATCTTTGTGTACCCATAGCAGAGTATATGCTACAGGAGGTTCTCAATGAGTGCTCAATAAATAAAGAACAGAGGTCAACTAGATACTGCATACTAATTATTACACAGCCCTGGGCTGCTAAGGTGAAAAATAGATGTGAGTTCCAGAAATTGGAATCCACAAGTTGAAAATAACATTTTTTTCCTTCTTTTTTTTTTATTTTTTATTATTTTTTTTTATTTTGGCATATTATGGGGGTACAGATTTTAAGGTTTCAATAAATGCCCATTTCCCCCCCTCCCCCCAAAAGTCTGAGTCTCCATCATGACCATCCCCCAGATTTTTTTCCTTCTTAAAATGCAAACTTCTTTCCAATGAAAGATAAACTGTTTTTCACAAATCAAGATGCTATATCTGAGCCACTTTCTTCTGTCATAGACACTTACAAGAACCTAAGGAAACCCATGCATCTTCTCATCAGAAAAATGAACATGTGGGCCAGGCACGGTAGCTCACACCTGTAATCCTAGCACTCCGGGAGGCCCAGGTGCGTGGATCATTTGAGCTCAGGAGTTCGAGACCAGCCTGAGCTGGAGCAAGACTCCATCTTTACTAAAAATAGAAAGAAATTAGCTGGACAACTAAAAATATATAGAAAAAATTAGCCGGGCATAGTGGCATGTGCCTGTAGTCTCAGCTACTCAGGATACTGAGGCCGGAGGATCCCTTGAGCCCGAGAGTTTGAGGTTGCTGTGAGCTAGGCTGACACCATGGCACTCTAGCCCGGGCAACAGAGTGAGACTCTGTCTCAAAAAAAGAAAAGAAAAGAAAAGGAAAAATGAACATATGCACATCAAAATATTTATATAGGCCGGGCTTGGTGGCTCACGCCTGTAATCCTAGCACTCTGGGAGGCCGAGGCGGGCAGATTGCTCTTGAGGTCAGGAGTTCGAAACCAGCCTGAGCAAGAGCGAGCCCCTGTCTCTACTATAAATAGAAAGATATTAATTGCCCAACTAATATATATAGAAAAAATTAGCCGGGCATGGTGGCACATGCCTGTAGTCCCAGCTACTCAGGAGGCTGAGGCAGGAGGATTGCTTGAGCCCAGGAGTTTGAGGTTGCTATGAACTAGGCTGAAGCCACTGCACTCACTCTAGTCTGGGCAACAAAGTGAGACTCTGTCTCAATAAAAAAAATTATGTATAATTTTTATATATTTTTGTACTAATTTTAAACTTATAAAAAGTTGCTAAAATCAAAGTAGTACAAGAATCGCAGGGCGTGGTGGCTCATGCCTGTAATCCTAGCACTCTGGGAGGCAGAGGCGGGCAGATTGCTTGAGGTCAGGAGTTCGAAACCAGCCTGAGTGAGACCTACTAAAAATGGAAAGAAATTAATTGACCAACTAAAAATATATATAGAAAAAATTAGCCAGGCATGGTGGCGCATGCCTGTAGTCCCAGCTACTTAGAAGGCTGAGGGAGAAGGATTGCTTGAGCCCAGGAGTTTGAGGTTGCTGTGAGCTAGGCTGACGCCATGGCACTCACTCTAGCCTGGGCAACAAAGTGAGACTCTGTCTCAAAAAAAAAAACAAAACAATAGTACAAGAATCATTCATATAAACCCTTTACCAAATTCACCTATTAACATTATTTGTCTTATCATTTTATTCCTCTGGCTTGCTCGTTCTTGCTGTATACATATATGAGTGTGTGTATATGTGAAATATTTTCCTGAACTATTTGAGGATTAGTTGCATATATTAAGGCCCTTTCCCCCTAAATACTCCAGTGTGTATTTCCTAAGAATAGGAATATTCTCCTGTGTAATCATAGTAATCACTTCATAAATTTATATGCCTTTAAGTAATCCACTAGTCCTATTCCAATTTTGTCAGGTGATATAATGATATATTTGAGAGCATTGTTTTTTCCTCCAGTACAGGATCCAGTCACGAGGATAGGGCTTCCAGGATAGGATTAGTGTCTTTCTAAGAAGAGGAAGAGCACTAGCCTTCTCTCCATCCACCAGCGAGGATACAAGAAGAAGACAGCTCTCTGTAAACCAGGAAGAGGGCCTTCACCAGAACCTGATCAAGCTGGCACTCTGATCTTGGACTTCCAGCTTCCAGAGTATTAGAAATATATGTTTGTTGTTCAGCCACCTAGTTTGCAGTGTTTTGCTATAGCAGCCCAAGTAACTAAGACAGTCCCCTCCCCTACCCCATGAATGATTTGATACTACTGAGGTAGGGGGGTCTGTGCCCAAGGATCCAGAAGAAAAGTAATGCACTCAACCATAGCTTTTTTGTTTTGTTTTGTTTTGGTTTTTTTGATACAGAGTCTCACTCTGTTGCCCAGGCTAGAGTGCCGTGGCGTCAGCCTAGCTCACAGCAACCTCAAACTCCTGGGCTCAAGCAATCCTCCTGCCTCAGCCTCCCGAGTAGCTGGGACTACAGGCATGCACCACCATGCCAAGCTCATTTTTTCTATATATTTATAGTTGGCCAATTAATTTCTTTCTATTTTTAGTAGAGACGGTGTCTCACTCTTGCTCAGGCTGGTTTTGAACTCCTGACGCTGAGCAGTCGGCCCTCCTCAGCCTCCCAGGATGCTAGGATTACAGGCCTGAGCCACCGTGCCTGGCTGTCAACCATACATACTTTTTGGTTTGGATTACGATGCATGTGACTTTGGACAAACATCTTAACCTCTCTGTGCATCAGTATTTGCATCTGTAAACAGGGATAAAAAATGCCATGTAACTCATGGTGTTGTGAGGGTTAAGTGAATTAATATATGCAAAGTGCTTAGAAAAGTGCCAGGTACACGGTAGGCACTATATGAATGTCAGCTGTTACAGATTGATTATCAGTTCTATAAGGTCAAGGATTTCACTCCCTGATATACTTCCCCTGTCTAGAAGAGTGTCTTGCACAAAGTAAGCATTCTATCACAAGAAACAACTCAAAAATGCAAAGAAATCAGAAACCCCCTCAAATTCTCCAGCTGATGGACCATTTCCTACTTGGCTTGACATTGCCTGCAGCTAGCTAAGAGCTCAGTCCCTTATTAGAACTGAACTCTTTGAGAAATCCTTTGCTCTTACTCTGGCAACCAATTCCTCAGTTGGAGGCTTTGTTCTCTTATCGCAGGATAGGAAAAGCAAAGGCCGGAAGGCAGGTGCAGCCAACCAGGGCAGGCTGAACAGTCTGATTGATGGGAACCTCCCCCACCGCCACCCCGACACCCCCTCCCCCATCCTTACCTCCAGCAGAATGAGAGAAATAAGAAATAACCACACTGTGGCCCTGCCCAGCCTGCTGCCTTTTTTTTTTTTTTTTTAGAACAGTTTGGCCTCCGGGTTTAATTATCTTAAGTCGCGAAGTAGGAGTTCCCAAGCAATAGGTTGCTCCAAGAGGTTGTGGGTTAACAAATACATAATCAAAACAAGCATTTTCTGTTGACCAAATAAACACTGTGTCTTCTTCATGTATTAGCTATATCCTTAGCCCGCTTGAGGGTGGAGACCAGGATTTCTGAAAAGGATGTTTTCTACCATTGGGAGCATCCCTGCAAAAAATGCAGATTCCAGGACCTCACTTCAGAACAACTAAATTAGCATTGGTGGGGGAAGGAGTAGGATAAAGATAGGGGGATGAGATGGAATAGAGCAGAAGTCTACCTTTTTATTTTTGATTAATGAATTTTATTTTTTAGAGCAGTTTTAGGTTCACAATAAAATTGAGCAAAAAGTACTGAGACTGCAATAACCCCATTACCACATGTGCACAACCTCCCCCACGATCACCATTTGCACCACATTTGTTAAAATCAATGAACCTACATTGACACATCATTGTCACCCCAAAACAGTAACTTATATTGCAGTTCACTCTTGGTGTTGTTCATTCTTTGTGTTTTGACAAATGCACAGCAACATTTATCATACAGAATAGTTTCACTGCCAGAAATCCTCTGTGCTCCACCTCTCTATCCGTCGCTCCCCTCATCCTCCAACCCGGCACCATTAATCTTTTCACCATCTCCATAGTGTTGCCTTTTCCAAGATGTCATATAGTTGGAATTGCACAGTGTGTAGCCTTTTCAGACTGGCTTCTTTTCACTTAGTAATATGCATTAACGGTTCTTCCGTGTCTTTTTAAGGCTTAATAGCTCATTTCTTTTTAGCACTGAATAACAATTGTCTGGCTGTACCACAGTTCATTTATCCATTCACTTACTAAAGGACATCTTGGCTGCTTCCAAGTTTTGGCAATTATATATGAAGCTGGCATAATATCCATGGCCAGGTTTTTGTATGGACATAAGTTTTTAATTCATTTGGGTAAATACAAAGGAATGAGATTGGTGGATCATATGATAAGAGTACTTTTAGTTTACACTGTCTTCCAAAGTGGCTGTACCATTTGCATTTCCATCAGTAGTGAATGAGAGTTCCTGTTGCTCCACATCCTTGCCAGCATTTGGTGGTGTCAGTGCCAGGATTTTGGTGTTTCCAACATATGTGTAGTAGTATCATATTGCCATTTTAATTTATTATACATTTTGCTGAGGATATATGGTGGGGAACATCTTTTCATATGCTTACTTGAGATCTGTTCACTTTCTTTGGTGAAGTGTATGTTTAGGTCTTTTGTCCGTTTTATTAATCAGGTTGGTTTTTTTTTTGTGTGTGTGTGTTTTGTTTTGATTTAATAACATAACAAATAACCAACCCTTCCCTGAAAAACCTCATGTGTATACATACACACGTATACACACACCAAGAGAGTTAAGCAACTGAAAGTGTTTCTTCCATTTCTGATATAGAATTTCAATTTTAACACCCATAAAGGATAAACTTTTAGAAATTTATCTTACAAAATGTATTTTATGAAATTAAAGAAAATAAAATTAAGAATGTTCTCAATCAAACGTTGTGTGCTTTGAGTGAATTTTTCTATCTGATCTCACAATAGAAACTTAATAATTGGACCTTGTTCAGGGAGTTCATTTATTTTGCAGATCATTCAGATCATTCTCACAACACTTCTCTGAAATAAATAGTTGATGAATAGATCACTTCTATTTTTATAGCTGGAAACACTGAAAAATAGAGGCAAAGTAATCTATCCAAAGAAACCCAATAAGTATCTGTCTGAGCTTGGACTAGAACTCAGATCTTGATTCCAACGTAGTGACTATTTAAAGGGTTCTTTGTTTATTGTCAAGTTTTTAAAGAGTTCTTTCATATTTTGGATAACAGTACTTTATCAAATGTGTCTTTTGCAAATAGTTTCCCTCAGTCTGTGGCTTGTCTTTTCATTCTCTTGAGGAATCTGCCTTTTCAACCAGCCCATTCATGCATGGAATAAAGTTTGAGGGTCACTGACATCTGAAAAGTAAGGAAATATTTTCTTCAGCCATCAAGGCATAACAATGCACCCTAATTTCACTTGTAAACATGATACTATAAATAACAAAAGTTATACATGTATAATTAATATAACTAAAATGTACATTGGTGAGCTTCACAAAAAAAAATCTTTATTAGCTCTTCTCTACATTTATGAGAATGGATAGAGCATTAGAAAAAGTCAGGAGACCTAAGTTCTACAGAGAACTCTGCTACTAATTAGCCATATCACCCTGAACTGGTCTTTCCCACCATCTCTAGACCCCAATTTCCTTGCATATAAAATGATGGGGATGAATAAGATGAGCTTTAAAGTCCCCTCTGATCCTGTGGCTTTGTCTTTTCCATCAAAGCCAAGACAAGGAACATGTTTCCATCAATGAAAACCCTGAGTAAACATGGGTGGTACATCTTAACAAGAAGTGCCTTTGATTTGGCATCTCCTAGACTTTGAGTAACAATCTCCAGAGTCAGAATTTAATGCAGACTTGACTAATGCATAAATTAAGCAAGGTTAGCGTCCCCACCAAAGTGCCACTGTGGTCGGTAAAACAAACCCAGATTGATAATGGCTAAATTTAAATGAGAAAGTGTATGTGTGTGTATACACAATTACGTATAGGGCAGAACATAGAGAATTTCAGACTCAACAGACTTTGTGAATGCAAAGAGAAACAAAAATAGAAACCATCAAATAGCCAGATGGCTGAGTTTTCTATTTTTAAATATATCATGAGTTCTGTGGGAGTATGTCAATGAGTAGAACTAAGAAAAATGTGATAATCTTTAGTGTTTCTGTTTTTTAAACAAAACAATATCCCATAGGTTGTAAAATAGCAAGGAAACTATGTAATGAAATGAAAGAAGTAAATGCTTTTAAATCCATCAAGCCCAGCCTTTAATGTTACACCATGATTCAAAGCACTAATCAAATGTTCTTCTATCTTGAAGCTGAAAGTTATTTACAATGACTATAATATTTCTACGAAATACCTAAATTAGTAGGTGAAGTTACCTTTTTCCCCCTCTCATATTTCTACACTCAACTTTTCAAATGTCCTAATATAGTCATGGCGTAGCCACAAAATGTGACAAAATAAACACATCCGTGGGTCATCGATGAGCCGAACTTTGTGAAACATCTAAGGAAATGTGTTTGGAAAAGGACTGCACAGTTTAGAAGAATTTTAGAGTAACTCACGAATCAGCTAACCCAGTCAAAAGATTACTCACTTTAGAATGATATAATTACTTTCAGTTTGCTTAAAGCCAGGGAGAAGTTGACACAGCGATTAAAGGAAAATGGGTGAAAAAAATAGAGTTACATTATACCAGCTAAATTCAGGCTGTTCCAAGGAATAGGCCCAAGGCTTATTTGAGGAAAGATTATCTTGACAAATTGGATAAACATTTTCTGCATGACAGGACGCTGATGGAGAGTCTGTTCTGCAAGCACACCTGGTGGTGGTTTGCTTAGTGTTTGACCAAGGTGTTCAGCTTGCCCGAGTTCTCCCAGGGGCTTTGTTTACTGTTTGGCAGGTAGAGGCAGAGCAAGGGTAGGCCTTGGTAACGGTTGTTGGGCTCTGCAGATGTCTTACCCCACCCCAGCCCCACCCCCATCTCCCCATTTGGGCTAAAACAACTCTTGGCTAGACCAGTCCACAAAAGCCAGCACCAGACTTTAACAAACAGTTCATGCTTAAGGAGGCCTGCAGTCTAATGTTCCTAAGGCAAATAAAAATGGCAAATGCAAATAAATGCATCAACACCCCACTCTTTTTTGGCTTCCTCCCATAGTCAACTGGGATGGAGAGGTCAGGTCCAACACAGGGAATTACTATGGATGCAAGCTTTCCAACACACAAATCATCCTGGTACCAGGATGGAGAAAGTGTGCATTTGACTCTTTTCTACTCAAGGCTATGCTTATCTGGGCCCAGATGCCTGTAGATATGAGGAATTGGTGGTCTCCCCTAAGGCTTTTGTGGAGATTCTTGTGTTCTCAAATTATCTAAAAGTCTGTTGCTGACCAGAAAGTGCGTCTTTGCTCTGACTTGGCATCCTTGAAAAGCAATCACTTCCTCAAGGCAGTAATTTGAGGAATGGCTTCTTAGAGTTGGCTTTTCGATATTTTCTAGTGCTGCTTCATTATTCGGGGAGGCACTAATTCGGGGAGCATCAAACCCCGAAATGTCACTAAACAGTGTGGAGATTCCCATGGCATTCGGGCCCCCAAATTGAAATGAATAGCCTGACTGTTAGGACAATTTTGAATTTTGCCAGGTCACTTTGGTTCAACCAAAATTGCTTGTGTCAATCAGTTTTACAACTAAAGTCAATTTGTAGTCCAGTGGTTCTAAGCATAAAGGCCTCATGTTACCTTGTTGGATATACTGGTTAAAAATTGCATTGGAAATAACAGGGGTTTTAATTTGTTGATCCTATAAATCACTGGGCAGTCATTCCCAGATACTAGGATGCAAAGCACCATGGAGCACCCTATGCAGAGTCTACAGTCTGTTTCATAATCCCAAAACGAAAACTTTTAAGTTTATGGACTACCAATCCACACTCCCCTCCCCAATGTGAACATAACCCATTGAAATCCTGCGTTTGACTCTGTGACCATGAATTTGTCCCTTAAGCTTTAGTAGCCTGTTTGAAGCTGTAAAACGAGAATAGAAATAGTTACTTCTCAGTGTTGCATTTATTTATGCTGCTATTTATACTTGGACATCATCTGTCTCTCTCAGTAGACTATGAGTTCCTTTAAAGCATAGACTTTGTCCTCATCATCTATGTATCTTTAATTTATTTCTGCAGATGATGCATATACTATTTCTTGAATAAATAATTTATATGATAACACTTGTCAGTCACATAGTAGGACCTAAATAAATGTTTATTTCTTTTGCTTTTTCAAGACTAATAATATGTTTATCATAGACTATTAAAAATTGCTCAAACAATTAATTTTAGGCATTGTAAACAAAAATGGAAGGGATACACAACTATATCCTTTTTGTGGAGGCATAAGAATCTCTTCATGTGATCCATATTAGTACAAGCAGGTACCTGAACAGGCTGTACTGCAAGATGATCCCCACAAGACCAGGTCATATAATGGAACAATCGATGTCCAAATTATAAGAATTAAGAAAGCACAACAGGTCATCTTCCATGTTTCAGAAACTATAAAGAAGCAGTTGAAGAATTGATCTTGCCACTCCCTAGAAATCAATTTCCTGCTTAATTCATCACCTCTGTGAAGGAATCAAGATTCTGCCTAGGTACAAAGGAGCCAAAGAAAAACAATTTAACACAAAGGAAGGCAAAATATCTGTTCACCTTTTATACATAAGTAATATTGTGAGTCAAACCTTTGGTGAGATCAGTCTCAGTCCCAGAGCAGGTCTGATTTCAGGGAGTCCTAAAGCATTTACCTGGAGGCCTCAAATTGGTCAGATAGAAGGTGCCAAGAATAGCAAGACAAACAGGGGAAAGAGTACATTTTTTTTTTTTGAGATGGTATTTCACTCTGTTGCCCAAGCTACAGTGCAATGTCATCATCATAGCTCACCTAAACCTCAAACTCCTAGGATTCTCTTGCCTCAGCTTCCCAAGTAGCTGGGACCATAGGTGCATGCCACCATGCCCAGCAAAAAGTATTAATCTTAAGGGAACAAAACATCAAAAGACCTAGTTGTGCTAGGTAGCAGTCAGGATTCCATAGATAGTAACCAGTTATCTGATTTTTGTGGCCATCTGTTTACACAACTAGAAAACTAAGGGGATATGGTGTTAGCTTTCTAAGGGAATTTCAGTTCCAGTGTCACAAAGTTTTTATAATTTTCCTGCAGCTAAATTTGCTGGAGAAAAATCACACAACTATGCCCACCAGTCATGATCACAAATGAAGAGGACTTTTTTTATATCTTTTCATCTCTTCTGAAAGTTCCTTCTTCTCTCCACACCCTTACCTCTTAGCTTTACTCCCAGCCAATGAATCTCCACCTCATTCTTCATATAGCTGCACTGTCCAATATGGTAGCTACTATCCACATGTGGTTATTTAAATTTAAATTAATTTAAATAAAAAATTCAGCTCCTAGGCCAGGGCAGTGGCTTGCATCTGTAACTCCAGCACTTTGGGAGGCTGAGGTAAGTGGATTGCTTGAGGCCAGGAGTTTGAGACCAGACTAAGCAAGAACAAGACCCTGTTTCTACAAAAAATAGAAAAATTGGCCAGGCGTGGTGGTGCACACCTGTAGTCTTAGTTACTCAGGAGTTGAAACAGGAGGATGACCCAAGGCCAGGAGTTTGCAGTGAGCTATGATGACACTGCTGCACTCTAGCCCAGGTAACAGAGCAAGACCTTGTCTCAAAAAAAATTTTAGCTCCTAAGTTGCACTAGCCATATTGCAAGTGCTAAATAACCATGTGTCCAGTGGCTACCATATCAACAGTACAGATATAGAACATTTCTGTCATCTCAGAAATTTCTACTCAACAGCACTGCTTTAGTATAGAGGAATTTCCTCATCTACTCGACCATGACTCTCTAGGCCTGTCTGCAATGTATGCCCATCTACCTTCCCTCCTGTGTTTATGGGAAGCAGTGTCCCTGATTCTATCAGAGAACCACACCCTCTACTTGTCCTCTGAATCCAATTTTCTCTTACCAACTGAAGGACCTCACTTTTCGTATCACCTTTCTGAATAATCATTTTTCCTCTTTATATTGAATTATTCTCATTGACAAACACGCCGAATCTTTAAAAAATAATATTTTCCACTTCTGGGAGATAGAATGGACTTACTTTTTCTTATTACTCTTGCTAAGTAAAAACTCTGAATATTTTAATTTTTTTTTTGAGACAGAGTCTCACTCTGTTGCCTGGGGCCAGAGTGCTGTGGCATCAGCCTAGCTCACAGCAACCTTGAACTCTTGGGCTCAGGCGATCCTCCTGCCTCAGCCTCCCAAGTAGCTGGGACTACAGGCATTAGCCACCATGCCTGGATAATTTTTTCTATATATTCTAAGTTGTCCAGCTAATTTCTTTCTATGTTTTTAATAGAGATGGGGTCTCTCTCTTGCTCAGGCTTGTCTTGAACCCCTGAGCTCGAACAATCCACCCGCCTCGGCATCCCAGAGTGCTGGGATTACAGGCGTGAGCCACCACGCCCAGCCAAAACTCTGGATATTTTATACACACACACACACACACACACATATAAGTGCCTAGAAACACAGAGAACTTATTTATTTTTATTTTTTAGGTGTCTTCCTATTCAGAAAACAATGAGAACTTTTAGATAACAACTGCTTTACTCCAGCCAAACACCACAGAACATAACAAGATTCAGAAAGATGGAGAGAGAGGTGTATTGGCTAGGGACTGTGGGACTCAAAGGAAAACATAGGAGTGAATTTCATGGGTGTTTTTTGTTTTTTTTTTTTTCCTCACATTTCTCAGACTTGGAACTGAAGAAGCTGGCAACCCAGAAATGCCAATGGGTGCAAATAAAACAGCCCCGTCAAAAACCTGCTCTCTCTTGCCAAAGAACCAGGAAAGGGGCAGCCTAGCAAGACAGAGAACTTCTATGTAATACGTTTCACTCCAGCCAAACACCATGGAAAACAACTATGGCCCCACCTCCATACCAGCCAGCAAAGGCCAGGTAAGGGGCCTAGAATTTCATGCTTGTAAGACTGCAGAGAGGTGATGCAACACCCCCACTGCGGTAGTGTCAGTCAAATGAGGAGCTGGAATTTTCATTTCTACTGGCCAGTGACAAGACTCTATGCCCACCCCAGTGTGTCAGTACAGACACCTGGGGATTCTAGACTTTCACTCCTACCTGGCAGTAATAAGGCATTCCTCCCCCTTCCCAGTGGAAAGGGTCAAGGAAGGCACATGGAAAGTCAGGATCTCCACCACTGCCCAGTGCTGATAAGGCCACTGCAGTGTCAGTGGAGACCATCTGGGGAGCTATAACTTCCTGTCTGTAACAGGGAGCAATTCTGTCTCAGGTGTCAACAGAGACTGGGTAAGTAAACTGGATTTCTATCTCAACCTGGCAGTACTGTCGTGGCACCCATCCTTCCCTTGCAAGAGAAATGTTAGAGAAAGCCAACCAAAACAGAATATTTAAATAAGATGCAGAGTCTCAAAATATACCATGGAAATATCTGATTTTAAATATAAAATCACTCATCCCTCCAAGAACAAGGAAGATCTCAAAACAAATAAAAAAATCAGGCTGGGTGCAGTGGCTCACGCCCATAATCATAGCACTCTGGGAGGCTGAGGCAAGAGGATCATTTGAGCTCAGGAGTTCGAAACCAGCCTGAGCAAGAGCAAAACTCTGTCTCTACTAAAAATAGAAAGAAATTAATTGGCCAACTAAAAATATATAGAAAAAATTAGCCGGGCATGGTGGTGCATGCCTGTAGTCCCAGCTACTCAGGAGGCTGAGGCAGAATGATTGCTTGAGCCCAGGAGTTTGAGGTTGCTGTGAGCTAGGCTGACCTCACAGCACTCTAGCCAGGGCAACAAAGTGAGACTCTGTCTCAAAAAAAAAAAAAAAAGACAATCAATAGATTCTAACATCAAGGTGACAGAAATATTGGAATTATGTAACAAAGATTTTAAAGCAGCCATGGTAAAAATGCTTCATTGAGCAACTACAAATATGCTTCAAATGAATGAATAAAAAACATGAATAAGAAATAAAAAAAGTAATAAAGAACCAAAGAGAAACTTTAAAACTAAAAAATGCAAAAGCAAGGTTTAATAAAAACTCAAAGAATGGGCTCAACAGCAGAATGAAAGGGACTGAGGAAATAATCGGTAAACCAGAAAATATACCAACAGAAATTACCTAGTCTGCAGCCGGTGTGGTGGCTCATGCCTGTAATCCTAGCACTCTGGGAGGCCGAGGCAGGCGGATTGCTCGAGGTCAGAAGTTCGAAACCAGCCTGAGCAAGAGCGAGACCCCGTCTCTACTATAAATAGAAAGAAATTAATTGGCCAACTAATATATATACAAAAAAAATTAGCCAGGCATGGTGGCACATGCCTGTAGTCCCAGCTAGTTGGGAGGCTGAGGCAGTAGGATTGCTTGAGCCCAGGAGTTTGAGGTTGCTATGAGCTAGGCTGATGCTATGGCTAAAAAAAGACAAACTCTCAGGGTTCTTTGAGACTACACCAAAAGATCTAACATTTGTGTCATCAGAATGTCAGAAGGAAAAGAGAGAGGGGGCAGGGCTAAAAACGTCCTGAATAAAAAAAATGGCTAAAAACTTCCAAAATTTGAAAGCAGACATAAACTTACAGATTCAAGAAGCTGAGCAAATCCCAAACAGAAAAACCCAATGAAGTGCATTCTAAGATACATTATAATTAAACTTCTGAAAGGTAAAGACAAAAGAAAAAAATCATTGAAGCAGCCAGGGTAAGACACTGTCCTACTTAAAAAGAAGAAGCCATTAGAATGACAGCAGATTTCTCATCAGACACCATACAGACCAGAAGAAATTGACTGAATATTTTTTAAATGCCAAAAGAAAACTATTGCCCATCTAGAACCATATGTCCAGTGAAAATATCCTTCAAAAATGAAGGGGAAATCAAGATATTCTCAAATAAAGAAAACTAAGAGAATTTTTTGCTAGCAGATCTACTCTAAAGAAGCATCTAATTAAAGTTCTCTAAACAGGAGTAATTAAAGAAGAAACCTTGAGACATTAGGAAGGAAGAAAGAATATAATAAACAAAAATATGGGTAAAATCAATAGGCTTTCATTTTCATCTTGAGTTTTCTAAATTATGTGATCTGGAACCAGCATTTTATTTATCATTATTTTTTTAGACAGGATCTGGCTCTGTTACCCAGGCTGGAGTACTATGACTCAATTATAGCTCATAGTAACTCTGAATTTCTGGGGTCAAGTGAGGGCCCAGCTAATTTTTCAAATATTTTTATACAGATGAGTTCTTGCTATGTTGCCCAGACTAGTCTCAAACTCCTAGGCTGGAGCCATCCTCCTGTGTCAGCCTATCAAAGTGCTAGGATTACAGATGGTCACTTTCTGGATTGTAAGCAGCATTTTAAACAGCTATTCAAAGTGATACATTTTTTAAAAAAACAAACCCTACAACTAAATCAAAATGGAATTCTAAAAATACTCAAATAACCCACAGGAAGGCAGGAAAAAGAAAACAAAGAAATGAAAAACAGAAACATGCAAAATGGCATGCTTAAGCCCTATTATATATCAATAATTACATTAAATGTAAATGGTCTAAATACACCAATGAAAAGACAGAGACTGGCAGAGTAGATTGAAGATATGACCTAACCATATGCATCTACAAGAAATTCACTTCAAATATAGTGATATAAGCAGGTTGAAGGTAAAAGAATGAAAAAAATATACCATGTATACATCAATCAAAGGAAAGCAGGAGATAATAATATCAAATAAAGTATACTTTAGAGCAAAGAAAATTATTAGAGGCAGAGAGGTACATTATATAATAATAAATGATCAAAAACCCAAGAAGCAATAGCAATTTTAGAAATATATGCACCAGACAATAGAGCTATAAAATATGTGAAGCAAAAGTGTAACAGACAAATTCACAATTATAGTTGAAGACTACAATATTCCTTTCTCATCAAATAATAAAACATAAATGGGAAAAAATTTCTGGGACCCCATAAAGTAGTACTGAAAGGGAAATTTATAGCAATAAGTACATACATTAGAAAAGAGGAAGTCTCAAATTAAGATCTAAGCACCCACTTTAAAACCTAGAAAAAGAACATATAAACCCACATCTACTAGAAAGAGGAAAATAGTAAAAGCAGAAATCAATAAAATTGAAAAGAGAAAAATAATGGAGAAAATCAATGAAACAAAGAGATGGTTCTTTGAAAAGATCAACAGAATTGACAAACCTCTAGCAAAACAGACAAAGAAAAAAGACAAGAGATACAAATTACCAATATTGAGAATGAAATGGGATATCACCCTGCAGACAATAAAAGGATAACAGAGGAATACTAAAACAACTTTACATGATAAATTTGACAACCTAAATGAAATGTACCAGACCCTCAAATAACACAAACTACTCACCCAATATGAATAGATAACTTAAATAGTTCTATAATTATTAAGAAAATTGAATTTGTCCAGCTTGAGCAACAGAGTGAGGCCCCATCTATACCAAAAAATTTTTTAAATTAGGTGGACATGGTGGTGCACATCTGTAGTCCCAGCTACTCAGGAGGCTGAGGCAATAGGATCTCTTCTTGAGTCCAGGAGTTAGAGGTTGCAGTGAGCTATGATGACATCACTGCACTCTAGCCCAGGCAACAGAGAAAGACCCCATCTCAAAAAAAGAAAAGAAAATGAAATTTGTAATTTTAAAACTTCCCCAAAAGAAATCATCATACTCAGATAATTTCACTCAAGAATTCTGCCAAATGTTTAGAAGAAAAAACATCAATTCTGTATAATTTCCTCCAGAACATAGAAGGGGGTCAGTGGCTGCCACTTGTAATCCTAGCACTCTGGGAGGTTGAGGTGGGAAGATTGCTGGAGCTCAGGAATTTGAGACCAACCTGAGACCTGGTCTATACTAAAAATAGAAAATTTAGCTGGATACCTGTAGATTAGCTACTCAGGAGGCTGAGGTGGGAGATCACTTGAGCCCAGGAGTTTGTTTGTTTGTTTGAGACAGAGTCTCACTCTTGTTGCCTTGGCTAGAGTGCTGTGGCATCAGCCTAGCTCACAGCAACCTCAAACTCCTGGGCTCAAGCAATCCTCCTGCCTCAGCCTCCCAAGTAGCTGGGACTACAGGCATGCACCACCATGCCTGGCTAATTGTTTTTTATATATTTTTAGTTGGCCAATTAATTTCTTTCTATTTTTTTGTGGAGATGGGGTTTCACTCTTGCTCAGGCTGGTCTAGAACTCCTGAGCTCAAACCATCTGCCCACCTTGGCCTCCCAGAGTGCTAGGATTACAGGCGTGAGCCACCACGCCCAGCCGAGCCCAGGAGTTTGAGGCTGCAGCGAGCTATGATCATGCCACTGGACTCCAGCCTCGGTGACAGAGTGAGATCCTAAAAACAAAAAAAAGTGAGTGACCTCATGTTTAAACAAGAAACACTCACATACTGGAACCCCAATGAACACCCAATCTTTATCCTTGCACCAGGATGCTATCATTCTATCATTAAAACACACCCACTGGCATTCAAGACACCAGCAAAGAAAAGACAGTGGCAGTTCAGACTTCAAGTGGCTAATGGCACAGTAAGGACACCAGTGAGTTGCTTCTTTTCACACAGCCACTGTCCTCCCCCATTTCTCATATGAATAAGGAACAAGGAAATACCACATATGTGATATGACAAGATGCCAGCACAGAAGCCTTGGTCACTTGAGTAAAATAAGCACAACCCTATTCTGCCAGGTCCACATGGTCTTGTAGCCCTTGTGTGACCTTCTGCCCCCAAACTCTCTTCTCTCACCTCTCATCATCCTACCTCTATCATTAATTGGGTAGTTTATTGTGTTTCCATTGAGGATTTTAGAGGTAAATGGCCCTTTAAAAAAATGTGTTCCTTTTATTGCAGGTGCCCCTTACCTATCAAATAACTTTCATTTGCCTCCAAGTACCAGGCAACTGTGTGCTTTCCTTCTGCTGTTTGCAGTCTTAGTCACAGCCTCACAGAAGGATTAAGTGCAAATGTCACTCTGCCGTTTCCTTCAGTAGATTATGGGAGTATAAATTGGATTGTGTAAGCGCATATTAGCTCTTTCCCTCCAGTGCTAATACAGCAAGCAGTGTTTGACATCTGTTTTTTTTTTTTTTTTCTTCCTTACAGAGGAATAGAATGAACAAGCAAGGAGTCATAACTTTCTTTTCCTTGGCAGACAGGAATATTGAACTGAGAAGCCTGCCAAACTGCCAATCCCTGTATGGGTTGGATCCAATAACCTAGGGATTAAAATTCAGGATGGCTACTAACTGTCCTGGTGGTGTTTATTGGAAATGATTTCTTTATGAAGAAGATCCCCAAGGGGCCCCTTTCAGTGCAGTTGCCAACAGTATGACCTCCTATGGTCTAGAGGGAGCAGTGCAAATAACTCTTTTGCTAGAGATTAAAATAGTCATTGGTAAACTAGACAGGCTGCACCATTCTCTGTGGTAGCCCAGAGCTAATCTCAACTTTGTTTACTCTCATCACTCTTGTAAACTCACATCCCACTTGTCTTTCAGAGTTGTGTGGACCAGAGCACCTCAAAGTATGATCTGGGGACCAGTGCTGGTTTGTGAATTGATTGTTATTGATTAGCCATAAGTAACGAGTAAGTTTTCAGAATTGTTTATAGCAATCCCGACAGGATAATTTTGTGTATAATAATAATAAAGCTAGGCTTATCTTTTTAAAAAAGACTAAATTTAAAAATATAAAAAGACTGATCCTTTTGTAGTTTGTAAGTATGATGATTGGGTGTTCACACTCACGTATGAGATGTGCCTACCTCAAACCTTGTTACAACGTTGGCACATTACCCATCTGAAGTGGAAAAAATATCATCTAATAATTCATTTTTTCCTTATTTTACAAAAATATAAATCAGCTGAGGATTAGAATTTTTAAAAATAAACCTGTGGATCCCACAGAGCATTTGACAAAATTCAGCCATCCTGAGTTTCAGCTTTTGCTCTTACACCAAGTATCTGTATGGACAATTCACTTCATGTGAGGGGATGTAAATCCTACATCTGTAATGAGACAGGAGGAGGGAGTACATTGGACTTTAACCATATACACATGCTTAACAGCACCACCTTTTACCCAAGCTAAAATCTATAGACAAACTCTTCAATTTTTCTTTTTCTCTCATTAAACATACCCAATTGGATAGAGTGCTGTGGATTCTATCCCTGAAATGGAGTACCTCACGTCTCCTTGCCCAGCCATCTACCATATTTTAGGTCTTCTCCTGAGATTCTTATCTCCAGGCACAGCCATCACCACATTGCTATTAGAAAGATCTTTCCAAAATGAAGATGTTACTCTTCTTCCTAAAAGCTATTCCCTGTACAACAAATTCCAAGCTGTTTGTTGAACTTCCAGAGTCTTTTGTAATTAATTGGGTCTAGACTACCCTCTTGGCCTGATCTCCAGCCACACTATCCAAATTATCCTAAGCCCCAGCCACCTGGGCTCCTTGCTGCTCCTCAGACACACCATGAACGGTTGTTATCCATGAACACAGGTATACTCCATGCCCTGGTTCACTCTGTCACCTCTGCCTTGGAAAACCTCTTCTTCCACATCTACCTGGCACTTTCATCCTTCAAAACACAGCTCATGTCACTTTCTCTTTGCATTTTCTCTGATATCTCTCTTCTTTCACTAGATATAATTACTTCCTTATCTATGTCTCCCTCCCTCTCAGATTTATATATTATGCTATAAATATATAAATATGAATATTGATATATTTATATCATATATAGTTATTTGTTTACTATTTTTGTCTCTGCTTTCCCTTTCAAAATCAAGACACCTTGTTAATTTTTTTTTTTTGAGACAGGGTCTCACTCTCGCCTGGGCTAGAGTGCTGTGGCATCAGCCTATCTCAAAGCAACCTCAAGCTCCTGGGCTCAAGTGATCCTCCTTGCTTCAGCCTCCTGAGTAGCTGGGACTATAGGTATGTGCCACCATGCTCGGCTAATTTACATACACACACACACATACACACACACACACACATATATATTAGTTGTCCAGCTAATTTCTTTCTATTTTTTTAGTAGAGACAGCATCTCGCTCTTGCTCAGGATGATCTCAAACTCTTGAGCTCAAACAATCTGCCTGCCTTGGCCTCCCAGAGTGCTAGGATTACAGGCATGAGCCACCAAGGCTGGCCTGTTAATCTTAATTATACTAGCAACCAGAATAGTGCCCCACAAATAGGAGATCCTCAATTGTTTCTTATGTCAATATTATAAGTTGAGACACTCTTTCATTTATTCACTTATCTATTCATTCATTTCTTGGAAACCACATGTGTTAAGCTCTCAGGATCTAGATAGTGATGACTAAGATAGACAAGGTCACAGCCACCATGGAGTTTACATTACAGTGTAGAAGACAGAAAACAAACAAATGGATTGTGAAACAAAAACAAGTAAATAAACAAACAAGATAATTACATGTTGAGATCATTGCTGGGAAGTACCTAAACAGATTGAAGAGATGGAGTCTGCCTGAGGAGACCACCCTAGACAGGAAGGCCAGGAGGGTCCCCTGAGAAGATGATACTAGAGCTGAGATTTGAAAGATGAGAAGAGCAAAAGTGGGAAAGAGACTAGCTTGTTCAAAGAACAGAAACGATGCTAACATAGCTGGAGTAGAGCTGAATGGTATAAAGAAAGTTGGAAAATGGACCAACTTAATGTATTACTAGAATACAGTAGGGAGTTTAGATTTTACTCTGAATAGTAGAAGCCTTTCTAGGGCTTTAAGTAAGGAGTGGCTTAGGTCAGATTACAATTTTAGGAAATGTACTTTTGTCCTTGTAGAGAGTGGATTAAAGAGGAGCAAGAAAAAAATCAGGAAACAGATGAAGTGATTACTCAGGATCCTAGGCCAGAGGTGATGATTGCTTGGGAGTAGGAGGGCAAAGGTGGGGATAGAAACAAGTAGATACATCGGAGATGTCATATGAAGGTCAAATTAAAATTCCTTGGTGATGTATTGAATGTGTGTGGAACTAGGGGGAGCTCAGGGAAATGTAGCAAATAAGAATGATCCTGATGTTTTGGCTTGAGCATCAGGGTAGAAATTGGTGGTATTGATTGAATTGGTGAGGGAGTAGCTGGACCAGGTCAAGGGAGAGATGTAGCCTAGAATCAAGTGCTCAGTGTTGGTTGGATGTGTATGTTAGACTTCCAAAAGAAGATCTCAAGAATTAGTAAACAACTAAGTGGTAGAAAAGAAAACTGAGGCTGAAAAACAGTTATACAGGCACCAAATGTTAGTACCACCCAAGTCTGTCTGACTCATAAACACTAAGCTAGGCAGCCTCTTATCCAGTATGTGTGAATCAGAAATTATTTCTTTCAGGCATAAATAGAAAATAAATACAAAAGATTTGGAAATACAAAGGTGAAAGAGATGGCAAAATAAAAACAAATCTTTTGTTGTTTTAAGGGTTTCTTTTTTCCCCAGCACAAATCTTAAAAGAAAGAAAAATGAAGCAAAATAACCTTTGTCCTGGGATCTAGTTAAGAGCATGCCCTCTGGGGCAGCTTAGGTTCAGCTCATGTCTCTACCACTTACCCTTGTGTGTGACCTTGAACAGGTTCTATCAAAGCTTTGTACCTCTATTTCTGATCTATAAGGTATTTAAAAATAGGACATACCTTCAAAAATGAAGATTTACTGAGATATATGTGGCAAGTGCTTCCAACACTGCCAGATACATAGCAAGTGCTCACAGAGCATTAGCTATAATCTGAGCTTCTGCAAGGGGTAGGCTCCCCAGCCATGCTGAACTACTTTTAGTTATCCAAAGAAGCTAACCATTCTCTCCACTGGGTCTTTTCCCAGTTATACTTATAATGAGACATATGTGTCCTTAAAGACCACCATGCTATGCAAAATTGTGCAATAAAAACCACAAGGCTTATGAGAAAATGGAGTTCAGTGGCACAATGCTCAAAAACATGTCTACTGACACATTAAAAAAATAGGAATCAAAATTAAAAACATTTGTACAACAAATGATACTATCAAGGGAATGAAAAGACAACCCACATAAATAGAGAAAATATTTGCAAATCATATATCTGATAACAGTCCAGTATCCAGAATATATAAAGAACACAACACGAAAAAGACAACTCAATTTAAAAATGGGCAAAGGACTTGCATAGATATTTCTCCAAAAAAGACTTACAACTGGTCAACAAGCATACAAAAAAGATGCTCACCCTTGTTAGTCATTGCGGAAGTGCAAATCAAAACCACAATGAATAAGTGGACACATAGGTACTACAGTAATAGGGTATTGGGCAGGTGGGAGGGGGGCAGGGGGGGCGGGTATATACATACATAATGAGTGAGATGTGCACCATCTGGGGGATGGTCATGCTGGAGACTCAGACTTGTGGGGGGAGGGAGTAAGGGCATTTATTGAAACCTTAAAATCTGTACCCCCATAATATGCCGAAAAAAATTAAATCATTAAAAAAAACCCACAATGAAATACTACTTCATAATCACTAGGATGTTATAATTAAGGAGAAAAAAAAAACAGAAAATAACAAGTGCTGTCACAGATGTGGAAAAATTGGAGCCCTCAGAGATTGCTGGTAGAAATATAAAATGGTGCAGCCACTGTGGAAAACAGTTAGGTCATTCCTCAATAAGTTAAACATAGATTTATGGTATGACCTAGAAATTCCACTCCTAAGTATATAGCCGAAAGAACTGACAACCAATGTTTATATGGCTCTATTTCCAACAGCCAAAAGGTGGAAACAACTCAAACATCCACCAGGTGATGAATAGGCAAAAAAAGTTGATATATTCGTATTGTAGAATAGTATTCAACCCTTAAAACGGAATGAAGTACTGATAATTGCTACACTGGAGATGAACCTTCAAAAAGTCTTGCTTAGGCCAGGCATGGTGGCTCACGCCTATAATCCTAGCACTCTGGGAGGCTGAGGGGGGAGGATCACTAAAGGTCAGGAGTTCGAAACCAGCCTGAGCAAGAGCGAGACCCTGTTTCTACTAAAAATAAAAAGAAATTCATTGGCAAACTAAAAATATATAGAAAAAATTAGCCAGGCATGGTGGCACATGCCTGTAGTCCCAGCTCGGGAGGCTGAGGCAGGAGGATCGCTTGAGCCTAGGAGTTTGAGGTTGCTGTGAGCTAGGCTGACGCCATGGCACTCTAGCCCAGGCAAGAGAGTGAGACTCTTGTCTAACAAAAAAAAAAAAAAGTCATGCTAAGTGAAAGAAGACACAAAAGGCTAAATAATTACATCATTCCATTTTTTAAAAATACCCAGTAAGTCAATAGAAGAAGAGCTAAACATTGAGCTCTTCTCGCTTGTCAGGTATTCTTTCAAATACTTTTTGAAATAGGCTTGATTCCAATACATCACTTCCTTTGTGTTTTTTTCTTTATCTGTAAAATAGGTATAAATAGACCTCCTTCAAGGGCATGCTATAAGTATACAAAATAAAGTATATAGAGGTCTATCTAGCACAATGTCTAGAATCTAGTAGGCAAGAAATAAATAAGAGGATGTATTATTTTTTTAAATTTTTACTATTGTGTCCATCTCATTTCTACAGGGCTGGGTGCAGGTCACCTTCCCTTTGCCAGCACAATGCACAGCACCCAACAGGAGCCCTATAAGTAGAGAGTTTGCTTTGGTTGACTTTTTTTTTTTTTTTTTTTTTGAGAGAGAGTCTCACTCTGTTGCCCAGGCTAGAGTGAGTGCCATGGCGTCAGCCTAGCTCACAGCAACCTCAAACTCCTGGGCTCAAGCAATCCTGCTGCCTCAGCCTCCCGAGTAGCTGGGACTACAGGCATGCGTCACCATGCCTGGCTAATTTTTTCTATATATATCTTAGTTGGCCAATTAATTTCTTTCTATTTTTATAGTAGAGACGGGGTCTTGCTCTTGCTCCAGCTGGTTTCGAACTCCTGACCTCAAGCTATCTGCCCACCTCGGCCTCCCAGAGTGCTAGGATTATAGGCGTGAGCCACCGCACCCGGCTTATGCATTGCTTTTTCTTTAAAAGAAAATACATCCATATCCACATAGAAACCATGTTTTTGGCTGGGCTACGCACACACACACACACACACACACACACACACACACACACACACACACACACATTTATTTATTTATTTATTTATTTATTTAATTATTTATTTATTTATTTATCTGAGACAGGGTCTCTGTCACCCAGCCTGGAGTGTAGTGGCGTCATCATAGCCTAAATCCCTGGGCTCAAGTGTTCCTCCTGCCTCAGCCTCCAGAGTAGCTGGGACTACAGGAGTATTCAAACAAGTCTGGCTAATTTTTCTATTTTTTGTAGAGATGGGGTCTCACTCTTGTTCAGGCTGGTTTCAAAATACTGGCTTCAAGGGATCCTCTCACCTGGCCTCCCAAAGTGCTAGGATTATAGGTGTGAGCCACCACGCCCTGCCCATTTATTTTTTTGAGATAGGGTATTGCTCTGGCACCTAGGCTGGAGTGCAGTGGCTCAATCATAGCTCACTATAACCTCCAACTCCTAGGCTCAAGCAATCCTCCTGTTTCAGCCTCCCAAGTAGCTAGGGCTACAAGTGCATGCCATCAGGCTCAGCTAATTTTTTTAAAACAGTTTTTGTAGAGATGGGGCCTCTTTATGTTGCCTAGGCTGTATTTATATTTTTTAAAACAAATTCTCTATGTAGTATCCCACTTTCTTCATGGTCTAACACCCAACTGATTTATATACTTCTAAATAAACATATATTTTCATATCACGAAATGTACAAAAGCTTATTATAGGACAAAATAGATTGGATTAGATAACCTCTGCTGTTGGTTAACTCTATATTCTTCCAGTTGTAATATCACACATTTTTTTCTAGCTCATTTTTCACTTAACATTCTATCAAAAGCATTTTTCTGAGTTGTTAAATGGCATTATTTTAAATATGATTTACACTATAATTTAAATAGCTATATATAATATTTATTTCATCATTCTTCTACAATGGGCATTTAAATAATTTCTAATTTTTGCTATTATGATGAAATCTGTAAATATAATACTTAGCATATAGCAGGTTCTCAAATATATTGTGAGATGAATGTGCGGGCATAACATATGACCTTATTTTTAATACGAGATCATTTATTAAGCCCAAATGAAAGTTTTCCTTTCTAATAGAGCTGAATGCAGTAGGGATAAAAAGAAAACATAGGACTTTGGGAAATGAGTCACACAAAGATCAGAGTGACTATGTTTTGAAACTTCTGGGAATACAACTTGGAATCCAGCAGACAATTTCTTTCCCTTAGACTTATAAAATAAAGTTTTACTCCTTAATGTGCCTTATAAATTGAATTCATAAAGAGATAGTATTTCCTGTGAGATCACACATAATATTCACAAGGCAAAACACACATGCATTGACTAAATTTCAGAGATATCCACAATTGTGGGCTCAATATGCAAAAACTGATGTATTTGCAAAGGGACCAGTCCATGTCTAAGGAAAGACTAGAAGAATTTTTTACAACTGTGGGATGTGGTTGAAGACCCACAGAGAGAGAATCAGAACTACAAAATGGCACAATTGACTTCTAGCTACATTAACTTTTATTTGGTAATACTTGATTTCAGAAGCAAAATAATAAAATAATCTAGATTTTCATTAAATCAATGAAAGCTTTGTTTTATTAACTTTTTTCCTCATTTACTGTTTTGTTGTTGTTTTGAGACAGGATCTCCCTCCGTTGCCAGATTAGATTGTAGTGGCATCATTATAGCTCACTGCAGCCTCCAACTCTTGGACTCAACCAGTCCTCCTGCTTCAGCCTCCTAAGTAGCTGGGACTACAGGTACGCACCCCACACTTACCTAATGTTTTTATTTTTTGTACAGACGGTGTCTCACTCTTGCCCAGGCTGGTCTCAAGCTCTTGGACTAAAGTGATCCTCACACCTCAGCCTCCCAAAGTGCTAGGATTACAGGCCTGAGCCACCGCACCTGGACTTCATTTACTGTTTTGTCAACTTATTATAGGTGTGACCAATTTAGTCATTTTTTTAAGACAAAGTCAAAAAACAAAAGAAATTTAATGGTTTTGAGGGATTTCTCAAACCAACTAAATAACAGCTAATAAACTAGTGACCGAGGTGCTTATTTATCTTGGATCCTGAGAGTACTATAGGTATTCTGGTAAAATTCTTGGTGTTCAATCTGATTCAACTCATTCATGTATTCAACACCAATATGTGGCACTTTATAATACATGGTTTAGCCTGGCATGGTGGCTCACACCTGTAATCCTAGCACTCTGGGAAGCTGAGGCAGCAAGATTGCTTGAGCTCAGGGGTTCAAGACCAGACTGAGTAAGAGCGAGACCCAACTGTGTCTCGTGGCGCATGCCTGTAGTCCCAGCTACTGAGGAGGCTGAGGCAGGAGGATTGCTTGAACTCAGGAGTTTGAGGTTGCAGTGAGCTGTGATGACACCACTGTACTCTAGCCTGGGTGACAAAGTGAGACCCTGTCTCAAATAATAATAATAATAACAATACATGTTTTCAACAGTAGTCATCTTTTTAAAATATTAAATTGAGACCCATGATCTGACAATAGGACTATTAGAAATAGTGGCTATTCCTTAAGATCTAGATGTAAGCTCTTTTAATGCATATTTCAATACATTTCAATACTGGATAGTGGGAAGGAGGCAGCAAGAAACTGACATTTGTTGAATGTCTATAATTTCCCAGGTAATGTGCTAAGCAACTCAAAAACATGATCTCATTTAGCCCTCAAAATAACATTTCAAGGTAAGTATTATCATCAAATGAATAAACTATTCAAAGAGGTTATATAACTTATTCAAAGACTCACACCTGTAAACTAGAGGGACGGGATGTGAAATCATGTCCCCTGATTCTAAAATCAGTATTTTGTCTTGTTTTTGTTTTCATCTATGCTGCCTCCTGAGATGTTTAAGGATTAGTTTGTTTATTCCATAGAGATTTATTTAGCATTCCCACATGCTAGGCATTGTGTTGGATTCTAGGGATACAAAGATGAACTCCATGAAAACAACTCCTGATCTCACAGAGCTTACAGTATAGCCAGGAAGACAAACCAATAAACAAGGGTAACTTAAATCTTCAACATATTGTAAGACTCAACTACCTTTATTGAATTTTACTATGTTCCAAGTGCTGTGCTATGTGCTTCTGCATTCATTGAGACTCCAGTCCCAATCTTCCTTCCCAACTGTGTCTCCTGCAACTTCATCCAGGACCCCTGGACACAACGAACCCTTCCCAGCAATCCCCTAAACAACTACTCTCTCTTCTTTCTCACTTTCACTTGCTCTCTGCCACTGTGCATGCTTCCACTTTTGCCTTTGTCTACCTCTTAGGAAAAACAGATTTAAAGCAAAATTGGGAGGGGGTTCTAGTAAAAAAGACCCCATTTTTTGTCTTGTTTAGCATCTTCATCCCACAATGACAAGTCATTTAATCTACGCCAATGCCCTATCTGTAAAATGGGAATGAAAATAACCACCAATTATGATATTTGTGAATATTAATGTGATTTAAAAAGATAGCATAATGCTTGGTACACAGTGATTTCAAAAATGTTATTGAGCCGGGCGCGGTGGCTCACGCCTGTAATCCTAGCTCTCTGGGAGGCCGAGGCGGGTGGATTTCTCGAGGTCAGGAGTTCGAAACCAGCCTGAGCAAGAGCGAGACCCTTCTCTACTATAAATAGAAAGAAATTAATTGGCCAACTAATATATAGAGAAAAAATTACCCGGGCATGGTGGCGCATGCCTGTAGTCCCAGCTACTTGGGAGGCTGAGGCAGAAGGATTGCTTGAGCCCAGGAGTTTGAGGTTGCTGTGAGCTAGGCTGACGCCAAGGCAGTCACTCTAGCCTGGGCAACAAAGCGAGACTCTGTCTCAAAAAAAAAAAATGTTATTGAATGTGGAGATGAAGACAAGAACTGCTATGTGTTAACAGGAGGGTGAAATCCTTGAGGCTCAGAAAATGTTTCATGAAGAAGCTAAGACTTAAACTACTGTTTATAAGATGAGTAGATTCTGAATAGTCACAATTGCAGGAGAAAAGCTGGATAAAGACTTGCCCTTTTTCTGGTTTTAAATATTCTTTTACATGCTACACTGTAGAGCAGCACCAAGAGCAGGCTGTAATAAGAAGGTTTGCCCTCCTTTCTTTGCAAGTGAGTGCACTACAATCATAAGACTGTGGAAATTCTTCCACCCTTTTTACTCTCTTGACCCAAAAATGTCTTAAGAACTCCCCTACTCATCCCACCCATCAACTCAACTACTGAGCCTGGCTGCAGATGCCCCCTCCAGAGATGTGCCTCTTTGTCATAAGCTTGCGACCACTCATTGATTCTTTTCGACAATCACCGATTGAGATACATCAAAATCCTAAGCTTGTGTTTGCACTTTGACTCAGCAATTCAGGAATTTATCTCATGGACATAGTCATGGTTGTGAGCAAATATCCAGCTAAAAGGGTGTTGACCACAAAGTGTTTATGATGACAAAAAGTCCAGCAATAGGGGATTAGTTATGTATATACTAGTAAGTTCATAAAATGTAAAGCTATACAGTTATCAGAGATGATGTATAAAAGAATATAGTATATCCTAGCACTCTGGGAAGCCAAGGTGGGAGGATCACTCAAGGTCAGGAGTTTGAAACCAGCCTGACCAAAAGCGAGACCCCCTCTCTATCAAAAATAGGGGGAAATTAATTGGCCAACTAAAAATATATAGAAAAAATTAGCCGGGCTTCGTGGCGCATGCCTGTAGTCCCAGCTACTCGGGAGGCTGAGGCAGAAGGATTGCTTGAGCCCAGGAGTTTGAGGTTGCTGTGAGCTAGGCTGATGTCACAGCACTCTAGCCAGGGCAACAGAGTGAGACTCTATCTCAAAAGAAAAGTAAAATTATTGATCTTGAAGAAATTTCATAGTTTTTCTTATGCCTTTGAAAACCATATTTCTTCAGACTGGGCAAACATAGATAGGAAAGGCAAATTTTTTCTTTTCCTTTCCAGGCCTTACAAAACTTATCTTAATAATTAATTAAATAATTAAATTTTAAAAAATCACAGAAAAAATTAAAACCAAAAAGCATAAGAGAAAAGTAAAAAGATTGTTTTGCCCCTTCGGAATCTTTTCTTTTCTTTTCTTTTTTGGAGACAGGGTCTCACTTTGTTGCTGGGGTTAAAGTGCCATGGCGTCAGCCTAGCTCACAGCAACCTCAAACTCCTGGGCTCAAGCGATCCTCCTGCCTCAGCGTACCGAGTAGCTGGGGCTTAAGGCATGTGCCACCATGCTCGGCTAATTTTTGTATATAATTTTTTAGTTGTCCAGCTAATTCCTATTTTTAGTAGAGACAGTGTCTCACTGTTGCTCAGGCTGGTCTCGAACTCCTGAGCTCAAACGATCCTCTTGCCTTGGCCTCCCAGAGTGCTAGGATTACAGGCGTGAGCTACCACGCCCGGCCCAGAATCTTTTCTTAAAGGTACTTTTAAATTTCTTTTAAGAAAATTTTGTTTGAACACAAATGAGGTTATATTATCTGTACTGCTCTGTAATTTATTATCTTGGCATATTTCTACATTAGTACATATAAAGTTTAATCACTTCTTTAGTTTCATATATGCATACTTTTTATAGATTTTATCATATTCAAGAAATCAATGATCTAGCCAATTAACTAAATAACAAACAAAATCAACTATGATTTTATAACCCAGAGACAATCACTTTCAACAATTTGGTAAATGTCATTCTTCTTTCTATGTCTGTACATACCAGTCTTAGAAAAACAACTACCAATTATTAAATACTACATATGTACTAAGTGTTTTACATACATTACTTAACATATCAACCCCAAGATGTAAATATTATTTTCCAATTATAGCGATGAAGAAACCAAAATCCAGCAAGGTAAGAGACTTGTGATAGGGAGCAGAGCCTAAATTCAAACCCAGATCAGTCTTACTCAAATGTTTATGTTCTTGTAAACTAACTCATCACTAAAGAAAAATGTATATAAATTATGTATATGTGTATTTATGTAAAGGGACCATATTATGCATATTATTTAGTAACCTATTTTTCACTTGACAATATATCATAGACTGTAATTTTATCGATAAATTACAATCATCATTTCTAATGACTCCATTGCCCTCCATTATATGGAAGATAATAAAAGATTGGAGCCACCTCTCCACTATTAGATGTTGGTTTGATTCCAATTTTTCACTATCATAATCAATGCTAACATAAATATTTTTATTTACTGCATATTTTACATCTTTCTTTCATATTGGAAGTACCTTTAGTATAAGTGTCCTTTTACCCACTTGATATGATAACTTTTTTTTTTTTTTTTTTTGAGACAGAGTCTCGCTTTGTTGCCCAGGCTAGAGTGAGTGCCGTGGCATCAGCCTAGCTCACAGCAACCTCAATCTCCTGGGCTCAAGCAATCCTACTGCCTCAGCCTCCCAAGTAGCTGGGACTACAGGCATGCGCCACCATGCCCAGCTAATTTTTTCTCTATATATTAGTTGGCCAATTAATTTCTTTCTATTTATAGTAGAGATGGAGTCTCGCTCTTGCTCAGGCCGGTTTCGAACTCCTGACCTCGAGCAGTCCACCCACCTCGGCCTCCCAGAGTGCTAGGATTACAGGCGTGAGCCACAGCGCCCGGCCTGATATGATAACTTTTTGTAGAACTCCAACGGGGGCTGCGTTAGGATGAATACAAGCTTCTTGGGAGTTAATACATATAAAAAGGCATAAATAATTCCTTTTTGTTCTCATGCTTCACTTAGTAAACAGTACTTAGTTGGCTTGTACTGGGAGAGACTGCAAACAATTTAAATGATTATCAATAGATTAAAGTATAAATCTGTCCTGTCTAATATGGTAACCACTAGCCACATATGACTATTTAAATTTAAATTAAATAAAATTAAAAATCCAGTTTCCTCAGTGGCACTAGCCACATTTCAGGTGCCACCTGGGGCTGTTGATGATCATATTCAACAGTGCTGCTATAGAATACTCATAATATGAAATACCATATAGTATTTTAAAGTGATCTTGAAGATCTGTGAATACTCACATGGAAGGCTACAAGTTTTTTGTTTTTAACTGTTTATTTTGCAGTGATTATTGACTCACAAGGTTAAGAGATTTTTACAATAATTTAATAAGAATGTGCTATGTGAGTTTTTAAAAATACTTAGATTTTTTAAATCCTCTCCATGAAAATTGTATTTATAGAGTGGTCAAAGGATACAGTGACAAGATGAGGTCACTTAATTTACTGTGAAAAGGCTTCATGGAGGAGGTGACCATGAGCTAGGTCTCTAAAGACAAACAAGTAAAGGATATAAAGCCAGACAGAAGAGAAAACTTACAGGACTGGAGAGAAAGGTAAAGCCAGACAGACACAAAGCCCCAAAGTACTTTGACCAGTTTTACATCTGAGAAGTATTATGAGAATTAAGTAACATAGTATATGTGAAGGTACTTTGTAAACTATAAAGTACTGTCCTGTACAACTAAAAGAAATGTAGGAATCATGCAGCACAATGTGTATGCCTTGAAAATTTATATGCTTTGAAAACAAAATGCACGTAAGACAGCATTCTTCTTCCTATAAAAATAAATAAAATTATTGATAAATGCAATTATATGAATAACAAATGAATATATAGCATTACATTTACATTAAAACTGAATTAACAGAATATTTGCTTGTTTTGTACCTCTGAAGAGCCACTATTATAGATTATGTTCTCATATTGTGTTAAAAAAGAAAAAGAAAAGCCAAAAAAAAGCTAGTCAGAAATATCATTCTACCTCACGATGATTTCGTTTTTCTTTTGCATAAGCCTGTGTCTTTCAAATAATCCACAAGCAAATAGCTCCATTCTGTAGATGAGAAATTATAAAAGACCATGTAATCAGCTGACAAAGGAACTGAAAACAAGCCCAGAGGAAATGCATGGCTGTTCTTACAAAGTCACAATGTACTGTTCTGTTTGCCTCCCACTCTCAAAGTGTATATTCCTGACATTTCTTGTCTTATAATTGGACTCTATGAATGAGAGCTGTAGGATGCTGTCTGGTGAATGATCTGAAAAGGATATGCTGAAACAGTGGAGGTACTGCAAAAACTGGATGCTAGGTTTTGTGTGGGAACTTAAGTAAGAGGCATGAATTAGAAATTCAGAACCCCAAATTTTATTCTATATAAAACAGGGCTATTTTCTCAGTCCTTAATGGATACTTTGTGTAGGTTTAGGTGACATATAATGTGGAAACCAAATGCATAAGCTTGGGTTTCAGAATAGTTTGGGGTCCCACAGCTTCCCAGAATTTGTCCTTTATAAGTGTTCTGGCAAGAAAGAGAAGTGAGTTCAGTAACTTTTGTCTTGTTTATTTAGCGTCTTCATCCCCACTGCAGAGCAACTATTAAAAACTATACTTATTAACATTTCCAAAGCATGGTGGACTCCCTAGAATGTGTTTAATTTCATATCTCATTAGATCTAGCTTATGAATGGCAGTACTTAGGCAAGAATGAGTTCATTGGGTCCCTATAATTAATCAGTCATCTTTAGGAAACAAACTTTTCCTGTGTACCTACTATGTGCCACATGAGAACTAGCAGTGGAAGGTTTGCTCACATTCAGATAGGTCCACAAGGATTTTCTTTTGTCAGCAACAATACTGGAGGAAGAAAAAAAGAAAAAGAAAAGAAACATTTCCTAAGCAAGGCAGGCAGAAATCAAAAAGTAGGCTTGAAAAAATTCTCCAAGGAAACAGACCATTATGTTAATGGTCTCTGTATGTTTCTGGGTAGTAACACTGTGGGTTTTTTCTCTTCATTATGTTTTTGATACTTCTAATTTTTTCTATAATAGACATATATTATTTGTATGAATAAAATAATAAAGTAAAAATCTTAAAGGAAAAAGGGTCTCCAAAAGACTATACAAAATAAGGACGATATTCAAATGTAAATAAGTCCATTGATTGGTATAGTTGACTGCCAATCATACTGATGGACAGCATGACTCCAACTATTTAATTGTTTGTTTTTTATTAATCAAGCATTGGGACTCAGCCTTTGGAAAAAAGGAAATATTCCATTCACTTTATGAGGGCATTAACTCTTCCTAGACTCTAAGACTTCACCTCTACTGAAAAATTAATCCAATCCCCCCTCCCAAATCCCTAAGACCCTAAAATAATTTGAATTTTTAAAATCTGCCTCTTTCAAAGGTAATCATGAGATCCTGAGGAGAATAATATTATGTTTTGGATTAATATTTGGCATTTAAGGGTTAAAAGACAACCACGACAACAACAAAAAGCATGAAATGCAGCCATTGCCTTTTGTTTTTACATTTGTGTGAACCTTTATGCTGTTGCAGATTTCTACGCCCAGCTAAGGTCTGGTTAGTCAGAAAATCAGAGTATGAAAGGGTCATTCATGGAAGGCTAAGCGTGAAGGTCCTTGGTCCACAGTGGGTTATCCTATGCACATACCCTCAAAGTACAGATGGCTCCTCAGGGCAGGAATTAAAGATGAAGAGAGAAATGATTCTCAAATGGAGCACAGTACATTAATTCACTTAGAGGGCACCAGGGTGTGTCTACTTCACTGACTTTTCCAAAGACACAGAAGTTGGCCCTATGTCCAGTTATAGTAAATATGTTTATCCCTTCAAATGTGCCTCTCAATTTCCCCAAATGAGGGCTATGGCTTATCACCAAATTCTAAATAAGCTGTTTGCTGGTTTGAAAGCACTTGCAGTAATTTGAGTCTCAGAGACACGAGAGACCCAGACGTCACCTTTGTATTCACCCGCCCCCAGAAGGTCCCAAGCACAGCCACTGCCTATCACTCATGAGTTCTGGCAGCTGTCTGAGGCCTCCCTGAAGAGAAAAGAAAGGGGTGGGGGTGGGGAAATGTGCTGGGTGAGGTTGGCCTCTCCTAACTCTCATTAATAGAGAACATGTGGGCTGAGGCAAAGGCAGGGGCTGGGCTTGCTGAGTAAACAGGATGGGATGAGAAAGAGAATGATGCTTTTATATTCTTGTCTATTATGGATCCAGGGAGGCTCTTTAATAGAGATGAAAAGGAGAGACAGATTTCAAGGAAGTAGTTTCCAAAACTAAATGTGCAGGGCACGGATATCTACTTTCCCATTTCCCAGAGTCGAGGGCTATATGGTCAACTGGCATTGCTAACCAGGTTTCACTAACATTTTTTTTTTTGTTTTAATCTGTGACTCTGTAAAACCTCTGTCGTCTGAGATTTCTTTTTCAGACTTTTCATTTAATTATTCATTCCACTAATATTAATCGATGCTACTATTTGTCACACATTGTTTTGGGCACTGTGAATATAGCAGTGAACAAAACAACCTTCTTCAAAATAAAGTGTTATGATAGGCAAGTGTAGATCCTGCACAAATTGGACCCAGGTGCCATGGGAACCTGGAGGGAAGTACTCATCCAGGCTTCTGCCAGGTGGTCAGAGAGTACTCTCTTGAAAAGAAATTCACGACAACTAAATTGAGCCTGGAGTTAGCCAGCTGGAGGAAATAGGGGGATGGTTTTCAAGGGAGGTGATTCTGTGTTTGCAAAAGCTTAAAGTCCTGATATGACAATAATGTTGCAAAATGGGGCAGCAGTATCATTCCTTTTAAAAAATAATGCATGTTCCTGCAGGGAATGGTGGCTCACACCAGTAATCCCAGCACTTTGGGAGGCAAGGCAAGAAGACTGTTTGAGGCTAGGAGTTTGAGACCAGCCTAGACCATGGCAAATCCTCATCTCTACAAAAAAATACTAACTGAGCATGGTGTCGCTCACCTGTAGTCCCAGCTAGCTACCTGGGAGGCTGAGGAGGGAGGATCTCTTAAGCCCAGAGCCCAGGAGTTTGAGGTTTCAGTGAGCTATGATGACACCACTGCACTCTAGCCCAGGCAGCAGAGCAAGACACTGTCTCAAAAAAAAAAAAAAGTTCCTCTCAGGAATGAAAGAAAAGACATATGTATCCCTAAAGACATTTAAGGAAGGATGCCATAGAAACCACACAATTATACAGGTGTTTCAGAGTGCATCCAGATGAGATTTCCCACCTAGAATAGGAATGAGAAAGAATACTGTTTGCATTTGAAACTTTCTTCCACATGCTAAACAATTTTTGACTCAAGCCCATAAATACTTTTTAAGGAAAAAGAATTAAAGACTATGAAGCAGGCAGAATACTAAAAGGAGTTTTCCCTTATCTTATCAAAATGCTAATATATTCATATATATGTATCTTAAGTGAGTTCTTAAATTATTTGCTCCTGCAGTTTTAGAAACAGCATTGCTAAGATAAACTATGATGCTTCCCATATTTTAAATTTTGTATTAACATCTGCATTTCAGAAAATTTTCTTAGCATTGAAATTTATTTTTTATACTATATATACATATTTCATAAATAGTATTTGGAAGATTACTGTAAGATCTTGCATCTTTCCATAAATATAAAAATCACATATGAACAGATCTATGAAAGTTGTAACCAAAAAAAAAAAAAAAAAAAGCATAGCTAGTATTGGAGAACCAAACTGTGACAGACATTTTTCATTTATCAATTTTATTTCAGACAATATAAAAGAAATAAGAATTTTGTCAGTATTAAAAAACCACTTTATTTCATACCATTATTTCTTTTCAGTCTGCTAGCTAAAAACATGTCCATATCAAGCTTTTGTTTCCCGATCCTTATTATAGTCTCCATAAAAATCATTAGAAATACACTGTCTCAAAAAGAGAAGCTGATTCCTTTCCTGTCCAAATTGTTAGTTTTCTGATTGACTTTGAAAACCAAAACTTTACTCTCCTTGAGGGAAAATAATCTATTTTTCTAGAGAGTTTCAATCTGTCAGTCATTCTGATAGATGCATAGCTCCTACTGTATTATTTTTTGCTTCAGCTAACATATGCTAAAACAAAATCCTTTTTAAAGCTAGCGACAACTCAACATTCTGATCAGCTCCAAAAGTTCTTAGTCAACCAGCAACTGCCAAATTTCTCCAATGTAAGAAATTTCTTGACTCATTTTTTTCAAGTATCAAACCAGTGTGTGATCTGCCCCAGAAATATGAGCTGCATCCAAACATTATGTCTTAGCAGAGAAGTTACAGCTGCTAAATTTATAACTCATATATTTTTAGTTTTAAGTCTCACAGAGAGAAACTTTAGCTATGAGACATGAAATGATTAAGGGGGGGGGAGTTCAGTAAGTCTTCACTGTTTGCCATTTTTAGTCAATGATCCATTTGTATGTTGGCCAAAAGTATTATTACAATGAATTACTATATGCAGACAGAGGCTACAATTTTTGCTGATATTTCCTCTTGGGGACTGGAACTGACTAGAAGAGACTAGAGAATTCAGTATAGATTGAGTTTAGATAATCGGGGGTATTTTTCAGCAATCCTGTTTCAAAGAAATACTTGCATGAAAAATTATTTTAGGTTATGCTGAAGCAACAAGTTATCATGTACACCGACTGAAATTTTATACAAATTAGGTGTCCAAAAGAAGCCAGATATCTGAAAGCATGGCCATATTCACTACATTGCTATTCTGAATGAAGAAACTGGATTAAAATGTGAAATAAGTCAGTGGAATAAAATGGAACAGCTAGTTGCTTTCCTTCCTTCTCACCTCCCTCTCTCTCTCTTTTTCTCCCTCCCTCTTTTTCTTTTCTTTTTTTTTCTTTTTCTTTTTCTTTTTTAATCCAGATGTTTTTAGCCTGGAGCATGTTTGTTACATGTTTTTACAACTCATCTGCATTAGACCACACTTCTGTCAGCCAGCATAGTTATAGCATACCAATTATTTAAATCGTCAGAACCCTCAGGTAAAAATATTTCAGGTGCCAAAAACTAGCAAGACTCTTCAGCATGCAGAGAAATTTCTCCCAAGAGTTTAGAATTGGGCTTTCTTCTCAATCAAAGGGACAACCATATGTGGACTTCAAGCTGGAACTTCATTCTGTTAATTACTATAGAAATGAACATTCTGAACGAAAGCATTGCCACAGAACCATCTACTTCCAAGTTGCTGGAGATGAGCCAGTGCCGTAGGGAGGCTAAGAGGAAAAGGCAGACACTTCAGACTTCCGGTTCTCAGAATTAGCTGCTCATTAGAGTCACCTGGAGAAGTTTTTAAAAACTATTCAGATATGTTGGTTCCACTTGCAGAGATTCTGATATCATTGGCCTGGGATGGGGCCTGGGCCACAGTATTTTTAAAAATCAGCAAAACTTGAGGGTCATTTAAAGTATGCAAATTTCACATTTAGGCGTTAGATAAATTATGGTAAGAGAAACTGCCCCTCATCTGATCTGAAAAATTAATCAAAAAGAAAGAGTTCTTACTACCACCATTTCTCATAATTATTCTGTTGTGATTTAATACAATCAACTGGCCATCTATAAATCCATGATGATTTTTTTTTTTTTTTTTTTTTTTTTGAGACAGAGTCTCGCTTTGTTGTCCAGGCTAGAGTGAGTGCCGTGGCGTCAGCCTAGCTCACAGCAACCTCAAACTCCTGGGCTCGAGTGATCCTTCTGCCTCAGCCTCCCGAGTAGCTGGGACTACAGGCATGTGCCACTATGCCCGGCTTATTTTATATATATATATATCAGTTGGCCAATTAATTTCTTTCTGTTTATAGTAGAGACGGGGTCTCGCTCTTGCTCAGGCTGGTTTTGAACTCCTGACCTTGAGCAATCCGCCCGCCTCGGCCTCCCAAGAGCTAGGATTATAGGCGTGAGCCACAGCGCCCGGCCCATGATGATTTTTAATCACTTCATTTACTTGCTCTTCTGATGCCCACTGTCAGAAACTTTATATCCAAGCAACTCCAAACAGCTGTCTGTACAAACACTATGTTGTTTCATTGCCTCCCAGGCTCCCCAAGCAGATAGGGGTAGAAAACTCAGCTGTCTGTTGTAATGCTAGTGAGCTGTCCCACTCAAAGGGGGCAGCCAGGACCCAGGTCCAGCAACTGTGGCCAGGCAAGAATGTGGGCCCTAGGTCTCCAGATCTTCCAGTTTTTTCAAGAGAAGCCAGGAATCTTCCTATTTATGTGAAATTTTTCAGTTTCTAAATGTTGGCAAGTAATTAAATTGTGAGTAATCAAAACACATCTGCCAACCAAAGGCAAGCTGCCACTCTGCTACTTCTGGCCCAGAAGGCTCTTCTTCATCTCATCTTCAGTCAGCTAACTTCTACACAGCTTTTAATACTCAGTTCTGAAGACAGTGCCTTTAAATAAAACTTCCCTGGCCACCCTTCTGTGCCCTGCCTTTTACCCCCAGCCAGCTGTTCCAACTCTGGGCCCTCAAGCATATCTCCTAAGCTTATCTCCCTGCAATGTTATATCTTCCCTAACAGATTGCCTGCTACTTAAGGGCTGGGATGGTGCCTTAGTGCACTTGTTTTTGAAATGTGTATTAATCCCAAACTGGATACTAACTCAGTAAACAAATGTTTATTAAATGCCTACAATGTGTCTATATAAAAAATTCAACAAATTCAAATTATGGCCTCTTAGAAACACAAATTAAGAAAATAGACACTAGAAAAAAAGTTTTTCCTCTTCAAGTAGATGTTATTACCTTCGTATTTTGCATCTCCTCCAGATCTAATTCACTTGTGAGCATCCTCAGAATATCTCCACAGGAGAATCTTTATCCTTAAAGGCAGTGCTGCTTAGTGGCTAAAAGCATGGCCTGTGAAGCATGCCTGCGTTCAAGTTTGGTCTTTGCCACTTGTGTAGCCTTGGGCAAGTTACTTGACCTCTTATCCTTAGTTTTCTTATACTTAAAATAGCGATAATAATAGAACCTGCCTTACAGGGTTGTTGTGAGGATTAATATGCCAATAACTATATACTGTGCTGGGCCATTACTATTACCCAAGACTTAACACAGCGCCTCCCAAGAACCCTGTGTATTCCCATTTTTCCCATGAGGGAACTATAAGGTTCCAAGGTCAACTGCCCAAGGTCACTCTGCTAGTATGTTACAGAGCTGGGATTTAAACAAAGATCTGGGACCAAGTCCATCATTTTGCCAGTTATACTAGAGAAAAATGAACCCAGTCCTCCCAAATGTATAGCAGATTGCCAATGCTAAAAACCAACTCCCCACACATTAAATTTGCCCTATTCACCTCAGCCAGTACCCAAGCACAAGTAAATTCCATTTACTTTTATAATAAAAGCTAGCATTATTGAGCTCAATGTTCTCTACCTTGTAATAAGCATGGGCCTTTCGTGTTCTTCTTTAATCTGTATGAGGCATGCATTATTATTTTCAGATGAGGAAATCAAGTCTCAGAAGGTTTAGTAATTTGCCCAAGGACACAAAGTAGTGTTTAAGCCATACTCTGATTACAAAGCCAGTAAAGGTTCTTAACCTCTCTGCCAGGTACTGGGATTTCCCAGACCCCAATACAATATCATTAAAAGTAATGATAATACAATTATAAACCAACTTATCAAGTCTTTATTTTACTGCCATCAACTCATAAAAGAAAGAACATACTAACATAAAAATTGTTGAGAAGACATAATCTCAGAATAAAATAATGAAATACATTTTACTTTAGGAAAAGTTCCAGATCTTGTTTTTTTTTATTTATTTTTTTTTAACTTTTCTATGTAAAGTGGTGGAAGTTTGTCTTCACCACTCTGTCTCTGCTACTGGTTTTGCCTGGTCCTTCCCTATTTAGTTACTACCAGCCCCTCCACTTCATCTTTTCTTCTCCTTGACTGTTCCTCCTATTTATACTTCCCTTTAGCACTAGGATAATTGTCCCACAGTGCAAGTACAAGAAAGGGGCTTGGTCCAACCTAGGCATTGGGGAAAAGGGAGAGTAGCCAGGGACATGAGTGGCTGTCCACGTGGAATAAGCAGTCATAAAGGGAGATGCCATGGTGCACCACAGTATGTGTGGTGGAGTTTAAGGACAGGCAAGGGGGCAAAGGGCTTCTCTAGCTCCACCTTTTCAACAACCAGGCAGAGGGAGGGAGTAGACCAATAGCAAGAAGGCACATTGACAAAGCAAAGAATGTTTTCATTGTACTGCCAACCATCCACTGGTACTACCTGAAAAGTGAATGCCTCCAAAAAATTTCTTTTGGGTTAACATTGAGTTTGCTTCTCCTAAAATTAATTTGAGAAATAGAAATCACATTCAGTTTCATTAATTCATTCAACATTTATTTGGCCCTTACCATGGTCCACATCTTACAGTCTGCAATGGGGAAAGATTAGCTTAATAAGATTGATGCTAGCCAGCCTTCAGAAGCTCCCAGGTAGGTAGGAGAGACAAAACATATTTGCTTTCTTTTTTATTTATGTTTTGTGCATGCATATCAAAATACTCTTATTCAGATGAGAATTAAGAAATTCCCTCATTTTCTATGATTATATTAATAATAGTATGAAGCCATTTCTCTATGAAAATAATGTTTGCTAATGTGTGTTAAGAACTCCTTGTATGCTATTCACTGTGTTAAAACACTGTGGTGAATTATCTCATTGAATAAAAAAATGCCTGGAACATAGTAGGGACTCAATAACCAATGGATGGATGGATAAATGAATGAGTGATCTGTCACTACAGTTCTATAAGGTAGTTTCTATAATTAGTAATAGAAACAAAATAATAATATCAATAATAAATATAATGACATTATCCCATATTATAAATGAGGAAACTGAGGCACAGAACAGCTATACAACCTATTTTTTTTTTTGAGACAGAATCTCACTCTGTTGCCCTGGCTAGAGTGCCATGGCATCAGCCTAGCTCACAGCAACCTCAAACTCTTGGGCTCAAGCAATCCTTCTGCCTCAGCCTCCCGAGTAGCTGGGATACAGGCATACACCAGCATGCCCAGCTAGTTTTTCTATATATTTTTAGTTGGCCAATTAATTTCTTTCTATTTTTAGTAGAGACGAGGTCTTGCTCTTTCTCAGGCTGGTTTCAAACTCCTGGCCTTGAGCTATCCACCCGCCTCGGCCTCCCAGAGTGCTAGGATTACAGGTGTGAGCCACCACGCCTGGCCTATGTAACCTATCTAACATCACACGAGTCATGACTTCATGACTTAGTGACATAAAAATGACAAAGAATAAAAAGTACTCCCCAACTAATGGAGGCCTCCCAGGATACTGTAGCACTGAGAATAACAAAAGTCACAAAGCAAACAAGTCTGAAACACACTTCCCTGTCATCTTGGTGGCCATAGTTAGAGAGTTATACCCTCAGATCAGAAAGACTCACCAGGGGAAAAGACAATTTTAGAGCTCTAAGAAAGTGCTAGGAGAAGGGAGTGGCATGGCTGACTCTGCATAGGGCAGTAGAAAAAGAGATCTCAAAAAGGTGAAGTCCAGGCTGGGTCTTGAAGGATGAATAGGAGTTTACAATACATGCTCAAAACAAACCCTTTTAGTTCACAGGCACATCACAACTTAAGAAATCACTAGAGCAAGGGCCAGGAGCAGTTGTTCACACCTGTAATCCTAGCATTCTGGAAGGCCAAGGTGGGAGGATTGCTTAAGCTCAGGAGTTTGAGACCAGCCTGAGCAACAGCGAGACCCCCATCTCTACTGAAAATAGAAAAATTAACCAGGCATGGTGGCACAGGTCTGTAGTGCCAACTACTCAGGAGGCTGAGGCCAGAGGATCACTTGAACCCAGAAGTTTGAGGTTGCTGTAAGCTAGGTTGATGGTATGGCACTTTAACCAGGCAATAGAGTGAGATTTTGTCTCAGAAAAAAATAACAACAATAATAATAATTTTAAAACATTCCCTGTCACAGCTGAAGTGTTCAGAACAAAACTTAAAGAAAAAAAAAAAAAAGAAAAGAAGAAAAAAATATTCCTGATTGAGCCTTTGGAGGTTGTATGTTTCTAGGATTTGTCCATTTCCTCAACGTTTTTTAGTTTATATGCATAGAGATTTTTATAGTATGCACAGATGACAAAGGATGCCCACTGTCACTGTCACTGCTTCTATTCAACATAGTACTAGAAGTCCTAGCAAGAGTAATCAGGGAAGAGAAGGAAATTAAGGGTAACCAAATGGGGAAAGAGGAAGTCAAACTATCACTCTTTGCTGATGATATAATCTTATATCTAGAAAACACTATAAGGATTCTACCAAGAGACTACTGGAATTGATAAATGAATTCAGCAAAGTCTCAGGCTACAAAATCAATGTACACAAATCAGTATCTTCCTATACACAAGCAACAGTCAAGCTATGAATCAAACCAAAGACTCAATAGCTTTCACAATAGCTATAAAGAAAATAAAATACCTAGGAATATATTTAACCATGGAGGTGAAAGATCTCTACAAAGAGAACTATGAGTCACTGAGAAAGGAAATTGTAAATGATGTAAACAAATGGAAAATTGTAGATGATGTAATTGTAGATGATGTACACAAATGGAAAAACATATCATGCTCATGGATCGGCAGAATCAACATTGTTAAACTGTCCATACTATCCAAAGTGATTTGCAGATTCAATGCAATCCCTATCAAAGATCTGGGAAAAATAATTCTACACTTCATTTGGAACCAGAAAAGAGCCTGAATAGCCAAAGAAACATTAAGTAAAAGGAGTAAATCTGGAGGCGTCACTTTATCAGACTTTAAGCTATATTACGAGGGTACAGTATCCAAAACAGCATGGTATTGGCACAAGAATAGAGACATAAACCAATGAAACAGAACAGAGAACCCAGATATAAATCCATCCACATATTGTCATCCAATCTTTGACAAAGTAGGCAGCAATATACACTGGAGAAAAGAATCCCTATTCAATAAATGGTTCTGGGAAAACTGGATACCCACATATAGAAGATTGAAACAGGATCCATTTCTCCCACCACTCACAAAAATTAATTCAAGATGGATAATAGACTTAACTATAAGACATGAAACCATAAGAATTCTAGAAGAAAATGTTGGAAAAACTCTTCTAAACATCAGCCTGAGAAAAGAATTTATGAAGAAGACCCCAAGAGCAATCACAGTAATAACAAAAATAAATAAATAAATGGGACTTGATTAAATTAAAAGGCTTCTGCACAGCCAAAGAAACAAATAGACAACTTACAGAATAGGAGAAACTATTCACATGCTATACATCTGATAAAGGGCTAATAACCAGAATCTGCAAAGAACTTAAACAAATCAGAAGTAAAAAGAATCCAACAACTCCATTAAAAAGTGGGCAAAAGACATGAACAGAAGCTTTTTAAAAGAATATAAACTAATGGCCTATAAACATATGAAAAAATGCTCAACAGCACCAATCATCAGAGAAATCCAATCAAAACCACAATGAGGCACGGTGGCTCACGTCTGTAATCCTAGCACTCTGGGAGGCCGAGGTGGACAGATTGCTCAAGGTCAGGAGTTTGAAACCAGCGGGAGCAAGAGCAAGACCCCGTCTCTACTATAAATAGAAAGAAATTAATTGGCCAACTAATGTACATAGAAAAAAATTAGCTGGGCATGGTGGCACATGCCTGTAGTCCCAGCTACTCGGGAGTCTGAGGCAGCAGGATTGCTTGAGCCCAGGAGTTTGAGGTTGCTGTGAGCTAGGCTGATGCCACGGCACTCTCTCTAGTCTGGGCAACAGAAGCGAGACTCTGTCTCAAAAAAAAAAAAAAAAAAAAAAAACCCAATGAGATATCACCCAACCCCAATGAGAATGGCTTTTATCAAAAATTCCCAAAACGACAGATACTGGCATGGATGCAGAGAGATAGGAACACTAAATCACTGTTGGTGGGACTGTAAACTTGTGCAACCTCTACAAAAAAAATAGTATGGAGATTCTTCAAAGAACTAAAAGTAGACCCAGCATTTTTTATCCAGCAATCCCATGACTGAGTATTTACCCAAAGGAAAAAAATCATTTTATCAAAAAGACATCTGCACTTCAATGTTTATTGAAGCACAATTGACAATTGCAAAGATAAAGAATCAACCCAAAAAAAATAAAAAAAAAAAGAATCAACCCAAGTGACCATCAATACATGAGTGGATTAATAAAATGTGATATATGTATAACATGGAGTACTACTTAGCCATAAAAAATGAATTGATACCTTTTGCAAAAGTCTGGATGGAACTGGAGACCATTCTCCTAAGTAAAATATCTAAAGAATGGAAAAAGAAATACCACATGTACTCACTTCTAAATTGGAACTAACTGATGAACACATATGTGCCCAGCTGGAAGTAAAACTCAATGGAAATCATGCAGGGGGGGAGGGGGAGGGGGAATGGGTGAAATCATATCTAACAGGTACAATATATGCTATCTGGTGATGGGCACACTTATAACTTTGACTCAAGCAGTACAAAAGCAATTCATGTAACCAAATCATTTGCACCTCCATAATATTCTGAAATGTAAAAAAAAAAAAAAAGAGAGAGAGAAAGAATTAAAGCCAGAATTAGAACACAGGGGCTTTTGACTTCCAATGACTCTTTCCAGCACGCCAGTTTTAGTTTCCACAGCAGAGTAGGCCACACCTCAAAGTGATGCCAGATGTAGTATCAGCAATTGCTCTAGCACTGATGACTTCCCATTGTCTGATCCAGAGGATACAGAGGTGATCAGGTTCCAGAAGTTATCAGGCCCCAGAGAACGATCTAAGATGATGTGACTAACAAATCCCCTTGCCAATTGTCTCCAAAACATGCCACTCTGCGGTGCTCATACCATACATGACACTGTGGAAATCACCGTCACAGTAGTTTTGAACAGTTTGCATTTTGATTAGTGTGCTTTTGAGACTCTTAGTAAATGCAACCATCTCCTTATTCCTTGTGATTAATAAACCTATTCACAGTGAACCTCATCTTTGATGGGTCATACCTAACAAACCCAATTATTATAAGAAGGCAGTGCACAATTGCTTAAAGAATAAATAACTCTCTAGGAAAAAGTAGAAGCAGCCAGGCTCAGTGTCTTGTGCCTATAATCCCAGCAACTCAGGAGGCTGAAGTAGGAGGATTGCTTGAGGCTAGGAGTTTGAGAACTGGCCTGGATAATATAGCAAGATCCTGTCTCTACAAAAAATTTCATTTTGATTTTCATTTATTTATTTTTTTGAGACAGAATCCCACTCTGTTGCCATGGCTAGAATGCAGTGGCACAGTCTACCTCACTGCAACTTCCAAATCCCAGGCTCAAGTGATCATCCTGCCCCAGCCTCCTGAGTAGCTGGGACTACAGGTGCAAGCCACTGGGCCTGGCTAATTCTTTCCTATGTTTAGTAGAGATGAGGTCTGGCTCTGGCTCAGGCTGGTCTTGAACTCCTGATCTCAAGCAATCCTCCTGCCTCAGCCTCCCAGAGTGCTAGGATTACAGGTGTGAGCCACCACACTGATCTCTACAAAAAAAATTTTTTTAATTAGCTAGGCATGCTGTCTAGTGCCTATAGTCACAGATACTTGAGAGGCTGAGTCAAGAGAATTCCTTGAGCCCAGCAGTTTGAGGCTGCAGTGACCTATGATTGTGCCACTGCACTCTAGCCTGTGTGACAGAATAAGACCTCGTCTGAAAAAATTAAATTAAATTAAACAAAAAGCAGAAGCAAAGAAAACATGATATGCCAAAATCCCCCAAATTGGTAGTCATGCTTCCTGCAACTAACACATAGAAGGGTATTTAACCTAGAAGGTCTGTTTTAGTGAGTTCTTCTACTGACACATTAGCATGATAGGTATTTGTGGGTTTTTTGTTTTGTTTGTTTGTTTGTTTTTTTTGCCTGGGAGAGTGAATGTAGGGAAAAAGAAAAGCCAAAAAAAAAAAAAAAAAAAAAAAAAAAAAAGTCAAAACCTACTCCCTTGTATCAGGAAATGTGAATGTCTTTTATGCCCAATCTGCGTTGACCCTGTTTGGCTTGCAGTCAACGTAAGCAGCATCTGACCTACTGAAGTTAATTCCCCAGAACAATGGAATTCAGTTAGCAAAGTCTCATCCTATTACCTTTTGATAACAAATTAATTCTTCTTTCTCTCTCTCTCACACAGTGAGTCCCTGACATTTTTAACTATTGGTGTTGCTAGTGAAAAGGAATGGATTAAAAATGCAATCGGATGCATTTCCTGACTCTTTTGGTGGTTTATGGGCATTTGACTTCTTTTCACTAAACGTTGCCCTTTCCCTGCTAACTAACTTAAAAGGATAAAATGTGTACATGGGGACATGGGCAGGATTTGATTCAGGGGCTGAATCAAATTCAGGGGCTGACTTACTAATTCAGTCAGGTTTATTATTAGATTCCAAAAGACATTTGCCAACAGAAAACTGGTAACAGTTTTAAAAACTATTCTTGAAAAATCTCCTATGATATATTAGTAAATAGAAAACAGTTAAGAAACAGTATTTATCATATCGCCACAATACTGTTTGAAGAAATAAAACACACACACAAGAATGCACATACACACACTTGCAAATCCACACACATTTTAAAGGATTAGGAGAAAATACACCAAAAGGTTGGCAGTAGTTCTTTCTGGACATTGACAGTAGGAGTGATTTTTCTTTCTTTTTTGCATTGATCTACTTTATAATTTTTCTACTATTAACAAGTATTTATATTTTAATAATAAAAAATCTACTGTTATTTTTTTAACAAATATTTAATACTATTTTGTTTTTGCTAAGGGATTCCGGATCCCTTCCCGGACCCTGTGCATCTAGGTGACTACCCCTTCCTAGCCCCGCAAAAGACTGAAGGTTTATTCTGTGGAAAGAGTAAAACAGAGAATTACCAGTCTGGGGAGGCCCAGGACAGCTGAGGACAAAAGCACTGTATTTAGTCAAAGGGTGACTGAGTGAAGAGGCTGATATTCCTCCCCTGCACACACACACTACCACACCTTCACCCTCTAATTGAAAAATGGAAGCATCTTCTCTGATCATACAAGAGAAAATACCTAAAGATGCTGACTCTAGAGTTTCCCCAACTTAAAAGTTCACATGGTCCCACAGTGAATCTCAATGTATAAACCTCAACCTCCTAGATACAAGTAGACAGTTGAGACTGACAGATTGCAAAGAAAAGCCTCTAACATTTAAACAGTGACTGAAACAAATGGACAGAAAAAAGCAACTTGAATGAAATAAAGATTATATAATGAAAAGAAAACAAAAAATATTTAATACTATCAGATAAAATATTGCAATTATGAAATGAGGACAAACTATTGCTTTTTACTGAACATTTAGAAAATAGAAATAAATTATTGGAAATCAAACATATGAAAAAACACTGTAGAATGTTGGAAGATAAAACTATTCCTGAAAGTAAAGCAAAAATGCGAAGAGTTAGAAAAGAGGAAAGAAAAGATACAACTAGAAGACAACTCTGCAGATATAATACCCGAAGAATATGAGTTTTTAAAAAAACCCAAATAAAATGGAAGGTAGAAATTTACAATTAAATAATTTTAAAATTGTTTATAGTACAGAGGACATGAGTTTTCAAATTTAAAAGAACTACTGAGTATCTGATAAAAGGATAAAAACCAACCCATACTAAGGCATATCATAGAAAAATGTAATATCATTGAGATGGAAAGATCTTACGAGCGTCCAGATAAAGGGGAAAAGTCACAACAAAGGATCTTCAGATTTCTTAACAGCAACACTGAAAGTTAGAAAGCAGTGCAGTAATGTTCTTAAAATTCTAAAAGAAAATGATTATTAATGTAGAACTTTATATATAACTAAACTCTTATTATGCATGATTATAGGGAAAAAAGACACGTTCAGAATTACAAATGTTCAAAACATTTACTTTTCCTTCTTACTTTCTCAGGAAGTTATTAAAATGTGGTCAGTGCACCAGAAAGAGGAAGCCACGGCTACAGGAAGGTGAATTTCATACAGGGGAGTGGAGAAGGGAAATTCCAGGGTGATGGTAAAGGGAATCTCTGAGAACAACTAGTCCCAGGCGGCACAATCACAACACCTCTGGGGAGAATCTTCAGGGGGATAAAATTGGGAGAAGGTGCGATATGTCTGAATATCATAAGAGAAGACAAATATCAAAGAGTATAGACTGAATTGATGATTAAAACAAAACACATAGAAAAAGAAAATAAAGCAAATGGAGGAAATAAGATAATTACCAGGGAAAATAAAACTTGACTGAGAAAGGAAAAGCAATGTCATGGTTTACAACATGACTCAGCTGTGAGGAATCATTGTAATGTAAACCCTAGTGCAGACCAAACAAAGTTATGACATACGTATATTGGAAAGATGGGGGACAAGGAGTATGGTACGTGTAGTGAGGTGTGGTGGGGACAGGGAGAAAGAGAAGTAAACCTCTTTTATGGTGGGAAGTTAGTAGCACTTAAAACTGAAAAATCAAGAAGTTAGCAATATAAGCATGTTATATAGACATATGGAGAGAAATGTGAAAAGCATCGACTGATGCATGAGAGTGATTGCCTCTGGGAAAGGGGATATGGGGAACAAGGCGGTAGAGAACCACTACTTTTCCTTGTAAACCTTGTGAAACCATTTTACTCTTTAAACTACAGCCATATACTACTTTGATGCAAGAGTAACACCAAAAAGCTAAAAATTAAAAAAAAAAAAAGAAGGGAGGTCTGGCTTTTAGAGCAATGCATATTTGGGTTGGCTTTTCCACTGAGCGCTAACCTGGATCTGACCTTGCGTAATAACCTCTCTGAGCCTGTTTGTTTCCATGTGTTAAATTGAGACAATAGCAGTGTGAGCATTAAATGAGGTTTAATGTGTAAGGCCCTTGGCCTGTACTGGACAATTAACGTCAGCTTCCATTTCAAATGGCCAAGGCTCCCACTCTCTCACGGTCATGGTAGGACACTAACAACCAAAGCTTTTCTGCCACTGGAGCTGAGTTCTAATTACGCCAATGCCCGAATATTGGAGAGAGAAAACTTTAGATCAATGTTCCTCAGTCTTGAACAAGGTACAGACACCTTTCAAAGGAGGAACAAAGCAAAACACCAAACTCTTAGTATTGCTGACTATTTTTATTATAGTGTTACTTAAATATTTATTAACTCATATACATAGAACTTAGGCGAAGTCCAAATAAATTTAAATGCAAACCAAATCACAAGACTAATACCATTCAAATGAACACTAATTTAATGTGACAGGAGGTGATGTTTCCCTGGAACCAAGTCCTAGCTCTTCGAGAGCACACGCTATAGCAGGTTCTCACAGTTCTCCACGTCCAGGCTGCTGGGTACTGGCTGGTGACCCAATTTCTCACTGCTCTTCTGTGAATCCTTCTTCCACAGCTAGCTGGGTAACTCCTTGGCCTTTGCATAGTGCCAGGATGTTTCTTATGTGTCAGGTCTGCCGATGATCTTTTCTTGTTAGCCTGGTAAAATGAAAGCAACACAGCTTGGCACCAACACAGTCAGAAACAGAAACAGAAACTCAGCCTCAAAAATTGAGAAAAACTTCAAATTAAAAATCGTTGTGGAAAACTAGGGAATTGCTCGGGGAAACTCACTGGAGGTTAATTAAGCCCTCCTGGGGAGCCTTAACCCAGAGTCAAGAGTGAGGCCTTTCCAGTCAGCAGGCACCATTCCTCCTCCCCCCTCCTCCCCCTCTCCCCACCACCAATGTGAGAACACGTGTCCAGTCAGAATTGCTGGTTTCATTCTGCTTTTGACCATATCCATGGGACATCTATTAGACTCTACGAGGATTTCCTTCTTTTTATATCCAATCATTCCTCTTTCTATTGTACTGGTTGTCATGAGTCTTTGGTTTTCTTTCTTTCTTTTTTAAAAAAAATTTGCTTTATTTTTTCAAAATTCACTTTATTTTTCAAAATTCATATTAACATATTTATCTCATACACAGAACAAAAACCAAGTTTTCTGACTTGTCAAAGGATATCACTTCACCTTATAATGGAAAATACTTGCTCACTTCCTTGATGCTAAATATATTTTAGTATTAAAATATATTTAATATGTTGCTGATATATTAAAGACAAACAGAGAAAATTTTCCTTTTGTGGAATGACTTGTTATCCAAAGTTTTTGAGCCTTCCCTAGGAAGAGGTGGTGGTGTCAAAAGAAAAAAATATATATAGTATATTTAAACTTTCCCAATTCAGCCTCAGTTCTTAGCCCATAAATAATCCAGGTTATCCAGGTTATCTCAGATGCGGTAGGCTGTGTTTTTTGGCCACACACTTCCAGCCACATGTGTTCCATGCACCACAGGCCAGGGGTGAAATGTCCTTCACAGTTCCAGAATTCTCTTTTCTGCAATCACAGCTGTCCATGGAAGTTATGACAGTTTAGGCAATTGTGCCCATTTCAGGGGCTCCAGGTTGCTACCATGACTATAAGGAGAGTTAAAAGAAGTTGCCTCTGCTCAAACCAAAATTACCTTGGGCTACAGATTCATTTATTCAACAAATATTTATTAGACAACTACAATGTGAGGTTTCCACATTTTCTATTAGGTGATGTGAGGGATACAAAGATGAGGAAGACATATGTCCTACCTTAGAGAGGCACACAATATAGAGGGGGTCACAGACACATAAAAACAAATAACTACAAAGATTGATATACAATGTGCTATGGGGAACAGAGAAAGGAGCAACTCAGCTTGCCTGGAATGATTCCGAGTTGGTCTTCTGTCTTGTTAGAGTTTCTCAGCTAAACAGGGTGTGGGTGTGGGTGTGGGAGGGAGTCCAGGCAGAGGATCCAGCACAGAGGCATAAAAAACCTTAGTTCATGCAGAGAAAAGTAAGTAGGTCTGGGGTTACATAAGGTATAGTAGATAAAAATAAACCAGAAAAGACATGTTGGGGTAGATTATTAAGTTTGGATTTTCCCTATAGTTTCAATTTGTGTATTTATCTGCACACACACACACACACACACACACACGAGACAATATTTATGTAAATAAAGCACCGTTCTAGATATTGGAAATCCAGAGGGATTTCTTGCTATATTTCTCAAAAGGAAGACTTGGATATAACACACAAAGCATATAATAATTCATAGAAAGCAATTCTATATAGAAAACCATAATAAAATCAACAAAGTGTTGCTTATGATTTTCCTAATAAGTAAAATCTAGAATAGCTAGAAGAATGGATAAGTTGCATATCCTTCAAACAATTCTTTATAAGTAACATTTCTATGAAACAAGAACTTTGTTCTGTTTTTTTGTTTTGTTTTTAGAGACGGGGTCTTGTTATGTTGCCCAGGCTGCAATACAGTGGCTATTTACAGGCATGAACATAGCACACTACAGTCTTGAACTCTCAGGTTCAAGCAATCCTCCCATCTCAGCCTTCCCAATAGCTGGGACTATAGGCTCATGCCACCACAGCCAGCTCAAACAGGACTTTGATAAGAATTGGACAAAAGATGCTTAAGTGTGTATTCTTTGAAAACACTTTTAAGTCCAAAGTTGATTCTAATGGCAATTGGTAGACATTGAAAAGTTGTAATGAATGAGCTGATATCATTATATATAATTAATATGCATGAATTTTACGGGTGAATGAGAGGAAGAGTAGGGAGACCCAAGAAAAGTTTATTACATTGTCTGAGATGAAAAAATAAGACAGAATTGAATTAGTGATAGTAGACATGCAGGAGTCTATAGACATTAACGTGGTAGAATAGCTAACATTTTATGATCAATTTGTCCTGGAAGGTGCGAAGTAAGAGTCGTCTTAAAAGCCTCCTAGATTTCTGGCTTGAGTTTCTGGGTGAGCTTTAATTCCCTTAACTAGAATAGTAAAGAACAGATTGGGAGAGGCAGGATGTAATTATGAGTTCATGTAAAACTTGATGTTAGGAAGTGATGACAGATTGGACATAATTTATCTTTTTTAATATAAGAAGAATAAATGTTGATGAGACAGTGATGGAGCATACATTTGTATAGCCACATTAGGAGGCAATTTGGCAGCATCTAATATAATATTAAAATGTACATACCACATGATCCATCAATTTCATTTCTCAGTATCGACCTCAGAAAAATACACGTGCACCAGGAAGAATGTGCAGGATATGTATTGCAGCATTGTTTGTAATATAAAAAATTCAAACTACTTAAGTGACCTTTGATATGGAAATGATTAGGTAAGCCATGATAATGTTTCTAAACTTGTTGAATAGTAAAAATCACCTAGGATATTGGTTGAAAATAATTTCTCCAACACCCTTCTCGATCCTATGAAACCAGACTCTTTTTGGGGTGGGGGCTGAATATTTCTAGGTGATCCTTATCAGTAGGAAACATTCAGAAAGAGTTATGAAAAGTGTTTCTAAAACTATCTCTACAAACAAATACTAGTCACAAATTTAAAAATAATGAGAGTAGGTCTGCGTGAAGCAACTCAGAATGAGCTCCAAGATATACTGAGTGATCAACAGAGACTGTAGAATGAAGACACTGTATGATACCATGAAGCAGCCACAGACCAACACAAAGTATTCTGAGAGGTAAATATAAGTTTGAGAGTGGTGACTTCAAAGGGAACTTCTGTTCTTCTATTGTGCCTATAATGCTTGATGATTTTTTTACAGCCAAAATGTGCTCATGTATTAATTCTTTAATTAGAAGCAAATATTTAATTACTGCTGGTGTGATGAAGGTTGTCTATGCAAAATATATGATTTTTCCACACACCCCAAGGCATGTCCTGGTTAAATTTTATCTATGTCATACATATTCATCACATATCTGACATTGTTCTCTGCACACAGTGAAGCAGGTTCATTGCTTTGGGAGGCAGGGCAAGGGAGGTGGTAAGGATGAAATTCCCTATACCCCCCATATCAAGACCTAATTCAAATACTGTCTCAAGGTTCAGTTCCCAGAACATGATCTCATGTCATTGTCTTCTAAACCTCCATACCACTTCCTTCATCTACTCGTGTACTTATGTACAGGTCTTATCCTTCTTCCCACACTAACCCCTCTCCATTTCACTTTGTCTTCCCCCAAAGCCCACTAGTGCCCTGCATGCCCAGCTCTCAATACTAAGTGATTATTGAATGAAATGCCTCCAGCCATGCCTCCAAGGTCTGAGCATGGTCTTCTACTCTCCACTGTAATTACTGCTCAATGGAAGTCACTTGGTCCCTGCTCCCCTCCCATCCTCACCCCATTTCTCCCTCCTCACTGCTGTCTAAAACTTCTGCAATAGGAAACAATGTTTTCATTACACAATTAAAGCTAAGGCTCAAAATTCACACCCCCTGGGGAGGGGTTGCAAAATGGTTGTTTCCCATCCTTTCCAGAGCACAGGAGTGAGAAGAGAGAGAGCAGCCAGTTCCTACATACCTGGGGTAAGGTGAGGAGCAGAGTGGGAGAACAGAAACTTTGTTGGCTCCTTGGAGAGGAGATATATGCATGGAAAAGGAGTCTTTTCTTCCTAAGTGTGCCATCTCAGTCACTCACAGCCACTTCTAACTTTTGTCTATGCCCCACAGCCATCCTAATAAGAACTATCTTGACATGAGGCAGATTATTTCAAGGCCTTCCTCTTGAGGCCAATCTACCCATGGAGATGGAGAACAGCATTTCACGGTGTTGTCCTTCAACCATGTCATGAGTGACTCATTCAGAGACTGAGCTGGGGATACTCTCCAAGAAGCTATGCCAGATCTCCAGTTGGTTCTAGACTAGCAGCCAAAAAAGAGTGGACAGACCATTGTTTTTTTAGACAAACCATATGCCTTGGAACTTAATGTCTATGGCATTAGTGTCATGGGCTCTTTGCCCTAGCCCTCCCTGACAGGGGCATGGATTTTGTTATTTATTTGAGCTATGTATTCATCAGGGGCCTGGTAGGGAACATTTGATACCTCAAATTGAGTTATTTGGGGAAAGTTCATAAAAGGACTATTTGTAAACAACAGGAAGATAATTCCATACCTTAATGCTAGTGTTGGTATGGCATAGGAGTGGGAGTGATCCCCTATCCTGGGAAGTCAGAGCTGTGTGGGAAGGGCTACCTGACAGGTGCTGTAATCTTCTGTTGAGGGCATAAATAACACAATGTCAATCTCTCTCCTTTTGGTTTCTGCCCTATGTCCCCATTGGCCAAATCCTGCTGGAAGCCAGAGAACAAAGAAGCTCACTGACGTTGTTTACAACAGGTTGGCCCCTTAGGTCACGGAGCAGGTGGAAGTGAGTGAACAGTGACTCTGGAGGGGCAATGGAGGGTATACAGCGTAACTTCACTGTCTATTGCTCAAGAACAAAGACCAATGCCATTTTGGTGTGCAAAGCCATTTACAGTCTGGGGTAGCACTACCTTTCCACCACACCTCCCACTATTCTTACCATGTGATAGTGCTGTGCTCAAGACGTGGGTCAGCATCCCTGCCCAGCCTCACATTTCCATACCTATGTGCCTGCCTTGTGCTTTCTTCTCTGCCTGAACCACTTCTTTCTCTTTCCCTCTTGGAGAATTTCTACTCATCTTTCAAGGTGAGGCTCAAACATTTCTCTTCACATGGGCTTTGTCATTCCTGCCTTTCTAATACTGAAGCACAGTAGAAGGATGTGAGTGTACACTTCATCTCTGTACATTTTTCCTTGATGCTATGTTAAGCATGAAGACTTTTTCTCATTACTACTAGTAACAACCACAATTATCATTTTCTAAATACTACCATCTGCTAGACCCAGTCCCTTTAATTTATTTTCTCAATTAATCCTTCTATGTACTTTGTTTTTACCCAGAGTACAAGTGTGAAAACTGATTTTCAGAGAGATCGATCAGCTTGTACAAGGTCACTCATCTAGTTAGCAGTGGGGCTAGGATTCAGCTCTATGTCCCTCCAACTTGCGATCCCTGCAAGTAACCACAATGGGCACTGCCTTTCAGCTGGCCCCCTTCTAGGTAATGCATAATTGGTACCCAAGATATGTTTCTGAATAATCAACCAGAAGCATAATATGCTGACAAAAATCTTTTGACTATGTATAAATTTCTTTTGGTATGAGTTGGCACACGGCCTTGACTTTCTGCAGTCTTGTCTCTAGACTGATGATACTTTATTGCAAAGTCCCACTGTGCTGGTAAAACTAAATTTTGTCTTCACTGTGTTTGTTAAGTGGCTTTTCAGAACAAAATCATCAGCAAACAGAATCTCTTAGAAGACTAGGGTATTCGCCTTGATCCTAGAGCACCGAGTTAGAAAATTTCCCCAAGGACTAGAAGAACTATGTGGCCAAGGATTCTAAGCAACATGTCCTTGTAATTTTATATAACATGAACTAGGGAGCTGAGGAAAAAGAGAAAGAGTAGATTTTAAAAATTAATCCTGTTATAACAATAACAGCCACCATAAATTGAGTGTTTATTGTGTAGCCAACTCTGTACTTGGTGCTTTATATATATATTATTCCTAATTTTTTAGAAGTCCTGATAGGTAGGTTTTACTGTCCCCATTTTACGGAACAGGAAACTGAGACTCAGTGAGCTCAAGTAACTTGCCCACGGCCTCTCAAGCACACAAAATCTCTGACTCCAAAGGCCATAGCTCTACCCTGACTCCCTAAAAAAGAAACAAAACAATTAAACACCATCAGCTATAACAGAACCAACATTATTATGAGGGGAATCCCCTAGAACTGTGGTCCCTAATCCCTGAGTGAGCCCAGTACCAGTCCATGGCCTGTTAGGAACGTAGGAACGGGGCCTCTCATCTCCACCTGAGTTTCACCCCCTCCTCCCCCACTTCCTGTAGGTGGAAAAATTGTCTTTCATGAAATTTAGGAACCTGGGCCACACAGCAGGAAGTGAGGTGAGCCAGCAAAGCTTCATCTGTATTTACAGCTGCTCCCCATCACTCCCATCACTGCCTGAGCTTCACCTCCCCTTCTTCCCCGCTCCTCTTAGAAAAATTGTCTTCCATGAAACCAATCCCTGGTGCCAAAAAGTTTGGACACTGCTGCCCTCAAACATTTGGAAATTCTATGGCTAATCAAGGTAATTCTAATTATCAAATATAATTGTAAAATGCAGTTTTAGAGTCCTAAAATAACATTTGTCTTCACATAAGTGCCTTATTTGAACCTTCCTTTTACATCTTTGTAGAACAAATTAGGCAAGAGCAGTGTTATGATCCCATTTATGAATGAAGATATTGAAGGTCAGGGAGACTAAGCAGGAGATAGCAATAGGGTTGGGACCCTGGTTTTTTACTTTGGAATCTAGTAAACTTACATGCAGAAGCATTTTTTGTTTTGTTTTGTTTTGTTTTTGATGTGAGCTTTTATTTTAAAATCAATACCAAGAGATTTGGTGGGAGACAAACTTCTCTTGTGGAAATCTGAAGATTAAGTCTCACTTCCAAAGTTTTATTATTCCATAGTTTCAATCTACAAAGTGGATTATATCAGTTACATAGCCTACTTTACACTCAAGTCTTATAATACAGAGCAAATGATACATTTTTCAAAATATATCACACTTATTTTCCACTATCCTATCCTTGTCATTCTCAATGATGGATTTTGGTTTTACCATCTCCTTGCTTTAACATTTTTTTTTCTCTTGCATTTTTTTTTAATTTTGTAGTATTACAGGGGTACATACACTCTGGTTACATAAATTGCCTTTGCACTGCCTGACAAGTGTGCCCATATACCAGATAGCACGCACAGCACCCGTTAGATGTGAATTTACCAATCCTCTCTTCCCCCCTCCCACCTGCCCAACACCCTATGAATGTTACTTCCCATTTGTGCACATTAGTATTTATTAATTAGTATCAATTTAATGGTAAGTACATGTGGTGTTTGTGCAAAAGCATTTTTGTTGTGAGTATTTTGAACCTAGAAGGCTGAAAGTTTGCCATATGCAGAACTGCTTATTTCTAAAGAGTTGGCTCATGCTGCTTCCTCTCCCTCATTTACCCCCTCCACTGACACTTCTTTTCCTTACTATATTCACTTATTGCATGAATATTGTAACAAGAGTAAAGGAAATAATTAGAAGAAACTTCTTTTTTTATTCCATTGGGGGGTATTTTATTTGTAAGTATGTATTACATCCCTAGAAAAAGAATCCCAGAATTTTCCCTCCTGTGCATTTTATTCTTGCTTCTTCATGGTCCATGATGCCAGCTGAAGTTGTAAGTACAATGAAACCAAACTGGCAGGATGGGAGCAGAGCATTCGGCCATTTTTCTAGATCTTTGAGTTGCACATCAAATCTGAGGCTGATCATTCCATGCTTCTTTAACCTGCCTGTGTGATTCAGAAGAATTTTCCCAGTTGTGTGATCATCAATGATTTCAAATTCACCAATGTAACCATGCTTCATCATCACAATTAAAAACTGGACCATGACTTTGGAGCATGGCCTTATAGGAATCTGGCACTTGCCTGTTCTTTTGGCATTGCTGGTGCTCTTAAGAGCATGGGCCAGGACATTCATGTGCACCATTATGGCTGTGGAGGTCCTTGCAAGACTGGGACCCCTGACTCAGGAAGGGCCCAGGATCCCTGCAAGACACCGAAGGCTAGCCTTAGATTGCTGGGTGGCTCCGATGGCCAACAGATAATGTTGGGCTAGAAGGAATTTCATTCATAGTTACAGTACTCCAACTTTATTTTTAAGTTTCTATTATTCCCATCTAGTCCTTCTCCATATACCACAAAAAAACACATACACATACAGATACACACACACAGAGATACACAAGTAAATAAATATTTTTTTAGAAACAAGGTCTCGCTCTGTAACTCAGGTTGGAGTACATTGGCCTGATCATAGCTCACTATAACCTCAAACTCCTGGGCTCAAGCAATCCTCCTGCCTCAGCCTCCTAAGTAGCTGGAACTACAGGTGCTCATTACCACACTCAGGTAATTTTTAAATTTTTTTAGAGATGAGGTCTTGCTGTGCTGCCCAGGCTGGTCTCAAACTCCTAGGATCAATCCATCCTCTTGCCTCTGCCTCCCAAAGTTCTACTGTGGCACAGGCATGAGCTACTGTGCCTGACCATAAATAAATATTTAAACTTCTCTTGGAAATTATTATTATTTTTTTTTGAGACAGAGTCTCTCTCTGTTTCCTGGGTTAGAGTGCCATGACATCAGCCTAGCTCACAGCAACTTCAAACTCCTGGGCTCAAGCAATCCTCCTGCCTCAGCCTCCCGAGTAGCTGGGACTACAGGCATGCGCCACCATGCCCAGCTAATCTTTTTCTATATATTTTCAGTTGGCCAATTAATTTCTTTCTATTTTTAGTAGAGATGGGGTCTTGCTCTTGCTCAGGCTGGTTTCAAACTCCTGACCTTGAGCAATCCGCCCGTCCCGGCCTCCCAGAGTGCTATCTTGGAAATTATTTGAAAGTTGGTATTGATCAAGTTGGTGGCCATAGGTACCCAGTTTCCTCTCAAGCAGCACAGATCTTGATATCACAAACCAGGCACGCAGAAAGAAGAGAGATGAACAAGGGAAATATTTATTTACTCAAAGTTAATGATCATTTCTGTAAAGATTTTTAAAAGAGCCACCACTACCATATTCAAATTCTGAATATGATAATTATCTCTCAACAGGAAGCAATGACTGGTTCTCCGAGGCAGAACTTTCCTAGTCCTTTGAATGTTATCTTAATCAGAGTGACACTGACCAAAACATGAACTGTAATTATCTCTGGGTGGTGAGATTTACAAGTGATGCTTATGTTCTTGATTCTTTTTTGCATTTTGTGAGTTTTCTACAATGAATATATAATGTTTGTAATAAGATTAGAATTAATAATAACAGTGATATGGATATGATATGAAGTTGGTCTAAAGGAAAGAGCCTACAAAAATTGGAGTTGCAGGGACAAATCATGTAGTCCCCACCACTGGAAGGACAACTAGCCCCTCCCTCAGGTCAGGAAGGCTAGAACCCAAGAGGTACAAGTTCTAGCCCAGTTCTCTTTCTTATATAACGTCTGCCAAAAAGCATCTGCTTCCTTTTTTTTTTTTTTTAACTTAGAGGATTGTTCCTAAGCCATTTGTCAATAGAGAAGATTTGATTCTGAGAACATGTTATGGATTTTCTGTAGCAACGGTCCAATATAATTTAGTAGAGAATAACACCCATAGAAATGTGTGGGAGCTTTGCTGTCAAGTCCTGTAGTGCTTTAATAAAGGAACATGTCATTTTTCTTCAGCTAAATTTCAGCTAGAAATAATATCAGATGAGTTTTCATTGCCATTCATTCCATAGCCTTTTTGCAATTTGGGCACCTTAATGATTTCATGCAAAATTCACTGTCTAAAGAGTCTTGGTGGCTTCTGTCTGATCCTGGTTTTTTCCCTTTGATGTATATTACTTACGTGCATCCATCATGGTAAAAACAGCAGAGTTTGGGCAAACACTGCTCTCTCAGACCCCTGCTCCCTTTCAGGCCTGGAGATCCTTCATCTAACCCAGTTCCATTCTTGTGCCTCTTCCCGCTGGCTTCCCCGGTGCCATTTTTATTAAAGCCCCAGCTCATCCCACATTCAGCTGCATGACTTCTTACAGGCTTCAGAATAAATCACCACATTGCTCCGATCTTGGCTTCTCTGCCCTCGGCTTTCAATTAAATTTAGAATTGACTTTAAAGATACAACCTCAATGTACGTGGTTGAAAATGACCTTGTTTCCCCTTTCCCACCACCTGCGACTTCCTGCGCGGGGCTCTTATACTCCAGCTCCTGGTTCAAAAAGTAGAAACAGGAATTTGCTACATGCTCCTGTGGCAAACTATAAGTCTCAAGCTGTTTAAATTCTTTAAAGTCCCGTCCAAAAGGTAAAGTACACTCTGCAGAGAAAAGTCTGGGGGCCTGAATCTCTGGCTGCCTGTGTTCAGGAAGAGACATAGAAGGAGAGGAAGAAGGAGGAAGAAGAAGAGGAGAAGAAGAAGAAAAAAAACCTTTGAGCTAAACACTTTTAATTTGTTTAATTTCTACAGTTTGCATTCAGGATGATTAGTCTATTTATAATATGCATCCACTATTTATTAATTACATTAAGTTAATAAAATGATCTATGACAAGATTAAGAGGACACCAAAGCAGACTCTAACATCAAAACTCACTTTCATCCTTTGTCTTGTCATTTGGCTTTTTACTCTTAGCAAGGAACGTGGCATAGTAAGCAGCAGGTTTGGGCTATTTAGAATTGGGCCTGCTCCTGCCAATTTCTCCTGCCTACCTTTGGAAGGCTTTGCCAGTCAGGATGACTGAACTAGAAAACACTTCTTCCTCTCTTCAAAAACCATTAATATTTCAAGACATGTAATTCTATATAACTAAGAGCAATAAGCTTCCTCCCAATGTGGAAAGGAAGGAAAGAATGATTTGCTCATCTAATGAAAAGATCAAACAAGATTCAATATGTGAAAAAGATGTGTAAATTGAAAGTGATTTACAAATATAAAAGATCAATTTATTCATTCAACCATCAATCAGTTATTGAATATTTACTATGCCTCAGGTTTCAAAAAGGCTGTACAATGTTTGATGGCTTAAGCCTTAGTTTTCTCCCCTCTAAAATGGGACTAGAGGCCAGACATGGTGGCTCATGCTTGTAATTCCAGCACTTTGGGAGGCTAAGGTGGGAGGATCACTTTAGGCCAGGAGTTCAAGACCAACCCAACAACATAACAAGACCTCATCTCTACAAAAAAAATAAAATGAGACCAGGGACTCTTCATTTTAGGGTGAGAATTGAGTGAAAGAATAAATGTAATCACTTAAAACCAGTTACTTGTACATGATAAACAATGAATGGTTTTATGTAAATACGTGAAAAAGGTATCCCAAATATAAGGAGCTTATAGCCCAATGAATTATTATTCTGAAACTTCTACCCTTTGTCTTGAAAACACCCTGAAATTTGGGAGGCTTCAAAGATTTAACTATGCAAACCTCAAATCAAAGTACTTTCCTAGTGATTGCCCTTTAGAAATATTTATGATGAACATGTAGGTACAAATAAGGAAGAAAATAAGAGAGAAAAAGAAATTAATATTTAGAAACTCACATCTGAGCGAATTTAAACCAGGTAATGTGAGTTTAGAGCCTATGTTCTCTTCCCACTAACCAGCTGCCCCAACCATCCTGTTAAGTCCCATAGGGAGAGATCTTGAAGCCTCATTGAAAAACACAAGAGATATTTGGGGTCTTCTTAAAGTAAAGGGAAAGTTTCTAAGAAGATGAATGCTGCAATAATTAATTTCTATTCAATCTTGTGAATAGTAGTATTATACAGTAGTGAGACAGCTTCCTTTTCTTTGAAACTCTTCTAGGTAGAACCTTCCTTTTTCTGTTCTAAAAGATCGCTGTTGACAGGGACGTTTTTGATGACTTTGATTCTCTTTTCCTTTCTTTCCATAACACTTATGCTTTTCTTGGGAAGGAAACCATATAAGAGTTTAAAACTGTGAATTGAAAAGTTAGGAAAGAAGGTTACACCATACTGACCCTGTTTTGAAAAGCTACAACCACCCCCTAGGTTAACTGATTTTTCCACACCAGTTCTACATTTTACAGCCTGCCCAGAATGCCAGTCTTCCTAAGTGCCTCTCCCTGCTCTCAGTTCAGCCTCCCTCCCTGGACTGCAGGAACAATGATGATCAGACATGAAAGTTCAACCCGGGAGCCCAAGTACCTACAGAGGGTAAAGACTTCTTTGGTGGGCAAGCCTAAAAGACAGCTCCTTAGCATTTTAAGGATGTTAAGGAGGATTCCACTGCCCTAAAAATTTTCTGCCAAGGGCTCTGATTGCCACTCAGAACCCAGTTGAGTTCTTCTATCTGGTGCTTCCTCAAGCATAGCTAGACCACAGTTGGCCAAAACCAGCTGATTAAAACTAAATCACTCCACAAAAGGCCACATACATAAACAGATTTTCTTTCTTACCTTCCCTCCATACTTCCTTCCTTTCCTTTTTCTATTCCTTAATTTCCAGAAACAATTGGGTTTTTTTCTCATGACTAAAAAGAAGGCACCCCACAGTTCATGTCACTTGGCGGTAGCCTAAACAATAACTTATTCTCTCAGGATAGCCTTTAAAGTTCCAGGGCAAAAAAATACTGAAGGGCAAAAATATCCCGTTTAGCTAAAAGAGAGAAGTTTACAGTTGTTTATCACTTTAATAGTTGTGTGTGTTTGTGTATGTTTCAATATTCTAAATCTCATAAATTGAATCCATCATTTCCCGGGGCATTTTGTTACTGGCCAAATATACTTACAAGAAAGTCCTGGGAACTTAATCATTGTTTTTATGGGTATATCGTTTCATTTTTGAAAGCACTTTCATGTGTATTTCACTAGGCCTGAATGATAACACCCATTTTGCAGATAAGGAAACTTGACTCAAAGATTAAGGAGCATGCCAAAGGCATGAGTCTAATTAGTTGCAGCATCAGAATTAAATCCTGTCTTTTTTACTCTTATTGTAGCTTGGAGGGGGGGGGTCCTACATCATATACAAGGTTTATATCCTAGTGTTGAGATTTCCTCATGGAAAACAAATGTGCTATTTTACAAATTGTGTCTATTATGAACTAATTTTTAGGTAGCATGTGCTCTTGGCATACCCTATGTCCTGTTTATTCATTTATTTATTTATTTTGTTTTTTTGAGATGGAGTCTTATTCTGTTGCCCCAGCTAGAGTGCAGTGGCATCATCATAGCTCACTGCAACTTCAAACTCCTGGGCTTAAGTGATCCTCCTGCTTTAGCCTCCTGAGTAGCTGGAACTACAGCCAGGTGCAACCATGCCCTGCTAACTTTTCCTGTTTTTAGTAGACACGGGGGTCGCTCTTGCTCAGGCCTGTCTGCAACTCCTGAGCTCCAGCAACCTTCCTGCCTCAACCTCCCAGAGTGCTAGGATTATAGGCGTGAGCCACAGTGCCTGCCCACCTTTTTTTTTTTTTTTTTTTTTTTGAGATGGGATCTCATTATGTTGCCAGGCTGATTTTGAACTCCTGGGCTCAAGAGATCCTCCTGTCTCAGCCTCTCAAGTGGGACTACAGACACATGACACTGCACCTGGCACTTTTTAATAAAATATAGTCATGGAGACGTTTTCTAACCCCTTTGAGTCTGTTTCCTCAATTGCAAAATGGTGACAATATTGCCAATCTCATATAACTGGTAAAAGACAAATAAGGCACTCTGTAAGGCACTCTGCCAATAGACTACAGATGCTCAATAAGTGTTAGAGTTCTTTCCTTTCTCTTGAAAAAATACTGTTCAAGTAACAGAGTTAGGAGAGTAAGGCAGAGTAAAGCTGAGGTACTAGGATCCCCTCATCCTCAAGACACTCCACTTGCAGACCATAGTTCTCTCCCAAACGTTAGGACTCAGCTAGGAGATAGGATAGATGGGTAAAAGCCAGGTCATGTGAAGCCCTGGAGGTCATGATACGGAGTTAAGAGTAGCCTGATCAGAAAGGAATTTGGGATTCTTTGTGTTTCTCTAGCTCCCCAGGCTTGTTCTTACCTCAGAGCCTTTGCATTTCCTGTTTTCCCTTCTCTTGAAACACTTGACCTTCAAATGTTCACCTGGGTCACTCCTTCAGGTCAGACCGGAGTTCATTCAGGTCTTGGCTCAAATGTAACTCCCTCAAAAAGACTATCTCTATCCGAATTAATTAAAAACCATTTCTCTAACACTATTCACTCTTCAACCCTCCCAACCTATTATCTCTATTCGATTTTTTAACACCAACACCTGAAATTATATTACGTATTTATTTAATAGTTGTTTATCTCTTCTGCTACAATGTAAATGCCATACAAACAGTGATCTCATCTGCCCTGTTCACTGTCTGTTTCCCCAATACTTGGAGGAGCGAATGCCAAATATTATGTATTAAATAAATAAATAATGAAAATATGGATATTGTTATATAAATGAAAGGATGTTATTCTAAGACCAGTTATTAGCACCCTGGATGCCTCAGACTGCTGCGTTTATATCTGATTTTAATTGCTAAGTATATTTTTGGTATTGCTTTAGGATTCCCTTATAAAGACTAAAGCTAAATGACATAGTCAAGGAAACTGTAGAAACAAGAACTATTCTCTAAAATTGGCATTTTTTTTTTCTTTTTGAGACAGAGTCTTGCTCTATTGCCCTGGCTAGAGTGCAGTGGTGTGACACTCAATGCAACCTCAAATACTCCTGGGCCCAAGTGATCTTCCAGCCTCAGCCTCCGGCACATTTCACTTACAAAGAAGAGTGTTCCAAAGTCAAGGTGGCAGGAAGAACTTTGAAACACAGATCTGGTCTCTTCACCAGTCTGTCCCATTCTTCCTGGGCTGCCATTGCCTTGGGCAATGTTCAAACTGCTCCACCCTCAGGAGCTCTGAAGGGTGTGCCCAGTCATCATCTCGTGTCTGGAGTGCCTGTTTCCCGATGTGATTGCTAACAACACTACCTTTCACTCTAAGAAGTGTCCTGGTTTGAGAAATGATGTATATGATCACCCTACCTGTATATTCCTTTTCCACAAGACCTTCATTCTAAAGCCTAGACAAACTCAGGTGCTGGCAGCTCTCCAAACAGGAGAGACTCCTTCATACCTTTTTCAAGCAATTTTCCCTCAGCCTTCATTCTTCCAGATTCCTATTCCTCTAGAAAGCCTTTCTCAGAAATTTCTTCTCATCTAATTTAAATTAGGCACATACCCCAGGGCTACTTTGGAGCATTTTGAAAATGCAGCTTCCTGGGACCCGACCACCCAACCTGTGGAATATAGAAAATCTAGAATGGGGGCCAGGAAATCTGTCTGCCCCTCCTAATCGTCCCCACAACATCTTGTGTTCCCCTACCAGTATGTATCTCTCTAAGATGACCAATTTACCTGTTTTCTTCAAGTGACTATAAATTCCTCAGGGGCAGGACCCATGACCTTAATCTTTAGTGTGTCTCTAGTGACTTGAATGGTGCTCAACAAAAGACACGTGAACAAGTGAATAATAATGGCAAACATTTCCAGAGCACTTACTATGTGACATGCACTGCTCTACATGCTTTTTTTGTGTACAAAACTCCTTATTTCAGAGAAGTTTTTAACCTTCAGGAACATAACAGCGTAAAAGACAAAATAGATATTAGGGACATCGAAATACTAAGAATTAGCTCTGGAAAGTGCAAAGTGTGACGTCAAGTCTTATTTGTTAAAAGCAAATACTCATCTTGAGGCCGGGCGCTGTGGCTCACGCCTGTAATCCTAGCTCTTGGGAGGCCGAGGCGGGCGGATTGCTCAAGGTCAGGAGTTCAAAACCAGCCTGAGCAAGAGCGAGACCCCGTCTCTACTATAAATAGAAAGAAATTAATTGGCCAACTGATATATATATATATATATATAAATTAGCCGGGCATGGTGGCACATGCCTGTAGTCCCAGCTACTCGGGAGGCTGAGGCAGAAGGATCACTCAAGCCCAGGAGTTTGAGGTTGCTGTGAGCTAGGCTGACGCCACGGCACTCACTCTAGCCTGGACAACAAAGCGAGACTCTGTCTCAAAAAAAAAAAAAGCAAATACTCATCTTGAGACAGGATATCTCTTGAAAATTCTCCATACTTCCATGAGCACTGAGTATTATTGAGTCATGCCATGGATGGGCACCCAGTGCGCCTTCCAGAGGAACATAAGCATGCCTGGGGACACCTATGCTTTCATTCCTACTTCCAGCTCTTGCCGACTGCTTGGTGCTTGGCCACCACATTGCACATTCCAGTGTTTTATTTTCCAACTCAGACCTCTTTAACAAAACAGTTTCTACAGTGCTTGGGGAAAAAACAAAAGCGGAACTGCTTCCCTCTTTTAACCTATATACCCTTCAACTCCAAAATGTAGTGCTCTCTGTGTACTTCCTATAAAATTAAGCAGAGCATGTGAAAGGACTGGTGACCCACAAAGAGCTTAATGCATTTTAAATGTACAATTCTGGTAACAGTGTCAGATTATGGATTTCCAAATGGCAGCCGTGATCATGATTTAGAACAGATGGCCAAACCACAGGCAACAGAGTCAACAAAATTTTCTGCCATCCCAAGAGGCTAACAGAATCCAAGACAAGTATCTGACATTACCTAAACTGGTAAACAGCTCAAAACAGTCTTAATTAACAGTTTGCTGGAGCACATAATGACAGAAAGCATGCCTCAGTAGAAGCTGGTGTTTGTAGGCTGCTCTCTTATTCTTAACAGGATAAGAAGATAGTTTAATGCCCTGGGGAAAAAAACGTCAAAATTAGGCATTAGGAAATCTTGGCTTTTGTACAATCTCTGACGCCGGATGACCTTGGGCAGTTAATTTGAACTCTCTAAATCTATTTCCTAGTTTCTAAAATGATGTCTACGTCACCTTCTTTTGGCTTAAATGAGTACCTAATGCAATGGGGCAGGGGATGAGGAGGGCTTAACCGTAAATGAGCATATCATAATCCGTAAATGGATTATGATAAAGTAAAATTCATCTTTCAATATATAACAAGTGGCTCAATTGGTGAAAGTTAACTACTATTATTTGTTACTAGAGTTACTATGGCAAGTGATTTTTTTTTTACTAGAAATATTAATGCTCATAAAACAGCAAAATATAGTGCCTATGGGTAAGAAGCCATTCTTAAATGAACAAAACTACGTCATGTTGTGAGTTTAAAAATGTTGAACTATATTTTACATGGCTATCGTTGGTCCTTAGTGTTGTCAGTCTTCTGGAACATGCTTTGAGAAGAATGGGTGAGCTTTCCAGGACTGCTTGTCACACAATACAAGGAACTCCACCAAGGAAAGTCTCCTCACCTGAGCCTCGAAAGTGAGCTAAAAATGCTGTCCCAAAAGTTTCAGCAGGTAATAACACAGAACTATTTAAGTCTAGATGGCAATAGGCAAGTCTGTTATTTTTTTTTTTTTTTTACCCTTCCTATGTTTCTTTGATAGAATTTCTTTAAGGACTATGTTCAACTTTCCAAGAAAGGTTATGGTATGTGTGTATTTTGTGGAGGCGCTGGAAGAAGAGAGGGGAGCAATTGAAGAGGAGAAGGGGACAGTATTAAACTCCTGGGAAGAAAGCCCACTGCTTCTCAAGTTACCATTTGTAAACCCTTTACCCAGTTCTGTTTGGGCTATTGTCCTGAGTAAATTATCCATTGAAAATCAAGCTCTTCAGCTCATTATATATTCTTCATTTGAGGTGACCAGAACTATTTCCTGAAACCTGGTTTGGGTGCTAATTACCTGCTCAAACACCTAGGAAATACCTCTGTGGATTTGTCATAGGTAAATTTCACTTTTTTTCTTTTTCTTAAATTGAGCACACTTATTGCAAGTTCCCCTTTCAACTTCCTGGTCATGACAATAAAAGTCGTCTAAGTAGAAGAGCCCTCTGCTCCTCTGGTCACTGTAAAGTGACTCACTCCTCCGCAGCTACCCTAGCACATAGCTTGCAGCTCTGGCTCAATTGTACTTTGACAAAGTGAGCTGTGTATTTCTATGGAGAGATGAGCTATGTTTCTTCTCCAGGCTCACTTGCTTTCTCTCTCTCTCTTACTCTCTCTCTCTCTCTTCCCCCTACCCCATGAGGCAATAGACGCTTTTTACAACTACCCTTAGAAATTTGTGCAAAAGAAAACTTATACTCCCAGACATTTCTTTCCCTTAAGATTTTAAAATGACTATTTCTGTTGGCCTTCCTTCTATCCTAACTCCCCAACAAAAATATCTCAAATTCATAGCATATGTTTTGCCATAATGATACGATGATATTTCTATCAATTTTGAAAAAAAAATTTTACAGGGGAAAATGTTTATGTGTGTATATTGATTCAAATACAAGTTATGCAGCCTTTTCTTTCCTTCCCACATCTAAATAAATTTAAGTGCAGAAGAATGAATATAGGTGTCATCTTCAAGAAAAATAATCAAATAAAGCCAGAAAAATATAGAACAAAACCACACTGATAGCACGAATATAAGTCATTGTTTTAAATACACAGTATTTCAATCTTGTGTCCCTGGAAAAGAACTGGAAGATTGGAAATTCATCTACTTCATTCTACATCTATTGCATCCTGACTAGGCAAGATTTCCCTCTCTTCCTTAAGAAAGCTGAAGGTGAAGACTGTCTCTATGTGGCACTGTGGTATAAGTGACCGCTGTTGTAGAAGAGAAAAGCCCATGAAGCTTAAAAATTTTGCAAAGAGAAAACAATCCTCCTGCAGACCACAGTAAATAAAATAACAGCAGTGGGGTGATTTGCAACCATGTAACGGGGCTTTTGTCTGGGTCTATTTCTCTGTGCCTTGAGGGTTTCTGTGTTCCTTCTCTGCAGGATCTCAGTGTTTCGCCCCTCCATTACAAAGGCCCAGGGCTTGAGCCCCTCCTCCAGCTGTTCACCCCCAATCTTGCCCATGCTGAGGCTTACTTACAGCAGACTGAAGAGTTTCAGTGGGGTGCAGGGCACTGCAATTTAGGATTTCTGCGGTATAGGGTGAATTTTCAAGAGTATGTCAGAGAGGGGAGCCAGACTTAAAAATAGCCTTTACTCATCCTATTAACCATTTCATTGCTGAACTGGCTTGTAAGGCAGTACCAGCAGGCTTTTTTTCTCTAGCAAACTCTAAAATTGCTACAGCTGCTTCTGACAGTATGTATAAGGCAACACTTCACTGTGTCTTGGATAACAGCTGAATAAATGTTATGATTCACTACAGAAAGAACTACGGTATTTAAAAAATTATTGTATTCTTCTATACGCTGGGTTTGAGGGTGGAAAGAAGGGAAGGGATTAGAGAGGGAGAGTGAAAAAAAGAAGGAAAGGAGAAATCTTGGAAAATAGAAGATGAAGAAGGCTCTTGTTCTGGTTTGTATTGATCTTATTTAAGCATGGGGAGAACTGATGAGTCTGTGATTATTTTAATGACCATGAAACCTATGTATTCAAAGAAATAAATGAAGCTATGTAATCACCTCCTAAGTAATATCAAAGAACGATGAAAAGGACTGAAGGAGGGGCATCATTGTATAATAGCATTTACATCATACAGGGCTCCACAGGCAAAGGTAAACCAGGGGCTGAAACCAGTACTTTATGACTATGACCTATCTGGGGCCAGGAAGGGTAAATCATTGAGCAAGGATTGTTTCTATTTCGGTATTTTTGGCAAGGGAAATAGTGATGTTTGAGGTTTCTGAATGGTTTATAAAGTAAGTAAAAGTTTGGAAGTGCAAGAAAACAAAATATACAATAGGCAGATACAGTCAGAGGTTGTGTATGTGTACCAATATGCTTTAATTTTTAAACAAGAATGAAAATACATGTGGTTCAATCAAAAGACAAACTTCTGATTATCTTAAATAATGTGACTGCTTACTTTATGGGAGATACTAAGAAATATGAGACACTGACATTACCATGGAGACTAACAAGAAAGAGAGGACAGGTCCACATAAAAAGATGATTAGCATTATAACGCTGTTTAATATGAGTTCTAATCAGCTGATTATAGACATTTGTGACTTTAATGAACTTTCAGGCTACTGTAGCTAGGAGGAAAAAGCTCCAACTCTGAGATCTGACTGAGCTGGTTTCCAATTCTAGTTCTTCCACTTGTTAGTTCTCTAACTCAATAAAAGTTGCTTAAGGTGTCTTGGTCTCAGTTTTTACATCTGTAAAACGGGGATAACATTTGCCTCCTCAGGTTACTGTGAGGATTAAATAAGATAATAAATGGAAAGCATCTGCTTATATTTGAGCAGGTACTCAATCATAATAGCTGTTATCATCAATCCCATTACTCTAAATAGAAATTCTTAATGAAATCTTTTAGGAATGCCATGAAAATAAAACCTAATTTAAAAATTTAAGCTCTTTGAACCATAGGCTTCTGATCATAAATTTGTTATTATTCAAACTCTGCTACAAATACGGTTGCCAGATTAAAAAAAAAAAACAGGCCACCCAGTTAAATTCGAATTTCAGATGAAAAACAAATATCTTTCAGTATATGTCTCACATACTAGTACACTAAAAAATTGTCATTTTTCTGAAATTCAAATTTAATTGGTCATCTTGTTTTTTATTTGCAAAATCTGGCAACATAACTACAAATAGTGACAACCTGAATATGTTTATTTCCTTCTTCCTTTAGCCCAAGTCCCTAGTGAGGTAATAGGAAAGGAATCCTTATTTTAGATAGTTAAAAAGATTAATATTATTTAAATTGTTAACATATCAAAAACATAATTCTTCAAAATAAGGGAGAAAAAAACTGCCATTTTTCCATTTTACAGTTTAAAAAGTGACTTTCATTTGTTTATAATTTCTCACCCAAACCACAACAATGCGCAATTTCTAGGTTCATTCAGCCAGTTCTGAATCTGACTACAACCGGACCTGAAATGAGTTTTGTTTTGCTTTGCCTTTCCTCTTCCTCCAGTGCAGAGCTCCATGGAAACTTTCTTACACAGATAGACCTGTGCAGCTGAAAGTATACTAACAAAAAAGACATGAAATTGAGATGATCTGTAGAGGAGAAAGGTTCTTTCCAATAAAGTGGTATTATGTAGATAAGGGAAGATGTCTGCTCAGGAAATGTTTAGGTCAGTGGAGGAAATGTAAAATGGTATCATGAACATGTCTATGACATTTTGCATTTACATAACACTTGGTATTCCTTTGTTATTTTATGTTTTCCAGATAGGGTGAAGGCTTTGTCACTTCAATATTAACAGTATAGAAATTACAGTATAATATTAATAAAATTCAGAAACTTACACCAACAATAAAGTTAATACTTGTAGCATGAGCTTTGAACTTTTAATTCCATGAGACGCTACTTACATACAGAGAATGTTAATAAGGATTCTGATTTAACTTTACAACAAAAGATACCATACTAAAGTTTGCTTTCACACATATTTACTTGGCTTTGTGGTAACATAGTTGATAACATATATGTTTATATATACACATATATTCATAAATATTATTAACTGATAAGAAAAAGAAAAAAGGTTTTAAAATTAGCTTAAAATGGGAATTTTATCTTGATTTTTGAAAATGTTTAGAAGTTTAAAATTTGCAATTTGTCCCTCTAAGTTCCTTTGTTCATCACTAACACAGATGTTTTCCCTTAATTTTAAATATTTTGTGATATTCCAATATTTATTTAAATGCTACAAATCTCTTTAACTACTTCTAAGTAAATTTTAAAGATGGATTGGTTTTGAAAACTTTTTTTTTTTAGATGTTATTATCCTGTCAAGGTCTTTATTGCATCTTAACTTGGAGCTTAAAATGATGTAACCAAAAAAAAAAAATCATGAAAGCAGACAAAAAGCCAGAAGAACATTAGAACAACACATTTTCCTTCCAAGGGCAGAGAAAAATCATGGGTAATTCAGGGCAGTTGATTTCTAGAGAACTCCAGCTATCAGAATGACTGTGTTGGGAGCAGCCACCCAACGGTCCTGGCCATTACATGTCAATCTGTCAAACCAACAAACAAAAACACCACAGGCTTTAGCACAAATGGCATAGGACAAATGCAGATGTGGCTCTGAAAAGAATCCTTTGCTTTTTAAACACCTGCAAGAATTCCAAAACAACTGGCATGCCTTCCACTCTGCCATGGCCACTCTGCTGACCCTTGAGTTCGGAGTGGTAAAGAAAAAAATGCCTAGAATGTACAGTATTCCACTCCCATTTGGGAGAGCAGTGGGGGGCTGATGAGGAGCAAGTACAGTGTTGATATCACAATTCCATGCACCTGCTTTGGATGTAAAAAGGAGGAGTTTATTACAGAAACTGCAGCATTTTTCAGCTTTTCATTAAGTAGTTGTGAGCAAATTCAAGTGTATTTTCTTTTTATTGGGTTAACCCATCCTGAATTAAAAGGGCCTATTGAGAGATTTTTTTGTCCCTCTCTCCTTCAACAGGTGTATCGTCTTCCTTTTACAATTAAATTGCTTCCCACGTTTTCCTTTAGGCAGGTAAGTAATTTGCAGTACTGTGGCAAAATAGTGTTTCCTAGATACTTAATATCCAAAAAAATATAATTTAGTTTACACTTTAATAGACTGCTCTTCATTTTAAAAAGGCAAGCATCCCCCAACTATCTTTCTATTCTATGAACATTTTTATTTCTGAAAAATATATTACCAAAAAGACATAATTCATTCCTAGGGAATATTCCCGTGGTGTATATTTTAGCAAGTATCTTTTGAAGTGTCATCCTCATAAAACCGGTGCTAGGAAACAATGGCTAAGATAAACTTTTGAAAGGCTATCAGTTGGTAAAGGAAAATGTCCCTTGAACCCAGTAATTTTAGTTGCCAGAGTCAGTTGTTTGATAGTATTTTTCACCTCTTCCTTAATACCATTCTGTTATAATATATATAAATATCACAAAATAGGATTTCTTGGGTTAGTGGTCAAACAGTGAAAATAGATAGGGCACTACTATGTTATCAGAAAGAATGTCAGAGACAGCAGGCTGCCCAGTAGCAAATTACAAAGTTTTGGCTCCCAAGAATGAGATGCGTTGTTTGTTCTTGCACACTGCAGCTGCCTCCCCACCGCCCCCCCCTTTGGTGGTTTATTACACACAAGCTACTAATGAATGGGAGCCGCTGTTTTACAGTACACCACACTTACAGGACTTATCTCTAGGCCTACCACAGATTTGACTGATCAACAGCAGGGCACCGCCATCATAATTCTTCCTAGAAACAGGAGTATAAAAAGGGGTTTGTTGGAGGTTGGCTGGGTCTGCAGAGAATCCTGCCCGCAGGGCTTGCTGATGCCATCACTAGCTGTTATGGTCTTTGGCCTAATAAGGTACAGAAACAAAGATTGTTCACTTATTCAAGAAGACTGAAGCACCAGAATGATGGAAAGTAGAGGCAGTGGGGCACACATCCAAGTGGGATTAAGGCCACAGTGCAACTTTATAGGGCTGTCTGGGTGGCAGAATAAGGATCTGCTGCTGAAAATCTAGTTCAAACACAATTTATTATATGTCATTCGTAGTTAGAGGTGGCTGTCATTAGGAGTTAAATTGTTGCATTGTGTCCAACTGATTTTGATAAGTATTTTTGTAAACTTCTTACATATTATCATAACTCATAAACAGAAAGAGAAGGTAAACAACAGGCTGATAAAAAATAGTGGTATCTAAGAAATATCTCTAGAAAAAGCGATGATGCTTCTTTTTTTTCCATCCTCTGCTTTAAAGTTACAATATATCCTTCACATTTCTAAATTGTAGCATTTCTCTCATCGTAGTAAAGGATTACAATTTGCATCTTCTAGGCTTTTTCAAAATTTCAGATAAACATCAACAAAATAAATTCACCTTATTTCCTAACAAAGCAAACACACAATCCTGGTTTGTGTAAAAGGAAATTTTAACTTGGAGACGTCTTTTACTTGAGTCCTAAAGCCATTGGATGATCTAGCAGGAAATAAAATTCTGGAGTACAACCTAATCTTTTCATTATACTTTCCCATTGACGGGAGTTTAGCAAGACCAGCAATACAAAAAATATTTACCAGTTAATTATTTTTAAAAAAATGGTTTCCTACGAGCTGGAGTCTATCATGGCAAAGAAATAAAAAATATATATATATAAAATTAAATTTAAAAATGGTTTCCTCTGTTTTTGGATTTCAAATACTGCTGGACTTAAAAACATAATTATTAAAAGGGTATTCACACAATTAGCCCTGCGCATTTTGAAGTCATTTTTCAGTAGTGATTGATCAGAGAAAAGACTGCATTTAGCTGAAGTAATATCATTATATAAATGGACTATGTGTTCTAAAAGCACAATAACTTAAAGTCAATATAATTGGCTTTTACGTGCATTTGTATTTATGAAGGCTTGATTATCTTAATATTATTATTTTTTAATTTTAATTCTTTTTAGAGACAGGGTCTCTTTCCGTCAGCCAGGGTAGGGTGCAGTGGCCTGATTATGGCTCATTATAACCTCGAATTCCTGGGCTCAAGCCATCCTTCTGCTTCAGCCTCCTGAGTAACTGGGACTACAGGTGCACACCACCACACCTGGCTAATTTATTTATTTAATTATTTTGTAGAGACAGGGTGTCACTGTGTTTCCCAGTGAGAAACAGATCACAGGCTGATCTCCAACTCCTGCACTCAAGCAATCTTCCCACCAAGGCCTCCCAAAGTGCTGGGTTTACAGGTGTGAGCCACTATGCTCTACCTTTACTATTATTTAATAGAGTTTGGGATAGAATTATAGAGTCTGGGTATAGGGTATAGGTTTCTGTCCTAATAGAGCCTGGTTAGAGTTAATCAGGGCATATTACCACGAAGACTAGAAGTCAAATACGGTCAGTTTTAAAGTAACATTCTTCCCCAAATAGTCAAAACGCAAATCATTCTCTCTACCTCTCTCCCATATCACCATGTTTTATTTATCCTGACTTCAAACCATTTAAGATTAGTATCTTGGCTGGGCACGGTGGCTCACTCCCATAATCCTAGCACTCTGGGAGGCCGAGGCGGGCGGATTGCTTGAGGTCAAGAGTTCGAAACCAGCCTGAGAAAGAGCGAGATCCCCCATCTCTACTATATATAGAAAGAAATTAATTGACCAATTAAAAATGTATATATAAAAAATTAGCCAGGCATGGTGGCACATGCATGTAGTCCCAGCTACTCGGGAGGCTGAAGCAGGAGGATCGCTTGAGCCCAGGAGGTTGAGGTTGCTGTGAGCTAGGCTGACACCACGGCACTCTAGTCCAGGCAACAGAATGAGACTCTGACTCAAAAAAAATAAAGATTAGTATCTCAATTTTAAATTATCTTTAGTATTTGAAACATTGCCAGACTTACTATATTCCATCTTTATGGAATGTAGTATTCCATCTTTATCCCATCCATCTTTATTATGTTCCTTTATATCTCTTTACTTATGCCCCCTTTGGTAGCACTTTAACTTGTAGTTGCCTGGTACTTATTTCAGAAAGCAGAAGAATGTCCTACTGTGACATAAGACCCCCTGTATTTGTGAAGCTATTCTACATCAAATGGGAAAATTTGAGGTGAGACAGTGTGGAACTCTGTTAAACCCATTCTCTTCTGAAATCTGTTACTGACTAGCTATATGAACTGAGGCATTTACTAAACTTCTCTGAGCCTCATTTTGATCATTTATAAAATATAGATATATAATATTCCCTTCTGTATTCTTATTTTATATTCAAAGATAAGATATTAACAGTTGCTTTCAGTTGGAAACACCTGGAAACTACCTAACTGCCCATCAACAGGCAAACAGTTAAACAAATTCTCATCCAACCATACTGTGGGCTGTTATGACAGCAGACATAAAGAGTAAAACAGATCTATCTATATTGTTAGCATGTTCTCCCTGACATATTGTGAAGTGAGAAAATAGAATAAAAAAATCTCATTTGTCTAAAAAACAATTCAGTATAAATGTATATTCATAATAATAAGAGTAGTTTAATCCATATATGAATATAATGCTTACTGTGTGCCAAGCACTTCTCTAAGTAGTTCACATGCAAACCCACTTAAACCTCACAATAACCCAATGAGATAGTGCAGGTTGAATGTCCTTTATTTGAAATGCTTGGGATCAGAAATGTTTTGGATTTTGGACTTTTTTTGATTTTGGAATATTTGTACATATATAATGAGATATGTTGGGGATGGTACCCAAGGCTAAACATGATATTTATTTATGTTTCATAAACACCATATACACATAGGCTGAAAGTAAAAATATATATATGTTTAATAATTTTGTGCATGAAACATAATTTTGACTGTGTTTTGACCTCAACCTGTCACACGAGGTCAGGTATGGAATTTTCTACTTGTGTCATGTTGGAACTCAAAAAGTTGTGGAGGCTGAGTGTGGTGGCTCAGGCCTATAATCCCAGCACTTTAGAAGATCAAGGTGGGATCAAGGTGAGAATTGCTTGAGGTGAGGAGTTCTAGAACAGCCTGAGCAAAAGCCAGATCCTATCTTTTTAAAAAAACAGAAAAATTAGCCAGTCATGGTGGTATGCACCTGTAGTCCCAGCTACTTGGGAGGCTAAGGCAGTAGGATCACTTGAGCCCAGGAGTTCGAGGTTGCTGTGAGCTATGATGATGCTACTGCACTCCAGCCTGAGTGACAGAGTGAGACTCTGTCTCATAAAAAAAAAAAAAAAAAAAAAAATGGGGGGTTTTGGAGCATTTCAGATTTTGGATTTTAGATTAGGGATGCTTAACCTGTACTGTTGTCATCCCCATTTTAACAGATGAGAACACTGAGGTTATATATATATATGTATATATATACACACACACATCTCTATGACATATACATATCTATTACGTATATATGTATATAATAAAGCTGGGACCCAAACCCTGCCTGTCTAGATTTAGAGTTTGTGCTATTAACTGTCTGTCTGTCTGTCTATCTATCTATCTGTCTGTCTACCTACTTATTTACCTATCTATCTCTTTCCATCCATACAATCCATTCATACTTCCATCTTACTAACTGAGATCTGGAAGGATACACACTTCTGAGGAAGTGACTAAGGGCACTTTCACTTTCCATTTTACATACTACGTTCACTTCTGCTTGTATAAATTTTTGTATTGTTTGAAGTGCCATAGTCAGGTTTAGAATTATAGTACTGGGGACATCTGATATACAGTGGTAGTAATTATGAAGGAAAAGCTTTACAAACAAGTGGTCCTTAAGTGGGTACTGCAGGCAATGTCAATAATTTACTTTGGGTGGAGCCTCAAATACGCATATTGTTCCTATCTTTGAAGGCAGGAGGTATGCTACCTTTTCCTTTTAATTGTAACACATTTTTCTTTGAATGGACTCTACATAGCACCTTGGCCCCTGTGAGTGCTCAAAAGTTTTGTTTACTGACTGAAAGAAGCCTATCAGTGGAAGACTTCTGTTAGAACAGAGCTATAGTTTGAGGCTGTGTAGCAGAGCAAAGTTAAATTGAAATTAAATAAATGATTCTGAACAATTAGACAGTGCTTTTTTCAACTTGACTAACAAGCCACAGATAAAAATTAGTGTTTCTTTTGTCCTCTCAAACTCTTGGGTCTATCCACATTATTTGCCTCAAATTTCATTCTAATTTGATGTTCAATACATTTCAATACATTTCCCCCTATAAAGTATTTCTTGGGGTTGGGCGCGGTGGCTCACGCCTGTAATCCTAGCACTCTGGGAGGCCGAGGCAGGTGGATTGCTTGAGGTCAGAAGTTCGAAACCAGCCTGAGCAAGAGCAAGACCCTGTCTCTACTATAAATAGAAAGAAATTAATTGGCCAACTAATATATATAGAAAAAATTAGCCGGGCATGGTGGCACATGCCTGTAGTCCCAGCTACTCGGGAGGCTGAGGCAGCAGGATCGCTTGAGCCCAGGAGTTTGAGGTTGCTGTGAGCTAGGCTTATGCCATGGCACTCACTCTAGCTTGGGCAACAAAGTGAGACTCTGTCTCAAAAAAAATAAAAGGAAAAGAAATAAAAGTATTTCTTGGGCCTGGATTTCCAAGCTGTAGGCTTAGGATTTAGTTTTCACTTGACTTATGATTTCTTATTAGGAAGATTGACATTTATAATAAACATCTTTTTCCTGGGTTCTTGTGCTTTACATCACCAAAAACATTTGTACTAGTATACTATTTTGATTATTACAGGATGATTCTGATATTGCTAGAATATACTTAGTGTATCTTTATTTCCTGCTTTTTTGCCTTTAGTATCTTTTTATCAAAGATTCTGAGGTTCCTTGAACAATTGGTTGACATTACCTGGTTGCAAGATATCTCTGTGGGCTTTTAAACATATTTAAATGTATTTCTAAACTTTTATCCACCTGCCTAAGTATGAATGCAGTGCTTCTGAATGAATGGCAGAGTTTTAAAAATGATTGTTTTCTTCCCTTAGACTGAAGATTCATTCTCATATTCTTGGCATGTAAGGGGTGGGGAAGTACATTTTTAAGATGCAACATTTATTTGTAACTCTTTAAGGAAACGCTGAGAGCATATGGCACATAAGTGATTCATGAAACATATTTGAAAAAGAATGATTGTTTTTCTACAAGAGTCTTCATTTTAATATGTTTAAAATGTTAAACATCTTGCAAATGTTATTTTATAAATATGAGAATGGATATCCAGAGGAGGATATGGAGGCACACAGAGGCTCACAGAGGCACCTAGATCTAGGAATAAAATGTTAGATTTATTTCTAACACTTACTTCTCCTCATTGAATTTTAACTTTCTTTAAACTAAATATTTTTATTACTAGTAAAATGTTTTCATGGCACTTGTGATGATAATATTTCCTGAATGAGTAAGTCTATAGAAATATATATATATATATATATATATATATATATATATATATATAATTTGAGACAGAGTCTGGCTTTGTTGTCCAGGCTACAGTAAGTGCTGTGGCGTCAGCCTAGTTCACAGCAACCTCAAACTCCTGGGCTCAAGCGATCCTGCTGCCTCAGCCTCCCAAGTTGCTGGGACTACAGGCATGCGCCACCATGCCTGGCTAATTTTTTCTATATATATTAGTTGGCCAATTAATTACTTTCTATTTATAGTAGAGACGGCGTCTCGCTCTTGCTCAGGCTGGTTTTGAACTCCTGACCTCGAGCAATCCGCCCACCTCGGCCTCCCAGAGTGCTAGGATTACAGGCATGAGCCACCGCGCCCGGCCTAGAATGATCTATATTAAAATAGATAATATTCAGCCTCATTTTATGTTATTCTAGAAACATTACTTTAAATCCATTAAATAATTTTCTGTGGGACACTGCACAAACTCACCTCTCTGCCTTTCCCCTCTACCTGGAATATGGGCCCACAGCTTACTATCACAGCCCTACACATTATTCAAGCCTGACTCTCTCCAATGAGTCTCTTTAGGCTGCTACCTATTTTCATAGCTGCTTGTTCATAACTTTACTATAGCTTATTCTTAAAAGACACTTATGTACATACCAATTCCTCGTTCTTGGAGAGCTGGGACCAAATCTTGAGCTTTTCTGTATTTTTAAATTCCAATCTCTGCTTCCTCCCAGAAACTAGCACAACATTCCATGATGCCAGGGAGGAATGCTTCATACATATTATAGAAAGTAGTCAATTAGGCTTATTCAATGTATAGTAGACACCCAGTGATGGTCAAAATAAACAGCAAAGCTCTAGTTTTTTCTAGTAAATTAAGTCCCATAATCACAAATTGTATTTATCAGCACTTGGACATACTATATACAGTCACAATATCAAAAAAATAGAGAAAAATCTGGTATAATAGAGACCAATACCCAACTAGTTGACTAAATTTTTCACTATGCATTGTTATTTTCTGAATAGACATGGATGCCAAGGATATACATTGTTTCTTTCAGAATAATGCAGAACATTTTTATACCTTATTGACTGGCTTAAAAACTGCATTAGGGAAAATTCTTACCATCTTAAATAAATCCTATTATGACAAAATTTCATTTGTCTGTCCAGATTGGTAACAGCCTCAAGGAAGAGGGGTGAGAAGAGAAAGGAGAGAGGAGAGAGAGACAGAGAGACAGAGAGAGAGAACATATTTTTGATATCACAGTATGTTACATAAGGGTGACAAAAGAAAAGTAAGGAATCTCTGATCTTTATTCAAGCTTTCCAATGCCAGCTAGCATGGCACTTTTATGTACTTATATACAAATTAAGTGCAGCAATTCGCCAAATTTTCTTTTCAGATCCTAAAAATGTTCTTTTTTTTTTTTTTTTTTTTTTGCAATATGTGAAGCTAACATCAAAATTAACCAATAGTTTGCATGATTAAAAAAAAAAAAAACTATAAAGATACCAAAAAGAAAATTACCAGAATCTGCGACATTAAAAGTTTATCTTCAGGATTGGATTTTGGTTGTCAGAGAAGTCTTGATATTATACTTGAGGGTTCTTTGACTTGATATAAGTCTAAACGGAAGTGAGCGTTTTGTTGTGCAGCATATCAGTTTGGCATAATATATTCGATAAGCCCCATAAACATTAGATAAGCCCCTTAACCCAAGCTGCCCTACATTTTAAAATGAATACACCTAAAAACTGATGAGTAACAAGGGAAAGAGGAAAGGGGAAAAGGAGGGGGAAAAGGAAGGAAGGAAAGGGAGGGGCAGGGAGAGAGGAAAAGAAGAAAAAAAGAAAGAAAAAGAGAAGGGGGAGAGAGAGAAGGAAGGAGGGAAGGGTGAGGGAGGGAAGAAATCTGTTTTGAACAGTGACAGCTGTTAAAGACACATATGAGCAAAATGAATGAGGTTGGTAATATAATAAGAAACTTAAAAATTTCAAAGAGCATCTAAACAAACACACTTATTAATTTGAGAGTCCTTATTTTTGCATTTCCTAAGTTGCAGATCAGGGAGGCAATCCTGGAAGTTTGGATATGGAGGGTTGGACATCTACTTACATATTGAACTGAACAATTCTCAGTCTAATGTTATGTATTCACAGAAAAGCTTTATACAAGAAAGGTTATAATATGTCATTATTGATAAAGTCTCATGAATGCAACATCCAACTAGAATAGTTGCTTTTCTTTTTCTGTACATTTTTTCATTTTGTCTAAGATTAAAAAGTTTGACCGGATTTTTCTGGCTGCCAGCATAATTCAGAGGCAAAAACCTTAATTTATGTATATTTAAAATGATTAATTTAATTGTACATAATTTAAGAAATAAAAAAATAAGGATTCCCATATTAACATCTACACTGCTTAGATTACACATTTAAATCAATATAATTAAAAACCTAACAAGAATCAAATGGTGTCATCCTTTTGTATTTCTTGATTTCAGTATGTTTAGACAGGTTACATTAATATCAAATGGACTAAGCCTTTTATTTATTATTCCTAGAGTATTTTGCAAACTTTTTTTTAAAGTTGGAAGGTTAAAACCAAAGAGAAACAAAAGTAACCCTAGGTAATTTTGTTTATCCACATTTTGCTAAGATGTTAAAACATCAGTCTGTAAAAAATAGAAGGGAAATCTCACCTCTAACACAAAATTATGAATTGAAAAGTATTTTGTAAGCTGTAGAGCATAAAACAAATTTAAAAATTTTAAATAATTTTGTCTGAGAAACTATGATTTATGCAAGATATCATTACTGTCATTGAATTTTGTGTCTAAGCATAAGTACCTCTTTGGAATCATAATTTAACCAATAGGAAGTAGAGCATCTTTCTGGTCACCTCTCTAACAGATTAACAACCTGGGGGGAAAAATGATCTACAGTTAGAGTCATGCTGTATTAAGGGACAGTGTAATCACTAGGACAATTCTTAATACAAAGAGAGTGGGAACGTGAGTCTGAAGAGGGGAAATATCAAAGGTACTTCTGATCAAGAGTGAAACTTTGAAATCCATCTATTTAAGATTAATCACTATTCTTTTAGTTAAGCTGTTGTCATCTCTAACTTCCCCTGAGTAGAAAATAATCTACACTTCCAACTAAGTTATTCATGGTCCAATTTGTTCTCAGAATACTATAATAGGCTTTGTGAAGATAAGTTTTATAATAGGGATTTAACATAGTGAGAAGCCAAGACACAGAGGCCTTCAAACACAAAGAGTATATATGTATATAAACTGCTCAGTCTTCTCCCCCTCTTCTTCCACCCTCCCTATCCCCACTCCCAAAAGGATATTCACTCCTACTTAAAATCTAATTTTTACAAAAGATTCAGATGAAATGGCACATCAACATCTTCACAGTACAATTTGTTTAGACATTGCAGTGTTGCTTTTGGAGCCATTTTCAACAGAGCTGGGAAAAAGGGGGAAATTTTGAGTAAAGTACCACTGGAAGAAGGAATGCTGTGAAGGGTTTTAAGAAAGAGAAACATTCATAATCTTCCCTCTTGGCAGTTCTGTCTTCTTGATGACCGCATTTACATACTGAGTTCACAGCCTATAACTCTCAAAGAGAATTCTACTTTCCTAGGGAAAATAAAACTTTCAGGGTGGCATTCTGGAAAAAAAAAGGAGAAAGAAAGAATCACTGATGATTTATATACAACATTTTTATTTTCTAAGCTTTTGATATTTTAAACTGTTGAAAATACATGAAGTTATTCAGAAACTATAAATTTTTTTTTAATTTTTTCCCTGTAGCTCTATAAAATGCAACTTTCCACATTTACATTTTTCCTCTCATTTATACTCAGATGAGTGTATTGGCTATTTGTTTTACAAAATAAAAAAGTACTTGGAGTGCAACAAGTTTATCTTTATTCCAGACTGTTGGGTTTTTTTTTAATGTTACTAATTTTTCCATTTTAAACATTTCAAAACACACACAAATTTAAAATACTAGAAACTCTTTACCCATTAATGAATTTTAATAACTAGCTTTTTTTTCTGTATTTATTACATTCCTGCTATGCCTACCTATTTTGTTTCAAGTATGCCTATCTTATTTGACTATTTGTAGCAAAGTATTAGACAGAATAAAGATGTGTGACTTATTTATATTCAAAGCTTTGATTAGAAACCCTGGAAATGATAGGAATTCTGTAACAGATATACATCTTTAACGTTTTTTAAACAAATATTTTTAAAAATTTGTTTTGTAATGTGCTTTTAATGATTTCTAGCACTCACACCTCCTTACTTGCTTTCTAAACTGTTTATACTGTCCCCAATAACACTCAGTGGAAAGCTGTCATTCCTGGCTAAATCCTTACTTAGGGTGGATGCTATGCCTCCGTGAGACAGGGTCAGGGGGTCAAAATCGATTTTGAAGGCCACCTGGAGAGTCCAGGCCATGAACTGACTCAAAAAATTTATATCAGAGCCAGAATGGTCCACCTCCCAGGGTCAGATCTGGCCTGACACTCCAACCGCAGGCTGGGGCATGCTAGACCGAGCTCAGAGAGAGGCCAGAGTTGTTGACCCTGCTAGCTGACCTCTTCAAACTTCAGGAGAATTTTTTTGGCAGTTACCACGGTGACTGGGTACTCTAAAAGCTTATCCTTCTTACTGAATGGAGGGAAAAAATTAGGAAAAAAATATGTTAAAACCTACCTTGCAGAGATGCCTATCATGGTTAAAGTAAAAAAAAAAAAAAAAAAAAAATGAAGGAGGTGGCTATGCTCCTAAATTGTCTATGCCTTTGATATTTATTTCCACTGCTTTCAAAAAAAAAAAAAATAGAATCTGCAAAGTCTTTCAAACTGTAAAATATGACATTTGGAACAGATAATACTTTTTTCTTCTTTCTTTTTTGGCTAATAGCTGGCAACAATATGAACAATGCATCAAAATACTTTTAAAACAATACAATTTACTTGTAAATTCTAACATGTCTCTGCTTTTCTTTGAGAATAATCGGTTTTGAAATAAGATCCATCTTAAATGCTGATCTATTAGGAAACAATACTGCAAATAATCTTTTTTGCTTCAGAAACATACTCGAGATTCTTTTTTTCCTGAGAGAAGCATCCATTTTTGCTTGACATAAAATTAGGAGAAAAGCAAGGGGCTATTATTATTATATATTTTATGTTTCACCAAATGACAATAAAAATGTATACATTAAAAGCAATAACCTAAAACTACTATAAAATATGTAATGTAACAAAACTACATTGGGAAGAAAAAAATACAATGTGTATTTTATTTTAGAGCAATGAACAATAAAGCTAAAAAAGCCATAGAATATTCTCCCATGTTAATATCAAATGCTATCTTGTCTTAAAGTCTCACAACAATAGGAATACTTGAGATTAAAATTTAATTCCCCATGGGGCAAACCTATGCACATTATAAAACTCAGTTGATTTTTTTGATGACAGATTGTAATACAAAATACTTTAAAATGGTTCCTATGTGTGGCTTGAAATGAGATGAGAATCATAATAATTTAGAAGTATAATATTCTTTAATCATAATGATACTTGCTTTTAAAAATACCCGAGTCCTATACAAAGACTTTTTGTAAAATTAAATGATTTTCATTGTTGTTACTACTTTCAACCTCCTTTAATTTTCCCATCTACTTATTACATAATCCAGGTCCTAGGAGTCTTGAAAGAATCTCCTCTACCATATGGGTGTTGAGTGTGTGTATATGTGTGTGTGTGTGTGTGTGTGCAAAAATGATCAAGTATTTATGAGGGGAGGGTGGATTTGCATTTTATTAATCAAAATCAGTGGCTATATAACAAGACAATGTCTTTGATCTAAATATCGTTTTTCATCTTGACTCTAAGCCAAGAAAAAAATGATAAATTACACAAATTTAGTAATTGACACTCTAAAAATGAATACAAAAAGTTCAGAAGAATGTTTTAGCCTAATCTGTTCATCTTCCTGTGACCTATTTTGACCACCAACTTCCCAGAATGGAATGGACATGAAACCAATATTTGTTAATCTTAATTTTTAAAAAACAAAATATAATTCAGGAATCATTTCCTCTCCCATCTTGCACTCAAAATAGACCCTGAAAGGGAAGGTCAAGACATAGTTTGAGATGATCTTGGCATGTGATCCAATTGCACTTTGTTAAAACACAGGTCTTTCAATTAGATAGTGTGGTTCTTGACATTTTGAAGTGGGCAACCAGGTTGGTGAATCATTCAAACTATGATGCCAGCTCATTGTCTGTGATGACTGTCCTTCCCAGCTGGGAACTCTTGGAATGCTTCCTTAAAGACCCAATGGCTGGCAAAGCATGAGGAACTATCCCTAAACAGAAAATGAGGCTCTCCTTGGGTTTTGAAAACAGATGACAGAAGTCTTAGAATGAGGCAAGCCAGGTCAGAATCTCCTAAATCATGAGTCTTATCTTGAATGAAACTTTATTTCTAGGTTCGATCTGAAAAGGAAAAAAAAAAAGTTAAAGTATAAGGCAATGGCTCATTTGTATAAAATTAAAAAAATGGCAAATCTCTTAGCTTGGTTTCCTCTAGTTAAATTTAGGATCTCTCCCTAAAAAAGATCAAAATAATTTTTCAGTATTTTGTATAAACTTTTACTAAAAGAGCTATGAAATAAATCATTTTATTCAGTAACTCATGGACCTGGATCTTCCTTTAGGTTAAAAATTCACAAATATGTTACAAAAATCACAGAATTTGGGGACTGAGAGGGACCTAAGAGAGATATTTTACATATGCAAAATCTGAAACCAAGGAGTATGAACTGTCTTACCTACATAATATTAATTAGATGCCAAGGCTAGAACCTAGATTCTGCTTGGCATTTCTAGCCTAGTATCTTTTTCACTACAATCTGTGGCCTCTTCACTAGGGTAGAGAATATTAGAAGCCCAGACGAGTAGACATATTCGAAGCCTTAGAGACAGATCATTATAGTACCACAATATAAAATGACTGTAAAACTCATTTAAGTCATACCTCCAGAAAGCAACTTTAGATACCACATAAGCAGAAATTCCACAAAATTATGTAGTAAAATAATTTGTGTTATACGAGGCTTCAAACTTCTCAGGAACTTATGTCTTATGGTAAAAGGCATATGAATAATATTTCTCCAGCTAATTATTTTTACTGATTTGCTATGGCTAATTAGCACCAGTTGATTTTCTATTGTAAGTATAGAGTCAACACTCTGCCAGGTTTGTAGCTAAATAATGAGAAGCAGGTCTTTTGGTGTTAGTCCGTCTTTGCTACCAGTAGTATGAAAGTCTGTCCACATAACCATGAACTACCTAAGACAAGATGCCTGTCAGTGCAGAGAGGGCTTAATCTGTTTTTTCTTTAACATTGTCCTAATTTACTTCAGGTTTGCCTTATATCTATAAGGATCAGTGAGTCCTAAAAATGAATTAAAAAGAAGCCTGTAGAAAAGGGTACAATTAATTGCTGACATCCCAAACTGCCACTTATCAACTGCATTCAGCTGTAACATTTACTCTCTATATAGTATATTTCCTGTGCTGTCTCAAAATTCCCCCTTCTCACTTGTCATGGCATTTAGGAAAAGATCATGATATAATTCTGAAAATTTGTTTTGGGACCCCAAGGGAGAAAAGAGGGATAAGAATTGAAGAGAGAAGGAAAAATACTAGGTATGCTGAGGTACCAATCAATGGCTTTATAGGGAACGAGGCCAGTGTTTAGAAAGATATTAAGAGGTGAAAGCAATAGAAGTCTGGTAGTCCTTAACTCCCACTAGAATTTCAAAGAAATGCTATATTCTTTCAATAGATTCAAGTGGGTATTAGCTAAGGGAGGCATTTTTTTGGTGCTAATTACATGTTAAATTTTTGGAGTAGAAAATGAAAAGGTACTTTGAGGTTGGGTGTGAAGAGCATTTGCTTGGCAACATTCAGTCAAGGCTGATGCTGAGGTCCAGCTACCTGGGTTGTACATGTGCATGTATTTTTCTGTTTCTCAAAACACTTTTGTTGTCTTTCCTTGGGCTATTAGCAGACTACTCCACCCAAAGGAGAAAGAGGTGTTAATGGAAGCTTCCTGGTAGAAGGAAACTTTCAGATATACAAATATTTTTTCATTTTAGAATCAAGAATGAGAGGTCAGTGGGCTGAGCAGAGAAAAGAGAGTGAGTGAAGAACTGAGATTAAAGAATGAGAACTCTATGGAGTTTATAAACTCTTGGGTTTATACTCCAGCTCCACCTCAGAAAGGCTGTGCTTCAGGGGCAATGCCGACACAGGAGGAGCCCGTGGCCTTGCCCGCTTCTTGGTCGGCCTTCACGATTTCCCAGAGCTGTTCCCTCGGCACTCCATTCTAGGCACTATCCATAGGACCGAGGTTAGAAGGGCACAGCCTGGGGCCACTTGACCAGTGGCTGCCTGCTGCCAAAGCACTGCCACTTTTAAAGAGGCCCATCGTTTTGGCATCCTTCAGAGGTCCCTGCGGAAATTGTTAAAGACAGAAACGTTGACATTGAATTTTAATGATATGGTCAGAAAAGAGGGGTGAGGCACCGCAGCTGCTCCAGAGCAGCTGCCCCAGTGGCCCTGCCCCAAGGACAGGCCTGCTTCTTGGCTACCATACCCCCAGTTCAACAAGAGGAAGGGAAGAGAAGGGACAGAAAGGTTTCAACTTTGAGGGCCCTGCCTGGTCCTGGACATTTGAGAGTCATCCACATCTGCAAACAGAAAAAAGAAAAAAAGCAAACAAAACAAAATGAAAACTGTCTGACTTCAGGGTTTCCATTCCAGGTTGCTCAAGTGAATTGGGGGTCCGAGAACATAAACTTTGTGAGGGATGTGGGCACAGGTGGGCAGAATATTGAGAACCCCCTACTTCTTACATAATCACCCATCAGGGAGAGCACAGCCGTGCAGAAGGAACCAGTTTCTCCTCTGGATCCACAATGGGAGTGACTGCAGTCAGAAGAATGCTCCTTTTCCTTCTTCGGGTTGCCTGGACCACATCTAAATGAGAAGCAAGCCACAGGACAATGCTCTCCCACCACCAGTTTGTTTCCTAATCCTAAAACTCAAGTGCCTGCGAGTGAAACTTCACAAAAAGTTATTGCCAGCAACAAATTCAGGTTGACAAATTGTCGATAATCATGCCTTCGACATGCTGGATGGCTTTCAGGCAATAAATAAGCAGATGCAAGAAGGGCTGCTGACTGGGTGGGCAGGGTACAGGCCACAGCCTCGGCTGCAGTTTTCCGGTAGTGCCCCCTACAAGGGAATGCGCTCAGTGTGGGGACTGCAGGGTGCCAGCCTGCCTGCTCTAGTTCTTGCTCCCTTTCTCCCTGCTCTCTCACACAAACTGCACACGGAGGAGCAGAGCGTCTCTCTTCGCTATCCTCCAATTAACCCTTCTGGGTACGTATGTCTATGGTCTCAAGCACCCTTGATTTACAGTCATGTCACCCAGGTTTTCTTTTGTTTGAAATCCTGGGCCCTTGGAATGTGTTGAACATCTAGTTACTTCTGTATGGCTGTCTGTATCCTGTGACAGAGAAAATTATTAGGAATTAATACTTGAGATAAAAATAATATTTGTACCTGTGGATGCATTTGAAGAATGCATGCCTGTTAAATCATTTAAGAACTTAAGATAAATCTGAAAAAGATCTCTCAAGGTGTTTGCACATTAGCACTTCTATAATCACCCCCCACTGTCCATTAACACACACACAAAGTCACAAGGGTGCTCTTTGATTTGTGTCTCCCAGTTTAGACTCGCTGTGTGTTTTAAATTTAGGAGCAATTTTAAATACATACATTGATGTAATTATGCATTTACTATGTAAGATATGATTTCTCACATGGTTTACAAATCCAGTTACCCAATCACAAGACTTCAAATTAAATTATCAATCACAACCCTCCTAGGAAGTTGATTTAGCTACAAAAGTTTGGGTTCAGAATTTAATTCACTCTTCCCTTTTCTCCAACTTGAATTTTGATTTCTGCATTTAAATACAACACAACACTTGAATTAAAGGTCTTCTTGCTAAACTGGAGGCTTTTTATCATTTCTATGAACTCTATAAATGAACTGCATTGTCACATAATCAATAGGAAAAACTCAGCTGTCACAGATCCTAAGCAACCCTTTGCCACAGAAATAACACGATCTGGCATTTCTGAGTTTGAAAATATGCTGTTGGGATGACATGAAACCAGAACTACCCAGAAGGCTTTAACTATCATGGTCTTTAGGAACCGCTGAGGACTGACCTGCTGAGAATGACTAAGATACTTCCAATGAGCCTTTCTCCTGGTTAGAGACCAGGTGTTGCCTTTTTTTCTTCCATAAATAAGTAGTGTAAGAACCAGTCTATTGGTATCTGGGATTCAAAGCTGTTTCTAAGCTCCTCTAAGTTTGTTTGCCGTCATAGGGTTTATAGCAGAATTTCAAATTAGGTATTTTTTCCCCCAAACGAATGAAACATGCTGGCTTGGATTTTAGAGTTGAAATCTGAAACTAAATGCCCAGCAATTTCAAAACCTGTCCTTTGAAGCTTCAGATCATCCCCATCAACATGATCAGGATTTCTGGAGTATATTAATCTTTCAGCTCAAAGGTAACAGAATGACATCTGATCATAAATAATATGAACCCATAAAATGACAGCAAGCCATTTCTGTGCCTCAATGTCACTGTTTCTTGTACTCTCAGCCTTGTCTCTACAATCTGCCACACAAATGCTACCATATCACGTGGGAGCAAGAGGAAGATGTATCCATATCTGTATCTCTACTTATCTATGATATACTACTCTGCCACTCTTAACAACTTGTTTCACCAAGGACATTTAAGAAAAATGTTAGTGGGTGGATTTATCCTAATATTTACCCCACTTGGCAGATTAGATTATATAATAAACATCTTAATTTATCGCAGGAGAATCTTGCTAACAAGACTCATGACCTTGGCATACTATGAATCATTTATACATCAAAGGTAAAAATATTCTCTGATTCACAGGTTTGTTCTGTCAGAGAGTCAATGTATTCAATATTGCAGTTACACTTTGCCTACATGGACCCCTGTATACAAAGAAAAGTGCTAGAGAGAAAGCAGAGAGTGGCAACCTAGACGACAAAAATTCAGTTTATAACTTCAAAGCATGGACGTGTAAAACTCGTATTTTCTAAAACTAAGGCTGTGGGAATCTGCATTTCCAATATTTACCATTACTAAGATCTTTGGGCTGAACTAAGACACACCACCTCTAATTAGTTTACTTGTCATCAGGGAACCGCTGCATCAAACCAGATATTTCACCCCTATTCAACTATGGAAGAAAATGGAATAACTTGAGCTGTTATAAAAAGCCAACATTTCAAATTAGCCTCATTTCACAATACCTTAAAAGCCCCCAACCCAGTCAGGCTCTTTCTTGGCAACCTTGCTCTAGCCCAAAACAGGACTGTTAGCACAGTAGAGTTTATCCATTATTATAGTTCACAGGCTTCTCCATAGTTGCAAGTTGACATTTGGAACCTGTGTCATGCAGAAGGGAACCAAGCCCATCCAGGAACCAAGTTACTTATTTCCAAAGCAACTGTCACTCATGGACGTGTATGTGTGTGTGTGTGTATGTGGGGGGAGAATTAGGCACACAATAACCAGGCTGAGAGTGACAGCTCTGATGTCCAGCAAGGACAGATAACTGATGAAAAGAGTTCTCTTCTTGGATACTTGATAAGTGTGTGAATTTGCCTTGTTTACCTTTACAGGAAATGACTGAATCCCATCCCAGCCTTAACACTGAAGAGTTCTGTTTCATCTTATTATTATTTTTTTAAAAGTATGCTCTATTAGGTTATCTTGTCTTTGATTCCCAAGATCTAAATCACATAGGGTCAATACTGCAAATTTGAACCCGTTGGGTACAAGGAACACTATTCTGGTAATGGGCACACCAAAAGCCCTGACTTAAGCATTATATAAGGCATCTGTGTATCCCTTAATTCATATTTTGTAATTTAAAAAGTTTTTAAAAATATTGTAAATTTGAGAATTTGCCTGAATTCTTTTTTTAAATTTTTATTTATTTATTTTTTTCAGCATATTATGGGGGTACAAATGTTAAGATTACGTATATTGCCCTTACCCCTCTTCCCCTTGTCTGAATTCTTAATCACATAGTACAGAGACATGATACACTGAATATAAGAGATGTACCAGACAACTCCAGTGTATATAGCTCTAATATAAGTTTTCCATTTCTCTATATACTTGAACACTTCCTCCCACTCTCAACACAGGACATATTTCTCTCCCATACCCTGCAATCCAACCTTAACAGTGTAGAAACCATGACTTGAAGATAACTGCTTGTTTGTAGTACTATTTACAAAATACTCTCTTTTTTTTCTTTCCTCAGGCACCTACCCCAAAGGACTGAGCAATGCACTATGCCGAGACTCCACTAGGTCTAAGAGAAAAGGTGAGGGTTGCAAGAGCACCTTAACCCTTGCAAGGGTCTAGGAGCCAGCATTTGCCTTACTACGTAGGTCCCTGAGCTTATTCTCAGCTTAATATAAAAAATATATCTGGATCTCCATTTATCTGTTTATATGGCCCAGGGTGTTGCCAGGAGTATTGTGCTATAAATCCTGGAATATTTGTCTCTTCTATCTAATGTCTGTCATGACACAAATCATTATTTAAAAAACTAATTTCCAAGCCTGAAAACACATCCTTACTATAGAAGTCATTATATTAGCATAACAAGCACAAAGTTCCAAGATGGTAATTTGGTTATATATCTGAAATCCTTCTAGTTCCATCAGAGCAGTGCTGAGGTATGATGCTGCCGTACTGCAACTAAGGTCTAGGTCAGTCCCAGTGGGTCTCCTGCATGAAGGAAGTTCTGCTGGGGGAACAGGTTGTCCTCCTAGACTCAAAGTCAGAGTTTGGACATTTTGTAAAGAATCAAGATACCTCTATCTCTGTTTCCTTCCTCTTTTCCGTTTGCTTCTTTTCTTGACCACTAAGGAAACATGTCTTAAAAGGTATTCTTCCACAGGTGTCTCATTAGACATGGACAAATATCAGGACTTCTTTCATAAGCAATACAAACACTTTTTGGTCTTTCTCTTAGGGGTGGAGTTCGGGAAATTTGACTTCTATCTGCCTGCAGTGGTTGAGGTGCAGATCAACTGCAACTCTGCTGAAGCAGAAATGGTGGTGGTAGGGGTCAGTAAGGTTGAGATGGATTCAGATGTTAATTTACACCTGAAAAGATAGAATGTAGTCACCTGCTTGTGGGATGACTTGAGTTTCTCAAGAATACTGGCGCCTGTGAGTGCTTCCTTGTGAAAGTTGAAATGGAGGGGCAAGGAGACTAAAAGTTATAGGAACAGGAGGAAGGCAAGGAGCAGGCACAACCTCGATAAGTAAAACAAAATGTATTTAGCTATCAGTTGTAAATCTATTTTCAACTTTTTCTTTTCAATGCATTTTAAAGATATAATAGAGAGGTGGTAATTTCTACTTTACAAATATTTGGAGATTGCCTATGGAATCTAAAAGTACGAATGTAGAAGTAAGGATGAGGAATTAGCCTTATTTTCTACCTTTTGGATGGTTTTTTGTTTTACATAGTTTGTCTGTTTAACAACTGCTACCGGCTGGGCGTGGTGGCTCATGCCTGTAATCCTAGCACTCTGGGAGGCTGAGACAGAAGGATTACTCGAGGTCAGGAGTTTGAAACCATCCTGAGCAAGAGCAAGACCCTGTCTCTACTATAAATAGAAAGAAATTAATTGGCCAACTAATATATATAGAAAAAATTAGCCGGGCATGGTGGCGCATGCCTGTAGTCCCAGCAACTTGGGAGGCTGAGGCAGCAGGATCGCTTGAGCCCAGGAGTTTGAGGTTGCTGTGAGCTAGGCTGACTCTACAGCACTCTAGCCTGGGCAACAAAGTGAGACTCTGTCTCAAAAAACAAACAAACAAACAAACAAAAAAACAACTGCTACCTGCCTCACTCAGTGCAATCCTTAAGTACCCTGTGAGTAACTAAGAAAGGAAAACCTACATTCCAACACTGCCTTTAACCTCAAAGATAGTAAAGAGTTCATTCAGACACCAGGACCACACTGAGGCATTAATTAGGCTGATGAAATCCATCGAAATGTATGGATTCAGCATAATCAAGTTTCTACCACAGACTATCGTTAAGGAATACGTGAGCAGCTGGAAGAATAGAAAGTACTGTTAGAGTTAAGTCATGCATGTAATTGAGTATATTTAACATAACCATTTTAATGATCAGTGATTAAAAGTGCATCTTACTTAAATGGTATATCCTCTGCAATTTGTTCATATCAACTTGATAATGTTCTCAAAAGGAAGAAGTATGGATACAAATTTCTAAACAAGATCTTTTTTTGAGTTTGGGGATAAAAAGCAGGAAAGTGAACTAGAAAGAAAAACGTGGCTTTTGCGTGCAAACAGCTATATTTATAACAGTGTACTATAAATTAATCACTCTTTGGGGTACCTGTGCTTAATTCATGTAAAGTATTAGAAATAAGTGATTTTTTTTATCCCCTCAGAATGTATTTTCTTCAAAGATGCTTTCTTTGGCCAGATTTTTTAAGTGTGTATGTGGGGGAACTGCTCCAATCCTGCTGCTTTTAACAGCTACTCCTATTTTCTGGGAAGTTTACATTTTCAATTCTTTTTCCAACCTGTTGGGTTGGATTATCTTAGTGGAACTCACCTCTGTGAAGATAACACTGGGAAGAGCACGCATCACAAGGAGAGGTGCATCCAGATATGATGGACCAGGAGCACAAACAGTTCAGAAGTCCGCAAAGGGGAATTAGCTGTTCAAGTCAGCGAGAGGCCTGAACCAAAAGCCCACGCGTTTAGAGGCAGACTCTGCTCTGCTCTATTCACTAGGACCTGGCCAGATAAATGGAGTCATTGTGGAGCCATGCACAAGCCAGCCCAACTCCTTTTGTTGTATTTTCTCAGCTTTTGTGCTCAAAACACGCAAATCACCGATTACTTTGCCCAGGAAAGAATCGAAAGAGAGAGGTGGATCTAGATCTACAGCTAGAAGTGTGTAAATCATACAACATCTACACATCTATGCAGGCACTATTAAAAGTGAGGGTTTAGAAGGGACGCCCAGCTCCCGAAAGTTGCTTCACAGGGCTCTTTTCATCTCCCTTCACCCCTGCCCCCACTCCTATAGAGAGACAAATCTATTCTCCCGCTCAAAATAGGGTTGAAGAGTGGCACATCTTGAATGTCTGGGAGTTGCACTGAAACTTTTACAAACCTATGAGAGAGGAAGGCATAAGTATGTTGGCACATACTATTCAACTATTCTGCCTGCTACAAACAAAACAAAAATGTTTTAAGGGTAAATTCATTCCATGCCTTTCTTCCACCCAGTAGCATGTCTTCTTTGGCTTGGAGGAACAGCTCTTGGGAAATCAGGTCTCTCAAGGAGCACTCCCACCCTCAATGTATAGTCTATAAATATAGTAGAAGAGCCATGCCAGAGGTAGTCAGTGCAAGAGAATCTGGAGTCTTGAAAGCATCTTTTTCTTCTGGCTATGGTGGCACTTAAATGATAATGCGGGCAATGGAGCTGGGAGATTTATATCTTTTGGAAAGTAGGGCGAGCCAGATGGTAATAGCGTCATTAACACACAAACTTGGGATGTGCAAGTGAAGCTTGAAATTGGGAAAGAGATCAGGAGAACAAAGGGGGCTGCTGTTGAAAGGCTACCCCTCTTCTGCCGGCCAAAGCTAAGCGCCCCTTGGTACTGGGGTCTGCTCCTGCTCGGAGCTGGATAATAAACGACAGCTTTCCCCCTCCCCTGTTGTGACTTAGAAAGCACCAAGAAAACTTTTGCAATAGGCAAATTCGGCACTTATTTATGTGTAACCCTTTGTAGTCTGAAGTGGCAGCAATGGGCCTTTAATCCAACTGCACTTCTATCCCCCGCTCCCCCATCCTAGTTTGATAAGCCCTTGCAATTGTTGACATTTATTTTATAAAATCAAAGTGCCGCTTGTTGTACGTTTTAGACAAAAGTTCATTTTCCTCCCCTTATGCAAATACTCTAAGTAAATATTAAAGGTTGAACAGCAGTACCTTTTTCATTTTCATGAGGGGGGTTGGTGTGAAGGTGCTGATGGGGGTCAAACTCCAGAGTTTTACTTTGGAAAGCTTTAGTGTTTAAGTTAAACTCCCACTGAATAGATATAATTCAGAGACCACAGAGAAGGCATTAAGACAAGATTAACAATGGCATTAATAATGAAGCATGTTTATAATAAACATGCACAAACATTTATAAACAGGCAAGGTGGTTTGAAACTAAAGAAAATTAAATGAATTACTTTTGTTCTCCCTATGAACGCAGTGTGTATATAACTATATACCATACATATATACCTACATAATATATATATGTATATCTATCTGTCTACCTATAGCATATGGCTTCTGGGAAGACAGCAAAGGTAACGGTCATTAAGCATTGACTGGCCTGAGTGATGCCTGTTAGCAACTAAAAGTTGACGAGGTCTAAACTAAAATCGAACGTTTTTCTTTTTCTTCTTAAAAAAAAAATACTAGAGCTCTTTAAAAGCCCTGAGGACTTACCCTCAAGGCATTATTCAGAGAAAAACTGAGACTGGCCGTTCGTCACAGGCAATTGTAAAGGGTTTCAAAGGGCCGATCAAACGATCGCCCGAGTAATCTACATTCAAGTCCGGATGGTGGTGTTACGGCACACACCTGCGGGGTGTTTGCTGTCCGTGCCCCTCGCCGAGCTACAAATCATCATTAAAGAGGGCTGCTTAAGCTTCTTCCCAGCTCCTAGACAAGAGTTACTTGGGACAGTTCACTTTGATATTGCTACAGCTCGCAATTGACAAGCAAGCTGTTTTGGAGCTCAAGCCCGAGCCCACATCCTAACGCGCGCCGCGAAGTAAGCAGGGTGGTGGGGGCAGGGGCGGCGAGCAATTGTAACAATCTGTTCCTTTCGCCAATTTCCTGTGCAGAATCACCACAGAAATGTATAGGAAACCAGGTTAGAAGCGGCTGAAACCCGCCTTGAGTTTTCTGAGGGCTCTTTCGAAACTTCTTCACTTTCTTTACAACTTTTAATCGACCCAGACTGTAGACACAACCTCACAACCTCAGTTTCCCTCCTTCCCTCTCTTACGTGCCCACACTCGGGCCTCCCTTGAGTGCGACACTACATTTTTCCCCAGCAGGGCCGGTATTTAGTTTGAAACTTTCACTTTTGATTCATTCGTTTGAGATTATTTCCCCCCTTTCTGTGCCGCACCTGCCCCGGCGGCTCTCACTGCCCTCACCTTGAGGAGGAAACACCCCGGCGTTAGGTAAAAGAAAGGGACGTGCGGGTCGGACAGCTGGAAGCGGGGACAGGCGGAGGCTAAGTCGGTTTCTGTCCGCCGTCTGCCCGCGTGTCTGCGAACCCTCGGCAACCGTGCGCGACCCACTGGGGGGCCGGTGTGGGGGGATTAACCGGCTGGCGGTGATGCCAAGATCAACACTCGGAGCGAATGTATCAATAGACCAATTTTCTGCTCTTACCACGAGCTTTTTCGTTTCAATCCAGAGCGGAGGTGCGTGCGTTGCGCAAGACGCAGCAGCACTGTAGCCCGGGGGGAAAAGAGGGCGCTACATGCGGGAGGCGCAAATATGGAAATTAACTCATTAGGAAGGGGTGTGGTTACCGCGAAGCCCCCTCCTCCATCCTTTCCTTTCTCCCTCGCTGCCACCGTCCCGGCTTGCTAAATATGAGATTACAAACAAACAAATAAAGCAGAAGCTGACTGCGCAGCCCCAGATCAAACACGCTCCAGATAATTCGCTTCACTCAGCGCAGCGGCCAGATCCGCGCAGCGCGGCGACGCCCGCCCGCGGTTTCAGCGCCCCCTCCACGCCAGCCCCGGCTTCCGCAACTCTGAAAAGCAGGGCCCGCGGCGGCTTTTCGAAGGCACAGCACGTGGCCCTGACGCCCCAGTTGGTATACGTTTTAAAACATCAGACAGACGCTCCCACCAATATGGTGGCCATCCGAGGGCTTGTGCTGATCTCAGAGGTCCTCTCCTCAAGGCTGCCTGGAGAGGGTGAGGGTGGTGGTGCTCTCTTCGGGAGAAATAAAAACACCCAAACTAGGGAGTAGTGTCCCTGAGTACCTAACCGGGTTTATTTTACCTAGGGCGCCGCGACTCGAGTGCAGGGGTTGGCGATGGGGAGGGCACCGAGAAGACAGAGGCTGGGGCCTGGAGGGGGTCTGAGCGCTAAAGCCCCGGGTTGAGATATTGTTAACCCAAGACCAGCTTACCAAGTGCGAGGGCGAGGGGGTTGGAAAACCTAGGGTGCATAATTCTGCGCCAAAATAAAATGTTTAGATGGGGGGGTGTGGTGGTGGAGGGAGTAAAAGAAAGAAACAAAATGCAAAATCTCTCACCCCCTACCCCGCCCCAGCTGCCCTGCCCCTGTGTCCTCAAAGCCTGCCTCTGTGCCGGGCTGGGGGGAAAAATGGTACTTTTATGGTTTTCCTTCCTGCGTGGCCCGCCTCCCCGCCCCTGCTCTCTGCCTGGCGCTCCCCCAGCTGCGGGCCCCTCGGAGGAAGGCTGCCCAGTCCCCTCGTCTCCCGCTGCCTGGAGGCCACCGAGCCTCAAAGCGCGCATTGTCCAGTGGGGGCGGGAAGGCCAGCAGACCCATGGAGAAGAATAACACTGCGCCCAACTCTTGTTAGGGAAAGTTTCCCAAATGCACTCCTTGTGGTAAAATACTACTTTAAAAGGTGGTGTGTGTGGGGGGGGGCGGTGAGTAAGTTTTGAAAATCCACTGCTTTTTCCAATTCTTCAGCCTTTCCCCGTCACTTTTTAGGTCCTCAGAAAGGGAGAGAGTAGACGAGGAAGAAATTGAAAGGTGGCGTTGAGGGCCGAAAATATGAACATTACTCTAGAGCGGTCAATGTGCTGTTTTCAAAATGCAAGCGGGAAGGGAAAACCCAGGTCTGGTTTGGGGACAGCTGCAAGGTCGGTGCGCAGGGGGTTGCAGGGAGAGGGGCCCCGAGGGCGCGTGTGCAGGCGAAGCATTTCGCACCTCCTGTTTATCTTAGAAGCCGGGTGGAGGGCGGGGGAGTGGGTAGCGAATTGTTCTGCTTCCCGACAGGCAGGGGAAGTTGAATAAAATGGAGAGGCGGGCACACGCAAAAACAAAAACTGCTGTAGGCTCGGAGTCTTTCTCCTTGACCCGAATTCCAAATAATGGGGGCTCTCCATTTGCAAAGGACTCCGAAGTCTGAGGACCCCAAAGACAGCAGTTCTCCAGTGACGGCAAAAGCCGCAATAGAGACCGTTAGAAATGGGGCTTTGGGGGCAAATGTAATTAATCTTTCATTCGAGCAGCGGGGACCCATTCCTTCTAAGCATTGTCGTCTGCATTTGAGGGGTCTCTGGGTTTCGTCTGCTCTTCCAGGCATTTGCAAAATAATGGCTCGTGTCCCTTGCAAAACTCTGCCTGAAACAAGTATATTCCAAAGACACTGAGATAGAGAATCCATTTATAAAATGAAATCAAAACAAAGTAAAACCCAAAAAGCTCCAGGCCGGCGCTCTCGGTGTCCAGCAATCAGAGTGAGGGTAGGGGTGCATAAGCGGTTGTGGCTATTTGCGAGTCGCGCTAATTTGGTGTGTGGACTTAATGCCTTAATGTTAAATCGGCAATATAAAGGGCTGAAGAGCAAGCCCGATAAAAGCTCTAATTACTACTGGAAACTTTAGGTGGTTGCTAGGATGTAAGGACCACCACCACCACCACAAAAAACCTCCAATAGAGGTTTGGACTGTGTGTATGGGGGTGGGGGGTAGAGTTTCTACGGCGAATAGTGCCCACATCTGCTGGAACTTCCATATCTAAGCTGTTCATTTACGGGAGCCAACTTATGAAATCTCCACAATTAGATCTTCATTGTTCTTCCTCCACAACACTGTCGTGAAAGAAAAGGTCTTCTCGGTCGGGGCCAATCCAACGAAGCGTTTGACGTTATTAAATAATAAAGCGATTGTGATTTACATTGTTGTTCAGAAAAAAAGGCCAATTATCCACTGTTATGTTGCCATAAAGATCATATTAACTCGAATTAGTAATCAAACAATATGCGAGCGTTTAAAAAAGTACAGCCGAACTGGGTGACAGCCACCGCGACGTCTTTACTTTCACCAGCATACCCGCGCCGGCAGCGGGAGCGAAAGAGGCAGACGCCGCAGACCCAAAAGGAGGGAGAGAGCAGCAAAGTGGTGATTAACGATCTCCAGTGTTAATTATTCTCAATTAATCCCAAACAGTGCAAACCGTCCTGGTTCCCGGCAAGTTCCCTGGTTCGGGATGCTCTGAGAATTCTGCCTTTCTGGGAGGGGTTTATAAGAAATCCGGAAGAGGCGATCTCCATGCAGCTGTACCTGTGTGAGCGAAGGGGGCAGGGGTGTAGGTGTGCGCACGTGTGTGCTGGGTGAGGTTCGCTGCCTTTCCCGGAGCCTGGCGTGCTCCCCGAGGTAGATGCCCGGGGTGGGCAAGGCCCGCAGCATCCTTACAACCCTGGTGAATCTTGCGTCTTCTCTACTCAAATCACTCTCTCTCGCCCTGTGTTATTAGGTTTATAACTCTTTGCCCACTTAAATTTGTGCAGCCAACCAAGGAAATCTAAATAGGTTTGAGTCGCCCCTTGGGTACAGAATGGAGGCTTTAATAAGAAAGATTAATTGTGGGTGTGTACCGGTCGGGAGACGCGTTAGCTATCAAGTAGCGGCGGGCTGTGGGTCGAGAGGCGGGAGACGCCTCTCCTAGGGCCCAGACTTTAGTAGGCGCCGTAGGCATACCTAATGCGGGCCACCCAGAGGCTCGGAGTAATCACAAGCCAAGGGCTTCACAGCACTCTTACCATTTCTACTGGTGTTATTTGAAGTTTTAAGGAATTTATCCTTTGCTTGTCTTGCACATCAAATCCTCTTGCCCCGAGCCCCGCCCCGCCCCGCCAGACCCCGGGCTCCTCGTCCCCACGAGGGGGCCGCTAGGGGAGGGCTGTGACCGCTGTCCTAGGAGGTCTGCCTATTCCGCCTTCATCCGCTGAACAATGTTTAGGCAAATGATGGGAACGTTTTGCTTCGGGGGCTAGAAAGTTAGTTTCGTGGCCACGATGAAAAATGTATACAGCCTCATGGTTTTTGAAAAACGAGCAAGTAGGGAGCAATTTTCCCGGGCGCGATGCTTCAGCAAGTCAAGGCCGAGAGGGGAAATCAGCCAGGGGCAGGGCCGCGGGGATCTCGCCAGGCCCGGCGGTGGCACTGAGGGAGCTGTCCTCGCCCGCAAGGCCCTTTCCTCGCCCCTCCCTCTTTCAGCTAAAATTGTTCAGATCCCAGACTAAGAAGCGGCGAAGAGGGTGGGGGCGGAGAGGAGTGGGGACCGGGCCGAGGTGGGGGATAAAGGGATTGACTAGAATAGTTTCTCTAGTAGCGTCCCCTTTTTGAGTAATTCCGTTTAAAACTTGAGGCACCAAGGCCTGGGCTTAAACAAATGTAAAACGAAGTCTTCCAAGGTCCGGCAAATCTGGTCCTTGCAGCAGCCGGGTGGCCAAAAAGTGATAGCACCTTTGTCCAGAGTTTTAAAACAGTTGCTGCCTTTGCTAACCCCCTTCTTTTTCTCCACACCCCTCTTCCCAGTAAAACCAATTCAAAAGCGGACAGAACCCCACTCCACAAGATTAATGTCCGTTCATTTGCAGGATTAACCCTCTCACGCAGCATAATAAAATACTAGAGGTCCTCTTAAATTTAAATAAATACATGAAATTCGTGCTGTCTCTCCTTTCCTGTTTGATCTCTCTCAGGACGTGGAAAACAGTGTCTGGAACCTAAGAACACTTAGAAGGAGTTGGAGTTTTCAGATCATCTGGGACCGTTGTGGGCCCCAGATGATCTGAAAATGTATTGGGAGAGAGTGAAGAGACCAGCTTACTTTTAATATCTATAGCTATACATTTTGGTTTAGAACTCATGATTAAAAATCTATTTGTTCCTCCCAGGGCTCCACAGATTTCAATGTTGGTCATAGGAGCCACAAAATGTTCATTAAAGGAACCTAACCAAGGCTACTGTATGGCCACTTTGTGAACTCAGAACTATGGATGGGGGGAAAAGTATGAAAGTGTGAGTTGATGTCACGCTGGCTGTCAGTGTGTGGTCTATTGTGGAGAATGGTGCTTTTTGACTGAACAGAGGGAGCCCCCCTCCCCCTTTCCCCAGCTCTACTGCACCTGCACTGGATGAGGGAGTCCCTGCCATTCAGCCCATCGCAGATTGTTCAAACAGAAGACATCTCTGACAGCACTCAATTCATTACATTTCTTCCTGCTTTTCAAACCAACACACACACACAAAATGAGTATTGCCAGCCAGTGACAGCCAAAAAAAAAATCTTAAAATACTTTATATGCAGCTAATTTGGAAGCTCATACAACTAACCATGAAATATTTTGTATCCTTAACTTGTAAGGCTTCCTGGGTGGGGGGTGGAATTACCTGATTTTTCCAATTGAGAACATATCTCTGTAGTTTATATGGGAACATTAAGTTTGGTAGAAAGACACTACAGTATGGGGCAGGAAGAAGTTTTAATGGGAATAAAAGCAGAAATGTGCAAAAGAGAAAAACCTCTGGTTTATCTTATCTGATGGGCCTGCTTGATAAGCATTCATAATTTATGCCGGGGAACCAGCTTGCTTCAGAGGTGGGGTACCCAAGAAACAGGAGTAGTTACCAAAGGAAGCAAGATTGGATAGTAAGGGAAGCATTGAGGCTGAAGTGTGAGTTAAACATTGAAATCAATAACTTAACAACAGTCTTCCCCCCATATGTTCAAGTTTATTTTGCCATCTTGGATTCCAAGATGTTTTTGCACCATTCCACAAAGCTGATGAGAGTGTTTAGAAAGCTGATGAGAGAGTGTTAGTCTAGTTTAACAGAAGTTGGGGTAAACAAACTCTCACAGGGAAACTTGATTTTAAGATAGTTTCCTTGGAGGTGGAAGGAAGGAGAAACAGAGAAAGGGAGGAGGAACTTGAGAAGGAGAAGACAGGTTTGCCACTTAGTATTCCAGACTGATTAAACTGTAATGTTATGCAATAACCCAGATTTGAGCTGTTAAGTGTGATAGTCAAATCGACCTGGATGTGAGCTGATACTAAACTGACTGCATGCAAAATATTGGCTAATTTTCACTAAATCGTTACTCTGTTAAATCCTGGACCAATATCAGAACATAAGGCCTAATTTCCGGGATCCTTCCCACTGGAAGGGCATTCAATGAATTAACTTGATTCGAGGGTTGGAAAGAAAACTTGGGGAGTGCATCTCCTGGAAAAGCCAAGGCACTTTCCACCAAAACAATAATTTTATCCCACTTACATTTCACTGACCAAGTGTCTTTCTTCTTATCTACAATTTAAATCACAGTTTAAAGAAGTTCTCTTAGCAATACTTGATTGTAAAAGGATTATTAAAAGCTATACAAATTATTAGGAATGGGAAGGAAGAGAAAATAGAAATGGCATAGCTATGGTAAGTCAGGAGCAACTATTCTAACCATTGTGCAATGTCAGAACCAGAAAATTCTTCTAAGTTCAGTTCTTAAATCACTACTGAAACTTACGGGTGACCAAAATGAAGCTACAGGGCACTTTGTAAAGGCTTTGTGTAATTTGTTAAACATCTAAAACAAAACAAACAGAAGCACAACAAAAACAAGTCATTCAGATCCCGTAACAAATTTAAGGTAGCAAATTAAACAACTTAAAAATGTATATGAAGAAGGGAGCTCCAGTGACCAGGGATGTATGTGTGACTATATGCATACTGAAGATTGTGGCCCGTTTGTGTGGTTATGCTTTGGGGAATGAGGAGCCTCAGCAGCCCCCCAGACTGGGTCTGGGTAGTGGTAATGGAGCCTGGCTGCACTGGCCTCGCCCCGCAAGTGCTCACATTGCCCTTTCTGGAACAGTAAAACGAATCATTTCATCCCTGAGGCCCTGCAGACCCTGACGTCACGAGGTGGGGGTGGGGGCGCAGTCCCGCTTCTGGCCTGGCCGTCAGCGATAAGAACCCTCGGGAAGAATTCACCGCTCCTTTTAATACAGTAATTATTTTTCTGCCTTCTAGGGGTGGGGGCTGCTCCTGCCAGGAATGCCGGGATCCCTCCCTTCAGAAAGATACCCAGGGATGGCAAGTTTGCAAGATAACTTCCTACACAAACCTTAAACCAGAAAGAGCACTGTAAAAGTAAGAAGGGTGGCTGTGAACAAGGCCAGTTTCATTGCCCAGAACTAGGAAGGAGAGAAAGGACCGGGTTTTCTGGTCTCTGTAGTCTACCATGAGAACTGCTTCCCTTCCCTACCAATTGTGCTGGACAGTAAGAAAAATCATAGTTATCAATTAAGCCTATTTTGTGTCAGGTGCTTTGTAGTCATCTTCTCCGGGATAACTATATTTTTATCCCCATTTTACACATCTGAAGTGAAGGGTCGGCATCTTCCCATTGCTACCTGCTCTGCTCCCAGAGGGGCCCAATATTCTGGGGATCCCAAATTGCTCCCGCTGCTTCCCACAGCCACGTCAATCCGCGGCCTCTAATCAGGAATGACTAAGAGAGATCACTTAATGCTGAGGCCTGGCCACAAACAGGGACAAGCAACCCCTTAAGAGTAAAGAACTAGGGTGAGAGGCACGAGGAAGGCAGGATTTGGGTCGACAATCTCTGATATGGGAAGTTTGAAGCTTGGAAACCATCTCCGGGGTCACGAGGTCAACGTGGAGAAGGCTGGGACTGGGGTGCGGGAGGCAGAGGACTCTGGAGCGGCGAGGGCGCACACACCTCGGCAGACTTTCTAGACTTGTCCGACGCGGGATGGTGCAGGGCTCAGGGAGGGAAAGCGGCCCTCTGGGCAGAGCCGGTGCAGAGACAACTCAAGCCCCACACAGCACCTTCAGGGGAGCCCTGCAGGGGCCGTGGCCAGGGCCAGAGTGACGTCAGGTCCCCCGGCTGGGTGCCTGTCAGCTTAGGCCGGGATGTGCCGGCGCGTCAGCTCGCCCCTGGCGCTGCGCGCTCCCTGGGGCAGCCGGCGGGAGGCCGGCGCGCTCACAGCCCCGCGCGGTGTCCCGCACCGAAGCCGGGAGAAGGAGGCAAATGATAGTTCAAAGCGCTGAAATCTATATAAAACAGTGCACACTTCATTCAGTACGTGCAGGCAGACGAGGGCAATAAAACGAATGACTTTTCCGAGCTTCTAAATCACCTGACACTTCTCTTCAAAGTAGAACAAGCATCTCAAGTTCAAACGCCTAGAAGCAGCAACTGTCTTTTGAGCCCCGAAAAGAGAGCACGTTCTATTTGCTTTGGGAGAGAAACTGAGCATATAGCGCTTAAGGAATTAGAAATATCAGCATTATACCGAAATATAAAAATTCGTCTGAACCTGCAATACAGAAAGAGACCTTTCTGCCATGGAAAACTTATCTTAATACTCCCCCCTTCCAAAGAGAAGTCTCCTTACTCAGAATAAGAAAGTCAAGTCCATTATTTTTTAAAGGCCACAGAAGCAAAATATACAAACTGAAAACAAGAATTGTAAAACTGGACAGCATCATCAGAAAGAAGAGAGGAAGTTATAAGTCTCCCTTGGTGGTAGCAGACGTCAGGTTTCCAGGAAAGTTTTAAATAGAAAATAACTATGAAAGACATTAAACCAATTCTCTGGTCTGGGCAACTTCCCTGTCTTTGGAAAGCTCCTTCCACGGCGTCTTACTCTAGAAGTCCGGAGGCTGTGTCCCTTTGGACTTTATCCATATTTTCACAGTTAAGGTCAGAGTTTCCCCCCTTCTTCTTTCTTTAAGGGGTTCACCTTATAGACCAGGTCCCTAGGGAAATTCACCAAGCGCTCTTCCAACTTAGGCCAAAACAAGAAAGCAAAGCAAAGAAATAAATCAACCCCTACCCCAACCCCATTTTTGGCCTGAAAAGCAGCCTTAGCTCTGAGAGCAAGGAAAGGCAGCAGAAAAAAGAGAGAGAGAGAGAGAGAGAGGGAGAATGAAATGCAAATCATATTAAGGCAATAATGCAGAGGGGGGTTGGGGAATGTGAAATCAAGTCTCTGCTAAAGTTCATGGCAAAAGAAACGCCTTCCACAAAGAAAAATATGAGGACCTGTTTTTAAAAATTCTCCAAGAGCAAGAAATAAAAGAGGGGGTAGATAAAAAGCTCTCTTAATCATAACAAATAAATAAATAAATAAGCAGTGCCAATCAGCAGGCGATCAAACCATAGTCAAACTTCAATCTCAGAGCAGTTAGCTATAAACTGTTAGCAGTTGAAAAGTAAACCTTGTGCACACAAAGGCACTGTTTAATTTTCTTCTTGTAATGGTTCTAAATGAAGACCCCATCACGATGCAGTTAAGCGGTATTTCTTGTCCCCCTGAGGCGCTGATCAGTTCTTTTTAATGTGAGAAAACTGGCAGCTCAAAACCCGTCAATGGAGCTCCCACAACAAAAGTTCTGAAAAGCTGAATGAATTGGGTTTGTAATTACTGCTTCCCACCCCCCCCTTCACAGCTTATCTCTTATTCATTCAATGTATATTATTGTCAAGGAATCTTACCCTCAAAATCATTCCCTTACCATTTACCTAGGGCCACAGAAGAACTTATGACATGGCAGAAATGGAACATTCACTCCCCCACTGCACCTTGCAGTGTTCAGACCAATAGGTGGGGAGGGAGGGAGGGACCACACTGTACCCCAATTTACTCTGAGACAGCTAGAACTCAGAGTACTCAGCCTATGGAACCATCCATTTTAAAGCCTGAACATTATTGGCAAACAGGAATGTGTATCCTGTCTAAATTCAGGGCCTTCAGAGTCTCTGAAACCCTGTGACATCTCTACTTAGAAAAGGCAAAGGTTATAAATAAACAGCCTTCCTTCTCCCCAAATTGTAAGTTCCTAAAAGACCATACCAGACATTATGTGGAAATTAAGATAAATTATGTTCTTGTTTTTTTTTCTTTTAAACCAAAAATAATCAATGAAACGGAAAAGACTATGATCTACTTCCCCACCCCCCACCAACCCAGGAAAAGGTTTTATGAAAAAGTCAGCTTTAGAATGCCAGGCTCCTTGTGTATTTCAATCCAAGGTGTTGCTGATGGAGAAGATTCTCCTGAGATTTTCCTACTGTAAGAATGTGTCGGTTTCTAGAAATAAGTACAGCTATTACAACCAAATCTACTAGCAGTCTAAATAATTAATTGAAGTGTTGCTCTTTGACCCTTGAAAAGTCCAGTAGGGACACGTTTATAGTAATAATACCTCCGAATGAGCCCTTGTCAAATATTCATTTAGTGGTTAATGTGAGCCATTTTCCCCTGGGACGGTCTGTAATACCAGCTTCCCAGCATTGGCAAGAAACCTTGCTAATCTACTCCAGCTCAGCAAAATATTTTAACGCTCTTTATTTAAAGTATGGGGGGGTGGGCTCAGGAGAGAAAAAAAATTGCAGGGAGAACAAACTATAATCTCATCCTTTTGCACATTTCTATTCTGTGTATAAGGTTAACAAAACATTTAAATTCACTCCCTTTGACTGGAAATTGCATGGTTTCATTGAGCAGAATAATATCCCGAGGAAAGAACTAAACATTCAACAACTATCTTCAGCACCATAAGATAACCACCTCTGGGCCAGTTTATGGATTTACTCCCCTTCTTGAAAATCATATTATTATTTTTTGGTTAGTCAAATGTACTAAAATATTATATGTTTAATATTAATCTAGCCATGAAATTACATATTTTGGGGACCTATTTAACCCAATCAAATGAATGATGCCTTGTGATATGTATCATTTTCCTCAAATGCAGTTTATCAAAAGCATTTATATTTGCAAACAAAATAATTTGGCTTCCATTTCCAACTATATAGTTTAGAGATATGGAGGGATGGGAGGGGCAACAGTTCTCTTGCTTTATGCAGACAGTGACAATTACTCAAAGCTAGTTCCACTTCCCAAAATACTATGCTCTCTTTCCTCTTGCAAAATATTTGAACCTGAGCACTTCGCAAAGTTTGCTTTTTATTCTGATTCTGTGGGTTCTTTTTTTTTTTTTTTTTTAAGGGGAGGTTAGTGCAGTGCAATTACTCTAAATCCCTATACATATTTCTAATATATCTCCATTTTTCAAATATATACATTCTATGTAGCCGATTGACTCAAATTCCGGGAATATCCTCCTCACTCCCCCAGCATGATCATTTGGATCTTTATTCAAAGTTTCTTTTATTCGTATGTGTGAGCAAGAACTGGCGAATGTGCTCATTACCACGTGAATAATCCGTATATGCATTACAATAGCTGGCCAGGCCAGGGGAAATTCTTTTAGAGTCTCTGCATTAATTAAGGTGGAAAATGCCTCGCTTAGAATTGGTAACCGGAATAATAATTGTCCCTTCCCAGTATAATGTTACCCTAAAAATGAGGATAAAAAAGTAATAAATAATAAAACCCAATACATACCTAAAATAAAGCAATCCAGAAGAAATGAAAAGTACAAGAATATGAGAATCCCCAGTTCAGCCCAGAACTAACATTAGCAACACCATGAGAAAGAAACACTTTCTTAGAAAGAAGATGCAAACCAAAAGGATGAGCTAACTTAGTGGCTGCAGTGGGTACTTTACTCAAGGGCGGAAGGCGCTGCCGGAATTCCAACTTCTCCAAAGTTGTAGCAAGTTGACACGACAAGCTCTTGAAATTGGGTAGCAAACCCGCACTCTCAAGAATGCCCGACTGTTGGTTCCTGGTCCCCTTCGGGAGGGGAAGATGAGCGAAGCAAGTAGTAAATAAAGAAGAAAAGTCCCTGACTAGGTCACAGGTTCTCCGGCTGCCCCAAAGCGAGGGTCGGTTGTGATGCAGAAGCATCGCTAATTCAAAGACCAAGGCGATTCCCCAACTTTTCCGCTCCCACTGAGGACAACTATAGCCTTTCTTTACCTTTCCTAGGGCAAAAGAAAACAACAAATCCAATCTTGTTTCCCCACCCCTTTCCCCTCCCCCCACTTCTCTACTACTGTAGTAAAACATTGTTAACAGATCAAAAGCATAATCATCTCCAAATGTGATTAGACCGGACAAAGTAAAATATCTACCTCAGAGTTGATTGTTTTCTTCTTTAATATGGCTGTTGCCTGGCTTCTGTTTTGCTTGTTATCAGCTGCAGAGATTATCCGATTTGGGGCTACAGGCTTGGACCCGCGCTGCCAATTTAAGAAATGGAATTCGGGAAGGGAGGGAGAGAGAGGGAAAAAAGAAAATAAATAATAAAAAAAAAACTATGTCCGTGATAAGTCGGGGAGTTTTGCAAGACGTTCTTTGCTTTCCCTTGCCCCTAAACAGGAAAATGTAGAGGAGAAAGTTTATGAAGTCAAGGAACAAAGAAAGCAAACCACTTGTTTCCTCTCAGACAATAGCAGGGCCAGAGTAATCCAAACACCCACCCAGCAGATGAACACTTTGCATGTCTAGTTTGCAATTATTCTGATACAAGAAGCATCATTTTCCCCTATAACCAGGTTTCAAAGGACCATTGTGCTGTGAAGAAAATGAAAACAAAACCAGCCAACCTGGTTCTGATTTGGCTCAATACCCCATCTGCTAAACTACATGAAAAATTTCAGAATTGAATCCTTTCTGGCAACAAGTGGCATAAATCAGTTTAAGTCCCCATCCTGCTTATTCATGCTGCCTAGAAAAGGAGGGGGTGGATTTACAATATATGTATCTAGTTTCTATTTTAGAAATGACAGAAGCATTTCAATTTTTCCAGAGTACTTATTAATCATCCAGCCATTTCTTTTTTGTATTTAACGTTAGCACATGACACTGGACTAGAAATACCGAGGTTTTTGGTATTTTGCTTTCTTGGCTGGGCACAGTATTAGAATTCCCTGGGAAGTTATGTATAATCACAGTGTTATCCGAATAAATGAAAGACTCAAGCATAATTTCAGTGTCCATATTTCAAAAATTTATTTATCTCAAACTGTGCATAATGGAGTAAAAACTTAAGTTGAAAATGTACCTGTTATAAGGATGATATTAGTTCAAATATATACATGGATTCTCGGCAGACTGATTCAAATAATACAGAGCCGAATCTTTTAAAATACAACTACGGAAAATAAGGGAGGGAAACCTTAAAATATCACAATAAATTTACAGAAATATTACAAACCATAAGAAAATATTTCAAACACAGTAATTTCATGTTGTTTTTTATCTGAACAAAATGGGAAGTTGGGATTGAACAAAAGCTATTATAAATTACCAACGATGTCAACCTGCATGGCCATTTTTGCTTTTAACAGTAAGTTAAAAAATTTAGTACAATCTAAAACTTTTGCCCTTTTAAACAAGACCACAGAGATGGTTTGCCAGTACTTATTCTAATTTTTTCCTTTTGTACAATTTTTAAACAATTAAAATGTCCAAATCTGAATAATTTTCTTCTTTCCATGTTTGCAACTGTCCCAAATTTCAGCTGCACAATCAAAATGCAGCAAGAAGCCTCTCCTTGAAAAATATTGGCAAATTCTCAGCTTATAAACAATGGACATTTTGATTGCCATGTTTATCTCGATAAATACTGTACAAAAGTTGCTTGCAAATATTAAAACATTTTTTTCGTCGCTTGGAGACTAGCTCTAAATATTATTGGTAAAGACTTTTGCAAACTTCCTGCAAAGCTCCTACCGTACCACTAGAACTTTTAAAAAGTTTTGCGTAGCTTTCTTTCCTCCAGATCTATACAAGGTCCATTCCCCCTCCCTCCCCAACCCACCCCCGGTTTACTCTGTACAAAAATAGTCCCCCAAAAAGAAGTCCAGGATCTCTCTCATAAAAGTTTTCTTGTCGGCATGGCGGGTTTCGCGTGAGTGTGGATGGGATTGGTGTTCTCTTTTGCAGCTGTCATTTGCTGTGGGTGATGGGCTTTTTTTGTTTTTTGTTGTTTATGTTTTTTCTTTTTTTTTTCTCTTTTAGCGCACCGGGTTTTTCTCCATGCTGTTTCTTATTCTCCTTTTTTGCACCCCTCCCATTTCCCTCGTTTTTCTTTGAGAATCTCTCCCTCCTCCAGTTCGCTGTCCGGCCCTCACATGTGCGAGAGGGGCAGTGTGCCGTTAATGGCCGTGCCCGGCACCGGGCCGCTCTGGTAGTGCTGAGACATGTGAAGTCTGCTGGGGGCGGCGGGTTCCGGCACCTCGGCGCCGGGGAGGTACATGCTGATCATGTCCCGGAGGTCCCCGGCCTGGCAGGGCGCCCTGGAGTGGGAGGAAGAGGTAACCACAGGGGGGCTGGAGCTGGCCTCGGACTTGACCACCGAACCCATGGAGCCAAGAGCCATGCCAGGGGTGCCCTGCTGCGAGTAGGACATGCTGTAGGTGGGCGAGCCGTTCATGTAGGTCTGCGAGCTGGTCATGGAGTTGTACTGCAGGGCGCTCACGTCGTAGCGGTGCATGGGCTGCATCTGCGCGGCGCCGTGCGCGTTGAGGCCCGGGTGCTGCGGATAGCCCAGCTGGTCCTGCATCATGCTGTAGCTGCCATTGCTCCAGCCGTTCATGTGCGCGTAACTGTCCATGCGCTGGTTCACGCCCGCGCCCAGGCCGGCGCCCACCCCGACCCCGCTCGCCATGCTGTTGCCGCCGGGGGCCAGCAGCCCGCCGGGCAGCGTGTACTTATCCTTCTTCATGAGCGTCTTGGTTTTCCGCCGGGGCCGGTATTTATAATCCGGGTGCTCCTTCATGTGCAGCGCTCGCAGCCGCTTGGCCTCGTCGATGAACGGCCGCTTCTCCGTCTCCGACAAAAGTTTCCACTCGGCGCCCAGGCGCTTGCTGATCTCCGAGTTATGCATCTTGGGGTTCTCCTGGGCCATCTTGCGCCGCTGCCCGCGGGACCACACCATGAAGGCGTTCATGGGCCGCTTGACGCGGTCCGGGCTGTTCTTCTGGTTGCCGCCCGCCGCCGCCGCGGTGGAGTTGCCGCCGCCGCCGCCGCCGCCCCCCGAAGTTTGCTGCGGGCCCGGCGGCTTCAGCTCCGTCTCCATCATGTTGTACATGCGGGCGCTGTGCGCGGGCCCGGCCCGCCGGCGGCCGCCGACCCTCGGCCCGGCCGGGACTTTGGGGGGCCCGCGGGCGGGGGGAGGAGGGGAGGCGGGCGGGGGTGTCGGGAGCGCAGGGCTCCGCGCGGAAAGCGAGGTGAAGAATAGTTTGGGGGAAGAAAAGAGAGGCAAACTGGAATCAGGATCAAAAAAAGAGCTTCCCTCCTCCTCCGGCCGATCCTGCCGCCGCCGATGATTGTTATTATTATTTTTTGGAAAGGCTTAAGCCTGGGGCTCAAACTTCTCTCCCTTTCTTTCTCTCTCCTCTTCTTTCTCTCAGTCCTAGTCTTAAAGAGGCAGCAAACTACTTTCCCCCTTTTGCAAACACTCTCTTCTCTGCCTTGACAACTCCTGATACTTTTTTGAACAAGTTAATAGACAACCATCCATGTGACGGGGGCTGTCAGGGAATAAATGGGTTTCTAGCGACCAATCAGCGCGCGGCGGCTCCTCCACTCGAGCCCGGCCTCGCCGCCGGGTTTTGCATGAAAGGGGGCGGGGCCTAGCGCGCCGCCGGCCGCGCGGGGGAGGCGGGGGGCGGCGGGGGAGGGCGAGGAGGGGGAGGCGGCTCCCGGAGCCAGCCTGCCAGCCACTGAGAAACCTTTGTATCCCCTCGCGCAGCAACAGGTCACACCACACGCCTTTTCGAAGGAAGTGGGTAAACAGCACTCAGACTACGTGGTTTTCTTTCCCTTTAAACTTAATGCCGATTTACTTTTCGGTGCAGGGCACTGAAATGAGGAAGGGGCGCGGGAGGCAGCTAAGGTGTGGGGGTGGGGCAGGGCATGGTGGGTGGTTCAGGGCGACTGTCCAACTAGTATTTCTGGAAACCGGCAGTGCGGGAGTTGGTGTGTCATTGTTCTCCCGCGCATCCGCAGCACTTCCCCCCAACTCCAGCTCCTCGTGCGCTTCTCCCTTAGCTCGCCCTTCCCCTGCCCTCTTCCTGCTGCAGGTACCCGCGCGCACTCCTCACACCCGCCCGACAAGAAGATAGGGGGCCAGAACATCTGTCCGCGAAACCCTTGCTTCCACGTAACTTGCTCTGTTCTTAAAAAAGAAACCCTGCTCAGACCTTGTGGCCGACTCCAGGCCCGAGGACCCGCAGGGCCTTGGGAAACTGCCATTTCCTTGTCCAACCCGGCTCTTTAGCCCGGGACATCACAGCTTGCCCTCTTACCCCAGCCACATCTCCCACCAGTCTGTCTCCTCCATTCAGTCGGCGCAAAGGGGATGCTGGTACTCTCTTTCCCTCCTCCCCATTTTCCTCCTAAGCCTCCCCCAAAGAAGGATTTCGGCTGTGCAGGTTCACATGCAGGCTGGGGAAGGAAAGGGAGAAACAGAAGGACGCTCAAAAGTGCAGGCCGTGGGGGAGGGTCATTGCAACTTCCTGGCATCCCCTGGCACTGTACAGAGATGGCTTTGGGGCTGCACTCACAAACTCCCTCCCACGCAGAGTTCCCAGGACCCAAGCAGAACCAGCCCTGGCATTTCCCCCGCTGACTTCCATGGTGGTGGCCGCAGAGCCGGGCCGAGCAGGTCTGGGGCGCTGCGCGGGGCCTGGGCCTGGCGGGCGGGGCGGTGCTCTCCAGGCACAGGTGCAGGCGGCGCACGCGGGGAGGAGGCCAGGACTTAGGAAGGGGGAGCCCGGCGAGGCCCGGGCTGGAGGAGGATGTGATGGGGCGGGGGTAGGGGGTCAGGAATCTTGCCCGCCCAGGACCCAAGAGGGTAATTTTAGCCGCTCTCCCATTGTCCGGACGTAAAGATTTCAATAGGTAGGCGCTCAATGCGGAGGGCAATGGCAGCACGTCCGTTACAAATAGGTAGTTTTGTTTCTCTTGTTGTCGCTACACGGAGTCAAACAAAGCCTCGTCTAAGTTTCCTTCCACTCTCTTGTTGGGATCTTTGTGGCTAAAATGCACTTGACTACAAAGGGGGGGGGGAGAGAAAGAAAAAAACCCTGATGCCATTTCTTTTTTATAAAGGGCTTAAACCATCAGGGTTACTTATTTTCTTTCTTCTGTAACACTTTCTCCGCCCCCCCTCCCCTGATCTACCCTTACTCACCCTAAGAAAATGTACTGAATAGTATCTACCAGCCACGTTCCATTTATTATCTTTACAAAACTGTGCACTGTTTTGTTCCTTACTCTAACCTTCTTCTTCCCACAACCGCCCTTCCCCATTCCTCCCCCAACTTCTCCAATCTCTGCCCTCCCAGGCCTGTCTGTTATTGTCGAATTCAAGCTAAGTATGCTCACTGGAAACCCAGAAAAGTTGTGAAAAAAGAATCCTGCAGACTTTCTTAATAAATTATTATTTCCAGTCAACCGTCCTGCCCGCCCCCCCCCCCAAGGTTCTCCTTTTTCTCTTAAGTTTTATGGTTTGCTTTAGTTCTTGGGCGCCCGGAAAGGGTGAGACTGGCCTTCTCAAAACGCATAAATATTCGGTACTCTTCAAAATAAAGCAATGCTTTATGTTTAATCGAGGTGTAATATTAAGCTAAACACAGACCAGAAGATTAAGAAAGAGAAAAGGTTGATAAATCTAGAGAAGAGAAGTCGGCCACCGGCTTTTCAGCGCGGCTGGTTTCAGGGATGTGGCTGGTGCGCCCCCTGCTGGTAGATTCGCTTTTCCAAGACTATTATCTTTAAAAGTAGGTGTTTGGAAATAAAGGAAAAAAAATGTGGGGGATGGAAGATCAAACTATTTACACATAATCTAAAGAAAAGAAAAGTTAACATATCATATAAGCTGTAGAACTAAATCATAAGAATCAGATTTAATTTGCTTAACTTAAAAATATGTATACAATCTCAAGTGAGAAGTTAAACCACAGGAAAAAATAGGTACAAATTATGAGGTTCAACATATGAATGAATTATTATTGTCCAGACACCATGAAGAGTAGACCAAGCATTCACTTTATGATTGTGTATGCATTGGCCTACTTAATAGCATTATTCCAAGAACTTTAAAAAGCTTATGATAATTAAGTTTGAAGAAACAACCAAGGGGTTGGTGTGGAAAATGGTGGTGTATATTTATTAAAATAATTATTAATAACGGATGATTATAGACGCAAATCTTTTAAGTCTCATTGTATTTCTCTCAAGGCACATTTTTTTTCCTTGGGATGATATATAACAGCTTTTACACATTCTCTGATGCATGTGTTTGTGCCTGAACTCTATAATAATGCATTTAAGAGGTTAAAGGGGCTGGCTAGGTTTTTTATTAATTGGTTTTATCACATAAATAAGCCATGGAAATACATTACAATTGTGTTATCATTGGTTGCATTTATTTACAGCTTTATTTTAATTAAGCCTGCTGTACTTATCGAGGCAATAAACTAACTGTGGCTGGCATTTATACATAATAATGTGCTATGAAAATAAGATTAAAGAAGATGGTGATAGCAGAAACAATTTTCTCATTAGATTTTAAAGAACATATGCATTAAAAAAAATCAGATCACTGCCCACTCGATTTCAGTCTGGCACCATCACTGGCCCCTAAATATAATAATAACTATAACAATCTTAGAAGATGACAGAAGCAATACTGTTTTAGGTTTATAATAGATAGCTACAATCCTAACAACAATATACCATTGACTACTAGACAATCAAAAAAAAAAAAAAAGACTTGGAACAGGATGCTTCATCCTCTCAGAATTTAAAACATTGCCATTGGCACAATTTATGAAAATTGAAAGTGTTTAATCTAAAGAGAGTGTAACACTTCCCTTCCATGAGCAGCAAAAACCTATACACTTTTAACAAGATTAGTAATTAGGAAGAAAAATGTATAACTTCTGGGACATTTTGATTTGATTTTGTTCTACTATAGGCCCTAGCCAAAAAGCCTTAACTGCTTCGTGTGACTAAATTTTATTTAAAAATCTTTTGAATTGATTTTTCTTTCCAAAACTCCCCCCATCCCTCCTCAAATATTATATCTGAAGCCAACTAACAATTTTGTGGAGATAGGGGACTGTAGACTTATTTTTTCTTCTTAGTGGCAAATAGAGGTTTAACTTGCAGTAATTAGGTGAGAACTAGCCAAGCATCTTACTATTATGATGCTTGTTAAAAAACGCTTCTTTTCTGCATCTGCATTTGAGTGTGTTCCCCTCCTCTCTTAATCTTCTTATGGAAATGAAGGCAAACGGCAGGGAACCTGCAGAGTCTTGGAGAATGTCCTTGTTAACTGGAATTTCTCAGCATTGCTAATTAGCAGAGTTTGACGACCACCAGTATTGGGAAAAAGCTCTGTTTAACCACTCACAAACCATTCCGAGGAAGAGCAGACTAATTTTATTTTGTAATTAAAATCTGAAAAGGGCCCTATTTGACAGTTAGGGCTATGAGAGTTTTATCTCCCCGTGAAATAATTACTGCCTTGATAACTCAATTTTCTGAAAAATGTCAACTGTGGGCTCCAAAAGTTTTAATTTTATTACGTAAGGAAAAAAATGCAAGAAAAATAGAAGAAAATGTACAGAAAGGCTTTCTAATTCTGGAACTGGTTAAATATATTAGGAGCCAGATTTGGCCAAATGACAGTTTTTTCCTCCCTTCTTTGTAATGTTTCCTCCGGATCCTAACCTTCCAACTATCTCCTCTCCAAGTGACCATGGCAGTGATCATACTGCAGTGAAAAAGATCATACCAATGGGCTGGTAAGTAAGAAGCAAATAAAACTAAAAAGAGAAGTATGGCAACCAGAGAGAAGTTCCTAGGTTTGACAGCCAAAAATAAAGGAAAATTCAAATGTTTAGGACAATGCTAATGTGCTTTGGGGAGATGAGATTTTATTTATGTATCCCTTAATACAAGAACACTGAGAATTATGGAGTAAAGAGACTGGCATAAGCCAATTTTTAAATGTTTCCTTTTCTCCTGTAAATCACAAAAGATCTCAGTCACTCCAAACTAGAGCATACCACAAGACTTCCAGAATGATCAAAGCTGGATTCTTCAAGATTTAAGAAACAAATACAGATTAATGAAAGAAAAGATACATTTCTTTTCCTTAAAAAAGTCTCCCATACTTTCCAAAAATAGTCAATAAGAAATATGCTGGATAAAGTTAATATATGGAAAGTAAGAGTAAAAAATTGAAACTGATTGTACTGTTGTCAAACTTCATTTCTAAGGATACTTTACAGAAATTCCTAGAGGGAACAGACACCTTAATTTTTATAATGCCATTTTCAAAATGATAGAAATTCTTTCTTTCATTTACATTTTCTCCATTTTTTTTTCCCTATGTCAAACTTGCAGGTATTGGAAATGTGAAGGATTAGTGACAGGAACTATAATGAATGTTTCTAGATGATACAAAGAAAAAATATATATCTCTATCCCTTTCTATTTACTAAGATATAGATATGCATATGGATGCATGGTGAATTAGCAATTTCAGATTGCTTAATCATATATTTTTCTTCTTGTCTGTCACTTTAGCACCTTGCCTTTAATTTCCAGAAGTGGTATTACACTTAACGAATGAACAAGGGGATAACAAATGCTATTTCAGTCCAGACCCAATTTCACCAAATAATTTTACTCAAGAGCTGTAAGGGCCCTTGAAACCTAAGGAATGCAGAACTGCTTTGCATTCAGATCCCCCCCCCCACACTTTTTTTTTTTTAACTCATTCCCTTTCATCTAATTCTCACTGATGAAATAAATACATTTAAAAAATAATTCAATAGTTAGAAAACTAAATACATGTCCCCTTTATTTCAAATTATAGCAACAAAAGTAATATATAATTATTTATGTTTGTCTTTCAGGCTGTATAAATTAATCATCATATTACTTACAGAATCATATATATGTGTACATCCTTCATATAGTCCAGCTCAAATATTTTCTGGAAAAAAAATTCACACTTCACAATTTCACTTACATTTCTGAATTATCAAGCAATTTTAACATAAGTTAAGATTCTGTCCCTGCACTGCAGCTATTGTTCAGGGGAAAATACAGTGTGCCCATTAAATGATCTAATTATTTAAAATAGAAATCCCCCTGTAAAAGGACAAACTGAAAACTTAAAGAGCTGCCACCAGTGGTTTTCAATTGCATTGAACCTATGATTTTGATTTTAAAAATTAGAAGAAGAGAATTAAAAAAAACAGGCAAACAAATCACCAGAATCCCCAGTTTGCCTCCTCCCCCAAAACCCCTGGACCCTTTTACACCTCTAAATCATTGCTTGAGTGTCTAAATACATATCTCCCTGACCACACTATCTTGTGCAATTAATCATACCAAAGGAAAATAATTTCCTTAGAATCCTAGTTTTCCACTGGCTAGGATTATTACCAACATTTTAGAAAAACACAATTATTTTACACTTTCCCACTGTTATTGAATTGACCACAACTTTTGTCAGAAAAACAAACCTATGCCTTCCTTAAGTTTTCTCTAGCTCTTGTTAAATGACTCCAGTGCAGGATGGACTACACTTTCACTGCAAGGAAACCAAACAGGGAGAACCTTTCACTGGGAATTTAGTCTTCTTCTGGAGGTCTCAGGGAACATACTACTCCTGTTACCCACAAGCCCTTTACATAAGTACAAATGGACTTAATACAAACCACAAAAGTGACAAAACCTCAGAGGGCTGAAGTGTTTGGCACCCCAAAAAGCAAGTTGGCAAAAGAAATTAGATCTGCTTAGATAAAATTAGATAAGAAATTAGATGTGAGGGACAGATAGGAATACTATCAGAGGAAAAGGAAGCAAGTCTTCCACCTGTGGCATGAAAAGAAGTTGAAGTAAACCATTGAAAAAAAAATTAATTCTACAACCACTGTCAGCCCTAAATGAAACTGTTACTTTTTTTCAAGGATTTGCAGCTGCGGCTTGCCCTGGAAAGTGCTCTAAATCAAAGTATACACCCATCTTGGGCGGGCTGGCATCCTCAAGTCCTCCCATTGACATCAGGAACCCTCTCCTAAAAGCTCTTCTGGCCTCAAAAGGAATGCCCGAGAAGTCGGCCTTCCCAGGGGCCTACTTCTGCCTGCCCCCTGGCGCCCCCCTCCCAGTCCCGGCTCAGATGGAGTCGGGCTTCCAAACCCATCCCAATGGAATTCTCAGATCGCTGGCCTGATAATCTTTAAAGGCTCCTTCGGAGCTGGGGCTCTGACTTTTATCTTCCCTGCTACCCTTCTTCCCTTTTTGTTGGCTCTCCCCACTCCTCTTCCCTCTCGCCCCACCCCCCCTTCTTGATTTGAAGATCATTGACACGATAGGCTGTAATGAGTCCTTCAGAAACTGTTATGATCTACAGTGACAATCTCTGCACCTAATTCACAGATTATTGACAAGCACCGTGGGCTCAATGGTGTCAAGTTGTACTTGTGGTTTCAACACCCTCCAGCAACCCACGTAGCTGCTGGGCCCTGGATGGGACCCACAGCATGGCAAGCATGTCAACCAGTGGAGAGGCGTATCAGTCTACACCTCAACTCCATCAAGCCCGGCTGGACTTTCTCCCTGGCGCCTTTGTCTGTCTCAGGGTGGAGACAGAAGGATCAACGGAACTAAAGGATCTCCAGAGTTAAAAAACAAAGGGAAAGGGCACACTTAATAAATGAGAGCTCATCCTTGAATCTTGGTCTTCCTACTGAGTCATTTCCCCCTACACCCAAAGCAGCTACCAAGGGGCAAAATGCATATACTGGCTTTCAGAGAGCGGGTGCTTTCCTGGGTTCACTATGAAAGGTGTGAGGGATGAAAGGAAGAAAGGGCTGAGGAGTTGGCACGGACTCAGTAGGCCTGAGCTAGGTTGGCCCATCCGCCTGGATCGTCCTCAGAATCGGGCAAGATTGACTACTTCCAAAGCAGGGCGCCCAGCCAAGCGCGCGGGCTCGGGCCTGGAGGCTGGGACGAGGGACCAAAAATGCCCGCCCCGCCCCTAAAGGACGCTTTGCCGCCGCGGGAAAACGCGGCCGGTTGCCAGCCGCTGCGGCTTTGCCTGCTGCCATGGAACCAGTCACTCGCTGCCCGCCTCCCCAGCCCCCCAGAGTCGGAGAGGCTGCCTTCCTGCTGGCCACCTTGGGGCGTGGGACTGGGGCAGGGGCTGGGGCCGCCTGGGACCACAAAAGTAACGCTGCGGCCGGGAGAGCTGGGTGGCATTCCCAGGCCTGGGCCACCCACTTGTTTAGCTCTCTTTCCTCCGCCACGGGTTGTGCTTTCTCCTCGGGCTCCGGAAAGTTGAGGACTCGCTCTTGGCACGCACACCCGCCCGCACCCAGGTGCCGCCCCTCTCTCCTGCCTTCTCACAAAAGCCTCCCGACAGGCGCGGACCCCTGGGTGCGGAACAGGGTGGCAATCTCCAGGACTCCATTGTACATTCTACATCACTTAAGAAGAGTAGGCATATACCCCCTTTCGTGGGCCGCCTGCTAGGTTTTGCGGGCTGTGGCCTCCTTGCCCCGCGGGCCGCGGGAGCCACTGATCCGCGTTCCCACCTCGGCTGTCAGCGCACCGCGTCTTTGACTCGGTTGGCGCCGATTATTCGCGAAGCTAGCCCCGACTTAAAATTCCTGTAACGGGGACAAACCTTTTGGAAGAGCAAAGGGTTTGGGTACTGTAGCTGGGATCCCGCCTGCCCATCATTTCGATAAAATTCCAGTTAGAGATTTATCACAAACCGTAATCCTTTTTCTGCCATTACATCTGAACCTACTTACTAAAAAACCTTAGCGGAGATCCAATTCTGGAACTAGAGGGATAAGGCATCTCTCCTCATCTGGAACAGCAGTTCCCCTTAAAATGCAGTCTTGAATAGGGTAACATAAAGCTTGCATAGCCATGGTATTAAATATTTTTAAGAAGCCATTCTTTTAGGAAAAATTAAGCTGGTTTCCTTCAATAGACAAACTTAAAGGAAAAAAAAAAGCAAGCCCTAAACTTATTAAGGTTAAAAGTTAAGATTGTAAGTACATCGTGAAAATGGAAATCGTAAAACATTTTGTTCATTTAGCACACAAATTGTTTCTATTTGATTTTAAAAGACTAAACAAATCCACATTTTCCCATTCATAGGATGTGTCATTTTTACAGTTTATCTTTCTGAAATAATTCAAAGGCTATTTTTGCCCTCACTTGCTGGTCCCCCCAAAAAGAAGTCAAAGCTCTTTCTTATGTAGACAGGTAGTTTTTGGAAGTGTAAAAATACTGCTCTTTCCTTAGGATAATCTGGTGGATTCCTAGTAAATGAAATGCTGAATTTCAAAGAAAGCACTCCTTACCACTGGTACACCTTCCCTGAAATCCTACCGCTAAGATGAAAGAAGAAAGATATCAGGCACCTGTTTCTTAGACAATATGTGGAATTTAACTGCTAACCAGGAAAGAAAAAGTTTGATCAAGATTGGTTTGGGAGGATGGGAAAGAGTCAAAGAAGAGACTGGCCTTTTAATTACACTCTAGAAATAAATGCATAAGTAAAAGAAGCAAGTTATTTCGTTTACTCAGAGATGCAGTTACAACACTTGCAGGACCTCCGAGAGCATTCAAGATGCTTCACAATGTCAAAACAGCAAGCAGCAGCATCTTTCGTTTAATTTTTTGAAATGTGGACAGAGTAAGTAGCCTTTGCTTGATTCTTCACGGCTACAGAAAAAAACCAAACACATATTCTTTGTTTTTCATCATGTTTCTTTACCTGTTTTGCCATCGCAGAACCTTTAATAGGAGTTCCAAAACCAAACCCGGGCAAGGGATGGCTGGGATGTGAGGGGGAGGAATAGGTTAGACTTTATTTTTTATTGAATTAAAATCGTATTATCGCCTCTTCAGTTTTGTATTGAGTTAAAATTATATTATCTGTCAAGAAGGATAGAAAAACTTGCTTCCGCACCCCCTTTCCTTTTTGGAGAGTAATAAAGAGTTTTTTCTAACCCCAGAGCAAGGTTCTAGCGATTTCCGGGACTGGCGCTGCGCAGCTCCTACTGTGTCCAACAGGGGGCGCTGGGCACGAACCTGCGCGGCGGCTCAGCGCCGCTTCACATCTGAGTCGGGTTCCAGCCCCGGAAGGCGAGAGCCGCTCGCGGGGTCGAGTACAGAGCTTTAGTCTTCGTGGATAAAAAGAGATTAAAGGCTAAATTCTTTTTTGGGTATGTGTGTGTGTGTGCGTGTGCGTGCGTGTGTGTGGGGAGGGGGGTTATCAATTTTAACCAACTACGAAAATGTAGAGCTTTTTATCCTTTGATGTTCTCATAAAGAAACTCCTATCGGTTGAGAAATTACACGGTTTCTGTGCCAACACTGCAGCTATATAGTGTGGGGGAAATTATTTAATTAAAAATATATTTTCCATCTGTTCGCACGATCTTTTTAGAAGTACTTAAAAAGCTGACATTGATCCCTTGGCCTGTTAACCCTGCCCCAAGTTTCAAATACTTTTAACTATATCGAAGGCCCTTCTATTAATTTGAAGTGGGGGAAAGAGACCCAAATATTTAAATCCCCCCTAAACAGTTACTCCTCTGCATCCTGCCCCCTTCTTTAAACAGGGGCTTTTATGTGACTGACACATTTCACTCTGCCGATTCTACAAAGCCAGGTATAAATGACAAGCGGCTCTAAATAATACTAATACTAAATCTGATTTTGGACTACATAACATCCAAGTACAGTATAAGAATAAATCTAAATAAAATTGTAATCCACCCACCCCCCCAACTGAAAAAAAAAAAAAACAACCAAGAAACAACCTTCACCTGTATTTAAATAGCGTGCCTTTAATTACAGCAGTTGGGGATGCATGAGGCTGAAATGAAATTAGCAGTCATTACCAGTCCTTTAACTCTGTGGTGCTTTTGATCAGCACTAAATTAGCTTTCCAGTCCTAACAAAGACTCTACAGCAAGCAGTGGGCTGTAAATAAGACAGCGCGACCTGCCCTCAACACCTTTTCTCTTGTCAATCATAGCACTATCATTCAGCCCAAGATTAACCTTTATCTACCAAATTTTTGAAAAAAAAAAAGGAAAAGAAAAAAAAAAGAAGGAAAGAAAGAAGAAAAAGAAAAAAGAAATAGGAGGCGGGAAGGAAAGCCCCCTGACCACCACATGTCGCAATAACAGAGGTTCCTAAGAGCCCCCTTTACATTGTATTATAATGAGCCCGTGTCAGAATCTGCAATTTTCAAATCATCCCTTCCCACTCCACCCCCTTACACCTCTCGAGTATATTAGAAGAGCCAGAATGCTGTTCAGGTAGGAAACGAATCCCTTTCCCCCGAATTACTAATTGGGCGTGGACCACCCTTCATAAGTCAATTTGCCATTAGACTCTCCTCCTTTATTAGTCTAACAAGATTTCGGGAGAGGAGGGCATGTTGGAGGGGAAAACAGTGATGATTTTAAGGCATATACATAAGTTTATGGGCTGAAAACAATCAATTTACTCCGCTAATAGTCTCTAGTTTCTAGAGGAAAAAAACCCCAACAGCAATAACAAAAACCCAGCTGCTTTTCCCAGGACTGAATTACGAAAGTAAAACATTGGTTCAAGTTGCCATTAGAGGGCGCCAGAGAGCAAGCCCCATCACCCCTCGCACAACTTCCCGCAGAAACCCTCCCACCTTCCAGCTTCGCCATGCTCTGTAATTCCTCTCTCAGGTAATATTTCCTGCTTACCCTGCCCCCTTGCATTTCTGTCTCCCTCTATGTCAGTCTCTCATAAAGAACGAGGTATCGCCATGTCCTTTCGCTTCCTGTTTGTAACCTTCCTCCACCCCAAATATCACCAAAATAGTACGACGCCAACTGAAGTGGTAGCACCCCCTTTATAATATGTACCTTTTAAATCAAATCACTCTTTCCATTCTGAGTAGCATTGGTCTAGGAAAGGTTCCTTGTAGGAGTGAATGCTGGAGTTTAGCATTTTTAATATGGAAGCCTGAATCTTTCCTTCCTGGGTTTCTCTCTGGGTGCTCACGGATCTATTTCTAGATTTTCATAGAAAAAGAAACACACACACCCTTGCAAGGGAACTGATTACGTTCAATACCAAAACTGTTCAGAAGAGAATAAAATAATGTCATTTCATTTCTGCATTTGTTAAAGAAATCTAAATTAGCATTTAATTCCAAAAGTTAACACTTTCAGACTTAAATCTGCCTGTGTTAAATGATTACCACACAGGGTGTATTTCCAGATCTCTGAAAGGTCAAAAAAAAAAAAAAAAAAAAAAAAAACCAAAACCCAGAATGAGAGGGGAAGAAAGTGAGGTGGGGGGAGGAGTGAGCTAGCAGTGAATGTCAAAGTTGGGTTGCAAGCTACTTACATGTCCATGCCAGATCAGGGTGTTGTCTTGTAGCAGTTTGATTGGCAGGTAAAAAAGCGAAAGAACGTGAGGGCTCCCTGAGCCTCTTGTCAGCCCAAGCTTGATCACTTCTCACCGGACAGAACGAGTTGAAGGAGCTTGCAGTTCCCCTCTCGTCCTCCATCCAAGGCACCGTGAATCCATTTCGGCTTTTCTTCCCCCCAGTCTTTCCATCAGCCTCCTGCCTTCACCCGCATCGCCTTACACCAGCCTCCAAGACCTAGCCTAGCTTTGCCACTGCAATCCCCTGCAACAAGAAAAATCGTTTATGGCTTAAAACCCCAAATGGCTGATTTTTTAAAAGAGAGAGAGAGAGGGAGAGGGGAGAGAGAGAAGAGAGAGAGGGTGAGGGGGAGAGAGAGGGGGAGCGAGAAGAATGCACCCAGAGAACAACAAAAAAGTCAGTTATCCTAACACTGCTCTATCCCCCCACCGTACAGAAGAAGAATAAAAAAAAAAGCTTTATGTTTTTTCAGTGGGTATTCAAAGATAATTTGATGCCATTGTTTCTGCTACAGATGGTTCTTTTAAATACAATAACACGGCTCTTTGTGCAGGCTACCCACAATAAAAATCGAAAGCGTTCCCCTGAATAACCATTTTGTTCTCTCTTGTATGGGGCCAACAAAAGATGCCGTGAGGTAATGGGTTCTGTTTATTGAAGCCATAGAATAGGGGTTTGATAAAGATTTTTTTTTAAAGCAGAAGACCTTGCAAGGTCGGGCTGATCTCTTCATATTTTTTATTAAAATATTTGTCCAATAGATTATTCCTTGGTGCAGCTGCAGGTTTCCTCCTCAATTCTTAATCAGCCCAAACATCTGTCTCTTTGAGGAGGCTTTAAAAAAATCTACAATCGTATCAATGGTGCAGTAACCTTATCAAATTCCGAGTTTTTACGCTCAGTACAGTCAAAGGCAATGAAGTTTCAATTCTATTTGGTCCTGACAGGGTGGGGCAGAGGGTTGGGGGAGAGGAGATAAGCAACCCCAGAAAGAGGGACTGAAGAAAAGGAAGCTTTCCTCTCCCTCACTCTCTGGTTGGCCATGCACAACTGTATGAGCCAGCCAGACAGATCACTGAGGGCTTCTTTCATCCCCAGGTGTGTCTCCTCCTTTCTGCAAGCTCCCACCAGTCCTCGCATGCTAGACAGGGTCTAGGTATGTTTTCTTACCATGCTCTCCCTCTCCCTTTCTACGGTCTCCAATCCTGGAAAACCTAGGATGCGAGCCCAGTGGGGGGAGTGAAACAAGCTAAAGGTTAGCCTCTAGCACCCCAAAGGCCCTATTCTTCCATTCATCCTTGGCTAGCTTTGACCATGTTGGGGGACTGGTGTCCACAGCCTTCCTGTTACAATGCCCTGTACCCCCAGGCTTGCTCTTACAGCTACCAGGCTTCCTCCCTCTCAGTTCCACAGGGAGCTTCCACTTTCTCTCACAGGGGAAGCCCTGCCACCTAGACCCAGCTGAGGTCTGTATCAACTCTGAGAGAGCCCTGAACACTTGACAATGGGGGCGCTGCAGGGGAAGTCGTTAGTTGCTGACTAGGGTTGTCTACCTTTCTATAGGAATTAATGCCAGGGCTCTTCAGGTCTCCAATAGCCCAGAGTGACAGTAATCCACTTTCATGACTTCTGCTCTGTGTGTTGGCACTTGTGGTAAGAGAATAGTCCGGAAAAATAGCTTTAATTTTAAAAACAAGTTTTTACTGGGTTCTCTCTCTCTCTGACCCTCTCCCAGTTTATTTCTCCTTTTCTTCTTGCAAACCTTTTAAAATAAAAGAAAGATAAACACTCAAATGTATCCCTTGACACAACTGATCTCAACTTCTACTTTCCTTTTTTGGAAACAGTTATGTTATTGGTTTACAACTGGTCTGGGGATTTGGGAGCACTGTTGCTGAAACACCAATTAAAGCCTTTCCTATGACACTTGAAAAAAAAACATCAAAGCAGAAAATTAAACAATTTTTCACATGGTTGTTTCTCAAAAGTTCATTTTGTATCTCATGATAATCAGCCAAATATCAGTTTGAAAAGAATGAAAGTCAGGGCAATACTTAAGAAGTTGTGCATATCCTAACACTCTCTGGATCAAGACAAATGTGCCTGCATAAGTGTGAGTGTGTTGGGGTAAGAGAGAAATGGAGAGTGTAAATCAAGAGTGACCTTTAAGAGAACAGGCTAAGGAGTGTGTGTTTGTCACTTACAGTATTGTAGGGAAGTGGGGCATTATACAAAATTAAAAGTCCATAGTAGAAACATTTCTCCCAACTAAACATTGAATGGGTGGAGGGTGAATGTAAAATGTTTTATCCAGTATTTTTATTAAAAAGTAATCAACTGGGATAACTGAATATCTTTCTGCTTCCTTTGTCATATATACATTTTTAGTTATCAAAACTTACAAAAAATGCCCCAAACTGATAAAAGCTATTTTCTTTTTTGCAACAAACTGAAAGAAGAATCTGAACTACTGTCTTCTTTTTACTGAGGGATTTTGGGTGAATGTAAGACTGTAAGATAGGAGGGCATCAGTGGCCTAAGGTGACTAAAGGTGAGTGAGTAAGCCATACACACCTCATTACTTGCATCTATGCAATCCTAGCCATAAGGAAGTTTAAAATCTGTCAGTTGGTTTCACTCTCCTATGAAGGATCAGGAAGTTATTTTAGGCCAGTCAGCAAAAGTTGTCTCAAAAGCTGTAATGCAATGGCATCCTGACATAGGGGAAGACTCTGACATAGGAGAATATGTCAGCATTTAACTACAAAATGTGGAATGTGAAATGCAAGGTGCAGGGCCACAGTGACAAACTGCCTTAGTAGATGAGAGAATCAGGAACCAGCGGTCTATAACTGGGAAACTGCTTAAAAACCAACCAAGCAAACAAACCTTTCTGTTTGCAGGGGGTAGAAATTAATCTGACTCGGTCAGTGATTGTCTGGTGGGAACAACTCTCCTCACTAAAACTATACTTAGGTTATAGAAATGGCTTTCTCACGGGAGTTGGAAAATCTGTGTGAGCCAATTTATGGGTGCTTACAGGGAGCTCTGAATTGGAAACTTCACTGCTCAAAATCACTTTGGAGCTAAAGCTGAACTCCCCAATTTCACAAACACAAGCCTTGCTGAGGAGACGCAGGGGGTGGGGTTTCCCCCTCGCCCTCAGATTGGGACGCTGGTGAGTAAATGACTTTCAGCACGAACGACTCAGATTGGGGTAGAAGAGAAGGAAGGGAAGGAAAGGAGGAAGAAGGAAGCGAGGAAGAGAAGGAGGAAAGAAAGAAGGAAGAGAGGGAGGGAGTGAGGAAAGAAAGGTAAAGAAGGGATTCAAAAGAAAAAGGAATTAAGCGGACTAACGGCAGAGGGGATTAGCAAAGAGGAGCACCGGGGACCTGGTTTTAAATCGGCAAGCGCAGCTTATAGGGAAACACGATACGCACGATCAGGGTTTGGATGTTCCAGTGAACCAACGACCACGCAAATTACGAGTTTCACACAGATGGCATCATGTCATGTTTTAGCCATCGGCCGCCGTGAAAGCTGTAGCTTCTCCCTCCTTAAGCGATCAATCATCCACTAACTGGCAACCTTCTACCGTCTCCACGTGGAAATAAATCGGACTCAGGCGGCTCGGGCCCCACCCCGGCCTTCGGCGCGGGCTCCGCGAGTCGCGGGCGCCGGGCGGGCGGCGGACGCGCACGTTTCTCACCCTGCACCCGCCGCCGCCGGCCGGGACGCGCGGCTCGGGTAGGAGCAGCCGCGCCAAGTCCGAGGGCACGATTGCTTCCCACACTCTGCGCAAAAGGGTTAGCAATGCTAGTGCCTTTAAATACACCGCGGGATTGTAAACATGTAAACTGGCCTAACACGATTCAATTATTCCCTTAGACAAAAGCAAAACGACACGACACCCTGCTGGACGCGCTCTTCTAAATAACCGGGGACCCGGTGAGGTCGACGCCCCCGCTGGACACAATCTAGGGGACGGCATGGTTTAAATTCAAACTCCCTAGATTCGAAAACCTGAGCAGAGAAAGTGCGTGCATGCGCACAGACCTGGAAACCACTTTCCAAGGCTTCTAGAATGAACTCCTAGTCAGAGCCTCAGCCTTTTGGCCTCCTCCATTCATCCTTTCCTTGGTGTGTGGAAACCCAAGGGGCAACTGGGGCTCAGGCAAAAAACGTCTTTTGCGATCAGGCCTGGCCTTGTAGGTTTTCTGGGCCCTGCGCGATGGGTCAGCCTTATCCAATTTCGCTCGCGTTGGAAAGTGGAGGCTCAGGCCGGCCGGGCTGGGATCCCCCCACCCCCACCCCAACCCCGGTCCCCGAGGCGCTGCGCCCCCACCCGGCCGCGCCCGCCACTCCACTGTCCCGCGCTCCCGGCCCCCACGTCCCGCGCGGCGCGGCCCTGGCTCCGACCGAGGCGAAGGCCCCTCCACCGAGGTACGCGCGCGCGCGGGCACCAGCCCCGTGTGTCCACGTCTGGGTGCCCCGGCCGCCTTCCAGGACACCCTTCCCAGGCCCATGGGCTGCTCCGAGGCGCGGGAGGATGAGCAAGATCTCCCTGAATCTAAACTCAAATGTCGCAGTGAATTTGGCACCGTTTATTCCTCCCAGCTCACAGTGTGGCCAGTTTGGTTGTTCTCCCGTATCCCTTGTTTGGAACCGCCAGCCCAGGAATCCCTTCTGAAGGGCTAGATGGTGGTTACCTCGGGGGAGGGGAGGTTCTGGGATGGAACCGAGGTCCCGCCAGCAAGGGACCCGGACAACCTCTCAGAGGAGAGCGGCCCTCAGGTCAGCGAGTCACAGACTTGGAAACCTGAGGTGGCGAGGGTGAGAGTGCAGATTGGAAGGCAGGATGCCTGCTAAGTGGCCATATGCCTAGTGTGGTCTTCCTTCTCACCCATGCTCATACTTCTGGAACTCTCAGGTTCCTTTAGTTTGTTTTATGCTAAGATTGACAACAGGGACTAGGGAAGGCTGTATGCTTTATAACTAAGTGGAAATTCAGAGGTAGAAGCAAGGCCCATGGGGAGCATTCATCCATGGCCTCCATTAAAATTTTTTTCTATATGTAAAATGAAGTTATACATATAATCATAGATTTTCTCCTTATGTGTTAAAAGTATTACTTTAAATATGTTAAATATTTGAAATAGGCCACAACTTCTGTGACCTTTTTTTTTTTCAATTTCTTAATTTATCAGTATATTCAGTGTTTCAATAAATGGAAATATCTCTGGCCTCTCAACCTCTGCGTAGAAAGATAGTGGAGAGAAGGGAAGGGACCATGGGACATTCGTCCTGTGTCCCTCTGGCATATCCTTGCCAGTAACATGCTCTGGAAATTGCTTCTTACCTAAATCTAAGATAAATTAACTTGTTTTTTGGATAAAACATTAATATCATCTGTTGGACTTCAGGAATCATCAAAACTAAGGACATTTTCCAAATGTACACCTTATGCAATATTGTAATTATTGGTATATAGTTGGATCTGCTAAGCATCTGTTCTCTGAACCAAAATTCACTACCAAAATAGTGCAACCCCATGAACTCAATTGCAGACCCAGGACAAAATCTGTACACAAAAGTTTGAACAGCCATCCCAAAGTGTGATGATTACTTTTTATTTCTCTATTTCATAGGCCCAAGGATAGGCAGATGGCTAGGGAGGCTTACTGATACATTCTTAAAGAGTAGGTATTGTGGTGAATTTGGGGAGAAAGGGAGCAGGCTATTTTGGATATTGCCTGTGGAAAGGAGTTAATGCTCCAAGGAAACTGACTCCAGGAAGAATTTCTATTTACATCTCCCCCTCCAGGCCTTCTTCCTAACACTCTGCCTTCTCCCTTTAAGAAAGGTCAATGTTCTGTTTGCTTCAGAATGAAAGAGGAAAGGAACTGATCTTTAATGAGTACGTATTATGTACCAGATGCTTTCTCTTATTTACTTTTCATGATAATACTGTAAAGTTGAAATTACGGCACTTTAATAGACTAAAGGAAGATCTGTTTTCACATCTAGGAAATAGTAGATCTGGGTTTCAAATCTAGCTCTATAATTTTAAAACCTAGTCAGGTCTTTAGAATCTGGTAGGCTGAGTCCAAATGGACTCAAGTAAGCATCACTGGTTGCTGACCCCTGTGGGTAAAGGAGGAAATTGGTTGTGAACCATGTGTGGGCTGTCTTTTCCTTCTTTCCTTTCTCTGGAAGGCAGCCTCTTAATTCTGACTTTCCTTGGGATCCTTTGATTGTGAAGAGATTGACTTGAGGCAGGGATATAAAAGTCAATGTCTTTTCCTATACCAAAGTTGGGCCTAGGATTTAAACTTAATTTTCAGAAGATAAGTCTCAATTGGCATTCCCATAGGCTGGCCTGAACCAGGTAATGACTTCATGAGGATAGACTCAGGTAGGTCAAACTAAGTATCACTCTTAAAACCCAAGCCTCAGAAACCAAAAGGATGGGAGGGAAATATAGTAATAACAGAACACATGACTGCTAATTAACCTTATTAACAACTGCAAACCAATGAACATTTATATTTTTATTTTCTCAGAAAGGCAATTAAATTTTTTTTGCTTTCTATTAACTACCTTTCCCCCCTAGATAATCACCTATATCAAAACTGCCCTTTAGAAGGTCAGTGGAAATTATTTTAAGACATTCAAATATAAAAAAGTATTGTTATTTTAATAGGCACTGTGGATAGTTTAATTTGTATCTTGTATTAAATTAAACATATGGTGAACAGGGTATAATAGATTTTCTATAATTTAGCTGCCAATGTGGCAACAGCAGCCAGTTACTCTCACCAGCAGACTTGTCAGTGGTTTGTTTACTAGCTTATTTGAATTAAAATAAAGCTTCGCTTCTGCTGACTGCACATCATTATCTATGAGACCATAATCCTGCTAGCAAATCCTATATCTTCCAGAACTGGCTCTTTTGTTTGGGATTACTGAGAGCTTAGCCTATAACAAAGAGGAATAAGGCATCCCTCTCATCCTCATAATTAAGTGTGGGGACTAATTTAGAAACAAACCCAGAAAGATGTACTATTTGGAGTTATATTTCTATACAGAATGGAAGAGAAACAGGATAGGCCAAACACCTGATTGTTAACAGAATGTTTAAACTATTAAGCAAGTGTACTACAAGAATCCAGCTTGTTAAAATTAAGAGCAGCAGCAAATAAGGCATTGGTAGCCTTTGCACGGGGCAGTAATTCTGTATGAAGGATCTGAAGGTATGTTTGAGAAGAGGAAGTATCAGGGTGTCAAGCTGAAGAAGATGTGCTGTATACTTTCCGAATGCCATGTATTTTCTTCCATTATTTTAAGTCTGCACAATTAATAGTTATTGTTATGAGCAGAACTGTCAAAATGCTGAATAAAAATAACAAAACATTTTTTATTAATTGGAAAAAATACAACTTTTGGAAATTGTCATCAGAAATTGTTAACATTTTACTTCCAAAGTGCATAAGATTTAATAGAAAGCAAAGAATGAATGATTTTCTGGCTCTTCCTATGGCTCAAAACAAACCTCTATGTATTCTGATAGTCCAATTCTATCTTATATTTGAGGATAGAATTTTACCAATAGGATGTATATAAAAACAGCTTTCACAATCCACAGTCCGTATATAAACTGATGTCTGTTTGTTAAAGAAGAGAGAAAACACAAGAGTTGATTTATCAATGTCTTCAACATTAATTGCCACAGATGGGAATTCTGAGGACCTCTGTGAAACCAAACCAGACTCTGGTGAATTATAAAGCAGGTCCTTAGACTTTAAAAACATTTAGGCAAAGTGACAGTTCAGAACATCTGTTAGCCTTCTGTCTGAGTATAAACTAGATGTCATGGAGTGCACAGCTGTAGGCATTTTAGGCTTTTTTGCCAACATCTGTCACAGCAGTACAATAATATAGGTAATTATCAACACCTTATATAAACTGTTTGCTATTTTAATTTTTAGAAAGAGTAAAATTAGTGTTACAGTCCTTGGCAGAAATAATTGAGATGAATATTATCATTTTTATCTAAAAGATGAATAAACGATCTGATCATTCTTTGAAAAGCACACATTTTAAATATTTTCTGTAGCCAATATGGATATTATATCATTTTTAAAAGCAAAAATTGTAAGTAATCTTGTTTTTGAAAAATAAAGACAAACCACAGCCAAAGTAAAATAAGGGAAAAGGAAAAAAGAAGCCAACGATTTGCTATTCAGAGCAACCAAAGGTGATATGATTTGTGATAAAAAGATAGCATTTGTTAATACTCCACAATTGTGGCATTAATTGATTTCATATTCATAAAAATTAAAAATTCATTTTATAATGTCACTATAGCACAATCTATAGTGGTGAATTATAGAAAACATTGCCTTTCTCCTCTCTTCTCTTAGTCCTATAATTTTGCAGAGAAAGAGCAAATAAAACTATAATTTGTATCCTGCCACCTTAATTTGAAAAGGGTTAGCACTTCATATAAATTCAAAGACCTTTCATTCTGTTAGTGACACCTGGATTTGGATCATCTACAGTGCTCATTCTAAGATACTGGACATTATTGTCTCATCTCTGATTCTCTTGACCCATACCATCGCTGTTTTTCAGTCTAAAGAACTCAAAGCAGCAAGACTATATTCCAAAGCACCTGTTCTGGGGAAGATGCCAGTCAATAATGTCTTATTAAAAGACTAGGTCCAGCTAGAGAAAATAAAGGAATTGAGCTGCAGTTGGATTTCATCATCTAAACATGCAATGTAATCTTAACCAATTCATTACACACTCCTTTTGTTTCCACTACAAAAGGGATGTTACCTTTGTCAGAGGTTGTAATTCCAGTATGTTCAAGCAAAGACAAGGGAGAAATTGAAAAAGTGCTATCAATTCTACCCACAGCCAGGAAAAAACGTAGGGTCAGAAGGTCATTATCACTGCCCCATGTACAGTTCAGACTAGACCACAGATAACTAAGTTTCCATGTTGCAGTAGAAAAGTATAAAAAAGGGGAGCCACAGAAAATACTGAATGAGCATAGGAGTAAGAAATCATATTCTTGAACACATTTGATTTAACACATATGAAGTTGAATCAAATGGCTGTCTCTGGGCAACAATTGTGGATGCTCAAAATTATGCTTTCTTAGAATAATCTTGTGGAGGAGAGAAATTTTATTAATGGGAGGTCACTGTGGCAAAAACAATGAATCACAATGTTTAGTGCTCATAATGTAAAGGTTTAGGAAGGGTTAAATGAGAAAGAAGGAGGAAGTGAATATGGACATAAAAGGCAGAGAGGTTGGCCCAAAAGGAAGGATAAAGAATGAAGAAAGTGACTAAAGAAAAAGAAAAATGTAATAGATACTGACAGAGAATAAGGCTGTCTTAGAGGGCAGGGAGAGGCAAAAGAGGATATTGATTATCAAATGCAGTATTAGGAACCAAATTAAAATTTGAGGTCTGTGAGTGTCAGTGCTTCCTATAGAGAGCGATCAGTTGTAAGAAATGAGTCTTAGAGAAACATTTAAAAATAATAGATTAGTGGTACGGTTTTGAAGTCTATTAAAGTGGGTTCATTTGATACTTCTCAGTGTCACATTTCTTTACCAGTGAGGAAAACTCAATGTATTTTGAGGTGAAAAAGTGAAAACAGAGAAAGTAAACCATTTCCCAAACAACTTGGAAAATACCTTATTTAATGATGCATTCAACTGCTTATGGGCATTACTTTTCCCATTTGGTTTTAAATGTTTAAAATAAAACAATGGAACAAGGATATCTGCAACATTAAATATTAGAGTGAACTTCGAAAATGATTGAAATAAAACAATCTTCACTAAAGTGGGGGCTTATAAGGAAATACATACTAGTTCAGAGTTTACATCATGAATATGAGGGCACATTATCTATAAATATCCCTCCTTGATTACTTGGCACTCCTTGATTGATAAGAGTAGTGCTTTGTGATGGTCCCCTTATATTTTGAAAATTATTTGCTAGAAGTCAGAGCGAGCTCTGACCAACCTTCTGAAATACACACAGTTTGCAGTCAGCATGCTCTCATCTTTTTTCCTCTTTTGTGCTATCGCCTCTCTCTGTTTGTGTCCACTGCCCTCGTTTTCCTTCATTAAGTGTCTTAATCCAGGCTGACCTTTCTTAGGTAGTATCCTAGGTTTGCTTCATCCTTCTGCCTTTTAAAATCTGAAACAAATGGCTAATCAATGGGTTCACCAGAATAAACTGATGACTGATAATAACAATGTATTCTTCTTCAAAGTTACCGGCTTTATGACATAAGCTCTTCAAAGGATGGGGCACAGATCCTGGCCATTTTTGTATCCTCTGTATCACCCAACAAAGTGCCTTCCCCATAATAAGTCCTCATTAACTTGTGAGTGAATATTTCTTGAGTTTTATATTTTTCTCCCTAACTCTAGTTAAAAATCATTACATGAGAGTATTATTTTATTTTGTATTTTAAAATTTTGTTTACTTATATTTTAGGTTCTGCTAGCTAGAGATACAGTAGTCAAGTAGAATTAGAGTCTTTAAAAGTGATATTAGCTTTTTCCCTACTTATGGTTATTAGAAACATATTAAAGGGAGATTTTAAAATACAATCTGTAATATACTACCACCTTAATACCATAAATAACATAAATTTTCTATGCTTTTCCTGATCTTTGGCTTACAAGTACTTAAAAATTATATTTTTAGTGTATATATATATATATATTTGTATTTTTATGTTTATTTAATTTTACTGTGTTTTGAAATTGAAATTATCAGTAAGGGACAGAGAATTATTCTAAATATTAAAATTTCTAGTGGTTGAATTTATTTTAGGTCCCCACCAAAAGTCTGGGAAAGTTATTTTTGGATTGGGGAAACCTTATCAGAAGTCTGTAATTCAAACTAATTTAAGGCCAGTGTTTCTGAAAGTAGCTAATCTTTTATGATCTAAGTCATAGGATCTTCAGTTTTAAAAGGGGAAGTTGGAAGCATGGAATTTTAGGGACTTAAAGTAGTCCTGAGAGAAAGAGAAGATCTAAACTTCTCTTGGGATTGAATAGTAGGTATTAGTTCTCATTTTGACTGTTGCTAACTGATGGCATTTATCTGTCCTTCCTGGAGTCTTTCCAGAAAAAGTCCCAGATCTCGGAGTTTTTCTATCCTTATTACAAATATGTACCTCATAATGGAGCTTGGTCAAAACCATTTGGATATGTAGGCCATATTCACCAGTGTAAAAAAGAAAATCAAATTAATTTTCCTATTATCAATCCAATCCAGCCACTATTACTATCACCTTCGCAGGCAACCCAAAGTCCTTCGCAGAAGAAACACTGCAATGATTTGTTGATCAACAGATCACACTGAACATTTTCAAGTGTTATTATAATTAATATTTTTATCACTATACAGCCAAAAAGATTTGGAAGAACTGCCACAATGTGAAGTTTAGCCTTGAATGTCCATTACCATCAAATGGAATAATTAGAAGAATATAATAAACTAGTTTATTAAAAATATACACATGAATGCAGCCCATTTCTCTCCTTTCCCTTACTTTGTTATGACCTTATTATTTGCTGTGGTACTTATATATTCAGTAAAAGTAGTGATTCTCTTTCCTTCACACTCACGTACACACAATCCTTGACACTCAGTTGCAGGAGGCTGATTCACTGTGCTGTGCAGTTTAATCCACCATTTCTCCTTTAAAAAGGATGGCATCTAGAGCATTTTTCTTTCCTACCATAAAACCAAATCTTACAAGGCCACTGGCAATGTGCAATATTTTCAGTCTAAGCATAGAAGGAAATTGCCTCCTTTTGAAAGGTTAGAGTTCATAGGATCATAGAGCAAGAACTTCTGGAATTCTCTCCCTTCTAACTCGGCTTATCCTGAAGAGGCCAGGAAATCAGGCCACAGGCCAGAGAAAACCGTGCTACATAGAAAATGCAGAACTGATTCCCATCTTGCACCTGCAGATTCTGCTGTCAGCTGTTCAGTTCTAAGTTCCGTGGCTTTTCTCGATCCCTGCCTGTTGGCTGGATAATTTATTAACTCCTTAATATCTGCAGCAAAGACAGCACAAGCAAATGTTTATAGGATCAAGAAAAATACAAGAATGAAAGGGTGATTGAGCAGGCTGACTGAATTTTGTGTTTACTTCACTAAATCATTGCTGAGAATTGTCTCAGCAGCTGCACATGGTCCAGAGTGGCATCTCAGAATTCAGCCTTGACTCCCTAGCCCAGCTTCCATTCACTGCACCTTCAGCAGCCAGCTAGCCATTCAGTACATCATCCTCATTTTATGCTGCAGGCAAAAAGCCAACAAAAATATGGTCACATTTAAAAGCCTTTTAAACAGTGAGCACCTCCCTCCTTTCCTGATTGTTCCCTGCTTTTTCACATTCCTAGCTAATAGGTTTTTAAAGCAGTTTCCCCAACTCTTTTCCTGCCACATACTGTCTTGCCTGGCATCTATGCAGCAAAAGGCCGTTCTTCAAGAGGCTTTTAAATCCATTGTACTTCTTTGTGCCTTTCGACTGTTAACTCTTCAGGTAGGAGCTAGGTTTCTTGTTTGGCATATTTTGCATGTTCGAAGCCATTCACCACAACTACGGCAAAAGTGAGGATAAAAATAAAAATAAGAAATATAATTATTTAAAATGAAGTTCAGGGCCATGTCTGCAGTTTCCTATTTGCTCAGGTATTTCACAGATATCCAAAAAGAAGAACACTTTCAGGAAGTGTACAGTTTTAAAGGCTTATATATGATTTCTTTCTTTTTTTGAGAATTAAAGTTCCCTGGGCTTTAATTTATTGAAACAGTGATATACTATTTATTAGGCTATTTGTAAATCCTTCTGTCTTGCTTGTTCTTATTCAGAGAATAAGGACAAGAAAAGGTTGAAAATGATGGGCAGTAGAAAACTCAAGTATTGGCTGGGCGCAGTGGCTCACGCCTGTAATTCTAGCACTCTGGGAGGCCAAGGCAAGCGGATTGCTTGAGGTCAGGAGTTCGAAACCAGCCTCAGCAAGAGCGAGACCCTGTCTCTACTATAAATAGAAAGAAATTAATTGGACAACTAATATATATAGAAAAAATTAGCTGGGCATGGTGGCGCATGCCTGTAGTCCCAGGTACTTGGGAGGCTGAGGCAGCAGGATTGCTTGAGCCCAGGATTTTGAGGTTGCTGTGAGCTAGGCTGATGCCATGACACTCACTCTAGCCTGGGCAACAAAGCAAGACTCTGTCTAAAAAAAAAAAAAAAACAAGTATTGAGTGCTGGTAAGGATCTAAAGGTCTATATTTACATTTTTCTTTTAACCAGTATTTGTTGTTTGCTGTGTGCCAAGAACTGTGTTTCGGCATTAGATGTAAAGATGAATAAGAAATAGTCTCTGTTCTAAAAGAAGCTCACAGTTTGGTAAGGAGAAAGCCAAATAAGTAAGCAATTCATTAAATATGTAGTTTGAGAAATGCGTTGTGGCTTTGGTTGATATTAAAATGGTTTGCTTAGCTCAGAGATAAGAAATCTAAGGTAGGTAAGTATGCCGCTAAAATCTGAAGTAAACAAGCATTTTCCCTCCTGACCGTAGAAAATAATAATGACAAGCACTTGCTTTTAAAATACTGTAATTAACATTGTATGTTCTTTTTCAGGCCCTGCAACATTGTGTGTTTTATCTTCCACATTGAGACCAGTGGTCTCGTCATGTTGCCAAAATTAATTGAAGTTTTCCAAGCAATGAATTCACTATAAATTATTCAAATACTTGAATCTTATAATATGTTGTTTCTTCCTGGCCTTGTCCAGTGGGTGATATTTTACAGTAAGTTACAGAAAGCCAGATTAGCAAAAGCTCTCAAGAATGAAACTGTTTGTAACAATCTTTTTTTTCTCTTCCGTGTTACTGCTATGCCAAGCACAAACTTTACATTTCAATTACTTCCCTATCATTTGTTTATTATTCTGTCTTCCTTTTAAAGAAGGGATGATGTCTTTATCCTTGCTATCCCTGGTGCCTAACATGGTGCTTGGCATATACTACAGGTTTATGAGTGAATGAATAAACATGTTTAAGCTTTTCTTCACACTAAAGTAGCTAACAGATCTACCCAGCCACTTATATCACTCCTTCTTTAAAACTACGGTGTTTCCCTTTTATTTTATACACAATACTTCATAGTTTAGCTTCTAAGATGAGCTGGTCATGCAATACATTCAACTTAGGCAGCCAGAAGTACCATATTTATTTTTTATTTGCACTGATTATTTATAACAATGCAACTAAGATAATTTCATTAAAATAGATTTGGAAAGTATCTTTAAAGAAGTAACCATAGGAGTATTTCAATGAAAGGCCCAATAGACAGAACATTTTTATTCTACTTTTGCTTTCTCTTAAAATTTGGCTTGTGCCAAAATCCCATTTACTTTTGATTAGAGATTATACAACAATTATGGGTCATGTTGTTATCACTCTCACACTTCATAGTGGACTACATCTTATGCACATAGTTTACACAATCTACAACTTTAAAAGTCTAAAAATAACCAGCTGCTACAGAGTATAGTGATGTAAGCATCTAAAAAAAAAACCTACTTAAGAAACGAAAAGGAAATGATTTCCAAATGTTTATTAAAGAAAACTTAGTTCTTTCTGATAATTCTTTTTATTTATTTAAAGTGGAGTTATGGGTTTTTTTGTTTGTTTTATTTTTTCTGAGACAGAGTCTCACTCTGTTGCCAGGGCTAGAGTGCATCAGCCTAGCTCACAGCAACCTCAACCTCCTGGGTTCAAGTGATCCTCCTGCCTCAGCCTCCCAAGTAGCTGGGACTATAGGCATGTGCCACCATGCCCAGCTAATTTTTTCTATTTTTAGTAGAGATGGGGGTCTCACTCTTGCTCAGGCTGGTCTTGAACTCCTGAGCTCAAGCAAGCCTCCTGTCTTGGCCTCCCAGAGTGCTAGGATTACAGGGGTGAACCACCGTGCCTGGTGGATAATTTTTCATTGATTAATCTATTCAATGCATATTCATTGATCACTAATTATGTGAAAGAGGTTACAGAAGTTCTGTGAGGGAAATAAAAGTGATTAAGAAATAGTCTTTGCCCTCAGGCAACTTTGAATCTGTTGGATTAGATAACAGTATACAAATAATATATTGTAATGCAGAATATGATTAATGTCTCATAAAAGGTGCATTAGGGAGGTAAGCTTTCAGCTGGACCTTGAATAATTTAAATGAGCAGAGATGTGTGAAAGGCTTGATGAACAGGGAAAACAGCACAAATTAAGGCTCTGTGGAGCCAGGTGTAAATATTGGGATGAGAGCTTGTGTAGGTTAAGGTCAAATGGTGCTTTCAAATTGGGATAATTCTAGGCTTTACTAAGCCTAAGAAGGGCTTAGTAAAGGAACTATTTACAACCATGTAGACGAAGTATAGGGAAAACACAAAAGATAGTGTAGTGTCCCAGTGCTAGCAATAGCAGGGGTTAACATCTTTAAGCCCAAAAGGATAAGCAGAGGGAGCATTTTCTGAAGCTCAGAGAGAAAGAGTGGCAGAGGGAAGACCACCTTCAGAGGACTTGTAACTTTGGTTAAGGGAGCTACAAGCTGGAAGGACCCTCAAGAAAAAGAGCTAGGGGAGTAAATATCCTGACCACATTCTTCTTTCTCATGGATTTCTTGTTGGAGATTGTCTAACCCAATTGGGAGTTAGAGCTCCAGGAAATGTATACATATAGTGCAACCTCCTGAGGCAGAGCAGGTGGGTAAGGGTCTGGACTGGCATATAAAAGATACTTGGCATAAATTGGATTGTGTGAATTTAAAAACAAAATAATTGTGTTTACAAAACTATAGTAACCCAACCAGCATGGTACTGGCATAAACACAGACACATAGACCATTGGAACAGAATAGAGAACTCAGAAATAAATCCATGTATTTACAGCCAACTTGTTTTTGGCAAATGTGTCAAAAACATACATTGGGGAAAGGACATTCTCTTCAAAAAATGGTGTTGGGAAAACTGCAGAAAAATATGCAGAAAAATGAAACTAGACCTCTATATCTCACTATATAAAAAATCAAATAAAAATGCATTAAAGACTTAAATGTAAGACCTGAAATTATGAAACCATTAGAAAAAGACATTGAGGAAATGCTTTAGGACGTTGATCTGGGCAAATATTTCTTGAGTAAAACCTCAAAAATACAGGCAACCAAAGCAAAAATTGACAAATGGGATTACATCAACCTAAAAATCTTCTTCACAGTAAAGAAAACAATCAACAAAGTGTTGAGACAACCTACAGAATGGGAGAAAATATTTCCAAACTATTCATCTGACAAAGGATTAACAATTAGTATATATAAGAAACTCAAACAACTCAAAGTAAAAAACAAATAATTCAATTAAAAATGGGCAAAAGCTCTAAATAGACAATTCTCAAAAGAAGAGATACAAATAGCTAACAGTTATATGGAAAAATGCTCAAAATTACTAATCATTAGGGAATGCAAATCAAAACCACAACAAGATACTATCTCAGCCAAGCTAAAATGGCTATTAACAAAAAGAAAATAACAGATGCCGGAAAGCATGGAGCTAAAGGGGAATGCTCATATACTGTGGGTGGAAATATGAAGTAGTACAGCCATTATGGAAAACAACATGGAGGTTCCACAAAAAACTAAAAAAAGAACTACCATATGATCCAGCAATTCCACTGCTGGCTATATATCCAAAATAAGGGAAATTAGTATTAATATACCAAAGAGCTATCTGTACTTCCATGTTTATTGTGCACTATTAACAATACCCAAGATATGGAATGAACCTAAGTGTCCATCAATGGATGCAGGGATAAAGAAAATGTGGTACATATACATAATGGAATATTATTTAGCCATAAAAGGAATGAAACCCTGTCATATGCACCAACATGAATGGAACTGGAGGACAGTATGTCAAGTGAAATAAGCCAGGCATAGAAAGACAAATATCACACATTCTCATTCATATGTGGGAGCTAAAAAAATTGACCTCATGGAGGTAGTGAATAGAATGGTGGATACTGGAGGGTGGGAGGGTGGGGGAGGGCAGATAAAGAAGGATTGATTAATGGGTACAAAAGGACAGTTATATAGAAGGAATATCTAGTGTTTGATAGCACAACAGGGCAACTATAGTTAACAATAAAATATTGTATATTTCAAAATAGCTAGAAGAGATGATTTAGAATGTTCCCAACACAAAGAAATAATAAATGCTTGAAGTGATGAATATCCCAATTACCCAGACTTGTGCATTACAGATTGTATTTTTGTATCAAAATATCACTTATAAATATGTACAATTATGTATTCATAAAAATTAAAAAATAAATAAAACAAAAAATAAAATATAAACAATTGTGTATTAATTCTCTAGTTTTGTTTTTTTTTTTTGAGACAGAGTCTCTCTTTGTTGCCAAGGCTAGAGTGAGTGCCGTGGCATCAGCCTAGCTCACAGCAACCTCAAACTCCTGGGCTCAAGCAATCCTCCTGCCTCAGCCTCCCAAGTAGCTGGGACTACAGGCATGTGCCACCATGCCAGGCTAGTTTTTTTTCTATATATATATTAGTTGTCCAATTAATTTCTTTCTATTTATAGTAGAGACGGGGTCTCACTCTTGCTCAGGCTGGTTTCGAACTCCTGACCTTGAGCAATCTGCCCGCCTTGGCCTCCCAGAGTGGTAGGATTACAGGCATGAGCCACCACGCCCGGCCAATTCTCTAGTTTTTTAAAGAGGTGTGTGTGTATGTGTATGAGTATATAATTTTCTGCATAGGTTTTGCATTCACATAATACAAAATTTGTAAGGTACATCATTGTATAAAATACGGATATTTTTTCAGTTGGCCAATTAATTTGCTTTCTATTTTTAGTAGAGACAGGGTCTCACTTTTGATCAGGCTGGTTTTGAACTCCTGACCTTGAGCGATCCTCCCATCTTGGCCTCCCAGAGTGCTAGGATTACAGGTGTGAGCCACCACGCCTGGCCTAAAATACGGATTTTAAAAAAGAAGAGATAACCTCCTCAGCAATACAAGACTCTAGCTTAAATGGTTTTCCAATGACAATGAAAAAGAAAACCAAATGAACAAAAGAAAAGCTACCCAGTTGCCCAGCCAATTTTATGAAACTTGTATAATCTTGATTTTCAAACTACAAAAGGAAAATATATGACAAGAAAAACATAAACTCATTTTACTTATAGCTGTAAGTACAATAATCCTAAATAAAATATTATCTAACCAAATCTAATACTTTATTAAAAAATAGTACATGTGATCAAGGAGTATATCTCCCCAAAATGGAAGGATAGTTCAACATCTGAAAAATGTATCAATGTATTTTACTTTAATACTACACCAAATAAGAAATATTATCTGGTGATTTCATAAGACATAGAAAAAGCATCTTATTTATGATAAAATTTACGGAATAAAGTATTAATACAGTATTTATAAAATTTACAGAATATTAAGAGTATCAAAGAACTTCCTGGACTATTCACAAAAAATTTGTGAGTGAATACACTTACTAGAATAAATATAGAAATGTTTTTGTTAAAACAAAGAAAAAGAAAAAGATATTTACAATTTCTGCTACCATCTAAACATAATACTGGAGACCCTACCTACCTTTAAAAACAAAGCATAAGACATGTTAAGATTGGATAAGAAGAGATAAAAATCATTATTGCCAGATGATATAATTATTTATATATAAAATTGAATTGAATCAACATTTTGTCAATGCTAACAAAAGTTCAGCAAGATTGATAGAAATATACAAATCACTCAAAAAAGTACTTCTTTTTGCAACAGCCAATTTATTCATATAATAAAATAAGATAGAGTATTATTTTAAGAAATATAAATAAATCCATACCCAATACAATTCACAGATTTAAATCTGTATCAAAATTATCAAAATCCCAATGGCAATCTCTACAGAAATAGAGAAAACAATTTTAAAATTCATATGGAACTATAGAAGACCATGAATAGCCAAATCAGTTTTGAGAAAGAACAAAGCTGGAGGCATCACACTTCCTGATTTCAAAATATATTGCAAAACTATAGTAATCAAAACGGTATGGTATTGGCATAAAGACAATTACATAGACAAATGGAACAAAATAGCCCCAAAATAAATTCATGTGCATATAGTCAACTGATCTTTGACAAGGGTGACAAGAATATATAATGGAGAAAAGATAATCTCTTCAATAAATGTTGCTAGGAAAATTGGATATCCACATGCAAAAGAATGAAATTGGACCCGTATCTTATATCACACACACAAATCAACTCAAAACAGATTAAGTACTTAAGCCAGAGACCCCCCAAGTATATAAAACTGCTGGAAGAAAATGTAGGGAGAAAACTTCATGACATTGGTCTTGGCAATGATTTTATGGCTATCACACCAAATGCACAGGCAACAACAATAAAACAACCAAAAAATAAAAAATAAAAATCAGCCAAACAAACAAAAAACCAAATAGGACTATATCAAACTGCTGCACAGTAAAAGTAACAATAAATAGAATGAAAAGGCAACCCATGGAATGGGAGAGTAAGGAACATCTACAACTTAATGCTAAAAAAACCTAATAACCCCATTAAAAATGGGTCAGCCAGGTGTGCCAGCTAACGCCTGTAATTCCAGCACTTTGGGAGGCCAATGTGGGACAATCACTTGAGGCCAGGAGTTTGAGAACAGCCTGGACAATATAGTGAGACCTTGCTTCTACAAAAATAATTTTAAAAATGGGTAAAGGACTTGAATGGACATTTCCCCAAAGAAAACATACAAATTGCCAATGGACATAGAAAACAATGTTCAATATCACTAATCATCAGGGAAATGCAAATGAAAACCACAATGAGATATCACCTCACACATGCCACAATGGCTATTATCAAGAAAACAATAGACAACCAGTATTGGCAATGATGTGGAGAAATTGGAACTCTTGCCCACTGTTGGTAAGAATGTAAAATGGTGCAGCTGTTATGGAAGATAGCACGGAGGTTTCTAAAGAATAGAACTACTGTATAATCTAATAATCACCCTTCTGAGCATTCATCCAAAATCAGGATCTCAAAGAGATATTAGCACTCCTATGTCCATTACAGCATCATACATAAGAACCAAGATGTGGAAACAACCTACATGTCCATTAATAGATGAATAAACAAAGAAAATGTGGCATATACGTAAATGCATTACTATTCAGCCTTAAAAAAGAAAGACATCCTATAGTATGTCACAACATGGATAAACCTTGAAGGCATTATGCTAAGAGAAATAAGCCAGTAACAGAAGACAAATATTGCACCATTCAGTTTATATGAGGTATCTAAAATAGTTAAATTCACAGCAATCAAAGAATGGAATGGTGGTTGCCAGGGGAAAAGGGAGAGGTAAATGGGGAGTTACTAATCAGTGAGCACAGTATTTCAATCAAGCAAGGTAAATAAGCTGTAGATATCTGCTGTATAACATTGTATCTATAGTCAACAATAATGTATTGTACACTTAAAGTTTGTTTAGAGGGTAGATCTCATGTTAAATGTTCTTAACACACACACACACATTATAATCACCTTTCAGGACAAATCAAAATGGACCATTCGTCATTCCTTTACATTTCTTTCTTTATCCATTCAATGAACACTAAATACCTTCCACAGGCTTACCATCAGAAATCTACCCCAGCTGACTTAGTGCATTCTTTCTGTGTCTTCTACTAGTAGACATCTTTTCCTACTTACACAAAGCATAGGTGTTCAGCAGACAAAAATAAAAGTAAACTGCAGTGCCAGAACAAGTTTTGCTGATGCTCCTCTCCCTTTATATTAGCTCCTTCTGGGTGCTTTAATAATATGATAGTTATATTTTTCCACCTCTTAGTGTCTTGCTAAGTGCCCTATTCATATGATAATCCATACTAGGCAATATGTTATATATTTTAGGGCCAAGTGCCATGATTCACCCCTGTTATTCTAGCACTCTGGGAGGCTGAGGGAGAAGGATTGCTTGAGCTCAGAAGTTTGAGACCAGCCTGACCAAAAGCAAGACCCCTTCTCTACTAAAAACAGAAAATTTAGCCAGGCATCATGGGGGTGCCTGCAGTCCCAGTTACTTGGGACCTCAGGAGTTTGAGGTTACAGTGAGTTCTGATGTAGCCACTGCACTCTAGCCTGGACAAGAGAGTGAGACCCTGTCTCAAAAAAGAAAAATTTCTTACCTTTGGTTTCCCTTACCTCAGCTCCCGTGGCATGATGCTACAGTCACACATCACAGCCAAGAGTCTTGCCTGCCCTAAGTCCTGCACCCCATATGGGCTGGGCAGGAGCTAAAGGGTCAGCCCACTGCACTCTAGCCCGAGTGACAGAGTGAGACTCTGTCTCAAAACAAACAAACAAACAAAAAAAGATGTGTTAAAATAAAAAAAAAGAAGGAATATAAATTCTCACTCTTTTGTTTATTTCTGTTAGTAGAAAAATAGAAAAGGCATAAATAAGATTTGAATAAATGAAGAGATATACTATCCTTATGGCTGATAGGACTTGACCTGGTACAGTTATCAATTCTAAATACACAGGCAAAGTAAATAAAATTTCAATAAACATTCTAACTGGAGTTTTGAAGAACACAACAAATTTTAAAATTCATATGGGTGGCTAAAGGCAATAAGCACCACATGTACTCACCAGCAAATTGGTTTCACTGAGCAACACCTAAGTGAACGTATAGGAATAACATTTATCAGGTATTGGGCAGATGGGAGGGGGGAGGGGATGGGTATATACATACATAATGGGTGCAATCCGTACCATCTGGGGGATGGACATGCTTGAAGCTCTGACCTGATGGGGGGGCAAGGGCAATATATGTAACCTTAACATTTGTACCCCCACAATATGCTGAAATAAAAAAAATGTCTAAAGAAAAAGCATAAAAAAACTGTGCCAAACAGATGGTATCACTCTCATTCATCAGATATGAAGATGTACTATAAATGATGATGATGATGATGTTGATATCCCAGCAATATATAACTAGACCAATGAAACAGAATTGAGATCTGAGAATCATGAATATGTGAGGACTTGTTATATAATCAGCATTTGTATTAAAAACCAATTGAAAAAGGACAAATTGTTTAGTAAATGATCTGAGTATACCTGCTTCATTATGTGGAGAAAAATATAGATTTCTAACTTACACAAAGGTTGTTTTCAGAAGGATTAAAGACCTAAATGTAAGAGAGTAATCTATAAAGATGACAGAAGAAAATGTGAAATAAAGTGCTTGTGACCAAAGAGTAGGGAAAAGCTTCTTAAACAAAATTTCAAAAGCACCAAATTTAAGTCAAAAAGTGTGGTTGGATTTGACGTAGTGTAACATTAAGATAGATAAAGTTAACAAACAGATATTAATTTGGGAAAGGATCTTTGTCATATTTAAAACTAGCCAGGAATAATATCCAAAATATGTAAAAACTTCTTAAATAAATAAGAAAAAGATGAGAAACCAGAAGAAATTTTATAAGAAAGTAAACGGGTAGTTCACAAAAGAGGTCCAAATGAGTAACAAATATATGATGAGTTGCTTATAAGTTCATTATAAAGAGGGAACATGTAAATTAAAACAACAACGAGGTATCATTGCACATGTATTTGAATGGCAGCAATTAGAAAGGTGGATAGCCGGGCGCGGTGGCTCACGCTTGTAATCCTAGCACTTTGGGAGGCCGAGGTGGGCGGATTGCTCAAGGTCAGGAGTTCAAACCCAGCCTGAGCGAGACCCCATCTCTACTATAAAAATAGAAAGAAATCAATTGGCCAACTAATATATATATATATAAAAATTAGCCGGGCATGGTGGCTCGTGCCTGTAGTCCCAGCAACTCGGGAGGCTGAGGCAGTAGGATTGCTTGAGCCCAGGAGTTTGAGGTTGCTGTGAGCTAGGCTGATGCCATGGCACTCACTCTAGCCTAGGCAAGAAAGCGAGACTCTGTCTCAAAAAAAAAAAAAAAAAAAAAAAAAAAGAAAGGTGGATAATACTAAGTATTGGAGAGGATATGGGGAGGGGAGATTTTTGCATTGCTGGTATGGGTATAAATTGTACAATCACCCTGGAAAGCAAGCTGGCAATATTTAGATAAATCAAATATCCATAGCAACCTCATTCATGGTTATGTCTTCCAGAGAACTATCACAACCTTGAGTGTGGACATGTTCATAGATGTTATCATAATACCACTAATGGAGATAGGGAGTTAGATGCATCTGAGATGTCCATCAGTAGGTGAATCAATAAGCAAAATATGGTATATGCATACCATGGAGCAATAAACTAATTTATGATGGAGAAATCGTAAAAACAGTAAAGAAAAACTAGAAAATATTATTTATTTAAATAAAAAACCATAGTTCTTTATAAAATAACCATATCTATTTTATAATACCACGCACCTTTAAGTATCAATCTCAGTAAATGGGTAAGTATTGAAGGAAGAAAATGAAAGGGAAAATTGAAGAAAGAGCAAAATAAAGTGAAGGAGAGGGATCTTAAAAGGATCAATGATGACAATATACTGAGAAATTAAGGCCACAATTTAATCAACCTTCTGCCTCTGTGCACAGAGGCTCAAAGACTAACAACAACAACAAACCAAACAAGATTTAGATGATTTTTCAATCTTTTGCTATTTCAAATTATGGTACAATGGCTGTCTTTGTCAGATATCATTTTGTAATTTAAAAAAAATGAAACATTTTTCTTGTACTATATATTTATAGAGTGTCTCCTCTATGCCAATTTTTTTTTTCCTAACAGAAACTCAGGGTATTTCAGACAGAAGTAAAATCATAGTTATATGCCTAGCAAATAGACAGGGTGTTTACATGGCCTCGATGACTGATCTGAAATTTCAGTGATATGAGAAACAAACTTTATTTCAGTAGCTCTCAAACATATTTTGGTTTTAGGACCCCTTTATACTCTTAAAATTATTGAGAATTCCAAGATCTATGTATTTACCATATTAGAAATTAAAACAGAAAGAAATGAAATATTTAATTAAGAATAACACAAAATGTTAACACAACATTTTAAAATAAAAAAGAATTATTGTACAACACAAACATGTAGTGAGAATAGTGGTATCATTTTACATGTGTATAAATCATTTTAATATCTGACAATAAAAGACAGCTGGATTCTCATATTTGCTTCTGCATCCAATCTCTTGTGAAACATTGTTTTGTTTGGAGTATATCTAGAAAATCCACCTTAACACAGACATGTAATTGGAAAAGTGAGGAATATTTTAATAGCCTTTTCAGATAACTGTGGGTATTTTTCTTTGCTATTGCACCAAAGCTTGACAAATGGTAGTTTCTTTTTTCTTTTTTTTTTTGAGACAGAGTCTCACTCTGTTGCCTGCGCTAGAGTGACAAGTGGTAGTTTCTTAAAGGTTATTTACAACGTGGAATCTGAAACTATTATCGGTGAACTTTTTAAAGTTTATTGTATTAAGATTCATTGACATGTCTGGTACTTTGATGAATGTATAGCCAAACATGATTTTGTAATTTCATGCACTGGTCGTTTGGAAAATATTGGTTCACTGAGTTATGCATATCACATACAATGTTTAAAAATTTGTTACTAATAACACTGATTTCATCAGAAAAGTGCTTAAGTATTGGGAAGTTGTGGAGCTCACAGTGGTGAATGTAAGTTTTCCAAAATTCTAATTTTCATTTGAAATTTCAAATTTTATCTTTTGCAATGATACTGTCATTTTCCCCCCTTAAAGTTACATACTCACTTTTTTTATATTTCAGAAAATAAAAAATATGCTAGTCTGATTAACCATAGTTTGCCAATTTTTCTTTCAAATAAAAATGGTATCCTATGAAAAAAGGTGCCAGTGGTTCAGCTTGCAATTCAATTGCAAGTGAAAGAATGATGAGATTACCCATAGTCCTTTTGTTCAGTATTCAGCAGACTTGCTTCATGCACACTTTCCATTTTGTAAAACAGAATATTAAAAAGGCTTGTACTCAAGGGTTGGGATTTGCAAAAATTAATAATGTCTACAGATTCACTGAGGACATTCTTTTTTTCTTTTTTTTTTTTTTTTTGAGATAGAGTCTCGCTTTGTTGCCCAGGCTACAGTGAGTGCCATGGTGTCAGCCTAGCTCACAGCAACCTCAAACTCCTGGGCTCAAGTGATCCTCCTGCCGCAGCCTCCCAAGTAGCTGGGACTACAGGCATGTGCCACCATGCCCAGCTAGTTTTTTTTTCTATATATATTAGTTGTCCAGTTAATTTCTTTCTATTTATAGTAGAGACAGGGTCTTGCTCTTGCTGAGGTTGGTTTCGAACTCCTGACCTCAAGCAATCTGCCCACTTCGGCCTCCCAGAGTGGTAGGATTACAGGCGTGAGCCACCGCGACCGGCCCACTGAGGACATTTTTAAATGAAACTGGCTTTTATCCCTGCACGGTGGTGAATGACAATACTAGAACAGTCTTGTGCCACTGGTTTGACAGGTGCTAAGGTGCCAGCTGTTTTGAGATCCGCCACTTGATTTCATACACACTTCCTTTGCCTCTACTGATTCCCATTTACTACATTTGAAGATGGGTTCATGAATTAGGATAGTTCAACTTTTCCCAGGGGCTCAGAACAATACTTAGGAGGAGCACCAAGAAGTTACTTGAGAGAGGGGGAGGAACAAGGAATAGCGAAGAGGAGACATTATGGAGGGCATGGGGAATTTGCTTTGGATTATATTCTCTGGTCTGATTGTATCATAACTTCAGAAATCTCTATTTTGAACTTAAATAGATATATAAATAACCTTGGAGTGTTAGAATGGAGAAAGCATTTCTAACAAGGACTTCAGAAGTAATACAAGAAAAAATATATACTGAAATTATTATTATTTTATTTTATTTTTTGTGGCCCAGCAGTGATGCAAGTGCATGCCTGTAGCCCCCACATGGGTGACCGCTGGGACCCTACTGCAATTATTTTTTACAAAAGTACTTGTGCATGACAAAAAACACACCATAAGTCAAGGGACAAATATTTGTAACTTGTGTCAAACAAAGGACCAACCTCCTGAATATCTAAGAACTCCTAGATCTAAGAGAATAATGGATGAAACATATAAGCAGATATTTCATAGAAATGGAACTATGAATGTCTCCTTAACATATGAAAAGATGCTCAACCCCACTCATAAGTGCAAATTAAGCTATAATGATATGCCATTTCCCACTTGTCCAATTGACAAAATCCTTAAATTTGGCAATATATTGGCAAGACTACAGGGAAAGGGATATTCTTGTACACTGTTTATAGGAGTATAAATTGATATATCTTCCCTTGTGGAAGGCAATTTGGAAATACCTATCAAATTTATAAATTACTTTTTGCCCCTGAAGTTCTTCTAGAAATTTTTCCTATAGATGCACTTGTACAAGCATACATGTGAAATGACATTTGGACAGAGGATTTTTTTGTTACTGGTTGTATTTGCAAAAGTTTAGAAACAACTAGCTGTTTATCTGTTGGGTACTGATGACAGTGGTTACATGTTGAAGGAGTTAGTGACAATGGGGCATGTAGGGGGCAGGTATAAGAGGAGACTTTTATTATATATCTATCTCTATATGTTTTATTTAAAATTTTTTTGAATATATTATTAATTAATTTTTTAAAGGATTAAAAATATTTCTCTATATTACCTGGCAAGGACTAAATTTCCTCAGTATGGATACTAGATAGAAAATGAGATGAAAAAAATCCATCTGTTTCAGGCAGAAGTGAAGAATTGAAATTATGTGCCTAATTGTGTCTTATTTTTAGTAGTCACCCAATACCTTGACCAAATAAATAAAACAAATGAAAAATGGCATTGCATTGATAAAAGGTAGATTTTATGATAATAGTACACACAAGAGATAAAATTCGCTTTTAGTTCCACTGTCCTTTCTCCTTGGGACACTATCTTTCTCTTCTTTCTTATTTTTCCTTCCTTGTTTTTATTTTCATGAACATGCACTTCCACTCATGTTCCAGTACCCAGATCTGAATAAAAATATGTTTGAAGGAAGAATAACTCTATGTGAATGCATATATGAGATTCTGGTGGTTCAGAATTATGCCCATTATCTATTACAAACAATAAAGCAGGGTGTACAGCATACCACATAAATTAATTGTATATATATATATATATATATATATACACACACACACGCATATATATATGTTTGAGACAGACTCTCACTCTGTTGCCCGTGCTAGAGTGCCGTAGTGTCAGCCTACCTCACAGCAACCTCAAACTCCTGGGCTCAAGCGATCCTCCTACCTCAGCCTCCCTAGTAGCTGGGACTACAGCCATACACACCATGCCCGGCTAATTTTTTCTATATATTTTTAGTTGTCTAGATAATTTCTTTCTATTTTTAGTAAAGATGGGGGTCTCGCTCTTGCTCAGGCTGGTCTTGAACTCCTGAGCTCAAACCATCCTCTTGCCTCGGCCTCTCAGAGTGCTAGGATTACAGGGATGAGCCACCATGCCCGGCCAAATTGATTGTATATTGAAAATTTATTTATTTATTTATTTTATTTTATTTATGTGTACATGTAAACAAAAGCTAGGTTGCTGAGCTCTGAATTTGAGGTTATGTAATCAATCCATTGTTTCCTGAATGTGTACACTTTTCTCATACTGGTCAATTGCTTCATCAGATATGAAATATCCCATAAGAACTTAGAGTCTGATAAATCAAAATATACATATCATATCATTTAAATACTTAATGTATGTGACTAATAACGGAATAATATGCTTCATTATTTTCTCAATTAAACTCTCATGAATTCTCATGCATAATACAAGTTACAAACTCCTTTTATCATATACTATAATTGCCATAAACTTTCTCCTTTTTAAAAAAACTTTCAGTAATAGAGGTTCAGAACACATTACATGGTGTCAAATTTCTGACATATAATTTGAAAACAGAGCAAAGATGCAATTTAGTTTGTTTGATGAAGCATTTTTATAGTTTTACATATAGTTTATAGGCATATGCATATGTTGGCACAAAATAATCTGTTTACCACTATTTGAAAAACTTTCGTTGATTAAAAAAATGAGATCTTGGTAAAAATGCTTATTTGTTTATTTAGAGATGGGGTCTCCTATGTTGCCCAGGCTTCTCTCGAACTCCTGGGCTCAAGCCATCCTCCCATCTCTGCCTCCTAGGTGGCTGGGATTACAGGTGCATGACACCACACCTGACTAAAAATGCATATTTATAACAACATAGTTTATTTTTGATATAACACCTTCATTATTAAATTATTTTTTATTTTTCTAAGTAAAAATTATTATCCTATGGAGTCAACTTTAATAACTAACAAGATCAAAGTCAACACTCTTCTAAATTTACCACATGTGATGAGACCAAATTATTGCATTTTTATTTCAAATTAAATTTTATGTCTGGAAAAGTAGGAATAAACCTTTAAATCTAGAAGAAAAATCAGAAATAATTTAAATGGATGCAGAATCCATTTTTATCTTTATTGTGTAGCACCGGATTTTCTGAGAATGGCATCATTTCAAACTTGGAGGCATCACTGCTCTATGTGCACATATGGTTGGAATGAGAATTCCTTTGCAGCGACTGCCTCCCATTCATACTTGGGAGGAGCAGGAACACAGCTACGGAGTAGTCGTCAAAGGTTTTGTTCATTATTAACAGAAAAGTTATATTGTCTGTCTGAGAATGTTTATGGAAAGTTTGTCATTTCTTCATCTGGAATCCATTTTTGAGAGTGCATACAAATTGAACTCCTGAATAGGTAACAGACATTTTACTCCCCTACAGACCCAACTTGAGATCTTGAATACAACTGCATCAGACCTTCAAAGTTCTCTCACATAGTTGAAAAACTCCAAAATGGTTTATCCTGAGAAGTGTTGGAAACTCTTAAAAGTTTCTTTTTTAAGAATAGGATAAATTCCCTAATTTCTAAAATGGCTTTATTAAAACCTCACCTAGAAGCAGAGGTAGGATATTTTTAAAGTTTTAACTTATAGTTATTTTAGTCAACTAAGCCTAATACTAATTTATTTTCTCTAAATAAAAATAGAAGCAGAAAAATTTTCACAAATATCTTTTAAATTCAATTCCTAAAATAGTTGGAATGTCTACACTTGGCCTTACCTATATATATAAGTGGTTCCTAAGTCATGATTTTTACCCATCTGTGGTGAAATAGGAATATTAAGGCAACATTCATTGATCCACCTTAAATTAAGACCATCCTTTACCCTGATATTATGTCATTTTCTATATATTTTTTTTTTTTGAGACAGAGTCTTGCTCTGTTGCCTTTGATAGAATGGAGTGGAATCATCATAGCTCACTGCAACCTCAAGCTTCTGGGTTCAAACCATCCTCCTATCTCAGCCTCCCTAGCTAGGACTACAGGAGTGCTACACCACACCTGGCTAATTTTTCCATTTGTTTGGTACATATGGGGTCTCGCTCATGCTGAGACTAGTCTCAAACGACTGAGCTCAAGAGAGCCTTGTGCCGCTGCCTCCCAGAGTGCTAGGATTACAGGCGTGAGCCACTGTACCCATACCAATTTCTACTTTTAAATGTTTATTCTTTTATTATGTAACAGAGGGATTTTAAATGCTTATTCTTTTATTGAATAATATTGGGGCTAGATAATAGTTGTTTTAAACATCTTTTTGGTGGCAGTTTTCTGTAGTTCTCTAGATTTTGGGAAGTTTTGTTGGTTTTAAAATCCAGAAATGTGGGAATCATATTTCATATATATTAAAGCATACACATAAAAAGTGAAAATTCAGAAATTAGTAAAAAATAACTTAATTTACCTAATATTTTGCTTTTCATCAAGACAGTGAGGCATATGCTTTAGATTAACAGATAAATATAGCCTATTATGTCTATAAAAATTAACTAATGAATAAATTCATCCAAAACAGTCAAAATATAGGATGGGATGAAGTCAGAAAGGTGTTAAGAAAAGGTGTGAAGGGGACTCTGACCTTGGTTGGATGGACTAAGGAGGAACTAACAGACTGAAAGGTCACACTTGCTATCATTCAAATTATTTTCTGGGCTTGGCTTTAAGAAATGAGATTTCACATTTAGCCAAATATATCCAGGGTTAAAAAGAAGAGTATTATTACGTTTGCAACCTTGATAAATTAGGAATGATATGGGTGACTGGTGATTAATTAAGGCCCAAAGGTAAATTGTACCTGAGCTACAAAATCTTTGTCTTATTTGCTACTCTGGTCCTAGTGTCTCCATAAATATTTGGTGAGTGAAGAATGTGAAAGAAAAAAGATAACATAGCTGCTGAGACAGCAGCAGTGGAGAACTGTGTGGAAAACAAAATATTTTAGGAATAGCTAAATGAATTCAAAGTTTTTTGAAGTTCTCTTTTAATCCAGGCAACATAATATTATTTGCTGCCAATAGTTCTACCAATTACAATGTGGATGGTGGTACTCAAAATCATTTCTTTGAAAAGATTTTGTATTGGCCATTAGTTGCTATTGCTATAACTTATATCTAGAAAACTCTAGAATTTGTGGTTTAAGAGAGTCCTAAAACCCTTAGAAATTCTAAAACTTCAGTGAATTCTTTATGCAAAGAATTTCACTTATAGTTACATATTTATGGACCTAAAATCATTATCAATTCTTTATTTTTTTTTATTTTTTTGAGGCAGATTCTTACTCTGTTGCCCTGGCTAGAGTGCCGTGGCATCAGCCTAGTTGACAGCAACCTCAAACTCCTGGGCTCAAGCGATCCTCCTGCTTCAGCCTCCCGAGTAGCTGGGACTACAGGCATGCGCCACCATGCCCGACTAAATTTTTAAATTTTTTCTATATATTTTTAGTTGGCCAATTAATTTCTTTCTATTTTTAGTAGAGACGGGGTCACACTCTTGCTCAGGCTGGTTTCAAACTCCTGACCTTGAGCGATCCTCCCGCCTCAGCCTCCCAGAGAGCTAGGATTACAGGCGTGAGCCACCGCACCTGGCCTTCAACTCTTTAAAATTACCACTTTCCAAGTAATAGACTTGGAAAGTGATTCCAAGGATAATTTATTAATATATCCTTTTCCCTGTCTATAAAGACTAATTTTCAAAGATCTTACTGATACACTGGGCTATACTACATCTGGCCTATTTTGAGACTGCTTATGCTTATCAAAAACAAACTGCTTGTTATCATTTTTTAGATGTTATTTGAGCAGACAGTCAAAATTTGGTAAGAAATAAGTGTGAATGAGCTTCCTAAAAATTAGCCATTTTGTCAGATTAGTCTTTTGAAGTATGATTAAATATAAGATCCAGGTTTCATTTTTCCTCACTTTATAGGATTTAATTTCTTCATATATCAAAGGAGATATCATTTTATGAGTTATTGCCACAAGAGAATTGCACTGGCATCTTGATGATTTAATCCTGAAATATGCAAAAGTCCGTATGGTTCTAATAAATAAAATTTTTTGGTGCGCAATTTTTATGTGATAAGCAGACAACACGGGACTATTTCTGTGGGATATTATAATTTTCAACAGCAAATTTGCCTTCACTAGTTCATTTCATGTTAGCATATTTATGTTCTTCTTCCCTGTCTCAACGCATGAGGTAAAACACTCACTAATTATTTCTGGTGTGTGTGTGTGTGAGACATTTGGAAGTGTGTGGTCCTGCAAACTATGAATCAGATTGGAATTCTTTTTTTTTTTTTTTTTTTTTGAGACAGAGTCTCGCTTTCTTGCCTAGGCTAGAGTGAGTGCCGTGGGATCAGCCTAGCTCACAGCAACCTCAAACTCCTGGGCTCAAGCGATCCTCCTGCCTCAGCCTCCCGAGTAGCTGGGACTACAGGCACGAGCCACCATGCCTGGCTGATTTTTATATTATATATATTAGTTGGCCAATTAATTTCTTTCTATTTTTATGGTAGAGACGGGGTCTCGCTCAGGCTGGTTTTGAACTCCTGACCTTGAGCAATCCGCCCGCCTCGGCCTCCCAGAGTGCTAGGATTACAGGCGTGAGCCACCGCGCCCGGCCTTGGAATTCTTTATAGCATAAAGTTAGTGACAAAAAGTTGCTTCAAATCATATCTACTGTTCTGTTAGCCAAAAGAAATGCAATGATAATAATAGAAATAGATGCAGTTTCCTTTTCCATGTATAAAGGTCTCTGAAAAACACATAAAAGTGATCTCTCTGATTCTCCTGAAGGCTTGTTGTTTGTGAAACTTGTGCATACATGTATGTCCAATGTTGTTTAAAAAATGCATGGAAGCAAAGATGGAAATTGTCAGTGATGAGCCCAACCTATCTATTCAAAATGTTCTTGTACTATTTGTGATCACACTGTTCTTTCACCTTTGCAGTCCAAGTATTCCCCAGGTAGTGGGCCTTACTGCTGCCTCCTTCCTGTGATTCACTCAGACTTGAATGGAATGTACATCAATTAACCATTCATGTCTTCTGTTTATTCTCTCATCTTCAGACTAGTTTCTCCTCATGACTCTGTCTGTCTTATGTGAGCGAGCATCTTATTTCTGAAGCATAATATCTCTTGTGTGCAAAGGAGGCAGTGGAGGATAAAGTTACTCTTGCCACCTTCTCTCTTCACTACCACTGCTTTTTAAAAAACCATCTCTTATGCCACCTTTCACCAAAGTATGCTTTGCTAGCTTGGGGAAATTCAAGATTGTAAGTCTATTCTCAAATAAATGGAGCAAGTATGCTAATGAGATTCTAATAGAGACTGTGCAATCATTTTCTCACAAGTGTTAAGCAACATGTTTCTAAACTCCCTAAAAATAGAGCACATATCGCACAAACAGCTTATATCCAGCAAACTATCATTTAATCCAACCATAAATTATGGAATCTTGTTAAAAGCACTCCTCCTGCATTTCCTTCTCTCTGGACTGAGGGAGATGGGAGGGAGGTGGGAGCCTTTTCCGACTCTATCCTTCTACATTGAGCCTCCTGACCCAGAACAGAAGTTACTCATGTGCATGGATAGAATAAGTAATCTATGTCTGCGGATTTTTTTCATGAAAAGTTAAATTGTGCCAGCTGCTCCAGCTGTTTTCACTTCACATTTGAATGTTTACTATTTTACTGAGCTGGGAAAGCAGCTATTAAGTGTTGCATGTACCATTCTAAAGAAAGGAACTTTTTCTGTCTTTAGTAGCTGGAGTATCAGAACTATCCAGGAGGTCAGAGACTGTGTCTGTCTTACTCAGCACTGAATTTCCAGGATCCACCCTGGTACTTGGCCCCTCACAGGTGCTCAAAAAATATTTAAGAGAATAAAGAATCACCGAGGTTCTAATTGATCAAATAAATAAAGGTGCCTACATGACATGATTATAACATGTGAAAGGCAAACAATTAAACTGTCTATTATTGTGTGTATATATATTACATATCATTCACTTAAAGCCTATTTATTTATTTATTTATTTTTGACACAAGAGTCTCACTCTGTTGCCATGGGTAGAGTGCAGTGGAATCATCGTAGCTCGCTGCAACATCAAACTCCTGGGCTCAAGCGACCCTTTTGCCTCAGCCTCCTGAGTAGCTGAGACTACAGGTGAGTGCCACGATTTTTAGTAGAGATGGGGTCTATCTCTTGCTCAGGCTGGTCTCAAACTCCTGAGCTCAAGCGATCCTCCCACCTCAGCCTCTCAGAGTGCTAGGATTACAGGCGGGAGCCATCACATCGTTCCCCGCCTTTTTATTATTGATTTTAAAATTTTATTTATTTTTACTCAATTTGTTATTTTGTGTCTGAAAGCATTTACAAGAGGACTTTTACAGCACTTTTTCTGTTGCAAGGCAGTTTGAAAGATACAGGGACTGTTATGTTTTACTTTTTGAGGCATTGTATACATTAGTTGTTTTGATCTAACTGACCAGACTATTTCTTATCATTCAAAAATGAAAACATAGAGAAGTTTTCTTGACAGTCACACTCCTACACCTGCTGCCAAGTTTTTTTCTTCTTCACAGGTGATATTAGTAGTTTCTTGTGTAGTTTTCCAAGGTAATTTATGCTTTTAAAATTTAATACTGTACCTTGTAGAGCTTTCTGTAGCAATTCATATAAAACTTCCTCATTTCTTTTTTATGGCTTCATATTCTACTACATGGATTACCATAATTTATTCTTAAAATTCCTTATGAATGGAAATTTAGATCATTTCCAATATTTTGCTAGCAATGATGCCATGAGTAATTTTGTATATATGTCACTCTGTATTTCATTAGAATAAATTCCTATATGTAGAATTGCTATATTAAAGGCATATGTATTTATAACTTTGATAGATGTTTTCCAAATTGCCTAAAGAATAAATTTCAATTATTTTTTCTTAATGATTTGCTTGACTTAAACTATTTTATAAGCTGATTTTTTAAATGTTCTATAGCCTACAAAGTTGAATCTTACAGTTCATAATAAGCAACTCTTTTGGTGGAATGATTTAAGGAGCATTGAGTGTCCTACTAGTCCACATATCTGGAAATCACCATCCTGTCATAATGTCATTAGAAGCAATTCTTAGAAAATTTCTGTATGATAAACATACCCAATGCTTTATTTTTGGTTATAATGATTAAGTACAAGTATTTATATCTTGAAAAATTATAAAATGACTCTCCAACACTTTCCTTTTTATTGTATACACTTCTGCCTTATCTGTTTCAAGACTGAACTACCATTTCATAGCCTTTTTACTGTTGTAAGCTAAGGAACACTCACGTTACACAGAACACTGATATAATTATGGAGAGAGAGAGAAGGGGGAGGAAGAGAGAGGGAGAAAGGTCCGGGGAGAGAGAGAGAGAGAGAGAGAGAGAGAGAGAGAGAGAGAGAGAGAGAGAGAGAGAGAGAGAGAGAGAGACAAAAGGAAAGAACAACTTAACTCTTCACAGTTCTTTTTGTAAAATGCCCTGGAAGATTCTAGATATTAATGGAGATTTCATTGTGAATCTGCGCAGCCTTTGTATTCTGAACTTGATTCTGCTGATGGAGCTAATTTTCTCTGGGCAGATGAACGTCACTCTGAAAAAAAGCATATTGTGCTTGATAGGCGCATACTGACACTCCACCAAAGCATTGAACTGATACAGGACTGGGGAACTCTGGCTCCTCTTAAAAGTTGAAGATTGACTTAAAATTTAGACTCAAGGGTAGGGGTGTCAGTTATGGTCATCTAGGAATGAAAATTTTTTCCCTCTAAAGTTTGCAGTATTTACTAGCTCTTTTCTTTTTTCTTAAAGAAGGTTAGTAATGTCTCTGGAAAACCATACACTGCCTCAGAGAGGAGTGGCATTAGTGGAATGGGAAGAAGAAGTGCAAGTAAAGTAAGGTAAGAGCAGGTGAAGGAGAATGGGGTCTCTTTATAAAAAAGTTAGTAACAGAGAAGGAGGGTGGTAGGAATATCCACCTACTTATTAATAATAGGCAACATACTCAAAATTTTAGTGGCTTCCAATACAAGTGAATTACGGGACATTCCTGCAGCCCAGTTGTATTAGTGTCAGAGAAGTTGAATTCAGCAACCACAGCAGACTAATCCATGCAGGGCTAGTTGGTTGAGGGAATCGTGTTCATAAGGCAGCATTTTGCTTTTATCGTGCTTAGTACAGTACTGGCTGCTCCATACTTGCACGCATACCTTTTAACACTCTTCATATCAAATTGCTAGATGAATATGATTTTATATGCCCCAGAGCCACAAGTTTTAATTATTCCTGTATTGCAAATGAAAAATTGAGCCTCCTAGAAAACTCAAGGACCTAAGCAAATAAAAAACAAAGCTTTGGACAGAATGCGATTATGAACACAAGACTCCATTTCCCACTGCTAATTTCTATCACTAAATTCCAGTGACGTTTCCAGTGAAAAACATTTTCTCCCTCTCTTCTTGATAATCTGTATTTGTTTGTTGTCAAATATGAAAAAAAAATGACTGTGACAGAAGAAGAGTGAAAGCTTTTTGAGGTCTGCATTTCTGGCTTATGTAAAGCAGCTCTACAAGCGGTTTCTTGTTGGGTCAACAAGCCTGTGTGTATTTTGGCATGGAACCGAGAGTGCTAATGCTTAATCCATTCAGAATAACCCTTTCAGGGATGTGCAGATATCCAGGAGATAAGCTGACAGAAATAGAGGATGGAATATTAGGAGGGCTATGTCAACCATTAAGAAAAGCTACAAAAACTGGATTCCCTAGTTTGTAGACTTGCAATTTTTCTATCTAGATAGTTACTGGAATTTCCATTGTAACTTTCAGGGGATCTCTTTCTTTTAAATTACATTTAAAAGGGTAATATTACATTTCAACAAGACAGTGTGGTATAATGAAAGAAGCACGGACTTGGGGAACCAGGTAGATCAAGTGTGAGTCCCATCTTTGTCACTTTTTAGCTGTGTGCATTTAGACAAAGTACATCACATCTCCAAACCTCAGCTTCCTCATCTGTAATACGGAGGACAATGTTATAACTCATCATCGTCTTAAGAACTAAATAGGGTAATTTATGCTACCCACCTTCCACAATGCCTGAACTCCTTAAGGACTCCTGAAGTGTTAGTCCTCTTCCTTCTAATATCTTCCTGATCAAATAGATATGTGCAATTGAAGTTTTTTTTACAAATTATTTTTAAATTTATTAAAAAAATTTTTTTAGAGACAGAGTCTTACTGTTACCCAGGCTGGAGTGCAGTAGCACAATCATAGCTCACTGCAGCCTTGAACCACTGGGCTCAAGTGTCCTCCTGCCTCAGCCTCCTGAGTAGCTGGGAATATAGGCGCTTGGGTAATTGAAGTATTAACAAGTATGCATATATGTTTCAGAAAGGATTTAAGGTGGTTATCCTTTGGAGATTGGACCCAATGGTTTCCTAATGAAACTTAAGAATGAAGAATTTTTTTTTTCTTTTTCATGAGAGGTATTTTGAGGCTAATAAAATTTGATCTTTCTTTATTTTATATTGTGCATCAAGATCTTTGGGATCAATAGCCTGTTAACATATTGGCAATTTGCACAACATTGTGAACATACTAAATGTAATTAATGATAAAATTTATGTGTATTGTACCACAATTAAAAACAAAGAAATAAAAGAATAGGAATAGATTTTATTTTCTTTAAAATATGTATTGATAAAGCCAGTGGTTCCAGATAAATAGCATCTGTTCATTCATCGCTTTATAGCTAAAAATAAACAATTAAAACACATTTTGAAGATGGCTGAAGAGTTTAGATTGGAAAGAATATCTTTAGGCCAAGTGCAGTGGCTCACATCTACAATCCTAGCACTCTGGGAGGCTGAAGCTGGAGGATCGCTTGAGGTCAGGAGTTTGAGACCAGCCTGAGCAAAAGCAAGACTTTGTCTCTACTAAAAACAGAAAAATTAGCCAGTCTCATGCATGAGGCACACCTGTAGTCCCAGTTACTTGGGAAGCTGAGGCAGGAGGATTGCTTGAGCCCAGGAGTTTGAGGTTACAGTGAGCTGTAATGATGCCACTGCACTCTAGTGTGGGGTGATAGAGTGAGACACTGTCTCAAAAAAAAAAATATATATATATATTTAAAAAACCATTTACTACAAAGATGTTTATCATAGAATTATTTGTCATGGTTAAATATTGAAAGCAATCTAAATGGCTTATATTGGTGAAATGAATAGCAACCATAATAATGAACATTTATTATTTATTGAACATTTACTATGTATCAAACATTAAGTATTTTACATGTATTAACTCATTGAATCCTTATAATAAAACTATGAGGTAGGGAGTACTATTGTGCACATTTTACAGAGGAAACAGCCACAGAAGTGCTAGTAAATTGCCCAAATTCACATAGCTGGTAAGTAGGAGAGCAGGATTTCCATGTATGCATGTGGCTTTGGAGCCCAAATTTGGCGTGTTGAGATAATGTGATATTTGTAACCATTAAAATAATGCCTCACTTATCTTTTGACAAAACAATGATTATATTGAAGCAAAAACTGCAGGATAAAAATTGTATTGACAATACAGTGTTAACTTTGGAAAAATCTATGGGAAAAAGATGGAAAAAATTGTATAATGGTTGTCTCTGGAAGAATAGGATCATGATTATTTATTTTCTCTTGTATATATTTTTGATACCTTATGAATGTATTCAATTACTTACATTCATTTTATATTCAGAAAAAATAAACTATTTGCAATAACATCTCATTAACTTACCATTCTTATGAATTTATAAATGATTTCACATAAGTGAAATATTGTTTCAGTTTTAGAAAGGACCGTCATAAAGTAATTTAATTTAGTTTTCCAGCCAATGTTTAAATCTGTTCAACAACATCCATTTAAAGAGGTTTTAAAGTTATATTTGAACCTACCCTTCTGTTGATGGAAAACCTACCACTTTCTCAAGGCAATACAATCCACTTATAAACAATTTTTACTGTGGGAACTTATCAAGGCTAATCTTTTGTGGGGAAAAAGTCCTTTTCTTTTTTTTTCCCTAAATTTTATGCATGCTGGTCAAATGGTCTGTTACAGGATCCTAGACCCCAACTCTGGAAGAGGATCTGGGTACCTTGGAATTCTCTATTCCTGCCTGAATTCAGCCATTGAGATATCACTCCCTCTCCTGCCCCCAACCATTCTCTGGTCAGCTAGTCCATGACCATCTGCTACTCACATTCTTCTTCTTGCTTATGTGACCATGCATGGGTATTTGATTTTTATGTCTACCATCCAAGCAAACCATAAACTGTCATAAACTGGCCCAGTTAGCACCCCACAGGGGAAATCCCCAATAATGATAATCTTTTAATATTTCTTGCCATTTGAAATAACATTCTTCTTAAATAGAACATGCAGATTTTTTTATTATGATGAATAATAACTTCCATTGACTGAGTAGCTCCTATATGCCAGGCACAGTGCTGGATCCTTTAAAAACATGACCACATTTCTTCATTATCATCATCCTTAGGTAGGTATACTTCCCATTTCACAGATGATGTTAATGCTAATGAGAGGTTTAATCTCTCTAAATGAGGGGTTAAATAATTTACTCATGGTCACAAAGCTAGTGAATGGCAGAGTTAGGACCATAATCCAGGTCTTCCCGACTCCATCATCAATGTTCTTTCAATGTCACTACACTGCTTCTCCACTTAAATTCTAACTTTTTCTTGATGACTTAAGATTGTAATGATGAACATCAGTTAGTGTGCTATATTGTATAACAGTGGCATCTTCAGAGACTATAGGTTTATAGGCCACCGAGAGTGTGCTTTGGGGTTCTTCTGTCTATCTTTTCATAATGAGGCCATCAGGTGTCCCTCTGCTTTGAGTGTGCCAGGCTCATTATATTTTCCAATATGCAACTTCTTATTTCTAGGGCTGTGGGCTGGAATTCATTAACCAAATGTGTTAACGAGCTGCATTTCAAGGAGGATTCAGTAAGCTCTGAGGGGAGGTTAAAGGGGTTTCTCTTTTGTGTCATTTCAGGCTCTTAAATGTTAATGAATGTGCTTTGCCACTCAGAGACTTAGTTCTAAGCTATGTTTCATAGAGCTGAGCTTGCTTAATAAATAAGATGAGGTATGTTTTTAAGCAGTTTACCAAAGTTCTATTGAGCTATAGCCCAGTGGGCAGATTTTACAAATACACTTATTACATCAAACATTGTCTGTTAAATGCAGAAAGCTTTTATTTGTGCATTATCTCCTTACCTACCATTACCTCTGCTCCAAATTTTATTCCTATTGCATGCCTTTAGGTAGTAGCTATTTATCTGTTTCCCAGAATCATCCTTATTAAATAATTATTATAATTATAATTAATAGTTATCAATAGCACCTAGCATAAGTGATAAGGTATATGATCACCCTAAATTATGGCAATACTGATTTTGTGGAGCTTCTTCAGTGTGGGTCTGTCCATTGGAAAATCAAACATTTGGAGCTTTAAGCCCGTGGTATTCAAGAGTAATTGCCAAGATTTTTTTCTTGCCTTCTTGTTTCTTAGAATCTGTTGGGCTAAGGGACATTTTCCTTTTTCTTTAGCGAATTTAGGGGGATACAACATCTACTATTTTTTGTGTTGTTAACATTTAAAAAATATTTTCAGTTTTCCCTTACAGGTTATAAAGACCTCTTTTTGTTTGTTTGTTTTTTAGAGATGGGGTCTTTCTATGTTGCCCAGGCTAGATTTGAATTCCTGGGCTCAAGCAATCCTCTTGCCTCAGCCTCCCAAGTAGCTGGGACTACAGGTGTGCATACTGCATCTGGAAAGATTATGAAGACCTCTAAAGACTATGAGATAGGCACTAGGCAACCACTGTTTTGACTGCTTTATCATTTATGTGTCCAGATGATCTAGTCATTGACTTAGCAGAACAATAACACCACTTGTTGAGTGCCTACTATGTGCCAGACACTGTTACAGGAGCTGTACATGCATTCTCACTGCTCCTCTGAACAACTCTGAAACATAGGAATTATGTTTTTTTGTAGACAAGGAAGTTAGCTTCAAAGCATCTAAGTGACATTACCAAGATCACCCAGATGGATCTGAACTCAGGCCCTCTGTTTCCAAAGTGGAAACTCTTCCACGATATTCTGCTATGTATTTAAAAGGGAACCTTTTAAAGTCATTGCCCAAACTACAAATCTCTTATTTTTATACTATAACCAAATTTGCTAATTTAATGAAGTATTTGTCCTCTTCTATATGTAAGAGCAATCATTGTTATTACCCTAATGGGAGGCGATTTTTGTCCTCTCTGAATGCCAGTACCTTAGACCTCTGAGAAGACTCTTAACCACATCCTGCTTGGTAGCCTGGCTATTGGTGTCTACAGTCTCTCTCTCCTATAAGCTATACATTTCACCAGGAGCCTCAGACCATGTCTTCTTCAACTTTGAGTCTCCATACCATCCATCCCCGCACACAGTAGGTGCTCAAGAAATACTTGTTGAATAAACGAGTGTCACATAGTGTAATTTACTCATTGTGAAACTCACCTGAGCAGGAACAGGAGCAGCAACTGGCTTCCTAGGATCTTGTTTCTCAAACGTTTCTGTGTGAATGCATTACCTGGGGTCTATGGTAAAATGCAGGTTCTGATTCAGTAAGTCTGAGACTCTGTATTTCTAAGGAACTGCCAGGTGATGCTCTGCAACTGGTCTGCTGCCCACACTTTGAGTAGCAATGGCCTAGAACCAGGAAAGTTAAAAAGCAAATTCTGTGGTACTTAGATTTTTAGTAGGTACCAAAGGGAATTTTGGGGAAAAACAAAAGAAACATTTGCTTCAAGGACAAATTTAGGTGGTATCTATTCAAAAGAATATGGTAAAAGGGTCAGAAATTTGGGGGAACTTGGGGGAAAGTTCTTTCAGTCACCAAGCATTTATTAAGCTTCAACTCTGTACAAGTCACTGCATGAGTGATAGACACACCATTGAACATGTTATTCCTGGGGCTTGCCATGGATTTGTGACTATTGCTAGCTCACTACGTGTTCTCTGGCCATTTGTTCTTAAACTCGAATGTGCACAAGAATTACCTAGAGAGTCTGTTAGAACACTTTCTGGGACCTGCTCCCACTCCCAGAGATTCCTATGCAGCAAGTTGGGGGTGGGACCCATGATTTTGCATTTCTAACCAGCTCACAGATGAAGTCAAAGTTCTGACCTGAGGTCCATACTTTGAGAACCACTTTTCTAGGGCAATGAACTTAATACCTGCGGTTCCCTTCACCTCAAAACCTGAAACCTGTGTTACCCAGAACATAAACGTATGACTTTAGGTTAGCAGGCCAGAAACCTGGGTCAGTTAATAGAGTCCTCTGTGCTTTGTGGTCAGAGGGGAAACCTGAAGGTATCTACTAAGTTCAGTTTTAGTGAGATAACTAGTTAAAACATGCAGAATTGGAAGGAATTACATTTTTAAATATTTTTATTGATTTAATTTTTTGGAACGCTTCATGAATTTGTGTATCATCCTTGCGCAGGGGCCATGCTAATCTCTGTACCTTCCCAATTTTAGTACATATGCTGCAGAAACAAGCACAAGGAATGATATTTAAATGTTAGCTGTGGTCAACTAAGAATGATTTTTTCACTTATATTTTTCTGCATAATATAAATTTAATATAATAAATAGTAATTAAAATAAATTTAACATAAATAGATAAGGACCTTCTATTTAGAAAGCAAACAAACTCTTTAAGTCGAGGTCCAGGATGACTGCCATGCCCTTCACAACTGCCCTTTGCCATAACAAACATCTTTCAACTGCATGACACATGAACCTAAGGCATCTTTTTCAAGCTTCTTTGTTCATACCAAGGAGGGATTTCATTTTGTTTCTTAGCAATAAAGTTTTTGAAAGGCAACCCTAGCTAAAATGCACACACATTGTAATTAAGCATTCTATAGAAAGTTTTTCAACTAAGGGCAATCTGTATATTTCTAAGGTACACAGTGGGTAGTAGGCATTAAATGTGCATGTGTACGTGTGTGTGCATCTGAGCGTACGTGCACTCACACACACCTATGCCCGCTCACGCACAATTCCCCTGCTCTGAACCACCATATCTTTGATGTTGGTTTTAGCCTTGTTCTGTCTCCTGGGCTAGAGTGCAGTGGCATCTTCATAGCTCACACTCTTCATAGCTCAAACTCCTGGGCTTGTGCCATCCTTCTGCCTTAGCCTCCCGAGTAGCTGGGACTACACGCATGCACTACCATGCCTGGCTAATTTTTCTATTTTTTGTAGAGACAGTCTCACTCTTGGTCAGGCTGGTCTTGAACTCCTAGCATCAAGTGATTCTCTCGCCTTGCTCTTGCCAAAGTGCTAGGATTATAGGCATGAGCCACCATGCCTGGCCTGAACCATCCTTTCTTTTTTTTTTTTTTTTTCATTAAACTTTGTTTTAATGGGTCTCAAAATTCTGTGACAAATTTTTGGTCAAGTTGTTTCCATTAAAAAGTACTGATTTTAAAAACTAATAACTTAAAACTGCCACACAAAAAGAAACAAAAGTGGTTCACAAAACATTCTCCGTTCTTTCTGAAGGTTTTACGATGCATTGTTAATAACAACCAGTCTTTTACTATTAAACTTAAATGGCCAATTGAAACGAACAGTTCTGAGACCGTTCTTCCACCACTGATTAAGAGTGGGGTGGCAGATATTGGGGATAATACTCATTTAGCCTTCTGAGCTTTCTGGGCAGATTTGGTGACCTTGCCAGCTCCAGCAGCCTTCTTGTCCACTGCTTTGATGACACCCACAGCAACTGTCTGTCTCATATCACGAACAGCAAAACAACCCAGAGGAGGATAGTCTGAGAAGCTCTTGACACACACGGGCTTGCCAGGAACCATATTGACGATGGCAGCATCACCAGACTTCAAGAATTTAGGACCATCCTCCAGTTCTTTCCAGAGCGGCGATCAATCTTTTCCTTCAGCTCAGCAAACTTGCAGGCAATGTGAGCAGTGTGACAGTCCAGTACAGGAGTGTAGCCAGCGCTAATTTGGCCTGCATGGTTCAGGATAATCACCTGAGCAGTGAAGCCAGCTGCTTCCATTGGTGGGTCATTTTTGCTGTCACCAGCAACGTTGCCATGACAAACATCTTTGACAGACACGTTCTTGACGTTGAAACCCACATTGTCCCCTGGAAGAGCTTCACTCAAAGCCTCATGGTGCATTTCAACGGACTTTACTTCAGTTGTAACATTGACTGGAGCAGAGGTGACCATCATGCCGGGTTTGAGAACACCAGTCTCCACTCGGCCCACAGGGACAGTGCCAATACCACCAATTTTGTAGACATCCTGGAGAGGCAGACGCAAGGGCTTGTCAGTTGGACGAGTTGGTAGCAGGATGCAACCCAGAGCTTCAAGCAGTGTGGTTCCACTGGCATTGCCATCTTTACGGGTGACTTTCCATCCCTTGAACCAAGGCATGCTAGCACTTGGCTCCAACATGTTGTCACCATTCCAGCCAGAAATTGGCATAAATGCTACTGTGTCAGGGTTGTAGCCAATTTTATTAATGTCAGTGCTGACTTCTTTAACAATATCCTCGTATCTCTTCTGGTTGTAGGGCGGCTCAGTGGAATCCATTTTGTTAACACCAACAATCAGTTGTTTCACACCTAGTGTGTAAGCCAGAAGGGCATGCTCACGAGTCTGCCCATTCTTTGAGATACCAGCTTCAAGTTCACCAACACCAGCAGCAACAATCAGGACAGCACAGTCAGCCTGAGATGTGCCTATAATCATGTTTTTGATGAAGTCTCTGTGTCCTGGGGCATCAATAAGAGTCACATAATATTTGCTGGTCTCAAATTTCCACAGGGAGATATCAATGGTGATACCAGGCTCACGCTCAGCTTTCAGTTTATCCAAGACCCAGGCGTACCTGAAGGAGTCCTTTCCCATTTCAGCCACCTCCTTCTCAAATTTTTTGATGGTTCTTTTGTCGATCCCAGCACATTTGTAGATCAGATGGCCAGTAGTGGTGGACTTGCCTGAATCTACGTGTCCGATGACGATGATAACTGATGTCTTTTCCTTCCCCATTTTGGCTTTTATGGGTGGTTTTCACGGCACCTGTGTTCTGGCGGCAAACCCATTGCGGAAAAAGCCTGAACCATCCTTTCAACAAAGCTTCTATTCCCGTCAGATCAGTATCTTTTCTTTTTCCACCAAAGAACTAAACTGAAGGCCCTTGAACACAGGTCATTTCTACCTATTTTTCCTGCATTCACCAAAAGCCCCTGGTACAGGGTTTGCTTAAATTTTCATGAATGAATGTTACTAGTCTTTGTTGATTTTGAACACAAACTCCACCTTCCCCTTCCTCGAGCAGATCCTTGCTCTAAAAAGCTCTCCTCAGGAAGTCGTTCCTGCCTCCACGAGGCCTTTGGAGACTGCTTCAATCTTTTCTGGAACATGCCTTTCCCTAAGCCACTATTACATTGAAATCTCCATCCCATGGGTTCACGTGCACTCTATTTTTGTGTGTGTACATGAGTTTTGACTTCCCAAATAGATTACAATTTCTGGCAAGATTTTATAGCTCTGGGTTTTCCACTTGGGTTTTCCAAAGTACCCAAATGGTACTTTTGGTATGATTTAACACCTCTGCCAATTGAAAGTATAGGACTACATTGTCTTGCTACAGTGCTTTCAAGTTTTCCTGATACCCATTTTAACCCCATTTCACTAAAAAAAGTTTTAGAAGGAGAATGTAACTTTCAGATGAATTCCTGACTGCTCCCTCTGACAATTGTTTTCTGGAACAAATTCTTTATATATGTTAATGACTATTAGTGACCTGATGCATTTTTCTCTCTATTACGATATGTAAGCATGAATATAATGTATTCATATATCACCCTCCTCCCCATCCCACTCACCCCACTCTCCCCCACCAGCTTAATCACCCCCAGTGGCTCTCCACCCCCTCAAAATGAAAAGGGTCCTTTGTGTCAGCCCATGTTAACCTCCTAGCTTCCTACACCACTTCTTTTAGTTCTGAGTTCTACCATACCTATGCTCATTGGTTGGTATGTCTCACCTCCCCTTTCTCCTGAGTGACAGGCATCCTAACCCTGCACTCACACTTACTCTTTATTTAAACTGTCTTGTTTCTTGTCTGATTCCTATCTGGATTTTAAGTGTCTTCAGGATACAGACTATTTATTATTCCATTAGTCACTTTTTTTGAGAAGGGACACCAAGAACAATGTTTGGCACATGAGTTCTTTTTTTTTTTTGGGGGCACGTGAGTTCTTAATTAATATTTCTTCGATATTGAATATGCAAATAATTCTCTCAGACGAATGACTCTTTAATGTGGGCATATGGAGCATGTCAGCAAATCATGAGAGGACATATTTTCGAGGTGGGAGGACTGTTTTTTTCAAATCATATATGTAGGTGGCTATTTATGTCTCAATATATTCTCACATATCTTTTTAGTCAAATTGCAGATGAGAGGAAGAGAGAAAACATCTGGCATTTCCCCCCCATTCTTTGGCTTTTCATAATTAGATAGGAACTATCCTGAGGGTATGGCATTTTGAAGCCTAAAACACTGGAACTACTGGGTTGTTATGCTCAGGAAAATGTGGTTAAGGGAAAAGAAAGTGGCTGTGACTGCTGGTGTTAAAGCTTACATGTCTGCAACCAGCACACATCTGTGTCTCTTCACTCCATCCTCCCCTCTACTGCCACGATCCTCAAGGCAAAACCTCTGTATTATTGTGCACAGAAGCCTCCTCATATTGAATGCTACTTAGTGTTGTCCTTTCAAAAAAACTCTGTGCCAGGAGGAATCAGGAGACCTAGGTTGCAATTCTAGTTTTGATTCTAACTATAGGATTAAGAGGGTCATTCAAGACTTTGGGTACCATTTAACACCTCTGCCAATTGAAAGTATGGGACTACATTGTCTTGCTACAGTGCTTTCAAGTTTTCCTGATACCCATTTTAACCCAATTTCACCTAAAAAAGGGAAAGAAAGAAAAGAATAAGAAAGAGAAAAGAAAAGGCAGGGGAGTTTGATAGGATCACAGTTTAGTTGGGTGTTGATGCTTGATCATAATGTTGCCTCAGGAATGACACCCCTGGAAGTGACAAGTGCAAATTCCATTGTATCCATCTGACAGGCTCAGCCCACTGGGCTGGGCATCCCCCAGATCAGCACGTTGCCTGGGAAAAAAGTGTGTCTGATCTCAGAAGATGATTTTTGAAAACTGGAAACAATAGTTTTTTAAAAAAAATTTATATTTCTTTATTTTTTCTTCTTATTTTTTAACAATTTCAATGCAATGATGGAAACAATAGGTTTAAGGTCACTTGTTTTGTTCATCCTTTTTTGTCAAACAACCCACAATATTAGCCTGATCACAAATTGTTATTCTAAGTACTTTAAAACAGCACTTGAACTTCTGGGGAATTAGAACATTGGAAAAAATAAATTTTGTATCTCATTTGTTATACTAATTTTTTATCATTAAAAAAGGCCAGCTGCCTTTTGATATTCTAACTTCTACCAATAGAGAACACTGTTCTCTAGGCAAAACTGTAAGAAGTCTCGACACACTGAATTTTAAATACCTATCTTTACTACTACAATATAACAATTGTTGCTCTACATTTCAACATTATTATTATTATTATTATTTTTAGAGATAGGATCTCACTCTATCACCCAGGCTGGAGTGCAGTGGTGTAATCATATAGCTCACTGCAGTCTCAAACTTCTGGGCTCAAGTGATTCTCTTTCCTCAAACTGCTGAGTTGCTAGGACTACAGGTGTGTACCTCCATGCCCAGCTATTTAAAAAGTTTTAAGAGATATAGTCTTGGTATGTTGCCTAGGCCGGTCTGGAACTCCTGGCCTCAAGAGACTCTACTGCCTTGGCCTCACAAAATGCTGGAATTCAGGCATGAGTCATCGCAGCCAGCCATTTCAACATTATTAGTTTTATCCTAGAATTATTTATTGAATTATTTTAAAAAGTGCAATATATGTCCTTTGCTGGAAAAAAATTAGAAAATATAGTTAAGTAAAAAGAAGGTAGAAAACATCTATAACTCCTTCACCTGTCTAGAGACAACCACATTACCATGTTTCTCTCTTCTCATTGTACTTTTACATTCATTTACATAAAAGTGATCACACCGTACACACTATTCTTTATTACTTTTTTTCATATCAGTGTTTTACTAACATCTTTCTATGTCAGTACATACACATCTTCCCAGAGTTCTAGTTTTGGAGTGAAATAGTTGTATGTTTCAGGGGCACTTAACTTCTCTAAGTCTCAGCCTTATCATCTTTAAAATGAGAATTCCAATCATACCAACCTCAAAGCACTATTGAAAGGACTGAATGAGAGAATGCACTTAACTCCAAGTTTTGCTATGGTAATTCAATAAAGGTTAGTACAGTTGTCCCTTGGTATCTTTGGGAGATTGGTTGCAGGATCTCCAACCACCTCTCAACCCTGTTGAATGCTAAGTCCCTTATAAAAAATGGTGTAGTATTTGCATATAAACTTTGCATATCCTCCTGTATACTTCAAGTAATCTAGATTACTTATGATAATAAGTAAATTATGATAATGTAAATTCTATGTAAATAGTTATTATACTGAATTATTTGTATTTTTATTGTTGCATTGTATTACTTATTTTTTCCCAATATTTTTGATCTGTGGTTGGTTGAACTGCCCAAGACACAGGACCCATGGGTGTGGGACCCTTGCTTGAAAAGTGTCAATTGTAGGAATATTATTCATCTTGATGACTATATAATATTCCTGTATGTGAAAGCATCGTAATCTATTTAGCCATTACGTTATTGGTGGACATTCAGACCTCTTTTTTTTATATGTAATCATAAACACAAAATACTACACTCAACATCTTTTTACACAGAAAATTAGCAATATGTACATTTTTAAAGCATAAACTCTTATACAGTAAAATTGCTAGGGTATAGGGTATGTGCATTTTAAATGTACATATTGATAGATTTCTCTGTAAGGGATGCTGTAGCCACTTAAATTTCCTCTAACAATTTATTTTCTCTTAATTTTTGTTGTGGTGTTATTTGCTGTACAGAAATTTGTTATTATTTTGTCATAAAATTAAAGCTTCCAGAAATTTTTTTTATGGCTTCTGGCTTTTGTGTCATGCTAAGGCTAAATAAATATTCCTGTATATTTCTTTTTAGTGATTTCATTGTTTTAAAAAATGTCACATTTAAGTTGTTAATTCATAAAAATACATTTTTATGTATGGTTTGAGGCAGACAAAGATTAATGAAAATTTATATGATCTTTTTTCATGGTACTGGTGTGGCTTTATACATGTATGTATGAGGTATATCTACCTCAGCATGTAATACCTTAGGTAGTAATATTCTGAAGTTTGCTTTTTTTTTTCAGTCAGTGATATGTTTTGGAGATCTTTTTTGTACTCCATTATAGAGAGCTCTATCTCATCCTTTCCTACTTACGCATTAGAGTCATAATATGGTTCTTGCATAGTTTATTTGGATAGTCCCCTGTTGATGGTCATTTAGAGTTTCTGATTTTTAACTATTCCAACCACTGTTGTATCCTTGCATCTATCTTGTTATGAACATATGTTAGTGTTTCTTGGGGACACATGTAGAAGTGGAATTGTTGGGTCAATCGGCTATGTATGTCTTTTATTTATTTTAATAGACATTGCAAAATTGGTTTATAAATTGGCTTACAAATATTGTGTTCATACCAACAGTATATTAGAGCAACTCTGTTTATTTACAATCTCACTTTTATAATACCAAACTCCTAGAGTCTGTTTCCAGACTCTATTCTATTCTACTGATTTGTCTACTTACTAACACCTCACTGTTTTTGTAGAATTTAGAAAAATCCATGAACCAGTGTGAGTCCTAAAAGCCATGTAATAATTTCTACTTCTTCATACATAGATGTATAAGACAATTCCTTTTGTATAGTCAGCTCCAAAAATGGTTGAATGAACTTTTTGTGTACAGTTGTCTTCTCTCCTTTCCGCAAAGATGTTAGAGTTTTAAAAGAGTTACAAAGTTGTTAAGAGTTTTACATATTGGGGGGAATATTTTAAACTCTTTATTTAAAGACACAGCCACTATAACATTGATTGATGCAATGGAGACAATAATAGGGGAGAGTGTAAAAAATTTCTGTAAGTACCCTTTTGAAAGGAAATCTGCCAGTTCTGTAAGATGGGACAATAGATTGGTTATTAAGGTTTCTCAATTCTTTATGTGCTCCTGTGGTAGCTGTTATTTACCCTTTGATCCTCTGCCAGGGGGAAAACCTGAGGAATACTAGTAAAAACAAAGTCTCTTGTTATTGCTGCTGTTGCTTTGGCTATTTTCTTCCCCTTGATGTTTGGAGAGTGCTTTATGCTATAAGACACTACAATTTAAGAGTGAATATCATTAGAACGAGGGACTCAGAGGATATAAATTCCTAGAATATAAACTGTTTAATTACTGAAACTTTATGATATACTTTGCCATCTGGTAGAAAAAGTCCTTTCTCTTTTAACATTTTTTAACATTTTCTTTTTTAACATTTCTTGGGGACTATGATCACACATTTATTCTTCCAAATAAATTTGAAAATTAGTGTATAAAAGTTAAAAATGATACTAGGATTTTTATTTTGTTTGTGTTATATCTATACATGTACTTGGAAAGAATTACTCTGGTTATCATATTGAATCTTCTCAATCGAAAAAATAGTAGCCTCCATTTTTACAAATCTTTTGTGTTCTTTAGTAGAGTTCTAGAGCTGTCTTTACTCATGTCTTTCTACTTTCTTAAACTTGTTCTCTTCTCATTTTAAAAAAAGGTTTGATGGAAAATATTTATTTACTATAACAAATGTTCCCAAAGTCAAATGGTTTCATAGACACACACACCCCTCCCCACACACACAGTTTGTTGTTGTGCTAAGAAGTGCTAGCAAAGTGGTTGGAACTTATCTCACAGTTGTTGGGAGAAAGCAGTTTCTAGATCCTTCTGTCATTGGGGAAGTAGATCTCAAAATTCTCTGTCCTATAGGAACAGATATCATTTAACATCTTGGATCTGACCATATTTCACAGTCATTTATGGAAAAGTTCAATTATATGGAAAAAAATTTGGTTCTAAGTCACTTCTAAACAATAGACCATGTCTAATGACTTTTCTTTAATAAGACAAGGTTTGGAATAGAATTATTAATGTGGAATTTGCCACATTAAAAATATTCCCATGAAATCAATTAATTAATTTCTCAGTGTTACATTGTATCACCTATCATATAGTATAGAAGAGCAATAAATGTGGCTTGTGGGTGATGACACTATGAATGCTTTCATTTTCTTTATAATATTCTACGTTTTCTAAAATATTTCAAAAATAGTTTCAAAATGCCACAAGGACATGAATCTCTTTTATTCCACATTTCCTCCTTCTCCCCAAGGCATTTCTGGCTGAGAGGAGTCCTTAACGTTGCCAAATCTCAAGGTGGTTTTCCATGTATTTTTGACTTTGCTATAGTTTCTCATCATCCTGGGTAAAATTACACTGTTCATATTCTCTCTAGGGACCCACTCTGGAACTGCCACCCCAGACTCAATAAATTCTCATTCTAAGGATACGTAGAGAGTATGGTATAGTTCTGCCCAGAGCCCACAACCTGGATATCCAGAGTTGATTAAAACAACTTCATAGTGTTTTCCTGAGTACGGGCTGATTGCTTCTCTCCCCACTAGGATTGTTTGCAGCCTCGTAGGTACTGTCAGGCTGGGAGAGGCTGTCCTTGGGCTAGCCGTGTACTCCTTGAACTCTTGCCCAAACCTGTATGGTGGCATCACATACTTTATTTAACCACTTTGGTACTAGCGTCGACTATAGTCGATAGCCAAAGATGAATGCGCACAGCCAAGCGTTGACTTTAGCGTTAATAACAAAACTTCTACAACAGTAATCCCACTCGAGGCAATACAACCCTTGTACTACATCAGAAAATCTCATGTGTTTTAGAGAAAGACACTTTCCAGCACCTTACAATAGTAATAAAACAAAAAGGAAAAATCCATTAAGAAGATGTATTGTATGCTCAAAAATTAATAAAAGGCGTAGTACTAGATACTATTGTAAACAACGTAATGTTGGCCTATGTGTAGCCCCATGCTTCGAAATTTATCATACCAAAGAATAAAATTTATCATAATATTAAAAAACTTGTCTTATTTCTTTATGATAGGAATGAAATAAAACTATAATTTGGAATTGACTTTTCTAATTTTTCATTTATCAAAATAAAATTGTGAACATTTAAAAATAATGTAATGAAAACATATATGTATGTGTTACCTATTCTGATTTACATTACAAGTAAAGCTGCCTGTAAAGTACAACAAGCTTTCAGTGCTTTAGAGCTTTCCTCATCACACAAGAGCAAAACGGATTCGTCGTCAATGCACAGCACACACTATCGTGGGGACTATGAGTGCCAGCTGTGGGCAAGGTTTTGCAGCCAGTGAGCACCATTAAGTGTTAAACAGAATCAGAATTCATAGCAGGCTAAATATCACTGCAAAATGAGGCAAAACTAAAGCAAGTTAGAAACCCAAAGTAATGGTCAACAGAAAGGTCAGTGCTGAGAAGTCTAGCAACCCTCAAAGGTTCAGCTGGCTCTCATTTGAGGGTTCAGAGTCCCTCCTGGGAAGTCTTTAAGAATTAACATCTTTTTTAAAGAGGTGAGGAAGTTAAGATGAAATGTAAATAAGGGAAGAAAAACCAGAAGGTAAGGAGAATTAGGAACCAAATTTGATTTTTTTTTTGCCTCCTACAATAATTTCAAAATTGAGAATTACTATTTAGTTAATTTCAAGAATAATTCAAGTCTTAGAGATGTTAAGAAGGTACAGTTTCTCTTATTTTTTTATGGAGTTCAATTCAAGTTCTGTTAAATCTACAAAAATCAATGTGAAGTATATGCATTATGTGACAGTTCCATCTAAAGTATCTTGTAGAGAATATAGGGCAGATACAATGGAGCAGCCAAGCACATGTAATTTACCCAACAAATCTAAGCACTCCCACATTGATTTTTTGCAGTTTTCTAGCCCCCAGTCACTGAACAGAGAAAAAATGGCTCACTTTCATAGTATGAGATACTTAAGGCTACAAAATGTTCATCTTCATGCTCTTTAATTCAGGACTGTCTTTTTGTTGCCTTTCTTGATGGGCTTTTTTAGGTCATTTAAAAAATACTTGTCTTCTCTAAAATGTTATGACAAGAAAATAAAATGGTTTTGAAAATGTTCTGATTTGTTGATTAATTTTGCCCCTAAAATTATATTATGCTAGTGTTGTTTTTAATGTTTTACCTACTTCCAAAAGCAATTATCTTGAAATAACTATTAATAGAAAATTTTATATAACTGAAAAGACAGGCTTTCATATTGTATTAAAGTACCTAATTTAGTAACTAGAATAAAAGGGACACACGGAAACCATTTTTGAGACTGTAATTATAAGTTAAGTCACTATTAAAATGACATGCATATATATTTCCAGTTTAAAATAATTAAAGCTGTTTTCCCCCTTAAATGCTTTCAGTCACAAGATAAGACAGTTGTGAACTTGCGAGTTCATACAAACATAAAAATATTCCATGGGATTTACCTACTGTGTGTAATAAAAAAGGATCTGTCTGCATTATTGAGACTAGTGTAAACAAGTGACATTTGATTTCCTGCACCACACCACCTTCTCCAACTGCAGATTGGTTTGCATTTTAACCAGGGTAGTCGACTGTGAAATATGGTCAGATTAATATTTGAAAATCCAAATAATAGTAGAGTGGTGATACCTAAACACAACCAAGCCTTAGGGATGTTGAATGTCTCTAGCTGTAGCTGCCCCCTCGTATTTTATTTACTCATAAGTATCATTAATACCAAAGATATATAACCTTTGGTGCCAATATGTCACTCTCTCTCTTCAAGTCTTTAGTAGTTGCATGCTTATCTATTTCAGTCAAATGTATTTCTTATCAAAAAAAGAGTGAGAGACCTGACAATACAGTGTTATCGAATTTTTTCAGCTGAGACCCCCATGCCATTCAGCATTCAGACATGCTTGTGCTTGATTGATGGATGGGTTTGTGACAAATAAAACTAGGATCAACAGCTTTGCACCTTTTCCCCCATCAGAGACCAGAGGAAAGCATAACTCTATAACAATAGTGGGATTAGGGATGCATTAGCTCTCCATCGACCAAAACCATCCATTCCCATCAATACTTTGCACGTAATAACCTGAAGCTATGATAAGGAAACAAAAGAAGGAGAAAAGGGACAGGAGAAAACAAATCAATAAAAGAAGGGAATGTCTGAAAGATGTGCTGTCCAAATGAAGATTTTTTTTTTCTGCATTGCTGGGCTAATGTCCCTGAATGTGGAAACAATACCTCACCCACAGTTTTGATGGGGGAAGCAGATTGACAGATTGTTTAAACATTGTTTAAAACAGGTTTGGCATCTGCAGATTGATATTTAGACTAGGTTTGTTTTTTTTTGCAGGCCAAAAGATGTGTTATAATGTTTACTGTTAACCTGTGTCTCTAAATTGCTCTTAAAGAAAAAGAATGTTTTCACCTGAATGATTCAGATTTTGCCAGGCCAATTCTGGGATAATTAGAACACTCTCCTGTGTAGACACAGTTTTAATGTCTAAATCCTTAGGACAGACACAAACATTCACTTAAATATGGGTTAGTTTGAAGAATCATAATGGACTAGTTTACTAAGATACACACAAAGCATATTTTTCTCTCTTATTAGAAAGTGACTGACACTTCATGTATGAAAACCTATACCTGTACTGGAAGAGTCTACTTTTCTAGGTAGATCTTTTTGGTAAAACCTTTCTACAGAAAAATGTATCTTCATTCTCCATTCGTAGGATATTTTGATGATAATTTCATCATTTTCTCTACAAACAATGGACCGTTAAGCTTATTTATTCAGGTTTTTTGTTCCTTTTCTTTAGAGAGCTTTTGATTTTTGCATTACCTATCATATGTGTCCTAATATACAATTTATTCTAATTGGCCATTGAATGGGCCAATATGGTTTTCTCCTGGTGAGGATGTACATTAGTGATATTTGTTCTCCTTTGAAGAAGAGGTGTGAAGAAAGGAAAAACCCAATTTCTAATTGTGGAGCCACTGATCTTGGGAAAGGCACTTCATCATTTTGTTTCAGTCTCTACACTTAGAATAAGAAGAGAATTATATTGTCTAATTCATCATTATCATCATCATCACCATCATTATTAATATTATCATTATTCTTCATTGACATGCTGTAGTACTTCATTTCCTAGTTAAAGTTTGCAAAATGTTGAGGAGAAAAAAGCCATTTAGTTCCAATTTCTTTTTTAGTTCTATGAGAAGATGGAAGAGGGCCTTCCCTTTAAGTAAATGTAGTAAGAAATTAGAGAGGTTGCCCTATCTCTAAACAAATGTGTAGAAGATTCTTAGGATAGCAGAGTGGCTTTGAAACTATAGACCAGAGAATTTAAGAGATTAAAAGAGTTTCCACATTAAAAACAATTTAGGGATGCTTTATTGTTTTATTTGTGGAATGAATTCTACTTTTATTACCTGCACTCAAATCTTATTTCAGGCCATACAAAATCAAGCATATGTGGTTATGAAGTAAAAAGGCAGATGCTGGCTTGTATTATTGAAGGTCATGGATGTATTAGGAAATGCAGTAGTGTTTCTATAGTTACAAAGAGAGCAATTACATTTTAATTATGATTTTACAAGTATTCTTTGGGCATAAAAATAGTTAAAATATGAAAGCCACATACATCTGACATTTCAGGTCATACAGCATTTCATATATATCAGCATAGCTGGTACTTGCTCTAAAATCTGTCTGAATTGAAAATCTTAAAGTAATAAACCTGATTAAAGGCATATGGTCAACTATTTGATCTGAAATTTGACTTATTTTAAAATTGGTATAATCCAGTGGGTATTTTCATTTAGGTTTAAATACAAGGCCAATCTTAGGGCACTCCAAACAAGTGTTTTCATGGGACACCTCTGTTGAAGTTGAATGAACCCTCAACATTCAATACCAATATACATGAGTGGGTCCATTTCATGTTCAATAAGACCACTCACTACTTGAATATCTTTTCCCTTAAAATTTAAAGCAGATGCTGGCCTCTGATTCTGCCTACCTTTATAACCATGTGGAGGAAGAGTTCTAGGATTCCAGAAGCCTAGCATTTTAATATAAAATGACATTAATAAGCTCCATCTATGTTTTAATATAAATGGGAGCATGACATACTATTGCAAACATATAGTATGTGACTGATTGATACTTTTTCTTTATTGCACAGCCAACCTTCAAGCTTTCTGCGAAAGCTTTTTAAAGTGCTCTTACATATACACCCCTATACAGAACACTCTAATTTGATTCCATTTAATTTTCCATAAGTGAAGATGCACGATTCTCATATTCATGGATATGGACTCAAGCAGAACAAAACAATTTCTCCTACATGGCAGGTGTCCATATAAATCTTTGATGATGCTTGAATATATGTTATATGTTATCTGTTTCCTTTGTGTGTGTATCTTCTAGGACAGTGTAAGTCTCTGGAAACAATGCTTGTGTTTTGTCCAGGACTCACTGTATGCAACCTAATATAGTGCCTGTAGGTGCTCTAGAAATATTAATCACGTGGAAAGGAATATATACATGTATTCATGAGAATAAATATAGATACATTTCTAAAGAAATCACAAAATAATAAACAATTCTTAATGCTTTGGACACATTTGTACTAAAAATCACAGTTTGCAGCATCATGTTAACTGGAAAAGTTTATTCCTCTGTCATTCTAGAACTCAATGGCCCAAAGACACAGTGTGTGATAATTACTAGAGTCACCATTAAAAATTTTACATCAGCTTGCTTAATTGAAATTGTGTAAACTGAGATAGAGTCATTGCAGATGTAATTAGTTAAGTTAGGATGAGCTCTTACTGGAGTAGGGTGGGCCCCTATTCCAACAGTACTGGTATCCTTCTCAAAAGGGGAAATTTGGACAGACACACAAGAAGAATGTCATGTGAAGATGAAGCAGAGATTGCAGAGATGCAGCCAAGGAATGCCACCGATTGCCAGTAAACCACCAGAAGCTACAAGAGAGGCATGGAACAGATCCTTGCAGCCCTTAGAAGGAACCAACCCTGCCAACACCTCAATCTCAGATTTCTAGGCTCCAGAACTGTGAGACAATAAATTTTTGTGGTTTAAGACACCCAGCTTGTGCTACTTTGTCACAGCTGCCCTGCCACACTAGGTGATATACAATATATATTGTATAACCCACAAAGTCTATAATATTTACTATCTGGCTATTTACAGAAAAAGTTTGCCAACTCCTACCGTAAGGCTCTGGTTTATGACCTTAGTTGAATTAGTCAGTAAGAATTATTCACAAGTAACTTAATGGTGAGATACAGATCACTCTTTCTGAGGTCTCTCTGTTATCTTCAGAAAAGAGTAGAAATGATGCTTATTGATTTGACTTATAGACATGTTTTAAAACACAAATACATGTAAGTCTCTTTATATAAATGTCTATGAAGTATTTACAGAAAATAGTGAAAAAACTGACTAAAGGATTAAAAATTAATTTAGCCTGAATCTGTGAAATAGCAAGGTCAAAATGGTCATTTGACCAAATTTAGACTTTTCAAATCTGACTGCTGTCCAACTCAGCTGTTTGTTAAGGCCCAACTTTGATTTTAGCAAAACACTGCCTATTAGTTTGAAATTCTGTAATGATCAAAGAAATTTTTATGAGAAATTTCAATGATTCATTTGTCAGTGGAACACAAACATCTGCTTTACATTTCCCTTGAAATGTGCATGCAGTTAGAATTAAAGGGCTGGTTGCTTGAGGAAGGTCATCATTTGGCAAGAGGATGCTTAGTTTTGATGATTCCATTCCTATTTGGAAAGCAAATGGAGACATTTTGCCTACCTCAAAAAACATCTCGATCCTTTATATTGTGATTAATAGGCAAAAAGGAAAAGCCAATTATGGATTCTAAGGGGAAAAATTGCTAAATGCTTAAGAATTAAAATACTTCATATAATTCAAAATTTTTTCTCTGAAGGAATACTTATTTTCACACATTTTCTTGATCCATGACCCATGAATAAAATGTCAAAAGGGCTGGGAAAGATTCCTGGAGTGTTCTTGCAACCTTGATAAAGAGCCCATGTGGCATTGAGGAGCAGGTGTTCTCTAAACCCTTGCTCTTCCAGGTGTGGTCTGCAGACCAGCCACCTCAGCCTCACCTGAGAGCCTGCCGGAAATGCAGAACCTCAAGTTGGACCTGATGGATAAGAATCTCCATTTGAACAAGATTTCTTGGTGATTCATAAGCACATTAAAGTTTGAGAATACACAACTATTATGTACCCATAATAATTAAAAATAAAACACTTTTAAGAAAAGTTTGAGAAGCACTGGTCTGTGTTTCGTAACTGCTGAGACATGGACTAGTGAGAGCAATTTTAGCCATGTTATGCTAGTTCTTTCCTATCCTACTGAGTGGGAATAGTGGCTGTAAGCTTGGCTCTTCTTTCCCTCTTGCCCTTTCCCTCATTCTTGAGGTCTTTGCTAGAGAATGGAGCTCTTAGCATGTGCCAGTCCCTTTTCTAAGTGCTTTACATACATTATATTAAATTATTTAATCTTTGAAACAGGTTATGAGGTAGCACTATTCACCTCCTCATTTGACAGAGGTATATAGGAGTAACTTGCCCAAACTTAGTATGTTCATGATGAAGCCTAGATTCAAACAAACTTACTCTGGCTAGGAGCCCATACTCTTAACCATTAACCACTCTACTTTATTGCCTTTCAGTATCATGTGGATTGCAAACGCCCTGTTCAAAGTAGTCCTCATGAAAGTTAATGATAAGGAAAAAATAATTTCATAGAATTGACAAAGGAGTCTCAAATATATTTAAAGTAGGAGAGGCATCTTGGGTCATGAACTATTTTTTTATTTTTCTTTAATTATTTTTTTTTTTGAGGCAAAGTCTCACTTTCTTGTCCAGGCTAGAGTGAGTGCAGTGTCGTCAGCCTAGCTCACAGCAACCTCAATCTCCTGGGCTCAAGCAATCCTACTGCATCAGCCTCCCGAGTAGCTGGAACTACAGGCATGTGCCACCCTGCCCGGCTAATTTTTTCTATATATATATTAGTTGGCCAATTAATTTCTTTCTATTTATAGTAGAGACTGTGTCTCGCTCTTGCTCAGGCTGGTTCCGAACTGCTAATCTTGAGCAATCCGCTTGCCTCGGCCTCCCAGAGTGCTAGGATTACAGGCATGAGCCACCATGCCCGGCCACGGACTATTTCTTATACCTGCTCAAATCATTAGGTAGAATCCTCACATGTGTTAGAAATAGAGGCAGAGACTGGAACTTACAGAGTTTATGCTGCTCACAATTCTAAATAAATTTATTTTGACAGATTGGAAAAACCTAATCTTATATTCACTTCAGTTTTGCTGCTGCAGACGTAGTTCTGTTTTAATACTGTTCCTGTAAAATGCTAAGCTCCAAATCCCTTGGTTTGTTTGGATATATTTGGATGCCCTGAGGGCACTTTGTGGCATGGTACCCAGAGTTCATTTCATGGGACTGTTCCGTGGGACCAGTTCCCACCATATTCTAAGCCTGCGTGGCTACAAAGGATCCAAGACTACATCTGGACCATTTTTCGGTACACAGGGGAAGGCAGCTGTCAGATTGTCAAGTGAAGGAGCTGTGGTCTTGGTTTAATCAGCTTTCTTCATCCAAATTCTTAATTTACTCAGTAAAATCATTCTATCCTGTATGTGCCCCAAATGAATGAGACGTATGGACTCACATATATGTAGATGGAAATTTATCTACATACTCATAGCATCTCTCAGCAAAATGAATTCAAACATTAGCAAATAGATAGGGGTATATTTGTGTGTGTTTGGGAGAGGTTCACTAAAAATACATTGTACCTAGACTGACCCTGAATTTAGCTTTTGACCATGTGGGAAGTACGGGGAGGGGAATTGCTTAAGGTGGTAAATGGATCTAATTCCCGTCCCCCTGAGCAAGATAAACTTCCTGTGTATTCCCCGAAATCTAGTGGTTCTTAGCACAATTCAGCATCACTAAGAGATGTGAACTGCTGCCATACAACAAAGAACGTTACATTTGGACTCTGAAGACCCAATCTCAGTAACATCATTTCTTAGTTAACTATGGAAGCTTGGGCAAGTTACTTTAACCCTACTGGAAACTGAAGTTAATGATTCTTACCTAAGGATCCTTGTGAAAATAAAATGAGGTCACTTATATGAAAGCCCTAGTATGATGCCTGCTACATTTGAAATTTCAATATGTATTCATTTTTTTCCTTTCTTACAGCTGCTATCTTGGGACATGCTCTTCTTTAAGTATAAATTCACACGACTGGTGATTCTTTTCTCTGTCTTCTATCACTTTATTGCAGCTCCTTAAAATCCTGGCTTTGGACAGGGCATGGTGGCTTACTCCTATAATCCTAGCACTATGGGAGGCCAGGGCAGGAGGATCACTTGAGGTCAGGAGTTTGAGACCAGCCTGAGCAACAGCGAGACTCTGTCTCTAAAAAAAATAGAAAAACTAGTTGGGCATGGTGGCATGTGCTTGTGGTCCCAGCTACTTGGGTGGCTGAGGCAGGAGAATTGCTTGAGCCCAGGAGTTTGAGGTTGCAGTGAGATATGATGACACCACTGTACTCTAGCCCAGGTGATAGAGTGAGACATTGACTCTAACAAAAAAAGTCCTAGCTTTGGTTTTGCTTACCCAGCTCCTGTGGTATGATGCTACAGTCATGTCTCAGAGCCAAGAGTCTTGCCTGCTCTAAGTCCTGCACCCAGACGGGCTTAGGCAGGAGCTAAAGAGTCAGCAGACAGTCACACTGATAGGGACCAAAGAATTTAGGTGCTAATGACTTGGGTCCTGTGTATGCATGTGTTTTAGGGAGAGACTATTGATTATTAGTAATAATACATAACAATTGTATGAAGTACTTACCACATGCTAAGTGTTTCACATTCCTTTCCTCATTTAATCCTTACACCAACTCAGCAAGATAGGCATTATTATTTCTACTTTGCAGATGAGAAAGCTGAGGCTCAGGGAAGATGAGTAACTTGCCCCAAGTTACACAGTTGGGAAGTGGGTGTGGAAGAGAAAATGCTAGTCATCACATTTTTTTTTCTCTTTCTGGGCACTTAGGAAGATGATTTTCCCCAGCCTCCCTTGTGATTGATTGGGCCTTGTGATTGTGTGTTAGTCGTTGGAATTGGATAGAAGTTTCATAAGCCATTTCCAGGACTGACTCTTAAAAGAATCCCTTCAGTCTCTGCTTTCCCACTAGGGTGACCTTGAAAGACATATATTACATGGCAGAGCTACAGGATAAAGAGGACTACCCAGCCCTTATGACTTAAGCAAGAACAAATCTTATCAGATATTTAGGTGCTAGATGAGTGACAGAACTGGGCTTTGGAGCCAAATTGTTTGAACATTTCAACACACTGTGCTATAGTCTCTTGATATTGACATTGATGATTGACATTAGAGAGCAAATAAAATGTGAACAAAGAGAGAAAAGAAAAACTAAAATGTGCTTTGGTTATGAAAAAATAATACTGATTGCAATTGTTCAGGTGAATTACCATGTAATTACCACTCAAAAAAATAACGATTAACTATAGGTAAACTTTATTTCAATTTGGAGCTGATATGCAAAAGGTGTGATCAATAAGTTAAAAGCTACATCCAACTTCAATGCTTAGAGACACATACTAGTTGGACATAATCTAGCACAGTAGTCATGTTTACAACCTTAAAAAAAACTAGAACAATATGCCCTAGAAGTGAACATATGCTAGAAGGAGGCCCTTCCAAAAATACAAATCATAATGGCCTTTTCTTAGGGTACAGGTTGACCTATATTAGCTGAATTTTACTCCATAACAAGATAATACAGACACTCTAGAGATCTGGAAGCAACCTCAGACTTATCTGATATTTTTCAGTTGCATATTTACTGCTAGATAGACCAGTTTTACAGCTATGTCTCACGATCACAAATATCTCAAAGGTACTGTTTATAGATTTTATATTTTATACATGCCTCTCATGACCAGAATTATAGTACTCACCTGCTTAAAAAGCAAATTTATTAGAATATTATCTTTCGCTACCAGAAAACTCAGACCATCTTAAAGAACTCAAACACATGAAGGGTGTATTTCCTTTAATAATAGCAAACTTATATAGCACCTTTTACGTATAAGTGCTTTAAGTATATTAGATCATGTAATTAGTAATTATCACAATGACACTATGAGGAAGTGGAGGCCACAGAGATGTTAAGCAATTTGTTCAAAGTTACACAGCTTGTAAGGGAAAAAGTCAAGATTTGAACCCAATCAATTTGCCTCCAAAATCTATGCTCTTTAACCACTCTTTGCAGACAACAGTTGCCTCTCAACGCTTCTAGAGTGCTTACTATGCTCACTACTTGCGCTTTTCCTTTGTCTGCAGACAATTCAATCTGACAAATCACTGTGAACTTTCACAAAACCTTTATTTTGACCATGTTTTATATTTAAACCCTTAGTGTCAATATCTTGCTGCCAAAGAAATTAGAGGAAATTTGATGAACTAAAATTGGCAGACTGTTCTGACATAGGATTTTGCAAAGAAATTTACTTCAAGTGTTGGAAAACATAAATTATGACTAACAAGATAGGAAAATGCCAGATTTTACAAAAATTATACTGTACAATATTAATGGGGATTATTTACTGAGAGTCTTCTGTGGACTAGGTTTTACAGGGCATAAAGTTTTACATCATTATTTGTAACTAAAAAACAAAAACTCTATGAGGTACATGTCAATTGTTTAATTGAATCTCAAATGCCATAGGTTATATTAATAAATTGCACAACTAATTTACGTACTAGAAAGCAAAAAATGTTTCCAGTTAAACTAAGACAAGCCATCAGTTGTAAGATGCATTATGATATCAGAGATGTTAAAATGTGAAAAAATGCATTTTAACATTGATGAAATATGGAATCATCCCCATATTACAGATGAAGAAATAGACTTCATAAAGTTAAATTGCCCAACATCACATGGTTAATAAGTGGTAGACTCAGAGCTCATATCTAGGTGGGTCTGACATGAACCCCATGCTATTAATCATTTTATGGAGTGTCTCAGTCTGTGTTTATAATGCAGAAAGTGAAATTAAATATCTCTTCATTGTCGATAAATTGATCATCAGTATACTGCAGACCGATAACTTAAATCCCATGGTGATTCTTTAAGATTTGATTATCCAATAAGATGGTTTACGCTGGCCAAATAGGCCTAAACAAAGAAACCAATCTTTACTGCATTTTCAGCTATGTAGAGAGCTTCAACATTTAACTTTCAAGTGATGGTTTCTGTCTCTTGTCCTGAAATCATTCCTCATTTTAGCTTATAATAAAAAAGAACATTTTTTTTTCATATGAAACAAGATCTTTGTTTCTGAAGACATTGCTTGGCCTGCTGTTCAGCTCACAAACAAGACACAATTTCTTCAATGTTTAATAACTCAAGATGTTTCATAACTATGTCGTGGTTTGAGATTTGAGAACAAGCAAACAAGACCACACGAAGCTTAAAGAAGCACAAAGTAATTTCATAAAAATATTTTTAGCAATAAAGACCCACAGTACAGGAAAATAGAAAATACATACATATTCGACTCAGAATTCCAGTTTTTTTTTTTTCCAGGAGGCGACAGCAGCTTTAAGCATTGCCTTCTCTTTAAACATTGTGTAGCACTATACATGCACAGTATACAACTTTAGTTCCTATTCTAAAAGCACTATGAGCCATTGTTTTATGATGGTCCCTTGAGGCTAAGGAAGAATGTTATTGGTAGTCTGAAAGAATAGGTTTTAACACAGGCATTTAATTTTCTTTCCATATACTCCCTGATTAAAACAAGGTTTGCCCCATTTTCCATTTTTCTTTTAAAAACTCTCTTTACCCACATCAACAAAACAGCATACTGACTATAGCTGTGACATTGGCTCTGACTGTCCTAAGTTTAGATGCAACTTGGATTCATCTCTCCCACTGTGTTGAGGCACTGAGTAAACTGTGGTTACATTGGCAACATTTAACTTACAGTTTTAAAAAAATTTAGTTTTGTTTCCCCAAGACTAGTAATACAGTTTATTAAATATCATTATTTAAAAATTAGTTGATAAGAATTTTTTTTAAAAAAATGCACTGCTCCTTAGCAATTACTGAAATAAATAAAACATTTAAATTATCAAGGATAAATATATATAAATTCAACTTATAAAAGTAGGGCTGTTTGGAGTGTTTAGACTTATCCCCCTCACCCATGATAATATTATTAGTGTTTTGAGGCTATAAAAATAAAATGCCATTTATTTCTATAAATATTTTTCTATTTTATATTTTTCTCTGATTATTTAAAAAAATCCAAAAAAGTAAAAAGAAAAAAATCCCCAATCCAACTTCTGCGATTACCATAGTTTGGAGAGGTTAAGGAAACCATTTGAGAGCGGCCATTTAGATTCAAACCCAGGTTTAACTATAAACCACATTCTTTTTTAAAACCAACGATGTTACTTTTCATTATCACTTTATACTCAGAGCTAGATCATCAAATGTGCTTTGATTTCAAGAGGGCTGAATATGGAATATTCTGATAAGACTTAACACTGACATAAACATAATCAGAAAAGAAAATGTTAAAATGCTCACACAAATTGGAAGTCTGGGATTGGGTCCAGTTGTTAACACAACTAGAATGAATGTCTGAGTTGTGACAGGATTAAACAGTCAGCTCTAATCCATTTAATTTCACTGACATGAGCCCTTCCTTCTTCCTATGTGCGAATACCATGTGATGTGTTTTTTACACAAAATTTCTTCCCAGTATCTATCTGCAAGTTAGGTGTTATTGGCATCCGCTTTAAAGATGAGAGAAGTCTGTTCAGATGGGTTAGAAGACTCATCCAAGGCAACCAAACTGGCAAGGTCCGTGGGCCTCAGAGCTGTGTTCTCACCACTGTGCTATCACAACAATACCTGGATCCCCGTCCTCCTCAAACTTTGACAGTAGTAGGAGACGAGACAGCTACAGACACAGCTAGAACATAAGATAGAATATAAAAGAAACCATCTTGGGATATAATATAAACAGGCTGTTAAAAGGATTCAAGTATCAAAGAGACTAATCTAGACATGTGGGGGTTTTGGGGAGTGGGAGAGAGTGGATAGCAGGAAAAATGCTTCCAGTTGGATCCTGGATGAAAGGAGGGATGTAAAGGAGGGATGGGATTTCTAAAGATAGGAGGAAGGGTTGGGTGGGACAAAGGAGACTCAGAAAGAGGAAGTGGGAAGCCAGTGTGTTGGTTACATGTAAGGTCTAAGTAGGAAGTAGGGAGAGATGAAGCTAGCAAGAGGACTTGTGGTCATCATGGCGAAGGTATGAGACTCAAGGGGAGGAGTTCGTCAGTATTTCACCAGGCAGTGAGGCTCACAGCAAAGTTCTGAGTAGGGGGAGACGATGGGAGGATTAGTCAGGTGGTAGTGTGGAGTCACCAAAGTCAATTCCCTACCTGCCAGTTTGGCTTTCAGTGAGTAAGATATGTATTATTATACTCATTTTAAGTCTGAAAAAACTAAGGCTCAGAGGGTCTAAAGTAGCTTGCCCAAAGTCATAGTTAGTAAACAGAAGAGCTAGGATTTGAGCCAAGTGTCTCTAGCTTTAAAGCTGTGCTCTGTGCACTAGACCTAACTACTCCAATTGAGGTCTCCCGACTGGCAGCACTGGCCCCCACGTCACCTGGGAGCTAATGAGAAGTGCAGAACTATTCAATCAGAATCTGCATTTTCACAGGGTCCTCTACGCACATTAAAGTTTGAGGAGCACTACACTAGGCTACCTTTTCTTCCTTATAATGACTTACATAATTGCTGGAAAGATCATTTAACTGACAACAAATCCAGCGGTTTGGGGAGCACGTTAGGTAGATTCCTCACACAAAAGGTAAAACTTAACTACAAAAAGACACCCTTCTGGATTTTGTTCCCCTAGAAAGGCAAAAACTGAAATTGTAACTTATCTGTGTAGCTTTAGGCAAGTCACTTAACCTTTCTGAATTTCAGTTTCCTTATCTGCATAATATTGTATAAAGAGAACTCATTATAAACACAGAAGACACTGCTATTGAGAGACATGGCTACAAAGTACCTTAAATATCTATAAAAAACAAAGAGAAAGGAAAAAAGGAAAGAAAAAAGGCAGGCAGAAAGACAGAAAGGAAGAAAAGAAAGAAGGAAAGAAACAAGTGAAAAGAAAGGCAGGACAATACAATATATGAAAGTTAGCTGAGGAAAAACCAGCCTTATTGAAGCAGGGGCATGAAGAACTAAAGCGTAAAAGCCCTAAGGAGTAAAGAGGTCCAGGAAAGCTAATGTCTGATTCATGTAGGTGTTTTGAAAATACAGAGACCGCATTACACATGCACGTGGGAAGAGTAATGAGGGCCTGTGTGGTCTTGGCCCAAAGTAGCAGACTCAAGATCGCTAAAGCTACAAAAAATTAAACAAAAAAAAGTTATATAGTAATTAAAGGAATAAAAAGCAGCTCACTTGAGAAAAAATTTTAGTATAGATGTTTAATCTTGGAGCAGAGAAGCCTACATAATGAGTTAATAATGGGACATTTGTTACCAATTTATTGCAGTTACCACAGAAAATTAAGATACATTAACTGATTTCAAGCAAGAGATTCTTTAGTTAGCCAAGGCAATGAGGGAGGTTAGACACTGAACAAATTAAAGAGAGATTAGGATACCTCATCCCTAATTCTTTTGACATAGATTTATCGAGGGTTTACTATTTGCCAAGAATTGTTCTAAAGCTACAAAGTGCATAAAACACAGTTATTGCTCTCAGTTAGCTAATAATTCAGCAGAGAAAAAGACACAAGTTATTGTAATGCAGAGTAAAAAGTGAAAATTTTTATAAAATAGTTATAAATAAGAAAAGATAAAAATTCAGAGGCAAGAAAGTGTTCACTTCAATGTAAGAGGAATTAAGAAAGACTCCCTGGATTAGGTAGACTACATATTTTTAAGCTTTTTTTTCTTTAGTCTTCTAAGAATCAAGGACCAGGACTAAATCATCTGCTGAGATTTTTTTTTCTTTGTCTATAATGCTGTGATTATAATTATCACGATATCAAATAATCGATTGAATTTTAATATACCTGGGACCAAGGAAAAACTAAAATTAGGCAGCAATAACTCTGATGTTATTTTGGCATCACTTACTTAACCATGGCAACCCATGTCCACATCATATTTAAAAAGTTAAAAAAAAGAAAAAATATAACTCAATTGGTTTTAATTCAAACAACTAGACAATTTATTGAAACACTAGCAACAACTGACTCTTTGTTGATTTGTTGGCCCCATGCCAACACAAACATATGAAGACAATGTAGATGTACAGGAAACTGATCAATCATCCATCACCTTTCTCCTAACCCCTGTGAAATTAACAAAATATTTCCGAGGCAAGGAAGGGGAAGTAATAGGTGTATTAATAGTATGTATTGCATGTGCAGTTTGTATGGATGAAACAGTTAAAATTTTCTATATTAGCCATCAGGAAAAATATGGAAAAAGTATCCTTTCCACATGTTTAAAAGCTTTGCCTCAGTAAGAATCAAGTAGATCATACTTAAAGAGTTATATGACATCTGGTAATCAATTATCTCATTTCAAGAATTAAAAACTTTATAGATTGGACAAGAAGAGAATAATGACAATCAGAAAATATGTAAAATTTCTTTTATTTTTGTTATTACTCTAAGGCTAAGCAATACTCCTTAGGAAGATTTTAGGAGAATTTAGTAATATTCGAAATATTAAAAATATCTAGATGGGGGAAAATGTTTAAAGTTTATTAATGGATAGAATGCAACACAGTACTAACCAACAATTTTTTTAAAAAGCAATTTCACACATCTGATATATAAACTGAATTTTTTGGAGGGGTGTCAACACATGCACAAGCTCTGGGTTTGCTGAACTTCTGAAGGACATGTGCCTGTAATTGGCCTTTCTCATTTCTGTCTTGTTAACAAGTATATAAATAAGAGAAGGCTTCAGTAATTGGCTCAGAGTTACTAATGAATTAATTAACTTCAGTCTATTTTACCTAACCTTTAATAATAAGAGTCTTTTTTTTTTGGCGGGGGGGTGTATAGAAATAGGTCTGACAGACTGAAAAAACAGACATGCAGCAAAGCTCTTGAAAATTAATGAGAAACGAGGAAAGAATCAATGTACATTCTGCTTGCAGAGAACTGACACAAAAAAGACACAATAAACCATGAACAAACACAGTCAGTTTAAAAAATAGGTTAGAAAAAGTGGGCAAATTCAATTATAGAAGTAATTAGAAGATATAGGGCAAGCTGCCTTTTGGGACTGTGCCAGAAAACATGAATTAATATGAGTGAATAGAAAAAGCCCATGTAGTAATTAAGAAGCAATCACCTATGGCAATGAGTACCTGAAAACAGGCTGCAAACTATTAATTCAGTGATCAAAAATATTTTTAGATGATTAATATGGCAAATTTATTTTAAAAGACTAATTTCTGGAAAGATATCAAGACAATAGCACACTATTTGTTCCTCTGGCATTTATATAGCTAATTAAATTTTATAATTTGCAACAACAGCCATTATTATCTGAAAACAGTAAAAGCAGTATTTCACCTCTTTTTTTAACAGTGGTTCTAAAATCAATAAGTTAAATCCAGCTCCTGCTGTCCTCCTGTAAGTGCCTAAGCCTTAAGTATTACACTCTTTCAATGTGTATTTTTCTTATATGTCTGTGTTTCAGTAATATTAAACATTTGAATTAATGTACATGTTCTCAAAGGTTTCATATGTTCCCATACCTGGGCAGGGATTCTACACACTGTTTAATTTCAACACTATCAAATAAAAGCAGTTTAATGTGCTATTTGTGCATCAAAGTCTTTCTTACTTGGTCAACAGAGGTCTGTTACTTCAGTACACACCATTCCTCCCCTTAGAATACAAAGGCATAGACACGTTACAGTGAAGAGTGCTTTACAACACACAGAAGGCTAATGGCTTCTGAAATAGGTGATTATCAGAGCCCCGTAGAGCAAGATGAGGGTCTGGCTGGTAATAAATAACCTCGCAATATGAATTATTCTATTTCCACAGCCTTAAGAAAAACGTATGTTTCATTGTGGATCAGAAAGATCTGGAAAATGCTGTCTTTTTGGAAATAATAGAGAGCTACTAAAACTAATCAGTCTGCCAGCAGGGATTTATTGAGCACCTACTAAGGGCCTAAGGCACAAAGGTAAATCCTGCAATGCTAAGCTTGTAACAAATAATTTTTGTGTGTGGGATTTCCTTTTGGAAACCAGTAAACAGCAACCCTCACATGCCAGGCTTTAAAGAGGCTAGATTTTTAATTATTAAATTTGCTCATGGATTATTGTTATTTTTGAGGTTAAGGTACAAATGGATGACCTACCATGCAAGATGAAACAAGAAACTTATTGCAGATGGCATGGAAGTAAATGATGTGTAGATATTGGAGAAAAATAAAAAAATGAAAGAGTTTGACAAGATACCAAATTAAGCAGCTGTTAGATCTGTTCAGTTCTTTCATTATCCATATTTCTCTTTATTTCTTAAAAATGAACAGGGCACTTTCAAAAAGAACACATAGGAGAAGAGAGCCTCTAACAGTTTGCTTCATGTTGTCAATTAACAAAAGTTAGGCGTAGTCCACACCTAACGGATGCAGTGCAGACTGTCTGGGGGATAGGCATGCTTGTCCGGTGGTGCAAAGGCAATTTATGTAACTAAAGCATTTGTACCTCTGTAATACTCTGAAATTAAAAAAAAGTTAGGTGTAATAACAGCAAACAAACAGCCTCTCTGCCACCAGATGCCAATGATGACAGAGAGCTCCAAGAGAGGCAGGCAATTGGGAACTAGTGAAGTGAGGACAGCTTAGAGGTGTGGGGGCTGACAGGGGCTGCCAGCTGAATAGGACCCACTCACCATGAAATGTTAATGTGTCAATAAACGGGAAAAGCATGAATGAACCACAAAGAAACTGAAAATGACTCAGCTGGTTGGAGATGGAATGTGGGCTCTTTGCCAACGTAAGGTGTTCAAGGGCACACGCCCAAACACCTGGGGGGTGGGAAGGCTGCTCCCTGATTTTAGAAAGAGAAAATAATTTAAGGAAAGAAGACAAGCGATCTTTTCTTCAGAAATAAACTTCCTCTTTTTTCTTCTTCTTTCCTTCCTTCCAACCAACAAACACTTTCTGAGCTCCTACTTTTGCCAGGCCAGACTGGGTTAGGAATGGAGAAGGAAGAGAGGGAGCGTGGAAGATAAAAAAGATAAATGAGACACAGCCCTTCTTTCAAAGTTCCTGTCCTACAGGAAGGACAGATGTAGGGAGCTTGTAGAAGACAGTGAAATAAGTGCAAAAGAGGGGAGGGGGCAAGCTATGGGGGTAGTGCAGTGGAAAATTACGTAGGGGCTATGGGAGATCAGAAAAGGTTTTCAGAGATGTGGTAGCACTCATGTCTCTCTTGAAAATGGGTAAGCAGAGATGGAGGGAGAGGAATTTCTTTTTTTTTTTTTTGAGACAGAGTCTCACTTTGTCTCCCAGCCTAGAGTGAGTGCCGTGGCGTCAGCCTAGCTCACAGCAACCTCAAACTCCTGGGCTCAAGTGATCCTGCTGCCTCAGCCTCCCGAGTAGCTGGGACTACAGGCATGCACCACCATGCCCAGCTAATTTTTTTTCTTTATATATTAGTTGGCCAATTAATTTCTTTCTATTTATAGTAGAGACAGGGTCTCGCTCTTGCTCAGGCTGGTTTCGAACTCCTGACCTTGAGCAATCCACCCGCCTCAGCCTCCCAGAAAGCTAGGATTACAGGCGTGAGCCACTGTGCCTGGCGGCGAGAGGGAGAGGAATTTCAGTTGGAGATGACCTTCTCTTACCCTACTATCATCTATAACTTCCTCTTTTTCAAATCAGGGTTATATTAGGAAAGGCAAATAGACAAGACGAGCAAGCCTGTGTATATGTGACAATGGTAATTGTGTATGTGTAGGGGGAGAAGCATGAGGGGAAAGATTGGGTGGGAAGGGGATTTTTCTGGAATTTATAACACTTTCTCCTCATATCTCAAACTTTTGCCTTCTCCAGGTTAGTATTTTTTAAGCACATTCTTTTGTTTCTAACTGACTGTTAGAATCATATCTGGGTCCTGTTTGGTTGGAAAATGTGGTCTTCCAGGAGCTTTTTTTTTTTTATGTTAGATGGCTTTGTCATTTTTTCCAATGTTAAGGCCCTATTCTAACTTATAGCTTGATGATTCCTGTGGATTGTATAATATTTATCCATGCATTCAATTATTTCTTTACTAATATATCTTTTCCTTTTCTCATTAAATATATACATACTTACTAGTTGACTATTATTCCACTAGGCATAGTTTATTCCTTCCTTTCTTCTATAATAGTTTGGAAATTATACCCTTTCTAACATGAAACATGAACATTATTCTAAATGCACTAAAAGATCAGACTTAAGTGTATGGTTGTATCCTATACACTGCTGAACATCAAAACCAATTTTGTTCTTTTTTTTGGGACAGAATCTCACTCTGTTTCCCCTGCTAGAGTGCTGTGGCATCAGCCTAGCTCACAGCAACCTCAAGCTCCTGGGCTTAAGCAATCCTCCTTGCCTCAGCCTCCTAAGTAGCTGGGACTACAGGCATGTGCCACCATGCCCGGCTAATTTTTTCTATATATTTTTAGTTGGGCAATTAATTTCTTTCTATTTTTAGTAGAGACAGTGTCTGGCTCTTGCTCAGGCTGGTTTCAAACTCCTGACCTTGAGCGATCAGCGCCCCTCCCCCCTCTCAGAGAGTTAGGATTACAGGCGTGAGCCACTGTGCCCTAATTTTGTTCTTGACAGACATATTGGTCAGTGGGATCATGTATACTTGTCTGTTTAGTTCTTAAGCAGTTTTCAAAGAAAGACTATAGACCAGAAGCCTAGTTAAGGTAACCACAATAGGCTTATCATTATTGAAGAAGAATTTCAGACTGGGATGAGTCAAAAGTTTCCTGCATACAATATCAGCCTTGTTTACTAGATAAACAAAATCTAAGTTTTCACATCTCTTTGGAGGCTAAGAAAGGAAAAGTAACTATTACGCATGAATATTAATTCATTCAATGGATTCTTTTTTTAAGTACTCTGCTAGGGACAAGGGATACAAAAATGATTAAAACATGAGCCTTGCCCTTAAGGAACTTCTTCCCTCAAGAAGAAGATGAGCTATATAATTAAATCAATTATTATAATATAGTCATGATAAGATATAAAAGTGTAGCAAGCAATGAGAACACAAAGGAGGTATATCTAAATTAGATTGGGATAGTGGGTAAGAGGATAAAATGCCAGAACTGAGTTTTTAGGGACAAGAATTTAATTAGCTGAAGTAGGGGGCCAAGGGAAGGTGATGCATAAAATGGCATGCTGAGCTTGGGAATGTCATTTCATGAACTTGCAAGGAACTGGCTCACTATAAAAAAGGGTGGTATGGGGGTGGTTAGAGTATCCCTTACATAGACCAGCCTCTCTCTGGTGTCTTTGGTTCCTTGACTCATTTTCTTTTTCCTAATTCCTTTTCTTTCACTCCAGGTTTCTGGACAGAGCCAAATATAATAGAAAGTCTAGTGGTCATGTCAGAATTTGAAAGCTGCTGGTCTAGAGTGTATGTGCTGATGGGGTTTGTTAAATGGGCATTCATGCTAATGACCTAGGTGAGAGCACAGAGAAACAGTATTGGGTGAGATCATAATATATTTGTATGTGTCTCACCAAGATGTTGACATCTATGGAAATAATTTCTTTCTCTATGCCAATGTTTTCGTTTAACTGAATTTAGAGCCTTGAATAGGCAGCTTGTCACAAAGATCTCAAAATGTTTCTTACATGAAGAACATCAGGAAAGGAACCAAGACAACTCTTAGCAAGAAGACTGATTTGAGGATTAGCTCCAGTATATTGAATGTTAAAGGTGTTTATTAGAAACGTCCACTTCTTTTATAAATTTTCTGCCTAGATAACTCCCACTCATCTTTCAGGTATCAGCTCAAATACTATATATATATATATTTTTTTTTTTTTCTGAGAAGCTTTGCCTGATCTTCTTTATTAGATCATGTCACTCTGTTATTAATATATGCTTTTTTTGTACCTTGCACTTTTCCTTTGTTGCACTTAATATGATTCAGTTAAATACTGATTTATGTAATTAATGGTTTCACATCAGTTCCTTTAACTAGAATATTAGCTTCACAAGGGCAGGAACCCAAGATTATGCAGTAATATCTACCATTCCTAGCTGCATTCCTCTTATATAGTAGGTGGTCAATAAACAGTTTTTATCTCAATTTTAGTGAAACTCAAATGCAACAAATTGAAATGGACCAGAGCTGCTAAGTAAAACCAGATGTAACATCTAAGACTAACTGGAACCCCCAGAAGTCTCTTAAATCTGATGCTGGCTCCTAGGAGAATTCAAATGATGAGACAAGGTTGCCTTCTCTTAATGCTTTTAGTTGATTTCCTTACACTAGTTTGGCTTAGAATGAATCCAAAATTTTCCCATTCATCTGTGTCAGAGCATCTTTATTATTGCAACTTGCTTTCCTCTGGCCAAAGCTTCCTTCACTATTGAGTTCCAACTGTGCTAGTTACTGTGCCAAACACTTGGGACAAAAATATGAAAAGGCATGGACCTGACCTCAGGAGAGCAGTAGGCTGCCACCTGAGTGGCAAGACTGGAGAAGGCTTCACCTGTCTCCAGGAAACCCTTGCCTCTAATTATACCACAAGAGCTTCACCCTTTCAGCTCAAAGGATTTGGCACCTGTTATGACACATGTCACCCTGGAAATCATAACTTTTTTTACTTGTCATCAACCACAGTTACTGTCATAGGAATGAAGTATCTGAGAGTAGGTGTTGACCCAGAGGATAGAAGGACAGGGAATAAGCATGTTAGGAGCATAAGAGGAAGAGGAAAAAGGAGTGTCAGGAAGTTGAGAAAGGGGTAAAGATGAAAAAGCTAGAATAGTGGGTAGCACGTAACAGACACAAAGCAATGCTTGATGAATAAATAAAAGATAAACTGCTTTCTTCAAATTGGTTGAGGGTTGGTTCTACCTTAGGCTGCTTTCTTAGATAACTAGCAATTTCTGGTTGAGAAAACGTTTACAAAATATGAAACAGATGGCTGCAGCTGTTTGGGGTTGAGGCCAAATCCCAATTACACTATCACACTCTAGGACTTTACAGGGAGAACATACCAAATGTTTTTTTTTTTTTTCCTTTTTCTTTTCTATCACCATTAATTCAAGAGGATTTCCATTTTCAGAAATGTCATAAGAAGGAGTCATACCATGTTTTCAAAGGTTCCATGTAAGCTTGAGCTTAGATGCATATGCTGGGTTCTTTTAGCGATTGTAACTTTTGTTTTTAATCAAAGAAACTCTAATAGTTTCAAATTGGTCATGAGAACTAGTGGTGATGTTTCAAAAGAGGACAAATGCCATCCTGATATCTGAACGCTAAGGTTCTTTTCTATGTGTGTGAGTATAAAGCTTGCCTACACATACTAGCAAAGAACACAATTAGCATACTAATTTGATTCTCTATCTAAAGAATGGAAGATTCTTTTGACACAGACAGCTGTCCGTGAATAGCAAGGGTGACCCTTGGTCAGTTTTCCATCTGTCTTAGAGTAAAAAGTCCAGACTTAGCCCCGCATTAGCTGTATGACCTTGGGCAGCTTTTTATGTTACTGTTTCTCAATATCATCATCTGTAAAATGGGGACACATCTGATACCTGCCTCATAGCATTGTGGTATAGATTAAGGTAGTGCCTTACTCACAATAGACACTCTTAATATTTTTAAACTCTTGTCTGAATCTGCCTATTCTTGGAAAAATTGTAGTAGGCCTAGGACTCTTTACTTCTACCTGCATGTAAAGAGAGAGGGATAGAGAGAAGTTTTACTAAGTCAGTAGCTCTGTGGGACTAAGTTTGCCCTGAAGAGCTAGAATCCTGCAGCTATAGAGAAGTCACAGTTTCCTTTTTGCTCTTGGCTCCCAGGATTGTAAGTCTCCACAGGGCAGACACACAAAAACAGGGTGTGATAGCTCTCTGAATGTCTTAGACCCATCTCTAGTGGTCACTGGAAGCTCTCAAAATACCAGGTTGACAAATTGCAATTATAATTGCATGACTACAATTTCCTAATATCTTCCTATACTGATTTCCCCTTCTCCCACTCTGTTCCCTTCCTTAGATTAGTGGTTCTCAACCTTGGCTGCACTTTGAAATCACCCGTGGAGCTTTAAAAAAATACTCTTACCTGGATCCCATCCCTGGAAATTCTAATTTAACTTGTTTGGGGCATAGTCTAAGTATTGAGCTTTTTAAAAGCTCTCAGAAAATCATTGCATTTTGAACACTAAAAATTTCAAAAGTAGTTTTTAATGTAAACATCTAAGGATCTCTTACTGTGTAGTAGCTCTGCCAAGTGGTTGCCAATTTCACTAAATGGATATTTTTCAACCCCCATTTCATGAAATTGGTGTGCCATGATCAGTTATGATTGAGATATGTTGCAAGAAATGTGAAATAATAAGTTCTAGAGTTTTCAGACAACATATTCAAGAATTAATTACAGCAAATTCAAGGTTATCCATTGCTTTCACTCACAACCCAATACACTGTCTTGAATGGGAGAACATGGTGGAGTTATAATTACTATGGGGACTGCTATTTGACATGAATGTCCCTGTGGGAACAAAGCTTGAGGTTTTGCAAAAAACCAACCTCCCAAGTCAAAGAAGTTTCTTACTGGGCCTCAAGTTCGCAGCAGTGCATACTAATGGGGGGTGGAAGGGAGAGCTGGACAAAGGGCCCTCTCTATGTTCTGGTGCTCAGTCTCATTTTTGGGGACAGAGAGAATCTTGTTTTCTTATATTGGAGAAGGAAGCTTGTTTACAAAGTCACACCGTAAGTTATCTCTGAACTGAAAATGGAAAAAAAAAGTCTTAAGTAATTCTATGAATCTTTGCTCATCACTAAAAATAGGTTATGAATTTGTTGAGGGTAAATATAAAATTGTTAGAAAAAATAAGATCAGAAGTATTATATATATGTGGGGAAGAAGGGTGCTCCTGATATATGGGGTACTTGTGATCTGACCAGCAATTTTAATGTCTTGTGCTAACGATGAAGAAATGGATACTTCATTTAGTTCTTCATTTGCTAACTGAATTTGTTAGTTGCACGAAAAGAGGAATTACTGGTTAGGTAATTTAGCCCAACACTGATTTTTTTCAAAGTTCCCGAAGAAGAAAATGAGGCTTGTAGATGAGGCTCGTAGGAGAGAGTAGGGGGTAGGGAGAAATATGGTAAGCATTTAATAAAGGGCTATTGGTAGGTAATTGTCAGGGTGGTGATGATGATATTAATAAATTTCCCTGAGAATGTTTTCAAAGCAGTAATGTGCAGAAGGGGACATGCTACCTTGCTTTTTAAGAACACTGAACTATTCTGAATATTATTTATGACTTTTTGTGCTTAGAGTAATTTTTTCCTAGTAAGAAATTTTGAATGCAAAATAAAGAGGGATTTATAAAGAACTTACTATGCTCAAATTGAAATCACCTGAATGCTGTATTTAATTCTGCTACTAATTTTCCTTATTTAAAACAAATTACTGTTCTATGCTTATACTATGTGTCAAGTTTTATTTCAACATTTCGACTTATTAGTAATATATGTGGAGTCCTTTGAGTTAAATGGGTTAAGATCTTATCTTCTTATTTTATAGTATAATGGATCAAATTAAGCAAAAACACTTGAAACATATAAACATATAGTTTGTGGATTAGATTCTTCATTTTCATATGGCAAGTGACGTGAAAGGCCACATTCAGACTTCAAGTCAACGTGTGATGGAGTCCTATTTACTATCTATTACTACCAATACTATTAGTAATGAGTTTCAGAAAATTCATGAGTGATGGCCTAAGAATGCTTACTAAGAGAAAATCAGGACTGTTTTGGGATACTTCCTTAACCTTTCAAAGCAGACAACTATCTTGACTTCCCATAATACACTTCACTGGGCTGTTTCCTGAGACAGAATTCTGTAAAGGCAAGTCTGACACATATGGCATTTGTTGCACTGCTGATGGTGAAACACTATATTTTCTTTTTTCTCCATCTATTGCTCCTTATTTTACACTGCTATTTATTTTACATTGCTTTTTATTTTACACTGACCCTAGCCTACAGTATATGAACTCTCAGTTTTTCCATTCTGCAGATAATTTCTGGCTCTGTGGTTTTAGATCCATTACTTTCGACTGAGCTTTTATGTCACTAGAGACAGCTTTGCATTTTAATAAAGTTTCCAATCCTCCAGGGCCCTCTCCCCTGAAACAGCTCCAGCTCCCCAGGGCTGCTGAAGAGTTGAGCAGAGAGAGTAGAAGCTTTTGTGGACAGTGATGCTGATGGCAGATAACTCCAGCTGTCATTACAAGATCATCCAGATAAGGGGGAACAATCAAGTAGGGGCTTACAGTCCACTTGAGTTTTTCTGATTGTAAAACCAGCCATTTTTCAATTTAAATAATTTAAGGATTCCAGCTTCTCTATACTCTAAGGCTCATTTAGCCTCTTATTAGCTAACTGTTTCTCCAGTTCAAGAGGTGGAAGGGAAGAGTGCAGATTTTTTGTTATTGTTAATTCACAGCAGTGGGTAGTGGTGTGTAAATAAAAAATAAGCCAAACAAATTTGATGAGAAGAGAGAATAGGAATCCATACAAATAATCATAATTGATTTTAAAAAGTTAATTAAAAGGATTAAAAAGAGACAAGTACTGTATGGCCTAGCATATATCAATAGGCAAATGACAGAGAGAAGAACAAATTAGAAAATTGATTCCCAGCTAACTAAAAGAAGGAAACTGACTAACATAGCTCTTAATGTTAACTTGAAAGTCCCAAATTCTCTTCTAAGCCCTTTTCTACCCAGTATTCTGACAATGATCTTATCTCACATTGTTCCTGTTGAAGGAAATGCTGGGAGGAGCAAGAGGGAAAGAGCAAAACAAAGTTTCAGTATCCCAGAGGATTCAGCTCAGGCCTGATTCACAGAGCTTTGCCTGTGACACATCCAGGACAGCAAATGCAGCTAAGAAACCATAATTGGTATAAGGTCTTCCTTGTTTTTCTCTTATAAGCCTGTTTTTCTTTTTCTTTTAAATTTTGCAGTCTTTCCTGCTCCCTTAATCTCTGTGATCAGTCACCTACAATATTTATTTTCAAGTGGTATATACAGGGTTAGCACCTAAGTTACTCCCTTCCATATAAGAAAGCAGGACATTAGAGAACTGTCCAACAGGAAGAAAAGGCTCTTCTTCAACCTTTCAAGAGTTTCTTTGGGCAGGGCCATGTTTATATTTTCATGGAGGTGTTCTAAGGATGGGAAGGATGTTGTATAATCATGCTATGCTCATGAGCCTGTCTTTTCCATTGCTTAGGAGACATGTTCTGCTCACATGAAGACACAGATTTCCCAGCATGAAGGTCAGAGCCTGAGAGAGAAGGCTGGACAGGTAGTCAGAGAAAATATGTCCTGACAGAGGTAGGACCCATAGTTACCACCAAGAGTTGAATCTGATTGAGAGGTACTCTTTGAATGATGAGAGAAACAATGATCACCTGCAGACTCTGGACCAAACAAGGTCTTCTACTGATACTTGAAAGGAATATTCTTATATGGAAGGTAACATCAATAGCTAAGGAGTCACAAGAAGAGGAGAGACAAGGAAAAGGTGTGTTTTCTTTTTTCCTTCCTCTTTTCCTCCCTTCCTCCTCCCTTTTTCCTCTCCTTTCCTTCCTATCCCCTCCCTTCTAAACTATAGAAGCCCATCTTTGGATTGCTAGAGAACTATCATAGACCTAACTGCTGATGCACAAGTAGATCTCAAGGAAATATTATGGACTATCTCTATTCAAAGACCAGATTCTAAACTTCTCGATTGGTTATCTGCTTTTTTCCCCCTTCCTCTCTTCTTTCATTTTATTTTATTTTATTTTTTTTTCTTTTTCTGCTGTAATGTCTTGAACTTCTTTCATTTTAGAATTAGGAAAAACAAAACAAACATAGCCAGATAAGTTATGAGTATTAGAAACAACTAGTATCGCTTGTGTTCCCTGTATTTCTTCCTTCTTTTTTTCCTTTATTTTCCTCCCTCCCTCCCTTCCTTTCATCTTTCTTCATCTTTCCTTCCTTCTCTCCATACCTTCATTTGTTCTTTCCCTCCCTCCCTCCCTTCCTTCTTTCACACTAGTGCACTTGCTGTGACTTCTTTCCAGGACTGTAAATTCTGTAAGGTCAGGGGTTCTGACTGATTTACTCGTTACTGTATTCCCAGCACTTAGCACCAAGCCTAAATATTTGTGGAGTGATTGAATTAATGAGATTTACTATCCACAAGATAAAGGAAAGTACTGGTAACCACAGAGCCAGTTAATATAAATAACATAAACATTCCTTTACAGGTCTTTTTTTTTTTATTATTATTATTTGCAAAGGTTTGATTACAGGAGAATTTCCTGAAGTGTGTTCAACAAAATATTAGCTTTGAAGAATAAAAATAGATATTTTGCAAAAAATGGTAGGGAGAACCTATGGAAAAATTGTTTGGGATATTCTATATTATACAAAGTTCAAAGAGATCTTTATGATTTCTTGGAGTTTTTCAAGTCCTAATTTTCATTGTGAATTTCCTAGAGAAGGACATAAATTATTTGACCATTTTACCTGGCATAGCTTGTGAGAATAGTAGTCTATAAAACATATTTTGGGAAAATTAGCATCTCAATTCAGCTTTATTTCCTTTCATCTACTTTCTTTTGGATTTTAGTACTAATTGATTTTTTCCCACTGTGAAAAATACCCTTAGCACTATTGAACTGTACTCTTAAATAGGTAAGCTGGTACATTTTATTTTTTAACCACAATTAAAATTTTTATTTAAAAAAACCTCCAAAATATTACTTACTATGAAATAAGAGGAATCAATGTTTACCTAATGACCACAATAGTGCATTCAGAATAATGGTATTACCAAATAAAGAGTTGATTTTGGTCTACAATATGTGGGTTGCATTTACCATGTAGATACTATATCCTTAGTAAGTACTCTGATTTTGTACATAGTGCTACGAATCTCTTAGTGCATGCTTTTAGCAATATAGTGTAGGATACCTACACATAAAGACCAAGTGTAGGGAAAGTCTATTGTAGTTTAGCAGAGTGAGTCTGGTACTAAGAGACAAGAAAATGAGTTACAAAAGTGACATTGTCACTGACTCAGTGTGCAACTTTGCGTAAACCCTGCTTTCCTTTTCTATAAGATGGCCTCAGTTGGTAATTTTTCACCTTTCCTCTCCAGCAAGGGGTTTTCATAAGTAAATCTTACATGGAACTCCAATATACACAGCAGATAACAACAGAGGTACCCTGGTCTCAAGGGGGCAGAAGGCCACTTGACCTCCCTTCCCCCACAATCCTGAATGTCTCCTAAGAACTCAGGGGGACACAGTTTGAAAACCACAGGGCTTCATAATCTGTAGGGTTTTTTTCCAAGTCTTACTCCTACTTTTAGGAGTAAGACTGAAACAGAAAAAAAAATGTTTTCGTCCATATTAAAGCCTGTGAACCCCAGTAATTTTATATAGACCCACACAGCATTTAGCTATTAAAGAATATAGAGCACTGCCATATGACATGTGGCAAGCACCTTTTGAATTTCAATACATATTTTAGACTAAAAAATAAAATAAGAAAAATATTATCAGAGTGTACTCTTCCCTCAGTCACTTTATGGATACATTTCAACACATAAACTTGATGGCAAGTTAAAATTGAATGTAAATATTATTCCTAAAGAGTTGCCCATTTATATAGTTTTCTAAGACCCTCTTAGTTTTTAAATGGGAAAGGTTTTACTAAAACCAAAAAGTGTTAATTACATAAATATGCGCATTCTTTTCAATGCATTACACTATATTATGGTTAATATACAATAGAGAAATAAATGCAAAACCATTTCAACAGAAATGCTGCTTCTTGAACAGCCTTTAAAATTATGACATGTTTACTGGGAAAATGCATTACTTATGACAGGGTTACAAAAGCAGTATTAACCTTCTTGAAATTTAATAGCAAAGTCAGACATGTAAAAATCAGTACCAGACATGGTAACGTAACTACTTTTGTTAAGATTGTACATAGAATAAAGCAGATATTTAAAGCTACATTAAGATGTGGGTAAATAAAGGGTCCTCTAGAAGATTTACAACACATGTGCATCACTACTAAAATCATGATGCAGATTGTTCTAAAGATAGTATTCTTGGAAATGAAAAACCTTTTGCCTTCTTTTGCTTCTCTTAGTTTGAGCACTGCTGCTTTTGTGATCTTGTACAGGGTCTCAGACATTAAATTTGTCCTTAAAGCAAATTTAAGAAAATAAGATAGATGTGTCTATCTTTTGGGGGCAGGCATCTGTTACATAGACAAGTTACCAAACCCTTTTATTGTGTCTGATATATGACTCAGGAGTCATTGTAATCTAGAATCAAAGAGGATGTTTGCTTCTGTAAAATACACACACACACACACATACATATAGAATTTCCCAAAAATAGCTTTAATAATAAACCAAGAACTCCAAAGTAGTGGTTAAAAATGTATGATGAAATATATACTGTATAATTGCACTTACCATCAAATGTAAGTTTGATTTACAAAATAATTTTGAAACTAAAATTTATTTTGTTGCTATTGTTTTATTATAGGACCAATTACTTGCTTAGTCATGTAATGTTGATGTTTAAAAGGGATTCACAATTTTAAAATGTTTCATTGCTTTGAAACTCTAAAATATTTTATTAAAATTTCTTATGGACTTTTTTCCTTATTTTAGAGAATTCTAGCTTGAGATATATTTTTAAAAAAATAAAGGTCAAAAGTCAGAAAGGATAATAGCTGATGGTTTTGATAATGCTAATTATATACTACTGAGAATAAAAGTAGAAAGGGAAATATGAATACTAAAGAAAGATAAACATCCCAATGCTGGATTAAAAAAAAATGAAAAAACCCTTAAAATGTCTTTGTACGTCATTGTCATAATTCAAAGACATAATGAAGCCTGAATTAAAAAATGTCAGTTTCTGTGAGTGTTGATAACTTGGTTCTTTGTTGGGCAAGTCAAAATGTGTCTGTTTGATAGGCAAAAATGACACAGTAAAAATGGGAGAAGTTGGATCTAAAAAAAGAAACACACACACACACACACACACACACACACACACACACACACACACGACTTTAAAAAAAGGCCTGTAATGTATTTGAAGGAGAAGACCTGTAGGGTAGGAGGCAATATCTTTAGGAAGTCACCAAGCAGCACTAAAAGGCAATGTCCATGGCCAATCAAAACGATTTCTGTGACTGCTGGGGCTCTTGCATCTCTGTCTTTACACTAGACTGGAAACCCTTTGTACTAATTACCAGACTGTACCAGATTTTCTGGTTCAGTTCAATCCTATAATTGACTGACAGTGATGGGCAAGGAAGGGGAAAAATTCAGGCTCACCACTGCAAGCAGAGGGTCAGAAATGGTTTCACAGAGAGCTAGTCACAGCCTGGCACTAAAAGCAGGGTTAAGCAAGCATCATCAGCAAGTTCTTCTAATTCCCAGGTTAAAAAGGAAGTTAGAAAGAAAAAAACAACAATCTATGGCTGCTCTCATCTTACAGATCAATTCTTAGCATGCAACCATTTTACATAAAATGAATGGAGAATAGCTTCAAGTTAAATGGTAATTTTAAATGTCATTGCTTTTTATTTTGCTTTTGGGAGTAGATGTAGGTTTGTCTCCAAAACTCACATAGGGTCATCTTGCTGAAGTTAAATAGACTTTTGTTCTATTTTCAGAAACTAGGAAAAACAGTGCTGCTATTTATTCCTAGGGCTCAAAAATCATTAACGTGTAAGGCATACTTAGCCTAGGATATTAGTTGCATAATCAAAATTAAGCATTTGAAAGCACTTTACATCAAAATTCTCACATCCTTTGCTTATTTGTAATTCACTAATTTGGATTCACTGTGTATCCCTAGCAGTTAATAAAATTATTTTCCATGGCTCTATACTTTTTAAAATAAAAATTTGAATAATAATTTACATGAACCTAGAGTTAATGCATTAAAAAATATAGAACACATTGAGTACTGCATCAAAGACTGAGTCGGCTGACTACCATTTGTTATTTACTTAGAACTGTTCTCCACCCACTTTATTTCTAACCAAAAGAGCAACCCTAGCTTTAGCTACACCAAACATTAAAAACACAGGTGCCAGAATCAGAGTCAAAATGAGAACTCAGGCCATTTGGTAGGCAAGTGAGAATTATGTACTATCATGTTGAGGTCAATTGACTTGAAATTTAATCACAGTTTAAGCCCCTTTTCTTTCCAGGCTAAAGAGTAAGCAACACCTGTGCCAGCAGCAGCTCACATTGCAGTTGACATAGCAGCCAGTTCAATTTTTAGTTACAAGTCAATTACTTACTGGAATAGAAAGAGAACATTTCATTCATTCCATGGGTGGCCACTTTCCCGAAGAAACCTGTCAGGCTTTCTTTCTCCAAAAGAAGAAAAGAGAAAAAAAGTGAAAGTTAAAAATGAGTGATATGCTGCAAAGTTTTAGAGCTAGGCCGGCACACTACAGCAGAGAAGTTGTGCAAATAGCTTACCTTCCAAATACTGAACAGAGCTGTCTTGTGAGGCCTACCCCAGCTGATAAGTCCTGGGACTTTCCTCATCAGAGTATCAAAATTGGGTGAAATTATAATGGGTGATCTACACCTGAGAAGAGGGACCAGCTGATGTATGAAAGGGAAGAGCAAATGAGTAAAATGTCTTCCCCCCAGCTACAGTCAGCTCTTGTGCAAGGGGAGTTTCAAATGCTCTGGCTATAGACTTTTGTCCAAAGCTGTGGTTCTTTTTTTCTTTTCTTTTTTTCTTTTCTTTCTTTCTTTTCTGTCTTTCTTTCTTTCTTTTTTTTTTTTTTAGTGAAGCTAGATTAGTTCATACAAAACTCAACAATACAGCACTGAAACCCATTGTTGATATTCAACATTTTTCACATAGCGGAACAGAATAGACAATACGGTCTCTAGGAAACCATGGGCTGGATTACAAACTGATGATATCTCATCCTTCTGGGGGCCTGTAATCCTTTTTATTACCTACCACAGTAAAAAAAAAAATCACTGCGTGTGTGGGGAACTCTCTCAGAATAAATCAATAACATTGCCATTCTTAGAAAAATAGGATAAATTAAAATGAAATCTTTCTTACAGCACTAAGTCCCAAAGTGCCATTTGCCTTTTATGCAAGTTAATGATTTTTAAACTTTTTCTTATCTTAACCTTTCTGTGAGCTTCCATAAGATTAAAAAAATTAAATTATATGTAGATATTTGCTTAAAAACAATATTTAAAATTAACTTGGATTTTCTACTCCTTATGATAAATGCTTGGAAAGTTATTTATTTCAAAGTGCCCAAGATTGGAACTAAGGCATGAGTTCAAAGTAATTTTCATTAATTTGTTTTAAAATACATGTGTTAGATTATTAGTAAACTGTATTTATTCCTCCATTAAGAGCACATTGAAATTCAAGGATGTGGGGGCTTATGTACCTGACGTCTAGCTAGTGTAATAAATAGTTGCCACTTTTTAACCTCATGTCTTCTAAATTTTTCATTTCTTCAATGCATTTCCTGATTATGCATAACTGCAAAGCCATTCTTTACGAGGAAGTTATGCCTACTAACCTTTTCGAAAATCTGGTCCAATCCCTTTTAAAAATGCAATCCAGTTCCCAGACTTTTCTTAAGCCTCCAAATGGTCTAGGTAGCCACAGAAGGATTGTTCCTACCAGTTTCTTTTCATCACTTCTGCAATTGACCAATTGACAACTGATTGATGGTTATCTTTTCACTTCAACAATGAAAGAAATTACCATCACTATAGCTATGTACAGTAAATGCCTCCAGAGTAAATTACATGATTCTAAAATTCTCCTTAGCTCACTTAGTAAAACATCAACACAAAAAAGTTTCTTTTTTGCGCCTCCTTTCCTGTACCACAGATTTGGCCTTTCCTGTCAGCTGCAAAAAAAGAACTTGACAGCTTCTTTAAAAAGAGGAATATAAAGGAACTTGAATAAAGGATGGCACTGGGCCTGTCTCAAGCAAGTGGCCATTCTTTGCACTTGGAAAAAAAATTAGGCATGTGAGCATAGATAAGCTCTGTAAGAATACTCTAAAGACTATTCCTCATGACCTTGAGATTTTCCTGCCTTCCTTCACCATTCCTGCACACTAGAGTAACAACCTAGATTCTGAACATGGAGTAGTCAAGTTATTTTGACTAGGTGTTCTTATTGAAAAGAAAACATCCTTAAATGTTTTAACTTCTTTTCTGCCTGAGCACTGCAAAGACTCCCTTGCTCTTTCGAACAGTGCTCAGGCAAATGCTGTTAGGAAAGTGTCACATTGATCCATTATGATATGTTGATGAACAAGAGCTTTACATTCTACCCCCACATCTAAATTACTGTAAATGTGTATTTTATTCTCCAATGAAAGCTCTGAATCTTGTCAAGGAAGGGTATTCAAACATTTTGTTTTCTCCTTGTGCAATTAAAGTCATTTTTTTTTTTTCTGGTGAAGTAAATAAGCTGCTATGAAAGATTGGATCGACTTACTCTTTTATCCTCCACACTCCCCCCATTTCAAGATCATATTTTTAAAATGGAAAAAAAAAAAACCCACATCCACAAATAGTGACACGTGATTTCTCACTATTTCCCTTAATGTTTCAGATCCATAAAATTTGTTCTATTGAATATCGAAAGATAAACTGAACTATAGTTTTATTGTCTAGAATGACTTGGCACTATTGAACTTTCTCCACTCCTCCAATATTATTAGGAAAAAGGTACATAACAATAAAAGAAAGTGTACTCTGTTCTTATTCACTACCAGTTCCATCTAGGATGGGCTAGTTTTCTGATATTTCTGGCCTCAGTTATTTAATCAAATAGTATGTTTTTATTAAATATGAACTTTATGTCCTTCATCATGGTAGGCTCTATAGAATGCTTAAGAAATATGAGTTGAGATTCTGCCCAGCAGAAGTGGACAGTTCATTTGGGGAAACAAGATATATAGTAGGAAATAGCTACTGAATGAAACATAGCATACATACTATATACATACATATGCATAAAGCACTATATAGTGTCACGTGATCTTGACATATACCAAATAAGTTTTGTTCGCTTAAAAAAATGATTCATGTCACCACTGTTACATTTGTTAGTGATATTGTTATTCAAATATCCTAGATGACATTTATGAAATATCACATTCATATCTATGGTTGATCTCTAAAGACACTTGTCACACCCATATTAATGAAATTGATTCAAGATGCTCTTGTCTGTCATCTTTACCCACAACATCATTTCTGAGGTAACCTTCCTCTAACTCTGCTTTCATCATGTTGTATATACTTTCGTTCCAGAATCTATAATAATTTTTTGTTTTTATTTATGTATTTTATTTTAGCTTTTTGCATAAAGTCTAAAATTTTCTGCTCAATTCCCAGGGCTCTGCAAAATATAGTTACACAGTAGCACCTCTTCAACCTACTTCCCTTCTTTCCCATCAGCTAGCTTACTTTTTATGAATAGTATTTCTTACTATGACACACATATGGCTTAGATGCACACCAGGACATTCCATCTTTTATCCTCATCCTATCTATTCAAAGTCCAAATAAACCACAGTTGACTTATGAAGCTTTGCCTACAGTAGTTCATGTAGATCTATTTCTTCATATCTTTTTCATTTATTATTGACTTTGATGCACATTTGGCTCAGTTCGAATGTAACCCCGATTACAAGATTTCCTTATCAACTGAGATAAAATGAATCTAATCTCTTCTTCCACTATACTCCATAGTTCTTGACAGATATCTTTATTTGACATACATTATCTTGGATTATCCTTGCATATTACTTTCCCCAGGTAGAAGTTAAGCCTCTTGAGGAAAGGAACTGTTGCGTATGTATCTTGTGTCTTTTTATGTCCACCTATTGGCATATAGATGCTCAAAACATAATTATTCAATAAAGATATAGTCCTTGCCCCTGAGAAACTCTCATTTCAGGGATAAGTTTATATTAGTTGTGAGATTAAGGTAGTAGCCCAATAGCTAAATACAAAGGATTGGCAGTTGGAAAGATCAAGTGGTTCTTTTAAAAAGCAAGTTAAAATTTTAATATAAGTATTTAAATGTTTGCATAATGAAGACTGTCTCAAAGCCAATCACTTGGAAGGTGGAAATATCCCATAGAAACATAGCTGCATTTTTAGGCCAGTCCAAAATATGGCTTTTTATCCATAATCTAGTTCAGCAGTGATAACAGCCATTGATGGAACATTTGGTAGTTCAAGTACTGTAATAGGTACTTTATATAAATTATTTCATTTGGTTTTCAAGATGAGGTAGGTATTATCATTGCCATTTTACAAATAGGAAACTTGGATTTAGAGGGGTTAACTGAGTTGCTCAAGGATACATAGGCAGTAAATGGTAGAGCTGGGATTGGAGCTCAGTTCCCTCTGGCTCTACAACTCCTCTGCTTTACATTACTCAAAACTGACCCCAAAGGTACAGATCACTTTAATCCTCAGTGAATGATTCTGAGGAGTCTATTTACGATAATATTGGTGGGGAGAAGAAGGAAAAGAGTTTTCTATCCATTTCTTCATCACACAACCAATCTGGGGTACTGCAGTTAAAAATGATTCTTTGTATATTCCGATTTCTTTTTCTTCATGTATGTCCTACTGACTTAGATACCCTCCTCAATCTTTCAGGTTTCCAGTGTCCCGGTTTCTAAAAATCTTTTCTGTGGATTTCTACTTAGACCTTCAAAGGCTAGTCACCTACAGAGAAGCTATCATAAGGAGGGGAGAAGTATACCTGTTTTAAGAAGTAAAGGAAGAAGCCTTTAGGAGACTGTATTTGTTAAAGAGGGAGGAGAAGGAGCTATCATGAGAACAAAGGCAGGAGTAGAAAAAGTGATAGGACTCAGAGTTGCCTTAGGAGTGGAAAAAGAAAGGAAAGAGGGAAGTATTCATACAAGAGAATGGTTTGTGAAGGTAGATGATGAGTAAGAAATAGGTCATGTCTGATAGCATCCAATTTCTTGTGAAGTAGGAGTAAGATTATTTACTAAAGCTTATTATTATTATTTTGGATAAGTGATGGCAGTAGGTAGAGATGCATAGAGATTAGCAAGACGAAAAAACTGGAATGAGAAAAATGCATTTCTCTACGACCTGGCACTGGCTACCTCTTCTTATTTTCAAGTTTCTCTTTTGCATACTGCCATAATGTTAGCTCGCTTCTGCTTGACATAGCTTTCTTGATTTTTTGGTGGCTCTTTTTCTACGTGCTCCGTAACAAGTCATGTCCCCAGAGCTCGTTTACTCTGAGCCTTCTTCTCTTTTCAGCCTCCACTTTCTCCCTGGCCCCACTTCCGTGGCTTTATCAATTTGGTTATCAATTTCATAGCCAGACTTAATCTTCTCTTAAAACTAGAGAACTTAACTGTTCACTGGACATTTTAGTACCTCAGTTCGCTAGGTGTAAAATCAAACTCTTCATCCACTTTATTGTAGACCAATCCAAACATTCTCCTCTGTCTGTGGCATGCTTGTCTACCTTTAACAGCTTTACTGTTAATACTTTGGTTTCCAAAGCAAGAAGCCATTAATGATCTGATCTCTTCTTATTCATCAATCCTAATAACTATTATCTAATTTTTTAAGAAATTTCTTTTAAAAATTAAAAAATCTATTTATTCCTCAAATATTGCATCTTTCTCTTCTTATTCTTATTCCAAAATTTATCCTCCATCATCTCCCATAATAAATCTTCTTGAAAATCTCTTTGGTTTTAATATTTCCCTTTCTTTAATCCAGCCTCCATTTCATGACAGGAGACGTCATTCTAAAATGCAGATCTCTTTCTGCCTCTCACTTGTCATGTGTTTTACAGCTATGATTTCATAGTGCTCTGAGGAAATTAGCGTTCCCTAGAGGTGTTTTAAGGACTCCAAAATACAATTATAAATCTGATTATGAAAATGCATTTATATCATTGATCAAAGTCTATTACTGCATCGTACATGATGCATTTGCCAACGGAGAGATGTACAGATGCTCCTTGACTTCTGATGAGGATGTATCTTGATAAACCCATCATAAGTTAAAAATATTGTAAGTCAAAAATGCTTCTAATACACCGAGCCTACAGAATATTATAGCTTAGCCTAGCCTAAATGTGCTGAGAACACTTACATTAGCCTACAGTTGGGCAAAATCATTTGGCAACACAGTAGCTGTAGAGTATTGGTTGTTTACTCTGGTGATCCCATGGCTGACTGGGAGCTGGGGCTCACTGCTGCTGCCCAGAATCTCATACTGCATATTTCCAGCCCAGGAAAAGATGAAAATTCCAAATTCAAAATACGGTTTTTACTGAATGTGTATGCTTTTTCACTATCATAAAGTTGAAAAATTTTAAGTCAAATCATCATAATAATGGGAATTGTATACTAAGTCACTGGGTAAATAGACTGTTAGCAAAATATAGTTGATACCATTATTTTACAACACATCCAGAGAAAAATCCAAAAATATGTGTTCAGGATGCTTGAAGAATAAGTGTGAAGGCATAAAAACTTTCCAAACCAACTGGACCAAAGTCCAATATTGTCAGTTCCTCTATTTTGTATGTCTTTGCATGCAAAAAGAGAGATGTATTATAAATAAAATATATAACACATCCATTACATAAGAAAGTGCTTAGATCAGCTTTGATATATCAAATCAAGTGGGAAGAATGTGGAAAGATGTATTTGTATTTTTGGCATAAAAACAATGGTAGGGAAAATAGCAGTAGTAGTGATTTTTATAAAACTTATTACTGAAAATATGTTTGAGGAGCCATCTAATTTACATAGACAAGCATTTAGTCCTTAAGAAAATGCTGTTTTCTTTTCAAAACAGTTGTAGTTTATTCTTTGCAAATCAACAAATTTTTTAAAGGCATAGTCTTTACATAAGACTATTCAGTTATTTTTCACACATTTTTAAAAAACATCAACTGCTTATTTTGTACACTAGATGATATAGTCTGGACTTTTTGGTAACTGAAATTTGCTGGCCGTCTCCCAACAAGGTATTGATATGAATATTTCAAATGAGCAATAATTCACACTTAGTTAGACCTTTTTCAACCATATAATAATTGTTCCAGCTTTCATATCTTTCTGATAATTTTTCATGAGCTGAAAAAGCCCAGTTTGATAATGTTTACAGTAGATGAAATGCTAGAGAGGAAAGAGCACAATGTTGAAACTCAATATATAAAATGAAATAAATGGGAGTCTTTACAAATTTAAATATCTGGCCCTATTATGACTTGTTAGGCTCAATATTTCTTACAATATCTCCCCTCTCTCACCCTGTATTCTAGTTTTTCTTTTACTTTAAGAAGATACTTCTACATGCTTAAGGTCATACCTCTGTGATGGTATTCATGGTGTGTGTGTGTATTTTCCAAGTAGTAATTAAAATTACTAGTAATTAAACCTAGGTTTGAATAACAACTCTTCCACTTATTAACTGTGTATCTCCAAGATTAAACTCTGGATGAGTTAGTTTTCTCATGTATAGAAGAGAATAATATTAATAATAGCTTCCTCCTTTAGTTGTCAGGAGGAAAATTAGATAACATATCTGAAACACTTAGCCTGGCATACAACGAACTTTAATTTTCAATTAGTTATTGTTGTTGCTGCGGTTGTTACCTACTCCTACTTCAAAAGCCAGCTCAAACAACTACCTCCCTACTCAAAGTAACAGGAATGGAATTTGGATTAGGTGGTGATGGGGAGACATAATCCAGATGGGGTTACATAGCATGTGCATCCAAAGGACAGAGAATGATTGAGAAGAGGTTTTACATGTCTTTAGGCAGTTTAGTTAATCCCTTTAAATTTGATTTCATCATCTATACAATGAGGTTAATATTAACAAATTTCTACCTGGTTGTTTTCTGGAAAAAATAAGGTAGTCCACGTAAAAGCTCCTGCACTTAGTAGGAAATCTATTCCTCTCCTGCTGTCAGCCAAACCATCTGCTTCTCTTTCTTCTACCTTTCTCTGCTTGAACTCTAGTTTGAGGCTCCTTCCTTAGACTGTGGCTACATTTAATTTCCATGCAAAGTTGGCAGGGAGTTGCCATAACTGAATTGCTTTTCCCTTATCAGGGTGGACATTTGTACTGAAAACAAACCCCATCTCTCAGTAGAATGAAAAATAAACTGGCATTATAATCATCATCATCATCATTTTTTTTGAAACATTCACTCTAATGGTTCTGTAGATGTTTGAAAAAGTCATCTTCTTTTTACTCACTTTATTGCTTTTATTATTTTCCTCTTTGAAGCATATTAGACAATTAAAACAAGTTGTATTTCAGCTTTTTAAATATTTTGATTAAGATTTTATGTTCAGTAGCCAGTGGTATGTAATTTTGGAAAAATGATACCAATTTTAATTAATTTTCATAGGTTTGTTAATTAAAACAATTAAGAGGTAGATGTTCCCCATTGGAAAAATAATTGGAGAATCTCTTGGGAACATTATCTTTGAGGTTTCACACAGACACAAATGGTGTAAATTTGTATTAAAAATAGCTAGAAATCCAAAAGAAGTAATTATAACATTAAACCAAAGTTGGGTCTGCATTTATCTTTTTTAAAAATAGGAGACAGTGTTTTACTTGAGCTTCTGGAAGCTGTCTCTGCATGGCAGTAATAACAATTAGGAATAGTACCAGACTATTTTTTTTCAATAACAGCATTATATGTAAACTTTAAACTTTGGAGATAAATGTTGACAACACAAAGTATTGAGAGGTGAGAACATGAGGAAAACAAACACTCTGAGAAAGGTTGAGAAAATAGTAGAAGAAATATCTAATGTAAATTAAACTACTCTCTGCCAATAGGATGCAGTCTTTGAAATAAAAGAGTTTCCAATGTTTTTGAAGTCACAGAACCTTTAGAATCAAGCATATTTTTGAGAAACTTAACACAGGACATAATCTTTGACAGTGGTAGAACCACAGAGTGAATATGAAAAGAAAAAGGAACAACATACAGAAATACTCAAGTAGTCAAGCACAGGGGTTAAATGTAAGAACTCTGAAGTCATACCAAGTTTTAATCCTCACTTCACTGCTAAAATAGGCTAACAGGACCTATCCCAAAGGATTGTTGTAAGGATTAAATGAGTTAATATATGTAAATCACTTAGAACAATGCTCTATCCAAAATAAATGTTAATTTTTTAATAATTATCCTCATTTGCATTTAAAATATGAAAAAAATAGTAATTTCCTCAAGACAGCCCAAAGCAATCTCCACTGTTGTAATTTACCCAGATAATCTTGCAGAGGCTTAGAGTCTTTGGAAAACAGTGCTTTAAAACCACAGTATGAACCTGAGCAACAAAGTGAGACCCCATCTCTACAAAAAAAAAAAAAAAATTAAAAAATTAGCCAGGTGTAGTGGGGCACGCCTGTAGTTCCAACTATTCAGGAGGCTGAGGAAGGATCGCTTGAGCCCAGAAGTGGGATGTTAATAGTGGGCTATGAATGCACCACTGTTCTCCAGCCTGGTGAGAGACCAAGACCCTGTCTTAAAAACAAAACAAAACAAAAAAAAACAATAAAATCTCAGTATGTTTATCAGAAGCCTTGAAAGTGTTAATATCTTTTGATTCTGCTATTTCACTTTAAGGAATATACCCTGAGGAAATCATAAAAATAAAAATAATTGTGTATAAAGATATTCACTACAGTATTATTTAAAATGAAAATTTGGAAATTCTGAATGTCAAAAAAGATTAATAAATAGTGAATTATTTAAATAGACAATAGTGGTTTTATAATATGGAATATTATACAATGGTTAAAAATGTTGTCCTCTGGCTATTTTTCACAATGAATGTTAATTATATGCAAAAATGCTGGTGGTGGAGGTAAGTGAAATCAGCAAAATATATAACTGTATTTGTAGTATGATCTTGACTCTTTAAAAATATGCCCAGAACATACCTTTGAAAAGTGTACTAATAAATTGATGGATTATTTCAGAGGGTTAGCACATGGCCCAGCAAACTTTTTCTGTAAAGGACCAGATGGTAAATATTTTAGGCTTTGTGGGCCATGTATTCTCTGTTACAACTACATAACTCTGCTACTGTGGTGTGGAAAGCAGCCATCGGTAGCAATAAACAAAGGGCTGTGGCTATGTTCCAGTAAAATTTGATTTATAAAAAAAGGTGGTTAACCTGTTGGTTATAATTTACCAAACCCTATGTTAAATGTATAGGTGCAATTATTTTCTTTTTTATAGGTTTCTGTATTTTCTAAAGATTATTCAGTGAGAAAAGCATGAATTATTTTCATAATTTGAAACTAAAACACTAAGTACTATAAAAAATAAAATACTCTTTGCTATAAAAAATAGGAAACACCATCGATAGTTATAAAATGGCTGTGGCAGACTTTCTAACTTAAAAATGTACATCAGGTGCTGTGGTCTGAGTGTTTGTGTCTCCTCCGAATTCGTGTGTTAAAACCTAACTCCCAAAGTGATGATATTAAGAGGCCAGACCTTTTGGGAAGTGATTAGATTATAAGCTGGAGCCCTCATGAATGAGATTAGTGCCCTTATAAAAGAGCACTAGATAGCTGCCTTGCCCTTTTCCCCCATGTGAGGATAAAACGAGATGGTGCCACCCTTGAAGTAGGAAATGGGCCCTCACCAAACATCCAATCTGCAGGTGCCTTGATCTTGGACTTTCCAGCCTCAGAACCACGAGAAATAAATGTGTTATTTATAAGCTACTAAGTTTACAGTGTTTTGCTCTAGCAGCCCAAATAGCCCTTTAAGACATCAGGTCATGTCAAAATGACATGCTCATAAAGAAAAGCCTTTAGTGGCTCTGTATCACACTTAAAAGTCCAAATTATGTCATCTAGCCTGTAATGTGCCAAAGATGTGGCCTCTGATTCTATCTCAGAACTCATTTCCTACCACTCTCTCCCTTGATCATTTGTTCCAGCCATATTTGCATTGACATTGGGCACCGAGATTGAGATTTAATTTAGACTTGGCCAAAACATATAGTGGTATCATTAGCTCCTCATTTTGTAATGCAAAGACTTGCCTACAAATTCAACGGTCTTGGAAATAACATTTAAAAAATTATGATTGTTTGAATTTGTAAAAAAAAAAAACACAAAAAATAAGAACTAGGTACATGTATTGTGTACATAAAATACCCTGGACTTTAATTCAGTTTTCTGTATTTTTCATCCAGATATTCATTATTAGAAAAGCACAGCCCATGGCAACAGGATACAAATCCAGACTATTGCAGATAGAAGAATCTTGATAGAGCAAAATCCTGAGCAACTGCAAGAAACCAATTAAAACATCAAATAGCCTCAAATTTTATTATTGAATTTAGAAAGGATAAAATTTTATAAAGAGCAACAGATAATTTATTTTTCTTCTCTCTTTTATTTTATTTTATTTTATTTTATTTTAATCTTTTATTTTTATTTTAATTTATTTTTCTTCCCCCTTTGTGTCTCCTACTCTGTAAATCTACTCTTGATCTTAGAGTCATCACTACACAATGTATTTATCAATGTATTTATCAAACTTTTTGATTTTTGCCAAGCAGATAAAAAGGGAATGATTTTATGGTTTTAAATTTGGTTTCTTTTATTATGAGAGTTTAAGCACATTTTTTATATGTTTAAAAGCCATTTATGCTTCCTAGTCTGTTACCTGTGTTCATGACCTTTGTTTTTCTACTGTCCTTTAGTTGAAATTTATTTTAGTATGTTGCAGGGACTTTTGATATGATGCGGAAGAAATTACTTTTTGTCCATAATATGTGTTGTAACTTTTCTATTTTGTCTTTTAACTGCTTTTATTATTTGCTTGTTCATTTTTCCTGTGAATAAATTTTAAATTTTTCTATGGTGAAATTGGTGGGTTTTGTTAAGTCTTTTGAAGTTTATATCATGCTTTGAAAGACCTTCCCTACTCCAAGATTGTGAAACAAATTAAGAAACAAAAATAAGTCTCCAGTGTTTTTTTCCCCCCAAGTAATTTTATAATTTATTTTTCCCTGTTAAATCTTTGCTTCATCTGAGATTTGTTTCTACCAAGTGATGGGGAAAAGTACACACCACATTTCCCCGCTAATTTAGTGAGGCGAGACCTTGAAATTGCAGAATGATGCAACCTGGTTTCTTTAAGCTATCAAGTACTTAACACTCAAAACCTTGTGAAATATTTCAACAAAATAACTCTTATACAAATAATGTTAACATAGGGCAATATGTTTTCAACAAGTCATTTATGTCAGTACTTTCTGGACTTTAATCATCCAAATACTATCTTAATAAGTGTTGACATTTCCACATGAACTCCTATACTATTAATCACTTAATACTTTTATTTTAATTGTCCTCTGTGGGCCAGGTGGGGGCTCACACCTGTAATCCTAGCTCTCTGGGAGGCCGAGGCCAGTGGATTGCTCAAGGTCAGGAGTTCGAGACCAGCCTGAGCAAGAACAAGGCCACGTCTCCACTAAAAATAGAAAGAAATTAATTGGCCAACTAAAAATATATAGGAAAAATGAGCCGGGCATGGTGGCTCATGCCTGTAGTCCCAGCTATTTGGGAGGCTGAGGCAGAAGGATCTCTTGAGACCAGGAGTTTGAGGTTGCTGTGAGCTAGGCTGACACCACGGCATTCTAGCCCAGGCAACAGAGAGAGGCTCTGTCTCAAAAAAAAAAAAAAAAAAATTATCCCCTGTGACATAGTAATTTTATTTTAAAAGGAAACTTTATATCATAATTTAATATTCTAATTAAATTTTCCAAAAGCATACTAAAATAAATATTAAGATAAATTTTCACCCTTATGTCATTAATAGAATATCATTTATCACTTTGGAAAACAGTGATCTGGTTAGAGCCAAATATATGGAAGTTCGGAGCTCTCTGAAACAAAAAATTGGGATGACTGACAAAAACTTTGAATTTTCCCTCTTGAATGGTTCGTGACACCTCTTTTTTTTTTCTTCTGTGTTGTTGCCTCATAGAGTCTACTGAAAATTTTATTTGCTGACTTGTCACATCATCAGTAAAAGATTTTAATGCATGACAACAGAAACCTAAATTTTAACTGGTTTGGTAAACCCTATAACACAGAGACACTTGTTTTATGAAAACAAAAGTATTATAAATAGAAAAGTTCATTTTGTTTATATGGATGAAACATTCTCTATAATTCTAAAAAAAACCCATATGTAACCATTCAACAGTTCTGCTTTTTGTAGATTAAAACACTTGCTACTATATTAAAAATAATGAAATAGAACTACTATTTGATCCAGCAATCCCACTACTGGTTATTTACCCAAAGGAAAAAAAAAAGATATTCTATAATAAAGACATCTGTACTCGGATGTTTATAGCAGCACAATTCACAATTGCAAAGATGTGGAAAAACAACCCAAGTGCCCATCAACACATGAGTGGATTAATAAAATGTGGTATATGTATACCATGGAGTATGGAGTACTACTCAGACACAGAAAACAATGGTGAACTAATACCTCTTGTGTTATCCTGGATGGAGCTGGAGCCCATTCTTCTAAGTGAAGTATCACAAGAATGGAAAAATAAGCACCACATGTACTCACTATCAAATTAATGCTAATTGATCAACACTTATGTGCACATATAGATGTAACATCATCGGGTGTTGGGTGGGAGGGAGGAGGGAGGTGGGAATGGGTAAATTCACACCTAATAGGTGCAACGCACACTGTATCACAATGGGCATGCTTGAAGCTCTTACTTGGGCAGTACTAAAGCAATATGCTTAATCTAAACATTTGTACCCCCGTAATATTTTGAAATAAATAAAAAACCTCAAACTATAGCAAAATGAAAAACAAACAGAATCTTTGTTTAAGGGGCAACCAATGATGTACAATCTCTCATAGATCTAATAGTATGTATCAGGACATAATGCTATTTTCTGTTACTGCCTCTTAATGATGAAAACAATGATAACTAAGTTTAGTAAGTGCTGTGCTTACTATGTACCAGCTATTTTAGAAACACCATTTCATTTATTCCTCACAATATTATGTCCCCCATATTACAGATGAGCAAGTGGAGTCTCTGAGAAGTAATATTGCTCAAGTTACACAATTAGAAAGCAGAAGAGCTGCCACTAAAACTTAGGCTCTTAAAAGATTAAGCTTTTTCTATAAAATCGTAATGCTCTCCCAATCAGTCTAGCTCCTTCCAGCTCCTGAGACTACTTCTTCTTCTGTCTTGGGAGAAGAATCTGAGCAGAATAAAACACCTGGCACATCACCTGCAGCCTATCTTCTGGCTATGCGAAGGAGAGCAGTTCAAAGAATAGCGTCTGACTTTTACTTAAGAAGGATGATAGTGAACGTTGGAGTTCAAAAAACTGCAGGAGCCACATAAAACCAACATCTCAAAACAAAAAGTTATAGATTTTTTTTTTTTTTTTTGAGACAGAGTCTCACTTTGTTGCCCAGGATAGAGTGAGTGCTGTGGCGTCAGCCTAGCTCACAGCAACCTCCAACTCCTGTGCTCAAGCGATCCTCCTGCCTCAGTCTCCTAAGTAGCTGGGACTACAGGCATGCACCACCATGCCCAGCTAATTTTTTCTATATATTTTTAGTTAGCTAATTAATTTCTATTTTTAGTGGAGATGGGGTCTCCCTTACGCTGAGGCTGGTTTTGAACTCCTAACCTTGAGCAATCCACCAGCCTCAGCCTCCCAGAGTGCTAGGATTACAGGCGTGAGCCACCACGCCCAGCCTAAAAAAAAGTTATAGACTTTTGCAATAAGTAGTCTGTCATTCAGACTACTTATTCAGCATCAATAGGGGTGCAGATCTTTCTATTAGCTTCCCGCACCCCTTCAACCCCCCCTTCCTCCAATTCAGTTGAAATAATTCATACAGTTTGATCTGAAAAGAAACAAACAACATTTGCAGGATTCCATTTCATAAATCTTCCTGTGGGGCATTGACTGGCAGTTCCCTGCATTTCTTATAGTATATTTCACATCCCTGGGGTGTGCAAAACATTTGCTGTAATGTAAAATATGAGAATATCCAATGAAATGTTTATAGAGATTTTTCTGCAGCTGCTACCTAGGAACTCCTCCTCTGTACAAATGTTGCCAGGATTCTAAAAAATTACACGGAAACATCCTTCTAATTAAAGTCAATAAGGAAGAAACATTTTTTGGCATTTACCCTAAGGTCATGATTTCATAATGTAAAGGTGATTATCAGATAATTTTGGGAAATATATTATTAGGTACTATATAAGAGTAATCAGTCAAAAGTAGTTACTCTGAATAAACATATTATGCAGAGAATAGGCTTGAGAGATAGATGGACCTAGGTCCTAGATTCTGATCCACTTCTTCTTAGCTGACTAATCCTACCAAAGAACTCTCTGAGAAATAATTTCCTAATCTGGGAAATTATTATTATTAAATTATTAAACAGGGATAGTATCTCAGAGAATAGTTGTGGGGATTAAATAAGGTAATGACCACATATAAAGCACCTACCAAAATTTCTGGCACTTAAAGGTTTTCAACAAATACTAGTTCTTTTCTCCTTTTTGTATACCAAATATTAATAGTTCCAATAAACTGATTACTTACTTACTTGATTTCTAATTGACAACAAAAGCTACATGGGAAATTATAGTCTTAAAGACATCAGGATGTTCAGATATCTCCTGTAATGAAGTACTTTGCATCATAGGAACATTTGATCTAGGGTTGAAGTTTCTTTGCAGAACACACTTAGGATGTCCAGTAATCTAGTCTGCAGAAAAATAAAGGACTTTTTGAAGGAGCTCCATTTTATATTATGAGTGTTATCACTAAAGTGAGCTTGAGTATACATTAATTATTATTTTATTATGTTTATAATTTATTTTTTATATTTGTAGAGGGAATCCAAATCTTATGTCAATTTGTTTTTTTAAAAGCTAGATAGTGTTGGAAGTCCTGGCTACAGCAATCAGACAGGAAAATGGAATTAAAGGTATCCAAATTGGAACAGAAGAGATCAAACTTTCACTGTTTGCTGATGATATATTATATTTAGAAAACCCCAAAGATTCAACCAAGAAACTCCTGGAACTGATAAATGAATTTAGTAAAGTCTCAGGATACAAAATCAATACACAGAAATCAGAGGCATTCATATACGCCAACAACATTCAACTTGAGAACCAAATCAAACACTCAATTACCTTCACAATAGCAACAAAGAAAATAAAGTACCTAGGAATATACTTAACCAAGGAGGTAAAAGATCTCTACAGTGAGAACTATGAAACACTGAGGAAGGAAATAGCAGAGATGTAAACAGATGGAAATCCATACCATGCTTGTGGATCGGCAGACTCAACATCATTAAAATGTCTATACTACCCAAACTGATCTACAGATTCAATGCAATACCTATTAAAATCCCATCATCATTCTTCACAGATATAGAAAAAATAATGTTACGCTTCATTTGGAACCAAAGAAGACCCCAAATATCAAAAGCAATTCTAGGCAACAAAAACAAAATGGAAGTTATTAATATGCCAGATATCAAACTATACTACAAAGCTGTAGTAATTAAATCAATCTGGTATTGGCATAAAAAAAGGAATATTGACTTGTGGAACAGATCTGAGAATCCTGATATAAAACCATCCTCATATAGCCATCTAATCTTTAACAAAGCAAACAAAAACATACACTGGGGAAAAGAATCCCTTTTCAATAAATGGTGCTGGGAAAACTGGATAGCCACTTGTAGAAGGCTGAAGCAGGACCCACACCTTTCACCTGTCACAAAAATCAAATCATGCTGGATAACAGACTTAAACCTAAGGAATGAAACTATTAGAACTCTAGAGGAAAATGTTGGAAACACTCTCCTAGATATCCACCTAGGCAAAGAATTTATGAAGAAGACCCCAAAGGCAATCACAGCAGCAACAAAAATAAATAAATGGGACATGATCAAACTACAAAGCTTCTGCACAGCCAAAGAAATAGTCATGAAAGTAAACAGACAACCTACAGAATGGGAGAAAATTTTCGCATCCTACACATCTGATAAGGGGCTAATAACTAGAATATACTTAGAACTCACGAAAATCAGCAAGAAAAAATCAAACAACCCTATCAAAAAGTGGGTAAAATACTTGAACAGAAACTTTCTAAAGAAGACAGAAGAATGGTCAACAAACATACGAAAAAATGCTCAACATCTCTAATCATCAGGGAAATGCAAATCAAAACCACAATGAGATATCACTTAACTCCAGTGAGAATGGCCTTTATCAAAAAGTCCCCAAACAATAAATGCTGGCGTGGATGCGGAGAGATAGGAACACTCTTATACTGCTGGTGGGACTGCAAACTAGTTCAACCTCTTTGGAAAGCAATATGGAGATACCTTAAAGGATACAAATAGATCTACCATTTGATCCAGCAATCCTGGCATCTACCCAAAAGATCTGGGCATCTACCCAAAAGATCCAATGACACTCTACAAAAAAAGACACCTGCATTTGAATGTTTATAGCAGCACAATTCATAATTGCAAAGCTGTGGAAACAACCCAAGTGCCCATCAATTCCAGAGTGGACTAATAAAATGTGGTATATGTATACCATGGAGTACTATTCAGCTCTAAGAAACAACGGTGATATAGCACATCTTATATTTTCCTGGTTAGAGCTGGAACTTATACTACTAAGTGAAGTATCCCAAGAATGGAAAAACAAGCACCGCATATACTCACCAGCAAACTGGTATTAACTGAGCAGCAGCTAAGTGGACACATAGGAACTACAGTAATTGGGTATGGGGCAGGTGGGAGGGAGGAGGGGATGGGTATATACATACATAATGAGTGAGATGTGCACCGTCTGAGGGATGGTCATGCTGGAAACTCAGACTTGTGGGGGGAAGGGGGAAAAGGGCATTATTTGAAACCTTAAAATTTGTACCCCCATAATATGCTGAAATTAATAAAAAAGCTACTGTAAGATAAGACATGATATATAACTTAATCATGGAATAATAACAATGAAAGTATAATTATAAATAACACTAATGTTAACCAAAATATAGTATTTACCACATGCCAGGTACCCGATATATGCATTTTAACTGTTTTACCTGATTTAATCCACACAACAACTAAAAGAGAGGGGCATTATTATTATCCTATTTTGCAGATGAGCAAACTGAAGCACAGAGAGATTAATGATGTGCTCAAGATCCAGAGTAGATATGTAGAGTGGGAGGCACGAAGTGCAGGGAAAGGATGATAAATTATATGTTGGTTTTCATAAAATGTTATCCTTTCTAAATTCAAAAATAACATCTAAATCTATTTGGTGTTTTTGTTGGTTCCTTGAAAATGCTTGGGCTATTGCCCTATCAAGATTCTTCTATCTGGGTATGAATCCTATTGCAAAAACATGGGCTATACTTTTCTAATCATAAATATCTGGATGAAAAAATTAAAAAACTAAATCAAATACTGAATTATTTTATACACAATATAAATAACTACATTTAAAATGTCTTTTGAGGATTGAGTAACTTATTAAAACTTATTTTCAAGACTTGTGAATTTGTAGACAGAGTCTTTGTATGATAAGGCGAGGAAGCTAACAGTACTACTATCTGTTATGTTGTACGTGGTTCTGGGGTTGTTGGGTTATAAAGGTAAGTAAGATGTAATATTGCCTGAAATGAATGAAGTACTTATCTTGGCACTATCAGCTATTTGATTTCCTAGAATATTCCAGTGGATGAATAGAGTTATATCTGTACCATTTGGAAAATGACCCATTCATAGGTTCCAAGTATTCCCTAATAGCAACTGCCAGTCAGTGTCAAATCTGGCTTGAACACACTATAATTTCAATTAAGTGGCACACCATTTAAATATGCACATAAATAAATTGCATAGAAAAATTATGGAGGGAGAGTAGAATGATCTAACAATAATGCATGTCAAACTTATGGTAAACACCTATCATGACAAATTTCCCTGACATTCTTCCTTCTGGTGAAAATATATACAGTAATATTTCTATTAAGGATGATTTTAACAATAAACTTTGATGTCATAAGCCTGGTTATAAAAGGAGTAGGAGGAATAGAGATCACTTTTGGGGGATTCTTGTCTCACCACACTTTAATGGGGTACTGAACTCCTTAAGTGTTAAGTGTATCTCGCTGTGGATTTTGTTCTTCTGGGCGACATGGGGAGATTCTTTTCACTCTCAAGATGATCATAAATGGTTAAAGGATAGGGAGCACTCTTGTCAGTCTTAGGCCACTCAAATCCAGAGTAAGTTCTGCCCTTTAGGGAGGCTTCTGTTTCAGTGTGCCTTGGAAAAGTTTGTGTACGAGATGCAGCCTTCTCTTCTACAACAGCAGTTGCCACCAAACCAGGTCTGAGGACCCGGGATCTGGTCCAATCTCTCTCCCACTCACAGTCTCTCTAAGCCCAAGTCAAGTGTGTGACTACAGACAAGCTGACAAACTCTTCATGGCTCAGTTTTTCTTATCTGTAAATTTAGAATGACAATGGAATGTACCTCAAAAGGTGGTTGTGAGGATTAGTTTTAAATGCTATTAGATGGTTGTATGGTTGAAAGAAAACATGCTTTGGAATAGAACAGACCTGGATTCTAATACTGTTTTTGCCATGTGTTACTTTTGTGACCTTGGGCAAAATATTGAATTTCTCTGAGGTGCAGTTTCTGCACATTGGAAATGCGAAAAGTTCACCTACCTTTCAGGGTGGATGTGGGGATAAAAAATAAAGTATGAGAATGACCCAGACCATGTTGAGTATTCAGTTCATGGTAGTTATTTTGAATTAAGCCCACATTTATATGTTTACTGTGTTTAAGGTATGTATTATAAGGGAACATGTGGATTTATAGTGTAGCTGGTAAATATCTTGAATTAAGAAGAAGAAAGGTATTATGTCACTGTATTAGCCATCATTTTCTCATATTCTTTTCTTGTGGTACTAACAAGCTGTCACAAATATATAATATCCCTAAAGTGGTTTGAGGATAAAGTACTTAATCGCCTCTAAGCATTTATTAGTTTCACTAGTTATCAAATGGATTATTCTGTCATTGAGCCCATCAGTCATATATGGATATGAAATTGATTTTCTTCTAAATTGCCCTGCATCTGATTAATATGTAACTTATGTTTCCACTAGTGGGTACCTATAAATCATATACAGCTTACCTATTTATAATTACATTTTTTAAAACATAAAATCCCTTATTTTATACATACAAAACTACATATACAATACAAAAATATGTTATATTGATTTATATTTATAATGTATTATTACACATATATTTCATAAAAAATAACAAAACAAGAACCCACATATCCTCTACTCAGAAGTAGAAGTGTTCTTCTTTATCACATCCCTCTCTCTCCTGAGAATGGAATAAGCAACCACTCTTTTGAGTTTTGTGTTTCTCCTTCCCTTTCTTCTTTATCATAGTTTTAAGATATTCTTTCCTTATTTTGAAATGAGGTTTTGCTCTGTCATCTAGGCTTGGGTGCAGTGGTGCAATCATAGTTCCAAATTCCTTGGCTCAGGCAATCCTCTGGCCTCAGCCTCTCAAGTAGCTGCGACTATAGGTGTGCACCACCATGCTCAGATGATTTTTTAAAATTATTGTAGAGACAGGGTTTTGCCATGTTACGCAGGCTGGTTTTGAACTCCTGAGCTTAAGTGATCCTCCCACGTTGGCCTCCTAAAGTGCTGGGATTACAGACATGAACCATCGCACTTGGCCTTTTTTTTTTTAAATCACGGTTTAATTACATTTATATACATGTCTATACAGACCTTACCAATTTGAAAATTATTTGATGAAAGGGAAAAAGTTTTATCTATTTCTTTTATTTCTCTACAGCTCCTAGAATATATCAAACATAACCAGAAGAACAAATCCTCAATACATCTTGTCTAGATCAGCTTAAAAAAGTCACTGATGGTTCTTGAGACTCAGTTTCTCGTCTGTGAAATGGGAATAAACAATTTACTTTGCAAGGAATATTTTAAGCATTCAGTGAATACTTGCTTTCAAAATATTCTTCATAGTGCCTGCTTATTATAGTTGTTCATTAAATGTTAGGTCCACTGATTCTCACTGCTTTAAATTATGCCAGAAAACTTCAAAGATCCCCATTACACAACTTTATTAAATTGATGTGACCAGCTGTTGGTGTTGTATTCATGGCACCCTGTTATTTCTGAGTGGGTACAATGAACATCAACATGTATTTCCAACTTCCATAGCATTCTCAGGAAAGGTCATGATTGAATGGCACAGATATTTTAAACTATTTTGTGCTGAGATAGGTTTTGGCCCTTCAATCCTTTAATGGCAAAACTATTCTCATTATGTACTTTTTTGTTTGTTTTTTTGTTTTAGAGAAGGGTTCTCATTACATTCCCAGACTGGCCTCAAACTCGAGGTCTCAACAATCCTTCCACCACAGTGTTTCAAGTAGCTGGGACTATAGGCATGTGCCACTGCACCCAGCTCTCATGTGTTTTTCATAATTATAGGATCCTTTTTATCTTTTAATTCTCATTGAATGACTGTATTTTGCTTGCATCTTACATTTCCCATATCAAAAAGCACCCAGGAATGGGTGCGGTGCACTCTGTCTGGGGCATGGGCACACTTTTTGCTCTGACTCCGGCAGTGCAAAGGCAATATATGTAACCAAAGTGTTTGTACCCCTGTAATACTCTGAAATTTTTTTTAAAAAAGCACGCCAGGAAGACTTTTAACTGGACATATTGTCCACATGGGTTGCCAGAATTTAGAGATTATTTTTAGACATAGATCCTTTATTGCTATGAAAATGGCCCTGTCTTTATGCTTACTTTGTCTATTGGTGTCTAATATCATCCTATATATCCTTCATCCAAGGTTATTTGATGCCCTGTCTTCATAAAAAGAAATTGTAGCCCACAAAATGTTAATGCATGCATTAGCCTGTACATCCTGACTGATTCTGACAATTCTTTAGAATGGTTAATAATGTCAACTTTGAGAAACCTTAATGCCAAGTGGCTAGGATTGTTCCCATTTTGCAGAGAAAAACTAGAGGTGAAATATTAATACTTTGTCCTAGTATGGCACTGTGTGTCAGAGGAATGTTTCTAGTAATTCATGGTGCTATCACTTGATTCTAGATTTTTTTTTAATTAAATGCTTATGAAATTTTTTGTACAGAAAAATAATTCCTTTCCTGTAAACCATTCCTTTGCTCATTTTTTTTTCTTTTGGATTACATGAAAGAAATGAACCATCAGTATTAATTTTGAAGGGTTTACTCATTCCTTACATGATCTTCAAAATATAATATGGGAACATGTTTTTTTAGTTCATTTCAGAAAAAAAAAACCCCAAAGAATTAAATCATATTTGATCAGTTCAGTGCTGCTCTGAGGTGGAAGAAATGCAAGAATCAGCAGCCATGCAAATAACTAAAGTCTGGAAGGATCTTCATGAGTGATAATCTAAGTTGGCTGAAACTCTGGCATGGTCCTGGAGGACCCCAGTAGGCTATTCATAAAAAAAAACAGGTTGGCAAGGTGGCTTGTGCCTGTTAATCCAAGCACTTTGGGAGGCTGAGACAGGAGGATTGCTTGAGGCCAGGAGTTTGTGAAACCCCATCTCTACTAAATTACTTACTTACTTAATTAATTACATTAAAAATAAATAAAATCGAAAAATCAAAAAGAACAGTATTGGACAGACTCCTGTGAAAGCACTCAGAAAAACAGATGATGTCTGTCATAGAAAGGCCTTGGAGAGAAAATAGTTTAAGGTTTTAACTTTATAAGGTAAAAAGACCAAATAATTCACTGGGTGTCGGTCAGGTGGGGGTGGGTAAACACACAACTAATGGATGCAGTATGCACTGTATGGGTGAAGGGCCAGTCTCTAGCCCTGGCTTGGGTGAAGCAAAGGCATTACTTATAACTGAAATGTTTGTACCCCCATAATATCCTGAAATAAAAAAAGCAAATGATACATAGCCACATTCCTAACCATCCATTCATCTATTTATCCATCCATTAATCCATATCTGTCTATCTGCCTATCAATGTATTCAAAAATTACCAGTTTTTAATAGAGTACTACAGGCCCTAAAGTATTGAGCAAAGTAGATTACATGAGAGCAGGTGCCCACTACAAGACTGGTAGTACATATCATCAGTTCTTTTTCAACCAATGCTCCTGGAAATTCAAAATAATATATAAGCATCCATAAGAAATTATATTAGATTCAGCTTTACTAAACAGTCACAGGTTCATTAAAATGGAAGGAACCTTGTGCAATCATCTAGAAAAAGGTAGAAAGGAATGGATTTTTTTTTTTACTCAAATAGAAAAAAAATCATGGTTACAGGAATTCAAAAAATAATGGTTACATAGACTTAAGGTTTCTAAAAGAGTAGGAAACAGACCTGAAAAATAAACACAATCTGGAAAGTACTAGATAGAGCACCTTTAGTGCAATTGACTAACATATCTAGAAATGAAAGGGATGCCTTTGTCATAAATAATAAAATTTTACTCAGACATTGCTCACTATTTGCTAATGTTGCCTCTGAACTTTCAGGTCAATAATACAAATCATATTAAGATTTCTTTTAGGTACAAAATTCTATCAAAATGTCATGAAATTATATGATGTAAAAAAAAATCAACAACAAATACCAGACTGGGGGAAGGAGCAACATTTAAATAAAATACTTTCAATTTTCCCTGAACTCAAGTAATAGCATCTATTTTACCATATTTTTACAGTTTTCTTGATAGAAAAATGAGACCAGGAGCAAGACCCTTATTTTAGAACACATGGTCACTGGATAGAATTTTTCTCTTGAGATAAGGCTATCTCCTGACTTTTGAAAGATTATTTTGACCATCATCTCACCATTCTCATATAAATCTTACTCTCATCCTGAAATGAGACCAATTCCAGTATGGAACCCTCAGTTACAAATTATCCATGACCAAAATCAATACACTGGGAAAATGAAGTTCAAACTAATGTGTTTGAATTACAGCATGAAGAAAGTCATCGAAAAGCTCTCTTCTTTGGTTTCTATTATCTTAAATCCTGTTTTATATAACTGCACCATTGTGGAAATCATGGTATGATCTGAAAGCGAAAGGCACAACATTGTTTTTAGTTTTGAGTTGTTGTTATTTTTACAGAAAAATATGGCCCAAGCAAAACACATCCAACTTTGTGTATTACAGATAAAAAAGATGGATCAAGATTTATTTTTTTCTGGAAAAAAAGCATACCTTTAAAAAGTGAATATGGCCAAATATTTTTCAATAATGAATATTTGAATGAGCAAATGGATGAACAAATCTATCATCTAACTAGTTATCAAAAAAGTGCATTGCATACTTACGGCATAGAAAGCTCAGTGTTAGATGCTAAGAAGACAAAGATTCATACCTTGCCAAAACCAATCGGAATTAAAACCTAATGAACACTCTAGACAAATAAGCAATACTTAGAAATTTACCTTTGCAAAGTTGCAGAGTTCCTATGGTATTTTTTTACCCTTAGCTCTTCTGCTCACAATATGTACATTTTATTTGTGCATGTAGTGGCTGTCTTAATTAATAATCTTTCCAAATCCTTATTTTCTACTCCTGTTTGCTGAACAATGCTTTCCTTTCCTCAATGACTGGCTATGTTATACATTATTTATCATGTTAAATTATATATATACGATACACATAAAATATATATAATATTTGAGCTATCATAGTCTACTGAGTAATTGTTATTTTGGCACTATTCTTTTAATTATTATAGTTTAAGTATGTTTTAAAAATTGGTACAGTTAGTTTACCTTTAATACATTTCTTTTTCAAAAGTTCTTTGCGTTTTCCCTTGTTTAGTCCTCCAATGCATTTGAGGAACCTCATCCCCAATTCAAGGTATTTGTTGTAATAACATTACATATAATAACAAGACAAAAATTAGTGTCTTTATTGTATTTAGTTTCCCTAATCATGAATACGATGTATCTGTAAAAGTATTAGAGTTTTAAAATATATCTTTTAACAATATTTTTTAGTTTTCTTCTTGTAAATTATATACTTTTCTTGTGAAGGTTTTAAAAGAACTATTTAGAGATTTATTTTTTTATTTTTTGAGACAAAGTCTCATTCTGATGCCCTGGCTAGAGTGCCATGGCGTCAGCCTCGCTTGTAGCAACCTCAAACTTCTGAGCTCAAGCAATCCTCCTGCCTCAGCCTCCCGAGTAGCTTGGACTCCACCACGCCTGGCTATTTATATATATATATATATATATATATATATATATATATATATATATATATTTTGGTTGGGCAATTAATTTCTTTCTATTTTTAGTAGAAACAGGGTCTTGCTCTTACTCGGGCTGGTCTCAAACTCTTAAGCTCAAACAATCCGCCCACCTCGGCCTCCCAGAGTGCTAGGATTACAGGCGTGAGCCATCGTGCCCGGCCTAGAGATTTAAATTATGTTTTTTGTTTCTTTTGCAAATGGGACCTCTTTAAAACTTCTATTTTGCAACTAGTGTCACTAGTACACAGGTATGCTGCTGATTTTCTATATTTAAGGTATATTGAACTTCATTTTTCTGGTCTAAGTTTCTAATTATAACATCTACAAAATGGAAACTGTGTCTCTCTTCCAATATTTATAATTCATATTTCTGTTCAAAATCTAACCACAGTTGAGAACATGATAATACTTACAATAGCCTTACTGAGGTCTATATTTCAATAGATATAGATGGTTTAAATTCTTGTTCCAGATGTGAGTACAAACTTCTTTGTGGAACTCAAGCACATAGAACTGGACTGAGCTGAGTTAAACTTTCTTCTCCAAACCTGTTAGACTTGTATTATTCCACATGGTCTTTTGAGAAACATTGACAGACATTGTTTCTTTTCCTCTACATTATGAATATTGTTTAACCCATAGCCAGTCTTATAACTAGCCCTTTACTCTGTCTTCTGTGAAAAGAACCCCCATTACTCAAAATTATTTAGTGCTTAGAGGGTAAAATAATTAATTCCTTAGGAAAAATTCTCATTGTTTCCATCCATAATTTTGTGTTGATTTTTGAAAATCGTAATATATAGCAAATCATTCGTGAAAAGCATCCTTCTAATGAACTAACTTTTAACTTTTTTCTGACGGTATATATTTGATCATAACAGTTTTCTTTGGGTGCGTATTAAGAAGTGAACTCTACAGTAGTGAGCTAGAGAAAATGCTGAAGAAACACAACAATTGCTCCTGGACCATAAATATGCAAGAAGGACAAGTGTGAAACCTGGATCACCACATTTTATTGAGGAGGTACTTGAAGAATGAGTAACATTTAAAGGGGAAAATAAGGAGGGTTGAGAGGTATTGGCATACCAGGAAAGCGAAAGCTGAAAGGTCAGAGGGAGTCTCTGGTTAGCATGGCCTTCCATAGAGAAATGGCAGGTGATACCTGAAAGTTCAAGAATATACCCCTTTACTCTATCCCTGCTTGTACCACTCCCTATGATAAATATTTCAGTTTTATTTTTTAAATGTTATTTAAAATGTTATGATATCAAGTAAGAAAATTTTGTAAAAGTCCTCTACTGTCTCTTACTATTAGATTGCAACTAGAAAAAGGAAGAAAATAATAAAGAAAACAGTGACATATTAAAAATCTCAAATGAGTCTAAAATAAAGAGTTCACAGATCACAAGGTATCTTATATTTAAGGACCAACCCTTCTTGTTGAAGAACATTTATGAACTGATTTGGATAATAGTGTAAAACAAACAGGTAGTTTGTTAGATACCATGGATTTATAAAATCATAGGATTAAGTCCTTAACCTTTATTCGTAAAGGATTAGTTGGGATAAATTTTAAAATTTATTTTAAGAGATACTTTCAGAATTAAGTAGTTTACAATGGCCAGACTGAAGAAATTCACCTCAGGTTCAGTTAGGGGCAGCTTCTATCATTTATCCGTGACAATTGACTTCAACACAACATATATTATTTCATTCTTAAATTAGTTATGGAAAAAATCCAGTATGCACAATTTGTATACCTTAGATTGCATCATAATATATTAATAATCTATTCAAATTAGGAAATACAAATCATGCATCCGAATTGAGTTCTCACTTTGGGAGGCACAGAGAAATTAGTAAATTAATGTAGAGGTTGATTTGTGAAAGATACCCTATTGACCTGAATGACTTTGCCTACTGAGCAGTTTATACACAGTAACTAATTTACAGACTGTGAAAATATTATTGTTTATTCTCTGTTCCTCCTAATATACTGCTCAGAAAACCTTTCAAAACAGTACAATAACTTGTAGGCATAGACATGGGACCATAATAATGCAGGCAAGTAACTAAAATGGAATGAACTCAGAGTTTTATAGTATGTAAAAAAAGACCAAGTTGTGTTTAACTTTTATAGTATAAGGAGAATCAAGATTCAAAGGAATGAAAACATTTTTTACATGCGACTTTTCTATCAAATTTTAAATCCTCTTCTAGAATTACCCAGGGAATATTTGATTGGCAGAAAAAGAGTACAAGCTTAGATCAATGATTCTGAAAGCAAGCGCAACAGATCCCCCGGCACCCTTTCAGAGGATCTACAAAGTCAAATTTATTTTTATATTAATACTAATATGTTACTTGCCTTTTTACTACATTGGCATTTTGCACTGATGGTGTGCCAGCAATAATCGGTAAAACTGCTGGTGACTTTATATATTTATAGGGTTCATGTGATGTTTGGACACAGGCATACAATGTGTATTAATCAAATCAGGGTAATTGAGGAATCCATCACGTCAAGCATTTATTATTTTTTTGTGTTAGGAACATTACGATTCTCTTTTAGTTATTTTAAAGTATATTATGACTTAAACATTCTGTGTCACAAAATCAGAAACACACATAAAGCACTGCTGTATACTGAATAAAGATGGCTACCTCAAGAAAAGCACTGCTTTTGAGTTGCAAGTAGACTGTGATAAAACTAGTGGTGGTATTAATCAATGCAGCTTGATTTTTAAATATTGCATAATAAAACATACCAACATTTGGAATATTTGAGTGAACTGACATTTTCCAAATGACCAACACATATGATACTTCAAAATGATGGGTGTGTAAAAGATCCATTCAAAGTACCAAATAAACCAGCAGAGTTTAACAATGCATAAAAATTTCACTGATATTGTTTGAGATTCCATATTGAAACTAACCTTTAAAAAACCATGTTTATCAAGTTTTGATATGGTATCAGAAATAACAACCATAATATCTGAAAAGGCTATAAGATACTCCTCTCTTTTCGAACTACACATTTGTATCAGGCTAGATTTTTTTATTTACTTCAAAACCACACATCTCAATAGATGGATTGCAAAACAGATATGGGCATTTAGCTGTCTTCTATTAAGCCACGTACTATAGAGATTTGAAAAAATGTAAAAAATGCCATTTTTTCATGAAATAACTATGGTTATTTTTCAAGCTACATTAGTTATGTTAACATAGAATGGTTTTTTATTGTCATTTTAAAATAAATTGTTAAATGTTTTAAAATTTTCTAAGTTTCAATTTCTATTATGGTAAGTATTGTCAGATACAACCTACATAGACACAAGCTCTTTGAGGTTTTCAATAATTTTAAAGAATGTAAAGACTTTCTGAGGCCAAAGAACCCTGATAACTACTAGTCTAAATAAATCCCTTAGGTATTTAGTATTAGCTTTTTAAATTTATTTTTTAATTGGCAAAATTGCATATATATGGTGCACTATGTGATGCTTTGATCTATGTATACATTGTGGGATGGCTAAATCAAGCTAATTAACATATTCATTACTTCGCATAGTTATCTTTTGTGGTGAGAACACTTAAAATCTACTCTCTTAGAAATTTTCAAGCATATAATACATTATTATTAACTAAACTTACCATGTTGTTCAACAGATCTCTTAAACTTATTCATCTTGTCTAACCAAAAGTTTTGTATATCATTCTTTTTCTTATTTTTTTCTTTAGGAAAAAAGGTTATGATTTTTTTAAAACTCATATCCAAATGAACATAATGGGTATTGTATAGATCATTTTGGTTTTCAGGCCCAACACTCACTGACTATGTAACCTTGACCATGCTGCTTATTCTATTTATGACTAAGTTTCTCATCTGTAAAATGATTTGAAATAATAATAATAATACCTACTCCAATAGGGCTGTGAGGATTAAATGAGAAAATCATGTCAAACACTTAAGCACATTACCTGGAACTGAATAAGTGTTTGTTGGGTTGTTACTGTTTTGGAGACAGCTCCCCTCCTTAGTTTCATAGTAACAAAAACGTGAATAATACCTTGAATATCTTTTGAAGTTTTCAGATATCTATATAAATGTGTTGGACAACATAATTCAAATGTTCTTCTACCATTGCTTCATGGAATTATAGGGGAAATAATTTAAGGAAAAATTTGTATTGATCTTTTTTGGTAAGGTGGGCAAAGAATCTTTTTCTTTGAGGGAAGATGCGTTTGCTGAATGTTGGCAATGTTCAGTCTATGATTTAGAATTATTTTTATGCTGAGTCCTTTTAAATGAATCAATCCAGCAGAAAGATTAGTACCTGCTGACACATTGGTTTATGATTCAGTATAATTGAAGGAAAGATGTTAATTTAAGATATTGAATAACTTGTCTTTTGATACAAGTCAATCAATGAGAATTCCAATACTAATCAAACAGGAGGGAATTAGCTCTTATTGGAAGCAGACTGTGTCACAGAATATACTATGCACTTACTTGTAGTAATCTTTACTCTTCATAACAAGTCTAAGAGGTAGGTATAATTATTTCTACTTTACAGAAGAGGAGACTGAGTCTCAGAAAACTCTGTTTCCTAAGATGGTGAAGAGAAAGAAATAACAAAGAATTAAAGCTTTTTTGGCTGAGAGAAGAGAAGGAGAGAACAGTTTTCAAATACGGCAGATAGGAACATTACAAGGATGGAACATAATGATGTTCATTTGTTTTCTGTTAAAATTTCTAAGGCTAGAAAGAAAATGGTGAGTTTAAAGTGCCCTATGGAATAATAGGAAGCATTGCTTGATTGTTAAAACACTATGGCTACACTTATAAAATTCCAAAACAACTGTCAAGCATACTCAGTAGAAAAAGTCAAACTGCTCATTTGATATAATGTAGACAAAAAAATCACTTGGTCGAGCAATAGTTTTACTTTCCACTTCGAGTTTTCTTCATTTTATATGGTTTATAGTCTAGGAGAATGTGCTTATATAGGTACTAACACCACTTGGATTCGAAGAATCTAACTTCATTTTTTGGTCTTTCACATCTTTCAAAAGAATAATTTATGGGAATGAATTAGGTAGAAGTGAAAGTTGAGCCACGTAAGATGCTATTTTTGATAATCCTATGATTATTTAGCATATGTGAAGTTCAAAATTTATCATAAATCTCTGAATAATTACAAATCAGAACTGTGAGAAGTAGTTTGATAAAAAGATACAACCCCCTTTCTGCATTCAAAACATGATCTTATAATTTAAATATAAAGCTTAAATAATTTAATAGCAAATGCTTAAAATAATATTAGTGCCATATTCCTCTATTTTCTCCACTTTTACATTTTTATTGAAAAAAATGAAACAAAGATCGCTTTTCTAGCTGTAAAGAAGTAGTAAAAGCCATAACAACAGGGTAATCTTAGGTACAAATCTTTAATGATTACTTTCTGGCATTAAGAAAATTAAACAGCTTTTCTAAATACTTTTTTTAAAAAATAAGCATACTCATTGATTCAATTTTCTGACAAGCCTTCAGGTTGCTAGAAAGGTAATAAATATGATGGGTTCAGAGGATTTTGAAAAAAAAACCCATTTTTTAACTGTGTAAGCTACATATTCTTTAATTATTAAAAATAATTAAATGAGAAAAAGTTTATATAAAATAAGGCACCTTAATAAGAGCTTTTTGTGTTTGGAATACCAAGACCTACCAAATTTGGAAATAATGTAATCAGAAAAATAAGGAAAAGAAATTCAAAATTTCCCACATTTGAAGCAAAGTGCATATGACTTGATAGGAGAAAGAGCTAATGTAAATAACTTTAATTCTCTCATTTGGGTCACCAGACACAAAATTCCCTTTGTTTCTCACATAAGAGATGCTGTTATAACTTAGTGGAAGAATCCAACAGTGGGACTGACACGCTCTGAGCCAAAAGATTACCCGATTTATACTCTTTAAGTAAGCATGGTGCTTTAAAAGTCCATAATTATAAACATTAGCCAATAAGACTTTTATGTCTTTCAAAATGCTGCTTAACAGTCACACTGACTTTATATATGGAAATTTATAATGCAAAAATGCATGCAATATTTTTAGTCATATAGTTTTATAACTTAACTGATAAATCTTTTTTTTTTTTTTAATGGAGGTTTTGGTCTGAAAATTTCTTTCTGGGAAAATTTGAGTCTCACTAAAAATTTAACACTAGTATTTATTCTAAGTTTCCAGACCACAGATTTTGGCATTACTATGAAATATGTTATAAAACTTGGTATTGGCTTTATATTTAGCTTATTTATTTGGCCTAAATGACTATATTAGTTGTTAACAATGAAACTTAATTCGTATCAGGTGAACTAAAGACTACATCTGGGACCTGTTATGGCTTGATGCTCCATGGGCTTATTTCAACAAGGAAAGGAAAAACATTTTTAACCACAGCTCTGATTCAGAAATTATTCTGAATTCAGTTGTTCTGTAGCATTTTGGACCTTGTCCATGTATCAATTATTATAAATCTTCCTCCCATATCTTGCCCTCCCAATTTGAAATAAGCACAATGTGTTTTTATCACTCTCCAAGTATTTAAATTTGCATATGGTGCTCAAAAGCATTTTGCTTTGCATTTTCAAACTTCAGATTCATATTTTTTCCAAATAATGTGTCTTCTTGTGAAGAATTACATGTAGAACATTTTGTTGTTAATATCATTTCAATTATTTACTGGCTTTTTCAGTTTCTTGGAAAACACTAGGGGTGCTCTCACAATTTGTTTTGCCTGCTTGGCTTTGGCACAACTAGGTTTGAGAAATCATGTTGGAACGTGAATGCAAAGCATCAAAATCTGTGAAAGCAGAGTCTTAGCCCAAGTGTCAAGCAGCCAAATGGTACCAATTTTAACAATGGTGCTAGAAGATTTTTCAGAAAGACAGTTTCTGTTTTAAATCCCTGCTTTTTTGTTCAGGATCTACAGTTGATCCCTTTGTCCCAGAGCAAGGCAAAGAGCCAGCAACACCTGAAGCTTTTATCTTTTACTTCCTTTGGAAAGTCACTTGACATTTCTGCTATGTTTAAAAAAATTTATTGTGTTATTTATCTTATTAGACACATTGATCAGGCATAGTTTGGGAGAGGATTAATATTTTATACAATATTACATGTTTAGAAAGATAATATAATACATTTTATATTTATGTATAAACACAAATCTAAAAGATCAAAGACTAGATTTAGGTTGAATATTATCCATCATTCATTCATTCATTCATAAACATTTATTTATTAAGCTTATACAAGGCAGTTGCTAGGTTTTGAGAAGGACTATAAAGATGAATCAGACACAAATCTAATTTCATTTCTCCCTACCAAAATTGTTGAGAAATATTATGTAGATAGCTAAATGGTGGGAGTGGAGAGGGGAAGAGAGAGAGAGAGAGAGAGAGAGAGAGAGAGAGAGAGAGAGAGAGAGAGAGAGAGAGAGAGAGAGAGAGAGAGAGAGAATAGGAATGATAAAAACAAACGTGGCAAATGTTAACAATCGGTGAATTTTGGAATAAGAGTATAAAGAAGTTCTTGTATTAGTCTAGGTTTCCTGTATGTAAGATACCATTTAAAAATAAAAAGTTTTTGTGAGTCTGCTCTGAAAAAAAAAAGTAGCTAAAATATCTAAGGAACAAAGAGGGTTTGTGAGGTCTAGGGTCCTACTCAATTATAGGAACCACATCTCAAGTCTCTTTTTACCTCCTTAATGTTTCTGAAATCATTCTTTAAATTTAATGGGCAATCAATAAATGTATAAACATTGAATCTTTGTGTTTTTTTCCTTTGGAATTCCAATTTTCAGACAGTATTTCTCAGTATTTTTTCAGATCAGACCATAAAACTATTGTAAAGTGCATATATGATACACAAGAAAAAATATGCAAGAGACACTGTTGTCAGTGAACGTGTGTAATTCTCACCAACTAGAAGGCAGCAGATTTGATCTGATTTTTTTTATTTCTTTTGCTATCTAAGTATCATTTAAAACTCTGTATATCCTTACTCTCAAACTGTGAGCAAATTGAAAGCTGGGCTTTTATCTTTCTCATCTTTATATGTATAGCCTCTGCTACATGCTATGGTAGCCACTTACTTACTAGTAAGTAAGTGCTCAATTCATGTTTGTTGGCTGCATGAATGAATGAATAAATATAGATTCAACTGTTTTTGTACCAAGATCTTCAAATTGGTTTCTTTGATTTTGATTCTCACGCTAAGGCTATATTGATCTTCATGAGGCTGAGTTAGCTCAGTCTGTAAAATTGATTCGTATGATTTTTCATAGTAGTCTTTTTAATTAGAACTGTAATGTGCAAACTATATTTAGGACATAGTATGCAAGGAGTTTGTCAAAAAGAAAGCAGATTTGAAATCTGGAGATTATTAGTGGTCAGCTAATATGTTTAGTATGGGGTTAAATACTTATACATTTGATTGTGCCTCTTTAAAATCAAAGTCTTATGTATATATTTTTCAAATGACATTTGAATAAAAATGTAAAAGGCATCTAAAGAGATGATGGGCACTTCTTGACTTGGAAAATCAGGTTTGATAATAATATTTTGAGTCATCTAAATTCATACCTATTATCACTTAAGTGAACATTGATATTGCCACTGGATCTTATACACATATTCAGATTTTTGTTTTCCTCGTCATTCTGAAGGTTATCTCTCTGGTCTCTCTGAAAATCAGGTGACAACCATTTCCCATGATGCTTTAAGGGCTGTCAAACTGTCCATCAAGCTGTCAGCTGACCAATCGTTCCCAGGGTTCTTTTAGACTTCTAGTATGATAAATTGAAAGGCACTATTATCTTTCTGTTGTGAAGAGGAACTGTTTGGGCTTTGATAAGATATCACTACTCCCAGGTGAGAGGCGGCTGACAGCACATCAAGGCAAAACAACACGTAGAAACACTGAACGGGGGAGCACAGGTTTACAAACATCTGTTGTCATTATTTATTACTTTTCTTTCGGTTTAAGTTTCTGACTCATCCTTAGATAATTCAAGAACAGATATTTCCCTTTCTAGCTTGCAAATAACAGTTGCTGCTCTTTTCATCCTGGGAGAAGAATCTTAAAACTGAAAATACATCTGCCTACCTTTTTGATTCAAGACACACATGCTTTCTACCTTGAAGCCAACAAGTTCTGTGTTCCTGTTAATGCCACCATTTACTTTTACATAAAAAAGTTTATGAGAATAAATACATTTTACCCTAATAAATAAATGAATTTGAGGGACTGAATATGATAAAATTCATTACTTATGTCTGAGAGGTCATTATTAATGTACCAATGCACAAGAAATATAAATTGGTTTTAATGTTTGTACACATTAATTTCTATTTTAATATTGATAATAAGGTTAATGAGTCCAATATTTCATGAGAAATAAGGTTTGTGAGTTATATTCACAGCTTCACTTTTTGATTATTCTGAAGTATACTGAAATAAATGTACAACCTTGAATTTGCATACAGAAACATGAATAGAGGAAAAGAGATTACCCTCAGTGGATCAAGGTAGTAGTCAGGACTGGGATCAGGAAACCTATTTTAGTAAAGGCAAGGGAAAGATATGAGGTAAACTCTTTCTGAGGGGAATCTCTCTGAAAAGTGTACATATTTTATTAGATCTACAGAGACAACTTTACAGTTAGGATTAAGTTTTTGAACTTCTATATCCAAATAGGAGGCAACACAAACTTATGTATTAAAGGCAGAGTTCTTGAATCCTTAATACTTATAAATATAATTTTACTCTTTAGTAAGTCCTCTTTAGGAGTTACTCTCCTTTTTCTCTTTTTCCTGCTACTCTAATGACATGTGCTGACAGGTTTTTCTAAGTGGCTCTGGGCCCTTGCATGTTATCGTTATATGAATAACTAAATGTATCCTTTGGGGATCACTCAGGGAAAATAATCTGTTGTTATTTATCGTGTTTTTTAGCAGAATAAAAGTACTGTAGTTGGTTGCTAACATCACCACCTTGTGTACAAATATTTTTTTGCATGCAGTTTCCTAATGTCATTAAGCAGTATTGTAATTTCATTACATAGTAATGTAGCACTTTGACTATATAGACAACATTTAAATAATTTTGTAATTCAAAATTCAAAAAAAAACATGGTTTATTTTTAGTCTTTTGTAATTAGTTAACCACCTAACACGCCTCTGCCCTCATATAAGAAGCAAAAATGCCCCCAGAGTCCTCAAAAACTGGAAATTTGTCAAAATGTTCTCTAAAACAATGACTCAGTAAAGTAAAAAAGTAAAGGAAATAATTAAATTTCCTAAAGATTCGTAATGATACCAACAGTACAGGCAACCAATGCCCAGAGTATCTGATTGGTGAATCTCTAACAAATCTATTCACTAAGGCATTTTTAGCTCATCCGATGGGCTAATATTAGAAATTACTACTTACTTGAAAGTATTATTTTGATCTCTATCCAAAAATGAGGAGAACCTTTTGACAAGGTTCTGAATATCAAACTTCTTTTCCAGTGGCTTCTGGCATATATAGCTCCACAGCAAGTTTTATAATTTCGCTAGTCCTTGGAGATCAATGAAGTTAAGTTGACTGTATGTTCTCTATTACTTTTCCAAAAGGAAATACCTTGTGGTCCAATGAAAGAGGCAGTAGCTAGAGGGGAAAGGACCAGAATATTCAATAAATTGATTATGGTTCCCAGAGGAAACAAATATGTACCCTGTTACTCTTTCTCTCACAATAAAAATTTCAGCCCATTTCTAGAAAAAAAATTCACATTTGAATTTTTGTGTTATTTCTTTCATAGTTTATCTCTTTTTATAAGTGTACTTATTTTAAAATTTATTAGTTCACATAGTAGCAGAATAAAAAACTATTACAAGTTGTTGAAAGTAGCAGCCAATACATGCTTTTTTTTACTTTTAGAGTTTTCCCACTTAAAGATAAAGTTTGATTATGTGGTAAAAAAATTAAAAATCTTGCTAAGGGTACCAGGCAAAGCATAGCAATCTAAATTGTGTGTGTGTGTGTGTGTGTGTGTGTGTGTGTGTGTGTGTGCTCACATGCTCAATAGCAATCCTATGAGGTTGGCAGGACAAGGTATCTGTTCTCAGTTTCATAGATGAGCAAATCAAGGATCAGGGACAGGAAAAGGAAATGTACATCACACAGATATTAGTAGCGGAACCAGGAAAGAACACAGGTCTTCTGATTCTTAGTTCAATGTTATATCCTCCACCTTCAGTTTTCTGGTCTTTGGGGACTAGCACAGCACTTGAATAATGTAGATATTAGGAATTAAGGCCATTTTCCTAAAAGTTTTATCCATTTTTGGTGGAACTCTATCCATATAGGATTCTATGCTAGAAAATCAGCCTGTGCCATGATGTCAAACACAGAAGTGGGGTTCACCACTTACTTCTTATGTTCTTAACTTAGAATCAAACACAGAGTCACTATGAAAGGCTGTTTC